>NC_137352.1:11594414-13994414 GCF_965287045.1 Carcharhinus amblyrhynchos
CAAATAAACCTATTGGACTTTAACCTGGTGTTGTGAATCTTCTTACTGTGCCCACAGCAGTCCAACACCAGTATCTCCACATCATGGTGAGTCAGTAACCAGAGGACACAAGGCAATCAGCATAAGAACACAAGGGGAGATGAGGAGAGTATATTTTACACAGGCATTGTTATGGTTTCGAATGCACTTTCCAAAAGAGTGGTGTTTAAGTTTATTTATTAATGTCACAAATAGGCATACAGTAACACTGCAATGAAGTGTACTATAAAAATCCCCTAGTTGCCACACTCTGGCATCTGCATGGGTACACTGGGGGAGAGCCAATGCACCTAACCATCCTGTCTTTCAGACTGTGGGAGGAAACTGGAGCATCTGAAGGAAACCCACGCAGATACCAAGAGAACGTGTAGACTCTGCATAGACAGTGACCCAAGCTGGGAATTGAACCCGTGTCCATGGCACTGAGGCAGCAGTGCAAAGTACTGTGCCACCCATATGCACTCTTCCCCTGTATCTCTCATTCAAGCAGAATTGATCAAATGCTACAAGAGACCGGGCTTCACTGTTTTCCGATCACCCAATGGAAATGGTAGTAAAGCAGGGACAGTTGTAGACCAGGTAGTTGATTATCCTGCCAGGGGACCCAGGTTGGATTCCTGGCTTAAAAATCTGTCAGTGAAGAGTTTGCACATTCTCCCCGTGTCTGTGTGGGTTTCCTCTACGTGTTCCGGTTTCCTCCTACGGTCCAAAGATGTACAGGTTAGGTGAATTGGCCATGATAAAATTTTCCCTCCGTGTACCAGAACAGGCGCCGGAGTGTGGCGACTAGGGATTTTCACAGTAACTTCAATGCAGTGTCAATGTAAGCCTACTTGTGACACTAATAAATAAACTTTCTTTCACGTCAATTCTGCCATTTTCTCGCAGGAGCAGAGATTTGAAGTGTTTGTATTCACACACAGACAGACATAGACACACACACATACTCCTTATATTTGCTGTCAGTAATGTACCTTTACATCTCCTTTAATGTTTGTGGATGTTTGGGTTATGCAATGATTATAAACTGGGATGTGCAGAGAACTGTTTAATAAACCGACATGTGGGATGGCTTCTTGCGGTTCCTTCCCACATATTACAGCATGGGCTTCGCCTTGAGCTTGAACACATGTAGAAAGATCCCAGTGCCTGATTTAGAGACAGCAACAAACAGCTTTGTGCTGTGTTAATACGAGTGTAAACTTCCATAATAGCTACAGTGTTCTCCTTGTACCATCACTATCGCTATAATGTCAGTGTAACCTGCCCCAGCATGAGTGAAGATGTCTCCCTTACTCAGCTTGTGTTTGCAGGTACACCTTGGTATTTCAAATCTGGTGCAAAGTGTGAATCACGAAGCTTGTTGTAAAATATACTGTAACTAAAGCTGAAACCAAAATTTGGTTGAGCTGTACTATTGAAATCTATATTTGGAGTGAGTTGTTCCTCTGGAATCTGTAATGTAATGTTAGAATGTGGTGTGCAACTGGTAAATGTTTAGTAATTCATCTTTCTCTGTGAAATTTTTATTTTTGCAAGTATTAATTATCCCACAAGTCGACAGAAAATATAACACTGCCTCTCTAGGTATTTAAAGGCCCAAATCATTTAAACCTACAAAAAGGTTTCCCAGAAGCAATCTGTCGCCAGTGCAACAAATCTCTCTTTCTTTCTCACTCTCTGTGCTTTTTGTTTGTCTCCCTCCTCTCCTTGTTTCTCCACTTCTGTCTCTCTCTCTCTGCCTCTTGCTTTTCTCACTCATGCTCCTTCTCTGTTCCATCTCTACTTGCGCACGCTCTGTCTCTGCTCCCCTCTCTTTTTCTCTCTCTCGTTCTCTGCTCCTTCTCCCTCTCTGTTCTCTCTCTGTTCTTTCTGTTCTCTCTCTCTGTTGTCTCTCTTTCTCTCTCTCTGTCTCTGTCTGTTCCCTTTCTCTATCTCTCTCTGTTTTCTCTCTCTCTCTGTTCCCTCCTCTTGGGGATTTGCACTGTAACTTCATTGCAGTGTTAATGTAATCCTATCTGGGACACTAATAAATAAACTTCTCTGTTCCCGCTTTCCCCTCTCTCTATTTTCCCCTCTTACTGCCCCTGTTTCTCTTTCTCTGTCTTTTCCCCTGCCCTCTCAATAACTTGTGCTCTCCCCCCTCTCAGTAACTTGTGCTCCCCCCCCCGAGAGTGTTGAAGCTGCTAACTCCCTACAATCGGCACTATTTCAAAGCCCCCAACTAGCAGTCACCTATTCCTGATTTAGCTCATTTTTCTCTCTCCAAGTTGTTGCAGCTTTCCCTGCACAATGGGGTCTTGGCCCTTTGCCCGGATGTCTCAATTTATAAAATAAATAGGTTTGCGGGTTGTGACCACCTGTGCGAAGATGGTATTTCAACAGCAGCTTGCACGACTCGGGTCCAAGATCGATTTTCTCTTGGCTCACTCACTGCTCCTATTTACTGTGTGCCATGAGTGACCCAACGCTCGCATTGATCTGTAACACACTGTTAAACATAAGAGTCTCCCCTGCTGCTTCTGGAGAAACCCAGTAACAATTTTCTTTCTTCAAAATTTCAGATTATCTGGCAAACCACGGCCGTCTGAGCGAGCTGGAGGCCAGGCGCAAGTTCTGGCAGATCCTGTCGGCAGTGGAATATTGCCACAACCGCAAAATCGTCCACCGGGATCTGAAAGCTGAGAACCTTCTGTTAGACAGCAATATGAATATTAAAATAGCGGGTGCGTATTGAGAGTGTGAGATCTGAGGCGCTTGGTTGATATTAACACTTACCTGCAAAACCTGACGGGAGGCCGAGAACATTCTGTCTCCTGGCTTAGTGCCAAAGAGAGTGCAGTTGCCTAAGATAACCAAACATGTCCCATTTCCCTGTTCCCCCATTCACCACACACGCACATGTATGTACATACACAAGTGCACATGCTTGCACGCATGTACGTATACGCACATGTATGCACATGTACACATCTACATATGCACATGCACGCATGCGTACACTATGTATGTATGTATGTATACACACACAAATACACATTCATGTGCATAAAAGGGGTACTGCGCTGTTCAGTGCTATTTGGAATGTTTCAACTGCCCTTTTTCCCCACTATCCCATGTATCTGCAGCCTAATGGTCTCTTCCCTTTCATTGCCCCCACTACCCTACACTTTATTACTCCAGTTGGCACCTCCCCAAAAGGCACAGGTGAGGCTTGAGACCTGCCACAGACTTGAATCTGCATGATGATACTTAAATATGCATTGTGATTGGGCTGCACTGCGGGGTCTCTTTCAGCCCTGTTTGAGCAACCTTCTTGCTCGAGCTCCTAGATGATTGCGCAACTGTTTATCCCTTGTAGATTTAAATAGCTGTTGGCTAGTTGTCATTAAGTCAGTAAGGTGAACTCTGACCTGCTTGCTGTGTCTCTGATCTGTTCGTGGAATTTTACAATCCCCTGCACCCCTCCTGCCTTAAGGTTAAGGCTTTCCATCTCCAGTTTCCTCTCCTGAAGTCCCTGCTCCATCCTGGGCCAAGGTTACAAGGGACATGAACTTCTCTCTGACCCATTGGTCTAGTAGCCATTTCACAGCAGGTTTTACACTTCCGCGAGCCTTGCAGTGTGACGCTGTCCTTAACACCCACACACCAGTACTATCCAACAAATAGCCACCAGGGGTAGGCTTTTTTCCCTGTATGCAGGGAAACTGAGGATAGTTCATGCATTCCATCTGACACCCCATCAATATCAATTGGAACAATTACCTATATTAATATAGCATCTTCAACATAACTAAATGGCTGAAGATGTTTCAACAAAGCATTACAAAACAAAATTTGACACCAAGCCACATTAGGAGATATTATCTCAGATGACCAGAAACTTGTCCAAAAGGTACATTTTAAGGAATGGCCTAATGGAGGAAAGTGAGGTCATGGTGTAGGGAGGTATTCCAAAGCTTAAGCCTAAGCAACTGAAGCCACCAACCAGTTAAAATTAGGGATGCTCAAGAGGCTAAGATTAGAGTAGCACAGAAATCTTTAAGATGAAGGTAGAGTCACCATACTTCCAGATGACCGTAAGCTTGACTGGTGATGATTTAACTTGAAGGTCATCACACCTCAGGCGAGGGGCAAGGTAGATGAATAACCTCAGCCAATAAGGGAATTGAACCCACACCAATAGCATCGCTCTGCATCACTAACTAGCAGTCCAGCCAACTGAACTAACTGGCCTGTGCAGCGGCAGTGTATTATCAACTAAATGACCAGGTATGCGTCTGGTAAGCTTCCCAAAATTTAAAAATAGTTTATATTTTTCTTATCCAGTGGCTACAAGAGCAGGTCAGAGGCTAGAAATACTGCAGCGAGTAACTCACCTCTTGACTCCCCAGAGCCTATGCACCATCTACAAGGCACAAGTCAGGAGTGTGATGGAATACTCCCCACTTGCCTGAATGAGTGCAGCTCCATCAATACTCAAGAAGCTTGACATCATCCAGGACAAAGCAGTCCGCTTAATTGGCTCCACATCTAGTAACATTCAACCCTTTCTTTACCGATGTTCAGTAGCAGCTGTGTGTACTATCTACAAGATGCACTGTGGCAATTCACCAAAGATCCTTAGCCAGCACCTTCCAAACCCATGATCACCTCCGCCTGGAAGGACAGGGGCAGCAGATACATGGGAACACCACCACCTGCAAGTTCCCCTCTCAGCCACTCACCATCCTGACTTGGAAATATTTCACTCTTCCTTCGCAGTCGCTGGGTCAAAATCCTGGAATTCCTTCCCTAACGGCATTGTGGGTCAACACACAGCTTGTGGACTGCAGCGATTCATGAAGGCAGCTCACCACCACCTTCTCAAGGGCAACTAGGGATGGGTAATAAATACTGACCAGCCAGCAACACTCATGTCCACAAATGAATTTTTAAAAAATCCGAGATTGTTCTCTTTAGACCAGAGAAGGGCAAGACAAGAGTCAAGAGAAGTGTTCAAGATTAAGAGGTTTTTTTGATGGAATAGATGGGAAGAGAATGCTTTTAGTGTGAGCATGGTCTGAACCAGAGCACATAGGCTGAAGATAATAAAAGAGATAAGGAAGAGTATCAAAGATGAAATAGAGAATTTTTTTTACACATCGAGTTATCATAATCCAGAATGCATTTCCCAAGAAGGTAGTGGAAACAGATTCAGTTATAGCTTTGTGCAAGCCATTGGATTTATACTTGAAAGGACGCATTTCACAGCTGTTCTTTGTATGGTATAATTTTTCCTGAGAGGTGGCACAGTCACAAGGGGTAAAATGGTCTCCTTCTTCTTATGCTGTCAGATTTCTTTGGTTCTATGTTTGGCTATCTAGGAGGAACCTCCTTCTTTCCCCCTTTCAGCTTCCCCCCACCTCGCTCATACTTGCATGCTTTCATACTTAAAAGACCGTTTCCAGCACTGTTGTCTGAGACCTTTTACGCAAAGAAAGGTCAGTGGTGTGTGAACTGTACTTTCATTCAGCACTTCAAAGCACCTGCAGCCACTGTGTTAAATAGGGCTGTTTTCCACTTCCAAAGCCCCTGCCGCACTAGTTTATTTTCCTTTGATTTGAACACCGGGGCCAAATGTTAAAAAGCAGAAGGGGTAATCTGGAATGGTTTAAATCTCAGGAAGATGACGTGCGATTTGTGAATTCTGAGTTCTGTTTGTTTTAATTGGGCTGCTTTGCAAAGCACGGAAGGGGTGGGTGTGGTTAGTGGGCAAGAAGCAAGATATTGAGACACTTACAAAATAAATTCCTTTTCTGATTTTCCCCCCCACCTCCCCCTCCCTCCTTCCTCTTTTGAAGGTGCTAAGCCTGGTGAGGTTGTGAATACAGGGCATCTTTCTTGGGTTGTGGGCTTCACTAGCTAGGCCAGCTTGAGAAGGTTGATGGTGAGCTAACTGCCTTCTTGAACCGCTGCACCCCATGTGGAGTAGGTACACACCCACAGTGCTGTCAGGGAGGGAGTTTCAGGATTTTGACCCAGCGACAGCAAATAAAATGCAAATGTCTTCCTCTGCCACTCACAAGTAGCCGCCTGTAAGCAGGTACAGCAACTGATCACGTTATACAACTGTCAGATCAATCGTGTCCTTGCCTGATGCACTCTCCAGCCAGGTCACTTAACAGTAACTGGAGATGGGAATTGAGAGTAATATAAGTGCAGCTGTCTATCCACCATGCTTGCTGAAGTCAATTCAATACAAACCAGGGATCACATCTGCAACTTTTTGGCCTGTGTGATGCAGGGTCACATTAAGCAGTGTGTGTTCCTCACAGAACAATTCTTAGCACTGACAATGAGGCTATCTGAATTTTTTTGAAGCAGTCTGGAATGCTCAAATACAGCCAGAGGATTCTTTACCTTGAAGACTGTTATGTTGATATGGGCCAAGTGACCTACTCTGGCTCCTAATTTGTATCTCACACACCTGGACTCAAGGTAGTGGAAGTAAGAGAGAAATCATTGTTTAAGTAAGCACATTCTGACTGAAGCAGTTTCATATTTTTTTTAAAAAATTAATTCTTGAGATGTGAGCTTCACTGGCTAGGCCAGCTTGAGAAGGTGGTGGTGAGCTGCCTTCTTGAACCACTGCAGTCCCTGAAGTGTAGATACACGCACGGTGCTGTTAGGGAGGGAGATCCAGGATTTTGACCCAGCGACAGCAAATAAAATGCAAAACCTGTGTATGATTGGTCACCTATAGTATAAACGTTATCCGTTATCTTACTAAACTTGATTAAATTCTAGTTCCATTAACCAACCTCATCTTGGATCATTCAGTCTCTCCTGAATTTGGGAATATCAGAACCATAAATACAATTCGTCTGTGTCTAATCAAAAATTTATTTGTGTTAGAAACATTTTAAAGTCTGTTTCTAGCATCGCAAATGTAGTACCAACCAACACCTAACTTATGGACTCTTGCAGGAATCTTGCCGAGCTGTTAAGGTGTTAAATGCCATCCAACAACTACCTTTTTGAAATCTTGCTCAGCAGTTAAGGGGTTAAGTGCCGAGAGTGAGAGAGTTCTGGATTTATCTGTTATCCCGTTTCTTCATAAATCTCATCTATTGAAAGCTGGGAGTAGGATTTCTGGGCACCTTTTCCTCAGTGTTTTGACAGATGAAACACTGATGGGAAGATGAAAGAGATTCTTTTTGGCAAATATCATTCCCCTACTTTGCATCTAGAAGTCCCATGACAATCCCAAGTCATTTAGCTCGGGGGAGGAGGGTGGGGGAGATTTGCCAGAAGGGAGATCCTTATCCATGACCCCTCCACCCCTGCAACCCCCCCCACCCCCCCCTTGCAGGGAATGGAGTAAGATGGTAAATGGGAAGGTAGAGGGGGGTGAGGTGGAGAGGAGAGTGGGTAAGGGAAGCCCGCCCTGTGCTGTGTCCAGGAATGCAGCTAATGTCTGCTGCGAGCTGCGTGACTCTTATTCTGAAGCAGCCTCTCTGTTAGCTTTCCTAGCCGGTGGACAACAGAGGAGTATTGACGTCAAACACTGCTGATCAGTATGCTGCTCGTGAAGTGGGTCAGTTCAGACAATTAGTTCACAATCATGGGCTCCTATCTATTCTTTTTTGTCAGCAGCTTAGCTGAATAAGTTCCCTCACTTAAATGTAGTGCTGATGTGGGGGGGGGGAGGGGTTAGAACGAGGATGAGGGGGAGGACTGTCGATAGCTCCTACAGCAAAAGAATCCAGAGTATAACTCTTTTGAAGCCTTTGTTATAGTCTTGTGTTGGATGTTATTTTTCTACCTATAAATTGCTCACCTAGTTTTTTTAAGCAATTCTAGTCAAAGATTAGCCAAATTATTGTGCCACAATGTTTAAGTATGTCCACTGATGTAAGTGGGATGGTTAGCCAGAAAAGGAATGGAATTTCTCCTTGTTCTTTTATGTGAAGATCAATCTGGTTTCGACTTTTAAAGGAAATTGTATTTGTTGGAATGAACATGCGGTCTGGTGCCAGTTGAAAAAGATGCTTCTCTTTGAGTGATGGGCCTGTTGGCAGGATGTTTGTGGTAGGCTGGTTGCAGGATGTTTGTGGGTATGGGGTCACTGAAGCATGCATTCGGCTTCTTTTTCTTATTGGGTTGTGCCATTCAACTTAGCCATAACTTAGCCTTCAACTTGCCAACACTTAGTAATCTGGGCAACACAGAAGGCAGAAAGGGCCCTCTTCCAAGCAATTGAATGGTCTTCTTCAATAATTGCTTTGGCAGTGGGGTAATGGGCAATAACATGGACACACGCCTTGATGATTACTTCTTGGTGGCCCATGGTTGGCTTAGCATGAGTCCAGTGCTCTTGGTAATGATGCATTATGTAATTCAAAAGAATAGTGGAATCTGCATGCTCTTGAATATGGTGTTGCTCTATTAATGTGAGGGCAGAAGCAATTGAGATTATGGAGGGACGCTATTTTCTTGCCCCTTCAGAATTGCTTTGCGGCTTTTTTCTTGTTTCAATAAACAAGAAAAGGTTGTTTTTAACAAACCAAATGCCAAAGACTGAAATAGTGTAATTTTGAATTGTGCACTCTTCTGATACAATTGGTTTCAAAAGGCTCAGATGCATATGGGGAGCAGTTTTCTGTCATCCCCTGGTGAATATTTGTTTGTGTCATAGAATCCCTATAGTGCAGAAGGCAACTGTTCAGCCCATCAAGCCTGCACCAACAGCAATCCCACCCAGGCCCTATCTCCGCAACCGTACGTATATATCCTGCTAATTTTCCTGACACTAAGGGGCAATTTGGCATGGTCAATCCACCTAACCTGCAAGTCTTTGGACTGTAGGAGGGGAACCGGAGCACCCGGAGGAAAGCCACGCAGACACAAGGAGAATGTGCAAACTCCACAGACAGTTGCCCATGGCCAGAATTGAATCTGGGTCCCTGGTGCTGTGCGGCAGCAGTGCCAACCACGATGTGTGGATGGTCTGTCCCCTGAAAACAGACGAGCGAAGATTGGGGGGGGAGGGATTTAAAAATCTCACCTGACAGTGCAGCACTCCCTCGGTATTGCATTAGGATGCCCATCTGGATTATGCACCCAAGTGGGATTGGAACCTACAACTTTCTCACTGTGTTGGAGTGAGATTGCTACCAGCTGAGCCTCTGGTGTCATGTGGTCTCTGGGCTGCTGGTGCCTGGGTATTTGTATAGTGAGTATAAATATTACTGCTGCCTTCTGTCCCACAGTCAAACTTCTGAGCTGTTAAATATGGATGGATGGGAGTTAATGGTTCACAAGAATCAGTCTGTTGTGAAGAAAAAAATTTGCAACCTCCTTCTGTGTTAATGTTTGCTTGAGATTAAAATGCCTTCGTGGAATTGATTTCATCCCCAACCCAACCCATGATGGCAGGGTGGCACCATAGTTAGCACTGCCGTCTCCAGGGACCCAGGTTCAATTCCAGTCTTGAGTAACTGTGCGGAGTTTGCACATTCTCCCCATGTCTGCATGAGTTTCCTGTGGGTGCTCCGGTTCGTCCTATCGTTCAAAGATGGTAGGTGGATTGGCCACGCTAAATTGCCCCTTGGTGCCAGCAGATTAGCAGGGTAAATATGTGCGGTTATGGGGATAGGGCTCTTTCTGCACTGTAGGGATTCTATGATCCAGAAGTAACTTGAATGAATATATTAAAGTTGAGAAGCAAGCAAAGCTATTTCCCAGCTTTGTCTTCCTAGTGTAAATACCTATAGAAAGTGCTGGAAAAGCTCAGCAGGTCAGGCAGCATCTGTGGAGAAACAGAGTTGACATTCCAAGCCTGTGACCTTTCATCAGAATTGGGAAAAGTAGAAGTAATTAGTTTTAAACAAATGAAAGCAGAAAAGGTGGGTAAAGAACTAAAGGGAAGGTCTGTGATAGGACTGAAAACGGGAGACACTAAATGAGAAAAGAATTCTGGTACAGGGCCACAGGGAGCAGTAACAGGACAAGATTAGAAACAAGAGATGTGTGTAGAGGAGGTGCGAATGGCAGAATGATGGAACAGCTGCTACCCAGATGGACAGGCTATTTATGAGAAAGTCAGGAACATGCAAAGAAAGTGCCTTACTGCAGCTGTGCAGGGGGCTTGGTGAGTCCACATCTGGAGTATTGACTCCTTATCCAAGAAAGGATATACTTGCCACAGAGGGAGTGCAGCGAAGGGTCGCTAGACTGACTCCTGGGATGGCCAGATTGTCATATGAGGAGCAATAGGGTCGACTAGGCCTATATTCACTGGAGTTTTAGAAGAATGAGAGGCGATCTAATTAAAACGTAAAAATCTGATGGGGCTGGGCAGACTGGAGGCAGGAATGTTGTTTCTTCTGGCTGGGGGTACAAGGAGCAGAAGGGTCACAGTCTCAGGATATGGGGTAGGCCCATTTAGGGCTGAGATGAGGAAAACCATTTTCACTCGGTGGGTGGTGAAGCCATGGGATTGTTGGTGAGTTAGGGGTGGTTCTCCCTGCCTTTCGAATTTCCCAGGGGAATAGTTTCGCACATCAGCTACAAAAATAATGACACTTCTTGTTGCCAACCTGCATTCTCAGTGCATCCTGCTTATTATGTATTTAAATTGCTGGTGACATTGCCCAAGTCAGTCGATGAATAGAAGATTTTTGGAAACCTGCTCCACAAGAGACAGTCACTGTCAAAAACCTGAAACAGCATTTGTGACAGTTGCCTGAGCAAACTTGAATGTTGACATAGCAATCTACAATGGTAAATTGTGGACAGGCAAGTGTTGAACCTAAACTGTGACCATCAGAAGTAGAGTTTGGGGGTTGGTTAGCTCAGTTGGCTGGCCGGCTGGTTTGTGGCATAGAGTGACGCCAACAGAACCATAGAAAGGTTACAGCATTGAAGGAGGCCATTCAGCCTATTTGGTCCATGCCAGCCCAAGGACATCGAGGTGCCCTGCCTGCCCTAGGCCCATAGCCCTGTAGCTTACAGCACTTAAGGTGCAGATCAAGGTACGTTTTAAAAGAAAATAGGGTCTCTGTCTCCACCACCAACTCTGGCAGTGAATTCCAGACAGCCACTACCCTCTGTGTAAAAATGTTTTTCCTTGTCTCCCCTCTACACCTACAGTGCAGGCTCAATTCCCAAACTGGCTGAGCTTATTCATGAAGGCCCCACCTTCTCAAGCTTGCCCCTCACCTGAGGCGTGGCGATCCTCAGGTTAAATCACCAACAGTCAGCCCATGGTCACCTGGGACGATGGCGATTTTACCTTTTTTTTAAACCTTGTGACAGTGTGTGACCCCACTCAAGATACAGATATCAGAAATAACATGAAAGCTGCTTCATTTCCGGTTTTGTGTTTCTGTTTGAACAGATTTTGGGTTTGGTAATTTCTACACAGCGGGAGAGCCCCTGGCCACGTGGTGCGGCAGTCCACCGTATGCAGCTCCTGAGGTCTTTGAAGGACAGCAGTATGAGGGACCACAACTGGACATCTGGGTAACAACCTCACTCCGATACTAAAACTAGTTTTAAAGATGGAACAACAAAAAAAAATTCCCTTCCCCTTCAGAAACCCGGTAGTTCTCTGACTTTGCTCTTTTGAATTCCGACCTTGCCAAAATGTCCATTCTCCATGTGAAGGAGTCTTATGGCTTTATTACCAAAGGTATCAACGCAGGAGTCAATGGTTATCAATGAAGAGTGGGACTTCTGGCTGATTTCCCCTGTATCTCCTGGGGCCGATACATTGAGCTTGCCTGTACACATGCTGTGGTGCTCTGGCAGAGATGTGCTACCACCGCACAGTCTGTGCAGAAAGATCTGGGATCTTCATGATTGGTGTGTGATTTTTCTTTTGCATACACCTTCACCACTGCCAAAAACTTTAGCCTCACCATAAGGGATTGTGACTGACTGACTTTTTTTTTATATAACAAGATGCAGGTTGGGAACAGTTCCAGGAAAGAATTCTGAATTAAAGAATTCCTTTCAAAATTTAAGTCCCAATTATCATTGACCTGATAAGTGCTGTTATATTTTTGACTGTTTGTTTGTTTGCCAATCTGGTAACACATCAAAATTTCTTTACTTGCTGTTGAGTTGATGAGATAATGGGCAGAATTCTTCGGCCGTTCACGCCCTGCCTCCGCCACCAGCGAGGATGGAGAATTTGGCACTCCGCCAAATCTCCGTTCACTGCAGGGGGACTGGAGAATCTCGGCTGCAGGCGAGGTTGGACAATCTGACCTAAAATTGTTGAGAACCAATGTTACTTTGGGAGTCTTGGCAAATCATTGATAGAGAGGCATGGGCTGTTTGCCCGCTGAGTGCCAAACTCTGCCATTGGCACAGTTCTGGCAAAATGCTTCCCCATGGAATCTACTGACCCAAACCAGAAACTCCAAGATGCTGACATTCCTGCCTTTTCTTTTGTCTTCTTTCAAATTTGTTTACCTATTTAGACTTACTCTGTCGAGGGTTGTTTGCACTGGCGACTGGAATGGAAATCCTCCATTCTGGTGCTGGCAGGTCAGGTTTCTGTGTTGGGGACAGCGGAGTTGGTCAGAGTAAAACTCTATTCTGGACATGGGGATAATGTGGGAAGGTGAAGTTGAAGTAGACGGTCATGCTAAATGGTGAAGCATGCTTGGAGGGACCTACTTAGCTCCTGTTTCTTATGTTTAGCCATTCTCTGTCTTGATGCCTGAGTAGGGTGGGGTGCTAGTTGGTGCCAGGTTGTGTGCAGTTTTGCACTGGTGGTTTTGTGGTAGGAGATGTTTTGAAACTTTGCAAAACTCTCAAGTCGGATACTCTCAGGCAGCAGATAGAAACTTCCCTTCTGTCAGTGGGCTGAATGTGGATCTATGCCTCCCATGCTTAAAATAGATGCTGCACTAAACCTTGCTCCAAATAAATGATGGGGAGAACTGGTTGTGTGCAGAATAAGATTTTCATGCCAGTAGAGAAGGATGGAGGCTAAGCTCACTGGCAAGCTGGTTGCAGTCCACTAGGCACACACACTGGTATCCCAAACACTGTGTACAAGTCTACACAGTATATGGGATATCTGTCAAGGACCCCCATCATTGGCACCCTGATCGCCCTTCCCTGACACAAGACTGATCAAGCTAATGAACGTAGCCGTGGAAGATCGTGACCTGCCTGACAGTGTTATTCCATTTTTGCCCTCCTGTTCAAATTTCCTGCCCCACTCTGTTACTCAGCCAGTGCAGCAGAGCAGGAAAATCGTGCCCAATATATTTTTGTCAGCTGTCTTTGAGGCATTATCACTTTAACAATGACGTGAAAGTTCAAAGTGATAGGGATTGTCAAGTAATAAGGCAATTATGTCACAATTTTTGAAGGCCCCAAGCATTATAATCAATGATGACTTTGTGATCTTCAGGTTGTGGGGTGTTGGTACAGGAGAGTGGATGGCTTTCTCAATTCAGGCATCCAGTGTTGGTGGTGAGAACTCTCAATCTGTGTACAAAGAACAAAGCTCCTCTATTCTGCTCTAGCAATGTGCCTCAAGCCCAACCATAGCAGGGCAACTCCTGACACTGGCCATCTTGTGGCTTCCTGAGTGCGGTTATCAATTAAACGGTTGAATTAAGGATAGTGTGTGCTTTAGGCCCACCGGGTACAGAATGAACCTTCCAACTGGTGAGCAGTGAAGTGTTTTGCATTAAGCATTCCGTAATGCTTCTCATTTTTGTGTCTGTACAGAGTCTCGGTGTGGTCCTCTATGTGTTGGTTTGTGGAGCTTTACCATTTGATGGTCCAACACTTCCCATCCTGAGGCAAAGGGTTCTGGAAGGCAGGTTTAGAATTCCGTACTTCATGTCAGAAGGTGAGAACAGACCAAACATTTGATCAATGTTAAGCTGCACTGCAGTCTGCTTGAGGGGAATGAGCCTCCACTTGCCTCAGCCTTGGTGTCTGGTTGAATGACACTGCGTGTGGTTTAGATAGGAAAAGAGTTATCTAGCCTCATAACTCAGATATTATACTCTACCACTATTGATTTTTCAGCAACTGTACAAATAGAGGAGACCCAAAATTCAAGTGGTGCCCTTGACTAAATTCTTTGAGCACAACTTCTGACAGTAGATGTTGTCCTGGGTAAAAGAGTAAATGGTAACAGCAGTGTTAACCATTGGTCCATACAGGACAGGGACGATCAAAGAAGAAAATGAAACCATGTAGGCCAGGATCTGCTTCAAAGCAGCAGACACAACATATGTTATTACTAAATCATGGAAAGCAGCTGTAGCTTGGATATCTCCCTCCTTCTCCCAGCTGTGTGAAAGAGTCCTAGGCTGTTTCACCCCCTTCTCAGCTTAGGAAGATAAGGACAAAGTGTTTGTCCCTTCAGTCACACCCTGGCTAAGATCAGCAAACTCAGTGCAGAACACAAGTAGAATGTGGGAGCTGAGGTGGCACCATGGTCAGCATGGACTGGTTGGACCGAAGGGCCTATTTCTTGCTGTATTGCTCTATGACTCTAGTGACCTTTCTTATTCCAAATATTTTTATATTTATTTGTGGGATATGGGTGTCACTGGAGGGCCAACATATATTGCCCATCCCTAGTTGTCCTTGGAAGGCGGTTCCACACACAGCCACATTGCTGTGGCTCTGGAGTCACATGTTGGCCAGAGCAAGTAAGTACAGTAGACTTCCTTCCCTAACAGACATTAGTGAACCAGATGGGTTTTATCAACAATGGTCATCAGTAGATTCTTAATTCCAGATATTTTTTATTGAATTCAATTTCCGCTATGGCGGGGTTCGAACTCAGGTCCCCAGAACGTTAGCTGAGCTTCTGGATTGTTAGTCTAGCAATAATACCACCAGGCCATCACCTCCCCTACTAGTGTTCATACACAATGACCACAGTGAATCATTGCTATTTAGTCTTGATAAGTTAGACATAAAAGCAAAAAGAACATAAGAACATAAGAAATAGGAGCAGGAGTAGGCCATCTAGCCCTTCGAGCCTGCCCCGCCATTCAGTAAGATCATGGCTGATCTGTCGTGGCTCAGTTCCACTTTCCCGCCCTCTCCCCATAACCCTTAATCCCCTCTCTTATCAAGAACCCATCAACCCGCTTCTTAAAAATATTTAGCGAGGCAGCCTCCACCACTTCAACGGGCAGAGAATTCCAGAGATTCACCACCCTTTGAGTGAAGAAGTTCCTCCTCAACTCCGTTCTAAACCGCCTCCCCTTTATCTTGAGGCTGTGCCCCCTAGTCCTACTGTCTTTTTTGAGCGGGAAGAGTCTCTCCACCTCTATCCTATCCATCCCATTCATCATCTTATACGTCTCAATGAGATCTCCCCTCATTCTTCTAAACTCTAACGAGCACAAGCCTAGTTTATTCAGCCTCTCCTCATAGCTCAACCCCCTCAACTCCGGCATCAACCTAGTAAACCTCCTCTGCACTCCCTCCAAGGCCAAAATCAGAACCCTCGTTCATCAGCTAATCCTGACACTAAGGGTGAGATTCTCTGATCATGCTTGCCCTGAAACTGGATAATCCTGCCGAGATCAACAGACCTTTGCTTGGTTTCTCTCCCTGCCTGCTACGATTCATTGAACCTATGGTGCAGAAGGAGGCCATTTGGTCCATTGAGCCTGCACTGACAACAATCCCACTCAGGCCCTATCCCCGTAGCCCTACATACTTACCCTCCTAATCCCCTGATACTAAGGGGCAATTTAGCATGGCCAATCAACCTAATCCGCACATCGATGAGTACATGGGATTTAATGGGATTGAGAGTTATAGATAGGCCTGGTAGGTATGGATATGATTGGCCCAACTTGTGGGCCGAAGGGCCTGTTTGTGCTGTAGTGTTCTATGTTCTATCTTTGTAGTGTGGGAAGAAACCAGAGCACCTGGAAGAAACTCACACAGACACGGAGAGAATGTGTAAACTCCATACAGACAGTGACCCAAGGCTGGAGTTGAACCCCGGTCCCTGGCACTGTGAGGCAATAGTGCTAACCACTGTGCCACCATGCTGCCCAGATCTGTTTAAAAAGGTTCAATGCTAATGTTAAATGTACGTTCTCTGCTAATAAGCTACAGTCCTACTGGGTGTTGCGGTTTGGCCTTAAAAGTCAAAACTTAAATTTTGTATGAATATTGCAAAGAGTTGAGAACCGTAGTCAACAAATAATTGGGGAACTAATTACCTAATTTCTGGTGGAAGGGCTGATAGATGTGTTCAGGAAACAGCCGGTGAAAACTATTCTGACTCCCGTTGGAAATACCAAAATCTGACTGGGAGTTGGACGTGCTACAGCGCAATATATATGAGCCAAATAGAATAACTAGCCCACGAGGAACTTAACTTGGCTCTTTGAATTTGGTTTTGTATAATTGGCTGCTTACCCAGAAAACAGTTTTCCATGCCTTACCGTAGTGGCATATTGCACATCACCAGGTATGTAGCTCACAGTGGGGGGGGGTTTGTCCTTTCCTGCCCACCACAGGAATTTGGGGGGTTGGTGCCATGCCAAGGTCCATTGACCTTGGGCAAGATTCTCTGGTTTTGGGCCGAATGCGGCGCCGGAGTATCCCACCCAGTGTAATTTTCAGAAGAAACTTTACTTTGATTGGATGCAAAACGTACATTTGATGGAGTTTCTGCTATCTGAGGTGTTGCTGCAAAAGCCTAAGGCCTAAGCCCAGGAATCTCCAACAGCCTTCAGGAGTAACTGTAAACTGTGTAGCCAAGAGACAGGAATATGGTGGCTTGGTAGTAATGTCACAGAGCTAGTAACCCAGACATCTAGCCTAATGCTCTGAGGACATGGGTTCAAATCCTACTGTGGTTGCTGGTGAAATTTGAGTTCAGTTAATAGTTTTGGCCTTTAAAGGCTGATCTCAGTTATAATAATCGTGAAACTATTATTAACCAATCTGGTTTCACTAATTAGAGAAGAAAATCTGCCTTCCTTACCTGGTCAGGTTTACATGTGACTCCCAGCCCTGCAGCAAAAATGTTGTTGCCATGTTATGACAAATGCCCTTTTTCCTCTTATGACATTTTCTTACCCCAATTTTCTGTCACCTCTCCTTGATTTTTACTGTAATAGTCCCAATGATCCTCATCCAAGTGCTCAATCATACGTAGGCTACCGGGTGAGTGTGGCAGCCTGCTGGGCCATGGTATCACATGAGAGGAGATGGTGGTGTAATGGTATTTCCCTGGACGCTAGAGACCCTCTCTTTTGTTCTGAGGTCACGGGTTCAAATCCCACCATGGCATTGAATTAATCAAATTCAATTAATTATTAAGTCCAATGGAAATCGAATCTCAAAAAGAGGCCATAAATTGTCATTGATCGATATAAAAATAGATTTGGTTTACTAATGACCTTTACAGAAGGAAATCTGCTATTCTTGCTGGGTCTAGCCTATACGTGACTCCAGACCCATGGTAATGAAGTGGCCAACTGCCACTCAGTTGTAACATTCAGGGGTGGCCAATAAGTGCTGGCCTTGCTTGTGATACCTACATCCCAGGAAAGAATTTTTTTTAAAAAACCTGATGTTATCCAATGCCTGTGGGTGCGTCCTCTTCTGCAGGAGCCATTGGATAGAGGTTGTGGAGTGGGGGTGGATAAAGCCTTGGCTGATGTTTTTTGCCATCCAGCCCAGAGAAACTGGGACCGACAGTGGTTCTCTGAATGCAGCACGCAGCAGAATCCAGATATAAAACTGGAAACCTCCGAGCACTTAACGCCAAGAACCTATTGGGATCGAATGAACATTATTCTTTGTTACTTAAAACAAATTATTGGACAAATGTCTGTTTGTAGGAACCTTGATCAATGTGTGAACCAGTTACTGGTGATCGTATTCTCAACTCATCGACTTTCTTACCTGCCAGACTGTGAACACCTCATTCGGCGTATGCTGGTCTTAGACCCTTCCAAAAGACTCACAATTGCCCAGATAAAGGAGCACAAATGGATGCTGACTGAGGTGCCGGTACACCGACCAATAGTCTATCCTCAAGCCACTGAGAATGAATCAACCATGGGAGAATACAATGAACAAGTTCTACGACTGATGCATAGCCTGGGAATTGACCAGCAGAAAACCATTGAGGTAAAGGTTGCAATATTTTCATTTGAGACAAAGGTCATGTTTTCTTCACTTTGAGTTGTCAGTGACAGCGATAAGGTTTTTCAGGATTTCTTATCGTGGGTTCTTTTCACAATTTTACTTTGCTTCTTCCAGTGGCCAATATAGAATCATAGAATCTCTACAGTGCAGAAGGAGGCCCACTGAGCCCGCACTGACCACAGTCACACCCAGGCTCTATCTCTATAACCCACATTTACTCTGCAAATCCCCCTGAAATTAAGGGGCAATTTATCATGGCCAGTCAACCTAACCCGCACAGCTTTGGACTGCAGGAGGAACAAGAACAACCCCCCTCCCCACCCCCGGCCATCCACCAAGGTCATGGCTGATTTTCTACCTCAACTTCATCTTCCTGCACTATCTTCATATTGCTTAATTCCCTTAGTACCCAAAATTCTATTTGTCCCTGTCTCAAATATACTCAACAACTGAGCAGCTGTAGCTCTCCGGGATAAAGAATTACAAAGGTTCACAACCCCTTGAGTGAAAAAAAATTCTCTTCCTCTCAATGCGAAATGGCCAAGCCCACGTTCTGAGACTGTGATCCTGTGTTCTAGATTCCTCAGCCAGGAGGGATATTCTTTCAGCATTGACTCTCTGGAGCCCCCAAGAATTTCCTATGTTTCAATTTGATCACTCCTCATGCTTCTGAACTCCTGGAAACATAGACATTTGGCTGGGATTATCCATCCCGTTCCACTGCGGGGACACTGGACTTTTGACTGGTCCTCTGCACCATCAGCGGCAGGTCCCACCTTGACAGGGCTGGAAAAGCCTTGCCATTGTCTACTGAATCTCTCTCTCCACTGAGCAATCCTTCATTCCAGGAATCAGTTGAGTGATCCTTTGCTTCTCTCTCTCTCTCTCTCTCTCTCTCTTCCTCTTTTTTTTTTCTTTCCTTCTCTGTCTTTCCCTCTCTCCCTTTTTCTCTTTATTTCCCCTCTCTCTTTTTCTCTTTCTTTCCCTCTCTCTCTCTTCCCCCTCTCTCTCTCTTACTCTTTCTTTCTCTCTCTCTTTTTCCTTTCTTTCCCTCTCTCTTTCCCCCCCCCCTCTCTTTCTCTCTGTCTCTGCAGAGCAAGAGTGTCTTTCCTCCAGTGACAAGGCTAAAACTGTACAAAGTACTCCCAGTTTGGCCTCAGTCAAACCAAGCAGCTCAAGCCTGTTGCTTTTATTTTTTAAATCTGTGGACATGACCGTAATGAATGGCTCCTATTTTCTACATTTCTATGGTTTGCATTAGCCCTGAAAGGACTGTGTGGATGCCTCTGGGGTGGGTAAATCCTGAGGAATATTGACGGAGTGGAAGCAGAGAGGATGTTTCCTCTTGTGGATGAATCTAGTATTTTGGTGGGTGGGGGGGGGTCACTGTTTAAAAATGAGGGGTTGCCCATTTAAGACCCAAGATGAGGGGAAACTTTTTCCCTCAAGAGGGTAGTGAAAACTCTCTTCCTAAAAAGGCAGTGGAAGCAAAGATATTTCCTTGATAAACAAGGCGGTGAAAAGTTATTGGGGGTAGGTGGTTGTAAGTGGTTTACAGTCCAATCAGCCATGATATTTTTGAATAGCAGAGCAAGCTCAAGGGGCTGAGTGGCCTACTCCTGCTCCCAATTCATATCTTGGTATGTTAGTGTGAAAAACTATAGTTTCCCCTTTGCACTTTCTCCTTGTCCTTGCTGTTCCACCTAGACCCAGCAGAGTTGAGTAACTTCCAAGTGCCTGACAGGCTCAATTTTGTAGCCTTGTGTGTGGGAGTAACACATGCAGTGCCCTGATATAAAGTATTGCTTCAGCTTTCAATACACATTGCTATAGTTTACCCGACCAGATCATTTGAATGGGCAAATACTTAGCAATGGTTTCAATAATGACAATCATTGTTTGTTTCAATCCTGAATTCTAGGATTGATATTAAACTCTGCATATATTCTCTTTCCAAAATCCCTAAATTCTCAATACTCTTCATGAAGTAAAGAAAACTCCCCACTGATGGAGTCTTCCCCTTTTTTCGGTAGCCTTTCCCCTTTTAAATGCTAAAAAAGATTCTCAACTGATTTTGTTTGTTGCTTCTCACAGAACATCAGTTGGATTAATGCAATGACACTCCTTCCCCCTCCCCTCACCACACACACACACTCACACTCACACACGCGCACACACACACACACACTTCAAAGAAAAATCATTAAGTTAAATGCTGTTGCGGGGGTGATTCATTCCCGTGCATGAAGATTGTCCACTTTAGTGAGATTGACGGCACAAAGAAGTGAGTGGAGGATGACCCAACCGGCTCATAATTCTTAGAAAGAAAGAAAGATCCCGACAGCCTAGTAATCAGTGAACACAAAAAAAAATTGCATTGATTAGAGAGGATTGAGAAATGGTATGCAAAGCACGCAAGGGCAAAGCAGCGAGGTTTGAACAAGGTCACTTCACTGGGATCCCTTTCAGTTCATCAAAAATCACATTCTCACATCATTACTGTGTTGGCTTTGTTTTTTCTCTCTCTGTTGAATAAACTGGAAGATAAAGTGTAGTGCTTTTTTTTGTCCTTGCCCGTTTATACTTTGATTTATTTTCTCCTTTCTTTGGCATTTGATGCAGTCTCTACAGAACAAGAGTTATAACCATTTTGCTGCTATTTATTATCTGCTGGTGGAGAGGCTCAAGTCTCACAGAAGCAGCTTCCCTGTCGACCAGAGGCTTGATGCACGTCAAAGGCGACCAAGCACGATCGCTGAACAAAGTGTTGCCAAGGTAATGCCATAATCATCGACAGTTGCTGTGTCAGTTGTATACATACCGTGCACTGCAATGGATGAAGTAACGATTGCGTAAAGGTTACAACCCTCTGCCCTACAGGTTGCTCCAGCTAATGTTAGGATCAATTCATGTGCAGGCTTTAATAGTACAGGTTAGTGCGTAAATTTGAAAATTTTTTTTTGGGGGGGGGGGGGTCTATTTTTACACTTCACAGCTCAAGTCTTTGGATAACCTCGTGCTTTATAACCAAAGGATTCTACTGAGACTTCTTAAATGTATAGCGCTTTTCGGAGTGTGTAGTTCTACTAAAAATACAGAACATCCCATGATGTTTTGAATTATTTATGGTTCTCTTCACACTTGGATTTTGCCAGTGATTCACTAAGATCTGTTTTAAGCTGTTTTCCTCCTTGCGCCTGTGGTGCTGATTAACTGAATGTTAATTGAAGAACTAATTGAGCTGAACGTTAAGCCTTCCTCCCCTCATCTCCTTCATGACCATATTGAGTTGCATTCTATATTGGGAACTCCAACACAGAGTCACAGGAAGTGTTTGGAATCTGAATCATAGGATGATACACAACAGAAGGAGGCTCTTCAGCCCATTGTGCGCGTGCCAACTCTTTGAAAGAGCTATCCAAGTAATCCCATGCTCCAGTTCCTGCCCCACTGCCCTGCTGTTTTCCTTCCCTCGAAGTACACATTGACTATTCCACACCAGTTTTTCAAATTGTGCACTCCAGATCACAACATGCAATGATAAAAACATTATCATCTCCCCTTGGAGCCCTTTTGACAATTACCTTAAATTAATGTCCTCTCTTGCCAGTGAAAACAGTTTCTCCTTTTTTTTTATCGAAACCCTTAGTAATTGTGAATAATGTGAAATGCAGTAAACATTCATAAACAGGACTGAAAATTCATCTGTCACCAAAATCCTGACAATCACATCTGCCTATTTCAAAGAACAAAGAGAAGTACAGCTTAGGAACAGGCCCTTCGGCCCTCCGAGCCTATCCGATCATGATGCCCTAATTAAACTGCAAAAAAAATCTTTCTGCCCTTTTTTTTTCCAGACTGTATCCCTCTACTTCCTCCCTATTCATTGGAGCAGCATGGTGGCACAGTGGTTAGCACTGCTGCCTTACAGCACCAGGGACACGGGTTCAATTCCGGCCTCGGGTCATTGTGTTGAGTTTGCACATTCTCCATGTGTCGTGCGTAGGTTTCCTCCGGGTGCTCCGGTTTCTTCCCACACTTCACAGATGTGCGGGTTAGGTGGATTGGCCATGCTAAATTGCCCCTGGTGTCAGGGAGATTAGTAGGGTAAATATGGGGAGGTTACAGGAGTAGGGTCTGGGTGGGATTATGGTCAGTGCAGATTTGATGGCCCAAATGGCCTCCTTCTGCGTTGTAGGGATTCTATACCCATCCTGTTGCCTCTCTTTGTGAAAGCGATGATCGGGACGGAAAGTTCGGAGAGGCAGCCAAATGTTGATTGCCCCTAGGTGGGATTTTCTGACTCTCCCCTCTGCCAATTCCAATTCTAGAGCTGGCAAGAAGGCAGGCAGATCACAAAACTTGTACCTCCACTGGCCCTTAATCGCATCCAAAGGACCATGGGAAATATTTCAAAAAAATACGCTGTAGGTGCAAGACAAAGGGAATACTAACAATTCAAAAATAAAGACCTACTACTTTGTTGCATTAAACTAGAGTTCCGGATGTAACAGACTCCAAAACCCCACTACTCTGATAAAGCTTAAATCTGCAATGAATAATAGAATCCATACAGTACAGAAGGAAGCCATTTGGCCTATTGAACCTGTGCCGACAACAATCCCATCCAGGCCCTATCCCCATAATCCCATGTAGTTACCCTGCCAATCCCCCAACGCAATGGGTCAATTTAGCATGGCCAATCCACCTAACCTGCAAGTCTTTCGGACTGTGGGAAGAAACTGGAGCACCCGGAGGAAACCCACGCCGACACGGGGAGAATGTACAAACTCCACGCAGACAGTCACCCAAGGCCAGAATTAAACCTGGGTCCCTGGCGGTGCGAGGCAGCAGTGCTAACTACTGTGCCACACTGCTCCCCAGTGTCCTGCTGTGGTGAGTTAAGGGAGTCGAGGCCCTGGTGATGTCCTTTTTTTTCAGAAAACCGTACTCAGTAGACTTTAGATGGGCAGTTTCAGTGTCCATCTGAAAGACTCTGGTTTCTTGCTGGGGAGTTTTAACTTCCCACCTGCCCATGTTCCACTGGAATTAAAGTTGTCGTCACAATTTAAATTCCATGTTGAGCAGTCATTTTCTGGACCATAACGACTGGGATAAGGTGGATCATCAGTTGTTGGATGAGACAACTTCATGCCTTGCTCCAAATGTTACACACAATTGAAATTTTACTCTGACCAGAATTGGGTCAGGTCTCAATGAGGGAAACCTTAATCTGTCCTCCCCCACCCCCAACCCCTGCCCAATTCAAATTGGCTGCTTGACGCATGAAGAGCTATTAAATATTCATTTGCTGGTTCCAGTTGGCTAACCTCTTCACGTCTTCTGCATATCTCTTGCTTTTGGCTTTTGACTCATCTGAAAAACTTTCTGTTCAGTGAAATCTCCGTAACAGCTTGGCAAAATTTTCAGCTGGGATTAAATGAGTAAGGTTCCCAGGACCCAGCAAGATATTTTCTGGCATTATTGCCTGATTGGCCGTTAGGTTTGTGAATGGAGTGCCACCATCTTCCTGTGTAAATATTTGGAGATTTGTGCTTTGAAGGGGAAGGATATTACTGAACAAACATTAATCTTAGAGATATCCACACTTGATAGGTTCACTCAGTTGGTCCATGCCACTGTGCATCTTGCTCTTTAAACCACCGATTAGAGTTGATTGAACCACCTTTGGTTTTCAAAGGAATAGTTAGTGACTGGATGGCAGAATGAATGAGGCGGAATCGATGATCCCCATTGGCTGTGGAAAGGAACAAGAGTTAACATTTCAGATTGATGACCTTTCATCTGAACTGGTGAAAGATCATTAACCCAAAATGTTAACTCTGTTTCTCTCCATAGACACTGATGACCTTCATCCCGATCCTGAGAGTTGTAACTCAGTCAGTCACATATTGCCTCCGAGGCTCCAGGTTCAAAAGTTGAAAATCCAAGGCCAGCACTGAGGGAGTGCTGCACTATTGGTGGTGCCACCTTTTGGAGGAGACATAGAAACTAGAAGCGCTTGTAGGTCATTTGGCCCTTCAAGCGTGCTCCGCCATTCATTTTGGTCGTGGTTGATCATCAAATTCAATATCCTAATTCTTTTTCTTCACCCCTCCCCCCTTCCTCCGTTAAACCGAGGCCCCACCTGTCTGCTCAGGTGGAAGTAGAAGATCCCATGGAATTATTTTGAAGACTGGGGGAGTTCTCCCTGGTGCCCTGGCCAATCTTTAACCTTCAATCAACATTACAAAAATGGGTTACCTGGTTATTGTCGGGTTGTTGTTTGTGGGAGCTTGCTATGCACAAATGGCCTGTCGCAATTCTTATATTGCAACTACGACAACAGTTGAAGAGTATTTCGGTGATCATACGGCACTTTGAGATGTCTGGAGGTCATGAAAGCACAACACAGGATTATTATTTAAAATGATACCCTTATTATGGTTGAATAGCTTGCTGACATTTGCTGTCTTGAACATGCATTGAAAAATAGGTGTCTGAGTAAGACACCTGTTCCAGGACAGTGCTTATTTATTTCTTTACAGTGCCCTGAAGGGGAGGTGGAGGAATAAAGATCAGTGGATCCAAGCGAGGGAAAGAAATATGAAAGGTCAAAAACTTTGCATCATATTTCAAAAGAAATGTTAACACCCTAATTGTTTTCTCAGGCAAATCCTGCAGTGCCCCAGGTGAGTCTCCTGTCACCAAATGTCAGGCTGCTGAGGTCCTCCATCCTGCCGCAGCCCACCTCTGTGGACACGTTCTCCTTCTTGCAAACCGGTTGTCAACCAGAATTGGGTTTCATGGAGGAAGATGTCAACACTCCCAAGGTTTGTTACCGAGTTGGCTTTAACATGTGGCGATGGGTGCTGGGGAAAGGGGGCTATTCAATATGAGCATGGCTAATCCTCTCTTGCAACTTCATACTCCCACTCCCTTTATGTCCTTAGTGTCTAGAAATCTATCTGTTTCCTTCTTAAATATCATAGAATCACTGTAGTGCAGAAGGAGGCCATTTGGCCCATTGAGCCTGCACTGACAACAGTGCCACCCAGATCTTGCTAATCCCCCTCAGAGGCAATTTAACATGGCCAGTCAATCTAACCTGCACGTCTTTGGAGTGCAAGAGGAAACCGGAGCACCAGGAGGAAACGCACGCAGACACGGGGAGAACATGCAAGCTCCACACAATCATCCAAGGTCAGAATCGAACCCGGGTGCCTGGCGCTGTGAGGCAGCAATGCCAACCACTCTGCCACCGTACCACTCTGAAGTATATTCAGTGACTTGGCCTCCACAACCTTTTGTAGTAGAGAATTTCACCACCATCTGAGTGAATACATTTCTCCTTGTCTCTGAATCACAAAGTTCAGGGTTTAGGCCCCTGACTTCTGAGTCTGAGCACCAAAATCATGGCTGAAGTCCAGTGCAATACTGAAAGTGTGCTGTGCTGCTGGACAGGATATTGTATGTTTAGGCCCCATCTGTCTGCTTGGGTGGGTATAACAGATCCCGCCCGACAAGCGAGTTATCCAGGGGGCCTGGTCAATATTTGTTTCTCAATTAACATCACCAGAATAGATAGGGGTGACACAGTGGTTAACACTGCTGCCTCACAGCACCAGCGTCCCGGTTTCGATTCCTAGCTTGGATCACTGTCTGTGCAGAGTCTGCACGTTCTCCCCATGTCTGCGTGGGCTTCCTCCGGGTGCTCTGGTTTCCTCCCATAGTCCGAAAGATGTGCTGGTTAGGTGCATTGGCCATGCTAAATTCTCCCTCAGTGTATGCGAACAGGTGCAGGAGTGTGGCGACGAGGAGATTTTCACAGTAACTTTGTTGCAGTGTTAATGTAAGCCTACTTGTGACACTAATAAATAAACTTTACTTTATTCCGTCATTACCATGTTGCTGCTGTTTGTGGGAGCTTGCTCTGCATTTATTAGCTGCCAGCTTTCCTACATTACAGCAGTGACTACACTTTAAAAATTAATTAGCTATATCAAGACAGCCGGTGGTAGTAAAAAGCACTAAATTAATGCAAGTCTCTCTTTTAAACCTTTTAATTTAAGTAGTGAGACGCCTTCTTGCGAGCAGGATGCATCACCTTGCACTGAGTGTGTTTTTTTTAAATGCAGGAACATGTGGTTTGGCATTCCTGTATCCGACAGATAACCTCAACAAATGCAGCCACTAATTGTTGATGCTTTTATCCTCCTCCCCCACTCCCCCCTCTCGTTTTTGTGTCGTTCCAGTGAATGCTAAATTCCCCTCGTAGATACTTCCGAAGGCAGTCTCTGCAATTATCACCTCCGTATTCAGTGTCTGAACACAAAGTAGATTTCAACAGGCAGGCAGGAAGGAAACCCATTCAACCTAATCATAGCCCTTCACTGACTTAAAAGAACCCTGAAGTTGAGATTCCGTATCCGAGGGCATTATTAGCTCAGGTAGCTGAGTGGCTGCCTTTCATAGCCCTCAAGTCAACTCCGAACGGTGCGGATAAAATTAGCTGTAACTTTTTAAAAGCCGTACTGCTAAATATTGCCTCAGAGGAGACAGACGTGACTCGACAATGTGTCGAAACACTGGAATATGAAGGTTTGAGGTAGTTTTTCACACTTAATGTCTCTGCTACAACCCTTGCAGCAGAGAAATTCCCAACCGTGTGTGATCATTTCCACTGGGAATTCACTCAAGTGCTGGGTGTGGGCGTTGGGGGAATGGTAAGGTCAGCACCCTGCCTGTATTTGAATCTTAATTACAGGATTCAGTTCCCTGTGTACATGTTTGAGTGCGGCACAATTGTGGCATTGTCGGGAATTAATCATGCTTCCTTTTGTATCCATTATTATACTTGCTCTCCTGCCAAAGTAAGCCCGATCTGTATATTCTCCTAATGAGATGCTGATGAGTAGAGCTAATACTGAGAGATGTTTAGAGGGAATGGCTCCAGTTGAAGAGTCTGCACCAGTAGTTGGGCTAAATAACCCCCTCCTGTGCTGCCGTTTCTCTGATCCTGTGAGTAATGAATGAAGGAACAAGCCGCTTTCCACAGCAGGACGCACCCGTCATTTTAAACCTATTAACTCTTTTAAAACCCAATGTTGGCACATACTTTTGACATTTATAGACTTAATTTGATGATGACAAATGTAG
Organism: Carcharhinus amblyrhynchos; assembly: GCF_965287045.1. Taxonomy (NCBI): domain Eukaryota; kingdom Metazoa; phylum Chordata; class Chondrichthyes; order Carcharhiniformes; family Carcharhinidae; genus Carcharhinus; species Carcharhinus amblyrhynchos. The sequence continues at coordinate 11,621,772 of NC_137352.1, forward strand.
GAGCTGCAGGATCAGTGCATGTGTTGCTAACAATGGACCTTGGCGTTTAATTTAGATTCTTCCTGTGTTGCCAAGTGATGTAGAGCAGGCCTGTCCAACAAGCAAAGTTTCGTGAAGAACAGAGTTTAAAACTGTGTAGTGTTCTCCAAATTTATACAGCTGGTGCGGCACTTTACCAAGTGAATTAACTTGCAAATAGGTCACACTTAGGTTAAAAAAAAGTTTAATTTGGGAATGTATGTCTCCCCCCCCCCCCCCCCCCACCCCATACAGATTTTTTCCCATTCTGCAAGGGATGCAGATGATAGGATAAATTCTATGCATCTGGTGTTGAGTGATGTTGGAAGCGAGAGCAGGTTAGAGAATGGTTACTGCAGTGTTGTAACATTACCTCTGATCTGCTTGCTTCCTTGCACTTAAGCCCAATTAACGGAATAGAGTCAAGGGCTGGAATTTTCCAGACAATCTCCCCCCAAAACCTGAAAATCCTGCCCGAGGTCAATGGACCTTTGCATGTCACCCCCCTCTCCCCCCGCCACAAATTTCTGACAACAATAAAATTCCCAAAGATGTGCAGGATTGGGCAAGCTAAATTGCCCCTTACTATCTCGAGATCTGTAGGTTAGGGAGATTAGTGGTGTAAATGTGTGGGATTAAGGGAATGGGCCCGTGTGAGATGCTCTGACTGCAGGCTCGATGGGCCGAATGGCCTCCTTCTGCACTGTAGTGATTCGGTGATTTCAGGAGTCTTTTGCGTGGGGAATGCGCACTTCAGAAAAGGAGTCCATTTTGACCAGCGTTAGAGATGAACTGACAGCAGTGATTTCAAATTTCATTGTACCAAAAATGTGAGGACGTCCGCGCAGGGAATGGGATGGAGAGAGAGAGAGAGAGAGAAAGCACATGTCAGAGAGCACAGGAGTCTGCACAAGATCATAAATGGTGAAGATGAAGCTGTTTCCTGGGAGGTAGTGACTCAGACAAGGCATTCACTGATAAACTGAGAGAGCAGGATGGAGGAAGTGCCTATGGTATTTCTAGAATCTTTTGACTGAACACAGAAGTGGCAGGATGTTTCCCAGTTCTGTGAAAATGTCAGAGGGCTACGTCTGCAGAGATTCAGAATTTTTAAATGACTCATTCTTGACTTCTGCACCCATTTTTGGTTCCTACTCTTTTCCTCCAATGTTGAATAAGCTATGCTTAATAAGTGGGTGGCAGAGTGGTTAGCACTGCAGCCTCACAGCGCCAGGGACCCGGGTTCAATTCCAGCCTCGGCTCACTGCCTGTGTGGAGTTTGCACATTATCCCCGTGTCTGCGTGGGTTTTCTCCGGGTGCCCCGGTTTCCCCCCACAATCCTAGTCAGTCTAGTTTGATTGGCCATGCTAAATTGACCCTAGTGTCAGGGGATTAGCAGGGTAAATGGGGTTACAGGAATAGGGCCTGGGTGGGATTGTGGTCAATGCAGACTCACTGAGCCAAATGGCTTCTTTCTGCACTGTAGGGATTCTATTGCAACCGCAGGCTCGTTTTCTAAATGTGTTCATATTTGTGGATACGTATCGGAGAATGTCCAATGATATAAACAGTCAAAAGGAAGGTAGATAAACAGATGAGGGAGAAAGGTTGGAAAAGATGTACTGACAGATTTAAATGAGGAGGAAAATTGTGTGCAGCTTAAACAATGCAAGGAATGGCTGGGACATATTGTCTGACTCTGTGCTCTGCATGCTGTGATTCGTGGCCCGTACGAATCCCAAACAAAATATATGCCACATATAAAGCAGAAAATGCTGGAAAAACTCAATATGGCAGCACCTGTGGAGGGAGAAACCGAGTTAACATTGAGGCCTTATGACCCTTCATTGGAGCCCTGAAAAACACTCAGAAGATTAACTCTGATTCTTGCTCCACAGATGCTGTCACGCCTGTTGAGTTTTTCCAGCATTTTCTGTTTCTATTTCAGATTTCCAGCATCTGCAGTACTTTGCTTTTATAATATATCCACGGTTGTTTAAAACTGAAAGGTGTATAGTTAAGGGTGGAACTCCTAGCTGGGAAAAGCGGCGGAGGGAATCGTTGACATGTTTGTTTGGCAATGATTTTCCAATCTTCCAAAGGCGTCATTAACCCATGATTATTCATTCAAACAGCAGACTATCCAAGGACTGTCGGAAGATGTTGTTTACGATAACTAACCCTTTGACCTAATTTCACAGGTAAATGGTTGTCTCCTGGATCCTTTGCCTCCTGTGATAGCGAGGAAGGGATGCCCACCATCTCCTAGCAATATGATGGAGACCTCCATCGATGAGGGGATAGAGACTGAGGATGATTCCGAGGAGGATCCTGCCCAGGTGTACGCATCGTTTCAGGCCATGCGTTGCGGCCAGAGGAGGCACACCCTTGCTGAAGTAACCAACCAACCAGTGGTGATGCCAAACACAGGTAGGACGGGCAGGAAGGGCTTATGGTATTTACTTCTCATTTCATCCCATCCTCTGCTCAAGGAGTTCACTCTGCCTGAGGAACAGTTCCCAAGATTGGCCTTAGCCCTCGGGAGTTTTGTCCATTTTATAATTACCAGTTTGCAGAGTAAATGTTAGCAGGACAGGGTCTCTCATAGCAGGCTGGTGCAAAAAGTTAAATTGCATGGGTGCACTGGCTAGATGGACTCAGAACTGGCTTGGCCTTAAAGGGTAGCGATGGAAGGGTGTTTTTCTGTAATTAGTGGTGTGTCGCAGGGACTTGTGCTGTTTGTAATGTATGTAAATGACTTGGAAGAAAACGGAGCTGGTCTGATTAGCAAGTTTGTGGATGATACTGAAATTGGCAGAGTTGTGAATAGTGATGCAGAATACAACAGGATATAGATAAACTGGAAAATTGGGCAGAGAAATGGCAGATGGAATTCAATCCGGACAAATGCGAGGTGATGCATTTTGGTGGATCCATTTCAGGTGGGAGCTATAAAATAAATGGCAGAACCATTAGGAGCATAGACATACAGAGAGATCTGGGAGTACAGGTCCAAAGATCCTTAAAAGTGGCAGCACAGATGGAAAAAGTATTGAAGAAAGCATTTGGCATGCTTGCCTTCATCGGGTGGGGTATCAAGTATAAAAGTTGGCAAGTTATGGTGTAGTTGTATAAAATGTTTGGAACACTGTGTCCAATCCTGATCACCACACTGCCAGAAGGATGTGGAAGCTTTGGAGGGTTTACCAGGATGTGGAAGCTTTGAAGGTTTACCAGGGTGTTGCCCGGTGTGGAGGGTATTAGCTATGAGGAGAGATTGAATAAACTGGGATTGTTCTCCCTGGAAAGACGGAGGCTGAGGGGCAACCTGAAAGAAGTTTATGAAATTATGAGGGGCATAGATTAGATGAACAGTTGGAAGCTTTTTCCCAGGGCAGAAATGACAAATACAAGGGGGCATAAATTCAAGATAAGCGGGGAATGGTTTAGTGGAGATGTGCAGGGGAAGTTTTTACACAGAAGGTAGTGGGGACCTAGAATGCACTTTCAAGTGAAGTGGTTGAGGCAGACATGTTAGTGACATTTAAGACTTGTCTGGACAGACACATGAACAGGCAGGGAATAGAGTGATACAGGCTATTGGTCTAGATAGGACAATGTGATCGGTGCAGGCTTGGTGGACCAAAGGGCATGTTCCTGTACTGTACAGTTCTTTGTTCTGCATAGGGGAGAAGGAAAGGAGAGACTGTAGTATTACAACCATTACATTGGGTGTAGAGAAAGATCAATTTAATATAAGGCAGGTCCATTCACAAGTCTGTTGGCAGCAGGGAAGAAGTTGTTCTTGAGTCGGTTGGTACATGATCTCAGACTTTTGTATCTTTTTGCTGTTGGAAGAAGGTGGAACAGAGTATGTCCAGGGTGCGGCGGGTCCTTGATTATGCTGGCTACTTTTCCAGGGCAGCAGGGAGTGTGGACAAAGTCAGTAGTTGGGAGGCTGGTTTGTCTGATGGACTGGGCTACGTTTACAATCCTTTGTAGTTTCAGTCCTGGTCAGAGCAGGAGCAATACCAGCTGTAATACATCTGGAAAGGATGCTTTCTATGGTGATGTAAAAATTGGCGAGCGTCATGGTGGACATGCCAAATTTCCTTAACCTCCTGAGAAAGTTTGTTCTGTTATTCATTCATTATAAATTTACAATAACTCTTGGGCTGAGTCAGCAGGGTTTGAGGCTGCAATACAGATTAGATTTAATTGATCTGATGATGGCTCTCTCTTATCCTAACCACTGTATTTTTCCCTCATTACAGGGAAACTGTTTACTGTTGGGAACAATCCATCCTTGGGGAGCGTTGATTCAGAATACGACATGGGATTGGTTCATAGTGAGCTCAATATCCTAGAGGAAACACCGCCCCTGAAGGAGATCGTTCTCGTCAACCAACCTGTGACACGGATGACCCCGCCACTGATTGGCATCAGGCCACCAAACCCTGCGATGGAGGCACTGACATCCCAGAAACGCGAAGTGCACAACCGGTCACCAGTCAGCTTCCGGGAAGGTCGCAGAGCTTCTGATACGTCTTTAACACAAGGTGGCTACCTACCATCCATCCATTATCTTCTGCATTTGCGTATGTGAGTGCTGCCGGTAATATATAGCTACACCACAGCAGTGTGGAGCTCCCTTGCACAATAACTGTGGTGAAAGGCTGACCTATTGGGCTGGATTTTTGTTCTGGGTTCGAGATTCCCAAAGTGGGGAGAGGTTCTGGGTTCCGATCCTGCATCAGCTTCGAATGCCCAACGCGATTTTATTTTTTTTTTGGCGGCATGTCAAATTATGGGCCAAGGTGCGCTCCAGTCAGAAGCCCTCCCAACGTGTAGAGAGTGGCATCCACACCATCAGAGATGTAGAGTTTCTGCAATGAAAACTGCCCTTTTGCTGCCAGTGTGCCTTTGTGGAACAGAAACCTCTTTTAAAAGGCACTGGATGCAGACAGGGCTTAAAAAAAACCATAAGGGGTATCCAGAGGTGGGAGCATGTCGGCACCCTGACCAATGTCAGGAAATTGTGGATTTGCCCACCTCTGGTCGCAGCTCTTCACGTGGTTGAGTTCTGCCCACCACATCTTACTCAGTTGTAGTATGTGGGAGACTGCTACATAACAGCACTGGTAAAGATGCAAGCTGTGCATCTGGCTTATCCTCCTGATGTAGAAACTGCATTTAACTGCCACCCAAATCATTCCAGAGCTTTTGCTTCCACTTCTTTCCTAAAAAAAAACATTCCAGGTTTGATGAAGTGCCTGGACTTCGTCCTGGACTGACCAGTTTACACCCAAGTCCTCTTGCCTTATGGTCGGAGCTTAGCGTAAAGTATCGCTCAGCATCAATTGTCTGCACTCTTGGTACGCAGTCCTCATCACCTAGACCATCTGCAGGTAGCTCCCATCAACGTCTTCATATGTCACCTTCTCCCATTTCACCTGGGTCACCACAATACCAGTCGATCACCCTTCTCCATCTCGTCTCGTCTGTCACCCATTCCTCTTCCAGTCCCACTGCATTCATGTCTCTCGCTATCGTATCTGTCCATCTGGAATTGGGCCATCTTCTTTCCCTTCCTGGTAGCCCCAAATCCATCACTCACTCCACCACACAACAGATGACCAAACCACTTCAGTCTCTCCTGGGCTGCTTTCTTCAATGCTCCCATAACCTTCACTGACCCCCCCCCCTGTGCTGATTCCTGACCTTGCCCCTTTGTGTCACTCCATATGTCCATTTTAGCATCCGCATTTCATTTAGTATCCAGCTGTTGCTCCTCTCAAGGTAGTTGTCTTTATCAAGCATATTTCCCTATGGAACTTCCAGTTTGGAAGCTCCTTCCCAACTTGATCCCATACAGAAACAGGAAAGAAATGCTGAATCTGTGCCAGATATATTAGGGTTGGAGTACTGTGCAGGCTGGGACGGCCTCTTAAATGACTATGAGAAAAGCACTCCGTGGGTGGGATAATAAAAAGAACAAAAAAATTAGACACAGAAAAGCTCAGCACATTCACTGTGGAGCAGGGAAGATTCAGCCGGAGTCTCTTTTGGGAATTGGGAAAGGGTTTGAGACTGTAGATCGTGAGAAGTTGTTTGCACTGGTTGGTGAATCCTTAACTTAAAAGTTGGAGCAATACTTTTCAGGAATATGTATTTCTACAGCAGAGGTGGACCATCTGCCACCCGGGAGGTTCATACAACTCAACAGGGTTCTGAATGCAGCCCACGAGACATTTTGTCACTTTTCCCCAAGTGCAAGCTTGCCACATTCCTGCGATTTCCTTCAGCTTAACTTCTTTCCTACTGTGACATGAGGTGTGCTAACTGCTCAATTAACACTTGAGTTAAAATATGAAAGGGCACTAAAATTTGATTTGATTTATTATTGTCACATGTATTAACATACAGTGAAAATTGTTATTTCTTGTGTGCTATACGGACAAAGCATACCATTCATAGAGAAGGAAATGAGAGAGTGTAGTGTTACAGTCATAGCTGGGGTGTAGAGAAAGATCAACTTAATGCAAGGTAGGTTCATTCAAAAGTCTGACGGCAGCAGGGAAAAAGCTGTTCTTGAGTTGGTTGGTATGTGACCTCTGACTTTTTTGTATCTTTTTCCCGACTGAAGAAGGTGGAAGAGAGCATGCCCGGAGTGCATGGGGTCCTTAATTGTGCTGGCTGCTTTGCCGAGGCAGCGGGAAGTGTAGACCTTGTCAGTGGATGGGAGCCTGGTTTAAGATAGCTTTTTCTAAAATTTAGCATAGCATGGACAGGTCTCCTTGTGTGTTGTATTATTCTATCAAGGGGCACCTCCAGAACAGAAAGTGTTGAGCTGGTACGAACTCGAGCCACCATTGACCTCCTTTCGTCCTTAAATATCTATGATTCCTCATTTCTGTTTCTGTGACGATAGCTCTAGTCATGGGTGCTGTCAGCCCAGTTAACAGAATTTGCATGTGATTATATCTTTGGCTTGGAAACAGTGATAGCTTGTCGGGGCAGTTATGTTATTTCTTTCATACAGATTCTATTACGTTGGCCCCGATCTTGCTGTCAGAGACGAAACTGACCTTGCAGAAACTGCCCTCAACAATCTAGCAATCTCTGTGGCATGGGTTTCCCCTTTCCCTATATTAATTTCAGCTACCAAAGATCTCTAGGCATCCGGTCACCGAGATGTCATCAAACAGGCTAAGCAGCCAGTCACAATGAAGAATTCTCACAGAAAACAAACCAGGTTTCATCATTCTCATTTTATTGAAATTTTACGAAGGAAAGTATATATGTGGAACCAAGTCACAAATTGAAATATCATGGACAAATTTTAAAAATAATTGTTCAGCAGTGATTGTGACTTGGTATGCCATTAAAAACTTAGTTACACTTTCATACAATAAGCCTTAACATTGTTGGTGTTTTAAATAATGAGTTAAGAGTGTAATAAGCGCACATAAAGTTGGAAGTTTATTCACTGGTGTCACAAGTAGGCTTACGTTAACACAACAATGAAGTTACTGTGAATATCCCTTAGCCGCCACACTCCGGCGCCTGTTCGGGCACACTGAGGGAGAATTTAACATGACCAATGTATCTAACCAGCGTGCCTTTCAGATGGGAGGAGGAAACTGGAGCACTCAGAGGAAACACGTGCAAACACGGGGAGAACGTGCAGGCTCCACTCAGGCAGTGACCCAGGCTGGGAATCAAACCCAGATCTCTGACGCCGTGAGGCAGCAGTGCTAACCACTGCGCCACCTTGCCGCCCCATCAGATCAGTAATTTCTAATTGCCTTCCATCTCCAAGAATCTCACCCCATAGAGAAGCAAGGAGTCACCGACAGCAACTTCTGGATTTCCGTGTTTAATTATGCATGTATGGACGCCAGAGGTTGCTATCAATTTCACAAGGCAGTAAACGAGAACGCTGACAGTTTCACTGTCATTAGAATGGCAAAATACACACCATTATCATCATCTCTGCATGAGGCAGCCAGTTCTTTCCACGGCTTTTTACATCCACTGGGTCATACACTGATGTTTCTGTATCAAAGACTTGCTTATGTGGCAGGTGACCTGGACTACTGGAACGGGGCGGGAGGATTATTGCCCTTCCATTCCCATTGAGTGGAAGCAGTCCACTGAATATTACCCCAGAATTCAGAGGTCTGAACTCTAGTCTCCAGCAGACCAGGTCTGTATTGTATTATAATGTTACAAAGCAAAATAACAGGCCGTTCTTCCCAGTGAGTTCTTGTCAATGTTTATGCAGCACGTAAACTTCCTTCCCCCTTTCTTCTTCTCATCCCATCACCACAATCCTCCCCATTTCCTTTGGCTTCCATGGGTTTCTCTGGCCTCCCTTTCAATTTGTCTGTGCTATTCAGCTCGCTATTGCTCATTAATTTCACTGTGGCCGGCACAGTGGGACAGTGGTCAGCGCTGCTGCCTCACAGCGCCACGGACCTTAGTTCGATTCCTGGCTTGAGTCACTTGCCTGTGTGGAGTTTGCACATTCTGCCCATGTCTGCATGGGTTTCCTCCGGGTGCTCCGGTTTCCTCCTACATTCTGAAAGACATGCTAGTTAGGTACATTGACCCGAACACGGGAACAACTAGGGGAATGTCACAGTAACTTCATTGCAGTGTTAATGTAAGCCTTTCTTGTGACTAATAAACTTTTTTCTAACCATTCGGGGTTTAAAAAGAATATTCTCCTGTATTCCCTACTGGATTTATTAACAACGATCTCATACTTATAACCCTTGGTTCTTGTTTCACAAGTGGAAACATCTTCTCTATATCTACTGTGTTGAAACTGTGAGTAAACTCCAATTTGTGGTTTGTGGTGAGATGAAATGTTGGGCATTTCCTCCTCTTTGCTGCCCACTTCGATACAGATTTGATTTCAATTCCTAAATAACGCCAACTCTTGCCTGACTGTGCATAGCTTATTTGGCATATTATCACTACAGCCTTTGTTAAACACGCTGTATGGCGAATCACTTTAAACAGTGTTGTGAAAACAAATGGCACGGCTTTTTTCACACAAGAACATCCATTTTATACTAGTGGTGTTGGCTGGGTGACGTATGTTGCCAGGAGGACATTCAGTCCCCCTTTGAACGGTGGCACAGAATCTTTCACACCCACCAAAACATCGGAAAAGGTAATCGTTTTAATTGCCTCCATCAACACATAGAATCCCTACAGTGCAGGAGGAGGACGTTCGCCCCATCGAGTCTGTACCGACTACAATCCCACCCAGGCCCTATTCCCATAACCCCACACATTTACCCCGCTAATCCCTCTGACACTAAGGGGCAACTTAGCATGGCCAATCAACCTAACATGCACATCTTTAGACTGTGGGGGGAAACCAGAGCACCCTGAGGAAACCCACAAGGAGAATGTGCAGACTTTGAACAGAAGTGACCTAAGGTCGGAATTGAACCTGAGTCCCTGGCAGTGTGAGGCAGCAGTGCTAACCACTGTGCTGCCCCAATACATGTTGCAGTGGAGCGTCAGTGTGGCTTGTGTGTGATCAAGCCAGGAGTGCATTTCAAACCTTAATCTTCTGACCGCGAACCAACGTTGTTGTCTAGCCTGTTGCTTTAGACAAGTGCAGTTTGCAAGATTGCAGTAAAGGAAGTGTTGAAAACAGAAAGCTTGCATGCAAGTGGAGACTGTGGCTCAGTAGCTTGAGCTTTTAACAGGAACAAATGGGTAAGATTAAAAACACATTCTTACTGACAAATTTATTGTCCCTCATTTTTGTTAGAAGGCTTTATATTTTCCCACGCAACAAAGAACAGAAAATGCTGGAAAATCTCAGCTAGTCTGACAGCATCTGTGGAGAGAAAACTGAGCCAACGTTTTGAGTCAAGGGGTCATCAGCCCTTGGATCATCCAGACTGAGATTTTCCAGCATCTTTTGTTTCAGATTCTAGCATCAGCAGTATTTTGCTTTAATCTTTGTTTTTCCCATTGTTGGAGAGTGTAAGGTTTGGTTCAGCTGGTCACACTTCCGTCTTTGTCATAAGGTTCTGGGCTGAAGCCTTAGTCTAAGAGCGTAAACTATTTTAGCATCCTCCCACTCCATGACGAAGTGGCCGACAGGAGCACAGCTGCAGCACAGCACACTTGCTCACAAAACAAAAGCAAAACATTCTGAATTGAGTCCACGATAAGTGATTTCTTATTAAATAGCAGCGTCAGTTGAATTTGATGAGAATGTCCATTGTACCTTCTACATCTTATTGTCAACCCCCCTCCCAACCAGATAGTTGTAGGATCTGGAACACACCACATGAGTAGGTGGTGGAAGTTGGTCTGTAAATAATTTAAAAGGCAGTCAGGCAGGTACTGGTGGGTGAGAAACCCGCGGGATTATGAGCAAAGTGCAGAATTGGGGAATAAGCGTGCTTGCTCTCTCCAAGAGCCAGCACTGGTGTGGTGGGCTGAATGGCCTTCTGTTGTGTTATAAGTTTCTATGTTCCCACTTGTGTCGAGGACACCAATTGACTCCCGTTTCTTCAACTAGGTATTGTGGCCTTCCGCCAGCATCTTCAGAATCTAGCCAGAACCAAAGGGATTCTAGAACTCAACAAGGTACAGATGTTGTACGAACAGTTGGGCTCAGATGAAGATCCTGATACGTTACCGGCAACACATTTACAAGGTCTTCTCACCAACCATCACCAGGTAAACTTCCCTACCAAAGTTTGTTGTTCAGGGACATTATTAGAGGACTTGTGCCTATATAAACTCTATCCATTTTCAATTGGCCTAATAATGACTGAGGAACAGTGGGTGGGAATTGCTGGCCGTCCCTGCTGGTGGGACCTTTTTGTCCCACATAAAGCCACACTACCCCCCCCCCCCGGCTCCAATCCTTCTCTCTCTCTCTCTTCTCCCCCCCACCCACCACCACCACCACCACCATATCATGGGTTCCGTGCAATAGAGGTGAGAACAACAGGAAACCCTACTGACAACAGCAGAACCGGAAGATCCACCTCCACAAAACACGCCACAGGGTGGGGGAGGAGGGGTGCAGCAGTAAAGTTCTACCCAGTGGGTAGGAAACGGTTCTATCCCCTTTTCTGATGTGTTATAGCAGTTAGATAATTAATTAATTAATTAAATGTTGGATGTGGATCTCGAACAGGAACAAACCTAATTGAGAAGTGGTTCTAGTCCCATTGCTCTGCAATGTTCCCATGCCATTGCCTGTTCTTGGTTGTGCAGGCATCTCTTCAAAGCTTGGGGTATAGAAGCACTTCCCTTCGTTGTCCTCGCATGTGGTACAATTATTAGTTTCTCTACACAGCCTTCCAGCAAGTGAGCCTGGGGATGTGATAACCTCCTGCACTGGATACTTCACCCCATTCTCTCTCTCTCAACAATCCACTGGATTGTTTTTTACATTCGTACTGATGGAGAATCTGTTTGACTCCCTTCACATTTTTGTCCCACCCCTATCACCTATCTTGTCTTTTGGCCAGAGTTCTGCTCTGAATCTCTACCTCCCTCCCAGCCATTAAAAGTCCTGTCCACACCCATGTCCTCCAAGTACACTTTTGATCCCCTCTCATAGACTCAGCATCCATTATCTCTTCTGCAGCATAGACTGAGATAATTTTCTTACAGGTACCTCTTCCAGTAAGTTTTAAGTGTTAAAGTATTAAGGCTGGAATTCTCCGTCTGTTCATGCCGGCGGGATTCTCTGGTCACGCTGGCAGCGCACACTCGCCCGCGGGTTTCCTGCCGGCGTGGGGTGAGACATCAGCAGGAATTCCCATTGACAGCGGCAAGACCAGATAATCCCACCACTAGCAAACCACACCACCAGCGGGAAATACGCAGCTGGGAGGCCAGATAATCTCCCCGAAATAATTGAATTTAGTTGATCCACGTAAGCTGTAATTGCAAATTGAATACTGCACCATTAACCAGATTTTGCAAAAAAAAATCACTACCATGCCTTTTACTGTAGGATGAAGCTTCTCGTCATCAAGAAAATGTAGCATTATACCCTAATGGAGTCCATCCACACATGCTGTCACGACGCCAGAGCCTCGAAACGCACTACTTACAACACCGATTACCGGTATGGCATTTTATCTCGAGGATTTTAATTGCAAGGCAGCACATTTTGTTAAAAACAAAGAAAACCTAGTAGAAAATTCCAGGTGTGTTAGTTCATAAACGAAGGGCGGCGCGGTGGTTAGCACCATCGCCTTTCAGCACCAGGGATCAGGTTCAATTCCCGGCTTTGGGTCACTGTCTGTCTGTCTGGAGTTTGCATGCTCTCCCCGTGTCTGCGTAGGTTTCTTCTGGGTGCTCCGGTTTCCTCCCACAGTCCACAGATATGTGAGTTAAGTGGATTGGCCATGCTAAATTGCCCCTTAGTGTCAGGAGGATTAGCAGGTCCATCGAGCCTGCACCGACAGCAATCCCACCCATGCCATATCCCTGTAACCTCACGTCCTCACCCTGCTAATCCCCTTGACACTAAGGGGCAATTTAGCATGGCCAATCCACCTAACCCAAACATCTTTGGACTTTGAGAGGAAACCAACATAGACCCTAGGAGAATGAGCAAACTCCACACAGCCACCCGAAGCCGGAATTGAACCTAGGTCCCTGGCGCTGAGGCAGCAGTGCTAACCGCTGTGCCATCCGTCCAGCAATTGCTTGGTTAGGATTGGCCCTGCAGAGTTCAATACGATTAATGTTTTAAAAACAAAACACTGAATGAATACCTAGGGGATACAGAGGTCAATCTAACATTTACAAGATTCACAGAAAAGAGACTGGAGTCTTTTAAATCACTGCAATAACAATTGAGAATTCTTAAATTTGAGTTCCTTTGTTTCCAGTATTGCAATTCAGTATGTCAGGGCCTGGGACAGCGGTAACTTATCAGCCATTGAGCAATACTAAACCTGCTTAACTTTCAAATCTCTTTTATTCTCAAAACTTTGATGGCATTCATCTCTCCAGATCTGGTTGTTGGGAAAGAGTCTTGGGACTGAAAGGTTGTATTCAGTAAGAACACAGATGTCAGCTCTTGATACCATCATCATAATAGTTCCCTGTACATTGAAGATTAAAAATCAAACCACAATCAGAAGTTCACTGTCAAATTGAAAGTGAACTGTCTCTCCTGGCATTCATCCACCTGAAAAACACCCCACCGCCTATAGGCTCCCTAAAGCCTATTCGGACCATCGAGTCTGCACCGACCCTATGAAGGAGCATCCTACCTGACCTTCCTCTCCCCCCTATCTGTAACCCTTTGCATTTTACCATGGCCAATCCATCTAACCTGTACATCTTCGGACACTAAGGGGCAATTTAGCCTGGCTAGTCCACCTAACCTGCACATCCTGGGACATTAGGGGGAAATTTAGCGTGGCCAATCCACCTAACTTGCACATTTTTAGACTGTGGAAGGAAACCGGAGGAACCCATGCACACATGAGAACGTGCAAACTCCATGTAGTCACCCAAGGCTGGAATCAGACCTGTGCCCATAGTGCCCTGAGGTAGCAGTGTTAACCACTGCTGCCCACTGCCCAATCTCACAACTGAGCAATAGAGACAAATTGTACTCACCAAAAACCCATCAGAGGAGCATCTACTGAGCGTGTTTCTCTGAATTTGCTGAGAACACAAGTGTAGGGCTGCAGTTCACTGTGCGTGTTGACAGAAGCATTGGAGTTATTTGATTTTGAGGTATTGCCAAACCCAGATTGAGTGACTCAGAATACTATAGTGTTGTTTGGGCTATGGGCCTGAATGTAAAGTTTTGTAACTAATTTACAGATAAAAAGGAACATTATAAACTAATGTAGAAGGAAAAGGATGCTGCCAGACCTGTTAAATATTTCCAGCATTTTCTGTTATTAATCTTCAAGTTCACTAATTGGTCTCTATGGCAGACCATTATCCCAGAATTCCCCACACGTGAGAAAGCCCCCTGTCAATGAGTACATGAACTCGGGCACCAGCACAAAACTAGGTTGTGCTCTGAGCTTGCTCGGTGCCTGTCGGACTGAGACAAAACAGGAAGTGAGAGGGAACTGTGGGCACAGTGGGGTTTGAGTCGTTTTGGGGGAGGGGGGTGAGAGTGGGTGGGTAAGAGAGGATCGGAGCCTGGATAGGCTAGAACTGTCAGGCCTGAGGTTGCGTTTTTAACCCTGCAGTGACAGGCCCAAGGGCCAAAGTAGATGGAGAGGAAACCTGAGATCTTGGGGGAAAGATCGAGAAAGGAGGGCGCAGATCTAAGTCGATTGGCAAAAAAAATGATGACGACATGAGGAAATATCTTTATTCAACGAGTGGTTAGATTTGGAATGCGGCACTCGAGAGCTTGGTGGAGGCATGGTCAATTGAGGCTTTCAGTAGACACTTGGATCATTATCTGAAAAGGAAAAATGTGCAGGGCTCTGCAGGAGAGACAGGGGACTTGCACAAGGTGAAATGCTCAAATCGAAAAAAATGAAATCTGCCTCTTGTTAATCAGAATGTTAAGATCACAACAATCCGTGTATACTTGAGTATTTTAAAAAGGACCTGCATATTCAATTTTCTTTGAATGGTTTAATTCATCACAGGGTGCATTCTCCCTTCAGTGGTTCCACTGACATCTCAGTGATTCTGGGGCACTGATGTGGAAATGTAGCATCTGTTCCTAAATCGCCCAAAAGGCCTCTTGTGAGTTGGACCTTTTAAAAGACACACACACACACACACACACACACACAATCAGATCAGTGGGGTCTCAGCGTAATATTCCTTCATTTGAATAATGATTTCCTTGTATATGTTTCTAATGATGTCATTTAAAATTCACATCCTCAAATCTTTCCATGGCTTTGCTCCCTCCAGCCCTATAACTCTGCAGGTTCCTGCACTCCTCCAATTTTGGCCTCTGGTGCAATTCCCTTTCCCATTGCCCCCTCCCCTTTCCCCACCCCAATATTGGCAGCCGTTTCTTCAGTTATCTAGGCTCAAGGCTCCTAAATCTTTACTTCTCACTCCCTCTTTAAGACAATATTCAAAACATACTTCCACTTGACTTAATATCTCTTTGTGGAGCTTGGTGTTAAATTTTGTTCCATAATGCTCCATTTCTTTTTGGAGTGCGGGGGGTGGGAGGGTGGTCTCTCTCTCCTTACTCGAGAAAGAATGTGGTGGCACTGCAGGCTGTTCCAAAGAGGTTCACCAGATTGATTGCAGGGATGAAAGGGCTGCAGTACAAGGAGTGGTTGGATAGCTTGGGCTTGTACTTGCTGGAATTGAATGAGGGGGATCTGATCGAGGTATATAAAATGTTCAAGGGGATTGATAAGCTGGGTGTTGAGCAGATGTGGGACAGCCTTGAACAAGAGGTCATAGATACAGAGCGAGAGGAGGTAGGCTCAGAACTGAGATGTGGAGAAACTACTTCTCTCGGATAGTCTGTGGAACTCACTGTCCCAGAGGCAGAATTAATCAACAGATTCAAGAAACAGGTAGTTACGTATCTGATGAAAAGCGGGATTAAAGGCAATGGGGAGCAGGTACGAAAGTGGAGTTGAGACCAGGATAAGATCAGCTGTGGTCATATTAAATGGTGGAGTAGGCTGAGGGCTGAAGTGCCCACTCCTGCTCCCAATTCTGATATTCATATGCTGATCTTGCTATGTTAATGGTGCAGTATAAATGCAAATCCTTGTTGTCATCTAATTCCATCCTATACCTTTTACAGAACGCAAGCTTATTGAATAAAGCACAAAATAGCTGTCCAATGTATTGCAAGGAAACACCCAGGAGTCTGGAGCAGCAACTACAGGAACACAGGTAAACTTCCTAAACTTCACAATTCAATAGAACATCCCATGTCAACATTTCATACTCTTAGCCCCAAACGCCGAGCAGTAGATGATGACACGATGGTAATGTCACCGGATTGATGATGCAGAGGTCCTGGATCCAGGCTAATGAACTGGGGACGTGGGTTACAATCTCATCATGGCAGCTGGTTAAATGTAAATTCAGTTAATAAATCTAGAATTGAAAGTTTATCTGTTGGACAGAGAAACTGTCATCAATTGTTGTAAAAACTCATCTAGTTCACTGCACATCTTCAGGACACCAAGGAGCAATTTTTTTTTTACAATGACCAGTCCACTTAACTGCACATCTTTGGACTGTGTAAGGAAACTGGAGGAAACCCACGCAGACACAGGGAACTAAGGCCATAATTGAACCCGGGTCCCTGGCGTTGTGAGGCAGCAGTGCTAACCACTGTGTCACCGTGTCGCCCTAATGCCCTTTAGGGGAGGAACTCTTTCATCCTCACCCCATCTGGCCTACATCTGATTCTATATCCACAGCAATGTGGTTGACTCTTAACTGCCCTCTGTAATGACCTAGCAAACCACTCTGCTCAAGGACAATATAAAGTTTATTTATTAGTTTCACGAGTAGGTTTACATTAACATTGCAGTGAAGTTACTGTGAAAATTCCGAAGTCGCCACACTCTGGTGCCTGTTTGGGTACACTGAGGGAGAATTTGGCACGACTAATCCACCTAACGAGCATGTCTTTCCTACTGTGGGAGGAAACCCATGCAGTCACAGGGAGAACATGCAGACTCCACACATCCAGTGACCCAAGCTGGGAATCAAACCAGGGTCCTTGGTGCTGTGAGGCAGTGGTGCTAACCACTGTGCTGCGCCAAAGGGATAGTCAATAAATGCTGAGATATGGAGCTGCCGGCGTTGGACTGGGATAAGCGCAGTAAGAAGTCTCACAGTACTAGGTTAAAGTCCAACAGGTTTATTTGGTAGCACAAGCTTTTGGATTGTCGCTCCTTCTTCAGATGAGTGAAGCATGAGTGACTCTCTGAAAGCTTGTGCTACCAAATAAACCTGTTGGACTTTAACCTGGTGTTGTGAGACTTCTTACTGCGCAATAAATGCTGGCCATGCCAGCAATGCCCACATACAATGAAAGGATAAATCAAATGTTTCCTTTGATCATCCTATTTGGAAAGCAGTGAAAACCACCTAATGTGCAGAATGTACTCTCTGGCAGCAAGGTTCTTTCCACCTTGCCTTGATTGCCTCATGAACTGTAGCTTGGTTCTAAACCTCTGATTTCCCATTTCAGGTTACAACAGAAACGTCTGATCCTCCACAAGCAATCGCAACTCCAGGCTTATTTTAACCAGATGCACATTGCAGAAGGTTCCTACCCACAGCAAACCCAACAACTGCCCATACCTCACTCCCAAGCACAGCAGCAGCAGCAATTCAGCATGGCCCAAGCACTAAGCCCAGTTGTGGAGCCCTCGGAACAGATGCAGTGCGACCCATTCCTCAGCCAGCACTACAAGCTTCAGCTATCCCTGCAACAAATGTCACCCGTTCAGCAGCCAGCACAACCTCCACTTCAGCCCCACGTTCACCTCGAGCAGCAACAACAAATCCTGCAGTATCCTTACCAGCCTTGCGACCTAGTCGGAGCCACACCTCCAGAGCCCAGCTACCCCGAACACTGCCCATATACTCTCAACCAAACCCCACAGGTTGCCTTGGCTTTGTCCGAAAGCCAGGCATGCAATGCTGCTTCTGACTCACCAACGACCTACAAGAACATAACCATCCCTGAGCTACCGGGGCTTTTTGACTGTGAGATGATGGAGACAGTTGATACCCAACACGGAGGCTACGTCCTCGTGAACTGACTTCAGTCGCTTTATTTTTTTTTCAGTGTTATTTCACCGAGAAAGAAGGGATGAAGAGAAGAGGGAAAAAAAGGAAGTCAATTTAGTCTGTATATTCAAGAAAACACTAAAGTTGATGACCTTTCCT
The DNA here is from genome assembly GCF_965287045.1 of Carcharhinus amblyrhynchos. NCBI lineage: Eukaryota > Metazoa > Chordata > Chondrichthyes > Carcharhiniformes > Carcharhinidae > Carcharhinus > Carcharhinus amblyrhynchos. Next base: position 11,639,677 of record NC_137352.1, read on the forward strand.
TCTTAAAGCATTGCGAAGAGAATAGAAATCAACAGTGTAGAATTGGCTTGGACTAGTTCTCATTAGTTGATGTAGCTGTGGTGTGGTACAGTTGGCCCTTGTGCATGGGTGCTGTGAAGAATGAAAGAGGCAAGGGAGGCAACTCTTTCAGGAGCAAACGCACTTTCCTAAAGAAGGTACCAACCCACCGACCAGACAATAAGCACGTAACACTAAATAGGAAGGGGACAGAGACAGAATAGAGTGCAAGTGTTTCTGACCACACGGCAATATATCAACAGAAAAGTTGGAGTTAAAGAGCTTGGGAATTCTCGAGAATGATATTGCTATCCAAATTAAAAGTTCTCACTAATCCACTGGACACCCACTCGCCTCCGACAAACCCTGGCTGATGCCATCGACTTGAATTGTCTGGGGAATGTAATGCTCTCAGTTGAGATATTCTCCTCCTGCCCCTCCCGTTCCTCCTCAAGCTGCCCCATTCCCCCCCCCTGCTCCTGCCCCTCATGCTCCCCCCCCCACTTCATGGTTGCCTTCTTTCCCCCCCCCACCCTCCTGGTTGCCTCCCCCCCCCCCCTCCTGTTTTCCCCTCCACCCCAGTTTGCCCCCCACCTCAGCAGCCCTTTCCCAGCTACTCCCCACCACCACCCCTACCACCCCCAGCAGTTCCTCTCCCCCCAGTTTCCCCCTCCCTGTTGCCCTCCCTTCCTCCTCCGGTTGCCCTTCCTCTTTCTCTTCCTCCCCCTCCTGTTCACCCCCTTCCCTCTCCCGGTAGGGAGAAGAACTTATTTTAGTCCACAGCCTGGACCCTGTGAACCTCCAGATGATTTGAAAACAATAAACTTACATTTCACGCCAGAGGATGTTGCTAGGTTACATTTAGCACTAGAAAGGACATAATATGGAAATTCAGAAGAAAATATAATTTTTTTAAAAGTGCCTCCTACAGGGGCACTTTAGCTGTGGACACCCTCTGGTTCCTGAGGGTGCTGAGTTAACGTGTTAGTCGTTCAGTGTTTGCTTTTCAAGGAATAACTCAATGTAATTTTGAATTTCAGATCTGAGTTGCTGGTTGTTTATTAAAAAGCTTTGTACACTTTACCTAGGGTTTTAGAAGTTATACGAGAAATAGGTTTTTGAGACAAAAACTGTTGTGTGAAGCGTGATAGTGCTGTGCCTTTTTGCTTCTTTTAATTTAAGAAAAAAAAACAAACACATTTCTGGAAAACAGTTTGGAAATACAATGCCCCGTTTATACTGGCAAATTAACCAAAGTCACTTCAGAGTAATTATTTCTGGTTCCACTATGTGGAACCCAGGCCAATGTTTTGCTCTGTGTTCCTTTTTAAGTCAATCTATATGTAAAGAGTAAAAAGCAATATTTATTAAATACTTTGAAATGATGATTGTACCGTTCATGTAGCGTGATGGATGTCTTGTGCACTGTCGGGATAATTTGACCTTTTTTGTTTCCTTCCTTGTTGACTATATTATACAGTCAGGGATTGAAGGTGAAGCGCTGATCTGGATAGATTAGGTGGCAAGACTAGACAGGCCTATGATTTGCGGTCGTGGAAGGGAAATTCTGGACTCCGTGGGCCCTCTGAGCTGCCAGTCCGTGGTGTTGGATCAGCACTTCACCGTGAAGAGTTAGCAATGTTGAAATTGCCGTGTAGAAAATTGTACCTCAACATTCTCCACCTACCCCTCCTGGACACCCCCCCCCCCCCCCCCCAGCTCTTCCAGACACCTTGTGTTAAATGCCTCAGTGAGCAGAAGATTTGGCAAGTAGAGTAGCGGGGGATGGGGGGGCATGCGTGCCTCCAGTGCGAACCAATGTGGCATGTGCTGCGATTGTACTTTGCGACATCGCAGCGCGAGTCAGGTGATGTGCAAAAGCAGCAGGGGCGATGCCAGGTCTGGTCTGCCAAGTTTCCAATTTCACCAGGAAGCCAGACCATTGCGACGCGTCGCAATCAGCGCCCCTGTAAATGTTGTCACTCGATCAGAAGGCACCATCCTGCTCTCGCTGCCTGTCTCATTTTGCTGTTGCTCTATTTCCCTCGTCCCCATCCTCATTTCAGTCATACCCGGGCAGGGTGAGTGACCGCTGTCTGCCTCCACTGTGTCCACTTTAAGGGGTGAAATGTACAAAGTATTAGTCTTCCTTTGCCCCTTTTTCCCCACTCTCCTCACCCCAACACAATCATCATTTCACAATTTCATACCCTGATGTAACTTGGCATGTGGGGGGTTTGGGGGGAGGGAGGAAGGGATTTGGGGATGGCGGCGTCATTAATTTTAAAAAAAAAATGTATTCTTCTGTCCTCCTTTAGTCCTCTCTCTGCTATGATGAACCGTTTGACAACCAGAGGAGGGAGAGGACAGTGACTCTTCCGGGGCCTGTATCAGTGCTGATTTATGGAGAGTTGAGTGGGAGCCTGGTGCCCATTGACAAGGTTCTCCCTCCTCAAAGGGAGAACGTTTCCTCCACTCTGTCTGTACCTGCTGAAGCCAAACTAAAAGGCAGCTTCCCTTCCCCAACCCCTCTCTGTCAGCAGACAAAAGAGAGATTCAACAGAAAAGAAAATTATTTTTCATTGAACGTGAGCAAAGTTCTTCAGTTAGTATTTCCTCTTTCATTTTCAATTCTTTGAAAAGAAATCGCGAGTCTGAAAATCATGGAACCCTTCAGTGCAGAAGGAGGGCATTCGCCCATCGAGTCTTCCCCAACAACAATCCCATCCAGGCCCCATCCCCGTAACCCTACCTATTTATTCCCGCCAAGCCCTCTAATCTACACATCCCTGACACTAAGGGGCAATTTAGCATGGCCAATCAACTTAACCCACACATCATTGGACTGGGGGGGTTGGGGGAGGGGGGGGGGTGGAACTTGAGCAGCTGAAACCAGAGTAAAGCCACGCAGACGTGGGGAGAACATGCAAACTCCACACAGACAGTGACCCAAGCCGCGAATGGAACCCATGCCGCCCAAATCCCACTAAGCAATATGAGCCTGATTATACTTGCTCTCCGAGGTGACCTATAGGTATGGGGGCGGCACAGTGGTTAGCACTGCTGCCTCAAAGTGCCAGGGACCCAGGTTCAATATCTGTGGGTGGGTTTCCTTCTGCAGTGCAAAGGGTTAGGTGGATTGGCCATGCTGTTGCCCCTTAGTGCCCCATGATTTGTAGGTTAGGAGGATTAGTGAGGTAAATACGTGAAGTTACAGGGAAAGGGTCTGGGTAAAATGCTCTGTCGAAGAATCAGTGCAGACTCGAAGGGCCAAATAGCCTGCTTTTGCACCCTAGGATCCTATGAAGGTTGAGTGTTTTCTCTTGCCTCCCCTCTCAACAAGCTCTCTGCCTCAGTGTAAACCCAGTCCGTCCCACGTTATACTGTGGCTGTACCAATACACTGGTTCCTCAGTGTATTGACAAGAATACACCTCATGTTCAAAACTGTCGCTGAACAGAAGATGTGCATATGATACATGCGTGATCTTTTTACAATTCCTTTTCCTGAATGTGGGCTGAGATCATTGGGTGTCTTTGCAGAGGGTTCGGCCGGTTCCTCAAGTCAAGTTACTACTCCTCATGTGCAGACCCAGACTGTGTGGGACAGGCTATTCTCTCTTACCTAAATATCCTCACCAGCACAATGGATAGCAGGCAAGAGTGACGGCCCAGCCTAAAGACTTGAGAGATCTAGACTGATTCAGACTGGCGAGAGCGAAGGAAGCTGGGGGGTGGGGTTGGTGTTGGTGTTCACAAAGAATTTGACCATTGGGTCTTGTATGGTTTGTTGCTGCAATGCAACAGTGCCTTTACCCACTAAGTTACTGGAGAAACTTTCAAGATCTCTGTCTTACATTTAAGAAACTATAAGTAACACACACTAACTTAAAGCATGAGCTGTCAAAGACTTCCTTTATGAGAATGATAAAACACTATCAGGGTGAATTTGCATACGAGTGGGGACTTCCGTAGAATGGAACATGAGGCAGGTCAGATAAGAGGTGGCAGTGCAATTCTGCCTGCTCTGTGTTGCCCCACCCCACCCCAGTTCAACCTACCCCTCTCCGCTTTCGCCTGTGCTGCCAAATAACCAAAGGGATGTTTGGTGGGAACAGAACGTTACGTTTTGACACCATAATAAACCAATCCAATCCATGAATCCATACACCACAACCAACCATCTTTCTTTCCTTCTCACCTATTAATAACAATGGCACGAGCTGAGTAATAATCTTTCTTTGTGGCGTCTTTGATTTCACTGATTTCATTGTCTGTGTTTTGTAAAGATTTAAAAGAAAAAGTCTTCTGTCCAATTTCTGAATTTGATGTATAAAAAAATGTATTTTTACCTTTATAATCTTTTAATACAATTACATACTTTGAAGAGGCTTTGGTGCAGCGTATAAGGGGTAAAGGTATACACGGAGATAAGTGCAATACATGTGGTACATAGGATGCATTCTGTTAAATAGTTGATGCTTCAGAAATGCACTAGTTCTATATGCTCTTGATGTATGTAAAAGCTGCTTTTTTTTACAATTTGGTAATTAAACGATAGTGTTTTCTTTCTACGATAAAGAAGTCTAATACACATCACGGACCATGTGAAGAAAATTGCGCGCTATGGTTACAGAACTGTGTATTATAATTGTGTGATGCTGCCTTTTCGTGTCTGTGTTACTCAAAAGGAGAGAGTCGGCAGTCTTCAGTACCTCAAGAGCAAGTTTTCGTACGATGATGAAATAACGAGGATGACTTTTTTTTGAATAATTCGGCAGACTTCTGTCCCAGACTTCTGGAGAAGATACTGCTGAGATGCTGGCAGTTTGATAAGCAATCTTTGTACTGTTAACCAAAGGATAATTTAAATAAGAGAATTTACTTCAAGGATCTAACTGAATACCGTTCATGTACTGGTCCAAATCCCCAGTTTGATTGAATCGAGAATAAAGGCTGTAGTGTTTTGAGCAATAGCACTGAGTGATTGTCTTTATATAGCAAGGTGAAATAACTGCTTGTATTCCCCGTCCTAGTTCTGAGACTTCCTCAACTTTCCCTTGTACCATTCCCACCAATGCAGGCAACCACCACTAAAGGGGCCACTCTTCATATTTGGGTTGAGGGAGAGCAGTGGCTATTCATTGCAGGACATCACATCTGAGCTCAGTACTACTGTCATATATGGGCATGGCACACGCAAACAACTGACAGTAGCCTTGGTTCATCATAGAATCCCTACGGTGTAGAAGGAAGCCATTCAGCCCATTAAGTCTGCACCATTGACAATCCCACCAGGCCCTATCCTTGTAACGCCACATATTTACCTTGCTAATCCCCCGACATAAAGGGCAATTTAGTAAAGCTAACCTGCACATCTTTGGACTGAGAGGAAACCCACACAGACACGGGGAGAATGTGCAAAGTCTGCACAAATCGTGACCCAAGGCCGGAATTGAACCTGGGTTCCTGACCTTGTGAGGCAGCAGTGCTAACCACCATGTCATGTTGGGATGCAGGGGATAATGTTTTCTGTGTGCTTCCCCCAACAAAATTAACAACAAAGATCCCCAGTTGCCATTTTGGACAGTTAATTTTATTAAAAGGGCAAAGAGTTGATGGCAATGTTATTGGACTAGTATTCCAGTGGGCCCAGAATTCAAGTAAATTCAAATCCCACCACCAAATCTGGGACAATTTGAAATTAATGAATCATCAAACTACTGGATTGTCCTTAAAAACATATCTGGGATACCAGTGACTTTCCAGGGGGAAATCTGCCATCCTTCCCTGATCTGGCCTACGTGTGATTTCAGAAGCTTAGTATCAAACGTACAGAGGGGGAAAAGCAGCATTGGTGTGCTGACATAGAACCCTACAGTGCAGAAACAGGTTCTTTGGCCCATCAAGTCTGCACTGACCACAATCTCACCCAGGCCCTATCCCCATACCCCTACACGTTTACCCACTAATCCCTCTAACCTACACATCCCAGGACACTAAGGGGCAATTTTAGCATGGCCATTCAACCTAACCCACACATCTTTGGACTGTGGGAGGAAACCCACGCAGACACGAGGAGAACGTGCGAACTCCACACAGACAGTGACCCGAGCCGGGAATCGAGCCCAGGAGCTGTGAAGCAGCAGTGCTAACCACTGTGCTACCGTGTCGCCCATCTAGCGTGTACTACAAAGGGAAGGTTCACCACCACCTTCCTGAGGATTTTTACAGATGGATTATCAACGCTGGTTTTGCCAGTAATTCTCGCATGCCAAGAATGAAGCAGGAATGAAAAAGGCACAACAGAACAAAGCATAATGTGCAGAGCTGGGGGTTAACAAGAGGCTGGTTTACCAATCTCTGACCCAACTTCACAAACCTGCACAGATTTCTCCAATCCGGAGGGGATAACAGAACAAAAATCAGCGTTGTTATTGGACTAGAAATGAAAAGCAGGACGTGCCGTTATGCACATGAATAAATTGGCTTGCAAACTGGAATTATCAAAAGGAGGATTTTATCTGTAGATGGAATCTTACTGTGCGAAATCTGATCATTTTCCACTGCTTTATTCTTCAAACACACTAGAAAAACATTAAATATTACAGAACGTCCTCAGATATTTTTCAGCGAATATAAACATTTAATACTCCCTTTTGGACATCATCCTGTGATCCAGAAATGATTAGGAAATAGGCCTTAGCCTCATTTAAATAAACACATCAATATTTGATTTACTGCTGAAATTCTGCAGAAATGCTTCGGTTAAGTTTGCAATTTAAGTCCACTTGACAACAGCTGGACAGGCGAGGTTTTTGCTTTTGTAGCTTGCCAGCTGCCTTAGTGATGATCGGGTTTCCCACTAACAACGATGCCAGGTGATACACATCCCAGAACGTGACCGGCGAACTCCCGTCATTGTTCTGCTGCAAGATTTTATCAGTAACGTGGGATGTTCGTGCCTTTTGCTGTTTGCTAAGTGAAAATTGACGGTTGTGCTTGTCTCCGTAATGGTGCAACGCTTTTGTGGTATCTGAGAGTGCGACGTGGTGCCACAGAAATAGAATTACAGCATGATTGCAGCACTGAAGGAGGCCTTCTAGAGCACAAGAAACAGAAGCAGGAGTCATGCAACCCATCAAGCCCGCCTTGCCATTCAGTACAATCATGTTGGATCTTAGGTTTCAATTCCATTAATTCCCCAAGACCAACCGTAAATGTATTCAAAGATGGAGCATCCACAACCTTCCAATATAGAAAATTCTAAAGATTCACAGCCCTTTGAAGTTACTTATTCATCTCAGTCCTAAATAATTGGCCCCCTTATCTTGAGATGGTATCCCCTGGATTCCCCAACCAATGGAATCTATCTCTGAGCATTTACCTTTTAGAGCTCCTTCAGAATTTTGTAAGTTTCAATAGATTGCCTCTCATTCTTCTAATCTCCAGAGAATATAGGCCCAATTCAGCCTCTCCTCATAGGGCAGCCCTTCATCCCAGGGACCAACCGAGTGAATCTGCACCGCACCATCTGCAATGCAAGTATATCCTTTTTTTACTGCACACAGATATAGTCTCATCAAAACCCTAAATAACTGTAGCAAGACTTCTTTATTCTACTATTCCAAACCCTTTGCAATAAAGGCCAACATTCCACTTTCCTTCCCAATTGCTTGCTGTACCTGCATGCTAGCTTTCTGCTTTCCTTGTACAAGCACACCCAAGTCTCTTTGAACATCAACACTAAAATGTTTTGCACCTTTTAAAAATTATTCTATTTTTCTACTCTATGACGAAAGAGAAGAACGTCACACTTTCCCATATTATGCTCCATCTGCCATCTTGTTACCCACTTACTTAACTTGTACATATCTCTAAGCAGCCTCTCTGTGTCCTCCACACAACTTACCATCTTGCCTAGCTTGGTATCATGAACAAACCTAGATACTTTCCATCTCTCATCTAAATCATTAGTGGGAATTGTACATAGCTGAGGCTGGGCTCTGATTCTTGCAACAATCCACCATTCACTGTCTGCAAACTTGAAAGAATCCTATTTATTCTCACCCTCTGCTTTCTATCCATTAACCAATTCTCTATCCATTCTAAAATCTTACCCCCAACCCATTAACTTTCATCTCGCCTTTAGCCTTTTATCGAATGGATTTTGGAAATCCAGGTAGACTAAAGATGCAAAAGTCTGAGGTCACATACCAACTGACTCAAGATCAGTTTCTTCCTTACTGCCATCAGACTTTTGAATGGACCTATCCCACATTAAATTGATCTTTCTCTACCCTCTAGCTATGACTGTAACACAACACTCTGCACTCTCCTTTCCTTCTCGATGTACAGTATGCTCTGTATAGTGTGCAAGAAACAATACTTTTCATTGTATGCTAATACATGTGACAATAAATCAAATCAAATCTCCTTTATCTGCCCTGCTAGTCATGGCCTCAGAGACTCTAATAAATTTGTCAAATAAAATTTCCTTTCAGTGAAACCAATGTTAAGGATTGGCTAACAGGGAGGAGGAATGAGCATGTCATTCTCAGGTTGTCAGGCTGTGGCTAGTGGGATATTAGCAAGGATCTGTACTTGGGCCCCAGCTGTTCACAATACACTTCAATGATTTGGATGTGGGAGCCAATTGTAATATTTCCAAGTTTGCAGATGATACAAAGCTGGGTGGGAATATGTGTTGTTAGGAAAATGTTAAGCGGCTACAGAGGATTTGGACAGACGTAGTGAGTGGCAATTGATGGAATATAATGTTGAAAAATGTGAGGGAAATCCACTTTGGTTAAAGGAACAGATGTGCAGAATATTTCTTAAATGGTAAGAAATTAGAAAGCATAGATGCATAAAAGGGACCTGGGTGTCCTTGGCCATAATTACTGAAAGCTAACATGCAGGTGCAACAAGCAATTAGAAAGGCTAATGAAATGTTAGCTTTTATCACAAGAGGATTTGAGAACAGTAGTGAGGTCTTGGTTCAGTTGTATTGAAGGTTGGTTAGACTGCACCTGGGATACTGGGTAAATAAATCAAAGCAAACAGAACCATGGGGTACAATTTCAAATATGGGAGATGCCAGTTAGGACTGAGATGAGGAGAACTTTCTTTACACAGGGAGTTGTGAAACTTTGGAATTCTCTATGCCAGAGGGCTGTGGGAGCTTAGACGTTGAGTATATTTAAAGTAGAGGTTGATTGGTTTCTGATTAACAATAGGGTAAAGGGTTATGGGGAGGGTGTGGGTAAAAGGCACTGAAGTGTCCAATCAGCCATGATCATATTAAATGCTGGAGTAAGCTTGATGGGCTGAATGGCCGACTGCAGTTGCTATCTTCCTATTCCCATGTTGACTTGTTCTAATCGTTCTCGCCGGAATTTTATCACCATTCGTGCTGGTGGGGTTATCCTGCTAAATTCTCCGACCTCACTGCAGTGGGAGCGTGGTGTGAATGGCAGGTAAGACCATGTCCCGTTTATTTTTCTAAATGCATTGTTAAGATTTCCTTAACAACAGATTCCAGCACTTACCCAATAACTGATGTCAGGCTAACTGGCCTGCAGGTCACTGTTATCTCTCTCCCACCTTTCCTGAAAATGGTGGAACGTTTTCCAACTTCCAATCTAATAGCACCACTCCGTATCGGAGAGATTTTGGGAAATCATAGCCAGCATATCCACTAAGGGTGGCACAGTGGTTAGCACTGCTGCCTCACAGTGCCAGGGACCCAAGTTCAATTCCGGCCTCGGGTGCCTGTCTGTGTGGAGTTTGCAAGTTCTTTCTGTGTCTGCATGGGTCTCCTCCCACACTCCAAAGATGTGCAGGATAGGTGGATTGGCCATGCTAAATTGACGCTAGTGTCAGGGGAATTAGCAGGATAAGTATGTGGGCTTATGGGAATAGGGCCTGGGTGGGATTGTGGTTGGTGCAGACTCAGCAACGCTAACCATTGTGCCACGGTGCCGTCCTGCCTGAATCGCTGGGCCAAATGGCCTCCTTCTGCACCGTGGGGATTCTATGATGATTCTGTGAAGGTATCTGGGGTGCAGGCCATCAGATCCCAGAGACGTTCAGATTCTAGTTCCTTAATTTTCTCCAATACTTTTTCTTTGCTGATATTTTGTACAATGAGCAATTAAATGCTAACTTTGCTATAGATAAGAACTGGATATGAAACTCTTAAAAGGTCAAGTTCCTAGTAAAAGATTAGTTCCTCACTCTTTCTAGCCCCTAGGTTACTGCTTATTTCTGGTTCTGTGACAGCAGATGTATGATGCAAGGGATGGAAACTTCCAGCTGTCCTCACCTGTGGGATCTTTCAGTCCCATTGAGAGCAAATCACTGCCATGGGTTTCCTGGCAATTGGTGATGGGGAGGGGAGGGGGGAGTGGGGAGGTGTTCACATGGAAACTCCTGCCTAAGGTTCAATGTCTGCCATTTTCTTATTCTCCATGATAATTTCTCTTGTCTCTGTTTCATAGAATCCCTGATGTGGGTATGCCGGCGTTGGACTGGCATAAACACAGTAAAAAGTCTGACAACACCAGGTTTTAGTCCAACCTATTTATTTGATAATATAATATATCCCTACAGTACAGAAGGAGGCCATTGGACCCATCAAATCTGTACTGATCACAATCCCACCCAAGCTCTATTCCTGTAATCCTCATTTACCCTGCTAATCCCCCTGACAGTAGGGGCAATTGAGCATGGCCATTAACCTAACCCGCACATCTTTGGACTACGGGAGGAAATTGGAGCATCCGGAGGAAACCCATGCAGACATGGGGAGAAAGTGCAAACTCCACACAGACAGTGACCCGAAGCCGCAAGTCAAACCTGGGTCCCTGGTGCTGTGAGACACAGTAAAGAAGGCAGCAGCGGTGCTAACCACTGTGCCACCATGTCGCCCTGCTGCAAAATCACCCAGGAATCTGGGCATTCGTCTGAACTCAGTTACAGAGTCTGGAGTCAAAAGGGGTTAAAATAGGGGGCTAGCTGGGGTAAGTCAGTAATTTGCCCTGAAGCTTAATAGAGGGGTTTGAAATGTAGCTGTCTCCGCTTTCTGAATACACAAATCCAACACAGTGAGGTGATCTAATCGATTTCACTAAACAGCAGTAAAAAACATGTTGCAATCATTTTTAACACCGTCGATAAAGGATTCAGATTCAGCCATTCCTTCAACATCTCAGACACTTTTATTGATGATGAAGTGTTTCTGTCTCTCTCCAGTTTTATTACAGAGCAATATCCTGGCAGGTCAGCAGAGTAACGAGTCATAAAGAGTCCCCAAAAACCCTGTCTGTTAATCTGGAATATCAGGACAGTGTCTGTTTTCCAGCATGTTTGCACTGTTTCAAAGATAAAGTCGCACATTAGTAGCCACTGCCATTCTCATGGAATACCTACAATGCAGAATCATAGTATTCATAGTGCAGAAGGAGGCTATTCGGCCCGTCGAGTCTGCACCAATTGCAATCCCACCCAGCCCCTATTCCTGTAAACCCACATGTTTACCCTGCTAATCCTCCCAACGTAAGAGTCAATTTATCATGACCAATCCATCTAACACACATATGTTTGGAGTGTGGAAGGAAACTAGAGCACCTGGAGGAAACCCACGCAGACACAGGGAGAATGTGCAAACTCCACACCGACAGTCACCCGAGGCCGGAATTGAACCGGGCTCCCCGGCACTGTGAGATAGCAGTGCTAACCACTGTGCCACCATGCTGCCCATGGAAATGGAAGTTTGGTCAGTTTAAAAGAGAGGGCAGGATTTTTCACCACTCCCCTGCCCCACATCACTACCCTCTGCCGTGCCACCCCCTCCTCCCCCTCCACCCCATCACTTGCCTGCCCCCAGCCAAGAGTATTTTGGATTGGTGGAGGTGGCCTGCCAATAGCTGGCAGTGGGATCTCCTGATCCCTCTGCGGGATTTCCCATTGTACGATCCCTCCACAGCCAATCGAAACACCCGGAAAATCCCACTCGCAGCAGGAGACCAGCTGACCCTTGAAAATTAAATATATTTTCATTTCTTACAATGTCGACATCTGTTGAAAGGTTGACGGTGGGAGCAATAATCTTTCTCGGTTTCTACAGCTTAAAGGAGAAAATGATGCCAAAGTTTCAATCCCAGATTACCAGCTTTGTTTTTTCCTGAAAAAAATTAAAGATGTGTCTAATGATAATGTGAGCATGTTGGTGCTGAGGAGGGTAAGGGGAGGTTGCTATGGTGATTTAATGGCCACTTGCTTTCAGTTTGCCGCACTCGTGAAACATATTGATTGATGGTGTGCTCCAGACTAAATTCATCTCATTACAGCCTAACAGCTCATTAATAGCGTTGAGACAATCTCTGTCAATGCAACAGAATCAAGTTTCCTTATTTTGATGTGTTCCATAGATGAGTTTGAATTGATTGGCTCATTGGAGCTATTTTTGATTGAAGGAGGGTTATTATTTAACTCTGTTTTTTTCATATTTATTTAAAAACTTGTTTTTTTCCTTTATTCTGTTTGTTTCTTTATGCAATTTTTAAATAGCCTTTTCCCTTACATTTTCTTGCCCCTCAAAGCCCCCCCAACCCATTTAAGTGAGAGTCTTAGAGAAGCCAATTGCCCAAAGATGCCTTGTCCAAAGGGCCAGAATTAATTTGGGAGCTCGAACACTGAGGGGAAGAAATTTGATGGGGTGGGGGTGGTGGTGGTGGGGGGGGTGGGGGGGGGGGTGGGGTGCGGTGCGATTCTCCCAGCTAAAGCAGTGTAGTGGGCCAGGAGACTCAAGCGGTGGTGATGGTAGTGGGCTTCTCGCTGGGCACGACTACCTCCACGTGTCCCTGGCCACCGGATTCCAGCACAGTCAGCTCCGTGCCAGAAATCGGCGCAGAGGTGCATATATTACAATGAAGATTTACATCTCATTAGCAGGCTTTAGATTTACAGGGCGATATAGGTGGGCTGATAAGGTGGACAGAATAGTGGCAACTGGAATTTAACCCTGAAAAGTATGAGGTGAAGCATTTTGGGAGGATTAACAAGGTAATGGAATACAGAATGAACAGTAGGGCGTACAGAGAACCAAAGGAACTGCCATCATAGAATCCCTACAGTGCAGCAGGAGGCCATTTGGCCCATTGAGCTTGCACTGACCACAATTTTACCCAGGCCCTATCTCCATTAGCCCACATATTTACCCTGCTAATCCCCTGACACTGCGATCAATTTAACATGACCAATCAACCTAACCCAACATCTTTGGACTGTGGGAGGAAACCGGAGCATGTAGAGCAAACCCATGCAGACATGAGGAGAATGTGCAAACTCGACACAGATAGTGACCCGAGTTGGGAATCAAACCTGGGTCCTTGGCGCTCTGAGACAGCAGTGCTAACCACTGTGCCACCCCTAACCTCTGAAATGATCTCAGTTCAAGGGCAATTAGGGATAGAGACTAAATATGGCCCAGGCAGTGACACCCAAATCCCATGAACTATTCAAAAAAAAAGTTCTAGTCATTATAGGAAGGATGTGATTGCATGAGAAAGGGTGCAAAGGAGATTCACCAGGATACTGCCTGGGCTGGAGCGTTTCAACTATGAAGGGAGGGTAGTGGGAATCCGGACCTCAATGCCTGAAAGGGTGAGAGAGGCAGGAACCCGCACAACATTTAGGAAGCAGTTAGATGAACACTTGAAACGCCATAGCTTACAAGGCAACAGACCAAGTGCTGGAAAATGGGATTAGAATAGATAGGTGCTTGATGACTGGCAAAGGCGTTTTGGGCTGAAGGGTCTCTTTCTGTGTTGTGACTCTAACTCGGGGCACTGAATACTCTGACTACTATTCCAGCCAAGATTGGAATTAGGCTGGAGCCTGTCCTCAGTTACACGATGAATACATTCCCTGGTTGATCACGGGGGCATTGATTTTTCCTTTCGCTCTATTTGGTTTTATTGCTTTGCGTCCTATGACTTTCAAAAGGAAGAAGAACAAAGCTTCCTCTATCTGCTTCCCCATCACTGGGTTAAATGTATCTCAAACTCCCCGGTGACTGAATTATTGAGTGCATTTCAGAGTGTAGCACTGAGTCACACAGCAGCAAGTTTACTGTAATTAAAAGTCAGTTTGATTGTAAGCATTCAGGCAAGTTCCCTTAATGCCAGTAAGTGCTGTGTTAGTGTTGCAATCATACCTGTTAGTTCCAGTCTGGATTTATTCAATTATTTGGCAAAGCAAGACTTTATCCTTGATCTCCCGTATGCAAACTTGTTGAAACTTGAATATAATGATTATTCTTTTATCATTTGAGCTGGATTGTTGGCAATTCTAAGAGAAACATTTGGGGACAGTAGCATAATGGTTACTTTAATTCTTTGGATTTCAGTGTTACTGGCTAGGCCAGTATTTACTGCCCAGTGCTAATTGTTCTTGAAAAGACAAGCCACCATTTTGAACCACAGCAGTCCTCGCACTGTAGGTACACCCAGAGTCAGAATGGTGTTTGACTTGAAAGGGAAATTGCAGGTGTTATCGGCCATTTGTCTACATTTCCCACTGCCTCGGAAAAGCAGCCAGCATAAACAAGAATCCTACACATTCCGGACATACACCCTTCCACCTTCTTCCATTGGGAAAAAGATACAGAAGTCTGAAATCACGTATCAACAGACTCAGGAACAGCTTCTTTCCTGCTGCCGTCAGACCTTGTAATGGACCTACCTTGTATGAAGCTGATCTTTCTCTGCACCATATCTGTAATTGGTGGCACAGTGGTCAGCCCTGCTGCCTCACAGTGCCAGGGAATTGTGTTCGATTACTGGCTTGGGTCACGGCTTCTGTATCTGAGGAGCCACAGACGATGCTGAACACTGTGTAATCATCAGCAAACATGTCCACTTCTGACCTAATGCAGGAGGGAATTGATGAAGCAGCTGAAGCTGGTTGGGTCTTGGACTCTAGGATAGAATCCCTACAGTGCAGAAGAAGGCCATTTGGCCCATCAAGTCAGCACAGACCACAATCCCACCCAGGTCCCAGCCCTGTAACCCCATGCATTTACCCTAGCTAGTCCCTCTGACACTAAGGGGGCCAATTTAGCATGGCCAGTTTACCTAACCCGCACATCTTTGGACTGTGGGAGGAAACCGGAGCACCTGGTCCAATGTACATGGGACAATGTACATTGTCCCCATTGCAGACTCGGGGACAATGTACAAACTCCACATAGACAGTGACCCAAGTCTGGAATTGAACCTGGGACCCTGGTGCTGTGAGACAGCAGTGCTAACCATTGTGCCACCGTGTCGCCCACTACCATCAAGAACTCCTGGAGAGATATCTGGGGCAAAGATGATTGGCCTCCAACAACCACAACCATTTTTCTTTGTAACCAAAAGAGAAACTGGAAAATCTCAGAGGTCTGTAGCATCTGTAAGGCGAGAAAGAAAAGAGCTGATGTTTTGAATCTAGATAACCCTTTGGCAAAGCTAAAAGGCAGAGAAAGTGGGAGATATTTATACTGTAGGGTGAGGGAATGAAAGATGAGTCACAGCTACAACAACATGGGGAAAGGCTAAGAGGTGCTAATGGCAGCCCCTAGAGAGAATAGAAGGTGAGAATGGCCAAATGGCAGAGAAGCTGAAATCAGAGGGTAAACTGTGACAGATGAAGACGTGGGGGGAAGGGAGGAGATGGGTGGGAGAGAGGTAAGATTGAGAAAAGGGGGGGAAAGGGAAGCAAAAAGGGAGAAAAGGTAAGAAAAGGGAGGCTAAAATAGGAGGAAAATGGGGGGGGGGGAAGAAAAATAAAGAAAGACAATAAAGAAATAGGAGGTAGGGAACAGTTAAAAATTAAATAAAATGGAACAAGTTTGGTTTGGTTTGGTTTCAGATTCCAGCATCGACAGTAATTTTCTTTTATAATTTTTCTTTGTGCTCGGTCTGACTCCTACCAGTGAGAGTTTCCCTTTCATTCCCAATGACTTTAATTCTACCAAGCCTCTTTGGTGCTGTACCTGGTTACGGGCAATATGGTGGCACAGTGGGTAGAACACAGAACATAGAGCATTACAGCGCAGTACAGGCCCTTCGGCCCTCGATGTTGCACTGACCAGTGGAACCAATCTAACGACCCTCTAATCTAAACTATTCCAATATTATCCATATGCCTATCCACTGACCATTTGGACGCCCTTAAAGTTGGCGAGTCCACAACTGCTGCAGACAGGGCATTCCACACCCTTACTACCCTCTGAGTAAAGAACCTACCTCTGACATCTGCCCTATAATGATCACCCCTCAATTTAAAGCTATGTCCCCTCGTGTTAGCCATCACCATCCGAGGAAAAAGGCTCTCATTGTCCACCCTATCTAATCCTCTGACCATCTTGTATGCCTCAATTAGGTCACCTCTTAACCTTCTCTCTAACGAAAACAGAGGTAGCACTGCTGCCTCACAGTGTCGGGGACCCGGGTTCAATTCCGGCCTTATGTGGCTATCTGTGTGGAGTTTGTACATTCTCGCCACGTCTGCATGGATTTCCTCCAGACGCTCCGCTTTCCTCCCACACTCAAAAGATGTGCAGTTTGGGTGGATTGACCATGCTAAATTCTCCCTCAGTGTCAGGGATTAGCGGGGTAAATATGTGAGGTTAAGGGAATAGGACCTGGGTGGGATTGTTGTCGGTGCGGGTTCGATGGGCTAAATGGCCTCCTCCTACACTGTAGGGATTCTATGATTCTATGGTTGACATCGAGCACAATTATTCTCACCACACCTCTGACATTAAACTTTGGGCCAAGTCTTAATGAGGTCAGGAGCTGAGTGGCTTTGGCAGAACCCAGTGAACAGGTTTCTCTGAGTCTGTGCCATGTGATAGCTGTGTCAAGAACCCAGATTGAATTTGCCCCACTGTATGTGTGTGTTAGCAATCCAAAAGCTTGGAGTGTCAAGAATGTGAGTTCAAATCCCATCAGTAGGAGAACTTTAATTTAGTTTTAGAAACTCAGTGTGGTGAAAATCATCTCTCCCTCAATATCAACAGAATGAGGGAGGTTATCAGTGACTTCAGGAAGCGTAACGGAGAACATGCCCCAGTCTACATCAATGAGGACAAAGTAAAAAGGGTCAAGAACTTCAAGTTTTTAAGTGTCCAGATCACCAACAAGCTGTCCTGGTCCCCCCACGCTGACACAATAATTAAGAAAGCCCACCAACGCCTCTACTTTCTCAGAAGGCTAAGGAAATTTGGCATGTCAGCTATGACTCTCATCAACTTTTACAGATGCACCATAGAAAACATGGTAATATCACAGCTTAGTATGGCTCCTGCTCTGCCCAAGACCGCAAGAAACTACAAAAGGTGGTGACTGTAGCCTAATCCATTACATAAACCAGCCTCCCATCCATTGACTCTGTCAACACTTCCCACTGCTTCTGCAAAGTAGCCAGCATTAACAAGGACCCCATGCACCCCAGACATTCTCTCCTCTATCTTCTTCCATTTGGGAAAAGATACAAAAGCCAAGGGTCACATACGAACTGACTCAAGAACAGCTTCTTCCCTGCTGCCATCAGACTTTTGAATGGACCTACCTTGCATGAAGT
Organism: Carcharhinus amblyrhynchos; assembly: GCF_965287045.1. Classification (NCBI taxonomy): domain Eukaryota; kingdom Metazoa; phylum Chordata; class Chondrichthyes; order Carcharhiniformes; family Carcharhinidae; genus Carcharhinus; species Carcharhinus amblyrhynchos. Next base: position 11,657,328 of record NC_137352.1, read on the forward strand.
TGATCTTTCTCTACATCCTAGCTATGACCGTAACACTACATTCTGCACCCTCGTATTTCCTTCTCTATGAATGGTATGTTTTGTCTGTATAGTGCACAAGAAACAATAATTTTCACTGTATACTAATACATGTGGCAATAATAAATCAAATCAAATCAAAAGCTGAAGCCCATAAATAGACCTTAATCATGATGAAAATCCAGTGGTTTGATAACATATCCTCACCCAGTCTGCTCTCAATGTAATTCCAACCCAGGATGTTTCCTGGGATGGAGCATTTGAGCTATAGGGAGAGACTGGATGGGCTTGGATTGTTTTCTCCAGGGCAGAGAAGGCTGAAGGGGTGCATGACTGAGGTGTATTAGATTACCAGGGGTATTGGACAGGGTGAGAAGGGAGCAGCTGTTCCCCTTGGTTGGGTGGTCAAGGGGATACAGTTTTACGGTGAGAGGCAAGAGATTCAGAGGGGATTTGAGAAATAAAAAACTCGACTCAGAGGGTGGCAGGAATCTGGCGTGAGAAGATTGTGGGAGCTGGAAACCTTACAACCTTGAAAAGGTATTTGGATGAGCACCTGAAACATCATAATATTCAAGGATATGGGACAAGTGTTGGAAAATGGGATTGACGTGACTTGCGGGGTAATTACCACTAAGGCAAAGCTAGATAGATTTTTCAACAGTAAAGGAATTAAGGGTTATGGTGAGCGGGTAAGTGGAACTGAGTCCATGCAAAGATCAGCCATGATCTTACCGAATGGCGAAGCAAGCTCAAGGGGCCAAATGGCCTACTCCTGCTCTTAGTTCTTTCATTCTTACTTTTGTCAGTGCAGACTCACTGAAAGGCCTTTTCTGTGACTCTATGGGCACAAACTTACCAGCTGTTCATGCCAAGCTCCCACTGCAGCGAGGTCAGACAACGTGGCACATTGCCAAATCTCTGGCCACTGCAGAGGGATGGGAAAATCCTAGTAGCACGAATAGTGATAACATTCTGGCCGATGATTCTAATCCCACGCCAGCCTTTCTATAATATCTGGAGTAATGACGTGATCAGATGTCCTGTGATCATTATCACGTGGTCTTATTTCATGTGTTCAGAATATCACATGGTAAACTTTCCAGGATTGCCTCCAGCCAGAGTTTGCAAACCTACTCTGATTCTGATGATGGGAATTGTACTTAGAACCTTTGTGCTGGAGAAGGACTCATGGTGTGCTGGCTTTACCTTGCTGAGCCATCGGGGGAACTGAAAGGTAAGTCTTGCCTGTTAAAGCTAGTTAAATTTTATCAGAGGTAATTAACATTCTGGATAAGAGTGTGTGGCTGGATTTATTTATGTGGACACCCAGAAGCATTTGATAAGGTTCCACGTAAGAGACTGTCACCAACAATGAGAGCACATGGCATTGGAGTCAACTATTCACACAGTTAATTAATCGGTTAGAAGGCGGGAGACCAGGTGTAGAAATAATTGACACTTACTGAAATTGGCAACATGTGACTGGTTGTGTCCCTTAGGGAATTGTACTGTGGCTTAAGCTTTTGCTGAGCTTTTTCCGATATTTATTAGTTATTTAGATGATGGAATCCACCTCTTCCTTCAGACCTCTTGCCTTCAGACAGTTTTGGTGACCATGGATTTGTCCATGTGAAATAACTCCTCTGGGGCTGTGTCCCTTCATTATTTATTTACATTTATATTAATGATTTGGATGAGAATTTAGGAGGCGTGGTTAGTAAGTTTGCAGATAACAAAGAACAGCACAACACAGGAAACAGGCCCTTCGGCACCACAAGCCTGCGCTGCCCATTTTAACACTCAGTGAGTGCCTTATTCAAGTCTTTCGTCAACTGTCGACGTTTTTGTCTACCTCTGGTGGACTCCACAATACAGGGGGTGCAAATTTAGGGAATTATATGTGCGCCAGATTAAGGGAGATCCAAAGATTGGTGGCATAGTGGACAGTGAAAAAGGTTATCTAGGAATGCAAAGGGATCTTAATCAATTGGGCCAGTGGGTTGATGAATGGCAGATGAAGTTTAATTTAGACAAATGTGAGGTGATGCATCTTGCTAGCTCAAACCAGGGCAGGACTTAGTTAATGATAGGGTGTTGGGGAGAGTTATAGAACAAAGAGATCTTGGTGTGTAGGTTCATAGTTCCTTGAATGTGGAGTCACAAGTGGACAGAGTGGCAAAGAAGACATACAGCGTGCTTGGTTTCATTGGTCAGAACAGGAGATGAGATGTCTTGTTGAAGTTATACAAGACATTGGTAAGGCCACACTTGAAATACTATGTGCAGTTCTGCTCACCCTATTATAGAAAGGATCTTATTAAACTAGAAAGAGCGCATAGAAGATTAACTAGGAAGCTGCCGGGACTTGATGGTTTGAGTTATAAGGAGAGGCTAGGTAGACTGGGACTCTTTTCTCTGGAGCGTAGGAGGCTGAGGGGTGGTCTATAAACTAATGAGGGGTATAGACCAGCTAGACAGTCAATGTCTATTCCCAAAGGTAGGGGAGTCTAAAACGAGACGGCATAGGTTTAAGTTGGGAAGGGCACCATACAAAAGGGTGCAGAGGGGCAATTTTTTCAAACGTAGAGTGGTGAGTGTCTAGAACAACTGCCAGAGGTAGTAGTAGTAGAGGTGGGTACAATTTTGTCTTTTAAAAAGCTTTCAGATGGTAATATGGGTAAGATGGGTAAAGAGGGATATGGGCCAAATGCGGGCAATTGGGACTAGCTTAGGGATTAAAGAAAGGGGCGGCATAGACAAGTTGGGCCAAAGGGCCTGTTTCCGTGCTGTAAACTTCTATAACTCTATGAATCTAATAAAACTCCTAGATGAGGGATTAGAGAGCCATGTATCCAGTAAATGGCACAGTTAATATTGAGAATAGAATTGGAAAGTTGCAATATTAATAGGTTACATGACCAGGAAAAACTTTTGCATTGGAATTCAGTGTAGAGAAGTATAAACTAGGTCAGCAAGGGCCTAATAAAGATAAATCCAGGTATTTTCCGATCATTGTCTGTTCTTTCTGCCAGTGAGAACGGTCGATTGGCGCTCAGCCAAATCTCCATTCACTGCAGCGGGACTGGAGAATCCCAGCTGTGGGCGAGGTTGGAGAATTCGGGGCCTAGGTATTTAACTGGCTTTGATCTTTCACGCATGCTTTAGGATGGCTGGATCCTATCCAATTAACTCTCATTGGCCATTTTGCCATTTGGGAAATATCACGGGAACATAACCCCAGCGAACAGCGGGATTTTACTGTAGCCAAGACACAGATAGGAAAACAATGGGCGCAATCTTACCACCCGTTCACACCACGCTCCCACTGCAGCGAAGATGGAGAATTTGGTGGCCATTCATGGCAGCGGGATGGGAAAATCCTGCTGCTGTGAATGGGCAGAAAATTCCTGCCAACATCTTTTTTTAAAAAGAGCAGCAGTCAGCCACCAGACAGCCGTTAAGGAATATTCAAATAAAATAATTTGTAAATGACGCTAAATCAGTATTGTGACGTGATGACATTCTTTTATCTTTACTGATATTTCGTTTGTGTTAACACTGGATTCTCAATTTCCTTTCACTTGGTAGCAATTATGTTGGAGCGTGTTTCGATTGAGTTGTTTTTATGCAAATTATGATTTGACTAATCAGTTATCTAACACCACATGGAGCATTATAAATTTGGAAGAGTTATTATCCCCCATGCAGAGACGACAGCAGCCTACTTAATCCAATTTTGAAACATGTCACCTTTTGTTGTTGAACTTTAGTTTGGCTGCTTCAAGACTTGGAAAGCACAGCGTAGACCAGGTGATGGCAATGCTTGACCCCTGACCTGTGCTCTGTTGGCAGCTTTTGAGGGAAAGAATTCCAGATATTTTCTATCTTTTGTGTGATGAAATCATTTCTGAAATCACCCCTGAACAGCCTAGACCTATTTCTTACTCTGGATTCTGTGACCAAGAGAAAGAGACAATTAACCACTTCAGTCATCTTAAATATCGCAATTTGACCACCCTTAATTTTCTATGCGTCAGGGAATATAAACCATGGTGGGACAGTTGGGGCCATTATTGCCCCCATCCATTGACTCTGTCTACACTTTCCACTCTCTTGGCAAAACAGCCAGCATAATTAAGGACCCCACGCGCCCCAGATACTCTCTTCCACCTTCCTTCATCGGGAAAAAGATACAAAAGTCTGAGGTCACGTACCAACTGACTCAAGAACAGCTTCTTCCCTGCTGCCGTCAGACTTTTGAATGGACCTACCTTGCATTAAGTTGATCTTTCTCTAGCTATGGCTGTAACATTACATTCTGCACTCTTGTTTCCTTCTCTATGAATGGTATGCTTTGTCTATATAGTGCGCAAGAAACAATACTTTTCACTGTATGTTAATACATGTGACAATAATAAGTCAAATCAAATCAAATCAAATTAATTGCGTTGAGGAGAAATTCTGTTTTTGTATCTGTCCCTATTTCTATCTCATGCTACAAAGTACACATGAGTGGACATTGAGTAAGGTCAGTTTGAGGTCAGCAGTCATACTAGCCCCCATTAAGGCCTTGTTTTCCAGTTCAGTGCTTGAGAGATCGTCCCTTGTGAGCTGGTTATTGTCCGGCGGTCCTGAGGACAACTCAGCATCCAGCTGAGTTTGGTCGTGCTGTAAACTATGTTTTGAAGAAGTTAGGGCACTTTCTCTGTCCCAAACATACCCCAGGGGGAAAGCAGTCTTTCGCTGGAATTTTTATTGAACTCCCCCTTAATTGGCAACGGACACCAATTCCTGTCCAATTAAAGGCAGCAGGGAAAGGGGGGTTCTCAATGCTGGAGGGCCAATCAGAGGCCTACAGGAGGCCTTTGGCTGTACTCTCACCCAGGCAGGCAGGGAGGGCTGTAAGCATGTCAGGAACACTAACCCACCTATCCCCTCGACCTCCCCACCACCATCCAGCCTGACATTGGCTGCCTGCAGTCACTTGAACTGTTCTCTATCGTGTCCGGAAACTGAAGGTAGATTGAAAATTCCACTTAATCTTCTTAAATAAGGTTCTCCAGGAGTTGAATTTGCTCCTGTGAGCTGGACAGGCAGGCGGCCTTGCTGGACCCTGAACCCATATGGGCCAAAAGGGATGAAGTCAGGCACAGGGTTGGGTGTCGGCCTTGTAACTTTCAAACCCTATCCACCTCCATTCATGTCCGCCTCAACTGGGCCCAGAAATTGAGGCATCTCCTTTGCACACTGAGTAGTGCCTTTTTTAAAGTATACTTGTCTTCATTGTCAAATATTGATTGATTGCAGGAGGCAAACCCCATTGAGGATAAACCTTGGACTCTACACTTGGGGCTATATTTAATAGAGGCAGTAAGATCTTGTTTGGCGGGTGGAGAAGCAGCAAAGGCCCTGTCTTGCCATTCGGGAAGGCCTGTTGCATTAACTGCCACTCAGGCACTTAGCTGGACAGCAATGGGCCTTACCCAGGATTAAGGACACCGGGGATGGAAGGCCTGCTTATCGAGAGCTGCCGGCCAATCAGAGGACAGGTGTTCTATTGAATGGTACAGAAAGGCGGCAACTGCTGCCAGTGTGATATCCACCCGAGGCCTAAGATTGTTGGTGGATCCTCGACCACATGTGAGTAATGGAGGAAGGGGGGGGGGGTGGCGAGAGCGTGGGGGGGCAAGTGCAGGGATGTGTCTCATTGCGGACCCCACCATTCCCAATACCAGGCCCCTCAGTGATGTCCCAGAATGAGGGACACCACTCCCTCACAGCCTGACATTGGCTGTTCAGGTTTGCTTGAGGTGCTTCCCACGAGGCGAAGCCCCAGCTTGCCGCTGAGTCAGAGGCAGTGGGATGGTGCCTTTAAATCACTATTAAATGTTCACTAAAGGACCTCGATTGGCAGTGGGGTAGGATGACCGTCCATGGGACTTCCGTGGGAGGATCCTCACCCACCACCTTCCCATCTGATTAATATTCAACCCCCTCACCCCCCCCGCCATCTTCCTTCCTACAAATCCCCCCCATTTGTAAGTTGTAAAATAAAACTTGTAGCGCAAGACATGTGTTTAGGTTTTGAAGACCAGTACAGGTACAAACATTATCCTTTCAGACAGAATGAGCAAAAGACCAGAAAACTCACAACAAGCATCAGTCAGTCAGACTCGGGTCGGTGATGAGAAATCTCCATCATTCTCCACTGCAGCAATTGGATTTTAATTTGATAGTTGGGTTGAAATGAAGTGTAAAGTTTGACTGTACTTCAGGTTTAAATTGTGTTGTGTGCAGTGTAAAGCTCTCTCTAATACATTCTACCCTAAAGGTTGGCTCAATGTCATGGTGTAAGCAGCTTAATGTCCTCTCCAAGGTATCTATTCCAACAGTTTGAAATTGCTGCTGAATTATTGGCAACTTTCTGCTCTAGATTCAGTTCCACTGCAAACTTTGCTAAAATCTGCTAAAGCATCTTACTTTACCAATCTCAAACAGGGATAGTGCTGACTGAATACATCTTTAAGGACTTTAAATCCTCCTCTCTGTGGCATTCGGAGAGTTGAATATTGAATCTTAAAATTTCTTCCTGTATTTCCATTATATTCTCTTCGGGTGGCACAGTAGTTAGCACTGCTGCCTCACAGCACCAGGGACTCAGGTTTGATTCTGGCCTTGGATGACTGTGTAGAGTTTGCACATTCTCTCTGTGTCTGCATGGGTTTCCTCCCACTGTCCAAAGATGTGCAAGTTAGGTAGATTGGCTATGCTAAATTGTTCCTTGGTGTCCAAAGATATGTAGGTTAGGTGGATTGGCCATGCTAAATTGCTCCTTGGTATCCAAAGATATGTAGGTTAGGTGGATTGGCCAAGCTGAATTGCTCCTTGGTGTTCAAAGATGTGAAGGTTTGGTGGATTGGCCATGCTAAATTGCTCCTTGGTGTCCAAAGATGTGTAGGTTATGTGGATTGGCCATGTTAAATTGCCCCTTGGTATCCAAAGATGTACAGGTTAAGTGAATTGGCCGTGCTAAATTGCCCCTTAGTGTCCAAAAATGTACAAGTTAGGTGGATAGGCCACACCAAATTGCTCCTTAGTGTCCAAAGATCTGTAGGTAATATGGATTGACTAAGCTAAATTGCCCCTTAGTGTCCAAAGATGCGTAGGTTAGGTGGATTTGCCGTGGTAAATGTGTGGGGCTACTTTTGGGAAGGCGGTGCAGAATTGATGGGTTGAATGGCGTCTTTCTACACTGTAAGGATTCTATGGTTCTGTATAGCCAAACTGTTGGGTGCCGCTATCAATTCCATTCTAACGGAAACCAATGGCCTCTCTCTGCTTGACTGCATTACACCAACACTTGTTGAAACAGTCACGCTCTAGCAGAACTGCTGACGCTCCCAAAGCACCAAGGAAACGCACACAAATATCGCCAGAAACCAACACTGCAATCAAGATCATTCGCAGTTAACAATACGAGCAGACTGCTGCCCATCTGTGTGAGGGATCATATTTGTTAGCTCTTTGATTAACTTGAATAATTCATAGGCTGCTGACAGCATTTAATACAGTGAGAGTGACGCAAATGGTGGCACCTTGGAGATAAGACCATCTCAGCAAGCAATCTTTTATGCAATGAATATATAATGCCTGATCCCACAGTGAGGATATATTAGTACAGATTTTCATAGTCTCATGAAGTTAACTTGTAAGATCAGGCACTCTTTTTCTTCTCATTATAAAGAAATCATATTCAACAATAGTGACGATATATGTTGCTTACTTTCACTGGGGAAACAAGAACTGTGTTAACCCATGGTGCATTCAAAGAATGGTTTGGTCTCTATAGAGAGACTCTTTTCTTTACCTCAAACAATGTTGGTCTATTACCAGTCATGAGAAACTCACAGGAGACTAATCCAGGCTATACAACTGATTGTTCCGAGGAAGAATACCCAGGCTTTTCTTTTGGCATCTCTGGACAGTGACATAGGCCGGAATTTTACCACCTGAGGCTTGTAAGGTCGTGCCCGAGGCCAACTTAGAATGCTGTTCTGCGAGCCTCGCATGTTCCGAAATCAGGGTGGGCGTGCCGGTAAAATCAGGGCTGAGAATCAAAACTTCAGTGTGTGTAGGATTGCAACACCAGTGCTGGAAGGACACAGAGGGAGGGATTTTACAGCTCAAAGACCTTAAAATGCTGCCCGAGGGGAATGGACCTTTCCATGGTCTGCCCCTCACCAGCTCTGAATCCCTTGGCAGGCGGGATGGTAAAATTCTAGCTGAAACATTGGACTCCTGTCAAGTCAGCATTCAAGATAGAAATTTGTGGGCTAAACCCTTCAGAACAGATGAATTTGTGGCCACTCCCATTAAAGCTCAACACAATACGGGAATTATAGAATGGTTCCAGCACAGAAGGAGGCCTTTCAGCCCATTGTGCCTGTGCTGATCCCCTGAAGGAGTAATACACCTAGTACCACATCCTCACTTTCCCCCGTAAGCTCTGCATATTTTTTTCTTTTCAGATTATAATCTCATTCTCTTTTGAATGTTTTGATTGAAGCTTCCTCTCAAGAAATGCTTTCCAGCTCCTAACCACTCTGTTTCAGGGAAGTTTTCCTCATGTTGGGATTGCTTCTTTTGCCAAATGCCTTAAATCTGGGCCCAAAGGGAACAGTTTCTTCTTCTATCAAATCTCCTCTCAATCTTCTCTTCTCCAAGGAGAACAATCAAGAGTTTTTCTTCCCTGTTGTCCCTTTCAGGCACCGAGGATAATTTTCGTACCCTCGACCCCTACCCTGGCTGAGATCAGCTAACAGAAAAGACTGGGGATCAAATTTGGAGACTTCACCATCCAGTGGCTCAGTAGCACAGTGGTCACGGAAGAACTTTTTTCACTGGGCTGTTGTTTCACTCCTTCAGGACTCAAACTGTTCAAAGTCATGTCATCGAATAGCTGATCATTTGTCAAAGTATTTTATTTCACCATTTTGGCTGAGTGATTCGTCAATAACTGTCAACAATTTTGTAAAATTCTTTAAAACCTTAGCTTTATTTTTGATGGGTGTCCAATTGGAATCAACCCAAAATCAACTCAATAGACCACCCTTTTGAGGAAAGTGGGAGAGCTGGGGGATTTCCCTGCGTAGTTTCCCTCAGCACTGAACACATTTTGCAAATGGCACTTGAGTGTTATTGATGTAGATCAGGTTTGCTGCTTGTATTATATGTACATTTTTAAGACCTTCTAACTTCTTGCCTCAAACCCACAGACAAAGGAACATTGCAGGAAATAAGAACTGAATAGTTGCTTTATTTGGCTTTTTCAAAAATTGCAACTTGTGCACCTCTATGTTAAAAAATGTTACATACAATATGACGCTTACAGATTGATGCAAATAGGAATGAGGGAGATTCTGGTAATGTTCTGGTAATGTTGGGTAATACTATTCTTCCATTGGGCTGGTCTTGTGTCTTGGCAGGTAAGTGTGGATGTGAAACCAAGGCAGTCCTGTTCTTGTTATTTGTAGGATTGCTAATAATCGGGACTATCCGCTGTTAATCCGAGAAATAACAACAGTCCAGCATTGGATGATAGAAGAACAGGAGCTATATTTATTGAGGTTAGAAGAACTACACTTAAAGTTGCATTGATCAACTTGCAGTGACAAATGCTATCTTGCAGGCTGACTTGTTCAGTCTTGATCTAAGCAGATATCTAATTGCCACATTATCAGGAAGATCCCGTCAATAATATTTCAAAGAAGAGCGGGGCAGTTCTCCCTGGAATTATGACCGATATTTATCTTTCAATCGACATTATTTAAGCAAGTCCACTTCCTGTCTGGGATCTTGTTGTAAGTAAAATGGCTGTCATACTTTCCCCATTACAGTAGTGACTACGCTTCAATAATACTTCTTGGAAAACGATTTGGGATTTCCAAAATGCAACAAGGCGTTAATTAAATGAAAGACATTTCTTTCTTTATGGGACTTTCCCAAAAGCTGATACTCAAACCAATACATCATCATAAGATGCTGTGGATGCTGGAAATCTTTTTTTAAAAGTTTATTTATTAGTCGCAAGGCTAACATTAACACTGCCATGAAGTTACTGTGAAATTCCCCTCGTCATCACACTCTGGCGTTTGTTCAGGTCAACGTACTTAACCAGCTCATCTTTGGACTTTGGGAGGAAACCAGAGCACCTGGAGGAAACCCACGCAGACACAGGGAGAATGTGCAAACTCCACACAGACAGTGACCCAAGCCAGGAATTGAACCCAAATCCCTAACACTGTGAGACAGCACTGCTAACCACTGTGTCACCTCCTGATGTCTGATATAACAAGAGAGAAAGGTACAAATGCCTAACAGGTCTGGCAGTATCTGTGGAGATAGCGAAACACATTTAACATGTTGGAAACATGATTACTTTGGCAAAAAGGGAAACTGAAGTTTTTGGTGGTATTTGGAAAGGTTAGTCCCTCCAGCAGTTGGTCTCAAACCTCTTACTGATAAACTGATTTTATTTGATTTGATTTGATTTATTATTGTCACATGTACTGAGTATTGTTTCTTGCATACTATATAGACAAAGCATACCGTGCATAGAGAAGAAAAGGAGAGAGTACAGAATATAGTGTTATCGTCATAGCTAGGATGTAGATAAAGATCAACTTAACGCGCGGAAGGTTCATTCAAAAGTCTGACTGGGTTGGTATGTGACCTCAAGCTTTTGTATATTTTTCCCAATGGAAGAAGACAGAAGAGAGAATATCTGGGGTGCATGGAGTCCTTAATTATGCTGGCTGCTTTTCCGAGACAGTGGGAAGTATAGACAGAGTCAATGGATGGGAAGCTGGATTGCGTGATGGACTGGGCTTCATTCGTGACCCTTTGTAGTTCTTTGTGTTCTTGGGCAGAGCAGGAGACACACCAAGCTGTGACACAACCAGAAAGAATGCTTTCTATGGGATTGGGTGTAACTTATTGGAACGGAGCCCAAATCACTTGGTGTTAATTTCCAGCTCCAAGTACAGAATACTTACTATACATCTGGATTGGAATATATTCCAGATGACACATTAATTCCACCAGGAATTGGGTGGCACCACAGTGGACATATGAAATCTGCATTATTTCAAACATATAAGTTTAGAGCGATGACAACGGGAAGTGTTTTGTTTGGTCCAAGTCCGCAGGTAACTTCAGGGGATGAATCTTCCCATTCTGCCCACCATGGGCATTGTGGCGGGTGAGACGTGGACCATGGAAAGGTCTGTTGACCTTGGTTGGCATTTTCCAGTTTCAGGATGAAAAAGGCCTGAAAATCCCAGCCCAGGGATTTAGAAGCAGTCAGTCACATGTTACAGTTTTAATCAGATGTAGAGATGTTGGTGTTGGACTGAGGTGGACAAGATGAGAGCTTTCAGAGTGCTGTTCGTTTGATAGCGCTCCGAGAGCTTGTGATTTTGAATAAACCTACTGGAGTATAGCCTTGGAGTGTGACCTCTCATATTAATTATCCATATATATATACATATATATATAAACTGTGCCTCGACAGCTGGAGTTTGACCAGATGAAATTGCTAAATTCATGCAAGTCATAACTGTAAGTTATCATTTATTTAACTTGTGATCAGCACATAGTCAGCACCGGCATTGTATTCTTACACTCAATGAAACACTATCTGCATTCAATTAATTTACTAGACTAACAGAGGAATATGCACCTTGTACTGTATCCGAACTGTATTTGCCAGTTTGCTCTGTATTAAGATGATTTATCTGAGCAATCCAGATAACACTAGTTCTAAGTCTCCCACAGATTAATTTGCAGTATTTTAAAACATCTCAGTAATTACAGGATTTTTACACACGTGCTTTCAACTCAGATTCTGGAACTTATTGTCTGATTTCAGTTGCTTAACCCTCTAGCTCCACCCACAAGCAATTAGGCATTGTAAACATACGTCAGTGAACAGACTAACATAATCAAATGCAGATTAGCTCTTACACTAACTATTGAACAAGGTTAGTGTAGCTTTTCAGAGTTTTCAGAATTTCAGAGCTTAGAACCTAGGTTACTGGCTGGCAAAGGTGGAGTGAGGCACAGGCATAAGAATAGAAACGTGGCACTCGGGGATGGAGAAAGAAAGACGGCAGGGAGAATACATATTTTACATCTGCCAATATCCTACCCTTTCACCTTTGTCCTTACTGTGATTGGCTTGCAATTGTGCATTGTTGCTTACTCATTTGGGGGACAGGGGCGTCACTGGTTGGCCAGTATTTATCATCCATCGCTAGTTGGTCTAAAGAAGGTGGTGGTGAGCCGCCTTCCTGAATCACTGCGGCCCACATTTTAAATGATCATTCTCATGTTTAATTTGTTTCTCGGTCTCACTCCTCTCTAACCTCATCTGGGCCAATGAAACCCCACATTCCCTGATCCCCATTTTTTTAAAAAGTAAAGTGTATTTATTAGTCACAAATAGGCTTACATTAACACTGCAATGAAGTTACTGTGAAAATCCCTGAATTGCCACATACTGGTGCCTGTTCGGGTCAGTACACCTTACCGGCACATCTTTCAGACTGTGAGAGGAAACTGGCTCAGAAGAAACCCACACAAACACTGGGAGAACATGACCCAAGCTGGGAATCAAACCCAGGCCCCCTGTACTGTGAGGCAGCAATGTTAACCACTGTGCCACCGTGCCACCCCACTTTCATCCTTATCATTCTGGCCCCTCTTTCTCTCTTTTTATCTCACTGGTTTTGATTTCTTTGATTTGAGTTAAGATTGCCACATGTATTGGGGTGCAATGAAAAGTATTACTTCTTGCGCGCTGTACAGACAAATCATACCGTTCATAGAGAAGGAAAGGAAAGGGTACAGAATGTAGTGTTACAGTCATAGCTAGGGTGTAGAGAAAGATCAACTTAATATAAGATAGGTCCATTCAAAAATCTGATGGCAGCAGGGAAGAAACTGCTCTTGAGTCGGTTGGTACACTACCTTAGACTTTTATATCTTTATGAAAAAAGGTGGAAGAGAGAATGTCCGGGATGCATGTGGTCCTTGATTATGCTGGCTGCTTTGCCGAGGCAGCAGGAAGTGTAGGCAGAGTCAATTGATGGGAGGCTGGTTTGTGTGATGGCTTCAGTAGCTGAGGCTTCACATTCTGAAATGCCCTGCCAAATTCCTGTCTCACCTTCTCCCTCTCCTCCTCTAAGTCCTCCTATCTTGACCAAGCTTTTGGGCACCCCCGCTAATATCTCCTTCTTTGGCTTGTTGTCCAGTTTACACCTCCCTCAGGGGAGCGTTTGTACGTTAAAGGCACTGGAAACACAATTTGACATTCACTTGTTAGACTTGCACGAACCCAAAGAAGTGAGGGGCAGAGAAAACAGACATGCCTTCTGAGAACATTAACTTCTGTAAACATCGCACGGGGCCTACCCATCAGACCTTCAATCACATGACTTAATTTGGCCAGATATCTCAGCTGCTGCTATAATTCTTCCACCAGATCTCCTGATCAGCAGTTGTTCAAACATATGACAATGGCACATGATGTACCACAGCTCAACCCATCAGTGTTTTTCTTGGCACCATACCTCTGGGAAAAGGAGAGTGTGTGTACTCTCCAGTGCCCAGAATATTACCTCTCCTCAGTTCTCAGCACTAACGAGAGGCATGGGTTTTTCCAAGCTGGGGAGGCGTATACACAACTCACACACTCAGTGTCCCGAAGGATTGAGTTGTACATAAAAGCTTCTTTGTTTAAAAGTCTCTGATCAAATATTCCACGGAATAAAGTTCAGCAGAGGGCACGGTCATTCTTTGACATATTACATAATAAATGGAGTGAGATGGAGAGGATAAAGATTGGGTAACAACATGGAAAATCCTTGCCAATAAAATAATGTTTTTAACTAAATAATTTTAGCAAATGACCCTCATCTGACACTAATACTTAATCTTTAAACTTTATTTCAGGGTTCATTGCAGCTGAAACAATGTGGTGCAACAATATGCAGGAAGTTTTGGCTTTGCGCCCTGCTAAATCATCCAGCCATTTATATAAATAAAATATGTCCCCAGTTCTGCTGAGAGGGAAAATGAGAGCTGGATAAGGTGAAGCTGGTTTGATGTCATCTTCTTTCCACTAGCAGCCACAGTCAAAATGAATACTAATATGTAGCATAGTAGTTAGCACTGCTGCCTCACAGCGCCAGGGACCTGGTGGCATATTGGTACAATGGTTAGTAGGGCAGCATGAGGCACAGTGGCTGGTAGGGTGGCATGGTGGCACAGTGCTTGGCACTGCTGCATTACAGCACCAGGAACTGGGGTGTGATTCCCGCTTGGGTCACTGTCTGTGTGGAGTTCGCACCTTCTCCCCGTGTCTGCATGGGTTTCCTCCGGGTGCTCCAGTTTCCTCCCACAGCCCAAAGATGTGCAGGTTAGGTGGATTGGCCATGCCAAATCCTCCCTTAGTGTCCCAAGATATGTAGCATAGGGGTGGCACGGTGGCACAGCAGTCAGCACTGCTGCCTCACAGAGCCAGTGACCTTGGTTCAATTCCCAGCTTGGGTCATAGTCTGTGTGGAGTTTGCATGCTCTCCCTGTGTCTGCGTGGATTTCCTCCAAGTGCTCTGGTTTCCTCCCAGCCTGAAAGATGTGCTGGTTAGGTGCATTGACCCAAACAGGCACCGGAATGTGGCAACTAGGGGAATTTCAGAATAACTCCATTGCAGTGTTAAAGTAAACCTTAGTTGTGACTAATAAATAAACTTTTAACTTTAAATTTAGGGGGATTAGTTGGGTAAGTACATGGGGCTACAGGATGAGATCTTCTGTGGGAGATTCGGTGCAGACCCAATGTGCCAAATGGCCTCCTTCTGCACTGTCGAGATTCTATGAATGTTAGGGCTGAGAGAAGGAGGTCAATATAGTGGGGCAATCTCAGCAATGCTGGGTTAGAGCACAGGGTTTAATCACAAAGAGGGAGGATCAATGTGCCTCACTCATCTGTATGTCCTTCAAGGCCAGAGCCAGTGTCAGGGTGGGTGATTGGGAACTCAGCCAGAGATGTTGCATTGGTGCAAAGATAGCACAAAAGAATTGGAGAAGATAATAAGTCCTTTGGGTAGAAATTAGTGTCAACGATAATATGATCAAGTCCCTACAAATTTAGAAGCAGCTTAGAGAATCCTTTCTATTACTGACAGATTTTACCAGGTCATTTTGTAACTATGATAACTTTGTGTCTCATACCTTTAGTATATAAACCATGATGTTTGTACTAATCTTTGCCAAGATCTTGATCCAATTAAAACATCTACAACACAGCGTATTCTCATACTCCTAGAAAATGCAAAGGCTTAATTGTGAAGAGATAAGAGGCAACATTAGGAAACATTTACCTCTCTACTTAGTGATGTTATCAAATACTTCCAACCAAAGGATAGATGCATAAGAGACCATTGGCAAGGCCTTATTCCCAGACTTAGAGGATAGTCTCCCCACTGAACTATATTGCCTGAGTAATAAATCAATATGTGTCTCAAAGTAGTTGCCCAACAGGACTACATAGCATCAAATTTCTCGGTAGTTTTGTTGGATGGCTCAAATTTCATATTTGTTGCTTTGGATGGTACAGTGGCACAGTGGTTAGCACTGCTGTTTCACAGCACCAGGGATCAGGGTTCGATTCCTGGCTTGGGTCACTGTGTGCGGAGTCTGCAGATTCTCCCAGTGTCTGCGTGGGTTTCCTCCGGGTGCCCTGCCTTCCTCCCGCAGTCCGAAATATGTGCTGGTTAGGCGGATTGGCCATGGTAAGTTCTCCCTCAGTGTACCCAAACAGGTGGCGACTGGGGGATTTTCACAGTAATTTCATTGCAGTGTTAATGTAAACTGACTTGTGACACTAATAAATAAACTTTAAAACTAAGAAATAAACTTTAAAAAAAACATTGTGACAGCACCCGCCTCCCACCCAAACTACTTTCTCTGAGGACCCTATGAGTGAAACATCTGGGGCGGGATTTTCCGTCCTGTCTGCCACGGGAATCATAGCAGGCGGGACACGGACGATGCAGACGTCAGTTGACCTGGGGTGGGACTTTCGGGTCTTGGGGGCGAGCGTGGCCAGAAAATCCCACCCCTGATCATTCCATCTCGCAAGGTATCGCAGATGCTGGAAATCTGAAATAAAAACAGAAAAATGCTGGAAATGCTCAGAAGGTCTGGCAGCATCTGCAGGGCACCCAGAGAAAACCCATGCGGACACGGGGAGAATGTGCAAACTCTGCACAGACAGTGATTCAAACCAGGAATCGAACCCGAGTCCCTGGCATTGTGAGGCAACAGTGCTAACCACTGTGCCACTGTGCCACCCACTGATACATAAAAGCCCAAATATATATCTATAACAATTGGGCTACTCTTGTTACATTAGTTTAGACACAGTGGGCCTTAGTACACAATACAAGTGTATTGTGGCAAGGCCACTAAAGCAAGTGAGCCTGGACAATTGCGTCCCAGGTTTGCCAATGCCATGCAAATTATATTTAAGTAAATTTTAATAAATTATTCAGCCTCTCACTGGAAATGGGCTGGAGGCTGAATGTGCTGGAAATCCAGTGCCAGTAATATTGTGAGGGCCGGGAACTCGTGCACGATCCTGATTTCTCAGCTGTCGCGCGGCTTTATCCACTCGCTCCCCGCCCTCCCAAGCCCACCCAGCGATGGGCAGAGTGAGCTGGAAAAATCCCACATCTCCATTTCCACCCTTCACGCTCCATTCCATATCTCCTCACCTCCACTTAACCTACACAGCTTTGAACACTAAGGAGCAATATAGCACGGCCAATGCACCTGACCTACACATCTTTGGACACTAAGGGGCAATTTACCATGGCCAATCCACCTAACCTACATGTCCTTGAACACTAAGGAGCAATTTACCATGGCTAATCCATCTAACCTACACACCTTTGGACACTAAGGTGCAATTTACCATGGCCAATCCACCGAACCTACATGTCCTTGAACACTAAGGGGCAATTTACCATGGGCAATCCACTTAACCTACACATCTTTGAACACTAAGGGACAATATAGCATGGCCAATCCACCTAACCTACACATATTTGGACGCTAGGAGGCAATTTACCATGGCCAATCCACCCAACCTACACATCTGTGAACATCAAAGGGCAATATAGCATGGTCATTCTGCCTATATCAAAAACTTGGAGTCAGAAGCTCAATGCAAAAGGGGCAAATTCACAGATGGTGAGGGGTAATTGAGCATAAGGAGACAGCTTGGAAACTACAGAATGAGTGATGCAAAAGTACGTAGGTGGGCAAAAAACGAACGCGTGGATTATTTAACTGCAGGATTCAATGGCTGATACTTATATGTTGTTAAATCCTGAAGATGAGCTGGTTCCAAATTCACTGACAGAACAATCCTCTCCATGCAGTGATGTGTCTGCCCCAATTCAATGACATGAACAGACAGTAATCCCCTGTATTATGACAGTCCCCGGCACAGTGCAGCCTGGACTCAAACATCCATTGTCTGAGGCTGTATAGAAACTTCATAATCATCAGTTTGAACCAACTTCACATGGCCGGCTCCTGATTACCCTCCATACCCCTTTCTGTGCTCCCATAATCCTACTTTGGCTGCTGAAGAAAGTACGGCCATAAATACAGGCCAGGAGAGGTTTTGCTAGCTTTCAAGTTTAATCCTTGTTTTCAATTAGCTTTGTGCGGGTCACATGAAACAATGTGATTTATACCAAATCTATTTCAGCGCAGCACCAGTGAATTTAACCATTCATCTCTTGTAAGCAGATTTTCAAAAGGTCACTGCAGAGGCAAAATGAACTTTTAACTGACATGGTAAGGGATATTAAAATATTCCCCCCGGCAAAAGAAACCTAAATTAAAAATTTTAATCTTACCTGCACAGGCCCCTTCTGGCTCATAACTCCCTCCGCCTCGTCCACCCCACCCCACCCCGTTAGGCCTGACCCATGGCACCCGTTGCTCGATCTCCCCTCACTCGGCCCCTGGGCTAAAACAACAGGCTGGATCCCAGTGATATTTAAACAAGACATGGGTATTGTGCTGGCCAGCTCAGGGAAGCAGGGTGAGGCGAGGGAAGGCGGGAATGTGTCAGGATTGGAGCACAGTGGTGTCAGCAGACAGAAATCTGGGCAAATGACCCAGGGGCATGAGTTCAAATCCCACATTAGGCAGCTGTGGAAATCAAATTCAACTGAGTGTGTCCAGAATAGGGAAGTTAGATTGGTGAAGGTACTCGTAGATCTACTGGATTACCATAAAAACCCATCGGGTTCTCTACCATCCTTCATACAAGAAAATCTGTTACTTTTGCTGATACGAACTATATGCCAATATACCCGCAACATTCTTCATAGAATCATAGAATCCCTACAATGCAGAAGGAAGCCCATTGAGCCTGCACTGACAACAATCCCACCCAGGCCCTGACCCTGCTAAATGCCCCCGACACTAAGGCGCAATTTAGCATGGCCAGTCAACCTAACCTGCACACATTTGGTGTGTGGGAGGGAAACAGAGCCCCCGGAGGAAACACATGCAAAAATGGGGAGAACATGCAGACTCCACACACACACATGGTCATGGAATTGTTTTCAACTCTTAACTGCCATTTGGAATGGCCAACCAAGTTGTATTAAAGAAGGCAGTTCTGACGCTACTGTGTCTTTAAGAAATGTATGTGTGTTTCTTCTGAAGGGACTGTTTTATACTTCAACTCTGATTCTGGTGCCAAATTGTCTGCAACTGGCAGCTCACATGCTGAGCATGCAGAAAGTTAATTGCTCCTAATTATTGGAGTGTTTGTTTTAATCTGGGCTGATGCAGTTTTGTTATGATAGGGTGGTCCCCTGGAGTCTTCAGATAGTATTTGACTAGGTTGATTGACCAGAAGAAAATCATGAGTGGGTGGAGCTAGGCTTACAGAGAGGAAACAAGCAGGCAGCTGCAGTCTGAATTTGAAAAGAGCAATAGCTTTATTTCTCTCTCTCTTTCTTTCTGGAAACTGAAGTCTGGAACCTGCCAGCAAATAGAGGTTCACAAAAAGGCCAGAGGTATTTTCTCCCTCTCTCTTTCACGGGAGTGCTGCAGTGTAAAGACATGTTTTCCTCTGGAGGCTGCTGTTTGCGAGTCAGAAGATGGGTGTCTCCCTGTAGCTCTGTCCAGGAGGGTTAAAAGGCTGGAGGACAAGCAACCCATGTAAGCCTCTGTGTTTTTCTAACTGACTCTGACGAGGAGTTTACATCAGTGGGGATATTGCTTAAATTGAAACTAATAGAATTAGCTTGCAGTTAAGAATTATATCTTGTCATGTTTAAGTAATTTGATTGGTAAAAGTTATTCTAATTTTTTGTTTGTTACATTTTAACTGTGTTGTTAAATACAATGTGTTTTAATAAAACGTTCCTAGTGGGTCAATCGGACCATAACTGGAGTAAAACATCTTATGCTTGCACTAATGTCAAAATCAAATAAAGTTGGAGTCTAGGCTAACTTCATAACATAACTTTTAAGTTTCTGATCTGGTCCCTAACACAACTTACCATTACCTTCTCAAGTGTAATTAAGGATGGGCAGTAAATGTTTATCTTGTCAATGTATTAAAAAACACAATTCCCTCATTTTAATTTCACCCTTCTAGCTTTGTTATCCAGACAGAGAGAATTAAAATTAGGATCAAGACTTAAAGGGTCTCCATGTGAAGCCCTCCAGAAAAAACCCAGTAAAACTTGGGAAATCACTGGTACTAGCCTGAACTGGTCTTTTCTCTCAAAATGGAGCTCCAGTTCAGAGCAGCACCAGTTATTTACTTCCTGGCTCCTTGGTGTGGAATTTGGGAATAACGATCATATGCCGTGAATCCCTCTTAGACGTTCCCATGTAAGGTTTTAGCAGGTAATTGTCCAGAAAGGCTAACTTCCCTTGGACAGTTGCACTGCATTGGGAACCATAGAATCTTAAAATCCCTGCAGTGTAGAAAGGAGGCCATTTGGCCCATTGAACCTGTGCTGACAACTATCCCAACCAAACTCTATCCCCGTAACCCCATGTATTCACCTCTGACACTAAGTGGCAATTTAGCATGGCCAATCAACCTAACCTGCACACCTTTGGTGTGTGGGAAGAAAACAGAGCATCTGGAGGAAACCCACACACACACAGGGAGAAGGTGCAGACTCCACACAGTCACCCATAGTCAGAATTGAACCTGGATCCCTGGCACTGTGAGGCAGCAGTGCTAACCACTGTGCCAGCATACTGTCCCATCTGACAAAAGTGATATAAGTCGCTAGCTTCACTTTAATAGTTATTCTTAAAGTCTCAGAAGCAAAAAAGTGCTTTCAATCTTGGAGTAAATATTTTAAACACGTAGACTGATCCCCGCACAGGGCTGTGTCCTCCCTTGCTGTGTCTCATTCATACTATGCTCCAGCAGCCAGAGGCACGCTTCATGTCCCTGTCTCACCCTGCCTGAGTGAAGGGGCTTTCAGATCTCAGCGAATGATAAGTCCCCCCGGAGTGGCAATCTGCTGGTGAGTGTCACTCCAAGGAAGTTACAGGCCATTGTTTTTTTTTCCACGCTGGGATGGTAAGGAAAGTTACTGGTGCTCACTGTCTAGGTTTGTGCATGAAGGTTAAGAAGCCGGAAAGAATGGCTGTCACTCACTGCCTGTATTCGAGCAGTTTCAGTCGAGGAGAAGGAACAGTAGGATGGAGCAGAAGCAGGAGATTACATTCTGTGGTTTCTCACACAGGAATGCACCGCTATCTTCAATAATTGTTCTACCACTTGACAGCATAGCTCCACTCAATTGACCCTTCACCCTGGGTCAAGATAATCCTGGCGCAATTTCACTGACTCCACTTGTGTGAAGTCCATAGAATTCCTACAGTGCTGAAGGAGGCCATTCAGCCCATCAAGTCTGCACCAACAACAATCCACCCAGGCCCGATCCCCATAACCCCATGCATTTACCCTAGCTAGCCTCCTGGCACTAAGGGGCAATTTAGCAAGGCCAATCCAACTAACTCGCATATCTTTGGACTGTGGGGGGGAAACTGGAAGCAACCCACACAAACACAGGAACGTGCAAACTCTGCACAGACAGTGACCCAAACCGGGAATCAAACCCAGGTCCTTGGTGCAGTGCTGTCCACTGTGCCACTGTGCCGCACTGTGGCTAATATTAACTTCTTCGAACTTGCCTTGCATCTATTCAACAGAGTGGAGTGTGTCAATATTGTAGTGAGGAAAAAATACTGTCAATGGCCAGAATTTCACCATCCCGCCTGCCACAGGGATTGGATCGGGGGTTGGGGGCGGACCATGGAAAGGTCCGTTGACCTCATGTGGGATTTTGTGGTTTCAGGATGAGCGGGGCTGTAAAATCTCACCAATATATCTACTGTTGGCTTTCTCTGGATTGAGACCTAGGAGAAATTAGATGTAGCTAATTCTCCAAGGAGAAGTTAGATGTAGCTCTTGGGACTGAAGGAATCAAGGGAGAAGCCAGGATCAACATATTGAATTTGATGATCAACCGTGACCAAAATGAATGGCGGAGCAGGCTCGAAGGGCCGAATGGCCTACTCCTGCTTCCAGCTTCTACGTTCCTGTATTTCTAATGAGACTGTTCTTCTACGCTGGACACGTGGTGAGTCTCCATATGGGGGTGGAATATGGGGCTATAAGCCAAACCTCGCCGTCTTCTTTCCTGGCTGGGATTTTGCATTCTCACTGACAGTGAATGGAGTTTTGGCTGGAATGATTTTCCATTTTCGTTCACAATGGGTGCCAACACAGACGAGACTGGAGAATCCCACCCATAGTGTTGTCGCTCGATCACAGACTTCTGCTCATATCCCTGCAAGGTTTCTTTTTGGTGACCAGGTGAACCAGACAAGTAAAGCAGCCAATTAAATTATTGGTTCATTTATCATCGTTTTAAGAAGATGAAATCATTCTTGCTTTCCATCTACAGATCAGATCAAATTTTTTTAGTTGTTCTTTCAAGAGTGGGGGGTATGCGGTTTGGCACGGTGGTGGCACAGTGGTTAGCGCTGCTGCTTCACACCACCAGGTGCCCAAGGTTCGATTCCTGGCTTGGGTCACTCTCTGTGTAGAGTTTGTACATTTCTCCCTATGTCTGCGTGGGTTTTCTCCAGGTGCTCCTGTTTCCTCCCACACTCCAAAGATGTGCGGGTTAGGTGGGTTGGCCTTGCTAATTGCCCCTTAGTGTCAGTGGGGACTAGCAGGGGTAAAAAGGGATTAGGGAGATTATGGGTTTGTTGTCAGTACAGACTTGATGGGCTGAATGGTCTCTTTCTGCACTGTAGGGATTCTATGATTCTATGTCACTGGACTAGTAACCCAGAAGCTCGGATTAATGTCCTGTGGGAGCAATACCAACATGGCAGCTAGTGTAACTTAAATTCAATTAATAATATCTGGAATTCAGAGTGAGGATCAGTAGTGGTGACCATGATGCCTAGCACTGATTGCTGTGAAAACACTTTTGGTTCACTAATGTCCTTTAGGGAAGGAAATCTGCCATCCTTGCGTGGCCTACACATGACACCAGACCCACAGTAACAGCAACTACCCACTAAAATGGTCTAGCAAGCCACTCAGTTCAAAAGGCAATTAAGATGGACAACAATTGCTGGTCTTGCAAGAAATACCACATCTGACAAAATAATTAAATAAAAGGTATTGGGGACGCTTTCTCCTTTTGAATCCTTACTATTTTGGATCAGGTAAGGTTCATCGTAAAGATCATTCTGCTTTTCCCCAGTGATACACATAGATCGCAAACTCAAATGAGAGCTCCTTGTTACATTGCTTTGAAAACATGCATTTCTCAAATTTGCCACGCACACTGAGTAAAATTGTCATATCCAACACCACTTTCACACTGCAAGTTATAGACACTGCTTTATAAGCTAAAAGATACTTGCAATGCACAGGGGGTCAGGATGGCTCAGTTGGCTGGATAGCTGGCTAACGCTGCAAAGTGAGTCAACAGTGCGGGTTCGATTCCCGTACCAGCTGAGGTTGTTTATGAGGTTGCCTTCTCAACTTTGCCCCTCACCTGAGGTGTGATGATTCTCAGGTTGAGGGAGGAGATAGCCTAGTGGCATTGTCACTTGACTATTAATCCAGAAATTCATCTAATGTTCCGGGGACCTGAGTTCAAATCCCGTGATGGTAGATGGTGGAATTTGAATTCAACAAAACATATCTAGAAATGAGAATCTACTGATGACCCTGAAACCATTGTCAGAAAAATCCACCTGGTTCATTAATGTCCTTTAGGGAAGGAAATCTGCCAGTCTTACCTGATCTGGCCTATATGTGACTCTGGAACCAGGCAATGTGGTTGACTCTTAAATATCCTCTGAACAAGGGCAAATAAGGATGTGCAATAAATGGCAGCCAGCCCAGGTCCCACGAATGAACAACAAAATGCCAACTCTCGCCCTCAAAAAGGGGAGAGCAGCATGTGGTCATCTAGGACTATGCCAACTTTACCTTTTACTTCTAATCCATCAAACAAACCTGCATTTGAACCCAGGGTGCAGAGATGAAAGCATGATGATTTGTCAGTGCTTTAAGAAGGTGAGAGGGACGGCATGGTGGCACAATGGTTAGCACTACTGCTTCATAACGCCAAAGACCTGGGTTCAATTCCCGGCTTGGGTGATTGTGTGTGGGGTTTACACATTCTCCCATGTCTGTGTGGGTTTCCTCCGGGTGCTCCGATTGCCTCCTACACTCCAAAGATGTGCAGGGTAGGCGGATTGGCCATGCTAAATTGTCAGGGGAACTCACTGGGATTAATGCATGGGGTTATGGGGATAGGGCCTGGGTACGATTGTTGTCAGTGCAGGCTGGATGGGCCAAATGACCTCCTTCTGCACTAGGAGTTCTATGATTTTAAAGAAGGGGACAGATTTACATTTATATGGCACCTTTTGTAACCTCAGGATGTCCCAAAGTGCTTTGTAGCCAAGAAAGTGATTTGAAGTGCACCCAATTGTTGTAATGCTGGAAATTTGAATGTAAGTAGCACGCATTCTGAAATGCGAAGACCTTCCTGATTCGATTCCTGACTCTCTGGCATCACTTTTCTTAAGCCAGCCCAAACTCTGAAACCAGCGAACAGCAAAGTAATCAACCGCTCCATCTAAATCAAACTAATGTGTAGGAATGTTTAATGAAAATGGTCCACGTTGTGTGAGCACTGGGTAAATCCATGTTTATAATGTTGGAACACTGCTTCCAAGTAAAGGCCAAAAATATTTCATCCATTTTTAACTGTGCAGTAGGAAGGCTGATGGTGTGTAGATTGTCAGCGAGAATATAAAACCTCAGCATCGCTGCTTTTTACTGTGTCCGCAAGAATGTGCTTGATGGATGACGCACTCTTTTATTCTCTCAGTTTGTTTTTGTTTATTGGCAGCGATAGCGTTCAAAGTATTTTGTTCTCTGAAATGAAAACAGCTTTATTAAAAAGAGTTTCAGAGAACGCACAGGGTCGGCATTTGGTCCACGATGCGTCATCCGAATGGGCTTCGGAAACCTGGCTGAACACAACAGTTAAACTGCCGTGCGATCAATCGTCACAACAGCTGCTCTTTCCCTCGGGAATTGGCTCGATTTCATTAGTTGCCATGGAGATCGTTCTTGATGGAATTATGAGGGACCCCGTGGAACGAATAGAACATCAAAAACTTGCATTTGCACCTTTAACGTAGTAAATCCACCCCAGCCACTTCACAGAAGCATTGCAAGACAGAATTTGACCCACAGCTGCATGAGAATATATGTTAGGCTAGAGACCAGAAGCTCGGTTCAAGGGGTCAGTTTTAAGAGGTGGTTCAAAGAAGGACAGGGAGGGGAGAGAGGGACAGTAGTTCAGGGAGAGAATTCCAGAACGTAGGGCGAAGGCATGGCCGCAGGTGGTGATCCCGTTAAAATTGGGGGTACTCAAAGGCCAGAAGTGGAGGGACGCAGATATTGTGGAGGGTGGTGTGGATGGAGGAAAGTACAGAGATTGGAGAGGTAGAGAGAAGAGAGCAAGGGTGAGAAGTTTACAATAGAGGAACTGAGAGCCAATGTAGGGGGTGAATGCAGGGATAGTGGGAAATTGATGTAAGTTTTGCAAACTTAAAATGGAGGGAAGCCCTCTCGTTAGAAAGCTACTTTGCCAAGAATAGATTGTAGAAAGTGGCCAGGAGTGCATTGAAATTGTCAAGTGCAAGGCTATAGAAGAGGGTTTCAGCAGCAGAGGAGCTGGGGCCTTGGTCGAATTGGGACCCCTTACTGACGTGGAACTACATAACCTGTGTGACAAAATTGAGTTTCGGCTGAGAAACAATTTCATCATTGATGACCATGGGTCATGTATTTTGTCTGTGTCTGGATAATTAACAACTGGCTTATGGTGTGGCATTTGGTGTATATATTGCTTCATGTTCTAAATGGATGCAGACATTATTCTGATTTGGAAGGGGAAGCACATAGTCCAAAGAGTAAAGGGTACTCTTAAAATTACTATACAAGATAAGAGATTCCCCCCATCTTAAAATAACAAGTGGGGGTATTTGCTGATGATCGCACAATGTTCTCCACCATTTGCAACTCCTCAGATATTAAAGCAGGCAATATTGCTATGAACAGTGCATGATTTTAAGTTGAATTTATTTATATATTTGTGAGTTAAGGATGGTAAACAATGATTTCTGTTTCAATTAGGTTTCTTTTATGAACCTTGGTGCCTGAGTGTCTGGGAAGACTTGTGACTGAAAATTCAGCTCTTTCCTGGTTGTTTGCGTATGTATACAGTTTAATGAGGTTTTACAATCCTTGAAGTCAAATAGGTGGTTTAAAAAGGGTTGAACATTTTGGGGGAGGGGAGGAACGAAATAGGGTACAGATAGAACATTGTTTGCTGTTGCCTAGTGACAGGGAACCAAGGACACAGTGAGGGAAAATGGAGTTCAGTGTGTGTCACGGAAGAATACAGATCTGAAGCTCTGAAAAGAAAATCTACAAGGGCTGGTTAGACAGTGGTTCACTGAATAATGTGTTATGGGACCCAATTGTGGGCAGCATGGTGACACAGTGGTTAGCCCCACAGCGCCAGCGAGCCACGTTCAAATCCGGCCTTGGGTAACTGTGTGGAGTTTGCATGTTCTCCCCGTGCCTGCTTGGTTTTCCTCCAGATGCTCAAGTTTCCTCTCACAGCCCAAAGATGTGCTGGTTAGATTGATTGGCCATGCTAAATTGACCCTAGTGTCAGGGGATTAGCAGAGTAAATATGTGGGGTTACAGGGTTAAGGTTGGGTGGGATTGTGGTCGGTACAGATTCAATAGGACAAATAGCCTCCTTCTGCACTGTCGGGATTCTATGATTCAGTAGAGATATTTTTAGCAGTGGTGCTACTGGAAGATTGAGTTTAGGGGAGTTATTTGTTTGCTGTGAGTTTGGAATGCAGAGTTTGGGTTCCTTGGGGAGGGATATGGGTTGGGTGACAATCATCAAATGAATGCTCAGGAATTCACCAGAAGTAAACGGTTTGCAACTGTGCCAGTCTCTAGCAAGAAGCCTTTGTGTCAAGCTAGTGGTAACGATGCACTAGTTTATTTGTCCATAAAGATATTGCTGGGGTAAAGGAATAGTGAGAATTTGAATTGTTTTCCTGCGGTTGTATTTTGATTTTCCAAACATTTTTGGTGTAATTTTTTCTTTCAATAATTATTTTATTCTTTGTATTAAACGCTAATCAGCAGACTCCTGTGACTTTGCTCAGTAACTTAGGACATACGAACATAAGAACCAGGAGCAGGAGTAGGCCATTTGGCCCATCGAGCCTGCTCCGCCATTCAATAAGAGTATGGCTGATCTCTTTGTGGACTCAGCTCCCGCCCACTCACCATAACCCTTAACTCCTTTACTGTTCAAAAATCTATCTATCCTTACCTTAAAAACATTCAATAATGTAGCTGTAATTGCTTCACTGGGCAGGGAATTCCACAGATTCACAGCCCTTTGGGTGAAGAAGTTCCTTCTCAACTCAATCCTAAATCTGCTTTCCCTTATTTTGAGGCCATGCCCCCTAGTTCCAGTTTCACCCGCCAGTGAAAACAACCTCCCTGCTTCTCATAAGATCAGAGAATCCCTACAGTACAGAACGAGGCCATTCAGCCCATCAAATTTGTACCGATCATAATCTCATCCTAGCTCTATTCCTGTTACCCCACATGTTTATCCTGCTAATCCTCCTGACGCTAGGGTCAATTTAGCATGGCCAATCAACCTAACTCACACATCTTTACGCTGTGGGAGGAAACTGGAGCGTCCAGAGGAAACCCACGCAGAGATGGGAGAATGTGCAAAGTCCACACAGACAGTGACCCAAGGCCAAAATTGAACCTGGGACCCTGGTGCTGTGAAATAGCAGTGCTGATCACTGTGCTACCCAGATCTTATCCATTCCCTTCATAATCTTGTATGTTTCTATAACATCTCCCCTCATTCTTCTGAATTCTACTGAGTATAGTCCCAGTCTACTCAGTCTCTCCTCATAAGCCAACCCTCTCAACTTCTCTCCAGGATTTCTACTTGGTGAGACTGGTTTTATAATAAATTAATAACTTTGTTTATTGAGTGGCACTGAGTGACCATTCTGAGGTGGAAGCTCATTTGGCCACATAGCTATTTGTATATATGTTGTGATGCATGAATCGTGCGACTAGAGATGGACAATGCATTCCTCCCATCCTGGTCACAACATGTCAGACTGGAATCGGAATTTTCAAACTGAACTGATCAGCACCAGTTTAATGTTGAGTTCTCCTAATATTATGGCTGTGGCTTATAAAATTGATTTCTAAATTGGTTCATTTTAAAATGAGATATCATACCTGAGTCCAGCACCACTAATGCTCCCTTAAGGGGATTTTTATCTCTCAAAATCCAAAAGTGCTTTTGTGCAGTGACTCTGTAACCAGCTAGCTCAAATAGAGAATATTTGTCACTTTATACTGTGAAATAATCCTCTGACAAGCTTCCCCTCTTTTGCCCCGTCACAAATGAAGATAAGAAATGTGACATTTTACTTACAGGAAGCCACGAGGCACGTTGGCACAGCAGTTAGCACTGCTGCCTCACAACCTGGGTTCTGCACATTCTCCCTGTCTCTGCGTGGATTTCCTCTGGGTGCTCCAGTCTCCTCCCATACTCCAAAGACGTGCGGGTTAAGTTGATTGGCCATGCTAAATTGCCCCTTAGTGTCCCAGAATGCATATGCTGGAGAGATTGGCAAGGTAAATATGTGAGGTTGTGGCGATGTGCCTCAGGGGGGATTGTTGTCGGTGCAGGCTTGATGGGCAGAATGGCCTTCCTCTGCACCATAGGGATTCTAAATCAGATGCCCGGTTGTTAATTGGTTTCCCTATTTACTGGCTCTCAGTAAACTTATCATAATGTTGTTATGGAAAAAGAGGAGGTTTAAGTTAGACAATCCTGATTTCTGTTCTCAGTTAACCATCTGTCGACAGAAGGTTTTTTTGATTTTTTTTTAAAATTTCCCCTTTATAAGTGGCGCCATAGTTCCCCAAGCTCTCAGTTTTGGGGTGATCTAATTTCTATCAATAACCCCACAGCAAACTCGAGATCAGAGGGTTAGTTTACTTTATATGCACTCAAAATGCGAAAAGTGTGTTCGCAATGCCCCACTTCCCCCCCACCACAGTCAGAAGAGAGTTATGATGTGGAGATCCAACATTGGACTTGGGTGGGCACATGTAAGATGTCTCACAACACCAGGTTAAAGTCCAACAGGTTTATTTGGAATCACGAGCTTTCGGAACACTGCTCCCTCATCAGGAAAGAGTTAAATGCTGTATTGTTATAAAAAGGGGGAAGTAGTTCAGTTTGATGCATTATTTTGTGAATAAGTCAGGAAAAAAAACACCATCACATGGTGAGGGAAGGCATGGAAAATCCCAGTTACAAAAAAAACATATTTAAACGGGAATAAAATATAAAGGTGTTCTTTGATTCCAATGTAAAAATGCTGGTCAGATGATTTTTTGAGCATGTGGTACAAATTACATGAAAGGGTTTTGGTATTATCAGCAATACATAAAAACACAGTCAAAATTTCCAAATTTTTTTTGTGATCATTGGGATTATGGGCAGTGCTCTTCCTTCATAAGGAGTGGTTGCATTGAATTTTGAAAATTCCTATTCATTTTTCCTCCTCTAGATAGTCCCACAGTTTAAAAGAAAAGTGGTGAAAAAATGAATTTGTATTCCAATCTTACTTTGGAATTGTAAGGTCTTAGGGCACCAACGCCGACCAATCAATCTATTGTGCCTCTGCTGGCTTCAGTGTCATTATCCGTCTAGTTCTGTGTTTGGGTCAGCAAAACAGCTGGGTGCCAGATTGAAGTTAAAATGGAGAACTGTCTGTACTATTTTGCATGACTGAGGTGAGGCAACGACCCCTCTAAAACCTACTGCAGCTTATTCTTCGCAATCTATTAATAATATTAGTCACAGTTTTTGTTTCTGTTTGAGGTCTGGGGTCCCAGCTCTTTTTGTTTGTAATACATAAGAATATCAGCTACAAGATACAGTATAGTGAATTGCTAAGGCTTCTTTTCTGACCAGCCTGTAATTCTAATTACAAGGACAAACGTTGCGATCACATGTGAACACCACCATGTCCAAGTGCCCCTCGAAGACACTTACCATGTTGAATTTGAAATATATTAACCATTCCTTAATTGTCTTCAATTCATCATCAATTTCTACAGATGCACCATAGAAAACATTCTTTCTGGTTGTGTCACAACTTGGAATGGCTCCTGCTCTGACCAAGACCACAGGAAATTACAAAGGGTTGCGAACGAAGCCCAGTCCATCATGCAAGCCAAGGTCCCATCCATTGACTCTGTCTACGCTTTGGGAAAGCACCAGCATAATCAAGGACCCCACACACCCCAGACATACTCTCTTCCACCTTCTTCCATCGGGAAAAAGGCACAAAAGTCTGAGATCACGTACCAATCGACTTAAGAACAGCTTCTTCCCTGCTGCCATCAGACTTTTGAATGGACCTACCATATATTAAGTTGATATTTTTCTGTGACTGTAATGTTATATTCTGCACCCTCTCCTTTGCATCTCTCCTTTGTACTCTACAACAGTATGTTTTGTCCATATAATGTGCAAAAATCAATACTTTTCACTGTATCCTAATACAATGATAATAATAAATCAAATCAAATCATTGTTGTGTCAAAATCTTGGATCTCCTTCCCGGAGCAGTTCAAGAATACAACTCACTGTCACCTTCTCATGGTCCATGAATGGATTAGAAAATTATACCTCGGCATCAGAGACTTGTACACCTGACAATTCCACCATCCATTGATCCCTTGCCCCTTCCCTGGCCTGGGTTGGGAAGCCATGATGTAGCGTTGCTGGCGTTGGATTGGGGTAAATTCAGTAAGAAGTCTCACAACACCAGGTTAAAGTCCAACAGGTTTATTTGGTAGCAGAAATTCATCATCAATTTTATCATCATCAATCTAGCGGCTCGTGCTACCAAATAAACCTGTTGGACTTTAACCTGATGCTGTGAGACTTCTTACTGGCTTGGGAATGCAGATACCGGCCTTGTCAACATCGGTGCACATGCTATTCTCTGGATTGGCACAAATGAACTATAATTGGTTTGAGAGGCTCTGAATCCTACCAATTGATTTGTCCACATAATAATAATTCTGATCATTTTGAGGACCTGTGACATAATTTCAAAGCAGAAGCCTGGACAATGTTAATTTATGAATCAAAATTACTTTTAAAAAATGGATTATCTAATCATTATCACATTGCTTTTGTAGGATATTGATGTGGAATGTAAATCATCCACCACATTGGCTGCATTGCAATAGTCACTGCAATTCAAAGGTATATCATTAGCATAGAATCCCTACATTACAGAAGGAAGCCGTTCAGCCCAATGAGTCTGTACCGACCACAATCCCACCCAGGCCCTATCCCCATAACCCCACATATTTCCCCGACTAAGCCCCTGATAATAAGGGGCAAGTTAGTGAGGCCAATTCATCTAACCCACACGTCTTTGGACTGTGGGAAGAAACCAGAGTACTTGGAGGAAACCCATGCAGATACAGAGAGAACGTGCTTTGGGAGGGGGTCGGAAACACTGGGAAATGGGCTGTTTACCTTGAAGATGGTAAACCTGAATGCATATTCGCTAATTAGTAATTGCCAGGGTGAATTGGAGTGCTGAACCCAGTCTTGTCAATCAGCTGTCAGATTTTCATTGTCCATTTCTGAGTGATTATCCAAACACACTCAGTTTTATGAGCTTTCTGCTCATTCTGCCAGCAGATTTCAATGCCTTGTATAATTAGGGCCAGATTACCAGCATTGATGCAGATGCTGCTTAAATATTCATGCTGCCTCAGCGTTCTGGGTATATTTTATCTTGCACTTTTGCCTTGGGAGATGCTCAGAATTTTTTTTGTCAATATCCCTTCTTTCAAACTCCGGAGTCACCAGGTTTTAAATCTGCGGCATGACATTTGTCTCTGTATCAGGAGAACAGCTCCCTATGGCTGTTATTGGAAGAAGTGAATGCAAAGTGTTTCTTAGACTACTCTAGACATAGTATTTCTGATTTTTGATTCCTAATTTACGGTCGTGGGTCAGAGGTTCAGCCTCTACTGGGTTGTCTGCAATGTGAAAAGTGGTCCGTATAGCCTCAGCGTCCTGGGGTGACACAGTGGTTAGCAATGCTGCCTCAAGCACTAGGGACCTGGGTTTCATTCTCGGCTTGGGTCACTGTCTGTGAAGAATCTGCATGTTCTCCCTGTCTCTGTGTGGGTTTCGTCCGGGTGCTCAGGATTCCTCCCACAGTCCAAAAGACTGTGCTGGTTAGATACATTGGCCATGCTAAATCCTCCCTCAGTGTACCCGAACAGGCGCAGGAGTGTGGCAACTAGGGAATGTTCACAGTAACCTCATTGCAGTGTTATTGAAAGCCCACTAATAAATAAATTTTAATTTTAAACAACTTTCTTCTGGCAGGCTTTTGGATTGTGACATCA
The DNA here is from genome assembly GCF_965287045.1 of Carcharhinus amblyrhynchos. Lineage (NCBI taxonomy): Eukaryota > Metazoa > Chordata > Chondrichthyes > Carcharhiniformes > Carcharhinidae > Carcharhinus > Carcharhinus amblyrhynchos. Next base: position 11,689,618 of record NC_137352.1, read on the forward strand.
TTGTCCACTACTGTGGGGCAGCATGGTAGCAGAGTGGTTAGCACTGCTGCCTCACAGTTCTGGAGACCTGGGTTCGATTCCCAGCTTGGGTCACTCTCTGTGTGGAGTTTGCATATTATCCCCGGGTGCTCCAGTTTCCTCCCACATTCCAAAGATGTGCGAGTTAGGTGTATTGCCCCTTAGTGTCCCAGCATGCGTAGGTTAGAGGGGTTAGCAGGGTGAATATGTGGGGTTATGGGGATAAGGCTTAGGTGGGATTGTTGTCAGTGCAGACTTGATGGGCTGAATGGCCTCCTTCTGCACATGTAGGGATTCTATGTTTACTTGATGGTTAACTCAATGTGAGTGTGTGAGGTGGGGGAGTGGGTGAAATTGTCCAATATCACCATTCTGACTGGGGTTTCACGTGTCACTATGTTTACACTTGTTTTGATATGTTGAGTGTGCTGGAGGGAACAGTGGGGTTTGATCTCTTTAGATGCACATGGAAAACCAAGCATTTCCATTTGAGAATCCATCAAATACACATTTGTGAGCTTGCTTCTCTGTTGTTGCTCAGTTGCTCATCTTGACAGCAGACCCAGAGACCAATGAAGATTTTTGTCTGCTGAGTTAATTATGTCCTTTTTTAGCATTGTGAACACTGAGAGCTACCACATAAAGAACAAAGAAAAGAACATCACAGGAACAGGCCCTTTGGCCCTCCAAGCCCACGTCAATCATGATGCCCTCACTAAATTAAAAAAACCCTTCTGCCCTTACTCGGTCTGTATCCCTCTATTCCCTCCCTATTCATGTACCCAACCAGATGCCTCTTAAATATTGCTAATGTGCCTGCATCCACCACCTTCTCTGGCAGCACATTCCAGGCACCCACCACTCTCTGCACGATAAAATTTCCCCACACATTTCCCATAAACTTTCCCCCTCTCACCTGAAACCTGTGCCCCCTTGTAATTGAGACTTCAGCCCTGGGAAAAAGCCTCGGACTATCCGCCCTGTTTACGCCTCTCATAATTTTGTAGACCTCTATCAGGTCTCCCCTCAGCCTCCGTCTTTCCAGTGAAAACAATCCTGGCTTATTCAACCTTCCCTTGTAGCCAACACCCTTGAGACCAGGCAACATCCTGGTGAACCTCCTTTGCATTCTCTCCAAATCTTTCATGTTCTTCTGGTAGTGTGGTGACTAGCAATGCTCCAAACGTGGCTTAACAAAGGTTTAATATAACTGCAACAGGATTTGTCAACTCTCCCATTCAATGCCCCGGCCGATGAAGGCAAGCATGCCATTTGCCTTCTTAATCACCTTGGCCACCTATGTTACCAATTTTAGGGAACTGTGGACCTGTACACCCAGATCCCTCTGTATGTTAATGACACTGGGCTCCTGGAATCCAAATTAAAGCAGCATCGGTACAGTTGATAAACCAGAAGAGTAAAGGCCAGTTGCAGTGCAGGGCATCTGGATGGCCCTGTGGAATGACGATGCTGAGGGACTAGGGGGGAAAGGTTTCTGTCACGTCTCTCTACTTCTGAAATAACAAGAAACTCTTTTGTTCCTCAAATACTTTGGGGTAGGGTGGATCCTTTGGTGACATAGGGGAGGTGATAGCCTAGTGGTATTATCACCAGACAGTTAATCCAGAAACTCAACTAGTGTCCTGGGGGCCCAGGTTCGAATCCCACCTCGGCAGATGGTGGAATTTGAATCCAATAAAAAATATCCGGAATGATGAATCTACTGATGGCAGTGAAACCATTGCCGATTGTCAGGAAAAAACCCATCTGGTTCACTAATGTCCTTTAGGGAAGCAAATCTACCATCTTTATCTGGTCTGGCATGTGATTCCAGAGCCATAGCAAAATAGTTGACTCTTAACTGCCCTCTGTAATAGCCTAGCAAGCTATTCAGTTTCAAGGGCAATTAGGGATGGTCAATAAATTCTGGTTAGCCAGCGATGCACATGTCCCACGACTGAATTAAAAAAAACATAGAGGCTTAGGATCTCCTGGTGGATCTCTGTTGGAGTCTTCATATAATCGAATGTCATAAAGAAAACAATTGCTATTTAATGCAGAGGAGCTTAACAATTAGAGTTGTGAGTTGTCTAGTTCTTCCTTTAATCTTAATAATAACCCCTTTATTGCAACAAATCAGAGCTGAATTAACCTAGTCATTCAACTCAAGTCTTTGAAACATGATCACTTATCTCCACAGGGTTGCTCAGAGACCACAGGAGCAAAATTAATACTTTGCAAGTTCTACAATGGCCAAGAAAGTTTATTCAGTATAAAGGAGCCACAAGAGCTGTTTTTACATTGCTCTGTCTCCATGCACAACACATGGTCACACACACACCAACACACACACACCAACACACACACACACATACCAACACACACACACCAACACACACACCAACACACACACACCAAAACACACACTTACACACACACACCAAAACACACACTTACACACACACACACCAAAACACACACTTACACACACACACCAACACACACACACACCAACACACACGCACCAACACACACACTTACACACACACCAACACACACACACCAACTAACACACTTATACACACACACACCAACACACGCACACACCAAAACACACACCAACTCACACACACCAACTAACACACTTATACACACACACACCAACACACGCACACACCAAAACACACACCAACTCACACACACCAACTAACACACTTATACACACACACACCAACACATGCACCAACTCACACACACACACATGCACACACACACCGATACACACACACTTACACATACAACTCATACACACCAACACACACACACTTACACACATTCACACACACCAATACTCACACACTTAGAAACACACACACACTCTCACACAGACCAATGCTCACACACAAGCACACCAACACACAAAAACACACACGCCAACACACACACACACCATGTAAACATTCTGTATATGTTTTCCGAAAACCAACTTTGGAGTAAATCTGTATTCAAACCAGGGGATCAATTTTACTCACTCCGGCTGGCAGGAACACAACACAGTGGGAAATTTCAAAATGAGCCTTCCTGCCCTTTTCCCATATTCAGTGAGTGAGCCGCTGCATTGTCCCTGTTGTGACTGCTCATTGCAGCTAGGTGGGAGAGGCACCACTGAAAATCGAGTCTTATAGATTTATTCAGATCAGCTTCTATTGAGTCAGCGGGACCTTGATTGTATTTTGAGTGGGAGACGAGTGGGGAAAGAGGTGAAGAGATCAGCAGTTTGAGGTCTTGGTCAGTGTAAGAGATGAGAGCTGGAAGAACCCATTCAGCCAGTGAGACTGCTGCATCAGTCAGCATGGCTGATCCTCTGCTATCGTCCCACCTTCTCACTCTATCGCCATTTCCCCACAACGCAAAGGTATCACTGCAGCTGACGTGCGACACCTCGCCCTGTGGGTTGGGGCTATACTGTCTCACATAATGTCAAACTGGGAGGAAAGACACAAAGCATCCACTTCCAGATCATTGGCAAAAACTGAGGAAGAATATGCTCAGGTGGGAAAAAAAGGTTTGGGGATCGTCTTTGGCGTCAAGAGATTTTATCATTCCCTTTATGGTAAGCATTTCATGCTTCTAACAGACCATAGGCCGTTGATGTGTTAGGACCATACATTGGGATATCATCCATGGCAACAGCTGGATTGCAAAGATGGCCATTGGTGCAATCAGCCTAATCGTACAAGATCTAGTACCCGGTAAGAGAAACATGACAATAAGGGTGCTCTGTCAAGGTTACCTTTGCCTGGAGATAAAGATGCTCCTGAATGGAATCCAAAGATAATGTACTTCACACAGGAGGATAAAGTTCTGATAACCCTTAACCAGGTGTGGAATGCCACCCGGAATGAACCGGTCATGAGCCAAGCAGTGGACCTTACCCTGAGGGAAAGGATGGGTGTGGGGACCACCTGGAGTTATGGCTGTATGTATTCCGAAAATGGGAGTTGTCCGTGTAGGATGTGAGATCAAAAATCAGTTTCCCAATGTAGGCACAAACTGATTTGATGTGAATGCATCCCCTCCAGCTCTGGCAGGTCTGCTGTCATTCGACCCTCAAATAAGCATTGATTGACATCAGGCAGGATGTTTGTCCACCTTGTGGTGGGGGGGTGGCCGACCAATCAGATTGGTCGACAGCTCTCTAGCCCATCCAGGCACAGCGCTATTGTGGTCGGAAGAGGCACTGCAGCAACATGCCTGGGACTAGGTGCAGGGAGCTGGTGAGGAGGTACATGGCAGGGGTCCCAGGGAGGGTAGGGTAGGAGATTACTTGGGTGGTCGTGAATGGGGCAACTGAGTTATCGGGAGATAGGTTGGGTTTGGGGAAAGGGAGGTCCAGAGGTATCCAGTCTCTGAAGGGTAGTAGGGGTGGAGTTGTTAAGGTTTCCCAGTCAGACGGGGCCTTCCAATGGAGGCTCTCCCTCTATCCTCACTTTCCCACCCGAGTTTGAGGATGTTGAAATGTTCTATTTTGCAACCTGAACTATCTGCATCTGCCTGAATATTGTGGGCTGCGTGGTAGCACAGTGGTTAGCACTGCTGCCTCTCAGCACCAGGGGCCTAGGTTCAATTCCCTACTTGGGTCACTCTCTGTGCGGAGTTTGCACATTCTCCCCATGTCTGCATGGGTTTCCTCTGGATGCTCCGGTTTCCTCCCACAGTCCGAAAGACATGCTGGTTAGATGCATTGGCCATGCTAAATTCTCCCTCAGTGTAGCCGAACAGGCGCCGGAGTGTGGCAACAAGGGGAAGTTCACAGTAACTTCACTGCAATGTTAATGTAAGCCTACTTGTGACACTAATAAATAAACTTTAAAAACTTTATTGAAACCATGGGGATAAAGACCCTAAAGTCACTAGAAGGACTATAATAGAGCCACGGGCAGGTTTCCTGTCTGAGATCCTGCCTTCTCCACTTTAAAATTGTATCCAGACTGAGGTGGCAGGATTCTGAAGGGAATCCTGTCCTTGCAATTTCACTCTCCCCCCACTGCCTCTAAAACTGGGGTGCGAGGAGGAGAGTCCCAGATTTCAGCAAGATGGAATGAGAGCAGGAAGCCATTTTTAATGAGCGTTAATTTCAAACAGGAAACTTAGGGAGGTTTTGGATAGAAAAAAGGAAATTTGAGAACAGCAACAATGAGGTCAACGAGACAGAGAGGACAACAGAGTGAAGGAAAAAAAACAACTGGAAAATAAGCAGCAGGAGAGAGAAGCAGGAGATGAGATTTACTTGAACTGAACCATTTAATTGTGAAGTTAATATAGACAGCCCTTATGTCCATTCAACCAATTCACCAAAAAATCTGGTTTCATTCCAGAAGAGTGGACAATGTGATTTGAATGGATAACAGTATACATCATAGTGTGAGATCAACAACCTGCATTTTTATAGCGCCTTTAACTTAGTAAAAACCCAGGGTTGGCGGCGATGCACCTCTGCCACTGTTTTCCTGATGGTTAGGAGACCATTCAATGAGGGACAACAGAGGGACCAGAAGATCCCACCACCGGACACTGAATGTTGGTGAAGGAACATCAAGCTTTTTTAGATACTGACAGAGAGAGAGTTGTTGTGTATGTTCAGTGCTTCTTTGTTTTGATTTCAGATTAGCAGCATTGTGACTTTTTTTTCGAAATCCGGCATCCTTTGTTATCAATTTCACAGAATCATGGAATCATACAGTGCAGAAGAGGCCGTTCAGCCCATCGAGTCTGCACCGACACACAAGGAACACCTGAACTCCCACCTAATCCCATTTACCAGCACTTGGCCCATTGCCTTCAATGTTATGCTGTGCCAAGCGCTCATCCAGGTACTTTTTAAAGGATGTGAGTCAACCAACCTCTACCACCCTCCCAGGCAGCGCATTCCAGATTGTCACCACCCTCTGGGTAAGAAAGCTATCCCTCACATCTCCCCTAAACCTCCTGCCCCTCACCTTGAACCTATGTCCCCTCATGACTGACCCTTCAACTAAGGGGAACAGCTGCTCCTTATACCTCCTGTCCATATCCCTCATAATCTTGTACACCTCAATCAGATCTGCTCCAAATGAAAACAACCCAAGCTTTCCAACCTCTCTTCATAACTTAAATGTCCTCTTGTGTGTGAGATGAAATCACAAAATGTGACATAATGCAGTTGGAAGAGGAAAGATTATGGGTGAGATTTTCCGCACAGTCTTCTGTGTGTTTTGCGGTGGCAGAGGTGACCCTGGGTTTTTACTAAGTTAGAGGCGCTATAAAAATGCGGGTTGTTGATCTCACACTGTGATGTACACTGTCATCCATTCAAATCACATTGTCCACTCTTCTGGAATGAAGCCAACTTTTTTGGTGAATTGGTTGAATGGACAAAAGGGCTGTCTATATTAACTTCACAATTAAATTGTTCAGTTCAAGTAAATCTCATTTCCTGCTTCTCTCTCCTGCTGCTTATTTTCCAGTTGTTTTTTTTCCCTTTGCTCTATCGTCCTCTCTAAGTCATCCTTTGCAATTTGGGTAGCACACAGTCAGTTTTGTCTGAAATTCCTTTGCCCCCTATGAGGCTATTAACTCTTTCAAGGGAAACTTAATAATAAATCTAATGCTGATATTTCATGATACTAAAGGCTTGCTTGATATTTATATTCATGGGGGTAGGATGGCATTTTTTTGAACGTTGTGCGTTTGGATAGAGTTGAACACTAAGTGTGACCAATCAATATTTGAACAATAAAGAGTTTAAATGCATTAGCTGAACAGATAATTAAGTGTTCCTCCTTCACACCCATATAAACAGACAATTTTATTGAAAATCTCTGAACGGTTTACATCTAACCATTAATGGGCCCTTCAAAAAAAAACTGTTGTAAAGAATTGTGATTGAATTCAATAACTTCCTTGCTTATTTTATTTTTGTTCCGACAGTGTTTCTTCACCACAGCAACATTGCCATTCAGGCAATGACACATCCTGGGTTTCAGTCGCTCGGTCAGTGACAGCGGATATTCTTATTCACCATGAAGAGTGAGTAATGAAGGTCACCAGAGCCAAGTCTGACCTTTTCCTGACCCATGCAGTGTCAGTATGAACAGGGAAAACTGTTAGGAGCAGGAGCTCTCCTGAACAAGTGCACAGAAGCTAATTGCAGTATGCTTACTGCTGTTCTGTGTGAAAACAATAATCTCAGCACAGGTGAAGGATGGAACCTCGGACATTGTGAGCTGAATGTGAGCTTAGAGATACCCAACCTTTGGGCCAAATAGACTACACTGCCAGAATGTGCTCCTAGCAGCCCAATTGCACAGTGGTTAGCATTGCTGCCTCGTAGGCTAGGGACCTGAGTTTGATTCCTGGCTTGGGTCACTGTCTGCGCAGAGTCTGCATGTTCTCCCCGCGTCTGCGTGGGTTTTCCCCGGGTGCTCTGTTTTCCTCTCACAGTCTGATGTACTGGTTAGGTGGATTGGCCATGCTATGTTCTCCCTCAGTGTGTGTACCTGAACAGGTGCTAGAGTGTGGCGACTAGGAGATTTTATAGAATCCCAACAGTGTGGAAGGAGGCCATTCAGCCCATCAAGTCTGCACTGACCACAATCCCACCCAGGTCCTATTCCCATAACCCTAGACGCTTACCCTACTAAACCCCCTGACACTAGAGTCAATTTAGCATGGCCAATCAACCTAATCCGCACATTTTTGGACTGTGGGAGGAAACTGGAGTACCCGGAGGAAACCCACACAGTCACGGGGAGAATGTGCAACTCCACACTGACAGTGCCCCGAGGCCGGAATTGAACTGAGGTCCCTCGCGCAATGAAGCAGCAGTGCCAACCACAGTGCAACCGGGGCACAGTTTTCACAGTAACTTCATTGCAGTGTTAATGTAAACCTACTTGTGATAAATAAACTTTAACTTTAAACTCCTAACTGCCCACCTCTACGCACAACACTGGATCAGCCAATCCTACACCTAGCCTTCCCCTGGGCAAGTTTCCCAGCAGTGGGAATGTATTGGGAAGGTGTGCCAATGTGGCTTCCCCTCAATTTCACTGGACACCTGCCTCCAAGCCTGCCATCACGAGGCTGGGAGAATTCAGCCCCTGTTGCTACACCAGGCAAAGTTCCCACAGTTACAAACAACTCAGCTTTTCCCACTCCTGGGTCAGTTCCAGCCTAATTGCTCAAGATTAATTAACAACTTCATTACCATTGTGTCATGTAACCAACAAAGTGATTGAAAATGAGCTAGATGGATCACAGAATCACAGACTTGTTACAAAACAGAGGAAGGTCACTTGTACCTGCACCAACCCTCCGAGTGAGCATCATGACTTAGTGTCATTCCCCTGCAATGGCCTCCTTCTGCTCTGTAGAGATTCTATGATTTCTCTGATCACATTTCCTTCTTTTGCAAATCACTTTTAATCTGGGCCCTCTTGTTCTTGATCCTTTTATGAGGGGGAACAGTTTCTCCCTACTCTGTCCAGACCCCCTCATGATTTTGAATACCTCTAACAAATCTCCTCTTAGTCTTCTGCTCTCCAAGGACAACACATCCAACATCCCCAATCTATGCTCATAACGGAACTTTCTCATGTTTGGAACCATTCTTATAAATCCCTCTGCACTCTCTCCAATGTGTTCACGTCCTTCCCATAGTGCAGCACCCGGAACTGTACACAATATTCCAGCTGAGTTCTAACCAGCCGAGCGCCAAATTCTCCGTACGCACTGGCAGCAGGAGTAGCGGGACACAATGGGCCAGAGAATTCCGGCCTGAGCCAGTTGTTTGGGGCTTTGGGAGATTCCAACCACATTTCATTAGTTTTTTGGAGCCTGGGGAGATTCCTGCCGGCAAAGAAATGTGCAGGATCTAAAGATGCCAGCAAAATCGGAGATTGGGGCGCCATTTTTAAAGGGTGACTTAATCTCCAGACAAACCTACAGAGCTCTCTCCCTACCCCAACTGCTGCTCCTTGACAGCAAAGACTGCCTCTTCCCACCGTCCGCCACTTGCTGGCATCATGAACCGCTGCCCAATTGCTTCTACCAGCAGCAGAACCCCCCCGATATGTGAAACCCCTCTATGGGATTGATAGAGGCCTTCCCTCTCAAACTCCCCCTTTCAGGCACCCCCCTCTCATGCCCCACTTCAGGCTCCCACCCCCCCCTTTCTGGTTCCTCCCTTTCAGCCCTCCTCCTCTCCCATGTCCCCCTCTTCTGCCCCTGCTGGGTACCAGGGGATGGCACCAGGACAATGCCCAGTGTTATCTCTGACCAACCAGAGGCTACAATGGTCACCAAGCCCACTGGAATGGTCATCGAGGGAATGGACCAGAATATGTAGCCACAGGGTTGGGGGAGGGAGGCGGGAGTGGGGGGAGGGAGGGTGGGTGGGGAGGGGGAGAAGGGAGCAAGGAGAATCCCGTAAGGGGTTCTCCCCAGCGCAAGTTGCATAATGCCCCCTCTTGCAAGAGTCTCTGACTGTAATGTAACTTGTGCCTGGCTGTGCAGGGCCAGAGAATCATCCCCTTAATGTTTCAAGGCAGGAAGATTAAAATCCAAACAATGTTCAGCTCTGCTTTTCAATGTTTGAGATTTTATTAAGACTGTGGGTCCTCTTCTCTTCTCATAAGCATTCATAGTAAATTTCCTTACAAAACAGTATCACGTACAATACATTTTTACATTTAATATTTGGCCAAAGTATGATTTTTGTATGCTGTTCCTCCAGCTATGTTTAATATTACTCCTATTCCTACAATCAAAAGGTAAGTGGAGCTTGCAGCAGGTTAAGGGACTCGAACACAGGTTGTCCTTTCCATTTATATCATATCTTTCAGAAATGTGTGCAAGTTCTCCAACATATTTTGAATGGCAGTGACTGTTGTGATGTGGGTAAGTACAGAATCCGATTTGCATACAGCAAGATCTGGTAAAGAACAGCCGTGGCCTCAGAGAACCCCTACAGTGCAGCTCATCAATTCTGCACTGATAATAATCCCGTCCTGGCCCTATCCCTGTAACCCCACACATTTACCCTGTTAGCCCCCTTGACACTAAGGGGCAATTTAGCATGGCCGATCAACCTAACCCACACATCTTTGGACTGTGGAAGAAAACTGGAGCACCGGGAGGAAACCCATGCAGACATGGGGAGAACGTGCAAACTCCACACAGTCACCCGAGGCCAGAATTGAATCGGATCCTTGGCATTGTGAAGCAGCAGTGCTAAGCACTGTGCTACCGTGCTGCCCTGTTAATTTGATTTTGTTGGTTTTGTTTGACAGCCAGGACGGCTTTGTTCCCTTCTTCATATGGGATGAGATCATTAATGTGCAGATGTTTAAACGACAGGGACAAGTTCAATCTAATATTGAAGAATGTCACCATCTGATAATGTGGCCTCATTGTGATGGATTTTCACATTGGATCATGTGCCCTCAAGCCCAGGAGCGAAATTTGAACCACAACTTCATATTAGATAGTGCGTCATATAGAGTCACAATGAAGAAAGAACATGTACTTATAAAGTAATCTAGGTGAGAGATGTTAGCTCAACAGAAACCAGGATCAAGCCTAAGCCTTTCCTGATGATATGATAAAAGTTTATTTATTAGTCACAAGTAGGCTTACATAAGAACACAAGAACATAAGAAATAGGAGCAGGAGTAGGCCATCTAGCCCTTCGAGCCTGCCCCGCCATTCAATAAGATCATGGCTGATCTGTCATGGCTCAGTTCCACATTCCCGCCCTCTCCCCATAACCCTTAATCCCCTCTCTTATCAAAAACCCATCAACCCGCGTCTTAAAAATATTTAGCGAGGCAGCCTCCACCACTTCAACGAGCAGAGAATTCCAGAGATTCACCACCCTTTGAGTGAAGAAGTTCCTCCTCAACTCCGTTCTAAACCGCCCCCCCTTTATCTTGAGGCTGTGCCCCCTAGTCCTACTGTCCTTCCTGAGCGGGAAGAGTCTCTCCACCTCTATCCTATACATCCCATTCATCATCTTATACGTCTCAATGAGATCTCCCCTCATTCTTCTAAACTCTAACGAGTACAAGCCTAGTTTATTCAGCCTCTCCTCATAGCTCAACCCCCTCAACTCTGGCATCAGCCTAGTAAACCTCCTCTGCACTCCCTCCAAGGCCAAAATATCCTTGCGTAAGTACAGCGCCCAAAACTGCACACAGTACTCCAGCTGCGGCCTCACCAATGCCCTATACAGCCGCAGCAAGACCTCCCTACTTTTATATTCAATCCCCCTCGCTATGAAGGCCAGCATCCCATTTGCCTTCCTGACCACCTGCTGCACCTGCAGGCTGGGTTTTTGCGACTCATGCACAAGGACCCCAAGGTCCCTTTGCACCGTCGCCTGCTGCAGTTTTTCGCCACGTAAGTAATAATCCTTCCTACCATTATTCCTACCAAAGTGGACCACCTTGCACTTGCCAACATTAAATTCCATTTGCCATACATTAACACTAGAATGAAGTTACTTTGAAATTCCCCTCATCACCACACACTGGCACCTGTTTGGGTAAACTGAGGGAGAATTTAGCATAGTCAATACACTTAACAACAATCCTTCACACACTGGAGGAAACTGGAGCACACCCACGCAGACACAGGGAGAATGTGTAGACTCCGCACAGACAGTGAGCCTTGTCATAAGAAGAACATAAGAACATAAGAAATAGGAGCAGGAGTAGGCCATCCAGCCCTTCGAGCCTGCCCCGCCATTCAATAAGATCATGGCTGATCTGTCGCTGCTCAGTTCCACTTTCCCGCCCTCTCCCCATAACCCTTAATCCCCTCTCCTATCAAAAACCCATCAACCCGTGTCTTAAAAATATTTAGCGAGGCAGCCTCCACCACTTCAACGGGCAGAGAATTCCAGAGATTCACCACCCTTTGAGTGAAGAAGTTCCTCCTCAACTCTGTTCTAAACCGCCCCCCTTTTATCTTGAGGCTGTGCCCCCTAGTCCTATTGTCTTTTTTGAGCGGGAAGAGTCTTTCCACCTCTATCCTATCCATCCCATTCATCATCTTATACGTCTCAATGAGATCTCCTCTCATTCTTCTAAACTCTAACGAGTACAAGCCCAGTTTATTCAGCCTCTCCTCATAGCTCAACCCCCTCAACTCCGGTATCAGCCTAGTAAACCTCCTCTGCACTCCCTCCAAGGCCAAAATATCTTTGCGCAGGTGCGGCGCCCAAAAATGCTCACAGTACTCCAGTTGCGGCCTCACCAATGCCCTATACAGCTGCAGCAAGACCTCCCTACTTTTATATTCAATCCCCTTCGCTATGAAGGCCAGCATCCCATTCGCCTTCCTGACCACCTGCTGCACCTGCAAGCTGGGTTTTTGCGACTCATGCACAAGGACCCCGAGGTCCCTCTGCACCGTCGCCTGCTGCAGTTTTTCGCCTCGTAAGTAATAGTCCTTCCTACCATTTTTCCTACCAAAGTGGACCACCTCACACTTGCCAACATTAAATTCCATTTGCCATTTCCTGGCCCATTCGCCCAGCCTATCTAGATCCTTCTGCAGACTCTCCACACCCTCCGCACAATTTGCCGTTCCCCCAATCTTGGTGTCATCAGCAAATTTCGACACTCTACACTCGGTTCCCTCCTCCAGATCATCTATATAAATGGTAAAAAGCTGAGGCCCCAGCACCGACCCCTGGGGCACTCCACTAGTCACCATCCGCCAATCCGAATAGCACCCGTTGACCCCCACTCTCTGCCTCCTATTTGACAACCAATCTTCTATCCACGCTAACACCTTGTCGGGAATTGAACCTGGGTCCCTGGCACTATGAGATACCAGTGCTAACCACTGTGCCACTATATCACCATAACTATATCAGTGCCACTATATCAGCATAAACATTTGTAGTACTAATTTTCAATTTCATTGGCAGGTCAAATATAAATTACATTCTTTAAAGGGACTTTAAAAAAAAACAAGCAAAGACACTGGCTTAAAACGGCTGCTATAAGTCACTTGACATCTGATATTACAATTAAGATATGAAATGGCTATATAAAAGGTGTTCTTCCTTTTTAATCAGGATACAGGATTTCTCATTCATTAGTTAATGGCTTGGACAGTCTAAGCACCTAGGCCATAAAACATATGTTAATCAATTAGCTTCTGAAATCACTATTGGACAGAGGTCAGGTGGCTAGAATAACCATTACTGAATGCCTTTTATTACAACACCCTAGATGCTAAGAAAAAGTCTGGAATAAATTTGTCAGTAGATCAGTAATACTTTCCTCCTCACTTCTATTTCAAGCTCAAGACCCTTATTTCTATTGCAGTTTGAAATCTAGCACAGAGATAGAGAATTCTCACCCTAAGTGATCTCAGGTACAAAAATCATTGCCTGTTTTTTAGAATAAATAGATAATGTTTAAATGAAAGCTATCTCCAGACATTGCAGTTTGGCTTCAACTCCACTGAAAATTGAAGAGCTCTGTAGAAAAAAAGCTGTATAAGGTACAGAGTTCAGTAAAGGACTTATATACTGTTTTTGCACTTTTTTCAAACCTTTTATCAGTGAATTTTAATCCAGCCAGAAAATAATTTCTTTCTGTGTAGCTTGTTATTCTGCGTGTATCTGAGTTTCTGGGCTGAGAAGGTCAGAATTTTTTTTCCTTTTTAAATATCGTTATGTCTTTAACAGGGTGGGATTTTAGCTCAATACAAAACCATCCTCGTTGTGTTTTAATATCAGGAAAGCCTGTCAGGTTGCTTTAATTGCAATCATTTGATTTGGTTTGATTTGATTTATTATTGTCACATGTATTAGTATACAGTGAAAAATATTGTTTCTTGTGTACTATACAGACAAAGCATACTGATCACAGTGTAGGAAACGAGAGAGTGCAGAATGTAGTGTTACACTCATAGCTGGGGTGTAGAGAAAGATCAACTTAATGCAAGGTAGGTCCATTCAAAGGTCTGATGGCAGCAGGGAAAAAGCTGTCCTTGAGTTGGCTGGTACATGACCTCAGCACATAAATGGTTAAGCATCGTCATTGAATTAATATCTTCATCATTGTAAATTTAAAGAAAAGCCCTGTTACCAGGTCAGGCCTGGAATGGTAGAATAGGGGAGCCATTTCCTTCTCATGTGGCTGTAACACTGATTGGAGGCAGTGGATAGTTTGGATAAGATATTAAGCCAAGACTCCTGTACGTTCCAGTGATTACACAGCGGGTTGCATTGTCCAGATCAGTGAAATGCACCCACCATCCTGAGTGCGACAGCACGCGCAGAAGCGACCTGTGAATTGGCCACATAAAATTCAGTCGGAGAGCCGCTACAAAATCAAGCAGGGTCAGGGTCTGGAAATTTTCCCAACCTCCTGATGCAGTACACTGGCACAGTTGTTAGCACTGCTGTCTCACAGCACCAAGGACCTGGGTTTGATTCCTGGCTTGGGTCAACGTCTGTGTGGAGTTTGCATGTTCTCCATGTATCTATGTGGGTTTCCTCTGGGTGCTCCGGTTCCTCCCACAGTCCAAAGATGCATGGATTAGATCGATTGCCGTGCTAAATTGTCCCTTAGTGTCAGGGGGTAAATGCATGGGGTTATGGGGATAAGGCCTGGATGGAATTGTGGTCAGTGCAGGCTCAATGGGCTGAATGGCCTCCTTCTGCACTGTAGGGATTGTATGCTGTTGCCAAAATTCGGGCCAGAGAAACCCGTCTTTAATCACTGGCTATGACCCATGCTTCCATAATCATCCAATAAATAAACTTTCCCTTTGTTGACGTCTCAAGTTTTCCTGTGTGTTTTAGCCAGGGGCATGACTTCATTATCTGGTGACAAGACTGTAAATGATCTCTCCTCAGCAATCAATGCTTGTTCTCAGTTAGTGGAAAACCGTTGATTTGAAACTCACCTTTCCTGTAAAGGAGGTGATCCAAGTTAATTTCTGTTTGGATTTAAACATGGGTCAGTCTTTTGTGTCTCTTTGTATGTAAATATCTCTGACTTTTAAAATCGATGAAGGTTTTAAACTCCCTGATTGCTTAATGGCTGCTGATAAAGGGTCGGTGTGGAATTGAACCACACTAACCAAAACAAATTTATGTTCAATCATTCTATGCCCACAGTTGATCACAGCCAGAAGCTCACAACTCTTGCTAGCAACCCCAGGCTACCAGGGGGATAATGATACGGTTTTCATACCAATAGCTGTGCAGTGACCCCTGCTGGGATGAACGTGTGGTGTTAGGTCACAATCTGTGAAGCCTCTGCAGTTGAATGACTTATCTGTGATCCTAGTCAGTCGTTTATCATGTGTGGGTTTGCACAGTGGGTTATTCGATTGTGATATCTTAACAGCTGGGCAAAATCTTGTTCCAGACTAACATCCTCAGTTTTCAGTTGGGGTCACAAACTTGAGAGTTGAGTGACTCCCCCAATCCCCCTGACCCAGCAGCACTGAGAATAATTCCTGTTTCCTCCCTGATCCCTGTGATTGGGACATTGAGATGGTGTCGGCCACGGCTCAATCAGAAACACCCTTGTCTTCAAGTTAGAAAGTTTGAGTGAAAGTCCCTCCCAAGAGCTTTAACACAATAATCTGGACCGACACTCCAGTGCAGCAGGGACAGAGTGCTGCATCGTGCAGGCACTGCCATTGACACGTGACATTAAACCAAATGTCTTGTGTTCTCACTTAAATGGAGGTAAAAGATTTCCATAGGACAACTTGAAGAAGAGCAAGGGAGTCCTCCCAATGTCCTGGCCAATATCTGTCTCACAATCATAGATCACAGTATCCCTACAGTGCAGAAGGAGGCCCTTCAGACCAGCTGCACCGAATCTCTCTGACAGAGAATCTTAGCCAAATCCATCATCAAAAAATAAAGATTAAGGCAAAATACTGCAGATGCTGGAATCTGAAACTAAAACAGAAAATGCTGGAAAATCTCAGCAGGTCTGAAAGCATCTGCTGAGAGAGAATAGAGTAAGAAGTCTCACAATACCAGATTAAAATCCAATAGGTTTATTTGGTAGCAAAAGCCACCAGTTTTGGAGTGCTGCCCTTTGTCAGGTAAAAGTTGTATTTATCCCAGTCGAATGCCAGTGTCTCCACATCATGAGAGAGAATAGAGCCAATGTTTTGAGTCTGAAGTCATCTAGGTTTGAAACATTGGCTCTATTCTCTGTCCACTATATAATGATATTTGGCCACGATCTCTTCACTGTTTGTGGGTTCTTGCGGCTTACAAATCGGCTGCTGCGTTTCTTAGATTACAACGGTGACTACATTCGAAAAGTGCTTCATTAGTGTAAAGTATTTGTGATGTCCTGAGGTTGTGAAAAGCAGCTATATAAATGAGAGTTTTTCTTTTATCGTTTCTTGAGGACAGGCTGGGAATTGAACCTAAAACCTAAATGGCCTTTCAGTGTCTTTTTGCTGTACACTGAACTCACTGACTCGAGGAACTACAAGAGCAATTTATTTGTGAAAAAGTGATAAGCTTTTCTTTTACGAGGAGAGGTTACAGAAGGAGATCCAGAGGGATCTCTGCATCATTTAATCACAGTAATGTCATCACAAGGGAAGTAATGCTATGTTTTAACATGACTCATACCATTGTGTTGAGTTAATGAAAAACAGTCAAACGCTTTTTAAGTAGATCAAATTATAATATATATTATACAGGTTCAGCCAATGAACGTGTGAACCATAGAATCCCTGTCAGTGCAGGAAGAGGCTATTTGGCCCATCGAGTCTGCACTGACTCTTTGAAGGAGCATCCCACCCAAGCCCCCCGTTCTATTCCTGTAACCCTGTGCATTTAGCACAGGGCCAATCTACCTAACCAGCTAATCTTTGGACACTAAGGGGCAATTTAGCATAGCCAATCCACCAAACCTACACATCTTTGGACACTAAGGGCAATTTGGCATGGCCAAGCTACGTAACCCACTCATTTTTGAACTGTGATATTCTCTTCATCTCACCCTACCAGCGCCTTCTTCTATTCCATTCTCTTTCCTGCGCTTATTAGCTTTTCCTGACACATATCTACGTACTGCACCTCATCCAGGCCAAGTGGCAGCAAGTTCAATGATCTTGGTACTCAAGACTGAAGATCGTATAAACATATAAGTTGAAGGTGCAATTTCCCTTTAACATTTCCCGTGCCATTTGCTGTGAATTTAAAGGCAGTGCAATGGCCCTCTTTGTGGAAGTATCATGGGCTGAATTTCACAAGATGGGGAGCCTTGCGCACCCTCTCGCATCAAGAGTTAGCCAGTGACTGATGGGCCTAAGACAATGCAATGCCCCGCCACACACATCCCCATCCCCCCCGCCCCCCCCCCCCCCGCCAACCTCCCCCCCCCAACCTCCCCCCCCAACCTCCTCCCCCCCCCAACCTCCCCCCCCAACCTCCTCCCCCCCCCCCAACTTCCCCCCCCCAACCTCCTCCCCCCCACCCCAACCTCCCCCCCCCAACCTCCTCCCCCCCCCCAAACCTCCACCACCCCCCCCCCCCCCCACCCCCCCACCACCCCTCACCGCCTGCCTGTCCCAGAGCGATAATGCACCACTGGCAGACTAAATAAGCTGCAAGTGGGTCTACCTGTCAGGTAGACAGGAACAAATGGGGGGGAGGTGGGGATGTAATATCTTAAGGGGAGGGGTGACCCAATGTGCAAATGGTGTATCCTGCATGATGTGCTCACCTACCCACCCCCTCCCCCCCACCTTTTCCTTCTCATTTATCCAAAATTTATTTTCAATAATGGGCTCCCCTCAGCTGCCTGCCTGTTCCAAACATTTAATACTATTTTGGGCTGAACCAATTAAAAGGACAAGTCAAAAGAGCTGCCCCTTAAAGGGATACCACAGCAAACACAAACAGATTGTAAAGGACACTTCAAACATTAAACCAAAATGTGATTGAAGGGGTTGATAAAACACACCAGTTCCCGCAGTGCCCGCTAATAGTGGGATTTTCTAGCCGCACTCACCCCAAAACAGGAAAATCCCGCCTCCGGTCAACAGACCTTTGCAAGATCTGCCCCCCTTCTGCCTGCTATGATTCCCATGATGGGCAGGATGGGAAAACTCCCCCTGCTGAGTATGGAAAGCCTCAACGGTGTCAGCAGACACAGCCTACTCCCTCTCCAGGGACACCTAGCCACGAATATCCAGGTATTTTATGGCGTGGGCAGCATAGAATCCTACTATGCAGAAGGAGGCCATTCTGTCTGCACCAACCACAATCCCATCCAGACCCTATCCCCATAACCCCATGCATTTATCATCACGAGTCCCCTGACACTAAGGGGCAACTTATATTGGACATTCCACTAACCCACACATCTTTAGACTGTGGGAGGAAGTCGGAACACCTGGAGGAAACCCACACATGAAATAGGGTCAATTTGCTTGGTAACAAGTTGAAATGCCTGGTAGTTATATTTTTCTAAATGGTGGGCAGGCTCGCCACCCCACTAACTTGGGGGTGGGCAGAAAGGCAGTGGGCTTGCCATTCTTCATATCGTACGTGTCGTGAAATCCAACCCTGTAATTTTAAGTGCGGTTTCAAGAAGATCAAACAATGCTGACACATGAGAACACGTTGCAGATTTTGGATGGAAATGAATTACTGTGCATTGTGCGTCTGAACATCCTGGGCAGTGACCTTGGTATTTTCAAAAAGCTTGTTTACTTTAAATGGCCAACTCTTCCATTTAAACAGGGACTGAGGAATTTCAAACTAACATATTAGGTATTCATCCACTAATGTGTATTACAGATCAATATTGTCAAGGATAAACTATTTGCCTCAATAATAACCTGCAGAACAAGGGTTCTTTGTCCATGATGGAAAAAGTTACTATGCTATTAAAAGCTATTCGAAACAAATGGAGTGGAAGCAGATTAATAAACTTGAATTGTGAGTGCACGGATGATTTTGTGACAAGGTTCCAGTAAGGTTTCATCAGAAGTAAATCTTCAAATGCAGACAATAAAAATAGAACAAAGCTTACTCCAAATTATATATCAAAGAAAGGGTTTAATGAAGAAACATCATTATTCCAAATTTGGGGGTCTTGCCCTGGGCCAATCCAAGCTGTCCACAATTCCAAACAGGTTCTTATTTATAGTGAGTCAGCTGGTCAGCTGATTATTACATCATTCTGTAACTGGTTGACTAGGTCAGCTGACCCTTACATCTTGTCGCCATTGGTCACATTACATCCAATGCAAACTTGTCACCGGTTCCATTCTAACAGGTAATGTGGGATATTCTCACTGGACAAAGCTTATCAATGAATACTTTAAAGAGAATTGGACATGTTTCTTGCTCAGAACATGATTCAGAGAAGAATGTATTCAGATAAACTCCAAGGAAAGATAATCAAAGGGTATGTGAAACATCAATACAAATGCTTAATCTGAAATAAAAACCAAACATTACTGGAAATATTCAGCAGCCCTGGCAACATCTGAGAGAAACAAGAGTCAAGGTTTTTGAGTCAATGACATTTCATCCGAACAGGGTTACAGAAATCAAAAGACAATGTTATCCCAAATGAGTGAGCTGGCCCAGAATTTAGAATGTAACTTAGTGATAGTACTGGAATACCCTTCAATTTACTTTAATGGGGCAGTGAACAGCATAGTGGCCCAATGGTTAGCACTGCTGCCTCACAGCCTCAGGGACCCGGGTTCAATTCCTGGCTTGGGTCACTGTGGAGTTTGTGAATTCTCCCTGTGTCTGCGTGGGTTTCCTCCAGGTGCTCCGGTTTCCTCCCACAGTCCAAAGATGTTAGGTTGATTGGCCATGCTAAATTGTCCATTAGTGTCAGGGGGATTAGCAGGGTAAATTTGTGGGGTTATGGGAAAAGGACCTGGGTGGGATTGTGGTCGGTGCAGACTTGATGGACTGAATGGCTTCCTTCTGCACTGTAGGGATTCTATGATGAGCCGATTAGGTGGATTGGCCGTGATAAATTGCCCTTAGTGTGAGTGTGTGCTTGGCGAAGGACTGGCATTCTGTGCTGGCTGTACCCTGCTTGATGTCCAGTATCAATTGGGATCAACTCAGGCTCCCCATGACCCTCATTTAGAGCAAGTGGTAAAGTAAAGGAGGGTTAGTGGAAAATTAACAGAAATTTTATCTAAAAAGATTAAATGGATTGGGCACAGTCTGTTGTGTAATTCCCATTCACCTAAGGCAGGAGTAGTGCTCCGAAAGCTTGTGATACTAAATAAATCTGTTGGACTTTAACCTGGCATTGGTGAGACTTCTTACTTTTTCAACCCTGTCCAACGCCAGCATCTCCACATCATATCATGTAATTGTTCATCGTTATTTCTTTTAATTTTTTAAAACTACTTATTTTACCCTGAATTTTGGTAGGACGAACTTGAATGTGGATTACAGGGTCAAAGGCAGGGTTCTGAGGAATGTGGAGGAACAAAGAGATCTTGGGGTTCATATCCACAGATCTCTGAAAGTTGCCACTCAAGTGGATAGATCCGTGAAGAAGGCTTATGGTGTGTTAGCGTTTATTAACAGGGGGTTTGAGTTTAAGAGCTGTGAGGTTATGCTGCAACTATACCGGAGGTTGGTGAGACCACATTTGGAATATTGTGTTCAGTTCTGGTCGCCTCACTACAAGAAGGATGTGGGAGCATTGGAGAGAATGCAGAGGAGATTTACCAGGATGCTGCCTGGTTTGGAGGGTAGGTCTTATGAGGAAAGGTTGAGGGAGCTGGGGCTTTTCTCTCTAGAGCGGAGAAGTTTGAAAGGCGACTAAATAGAGGTTTATAAGATGATGAGGGGGATAGATAGAGTGGATGTGCAGAGACTATTTCCTCTGGTGGATGTGGCTGTTACTAGGGGGCATAACTACAAGGTTCATGGTGGGAGATATAGGAGTGATGTCCGAGGTAGGTTCTTTACTTAGCGAGCGGTTGGGGTGTGGGATGCACTGCCTGCGGTGGTAGTGGAGTTGGACACTTTAGGAACTTTCAAGCAGTTATGGAGCACACCAGAATGATAGGGAATGGGATAGCTTGATCTTGGGCTTGGACCATAGCTCGGCACAACATTGAGGGCTGAAGGGCCTTTACTGTGCTGTACTGTTCTATGTTCTAATTTTCTCCACTCCCTTCCCTAAATTCCATGGCTGGGATACAATGCTGTCAGTGTGTCCTCAGTGTGGCTACTGTTTATGTGAATGTTTGAGTGACAGATTTGGTATGGAGCCAGTCACAACTGAACCCAATGTATTTTCCCTATTGATATCAGTGTTTGTATTTGAATTTATAGCAGGTGAATGCAGGGCTGGGTTTGGTTTGCGATCACATAGTTTAATAGCCCAGCTCACTCACTCCAAATATCTGAATAATGAAGAAGTCAGAGTGGAAAATGCTGGAAATATCTCACTGGTCAGGCAGCAGCTGTGAAGGGAGAAACAGGTCAATGATTTCTTGCACTTTCACGGTAGTTTTGCTTATGAATGAAGAACTTGACGTGGTAGTGGATTAATGTTGGTTCAGTGTGAGCAGCTGTAAATGGGAGAAGTTAAGCAGCAAATATCAAATTAAAAATTGATGGTGGCAGGGTTTGTGAGAAGAGTAGAATTTTGATGCAGAGATAATAGGGTGGACAGTCAGCATCTTTTACCAGAGTCGAAATGTCTAATAGTAGGGGGCACACACTTAAGTAAGAGGGGGAAAGTTCAAAGGAGATGATGTGGAGATACCGGCGTTGGACTGGGGTGGACACAGTCTCACAATGCCAGGTTAAAGTCCAATAGGTTTATCTGGTAGCACAAGCTTTCGGGGCACTGCTTCTTCATCAGGTGCATGCAGAGTTGAGTTCACAAATAGGGCATATATAGACAAAGACTCAACTGCAAGACAATGGTTGGAATGCAAGTCTCTATAGGTAATCAAGTCTTTACAGGTACAAACAATGCTAGTGGAGAGTGGGATAAATACAGGTTAAAGAGGTGTGAATTGTCTCAAGCCAGGACAGTTAGTAGGATTTTGCAAGACCAGGTCAAAAAGTGGGGGTTACATGTCGTGTGACACGAACCCAAGATCTCATTTGAGAGGGGGAAAGGTGAGATGTCAGGGGCAAGTTTTTTTGCACAGAATGGTAGGTGTCTGGAATGTGCTGCCTGGGGTGATGGTGCAATAGGGGCATTTAAGGGGCTTTTAGATAAGCGTATGAATATGCAAGGAATAGAGGGATATGGACCAAGGGCAAGCAGAAAGGATTAGTTTAAATTGGCGTCATGTTCAGCACAACATTGTGGGCTGAAGGGCCTGCTCCTATGCTGCCAAAGTAGATTTGCAAATATATTGCAGCCTTTTTGAATTAGGTGGCTAGTGCTTTGCGGTTGAATGTGTGATCAATTGCCCAAACTACCAGACCATTTAACTTTGAAGCAGCTTAGGTGGGCATGTATTCCAGCCCTTTCACATTGTGCTGGAAACCAGCATAACACAAGTAGAACATTTATACTACAGCACTCTTCCAAAGCTGATTGAACACAATGTTTGAAGATACATCACAAGCCCAATCTGACATTAGGTGATGTAGGGTACTACCTGATTTACTGGCTATTTATGCCTTCTCTAAAGTCCCCTCTGATTTCCTGCTTTTATGTGATCTGCTCAATTAATTTTACTTTTATCTTTATTTTTGCGTGTGACTGAACATAAAAGGCATCCTAAAGGGGATGACTTGTGAGTAGCCTGCATGGTAAATTCCAAGTTGCTGTACAACTATGGGCATACGCTGCTTAGACATCCCCATGGACTTATCCTCACACTGGGATAAATATCCCCCTTCTAATGTAAATCTTGACAAGAAATTGATCTGGTTGCTTTGCTAAGGGCACTATATGCATCATAACATTCTAGGACCTTAATACAATGGGTTTCCTTTGCCTGTTGCACCTTCTATTGTTAAGATACCTGTGAATAGGTGATGGCAACTTCCAGGATAGTTATGATTGATGAGATAGAGAATCTGATGAACTGGTGCGGCGACAATAATCACTCCCTCAATGTCAACAAAATGAAGGAGATTGCCATCGACTTCAGGAAGCATAGTGGAGAACATGCCCCTGTCTAAATCAACGAGGACAAAGTAGAAATAATCGAGAGCTTCAAGTTTTTAGGTGTCCAGATCATCAACAACCTGTCCTGGTCCCCCCCATGCCAACACTATAATTAAGAAAGCCCACCAATGCCTTTGCTTTCTCAGAAGGCAAAGGAAATTTAGCATGTCAGCTACGACTCTCACCAAATTTTATGGATGCACCATAGAAAGCATTCTTTCTGGTTGTATCACAGCTTGGCATGGCTCCTACACTGTCTAAGACTGCCCAAGAAACTACAGAAGATCATGAATGTAGCCCAATCCATCACGCAAACCATCCTCCATTGACTGTCTACACTTCCCGCTGCCTCGCAAAGCAGCCAGCATAATTACGGACCCTGTGCACCCCAGACATTCTCTCTTCCATCTTCTTTCGTTGGGAAAAAGATACAAAACTCTGAGGTCACAACCCCAACCGACTCAAGGACAGCTTCTTCCCTGCTGCCATCATACTTTTGATATGAACCTACCTTGCATTAAGTTCTCTACATCCTAGCTATGACTGTAACACTACATTCTGCACTCTCTCATTTCCTTCTCTATGAACGGTCTGGATAGCACGCAAAAAACAATACTTTTCACTGTAAACTAATACATGTGACAATAATAAATCAAATCTAATCAAAAAGTTAGTGATCAAATTCCCAACACCATTTTGCATGCCCATACAAAGAGGGCAGGATTTCCGGCCCATCCCACTGGCAGGGTCATCAGTCCCAGCAAAGTCAACGTAGTTTTGAATGGCTCGCTGCACCTGCCCGGGGTGACCCGCCAATGTGGAGTGGGAAAATCCCGGGTCAGAGTTTTAACTAATGGTGTGAGGAATGCTTTTGCTTGGTGTCCAAATGGAAGGGGAAAGTTGTAGAGGCAGCTGAATGATGCTCTCAATCTTAGTGGCAAAGAAATCCATAAGTTCTTTGCGCTTGTGCTTAGAAAGCAGTGACACAGTGGTATTGTCACTGCACTCATAATCCAGGGTCCCAGGAAGACCCGGGTTCAAATCCCACCCTGGTGGATGGTGGAATTTGAATTCAATTAAAATTCTAATAGTGACCATGAAACCATTGTCATTTGTTATAAAATCTCATCTAATGTCCTTTAGGGAAGGGAATCTGTCACTCTTACCTGGTTTGGCCTACATGTGACTCCTGGTCCATTGCAATGTGGTTGACTTTTAACTGCCCTCTGAAATGGCCTGGCAAGCTATTCAGTTCAAGGACAATTAGAAATGGGCAACAAATGCTGGTCTTGTCAGCGACACCCAACACCTCCATCCAACGAAGGAATAAAAAAAACAGAGATGGGATTAAAACGAACAAATAGTCATAGAAAAAATAAGGCAGAAGATTATTTTTATATTTCAGAGTGATCCTGAACTAATCAGTGGCTTTTAAATAAATGAATCGCCTTTAGATGATCGGGATGGCACAGTGGCATAGTGGGTAGCACTGCTGCTTCACAGTGACAGGGAGCTAGGTTCAATTCCCAGCTTGGGCACTGTCTGAACTAAGCTTGTACATTCTCCCAGTATCTGCTTGGGTTTCCTCCCCTAGTCTCAGAGATGTGCTGGTTAGATGCATTGGCCATGCTGAATTCTCCCTCCGTGTACTCAACCAGGAATGTGGCAACTAGGGGATTTTCACAGTAGCTTCATTGCAGCGTTATTAATGTAAGCCTACTTGTGACACTGATAAGTAAACTGTAAAGTCATGGTCACATGATGTTCAAAAGCACTTTAAAGTGAATTAATGACTTTTGAAACACGGTGAGCATTGTTCAGTAGCCAAACACATACAGTAAAGATCAACAATACGCAAATTTAATAAATGACCAGATAATTTTTTTATAATTTTTGATTTTTTGATAATTGATAATTGATTTCTGAGTTAAGGGAGGAAACAACTCTATTTGATCTTCCTCGGCTAGTATCATCAGTAATTTTATACTGACCTGGGCAGAGAGGGCCTCAAATTAACACCTCAATAAATCTGCTGATAGGACACTCCCTCAGTGCTGCGCTGAAGTGTCAATCTGTATTAAGTGTTCATGTTTGTACTGACAATTTTATGGCTCAAGTAAGAGTGTTGTCAGCTGAAACAAATGTATACGCTCGAGGGAGGCGATGGCCTAGATGCATTATCACTTGATTATTAATCCAGAAACTCAGCTAACACTCAGGGGAACTGGGTTCGAATCCCGCCATGGCAGATAGTGGGATTTGGATTCAATAAAAAATGTCTGGAATCAAGATTCTACTGATGACCATGAAACCATTGTCAGAAAAACCCATTTGGTTCACTAAAGTTCTTTAGGGAAGAAAATCTGCTATCCTTACCTGGTCTGGCCTACATGTGACAACAATGTGATTGATTCTCACCTGCCCTCCAAGGGATGGGTAATAAATGCTGGCCAGCCAGCAATGCCCATGTCCCACAGATGAATGTTAAACAACACATTTGTCTGCTACTATGTTTTTGTTGTGGGAAAAATCTATTCCTGTCTATAATTTTGAGTGGGCTTCTACTTGCTGAATTGAGGGCAGCCTAGAGAAATAAAGAAACTTCAACGAGACCCTGACTGGATGCAGAATTACAGCAGACTTTAATATCATTGCAACGAGAGACATAAACTCTCAGAAAGAGCCATCTCTGCAGAGAAAGGCTGTTACCGAATTCTTAAAGTGTGACTCTTACATCCTGCCCTATTGAAACATATCTTCCCGAAGCTCATATACCACGCTCAGAGATCATTTACGATTACATATTCAATGATGTTACATCACTGACAACGCCTATAACTCTGGAATGATCTCTGTCTTACCCAGGGGTGCCAGCCTATGGTAGGATGTAGTCTGGATGTTCTGATGTGGAGCTGAGACCGTGAGACTATCACTACTGAGTCAAGATGACATTTAAGAGGAAGATAAAACATCATCTTATTAAAATTTATTTTTATAAAATTTCTCTTTCATTTAACCGCTTACTCCAATTCAGGATGTGGAAATGCTGTGTTAGACTGGGGTGGGCACAGTAAGAAGTTTCACAACACCAAGTTAAAGTCCATCACGTTTGTTTGGTGTCATAAGCTTTCGGAGCACTGCTCCTTCATTAGGTGAGTGTCAAAATGAACGGGTTTGTGATCTATAGTCCTTTCAGGGTCGTATCGGCTTCCTTGCATGTCTGTGTTGATATGCGCGATCTTCTTGGAGATCCTCTCCACTTTGAGCTGGCAGTTTGCACTGTTGGTGGTAGACATGATGTGGAGATGCTGGACTAAAGTGGGCACAGTAAGAAGTCTTACAACACCAGGTTAAAGTCTAATAGGTTTGTTTGGAATCATGAGCTTTTGGAGCGCTGTTCCTTCCTCACTCACCTGGTGAAGGAGCAGCACTCCAAAAGCTTGTGATTCCAAACAAGCCTGTTGGATTTTAACCTGGTGTTGTGAGACTTCTTACTTTATTCAACTCAAGGTCATGGAGAGTTGGACCCTATCCTGACAGTCATTGGATGGGATCTTCCGGCTGCGCTCACCCCAAGAACGGAAAATCCAATCTTTGCATGGCCCTGTCCCGCCTGCTGCAATTCCCATGGCAGGCGGGACAGGAAAGTTCTGCCCCTGGCGTTTTACTCAGGACAGAATGTCAGTCCTTTTATAGGGCACACACTCACATTCACACACAAACTGAGGAGCAATTTAGCATGGCCAAACCACCTAATCTACATATCATTAGACTGTGGGAGGAAACCTGAGCACCCGCGCAGACATGGGGAGAACGTGCAAACAGCAGAACGTGTGAACAGACAGTGACCTGAAGCTGGAATTGAACCCAGGTCCCTGGAGCTATGAGACAGCAGTGCTCATTACCATGCCATCGCGCTACCCCATTTTCATAAAAATTTCAACGAAAGTTATTTGCCGAAGAAGATTCAAAATATGTGAAATAAAAATGTCCAATGGGCTCAAAGACTTATCTCCTCGCTCACCCTCACTAATTAAGTGCCAGAATCTGACTTTTATAGATGAGGTGTTTTCCCGAACAACCCCTTTGTGGCAAACAAGATCGTAAATATAGGTGAGACGGAACGATTGGGAGTGAAGCTCGCTAATGACGTTACGATACGTGCAAAAACATGTAAGTTGACATCTTGCCTGTTTTGGGCGTGGTCTTGAACGTGTCGAGTTTTTTTTCCATGGTAAGATGGGAATGGGTGCCAAAAAGGAGCACCATTTCCACTGGCCCCTTTATGCCCAATTTTATGACATTTTTCTGCTGTAAAAGGGGTGCAGTGAGGTTGTAAAATTCCACCGAGTGTTTTCCAGTTGTTAAACTTTGCTTTGCCTTTTCAGGAAATGAACCTCTCAGTAAAATTCCATCCTAAATGAACAGAAAGTGACGTCAAGGCCTCTTTTCAATCCAGCAAATTATATATGTGAAACTGTAGCTTCTTTTTGACAACTCCACTTAAACCAGTCTCAAAGATGACACAGAGTGGCACAGTGGCTAAGTGGTTAGCACTGCTGCCTCACAGTGCTAGGATCTGGGTTCACTTCTGACCTTGAGTCACTGTCTGTGTGGAGTTTGCACATTTTCCCTGTGTCTGTGTGTGTTTCCTTTGGGTACTCCGACTTCCTCTCACAGACCAAAGATGTGCGATTTAGGTTGATTGGCCATGCTAAATTGACGCTGGCGTCAGGGGGATTAGTTGGGTAAATATTTGGGTTTACGGGAATAGGGCTTGGGTGGAATTGCGGTTGGTGGAGACTTGATGGGCCGAATGGCCTCCTTCTACACAGTAGGGATTCTATTCTGTGATTCTAAGACGAGTCTGAAAACCACAAAAGAGCAGGAGCACATCTGGATACATGAATTTCGTAAAATTTTCAGTTCTTACTCTGTATTCTTAGCAGCTGAGAAACGCTGACCAGAACCTGGAAATTCAGATTATTTCCTGGTAGATATGCAATGATGAGCTGTGGGATGTTTTACTATGTTCGATTATATTACTTGAAGGGTCAATGTTGTGACTCTTCCTGATGCATGACCTTGGTGTGCAGGCACAGTTTTAAAACTTGCTGATGATATGGAATTTGGAGACGTTGTGAACCGTGAGGAGATTAGTGTAGAGAACTTGAAAAGAACATTGACAAGTTGATGAAATGAGTGTGCAAGTGGCAAATGAAGTTCAATGCCCTAAAGTGTGAAGCAATTCATTTAGGTAGGAAGAACATGGAGAGACACTAGAAAATAAAGGTTACAATTTTAAAGGGGTGCAGGAGCAGAGGGATCTGGGTGTATATGTGTGTAAGTTATTGAGGGTGGCAGGGCAGGTTGTGAGAGTGGTTAATAAAGCATACAATACCCCAGGCTTTATTAATAAAGGCATAGAGCGCGAGAGCAAAGTGGCTATGTTAAACCTGTGTAAAAAAAAATTACTTGGGCCTCAACTGGCATTCGAGAGAATGTAGAAAAGATGCCAGATGGCTCCAGAGATGTGCAGGTTAGCACATTGGCCATGCTAAATTGTCCCTTAGTGTCCAAAGACGTGTAGGCTAGGGGGATTAGTGTATAACAGGGATAGGGCAGGGGGTAGGCCTTGGTAAGATGCTCTGTCAGATAGTTGGTGCAGACACAATGGGCTGAATGGCCTCCTTATGCACTGTATGGATTGTATGATGAGGAACTTCAGTTATGTAGATAGATTGGAGAAGTGGGGACTGTTGGCCTTGGTGAAGAGAGGGCTCAGAGGAGATTTAATAGCGAATTCAAAACCTTGAGGGATCTGAACAGAATAGGAAAAACTGTCCCCACTGTTGGAAGGATCGAAAATGTGAGGGCATGTATTTTAGGTAATTTGCAAAAGAGGCAATGGCAACATGAGGAAGAACTGGGATTGGTATCAGAAAAGGAAGAATGTACAGGGTTATAGAAGAAGGCAGGGGACAGGCCCTATGTAATTGCTCATTTGTAGAGGTGGGGCAAACTCAATGGGCAAAATCGTCTCTTTCTGTGCTGTGACACTATTGTGATTCAGGAAAAGGTGCTGTGCTAGTGCACATTATTATTGTTAGTGACATTACAAATGCTAATCTCTAGTGTGATAATCATCTCATACCAAAAGCGTTGATAGAAGGAAATATTAACCTAACCCATCCCATTGGAAACAGACAACATTGGATGTAATTGGTTTTAAATCCTGCCCATATTCATTATCCATTGAAGTCAGCAGTGTGATATTGGGTGGATTGGAAAAACTGATGTTCCACCCAATGAGTTAGATTAAAATTATCCCCAGTGATAGTTTAAATTTGCATGAACCAATGCAACACAGGACAGTGATCATCACAAAATTATACGGCTATTCTTGGCCTTAGTGATGACATCTGAAATTCTGGATTAGATTACTGCTTTGCGAAATGTCACAGCTACTCATTACTCTTGTCTAAAGTTTATTTTGTATTGTTTCATGTGGCTACGTATTAAATTGATTTCTGCTGTGCTGGTTGTACTCAGTTTAGAATCATTAAAGAGTGAGCTTTGACCAGCAATGATTGGTGAGTTGGCGTCGGGTGAAAACCATTGAACCAAAGAATGCCTGCAGTGCAGATTGAGGCCATTCAGTCCCATTGAGAGTACACTGACTCTCTGAAAGAGTATCTTACCCAGGCATACGCCCTGCCTATTTGAGTTAGAACTCCACCGCTTGTGAGCAATGCCGAATTTTACATCCAAAACTCTACATCCCTACTCCAGAAACCTGCCTCTGTCAATGCGAACAGTATCTGGAGGACAATCATTGAAGGGTCATTGCACAAAAAAGACCATTTGGCCTGTCATGGGAATGCCACCTCTCTGCAAGAGCGATTCATTTCGTCCTTTTCTCCAAAGCCTTCTCCCCCCAGACATTTTATCTTCAGATAATTGTCAAATTTTCTTTTGGAGACCTACTATTGAATCTGCCTCCATCACACTATTAAGTCATGCATTCAAAATGCTAACCAATGCCTGCGTCAAAGTAAGTTCCCTCACATCACTGTTGTGTTGTTGATAATCACCTTAAATTGGCCTCTGGTTCTTGATTCTTCTATCAGTGAGAACAGTTTCTCCCTATCCACTCATTCGAGAACACTCATGATTTTTAACATCTCCATCAAACCTCCCTTCAATCTTCACTTCTCCGAAGAGAACATCCTGAGGTTCTTTAATCTGCCCACGTAGCTGAATTTACTCTTCCCTGAAACCATACTCATGAATACTTTTCTGCAGTCTCTCTAATGCCTTCTACTCCTCAAGTGTAATGTTCCAAACTGGACACAATACTCCAGTTGAAGCCAAACTAGTGTTTTGTACAGGTTCATCATAACTCAATTGCCTTTGTACTCCATGCTCCTATTCATAAAGCCCAGCACCCCCAATGTCTTACTAACTGCTCTCTCAACTTGCTTTGCTACCTTCAATGATTTGTGCTCAATGCTGTAATGGGATAATGTCAGAATATTAGAAGATGATAGAACATTAGCTTTATAGGAAGAGGTAAAATATCTGAAGATTCATTCTCCATCCAATCCAAAGATATGCGTGTTAGGTGGATTGGTCAAGCTAAATTGCCCGTTGGTGTTCAAAGAGGTGTATGGTGGTGGATTAGCCACGATAAGTATGCAGGGTTACGGGGTTAGCATGTGGCGGGGCGGGGGTGCGGGCTTTTGGTCCTTTGGAGAGTCAATGCAGACTCAATGGGCTGAATGGCCTCCTTCTGCACTGCAGGGATCCTATGAAATCTATGAAACCTATTCTATGAAATCATTAGGTCTCCCACAAATGCTGTTCTGGTATCACCAATGTATGTATATTTTTAAGCCCCATCTTTATTTTAATCTATAATTAAAATGTTTTCTTTTTGTCAATATCTACCTCTTATTCAATGCAATTCAAAATAGATTCACCAGACATTTATCTCATTCTTGTTTATGCTTTATTACGTGTAAATTAAATGTCATGCATGTGAAAAATAGAATAAGAAAAATAGAACTAGAAAAGATATTCCCCACTCCAACCAGAAGCCATATAATCCCTTTGGAGAGACAGAAAAATAGTTGTAAAATTCCAGGTCAACTTGGGGGAAACATTTAACCCATTCCTCTCCAACCCCTGAAGTAAGACTATTTCAGGAGACCTCTCATTAATATTATTGGCAATTTTTATATGGTTGTTCCTCACCCTAGTTGGAGACAGAAAAATGGCAAGATTGCCTGCATATCTAGACTCACAACTTTGTAAAACTATTTTATTGTGCATGAAGTATTTCTGGACAGATTCGAAGAATATCAATTGTAACGGGAACAACAGCTTAAACTGCATGAGAAAAAACAGCGGACTGGTTGGTAAGTGGACTCCATTGATAGAGGCGCTGCCATGGATGATACACTAGGGAATAGTTAACTTCTAAGCTTTTGTTTAAATTGAAACTGGGCAAGTTGACCCTTATTGTCAAGGTTTTGGAAATGAAGCAGGGAATGACTTCCCCCAGTTTTTGTTTAGTTTAAAATGAGACGCACTCTTCACGTTTGCAGAGGACCAGAGTCCATGTGTGAATCTTCTACTGCGTGCAAGTCAACCACGCTGTGAGTCCAACTGATAATCTTAAATTGGTTGTTAGTGTAATTCTTATCACAATCAGGATTGGACAACACCTGCTAAACAATCAGGCAATCACATCTAATGTTGAGCGCAATGTTTTGAGTTCTTCAGCATCGGTTGGTTGGATACGGTCAGTAGTTTGCATGTTTTGAACAGCCAAAGGGCTGATCAGTTTGATATGATCCATTAGTTGTTAGGACTTATGGCCTATATACTTTGCATCACATCAGCATTGAAATTCTGCTGATAAAACATGGAGGGCTTTTTCTATTGTCTTCATTTGTGGGTCTTCTATTGTGGGGTGGAACAATGGCACAGAGGTTAGCATTGCTGTCTCACAGGGACCTGGGCTCCATTCCAGCCTTAGGTGACTTTCTGTGCGGAGTATGCACATTCTCCCTGTGTCTGTATGGGTTTCTGCCAGATGATTTTCTCCCACACTCCAAAAATGTGCAGGTTGGGTAGATTGGCCATGCTAAATTGCCCTTCAATGCTGAAGATTAGGTTGGGGGGGGTTAGTGGGATAACTGTATGGAGTTATAAGGAGAGGGCAAGGAATGGACCTGGATAAGATACTTTGTCAGAGGGTTGGTGCAGACTCTATGGGCCGAATGACCCTTGTCTGCACTGTCTGGATGTAACATGTCAGCTCTGATGAAGGGTCTTTCAGACTTGAAACATTGGCTCTACTCTTTCTTAGCAGATGCTGTCAGACCTGTTGATATTTTCCAACATTTTCTGTTTTCGTTTCATGGAGCGCACTTATTTGATTTGATTTATTGTAGGCAGACGTGTTGGGATACAGTGAAAAGTATTGTTTCTTGCGCGCTATACAGACAAAGCATACCATTCATAGAGTATAGTAAGAAGTCTCACAAAATTAGGATACTTCTTACTGTGCCCACCCCAGTCCAATGCCGGCATCTCCACATCATGACATTCATCGAGTACGTAGGGGAGAAGGAAAGGATGACTTGGATCATCATGAATGACAAGCTAATTCCTTCAAACTTAGTCACTCAGTACTTCGCCACCCGCCACCTGGACAAAGGGACTGAGAGGAATCTCTGCCCTTCTAGCCAGCAAGAGGTCTCACAACACCAGGTTAAAGTCCAACAGGTTTATTTGGTAGCAAACGTCACTAGCTTTCGGGGCTTTGCCCCTTCGTCAGGTGAACGGGGAATTCTGATCACGAACTGGGCACATAAAGGCACACACTCAGTTTAGTGAGGTGGAGAGGCTCTTCCCGCTCAGAAAGGACAGTAGGACTAGAGGGCACAGCCTCAAGATAAAGGGGGGGCGGTTTAGAACAGAGTTGAGGAGGAACTTCTTCACTCAAAGGGTGGTGAATCTCTGGAATTCTCTGCCCGTCGAAGTGGTGGAGGCTGCCTCGCTAAATCTATTTAAGACGCGTGTTGATAGGTTTTTGATAGGCAAGGGGATTAAGGGTTATGGGGAGAGGGCGGGAATGTGGAACTGAGACACGACAGATCAGCCATGATCTTATTGAATGGCGGGGCAGGCTCGAGGGGCTAGGTGGCCTACTCCTACTCCTATTTCTTATGTTCTTACAGAATACTGATTAGAGTGCGAATCTTTACTGCCAATCAATTCTTAAAGGTGCAGGCAATATGAGTGGAGATAGCATGAAACATAGGTCAAAGAGATATGTATTTTCCCCAAACAGGACAGTAAGTTAGTTGTTGCAAGCCCAGGCAAGTCATGGGGGTAGCCAGCACTAGTACAACTTTGCCAGTCTGTTCCCTTGCCTGTACCAAAGATGGCGTCCCGCCTCACTGCCTCACTGCGCAATGCGCACGCGCGACGCTCCCTCGGCCACTAGGAGCGGGGGCGACTTCCGCTCCTGCCGTCGCCCGGGTAGACCCCGTATACCGGTAGGCAGCGGGCTAAGATGGCGGCGGCTGAGGTAGCTGATGGCGATGATTCCCTGTACCCGATCGCCGTCCTGATAGACGAGCTGCGGAACGAAGATGTGCAGGTGGGTTGAGAGAAGCGAAGCGGGATTGTCTTTGTCCTGGGGCTGGGCTATGGGGCTGAGGGAGAGGCAGCTATGTAACTGAGGTCCGGCCTTGGAACTGAGGCCCCAGCTCTGGGACTGAGGCCCAGTGCTATTAGCATCTCTGTGTGGACCTCACACGGTGAATAGGCCATATTTACAAAAGATTGAGCTTCCAAACTGCGAAGAATTGTAATAATAATAAACCCATTTCAATAAAGTACTGAATAGCTGCCTTCTGCTCTTTTTATACCACATTTTTTCTGCAGAAATTCCGCTCTTCTGAAGCAAGAAGAGTCAATTTGTTTGCAATTCATTCTGGGTGTGTGGCTCGCGTTGACCCCATCCTTAGTGGCCTTGAGAAGGTTCGGCTGCTTGAGCTGCTGGGTCGTAGTTTGATATAATTGAATGGCTTGCTGGGCCAGTTGAGAGGGAAATTTAAGATTCACTTATTTTGGAGTCATGTATGGACTGTTCTGGGAATGAATGGCAAGTTTCGTCCCGTAAATAGTATTAGTAAATTAGTTGGGCCTTTAATGTAATCAGCTTAATGGTTTGCTATGACTGATGTCAATTTTTTAGTTCTGGGTTTTTTCTTTAGCTTTTAAACAGAATTTCTAGTTCCCAAACTGCCATGATGGAGCTTGAGCTCCAATTCCCTAGAATACTAGTGCAGATCATGCATACTAAATTTTCTGTGCCAAGTGTTTCCAAATGTTTACCTAAGTCTCTTTGAAAATATTGCATCTCTTTCCACCATCACTTTAGATGGTGGCACAGTGATTAGCACTGTTGTTTCACAGTGCCAGGGACCTGGGTTTGATTCCTGGCTTGGGTCACTGCCTGTGTTGAGTCTGCATGTTCTCCCTATGTCTGTGTGGGTTTCCTCCTAAAGTCTGAAAGATGTGCTGATTAGATGCATTGGCCATGCTAAATTCTCTCTGTGTAACTGAACAGGTGCCGGAGTGTGGCGACTATGGGATTTTTCATAGTGACTTCATTGCAGTGTTAATGTGAGCCTACTTGTGACACTAATAAATAAACTATCGTATTAAAAAAGTAAGCCTATTTGTAACAGTAATTCATAAACTTTAGACTGCGTTCTAGATCATGACTCACTGCATGAAAATATATTCTCCTTGTCTCCCCTCTGGATATTTTGTTAATTATCTTATCTCTATTTCACCTTCTGTCACTAGAAATAGTTTCTCCTTATTTATTCTCTGAAAACCCTTTGTCGTTTTGAACACCTCCACGTGTCCTTTTAATCTTCTAAGAGCAATCGCAGTGTCTCCACTTTCTGCACAAACCCAAAACCATCATTCCTGTTGTATTTTGGTAAATTGGTATTCGCTCCAAAGGCCTTGATGTCCTTCCTAAGTGTGATATTCAAAATTGAATACTACTCCAGCTGAGGTCCAACCAGGAATTTGTTTATAGATGTATCAAAGGCTCTTTTGGTTTTGTACTGTGTCTCTTTATCAAGCCAAGGACCGTGTATTTTTTTCTAATGACGTTATCAACATGTTCTGCCACCTGCATGTAAATGAATCCATCTATGTGTGAATCCTAAGAACGTCGCTCTCTGTTCATGTACCTATTTTAATGTAGATTGAGATTTTGTTATATTAGCAAGGGACTGCTGCCTTGTCTAATGGCTTGGCCTTCAAATTAAGTGAGGCCTGGTCTTCAGATGAATGTTGACGATCCAATGACATCAACCCAAAAAAGCTGGGAGTTTCACTCTTTCAAAGATTAGTACACCTTGGTTTCCAAATCAGCAGCCTTCCCTCAACTAATATGAAAAACTTAAAATAATTTTATTGCTATTTGTAGAACAAATATTTTGAAGAGAAAATAATTGCAGTGCTGTGGGAGGGTGGGGGGTAGAGGAGTGACTCCGGGTGAATTGATCCTGCAGAGAGTGGCAGAGATGTGACAGGCTGCTTAACCATCCTATGACTGCTGTTTACATCAACATGACAAATAATTCATTGTATGAGAATTTTTGTGAAAGCTTGGCTAAAGAATACGTCTGAAGAGAAAAGAGAGGTTGAGTGGTAGAGAGATTTAGGGAGGCAACTTCAGAGCCTCAGGCCTTCCCAGTATTTGGAGCAAGTGGCTGTTCATCCAGATCAAGATGTGTTTTCAGTTTGATTGACAAGCCACAGTGGGGTTGAAAGTCATGGTATTGACCGCATTCATGTGTTACTTAGTGTTGTGTTTTTGCATGACATCACTAAATAGCAGCGTGTAGATGAGAAATAGGAGAGGGCCAAGTATGATCCTTGTGCTGGGAAGTAATGTTTTGTATTTGTATAGTGCCTTTGCCTTAGCAAAACAAGTCAAGTTGCTTCACAAGAGCATTATCAAGAAAAGTTTGACATCAATCCATTGTGGGAGACAGCAGGACAGATGGCCTGTCAAAGTGCTAGATTTTAAGGACAGATGGCCTTTGTCAAAGTGATAGATTTTAAAGAGCATCTGAAGGGAGACTAGAAATGTAGAGGTGAAAATGTTTAGGGAATTATTTCCAGAACTAAGGGCCGAGGTGGCTGAAGGCATGGCTGCCAATCATGAAAGTCTTGATGTCAGGAACAGAAAAGATGCCACAATTGGAGAAGTACGAGAGGAGGGAAAAGGCTGTGCAGGTATTTGTAAACAAGGATGAAAATTTGAAAGTTGAGATGTTGCTGAACTGAAAGCCAAGTAGGTCAGCAAGCACAGGACTGATGGATGGATAGCCCTGTTGTAAGTTAAAACTCGGTCAGCAGTGTTGTGGATGAGCACAATTTTATGTAGGGTGGAAGACAGGAGGCCAGCCAGGAGAATATGCAGTAGTATAGTCTAGAGATTATAAAGACATGGGGTTTCAGCAGGTAAGCAGAGGC
The DNA here is from genome assembly GCF_965287045.1 of Carcharhinus amblyrhynchos. Lineage (NCBI taxonomy): Eukaryota > Metazoa > Chordata > Chondrichthyes > Carcharhiniformes > Carcharhinidae > Carcharhinus > Carcharhinus amblyrhynchos. The sequence goes on from NC_137352.1 coordinate 11,726,403, forward strand.
AGGATTGGAGTCGTGTGATGGAACAGATTAGTTCATTTCAGGTTTCAACAGGTAAGCAGAGGCAGTATTGGAGTCATGTGATGGAACGGACTAATTCATTTCTGGATCAAAGCAAACACCAAGGTTGAAAGTGGCCTGACACCGTTTCAGAAAGTTTCTTGAGAAAGAGAGAGTCGGTGACTAGAGAATAGGGTTTGAGATGGGGATAAGAGCTATTGGCACCATTTTGCATGAAATTTAGTTGGTGGGAATTTCTACCCATTGTGACAAATCGAAGACAGTGGTGAGTGATAACAATAGGGCTGAGTGTTCAACATGCATGTGGAACATTGCATTGCATTTTTTGATGTACAGGGAGCCTCAGCTGGATTCCTGAAGGTTGCAAAGGTAATGGTGAGGAAGTAGGAAGAGAGCCCTTTGCAAGTGATTTCCTGGCTACAATTTTGTGGAAAAGAATAAAGCAGGCAAGGCAATTTCACCCAACTGGACAATGGAGTGGGAGGGATTGTAGAAAGATGTTGTGATCAGGCAAATCAAGAAGGATAAGAGTGGACTGTCGGCTGTCAGTTGCAGCTCAGAGGATGGATGTCATTTATGTCTTTGAGAATGGTCATTGTGATACTGTGGTGAACATTTAATTGGGGAGAATCTGAAACATGAAATTGTGGGAAAGATGGACATGGATTTGGGAGGTGATGATTTGTTCAAGGACTTTGGAAAGAGAAATTGGAGATAGGTGGTTTTTTTGAGAAGGTGGGTAATGATGGCAGATTTCAAGGGGAGGAATGCTGTACCCAAAGCAAGCGAGCTGTTTTCAAATTTTGCAAGCATTGGAGTTAGCAAATGAGTTGGAGGAATATCAAGAGAGGAAGAGGTTAGTCTTGTGGAGAAAATGTAAGGTCCAGTGATCTGTTGGACTGGGTATCCGAGGAGGTGCAGCATTTGTCATTGAGATTGACAACATTACTACTATTCCCTGCAGCAAAAATTCATTCACCATGAATAAATGTGAAGTTGGGAAAATGCACTGTCTTTTTGCGGCAAATATATTGTCACAATGTGTAATCAATATGGGATCCTTGCTGGTGCAACCTCATTTCAGGTTTAGCACCGAAGGAGCGAGGGCGTTGCAATGTCACATTATTTATTGAGCATGGTTATGAGGATCTAGAGAGAGCTGACAGATTTTGGGAATGAGGACTCCTTGTCTTATTGTATCAGTCTAAAATAAAGATGGGTGCAAAACCTTTAGAGATAATCGGAAAATATAAAACAAAGTTAGAACAGTTGTGAGTAACATTAGGCATTCGAGGAATTGTGAAGCTGCTTAGTTGAGCAGGGGCTGAGAAAGGAAAAAAGATAGAGACGGAACACGAACATTCAATGAAGGAAACTGAGCATTCAAGGCAAAAACGAGTGGAACTATATAAAACTACAATTGCTTGGGATTAAATAAAACACTCAGGAGGATTCACTGAAATGGAAAGAGTAAAGAACAAGATGAAAGAGTTGTTGAAAGTCAAAAGGACATGAGAAATGGGGATGGGGTAACAGTGGAAATGAGCTTTGATTTTTGAAAGTTGTGTCTTTTATATAGAAAAAAGAATTGAGTTGTAATTTTTGGAAAGTTTCAATGCATCCTGCAGCTGATAGCTCTAGTTGGAAGTGTCAGAAGCCTCATGATGATGCAGTTTTTGTAGTATTGGTTATCCAAGAACTCTGATATTGGTTCATGTTGTGGAGATAGCCATCCATTAATCTTTGCAGCTCCAGTTTGAGCAAAGAGCCAAGTTTTACTGAAGATCAGTGAGCCCCCAAACCTTCATATTGAGTTACTATGTGGCAACGATTCCTTTAGGAAGGCAAGGATTGAATAACTTGGAGCTCTTCTTTGGCGGTGTCTTGACCATTCTTGTCATCTTGGTGGTATGAATGAGAGTTTTGTTAAAAGCTTGTTAGTTAAATGATACAAAACCATTTTCTCATAAATGTGTGCACCATACTTATTGGTGTTTTGAAATGTTCTAGTGCAGCTGTAGAACATGTTGGAAGTACACTTGTTTATGTTGCTGCATTTGACTTGAAGTTGTGGATCGTTAAGTTGAGAGTTACCATGGTTTGGGTTGTGATGGAACTACAGTATAAATAGTTGTCTGATAAAGGCTTTTGCTACTTTCTCCATTCTTATTAATTCACAGGATGAGGGCATCACTGGCTTTGCCATTTCTAATAGCCATAGAAACTGAGTGGTATTTCAGAGGGTGTTGCTGTGGGTCTGGAGTCATATGTAAGCCAGACCAGGTGAAGATGGCTGATTTCCTTCCCTAAAGGACATTTGTGAACAAAATGTGTTTTCACAGCAAGCAACAATGTTTCCATGGTCATAGTAAGAAGTCTGTCAACACCAGGTTAATGTCTAATAGGTTTATTTGGAATCACGAGCTTTTGGAGTGCTGTTCCTTTATCACAACGCCGGCATCTCCACATCATGGGTTTCATGGTCGTCATTAGACTTTTAATTCTGAATTTTTTTTATTGGATTCAAATCTCACCACCTGCTGTGGTGGGACTTGAACCCAAGTTCTAGTGTTACCTGGGTCACTGGATCACTAATCCAATGATAATACAACTATGGCACCACCTCTGTTAAAGACAAACATTTATATAGCACTTCTCACAAAATCAGAACAGTGCTTTACAGCCAATTAAGTAAGTGAAACCTGTAAATGAAAAAACCCATGTCCAGATGCAGCAAGACATATATCCAAGCCTGGGTTGACAGGTGACACTTATGATGCATGGGTGCCAGGAATTGACTGTAATCAACAAGAGAAAATCTAACCATTGCCTCTTGACACTCAGTGGCATTGCCACCAGTAGTCCCCCAATATTAGCATCCTGGGGCTTACCATTGACAAGAAACTGATCTGATTCCTCAAAGCCCAGAACACTGTCTACAAGGGACAAGTCAGGAGTATGAAGCATGATCTTCACACGCCGGGATGGGTGCAGCTCTAACAATACTCGAGGCTTGACACCATTGAGGATGTCGCAGCCCATTTGATTGGCATAAGAACATAAGAAATAGGAGTAGGCCATCTAGCCCTTTGAGCCTGCCCCGCCATTCAATAAGATCATGGTTGATCTGTCGTGGCTCAGTTCCACTTTCCCGCCTTCTCCCCATAACCCTTAATCCCCATGCCTATCAAAAACCTATCTACCCGCGTCTTAAATATATTTAGCGAGGCAGCCTCCACCACTTCAACGGGCAGAGAATTCCAGAGATTCACCACCCTTTGAGTGAAGAAATTTCTCCTCAACTCTGTTCTAAACTGCCCCCTCCCCCTTATCTTGAGGTTGTGCCCTCTAGTCCTACTGTCCTTTCTGAGTGGGAAGAGCCTCTCCACCTCTATCCTATCCATCCCATTCATCATCATATATGTCTCAATGAGATCTCCCCTCATTCTTCTAAACTCTAATAAGTACAAGCCTAGTTTATTCAGCCTCCTCATAGTTCAACCCCCTCAACTCCGGTATCAGCCTAGTAAATTTCCTCTGTGCTCCCTCCAAGGCCAAAATATCCTTGCGTAAGTGCGGCGACCAAAACTGCACACAGTACTCCAGTTGCAGCCTCACCAGTGCCCTGTACAGTTGCAGCAAGACCTCCCTACTTTTATATTCAATCCCCCTCGCTATGAAGGCTAGCATCCCATTCGCCTTCCTGACCACCTGCTGCACCTGCAGGCTGGGTTTTTGTGACTCATGCACAAGGACCCCGAGGTCCCTCTGCACCGTTGCATGCTGCGGTTTTTCGCCATGTAAGTAATAGTCTTTCCTACCATTATTCCTACCAAAGTGGACAACTTCACACTTGCCAACATTAAATTCCATTTGCCAGTTCCTGGCCCATTCACCCAGCCTATCTAGATCCTTCTGCAGACTTTCCATACCCTCCGCACAATTTGCCGTTCCACCAATCTTGGTGTCATCAGCAAATTTCGACACCATACACTCGGTTCCCTCCTCCAGATCATCTATATAAATGGTAAATTGCTGAGGCCCCAGCACCGACCCCTGGGGCACCCCACTAGTCACCAACCGCCAATCCGAATAGCACCCATTAACCCCCACTCTCTGCCTCCTATTTGACAACCAATCCCCTATCCACGCTAACACCCTATCCTCAACTCCATGCCCCCTGACATTCTGTAATAACCTCGTGTGCGGCACCTTATCAAACGCCTTCTGAAAATCAAGAAACACCACATCTACCGGTTTTCCTCTATCCACCGCCCTAGACACATCCTCGTAGAACTCCAATAAATTTGTCAGACACGACTTCCCCTTAACGAAACCGTGCTGCGTCTGCTCTATCAAACAATTCTCCTCAAGATTCCTCGCTATTTTCTCCTTGATCACGGATTCGAGCATTTTACCTACAACAGACGCTAAACTAACCAGCCTATAATCCCCTGCCTTTTGCCTGCCACCCTTCTTAAACAATGGCGTAACATTAGCCGTTTTCCAATCTTTCGGCACTTCCCCGGAATCCAGCGAGGTTTGGAAAATAATCATCAAGGCATCCACTATCACCTCTGCCATCTCTTTCAGAACCCTTGGATGCATTCCATCCGGTCCTGGGGACTTGTCCACAATCAGTCCCTCCAGTCTGTTGAGCACTGCCTCTCTAGCAACAATAATGTCATTCAGGCCCTCCACTCCTACCATCTTTCCATCGCTAACACCCGGCAAACTATTCGTGTCCTCCTCTGTGAAGACCGAAACAAAAAAGTTATTCAAGGCCTCAGCCATTTCCCCTTCCCCTACCACTAAGTCCCCCCTCTCATCCTCTAAGGGTCCAATGTTCACCCTAGTCAGCCTCTTCCTTTTTATATGTTTATAAAAACTCTTACTGTCCTTTTTTATATTTAGTGCTAGCCCAGCTTCATAGTTTATCCTACCCTTCTTTATCAACTTCTTCGTCATTCTTTGTTGATATTTAAACCTCTCCCAATCCTCTTCTCGCCCACTACTCTTAGCTACTCTAAACGCATCCGCTTTTAATTTAATACTCTCCTTTACCTCCTTCGTTATCCACGGTTGATTATCTCTCCTCCTATGATCCTTTTTAACCATCGGAATAAATTTCTGCTGAGCACCAAGAAAGATCTCCGTAATGATCCTCCACTGTTCCTCAGCAGACCTACCTTCCAGTGTGCTCCCCCAGTCGACATTCGCCATTCCTCTCTCATCCTATCGTACTCCCCTCTGTTCAAACAAAGGACACAGGTCCGGGAACCCAGTTTCTCCTCCTCCATCTGCATCAGAAACTCCACCATACAATGATCACTCTTCCCAAGAGGATCCTTCACCACAAGGTCCCTGATTCTACCTGCCTCATTACATAACACCAGATCCAAGATAGCTCGCTCCCTCGTCGGCTCCAACACACACTGTTCAAGGAAACTATCCCGGCAGCATTCCAAGAACTCTTCCTCAAACCCACCGCGTCCAGCATGGGTCGACCAATCAATATGTAGATTGAAATCCCCCATAATTATCGCCGTTGCATTCCTGCACGCTGCATTTATTTGCGTTAATAGCCCGCCCCACCTCCAGATCATTATTTGGGGGCCTATAGGTGACACCCACCAGCATCTTCCTCCCTTTGCTGTTCCTAATCTCCACCCACAATGATCCCATTCACAAACATTCACTCCACCACTGATGTACTATGTCAGCAGCGTGTGCCATCTAGAAGGTGCACTGCAGGATCTCACCAAGCTTCCTTAGACAACATCTTTCAATCTACAACCTCTACCATCAAGAAGGACAAAGCAACAGATTCATGAGAACACCACCTGGAAGTCTCCTTCCAAGCCACCCAACATCCTGACTTGGGAATATATTGTGGTTCCTTCACTGCTGCTGGATTACAATCCTGGTACTCACTCCCAAATAACACTGTGGGTGCACCTACACCACAAGGATTGCAGTAGTTCAAGAAGGCAGCTCACCGCCATCTTCTCATTGACAATTCGGGATGATAATAAATGCTGTCCCTAGAGTGAACAACATATGTAAAAAAAAATTTGCATCAGATGTCCTTAAATTGTCAATATATATGAATTAAACAAAGAGATAAATATATTGGGATTGGCTGTCTCTCCATAGTATTTCTTCCCTTTTGGTCCCTTTATTATTATATAGAATTATGCAACTAATAGGATGCAATTTCATTTATTTTTTGTTTGTTAGATATCCCAGTCATTGCTATCTTGATGTCCTTTTCCATTAAGAGAGGGAAGTCCTGATCCTGGAGTCTGCTGTGTTTGCAGCCTGCATAAGATGAGGCAACTGCTGTAGGGCTGCAGTGTCCGGGAGGTTGCAGCCGAATTAGGGAATGGGAAGTGGAAATAAAGGTCGGCAGAGCCTCCTCTGTTCCCTCTTTGTGTGCTGCAGCTCTTAATGTTTGAAACATTGAGGAGGCTGATACTAGATAGTTGGTATCTGACACATTGGTACGGTATTGCAGCTAATTCAGCTGGGGCATTTTACATTCGGCTATGGATCGTTATGGATTTCAGCCTGCCTTTCTGCACCCACCCCACCATGCTATTCTGGCATTGTGAGCCAACCCACAGCATGTGGTCTGCAGTGTTTCAAGAAGGCAGCTCACCACCTTCTCGAGGGCAGCTAGGGATGGGCAATAAATTCTGGCCAGCCAGTGATGCCTGTGTCTCACAAATAAAAAAAATGTGTAGTGGGGAGTTCTTTACCTAATATCCATACTAGCAGGAAAACCTCTCATTATTTAATACAAGAAATGGACTGTTTCTCTGTCATTTTAAGTAGTGTCAGGAGCTCCTCATTTTACAAATTGAATCTTTTTTCTCTAAGCGCGCCACTCATGCTTAACTGTGTGCCCCATAGCACACTGAAGGCTGTCCCATAATTCCTGTATTGCGAATTCCATGGTTTGAGGCATTTTGTAACTATTATAATATCAGGTTTTTTTTGAATACGTCTTTGTCTTTTCAACATGTCCTTCGTCTACAGGTTTCACTGAACTATTGCAGCCTGGGTCTGTTGTAATGTAGGCAGTCCAGCTTATTTACATACAGCAAGGCCACACCAGTAGCAGTGTGATAATTTTGGGTGTTAGAAGTGGATAAATATTGGAACAAGGCACTTGCAGAGGTCTCCTTTGAAAAATTGCTTTGAGATCTTCTACATCCACCAGTGAGGGCAGAACAGGGCCTATATCTCAATGGCAAAACTAAACTATACCATTGAAACATGGTTGACAGCTTTAGTTTATTTTTAAGAACTTAAAAATGTCCATGCCCCTCACCGTTTGGAAAGTTTTGAGATTAACATCTGTATGGGTTCCTTTCCTTCCCCTCGTCCACTCAGCTTCCTCACTGGCTGAATATTGGTGCAACCTAGCCTTAAGGGTTTATGAACCCAAATCAAAATACTTGTAGATACTGAAGTCACCAAATGGCTGGTACACTATCACTAATGCCTGTACACAACATTTATGTAGCACAGCTTGTAAAAAATCAAAGCTCTCGGGGTATTCGGTTGGTGCTAGTGTAGGTTGGATTACTGGCTTTCCCTTTCATCTTCAAATGTAAATGTCTAGCGTCAAAGATCAAAGTAAACTTGTGCATCACTGTCCCAACCTGAAACATAGAATTAAAATCACCCAAGTTGATAGAAATGTGTGCTCATTTCTCTGAAACAGCATTGAAATTGGGAACATGTTGTGGCTATGCTAGGCCTTTGATGCAATTTTACTGTATCCATGCCCATTGGATCTGCATCGTAATGACAGGAAAGTCAAACCATGTACTGTAAATGTAATTTTTTTAAAAGGCTACAGTTGAAGGTTATGAGGTATGCGTGTGTGGTGCTGTGATATGCACAGTTTCATCTTGGCCCTGTTATTTAAAATTGCTTCTGATTCCTGTTCAACATGTCCATGCTCCAAATTTATCCTTTTAACCTGCCTTGGAACCTCTGTGGCAACACCAAATTTGTTCCCAGCTCTAATTAAAAGAAATCTGTTTTATCAATTGTGATTTACTTAATTCATATCTGATTTGTTAGTAAACATACTTTGTTGTTTCTTTTCCTTCCTTCAAATTTTTGGATAATTCTTGTTTTTTATTGGGTTTCATCTTTCATAAGAGACAGTTTCAAAAATTGTTACCACACTGTTTAGCTCACTTCATTGAATGAATATTTGCCTTAACCAATTTCTTATGAAGGAAGAGATGCTGTATGTAAGATTATTTAGATGGCAAAAGATCTAGAACCATGAAATGATACTGCACAGAAGGAACTATTTGGCCCATCTTGTCCATACTAACCTAGGTGCCTTTCAGATCCCATCTTCCTCACACTTGAGCCCATCTAGATCACCATTAGGTAGTACAGTGATGATACGGTTATTGATTAAATATAGCACTCAATCTCTCAATTAGTCCATAACAAACCTGAACGTGACACGAGGAAGACCCTATGATGATGGGCTTTGAACACCATAGATGCAAAATCACTTGCTTCTCACCATTACCCCATGTAATATCTATCATGTCACATTACTCAGACTGTATTTCAAAATTGGCTCCAGAAATGCCTTTGGGCTTTCTAGGAAGCCCAACCCAGATGTCCCATAGACTAACCACTTGCTTACTATGACATTGTTCCTGGATTTATCCCACTTTAAGCGCAGACTTTGTCTTTTGGTTCTACTGTTTTTTAAATTCTCTCAAGTGGTGTGGGCTTCTCTGACTCGGTCAGCATTTATTTCCTCTCTCTAATTGCCCTTGAGAAGGTGATGGTGAGAGCTGTCTTCTGGAACCACTGTAGTCATTGTGTAGTAAGCCCAGTGCTGTTAGGGAGGAACTTTCAGGATTTTGACTCTGTGACAGTTAAACAGTGATGATATATTTCCGAGACGGGGTGGTGAGTGACTTGGAGGGGAACTTCTCATGTATCTGCTGCTCTTGTCCTTCTGGGTGGTAGTAGTTGTGGGTTTGGAAGGTGCTGTCTAAAGAGGTTTGTAAGGTTAAGCCTCTCACTGGATAAGCTTGCTCAGCTGGTAGCAGTGATCCTTTCCCAGGTGTTTATAGTTAAGTGTTTTAATCACTCCTCGTCATATGACATTCAAAAGGCAGGAGTTTCTGTATACTGAGATGGAGCTCTCGAAACTGCAACATCCATAACCTAACTTGCTTGGCAGCATTCTTGATATTTTTATCTTGTGTAATTGAAAATTGTAAAAATAATAATTATCCAGAACAGGAAAGGCACATTACATCCAGTGAAACCATCGTTTATTTTAATAGAGCAACCCCACCTACCAGTCTACTGATCAGACCCTGTCTCCAGAAATATATTGTTATCTGTTAAACCCATCTGTTTACCACTTCACTGGGCTGCTTGGGCAGTGTACTTGGGAATTCTCTTAAACTTTGGCTGCAACACGTTCTGCTTGGCTTCCTTCCATTATTTAGTTTGACTTGGGCTCTGATTCGGAAACCGTTCATCATAATGTATAGGTGTTCAGATCCCGAGAGTCCTTTAATGAATAGTAGCTTGGCTTTCAAATGATCAGTTTTGTATTTTTTAAAAATATGCTGATTTTAAAAAAAAAATTCAGTTTTGTTTTCTTAGGAATAAGTTTGTCTTAGTTCTCAGGAACGTGTCAGTGAATTTTCAAGGATTTCCCACCTGTAAGTATTTGAAAGCCAGCACCACAATTAGACCATTTAACTGGGTCCTTATTCCAAACTCTAGGCCATTACGGAGTGAACACTCGCTAAAAATGGCATCAAGGGGAAGGATGGGGAAAAATACTACTCAAATAGAAGAGACATGGTTGAATTACAAATGTTATATAGTGACATTGAATAAAAGAAGCTGTAATTACACCAAGAAAATTGAATCTCTTTACAAAATATGGAAAATGTCTGAGTAGCTGTAGAGGTGGCGATGTGGAAATGGGAACACCAAAAACTAGCAAAGGTTGGTTGCCTAGTTATTCAGGAGCCTGGAGAAATGATAAAGGTTGGTATCAAGGATGCTGACCACCTTGCAGCACAGTGGGCTACAGGCACTTGTTCCAAATGCAAACCATTCTCCTACCTACTAACGCCCTCCTCCAATTGCCTTGGGAACTCTAATACTGCCACCCAAAGTCAGCAGCATTACTGGCGAAATGAGAAAGGAATCTGTAGTTAATGTGTGAAATTATTATCATTAAGGTCAGAAAACTGCAAAATGCCTAAAGGTCAGATAATCATAAAGCAATATAGCACAGAAACAGGGCCTTCGGCCAACTGGTCCAAGCTGACCATGATATCCTTCCTGCTAGTCCCAGTTGTCCACGTTTGGCCCATACGTTACTCTCCTTGCTTTGAGGAGCTTTTGAACAGTATAGAAAGTCAGATTGGGATGGGAAATTGAAGTGGCAAGTGACAGGGAGCTTTGGGATTGCAAATAGAATGGAGGAATCCTGCAGAGCAGCCTCTTAATTTACTTTTGGCCTGCCCCATGTCGAAGAGGTAAGTGAATAGAATATGTACTTTGGGAGAAGCATGTAGATTGTGACTGCTTTATCGAAGTGTTGACTGTTCTGTTGTCCACAGATAATATCTGACCTACTAAATTGTTACAGCGTTTTCTGTTTTTGCACCAACTGCAGCTTTGTTGTTTTTGGAGTGTCACTAAGAAACTGGACTCGTGACATGTTTGATCAGCTTTGCAACATTATTAGACGTCGCAGACATAAGGGAAAACACATACACAAATACTGGTACTTGTTCCAATATTCCTGCTGAATTTGCCCTGAATACAGACACCCACATCTTATTTGAAAGCTGCTCCTAGTGGAACTGGTTCCAATATAAATGGCTATCAAACCTGGCAAATACTTGCAATATCATTCATACTGACTGTTGAATCTTGTGCCAAGCAACGGTCATATTCCAGTCAGTTTGCCAGCATTCAGGCTACTTTAACCCTGCTGGAAGAATATTGATCAGTTCCCCTGGTGCTAGTGTCTGCAGATCAATGTCTTTTTATAGTCTGCTGTTAAGATAGGAAATGGTGTTACAACATGGATTTGCTGATTTGAGCTCTGAAATGCTCCACCCTCACAATGTAGCCTCCGGGAACTGAGCGCTTTTGTGTGTTCAAACATAGTGCATGCTACTGTGCATCTCCCTTAAGGCAGTATCACATAGAGTGGAGCCAATTAGAACAATTCTTACGAGCTCACCAGCGATAGTTTGTGTGAAATCCCTGCAAGTGCTGAGACTCGGAGGGACCTATTTCATAACTTAGACATGCATGAAAATATTTTTGCTATGTATTGATAGTGATGTAATATCCCACTGAGGGTGTATTCTGAAATGTTAATTGATAATGTGCAGTTCTGTTCTAAATGCAGAAGTTCCTATCTAACATATCACAATAGGCAGTGATTTGGTATACTGGCTGTCCAGTTAGATTGATGAAATATTCTCTCATTACAGCTGAATGACATTCAGCGCAGTTATGCGTTTTACTTTGAGTATAAATCTCACATTTCTACTCTCCAGAATAGAAAAGTCAAGCACCTAATTTTTCACTGTTAGTTGTTGATTTAGAACTTCATTGTGATTTTTCCTGAATGGAGACACAGCTAAAAATTGTGATTATTCGCTCAGTAATAATGGAATTTGGAAGGTGCGAAATAATATCCCAAACTTTGCGATGGTAGAAAAGTGGAGGGCTGGTAGTGTCCCAACTCTGAATATTAATAGCCCATAGACTAGTGAGTAGCTGAGGCCTGCACACTCAGACTTAACTGGTTTAAGCTAGGACTATTGATGGAGTTAAAATTGCTTAGCCAGAAGGGCTGGAGTCCAGTCAGGGCTCTTGCTGTCTATTACTAATCCGTAAGCAGAGTTGGAAGTGTCTATGTGGGGATATCGTGAAAGGAGCTATGTGATACTCTCCATACTAGAATGACCTGCATTCATTCGACTCATCAACGGTGGGACCAGGTACCTGAGGGCCACTGTCGTCCAGGAAATCATACCCCAAAGAGGGATACTGTCTAGCAAACCGTGAAACATCAAGAGGTAGCTAACGGTTACTTTGGGATGAACTCATTTCCTTGGTTCTCTATTATTGGCCTGTTGTGTTGGTCACTGTGTCATCTAATGTAAATTGCCACTAAGGGTATTAAGCTAGCTCTCTGGCATATTCGTCTCATATTGTTTGCTAAAGGAAATATTATTTGTATATTCATTCTCAAAACAGTTTTCCGGACCTAACTGACATTCACAAATTATACTTTTCCTTTTCCCAGCTGCGTCTGAACAGTATTAAGAAACTGTCAACAATTGCCTTGGCTTTAGGAGTTGAAAGAACTAGGAGTGAGCTACTTCCATTCTTGACTGGTATGTACAAAGCTGCTGGTGTTTACTGCTGCATTAAGAATTAGCCAACTGAAATATGAGACAGATCTTGAAACTGATTTGAACTGGTTTCTTGTTTTGGTGTAGATACCATTTATGATGAAGATGAAGTGCTGTTGGCCTTGGCAGAACAGCTTGGAAGCTTCACTGTTCTTGTTGGTGGTCCAGAATATGTTCACTGCTTGCTGGTAGGAAGTAACTTGCATTTATAGAGTGCCTTTTGGACCTCAGCATCTCCAAGTGATCAGTCAATTAAGTAACTTTGATGAATTCTCACTGCTGTCTGTAGACAAAGGCTGCAGCCAACTTTTGTGCAGCAAGATCCCACAAACAGCGATGACATAAATGATCAATCTGATTTTGGTAATAAATATTAACCAGGACCCTACTGTGTTTCTAATTGTGCCATAAAGTTTTCTTATGTCACCTGAGGAAGCACCTGGGGCCTCAATTTAACATCGTGCAATTGACAGTTGGGCACTGTATTGAAGTGTCAATCTAGGTATGTGGTCCAGTCAGATCTTGATGCATGGGCTGCTGAGTGGATTCTTAATAATGAATAGGCGAGCTGTTTCCTGCATGTAGTTTGTCACCTTGACAAATAATAATAAAGCCTTAAATTTATACGATGCACCAGGATATCGCAAAGCGCCTTACAGCGAAATAAAGCATTTTTTTAAAAAAAGTTGGTCAATGTTGTAATGTAAGAAATATGGCAGCCAGTTTGGGCATAATGAGGTCCTGCAAGCAGCTTGATGCAACTGAATAATCTGTTGAAGGTTGAGCTGAATCTATCTCATGACAATACTGAGTATAATATGATCTACTTTGAACAAGGTTTCGTGCAAGTTTAAAAATTGAGAATAATACAATGATATCTGCTAAATTTGCTTCTTTGAGTTTAATACCTGAAACCTCAGGCCTTCTGTGGCAGTTTTATCAGTTGGTTAAAGCTGTATTCCTAATTGTTTTGCTAAAACTGTTAATTTGGCCATTCTCCATCCCTTACTTGCCTCACCAGCTGATGTTCTACAATTCTATATGTATCACTTGCCCTATAATATTGTGCCAGGGTGCATGTTCTTCATATGTAGCTCAGCTGCAGTACTAAAAGTCCATTTCACTGTGGAGTCAGTATAGTTGTCCCATTTCCAAATGTACAAGTGCCATTTGCATGAGAATAGATTGAGAACATTGCTTGATCGTTTCTTAGCTCAGTGCCACTAAAACTAACTGCTGTCTTAACAATTACTCAAACATCAGGCTTGTACTGATCATGTGCAAGCTACATTTATGTCCTGAGCTATTGGAACCAGAACACATTTTTAAAGACTACTTACAAGAATATTTTATATTATGTGCAGAGCACAAAAACCATATTATCTTATTTCATTACAAAAATTATTTTTATTCAATCTGTAATCATTGTAACCGTGAACGAATAACTTAATTGGCCTACATATAATGAAACTCGTTAAGGTTTTTTGTCAATGTGGAACATGTTTCAGATTCAAATGCTCTGATTTTTCTGGCTGGTGAAGCCAAGATTGGAACGTGGACAGCACTAAATTAAAATAATTATTTGAAATTATTAGACCATTAAAACAGGCTATTAATCTTTTTCATATCAATGTTTAATTTAGAAATATTAATTAGCAAGATATTGTTTGAAGTGTCAAAAATGAATTATTCTAGAATTATTTAATCTGTTGGAGCACAAATTTTAACTTTCATATTTAGACATCTGCTTCTTTGCCCTGTGGTGCCTTTCTGTGCTCACTTCAAAAAGTCACTTCCATAGCCTCATATGTCAATATCTGCTGTGCTAGACTAAAACAAAGGCAATTATTTGAGTGTTGGTATTTTGGCAAATATTGGCAATATCAGAGGAAAACTTTCTTCAGATTTGTAGGTACCTTATAATTAAATATGATCACTGCTTCATTGCTGCAAGATTTCAAAAAAGCTGTATTACAGATGTAAAAGATGCAATTCCTAACATGGCAATATACACATTGTACAACATTGTGAGAGTAAGTCCCTTACAAACCCCCATACTTTATTGAGGATATGCATATGCATCTTTATTGTATTAATGGAAATCCTTTTATGCTCCATTTTAACACATGAATTTTTGACGATAATTTTCATTTTTTTGTGGATTTTTATATATCTTCTGTCTTGGTATCCCTGTGCCTGTTTCTCTTTCACTCTTATCTGCTGTGAATTTGCTCAAAAATTAATGTGAAACAGAGCTTTCTTTTGCAACCTTCCTTTTGTTTTGACAGCAGAGAACTAAATGGTGACCATGCATTTCCCTTTAATTCTCCCTTTCTATACAGCCTCCCTTGGAAAGCCTTGCTACTGTGGAAGAAACTGTGGTACGAGATAAGGCCGTTGATTCACTGCGAGCAATTTCCCATGAGCATTCTCCTGCAGACCTAGAAGTCCATTTTGTGCCACTGGTCAAACGTTTGGCTTGTGGTGACTGGTTCACTTCTAGGACTTCAGCTTGTGGTCTTTTCAGTGTCTGTTACCCTCGGGTATCCAGCACTGTAAAAACTGAACTGCGCCAGTGAGTATGCCTTTTACTGTGTATACTTACTTGTGATCGATTGTAGATTAAAAGTCAGCCAGAAATGCTGACTTTTACAGAGACAAACCTTCTACTCTATTGGTTTTCAACTCCGGTATGGGACTTAATTGGAGGAAGTAGAAGCGGTGGATTTCCACCATGGGAAACATAATTTATTTCAGTAGATAAAATGTTTTAAGGGAATAGCTGTTAATCTCATATTGCAGTGAGAACCTGTAGTGGGATTCACCTTTAATGACATTTGCACTTAATATGTATGTGTAATTTTGGGGAGAGAATGAGGTGAAAAATACTAGGTGTCTCCTTGTAAATTGGTTTTCTGATCCCACTCATTTGAAGCTGTGAAGTTGCAAAAAAAAATTACATTGGGAGCTATGTTTGGAAAAGCTAATAATTGAACTGTTGCTGCTTGATAAGGGTGGGATTCAAAGAATTTCACTTGCCAAAAAAAGTAGCTCGTTTTATTTAAGAATATGTAAATTTACAGGATGGAAGGAGGCCATTTGGCTCAGCTATCGACCACCTCTTTTTTTAAAGCACTCCAGAGCATATCCCACTGCCCTGCTCTCTCTGTGTAGACTAGCTTTCTTCTTGAAACCATACATGCGAATTGTATGTTTGTGCCAAATTGCACCCTCCCCCTCCCCAAGGATCCAACAGCTTCAGTCTTTAATTGGAATATTGCTTAGTGCAGTTTAAATAATCCTACATTTCCATAAAAACATGTTAAAAGGGCACTGTACAAAGTTTTGCAATTACCTCGTAAATATTTGCTTGGGCAGAATACCTTTTCTTTTGTCGTATTCTACTTTGCCACTGAGTGATCTTACTTTGGTCAATTTTAAAAGCATTCAATTTTGAGTGTTTAAACATTACAGACTTTGGAATTGGTAGGATCTTTGTCTTGCGGCATCTGACCTGCCTACCTATCATCAACTCTTGTACTATTTCTTCCAGTATTTACACCAGAAATTGCACGCAGAAATTTCTAATACATAAATTAACCGTCAATCTTGGTTTACATTGTTATTTTCTCTGCAGACATTTCCGTAGTTTGTGCTCTGATGATACACCAATGGTTCGCCGAGCTGCTGCATCTAAGCTGGGTGAATTTGCAAAGGTTCTTGAGCTGGAGTTTTTAAAAAATGACATTATACCCCTCTTCACATCCTTGGCTTCTGATGAGCAGGTATGTAGTTACAATACAGCTTCCCTATTCGCAATTCACCTCTGGGCGGTAGATGCCAGATAACACTTCTGCATAAGATAACCTTGCTGTCGTTCAACTTTCAGCCTCCATGGTTGCCTCAATTCCTAAACACTACACCTCCTCCCAACCAAATGAATTTCCAGTCTTTATGTTGGAAAGGAAGCTTTTTTTACTGGATGCCATGATTATCTGTCTCACCTCTATCTTGCTGAAGCTGCTGCAATCCTCTTATTCTAATAGTTTCTGTATTCAATTACTTAAATCAACAAGAGTCATAATTTATTCCACATGTGATGACTTGTTTGCCATGAAATATTTCTCCTATTTCACATGGATGCTATAATGGAGAACAGATGGTTATTTTAGGAAGCTGGTTTGCTATCAGTTCACTGGAGCAACTGTGCAATCTGCGCGCATGCACAGATTGTATTTTACTATGGGTTACCATGGGGTGGATGCAGTATATAAATAGAGGGCGGAATTTTTCTCCCTTTCAACGTTTGATGACAGCAGGAGGTTGCACACCCCCACCATGGGTTCCTTGTTGAATGCACTCCTTGCTGCTGGGAAACCCCCAGTGTGGGTACACTGTCAGCAGGTCTGTAAGATGCCACTGGCATCAATGGTAGTAAGGTTTCGGTGACAATGCACACAAGCCACGATCTGGAATGGAATATAGTTGACTCAAGTTATCATCAATAACTCATTAAACATCAGATCAGTGGGTTCTTATCCTGGTTTATAGAGTCTTTCTTTTGGTACCCTTTATTGTAAATGTTTTACCAATATAAATTCCATGTTCACGTTAAATAAAACTGCCAATGTAAATGTGTCATGCTATAATCGCACCATCCCGTCATTTTTGACTCTCTAATGTTTCGGTTTGACATGCTGATCCACCTCATGAGGAGCATTGAATGGTCCAACCCTGTTTCCTCGTTGTGTGATACCAGTGTAGACCAACAAATCATATAAAGTACAGTGATTCAAATTTCGTTATCCAAAAACTAAGGATGTCTGAAAACTGGACACTTTTAAATCTGCCTTGTGTGAATTTGAATTATTAGAAGAGTAAAATAACTTACAGCTTGTTGGGATAGGTGCTACTGCACTGGTGCAGTGATGCACCGACTAGTTATCAGCTTTGTGTGCTTGTCTTCTCCGGCACTCCAATCTGAGCAATCCTGGATCCCACCAGGCCCAAACTGCCTGACAGGCAAACTGGCCAGGTGCATGGTCTGGCACTGCCTGGGTCCTGGGAATGCCAGTTTTGAGACATTGTACCTGTAATTACGTATTGGATATAATTTGTGTCCCACAGCTACCATGAATGTCTAATTTCTTTTCAGCAAGTGATTTGAACAATGCAGTTATTTTCCACCTGCATCTTAAGCATTTAGGAGACCTATGGTTTTGAAAAATCAAGGTTTTACTAATCTACACCAGGTTCAAATTTCCCCCATACAAAATCCACTTGAACAAAGAACTCAGTATAAGTTTGATAGATTACACGGCTGTCAAATGGAGTACTGGGAAGTCAGAAGGAGACCTGCATGAATGATTAGTCTCTGTTACTAGGGCTTTGAAAGGAAGATGAACATGCCCTCCTTTGCCTGGTTGTTCTTTAAGTAGTAACCATGGAAACTTTGTTTTTTTTCAGACATTTTTACTGCTTGTGGCTTCCCCTGACTAAGTAGCTTTATTCTGTGAGCAGTGAACCGTATAGATCAAAAAAGTTCCAAGTTTGATCCCTGATCGATGCTGATTTGGGTAACTCTCGCTAAGTTGACAGGCTGTATGCCAGTATAATTAGCTTCAGTTCTCCTGGTTTAAGGAGTGGGAGATTTAGCCGATTCCATTTCATGGTCACTGTCCAGTGATGCATGGAAGCATGTTTTGTGATGAGAAGTTAGGGCAGGATCATGTTTGTCCTTGGTCAAGAGTCTACCAATATTTACGTCAAGATCCATTGGTAAATATTGACCACTTGGTGGATGATTGGTGCCTCAGATCTTACCCAGTAAGGAGTGAAAGGAGAAATGTGGTTCATTAAACAACCGTGCACTTTGTGTCTCAGTCACGTCCGTTAATACTCAAGTCAGTGTACTTCTGCCAGAAGTGTTTTTGGATATAATTAATTTTAAATTTGCATGTATCCCTGTAAGATGCTGCTGAACATGTAGGAAAATAAATAGATCTATTGCACTTCAGTTCTTTGGTGATGTGATCATTCTGCAATAATAATATGACAATCTGTCAACATTTAAAGAGTTTCTTGATGAGATCACTGTTTTGCTAATATTTATTGTTGTAAACTTTCTGTTTTTAATTAGGAATCATTATGGCCACTATTCTGAATATTTTTGTTCCACAGGATTCAGTGAGATTGTTGGCAGTAGAGGCTTGTGTGAGCATCGCTCAGCTACTGCCCCAAGAAGATCTGGAAGCTCTGGTGATGCCTACCCTACGGCAAGCAGTAGAGGACAAATCATGGCGTGTTCGTTATATGGTGGCAGACAAATTTTCTGAAGTGTGTACTAATTGCATTAAGATATACTAAATTAGTTCAAGTACAATGTTGCACAATTTCTTTCCCTCCCAAAAGCCCAGTGTAAAATTGAGGCTTCTTTAATGGTTTATGTTTCTTATCCAGACAGATTTTTTTGATTTTTCTTAAATGTCACAAAAACATAATTCCATTAAAAGGTTTTAGAATTAAGATCATACAGATTAGTTTAACCTGATTGTAAAATAACCTCAGGTACCAATATGGTACTAACGATTGTCTAAAGCTTTGGCGAGTAGGCAATGGGGAGAGAGGAAAAAAAGGCTGGCCAAATTTTACATTCATTTAATTGACTTTCTTTCCAAAAAATAAATTGATTTTGCTTTTTTTTTTAAAACGATGTTGGGTACAATTTTGGAATTTAGTTCTTTAAATGTGATCTTATTTGCAAATCTGTTACAATAATCTTCTAGTAACTGCATCTGTCATGCTGGAAGAACATGCAATTTATTAGGAATAATTCTATGGCAGAAGGACCAAGCAAATTATTTAGTGTTTAAAAATTGTGAAATCTTTTGGTAAGAATAAATAAAGAGGAACTGTTTCCATTGGCAAGAGGGTCAGAAACTAGGGACAGATTTAAGATAATTGGTAGAAGAACCAGTGGGGAGATGAGAAACTTTTATTTAAGTAGCAAGATATCTGAAATCCAATGCCAAAAGGGGTGATGGGAACAAATTCCATCTTGCAAAAGAAAATTAAATATCTGGCTGTGCAATTTCAAATTCCCTGTCCTTATTTTAGCTCAAGATTTAGCACTATATTGCTGGTTCTTTTCGAAATTAAAATGGAAATGTAGGATCTATCATTATATACCGCTGGAAATCCTAGTGAATCTGCCCAATTGATTTCTGTTTATCACTCACTTCATTCTCTTTGCCTTATAGCTTCAGAAAGCAGTAGGTCCTGAAATTACAGAAAATGACCTGGTCCCAGCTTTCCAGAACCTGCTAAAAGACTGTGAGGCTGAAGTCCGTGCAGCTGGAGCCAACAAAGTTAAAGGTGGGTTCAGAATTTTCTCGATCGTCCTATTCCTTTCCTAACCCATTTTGTTTAGTGGAGAACTGAGGGAGTACGGGATATCAGATGATGCTGTCATCTGGGCTTAAAAGATCCCATGGTACATTTTGAAAGAAGATCAGAATAGATCCACCCCACCCCATCCAATGTGCTGTCCTATTCCTCAACTATCACCAACTTAAACTATCTGGTCTGTTATAACATTGCCTTGCTGTGGCTAAATTGTCTGATATCTTTTTTTACATAGCAGCAGTGACTACATTTCATTGGAAGTACTTCATTGGTTGTAAAGTGCTTGGGAACATACTGAAGTTACGAAAGGTGCTATAGGATGCAAGCTGTTTAATTCCTAATCAGTTGTCTATCAATAAGATATAAAATTCAGTATGCGTGCTGACCAGGTCTCGTTGGGGTGTCACGCTGTCTGTGATCCCTCTTTGTGATGTCCTGATTGGGTTTTTATATAGAAACTACTAAGTGTCACACAGGTGCCTCCTCCTCCTCCTCCTCCTCCTCCTCCTCCCCCCCCCCCCCCCCCCCCCTCCCATGCCTTCTGTCACTGGATGGAGATTTGAGAGGCTTCTGTTTCCCAACTTTCAGAGCTCTTACTGTGTCTAGTTGGAGGGGCACAGTGTGCATACATCCACATTGCAGCTCTGAGATGATGGGGCGTTTTGAATCCTGCCAATGTCAACGTAAAGCAGTGTGAAATTATGCAGAAGTTGGAATTCTGCAGTGGAATAAGAAAATGCTGGAAACATTTGAGCCAATCAGGCAGCAGAATTTTCCATTTTTGGTATTGCCAGGTGCACATCTGATTTCATTTATCTTGGCGTTCTGCTATGTTTCTCTCCTTCATTCATAGGATGTGAGCATCCCTAACAAGGATAGCATTTATTGCCCTTGAGAAGGTGATGGTGAGTCATCTTGTTGAACTTCTACAGTCCGTGGTGTAGGTACACCCACAGTGCGATTAGGGAGTTCCAGGATTTTGACTTTGTGACACCAAAGGAGTCCCAATATAGTTCCAATTCAGGATGTTGTGAAATATGGAGGGAAACTTGAATATAATGGTGCTCCCATGTGCCTGCTGTCCTTGGCCTTCTAGGTGGTAGAAGTTGGAAGTTTGGAAAGTGCTATTGAAGGAACCTCAGCTAGTTGCTTCATTGCGTCTTGTAGATGGTGTGTGCTGCTGCTATGATGTGGAGGAAGTGGACGTTTAAGATAATGACTAGAGGGAGGGAAATAATCAATCATGTTCATGACTTGTACCTTCTAGATGTGGACAAGCTGTGGGGAGATGAAAGACAACATGCCGCAGAGTTCCCAGTCTCTGACCTGCTCTTATATCTGTAGCATTTAAATGTTGGTGCAGTAAAGTTTCTAATAAATGGTGACTTTCAGGATATTGATGGGGGATTCAGTGATGGTAGTGTTAATCGTCAAGGAGAGATGGTTATATTCTCTGTTGTTGGATGCTGTGATTGCCACTTATTAGTCCAAACCTGAATATTGTCATCTGTTTAATGCGGGGCTTACTGACAGTATCTGCAGAGTTAAGCATGGTACTAAACACTGTGCAATCATCAGTGAACTTACCATTTTTAATCTTGTGTTGGAGGAAAGACCATTGCTTAAATGGCTGAAGATGGTGCTCTGCTGAAGAGCTTCTGCAGCTGAGATGATTTGGTTTCATCTCTTGTTTTGTGCTAAACACTGCCCCCCCCCAACCACGTGTTCCAAAGTGGAGTCATATTTGACTCGAAGAGTTAACTTAGTTTCTGTTTCCAGTTCTGCTGAGATTTCCAGCATCCTCAGTATTTTGCTTTTATTAGTGAGCAGGTTGTTGCAGAGTAAGTGCCTCATGATAGCCCTCCGAGCGCATCTTCCATTGCTCCTACTGATGATTGATTAAAAGTAGGCAAATGGGGCGGTAGTTGTCTGGGTTAGATTTGTCTTGCCTTTTGTGGATGGGACACATCTGGGTAATTTTCCACATTGTCAGGTCGAAGCCAGTGTTGTAGCTGTACTGGAAGAGCTTGGTTGGGGGCACAGCAATTACAGGAGTACGTTAGTACTAAATCCGGGATGTTGACACAGTCCAGTGCCTTCGGCTGTTCACTGATATTTCTTGGAGCGAATCGAACTGTTTGGAGATTGGAAGTGATGCAGTGAACTGCAAAAGGAGGTTGAGATGGACCAATTGGAGAAACAGGCTATTGTCATCTCATTGGAAGTTATTTAATATACTAATTAATTGTCCACTTGCAGGAACTGACCTGTTCTGTGCTTCTACATTTTTATATTTATTTCAGATTTCTAGAATTTATCCATTGTGCTTTCATCAGGAAATCTAAGCCTTGTGCTGAGCTTTCTTATATCTATTACTTATTCTGTCTTCGTTCTTGGGGCAATTTTGCATATTCATTTCCAGCAATTGCATTATAGAAGATGGATTTAAAGTTCCTTATATTAAGAAAAGTGAACACTTAATGAAAAAAAATAGAAACATTGATTCTTCTGTGGCTTTGCTTACCCAGTGAATTTTATTTTATCCCACAGTCTCTTTAATCTTGTTGCTTGAAATTAGGTAGATAAATTAGATTTGCTCTTTTGAATTGTCTAATTGCCAATCACACTCTTGTGATGGCCACCGCCTTGCTGTGAATTAGTGTGGAAGTGGAGCTGACGCTGATAAACATCACTGAATCAGCCATCTGGCTGACCGCCATAAATCAAACAATTTTGATGTGTCTGCCAACATATTTTGCCAGCCGTCCTCAGTACTGCAGCTGATACTGTACTCTTCTTTGATGCCAGATCACTATTTGAATCAATTTGCATTCTTTGCACTGATGCAGCTTTGCCAAGAGTAAACAAAGAGGGAATTTGGCAATTTGCTGCCTCCTTAATAGCTCGATGTTTAAGCTCCAAATGCCAGCTTTGTCTGTCTTATACTATTTAAAATGTATGTTAGTGCCTTAGAATTTGTGTGTATTTTTCCCACCCTCCTAAAAGATTTCCAGTGCTTTTGTTTGGCTGATAAATACAGGTGGGTGTGTGTTTTAGCTGTGTGCTGAGTATCTTGCATAATCCTTCAGTGAGAACCATGCTTTAATGGTACTATATTTTCGTGCAGATTTTTGTGAAAACCTGCCAGCAGATTGCAGAGAGACTGTCATAATGAACCACATCTTGCCATATGTTAAGGTAATGTTTTCTCAAGTTGCAGGCTGATTATGCAGCTTAAAAATTACTTCAAAGCTGATTAAAACTCACCTCACCTCCAAAAAAAATCCAAAATCCCTTCATTTTCAGGTTAAACGAGTGGCAGGTGACAGTAGTAGATTGGTATTTTTACATCGTCATTTTTATCACCAAACTTCTAAATAATTGGACAAATCTTACTGTTTATGAGCTTTTTGTTAATAAGGGAGTGACTCATACAGGCTCTTTTTTGTAGGCTCAGAGAGGCATGCAACCTAGTTTACATGAAAAAATGCTAACTCCTGTTGCAAAATAGTCTCTAATCTGAAAAACCTATTAAAATATGCTCCATTATCTCCAAGATTGGAGTGCTGTGATATTGCATTTCAATATTTAAATTGTGAAACAGTGGAGCAGATCCCACAGTGCACAATGCCAACGAAATGGACAAGAGCAAAGGAAAATAAATTGGTAATGGTTAGGTGGTCTGTGGTTGGGCTGGGAGGATGAAGTAGTTGGAAAAGAGTAGTTCCAGATTTTTACAATCCTGGGAAATAGAACCATAGAATCACTACAGTGCTGAAGTAGGCCATTCGACCCATTGAGTCTGCACCAACAACAATCCCATCCAAACCCTATCCCCATCATCCCACATATTTACCCTACCAATCCCACTGACATTAAGGGGCAATTTTAGCATGGCCAGTCCACCTAATGAAGATTTCAAGTCAGATGCTTTGGGCAGGATTTTTCTATGGGTATCAAGATCCCAACATCTGAACCAAATGGGTGTCCCAAGCCCACATTTATTGGAAACAAGACTGGCGGAGCAATCATCCTGAGGGTGACCTGCTAATTGCTGCCTCCATACTTGATATCCTTATAAGGAAAGTGGGCGCGTTTCCATTGCTGTCAGAAGCAATTAGACAGTTTGCAGTTCTGGAGCCTCAGCAGCTCTTTTGAAAGATTTGAACATTGCTGAAGCAGGTTGTGGACCATGAGCCCTTGTGGGAGAAAATTGAAATGACAGTTTTGGTTAACCATGCTGGTAGGTCTCTGAAGTGTTTGGGCCCTGGATGCCGTGTATCCTGGAGAAGTGATGGAAGGTGTGCTATCACGAGGCCCTCACTCTGTAATAACCTGTTCAGTGATATAAAAGCCCATCCTCTGGGTCACTGAGTCTCTGGCTCTTATGGACCTCCAACCCAACATAGGTTGTCTCCTTGGAACTGACAACTTGTGTGTTGTGGGGAAGCAGCTGCCAATGGGTCTGAAAAATTGCTTTAACTTTGACCATAAGAACGTAAATTGGCACAATCAATCTGTTTCACATGTGCATTGCCAAGAGGTTTTGGATGAATTATAGAAATCCTACAATGTAGAAAGAGACCATTTAGCCCATCAAGGCTGCACTGATCACAATCCCACCCAGGCCCTACCCGTATATCCACCCACTAATCCCTCTAGCCTATGCATCTGAGGATACTAAGGGGCAGTTTTAGCATGGCCAATCAACCTAACCCGCACATCTTTGGACTGTGGGAAGAAACCGGAGCATCATGAGGAAACCCTTGCAGACATGAGGAGAATGTGCAAACTCCACACAGTGACCTAAGCCAGGAATTGAATCCAGGTCCCTGGAGCCGTGAAGCAGCAGTGCTGACCACTGTGCTGCTGTACCGCTCATTGCTACAGAGAGATGGGTCTCTGTGGTAGCCATTGTTCCAATATCCAGTACTTTGCATTTTTAATTTCTCTTCCTTGGACATTTCAAGTTTCAATGGGTGTCTGGATAATGGGAAATATTTCTGTCTTTACACTCCCTTGGGGCTGATTTGTTTGTTTCTCGCCTTGCATTTTTCAGCAGTTTGCTCAGTTTCAGTTCAAATTACGAAAATTTTGGTCAGTTGAAAGTTGAAGATGATATATTCAAAGATAAAGGGGTATAGCATCAGGAACAGCTCAAATAAAAAAAAGTTAAAAGATTTTGCTTTCTGAGTTTGACTACAAGTGAACAATTGTCTTTTTTTTTAATGTGGAGCTACGTGCATTGTCACATGTTTAATTAAGTTTTTGGATTTGTGGGCAGCAGTGTGGCACAGTGATTAGCACTGCTTCCTCACAGTGCCAGGGACCCGGATTTGATTCCTGGCTTGGGTCACTGTGTAGAGTTTGCACATTCTCCTCATGTCTGCGTGAGTTTCTTCTGGGAGCTCCAGTTTCCTCCCACAATCCAAAGGTGCATTGGCCGTGCTAAATTCTCCCCCAGTGTACCCAAACAGATGCTGGAGTGTGGCAACTAGGGTATTTTCACAGTAACTTCATTGCAGTGTGAATGTAAGCCTACTTGTGACTAATAAGTAAACTTTTACTTTAATTTTGTGGTTTAGCATCATAGAAATATGGAGAGATGAATGCCACCACACTTGGATGTAATAAAACAAATGCAAGTTTCCTTCTGTTTAACCATGAATAAATTGCTCACCATGTGAGCCTGGCTAACACTGCAGCCTCTGATTAGATGATTCGGCTTTTATTTTGTGATGATATGATTTCTTTTTCAGGAACTTGTGTCTGATACTAACCAACATGTGAAGTCAGCTCTAGCCTCTGTAATTATGGGTCTGTCCACCATCCTGGGCAAGGACAGCACGGTTGAGCACTTGCTTCCCCTGTTCTTGGCTCAGCTCAAAGATGAGGTAATGAATATACTTTGTAGTTAAACTGATGTACTGGTTCCCGAAGACTAATATGGTAATAGATAAACTAAAATTATTGCTATGGAACACTAAGCACACATGATCGGTAAAACCGGTTTCACTGTCTACTGCTTAAAAAACCAGTCATTCAAAGTGGAAATGAAAGTGGTCACTTTATTGCTCATGAAGCGATTGTAGATAACACACCACTTGAATAATTATTAGTCATGCATCTCAATGCTGGAACTTGACAGAATAGCCTTATACTTGGACAAAAACTGAAGGTGATGAGGGTATATGTGCCTATCTTGTTATAGCATTCTGGTTTAATGTGATAGTATGGTGGTATGTCAGAATGTGGTGTAAAAATAGTACTCATGCAATATGTTGGCTATTGTGAACGATCAATGGAGGAAGTGGCAATTATCCTTATCCATCTAAATGCCATGTTGTTGGGTAACAAATGCATCTGGCATTTCTAAACTGTATTGCTAATTGATTGTAACTGCAGCCTGTGTAATGTTTCAAAATGTTCTAATTTGTGCTGAATGAAGTTAAAGAACAACTGCAGCCCACGACAAATTCCTTCCAGCTGTGCAGTTAGATACCAGTTTCAGATGGATTAGAGTTTGAAGCTCTGCTTCCCTTTACCTTGCCCCAGACTGGAATGGTATCCCTCAAGCTACATCTAACCAACTTCTCACTCCCTCATGGAGAGAGATGCCTTTTATTGACTATGGCTAATTCCTGAGAGCCAATCTTCAGAACAGTCATAAAATTATCATTGGCTTGCGTGGGAGCCCTTCTGGCCATAGTGCCAAATAATTTATTTATTCTGCTAAATAGTGAAATTTTGTTTTTTTGGTAAAGATGGATTGCATGTTGATGTGAGGAAATATCCTTTAAAAAAAACTATTCTAAAATC
Organism: Carcharhinus amblyrhynchos; assembly: GCF_965287045.1. Taxonomy (NCBI): domain Eukaryota; kingdom Metazoa; phylum Chordata; class Chondrichthyes; order Carcharhiniformes; family Carcharhinidae; genus Carcharhinus; species Carcharhinus amblyrhynchos. Next base: position 11,753,105 of record NC_137352.1, read on the forward strand.
CAGTGCATCCCCTTCAAACTGGGAGTGAATTGAGTTTTATACAAAAATTCCACCTGGTGCAGTTGCAATTTAATTTAGCTTTTTAAATCTTTCAAATTGCTTTCTCTATTTTACAGAATACTTGAAATGAATCTTTCCACATGGGACCCTGTTTTCTTGTTAATTCAGCAGTGTGAAAAAAAAACATTGATCTTTCACATATTGTATGCATAAAATCCACATGTGCATTCTTAATTGAAAGTTGTTTTAACTAATGTGTTAAATTGAAATGGAAGCACGCAAAAAGTATTTAAAAATGGCTAAATTTGAATTGCTGGGTAATTTGATGTTAATGATAGACTGTCGTGATAAAGTGGGAAATGCATAATTATCATGTACTGGTTAATCACCTGAATAAAGGAGGACAATGAAAATTGAGGTGCCCAATGGGGTATTTTTTTTTAAAATAACAACTCCTGAACCAGAGACAACCCCCTGACTTTCAGTTGAAAGATGAATTCCCAAATGAAACAATGCAAATATTTCTTGTGTAGGTTATAGTTTTCAACTACAAAAGAATGATTTCCATGTTTCTGGAAACTTGAGTGCTGTATGTTTTGAAGACGACATCAAATTCTTGCATCAAGGGAAATTCGTACCTCAGCAGTTTAACATTGTGCCATTAGGCTTCTGTGGCTCATTAAAGTACATTTACTGTTGATTTCTGCAGCTGACTGCAAACTTTGTTCACTTCTAATGGTTTTATTATTAAAGTACTATGGCAGCAAGTTCAATTTGGAAAACTTAAAATCCCAAGAACCTTTTTGGGGAAAGAAAATTCCCCATATTTGCCCATTTATAACATGTTAGGCATGTGTCTATATTTTTGGCCAACATTTTATGAATGTTTAGATAACATGAACGTGGGTGGCATGGACAACTTAGGCCCTGTTTCCATGCTGTAAACCACAATGACTCTCTAACTCTTGAAGGAGGAAGAGTAGGAAATATCGAGTGTTGATCCATCTCGAATTCTACTCGACCGTCATCCTCTTCTCAGCCTTTTGGAGATAAGGGCTGTTGATTGCTCAGCTCATCGTTTATAGTAAAGTAAACTTGTCTTTCTCCTCCAGTGTCCTGAAGTTCGTTTGAATATCATCTCCAATCTGGACTGTGTGAATGAAGTGATAGGAATTCGCCAGCTATCTCAATCCCTTCTGCCAGCCATTGTGGAGTTAGCTGAAGATGCCAAGTGGAGGGTGCGCCTGGCAATAATAGAGTACATGCCTCTGCTTGCAGGACAGTTGGTATGTGGTGTCTTCCAAATAATATAGTGACCTGTTAACAAATTGTTTAAAATATACCCCCCACATGAGGTGTTCTGCTGCTCCAGAAAAATGGCTCTATTTGAATTCTCAAAAGGATGCATTTGCATATATTTCACTCATTTTGTTTTTTAAAATTTGGTGAAAGATCTGACTTTGTGCATGTTTGAGTGGCTTTGCTCCCTGAGCAGCAAAAGAAACTTAGTCATAGTTGTGTGCCGTTTTGCTTGCCACGTTATAGGAAGGATGTGATCTCACTGGAAGGGGTGCAAAGGAGATTCACCAGGATGTTACCTGGGATGGAGAATTTAAGTTGTAAAGAGAGGATGGAAAGGCTTGGGTTGTTTTGTCTGGAGGAGGAAAGACTGAGTGGTGATCTCATTGAGATGCTCAACATTGAGGGGCTTGGATAGGCTGGATAGGGAGTAGTTGTTCCCCTTGGTAGAAGGGTCAGTTACGAGGGAACACAAGTTAAAAGTGAAGGGTGGGAACTTTGCGGGGTGGGGGGGGGTGGGTGGAAGGGGTTGAGGAAAATCTTATTTTATTCAAGAGGGTTGTGACAGTCTGGAATGTGCTGCTTGGGAGGGTGATGGATGCGGGGTTCCTCACATTCTTTAACAAGTACCTGGATGAGTACTTGGCTCGCCATAACATTCAAGGCTACGGGCCAAGTGCTGACATGTGGGATTAGGTGGGCAGATCAGGACCTTTCATGCGTCAATGCAAACTTGATGGGCCAAAAGGCCTCTTCGTGATAGTATTCTGTGATCCTGTGGCGCACACTGAGAAAATTCCAGTTTAATCTGGGGATTCTAAAACTAGAGGACATAGGTTTAAGGCAAGAGAAACGTACAAAAGTATTCGGAGGGGCAATTCTTTCACACAGAGGGTGTTAGGTATCTGGAACATGCTCCCTGAGGTAGTAGTAGAGGCAGGTCCAATTTTGTCTTTTAAAAAGCATTTATATAGTTACATGGGCATGATGGGTACAGAAGGATATGGGCCAAATATGGATAATTGGGATTAGCTTAGGGATTTTAAAAAAAGGGTGGCATGGACAAGTTGGGCTGAAGGGCCTGTTTCCATGCTGTAAACCTTTATGACTCTAGGTGGTAAATTTAAATAGAACCAAATAAAGCCAGCAGGTCACACTTCAATGATCTTTTTTAGCGTAATGGTGTTGCTAAATTCTGATGCTTTCATTTCACTTGAAGTTCCACTTCCCCTCATTCGGTTCTTAAAACATTTAGAAAGGCAACAACTCTTTTTACAAACTCTTTAAAAATTCACTGAACTTAAATTGTGCTTTATTTGAATGTTGCCATATTCATATACATAGTTTGTTGGGATTCTAACAGTGCCAGTATAATTCCGGCTAGATATTTGCAGTGTGCGATAAGTAGGTTTGATTTTGAGGAGGTAATCCTGGGTCAGCAATAATATCTAGCTGGTTCCTGTTTTAGAATCTTTGGGGGCTGGATGTAGAAATTAAAGGTGTTGCAGTGATGGAACAATTTAAGAATTGCAGCATTAGCTACTTTATTGCCCAGCAATTAGGGGAAATGCTGGTTTTCTGTAACTGCAATAAATTATGTTGCCTCAGATACTTTTATTTGCCTTGGTACCAAAGATTTCTCCTTTCAAGATAGGATATGCCTTTACTTGTCCAGCATTTATGTCACTGTAATGTGCACAGAGCTGAACAGAAACCTTTGCCGTGTGCTCCCGTGCAATCTTGAGTTTGGAAAATGATTCACTCTTGAGGGTGTAAATTACCAAGGAGATTTCTTTTAACAGCAAATAGATTAGAGAACAGTCACAAAGTGAAACACTAGACTACAGTAATTGCAAATTTTGTAATTACAGATTTTATTGTTTTTAATATTTAAAAAAGCTCATCTTAATTTAAAGCTGGACCTGAAACCCAGCCCAGAATGTAACCTCCGATGGGAGTTTGTTGATAAACTTCCACACAGCTTGTTTCCGTTTTTCTGAACTAATGTACCGTAGAAAAGTAGAATCCATACATTGCAATAGGAAGCCATTTGGCCCATTGGGTCTGCACTGGCTGTCCAAATCCCACCCAGGCCCACCTCATCCCATCCCGTCCCTATAACCTTGTGCATTTATCATGGCCAATCCACCTAACCTACACATCTTTGGACGGGGTGATGGGAGGCACCCAGAGGAAACCCATGCAGACACAGGGTTTCTGCAAACTCTACGCAGTCACCCACGGCCAGAACTGAACCCAGGATTCTTGCGCTGTGAGGCAGCAATGCTAACCACTGTGCTCATTGTATTCAGAAGAGCAGTTGATCTGGTCAAAGTCATCCACATAGGTCAACTTGTCATCATAGAACTGATCTTGGTTGACATTCTTCTGTCTGCGAGGGATGATGGGAATGCAGCCTTTGAACAAGTCAATTCTGCGAAGGCAAAGCCTGCCCCAAGTATCTCACGATGTTCCTTGTTGGCAGTGCCAGTTGATCTATTGCAGGTGCCTGTTTTGAAACTTATGAAACTACATGACAATATAGTGGCAAACCTTTGCTCAACAGTTGGTGTGCCCATTTTTGAGTTGTCAGCTAGACTTTTGGACTTGTCATGATTGATGTTGAGGCTTTCATGTCTCTTTTGACAGCACCTTAAATCAGGGGTTTGGGTGCCCTGTTGGTTTTTTGACATGGAGCATCTCACTGAGTAGAACGTCCTTGGGAATGTGGACGTATTCCATTCTGTTGATAGATTTTTTTAAAAAACTGACCACTAGATAGACTACAAAGTACTATCCTGGCTCCCACACCCCAGTTAAATTCCATTCACAGAGCAGAAACTTTTTATCCAGTTTCCATTTTGGGAAATGACTTGGAGTTCTGTGTTTGTCCACGTACAATCAAGGCTGTATGTTGACTGAAAAGACAAATAACTTACATAGATTTTTGGAAATAATTACGCATTAGATGACTTTTTTGTATAATGTCTACAGCCTGTGGAAGTAACCAACAACAGCTAAGAGATCGAGTAGCTGTCAGTTTCCATATGAAGACAGTGGAATAGAAAGTTTTCTTATGAGGGAGATGAGCAAAACTTCATGTCCATCATGCAGTGCTTTGTAGTTCATTTTCATAACTGTTCAGTATTCATGTTTTAGCAGAAGGCCTTGATAAGTAAAGGGATGATATGACCCAACTGTAAGCAGCATACACAGATCATACATAATTGAAAATACAGCTGCATGGATACTCGTGGGAGTGTTTAATTGGGTTCCATGTGAAATCTGTAATCATAGAATCATGCAACTGTGCAGTCATACACTCTGGGAAAATCTTAGATTGTCTCTGTAATTGAATCCTTTCCAGGATGCAAAACTGTTTTAAATCAATTGGGTCGAAGTTTAAAACAAAATAAAGAAGCCAAATAATATAACAATGTGATGCTACACTAGCATAGAGATACAGGACATGCAACTGCAGCAATATGGCACAAGTAAAATAACTCATTACAAGTCTTTTTTTAAGTCATGAAATTAAAAGCAACTCCTGTTAGAGGCCTAGTTTGATATTGGTGCTAGGTAATAACTTTAGGGACCTTGGGTTCGATTCCCTGTTTAGGTAACTGTCTGTGTGGAGTCTGTGGTTTTCCTACGGACGCTCTGGTTTCCTCCCACAGTCCGAAAGACGTGCTGGTTAAGTGCAATGGCCCTGCTAAATTCTCCCTCAGTGTATCCGAACAGGCGCTAGAGTGTGGCAACTAGGGGATTTTCACAGTAACTACATTGCAGTGTTAATGTAAGCCTACTTGTGACACTAATACTAAAACTAGGTGCTTCGTGAGAGCTGGATATTAATTGTTTACATCATTTAGGTATTGGATTGATTGCCATGTTGCATGAGCAAAATTGCTGATGGGAATGCATTATTGCAGTAAGATACTTTAACTATTTTTGCAGAATCCTATGGAGAGAGGGCCATTTTAAAAGTTTTTTCCCTCTTGGATGGAAGTCTTGTTTACTTGCACTCGGGAGGTGATGGCCTGGTGGTATTATCGCTGGGCTATTAATCCAGAAACTCAGCTAATGTTCTGAGGACCTAGGATCGAATCACAGCACTACAGATGGTGGAATTTGAATTCAATAAAATATATCTGGAATTAAGAATCTATTAATGACCATGAAACCATTACCGATTGTTGGAAAAACCCATTTCGTTCACTAATGTCCTTTAGGGAACGAAATCTGTCTTCCTTATCTGTTCTGGCCAACAGGTGACTCCAGAGCCACAGCAGTGTGGTTGACTCTCGACTGCCCTCTGAACAAGGGTAACTAGGTATAGGCAATAAATACTGGCCAGCTGGTACCCCATGTCCCACAAATGAATAATAAAAAATAAATTCAGGTGCTAAGCAACTTATTTAAGGATATTCAGAATGAATTCTTGTAAATAATTTAAGCAACTGTAATAATACAAGTGGGTATATTTTGTAAAACTCTTACAGATCTTGTCGTGGGGTTCAGTGAAATTGTTTGATCCCCTTATTCCTCCAACAGATCTGCCGTTAAGGCACTGAAATTAATTATTGGGCGCCTGCTGTTCTTTGAGTCTTGTGCAAATACTTTAACATTTTAAAAAAGCTCCAGTAAACATGTTTAGAAAATACATAGCACATGAATTATTTTGCCTACAGTTGGAGATGCATGAGGCTGTCTGAGTTTCAAAGTGATGCATTTATGCCAGTGACATTCTTTTGTTTTATATCTGTTTAGGGGGTAGAGTTTTTTGATGAGAAGTTGAACTCCTTGTGCATGACGTGGCTGGTGGATCATGGTGAGTATTGGCTTGAGAAACATTGCATTTGTTGTCAAAATGGTTCTGTTTAGTTAACTTTGAGATCTGCTCAGTCATTTTATTCTGCTTTAATTTTTAGTTTCTTGAAAAATCTTCTCTAAACTGAGATTTACCTGAGGAGATTTCATTCCTCTTGCATTTTAGGGTGGCACAGAGGTTATCACTGTTGCCTCACAGTGCCAGGGACCTGGGTTTGATTCCTGGCTTGGGTCAGTCTCGGTGCGGAGCCTGCATGGGTTTTCCCTGGGTGCTCTGGTTTCGTCCCACAGTCTGAAAGACTTGCTGGTTAGTTGCATTGACCGTGCTAAATTCTCCCTCAGCGTACTCAAACAGGTGCTGGAGTGTGACGACTAAGGGATTTTCACAGTAACTTCAGTGCAGTATGATTGTAAGCCTACTTGAGACTAATGAATAAATTTATCATAATATGGTTTCTGACGAAGTAATTTTGAGCTGTGGTGACTTGTGATTGTGGGTTTAGCCAGCAACAGGGCACTTTTGTGAGTCATATGGTAGGAATAGTAAATATGGGGCTTCGGGGAGGCAATTCAACTATCACGTTGGCCTCCTTGGAGAAGTGAAATGTTACTAACCGTAAGCTGAGCCACTTGTATAATTTACAGTTTTACAAGGTTTAATTAATCTCTTTGACTCTCGGCTACAAAGTGAAGATTTTATGATAGAATTTTGATATAGCGTGTTTATATGGCTTAGGAACTATTAAGTTTTGGCAACAATCATTGTTTGAAGGGATGTTAATACAGTCATAGAGTTTATCTGTGGGCATGGAATGTTCACCATTGGTAATGTCTATCTATATCATTGACCACCTCCTCCCCACAAGTCTTGTATTAGGTTGAACTCCTAATGCATATCCTAATTTAGAGTTCCATTTTCAAAATGATCTGGACGATGTCAGGACGATGACAGGTAAATCCTGTTTTTGATAGATTAATGGTCCAACTCTGCCTCTATAAAGGAAGTCTGTAATTTTAATTCTGGCACCATGTTTCCATGTTACATTCCCTAACTTTTCCATGATGTTGTGAGTTGAATAGATAATGAAAGTGACAGCAGTGTTGGATCAATTCCAGTTCTTAATCCAGTTGTTTAAGAGAATATAATCATGAATGTAATAAATTGAGTTTAGATTAAAGACTATTGAATATTCCAGAATGACCCAATGATCTGTCAGAATTATGGAGTTGGCTTTATTTTTTTCAAGTGACTTTTCTCTCCTCAAAAACCACTTTTATTCCTTCTGCTTCTATAAAGTGGTTAGTCCAAATGCATCCTGCTGCACTTCGTGTCCTTAAATGTCTGTTACAGTTAACTTGTAAATTTCTGTACAATGAACAACCCGCATTGTAAAAAAAAGTACTTTTACCATTTTATGCATATTTTGCAAGTACTTGATATGTCTTGCTTTTCAAGAAAGAACAATTGTTATTAGACATATTCCACATTTGTTCGTTACTGCAATATCCCATCCAAAAATTACAAGTATGAATATGTAGTCTAAAATGATAATCTGAAACCCTAAATTAAATTTCTACGTTTACAAATAGTCATTGGCAGTACAGAACTTCAATATTGTTGAAAAAAGACAGTTTGTTGGAAGTTTTTCATCTTGCGCTCATCAGGGCAATCGCAAGAATACCAGTGACCCAGGAAGCGGTGTTGTACTGTAGGAGGAGAAAGCGCTAATTGGTTGGCAAGTCGACTCCGGTTGGTATAGAGGCAGAGTCATGGAGAATGTACCAATAAAGTTGCCAGTGAACTGTTCTTCTCTTAAAGTGCTGGGGATGTACGTTCCTTGTGTTGCAGTTCACCACTGACTAGTGGTTGGAATTCCATGCATAGGACAAATGTTTGTGCAGCAGTTGGCTGCTTGTCAAGATTTGGGTAAGGTTAATTTACAGTAAACATGCAAACTTTCTTTGTGGAATGTGTCACAGATACTGGCAGTAACCCATACTGGACGAATGGATTTGCAGGCAGCCCGGAAGGAGTCTTGACAGATCAGCACTTTGCAGAACAGTAAACAAGACTAAGGGGACGTGCAGGACAGCAGCTTTCACATAAGTCCCTGTTTAGATTTTTTTTAAAAATCTTTGTTTCAAACAATAAACACTTTTTTCCCTCCATCCTCTTATTGGCCTAATTGGAAAATTAATGTTGGGAGTTCATATGATTCTGTGGAATTAATGCAAGACTACTTTAATATCTCAAAGACAAACTGGAGGGTTGTACACAATCTGTTCCTGCAATGTGTTGATGTGAGAGCAGTGTACCATGCTGTAGAGAGCTGTGGGTTTATATTTGTAATTCTTCCAATGTTCCAAATCTTAGAGGGCAGCATGGGGAGTGACAAGAAAGAGATGAGTTGCTTCCAAAACATGCCTCTGAGTGAGGGCTGCCTTTGTTCTCATGTCTCTCTGCAATTGGCAGATTCAAACAGTCTTGAAAGAAATATGGAAGTAGGCTGCCCTCCTTGGTGAAGAAACAACGAATGACATACAGTGACTGCAGTCTTTTCTCAGACTAGGTAAACCACTTGGATCCCAGGTTGTCCCAACGTATTTGTACTGCCATGCCCTATTTTAAACATTTTGATTTTCAATTAAAATTAAAACTGTAATTGGCTACATGAGTTGTTGAGCGTGATCCAGGGAGTGTAGTCTATATGGATTTTGTATCTGTTTTGATTTGCAAATGTTGAATGAATCCATGTGCACTTACTGCTGCCTTGGGAAAGCAGCCAGCATAGTCAAGGGCCCCACGCACCCCAGACATACTCTCCTCTACCTCCTCCTGTCAGGAAAAAGAGCACCCCAGACATACTGTCCTCTACCTTCTTCCGACAGGAAAAAGATACAAAAGTCTGAGATCACTTACCAACCGAATCAAGAACAGCTTCTTCCCTGCTGCCATCAGACTTTTGAACAGTCCTGTTATATATTAAGTTAATCTTTCCCTTCACCCTATCTGTAATTGCAACACTGTATTCTACACTGTGTCCTTTCCTTCTCTCCTATGTACTCTATGAATGGTAAGTTTTGCCTGTACAGTGCGCAAGAAATGATATTTTTCACTTAGCTCAATGCATGTGACAAATCAAATCAGCACTGGAAGCTGGATACATAGCCATGAGATATAATGAGAAAATATTTCTGATGAAGTATTTGATTCTGCTTTTATTTTCCTCTAGGGTGTTGAGTTTAATAATAGATGTAACTGTTGAACCTTAAAGGGGTGTTATTGTAAGTAGCTGGAAGAAGTTTTGTGTTCCATATCTAAGGAAGGAGGCGCTGGTCTTGGAAAGGGTCCAGAGTAGGTTCACAAAAATGATCCCTGGAATGAAGAGCTTGTCGTATGAGGAACAGTTGAGATCTGTATTCATTGGAGTTTAGAAAGATGAGGTGGGGGGCGGGGGGGGGAGGAGGATCTTATTGAAACTTGCAATATACTGTGAGGCCTGGATAGAGTGGACATGGAGAGGATGTTTCCACTAGTAGGAAAAACTAGAACTAGAGGGCACAACCTCAGGCAAAAAGGACAATCCTTTAAAACAGAGATGAGGCGGAATTTCTTCATCCAGAGCGGTGAATCTGCGGAACTCTTTGCTGCAGAAGGCTGTGGAGGCCAGGTCATTGAGGGCCTTTAAGACAGAGATAGATAGGTTCTTGATTAATAAGGAGATTAGGGATTATGGGGAAAAGGCAGGAGAATGGGGATGAGGAAAAGTATCAGCCACGATTGCATGGTGGAGCAGACTTGATGGGCAGAGTGACCTAATTCTACTCTTATTTCTTATGGTCTTATGAAGCAGACCTCTCTTGTGTTTGTTGCAATATTGTGCAAATGACTGGAAGTTTTTGGTGTGATATTACACTTCATTTTCAAATTTGGTAGTTTTTTTGCCAAATAATTTTCTCAAAGATTAACCTCTTGAACACTTTGAATCACCAAACTGTTTGCACCTATGGAATTCTGCAAGTGCAGAATTTGCTCACTGAATATTGCGATGAAATCTGAAAGAAAATATTGACCTGCAGAATACAATTTGTGGTTTTTTTGATTGTCAGAATTATAGCATGCTAACTTCTTTATTATAAATTCATGGTAAATTTTCATCAGGTCACCCTTAAATTCTGAACCCTTTCTGAAATATAATAATGCCGCAGGCAAGGATGGCTCATAACAATCCCCCTTCCTTGTTATTGGTGCAGGAAAATATTAAATCCTGAAAGGGTTAATGACCAATTTATCTCAGCCTTGTGTATAGCTGGGACCTTACTGTGAACAGAAGCAGAGTTTTAATTTGAAAGAAGGAACAAGAGCATATGTGATCTAACACCCAGGCACCAATAGATAATTTAATTGAAGCATTGTTTCCTTGACAACCCTAAATGAAATTATCTTGTGGAAGACTGTATGCAGGCCATTTCCCACAATATGTTCTATAGTCACCTCAATATCCTTTTCAAACAAGTGAGGGAAAAAATTAATTCATTTGATCAACATCCTTTATAACTTTGAAATAATTTTAAAAGAGCAGCCTTGAAGATCAGCATACCCTCCCTTTTTGTCTGCAGCCATTTGTGAAATAACTTGTTAAACATTTAATATTTCTCAATCTGTACTAGTATTTTCGCAATGGGAAAAGACAATTATTCCTACCTGAAATGTTGTTCTTTTTGGGCATATGAAATAAAACAAACTATTCTTCCCCCTCGTCCCTTTTATGAACGGAAGTTTGTCTCAAATGGTATATGACTAGCCCCTGTATCTTGCTTCATTTATACTTAAGAACTTATTTCATATAAAATTACATACTTCATGCCCTAAAAAATCCAAAAGTCCAAAAATGTGCAAGTAAGGTGGATTGGCCATGCTAAATTGCCCCTTAGTGTCAGGGGAGTTGGTAGGGTAAATGCATGGGGTTATGGGAATGGGGCCTTGGTGGGATTGTTGTCAGTGCAGACTCGATGGGCCGAATGACCTCCATTTGCACCTGTAGGGCTTCTGTGATTCTATGAATATAATGTAGAAATAAGAAAAAAAACCATTTGCTCCATTGTTCGCGTCCTATTTGGCTAACTTTGAATAAAATTTAGACTTCTGAAGCACGTTAATACAACATAAACAGACAGGGTGGTAGCAGGTAAGGTAAGCCTGGACACCCATGTCAGCATCACCCTGCAAAACAAAGCATTGTCTGTTGGAGATACCAAGACTTCCATGTGGAACCAACAAATGCTAACTTTAATAAATCTGAAGTCTGTTGAACTTTGTGCCCAGCCTGGTGGTTGTCCTCCCACTGGAAGAGGGACAGTTGCAGCCAAGCTACTTTAAAGTCCCATTCACAAATCTCACGCAACCACAATTGTCTATTCACAAATCCATTTAACAGGATGGATTTGGCACAGAGGAACAGGGTTACTCTGGAAATTATTGAAGCGTTTCTGCCATCTTAGTGGGGCGTGGGTTTTCTTGGCAGCCTTCTGTTCAAGATCACAGTGATGTAGCAGAAATTACTGTGACTGCTAAATCCGAGGCCGAAACCATTTAACAGAATTCTGAAATTTGACTGGAATTGCAGCCATCGGTTAAATATTCCTTACCTCTGAAGTGGCTGGTTTGATTAAGCCATGTACGTTAACATAATGCAGATAGGCATTTTATAACTGTGACAAGTGCATGCTCAGTATGAAAGAAGCAGTGCCAGCATTGATCGGAGCCTGTAACAAGATCTGACTACATGAATTCGCTGATTCCGGTTTTAAAAATAATTGATTTTTTTTAACCCCCTCAGTTGTACCACTCGTTGGGTGTAAATGTGTCAGTGAAACATGATTTTGTTGATGATATCTATTTACCTCTGTCAGCTTGGGGACAGGAGTAGAGTGAGAAGAACATTGTGTACCCAGACAGGGTTGTGGTTTTGTAACAGGCACGTAAGCAGTTATCAATTACACTTCGTGGATGACAGCTACACAAGCTATGTATTCAGTTGATGCTAGATGCCCTTCCTGAGCTTAAAAGCTGAGATGTATTTCTTCATATGAGAACGTTTTAATATTGCCCAACCTTTTAGCTGGTTAAATGTGATAGTTTATGTAATATTATCAGTGAAGAGACATTTTGCAGTCGGGGTGATGCAGAGCCAGTATTCAGATTTGTCCTCATTTTCATAAATCTGATGCAGAGTGTATGATTTTTGTGTTGAAAGCTGTGGAACAAAATATTTTCCATGATGCCAATAGCTCTGCTCTTGGATCTATTCCTCAAAATGGGCAGGAGTCATTTAATTAAAAATAATTACTTCAGGAGCATGTTTTAATCCAAAGATCCTGATCAAAAATTAGATTTGAATCTCTTCTGCCTGGATAAAAGTTATGTTGGATTTTGTGTTCCAGTTGGAGATGTTTGAACAGTTGCCATTTTCATAACACACACTCTTGAATCCGCTGTTTGCTTTCTAATATATTAAGTATGGTTTTGCACTGTGTTCATTTTTTCATAGAATCCCTACAGTGCAGTATGAGGCTACTTAGCCCATCAAGTCTGCACTGATCACAATTCCACCCCAGGCCCTAGCCCCATAACCCCACTTATTTACCCTGCTAACCCCCTGACTCAACATGTCTTTCGGACTGTGGGAGGAAACCCATGCAGACACAGGGAGAACATGCAAACTCTACACAGTTTCCCAGGCTGGGAATCAAACCCGGGTCTCTGCTGTGAGGCAGCACTGTACCAACCCAGTTTGAGCCTTGTTGATTCATTTGTGTGCTGTACGCATTTTTGGAGCAATTTCTAGCGGTGGTGTAATAGGCTATTTTTAACTCATTTTACTTTCTAAGTGGTGTGAATATTTTTATCTCTTTATATTGAACAGGTTAATGATCTGAGGTGGCAATGTGGGCCCTACAATTAGGAAACTAATCCTTTTGTATTCACAGTAACAACTGTGTCTGGTCAGTTCAGATCACTGGTTGATTTATGAGTTCTGCACTCTTTCAGTATATGCCATTCGAGAGGCTGCTACAAACAACTTGACGAAGCTGGTGGAGAAGTTTGGCAAAGACTGGGCTGAGTCTACTATTGTGCCTAAAGTCCTTGCCATGGCTAGTGATCCCAACTACCTTCATAGAATGACCACACTGTTCTGCATTAATGTGAGTATAATTCTGTTCAAAACTTTAAACACTACAGTATTTCTATACAGTAAAAATAGTTAGTTCAGTATGGGTTATGTATTTTCTAAGTTCTAAAATGTATTATTTGTTCATGGGATGGCTTGGCCAGCATTTATTGTCCATCTCTAATTACCCTTGAGAAGATGGTGGTGAGCTGCTGCCTTGAGCCGCTGCAGTCTATGCATTGTAGGAACACCTGCAGTGCCATTTGGAAGGGAATTCCAGGGTTTTAACCCAGTGATATATTCTATTTTAACATCCATGTAGGAATTTTGTAGTGTCTTGTTCTATCCATGTATTTAGGATCTGCACTAATCAGTTAACCATGTTTAACCTATCCATCAATGTGTGTCACTCTGTGGAATGCCAACTTGCTGTGCCAGTGTTGATGCACTGCCAGTGTGAGGGGGCAGCAGTTTGCCAAGCTGCAACCCTTAAACCACTGCCCCATCAGCCAAAAGAAAAGTTCAAAGCTCAATTATGAAGTGTCTTTCTTGGGTTTTTTCCCAGATGGACGCTTTGCTTTTGGATTGTCTTAGTGCAATTAACTAATGAGAGAGACATTTCATCACTTTCCATATGCCTGCCAGGATTTATATAAAGGTGGTTCTTAATGTTTATGGAGATTTGTAATACAGAGCTAAATACAAGAAAAGGAAGGTTGATAAATGTAAACCGTCATTATTTTTAAATTGCAATTTTATATTTGCAGGAAAATGTGACGGGATGGAACATTTAAGTTATTATGAAAGGTTGGATAGCTTAGGTTGTTTTCTTTGGAGTAGAGAAGACTGAGGGGAAGTCTGATCGAGGTGTACAGGACTGAGAGACATGGACGTAGTGGATAAGGAGCAGATAGTTAAAGGGTCATTCACGAAGGGACATAGGTTCATGAAGAGCAAGAGTTTTTAGGGAGGGATGTGAGGGAAACCTTTTGTTAATCCAGAGGATGGTGACGGTATGGAATGCGCTGCTTAGGAGGGTGGCGGAGGAGGGTTGCCTCACATCCTTTAAAAAGTATCCGGATGAGCACATAGCACATCGTTACATGCAGGGCTGAGGGCCAAGTACTGGCAGATGGGATTAGGTAGGAGTTCGGGTGTTTCTAATGTGTTGGTTTGGAAGCAATGGGCCGAAGGGCCTATTCTATGCTGTATGATTCAGTGAAAGCATAGTTTAGTTTTAATAAACTATAGCTCTTTAAACTAGTGACCCTGGGCATACTGGTTATCAAATTTCTATCGATGCTATCAGATTTCCTTAACTTATTATTTCTGTTATTTCTAATGCTATTTACTTAATAAAATCTTTTTATTTTGAACAGTGGGCATCTCTTGAAGCTTGCACACAACTTTTTTTAAACGTTGAATGCAATGGTGTGATGATGTGTGTACATGCAGAAGGTGCTGAATGTCAGCGAACTAAAGGAGGCAGTGGATGCTGGTTATATTAGAACATTTGAGAAAGTGTAGTGGGGAATGGTGGGGGCTAACACGTTTTTTAAGCACAGGAACAAGCCCTTTGACCCTTCAAGCCCGCACCAACCATGCTGCCCGTCTGAACTAAAACCCCCTACCCTCCCGGGGATCATATCCCTCTCTTCCCATCCTATTTGTGTATTTGTCAAGACACCTCTTGAAACTCCCTATCGTATCTGGTTACAATACTTCCCCTGGCAGTGAGTGCCAGGCACCCACCACCCCCTGTTTAAAAAAACTTTGCCTTTACACAGAGGGTGGTGGGTGCCTGGAACTTGCTGCTGGGAAGGTAATAGGTGCTCACTTCTGGACTCCAGCCTGACCATGCTGTCACTGATGGTCCGGATGTCCTGTCCCGCAAGCTTCAGCGTCCGCTCCTCAAACAGCATAAAGACTTGGAGGTCAGGCTCATGACCCACTGTCTTCGCCGTCTCCAGGCGGTTATGGGTATTCTTCTCCTTCGGGGACAGAAGGAGACATGAAAATCTGATGGTGTGACGCATCAGAGTATCTGGGGGCGGCCTTCAGAGGGCAACCATTGTGGGGGCTGCGGGGAGGAAGGAGGTACGTGGTGATCAGGGGCTGAAAGCATGCAGGATCATGATGATAATGTGGGGTAAGATGCTAGCTGGGATTAAACATTCAACCTTGCTGCCCGGATGAGGTAATTTATCTTTTTGCAGCACTGCTTGCCAGTTCTCCTGGCCAGTGCCATGGTGCACTCTGGTGCAGCCGCTGCCTCCCAAACTGTTTCTCCATCACTTGCCCTGGGATAATGCCCTGCTGGGTTGTCAAGCTTCTTTCCAGTCCTTTGTTCCTGTAAGTCTTTAGATTGTGTTAGGACTATGAAACATGTGTTATCCACTCTCTGCTGATTTAAAGGCTTTAGTGTAACAAAACTTATCAATAATATTATGATCTTTGAACATGTCTTTGATGAATTTTCAGGTTCTCTCTGAAGCCTGCGGCCAGGACATCACCGCAAAACAAATGTTGCCAACGGTTTTACAGATGGCAGGTGACCAAGTGGCAAATGTTCGCTTCAATGTGGCTAAATCGCTGCAGAAAATAGGACCGGTTTTAGATGCTAAGTAAGTTTTATGGGAAACAACTCAAGATTCAGAACTAAAAGTTCTTGAATGGCTTACCTCTTTGTCACTCAAGTTAAAACAAGGGCAATAGTTCTGTAGTGTCTCATTACTGTTTTTGGGACGGTTGATTTTTCTTGAGCTGGAGTGGAATTTGAGACTCCAGAGCAAGTGGACCTGTTTGAAATTGTTGGTCGTGGCTATAGATCTACAAACAGTTTGAGCAAATGCTTTGAAGTGGTTCTCTTGTCTGTTCCCAATTTTCGTCTCTTTCCCTTTCCAACACCAGGGCCCCACAACGCAGTTAATTCTGCGGGTGCCAGTAGATCTGCCAAATTATCCATTATTCATAGGAGTGAGTGCCAGCTGGCTAACTAACAGTAGGTGCCTTTCCAGATAAATCTAATCACATCTTCACTCTCACGTGCAAACTGTCAGTCAGTGCCCATTAAATGTAATAGTGAGAAGCAAAACCCTTGGGCTAACTTTAATTTTTGGCAGTAGTACAGCAATAGGTTTATTCATTCATGGAACATGGGCGTCTCTGACTGGCCAGCATTCATTGTCCATTCCTAGTTGTCCTTCAAATGAGTGGATTGCTAGGCCACTTCAGAGAGCAGTTGAGAGTCAACCACATTGCTGTGGCTCTGGAGTCGCATGTAGGTCAGGCCGGCAGCGTTCCTTCCCTAAAGGAAATTAGTGAACCAGATGGAGTTTTTCGACAGTGGTTGGTTGTAGGTTACACAATGTCAGTTTATGTTCTTTGTGGAAAGGATATCGAACACTGGCTATTTTCTGCTGTCACCATGTTAAAATGAACCCTTTAGGTATTTTTTTCTACTCTTCCTTACTGCTTCCTACCCTCTTTTTCCCAAAGAAATAGGGCCTAATAACAGCACTATTTCCTGTCCAAAGTCAGCTAATCCATTTTTGACGCGTGAGCACCCGTGGTGGAGGTGGGTGGGACTGGGAGGAGAATTAGAGTAAATTTTAATCAAGCTCCAGTGTTACTGTGACTTTCAATGGAATAAATTGAAAATACTATTTCTGATTTTTGCTTCAAAGTGGCTCCTCTTGTTTTCAGAAGCTAAAATGTTGTTTTTTAATCACAGCACTTTACAAAGCGAAGTCAAACCAATATTGGAGAAACTGAGTCAGGACCAAGATATGGATGTAAAGTACTTTGCGCAGGAAGCTATAACTGGTAGGTTGTTGCTTTAACCGCTGTAAGTAGCCTCACAACACCAAATTAAAATCTAACAGGTTTATTTGGTAGCACGAGCTTTCGGAGCGTTGCTGCGTCATCAGATGACTGAAGCGTTCTGTTCACAAACAGGACAAACTCAATTATAAGATAATGGTTGGGATGTGAGTCTTTACAAGTGCAAACAATATGAGTGAAGAGAGGGGTAAGCACAGGTTAAAGAGGTGTGAATTGAGTCCAGCCAGGATAGTTAGTGAGATTTTGCAAGACCAGACAAGTCTTGGGGGCTGCAGATGGTGTGACATGAGCCCAAGATCCCGGTTGAGGCAGTCCTCGTGGAGAACTTGGCTATCAGCTTCTGCTTGGCAGTTCTGCATTGTCCACATCTTTAGCCACTATTTGATGTTGGGATAGATATTCCTTCAAGCAATTGTTTATTTACATATTGCCAGCTCTCTTAAAGCTGAATGCAACTCAAAAGCTCCCAAATCATGATTTATTTCATGATACAATGGCCTCCTTTTGACACACTCTGTAGATGGGAGTTGGGGCTCAAATCAATTAAGCTGATGTCTGTATGTGACCAAACTTTAGAAATATAAGGAAGAATTGAACAGTCCCTGACTTGTCTTAAATGTAAGAATGAAACACATTTTATGGGTTAAGAAATTCTGAAAGGAGACTGGATTGGACCAATTTACACTGTGGAACTAGGGAGACGATTGAATGGAAGATAAAACTTGCTGTGATGCTTGGAAGGATCAAACAAGAAGTGAATTAACACTTGGTTATGATCAGAAAACTTGTAATGCTGGAATTATTGCAGAGCTGTCATCTGAGTCGGAAGGTTATATATTCAAGGCCAACAATGGAGACAACCTAATGCAGTACTCTTTCAGGTTGGACATTAAACTGAGGCCCCATCTGCCTTCTAGGCTGAGTGTAGAAGATGCCATGGTGCTATTTTAAGCAGGGCAGGCACGTTCTCCATATTCTGGTCAACATTTTTATTCCTCAATGAACATGGACAGCTTATTGATTCACCTGATGAAGGAGCAGCACTCGAAGCTCGTGATACCAAATCAATCTGTTGAACTTTAACCTGGTGTTGTGAGACTTCTTCACTGTGCACAGCTTATTAGGTCAGATTTAGAGGGATCTTGCTGTGCCCATTGCAACTGTCACATTTTTCTGCTTTACAGGCCCTGACAGATACAAAATTGGATCCAAAATATTTTAGCATATCCTGGAGTTGAGAAATGCTATTGAAATGCAAGATTGCTTTTTTAAACTTTGTGATCCTTCTGACAAATTCTAGGGCCTTACTAGATGGGAGGCCCTGATCTGTACTCCCTCCTGTTCACTGTACTCAAGCATTTCAGAAATTCGAAGAACAGATAAAAAAAAGTTGGTAGAAGCTGGTAGATTTTGTAACAACAGGAAATAACAGGGATGGCATGGTTGCACAGTGGTTAGCACTGTTGCCTCACAGCGCTAGGGACCCGGGTTTGATTCCTGGCGTGGGTCACTTTGTGTGGAGTCTGCCCCTTCTCCCCGTGTCTGCGAGGGTTTCCTCTGCATGCTCCGGTTTCCTCCCATAGTCCAAAGATGTGTGGGTTAGCAGGATTGGCTGTGCTAAATTGCCCTTTAGTGTCAGCGGGACTAGCTAGGGTATATGCATATGATCATGGGAATAGGGAGTGGTGGGATTGTGATTGGTGCAGACTTGATGGGTCAAATGGCCTCCTGCATGTAGGATTCTATAATGTTCAATAATCATTCTAAATAACTAATTTGTGATGTGCAAGAGATCTGCCAATATCTGAGAATGATGGTTCATATCTCAGTTCGGACCCATCATTGGAATCCCACACAGTATGATCCTTAATTTTCCTCCTCTTTAAATTCTCATCTGATCCAGTGTGCCTCCCAGTCATGCTCTGGTTTAACTTCAGGTCACCAATGCTGACATTTGTTTTTGTTTTTAATATTTAATCTGTGAAATAACACTTTCTCTTTCTTTTATCTAGTTCTTGCTTTGGCATAGAAAGAAAAATAACAATCAAGAAACTATCTCTGTGAATCTGCAGTAAGGTCCTCCAGCTGGTGCTGATGTCATTGAAAATTTTGTGTTCCACTATCCCTTGAAAAACAAAAACCTTGAAAAATGTAAATGTATGATTGGCGGAGTCACTGAATTTTGTCTGCACTGTGGAATCCCATTTCTACGATTTGCTGCTGCCTAAATTTAGCTTGAGTGATTTGTAATTGTGAGCTGCATTTATTTATTTCCGTTGGTGGTAGTGCACCAGTGACATCATGTATCTAAAGGGTTTGGCTGTTGACTTAGAAAGGAAATGGGGGGGGAGGTGAGGTCGTGTTAAAGTGGCGCTTGCTTAGGTGATGCCCTTATTAATACGGCAACCACTTTACCAAATTTCCATTGTATTCAACAGCTGCCGGCATGTTGTGTTCCCTCTGTCACAGATTGTGTATTCTAATGGAAAATATAAACGTTAATCATCAAAACTGAAGATTCTGGAAAAGAATGGCAGGCTTGTTGCCTAAAAGAGAAAAGTAGATTCCTGTTTTGGTTTGGACTCCACCTGAGATGTTAATTGATTTTTCACTTTAAACCGCGCAACAACCTGCTGCGTATTTCTCGTTTTCACTTTTCCTTTATTAGCCATCATTGTTGATTACGTAGACTTGTGGCCCAATTATCGGTAGTTTTAAGAACTGTAGATGTTCATTTTTATCCAACAGGCAAATAACCGTAGTCCGATTTCTAATCAGAGAGGCAAGGAATTGCTGACGTAACGATAAACGTCCACCACCTCTGTTTCAGTTTCTTCATTTTGCTGAACTTAACAACGGTACCAGCAGAAGTTGGGGGCTATTAATGTTTTCCCCTGTTGGGCTGCATTACATTGTATTTTGCTAGTTATTTGGATTTTCCAACCTGTGGCTGAGACTCACAAAACAGAATTACAAGAAATCATGTCATTCCAGTCGACAAGGCTTTGGAAGCCATGTTGATACTGCAAACTGTGCATTTTTACAGTTGAAAGTTGCTTTCAGCATTGGCCTTTGTCAACCATTTTAGATCATGATAGATGGAATTTAACTCCTTTGCCCGTCGATGTTCCTCCCCCCTGCCCCCACCTTAGTTTGTATATTACACTATTATATTGTTTGTCACCCTAATAAAGCAGAAAAGGCACACTTCATTTTGTTTGCAAACTTTAGGAAACTGCGGGAGTAGATTCTTCTTGACTTTTATAGACTGTGAAATCCATAAGAAGTGCATGGTGTGCAGTTTTTTGTAATTGTTCCCTGCTGTTGTTTTCCTTTTAAAATTGATGTGCATTTTATGGCTGTACCATTTGCTAATCTTGCCTTTAAACTAGTCCAACGTGACACTGGTTAATTCAATATTTGTCATTGAAATGAAAGTAGCAAATTGATTCCATCAACTAGAGTCAAAGTGAAGAGACAGATTGACCGTAGCAGGCTGCATCCTTTGATGTCTTGTAAACCTCATCTTAACTCGAGTATAAATTTGAAGATGTGCCAATTTACTCTTGCTTTTGCTGTAATAAAGTTGTGTATTCACAAAGCTTTAGCGTAGCAAAGCTTCAGCACTGCATTTTCTTCCTGTACTTTTTCAGACTAGTTACAATACTGATTTTGCTTGCATTGACCCACACTCTGCCATATGCAGTGATTTTCCCTTTGTTGCCATTTGCTTTGTACAGAATGTACATCTGCAGCGTGCTTGTGGGATGAGTAAGGTAGTTTTGTAGCCCCGAGAAGCTGGCTGTAAAAACTGTTCACCATCCTTTCTGTCCCTTAGCTAAAGTTACATCCATGTAGTCCCTTAATCCCATGGGTTTTTGCTTTGCTGACAAGTCTATTATGTGGTAATGTATCAAACGTCTTTTGAAAGTCCACATTCAACTCAACCATGTTATCTTCATCAACCGTCTCTTGTTTTGATGAAATGCTTAATCAAGTTAGCCAAACACAATTTGCCTTTCTTGCGTCCGGATTGACTTTCAATTATTAGACTTTTCTAAATGCATTTAGTTTTGTCTCAGATCATAAGTTATTTTTTAAAAAAAAATCCCCACCACCATCATTAATTAAACTGACTAGCTGTAACACCCTGCCTCTATTTTTAAAAGAAAACTTTGCACATGGACTAAGAAGTGCAATGGGACAATGGCCTGATGTACCAGACACAGATGATGGCTCAGGTAGGCTGCAAACGGCATGTGAATCACAGCTCATTGCTCCCCAGATCAAACAGCTGCAGTATGGCAGCTACCTATTAATGAAGAAAATGCCTGATGTGGTTAGATACAGTGTGCCCTGTCAACATCTTCCCAATCAACATTGGCTAGATAGAACATAAAATGGTCAGACATCAATTAACATTTCGGGTCAATGATTTATCAGAATGTGAATCATTAATTCCTTACCTTCCTGTATATGCTGCACCCGCCATCCTCCTCCTCATCCCTCTCCTCCCTCATCCCTCTCCTCCCTCATCCCTCTCCTCCCTCATCCCTCTCCTCCCTCATCCCTCTCCTCCCTCATCCCTCCCCTCCCTCATCCCTCCCCTCCCTCATCCCTCCCCTCCCTCATCCCTCCCCTCCCTCATCCCTCCCCTCCCTCATCCCTCCCCTCCCTCATCCCTCCCCTCCCTCATCCCTCCCCTCCCTCATCCCTCCCCTCCCCTCCCTCATCCTCCTCCTCATCATCATCATCCTCCTCCTCCTCCTCCTCATCTCCACTCTTGCTAGCATTTCATAGCTGATTTCCAGTGTCTGTTGGCCTCTGGTTTTCAACCAGCAGATTTACTGCAGGAACTGGGCAGTGCCTGCACATCAAATAGCTGTTTACCAGTACCCACTTTTGAGTTGACATGTGGGGCCCCACAAAATGTGACCTCATTTAATAGGTCACATTGTAATCTAAGACTGAATTTGACAAAATTTAGCATGGCCAATTCACCTAACCTGCACGTCTTAGGACTGTGGGAGGAAACTGGAGGAGTGAGAGGAAACCTATGCAGGTATGAGGAAAACGTGCGAACTCCACACACCCAAGCCGGGAATCTAATCTGAGTCCCTAGCGCTGTGAAGCAGCAGTGATAACCAGTTTTGTTTGAGGGTGAAATTATTTCCAGTAACATCACTCAGGGAGTGGTGAATTTTTAGCAGTGATGTCATTGAATTAGCTCATGCTGATGGAGACATGAGTGAACTGAAAATTGTTCTGTCCACTGAGCTCAGTGAGAGCTGTGGTGACTGATGGAGCATTGTGTACTACTTGTGTAATTGTTAACAGGTTTATTTGGTACGAAGTGTGGGGATGTAGTGACATAGCTATTCTGGATTTTGTCCAGTCTTATGATGCTGTGTTTGACCTTCTGATAAATCCACTCGATGTCCTTCACAGTTAATAGTATCATCCAAATCTATGGAGGCAAAACATGATGTAGTTCTTCAAGGGATGGACGGCGGGTGGGGGGGGAGGGGTTTGTTAATGTGGTGGTAAGTGTATAATCAAGATCTTTGGTAGGTACATAATCCATAGTCCCCTCATTCTCCTTTTAGACCTGGCCATGATATGGAGATACCGGCATTGGTCTTGGGTGGGCACAGTAAGCAGTCTAAAATCCAACAGGTTTATTTGGAATCACGAGCTTTCGGAGTGCTCCTGCAGTGCTCTGAAAGCTTGTGATCCCAAATAAACCTGTTGAGAGACTTATTACTTCTGGACCTGGATCACTTGCTTCCTGCCCCTACTGCTTTCTGTGCTTCCCTCTAAGGTCCTGCTCATCTTCTGCAATACCGCTGATGACCTATTTCCTCCCCCCCCCACCCCCCCACTCCGATCTCCTATCCTTTGCCCCCTCCAGTTTTCCCTCCTGTCTTTTCTCGATGCTGATCTGACCTCCAACAAACATCAAGCTGATGGAAAGTTGGCAACAGCGAAGGAATATTCTTCCATCCACAGGCGTCTGCTAGTCACAAATGCAACTGTGACATTGGCTTGCACGTGTGTGGCTCTGGAGTGGGGGCAACACTTCAATCTGGGGCCCCCATAGGCTGTGCTCATACAGCATGGAAAGATTGCTATTTCCTCCAGTAGATCTTCCTGTGTTTTCCTTTCCTACCATTCCATCTGCTCACCACCTTTAGTTTTCCAGTCTTATGCTTTAAATTTGTGGCTTGTAAATGAGTTCAAAGGGAGAATCACACAGCAGAAGTGGTGATTAAAGCTGATGATTGTGCAATTCCATTCACAAGTCCTTAAGTAAAGAAAGCAATCCCTGTGCCCATGAGCACGATGCTGACTAAATTCAAGCTTACCCTCATAAGTGGCAATAATATTTGTGCCTTAAATGCTAGGCAATCATTAGCTTCAAGGGAGAGTCCAGCTACCTTATTTAAACATTTAATGTCATTGATATCAGCGAAACCCCACTGTCACTATCCAGGTAGTTACCATTGACCAGAAACTTACCTGGACTAGTCCCAAATATAGTGTTCAGTAAGGAGCCTCACAACACTAGGTTAAAGTACAACAGGTTTATTTGGAATCATGAGTTTTGGGAGCACTGCACCTTCATCAGGTGAGTGATGAAGGAGCAGTGCTCCAAAAGCTTGTGATTCCAAATAAACCTGTTGGACTTTAAGAAGTCTCACCATACCACGTTAAAGCCCCAACAGGTTTATTTGGAATCATGACCTTTCGGAGCGCAGCTCTTTCATCACTCACCTGATGAAGGTGCAGCGCTCCAAAAGCTTGTGATTCCAAATAAACCTGATGTGGTGAGATTCCTTACTGTACACTGTGATGTGAAGATGCTGGTATTGGACAGGGGGTGGCACAGTAAAGTCTCACTACACCAGATTACTCTGTCCACCACAGTCCACATCAGAAATACAGTGTGGCTATGAGATAAGGCCAGAAATGGGAATGCTGCAGCAAGTGATTCACCTGCTTATTCCCCAAATCCTTCCACTGTCATCAATATGCAAGTCAGGACCCTCCATTTACTTGGATGAGTAACTGCAGAAGCTTGACTGACACCCAGCCAGTACCTTCAGGGTGAGCTCCCTTCACCACAGGCACTCTGTGGCTACAGTGTGCACCATTTACAAGATGCACTGCAGCAACTCACCAAGGCTTCTTCAACAACATCTCCTAACTGCTGCAATCCAGAATGACATGGACAGCTGGTGCAATGGAGCATCATCTGCAAGTTCTTCCAAGTGACACCATCCATCATTGTTCCATCTTGGTTATTGTGCCAAATCCTGGAGTTACCCTACCTAACAGCACTATGGGAATACCTTGCCTACATGGATTACAGTGTTCCAAGAAGGTAACTCACCACCATAAGGGCAATTAGGCATGGATGGTGAATGGTGAACTGACCAGCAATGTGCACAATCGTGAATGTATTTTTAAAAAAAACGTCAAAGGTATATGTATAAGTTTGATTTTGGTGTTTGTTGGCAGCACAGAAATAATTTGGAGACACTTCACTGAGACCCCAACAGCAATGCTATGTAGGTTAATGCATACTTCAGCAGAATTACTTCAGGATTTAACTCCTTCAAAAACTGCAAAAAATTTTAGGTCATGGCACTGGGATGTAGCACAAAAATTGTGTGATAGTCTTGATGTTTTAATGAACTAAAACAATTTACCTACAAATGAAGCATCTGAATTTATTTGTATTTGTATTTCTAATTAAAGTCATTTATTAGTGTCACAAGTAGGCTTACATTAACAATGAAGTTACTGTGAAAATCCTCTAGTCATATTTTGGTGCCTATTTGCGTACACCGTGGGAGAATTTAGCATAGCCAGTACACCTAACCAGCATGCCCTTTGGACTGTGGGAGGAAACCCACGCAGACATGGGAGCACTTGCAGATTCTGCACAGTGACCCAAGCCAGGAATCAAACCTGGGTCCCTGGTGCTGTGAGGCAGCAGTACTAACCACTGTGTCACTGTGCTGCCCATAATTGCGCACTGAGTGCAGTGTCATACATACATACATAGAACATTACAGCACAGTACAGGCCCTTTGGCCCTCAGTGTTGTGCTGAGCTACGTCCAATCCTGAGATCAAGCTATCCCCTCCCTATCATTCTGGAGTGCTCCATGTGCCTATCCAATAACCGCTTGAAAGTTCCTAAAGTGTCCAACTCCGTTATCACAGCTCTGCATCCTATCAATGTCTCTTTGCAGCCTGCAAGAGCCCTCCACCTCATCAGAACAAACTGCTTTTAAGTGCGTACCATGCAACCTTAAAGGAACTTTTCACCTACATGTTAAAAGCAATGTTGTGAACCGAATTTCATATTGTTCCAGGATGTTAGATTGATTTTGGTCCTCCTTACATCAATGACAGGTAACCACATAAGAAATGGGAGCAGGTGTAAGCCTTAGCCCCTCTTCAAGCATGCTCCACAATCCAATAAAATCATGGCTGATTTGCTGCCTCAAATCCACTTGCTCATTCTCCACATGGTTTGATTCCCTGGGAGCCTAAAAATCTGTCTCAGTTTTGGATAGACTCAACAATTGTAGATCTACAAACCTCTGGCACAGAAAATTCCAAAGATTGGCAGCCCTCTGAGGCAAGAAATTTCTCCCATCTCAAAATTAAATGATCAACGTCATACCCTCTGACCCCCTAGATTCTGCTAGCTGATATAACCTCTTAGCTTCTACCCTATAAAGCCCCCCTTCAGAATCTTATGTCAGATCATGCCTCATTCTTCTGAATATCTCTATGACAAGGTGAATAAGTTTCTTTACTACTGTCACAAGTAGGCTTACATTAACATTGCAATGAAGTTACTGTGAAAATCTCCTAGCCGCTACACTCCAGTACCTGTTCGGGTACACTAAGGGAGAATTTAGCATAGTCAATGCACCTAAACAGCACATCTTTCGGACTGTGGAAGGAAACTGGAGCACCTGGAGGAAACCCAGGCAGACACGGGGAGAATGTGCAGACTCCGCACAGACAGTGACCCAAGCCAGGAGTCAAACCGGGGCTCCTGGCACTGTGAGAATAAGTCCTCTGATTTTTTTTAAATCAACGTACAAGAAATGATCTAGTATAGCTTCAATCAGACAGTTGCCTGATGCACCTTATGCATCCAACTTGTTCCTGCTGCATTACTGACTTGGCTGAATTAAGTCCTTGAATAATTCTCACTTTTGCACTCTCTAGCTTTTGTTTCATTCCTTTTCCTTCTTTCCTTTGTTTTTGCTTTCATTTTTCCATTATCCCCTTTATGAATTTGTTGAGAATACACTGCAAAGTTGTCCCAATTTTGTGCTTTAAGATGCATGACTTACCACCTGTGGGAGGCATGGTGGCACAGTGGTTCACACTGCTGCCTCACAGTGCCAGGGACCCGGGTTTGATTGTGGCTTGGGTGACTGTGTGCAGTCTACACATTCGACCTGTATCTGCGTGGATTTCCTCCGGGTGCTCCGGTTTCTTCCCACTGTCCGAAAGTTGCATTGGCCGTGCTAAATTCTCCCTCAGTGTACCCAAACAGGTGCTGGGATGTGGCCACCAAGAGATTTTCACAGTAACTTCATTGCAGTGTTAATGTAAGTCTACTTGTGACACTAATAAATAAATTTTTAAAAATCTACAGTAGAATGGAAAACCTCTAGCAAAAGCTGAGAATAGGGATACACGCCGAGCAATCTGTCAGGTTAGTTCTCCTCTAAACCCAGCCCATTAAAAAATTAAATTAAAATCAAGTTGAACCTTGTTACCATGCTGCCTGGCTAAACTGTTACAGGCTCTGGTGTTCCTCAGTGATAACTATCAAAAATGTTCTCCCAGAAAATGTATTATAAAGTCAGCTGCCAGTAATTAGTCTGTCTTCATAAATCGCCCGACACTAAAGTGAAATAGAGTGTTGATGATCAGTTGGCAAAGTCGCAGTATCTTTAAGCTGTCTGCATCACGGACTGGCAACAGAACTGTTACAGAGTGCTACAGAGGCACCCAGTAATTAAAATGAACTCTCATTCTGCACAAGTAAATATGCAGGAAATACTTTATCACAAAATTATGGAGCAAATCATTTCAGCGTGCAG
The DNA here is from genome assembly GCF_965287045.1 of Carcharhinus amblyrhynchos. NCBI lineage: Eukaryota > Metazoa > Chordata > Chondrichthyes > Carcharhiniformes > Carcharhinidae > Carcharhinus > Carcharhinus amblyrhynchos. The sequence continues at coordinate 11,780,390 of NC_137352.1, forward strand.
CAAACGCCTGCTACATATACCTGGTATCCTGCGATTAAAAAACCATTCATCTCCAAGCAAATGCAGCATTTAGAGCCTAGCTGTTGACATATAGTGACTTTCTCTGTTCATGTATTATGTACACAGAGGGAAACGTGCAACATTCTTCAGTGTCCTATTTGTACTATATTAGAATATATTCGAAAGAGAAATTGTTTTGAATCAAATCTCTGCTCATAAGCTGCACTGAGACAGTGCTGACAGACACACTTAAGAGCCTGTCGTCTGGGTGACAAACAGTCTTTGTGTATGGCAGCAATCTTTTATGCAGACATCAAGTTTACTGCTGTGACTGGCGAATGAAACGTTGCTTAATTTTAATCTCTGACACAGTGACGGAGTCATTCAGCGCTAGATTCAGGCTGACAGTGTTACAATGCCATGTAGTGCTTAATGTCAATTAAAATGTTCAAATCCTACACCGAAACAGTTAGATAAGTCGGGCTGTTGCATAAACTAGGCTGCGTTTCCGTGTCTTAACCCTGAGACTGATAGAAGTATTGTAGGGCAGCTTTTCAATTAACCGTAGAATCCCTACAAGTGCAGAAAGAGGAAATTTGTCACATCAACTCTGAAGAGTATCTGTAACCCCACGCATTTACCACAGCCAATCCAACTAACCTGTACATCCTTGGACTGTGGAAGGAAACGGGAACACCCAGAGAATAGAATCGCTACAACGTAGAAGGAGGCCATTCGGCCCATCGAATTTGTACAGACTCTCTGATGGAGTATCTCACTCAGGACTCTTCCCTCACCTTAACACCACGCATTTACCATGACTAATCCATCAAACCTACACCTCTTGGGACATTAAGGGGCAATTTAGCATGGCCAGTCCACTTTACCTGCACATCTTTGGCGTGTAGGAGGAAATCGGAGCACCCGGAGGAAACCCATGTAGACAAGGGGAGAATGTGCAAACTCCACACAGACAGTCACCTAAGAGCTGGAATTGAACCCGGATACTTGGTGCTATGAGGCAGCAGTGGTAACCACTGTACCATCGTGCTGCCATAACTATTGTAACTAAAGTTTAGCCAATGCCCCTAAAAAGCATTTAGCTTCTGCTACCTGCCTTTGTTGTTCTTGGTGATCTTCGAGCTAATTATCTCTAGATCTTGTTCTCTGTGGGAAGGAATCTGCTTCCTAGCATCCCCAATTGCATTGTAACTTCTTTGAGACCAGCTCCAGCTAATTCCTCCTTCTGTTCCACCTCCAAGTGTTTCACGTGAACAGTAGCCTTCCTGCCATCTCTCCTACAGGATGGTGGCACTTGACTGCATTTTGCCACCACAATTTTAAGAATAATTCTTCAAATAGCTGGAACTGTGCAGAGAATTTTGCTGAGGTCAGACCCCTGATCCCTTTTGAAATATCAGAGTTGTTTTATTTGCAGACCTGCCTTGATGCTTGAAGGGTACATTTTATTATAAGGCTAAGATGAATTGAGAATACTTGCACAAAGATAACTAATAGCTCATTTGCTTTTGAAATCAACTTATTTAAATAATCCTGGTTCAAGGGCTCTTTCGTGGAGTGTTTTATTCATCACTTCTTAATGTTTCAGTCAAGAGACTTGAGCCCACTAGCGCTGTGCACTGCTATATAATAAGCTGCATTGCAGGAGAGTTTTCACCCTTCTGAAGTAAATCAATTAAAGAATGAATTAAATATGAGCTTGTTCTTAACTAGTGACCAGTGGTGCAATTACTAGTTTTAATCCAGGTTACCGTAAAGGTCCATCACCATCACAATTATATAGAATCAATGTTTATCTCTTGTGTTCATTCTGCTTCTCAGGCAGGCATCGTTGTATTAGAGACTATATTCAAATTACAGCACACAATCAGACCATTTGATCTATCTGACCTGTGCCTGGATTTATACTTCACATCAGCCTTCTCGCGCCCTACCTCAGTGGTTAGCACTGCAGCCTCACAGTGCCAGAGATCAGGCATTAGATGTGGTCTTTCTGGATTTTCAGAAGGCGTTTGATAAGGTACCTCACAAGAGGTTACTGCAGAAGGTCAGAGGACATGGAGTTGGGGGTAGGGTGTTAGCGTGGATAGAGGATTGGTTGTCAAATAGGAGGCAGAGAGTGGGGGTCAATGGGTGCTATTCGGATTGGCGGTTGGTGACTAGTGGGGTGCCCCAGGGGTCGGTGCTGGGGCCTCAGCTATTTACCATTTATATAGATGATCTGGAGGAGGGAACCGAGTGTAGGGTGTCGAAATTTGCTGATGACACCAAGATTGGGGGAAAGGCAAATTGTGCGGAGGGTGTGGAGAGTCTGCAGAAGGATCTAGATAGGCTGGGCGAATGGGCCAGGAAATGGCAAATGGAATTTAATGTTGGCAAGTGTGAGGTGGTCCACTTTGGTAGGAAGAATGGTAGGAAGGACTATTACTTACGTGGCGAAAAACTGCAGCAGGCGACGGTGCAGAGGGACCTCGGGGTCCTTGTGCATGAGTCGCAAAAACCCAGCCTGCAAGTGCAGCAGGTGGTCAGGAAGGCGAATGGGATGCTGGCCTTCATAGCGAGGGGGATTGAATATAAAAGTAGGGAGGTCTTGCTGCAGCTGTATAGGGCATTGGTGAGGCCGCAGCTGGAGTACTGTGTGCAGTTTTGGGCGCCGCACCTGCGCAAGGATATTTTGGCCCTGGAGGGAGTGCAGAGGAGGTTTACTAGGCTGATACCGGAGTTGAGGGGGTTGAGCTATGAGGAGAGGCTGAATAAACTAGGCTTGTACTCGTTAGAGTTTAGAAGAATGAGGGGAGATCTCATTGAGACGTATAAGATGATGAATGGGATGGATAGGATAGAGGTGGAAAGACTCTTCCCGCTCAAAAAAGACAGTAGGACTAGGGGGCACAGCCTCAAGATAAAGGGGGGGCGGTTCAGAACGGAGTTGAGGAGGAACTTCTTCACTCAAAGGGTGGTGAATCTCTGGAATTCTCTGCCCGTTGAAGTGGTGGAGGCTGCCTCGCTAAATATTTTTAAGAAGCGGGTTGATGGGTTTTTGATAAGAGAGGGGATTAAGGGTTATGGGGAGAGGGCGGGAAAGTGGAACTGAGCCACGACAGATCAGCCATGATCTTATTGAATGGCGGGGCAGGCTCGAAGGGCCAGATGGCCTACTCCTGCTCCTATTTCTTATGTTCTTATGTTCTTATGTCTGTGTGGAGTTTGCATGTTCTCCCCATGCCTGCATGGGTTTCCTCTGGCTGCTCCAGTTTCCTCCCACACTCCACAGATGTGCAGGTTAGTTGATTGGCCATGGTAAATGTGTGGGGTTATGGGGATAAAATGGGGGAGAGGACTTGGGTAAGCTTTGCTGTTGGAGGGTTGGTGCAAACACGATGGGCCAAATGGCCTCCTTCTGTATTATAGGGATTCTATGGGGCCACATCGAACCCAATCAGTAGGATCCTCTGATGGTCACCTGCTCCATCACAGACCTAAAAACGTTAACTGTTTCTCTGTCTCTCTCTCCACAGAGACTGTCAGACAACTGAGCATTTCCAGAATGTTCTGTTTCTATGCCATTATCTTCTATTCCCTATTCCATTGTGTTCATATGCACCTTCTCTGAAGTGCATCTGTGCTATTTACCCCAACTATGTTGGCAGCAAGTTCCATGTTCTAACCGTCCTCTCGTTAAAGATGTTTCTCCTGAACCCTTTGTGAGATTCAATAGTAACTATTTCATTTTGATGTCAGGGAGGGCTTACTGAGCTTGGCCAATGTGTAGAGAAGCTGGATTATTATTTTTCTGAATATCTCCAATCCAAATAGGTATTTACAAAGACAATTATGAACATATAAAACTGTAAATTAATCTTGCTTATGAATTTGAAGCTTAATGTTGCATAGAGGGGAGAGATTTTAGATCTCGCTCCAATGATGGCTGAGTTATTGTACGCTGTGAAAAGTTAGATTGCTGAGGGAAGCCTGAGATAGAACATTCCCACGGGATTAAGCTCTATCACTGAATCTCAGTTTGACTTTGCTGGTAGCCATTTTGCCTGCTTTAGAAGGTAGGGAGTTCAAGTCCAACATGTAATCCAGGCTGGCACTTCAGTGCGCTGCTAAGTGAGTGCTGCAATGTTGGAGGTACTTTCAGTTCAGATGGCAGCACCATGGCACAGTGTCCACAGTATTGCTGTCTGACAGCTCCAGGAACATGGCTTCGATTCCCGGCCCGGGTTACTATCTGTGCAGAGTCTGCACGTTCTCCCCGTGTCTGCATGGGTTTCCTTCGGGTGTTCTGGTTTCTTCCCACAGTCCGAAATACGTGTTGGTTAGGTGCATTGGCCATGCTAAAGTCTCCCTCAGTATGCGCGAACAGGCGCCAGAGTATGGTGACTAGGGGATTTTCACAGTAATTTCATTGTAGTGTTAATGTAAGCCTACTTGTGACACAGACAAATAAACATTTAAACTTTAAACTGGGGTTTCATGTAGAAAGAATCCATCCTCAGCAACCTCAACAAAGTACAGGGATTATGAAACTCATTTTTTTGTTTCTGGCACAGTTGACTACCATATTTGGCTAAAGAATGATCATGATTATGTTTCAAAGGTACATCATTGGCTACAAAATGCTTTGGGATGTGGAAGCTAATATATAAATGGAAATGTGTTCTAAACATAGAAATTATGTGGAGGGGAAGTCTCCGCCATTCATTATGGTCCTTGCTGACCATCAAATTCAACATCTTAATCCCGCCTTCCCCCAATATCCCTTGATCCCTTTAGCCCCAAGAGCTATATCTAATTTCTTGAAATCAGACAATGTTTTGGTCTCAACTACTTTCTGTGGCAGTGAATTCCACCACCTTCTGGGTGAAGAAATTTCTTCTTACTTCAGTTCTAAAAGGCTTACCCCTTATCCTCAAACTTGACCCCAACTTCTGGACTCCCCTACCATCTGGACCGTTCTTTCTGAATCTACCTTGTCTAACCCTGTTAGAATTTTATGAGATCCCCTCTCACTCTTCAAAATTCCGATGAATACAATGCGAACCGACTTGAACTCTTATATGACAGAGCTTGTTATCCAAGGAATCAGCCTGGTAAATCTTTGCTGCATTCTCTCTATAGCAAGGGCGTCCTTCTGATATGTATTTGTATTTACATTGAGCTTACATTTGTTGACGGACCATAATCCACTCACTCCCACTGTTGGATCACACACAGGAATTCCATTACTTGCAGCAGGTAGAATACAAAGAAGGGCATTGCTTTTGTCTGCACAAACATACACCATTAAATACTGACAGCCAAGTCAACATTCTAACGTGGATGGACTTTCAAGATCACCCCTACCAGGCAGTTCTTCAGACTGCTGGAAGGGGAATATCTTCTACTTTGAACAAGTAGACAATAAACCTGTCACGTCTAGGCAACTGAATAGAATAGAATCCCTACAGTGCAGGAGACCATCTGGCTCTTTGAGCCTGCACCGATCACAATCCCAGCCAGGCTCTATTTCCGTAACCCCACATATTTACCCTGCTAACCCCGCTGACACGATGGTCAATTTAGCATGGCCAATCCACCTAACCCGCACATCTTTGTACTGTAGGAGGAAACCGCAGCACCCAGAGGAAACCCACGCAGACACAAGGAGAATGTGCAAACTCTGCACAGACAGTGATCTGAGGTCAGAATTGAACCCGGATCCCTGGTGCAGTGAGGCAGCAGTGCTGCCCCCAAGTGAGAAAATGCACTCAAGCGGTGCTGTACTCTCAGAAGTCTTGCATCTGGCTTTGTGAGGAAAGGCTTCAGATCTAACTCCCAGTCTGAAATCTTACTACTCCAAGAGATTAACGGTGTCAGGAGTGTCAGGATGCCTCCTCAGGCTCAGAGTGATCATTCCACCACCATTGAGGAAGTGAGTTTTAGAGAAACTACATGGATGCCACTGCGTAGTCATACACATGAAGGAAAATAGCAGAAAGTTACTTCTGGTGGACCTGGACTGGATGCAGAAATTGGGGAGAAAACTAAACATGTTCTTCTTGTGTGAAGATAAGAAACCTGCCACCCTTAACACCGCTGTATCCATGGGAATGGCCTGAAGAGGCTTGGCAGTGAGTGCAGTGGATTTTGCAGGACCTTGCGAAGGACATACCATAGAATCCTACAGTGCAGAAGGAGGCCATTTGGCCCATCGAGTCTGCACCGACAACAATCCCACCCAGGCCCTACCCCCATAACCCTAGCTAGTCTCCCTGACACTATGGGGCAATTTTGCATGATCAACCCACCCAACCTGCACATCTTTGGACTGTGGGGGAAACCGGAGCACCCAGGGGAAACCCACACAGACACGGGGAGAACATGCAGAATTCACATAGACGGCCGGAATTGAACCTGGGTCCCTGGCACTGTGAGGCAGTAGTGCTAACCACTGTGCCACCGTGCCGCCCTAATACATTCTTAGTAATGGTTGTTGTCCACACCAAATGACAAGAGGTCTAAATCTATCTCACCTGAGAAGACTATTGAGAAGGGTACTAAAAGAGATGGCGAGAGAAATAGCAAATGCATTAGAAGTAATTTACCAAAATTCGCTGGACTCTGGGGTAGTTCCCGCAGATTGGAAAACAGCAAATGTGATGCCACTGTTTAAAAAAGGAGGTAGACAAAAGGCAGGTAACTATAGGCCAGTTAGTTTAAATTCTGTAGTAGGGAAAATGCTTGAATCTATCATCAAGGAAGAAATAGCGAGACATCTGGATATAACTTGTCCCATTGGTAAAACCAGATGGGTTCATGAAGGGCAGGTCATGTTTGACTAATTTGGTGGAATTCTTTGAGAACATTACGTGTGCAGTGGACAATGGGGAACCTGTGGATGTCGTGTATCTGGATTTCCAGAAGGCATTTGACAAGATGATGCACTAAAGACTGCTACATAAGATAAAAATGCGCAGTGTTACGGGTAATGTATTAGCATGGATTGAGGACTGATTAACTAACAGAAAGCAAAGAGTGGGGGTAAATGGGTGTTTTTTTGTTTGGCGATCAGTGACTAGTGATGTGCATCAGGGATCAGTGTTGGGACTGCAATTGTTTACAATTTACAGAGATGATTTGGAGTTGGGGACCAAGTGTAGAGTGTCAAATTTTGCAGATGGCACTAAGATGGATAGAAGAGCAAAGTGTGCAGGGGATGCTGAAAGTCTGCAAAGGGATATAGGTAATCTAAGCGAGTGGGTAAAGGTCTGGCAGATGGAGTACAATGTTGGTAAATGTGAGGTCATCCATTTTAGTAGGAATAACAGCAAAATGGACCATTATTTAAATGGTAAAAAAATGCAGCATGTTGCTGTGCAGAGGGACCTGGGTGTCCTTGTGCAGGAGTTTCAAGGAGTTGGTTTGCAGGTGCAGCAGGTAATTAAGAAGGCAAATGGAATTTTGTCCTTCATTGCTAGAGGGATGGGGTTTAAAAACAGCGAGATTATGTTGCAGCTGTATAAAGTGCTGGTGAGGCCACACCTGGAGTACTGTGTACAGTTTTGGTCCCCTTACTTGAGAATGGAGGGGGTGCAGAGGAGATTCACTAGGTTGATTCCGGAGTTGAGAGGGTAGGCTTATGAGGAGAGACTGAATAGACTGGGACTATACTCATTGGAATTCAGAAGAATGAGGGGAGATCATATAGTAACATATAAGATTATGAAAGGAATAGATAAGATAGAAGCAAGGAAGTTATTTCTACTGGCAGGTGAAACTAGAACGAGGAGGCATAGCCTCAAAATAAAGGAATGTAGATTTAGGGCTGAGTTGAGGAGGAACTTCTTCACAGAAAGGGTTGTGAATCTGTGGAATTCCCTGCCCAGTGAAGCAGTCAAGGCTACCTCATTGAATGTTTTTAAGGCAAGAATAGATACATTTTTAAACAGTAAAGGAATTAAGGGTTATGGTGATGGGTGGCTAAGCGGAGTTGAGTCCACAAGAAGATCAGCCATGATCTTATTGAATGGTGGAGCAGGCTCGAGGGAGCAGATGGCCTACTCCTGCTCCTTGTTCTTAAGCTGGGAGAAATAATTAGTTGCTTTGGAGTCCCTGAACAGCTGGTAAGTGACGAGGGATCTCGATTTGTCTCACAGGAATTTGACAACTTCCTACAAGAAGATGGTGTTCAGCACATTACCGCCACACTGTACCACCCTGCTACTAATGGACTAACAGAAAGCTTTGCCCAAATCTCAAACACATTTTGAGAGCAACCGAGGAACAAGATTCACTTATCAAATAGCTTAACAAATTCCTACTAGTCTCCCGGGATACCACACATTCCACAAGTAAGACCTCTCCTGCCTTACTCATGATTAAAAAGGCAGCTGCATTCTCCACTTGATGGGTTAAAACCTCCAAAGATTGAGGAGATCATGTGACACCAACAACAAGCACAAACAGAACAGCAGGAAGGCTTTTCACCCAGGGCAGGCAGTTTTGGCTCGGAGCTATTCTACAGGGACAGATGGGTTCCTGCCACAGTCCTTGCACAGACTGGATCTTTCCCTGACCGTCCAGACCAGAGATGGCATTATCTGGAGGAGACATGCGAACCAGTTATTGGCTGCCAGAACAGATCCGCCATATCGGGAGCCTGTTGAAAATTCAGGATCAGACAAAGTCCTGAACTTGAACCTTCCTACAATCCCTACACGACCAGACACAGGAGGAAAGCAAGGCCTCACCGTCTGTTCAGATGCAGAGACAATCTCTAGCCCCTCCATCAATGCCAGTTAAACCAACCACCGATGATGTCAGTGTAAAGACAAAGACACCAAAGATGTTAGATACTGAAATAGAAAATGCTGGAAAATCTCAGCCGCGTCTGTTTGGAGAGAAAAGGACTGATGTTTCAATCCAGACAACCCTTTGTCAAAGCTTTGGTGTCTGGATTGAAACATCAGCTCTTTTCTCTCCTTACAGACCAAAATAAAATTTTGGTGCCAGATCTGCTGAGATTTTCCAGCATTTTCTCTCTTGGTTTCAGGCTCCAGCATCTGCAGTAATTTGCTTTTGTTTAGAAGATGTCCTGAGAGCGACGAGCTCTAGACTCTGACTTAATAATAGTGACTGACTAATTAACTATTGTTCATGAAAGGATACACTGGCACTGGAGGGGGTGCAGAGGAGATTCACTAGGTTGGTTCCAGAGTTGAGAGGATTGGCTTATGAGGACAGACTAAACAGACTGTGACTATACTCACTGGAATTCAGAAGAGTGAGGGGAGATCTTATAGGAACATGTAAGATTATGAAGGGAATAGATAAGATAGAAGCAGGGAAGTTGTTTCCACTGGCGGGTGAAACTAGAACTAGGGGGCGTAGCCTCAAAATAAGGGGGAGCAGATTTAGGACTGAGTTGAGGAGGAACTTCTTCACCCAAAGGGTTGTGAATCTGTGGAATTTCCTGCCCAGTGAAGCAGTTGAGGCTACCTCATTGAATGTTTTTGAGGCATAGATAGATAAATTTTTGAACAGTAAAGAAATTAAGGGATATGGTGAGTTGTGTGGGGGGTGGGGGGGACAGAGGGTAAGTGGAGCTGAGTCCATGGAAAGGTCAGCCATGATCTTATTGAATGGTGGAGCAGGCTCGAGGGGCTGGAGGGCCTTCTCTTGCTCCTGGTTCTTATGTTCTGATGTTGAACTTGTTTTGAACTTGTTTGCAGATGTTCAATTTAAGGGAGGGGGGTAACGTTCTGTATCTGTATTTATTCCCACTGGCCCACTGGAGTTCTGCTGCATTAGTGGTTAGCGGTTAGTATTAGTGGTTAGCACCGGAGGTGTCCGTAATGGACCTAATGTGGGATAGTAGTCATGATGTGGGTATGCCGGCGTTGGACTGGCGTAAACACAGTAAAAAGTCTGACAACACCAGGTTTTAGTCCAACCTATTTATTTGATAATATACTCACTAGCTTTCGGGGTTACCCCCTTCGTCAGGTGAATGACCTTTCACCTGACGAAGGGGGTAACCCCGAAAGCTAGTGAGTATATTATCAAATAAATAGGTTGGACTAAAACCTGGTGTTGTCAGACTTTTTACTGTCCTAACGTGGGAAGCAGAGAAGAAACAGCCCGGAAGACATCACACACCATTAATAAAGCTCTGTTCATTTTTAAACTAAAGTCTGTCCTGCGTGTCATGTCTCCAATAAACAACATGTTCCTTTGCCAAAATTACTAGCAGTTGGCATATATAGTAGTGGCCTGGGGATTGGGGGAGAAGAGACCGAAATAGCGGTTTAAATAAAGAACATTCTTGGAAAATCGACCTGTGCATGCATGCTAGTTCTGAAATGTTTTACAACAGTTGGCAACATCTTCACAAGTATATTTTTTAGCTTTGCATAAAATGTTAGTCTGCCGAATAAAAACATTAAATGTTTATCTGATTTTAAAATTATATTGGTTTCTCTCATATCTTCGAGATTTATACATTTCTAGCTGGGCTACATAAAATTGGAAAATCCTGGATATGTTGAGGTAATTAATCTAAGCTGGGAGGGTAATATAATTGGCCACACTGTCTTTGGGTAAGGGAGGGAAATATTGATTTATTGTTGTCACATAGAGTCCCTACAGTGTAGAAGGGGGCCATTCACCCATCAAATCTTTACTGACCACAATGGCCCTATTCCCTTAACCCCATGCATTTACCCCGTTAAACCCCCTGAGACCAAAGGGCAATTTGCCATGGCCAATCGGCCTAACCTGTACATCTTTGGACTGTGGGAGGAAACCAGAGTAATCCCATGTAGACATGGGGAGAATGTGCAAACTCCACACAGGCAATGACCCAAGGTTGGAATCGAACCTGGGTCCCCAGCACTGTGAGATAGCAGCACTAACCACTGTACTACCGTGCCACCCTATATATTGGGATGCAGTAAAAAGTATTGTTTCCTGCATGCTACACAAACAAAACATATCGTTTATAGACGAAGGGAAAAAAGAGGATGCAGAAGATAGTGTTAGAATTACTGACAGAGTGAAGAGAAAGATCAGTTTACTATATGACAGGACCATTCAAATGGCTGACGGCAGCAGGGAAGAAGCTGTTCTTGAGCCAATTGGTACATGATCTCAGACTTTTGTAACTTTTTCACGATGAAAGAAAGAGGGAGAGAGAATGTTCGGGGTGCGTGGGGTCCTTGATTATGCTGTTTTCCGAGGCAGTGGGAAATGTAGATGGAGTCAATGGGTAGAAGGTTGGTTTGCATGATGGACTGGGCTTCATTCACGACCTTTTGTTGTTTCTTGCAGTCTTGATTAGAGCAGGAGCCATACCAAGCTGTGATATATCTGGAAAGACCATAAGACATAGGAGCAGAATTGGGCCACGTGGCCCATCGCATGTGCTCCACAATTCAATTATGGCTGATCTTTTTCTCATTCCCATTCTCCATCTTTGTTCTTTGTTCTTTGTTCCTGCCTTTTCCCTGATCCCCTTATTAATCAAGAACCTATCTATTTCTGTCTTAAAGACACTCAATGACCTGGCCTCCACAGCCTTCCGCAGCAAAGAATTCCACAGATTCACCACTCTCTGGATGAAGAAATTCCTCCTCATCTCTGTTTTAAAGGAGCGTCCCTTTAGCCTGTTGTGCCTGCCACACAGTCTGTTTTAACCCTTAGAAGGTGGACAAATAACTGCGAGTAGACGCCTGGTAAGTCCAATCAATATTTAAGACACACAATCAATAATCACCCACTCAACCAACAGTAAGTTACCTTTACCGAAAATACGAGAGTTCAAGTCCAATACAAGACCTTGACTTAACTTTGCGTGACTGGCAAGTACCCAAGCAGATATTGGCCTTTATCTGTGCACTGGTCTCAGCCGTCCTCTGCGTTGTCTGGTCCTTTGGTCTGGTCTGGCACTCTGGCTGTGGTCTTCCTTCCTTCTCGGGTGCGGTGGCTCTCTTCACGCTCGTCGTCACTGGCAATGGTCACTGTTGTAGCTCGTCCATGGGGTCAGAGAGACAGAGAGAGAGAGACAGAGAGCTTCTTCTGTTGTGTAGCACCTTTATCCCAGGTTTCGTGTCCATTTGGGCGCTCTCCTGATTCTTGTCAATCAATTGATCAGGATTTGATCACCCTGATCGATAAGAATCCAATCAGGTGCTGCCACCCCGATCTCTGGGTGTGTACCCAGTGGCTATGCCTGTAGGCACTGGAGGCATGTAGGTCACATACCTTCCTCCCAAATAAGGGGTTAAGGTAAACAAGTCCGTTTGACCAGAGAGTGTCCATTGTCTTTGGGATGGCCTATTTCCTGTTTATTCAGTTGTCTGAGTTGCAGCCTGTTTGTCTTTTAGGCTGCAGCCTGTCGTTTTAGTTCTTGCCCAATTGTCCCAGAGTGCTTTACAAATCTTATGTGGCCCGTTTGGTCACAAGCCTGAGGTTGTGCCCTCTGGTACTAGTTTTCCCTACTAGTAGAAGCATCTATCCAGGCCTCATAGTGTCCTGTAAGTTTCAATAAGATCCCACCTCATCCTTCTAAACTCCAAAGAATACAGACCCAGAGCTCCTCATATGAAAACTCTTCATTCCAGGGATCATCGAAAGGATACTTTCTATGGTGGATCTGTAAAAATGGGGGAGAGTCGTAATGGACATGCCAAATTTCCTTAGTCTTCTGTGAAATAGAGATGTTGGTGGGTTTTCTTAAAATAGCACAATGTGGAGGGACCAGGACAGGTTATTGATGATATATGGATGGCATGGTACCACAGTGGTTAGCATTGCTGTCTCACAGTGCCAGGGACCCAGGTTCGATTCCAGCTTGGGCCACTTTGTGGAGTTTGCATGCTCTCTCTGTGTCTGCGTGGGTTTCCTCTGGGCGCTCCAGTTTCCTCCCACAGTCTGAAAGATGTGCTGGTTAGGTGTATTGACCATGCTAAATTCTCCCTCAGTGAACCTGAATAGGTGCTAGAGTGTGGCGACTAGGGGATTTTCACAGTAACTTCATTGCAGTGTGAATGTAAACCTACTTGTGACACCAATAAGTAAACTAAACTAATAAACAGAACAACTAGAAACTTGAAACTCTTGACCATCTCCACCTTTAATGTGGACAGGGACATGTTCAAAATATTGGTAAGGTTCCTACTGTCAATATCTGGTAGTGAGTATTGGGTAAAGATCACATCAGGCTGTGTTGTCTCCTTCATTTGGACAACTTGCCAACACTTGGTATGCACATGAAGTGAGACACTGGTGGATGATCAGTACTCATGCAGCAGTATTACAATAGGGAGTCTTCCTGGTGTTGCAACTCTCCCCAGGTGTTGTTCTCAGAGGCTGTTTATCCGACATGACCAGGCAATTTATCACCCTCTGGCTGGGATATGTCCCACCAGGTCATTACAATCCGGGATGAATTGGGAACTGAATAGCACCCTGTCTTTATTCAATCCCCTCTGTTGGTCACAACAAAATTTAATCCAAAAAGGAACCCTTTTCATGCATATTCTTCTCCCCAGACCCAACAGTTATGCTTTGATAGGAGCCAACTGAACCAGGTTTTCTTGAGTTCAAGATCGAGTTTACTAATGACTAAAGGCAAGAAAATGGTAAAACACAAGCATGTACCTTCATATAGATTAGAAAAGAGACTTCAGTTCAAAGTAAGTAAAAGGTATCGAAAACAGATCTTGAGTTATGAAGAGTAGGTGCCGTGCAGCCATTGTGATTCAACATTCCAGAAGTGTTGACTTCAGCAGAGAAATCTGAATTGGCTTTTGAATTCCAGTGTTCTGTAGTTCAGCGGGCAAGCTTCCCAGTTCTTTTTTCAGCTGCGGTCCTTGCTGCCTTCGCTGACTTCCACATTCAGAGAGAGAGTTTGAGATTTATCTGCAAAATAGCTATTTGCCGGGTTACTGTGAGTGTTTTTGCCGGGTTTTACTTCTGTGTCAAACTTCCAGCATTGGTTCTCAGGGAGTACACACTGACTGATAACCTGGGACAGCTCTTCAGCTGGTTTCTAATCCATTCTTTGTGCCTTCCAACTGAGAAGGTAAATCCACAGAAATCCACCTGTGCAGGGAATCTCTTGATGAGGCAGCCATTATGTCCCATTGCCTTGACCAGAGATGGTAATTAGTTTGTAAATACTTTTGAAGTATTTTGCCTGGAAACAGAGTAGTTCTATCGTCTCTCAGTATATCAGCCCCAGGAATTTAGCCAGTGATAATAGCCCTTACATCCACAGCGATCTTTGTATGTTGGCAGTGCCAACCTGTGCCAGGGGGCAATGCCAGAGCACTGCCTAGGCATGTCTCTCTCCCACCAGGGGCTATACTTACCTTGGCACCCCCGGCAGGATCCCCTCGAGGCTTTCCCATCTGCGGACGAGATTTCAATATCCTGTCGGGGGGTTATGTGGAGGGCGGCGGGCCCTTTAAACATATGTAAATACATTAAAATATATTTAGATGAGGTTCCCTTCTTTTAGCTATGCCATCAGCAAGGGGCAGAGAAAATCGACAAGTGAGGGCCTGCCAGCGAGGTTCCCCAACTCCCGTGAAATCATCGTTATTGCTGATGGCGAACTTGGGTGTAAAATCATCCCGCTATCTCAATGTTCTTTATCTTATTCTTGATCTCTGGTCAGTAGCCCAAGAATCCTTTGCTGTGTCACTGGACTAAATATCATCGATTGAGTTTAAATGTTTTACTTTGCTGTTAACTCCCAGATAGCTAACGACTGTCTTTTGTAAAGTCCGTTACTTCACAAATCAGTTTGGTTGTTAGTCTGAGCTGTTCCAGTCGGGTGTAAATCTGGAACCTACAAACTTGTTATTTTAAACCCAGGCACATTTACAGGTCTAATTATTAGGAGGTTAGTGGCTTCTATCTCTTGTGGGGGTTCCAGCACTTCATTTTCAGTGAGCTTTTCACCAAGACAGCCTTGGTTGAAGTCTAAAATTTGTTTGATTGCATCTGGTTTCCCAGACAGCTTGTCTCTGATTGAACGAGTAAATGGCTATCATTTATTTTGTTCAGCTGTAACAGGCGCAATGTGTGTACCTGTTCTTTCTGTCTGCAATGCCTTGACCAGTCAAGCTGCCTGGTTGCTGCCTGGGGTGGCACGGTGGCACAGTGGTTAGCACTGCTGCCTCACAGTGCCAGGGACCCGGGTTTGCTTCCTGGCTTAGGTCACTACCTGTGTGGGGTTTGCATGTTCTCCCCATGTTTGCGTGGCTTTCTTCTGGGTACTCCGGTTTCTTCCCATAATCTGAAAGATGTGCTGGATTGTCCATGCTAAATTCTCCCTAAGCGTGCCCAAACAGGCACCAGAGAGTGGTAACTAGGCCATTTTCATAGTAACTTCATTGCAGCGTTAACATAATCCCACTTGTGGCTAATAAATAAATGTTATTAAAACATAATTTAAATTTTAAAGCAATGCTTGGCAGCTAACTGTCAATCACCATTAATTAGCACATTCTCCATGGCAATGCTTCCACCAATCAGAGTCCACTTGCCAACCAATCAGCACTGTCGTCTCATACATTAGAAAGTTGTTGTTTCATCTGACATTTGTATTCTTGTGATTGTTCTGATGAGTTTAAGTTTAAAAGCTTCAACAAATGTCTATTTTCAGCAAGTTCTGTGCTACCCAATGACTATTTTTGCACAAGAATGAATGAAAGTGGAAAAAGTGCACAGTTTTTGTTTAATTGACCTCAGGATTTTCCTTCATTTCTTTCCGAGGTGGCTATCTGTGAAGGTTCCAAGTCTTTCCTGTTAACTGTATTCCAACTCCACCAATACTCTTTCAAATATCACCCCCAGGCTTGCCCTCAACCACCACACCCCCCCACCCCGGCCTCCCCCCCCAATTAAAATGCACCAGGTTTGTGTCTTTTTAGAAATTTATGAGAAGGTAAATATCGGAAGAAATGGTTGGGGAGGACCAGAGGAAAGAGGAGAGACAGAGACAGTGAAATTGCTGAAACCCCAAATGTTCACTTGCCACAGGTCTCAGGAAGTGTGGAAAGTTTGGAAACTGCCAGGCAGCACGGTGGCACAGTGGTTAGCACTACTACCTCACAACCCCGGGGACATGAGTTCGATTTCTGTCTTGGGTCACTGTTGTGCGGAGTCTGCACATTCTCCCCGTGTCTGTGTGGGTTTCCTCCCACAGTTCGAAAGATGTGCAGGTTAGGTGGATTGGCCATGCTAAATTGCCCCTTAGTGTCAGCGCGACTAGTTAGGGTAAATGCTTGGGGCCATGTGCATGGAACCTGGGTGGAACTGTGGTCAGTGCAGAATCGATGGGCTGGATGCACTGTAAAATTCTGTTCTATTTACCTGAACAGGTGCCTGATTGTGGTGATTTAGGAACTTTCACAATAACTTCACTGCAGTGTTAATGTAAGTCTACTTATGACACAAATAAAAGAAACTTTAAACACAAGTTGTCACCATTTATGAGGGTAGATTTGTGTCTGCTGCAAATGACACTACAGGATTCTGTGCAGGTGCAGACAGTTATCAGCAGCTATCTTGCGCTGGCAGGAGACACAGGCAGGGCATTCCCAGACCTTGCCTGGAGCTGGGACTCTCCAGCCCCGCTGCTGTGAACGGGGTGAGTGCCAAATTCTCCGCTCTCACTGGCAGCGGTGGCTGGGCGAGCGAGTGCGGTGAATTCTGACCAGAGTGTGTATTAAAGATGATAATGAATAATGCAAGATGCTGTTTCCCAGGAGGGTTGGTGTCTCTGTAAAGTTTTGCCAGACACATGTTCAGGAACACTTTGTCACAAGGGCATTGCACTAAAGCTAGGATAATTCCCTGAGAACTTTTTGAAGTTTCAAAGTGATCCTGAGGGTGAAAGACTTCAATGGTTTCAGATCTGTTACTGTGCCAAATTGAAGCTGTTCTAATGCAAAGCAGCTCTGATAAAGTAATGCTAATATTGATACCCAATTGAATTATCCAGTGATATAGGACTCACATTTAGCAAAGAAATATTGTTTTAAAATTAATAATCTGACCTTGACTTCAATGAACTCAAAGGCTAATATTTGCTTTTCTTTTGAATATTTAATTAAAAATTGGGATCCTTTGCGTAACAAGGAGCATAGAAAATACTCTGCTGTAATCCATCACTCCACCAGTCCACCAATTCACCTCTAAGACACTCCTGCACAGTGGTACAGTGGTTAGCACTGCTGCCACACAGTGCTAGGGGCCTGGGTTCAATTCCAGCCTTGGGTCACTGACTGTGTGGAGCTTGCACACTCCCTGTGTCTGTGTGGGTTTCCTCCGGGTGCTCCAGTTTCCTCCCACAGTTAGGTTGATTGGCCGTTCTAAATTGCTCCTTAGCGTCAGGGGGATATGGGTGGGATTGTGGTCAGTGCGGACTCGATGGACCAAATGGCCTCCTTCTGCATTGTAGGGATTCTATCATTCAAATTTCCCTCTCGGACTGTGCTTTATTTGGTCACCTGTCTTAATGCCTGCTTTGGCTTAAATGATAAAATCCCTACCACACAGAAAGGACAGACAGCCCATTCAGTCTGCACCACAGTGTTTATTAAAGATGATAATATATAATGCAAGATGCTGTTCTTGCATCTCTCCAACAGAGCATCTTACCCAGGCCCTCCCCTCTGCCCTATCCCCCTAAACCCACACATTTATCATGGCTAATCCATCTAATTAATATATTAATTAGACACTAAGGCTGAATTCTTTTGTCCCACCTACCACGGGAATCATAGTGGGCACAGTGGGGAGATGGGGAGCAGGAATATGCAAAGGTCCATTGCCCTGAGGGAGGATTTTCTACTCTTGGGAGAGTGCACCTAGAAACGCTCACCCTGAGGAACAATTTAGCTTGACCAAACCACCTAACCCGCACATCTTTAGACTGCTGGGGGCAAACCGGAGCACCTAGAGAAAACACACGCAGACACAGGGAGAAGATGCAAACTGCAGACAGTGGCCCAAGGCTGGAATCGAACCTGGATCGCTGGCGCTGTGAGGCAGCAGTGTGCCACCATGCGCCCCTTGATATTACATTCATCCGGAGAAAAACTATTGCTAACTTCAACCTCCACAGTTCAACAAAATCCTGGAGATAATCGTTTGTGTTGACTGCATTTTGTCCCTTTGTGAATGACACACCGCAATAGTTTATAATTGTGCAATGGTTACTTTTTAAATTTTTCCCAATGGTCCCCCCCTTTTCTGTAAATGTAAGCTCATGTTGGATACATTTCAATCAGCCCTTGGTTATTTGCTATTCTTCGTGTGGGTGGCACAGTGGCACAGTGGTTAGCACTGCTGCCTCACAGCACCAGCGACCTGGGTTTGATTCCCAGCTTGGGTCATTTTCTGTGCAGAGTCTGCATGTTCTCCCCATTACAGCGTGGGTTTCCTCCAGGTGCTCCTGTTTCCTCCCACAGAAAGATGTGCTGGTTAGGAGCATTGGTCATGCTAAATTTTCCCTCAGCGTAGGCGCCAGAGTATAATGATTAGGGAATTTTCACAGTAACTTCACTGCAGTGTAAATGTAAGCCTACTTGTGACACTAATAAATAAACTTTAAACTCATGTTGTTATGATCTTAGTTGAAACCAATAAATTTATTTTTAAATAAAAGAAGCAACTGATATCCCAGTTTCTTGCTGAAAGAATGAAACAACGCCAATCTACAGATTAAAACATAAGAATTTCTCCTGTACAATTCTCAATCAAAGCAAACATGGAATAGTATCTTAGGTAATTACCAAAATTCTCAAATGCAGAATCAACCTAAGTTAAACATGAAATAACAGGCAGATTACAGTCAATTGCAAACTGTAAGTTACATGTTAAATGTGTACAATTAAGAAACACTTTACATATAGTCTATCAGTCCACTCAGCATATTTCAGCATCTCAGTCCTTCAGAACTCTGTCATCCCCATGAAGAATTTCACTTCCTTCCCTTCTAGCATTTAGCCTCATCCTCCACTGACAGCCACACACAATCAACCAAAGTTCCATGGGCGCTTTCTTCACCCAAAATGACACACATCCGCAGAACCTCCTCAAATCTGCCAACAGTGGACTGGGAGTTGTAGATCCACTAATGTTATCTTCAAATAACAGAAACAGCTACAACAACTGTATACCTGGTTATATTCAGCTTCTAATCCTAGCCTCTGGTTTCTTTAACCTGCCTGTACTGCACCACTGGACTCATCGTCTGTGCTCTGATGGTTCTGTAGCCTTTTCATAGTTTCAACCAGTTTTAGTTTCCCCAGCAGGTTTGGTTTAGTCTCAGTTTCAGTCTAATTTTGCTTTGAAACTGGAAGGGTTTGGTAGTTTCTCAGCTTCACTTTTCAATTAGGGCCTGTCTCTAAAAAGCACATAGTTTGAAAGTGCTGATTCCATTACAAGATCTGAGTCTTTGACCGTGCATCAGCCAGCAGCTACAAGGAGAGCATCACAGGCAAATCTCAAGCTGTTCTCATTTGAGGTCCGCGTAAGTGCAGTTCCAGTAAGGTTTGGAAAAGGGAAAGTTACTATCTTTTGTCCTTTTTCCCAGGTGTTCCTACCAATGCCCTGACTGTGACCAACTAACTCAGCACAGGCCAATGACTGAACCTACAATCTTCCTGATCAGAGTGACCCAATGCAGAAAGTGAAGATTTACCCAACAATAGCTCTTTATCGCCATTTGTAAATCTAACTCTACAGTGAATCCAGAGCTTCTGAGTGAAAGCATGGAGTGAATGAATGGGTTAAAGCTTCACGGCCCATTCAACAGGTCGAGGTCAGTGAAAAATATTGCATTTATTAGTTACACATTTATAAACATTACATCTCCAGGGGACTTTTTATTCCACTCTTCACGTTGATATATAGGAGAAGTTGTAAATGTTGGATTTGTGATTAGTTATCTTTTAATTGACTACTTGGCAGAAGTACAGATGTGTTTTGTAGGTCAGGTCATCTCAAGTTGAGGCAAAATTTTGGCAAATACCATCCCGCCTACCCCTCCTCCAGCTTCCTGTTCTGTTACGGTAATGCTGACAACATCCGTTCTTGAAACTGTCACTTAAAACCCATTGGAGGCAAGTGAAGAAGAATGTGGTAACTGAGTCACCAGTCAGCCAGTTCCAGCTGGATAGGGGCAGGGTCAGGGTCTATCTCATCCCAAGCACGATGAGATTGACCATAAATTTCACTCTGCTCATTCCATCAAAAATTGTAAAGCAAAACACCCGTTTTCACGTTAGATCATTAAAGTGGCAATTAGTCCACTTCTGTTTTTGAGAAATACATGTGAAGATGCGTGTGAAATTATTGTGTCTAGTTCATATGACCGGAATTTTCATTGTTAGATTCTTTGGGTCACACTATAATGGTGGCAGTGGTTGGCATTGCTGCCTCACAGTGCCAGGGACCCAAGTTCAATTCTGACCTTGGGTGACAGTCTGTGTGGAGTTTGCACGTTCTCCCCATGTCTGCGTGGGTTTTCTCCAGATGCTTCAGCTTCCTCCCACACTCCAAAGATGTGAGCATTCGGTGTATTGGCCATGCTAAATTCCCCCCCTAGTGTCGGGGGGGGAATTAACAGGGCAAATACGTAGGGATAGAAGCTGGGTGGGATTGTTTTCGCTGCAGGCTCGATGGGCTGAATTCTGCACTATAGGGATTCTATGATCACAATGACTAGATATTGGGTGGATACTCCCAAAAGTAAGGGAGATAGGATGTTCTTTTGGGAGAGATTGATAACACTGACTCCAAACTAATGCTTGAACTCAATCTGATACTTGGATCAGCAAGTCATGAATTTTCCTTTTAAAAAGCAGCACCTCCAAATTTTGTCACTGGTGTCTTAAGACAATTAGACGTGAACTAGATTCCTGCAAAAAAAATCTCTTCCAACACTGAATCTTACAGTAAACAATAATTTCCTCCCACTCTTTCACAGAACAACATGTACCTGTTTAATGCAATGTCTGCTGAAAGGTCAGTTGATAGTTAAGGATTATTTGTATATTGCTCTTATTTTCAAGGTCACTGTGCCTTGTGTTGTGCAGAAGAACTTCAAAAAGTTAAATCTTAGACAGAAAGAAAGTGTTATTTTCTTATTAGGCATCTTACAGCCTTAGGGCGGCACGGTGGCACAGTGGTTAGCACTGCTGCCTCACAGCTCCAGGAACCCAGATTCGATTCCTGCCTCAGGTCACTGTCTGTACTTCTCCCCATGTCTGTGTGGGTCTCCTCCGGGTCCCAGAGTCCAAAGATGTCCCAATATGCATAGGTTAGGGAGATTAGTGGGGTAAAAATGTGGGTTACTGGTAAGGGCTTTTTTAATGGAATCCTTTGTCAGAGCTGGTGCAGACTCGATGGGCTGAATGGCCTCCTTCCGCACTGTAGGGATTCTATCATTCTGGACTCAACACTGAATTCAACAATGTTGGACTGTGAACTTTCTCCTCTGTCTTGACCCCCTTATTTTGTTTGTCCAAACCCACCTCCCACTTCCAGGCCATCTGTCACTTGTTCTTTCATTTTCCTTTTACTAAACACTGATTTTTTTTCTCCAATTAACATATCCTGCTATCGTATCTTTATGCTGCTATTAGCACGTTCTTTAGTCTTAAACTCTATCATTAACACTCGCTTTGTCTTGTGTCCATGGTATCTTTGTCAATCTCTCCTGAGCTCCCATTGTCTAACCTGCTCCACTTCCCCCCCTCAACTATATAATCCATCACATTTCTATCCCTATTCAGCTCTGAAGAAGAATCATAGCATAGAATTCCTACAGTGCAGAAAGAGGCCAGTGCAGATGGAGGGGGAACGTGCAAACTCCACACAGACAGTGACCCAAGGCTGGAATTGAACCTGGATCCCTGGCGCTGTGAGGCAGCAGTGCTACCCACTGTGCCACTGTCATTTGGACACAAAAAG
Source organism: Carcharhinus amblyrhynchos (assembly GCF_965287045.1). Classification (NCBI taxonomy): domain Eukaryota; kingdom Metazoa; phylum Chordata; class Chondrichthyes; order Carcharhiniformes; family Carcharhinidae; genus Carcharhinus; species Carcharhinus amblyrhynchos. The sequence continues at coordinate 11,802,389 of NC_137352.1, forward strand.
TTAACTGTTTCTCTTGCCACAGAGGTGGCGAGACTTGCTGAGCTTATCCAGTATTTTCTCTTTTCGTTATCTTGTAAAATACATTGCCTGAGCAGCACTGAATGAAACTTGTCAGACCATTGTGAAGAGCGAGCCTGTAGCCTTGCAATGATTAGATGATGATTTCCCACTGAGCTCTGATTTCATTTCATTTTATTTAACTCAGAACAATATCTGCAATTGTGAGGGTGCAGATTCTCTTCTCAAACTGTAGATTAGGTCACAATTTCAACCGTTCAAGTAATCCAAATTATTCTACCCGTAACTTTTTCTTTTCTGCTTCCCCCTTCTCAGGTTTGTGATTCATACTGTAATTAAGGACCCCACGCACTCCAGAAATACCCCCTTCTATCTTCTTCCGTCGGGTAAAAGATACAAAAGTCTGAGGTCACGTACCAAATGACTCAAGAACAGCTTCTTCCCTGCTGCTGTCAGACTTCTGAATGGACTTACTTCACATTAAGTTGACCTTTCTCTACACCCTAGCTATGACTGTAACACAAATTCTGCATTCTCTCCTTACCTTCTCTATGAACGGTACGCTTTGTCTATATAGCATGTAAGAAACAACACTTTTCACTGTATACCAATACATGCGACAATAATAAATCAAATCGAATTAAAATTTAACCGCCACAACTTGCATTTTAATGTAGAAAAATATTCCAAAGTCCTTCATAGCATGAGTAGAAAATATGCTTCAAATCAAATATTTATCAAAGGCTTAGTCAAACTCGTTAGTATTAAGGGCGGAGATAAAAGTGGAAACAAAAATACAAAATGCTGGAAAATTCCAGCAAGGTCTGACAGCATCTGTGGAGAGAGAATAGACCCAATGTTTTGCGTCGGGATAACCCTCCGTTCTCTCTGCAGATGCTGTCAGACCTGCTGAGATTATCCAGCATTTTTCTGTTTATGTTTCAGATTCCAGCATCTGCGGTAATTTGCCTTCATAAAAGAGGAGATATAGTTTAATAGCATTTGTGTTCCCTAAAAGATCAGTGGACTTATATTTGGCAGACCTGTGGTAAATGTGATTCTTAGTTTTATTATCTGAAGTGGAGGTTGGAGAGGAATTTCCTGACTGGCCCTGAATTTCTCTCTGGTTTTTGCTTCTCTTATTGGTTTACCCATCCGTGGAGCTTTGGTGGGTCTGTGTTGGGCTGTAAGTGTCAAGGCACTGTACTCCAGGCATCGTAAGAGTGGGCAGACTTCAGGACTAGCCGACCTTTCACATATCTTTGTAGCATGTTAGAATCATAGAATCCCTGCAGTGCAGAAGGAGGCCATTTGGCCCATCGAATCAGCACGGACCACAATCCCACCCAGGCCCCATCCCCATGCATTTACCCTAGCTAATCCCCTGACAGCAGGGTCAATTTAGCATGGCCAGTCCATCTAACCCACACATTTTCGGGCTGTGAGAGGAAACTGGAGTGTCCGGAGGAAATCCACACGGACACGGGGAGAACATGCAAACTCCACACATACAGTCAGTCAAGGTGGAATTAAACATGGGCTCCTGGTGCTGTGGGGCAGCAGTGCTAACAACTGTGCTGCCCCACGATCCTCTCTACTTTCTCACACAAACCATTCCTTTGTACATGAACCCTGACAGTGATTCCGGGCGTGCTGTCTGATCATGGGGGAGGGGATGGAGGCATCACAACCAACTTCACCCAACAACCACATTCCAGTTATAGGAATCATGACTTCTTTTAAGCCTTACATTCTCCTCTCAAGGTCAGAGATTCTGAGCTGCTGATAAGAGTTTTAGGGTGTGCCAGAGTGAAATCAGCTAACCAAATAAGCTACAGGGTGGCACGGCAGCACAGTGTATAGCACTGCTGCCTGACAGTGCCAGGGATGCAGGCTCGATTCTCGGCTTGGGTGACTGCCATGATCTCAGTGAATAGTAGGATCAGACTTGAGGGGCAGAATGGTCTACGCCTGTTCCTATGGGAAAGTGTGAAATTGTTCGCTCTGGCAAGAAGAATAAAAAAGCAGAGTATGACTTAAATGAAGGATGACTGCAGAATGCTGAGGGCTTTTTTATCCATTCATGGACATGGGTGTTGCTGGTTGACCAGCATTTACTGCCCATCCCTATCTGCTCAAGTGTAGTTGAGAGTCAACCGTATTGCTGTGACTCTGGAGTTAACACAGTAAAAAGTCTGACAACACCAGGTTTTAGTCCAACCGATTTATTTGATAGTAAACACACAAGCTTTCGGGTTAGTCCCTTCGTCAGGTGAATGGAGAGTTCTGGCATCAGACAGAGCATATAAAGCACAGACAGTTTACAGATTACTGATTAGAATGCGAATCTTTACACCTAACCTGCTGTTCAAGTCCTAAAGTGGCCGACAATGTGAGTGGAAGGAGCACTGATCACAGGTTAAAGAGATGTGTATCAGAACAGCAGATTCCCTTCCCCAAAAGGACATTAGTGAACCAGATGGGTTTTTATGACAATCAACAATGATTTCATGGTCTTCATTAGACTTTTAATTCTAGATTTTTATTGACTTCAAATTTCACCATGTGTCGTGGTGGGATTTGAACTTGGATCCCCAGAGCTTTACCCTTTATCTCTGGATTGCTAGTTCAGCAGCAATACCACAACCCCACCACCTCTCCCTTGGTGTTCTAGGGCATGAGTCACAAACGTCAGTATGCAGATGCAGTATGTAATCTCGAAAGCAAATGGAATGCCATGCTTTATTACGAAAGGAATTGAAAATAAAAGTAAGATGTTCAGTTATAAAGGGCATCAGTGAGACCACATCTCAAATACTGAATGGCCTTGACAAGGTGGACGTGAAAGGATGCTTCTTCTTGTGGGTGAATCCAGAACTAGGCAGCACTGTTTACAGATTTGTGGTTTTCCGTTCAGTAGAGAGATGAGGAAATTATATTTCCCTCGGAAGGTTGAGTGACTTTGGAACTCTCTGCCTCAGAAAGTGGTGGAGGCGGCCTCTCAGGTGGGAGACAGATTCTTGTTGAGCAAGAAAACCAAAGGTTATATGGGATAGATGGGAATGCAAACATAAACAGACCAGCCATGATTTTATTGAATGGCAAAGCAGGCTCAAGGGACTGAATGGCCTATTTCTGCTCCTGTTTCGTGTGTTCGCATTCTCTTAAATCATTTCCAAGTTTTTTTTAAAGATAATTCTTCTCTTGCTCAAATGGTGGGTTTCGTTTTATTAATCTTTTAAGCTTTTCGAACAAGATGTTTGGAACAGAAACGTACACAAAGGGCAAGTATTAGAAAAGAGTAGACACTTAGCCCCTGGCTTAAATGAAGATAGGCTAAAAATAATGAGTGATTGAGAGGGTACTGACTGTTCCCATTTGGACCATTTATTTCTATAAACAGGACATTCTCTAATGATCTGAATGTAGACTTGATTGTACCAGGATTTATACAATGTGAAAGGCAATTTCTTTGAAGGACATATGAAATGTCACATTCCAGTCAGTTCTCTGTACAGGAGATTTGAGTTCATTGTACAATGTGAGGAGCACTGTGGGATACTCAAATGGTTCTTTCATGGCTGGAGTTTGGGCTGGAATCTAGCCTGGAATGGACAAAAGCCACTTCTAATTACAAAAAAAATAGCACTATGCAGGGTTAGTTTAGGAATTTCTTTATTGGGACAGGCCCAAAGTGTAATATTGTGCTGAAATGGCAGGCTCAAGTTGTTTCTGCATTAAAAATGGAGAGCTAGTGCAGGTTTGACAGGCTGAATGGTCCCCTGTGCTGCAATGGTTCAGTGATTTTGTGAACTTGTTTAAGTCTTGGATGAACGAGGCAGCACAGTCAGATCAGAATTCTCTGAGCAGCAGAACAATGCCTCTACACTCTACAACATGGGTCATAGAATCATAGAACTCCTACAATGCAGAAAAGGCCATTCAGCCCATCGACTCTACAGGTCAGCGGTGAGTGTTTGCGTTGTAATATGCTGCAACTTCCATAGTGTTCATATAATGCCTATTTGGGAATTATTATAGGATGGGATTTTCTGGCCCTTCCTGGCTGTGGTACCTTTCAATCTCAATGATGCCAACCTTTGCCAAGGGCTCCCTAACCCCTGCACATTGTTTCTATTCACGTAATCAACCTCTTATATGCCTCAACAGAACTCCTGCTTAGTTTTCAGTCCTGGAACTGAACCAAGCTCCCTAGAACTTGCTTTATCATATTGATAGAATTGCAGTGTGAGACCACATAGGAGACCATTTGTTTTTGCTTGCTTTTTGATAAAGCTTTCCAATTAGACTTACAGCTCTACCCTTTACCCACAAGCCTGCAACTATTTTCCCTTCAAGTATTCGCCTTTTCGGTGCATTCCAAATGACAATAACTTGCCCCATAATTAATTTTTCCAAATGTCACTTCTGGTTCTTTTCTCAGCCACCTCAAATATTGTGGGCGGAATTTGTCAGCCCCTCTTGTCCCAGAATCAGGAAAGTCCGTCCAAGGTCAACGGAGCTTTGTATGGTCTATACCCCACCCGGTATGATTCCCATGGTGGGCGAGAGAGGAAAATCCCCCTATGTGTGACCTTTCTGACACTGGAATACAGTTGTTCCTTATTTACTCTATCAAAACAGTTACAAAGCCTCAATTTAATCTTCTCTGTTCTAAGGAAAAGATGCCCAGTTTTCATAATCAAGGGATCCTTGATTACGCTGGCTGCTTTTCCAAGGCAATGGGAAGTGTAGACGGAGTCAATGGATGGGGGGCTGGTTTGTGTGATGGAGTGGGCTTCATTCATGATCCTCTGTACTTCCTTGTCGTCTTGGTAAGAGCAAGGGGCCATACCAAACTGTGACACATCCGGAAAGGATGCTTTCTACAGTGCATCTGTAGGAGTTGGTAATAGTTGTAGCAGACATGCCAAATTCCCCTAGTTTCCTGAGAAAGAAAAGGCAGGAGTTCTTTCTTCATATGTAAGTAAAGTTTTATTACAAACTGCTTGTCAGAGCTGTAGTCTTGTTTCCTAATTACTGCTATTTCCGGGTACTTAGTGTTGCGACAGTATTTCCACACTAAACTCACCGCCACAGATTGAGGACAGAGCATTTTACACTGCAGTGGTTGAAATCCATAGTGTTAATCAGAATGGGAGTGAATTCAAGTCAGATCAGTTCCTGGCAGCTTCTAGAGGCCAGTGGTATTTATGGAGAGGCGGTGGCCTAGTGGTGTTATTGCTAGACCATTAATCCAGAGAGTCAACTACAATTCTGGGGACCCGGGTTCAAATCTTACCATGACAGATGGTGGGATTTGAATTCAATAAAAAATATCTGGAATTAGGAACCTACTGATGACCACGAAACCATTGTCAATTATTGGAAAACCCATCTGGCTCACCAACGTTCTTTGAGGAAGGAAATCTGCTGTCTATACCTGGTTTGGCTTACACGTGACTCCAGATGTTGTTGACTCTCAACTGTCCTCTGAAATGGCTGAGCAAACCTCTCAGTGAAAGGGCAACTAGGGATGGGCAGCCAAGTGAATGAGTAAAAAAATGTTACAAGGGCACGAGAATAGTCTGCGCTTCTACCCACCTGGACTAAAGCAGATAAAGCAATAGGAAAATAAACCAAAGGAGAAACTTGCCCGCTAAAACACATTGACAGAAAAATTGCAAAACAAAAGTTAGACTTGGGTATCTGAACTTTATAGGTTTGAAATTCATCTCAGGCAGTGACACAGACAGTATCGGACTGGCTGCCCATTCTACACAGTGTCTGATATTTCATTCCATTTTCTGTAGTGCAACTGAACACCAGGTATTGGATGTAATGGGCAGCAAATCTGATACCACCCATTACGTACCACCATCTGAGCCAAGTTTCTTGTCTTTATGAGTTACTATGGAGTCCCGTGAATCCTGTGCAAAGTTAAAATCCATTTTCCCTTTAATTTACATATATATCGACTCTTTGATGCTAACAGATTTTATTAGGATTGAGACATCAGTGATAAGAATAGGCCTTTGCAAACCCCCAGGCTATAAAATTAAGCAGGGACAATCACTGAATAAGAGGCTTTGGTTACTAGATTACCAGGACTTACAGGCCTAAATAGCCTGGGCTTTACATGGAAGTTTTGGGCTGCAATAACTAGAGACTAACAGTAGAGCTTTGTTGATAATATTGGGCAGTTCTTACATGCTCTGTGTCTTCCTGTGCACAGGGCTGACCTCACTCACTGCCAACATGTGACCCCTTTTGTACCCGCATCGCCCCAGTATTCACGTGACCATCTAGTCTACATTTTAGTTTGGAGAGCCCTGCTGTAACAATTCCCTTTAGCAGCATAACCCAAAGACAACTCAAGCCTCCTCTGACATCGGATACTCTGTGATCAGCCATTGCTGGGCAGCTTGGCAGAATACTGCTCAAGATATTATCATCAGCTGTAGCTTTTTATTTATTATTTATTAGTGTCGCAAGTAGGCTTACATTAACACTGCAATGAAGTTACTGTGAAAATCCCCCAGTCGCCACACTCTGGCGCCTGTTCGGGTACACTGAGGGAGAATTTAGCATGGCCAATGCACCTAACCAGCACGTCTTTCAGACTGTGGGAGGAAACCGGAGCACCACCCAGAGGAAACCCACAGAGACACAGGGAGAATGTGCACGGACAGTGACCCAAGCCAGGAATTGAACCTGGGTACTGTGAGGCAGCAATGCTAGCCACTGTGCCACCGTGCCACCCGTTTATCCTCCGAGTACAAATACCCTGGCATCCAGTGCTAATTGTAAGCATTCGCCTACTGAGCTGGTGTATCTCACGTTTCAGCATTCTGCTGTAACCTGGGGGAAAGTTTTAATTTAGCAAATGAACAGCACAGAGAGAGAAAATGGACTCAATCCCATTTCCTGAAATGGGTAGTAATTAAATCTTATACCATTAGGACCTATCAAAGCAAAATATCAGTACTGTAAAATTACGTTGCTGGTAATTTGAATAGAATTGGTGTTTGATTGCAATATAAAGTGTTTTGCAAATTCCCAGTCTTGCAATTAGAATGCTCCACTAGATATGCGTCAATCTCCAAATTAACTCACAGGGTTTTAATATGTTTTTAACTATAGCCCTTAATTGAAGACACTTAAAAATTTATGATCCTATCAGATTTTAAAATTGGCCTGTTGGAGTCAATTAGATTCCATGAGTCAAAGTATGAACCTTTTCGAATGTGTGGCTTCATCAATAGAATCCTTATGAAGATGGTCAGGATCCGCTTTTCCTTCTGGGTTGCACAAGACGAGTGAAAATGTTGCTGTTTCTAATCAAATGGCTCAAAATCAGCCAGCTACAGCTTAGAGGACTGGATAAAAACTTTACTTCCGTACACTTCTTTCAGAAGTGGTGAGCAGTACCTATTCGGAGTGTTAAGTGATTTATCACACTGGTCTGTCACAACCTCCAACACCTTGTATCACAAACATGGGCTATTATGCCACTTATGATCAAGCAAACATTCCTTTCAGTGCAATGAGTCCAGGTGGATCTGACCCCTTGTGTTTCTCCGTTGGCCCTCTAGCTCACCTATTCTTAGGACACTAAGGGACAGGCCTCATGGCTGGAGCAGTTAGAGAACAAAGAATAATACAGTCCAGGGACAGGCCCTTCAGCCCACCAAGCTCGTATTGATACATGGTTTCTATCTGTTCGCCTCCCGGTCATGTGTCTATCAAGATACACCTTGAACGTTGCTGATGTGCCTGCTTCCACCACCTCCACTGGCCGTGTGTTGCAGGCACCCACCACCTTCCCCTAAACTTACCACCCCTCAGCTTACACCTATGTCCTCTGGAAGTCAATCCTTCCACCCTGGGAAAAAGCCTCTGACTATCCATCCTGTCCATGCCTCTGTTAAAAATGATAACTATTCACTTTGGCTCTATAATGAGACCTATGTTAATATCTGTCGCTCATACTGTGTGTTGAAACCTAGTTCACTTCTAGTTTACCTCTTATATTGTCATCTCCACTCTACGGCCGGTGGCACAGTGGTTAGCACCAGGGATCTGGGTTCAATTCCCAGCTTGGGTCACTGTCTGTATGGAGTTTGCATGTTCTCCCCGTGTCTGTGTGGGTTTCCTCTGGGTTCTCCAGTTTCCTCCCACACTGCGGGTTAGGTAGATCGACTAAATAAATTGCCTGTTAGTGTCAGGGGGATTAGTTAGGATTAATGCATGGGGTTATGGGGGTAGAACTGGGTGGGATTGTGATCAATGCAGACTTGATGGGCTGAATGGCCTCCTTCTGCCCTGTAGGATTCTATGATTCTACGTCACTCTGCCCACCTATTTCTGACTCCGCCAGGTATTAGTTGTCTAATTGCCTGGCTTTTATTGTGACAAGGGTATTGTGTGATATAAGGATATGTGAGCCTGATGCTCCCCCTCCTGTTTTCCATCCTTCAGTTTTGCCACGTGTGTACTTTGCTCTGGCCGAGAAGGCAGATGAACACGAAACCTTGTGGCAATGCCACTCTGGAGTCGGCTGCCAAGGATTAGTGAAATCCCCCATTCCTTCCTCTGCCTCCTCTGTATAGCTGAGACTGATTAATTGCCACATATCCCAAGCACTAACCCCAGGATATCTCATGCAATATAATCATATCATCCATAAGCGTCTACTGTAACTGGGGGAAGGTAAATTTGTAATATTTAGTCTCTCTGAGGCAGGTTATTCGTGTGAGAATCTGCAGCAGCAACATCAAGAGTACCTTCAATATCACAAAACTGTGTTGTCCGTGCAGCAGAGAGAAGAAAAAAGGGACTTGGAGGAAAAGGGATACTTGGAAAACCTGGTCCAAAAACAGAAAATGCCTGAAAGTCTCAGCAGGTCTGACAGCATCTGTGACGAGAGAATAGAGCCAACATTTCAAGTCTGGCTGATCCTTCATTAGGGCTAAAGAGAACTGAAAATAAGATGAAATTCAAACTGTTGTGGGTTAGTAGGGGTGCATCGTGGAGCAGGAGAGGTTGGATAGAGGATCAGTGATAGGTGGAAGCTAGGGAGAAATTGGAAGATTTCTTTGTGTTTATCCAAGGGATGTGTGCATTGCTGGCTGGGCCAGCATTTATTACTCATCCCTGAAGGCATTTAAGAGCCGATCACATTACTGTGAACCTGGAGTCACTTGTGGAGCAGACCAGGTAAGGGCCATCAAACCATAGAATCCCTAAGTGCAGACAGAGGCCATTCAACCCATCAGGTTAAGCACTGATGCTTTTCTGAAAGAGCACCTGACCCAAGCTCACCCTACCATATCCCTGTAACCCCACTTATTTACCATCTTTGGGTGCTAAGGGACAATTTATCATGGCCAATCCACCTACCCTGCACAGACTGTGGGAGGGAGCCAGAGCGCCTGGAGGAAACCTGCACAGACACAAAGTGTGCAACCTCCAAACAGTCAGTGACCCAAGGCCAGAATTGAACCCAGATCCCTGGAGCTGTGAGGCAGCAGTGCTAACCACTGTGCTACCATAACGGATTTCCTTCCCTAAAGGACATTAAAGTTAAAGTTTATTTATTAGTCACAAGTAAACTTACATTGCAATGAAGTTACTGTGAAAATCCCCTAGTTACCACACTCCAGCACCTCGGGGAGAATGTGCAAACTCCACACAGACAGTGACCCAGGCCAGGAGTTGAACCTGGATCCCTAGTGCTGTAAGGCAGCAGTGTTAACCACTGTGCCACTGTGCTACCCCACTAGTGAACTAGATGGATTCTTACAACAATTGGTAATCATTAGACTTTTAATTCCAGATTTTTAGGGAATTTAAATTTTATCATCTGACTTGGTGGGATTTGTACCTGGATCCGCAGAGCACATTAGCCTGGGTCTCTGGATTACTAGCCCAGCAACAATGCCACAATGGCACTGCCTCCCTGAGACATGGACAAAAAGACAAAGGGAATTTAAATGGTGGCGATCATGACTAAGAAGGGTGCTGATAGTGGCACATAAAGAGACCAGAATGTGTTAATGGCAGATCAAAGGTAAACAGGCCAACCTGGAATAGGTAACAGATGGATCTAGTGAGGTGGGGTGCAGAGGTTAGGGAAAAAAGGATGGAAAGCGAGACAAAAAAGGGGTTGGAGAAATGAATCAATAAACCCACGTAGGGTAAGACAAAGACGGAGACAGTCACTGAGGAAGGAAATATGGCTGTGAAAGCAAGTTTATTGATTTCACTGCTTGATGAACCTTGTTTTATTTCCAGGCCTAAACAACGCTGTTAGTCTCCTGCATTGTGAGTCTCAGCCGCTGACCTATTGTCTTTCAATTTATAAAGCAAAAAAAATTCCAAGAACAAGACTGATGACAATAATAATTCCTTGCAGCCAAAACAAAGGTTTTTCCTTACTTCATCCAACTACAAGGCACAGGACAGTAAGTCACCATCACTTTTGCAGGATAACTAGGAATGAACCACTAACGGAGTAGCACTCAGTAGAAGTGTCATTTTGGCACAAAACATTAACTCTGCTTCTCTTCACAGACCAGGCCTGCTGAGTTTATCCAGCATTTTCCATTTTTTAAAACAAATGTGAGCTAGAGTTCACCGCGGTGGCACAGTGGCATGGCTGCCTCACAGTGCCAGGGACCCGGGTTCAATTCCCGGCTTGGATCACTGTCTGTGTGGAGTCTGCATGTTCTCCCTGTGTCTGTGTGGGTTTCCTCCGGGTGCTCTGGTTTCCTCCCAGGATGGAGAATGTGGCGCTCAGCCAGATCTCTGCTCACTGCAGCGGGACTGGAGAATCCCGTCAGTGTGAATGGCTGGAAAATCCCGGCCATGGTGAACAAACAAATTTAATAAAGAACTAAAATTTCAATTAACGTAAGTGACTAACAGCTGTGCTGCTTTACGGCTTTAATATCTCTAGGTTCAGCTGACAGATATAAAGCTTCACACTGACCTCAGCTGAACTTTGTTGTGTTAGTCTGTGGCCTTGAATGCACTTTGTGCTATCTATTTTTCTGTATCTCTCCCACGAATTTTCCAAACCTTCTAGACTGCATAGGTCTCAGTGTTTAACCACTTTAGTTGCCACAGAACCTCCTTTACTGAAAAAAATCACTTTTATTTTCACCGGCCATTATGGTGCCCATTTGAGTCCTGACTAATCACTTGTATGAATCAAGCTTTGCAGCATTAGACCGAATTAAAAAGCATCAGAAACCCAGGGGTTGTTTTTGCTTGCTTACAATTATTATATCAATTCATTCCAGACGGAATTGGCCAAATCAGTGCAAAATATCACAGACGTGGACTATGCTCCAAACCATTTGAGCTTGTGTTTTCCACAATCTAGTTGCACTGGTCTAAAACTCCCTTCCCGTGGTGAGTAATGAGTCCCTATCTCACCAGTGCTCAGGGCACAGTTATACAAATACCAGGGGTGGGGATGGCAACATTGTATTTGCTCCCAGTAAATCATTAATGTTATGAAGCCTTCCAGGTTTTTTTTTAACCAAGGTCAGGACTGAAAGACATCAACAGGCGTTGCAACTGGGTGCTCGACATTGGCAAACAGTAGCAAGTGCAGGCAAAGGACAGTTATAGGGCCTCGGAGACATTACCTTTTAGCTGTTGTAGCACCGCTTCTGACTTCTGTCCAAAGACAAATTCTTCCTGTACATCGTGGAGGCAGGTAGCACAGCGGTCAGCACTGCTGCTTCACGGCATCAGGGACCCGGATTCAATTCCAGCCTCGGGTCACTGTCTGTGTGGAGTTTGTACATTCTCCCCATGTCTGTGTGTGTTTCCTCCATGATGTGGGGATGCCGGCACTGGACTTGGGTAAACACAGTAAGAAGTCTGAGAACACCAGGTTTAAGTCCAACCAATTTATTTGATAGTAAACTCGCTTACTATCAAATAAATCGGTTGGACTTAAACCTGGTGTTGTCAAACTTCTTACTGTGTTTCCTCCAGGCATTGCGGTTTCCTCCCACACTCCAAAGGTGTGCAGGTTAGGTGGATTGGCCTTGTTAAATTGCCCGTGTTGTGGGACTAGCAGGGTAAATATGTGGGCCTACAGATATTGGAACTGGATGGGATACTCTGTTGAAGAGTTAGTGCAGACCCAATGGGCCGAATAGCCTCCTTCTGCACTGTAGGGATTCTAATTCTATGATTCTACCTTAGTGACGACTTTCCTATTGCTTTATTCCTGCAGCATGATTACCTAAGGTATTTGCCATAATTCTTATTGGCTTTCTGAGCTGGGTTCAAATCCCACCACAGCAGATGGTGGAATTTGAATTCAATAAAAAATATCTGGAATTAACTGATGACCATGACACCACTGCCAATTGTTGGAAAAGTCCATCTGGATCACTAACGTCCTTTAGGGAAGGAAATCTGCTGTCCTTACTCGGTCTGGCCTGCATGTGACTCCAGAGCCACCGCAAGGTGGTTGATTCTCAACTGCCCTCTAGAAGGGACTAGTTAAGGACAATTAGGGATGGGCAATAAATGCTGGCCAGCATGTCCCACAGATGAATAAAAAAAGAATTAGCCATAGTCCATGATGCCACTTTCTCATGAGTGGTTATATCGTTTGAAGGGCATCACTCCACATCAAGCATAGGGCCAAGCAAGGAGGCAGCTCTCCCTGAACTATCCCTGTTAACACATTGTAAATCCTCATTGGAAACCCCAAAATAAGACACAGGGAAAAAGAGAGAAGTCCCTAAAAGACTGTGAAAAGGTACTTGCTATGATTATTGCTTGCTGCTGTATTTGTCCATTTATACTGTAAGAAACAACACGCTGGTGAGCAGCCTGAGAAGCTTCCACCACTTCATACCAAGAGAACAGTATGGCACAACAACATTACAATAGAATCATAGAATCCTACAGTACAGAAGGAGGCCATTCAGCCCATCAAGCCTGCACCGACCACAATCCCACCCAGGCACCACACCCACAACCCAATGCATTTACCTTAGTTAGTCCCTCTGAGGGCCAATAGCATGGGCAATCCATCTAACCTGCACATCTTTGGACTGTGAGAGGAAACCAGAGCACTTGGAGGAAACTCATGCAGACTCCACAAAGACTCCACAGTGATCTCAGCTAGGAATTGAACCCAGGTCCCTGGCGCTGAGAGGCAGAGGTGCTAACTACCATGTCACCATGCACTGCTGCAGTTGTGGGTCCTGCAAAGAGTGAGTCTATACTTGAGATAACAGTGCTGTGGCTCACTGCCCCACAGAACATCACCCATAAGAGATAATTGAAGATGCCCATGCCATTTAGTCCCTTAGCTGGAGATTAGGCTGTGTGGCTTAGCTGGGTAACTGGAGATGAAAGGGCTGAGGTGTCTGAGCTATGAGAAAGAATTTGATCGGCTGGGGCTGTTTATCCTTGGAGCAGCGAGTGAGCGCCTGTTAGAGGTGTATAAGATTACGAGGGATGTAGATAGCGAGGGCTAAAGAGTCACTTTTTCCTTTAGCAGAGGGGTCAATAACCAGGGGGGCATAGAATTAAGGTAAGAAGTAGAAGGCAAAGAGGGGAGTTGAGGAAAAACCTTTTCACCCAGAGGGTAATGAGAACTCACAGCCTGAAAGGGTGGCTGAGTCAGAAGCTTTCATAACATTTGAGAAGTATTTAGACATTCACTTGTGCTGCTGTAACCTCCAGAGCTATGGGCCAAGCAGTGGACAATGGGATTAGTGTAGTCAGATCATTGTTGACTGACATGAGCATGATGGACTGAATGGCCTCCTTCAGTGCAGTAAATGTGTATGGATCAATGAAAGTAGTTTCCTAAATTGTTTTTCTTTTGTTATTGGCTTATTTTTGTTGATAACCTTTCTCTTGTTTCATGCCTTTTTTTAATGGAAGCTTACGGATGATCTTATAGATGTCTATAAAATAATGAGGGGCATAGATAAGGTAGATAGTCAACACCTTTTCCCAAAGGTAAGTGAATCTAAAACTAAAGGGCACAGCTTTATGGTGAGAGGGGAAAGCTACACAAGGGTCCAGAGGGGCAATTTTTCCACGCAGAGGTTGGTGAGTGTCTGGAACAAGCTGCTAGAGGTAGTAGTAGAGACAGGTACAATTTTGTCTTTTAAAAAGCATTTAGGCAGTTACATGGGTAAGATGGGTAGAGGAATATGGGCTAAATGTGGGCAATTGGGACTAGCTTCGTGGTTAAAAAGAAGGATGGCATGGACAAGTTGGGCCAAAGGGCCTGTTTCCATGTTGCCAACCTCTATGACGCTATGCCTTGTGTCTCTTATTTAGGAACATGCTCATTGTGTTAAATGACCCGTTTCTTATGTTTTATTTCCTGGTTTTTCACATTTGTGTTTAAATTAGACCGTTCTCATTCATTTGGAATGTAACCTAATTGACTAATCACTTAACATATTGAAATAATAGAATGCTGTGATATACCTTACTATCAAAACTAAACAGAACATCACAGCCCAAAAATAACTGTTGGATGATATTAAGAAAAGCTTAACACATTCATATGATATCCCTTTATCCACTAGCTTAACCAAGGTGTTAACAACAAATGCGTTAACACCTCTATTACACGGGAGAGAGAAGCACATCATAAAGCGTGTGAGATATTTGTCCGTTATCATCAGCAATAAGCATTTCTAGGTTCGTATCTTCAAAATGATGTACAGCCTGCACTGCTTTCTGCAATGATCAATCTCTGTTTAATCTCACTCCCGGTGTGCGTGGTGCTGATTGCGCAGTCATTTAATTTTGCTACAACATCAAGAGGGTCTTGGTTGTATCCGATTTTCTGCTGCCAAACCTCCTGTGTATTGCATCCTCAGCCATCTGACTCTGCCTGAAAATACATTCATTCAAGCTGATGTTCCAAAGTATCCTAGTTACCTTGGTGTGTCAGAGTTTGTAACTGCTTCAAGTCTAGCGCCACAAGATCTCTGACCAAATAAAGCCATCCAGACCCTTAGTGCTGGTGGAAGATCACTTGGAATTGTAGGATAGTATAGAATCCCTATAATGCAGAAGGAGGCCAGTCGGTCTATCGAGTCTACACTGATCACAATCCCACCCAGGCCCTATTCCCGTAACCCACATATTTACCCTGCTAATTCCCCTAATAAATAAAGGGCAATTTAGCATGGCCAAACAACCTAACCTGAAGGAAAGCGGAGTGCCTGGAGCAAACCCGCACAAACATGGGGAGAACATGCTGACTCCACACAGACAGTGACCTGTGGCCAGAACTGAACCTGGTTCCCTGGCGCTGTGAGGCAGCAGTGCAAACCATAGTGCCACCATGCTGCTGATTACTCACTGAATTCTTTGTCAACAATTTTGATTTATGATGAATGCACCTTTTCCATTCAGTAAATCACTCCACCACTCAGCGCAAAAAGTGTGCAATGGATAGAAAAGGTAAGCGAAAATTTCAAATCTTAAGCAATATATACATTAACTGATAGACACACACACACACACACACACACACGCTTATGCATCAGAATATATGAACTAGGAGCAGGAGAAGGCCACTCAGCCCATCTTACCTGTTCCACCATTCAATAAGATCAAGGCTGATCTGATTTTAACTTCAACCCCACATTCCTGCCTATCCCGATTACTTTAATGAGCATCACCATATTTCTAAACAGTGACCCCTAGTTCCAGATTCTCTGACAAGAGGAAATATTCCCTCCATCAATACCCCTCAGGATCTAACAAGCCACCTCTTACTCTTCTGAACTCTAGTGGATACAAATCTAAACCTTTCAACTTTTCCTCATAAGACAACCCACCATTCCTGATGTTAGTCTAGCAAACCTTCACATATATACAGAGTCATAGAGGTTTACAGCATAGAAACAGGTCCTTTGGTCCAACCTGTCCATGCCGCCCCTTTCTTTAAATTACTAAGTTAGTCCCAATTGCGTGCGTTTGGCCCCCATATCCCCATCTGACCCATGTAACTGTCTAATTGCTTTTTAAAAGACAAAATTGTATCTGCCTTTAGTACTACCTATGGTAGCTTGTTCCAGACACTTATCACCTTCTCTGTGGAAAAATTGTCCCTCTGGAGCCTTTTGTATCTCTCCCCTCTCGCCTTAAACCTATGCCCTCTAGTTTTAAACTCCTCTACCTAGCTAATTTATGTCCCTCATTATTTTATAGACCTCAATAAGATCAACCTTCTATGCTCCAGAGAAAATAGTCCCAGTCTATCCAACCTCTTCTTATAACTCAAGTCCTGGTAGCATCCTAGTAAGTCTTTTCTGCAGTCTTCCTAGTTTAGTAATATCTTTTCTGTAATAGGGTGACTGGAACTATACCCAGTTTTCCAGGTGTGGCCTTACCCAATGCCTTGTACAACTTCAAGAAGACATCCCAACTCCCGTATTCAATGTCCTGACCAATGAAACCAAGAATGCTGAATGCTTTCTTCACCACTCTGTCCACCTGTGACTCCACTTTCAAGAAGCAATGAACCTGTACCCTTAGATCTCTTTGTTCTATAACTGTCCCCAACGCCATTAACTGAGTAAATCCTGCCCTGGTTCGATCTACCAAAATGACCACCTCACATTTATCTAAATTAAACTCCAAGTGCCATTCATCAGCCCACTGACCCAATTGATCAAGATCCTGTTGCAATCCAAGATAACCTTCTTCACTGTCCACTATGCCATTAATCTTGGTATCATCTGCAAACTTACTAACCATGCCTCCAAAATTCTAATCCAAATCATTAATATAAATGACAAATAATAGTGCACCCAGCACTGATCCCTGAGGCACACAGCTGGTCACAGGCCTCCAATTTGAAAATCAACCCTCTAACTCTGTCATCCAGCCTATTTTGTATCCATTTAGCTCCCTCACCCTTGATCCTGTGAGATTTAACCTGATGCAACAACCGACCATGCGGTACCTTGTCAAAGGCCTTGCTAAAGTCCATGTAGAAGACATCAACTGCACTGTCCATGTGGATATCAGCTGCACTACACACACACACAGAGACACACACACACACACACACACACACATACACACACACTGATATACATATATATCTTTAGTGTTTTTTATTATTTGTTTGTGGGATGTGGGCATCACTAATATAGCCAATATTTATTACCCTTCCCTAATTGCCCTTGAGAAGATGCATAAGAATGTAAGAATAAGGTGGGGATCAGCCATCTACTTGAACCATTGCAGTCTATGTGTAGGTACACTCATAGTGCTCTTAGGGAGGCAGTTCCCGGAATCTGACCCACCAACGGCAGAGGAGCGCAATGTATTCGCAAGTTAACATAGCATATGACTAATATGTGGGCATCTTGCAGAAGGTGGTGTTCCCATTCATCTGCTACTCTTTTTTTTGCTGTTGGAGGCCAGATGTTAAATGTGCAGTCAAAGAAGCATTGGCAAGTTGCTGCAATGCATTTTGTAGATGGTACACACTGCTGTCACTGGGTGTGGTGTGGGAGAAGTGAATGTTCAAGTTGTAGATGGATTGCAAATCAAGTTTCACGAGCTGTCATTTTATATCTGATTATATCTGGCCTACTAACCACTGCGCCACTGCGCTGCCCTTTCCATATCCATGTTAATATGTTACCTCCTACACCATGAACTTTTATTTTATGCAGTAACCTTTGCTGTGGCACCTTATCATTATTAGCCAACTCAAGGTGCGATTTAGATGTCTGAACAGATCAGGTGTTGCGTTGCAATAAGTTCCTGCCACAGTGTCACTTACAGTCAGTGTTTGCTGTGCATTGCACATCCTGGCCCTTTAGAGAGGGGAAGCCATGTTAGAGGGGGAATTGATGGAGGCAACCCAGTTATCAGGCGATAACTTCAAACAAGCCGGGATCTGCGGGAGGGTCTGCATGCCCATGAGACAAGAGATACTTTGGTTATTCAAAGGTTCCAATAACTTTGTGGCCCTTCTCCTGTTAGCTCCCTATCATCAACAGCAGAACCACATAAGGGCAATGTGAGTCACCAAACTATGTTGAGCAGATGGACCCATATGAACACAAACACCCATAACAGCAACTGGGAAATTCAATTCAAATCCATCATATCATACAGAGAGATAATGAACAAATGCAACCTGAGAATCAAAAGGGACCCTTTGCATGGTATGCTTCAGTTTATGCAAAAGGTTTCATTTTAAGATATTTCTGCCTATGTAACTGATATGCTAAGCTTTAAAGCAAAGTTGACCACATTTTAATACTCAGCAGGCATGCTGGGAATAGCTTAGAAATCCACTGCATTTTTGAAACAGGCTTTTCATAAGCCAATACAAACACCTTCATGGACACAGCTGCAAATTGTTTACGAAAGTTAGAGACACAGTTTGTACCAACAATTTCAATAACACAGATAAATACTAACTTTGTATTATAGTATTATAGTCACAGACCCATGTTTCATCATTTCAATCCAGAGTATGCTTTGAGTTTTTGATCAGCTTTTGCTGGTATCTCCATTTCTCTCTCTTTCTCTCTCTCAAGTAATCCTTTTTTCACTTTCTGTAGTATGTTAATTTTAAGATTCTGCTCAATAAAAGAAGTTGGACTTCGTATCAGTGCTGTCTACTGTCAGAGAGTTAGTGCAGACTCAATGGACTGAATGTTCTCCTTCCACAGTGTAGAGATTCTATTATCGCACTGCTTTCTTATCTCAGATTTTACCGCAGGACATTTGTGTCTTAAAGGCACCTTTAAGACTTGATTAGCTATAAAGACTCGCATTCTAATCAGTATTCTGTAAACTGTGTGTGCCTTTATATGCTCTGTTTGTGATCACCTGACGAAGGGGCAAATTCCGAAGGCTAGTGGAGTTTACTACCAGGACTTTAATCTGGTGTTGTGAGACTTCTTATTGCATGTAATCGCCCAGATCTCACCTTGCATTTGGTGCCATTTATCTTTGACTGATGTTAAACAATGTGCTTAAATAATGCTCACACTTCCAATGATTCCCCTCAAAGGAATGCCACCTTGCACTGATGACTTGTCTCTGATAAAGATTGCTGTTGCACGTGGCAGGGTAGTGATGTGATCAGTGGGGTTAACATCAACCAGAATCCAAGATGATAGCTACTTATAAAAGCAAATTTCTGTGGACGCTGGAATCTGCCCCTCAGGATTTGTCCCCCACACCATCCCCACTCTGGCCTGGAACCCCACCCTCCTCCGCTCTACACCATGACACCCCCCTCCATGCTGGGACACCCCTCTCTTATCTGGATGGCAACATTGCGCCCCATGCTCCAATCTGAGAGACCATCTCCCCACTCCCCTCATCTGCCCCCACGCCTACCGCCCACTGCAGGACAACCCCACCTTCCCCTGTCCTTGCTGTGGTCTAGGACATTCTCCCACCCCACTCCTGGTCCCTCCACCCCACTCCTGGTAAAGCACTTACCTTGGAAACTTAACATCTCCTTTTAAATTGTCCCTTTAAACATTCCCTTCATGGCAGCTACTACTGAAAAAAATTAAAGTTTATTTATTAGTGTCACAAGTAAGGCTTACATTAACACTGCAATGAAGTTACTGTGGAAATCCCCTAGTCGCCACACTCCGGCACCTATTCAGGTACACTAAGGGAAAATTTAGCACCCAACCAGCACGTCTTTCAGACTGTGGGAGGAAACCTGAGCACTCAGAGAAAACCCATGCAGACACAGGCAGAACGTGCAGACTCCACACAGAGAGTGACCCAAGCCAGGAATTGAGCTCAGGTCCCTGGCGTTGTGAGGTAGCAGTGCTAACCACTGTGCCCCCATGCCACGCTGGGGGGGGGGGGGGGGCGGGGGGAGACTTACCTCTCTGTGCCCCAGTTAATCCACACTGATGCTGATCGGCAGTTCCCTGCTCCTGTCTCACCTAGCCTGAGTGAGGAAGGTTGGCCGAGATAGGGGCTTCGGAGTCCTGGCATGGGTAAGTCCATTCAGAGTGGCAATCTGACAGAGATCGCCACTCTGAGGAAGTTGCGGGTCACTATCTTTTAAAGGATCAAACATGTACATCATTAGCAAACTTCCAGCAGCTAATTTCAGCAACTCCATGCAGAGTTGCTGAGGTACATTTAGTACAATATATCACTCCTTCCTGCATTCCAAAATATCGCTGGGTGACACATCCACTTTTACTGGAAGTGAGTGAGTAATAACGTTAATGGAGCGTTGCCAGGTTTGAGCGACAGGTGACAGCTGTGTCAGCTGTTACTCAGTTGCTAACGCTCTCACCTCTGAGTCAGAATGTCGCAGGTCCCAGGGCTTCAGCACAAAGATTTTGCCCGATACTCCACTGTGGCACTGAGGGAGTGCAGCACAGTTGGAGATGCCGTCTTTCAGGTGAGAATTTATGCTGAGGTCCTGTCTGCCCATGCAGGCGGCTGTGAACAGGGGACTTAACCTCGGTACTCTGGACAATATTCACCCCTCAATCAACGTCACAAAAATAGATCATCTGATCGTTATCACATTGCTGTTTATGGGGTCTTGCTGTGTACAACTTGCCTGCTGAGTATCTTGCATTACAACTGTGACCACACCTTAAAAATGCTTCATTAGCTGTGAAGTGCTTGTGACATCCTGTGATAGTAAAAATGTAAGTTTTTGTTTCTTTTTGGTTTATTCCCCCTCTTGTCTCCTGCTAAATGTTAGTAGGTGATATATACAAATCTTACAAATGCAGCCAGTTGTATCACGGGTGGCACAGTAGTTAGCACTGCTGCCCCACAATGCCAGGGACCTTGGTTGATGACCAGCCAACTTCCTCACCATTTCTTAATTAGAACACAGGAGACAAACTTTCACACATTCAATGAGATCATGGTTGAGCTGTTACTTAATGGTGGCACAGTGGTTAGCACTGCTGCCTCACAGCACCAGGGACCTGGGTTCAATTCCAGCCTGGGGTGACAGTTTGTGCAGAGTTTGCACGTTCTCCCCGTGTCTGCACGGGTTTCCTCCAGATGTTCCGGTTTCCTCCCACCCTCCAAAGTTGTGTAGGTTAGATGGATTGGCCATGGTAAATGTGAGGGGTTATGGGGGTAGTGTGGGGGAGAGGGGCTGGGTAAGACACTCCAGCTGGAGTTCTCTGGCTGTTC
This sequence comes from Carcharhinus amblyrhynchos, assembly GCF_965287045.1. Classification (NCBI taxonomy): domain Eukaryota; kingdom Metazoa; phylum Chordata; class Chondrichthyes; order Carcharhiniformes; family Carcharhinidae; genus Carcharhinus; species Carcharhinus amblyrhynchos. Next base: position 11,823,596 of record NC_137352.1, read on the forward strand.
ACACCCTAAGAAGTCTCACAACACCAGGTTAAACCCCAAAAGCTAGTGGTGTTTACTACCAAGTAAACCTGTTGGACTTTAACCAGGTATTGTGAGACTTCTTACTGTGTTTACCCCAGTCCAATGCCAGCATCTCCACATCGTTCATGTCCAGCCAGTGACAGCCAAGTACATGGCACTCAGCCAAATCTCTGCTCACTGCAGCGGGACCGGAGAATCCCAGCTGAGAGTGAGGTCGGAGAATCCAGCCTACTGTCAGAGAGTTGGTGCAGACTCGATGGGCTGAATGGTCTTCTTCTACAGTGTAGAGATTCTATGATCGCACTGGTTTCTTATCTCAGATTTTACCGCAGGACATTTGTCCATGCTCTGAATTTTGAAGTTGAGATGCTGGCGTTGGACTGAGGTAAACACAGTAAGAAGTCTCACAACACCAGGTTAGAGTCCAACCAGTTTATTTGATAGTAATCCTACAAGCTTTCGGAAGGTTCCTGACGAAGGAACACCATTTCCGAAAGCTTGTGAGATTACTATCAAATAAACTGGTTGGACTCTAACCTGGTGTGGTGAGATTCTTACTGAATTTTGAAGCCAGAGTATTCTCATTAACTGGTTGCTGATGTTGCTACTTTGACTCAATTCAAACAATTGGCTAGATTTTTGTGAATTCTGCCCCTTTTTCCCAAATTCCCAGGGGTGTTTGTGGTGAAAATGCAGCAAGTGAAGTCAAATCTGTGTGTGAATTATCTTTTTGGATTGAGTCTGTGAGAACTCACTGGATTAAATTTAATGTGGTACTGGCAATGAGATTTCCAGCCACATGGTGCACATTGATCCCTGCTGCTGGATCAGTAAATATTCCTGCCAGAGATACTTTGGGGGTTTAATACATAGCGTGCAGCCCTTGACCGTGTCCTGTGGCAGGAGCAGGTTGAGAAGAACAAGTGCTCTTTTCATGCACCAAGCCTTTTTAAATAGTTACCCTGGTATTCTTGAGAGGTTTTTGGCTGAGATTCATAGAATCACTATAGTGCAGAAAGAGGCCATTCAGCCCATCAGATATTCACTGACTTCCTGAAAGTACATCCTACCCAGGCCCTCCACTCTGCCCCTATTCCCGTAAACATGTACAATTACCATGGCCAATCCACCTAACCTACATATTTTTGCACACTAAGGGGCAATTTAGCATGGCCAATCCACCTAACCTGCACATCTTTGGACACGAAGGGGCAACTTAACCTGGCCAATCCACCTAACCTACACATCTTTGGACACGAAGGGGCAATTTAGCATGGCCAATCCACCTAACCTGCACATCTTTGGACACGAAGGGGCAACTTAACCTGGCCAATCCACCTAACCTACACATCTTTGGACACGAAGGGGCAATTTAGCATGGCCAATCCACCTAACCTGCACATCTTTGGACACTAAGGGGTAACTTAGCATGGCCAATCCACCTAATCTACACATCTTTGCACACTAAGGGGTAACTTAGCATGGCTAATCCACCTAATCTACACATCTTTGGACACTAAGAGACAACTTAGCATGGTGAATCCACCTAACCTGCACATCTTTGGACTGTGGAAGAAAACCATCGCAGACACAGGGAGAACGTGTAAACTTCACACAGACAGTAACCCAAGTTCAGAATCAAACCCAGGTCCCTGGTGCTTTGAGGCAGCAGTGCTAACCACTGTGCCACCATGTCACTCCTATAAGACTTCTATAAATGCCCTCTTCCATTTCCTTGTACTGTATTCCTGCTCCTGAGCATATCATCAATTAGCGACATGGAACAAATGCTGGCCCAGCCAACACCAACCATGTCCCATGAATGAACAGAAAAAAAATAGTTATGCGTTCCACATCGCCTGCTTCTCTTTGCAGTGAAAGATCGAGAGTCAGTCTGCACAGAAGCCCATTCTGAAACTATATTTACTCCTGACATTTGTTCAGCAGCAGGGACCCGTTCTGTTTGTAACCTTTGCAGCTCTTGCCCACACATTCTATTATCTGTTCTTGAGCACTTTTCACTAAATGTCCTTTGCCTGTTGATGATAACTCACCTGCTACAAAATATTTATTCTCAAAAGACCTGTGCATTTAGATTTTGCAGAGACAAACAAATAAACTGAAATGTATATCTGGCTTGCAGATCCATGATGACAGCAGGTGAAATGCATTCACAATGGAAGTTAGCAAACTATTTTCAGTCAGAAATGTGTTGAATTTTGAGCTGCTTCAACAGGTTTCTCTCATCTCTGTTATAAGAATTGGCTCACAAAACAGAACCATGATCTGGTTACAGACTAGATAAAGGTAATCACACATCATTTGCATTATTTGATTTGATTTGACTCGATTTGATTTATTATTGACACATGTATTGGAACACAGTGGAAAGTATTGTTTCTTGTGCGCTATACAGACAAAGCATACCATTCATAGAATATATAGGGGGGAAGGAAAGGATAGAATTCAGAATGTAGTGTTACAGTCACAGCTAGGGAAAGATCAACTTAATGCAAGGTCATTGACTCTGTCTACATTTCCCGCTGCCTTGACAAAGCAGCCAGCATAATTAAGGACCCCATGCACCCCAGACATTCTCTCTTCCACCTTCTTCCATCAGGAAAAAATACAAAAGCCTGAGGTCACGTATCAACCAATTTAAGAACTGCTTCTTCCCTGCTGCTGTCAGACTTTTGAATGGACTTACTTTGCATTAAGTTGATCTTTCTCTACACCCTAGCTATGACTGTAACACTACATTCTGCACTCTCTCATTTCCTTCTCTATGAATGGTATGTTTTGTCTGTACAGTGTACAAGAAACAATACTTTTCACTGTATGTCAATACTTGTGACAATATTAAATCAAATCAAATCAAGGTAGGTCATTCAAAAGTCTGATGGCAGCAGGGAAGAAGCTGATCTTAAGTTGGTTGGTACGTGACCTCAGACTTTTGTATCTTTTTCCCAACGGAAAAAGGTGGAAGAGAGTAGATCTGGGCTGCATGGGGTCCTTGATTATGCTGGCTGCTTTTCCAAGGCAGCGGTGGGTGTCTGGTTTGCGTGATGGACTGGACTACGTTCACAGCCCTTTGTAGTTTCTTACAGTCTTGGACAGAGCAGAAGCCATACCAAGCTGTGGTGTTAATTTTTCTTAATAAAATACATCCTATTAATGCTGCCTTTTGCTCAAAAGTGTGGACATTGCTGCTTCAACATGCAACACACTGGCTTTGCAAGGTATGTGTATCTATGTTCTTTAGAGGAATATATTAATAAATTTTACAGAGACCACAGTTTGGATCTTTTGCAATCTGCATCGTTGTGCAGTTTATGACAATCACTATTGGTTATATGTTTAAGCAAAGCATGTGTAACAATAGGCAGTATGTAACAATCTGAGATTATTGCAAATAATAGCTTAGTCTTTAGATTAGGATCTACAATTTACCAGCAGAAAATGATTACACCTTTAAAACAGTTAACACAAATAATTGGACAGCTTTTGTCTTTGTGTAGGACTGGTAAAATTTAAGCTGATGCTCCATTCTAATACTGAGGGGGTGCAAGACTGAGGGAGTGCTACAGTGTCAGATGTGCCTCCTTTCAGATAAGATCTTAAACTGAGGCCTCTTCTGCCTTCCTAAGGTGCATATAAAAGATCCCATCTGGTGCTTTTTGAAGAGGACCATGGCAACTCTCACCAGTATCTTGGCCAATATTCATTTCTCAACTCAAGCCTAAATAAAGTCCAATCATTAGTACATTGTTATTATTAGTACCTAAAATTGCTTGCTGTGTTTCCTATGTTAAAACAGTGAATAAACTTCAATATGGTAATTAATTGGCCGTAAAAAGATTCGAAGGTTCTGAGGTCAAGAAACAAGGTCATCTGTTAATCTGTTTTGGAGCTAAATATTAATCAGGGCATCAGCTTCCTTGCTCGCCTTCCAACAGTGTCATGGAATCTTTTACCTCCATCTGAAAGGACTGTTAGTGCCTTAGTTTAACAACTCATCTGAACAATGGTAGCACTGATGGTGGTGTGCTCTCTCATTGGATCATTCATCCCAGACCCTACAGGAGTCTCAAAACCACAGCTCTTGCGTCAAGAATGGTACCCATTAGACCAAGTTTGGCACAGTATGCAAAGAACTATCTCATAGCTATTGCATTGAATCATTGAACAGAATCCCTACAGTGCAAAAGGAGGCCATTCGCCCATTGAGTCAGCACAGATTCTCCAACAGAGTATCTTATTCAAGCCCACAAGGCCCACCACCCTCCCCAGTCCTTTAGCCTAGATAGAATGGACACAGAGAAGATGTTTCCACTAGTAGGAGAGGCTAGAACTCTGCTCCAGGATCACAACCTCAGAGTGAAGGGACGCTCCTTTAAACTCAGATGAGGAGGAATTTCTTCAGCCAGAAAGTGGTGAATCTATGGAACTCTGCCAGTGGGCTGTGGAGGATAGGTTATTGAGTGTCTTTAAGACAGAGATAGATAGGTTCTTGATCAATAAGGGGATCGAGGGTTATGGGGAGAAGGCAGGAGAATGGGGATGAGAATCATATCAGCCATGATTGAATAGAGGAGCAGGCTCGATGGGCCGAATGGCCTAATTCTGCTGTTATATCTTGTGGTCTTAACCCTACACATTTACCCCATTAACCTCCCTAACTTACACATCTTGGGACACTAAAGGGCAATTTAGTTTGACCAATCCACCCAGCCCGCACATCTTTGTAGTGTGGGAGGAAACCAGAGCACCTGGAGGAAACCCACACGGACACGGGGTGAACATGCAAACTCCACAAAGACATTGACCCAAGGCCGGAATTGGACCTAGATCCCTGATGCTGTGAGGCAGCAGTGCTAACCACTCTGCCACCGTGCTGCTCTTTTGCTGAGGTGAGTGTTCATTGAACCGAACCCTTGTGCGAGTCAGTGCCTTCAAGCGGTCAGCGCGAAAAATTGGAGGCTGCAAAAAGAGCACCTCTTGACAGGCCAACTTTCTAGCCAGCATGGGAGGACAGGCAAGGTTTCTGTCAGCTGGGAGAAGCGCGTGTGACTTATTGGGAACAGACTGGGCTGATTATATTTTTTTTATCTTAAAAATTGGACTTTTCAGGCTTGGTGAGGAACTGCCATCAGTTTCATAAACCTAATGATAGCCATATATTCGATCAGGATTGAATTTTGTCTGCAGTAATGGGAAGCCTATCAGTTAATGCGATACAATGGGTTTCCTTCAGGGTTTATCGCAGACTGTTATTACTGGTCACTGTGGCGAATCAGTCTCAGTTAAAAGATGGTAGATGAACAGAAATGAAGTAGGAGCTAGGGGTCTGGTCCAGTGGGAGCTACACATTTATTACACTGTTGTCTATGACGCACATCCAGTAGCGAGGCTGCATAGAGTTATTGAGCCAATAAAAGAAAGCACTAATGTGAAATTAGATTTCCTTGCGTCAAACCTACCCAAGGTCAAAAATGAAATGCATTTCTGCCGGCGCTCATTACATGTCAGTTGCAATGTTGCGGTGAATTCATGGTGTTTGTGTCAAAAACTCAGAATTTGGGAGAAAAGAAACATTAAAATAATGCTTCTTTCTTTCATAGTCAGGTCCCTTCGATAGACTTGGGTGAATTAAACCACAATAGCTGCTGTCCACTTTATCTGAATGATCTGCTCAGGCTTTGTCTAAACTAGTTCCTCACAGCACTTTCAGTAATTGTTTCCTGTTCCTGAACTTAAGACAAGATGGAGTTTATTTGGTTAAAACGCAATGCGTCAGGATGCACGAACAGGAATTGTGCTGGTAAAAAGCTGTCAACAAAACCTATCGGGAATTTCAATCACATTATTTACATACTGCATTAGATACAGTGGTTGAAACCATTCTCTTAATAAAGGGCGCACTTGGGAAAAGGATAACAGTTTCATATTCTTCAAACACAGCCAGAAATGTTGGATCAAAGGTTCTGTCAGGCTTGATGATCCTATGTCTGATTTTCAAGCACTTACCACGAGAGAATAAAGACTTTTTTTGTCTTCAGCAGGGTTGATAGCCACTGAGTAATTTAAGCCGTGTAATTAAACCATTGACTTGACTGTCAAAGCAGATTCAGCACTGGCCATGGGCCCACTCCAGGGGAACAATTAATCCTTGGCTGTGGGCTATCTGTGCAAAGTGGACATCAGGATCAGAATTCCTTGGAGAAAATGGATCCTAGGAATGGAATTCCTTGGCTAAAACATATCCAAAGGAAACAAACAGTGAAAAATAGACCCAAGGGTCAGAAATTTCTGGAGAAAAACTTACTCTAGGTACTGAAAATGAAAAACGTTTACAAAAAATGTCCAGATTGTAACACATTTGATTTGATCTGGGAGTGCTTAAATATGTTCCAGCCAGCACTTAGGCGTTCATCCCTATTCCAATTAATTGATTCTGTACTAAATGCGCATCAAGTATTTCAACACAAGGGTTGCCCTGTTTATTGGACAAGTTGAGACTTGACGTTGACGCATTTCAACGTAAATGTGGAGAACTCCAAGGTGTGTGATTGATAAGAAGGGCTCAGGTTTCCTACGTACACTGGGGTTACTGCAGGTGTGAACGAGAACAAGTTGGGAGTGGAGTTGGTTTAGAAGGAAGAAGCAGGTACATTTTACAGACAACGCAAAACTTCCTTCTCAAGCCCATCATTGAATCATAGGGAGAGGTAAGACCATTCAGTCCATTGTGCGTGTGCCAGTTCTTGCAACAAACTAATCAGTTAGCCCCGCTCATCTGCTCCTTCCCCACCATCCTGCAGATTTTTCATTTTCAAGTTTGCTTCGAATCTCCCCTGGAATGTTATTGTTGAATCAGTTTCCTTCAATCTTCCAGAATCATAGATTTCCTACAGTGCAGAAGGAGACCATTCAGCCCATCAAGCTTGCACCAACGATAATTCCACCCAGGCCCTTTCCCTGTAACCCCACGTATTTACACAGCTAATCCTCCTGTACACTAAGGGGCAATTTAGCATAGCCGATCAATCTAACCCGCACATCTTTGTAGTGTGGGAGGAAAACCCATGCAGACATGCAAACTCCACGCAGTCACCCAAGGCCGGAATTGAACCCGGGTCCCTGGCACTGTGAAGCAGCAGTGCTAACCCACTGTGCCACCATGACAGCCCCATTGTGCCACCGTGCCACCCTTCTGAGAAAGGCATTCCAAAAATAACAACTAAATGCCTAAAAGAAACTATTCACTTGTCCTTTGTTCTTTTTTCAATTACCTTATATCTGTGTCTTCTACCAGTTTTCCCATCAGTGGAAATAATTCCTCTTCAGTTACTCCATCAAAATCACTCAGAGTTTTGAACACCTCTATTAACTTTCCCATACACCTTCTCTTTTCAAAGGAGGATCATCCAGGCTGCATTTGCACAAAGCTGCATTAACAACACATTGTGGCTGTTGAAGAAGAAGAGAGGCAGTGGCACAGTGTTATTGTCACTGGACTACTAACCAAGAGACCCAGGATATTGGTCTGGGGACTCAGGTTCGAATCCTACCATGGTGGAATTAAAATTCTTATGGTGACTATAAAACCATTGTTGATATAAGGGGTTCCATGGAGACACAGTGGTTGGCACTGCTGCCTCATTGCGCCAGGGACCCGGATCACTTCCGACCTTGGGTCGCTGTCTGTGTGGAGTTTGCAAATTCTCCTGATGTTTGCATGGGTTTCCTCCGGGTGCTCCAGTTTCCTCCCACAATCCAAAGATGTGCGGGTTAGGTTGATTGAGCATGCTAAGTTGACCCCAGTGTCAGGGGATTAGCAGGGTAAATGTATGGGGTTGTGGAAATAGGGCCTGGGTGGTATTGTGGTCGGTGCAAACTTGATGGGCTGAATGGCCTCTTTCTGTACTGTAGGGATTCTATGAATTTATTCTATAAAAACCCATCTGGTTCACTAATGTCCTTTAGGGAGGGAAATCTGCTGTTCTTAGCTGGTCTGGCCTACATGTGTCTCCAGAGCCACAGCAATGTGTATCCCTCCATGCCACCCAAAGATGGATTCCAAAACCATGTGGAACATTGATAGCTGTACAGATGGATATACAAAGGAAGTTATCTGAGAATGAATTCTTTAGAATTAATGCACCTTGCCAATAAATCTTCAGTTTATTTCTCTTAATTCTGCTTTCCTGGTAGCTGAAGTAGCTCCTTATCACCTAACACTTGATAATCAAAGGTTACTTAGATTTCAAGTTAAATTGCCTGGGGCATAAAGGTGCACTGACATTTCAAAAGTTGTTAAGAGAATTTGTCATGCATTATTTTTCAGCAGCAAAGCTACACCTTGAATTATAAATGTTTTGTTTCACAAGTGATGTCACGCTCACATTCAAAATGGTAGAACACTTCAAAAAAATGTTGTTCATGGGGGTATATGCGTCACTGAGAAGGCCAGAATTTATTGTCTAGATACCCAACTGCCTTTGAGAAGATGGCAGTGAGCATGTGACCTTCGTGGTCCACTGCAGTCCATATGGTGTAGGAAAACACACAGTGTTGTTAGGTAGCGAGTTCCAGGATTTTAAATCAGCGTTGATGAAAGAACAGTGATATAATTTCAAGTCAAGATGTGATTTGGAGGGAAAATGGCAAATGGCAGTGCCTGTTGCCCTCTGCTTCTAGATAATGGAAGTCAGGGTTGGAATGAGCAGTTGAAGAAGGTTTGATGCTGCAGTGTGTCATGTAGATGGTGCACACTCTAGCCAGTGGTAGGATAAGTTTTTCCCAGGTTTTCTGACCCTTGGATCTATTTTTCACTGTTTGGTTCATTTAGATACATTTTATCCAGGGAATTCCATTCCTAGGGTCTATTTTATCCAAGGAATTCTGATCCTTGTGTCCATTTTGCACTGATAGTCCAGAACCAAGGATAAATTGTTCCCCTGGGAGTGTGGTGGCTTGAGGTCATGGTCAGTGCTGAATCTGCTCTGACAGTCAAGTCAATGATGTGTACAGTGATGAATGGGATGTTTGTCAAGCGCCTGCTTTGTCCTGGATGGTGTCAAGCTTCTTGAATGTTGTTGGGGCTGCACTCATCCATGGATAGCACTTTGCTGTGTTAAGCAACTTAATGCTTATCTTACCAATTTGTACATTTTCTGCAATTAATGTTAACATCAGGGGAATTTGATTTTTATTTCCTCTCCCTGTGTTTGCTCCCCTATCACCTGGCACAGTACCAGCTCAGCCTACATGTGGGCTATTCATAGGGGACATTTTCCATGGAGGTACTCACCAGTGACAAGCTCATGTTGGAAGACCTTGGGGTCAACGTAACTCAGAAAATAACCTGCATAGAGGAAAGCCTTCCTGTTCAGCCTCCACAACCTATCTCAGGCTGAACACTTGGATGACAGTTCCGCTGAAGTTCGAACTTTCCTTCTCAACTTACTAACCTTTAGACTTTTTAGATTTGGTACTGAGAGATAATTTGAGTCAATCTTTGTTCCCACTAAGGACTCGGTTGAGACTCCTCCAAATTTGGTCCACTCAGGATTTTGTTATCCTTCAGTGAGAGGAGACAAACTAAGTTGGATTCAAACACAGGCCTCCGAATGGCCTGTGCACCCCCCCCCACTTTCTATGCCACTTAGCTTCAACTAAGGGTCATCTTGACTCGAAACAGCAGCTCTCTTTTCTCCTTACAGATGCTGTCAGACATGCTGAGATTTTCCAGCATTTTCTCTTTTGGCCTCAGAATGGCACTATGTTGTGTCATCCAGTCTCTGGCATTCACTTTACAGTATTGTTTTATCAACATACTGCACAACGATGCAAGTTTATGCTATCTATCTTCCCACATATTGAGAAAAAATGACAGGCCTCTGCCGAGGAGTTTGAGGAAGGGTTGGGGAGTGGGACATAAAATTCTACCTGTTGGCCTTCCTGCCACTCTCCTGTCTGCCTCTGAACTGTCTACAACTGGCGAGACCAAAGACGACCACCCTCGCCCAATTGGGACCAATTAAAGGTCACTTTCGGGCTGTTTCTCACCTTGCTGTGTCTCTAAAGCAGTCAGGGATGGGAATGTAGGAGCGTATAGTATTGGAGATAGAATATGGGTGAAGCCATTGAGGAATTTGTATGTGAAGATGACTGTGAACTCATTGGCTGGAATATTATTGCCCGCCACCACGGAATCAGAACCGCTGAGGGGTGGAGAATGGAAGTGTCTGTTGACCTCAGGGAGGGATTTTACGGTTTCTGGATGAGTAAGGCTGTAAAATCACACCCAGTGTATTGGGGCAAAGGCAGTGTATTGGACTTAGTGGTGGCAGGAGTAAGGAAGTAAGCAAGCAGGAATTACACTGTGAAGCTGAATTTACATCACGGGCAGGCTGGGATAATGGAAATAAGTGATCAGTTGGTATGGGTGGCATGGACAAGTTGGGCCGAAGGGACTATTTCCATGCTGTAATCCTCTATGACTTTATGACTTGCTTGGCCATTTTACAGTGGACAGTTAACTGTAGAGTCACATGCAGGCCAGACCAGTAAAGGACAGCTAACTTCCTTCCCTAAAGGGCATTAGCGAACCAGATAGGTTTTTAACTACAAACGATGATAATTTCATGACTGTCGTTACTGTCTGAGGCTAGCTTTCTGCTCCATAGGCTATGGGATAAGAACACATGGCTCCAAGAGCATCAACCTGGGCCAGTGGATTACAGGCCCAGTGACATTACCATTACAACACCATCTCCCCAGAGTGCAACTGTGCTGGGCAAAGTCTTGGTTCATCCACTGCGTGGCTTCAGACTGATTTCTAGTCTGGGTGAGGAGTAGAGAGAGGAGGCTGAGATAGTCAGGCAGATAGTTGGGATCCTCGCTGTTCACTTCCTTGCTGGCAAGCAGGTAGTTAATAGGGGTTTGAAATCTGTACACACGAACATGACATATTTGTGCCATCACTGTTTATTCTGGGTAACATTGATGTTATGCGCAGAAAGATATTTGCATTATATTTGAAAATCTATCCATCTGAGGTACTTCAGCATCCATCTGGCCCGGTCATTTATCTGAATCATCGACTCCCTGTTTCGTACTTGACAAAAAAGTGTTCATCTAGCGACAAAATTCTCCCAACTGAAGAATTTAAAGCCATAGCGCTTTTGATCAGCCAGTGGTGTTATTAAACACACGATACACTTGAAAGCAGTTTTCAATGAACTTGCGAGGTGACCCTTAAAGGCAGGAATATTCCATCAGATCTGCAGAGAAATGGGATCTGCTGTGCCGATTATCAGAGTGGAAGCTGACGTTGGTTAGAGTAGCCTGGGGCCGGGCTGGCAGACGTCATCGAACTCAATCTTTCCGTGCCATCAGTGTGTTGTGGAGCTGGAGTTACGTGGTTCTCATTGTGCGGCATATCTTTGTTCCTGATCAGTCACTGACACATAATAGTGACTGACACCTCCAGGCCTTTCAGTAATATTCCAGCTGCTAACTGCTCACTCCCAGAGGAGGAAATCTACGCACGTCATAATGAAGCAACCCAGCTTCGTTGACAGAAAACAAATGCTGCCTCTCGGTGTGATCGGAAGGGACCCCAGATCTGAAACAATGCAATGAGCCCAGGCTGAGCTTTAAAATGTTTCAAAATTGTTGTCTCTGGAACTGTACCCCAATATCTACAGGACAGGAGAGGAGGAATAGAAATATTACCTTAATCTATTTGGATTATATTTGTGCATTCATAGAAATCATAAAAACCCTACAATGCAGAAGGAGACCATTCGGCCCATCTGCACCGACAATAATCCCACCCAGCCCCTATCCCCGAAACCCCACATCGTACCCTGCAAATCCCTCTAATCTATGCATCCTGGGACACTAAGGGGCAACTTATCATGGCCAATCAACCTAACACGCACATCTTTGGACTGTGGGAGGAAACAGGAGCACCCAGAGGAAACCCACATTGTTTACGTATTTATTCTTTTACTTTCTGTGCACACATGTGTATGTGTCCGTGCGTGCAATCTCTGTCTTAAACAGTGAGATAGAGAAACCATACTTTGGCTAACCTTGTTAGGAAGCTTAATTGAATGTACACAGTTGAATGACCAGATTAGACAAGTCCCCTGGGATTAATCAGTCTACAGTTGGAAAACATAGGCCAAGATGTCCCAGTCTCATCCATGGTGGGAATCGTCATGGGTAAGGTGGAAAATCTGGCAGACCAGACTGAGGTCCATTGGCTTTGGGCAGGGATTTCTGGCCCTGGAGACAGATGGGGTCGGGAAATCCCGGCCATAGAATGATACAGCACAGAAAGAGGCCATTCGGTCCACCTTGCCAGAGCCAGTTCTTTGTAAGGTTAGCCTCACTCCCCTGCCCTTTACCCAGAGCACAGTGACTTTTTTCCTCTTCAATTATTTGTTCAATCTCCTTCAGAAAGTTATTATTGAATCTGTGTTTCCATCACCCTGTTAAGCAGTGCATTCCAGGTCAGAACAGCCAAGGTAAAAATCAAATCCCTGTCCCACCTCTGGTTCTTTCACTAATTATCTTAAATCTGTATCCTCTGGTTACCAATCCCTTTGTTATGGGTACGTTGGTTGTCCATTGTCGTCGATGAGGATCTCGACACCATTAATCATTTTGAGGCTGGTTGCAGTGTATCCGAATGTCCTGGCACATATTGGACAGACTTGTGTAGTCACTGTAGTTGTTGTGCTGATGGCTCTGGACTTGCGCAGCTGGAGCTTAAGTTGTGCTTCAGCAATACACCTTGCTTCGTAAACTTGACAGCCTTTGTGGATGAGACAGTGCCAGGTAGGGCAATTTTGTGCCAGTGTTTCCCAGGTGGTCATGTCTATGTCAAGTGACTTCAGGGAGGCTTTGAGTGTGTCTTTGAAACTTTTCTTCTGCCCTCCAAGCGAGTGTCTTCCAGCAGAGAGTTCCCCAAAAAGGAGCTGCTTGGGTATGTGTTCGTCTGACATACGGGTGACATGACCTGCCCACCAGGTATGCCTTCTCATCAGCAGTGATGGTAGACTTGCTCCGGAGAGAACGTCAATGTCTGGTACTTTGTCTTGCCATCTGATGCGTAATATTCTGCGAAGACAAGTCATGTGGAAATGATTGAGCTGTCTTGCATGCCTTCGATACACAGTCCACATTTTACAGGCATACAGGAGGGTAGTGAGTACCGCGGTGCTGTAGGCCTTCAGTTTTGTTGCTGGGCTGATTCCTCTACGTTCCCATACAGTGGAGCAAAGCCTACCGAAAACAGAACTTGCCTTTGCTATTCTGCAGTTAACTTCCGTATCAATTGTCACTGCTTGGGAGATGGTGTTGCCAAGATAAGTCAACTGGTCCACTGCCTGTAGTTTCTGCCCTTTGATTGTGATTATGTGCATGAGGAGCAGGCTGGTGCATGACTTTGGTCTTTTTAATGTTGATGGTGAGTCCAAAGTTGTCACAAGCCATGGAAAATTTATCCATACTGACTTGCATCTCTGGCTCTGAGCCAGTATATAGGGCGCAGTCATCAGCAAAGAGGAAGTCTCTTAGAACAGTCTCCGTCACTTTGGTAATAGCTTGAAGTCTCCTCAGGTTGAAGAGCTTCCCATCCACTCTGTACTTGAGGCTGATTCCAGCAACACTGTCCTGGAAGGCATCATTCAGCATGGCAATAAACATCATGCTGAACAGTGTGGGTGCAAGCACACAGCCCTGTTTGACACCATTGGTGACTGAGAATGCCTCAGAGGATTTTCCGCCATCCAGTACTCTGGCCGTCATGCCATCATAGAACTGGCATACCATCTGAATGAATTTGGCGGTCAGCCAAACTTTGACATGATCCTTCACAGGCCTTGTTGGCTTACAGAGTCAAAGGCTTTTGCGAGGTCAACAAAGGTTGTGTAGACCTCACGCTTCTGCTCCTGACACTTCTGAAGTTGGCATGTAGCAAAAATCATGTCAATAGTCAGGCGACCTTTGCGGAAGCCACACTGTGACTCTGGAAGTAGGCCCAGCTCCAGATGAGTGACCAGACGATTTAGCAGGACTCTTGCACGGATTTTTGGGCGTGTATGGGGTGTAAGGGAGGGGTAGTGCCTCTGGTGGGCGTCCTTTTTTTTCAGGGCAGTTTGTCCATCCTTTGTCCCCACCTGGCACTCAGCTCTCACCTGTGCCTCCCCGTAGCTGTTTGCATGCGACAGCGGCCACACCCCGGGTAATGGCTTCGATAAGCCGGCTAAACCAAGTGAGGGTAGCTGACAGGTCTCAACCCTTGGTGAGATAGGGAGATGTCTATCCCAGTATGTGAAGACAGAGTCCAGCGGATTGAGCGGACAAAACCAATGGAAGGTCCAACGGTCAAGAAGGCGGTCTCTGCAAGCTTCGTGGAATGCAAAGAGCAGGATCAGACACAGAAGATGTCCTGGTCATCCACTGTTATAGGTATAGTTTCTGCATATCTATCACATCAAAACCTTTTCTGATTATGAACATTTGAGGGTGGCACAGTGGTTAGCACTGCTGCCTCACAGCGCCAAGGACCTGGGTCGATTCCCAGCCTGCTTCACTGTCTGTGCGGAGTTTGCATGGTCTCCCTGTGTCTGCGTGGGTTTCCTCCGGGTGCTCCGGTTTCCTCCCACAGTGCAAAAGATGTGTAAGTTAGGAGGATTGGCCTTGTTAAATTCTCCCTCAGCGTACCTGAACAGGCACTGGAGTGTGGCGACTAGGGGATTTTCACAATAACTTTATTGCAGTGTTAATGTAAGCCTACTTGTGACACTAATGAATACACTAAACTAAACAAACTAATCTCCTCTTCACCTCCTTTGCAGTAAGAATATCTCGAGTCCCACCAACATCTCTGTTTATAAAAAATATTTTTTTATGGGATGTGTTACAATGTCAGCATTTATTTCCCACCCCTAATAGTCATAGAGAAAGCGGTGATGAGCTTCCTTCTTGAACAGCTATGGACCATCTGGAAAGATGAAATGGCATAGTGGCAGTGTGACTGGACAAGTAACCCAGAGGCCCTAACGTTCTGGGGACACAGGCTCAAATCCCACCATGGCAACTGATGGAATTTAAATTCAATTCAAATAATCTGGAATTGAAGTTGTAACAATTGTAACCATGAAACTAAAGTGTCTCCGCGAAGAAACTCCACCCAGACATTGTCACAAGCCAGGAATCGAACCCAGTTCCCTGGAGCTATGATGCAGAAGTGCTAACCACTGTGCTGCCCCCTAAAAGCTAATATTTTACAAATATTCTAATGAAGTTTTAACCATAAAGCGGACTGTTCCAAGGTTCAGGAGAAAAAGCAAGTCTACACATTAAATTAAGTTAGATCAATTTAACCCCTGGTTAGATGAACAGTCACATGCTAGATATTGACATACATCAAACATCTGTTGCCCTTGTCCTTCTAACTGGTAAAGCCTGCGTATTTGCAAGGTGCTTTCCAAGGAGACTTGGCAAGTTTCAGCAGTGCCTCTTGTACATGGTTCACACTGCCTCCATTGCGCACTGGAGGGGGTGAACGTTTACAATGACTGAATGTTTACAATGATCGTTTGAGTTTAGAAGGATGAGGGGGGATCTTATTGAAACTTACCAGGATACTGTGAGGCCTGGATAGAGTGGACTTGGAGAGGATGTTTCCACTAGTAGGAAAAACTAGAACCAGAGGGCACAACCTTCAGGCTAAAGGCACGATCCTTTAAAACAAAGATGAGGAGCCAGAAAGTGATGAATCTGTGGAACTCTTGGCCGCAGAAAGCTGTGGAGGCCGGGTCATTGAGTGTATTTAAGACAGAGATAGATAGGTTCTTGATTAATAAGGGGATCAGGAGTTATGGGGAAAAGGCAGGAGAATGGGGATGAGAAGAAAATCAGCCATGATTGAATGGTGGAGAGACTCGATGGGCCGAGTGGCCTAATTCTGCTCCTATGTCTTATGGGGCAGACTGCGCTTTCTTTTCCTGGATGTGTTGAGCTTCTTGAGTGATGTTGGAGTTTCACTCATCCATGCAGTTGGAGAGTATTCCATCATACACCTGACTTGTGCCTCGTAGACAGGCACTGGGAACTCAGGAGATGAGTTACTTGTCACAGAATGATGAGCTTCTGACCTGGTGTCACTGTAGTTGTTCCGTTGGTGTATTGTAGCCTCTTCACTGCCAGGTTTCTATGATATTGCCAGTATTCTTTCTATAAAGGGTCAGTGGATGATGGTTTCAGTAATGTTGATTGTGCACGTTAATTCTCCTCACCACGGTAACTGTTACTTCCTCAGATGAAGCACTCCCTCTGCTTGAGGCGCTTATTCACTTCACTTCAATTTAAAACTATTATATGTTTCCTTAAGGTCCAATGTGTAATTATACATTTGCAGATTAATCGCCAATTCAAAACTTTGTTACTGTATTTCCCACGTTGCTAATTTTAGTTAGAAAGAACAAAGAGGCAGAATGCTGATGGAAAGAGTGGATGGCCCATTCATCCACATTCAGCACTGCACTGAGCCTTCACACACCTCTAAAATGGGTTAAGGAACATTACTGGAGAGTGGATAAGATGTCTTTTCTCCCCAAGGTGTTGTGGGCTTTGATGTTTACCTTTCAACTGATTACCCTTCATCTAACCAGACCAAGCTGTTTTAATGTGAGCTATGTAGTGAGGTCCCTGGAAAGTCACAGGTCAGAGCTGATAACTAGCCAGAACCCTGAATTCAGGAATACACAAAGAGTTATAGTTTCAAATTCAATTACAAGTAATTAACATATACCCATCAAGAAGACACAACACCAAGTTAAAGTCCAACAGGTTTATTTAGTATCATGAGCTTTTGGAGCACAGCTCTTTCATTAGGTGACTTATCTGATGAAGGAGCAGCGCTCTGAAAGCTGTGCTAACGAATAAACCAGTTGGACTTTAACCTGGTGTTAACCTGGAGACTTCTTTTTGTGCCCACCCCAATCCAACGCCGGCATCTCTATATACACATCAAGGCACAGGAGTAATCCTGATCCACATACAGTTATTGATTAAAGTTACATTATTCGTAGGGTACAGGCATTAAAACCAATCACAGTCACCTCACACTTGCTTAATTATAATAGCCAATCAACGTGAAGACTTAATCATGTTAGCTGACCCAATTCATCATTGTTACAAGTTATCATTGATGTCCCAGTTTATATCTGTGTCTGTGTATTTCACTCCCCCCTTGCATATCCAGATGTCTTTTATAAAGGCCTTTCTTTTCCCTTAGCAGCTTATGTGATTTGTTTTTAAACTTGTGTGATTATTAATCATTTCACAAGGTATTACTGATCACCTTCCATCTCAGTTGGTGTGTTGGTGGGTGAGAGGCTTCTGTAGGCCTGACCTGATAATAGTGACTTAGAGGTGGATTTGGAAATGCCACAGTGACAGATTGGCTGAGGAATTTTCCACCTCACAGCATGGAGGTATTCTGGTATAATTGGGCACATAATTTTCAATGTGTAGGTCCATTGGAGCACCAAGTGACACACTGTTGGATTTTTGAACGAGATATTAATCTTTTCTGCCCTCTCAGCTGGACATGAAGATCCCATACGTTATTCAAAGAAGCAACGTGAAGTGTTGCTCAGAATATAAAAACAGATAGCAAAAGTTTCTACAAATATATAAAACAAAAAAGAGTGGCTAAAGGAAATGTTGGTCCTTTAGAGGATGGGAAGGGGGATGTAATAACTGGAAATGAGAAAATGGCTCAGGCATTGACAGGTATTTTGTGTTGGGCTTCACACTGGAAGACACAAATAACATGACAAATATTGATGACAGGAAGGCTATGGCCCACTGAGGACCGAGAAACTATCATTATCATGAAAGAGGTAGTATTGGGCAAGCTAATGGGGCTAAAGGTTGACAAGTCTCCTGGCCCTGATGGAATGCATCCCAGGGTACTAAAAGAGAAAGCGGGGGAAATAGCAAATGTACTAGTTCGCTGGACGCTGGGGTGGTTCCCACAGATTGGAAAACAGCAAATGTGACGCCACTGTTTAATAAAGGAGGTAGACAAAAGACGGGTTAGATTAACTTCTGTAATGGGGAAAATACTTGAATCTATCATCAAGGAAGAAATAGAGAGACATCTGGATATAAACTGTCCCATTGTAAGATGCAGCATGTGTTCACGAAAGGCAGGTCATGTTTGACTAATTTGGTGGAACTCTTTGAGAACATTACATGTGCAGTGGACAATGGGGAACCTGTCGATGTGGTGTATCTGGATTTCCAGAAGGCATTTGACAAGTTGCCGCACTAAAGACTGCTAAATAAGATAAAGGTGCACAGCATTACGGGTAATGTATTAGCATGGATAGAGAATTGGTTAACTAACAGAAAGCAAAGAGTCAGGGTAAATGGGTGTTTTTCTGGTTGGCGATAAGTGACTAGTGATGTGTCTCTGGGATCAGTATTGGGACTACAATTGTTTACAATTTACAGAGATGATTTGGAGTTGGGGACCATGTGTAGAATGTCAAAATTCGCAGATGGCACTAAGATGTGTAGAAGAGCAAAGTGTGCAGAGGATGCTGAAAGTCTGGAAAGGAATATAGATAATCTAAGTGAGTGGGTAAAGGTCTGGCAGATGGAGTACAATGTTGTAAATGTGAGCTCATCCATTTGGTGAGAATAACAGCAAAATGGACTATTATTTAAATAGTAAGCAATTGTTGCTGTGCAGAGGGACCTGGGTGTCCTTGTGCAACAATCACAAGTAGTTGGTTTGGAGGTGCAGCAGGTAATTAAAAAGGCAAATAGAGTTTTGTCCTTCATTGCTAGAGGGATGGAGCTTAAAAACAGCAAGATTATGTTTCGGCTGTGTGAGGTGCTGGTGAAGCCACACCTGGAGTACTGTGTCCAATTTTGGTCTCCTTACTTGAGAAAGGATACACTGGCACTGGAAGGGGTGCAGAGGAGATTCACTAGGTTGATTCTGGAGTTGAGAGTGTTGGCTTACGAGGAGAGACTGAGTAGACTGGGGCTATACTCACTGGAATTCAGAAGAATGAGGGGGGATCTTATAGAAACACATAAGATTCTGAAGAGGACAGATAAGATAGAAGCAGGGAAGCTGTTTCCATTGGCAACTGGAACCAGAACTAGGGGACATGGCCTCAAAATAAGGGAGAGTGGATTTAGGACTGAGTTGAGGAGGAACTTCTTCACTGGAAGGGTTGTGAATCTGTGGAATTCCTTGCCCAGTGAAGCAGTTGAGGCTACCTCATTAAATGTTTTTAAGAAGAAGAGGTAATTTTTTGAACAGTAAAGGAATTAAGGTTTATGGTGAGCGGGTGGGTAAGTGGAGCTGAGTCCACAAAAAGATCAGCCATGATCTTATTGAGTGGCGGAGCAGGCTTAAGGGGCCAGATGGGCGACTCCTGCTCCTAGTTTTTATCTTCTTACTGATGTCCAAGCCAACATTTGTCCCTCAATAATAGCACTGGAGAAACAAATTCTTGGGTCATTTAAATCATTGCAGTTTCAGTGACCTGATGTGCGAATGCAAGTTGGCTGCTGAGTTTCTCTACTAATTGTTATAAACAATTTGAAAACATTTAACGCTTGGCTAAGAGTCATGTTATTCACTGCACATATATGCAGAGGAAAGCTTCTATTACCCTAAGCCAACCTGTGAAGTGCCACATTGTTCCATGCATTAGCTCATCTGTGGTCTTTTTATCTGTAGTTGTGTGCCAGATGTGAACACCAGAAACTGAAGTCTGGAAAATCTCATTTCCACATGGAAGCCCTACAGCTACCTGAAATTTTGATCCTAACGTCCTTAGCTGTCGATGAACCTCAACACCAGTGATGAAAGGCCTGAGTCTAACCCTCTGCCCCATTGCCATTTTCCCTTTACGGGAACACAGCAGAAGAGGGTCAACTGGCTTGGGGACCAACTGGGATTGAGAGTGGGTAATCACCTCAGGGAGTGGAGTCCTCTCTTTGGCAGCAGACAGGTAGGGGATGGGGACAGCCATGTTGGCCTCTATCAATACCTTCAGTGTTTCTAGTAATGTCTGTGAAAGTGCATCGTTACAGCTGTCAATGTCAAAAGACCTGCAACAAAGAAACAAGGTTAATTTGGAATGGAATGAAACTCCCTCACCCTGGAGTATAAATATCTCCCACTTTCTGTGTCTTTTAGCTTTGACAAAGGGTCATCAGGACTCAAAACGTCAGCTCTTTTCTCTCCTCACAGATGCTGCCAGGTCGGCTGAGATTTTCCAGCATTTTCTCTTTGGGTTTCAGATTCCAGCATCCACAATAATTTGCTTTTAATCTCGGATTCCTTCGAGTTAGAACTCCTGAGGATACCGTCTACACTGACTGCTTAAAGTGTCCAAAGGTGGGCGGCACGGTGGTACAGCGATTAACACTGCTACCTCACAGCACCGGGGACCAAGGTTCAATTCTGGCTTCGGTCATTGTCTGTGTGAAGTTTGCACTTTCCGCGTCCACCTGGGTTTGCTCCAGATACTCCGGTTTCCTCCCGCGATCCAAAGATGTGCGGGTTAGGTTGACTGGCCATGCTAAGTTGCCCCTAGTGTCAGGGAGATTAGCAGCATAAATGTGTGGGTTATGGGAATAGGGCCTGGATGGGATTGCGGTTGGTGCAAACTCAATGGGCTGAATGACCTCCTTCTGTACTGTAGGGATTCTAAGATAAAGTTAAGTTAAAGTTTATTTATTAGATACAAATAAGGCTTACATTAACACTGCAATGAAGTTACTGTGAAATTCTCCTAGTCACCACACTCTGACGTCTGTACAGGTCAATGCACCTAACCAGCATGTCTTTCAGACTGTGAGAGGAAACCAGAGCACCCAGAGGAAACCCATGCATACACGGGGAGAATGTGCAAACTCCACACAGACAGTCACCCGAGGCCAGAATTGAACCCAGGACCCTGGCACTGTGAGGCAGTGGTGCTAACCACTGTGCCACCGTGCTGCAGGCAGCACAGGTACATGATCTATTAAGTACAGCACGTTTTTGCACACTGAGGTTGTGGAATGGGGTTAGTGGCTGCACACACCATATAAAGATAGGTGGTTAAAGTTAGGGTGATTGAAAGAATAAGATAAGCTTTATTGCTTTTATAGGGAACAGTAACACAAATTGGTTGACCAGATTACCTGCTCCGCTGCCATACTTCGATGTACATTGTGAGTCCCAATATTTAACGACAATGGGTCCTGATTAATTTCACTAATTTTGAATTCAAGAACTATCAGTTTGGATCTGAATAGACCTCATTTACATATTCCCATTTACTCTCTACTTGTCCTGTGTGGTACAGAATTTCAATGAGCCAAAACATTTCCCATTCAATGTAAAGAATGCCTAAATCATCTGAACACTTAAAAAAAGAATTTCAGCTATCAGATCTGTTTTCAGGAGTCAGAAGATTACACAGTGGCACAGTGGTTAACACTGCTGCCTCACAGCACCAAGGACCCGGGTTTGATTCCTCTGGGTGCTCCAGTTTCCTCCCACAGTATAAAGTGCAGGTTAGATGGATTGGCCACGCTAAATTGCCCCTTAGTGTCCCAAGATGTATAGGTTAGGGAAGTTAGTGGAGTAAGTATGTGGGGCTACGAGGACGGGCCTGGGTAAAATGCTCTGTTGGAAAGTTGGTGCAGATTCGATAGGCCAAATGGCCTCCTTCTGCACTGTAGGGATTATATGATTCCACATAATATGGTGGGGTCTGAACTGCCCCTTTATGAGCACTGGTCAGGTGGCCCCTGGGCTATTAGCTCCGCCCCGTGTGGAACTCTGTTGGGCAGTCTTAGACCTAACTGTGCGTGAGTGCACACCCTCAATAAACAACTCCCAGATTTGAAGTACTCGAGGCTACCTTGCAATTCTTTGTACCCTTTAGTCCATGTGGGCAAACATCATATTATTGTTTTTTTTCCTGACTACCTCAGCATTGAGGGGAAACAGTGATAACACTGTTACTTTCACTGGTAATCCAGAGACCCTGGCCGCCTGGGTTCCAATCCCACTACTGATGAAATCTGAATTTAGTAAAAATCCGGAACTAAAAATCTGGAATTAATGATGACCACAAAACCATTGCCAATTGTTGCAAAAACCCATCTGGTTCAGTAATGTCCTTTAGGAAAGGAAATTTGCCACCCTTACCCGCTCTGGCCTACATGTGACTCCAGACCCACAGTAATAGGGCTGACTCTTAAATGTTAGTTGAAATGGTCTCAGAAGCCAGTCGCTTCAAAGGCAATTAGGGATGGGCAATAAACGCAGGTCCAACCAGTGAGTCCTACATCCTACAAATGAACAAAAAAGCATTGAAAATAGTCATTTTCAATCTATACGTTACCACCACTTAATTAGTTTAAACCTTTTTGTAAAATTACACCTTAATCTCCTCAGCTCTAATGAAAACCATTGTGAGACCATCATTGCAGGTATAAAATATTGGCCTACTTCTCCACATGTAGGATGTATCAAGGGGTCGGTGACAAGAACAAAGGGAGTGAAGCTTTTCTTTCATAGAATCTGGGTGCCGCTGCGTCATTTGTTACTTCAACATAATTGCCGTTAAACTGAGTGGCCATTTTGGAGGGGCAGTTGGAAGTCAACCACCTTGCTTTGAGTCTGGCGTCAGAAGTAGGCCTGGCTGGTAAGAACGGCAAATTTCCTTCACTTAAAGACAATAGTGAACCAGATGGGCTTTAAGACAATTGATGATGGCTTTGTGGTCACCATTACTGAGACTAGCTTTCAATTCTAGACTTGATTAGTGAGATCAAAATTCCACCCACTATTGTAACATGGAAACATAGAAACTAGAAGCAGGAGAAGGTCATTTGGCTTTTTGAGCCTGCTCCGCCATTCATTATGGTTAATGGAATGGAACGGAACACTCTGTATTAACCGCATTAGTAAAATTAGACAACTGTAATGAGTAGCAGAGGGTTGCAGATATAAAAACATAGAAACTAGAAGCAGGGATAGGCCATTTGGCCCTTCGAGCCTGCTCCGCCATTCATTTTGGTCATGGCTGATCATCAAATTCAATGTCCTGATTCCCCCCGTCCCCCATATCCCTTGATCCCTTTAACCCTAAGATCCCTTTAACATTCTTAAAATCAGAGAATGTTTTGGCCTCAACTACTTTCTGTGGTAGTGAATTCCATAGATTCACCACCCTCTAGTGGGATTTGAACCCATGTCCAATGAGCATTTAGCCTAGGCCTTTGGATTACTCACCAGGAGACATTACCATTACACCACCACCTCCCAAGGAGATGATTATTGAATCATTGATGCCATAACAAAGAAAGAAACCACCTCCCACTTCCAAAGAAGCTTAATTGAAATAGGGAAAGCATTTCAAGCATTCATACTTTAACCAACATTGTGGTCATATTATTAAACTCTCAGAATTAATAGCTGTGAGCTTGCAGTGTACTTATTTACTTCGCAAGCAAATACATAGCTCCTGAATCATTCACTCGCTGCTCCCAGGAGATGTAGCTAATTAGTCAACCAGAAGCTTTACACGCTCTATGAGTTGGTGTGGCATAGATTTATTTTGCATAAAGTTCAAGGTTGTGAATGTAGAATGTAAAGGCTTCAAAGAGTAGGCCAGTCCTGAGAGAGGGTCATAACAAATGGCAAAACATCTGTTCAACCCTTTAGCATTCAATGTTTGATTAGATGTTATGTTCTGCTGGCTGAGTTAAACTCCAAGAGCAATTGATGTCTTTCGTTCCCTGCATTAGTGTCCTGCATGGATTAAAGGGAACATTTAATCTGTCAAACTTGAAGTAGCATTTTGGGAAAATGTGTTTGCCAGCTCACTACATCTGACAGAATTAGATTTTGTCTGGAAAGCCAGTAGCTTGACACAAACAGTATGACAACATTGCACGTAAAATCCATATTTCTGCCCCCCGAGTTTGAAGTATTCCATTGTGCGCTGGTCCTGAAATCTTGTGTATCTCGGACTCTCATTGTTTTAATTTCATTATTTAATTTAATTGTTTTAATTGTGATAAAAGAGAGAGAGAGAGACACATCAGAAAAATTATAGGACTGTTAGACTTACAGGGGAGTACCTTCATTGCAGTGTTAATGAAAACCTAACTTGTGACTAATAAAGAATTTTTATTTTATTTTATTAGTGCCACAAGTAGGTTTACATTGACACTGCAACAAAGTTACTGTGAAAATCCCCTAGTGGCAGCACTCTGGCACCTGCTCGGGTATACTGAGGGAGAATTTAGCATTGAGGGGAAGTTACTGGATTTTACAATTAAGGACAGGGAGACTGAACAGTTTTAGAGAAATTTGAGCTGAACACAGAGTTTAAAGATGGATTTACGAAGGATCAGTCGTGTTCTGTTTGAATTTTTGGGGGAAAAGGGCTATCCAATTTTATCTCACTTTCCATCTCTTAGTCCATAGGTTACACACTTCAAATGCACATCCAAGTCCTTTTTAAATGTGATGGGGGTACCTGCCCAGTTGCAGATTGAGATCTGGACCCCTACCATCTTCTGGGTGAAATACTTTCCCAACTCCCCTCTAGCCCCTTTATCAACTGTTTTAAATATACGTCCCTAGATATTGACCTCTCAGCTAAGGAGAATAGATCCTTCCTATCCACTCTTCCAAATCCTTCATAATATTATACATGCCATTAAACCTTCCCTCTTCTCCAAAAGACCACAGACGATTCAACCTCTCCTGATAACTAAAATCCTTCATTCCTGGAGCCATTATCAGAAATCTCCTCTCTAATCTGTCAACTGTGATCACTTTGTACCAGGAATGTCTGAACAGAACTGTACACATTATTCTAGCTAGTGTCTTTACAGTTCTAGCATAACTTCCCATCTTTTAGAACTATTCCTCAACCAGTAAAGGAAAGTATCCTGTGTGCCTTCTTAACACCGTACCTACCTGTAATGCTGCCTTCATTGATCTCAGAATCACTGAATTGTTCCAGTGCTGAAAAATGCCCATTGGCCCATTATGTCTACACCAGCTCTCCGAATGGGCAATTCCCTTAGTGCCATTCCTCCATCTTCACCCCATAACCCTGCACATCCTTCCTTCCCCGTACAGTATACAATTTGAATTGATTTATTATTGTCACAGAATTAAATTTATGAATTAAGCTGGCCAGGGGGAGAAAATGGCCAGTGGGCCTTCTGGAGTGCTCAGAGGGGAAGGAAATGAAGGGGAAATGAGGCAGTGACAGAGGCCTCCTCTCCCTCAACTTGAGCCTAATAAATTTTTACACACAATTAGATAGTACAGCACAGGCTATCCGATTCAACAGGTTAACACTGGTATTTATGTTCCACATGTGTCCCCTCCCACTCTTTACTGAACCCGAAACCAAATGTTTGTGTTTCCTTCATGTGCCTATCTAACTTTCCCTTGATATGTTAAATGTATTTACCTCAACTGCTTCTTGTGATATTGTGTTCTAGGTTCTAATTCCTCTCTGGGTATTCTCTTCAATTCCCCATTGGAATTTTTAATCTCATATTTATGGCCCCCAAGTGTTGATCTTCACTGAGGCAAATCGAACATCTCTATGTTAACTCCATTGAACATGTTCAAATTTGTAGCATTTCGTTCCCCCTCCTCCCCACCCCATCACTCCCCCTGCACCATCCCCACCCACTCCCCCTGCCCCATTCCCACCCACTCCCCCTGCACCATCCTCACCAAACCCCCCGCCCCATCCCCACCCACTTCCCCCGCTCCATCCCCACCCATCCTCACCCAATTCCCCTGCTCCATCTTCACCTACTCTCTCTGCCCCATCCTCACCCACTTCCTCTGCACCATCCCCACCCACTTCCCCTGCTCCATCCCCACCCACTCCCCCTGCTCCATCCCCACCCATCCTCACCCAATTCCCCTGCTCCATCTTCACCTACTCTCTCTGCCCCATCCTCACCCACTTCCTCTGCACCATCCCCACCCACTCCCCCTGCACCATCCCCACCCACTCCCCCTGCCCCATTCCCACCCACTCCCCCTGCACCATCCTCACCAACCCCCCCGCCCCATCCCCACCCACTTCCCCTGCTCCATCCCCACCCATCCTCACCCAATTCCCCTGCTCCATCTTCACCTACTCTCTCTGCCCCATCCTCACCCACTCCCCCTGCACCATCCCGACCCACTCCCCCTGCCCCATGCCCGCCCACTCCCCCTGCCCCATGCCCGCCCACTCCCCCTGCCCCATCCCCACCCACTCCCCCTGCCCCATGCCCGCCCACTCAATCTTCATTCTCTTTCCTGTGAAAAGCAGTTTAGCTTCCCTGATACACCTGTGTCCCAGGATCATTCATTCTTTTTGTTGTTTTTATTGTGCCTCCATATTCTTCAGAGACAGTGGCAGAATGTTATTGTCACTGTGGACTAGTGACCCAGAGCAAGATCTAGGCACCCCAGTTCAAATCTCGCCAAGGCAGATGGTGAAATTTGAATTTGGAATTAAAAGTCTAATGGTGACCATGAAACCATTGTCGATTGCTGTAACAGGCCATCTGGTTCACTAGTGTCCTTTAGGGAAGGAAATCCGTCAGCCTTACTTGGTCTGGCAGCAAGGGGGCACCATGGTTAACACTACTGCCTCACAGTGCCAGGGACCCAGGTTTGATTCCCAGTTTGGGTCACTGTCTGTGCAGAGTCTGCACGTTCTTCTTGTGTTTGTGCGGGTTTCCTCTGGGTGCTCCAGTTTCCCCCCACAGTCTGAAAGATGTGCTGGTTAGGTTCACTGGCCGTCCTAAATTCTCCCTCAGTGTACCCGAAGACGCCGGAGTGTAGCGAGTAGGGGGTTTTCACGTTAACTTCATTGCAGTATTAAATGTAAACCTAATTGTGACATTAATAAAAATAAAAACAAACTGGGACTCCAGACTCACAGCAATGTGGTTGACTTTTAAATACCCTCTGAAATGGAGGGCAGTTAGGAATGGGCAATAAATGATAGCCCAGCTAACAATGCCCATGTCCTGTAAAATATGAATAAAGAGAGTATATATAAAACATAGAGACCAGAGCTATTCACTCCAAATGTGGTCTGACCAAGGTTATATACAAGCTTACAAGCTTATGTACAAGCTGAACGTGGAGAGGACGTTTCCACTAGTAGGAAGAACTAGAACCAGAGGCACAGCCTCAGGCTAAAGGGACAATCCTTTAAAACGGAGATGAGGAGGAATTTCTTCAGCCAGCGTGAGTGGTGAATCTGTGAAACTCTTTGCTGCAGAAGGTTGAGGAGGGCAGGTCATTGAATGTCTCTAAGAGAGAGATAGATGGGCTCTTGATTAATAAGGGGATGAGGGGTTATGGGGAAAAGGCAGGAGAATGGGGATGAGTCTGCACAAGGCTCTAGATAGGCTGGGCGAATGGGCCAGGAACTGGCAAATGGAATTTAATGTTGGCAAGTGCGAGGTGGTCCACTTTGGTAGGAATAATGGTAGGAAGGACTATTACTTACATGGCGAAAAACTGCAGCAGGCGACGGTGCAGAGGGACCTCGGGGTCCTTGTGCATGAGTCGCAAAAACCCAGCTTGCAGGTGCAGCAGGTGGTCAGGAAGGCGAATGGGATGCTGGCCTTCATAGCGAGGGGGATTGAATATAAAAGTAGGGAGGTCTTGCTGCGGCTGTATAGGGCACTGGTGAGGCCGCAGCTGGAGTACTGTGTGCAGTTTTGGTCGCCGCGCTTACGCAAGGATATTTTGGCCTTGGAGGGAGTGCAGAGGAGGTTTACTAGGCTGATGCCGGAGTTGAGGGGGTTGAGCTATGAGGAGAGGCTGAATAAACTAGGCTTGTACTCGTTAGAGTTTAGAAAAATGAGGGGAGATCTCATTGAGACGTATAAGATGATGAATGGGATGGATAGGATAGAGGTGGAGAGACTCTTCCCGCTCAGAAAGGACAGTAGGACTAGGGGGCACAGCCTCAAGATAAAGGGGGTGCGGTTTAGAACGGAGTTGAGGAGGAACTGCTTCACTCAAAGGGTGGTGAATCTCTGGAATTCTCTGCCCGTTGAAGTGGTGGAGGCTGCCTCGCTAAATATTTTTAAGACGCGGGTTGATAGGTTTTTGATAGGCAAGGGGATTAAGGGTTATGGGGAGAGGGCGGGAATGTGGAACTGAGCCACGACAGATCAGCCATGATCTTATTGAATGGCGGGGCAGGCTCGAGGGGCTAGATGGCCTACTCCTGCTATTTCTTATGTTCTTATGATTGAATGGCAGACCAGACTCGATGGGCCAAATGGCCTAATTTTGCTCCTATGTCTTAGGGTCTTAAGAGAACTTTTCTGCTTTTCAATCTATCTCTCCACAAATAAACCCCCATGCTTTGTTTGCTTATTTATGGCTCTGTTAATCTTCATATATATTTTCTTAGCTAGGTTTTTAGGCCATGCTCTCAGCTTCCTCAATGGTTGACATGTTAACAATCTGCTTCTCACCAGCTCTGTTGATATAAATTCAGCTCCTTCAACGTCACCTCTGGGGACAACTTCAGTTACCTCCAAAGATGCTCGTGGAAGCTTAGATTTATGATCTGCTGAGATATGAGATTCTGCGTGCTCTGGCAACTTGGCATTAGGCAACCAAAATCATGCTGTCAGGTCAAGGTCTGTTAAATTTGAAAATGGTGCCCATTATGAGTGGTGTGGTGAAATACTGAACTAAAATGCTAATCAGCAGATTGGAATGTGACAAGACAGTTGGAATGTGACATAGTAAATAGTCTCACAACACGAGGTTAAAGTTCAAAAGGTTTATTGAGTAGCATGAGGTTTTGGAGCAGTGTCCCCTCATCAGGTGAGTGCAGGATCTGTTTCACAAACATGGCAATATATAGACAGAAACTTAACTACAAGATAATACTTGGAATGTGAGTCTTACCAGGTAATCAAATCTTTACAGGTACAGACAATGCGAGTGGAGAAAGACTTAAGAACAGGTTAAAGAGGTGTGAATTGTCCCAAGCCAGGACAGTTAGTGAGATTTTGCAAGCCCAGGCAAGTCGTGGGGGTTACAGATAGTGTGACATGAATCCAAGATCCTGGTTGAGGCCATCCTCATGTGTGCGGGACTTGGCTATCAGTCTCTGCTCAGTGATTCTGTGTTGTCATGTGTTTTGAAGGCCGCCTTCCTAAAGATGAGAGGCTGGAGGCCCGTAACTGCTGAAGTGCTCCCCGACAGGAAGGGACCAATCCTGCCTGGTGATTGTTAGTGGTGTCCATTCATCCGTTGCCGTAGCGTCTACATGATCTCACCAATGTATCATGCCTCAGGGCATCCTTCCCTGCAGCGTATCAGGTAGACAATGTTGGCCGAGTCACAAGAGTATGTACTGTGTACCTGGTGGATGGTATTCTCATGTGAGATGATGGCATCTGTGTCGATGATCTGGCACGTTTTGCAGAGGTTGCTATGGCAGGGTTGTGTCGTGTCGTGGTCAATGTTCACCTGAAGGCTGGGTAGTTTGCTGCGGACAATGGTCTGTTTGAGGTTGTACGGTTGCTTGAAGGCAAGTAGTGGGGATGGTCTTAGTAAGATGTTCATCTTCATTGATGACATATTTAAGGCTCTGTAGAAGATGTCGTGGCTTCTCCACTCCAGGGAAGTACTGGACGGCAAAGGATACTCTGTCTGTCGTGTCCTGTGTCCTTGGGTTCACGTCACACTGTCTGTAACACCCACAGCTTGCAAAATTTCACTAACTGTCCTAGTGTGAGACAATTCACTCCTCTTTAACCTGTGCTTAAGCCTCTCTCCATTTGCATTGCCTGTACCTGTAAAGACTTGATTACCTGTTAAGACTCACATTCCAACCATTGTCTTGTAATTGAGTTTGTGTCTATATATGCCATGTTTGTGAAACAAATTCTGCACTCACCTGATGAAGGGGCAGTGCTCCGAAAGCTCATGCCACCAAATAAAGCGTTTAGACTTTAACCTCGTGTTGTGAGACTACTTACTGTGCCTATCCCAGTCCAATGCCGGCAACTCCATATTATGGAATGTGGCATGATAACACACAGCATGGTGGCACAGTGGGTTAGCACCGCTGCCTCACAGTGTCAGGGACCCAGGTTCAATTCCAGCTTGGGTCACTGCCTGCACATTCTCCCCATGTCTGCGTGAGTTTCCATCGGGTGCTCTGGTTTCCTCCCACAGTCCAAGAGATGTGCTGGTTAGGTGAAATTGGCCATGCTAAATTCTCCCTCAGTGTTCCCGAACAGGCGCCGGAGTGTGGCAACCAGGGGATTTTCACAGCAACTTCACTGCAGTGTTAGTGTTAGCCTACTTGTGACCAATAAATAAACTTTAAATACTCACCAATGAATTCTCTCCCTTGGTCATTTTCTATTGCCATCAGCTGTTTGGAGATAAAAGATCAGTTTTCTATTAGAAAGAAGAAAGGTTTGAATTTAATGAATTGGACTAATGAAAGTCATTTTATTCTGTTTAAGTGCTGTGTGTTAGCTGTACTAATGGAAGTGCTCAGAATCAGATGTTAACTTTCCAGATGTTCGTGCATTCTTTCACTTGCAGAAGATGTGAAAACTGCCACCAGTGGTGAGATATATCTTCATCAGGCTAGGGAGTAAAGTTATAACTAGTTATCGTCAAATCGTAACACACTAAAACCTTGTTTCAGGGAATTCCACAATGTATTGACTCACACATTTGTGTTTTCCAGGATGTTGTCAAATTTCCGATGAAGCATTGTCTCCTGTTACACTCTGTAGTTGCGACAAGAAAGTAAAACCAATCCTGTCAGCGGTTTCCGGAATTGATTTTATGAACAAATTAATGATTGTGTGTTTCAATGACGTCGTGTTTTCATTTTTGATATGCTGACGCCTTTTTTAAAATTCATCCGTGAGACGTGTGTGTCACTGGCGAGGGCAGCATTTACTACCCATCCCTAATTGCCCTTGATGTGGAGAGGCCGGTATTGGACTGGGGTGAGCACAGTAAGAAGTCTCATAGTGCCACGTTAAAGTCTAACATGTATATTTAGTATCACGAGCTTTCAGAGCGCAGCTCGTTTCACGAGCTTTCGGAATGCTACACTCACCTGATGACAGAGCAGCGGTCCAAAAGCTCGCGATAACAAATTAACCTAATTGCCCTTGAGAAGGTTCTCATCAGCTATATTCTCGAACCACTATAGTCTCATGTGAGTTTTTGAATTTTGAGCCAGTGACAATAATTGATTTGATGTGATTTATTATTGTCACATATATTAGTATACAGTGAAAAGTATTGTTTCTTGTGAGTTGTTATGAACATACCGTTCATAGAGAAGGAATGGAGTGGAGGCAGAATGTAGTGTTACAATTATAGCTAGGGTGTAGAGAAAGATCAACTTAATATGAGGCAGATCCATTCAAAATTCTGATGGTAGCAGGGAAAAAAGCTGTTCTTGAGTCAGTTGGTACGTGTCCTCAGACTTTTGTACTTTTTTCCTGATGGAAGAAGATATGTCCGGGCTGGGGTCCGTGATTAAGCTGGCTGCTTTTCCAAGACAGCGGGGAGTGTGGACAGGGGGTGGCGGGGGGGGGGAGGCATTTTTGTTTTAACTACCTGCTCGCTTCGCTGGGACACGACTTCCTGTTCTTGATGTTCCTCCAACAATAACACCCTGAACTCTATGACGCTGATGCACTTATTTTCTGAACTACAGCCATCTGCCGAACGTTGCTAAGTGTGAAACTCAACACATTCTGGGACTGACAATGCCAAGAATATCAGTCAGACTGAATGAGAAAAGGCTGTTTGACCTATCATGCCTGCTTCTTCCACATTCCATGCTTGTGTGGAAATTGTGGAATGTCGCCACCAAATCTCTACACCCTCCTCCGAATTCTCAGTTGGGGACTGACAGCCTCTTTTCAGCTGGTAGCTTATTAGGTGTTTATCTGATCGTCTCCCTGTCGTCTATGGCTGGGAGGGAGTTGGGTGGAAGGAATTACCCAGCACCTTATTGAAGTTTACGGGACAAAGCCTCACAGCATGAGGTGACGGGACAAAACATCTTTCCGCATTTCCCGCACAATCAAGATCATGATCTCAATTAAAATTCTCAGTTGAATCAAACAGATTTGTTCACAGCTTTGTAATCCTTAATTTCCCTCTCCAGTCCCTTTTTAGAAATATGAACGGACAGAGACTGCAATGCTGGAATTTTACCATTTCACCCACCTCAGACTCATAAGATCCGCCCAAGGCCAATAGAGAATGCCATTTTGTGAGCTTGGCTTTCCCAGAATTGGGGCAGGTGAGGCTCACAGAATGGCATTCTCTGTTGGCCATGGGCGAGAACGTACAAGCCTTGGGCAGATGAGGTGGTAACATTTCGGTCCAAGTTCCAGCTTGGTTGAGATGGACATTGTTAAGGACCAGACCAGAAAGCCCAAGGTATTTTACCAAGTTAGCCTTGACTCTAATTTTTACATTTGATTTTGGCATTAGGGTGAGCATAACGTGTTTAATCCAGGTATAATTCCAGTGATCCACTAGGAAGCTTTTATCAAACAAAGTTAAAACATAACAAAAATAATTAGCATAACTTTTACCAATTAAAATATTTAGACATGGCAAAGTATAATCTTTAACAGCTAGCTATCTCTGTTGTTCCAATTTAAAGCAATACTCCAAAGGCACACACTCTTCTTCAGAAGTAACACCAAAACAAGTATGCTCATGAGATGCTGGATTTTCAGCCTTTTAACACTTCTGAACTGAGATCCAGACAGCAGTTTCCAGAGAAGGATATATCGTTAAAACAGCAGACAGACCTACTCCGAGTGCAACTGCTACAATAGATCCCACAGAAGAACAGGGCTCAAATACATTTCTTAAAGGCACAGTATCCTCACAACATGCTCTTCTCTTGAGTTTGAAGGTTATGAGCTCACTTGGGATTTGCTGAGGCTGTCTTTCCCTAAAACTAGATCTGTTGCCGCACCTCAGTCTCCTTCTATAGCTTAGTATCAATTTTTTTGTCTGATTACACTTCTGAAGGACCTTAAGAATGGTTTTGTGTTTAATTGTGCTTTATGAATACAAAGGTTTTTGGTATCATTGAGTGCATGAACTGGTACTTCAGGACTATAGTTGGGCCATTGGTTGAAAACGTGTAGTGAGATACTAAACAAGGGCCTGTCTGCAATGAATGCGAATGATCCCATTGGAAAATAAGCAGGGAATGACTTATCGTGGAGACCAACAACCTTCTCTTAACACAATCAGGTGATCAATTTGTCACATCTGTGCACAGAATGATGATTACACTTTGAAAATACATTTGTTTTGGCCCTGATGGACTTTGGGATGTACAGAGGGTGTAAGAGGAGCTTTGGTGTCTAAGTTTGTCTCATTCTGCTGCAATCTGCCCCAGGAATTTCAGAACCAAATGGATGCACTTGGGATTATTTACAAAATCAAAGGTTTATATTACTACAAAAGAAATAAATATCCCATTTGAAGATGCTCCAAAGTAGTTTTGCCAACCAATTAAGTACTTAAATGTCGGTTACTCAGTGGCCAAAGAGTGCACAACAAGCTCCCACAAGCGACAATGATGGCTTAGGGATAAATATTGGTCAGGACACAGAAATATAGAAGATAGGAGGAGCTATTTCGCCCTTTGAGCCTGCTCTGATATTCATTATGATCATGGCTGACCATCCAACTCAATAGCCTAATTCTACTTTTTCCCCATAACCTTTGATCCCATTCACCCCAAGAGCTATATCCAGCTGCCTCTTAATATATCCAATGCTTTGGCATCAATTGCTTCCTGTAGTAATGAATTCCACCTTCCAGTGGGAGAACGCCTCCATTCTTTATCGATCAGTGCCAGTTAGGGATCTTGATGTCCACATGTCTTATCCGATAGACGGCACCTCCAAAGATGCTCCTTCAGTAGCCACTGAACTGTTTGTCTGAAATATACACTCAAGTCTCAGGACTGGGATTCAAATTCTTCTGGGTTGAGCTGAGCTTGTAACCTCCTCTCCTAAAGCGGTGTCTGTATTATCTGCTGGTCTGGGCTATCCCCAACCCTCTGACTGTGCAGCACTGCTTTGCCATGAGTTCGGACACACAATCCACATTGTGAAGGGAACTGGTCCCTGGGGCACCTGCAGCTGGAACCTGAAACAAGAAAAGATCTCAGCAGGTCTGACAGCATCTGTGAGAGAGAATAGAGCCAACATTTCCAGTCTAGATGACCCTTCTCAAGAGCTCTACTTTTTCTCCACAGATGCTGTCAGATCTGCTGAGATTTTCCAGTTTTTTTTCTCTTTCTGTTTCAGATTCCAACATCCGCAGTATTTTACGTTAACTTGGAGCTGGAACCTATCCCGTCATAGAATCATGGAAACCCTACAGTACAAAAGAGGCCATTCGGCCCATCGAGTCTGCACCAACCACAATCCCATCCAGGTCCTACCCCACATCCCTACATATTTACCCACTAATCCTTCTAATCCACAGGTCTCAGGACACTAAGGGCAATTTTTTTTTAAAGCATGGCCAATCAACCTAACCCACACATTTTTGAACTGTGGGAGGAAACTGGAGCAAACCCACGCAGACATGAGGAGAATGTGCAAACTCCACACAGACAGTGACCCAAGTCAGGAATCGAACCCAGGTCCCTGGAGCTGTGAAGCAGCAGTGCTAACCACTATGCTACCGTGCCACCTGTCACTCTGCTTAAAAGCAAAATCAAGGATCTGCAGTTCACTTTTGTAAATATTTGTTTTCATATACTGGCTACCAGCAGCACAGTGACACATTGGTTAGTGCTGCTGCCTCACAGCGCCAGGGATTCAGGTTCGATTCCAGCCTTGGGTGATTGTCTGTGTGGAGTTTGCACATTCTCCCCATATCTGCATAGGTTTCCCCCAGTTTCCTCCCACAGTCCAAAGATGTGTGGGTTAGGTTGACTGGCCATGCTAAAAATTGTCCTTCAGTGTCAGAGGAGTAAACATGTGGGGTTACAGGGATAGGGCATGGATGTCAGTGCAAGTTCAATGGGCCGAATGGCTTTCTTCTCCACTGTAGGGATTCTATTCTATTCTATGATTCAGACCCAGTGAATTCTGAAAAAAGTCATTAAGGGTTGGTCAGGCAAGTGAAGCCATTGATCAAAACCAGATAAACTGACAGAGATGGATAGATGATCTGTTTACACACAACACCGCACTCACTGATGTGAACAGGGAAACAAGAGATGCGGACCAGATGAGAGCTACATGTTGATTCAGGGCACGTCAAACCTCAAGTGGCGTCTTCACCAAATGCACCCTGAGAGAAACCTGGTGCCACTGAGCTTTCTCGGTTTAGAGGTTGTGCTGTTGGCTGCAAACCTAATGACTGGATTTGCTAAGAATATTGGCCCAGATGACCGACTAAAAATAGCCACTAAATTCATTAAACAACAATGGATGTTTCATTTTCTCTGACAGTCAGCCGGTTCACATGGGCGAGTGAAATTTCTCTGTGATCTATTTTTGTACCATTGTTAACCGGGTTCATTTTTGTCAGACTAACAACTGTAAAGAATTTCGCTTAAATACACTGATCAATCTGATACAAGAGAAAATTAAACA
The DNA here is from genome assembly GCF_965287045.1 of Carcharhinus amblyrhynchos. Classification (NCBI taxonomy): domain Eukaryota; kingdom Metazoa; phylum Chordata; class Chondrichthyes; order Carcharhiniformes; family Carcharhinidae; genus Carcharhinus; species Carcharhinus amblyrhynchos. The sequence goes on from NC_137352.1 coordinate 11,859,386, forward strand.
TCCTAATATTCAACTGATTTAAAAAGCCGACAGTACTGACAGTACTACAATAAAACAGCAAAGTTAGAGTCACTCAGACAATTGTAAGTTAGCTTCATCCTGGACTAGGACAATTTGGCAACAACAACTTAGATATTGTAGTGTCTTAATTTGGCACAGTAAAATGTAACTAACTTCACAGCAACAATTATCATATAAAATTTACCACTGTGAGTCCCACAAAGTGATATAAGGACAAGTGACCAAAGCTTGATTAAAGTTTGAGAGATGTGTAGAGGTAGATACATATACTTGGGTACATCAAAGATGGATATATATTTACTGATTTTTTTTATTAGTAGGTTTACTTCTGCCCGGCTATCAGACTTTCAAATGGACCTACCTCATATTAAGTTGATCTTTCTCTACACCCAAGCTATGATTGTAACACCACATTCTGCACCACTCCTTTCCTTCCCCCCTACGTATTCAGTGAATGGCATCCTTTGTCTGTATAGCACGCAAGAAACAACATTTTTCATTGTACACTAATACATGTGACACTAATTAATCATTATCAGTGAAGCTACGGTGAAAATCACCTCGTCACCACATTCTGGCACCTGTTCAGGTACGCAGGGAGAATTTTAGCATGGGCAACGCGCCTAACCAGCACATCTTTCGGATTGGGGAGGAAACCGGAGCACCCAGAGGAAACCCACAAAGACATGGGGAGAATGTGCACACAAACAGTCACTCGAGTCTGGAAATGAACCCGGATCCTTGGCGCTGTGAGGCAGCAGTGCTAACCACTATGCCACCATGTGTGGATATATGTGTTCTGCATGCACTTTCATAAAATATGTAAATGTTACATCGCAGTTGCTGTAAGTCAATATCCTTTCATCCAAAGTAAGTTTCAGGCTGAAACTGGATATTCTTCTCCAGTCAAATATATAATTCATTCTTTCATCTCAAAGCGTGGTGGCAAAGTGTACTGAACTTCTTTTATTCACATGTCACAGGGGATTTCTTTTTAATGTTTGAACATGTGTTTGAGTGACTTTTGAAACTGTTTACTGTCGGAAAACCAGCAGATTGTACGTAACAAATTTGATTTCCTTCATGGGCTGGACTTTTTCCCCTTAATAACATTCCATTATTTATGTTTATCTCTTTGAAATTTGTAAAGTTAAAGTTTAAGGTTTATTTATTAGTCACAAGTAAGGCTTACATTAACCCTCTAATGAAGTTACTGTGAAATTCCCCGAATTGATTATTTTTATTTTGAAAAAAAAATGGAACTCTGATTAAGGTTTGGGAAATTCCACTCATCAACTATTTCTGGGACTGCAGCAGGGGAGTGGAGTGCAGCAATGTTGGAGGGGCAATCATTTGCATGAAGTCTAAATCTGAGGTCCTCAGGACATTATGAAAAGACAAAGCAAAGAGGGTTCCTATTATTCTGACTTATATTCTTCCCTCAGCCAATTGCATGAAAATCAGATGAACCCAGTGGTTCATTTGCTGCTTTTGGGATCTTGCTATGTACAAATTTAGCTCAAAATATGTAGATAACAGTTCGGACAAGTTGGGCCGAAGGGCCTGTTTCCACACTGTAAACCTCTATGACTATGACTGGTCAAAACGTAGCCGAAAAGAACTTGCATTAGGGAGCCGTCATAGACAAGTAAGAGTGATGAGGAGGTTAAGGGAGGGAATCCCAGAATTCAAGATAGCTGAAGGCATAAGGGGTGGTACAGTGGTTACCACTGCTGTCTCACAGCGCCACGGAGCCAGGTTTGATTCCCGGCTTGAGTTACTGTATACGAAGAGGCTGCACATTCTCCCAGCGTCTGCATGGGTTTTCTCCAGTTTCCGCCCACAGTCCAAAAGATGTGCTGCTTAGGTGCGTTAAGGCTGGAGATAAACAAAGAAGTAATTACTTGTAATGGTCAAGTCTGGTTTTTAAGATATTGAAGAATAGAAATATAGAGGAAGGGGAGAGGTTCCTCTTTTGATGTACTGGCACAGAACGAGTTGATGGTAATTTAACTAGGTGATGACTGCTTTCTTTATTCTGCACCCGGAGATTTTCCTGCTGCATTGTTAATGCAGAAGACCTGTGTTGGTTCACCTTAGCTAAACTTCAGAGTGTAACCGCTGTCTTCATCACAGAGTGCTTCCATCCACTACAAAACCCAAGCCACAAACTTCCCCACACTCCCGGTGCTTAAATATTTATTCATAGCTGCGTCACTTCAATGGACTCCCACTAAACACATTCCATAAATCGAACTTGCCCAAAATGCAGCTGGCATTTTGGCAATTAATCATGATCCTCACCTTTGCTGACCTACCCTGGCTCCCAATCTCCCGCTGCATTGCGGAGGCAGTGGCATAGCAGTATTGTTACTGGACTAGTAATCCAAAGATCCAGGGTAAAGCTCTGGGGATCCAGGTTTGAATCCCGCCACGGCAGATGGTGGAATTTGAATTCAACAAAAAATATCTGGAATTAAGAATCTATGAAAGAGCATGGGGTGGCACAGCTGCCTCACAGCACCAGGAACCCAGGTTTGATTCCTGGCTTGGGTCATTGTGTGTGCAGAATCTGCACGTTCTCCCCATGTCTGCATGGGTTTCCTCCGGGTGCTGCGATTTTCTCTCTCAGTCTGAAAGACGTGCTGGTTAGATACACTGGCCATGCTAAATTCTCCCTCAGTGTACCCAAACAGATGCCAGAGTGTGGCCACTAGGGGATTTTCATACAAACAATGTAACCCCACTTATGACACTAATAAATAAACTTTAAAATTTTAAACTTTATGAAACCATTGTCAATTGTCAGAAAAACCCACCTGATTCACTAAAGTCCTTTAGGAAGGAAATCTGCTGTCCTTATCTGGTCTGGCCTCTTGAAGATTCATTTTTCTTCTCTCTCCAGTTGGACAACAAAACTGTATCAAATAGAAAGGACATGGTGCAAGGGGACATAAACATTACGCGATCTTCCAGCAATATCACAACAATAATCTAGGAAACTGGTATGAATTGTGATGATACTGCATTCTGTTCAATTCTAGTAACCAGCAAGGTGAGACTGCTCTCTTCCTGAGAGGAGGCAATTAGAACATTCTTGCCTTAATAAATTCCAATACAACTGCTACACTCTCTGCGACGTCATTATGGCATACTACTCATTACACCGCCAGGGACCTGGGTTCCATTCCTGGCTTGGGTCACTGTTTGTGTGGAGTTTGTTCTCTCTGTGTCTGCATGGGTTTCCTCCAGTTGCTCCAGTTTCCTCCCACTGTCTGAAAGACATGTTCCGTGGATAGGTTTATGGACGAAAAGGGATTGGTTTAGATTAGTGGGTCATTGTTTTTTAACTGGTCGGCGCAACATCGTGGGCCGAAGGGCCTGTTCTGCGCTGTAATGTTCTATGTTAGGCACATTCATCATGCTAAATTCTTGCTCAGTGTACCCAAGCAGGCAATAGAGTGTGGCAACAAGGGGATTTTCACAGTAACTTCAGTGCAGTGCCAGTGTAAGCCTACTTGTGATACTAATAAATAAATTTAAACTTGAATGGGACAGGCAGTCCTGTCATATTTCAGGGCATTTACATTATTATACCCCACACCCACCATGGTACCCCACCCAACAGAGAGTTGGGTTGAGTTAATCCATATTTATTTTGCATAGAGCTGCCAAAGGGAGAAATTTCTTCAGGGTTTTGTTTGGAATTACCCCCAGGTTAGTTCACTCACAATCATAACGGCAAAGAGAGAAAAAAAGACTTTTGATCATCAATTGAATATTAAATCCACTCAGAAATGAAGTGTCAGCACCTCCCTCTGTAGATTACACATTTTAAGGGATCCTTCCAGAACATGGGTAAACACTGATCGATCCCATCTGTAAGATGCACAGAATAATTTAACTTCCTGTGGTGGTTAAATGATAGGATGTTGAACAACTCCTAAGACCCCCAATTTTGAACCCCAACCAATGTTCAAAGGTGGCATGTCTTCACTGGGATAAAGTCCAACAGGCTTATTTGGAATCACGAGCTTTCAGAGTGCTGCTCCTTCATCAGGTGAGTGATGGAGCAGTACTCCGAAAGCTCGAGATTTCAAACAAACCTGTTGGACTTTAACCTGGCATTGTGAGACTTCTTATTGTGCCCACCCCCGGTCCAACACCAGCATCTTCACTGGGATGCCAGCTCTTGTTGAAGCTGTGAGCCTGGAGCCTGCCCAGAAGCAGACCAGCAGAAGATACCGAGGGAGCCCTGCCAACATTAGCAAGCGCCACAGAGCCATGTGTGGTTCAGGCCTTTACTGTCACTCAACCCTGGCGATAGGGCAAAGACCGACACAAACAGCAACCTAGGGCGAAGCATCACAGTAATTTCAGTGGGACACAACATGATTTTATTTATGTCATAGTTCATTTGTTTTTAACCATTAGGCAGTAAAGGAAATGTGAAAACTTGACGAAGAAACCGATGCCCAGATCGCGATGGCTGTTTGACGCTGAATTTGAAGACACATCTTTTGTTCTGATAATCTTCGGAATGGACTCCAGCTGCTGGGCTGGTCAGAAGCAGATGGGAACGTACAACTATCACTCCAGAAAGAAACACAGTGACACACACATTAGTTTATTGGTATGTGGAATGCATTTGAACGTTACCCTCTGTGGGTGATAGCAGATGGTCCAGAGTCTTGCCTGAAAGTCACAACAATTCTCAGGGAGCGGACGGGAAAGGAAAAACGCAGGTGGCGCACACAACGGACTTTTCTTACATTATTACAGGACAGGCAAGAAATGTAAACATCTAATTCATTAACCGAGACGAGAGGGTGTAGAGCTTGGAAGTTACTGTCTCAGATTGAGATCCCTCCCTTCTTCTCTCTTGCTGGTGCAGCATCCTAGCCTCCACTCTTTTTCCTCGCTGGCTTCAATCTCCTGGGTTTGAGAATCGTATAGTTTGCATACACAGTGTATTGCTCAGACAAGACGGGGATGTAGAAAGCGCGGAAGAGCTGGGATGACCTAAGGCACAAGAAAAACCAAAGTGGAATTAGCGCAGTGTAATCTAAACAAATAATAAAAAGACAAAAATAACAGTAAGTGAAATTAAGATTTGCAATAATGATGGCTGGTTACAGGAAAAGAAAAAAACGTGCATTTTCTTTCTAGGCCTCAGAAAGTCCTAAAGTGCATTACAGCTACTTAAATACTCCTGGAGCATTGTATTATAGTACATAGTTAATATATGGTGGCACAGCGCTTAGCACCGCTGCTGCCTCACAGCGGCAGAGGCCCGGGTTCAATTCAAGCCTGGGGTCACTTCACTGTCTGTGTGGAGTTTGCACATCCTCCCCATGTCTGCGTGGGTTTCCTCCAGATGCTCCAGTTTCTTCCCAGTGTCCAAGGATGTGCAGGTTAGGTGGTTTGGCCATGCTAAGTTGCCCCTTAGTGTCTCAAGATATGTAGGTTAGGGGCATTAGCGGGGTAAATACAGGGGATCACGGGGTAAGCCTGGGTAAGAGTTGGTGCCCAACCTGCACATCTTTGGGCTCTGGGAGGAAACCAAAGCACCTGAATGAAACTCACGCAGACATGGAGAGAGCGTGCAAACCCCGCACAGTCACCCAAGGCTGGAATCTAACCTGGATCCCTGGCACTGTGAGGCAGCTAACCACTGTGCCTCATTGCAGAGCTGTGAATAACTTAAGCGCTGTTCTTAGCAATGGGGCAGAGAAACTGTTAAGTAGCTGGATAAGGCCCATAGTGCAATATTGTTCTAAAAATACAAATTCAGTAGCTTCAAGGTTTTTCTCCATGATGCTCCATCAGTCTATTCATGGGGGTGATGGTTTGGGGGAATGTTGGCTAGGACACTGGGAGATATATCCTCTCTATTCCAATGGACTGGATTACTGGCCAATGAGGCCCCATTTTAACATGGCATCTTTTAGTATTGCCCATACTGGAGTGTCAGCTTGGCTTCTGCACTCATCTGAAGAGATTGACCCCACAGTTTGATAGGTCAGAGGTGAGTGCTAACCAATCGAACCAAGCAAGTATTTACCTTTGAGATAATGGGGTGAATGTTCCTGGCCCCAAAGAGATGGGTTCGAAGATGGCAGAAAACACTGTCCTTATGCCTCCCTGATCTTGTGCCACCAGTTGGCAGGCTGTGCTCTGGTGGGCGTTCCAATGACATGAGTGGGCAAACAGGACCTGTATATGGTGCAAGGGTCCACACAGGAAAGTTCAGTCCAGTTGAAAATCCACTTTGTTTACGCTGTAACAATCTCAATGTCCGTCAGAGAAACAAAACCAATTTGTCTGTGAAAGCCTTCTTTTGATATTGCTTGAAATATAAACAGATTTTTGTTTCACATTCTGCAGACAGCTGTGAAGGAAAAGTTTGCCACGGTGCAGCCAAAACAAGAGGCATGACCACAGCATTGGCTTTGCTGGAAAATGATAAGATGATAGATTTCTTTGATCAGTTGGAGAACTAAGCGATCGCTTTGCATTTCCTCACAGCTCTTTAACTTGATGTTTCCACATTCATTGCAAGTCAGGAGCTCAAAGCTACGGACATGTTGCTGTCTTGCCTAGAAGTTACAAGTTGTAGTACAAAGAGCTGGCAGCACTGAAGTGCGTTTTTTCCTAATTCATCCTCTTTTTTTCCATTCCAGAAGAGCATTCCCATTTTTCACTGCCCCACAAAGACTAAGTTGGAGTCTTAGCTGACAGCGCTGTCTGGTTGTCTGTGGCAGAGATATCTGCACACCTCCAATTCGAGCCTCCTGTGTACCCTCTATTTTAATAGCTCCACCACTAGTGGCTGCATCTTCAGTTGCCTGGGCCACCATCTCTGGAATACCCTCTCTACACCTCCATCTCTCTACTTCCTCATTTAACCTTGAAAATTCTATGTCTTTGACCAAACTGTTGGTCATCTGATCAAATCAGGGTGGCACAGTGGTTAGCACTGCTGCCTCACAGTACCAGGGACCCGGGTTCGATTCCCGGCTTGGGTCACTGTCTGTGTGGAGTCTGCACGTTCTCCCCGTGTCTGCCTAAGTTTCCTCCAGGTGCTCTGGTTTCCTCCCACAGTCCGAACATGTGCTGGCGAGGCGCATTGGCCATGCTAAGTTCTCCCTCAATTTACCTGAACACGTACTGAAGTGTGGCAACTAGGGGATTTTCACAGTAACTTTATTGCAGTGTTAATGTAAGCCTACTTGTGACACTAATAAATATATAGTAATTGCTTATGTGGCTTGGTGTCAAACTTTGTTTTAAAATGCTCCTGTGAAGCATCTCAGGATGTCTCATTACACTATTTTATTTATTTACACACTCCGGCGCCTGTTCGGGTCAATGCACCTAGCTATATAAGTTGTTGATGTGAAATTTTCTTGAATCAGGTTAGGCTACTCAATCACCCAAGAAAACAACCACAGTTAAAATGGCACTGCTTTGGATAAAGTCTAGAAAGGCCACCACTCCCATTTGAATTCCAGTTCTGACAGGAGAGTAAGCTTTTCCCCTCACACCTTTCCAATTGTTTAACACCAGGATGGCACGGTGGCAGAGTGGTTAGCACTGCTGCCTCACAGCGCCAGGGACCTGGGTTCGATTCCCAGCTTGGGTGACTGTGCAGAGTTTGCACATTCCCCATGTCAGCATGGGTTTCCTCCCAGTGCTCCGGTTTCCTCCCACAGTCCAAAAGACGTGCTGGTTTGGCACATTGCCCCATGCTAAATTCTCCCTCAGTATACCCGAACAGGGGATTTTCACAATAACTTCATTGCAGTGTCAATGTCAGCTTACTTGTGACACTGATAAATAAAATGCTGCTTTCTGGGCCTTGACCTTTCATGTAGAGTTGGGGATGGTTAAAAGAAAGAACCAATTTTGGAAATGAACTAGCAATGGTTAAGGAATAGAAGAGTGTGCAGCGGGAGTTCAGCACTTGAAGAGTTCAGGAGAAAGCAACATGTTATGCGGGAGTTTAGTTGCAAGCTGCGATTTAATTGAAGGGTCCAGATGATGTCCTAAACCATCAGAATGGAGTGGGAACAACTTAAACAGCTGCCTGAATTTACAGTCAGCTGATTATAGGCTGGAACTGATCCTTCGCATCTCTGACTTTGTTCCGACAGTGTGGGAGCTGGTGGGCTTGATTCATCCTGTCAATGCGTTTCATCTGTAATCGAGTTTGCACAACGGGCCATGTGATAATAAGTTATATTAATGAGTTTTTTGCAATCCAGCGCAGATCTGAGGCATTCTGGACACGCCATGAAGGAACGCTCAGTGATTGTGACTGTTTCGCAGCATTTAATTGCTTGATGCCAGACGATACATTAAACTTTTCATGATAAATCGTGTTTGAGGTTTGGTAATGATACGGCACACAATGGCGCGCTCGCGTTTACAGTTCATCACTAGATTTGCTCTTAGTCAGAAGTATGAAGCAAATTAGACCTGGATCGTTAAGCATTTGATTTTAAAGGGCAAAAAAAATGAATTATGGTTCCCAATAGGTGAGAAATGACAATGATTGATCCAGACAAAAAAACTGACCCTTTAATAAGAACAAGGACAAGACTCAGGTCTCAAATTCAAAGCAAAGGGTGTAAAGTTTCGGCTTCTCTTTCAGAAAGAAGTTCAGATTCTAGTTATTATATGAACTAAACATACCCAATTATTATCACATCATTAATATCAATTAACTATAATTCCACACAAAATCATTAGGAACAGCCTCTCTACATAAAACAAATGTAAAATAAAAGCCAGAGAAGCATTCTTGAGGGGCAAACCGATCGATGCCTTCAGGATTAGAAGAGTTTGATATGCGAAGATGTCTTGCAGCCAAGATCATTCTCATAAGGCTTAAATATAAGATTGTCGCTAACAAATCCAATCAGTAATTCTGGAAGGATTGATCTTTCACCCAGAGTGGTGAAAATGAGGAACGCTACCACGGGGAGCGGCTGAGGTGAACAGAATTGGAAGGCAGTGTCGGGCTAATGAGTGGGCCGCATGACTGAAATCGGGCTTGTTCACTAATCATGGCCTCAAAAATAAGATTAAATACATTTAATACATGCTGAATATTTCATAACGAGTTATAAAAAATATTAATCATTTATATATTAATTGAAATCATCAACTTCAAATGGTAAAAACAAAAGTAGTATTTACACTTTGGACACAGAGGGGACTGCACGGCTCTCACAATGTTGTGAGCAAGCAGAGCACTTCACTTGCCCTTGCTTTATGTGTGAATCACTTCAGTCACAATGGTAGGAAAAATATCTACGTGGATGGAAATCTGTGGAATGTGGTAAACCTGCAATGATCAACAAACTATCCCTTGGACTGCACTCAGAACCCAGAAGGGCCCCATTCATCAGAAACTGAACTGGATTAGCCGCAGATACAGTGTGGCAACAAGGACAGGTTGAAGGTTAGAGATCTTATGGCGAGTGACTCAATTCCTGACTCTCCAAAGCATTTACAAGGCACAAGTCAGGAGCATGATGGAATATTGCCTGGATGTGTGCAGCTCCAACAGCAATTAAGAAGCTCAAAACCATCCAGGACAAAGCAGCCTGGCTGACTGGCAGTTCATCCTCAAACATTCAATTCCTCCACCTCTGACGCACTGTAGTAGCAGTGCACCATCTCCAAGAGGCACTGCAGGAACTCACCAATGCGATTAAAGAGTAATTTCCAAACCCCTGACCGCTACCATCTGGAAGGACAAGGGCAGCAGTTCCACTGGGTGGAAGGTCCTCTTCAAGCCACTTACCATCCTGACAAAAAACTATATCGCCGCTCCTTCACAGTCCCTGCCTAACAGTACCGTGGGTGTACCCACAGTGGGCAACGTGGTGGCACAGTGGTTAGCCCTGCAGCATCACAGCACCAGCGTCCCGGGTATGATTCCAGCTAAAGTGACCATCTGTGTAGAGACTACACGTTCTTCATGTATTTGTGTGGGTTTCCTCCATGTGATCTGGTTTTCTCCCGCTGTCCAAAGATGTGTAGGTTAGGTAGATTAGTTGGGTAAATGTGGGGGATTACAGGAATAGGTAAGATGCTCTGTTGGAGAGTCACTGCAGGCTCGATGGGCCGAATAACGTCCTTCTGGATACCTACACCACAGAACTGCTGTCCTTTGTTTAGACATCCGATAAGTAATACATAATTGCTAACAAAAAGAGACTTGCTGTCAAAGCTTTTGTCTTGCACTCATCAGGTTAGATGCAAGAATACCAAATTTCAAAGTGAGCAACAATTTATACTGCATAAGAAGAGGGTGCTGATTGGTTGGAAAGTCGACTCTGGTCAAGGCATTGCCACAGAGAATGCACTTGGGAACGACTGCTCCCCCCAGGCTTTTGTTTAATTTTTAAAAAGCGCAAAGCCTGGACATGTTCCTTTTGTCTGTGAAGGACAGGTCCTTGTGTATGCGTAGATGTAGCTTTAAGCAAGCATAAATGAACCCGATGGATCAATTAGTTGTTAGTGTAGTTCTTTGCACACTCTGGACAACACTGGCTGAACCTATCACATCATATTCAGCCACTAGGTTTGGAGTTTTGAAAGCAACACTTGCAGGGCACCTGTCCTCTGTAGGCAAAAGGAACATGTCCAGGCATTGCTGCTTTGTTTGGTGTTTCACTTCAATTGTCCCAAACATGATCCACTTTCCAAAATCAAACCTACTTCACTTGCGACTGACATATGTATCCCTGTTTCTTCTCCTTTGGGCAGGCATGTGACACCCCACTGCACCCACTGGGAAACCTTCTGGAAATACTGGTGGCCATGTACCGAATGACCTACGTGGGGGTGGGTGCGAACTGCCGACTCCTGCAGCAAGCAGTCAATGAAATCAAGTCCTACCTAACTCGCATCTTCCAGCTAGTCAGGTGAGAGTGACTGCGTTTCCCACTTCTGTCACAGGCCATTTAATAGCCGGGAACCAGAATGGTTTTCAACAACCGATTTAACCATTAACCAAGAACAGCAAATAATCATAGAATCCCTACAATGCAGAAGGAGGCCATTTGGGCCATCGAGTCTGTGCTGACCACAATCACACCAGGCCCCATTTCCGCAACCCTGCACACTTACGCTGCTAATCTCCCTGACACTAAAGGGCAACTTAGCTTGGTCAATCAACCTAACCTGTACATCTTTGGATACTAAGGGGCAATTTAACATAACCAATCCATCTAACCTCCACATCTTTGGAGTGTGGGAGGAAACCGGAGCACCTGGAGGAAACCCACGCAGACACGGGGAGAACGTGCAGACTCCACGCAGACAATGACCTAAAGCAGGAATCGAACCTGGGTCCTTGGCGCTGTGAGGCAGCAGTGCTAAACAGTGCGTCACAGTGCCACCCGTAACGTGAATTACAATTCACTTGGATAATTTTCAGTCTTTGGAAAAGGGTTGGGATTTCAATCTTAACAGGCCTGCAGCATTTTGGACTATTCCAGAAATTGAGTGAAGCCTGTCTTCGGAGACACATCAGCCTTAACAGTAAATCAATCATTTACATTTGAATCTATATTAGACATCTTTATTAGTGCCCAGAGGTAGTTATTAAAATGAGATTCACACTAACAATCATTCAACAACAGCAAAGGCCAGCAGGCTCTGAAACCACCTGATTATATTAATCACTTTTTACTTCAAAGCCTGCATGTTATCCATTTAATCCAAAGTCACGTGAGGTTTAAATTCTGGACGTAATGGGTACAAATGAGAATTCAAATGAACACACCACTGGCTTTATTTTGTTTTATCTGCTAAGTGTAGCGAGGAAGTGCTGAAGGATAGATACCCCGAGACTGCAAAATGTTGCAAACATCACTGGGTTCAAAGAGAACCCTCGCAGCCTGTGTCATGACCTCATTATGCAGCATATTAAAAGAAGATTTCTGTACAGATACTGACAGCAGTCTGACAAATGGAGAAGTGATCATCCTGAATGTTTTACTGGAGGGTATAGTAAACTAATAGGGCAGAGTAAAGTGGAGATGTTTCGCTGAAGCTATGACAGCACAAACTTCTTAAGTTCAGACTAATGGCACCCCGATGTTTAAAGGGTAGGCCGCACATTTTTGCTTTGACTGTGGGGCTTTATCTGCCCGGGGCATGCAGTTAACATAAATATTTAGCCGGTTATACGTTGAAAAGTTCTCCTTCCTGCATGTGGATTTACTGATTTATTCTGACTCAGTGATGACATTAGATTAAGCTATTGTTGAACGTCTACCCTTTCACTGCCTTCTTTTCATTCCAGCACTGGGGCACAGCCAAGTCTCAACTCCATTCACTGACGCAAGTATTTCCAACTCACGGAAACTTAACATTCAAGACATTTTTGCCAGAGATCACTTGCAGCATTCAGCCACCATGGGAACAATGAGAATTAACGTGGTTGGTGTGGTGGGTGATTTAAAGCTTTATTGGTTCCTATCCTTCCTTCCTGACACGCTATTGAGAAAGTTGGACATTTCCCCGAGGATTTTATCACAAGTGCCCCGCCAGATTGCATAAACATTTCTTGTGTCTGCAATATTTGCCCACAACTATGAAACACAAAATATTCAAGAAAAAGTGGAAAACAAAAATAAAATGCCCCAGTGGGTGATTTTCCTTGGTTGCTTGGGGCAGTGTCCCGGAATTTTTCTTTTAATTCTTCAGGACAAGCCTAGAGGACAACCCTCGGTTAGGGGTTGCACCGTGGGCTAGGAATAGAATCCAATGTCTGAGGCTCAGAAGGGGGAGAATCCATCCTCAGAAGCATTCCTGGCACGGTGGCATAGTGGTTAGCACTGCTGCCTCACAGCACCAGGGGCCCAGGTACGATTCCCGGCTTGCGTCACTGTCTGTGTGGAAACTGCACATTCTTCACATGTCTGCATGGGTTTCCTCCGGGTGCTCCGGTTTCCTCCCACAGTCTGAAACTCCTGCCGGTTAGGTGCGCTGGCCATGCTAAATTCTTCCTCAGTGTACCTGAGCAGGTGCCGGAGTGTGGAGACTGGGGAATTTTCATTTCTTCATTGCAGTGTTTCTGAAGCCTACTTGTGACACTAGTAAATGAACTTTAAACTGAGTGAATGACGCGGAACAGACTCAAAGGGCTAACAGCCGCCTCCTCTTCCTAAATTATTGGTGTATATGGAGATAACTGGGGGCTACACTCTCCTGGTGACCCACCTCAGAACAGTATGGGAATGGGAAGGTGAAATCTAAGCACTCAATCTTAAATCTCTCACAAGTAGAGAAACTGGGGGAAGGTGAATGGATTAGGGCTTAGGATGAAAACTTTCATTTCAGAAAAGAATCAAATTCTGCGCTAAAATTATCTCCTCATTTCCGCTGCTGGCAAAATAAGTTTGGGTTGCATCAATCTAAATTCTGATGGAAGAGGGCCCGAAGACATCCTGCCCCTGCCTTTCCCCAGCATAAAACACTCCATAAATTGGCAACCTCACTAATAGAAGCAGCGAACGATTGATGTTGAAATGAAAATGTCTTCTAACCTCTGAACTCTATCTCCTAAACCTCTTCCCTTCTCCATCTCTTTCTCTTCCTTTAATGCTCATTAACATCCATCTCTTTGATCAAGCGTTTAGTCACTTGGCCTGACCTAATCCCGCCTTTGGCTTGGAGTGAGATTTTGGTTCATCAACATGCCCTGTGCTATGTTTAAGGTGCTATATAAATGTAAGTCACCATTTTCATTGTTCTACTGGAACTGGGCCTGAGGCTTTGTAATGTAACAGCATAAAGTGTGGTCCAATATAGGACAACTTGGTATGACTCCTGCTCTGACCAAGATTGCAAGAAATTACAAAGGGTTGCGAACATAGCTCAGTCCATCGTGCAAACCATCCTCCCACCCATTGACACTCTCCACACTTTCCACTGCCTCAGAAAAGCAGCCAGCATAATCAAGGACCCCACACATCCCGGGCATACTGTCTTCCATCTTCTTCAGTTAGGAAAAAGATTCAAAAGTCTGAGGACATGTACCAACTGACTCAAGAGTTAGAGTGTAACCACTGATAACACTGGATATGTTGCAGTGTGATCAATGGTAATAAGCTGTAAGGGTCAGCTGACCCAATAAACTATGCAACCAATGACAAAATGATGTAGTGGTCAGCTGACTCAGTATAAATAAGAACCTGTTGGGAATAAATTTGGAATGGCCCAGGGTGAGGCCTCAAATGTTGGAGTAATGAAGTTTCTCTATTAAACTCTTTGGTTTATAAGTTGGAGTAAGTTTTGTTTTATGTTATTGTCTACAACTGAAGAGTTCCTTCTGGAGGATCAACATCAAGAACAGCTTCTTCCCTGCTGCCATCAAGACTTTTGAATGGACCTATGTTACATTGAGCTGATCTTTCTCTACACCGTAGTTAAGACTGTAACACTTCATTCTGCACCCTCCCCTTTCCTTCTCTACAAGTAATATACTTTGTCTGTATACTGGACTGGAAACAATACTTTTCACTGTATACTAATACACGTGACAATAATAAATCAAATCAAAGTTACCAAGTAGTTAATCTGGGTAAGTCTAGTGCTGGCAATGGGAGACTAAAATGTTATTGTGCTGCAGTCTTAGAACATAGAACATAGAACATAGAACATTACAGCGCAGAACAGGCCCTTCGGCCCACGATGTTGCGCCGACCAGTTAAAAAAAAAACAACAATGACCCACTAACCTAAACCAATCCCTTTTCATCCATAAACCTATCCACAGACCTCTTAAACGCCCCCAAACTAGGCGCATTTACAACTGCAGCAGGCAGGGCATTCCAATCCCTCACCACCCTCTGGGTAAAGAACCTACCCCTGACATCTGTCCTATAACTACCCCCCCTTAGTTTAAAGTCATGCCCCCTCGTGTTAGATTTTTCCATCAGAGGAAAAAGGCTATCACTATCCGCCCTATCTAAACCTCTAATCATCTTATATGTTTCAATAAGATCCCCTCTTAGCCGCCTTCTTTCCAGCGAAAACAACCCCAAATCCCTCAGCCTCTCCTTCACATCAAAATGTTATATTTGCAGATTATTTTTCATTTTGTGGAACCAATGTAACAGCTACAAATTACTATTCAACCTTGACGTGCAAGAGTTTAACTATATAATCAATTGCAGAGCAAAGGATTGGGTTTTCAGCCAAACCCATAGACCTGCTAAGGCTGACTAATCAAATCAAAAGGCAGATTGATTCAACCTACTACCATATAGGAATGGCAAATTACTCAATGCTTCATCGTCAATGACCTTCAAGTGAAACAACTTCCCAAGCTTCAGAGAGCACACAGCTGAGTTGGAAAGGTTAGTTGGTAAATCTGCCTCTTCAGAGTTTTATCAAATATTCTTAGGGCAATCACAAAATGGAAGATAGGTAAGGAGTAAAGATCCCTCTCTGGATACGGATGTATCCATGCTATATAGAGAGACCATACCGTTCATAGAGAAGGAAAGGAGAGTGCAGACTGTAGTGTTACAGTCATAGCTAGGGTGTAGAGAAAGGTCAACTTAATGCAAGGTAGGTCCACTCAAAAGTCTGATGGCAGCAGGGAAGAAGTTGTTCTTGAGTTGGTTGGTCCGTCACCTCAGACTTCTGTATCTTTTTCCCAATGGAAGAAGGTGGAAGAGAGAATGTCCAGGGTATGTGGAGTCCTTAATTATGCTGGCTGTTTTTCCAAGGCAGCAGAAAGTGTGGACAGAGGCAATGGATGGGAGGCTAGTTTGCATGATGGATTACAAGACATTAGGATAATTCCTCTACTCTTCTTCAAAGCAATAGAATGGAATCTCTTACATTCACCTGAATAGATATATGAAACCTCTGTTGATATCTCGTAGAATCCCTACAGTGTAGAAGGAGGCCATTCAGCCCATCAAGTCTGCATCAGCTCTCTGACAGAAAATCTTATCCAGGCCAACCCCCATCCTTACCCTATACCGATAACCCCACACATTTACCCCAGTAATCCTGCTAACCTACACATCATGGGACACTAAAGGGCAGTTTAGCATGGCCAATCCACCTAACCTGCACATCTTTGGACTTTGAGAGGAAACTGGAGCATCTAGAGGAGCAGGAGGAGGCCAATCCGCCCTTCAAGCCTGCTGCTCTATTCAATAAAATCATGGCTGATCTAATTCAGGTGGCACAATTGGTTAGCACTGCTGCTTCACAGTGCCCAGGACCTGGGTTCAATTCCAGTCTTGGGTCACTGTCTGTGTGGAGTTTGCACATTCTCCCTGTATCTGTGTGGGTTTCCTCTGGATGCTCCAGTTTCCTCTCTAAGTCCAAAGATGTGCAGGTTAGGTGGATTGGCCATGCTAAACTGCCCTTTAGTGTCCCATGATGTGTAGGTTAGCAGGATTACTGGGGTAAATGTGTGGGGTTATCAGTATAGGGTAGGGATGGGGGTTGGCCTGGATAAGATTTTCTGTCAGAGAGCTGATGCAAACTTGATGGGCTGAATGGCCTTCTTCTACACTGTAGGGATTCTATGAGATATCAACAGAGGTTTCATATATCTATTCAGGTGAATGTAAGAGATTCCATTCTATTGCTTTGAAGAAGAGTAGAGGAATTATCCTAATGTCTTGTAATCCATCATGCAAACTAGCCTCCCATCCATTGCCTCTGTCCACACTTTCTGCTGCCTTGGAAAAACAGCCAGCATAATTAAGGACTCCACATACCCTGGACATTCTCTCTTCCACCTTCTTCCATTGGGAAAAAGATACAGAAGTCTGAGGTGACGGACCAACCAACTCAAGAACAACTTCTTCCCTGCTGCCATCAGACTTCTGAGTGGACCTACCTTGCATTAAGTTGACCTTTCTCTACACCCTAGCTATGACTGTAATAGTACATTCTGCACTCTCTCCTTTCCTTCTCTATGAACGGTATGGTCTCTCTATATAGCATGCAAGAAACAATACTTTTCACTGTATACAAATATGTGATAATAATCAAATCAAATCTAATATTGTTCCCTCAATCAACGTTGCAAAAACAGTGTTGTATTGCGTGTAAAATTGATCACCGTGTTTCTTATAATGCAATAGTGACTACACTTCAAAAGTACTTTGTTGACTATAAAGTGCTTGAAGAATTCCAGTGGTGGCAAAATGCACAATATAAGTGTTGGGACTTTCTGTCTCATTTGGGTGTTAGCTCTGGTTCAGTGGATAGTGCTCTCACCTCTGAGTTGGAATGTTACCAGTTCAAGTGCGACTCTTAGTGGCAAGGACTGGGTCCTGAGCATTTTCATAAAACCCTACAGAGCAGATGGAGGCCATTCAGCCCATCGAGTCTGCACCAACCACAATCTCATCCAAGCCCTTTCCCCATGCATTTACCCTAGCTAATTCCCTTGGCACTCAGGGAAAATTTAGCATGGCCAATCCACCTAATCCGCGCATCTTTGAACTGTGGGAGAAGACCAGAGGAAACCCATGCAGACATGGGGAGAATGTGCAAACTCTACACAGACAGTGACCGAAGCTGGGAATCGAACACGGGTCCCTGGAGCTGTGAGGTTAACTCAACTGTACTTTAAATACAAGTAAATCTGTTTTACAAGTTGGAAAAAGTTATGAAGTATGGACAGTGTCTTGATGTTCTGAATAAGCTGTACAAGATTTTTAGAATTGATATATATTTTTGCTATATTTCATGTGATAAGTTAGACACTGTGTTAACCACTGTGCCATTATGCTGTGCTCAACCCACCCTCTTCCACTCGCCCCCGACAATGAGACCCACAGGCTAATGAAATTTGGTCAGCTATCAGAAAAACAGCATGCAGTCCGCAGAGAGCAAAATCCCACCGACACCAAAATAGGAATAATCAGATCATCTGTTTTTCGTTGGTAATATTGACTGAGGCATAAATATTGGACAGGACATGGGTAGAGAAAGGTTCTGTTCTTCTTCAAATTAGTGCTAAATAAAAAGAACAAAAGAAGATTGGGTTTCCTTCGCACTTCATTTATCAGAACTCAATGGCTCAGTAGCATTAGCTGTAATAACATACATAAACCCTCCTGCTGATGCCAAGTCTGTTCATCATGGGTTTTTGTCTCTCAATGGCTTTCTATTTCACTTTATTTAGATATGGGAATAATGAGCTTCTTCCTTCACAACTGACTGTTAATATTTCAAATACTGTCAAAGTGTTTGTCTAAATTTATGGCACTGTGACTCAACTGTACTTTAAATACAAGTAAATCCATTTTACAAGTTGGAAAAAGATTTGAAGCGTGGAGAGTGTCTTGATGTTCTGAGTAAGCTATACAAGACTTTTAGAGTTGATTTATATTTTTGCTATATTTCATGTGATAAGTTAGGCAGGCAGTCATTAAAATATGGTTGTGTTAAAGTTGTACTTGCTCATTTATTCCTAAATTCAAATTCCAGGAAAAGAAAACTTGGCCGTTTCTTTCTTTTAACAATAAGGTTTTTATTTATTTATTAGTGTCGTAAGTAAGCGTACATTAACATTGCAATAAAGGTACTGTGAAAATCGCCTTGTTGTCACACATCAGTGCCTGTTCGGCTACACTGCGGAAGAATTTAGCATGGCCATGCACCTAACCAGCATATCTTTCGGACTGTGGGAGGAAACCCATGCAGACATGGGGAGAATGTGCAGACTCTACACAGGCAGTGGCCCAAGCTGGGAATCGAACTCGGGTCCCTGGCGCTCTGAGGCAGCAGTGCTAATCACTGCGCCGCCTATCTACTTATGCGACTTGGTGTCAGATTTCATTTGTGAAGAGCCTTGCTACATAAATACAAGTTGTTGTACACGGCCTTAAGTACTGGTTCAATGGTACACATGGAAGTATACTCAATCTCATTTTATGTCAAAGTAACACTAATGCGTGTCTGTGTGGGATTCCTCCAGGTGCTCTGGTTTCCTCCTGCAGTAAGAATTCTCACAACACCAGGTTAAAGTCCAGGATAGAAGGTAAGGGGGCATGGAGTTGGGGGTAGGGTGTTAGCATGGATAGAGGATTGGCTGTCAAATAGGAGGCAGAGAGTGGGGGTCAATGGGTGCTATTCGGATTGGCGGTTGGTGACTAGTGGAGTGCCCCAGGGGCCGGTGCTGGGGCCTCAGCTATTTACCATTTATATAGATGATCTGGAGGAGGGAATCGAGTGTATGGTGCCGAAATTTGCTGATGACACCAAGATTGGTGGAATGGCAAATTGCGCGGAGGGTGTGGAGAGTCTGCAGAAGGATCTAGATAGGCTGGGCGAATGGGCCAGGAACTGGCAAGTGGAATTTAATGTTGGCAACTGCGAGGTGGTCCACTTTGGTAGGAATAATGGTAGGAAGGACTATTACTTACGTGGCGAAAAACTGCAGCAGGCGACAGTGCAGAGGGACCTCGGGGTCCTTGTGCATGAGTCGCAAAAACCCAGCCTGCAGGTGCAGCAGGTGGTCAGGAAGGCTAATGGGATGCTGGCCTTCATAGCGAGGGGGATTGAATATAAAAGTAGGGAGGTCTTGCTGCAGCTGTATAGGGCATTGGTGAGGCCGCAGCTGGAGTACTGTGTGCAGTTTTGGTCGCCGCACTTACGCAAGGATATTTTGGCCTTGGAGGGAGTGCAGAGGAGGTTTACTAGGCTGATACCGGAGTTGAGGGGGTTGAGCTATGAGGAGAGGCTGAATAAATTAGGCTTGTACTCATTAGAGTTTAGAAAAATGAGGGGAGATCTCATTGAGACATATAAGATGATGAATGGGATGGATAGGATAGAGGTGGAGAGACTCTTCCCGCTCAGAAAGGACAGTAGGACTAGGGGGCACAGCCTCAAGATAAAGGGGGGACAGTTTAGAACGGAGTTGAGGAGGAACTGCTTCACTCAAAGGGTGGTGAATCTCTGGAATTCTCTGCCCGTTGAAGTGGTGGAGGCTGCCTCGCTAAATATTTTTAAGGCGCGGGTTGATGGGTTTTTGATAAGTCAGGGGATTAAGGGTTATGGGGAGAGGGCGGGAATGTGGAACTTAGCCACGACAGATCAGCCATGATCTTATTGAATGGCGGGGCAGACTCGAAGGGCTAGATGGCCTACTCCTGCTCCTATTTCTTATGTTCTTATAAAGGTTTATCTGGTAGCAAAATCCATTAGCTTTCGGAGCGCTGCCCCTTCGTCAGGTGAGTGGGAGTTCTATTCACAAACAGGGCATATCAAGACACAAACTCAATTTACAAAGTAACGATTGGAATGTGAGTCTTTACAGGTAATCAAGTCTTAAAGATACAGACAATGTGAGTGGAGAGAGCGTTAAGCACAGGTTAAAGAGATGTGTATTGTCTCCAGATAGGACATGAGATTTTGCAAGCCCAGGCAAGTCATTATGGGGATTACAGATAGTCTGACATGAACCCAGGTGAGGCCCTCCTGCAGTCTGAAGATGTGTGGGTTAGGTAGATTGGCCATGCTAAATCGCCCAAGATGTGTTCCAAGTCCAAAACAAATCTCATCCAGCTGACACATGCAAGAAGCTGCAAGGTAAACCAATTTTCCAAGTTAAAGGAAAATGCCAGCAAGATATATGTGAAATATGGAATGTTTGCAGTTTAACAGGTCACATTAGCATGGTGCACTAGGGTCAGATATAAAATGGGACTTCCTATTGAATTAATTTCCTCTACAATGCCAATAACATTCCTCAACCCTAACCCAACAGGATGATCCACATCATGTCAACGTCATATTTTCTTTTGCAATACTGTTTCCTTCTTTTGATTTGATTCATTATTGTCACACGTATTGGGTTACAGTGAAAAGTATTGTCTCTTGCGCGCTATACAGACAAAACATACTGTTCATGGAAACATTGGGGGAAGGAAAGGAGAGGGTGCAGAATGTAGTGTTACAGTCATAGCTAGGGTGTAGAGAAAGATCAACTTAATATAAAGTAGGTCCATTCAAAAGTCTGATGGCAGCAAGGAAGAAACTGTTCTTAAGTTGGTTGGTACAAGACCTCAGACTTTTGTCTCTTCTTCCCAATGGAAGGTGGAAAAGAGAATGTCCAGGGTGCCTGGAGTCCTTGATTATTGAATAGATATGTGGAACCACTGTTGATATCTCATAGAATCCCTACAGTGTGGAAGGAGGCCATTCAGCCCATCAAGTTTGCATCAGCTCTCTGACAGAAAATCTTACCCAGGCAACCCCCATCCCTACCCTATACTGATAACCCCACACATTTACCCCAGTAATCCTGCTAACCTACACATCATGGGACACTAAAGGGCAGTTTAGCATGGCCAATCCACCTAACCTGCACATCTTTGGACTTTGAGAGGAAACTGGAGCATCCAGAGGAAACCCACACAGATACAGGGAGAATGTGCAAATTCCACACAGACAGTGACCCAAGGCTGGAATTGAACTCAGGTCCCTGGTGCTATGAGGCAGCAGTGCTAACCACTGTGCCACGTGTCACCCCCATTATAGTTCCACTCAAATTCAAACTGGAACTAAATTGTTAAACTCGTCACAAAAGAGTATCACAGTAGCTTTTTTTTAGGCCTGTCGTGTTAAGTTCATTGTTGCCACTTGCTGCTAAGTATGTTTATAAGCTGCTGCAGTGCAGAGTCTTGGCTGAAGACATCATATTTTCTTGGCACTCAGTGCTGGGCCTGATGAGGCCTGTGTAGGTCAGGAAAAGCAGCGCACAATTTAAAACTTTGGCAGCACCTAGCGGTACATTAAGAGCCGGACAACTTCATTGTGGTTAGTCTAATTCATGAGAGAACTACTCTCTTCATAGCCGGTTCTTATCAGCAGCAAATTGCCCAACAGCTCCGTACCAGCAATATCTCCACAGGAAAGTGAATGGCCAGCGCCCGAAACCTCCAACCTTGCCCGTGGCTGGGATTCTCCGGTCCCGCCGCAGTGGATGGATTTTTGGCTGGGCGCCAAATTCTCCACTCTCGCTTGCAGCAGCCGTGGGATGAACGAGACTGGAGAATCCCGCCCCAGGTACTCATTTTAATGTTAATTAGCAGAGTGGTTGGCACTGCTACCTCACAGTGCCAGGGACCCAGGTTCGATTCCCAGCTTGGGTCACTGTGCGGAGTCTGCACATTTTCCACATGTCTGCGTGGGTTTCCTCCAGGTATTCCAGTTTCCTCCCAAAAGATTAGGTGCATTGACCATGCTAAATTCTCCCACAGTGTACCCATTCAGGCGACTAGGGGATTTTCACAATAGCTTCATTGCAGTGTTAATGTAAGCCCACTTGTGACACTAATAAATTAAATTTAAGGGCAGCACATTGGGCAAGATACTGGAGACGTTCCTTGTCCTTAAAAGGTGCCACAGAATTTTTAATGTCCCCAAATACAGAAGGAATTTTGAATTAGTATCCAATCCAAAAGGTTCAGGTAACATGCCTGGTGAAAAGGTTACGGTTGCATTTCAGGACTGGAATTTCTGCACTGCTTTGCTTTAAGCCACCGTGCTGAGTCACGCTGACATAGGGAGAACGTGCAGACTCTGCACAGTGACCCACAGACAGGTAGTGGAGGCTGGAAATCTTACAAATTTAAAAAGCAGTTGAAAAAAATCATAACATTTAAGGAAATGGGACAAGTGCTGGAAAATGGGATTAATGTGACTTTAATTGTCAGTGCAGACTCGATGGGCTGAAGGGCATTCTATGCAATGTAATATTCCATGACCTTCTGGTGTAGAAGTCAGAGTGCGGAACCGTGGTTGACACACCCGGTTCTCCAGGAAATGAAATTCGCAATTACCCGAACTGGCCTATACATGAAGCTATAGTGCAACATCAATGTGACTATCCTTAACTGTCATCCAAGATAACCTTTTGAGTCATTCAGCTGCTCCAAAGGATACTCAGCAGAGTGGATCAGGGCAGTGGCCTCCAGCTCCTTCTCAGGGTAACCCGAGCCAGCAATAAATGCTGCCCCTGTCACCATCACCCATACACTGAGAATAATGTTGAGGGCTGTGGAGGCTGGGTCATTAAGTATGTTCAAGGCTAAGAAAGACAGATTTGTAATCAGGAAGGGAATCAAAGGTTATGAGGATAAGACGAGAAGGTGGAACTGAGAACTATCCCATCAGATCAGTTATGATCTCATTGAATGACAGAGCAGACTTGATGGGCCAAATGGCCCACAAGGCGGCACAGTGGTTAGCATTGCTGCCTCGCAACTCCAGGTGCCTGGGTTCGATTCCCGGCTTGGCTCACTGTCTGTGTAGAGTTTGCACATTCTCCCCATGTCTGTGTGGATTTCCTCCCACAGTCCAAAGATGCGCAGGTTAGGTTGATTGGCCATGCCCAATTGCCCCTTAGTACCCCAGCATGCATAGGTTAGAGGGATTAGCAAGGTAAATATTTGGGGATAGAGCCGAGGTGGGATTATTGTCAGTGCAGATCCAATGGGCCGAAAGGCCTCCTTCTGAGGGTTTCTATGATTCTGCCCCTATGTCTTATGATCGTATTCTAAAAATAATTAGTCGCGCAAAACACCATGATATATGCTATAATGATATATGGTGCGTTATAAAGGCAAGCTTTTTCTTTACTTTACAGACTACCTGTTGTGTCCAAAGACTATGAAGCACAGTTACTTTGAGGAATGAAGTTTGCACATTCTCCACGTGTCTGCATGGGTTTCCTCCAGGTGCTCCAGTTTCCTCCCACACTCCAAAGATGTGCAGGGTGGGTGGATTGGCCATGCTAAATTGCCCCTTAATGTCTTAAGATATGCAAGTTAAATGCTTGCATTTATATAGCACCATGTATTATTAAAGCATATATCATGATGTTTTATGCGATTAATTACTTTTAGAATGTGGTGATTTAAGATCATAAGATGTAGGGGCAGAATCATAGAATCCTACAGTGCAGAAGGAGGTCTTTCAGCCCATCAGATCTGCACCGACAATAATCCAACCCAGGCCCTACCCCCTTAACCCCACATATTTAAGTTTATGTTTATTTATTAATGTCACAAGTCAGCTCACATTGCAATGAAATTATTGTGCAAATCCCTCAGTCCCACAGTAATGGATTGGCCCTGGTGAATGTGCAGGGCTAAGGGGATGGGGCCTGGATGGGTTACTCTGTCAGAATCAGTACAGACTCAATGGGCTGAATGGCCTCCTTCTGCACTGTAGGGATTCTATGATTCATAGAAGATAGGAGCAGGAGGAGGCCATTTGGCCCTTCGAGGCTGCTCTGCCATTCATTACCATCATGGCTGATCGTCCAACTCAATAGCCTAATCCTGCTTCCTCCCCATAAGCCCCAAGTGCTTTATCTAGACGCCTCTTGAATACGTTCAATGTTCAGACATCAACTACTTCCTGTGGTAATGAATTCCACACAGGCTCACCACTCTTGGGTGAAGAAATGTCTCCTCACCTCTATCCTAAATGGTCCACTCCAAATTCTCAGACTGTGACCCCTGGTTGTGGACTTGCCCCACCATCGGGAATATCCTCCCTGCATCTACCCTGTCTAGCCCTGTTAGAATTTTATTAGTCTCTATGAGATCCCCCCCACCGTCATTCTATGAACTCTAAGGTTGACAGCAAGGGGATTAACTAAGGGTGCGGCAGCAGCAATGATCTAGCAACAGAGTCCTGAATCAGTTTGGCATTGAGAAAGTTGAGTTTCCTGTAAATGTCAGACTTTCCTTAAAAAATCACAAAGAGCAAAGAGCCAAAGTATTTTTCAGAAATAAAAATAAATCATTTTTTTTATCATTGGAAACTAAAACGATGTATCTTTTATAAGATGCATCATTTCTCCCCTCCCCCAGCCTGCTGCACACACTCACACACACACACACATAAAATCTTGCAAATGTGTGACCTTTATGACGGCTCTGTTTTCACACAGAGCACTACAGGTTATGACGCAAATCTAGAGAGTTGCTAAGAGGAAAAACACAATGTGCCGTGCTTGATTAATTGATGAAATGAATGCCAAATCTGCAGCCTGAAGTGATGCTGAAAGGTCTACCAGACTTGCTGTCTCTATGCCTGCACACAGTCTTCCAGGCTCTGCTCACGTTGCGCACGGTGAAATGGACCACAACCCGGCCTTGAGGTGAATCCGTAGAATCCGTACAATGCAGAAGGAGGTCATTCAGCCCATCGAGTTTGCACTGACTGAAGATTTATTTATTTGTCAAAAGTAAGGCTGACATTAACACTGCAATGAAGTTACTGTGAAATTTCCCCGAGTCGCCACTCTCCGGCGCCTGTTCAGGTCAATGCACCTAACCAGCACGTCTTTCGGATTATGGGAGGAAACCGGAGCACCCAGAGGAAACACACGCGGACACGGAGAGAATGTGCAAACTCCACACAGACAGTGACCCAAGCCAGGAATTGAACCCAGGTCCCTGGCGATGAGGCAGCAGTGCTAACTATTGTGCCACTGTGCCACCCTACAATCCCACCCCAGCCTATTCCTATAACCCCACATATTTGCCCTGCTGATCCCCGGACACTAAGGGGCAATTTAGCGTGGCCAATCAACCTAACCTGCCCATCTTTGGACTGTGGGAGAAAACCAGAGCACCGGAGGAAACCCACACAGACATGGGGAGAATGTGCAAACTCCACACTGACAGTGACCCGAGGCTGGAATCGAACCCGGTCCCTGGCGTTGAGAGGCAGCAGTACTAACTGCTGTGCCACCATGCTGCCGGGTGCCTTGTTAAGATTTTCAACCCAAAACAAAATAAATAAATCTCGGGGAGATTAATTCTGGCACCAGGCTTCTGCTCCTTCACAGTGGAACCAGTCAGCAAACAACAATCTAAAACCCACTCGCCAATCCAATCAATGTAATGCACATTCAACCATATAACCTGTGCATCAAGTAACCGTCTTCTGCCTACACGTTGTAGCTGTCACCGTTTGGCAAAAAAAAATCTTGTTGGCATATTAAATTTTCAATAACATTTATTATCTTCAAAGAAAATTTTCAGCCAAATGTATTCAGCAAGAGAAATGCCTGCAGCAGGTAACCAATTACAGATCAGTCAGCACGACTTCAAAAGTGGATAGGTTTCTAGATTTCCAATAATATTAAGTAACGCTCATTTAGAAAGACACAGTTAATTAAGGCCAGCAAAATCTGTAAAAGACAAGCTGTGTGTGGCAAATTTATTTGGGCTATTTGATGATGTGGTAGGGGTGAAATGGATACTGCACATGCTTTCAAAAGGGAGGGGAAAGAAGTGGCAAAGTGGAGGCAGAAAGAGAAACATCAACACATCAGGGGCAGCAAATAAATTGGACAGCTTTAATGAATTATGTGCTTGAGTGAAATTATCCTCCTGCCCTCTGGTCTCCTCTGAAGACTACTCTCAATCTTCACCTTCATCAACAACCTGTCCTGGTACCCCCCTCAATGCTGACACTATAGTTAAGAAAGGCCCACCAACGTCTCTACTTTCTCAGGAGACTAAGGAAATTTGGCATGTCCGCTACGACTGTCACCAACTTTTACAGATGCACCATAGAAGGCATTCTTTCTGGTTGTATCACCGCTTGGTATGGCTCCTGCTCTGTCCAAGACCAAGACAAAAGGTCATGAATGTAGCCCAATCCATCACGCAAATCAGCCTCCCATCCATTGACTCTGTTTACATTTCCTGCTGCCTCAGCAAAGCAGCCAGCATAATTAAGGACCCCAGACATTCTCTCTTCCACCTTCCTCCATCGAGCAAAAGACATAACAATCTGAGGACGCGTACCAACCGACTCAAGAACAGCTTCTTCCCTGCTGCCATCAGACTTTTGAATGGACCTACCTTGCAAGAAGTTGATCTTTCTCTACACCCTAGCTATGACTGTAACACTACATTCTGTACTCCCTCCTTTCCTTCTCTATGAACGGCTTGCTTTGTCTGTATAGTCACAAGAAACAATTTTTTTCACTGTATATTAATACATGCGACAATAATAAATCACATCAAATCAAAAAATGTGTGATGCCGCAAAGGGACAGTCAATATAAACATACAAATCTGGGAGCTGGGATGCTAAGATAAAATGGTGACATTGAAAAATAACAGATGCATCTAAGAAAGATAAGCTGCTGCTTCAAGACATAACCCAGCTCCAAGTGAGCTGGTCGTGAACAGAAGCATCATGACAACAGAACAGACAACATGGAGCAGACAGTCTCTCCCTGTCTAACGTTGTTGCATGTGTTTGTTCATACATGGGACATACAACATAAAACAGTACAGCACAGGAACAGGCCCTTCGGCCCACATAGTTCAGGTAGGACCTTTGATCACAATGAACATGTGGGTTGAAGAAGATCATTCAAAACGTCTCAGCTTATCAATACAGACAATTATTATGCTTTTTCACCATTGCAACCATAGAATCCTACACTACAGAAGGAGGCCATTCAGCGCATTGAGTCTGTAATGACCACAATCCCACTGAGGCCTTATCCCCATAACCCTATGCATTTATCCTCTTGACACTAAGGGGCAATTTAGCATGGCCAATCCAGCTAATCAGCACATCTTTAAACTGCGGGAGGAAACCGGAGAACCCGGAGGAAATCCATGCAGACATGGGGAGAATGTGTAAACTCCGCACAGACAGTGACTCAAGCCGGGAGTTGAACCCAGGTCCCTGGCATTGTGAGACAGCAGCGCTAACCACTGCGCCATTGTGCTGCACTGGCTTACATTTTTTTTTATAATTTTCAGATGTTTTTTCACTGGGATGTGACTGTTTGCAAGGCTTCGTGAACTGCTAATGTCTTTGTGTTGTAGGTAACCCCTCAGTGCTGTTAGGAACAGAGCTCCAATATGTTGACTCAGCGAAATTGAAGGAACAGCAATACATTTCCAAATCAGAATGTGTGATCTGGAGGGAAATGTGTGGGTGCATTGTCCCCATGTGCCTGCAGCCTTTGATTTTCTAGGTTGCAAAAGTAGCAGGTCTGGAAAGTGCTGTTGAGAGAGCTTTAGTCAACCCATGATTTGATTAGGGGGCTGGTAGCTTAATGCTGGTAGTTAGCTGGAGGTCCAGACTACTGATCTAGAGATTATGAGTTCAAATCTCACTATGGTAGCTTGGGGAATATACATTCTATCAGTCAATGACTGTGGAATAAAATGCTCACCCCAATATAATGCTCATGCAATCACTGGACTGCTATAAACGCCTAACTGATTCACAAATGTCCTTTGGAAGATGAAATCTGCCATCCCTACCTGGTCTGGTCTATATATGACTCCAGATTAACAGCAATGTCTTAACTTAAGGTTTGGCCATGCTAAATTGTCCCTTAGTGTCAAAAGATGTATAGTTTAGGGGAATTAGTGGGGTAACTATGTGGAGTTATGAGGGAAAGGGCTGGGTAAGATGCTCTGTGGGGGAGTCGGTGCTGACTTGATGGGCCAAATGGCTTCCTTCTGCACTGTAGGGATTCAATGATACCCTCGGAAATGGCCTATCAAGCCACTGCAGAAAAAAAATGAGTGCGTGTGTGGCTGTATTACACAGGATGCAGAGGTTCAAGAATACAGCTCACCATCATCTTCCCAAGTAAGGAAAATTACAGACAGGTAATAAATAATGGTCTTTTTAGCAATGGTCACATCCAAAGATTGAATAACAAAAACTATCGATTGTGGAAAAGGAAGAACTTTCTGCTATCTGTCCTCATGAGCAGGGGAGTCCTTCACAATGTACTAGCTAATATTTCTCCCTTAATTACCATTACTAAAAACAGGGTTATCTGGTCATTAAGACATTACTGTTGGTGGGACCTTGCTGTAAGCAAACTGCTTGATATGCTTCTTATATTACAACAGTGGCTACACTTCAAAAAGACTTCATTGGCTTTGAAGTGCTCTGGGACACCCCAAGGTCATGAAACGCACTTCAACAAACATAAGTCTTTCTTTCTCAAGCTGCTTTCCATCAATTTTCCAGATTTTGCGAATCCCTCATGGCATTTTTCCGGAAGCTGATTGACCTGATTTGCTACATTAAAACTGGAAACCTACCACACACACACAAACACACATATAAACATGTTTTGCTGCATTTAAAATAAAGGGGAAGCAAGTTACCCTTCAGTGGAGAGGATAGATACATGGCAGTAATTAAAACAATAAGTGGGGGGGCCATGTTTGAACAAGTGGGGGAAACGTTTATAGAACAAATGGGGAGCACGTATAGAACAAGAGGGGACACTTAATCCTTGAGAGGCTTCATGGCTCAGGCATTGATCGTTCTCTAAACATCTACTTTCCAAAAACAAATGCTCCTTAAGTGGAAATTCTAGATGCAAATGAAATTGAACAAAAACAGAAAATGCTGGAAAATCTCAGCAGGTCTGACAGCATCTGTGAGGAAAGAATCAAGCCAACATTTTGAGTCTAGATGACCCTTTGTCAGAGATGATGAAGGGTCATCTAGACTTGAAATGTCGACTCTGTTCTCTCTCCACAGGTGCGATCAGACCAGCTGAGATTTTCCAGCATTTTCTATTTTTGTTTGATTCCATCTTCCGCCAACTTACAAGGAGCCATCCAGTGTCATCCCACTTTCTGGCCTTTGATCTGGAGTCTTGTACTTTGTGGCATTTTAAGTGAAAATCCAGGTACGTTTTAAAGGACGGCACAGTGGTTAGCACTGTTGCCACACAGTGCCAGGGACCTGAGTTTGATTCTGGCCTCAGGTAACTGTCTGTGTGGAATTTGCATGTTCTCCCCGTGTCTGCGTAGGGTTCCTCCGGGTGCTCTGGTTTCTTCCCACAGTCTGAAAGCTGTACTGGTCAGGTTTACTGGCCATGCTAAATTCTCCCCCAGTGTACCTGAACAGGTGCCAGAGTGTGGCAACTCGGGGATTTTCACAGTAACTTCACTGCAGTGTTAATGTAAGCCTACTTGTGACACGAATAATTAAGATTGAGAAATTAATAGAACCTTGAATTTTACAAGTGAAACCCGAGATAGGGTGTCACATTGGTTAGCACTGCTGCCTCAGGGGCCCAAGTTCAATTCTGGCCTTGGGTGACCATCTGTGTGGAGTCTGCACATTCTCCCCATGTTTGCGTGGGTTTCCTCTGGGTGCTCCGGTTTCCTCCCACACTCTAAGGATGTTTGAGTTAGGTGGATTGGCCATGCTAAATTGTTCCTTAGTGTGAGGGGGACTAGCTAGGGTAAATACACAGGGTTATGGAGATAGGGTCTGGGTGGGATTCTGGTCGGTGGGCAGAGTGGCCTCCTTCTGCACTGGTTCTAAATGCTGCAGGTGTTTCTGTCTCTCAGTTTCAGACTTCCCAAATCTCACCACCATCGGAGGGAGAAAAACTTTCCCTCAAATCCCCTCTTCAAACCTCCCAGCTCTTATCCCAGATCTCTACCAGCCCTGGTTATGGACAGCTGAACCAAGAGGAAGAGACTAATCCATTGGACCCTCATTCAGCATCAGGAAGGCTTACCCCTCCTCTTGCTCCAGGCACATTAATCTTTCCAATTCCTGACTCCTCAGTTGGGCTCTGGGGGTTTGACTATAAGAAACCTAACAGTCACTTTTTCATTTGTGAAAAGATTTCTTTAACAATCCATTCATCAGCCTTACAGTGAACCCTGCAGGCCGAGTGGGATGGATGGGAAATTTATTGCCAATTCTATAACCCTTCCCAACCCCTGCCCCATTCCAACATGGCAACACTAATCTGAAAGCTGGCAGGAATGGACCCACTGGTGTGCAATTTTCCAGCCCTTCCCACTGGCGGGATCTTCCAGTTCCGCCGATGTTGAACGCCCAACCCGGGCCGTGGAGAGTGAGGGACATGCAAAAGCCTATAGACATCCCTGGCTCCAGAAGATCCTTCTGCTGGCGCAATGCCAGAAAATATGCTGCGGGCGTGGCACGGGGGGGAGGGGGGAGGATGGAAATTCCCCTCCTATGTGTCAAGTTTAACGTTCTTATAAAAAAAATTATACGACCACGTCGATAGCAAATCAGTGTGCATTTTCTTTTAGCAAGTTAGAACAGGATATAAAATGAAGGAAAACAAGCAGAAGAAAACTGCAGCAATGTAACGAAAACAGAAAATGCTGGAAAATCTCAGCAGGTCTGACAGTGTATGTGGAGAGAGAATAGAGCCAATGGGCGCAATCTTATGGCCTTAACATGCCAGATTTACAGTGAGGCGAGGTGGTACAATCGGGTGAGAGGTGAAAAATCAGAAACATGTCTGGGTGCTCACCCCCTCCCCGATTGTACTGGTCCTGTTTTCTGGTGAAATCATTGGCATGTCATTAGTGAGTCCCGGACACTATTGTCCAGGCTCACTTCAACTTATCTGCTCACCAGCAGAGCTTCTCACTGGACTCCAACAGCGGGAGACCCGACGTGACGGTCTTGTCAGTGGGATCAGAGGCCATGTAAGCCCCCCCGGGTGGTCAGGGACATGACCAGGCAGTGTCCATGGGGCAGTGTCCGCTTGCTACCCTGGCACTGCCAACAGAGCAGCGCATCGATGCCAAGAGGGTGGGGCCTGAGTGGGGGTGGAGCTATGTCAAGGGTTGGAGGGAGGGAACTCTGAAGGGGGGCTAATCGGGGAGGTAAATTCTGCAGGGAGGGGCGATCAGGGAAGGGAAGGAAAGGGGGCATTCTGAAGGGGGCTGATTGGGAAGGGAGGGAACTCCGTGGGGGGAGGTGGGGGCAGAGGCGATCAGTGGGAGTGCGTAGACTGGCACAGGGGGTGAAGGATAGAGTGGGGGGGTGGGGGGAGGAACTTTGCAGATGGAGGTGAATGGTGGCAGGAGGTTGGGAGGGTTTGAATGTCTGTGGGGTGGTGAGGGTAGGGGCCATTTGTGCGTGGGTGAGGGGGAGGGTTCTGATTTCTGTTGAGTGGTTGAGGGGGGTAGGTGAGGAAGAAGGCGACAGGAGATCTTCCAGTGCACTGGGAGATTAGGGTGCTTGCACAATGGCGCCCAAGATTTCAGCAACTGGCTTCCACTTCTGTGCCGTAAGATTGCAACTCGCTAGAAAACCCAACGTGATCCTCTCCTGTTTTCCCGCTCGTTTGGAACTTTGAATTTTTTCTGTAAGATTGGGCCCAACATTTTAAGTTGGATGACTCTTTGTCAGAGCTGTCCTTGTTGTCTGTGTAACCGTGCTTTTTTGTTTGAGGATTTTCTGAGGTGGTTATCAGTTTGTTGAGCCATGTCATGAACATCACAAGAACAGGTGCTGGACTCGAACCCAGAGCTTCTCTCCAGCAGTCAGGGAGCTACAAAGTTAGGTTGGCCATGCTAAATTGCCCCTTAGTACCAGGGGATTAACAGGTTTAAGGGAATGGGGCCTGGGTGCGGTCAGTACAGACTTGATGGGCTGAATGGCCTCCTTCTAGGGATTCTATGAAAGCCTCCAGCAGTAGCTGATGACCTACAATTGATGGGGTGTGAGTCCATTGTGTCCAACAACAAAAACGACCTGCGTTTGTAAAGCACCTTTTAGTGTCGTAAAACACCTCAAAAGCACTCAGGAGGAAGGCTCTGCTCAGGGGGCCAAGGGGAAATGAGCAGTTGAAAGAGATTTCTTTCCTGCTTCAGTGAGTTGAGGTGAAGAGACATTTATCAAATGCTCTCAATCCCGTTGACCTTTTCAGGGCCAATCCTGTTGGCCATTTCGTCTGCTGTAATGGATTGCTATCCACCAAACGTGACGCTAAACTACGTCTCTGCTGATGCTTTCAGTGACGTCTGACCCTCTTCTATGTCGTTCAGAGTGTCATTTACAGTATTTGTCAGATTCAGTGTATCATCTATTTTTAATATACATTTTTGGTGAGCACTCCCCAGCTGTAGCTGATGATTTATTTCACACGAGGTGGATGTAAGGTCAGACAGTGAAGCAATGAGTTGCTTAGCCCTGTACAGACAAGCAACTCTTTCACATTTACAAGTTTGTCGCTCCATTTTGCTAAATCAATTAAGCAGTAACCATTTGCACTCCGTGTTGTAGCAGTCAGGTCGAACTCTTCAACTGAGTTTTCTCTTGTTACGCCCGGTGTGACAACATCAAGGTGAATTTATATAGCGCCTTAGTGACACATGCCACTGCGCTTCACAGGAGCAGCTGGCAAAGAAAGTTTGACACCCAGTAGAACATGGATTTTAAAGAGAGGCTTAAAGGAGAGAGAGGTGGAGTGGGGGGGGTGGTTTAGAGAAGGAATTCCAGAGCTTAGGACCTTGACAGCTGAAGACACCAGTGGTGGAGAGACTAAACCCGAGAATGCGGAAATGGACAAATGGCAGTAAAAATAACCAGTCATTCCAGGGAAGAATGTACGTTCCACCCATAGTATTGGAAGGTGACTACCTTGTGTGTTTAGCCTTTCCCAAGGATGATGGACAGTAGATGTTGCTTAAACCAATAGGGTGATACCACCACTATTCTCTCCTCCCCGCATTTTAAGAGTCATTAAACAGCGTATTAATTTAGAACATAGAAAACTACAGCACAAACAGGCCCTTCGGCCCACAAGTTGCACCGATCATACCCCTACCTACCAGGCCTATCTATAACCCTCGATCCCATTAATTCCCATGTACTCATCCAGAAGTCTCTTAAAAGACCCCAATGAGTTCACCTCCACCACCACTGACGGCAGCCGATTCCACCCACTCACCACCCTCTGAGTGAAAAACCTACCCCTGACATCTCCTCTGTAGTTTGAGGAGTCTGGGTCTCTATTCGGTGGAGTTTAGAAGGATGAGGGGGGGATCTAATTGAAACTTGCAGAATACTGAAAGGCCTACACAGAGTGGCCGTGGAGAGGATGTTTCCACTACTGGGAGAGACTAGAACTCCAGGGCACAACCTCAGAGTTAAGGGATGATCCTTTAAAACTGGGATGAGGAGGAATTTCTTCAGCCAGAGGGTGGTGAATCTGTGGAACTCATTGCCATAGAGGGCTGCGGAGGCCAGCTTATTGAGTGTCTTTAAGACAGCGACAGATAGGTTCTTGATCAATGAGGGGATCAGGGGTTACGAGGAAAAGACAGGAAAATGAGGATGAGAATCATACCGGCCACGATTGAATGGCAGAGCAGACTCGATGGGCCGAATGGCCTAATTCTGCTCCTACACCTTATGGTCTAACCACTCCCCAAAGTCTGCCACAAGGCAGGAATATTCCCCATTTGCCTGGATTGGTGCTGCTCCAGCAACAATCAAGAAACTTAACAGTAGCCAGGAGAAAGCGTGATGGTACTCTGCCTTTAGGAATGTATTTGTGTTGTGTTTCTTGTGCAGGATCTGTTTAAGCACTCAGCTCTACCCTCAGAAACTCCAAGGTATGTAATGAAGTTGACACCTGGAGCAAAACTTCTACTTGCATTAAGGTAAAAGTCAAATCAAGTTGGGGTTTAGGCTAATTTCATGATATACCTTGGAATTTCTGATCTGGGCCCTAATGAAAGCACCCAGTAATTGACAGCCCATCCATCACCCACACATAGTGTCAGGAGTGAGTACCATATACAATATACACTGTAGCAACTTGCCAAGACTCATTAAAAATATGTTCACAGGATGGGGGCATCACTGGCAAAGCCAATATTTATTGCCCATACCTAATTGCCCTTGAGAGGATGGTGGTGAGCTGCCTTTTTGAAGTGCTGCAGTCTGTGTGGTGTAGATATACCCACACTGCTGTTAGGAAGAGAGTTACAGGATTTTGACCCAGTGACTGTGAAGCTCCATAGTCATGACGTGGAGATGCCGGCGTTGGACTGGGGTAAACACAGTAAGAAGTCTGACAACACCAGGTTTAAGTCCAACTGATTTATTTGATAGCAAACTCGCAAGCTTTTGGGGTTTGCCCCTTCGTCAGGCGAATGGAGAGTTCTGGCCTGTTCCATAACTCCAGATCAAGGTAATCTATGACTTGGAGGAGAACTTTCAGGTGGTGGTGTTTCCCCTACATCCGCTGTCCTTCGCCTTTGAGGTGGTCAAGATGTGGGTTTGGAAGGTGCCACCTAAGGACACTTGGTAAGGTTCTGCAGTGCATCTTGCATATTGTACACACTGCTGCCACTGCATGTCAGTGATGGAGGGAGTAAATATTAAAGGTGATGGATGGGGTGCTATTCGAGTGGGGCTGCTTTGCCCTGGATGGTGTTGAGCTTCTTGAATGTTGTTGGAGCCGCACCCATCCAAGCAAGTGGAGACTACTCCATCACACTCTTGAGTTGTGCCTGATGGCGATGGGAGACAGATTTTAGGAAACGATGGCCTAGGGGTATTATCTCTAAACTATTAATCCAGAAAGTCAGCTAATGTTCTGGGGACCCAAGTTCGAATCCCACCACGGCAGATGGTGGAAATTGAATTCAATAAAAAGTATCTGGAATTAAGAATTTATTGATGGCCATGAAACCATTGTCGATTGTTGTAAAAACCCATATGGTTCACTAATGTCTTTAGGGAAGGAAATCTGCTGTCCTTGCCTGGTCTGGCCTACACATGACTCCCAAGCCACAGCAATGTGGTTGACTCTCAACTGTCCTTGGGCAACTAGGGATGGGCAATAAATGCTGGCCCAGCCAGCGATGCACATATCCCACACATGAATAAAAAAGTCAGGAGGCCGGTTACTTGCCACATAATTCCCAGCCTCTAATCTACAGTAACCACTGTATTAAAATGTTTGTCCAATTCAGCTTCTATTCCAAGGCATATTCCATCCTAACCTGGAAATATATCAGCTGGTCCTTCATCACTGTTGTATAAAAGTCCTGGAATTCCCTCCCTAACAGCATAGTGGGAATACCTTTACCACATGGACTGTGTGGTTCAAAAAGACGGCTCACCACCCCTTTTTTTAAGGGTAATTAGGGATGGGCAATAAATGCTGGCCTTGCCTATGATGCCCACATTGCATGAATGAATAAAAATCCTCCGTGACCATTGATGTGAAACATTAACAATGTTTCTCTCTCTCCACAGATGCTGTTAGTCCTGCTGAGTACTTTTTTCTACTTTAACTGTAGAATTAATGTACCTTTCCATAAATCCATAAATCCTTACAATCTATAAACTCTAAATCTCCAAACTTGGTCTCACTGTGTCTCTATTTCTTTATTTGCCTTGGCTGAAATTCTCCCGTCTTGCCCACCGTGGGAATCATAGCAGGCCAAGCTGAAAATCTGGTGGACCTTCTTCCATCAGGAAAATAATACAAAAGGTTATTTATTAGTCACATGTAAGGCTTACATTAACATTGCCGTAAGTTACTATGAAAATCCTCTAGTCGCCTCACTCCGGCGTCTCTTCGGGTTCACTGAGGGAGAATTTAGCATGGCTGACGCACCCTAACCAGCACATCTTTGGACTGTGGGAAGAAACCGGAACACCCAGAGGAAACCCACATGGGCACAAGGAGAACGTACAAACTCCACGCAGACAGTGACCCAAGCACAGAATCAAACCCAGGTCCCTGGTGCTCTGAGGTAGCAGTGCCTATCACTGTGCCACCATGCCGCCCACAGTAACTTCATTGCAGTGTTAATGTAAGCCTTACATGTGACTAATAACTAAACTTTACTCACGAACCAAAAACAGCTTTTCCATGCTGCCACCAGACTTTTGAATGGACCTATCTTATATTAGGGTGATATCTCTCCACACCCTAGCTATGACTATAACATCATATTCTGCACCCTCTCCTTTTCTCCTTCCCTATGTACTCTATGAACTCAATGAACTCACCTGATGAAGGAGCAATGCTCCAAATGCTCGTGATTCCAAATAAATGTGTTAGACTTTAACCTGGTGTTGTGAGATTTCTTATTGTGCCCACCCCAGTCCAACACCGGCATCTCCATACCATACTTTATGAACGGTATGCTTTGTCTGGATAGTGCGCAAGAAAAACTACTTTTCACTGTATCCCAATACATGGGACAATAATTGGTCAAAGGTCTGTTTGGTGGGAATTTCTGGTAATGGGGCGCGCGTAGCTGGTGAGTCCCACCCGAGGGATTTTATCCAATTTTCTCCTACTAACTTAAAGTGGCATTCTCAGTTCTACAGCTTCATTCTTTCGCTGTTACTGTCTTTGCTTAGACGAGGGAGAAGTGTTCTGCGGTGCTAATTATTTCCCCCTTTGTGTGCAGTTTAACACGAGAGGAGAAATGCTGCATCGCATAACCTTCCGCGTCACTGGGGACACCTGACAACTCCAGAGCTGGCACACGCATGCCTGCAAACGCGCTCAATTAACATCAGTCACCAGATTGCCATCTCTGCCTCTACCCAATGCCAGTTCGGAGCTGCCAATCACTCCCAGTAATTACTGACTCGAGTGCTGCTTTGTATTCAGCCAAGCACAGAGCCAGGAAATGAACTGCGGCTTCTGACAGAAACCCAGGAACATGAAGAATGTTAACTGCACCCCCCCCAACCCCTCTTCCAGCCTGCATCCCTTGCTTGAATGCGATTAACTTGAACCAGTTCTGCTACGTTTCTGCCATGTATATAAGCCTGCAGGGAGGTGGAGTTTGGTGCGGGGGGGGGGTAGTGGAATGGAGGAGGTGGTAAGAAATGGGTGAAATCCGACACTCCTGAGTTACTGGAGCTGCAGATGCTCACGCTTAGGTTCCGAAAAGCGGTTCAGGCTCAGCCCTGTTGACAGATGCCAAGTCAGCCAACAGTGACTGCCTCGGAGGCTGCCAACGTCACGGGAATCCTAGCTCAGACAGGTTTTCGGGGTGCTTTTAGGAGAGAGAGAGATGGATGGAGAAAAGACATGCTGGTCAGGTGCATCGACCGTGCTAAATTCTCCCTCAGCATATCCAAACAGGTGCCGGAACGTGGCGACTAGGGATTTTCACAATCACTTCATCGCAGTGTTAATGTAAGCCTTCACGTGACACTAAATAAAATAAAACCCGGAAGAAAAGAAACAAAAGGAAAAGGTGGCCATCTGAGTGGGCGATGGCAGGGACAGGAGGTCAATGTTCTGACACTGCAGTTTCACGGCGCACTCTGCTTTTGACACTTAGAGGTCAGGCTACTTTCTCTGTGGAAGATCAGTCTCTCCCAATGAGATAAAAGCTTGTTATTTCTTGTCTATGCCATAACACTGCACTTTAATGAAATGGCAATGACAAAGCAGCTGTCTGCGTCGCATAATTAGTGCAAGGCTCGGTGTGCTCTCTAATTCAATTACCAGGCTCATTTATCAGCGCAATGAATTGTTCCACGTTTGAGAATTCACTTGCACTTGATGACGTTAACGAGAGAATTGCTGCATGTCCCAGTTGCCACAGGTTCAGTAACAGTGCATTCAGCTGCAAGGATTCGAGAGGAGTTTGGGTTTTAAGGAAAAAAAACACACAAACAAGCACACACATATCAAACCTCACACACACACACCAAAGCCTGTGTGCGTGCACAGACACACACACACACCAAAGTCCGTGTGCATACACACACACACACCAAAGTCCGTGTGCATACACACACACACACCAAAATCCATGCACACACACACACCCCAAAGTCCATGTGCATACACACACACCAAAGCCCATGCACACACACACACACACCAAAGTCAGTGTGCATACACACACACACACCAAAGCCCGTGTGTATACACACACACACCAAAGCCCGTGTGTATACACACACACACCAAAGCCCGTGTGTATACACACACACACCAAAGCCCATGCACACACACACACACCCCCCAAACCCTGTGTGCATTCATGCACACACACCAAAGTCCATGTGCGTACACACACACACCAAAGCCTGTGCACATGTACACACACACCCCCAAACCCTGTGCGCGCGCACACACACCAAACCCCGTGCGCGCGCACACACGCCAACCCCATGCGCGTGCGCACACATACCAACCCCATGCGCGCGCGCGCACACACACCAACCCCATGCATGTGCGCGTGCACACACACACACCAAAGCCCATGCGTGCGCGCGCACACACACACACCAAAGCCCATGCGTGCGCGCGCACACACACACCAAACCCCCCCCGCGTGCACGCGCACACACACACCAACCCCATGTATGCATGTGTACTCACACACAAAACCCCGCGCGCGTGCGCGCACCAAACCCCACATGCGCGCGCGCGCACACACACCAAACCCCACGCGCACGCACACCAAACCCCACGTGCGCGCACGCACACACCAACTCCATGCGCGCGCACGTACACACCAACTCCATGCGCGCGCACGTACACACCAACTCCATGCGCGCGCACGTACACACCAACTCCATGCGCGCGCACGTACACACCAACTCCATGCGCGCTCACATGTGCACACATACACCAAAGCCTGTGCGCACACATACACAGTCACTCCAAAGGCTGTGCACACACACACACCAAAGCCCGTGTGCACACACACACACCAAAGCCCGTGTGCACACACACACACCAAAGCCCGTGTGCACACACACACACCAAAGCCCGTGTGCACACACACACCAAAGTCTGCGCGTGCACACACACACACAAAAGGCCATGCATGCACACACACACACACCAAAGCCTGTGCACGCACACACACACATATACACACATACACACACACTAAATAAAATTGTTATTTCGTTTAGTGGCTTTGCATCATCTTACACGGTGGTTGTGGTGAGCCATGACTGACTGCCAAGAAATCCTTTGACTTTTAAATTCCACTGCAGCCTAGCAACATCTTTCAAATTTGCATGGAATGCCAGACAACACCAAACCAATGCTGCAAACCAATCCTCACTGAGGTATTGTTACAGCATCACAGCTTGACACAAATGCTTATTCACTGATATGAAGAAAGGCTGCATTTATATGGCGCCTTTTGTGACCTCTAGACATCTCATAATGCTCCACAGCCATTGTAGTACCTCTCGAAACATAGTCACTGTTGGTTCATCCAACAATATTGCAGTTCCTGCTTTTGAATCATCGAATCAAATCCATACAGTGCAGAAGGAAGCCACTTGGCCCATCATGTCTGCACCAACTCTCCGATAGAGAATTTCACCCAGACCCTATCACCATAACCCCACGTGTTTACCCTACTTATCTCCCTAATCTACACATCTTGGGTCAGTATATATTTAGGAACTTAGGAGCAGGAGTAGGCCATCTGGCCCCTCAAGCCTGATCCACCAATCAATAAGATCATGGCTGATCTTTTTGTGGACTCAGCTCCACTTACCCGCCCATCACCATAACCCTTAATTTCTTTACTGTTCAAAAACTTATCCATCCCTGCCTTAAAAACATTCAATGAGGTAGCCTCAACTGCTTCACTGGGCAGGGAATTCCACAGATTCACAATCCTTTGAGTGAAGAAGTTCCTCTTCAACTTGGTCCTAAATCTGCTTCCCCTTATTTTGAGGCTGTGCCCCCTAGTTCTAGTCTCACCTGCCAGTGGTAACAACTTCTCTGCTTCTATCTTACCTATTTCTTTTATAATCTTTAATGTTTTTATAAGATCTCCCCTCATTTTTCTGAATTCCAATGAGTATAGCCCCAGTCTACTCAGTCTCTCCTCATAAACCAAACCTCACAACTCCAAATCAACCTAATGAGTCTCCTCTGCACCCCCTCCAGTGCCAGTATATCCTTTCTCAAGTAAGGAGACCAAAACTGTACACAGTACTCCAGGTGTGGCCTCACCAGCACTTTATACAGCTGCAACATCACCTCGCTGTTTTTAAACTCCATCCCTCTAGCAATGAAGGACAAAATTCCATTTGCCTTCTTAATTACCTGCTGCACCAGCAAACCAACTCCTTGTGATTCTTACACAAGGACACCCAGGTCCCTCTGCACAGCAACATGCTGCAATTTTTTACCATTTAAATAATAGTCCATTTTACTGTTGTTCCTACCAACATAGATGACCTCACATTTACAAACATTAGACTCTATCTACCAGACCCTCGCCCACTCACTTAGATTATCTATATCCCTTTGCACTCCTCTGCACACTTTGCTCTTCCACCCATCTTAGTGTCATCTGCGAAGTTTGACACACTACACTTGGTCCCCAATTCCAAGTCATCTATGCAAATCGTAAACAATCGTGGTCTCAACACTGAACTCCGAGGCACACCACTTACCCTGCTAAATGCCCTGAAACTAATGGATAACTTATCCTGGCCAATACGCCTATTCTTCACATCTTTGGACTGTGGGAGGAAACCCACGCAGACATGGGGAGAAAGTGCAAACTCCACACAGACAGTAACCCAAGGCCGGAATCGAACCCGCGTCCCTGAGGCTGTGAGGCAGCAGTGCTAATCACTGCGACACTCTATGCGAATGAGAACAGATACAGCTACAGGAACGGAAGTTGGCCTTTCAGTAGTGGATCAAATCGGTTCTGTCATATAATAAGAAAATGGCTGGCTGCACCAACACACATTATCTAGTGGTGCGTGTGTGGAATAGTGACCTGGAGTCAGGAGGCAGGCTGGGTAAAGCCGCTTTCATTGCAAATTGGAAAACTCTGATAACGAAGACCAGAATATTGAATATGGAATTTGTCTACTTCTGAAAATACTCATGCCGAGGTTCTCTGACACTAATTTTTGTAGCAGAATCACAGAATTGTAATGGCACAGGAGGCTATTCGGCCCATTGTGCCTGTGCTGGCTCCCTCCCAGGAACAATTTATCTGGTGCCACTTGCTCCCCATGGCCCTGCACGTTTTTCCTTTTCGGGTAACAATCCAATTCCCTCGACTGAATCTTCCCCCAACACACTCTCAGGCACTCCTAATCGCTCGCTGCATAAAGGAGTTTCTACTTATGTTGCCATTGTTTCTTTTGCCAAATAATCTGTGCCCTCTCATTCTCAATCCTCCCAGTTTTCTCCCATCTGCTCTGTCCAGACTCCTCATGATTTTGAATACTTCTACCAAATCTCGTCTCAACCTGTCCTTTCCCAAGGGAAACAACCTCTGCTTAACAGGGTAGAGGCAGCGAGGCAGGGGTAGGATTCTCAAACCAGGGGACAGTATTGGAAGAAGAGGTTGGCCATTTAGGACTGAGATATGGGGCGATTTCTTTACTCTGAGGGTGGTGAATCTTTAGTCCAGAGAGCTGTGGGGTTTCAGTCAAGATAGAGATGGGTAGGTTTGTAGCTAACAACGATTTCAAGGGGCATGGGGCAGGAAAATGGCATGACCTTCTTAAATTGTGGTGCAGGCTCAAACGGTCAAATGGCCTACTCCTGCTTCTATTTCCTATGTTCCAACTTCTCCAATCATAGAATCCCAACAACGCAGACATGTGACAGTTAGAAACACATTGATTTCTGTCAATCATGTGCAATGCGTTGTAGATAAAGTGTGAGGCCTACACTCCAGACAGGTGGGGGCTTTGCTGAGATTCAGAAGTTGGCCTTTGAAGATGAAATTGAGACCCTGTTGCTATTTCTACATGCTGGGATACATTCAGTATCTCTTATAGGATAGCCCCAAAGGGTGGCAGGGCTGGATCATTAGTATTTAAAGTGGAAGTGGATAAATATTTGGTAGGTCGAGGAATAGAGGACAATGAGGAAATGGCACAGTGGCACAGTGTTAGCACTGTCAGCTCACAGCACCAGGAACCCGGATTCAACTCCCGGCTTGGGTCACTGTCTGTGTAGAGTTTGCATGTTCTCCCTGTGTCTGCGTGGGTTTCGTCTGGGTGCTCCGGTTTCCTCCCACGGTCTGAAGATGTGCGGGTTAGGTGGATTGGCCATGTGAAGTTTCCCCTTAGTGTCAACAGGAGTGGCTGGGTAACTGCATGGGGTCATGGGAATATGGGGTCATAGATTTATGGGGATAGTGGCTGGGTGGGATTGTGGTCGGTGCAGTCTCGATGGGCCAAATGACCTCTTTCTGCACTGTAGGATTCCATGATTCTAAGGCACAGAAAAGGAGTTGAGGCCAGCATAAATCAGCCATGATCATAATGAAAGGTGGGACACGAAAGACCTGCTGGTTGACCCCTGCTTCTATTTTTTGTGTTCCTCAAGATCCTGTAGGGAAGTACTAGACTCCCCTCCAAACTAAGCTTAACTTGCCCCAACTGCGACCATGTTCAGATCCTCATTCTCTCCTCTATCCACTCAAGCAATGGCCAGGAACATCCCTAATGCCTTGTACTGTGCTCACACCAGTCCAATCCACACCCTCCTCGTTCCTGTCAGCAGCTAAGTCAGGACTATTTTCATGTGACCTGAACAACGTATTAGC
Source organism: Carcharhinus amblyrhynchos (assembly GCF_965287045.1). NCBI lineage: Eukaryota > Metazoa > Chordata > Chondrichthyes > Carcharhiniformes > Carcharhinidae > Carcharhinus > Carcharhinus amblyrhynchos. The sequence continues at coordinate 11,902,788 of NC_137352.1, forward strand.
AAATTGAGGCCCATGGTGCCACTGGCTTCACTTGTCTCATGCTGAATGGAGGAGTATAAATTTGGGTTTGACTCTATTCAGAGTTAACTCATCACAGTTGGGCTGATGACAGGAGTCTTACAGTGAGTCTCGGGGGGCTCCCGGGCAGGAGGGCAGGTGTGGGTGGCAACTCTTGCTGAGGGTGGAATTGAACTTGGCGTGATTTTCCAATAGTTGGTGAGTTTACTAGGATCACCAACACTGCGTGCCCACCCTGCCCCAGCACCCCTTGAGTAAACAAGAACAGATTACATTTGGATAGCACCTTTCTTACTTCAAGACATTGCACAAAAGTGCTGAAAAATCAACTTCAACCGATTAGAAGTATTAGGACCAGTGACCAACCGAGGGTGATCTTAAATAGAGGTGGTGAGGTTTAGGGGGGCAATTCCAGACCATGAGATACAGGAACGATACACACTGTCAAGGATGTGTGTGTGTGAATCATAGAATCTACAGTGCAGAAGGAGGCCATTTGCCCATGGAGCCTGCACTAACAACAATCCCATCCAGGTCCCATCCCTGTAACCCCATGTATTTACTCTGCTAATCCCTGTAACACTAAGGGGCAATTTATCATGGTCAATCAACCTAACCTGTACATGTGTGTGTGTGTTTGTGTGCACGTGCATGTGTGTGCATGCACATGTGGGTTTGTGCGCATGTGTGTTTGTGTGCCCGTGTGTTTGTGGCACGTGTGTTTGCATGCATGCATGTTTGCGCACACACGTGTTTGTGCACATGTGCGTGTATGTGTGTGCACACACGCGTGGAGGAGACTGGTAGGCGGCAGGTGCAGGGGGAAAGTGACTGAACCTGGCACTGGGTACATGAAATCAAAAATATTTAATTCATCAGCTGAGAATCCCTTGCGTTTATCGTGACATTTGTAAGCAGCGAGAACTGTTTTGCTTTTTCCTTGAAATGAAACTAATGCACAGAGCACCAGAGAATCCTTCAACATCACCTACAGACTTTCCTGAAAGAGGCTATCAAGGTCACTCTCTTTGTGTCCAAGGGAAAAGGACAGCCAGTGCAGCTTAACTCAAATCCCTTGTCAAAGACCAAATTATTAAAGAAAAGATTGAAATCAGTCTCAACGAGTAGCTACATTCCTGAAGGCCCCACTTCAAAACAGAATACAAAGCCGCAATAAAATTCTTATCTTTCTCTGTCTCTGATTTGGTAACAGTCGAGATTGATTCACTGCAACATCAACCACTAACTTTCCAACACCAAAGCTCTGTGAATTTTCAAGAATAAATAGATGTAATCAAGGATTTAGCTAACGACGTCAGAGATTCTCAATTATAACCATCCCTTGCTCGCAAATTCTTTAGATTTTCTTCCTTTGATCTTCGTGACTATTTATCAACTGTGACTAAGAATGAGTAAAAGACACACTAGCTCCCAGGCCTCTGCCAATGCCACCCTGAACTAACAATTGCAAGCATCGCTTGGGAGATGCAGTAACAATATTTCCAATCCCACCTTTGAAAATGCTCTGGTGTCTACATATTTCAAACAGGATTGAGAAAATTGTCCTCTGAGAGATTGTGTAAGAATGGGTCTACGTTCCCTGAAGTTTGGAAGTTTCAGAGAATTGCTACAGTGCGGAAGGCTTTGTGGCCCGTTGAGCCCACACCGACAACATTCCCACCCAGGCCCTATCCCTTTAACCGCATATGTTTACCCTGCTAATGCCCCTGACACTAAGGGGCAATTTAATATTGCCTAGCGACCTAACCCGTACATCTTTGGAGTGTGGAAGGAAACAGAAGCACCCGGAGGAAACCCACGCAGTCATGGGGAGAACATGCAGACTCCACACAGATAGTCACCCAAGGCTGGAATTGAACCTGGGTCCCTGACACTGCGAGGTAGCAGTACTACCCACTGTGAGACAGCAGTGCTACCCACTGTGGCACCATGTTACCTGTGAGATGAGAGATGGTCTTAGTTGATATGTGGGAGATCTTGAGAGAGCTTGAAATGGTAGCCAGTAAGGGACGGTTTCCCTCGCTGATGAGTTTAGGACTAACAACCTTAGGACCGAATTTTCACTCCTGAGTCGGGAATAGAGGCAGGGAGGGGAGTTGGTGGGGGGGTACTTCTGAAGTCCACTAGCCTGACTCAAGGGAGAGTCAGTCACCCAGTCAGAATTTCATTCCGGCAATGGAAGTTGTGGGATGGGTGGGGGCTGATTGCTGGAGTCGGGCCCTCTGGCCCTGTAAAGAGTGTGGAGGCAGCCATGGGGCTGCCAGATGCTGAGTCAAGTTTGCCTCAATGCTCAGGGACTTTCCTCAGTTGTATAAAAAAATGGACTGTAACTTCCTCAAAGTGGCAATCAGCATCGGGGTGTTTGGGAAGTAATTCAGATGAACTGGTCAGGTCCTTTCAAAAGTTACCCATAAGTTTAAAGCAATGTTAATTATTGAAACTTGTGGTCACAGCTGCAGGCAACTTCAAAAGCAGCTAAGTGGTTTCAGTTCCTTTTTAATGTAAACACTGTGGTTAGGCACAATGGGATGGCGGGGGATGTACTTTAGATTCATTCAACCATAAAGAGTAAGATAAATAACCAAAGCTGACTGCACGCTGTCTAAAAACCATTAAACTGCCAATCAAAGGAGAATTAAAAAGGCTGGACTGAAATTAAATGAAAACAAGGCTTTTCAAAAGCTTGGAGCTTTCTATGAAGGTTCAGAGACTTGTGGTAAAAGAAGGGGGCTGACTGAGCAGCTGCAGAGAAGGGAGTTGACCCCCTCCCGAAGTGAAAGTGACTGACTTATGTCAGCAAGAGGACTTGAAAGGGGTCTGCTCACACCTGCAGCTTCTTAGGGAGAGAAAGGGCAATCCCTTCCACTGAATGGAGTGCTTATGGGATTTGGAAGCCTGCTGGATGTCCAGGGGCATGGAAATTAAAGTGAGTAGTCCACTTCCAAGTTTTCACAGGCCGTAAAGCAGAACGAAGACTTTGATCATTGCCTGAAATCGCAATGCCAGGTTTCCCAGGGCTAGAAGGGGCAATCCAGTCACAAGACCCCAATCCCGGGGAATAATGCTGAGATTAACCCCTTGCCTAAGGACTGAGCCCACCCTACCTGCAGGACTCTTGGGGGACCTCCCCTCTGCAACCTGGCAGTGGGGCATATGGGCACCGCACAAATCTCCTTGACCTCAAAAGTTTAATGCTCAGGACTAATGCTTTTGCATATTTCATAAATGAAAATTGTATCTGCTTGAAGGCAGCTGCCTCCATGGATCAGATATGAAAACTATGACCCATGCCTGCTTCGCAACCCTGGCAAAAATGTGGGTGCCAGGTTGGAGGGCAGGACTTCCCAGTCGGGGCTCCAATATCATTTTGGTTAAATTGGGGTCCTCTTTTCACCCAGCAAAAATTCGGGCCTTAGTCTCATGGTAAGGGGTTGGCTATTTAGGGGATGAATTTCTTCATTCAGAGAGCTGTGAATCTTTGTATTCTCTACCCCGAAGGGGAAGTGGATGCCCAGTCACTGAGTCGATTGAGCCTGAGGTGGGCAGATTGTTGGGCACAAACAGATTCGAGGGATATGGGGAAGGGGTGGAATCGTGGAGAGACATCAGCCATGGCCTTACTGAATGGCAGAGTGGGTCTGAGGGGAATTGAATCCTGCTTCAATTCCAGCCTCGGGTGACGGTCTGTGTGGAGTTTGCGTGTTCTTCCTGTGTCTGCGTGGGTTTCCTCCAGGTGCTCCGTTTTCCTCCCACAGTCCAATGATGTGCAGGTTAGTAGATTGGCCATGGTAAATTGCCCCTTAGTGACCCAAGATGTGTAGGTTTGATGGATTAGCCATGGTAAATGTGTGGCATTACAGGGATAGGGCAGGGGAGAGTGCCTGGGTAAGATACTGTCAGAGAGTTAGTGCAGACTCAATGGACTGAATGGCCTCCCTCTGCACTGTAGGGATTCTGTGATATGGCCTATTCCTGCTCCTATTTATGGTCTTACAGGAACATGCCTGGGTTCAGGGTCCAAACGCAATGGGGGACTATCCCATCACCATGAGTACACTGTATATGTCCTCCAAAATTTGCACACAACTTTCCATCCAAAATAACCTTTTTTATATAAATTAATAGAATGTGGGTTTATTCAAATTTGCATTGTTGCAATTCTTTCTGCTCAAAAGAATAATCACGCTACATTTACCAAAGTATTTTCCACTGTAATGCTATAGATTGTCAAGGGACATAAAGAGGCTCCCAGAGATTCACCGGCAAAAACATGAAGCAAAGTGGAAAATAAAATAGTTACCTCAGAAAGAGCAGAAAAGCTCAGCCTTGCATTACTTTCTCATATAAAACCACAGAATCAAATAAATTACCTTGTAAAGTATAACCAGCCCCGGAGATACCACAAGCTAAACACTATAACCGCAAATTGATGCATTGTGCGAGAGTGATCTCACTGAATCCTGCAATACAAGAGGAGGTTATTCGGCCCATTGGGCCTGTGCCAGCTCTGTAGTAGAACTATTTAATTAGTCCCACTGCCCTATTCATTCCTCACAGCCCTGTAAATGTTCTCCTTCAAGTGTTCATTCACCCAGTTCTTAACATTAAAACTCCTTCCAACCTTCTGTCAGGCAGGGGAAATGTAGCATTTATTTTATTTCTTGTGGGGAGGCATTGGCCTAGTGGATATTATCACGACACGATTAATCTAGAAACTCAGCTAATGTTCTGGGGACTCAGGTTTGAATCCCGCCACGGCAGATGGTGGAACTTGAATTCAACTATGAAATATCTGGAATTAAGAATCTACTGGAGACCACAAAACCATTGTCGATTGTTGGAAAATCCTACCTGGTTCAGTAATGCTCTCCAGGGAAGGAAATCTGCCATTCTTACCTTGCTTGGCCTGCATGTGACCCCAGAGCCATAGCAATGTGGTTGACTCTTAACTGCCCTCAGGCAACTAGGGATGGGCAATGAATACTGGCCAGCCAGCGACGCCCATGTCCCGTGAATGAATAAAAAGAAAAAATATGATTGGCAAGGCCAGTATTTGTCGTCCATCCAACTGAGCGACCATTAAGAGGCCAGTTAAGAGCCACATTGAGTTACATGTAGGCCAGACTGGGTAAACATGGCAGATTTCCTTGCCTCTTGAACATTAGTGAACCCGAAGAGATCTTACAACAATTTATCATTACTCTGACTATTATTGAGACTAGCTTTACATTCTGGGTATATTAATTGAATTTAATTTTCATCAGCTGCTATGGGATTTGAAAGTAGTCATGACGTGGAGATGTCAGCGTTGGTCTGGGGTAAACAAAATAAGATGTCTCACAGCACCAGGTTAACACTTGTGGTTTCCGCTACCAAATAAACATGTTGGAGTTTAGTCTGGTGTTGTGAGACTTCTTAACAGGATTTGAATGTATGCGTGTGTGTGCAACCTCCCTGCTATCCCCACCCCGGACATTAGTCTAGGCCATTAGATTACTGGTCCAGTGACATTACCACTGCTCCACTGTCTCCCCATGATGGTGTTACTGAACTACTGATCCAGATATAACACTCTGAAGACAAGGGGTGGAATTTTTTGGCTATGTTGCCCTGAATCCGGAAAATCCCACTCCGTGACCATTCCATGGTCCGCCCCTCGCCTGCTACAATTCTAGTGGCGGGATGAACAGGAGCATTCATCCCAAGGGATCAAATCCCACTACAGCAGCTGGGGGAATTTAAATTCAATTAATGGGTAAATCTGGGATAAAATGCTGGTCTCATTATTAACGGTTGTGAAACTACTGAATTGTGGTAAAAACCCATCTGGTTCACTGATGTCCTTGAAGGGAAGGAAATCTGCCATCCTTACCTGGTCTGGTCTACATGTGACTCTGGACACACAGCATTGTGGCTGCCTCGCAACTGCCCTCTGAAATAAGCTAGCAAACCACTCAGTTGTATCAAATTGCTACAGAAGCGATGGATGCGTCTACACCACATGGACTGCAGCGATTCTGATGATTCAAGGAATGGCTTAGCACCATCTTCTCAAGGACAATTAGGGACAGACAATCAACGCTGATAATGGTGCTCACATCCCAGAAACTATAAAAAATCTTTGATAATAAAATGTTTAATCTTCACTCCATGGTTTATTGGAATTCACTTACAAAAAATATCATCTTATCGAAGGCATTTCCACCTCTTTTATTCAGTACTTTTGAGCACCAGTGAAAAACATGGCTGGTTTTTAAAGTTTATTTATCAGTGTCACAAATAAGGCTTACATTAACACTGCAGTGAAGTTACTGTGAAAATCCCTCTAGTTGCCACACTCCTGCGCATGTTTGGGTACACTGAGGGAGAATTTAGCATGGCCAGTGCACCTAACCAGCATGCCTTTCAGACTGTGGGAGGGAACCGGAGCACAGGGAGGAGATGCAAACTCCACACAGACAGTGGCCCAAGCTGGGAATCGAACCCGGGTCCCTGGCGCTGTGAGGCAGCAGTGCTAACCACCGTGCCAATGTGCTGCGGATACTGAGTTTTTTGTGCAGCTGAAGCAAGGTTGAGTCTCCATTAAAGGAGTAATGGCTGTTAGTTAACATTGAGAGTTTATCAAGTGACAATGTGCAATGGGTTATTAGGGAACAGCACACTCAGTATACTTGACATTAATTAGACTGCACCTAGGTGTGAGCTGAATATCAAGTGAGGTCAGAAGCACAGGCTTCCACTTCTGTGTTGTGCAAATGGCTGGTTCCCAGTGTGTTGCAACCAGCTTTTGTATCTTATGATGATCAGATGCATTCCTGCACACTACAGGGTTCATCTGTCTGGCAAACAGACACCCTACAGACACTTGACAGAACGCACAATTATCAGCTTTCTAAACTTTTTAATGGTACGCAAAGAATTATTTAATTTAATAGCCCACAATACTGCTAACAGTACCTTTACATTATCAGTAACATGAATCAAAGGGTAAGGAGAAAGGGGAGAGGAATGGACCGGGTGGAAAGCTTTTTCAAAGAGCCAGCATGGGGATGATAAGACCATAAGACATAAGGGTAGAATTAGGCCACTCAGCCCATCGAGTCTGCTCCATCATTCAATCACAGCTGATAATTTTCTCATCCCCATTCTGCTGCTTTTTCCCCATAACCCCTGATCCCCTTATCAATCAAGAACCTATCTATCTTTATCTTAAAGACACTCAATGACCTGGCCTCCACAGCCTTCTGTGGCAAAGAGTTCCATCAATTCACCACTCTCTGGCTGAAGAAATTCCTCCTCAACTCTGTTTTAAAGACTCTGTTTTAGCCTGAGGTTGTGTCCTCTGGTTCTAGTTTTTCCTACTAGTGGAAACATTCTCTCCATGTCCACTCTTTCCAGGCCTCACAGTATCCTGTAATTTTCAATAAGATCCCGCTTCATCCTTCTAAACTCCAATAAGCACAGACCCAGAGTCCTCAACTGTTGCTCACACGGCGGTCGATATTGACCATGTGATGATCAAAAGGCCTCCAGTAATTTATAATACAGCAAATACTGAGGCTCAAGTAAGAAGAGGAGATGGTGAAAGAATGCAGGAGGTTGATTGGTATGACAAATGTAACTCCTTTTTTTAAAAAGGGCAGGGAGACAGAAAGTAGGAAACTACAGACCAGTTAGCCTAACATCAATCATCAGGAAAATATTAGAAGCCAATATTAAAGACGTGAGCCAGTCTAACCAATACGTCCTTTCAGCCTCAGTTAGCTGTCAGTAGTGGAGCTACTGAGCTACTCCTGGTGATGGTCGCTAAGGTCCACACCCAGAGTAAGTTCCTTGTCACCTGCGGTGCTTCTTTCAATTGGTGTTCAACATGAAGGAGGACTGATTCATTAGCTGAGAGGGGGAGGTGAAGGGACAGGCATTACATGGTAATCAGTAGGAGGTTTCCTTGCCCATGTTTGACCAGATGTTATGAGGCTTCCCGGGGTCTGGAGTCAACAGAATCATAGAGGTTACAGCATGGAAACAGGCCCTTCCATCCAACTTATCCATGCTGCCTTTTCTTTAAACCACTAAGCTAGTCCCAATTTCCCGCATTTGGCCCATATCTCTCTATTCCTATCCTACCCATATAACTGTCCAAATGCTTTTTAAAAGACAAAATTGTACCCGCTTCTACTACTAACTCTGGCATCACCACCCTGTGGAAAAAAGTACCCCTCTGGACGTTTTTGTATCTCTCCCCTTAAACTTATGCCCTCTAGTTTCAGACTCCCCTACCTTTGGGAAAAGATATTGACTATCTAGCTGATCTACGCCCCTCATTTTTTTTATAGACCTCTATAAGATCCCCCTCAGCCTTCTACACTCCAGAGAAAGGAGTCCCAGTCTACCCAACCTTTCACTATACCTCAATGTTGAGATCAAAAATCTGTCTGCCCCACCCTTAAGTATGTTCAATGATGGAGCATCCACAACCATGCTGGGAACAGATTGCTGGAGAGGAGAACGCCGGCATCTTATTAACTCATGTTAATAAGATCCTGATTGAAAGGTGTGTGGGTTAGGTTGATTGACCATGCTAAATTGACCTGAGTGTCGGGGCATTAGTAGGGTAAATACGTGGGGTTAGGGGGATAGGGCTGGGGCGCGATCATTATCGATGCAGGCTCAAATGGTCAATAGCCTCCTTCTGCACTGTAGGGATTCTATGATCCTGTAAAAACTTGGGCAGGATTTTCCGGCCCTTCTCGCCAGTGGAATCTTTTTGATTCTGCCAAATGCGACACCCCCTACAACCTCTCAGGGGTGCAAGGGTGCTGCCAACAGAGACTTTGTCGAGTCTTGCATCAAGGAAAGGGGCAGTTCTGATTCCAACTTTTACGTCACAAATTGCCTTCAGCCAGGGCAGCGTACTTGTTGTTATAATTGGCTACAGGGTCCCTTCACAAGGGGAAATCAATATCAGCTGTTACTCACGATCATTATGTACTGACACGAACTCAAAGATCCAATACACGCTTGCACGCCAGGGGAGAAGTGGAATCTGGAGAGTGAAGGGTTAACATCAGGAGCACCTGTTACTGACATAACCGCTGAGGTAACCAAGATGCAATGTCACATGGCTAAGAGACTGTGATTTTGAAGGGAAATAGTGGCATAACCTCCTGGTACTGAGACATGCTTGGATCTGGAAACAAACAAGATGAATAACAGTCTATGTTGGACACCCAGAGCGCAATAGGCAAATCCTAAAGAAAACCCATTTAGATTCCAAACTCAAGATGAAAGAAAATCAGTTGTGGTGTTCGCCGAAGGTGAACATAACCTGCCGACTGATCACGAAGCAGAACTGTCAATTGGACCACCCCAGACATTATGGAACCATCCATTGGAGATGTCAGTAGAGAGGAGAAGAGCAAAACTGAAGGATTCATATCAATGATAGACTTAGGGGGAGTCCAGTAATCAGAAAGGTAGGTCTGTGGACCAAAGGCCTGATGCCTTGAAACATGATGCAGCGTCAGGAACCCGAGTTTGATTCCCGGCATGGGTCATTGTCTGTGTGGAGTTTGCACATTCTCCCTGTGTCTACGTGGGTTTCCTCCTGGTGCTCCGGTTTCCTCCCACACTCCAAAGTTTGCGCACATTAGGTGGATTGGCTGTGGAAAATTGTCCCATAATGTCAAGAACTAAGGTATGGGGTTATGGCGGTAGGGACTGAGTGAGATTGTGGTCGGTGCAGACTCAATGGGCTGAATGGCTCCTTTAGCACTGTAAGGATTCTGTGAAAATGAATCAGCAACATAGAATCATAGAGCATCACAGTGCAGAAGGAGGCCATTCAGCCCATTGAATCTGCACCAACTCTCCAAAAGAGCATCTTACTCAGGTCCCCACCACCCCGTTGTATCCCCGTAACACGGTCCACTTAAATGGCTAATCCACCTAAATTACACATCTTTGGAGAATAAGGGACAATTTGGCATGGCCATTTCACCTAACCTGCACATCTATGGACACTAAAAAGCAATTTACTATGGCCAATCTACCTAACCTACACATCTTTGGACTGTGGGAGGAAACCGGAGCACCCGGACGAAACCCACGCAGACACGGGGCAAAAGCGCAGATTACACACAACAGTCACCCCAGGCTGGAATCGAACCCGGGTCCCTGGCGCTGTGAGGCAGCAGCGCTAACCATTGCTTCAGACAATTCCTTCCAACAATTCTGTAAAAGTCACAAGGTTGAGTTCATTGCAAGTACAATCTTTTAAGGCTTAATGTGAATTAGCAGCAGACCACAGTTGGGTGCAAGGTCTCTGGGATGTCACAAGGTGTGTGATGCTCTTAAAGCAATTTAGAATAAAAGGCTTCAGCTAAATAAAAACTCATGCTTGTTAAGGGTAATTAACCCATTACAGACAAGCCCAGGATGCTTTGGTTACTCGGTTGGACGTATTTTTACGATTTGCTGCTTCTATTCTTATTGCTGATGGTGGCAAATAAACATGGCCTTTAGATTGTACACTGACATGGTAACATCCACCATTTAAAAGACTGCCGTATAATCACAGCAAGGCTAGTAAATCTAGAGAACGGGTCCTAGGAATGGGGTGATTTAATGTAAAGCAAAAGGTTGAGGATGCTAGAAATCAGAAATGGAAGGTGGACAGACTTGAAACGGTAACCCCGCTTCTCCGTCCTCAGATGCTGCTTGACCTGCCGAGTATCTCCAGTGTTCTCTGTTTTTATTAGGGGTCATTTTTATTTGTGGAGTAGCTACTTTTGCAAAAAAGGTCAGGGGGCAGGATTATCCGGATACTCTCGATCCAAAACTGGAAAATCTTGTTTGAGGTCAATGGATGTTGCCCAAGATGGCATTGGAGTGTGGCAGCTTCTTGCAAGCTGTGCCCAGCACACCTTCAAGTTCTTTTACTCGCCTTCTATGCGACTACAGCATCATTCCAACTCCTTTCTATGACTGTAACACCACATTCTGCACTCTCTCGTTTCCTTCTCAATGAACGATATACTTTGTACGGTGCTCAAGAAACAATACTTTTCACTGTATACTAATACATGTGATTACTGTTACTAGAGAGGCGGTGCTCAACAGACTGGAGGGGCTGATTGTGGACAAGTCCCCAGGACCGGATGGAATGCATCCGAGGGTTCTGAAAGAAATGGCGGAGGTGATAGTGGATGCCTTGGTGGTTATTTTCCAGACGTCGCTGGATTCCGGGGAAGCGCCGGAAGATTGGAAAACGGCTAATGTTACGCCGTTGTTTAAGAAGGGTGCCAGGCAAAAGGCGGGGAATTATAGGCCGGTTAGTTTAACGTCTGTGGCAGGTAAAATGTTAGAATCCGTCATTAAGGAGGAAATTGCGAGGCATCTTGAAGGGAATTGCTTGATAGAGCAGACGCAGCACGGTTTCGTTAAAGGGAAGTCGTGTCTGACAAATTTACTGGAGTTCTATGAGGATGTGTCTAGGTCGGTGGATAGAGGAGAGCCGGTGGATGTGGTCTTTCTGGATTTTCAGAAGGCGTTTGACAAAGTACCTCACAAGATGTTATTGCAGAAGGTCGAGGGACATGGAGTTGGGGGTAGGGTGTTAGCGTGGATAGAGGATTGGTTGTCAAATAGGAGGCAGAGAGTGGGGGTCAACGGGTGCTATTCGGATTGGCGGATGGTGACTAGTGGAGTGCCCCAGGGGTCGGTGCTGGGGCCTCAGCTTTTTACCATTTATATAGATGATCTGGAGGAGGGAACCGAGTGTAGGGTGTCGAAATTTGCTGATGACACCAAGATTGGGGGAACGGCAAATTGTGCGGAGGGTGTGGAGAGTCTGCAGAAGGATCTAGATAGGCTGGGCGAATGGGCCAGGAAATGGCAAATGGAATTTAATGTTGGCAAGTGTGAGGTGGTCCACTTTGGTAGGAAGAATGGTAGGAAGGACTATTACTTACGTGGCGAAAAACTGCAGCAGGCGACGGTGCAGAGAGACCTCGGGGTCCTTGTGCATGAGTCACAAAAACCCAGCTTGCAGGTGCAGCAGGTGGTCAGGAAGGCGAATGGGATGCTGGCCTTCATAGCGAGGGGGATTGAATATAAAAGTAGGGAGGTCTTGCTGCAGCTGTATAGGGCATTGGTGAGGCCGCAACTGGAGTACTGTGTGCAGTTTTGGGCGCCGCACCTGCGCAAAGATATTTTGGCCTTGGAGGGAGCGCAGAGGAGGTTTACCAGGCTGATACCGGAGTTGAGGGGGTTGAGCTATGAGGAGAGGCTGAATAAACTAGGCTTGTACTCGTTAGAGTTTAGAAGAATGAGGGGAGATCTCATTGAGACGTATAAGATGATGAATGGGATGGATAGGATAGAGGTGGAGAGACTCTTCCCGCTCAAAAAAGACAATAGGACTAGGGGGCACAGCCTCAAGATAAAGGGGGGGCGGTTCAGAACGGAGTTGAGGAGGAACTTCTTCACTCAAAGGGTGGTGAATCTTTGGAATTCTCTGCCCGTTGAAGTGGTGGAGGCTGCCTCGCTAAATATTTTTAAGACGCGGGTTGATGGGTTTTTGATAAGAGAGGGGATTAAGGGTTATGGGGAGAGGGCGGGAATGTGGAACTGAGCCACAACAGATCAGCCATGATCTTATTGAATGGCGGGGCAGGCTCGAGGGGCTAGATGGCCTACTCCTGCTCCTATTTCTTATGTTCTTATGTTCTTATGTGACAATAATAAATCAAATACAATCAAAATCTTTGCATGGTCTGCCTCCCCACTTGCTACGATTCCCGTTGGCGGGCGGGATGGGAAAATTCCCCCAGAGTGTTTAAAGATCTGGATTTCAGGCTGTCAGGAACAAAATGCTGCAAATATTCAGCAGGTCAGGCAGCATCTCTGGAGAGGTGAGCGGCTGGAATCCCCCAGTGAGGGAAGGGAAAGCTGTTCCCAGATCCTACCCCAGAGGCAAGCAACTTTTACAAAGATGCTCCCTTAATCGAGATGGAGACAGGCTCCTGTCCAATTAAAGACGATGAACAGGCTTCCAAAAGCTGCTTGAAGACCATAAGACATAGGAGCATACGTAGGCCATTCGGCCCATCGAGTCTGCTCTGCTATTTAACGGGACAGGCCAATCCTGGAATGTTGACATCCCTGTGCCCCATAGGAGGATTTGAATCCCTGTGGCCCAGGGCATTATCCTGGGCCTCTGGGTTACCCAGCAGGAGGTGTCAGGAAAGTTACCACAGGGGTAACAGACTCGTGGCGGCAGTTAGCGATGTTGCTTTTTGATCCTTCAATGTCGGCTCTTCCTACCATTGTGAAGCAGAATTCACCAAGTGTTGGATTGTTCACCCACTAATAGGGAACGTGAGCTGGGATTAGACCATGGTGAGACAGATTAGTTTTACCCTACTGATGATTACAAAGCGTTGTTGCAATAGTAATCCTGCTCACTACAGGAGGAGCCACAGGCTCACACATTTGGTGTATGTGCTTAGAATCACAGAATCATAGAATCCTACAATGCAGGTGGAGGCCATTCAGACCATCGAGTCTGCACTGACTACAAACCCATCCAAACCTTATTCCCACAACCCCATGCATTTACCCTAGCTAATTCCCCTCACCACCAATTTAGCATGATCAGTCCACCTAACCCACACATCTTTGGACTGTGGGAGGAAACCGGAGCACCGGGAGGAAACCCACGCAGACATGGGGAGAATGTGCAAACTCCACACAGACAGTGACTCAATCGGGAATCGAACCCGGGTTCCTGGCGCTGTGAGGCAGCAGTGCTAACCACTATGCCACTGTGCCCCTCTTGGCTGAAGAGCTAAAGGTATGTAGCTGCACCTGTGGGATTATGACTGAACACCTAAGTGAGAATTCCACCCAAAGGTTACCACTATACAGCTCCCCTTAAACTCAATTTAATTTGGGATCCAAGTCACTCTTTGTCCTATTTAATAGTAATAAATAATACATGCAATTGTGGCTGACTTTTTTCTCATTTTAAAACAAGTAACAACAGAAAGTGATACATTTTACAGTCCATTTCATTTTTCTATCATTCCCTACACAGTTAATCAGGCATTGAAACTTGATGATTGCTGCACTCAAGATTGCTAATTAATCCTCCCTAATTTCTGTTCTGAGCAACATTAAGATCTACCATGGGGAGAAATGCAACTTTAAATTCATCAAAAAATGATACCTCTCTTAATTTTTTTCTTAAATGTCCTTACTTTAAAAAGAGTCACAATCGCAAATGTGGGAATAAAGTCCCTGGTTTCAATATCCTCGGGATGGAACGTCATCAGAGCATTTGCAACAACTGAAAAACTCTAGAATCTGCTATCCTGAACTTCAGGTTTTTCCCTGCCTTATTCCAGAAATCAACAAACATTCCCTGATTTTTTATTTTGCCCATGGATCTTCTCAAAATGTAATCCACAAGGATGAATCAAGGCAAATTCATGGAATCCCTGCAGTTCAGGAGGAGGCCATTTGGCCCATCGAGTTTGCACCGACCACAAGCCCACCGAGCCCCTATCCTCGTAACCCCACTTATTCACCCTGTTAGTCTCTCTGAAACTATGTGCCAATTTAGCCTGGCCAACAAACCTAACCTGCACATCTGTGGGAGGAAACTGGAGCACCCAGAGGAAACCCACGCAGACGGGGCGAACGTGCAAACTCCACGTGGATAGTGACCCAAGGCCAGAACTGAACCCGGAACCCAGGTCCCTGGCGCTGAGAGGCAAGGTAGGTGCAAAGATTCCAGCTCACAGCACAGATGGGCTTCCGGCTTCTCCTTGTAATTCTTTTTCTAAAATAAACTGGAGTTAAATGTTATAGTTTCTTTTCCTAAGATGGAGCTAACATTTAGCTGTGTGCTGCAACGCAGAGTGAATGCCAGTCGGATAACTGTGAGAAGACCACTTTGAGAGACCATCTCAACTTTGCCCTGGCTGCAATCGGCCTCCAGCTCGGGCAAAGCGGTGCTTAAAAAATAAAATTTGAGTGATTCCCATAAACAAATCATCTCGTAGTTTAATTAATTTAATTAACAAAGTTTAATTAAGAATATAGTTAACACATATGGAAAGAAAATCAGTAATAACTTTTATCAATTACAAACAAAAACACCTTCATAATGTATAACCCTAAACAAATATATCTATGATGTTCCAATCAAACCAAAACATAAGAACATAAGAACATAAGAAATAGGAGCAGGAGTAGGCCATCTAGCCCTTCGAGCCTGCCCCGCCATTCAATAAGATCATGGCTGATCTGTCGTGGCTCAGTTCCACTTTCCCGCCCTCTCCCCATAACCCTTAATCCCCTCTCTTATCAAGAACCCATCAACCCGCTTCTTAAAAATATTTAGCGAGGCAGCCTCCACCACTTCAACGGGCAGAGAATTCCAGAGATTCACCACCCTTTGAGTGAAGAAGTTCCTCCTCAACTCCGTTCTGAACCGCCTCCCCTTTATCTTGAGGCTGTGCCCCCTAGTCCTACTTCCACAGACAAACCTTCCACAGACAAAATCCTTTAAACAGTCTAAAGCTCATGGGATATTGGAATTGAGTCCTTTGGCTGGAGAATTGAAAACTCTGAGTCTTGTAAGTTCTAATATTCCTCTTGACGCACCCGGTTTGAAGTCAGAACAACTTCCCAGAACCCCAGGTGGACGCTGGTCAAACCACCAACAGCAGACTTTCTACTCCAAGAAGGCAAGACCTCCTTTTCAGATAACCAGCAGAATTTCCAAATAAAACAGAAGAGAGAGAAAAAAAACTTAACAGCTTCCTGTCCCTTCTTAAAAAATACTCAGACCTGCAACTCAGAACAGAAAACAAAAGAGCTACTGTCACCTGTATTCCTCCTAACAATGCCACTAAAGTCATAAAACAAATCCCAGAAAGTACCTGAGGACCCCATTTAAGTGACTTAAGGAGCAATAAAAGGATTCTTCATAGGCAGCACGGCAATGTTATCAGCTAAGGCTGTGAGCTATAGGAAACATGATTTTTCAAAAAAACCTCTTAAATGTACACTAATGTCACATGATTTGATTTATTATTGTCACATGTATTGGGATACAGTGAAAAGTATTGTTTCTTGTGCATACAGACAAAACATACCGTTCATAGAATACATAGGGGAAAAGGAAATGAGAGGGTGGAGAGTTTCGTGTTACAGGCATAGCTAAGATGTAAAGAAAGATCAACTTAATATAAGGTAGGTCCATTCAAAGGTCTGATGGCAGCAGGGAAGAAGCTGCTCTTGCGTCAGTTAGTAAGGCAGGCAGTCTCAAAGGGCTAGATAGCGTACTCCTGCTCCTATTTCTTATGTTCTTTAGTGTTTTCAGTCTTTAGTATCTTTTTCCCAATGTAAGAAGGTAGAAGAGAGTGTGTCTGGGGTGCATGGGGTCCTTAATTATACTGACTGCTTTTCCGAGGCTGTGAGAAGTATAGAGAGAGTCAATGGGTGGGAGGCTGGCTTGAGTGATGGCCTGGGCTTTGTTCACAACCCCTTTGTAGTTTCTTGCTGTCTTGGACAGAGCAGGAGCCATATCAAGCTGTTATACAACCAGAAAGGATGCTTTCTATGGTGCATCCGTAGAGGTTGCTGAGAGTCATAGTGGACATACCAAATTTCTTTAATCTTCTGAGAAAGTAGAGGTGTAAGTGGGCTTTCTTAACTATAGTATTGACATGGGGGGCCAGGACAGGTTGTTGGTGATCTGGACATTTAAAAACTTGAAGCTCTCAACTTTCCATTGGTAAGACCACACTTGGAATACTGTGTACAGCCCGGTCACCCAATTATAAAAATAATATTATTAAACTAGAAAGAGTGCAGAAAAGATTTACCAGGAAGCTACCAGGAGTTGATGGTTTGAGTTATAAGAAGAGGCTGGATAGACTGGGACTGGAGCTTAGGAGACTTAGGGGTGATCTTATAAAGGTCTATCAGCTGGATAGTCAATATCTTTTTCCAAAGGCAGGGGAGTCTAAAAGTAAAGGGCACAGGTTTAAGGTGAGAGGGGAAAGAGTCCAGAGGGGCAATTTTTTCACACAGAGGATAGTGAGTATCTGGAATGAGCTGCCAGAGGCAGTAGTCGAGATGGATACAATTTTGTCTTTTAAGAAGCATTTAGACAGTTACATGAGTAAGATAGGTGTAGAGGGGTATGGGCAACTGGGACTAGCTTAGTGGTTAAAAAAAGTGCAGCATGGACAAATTGAACCGAAAGGCCTTTTTCCACGCTGTAAACCTCTACGACTTTATATCTATTTAGTTCCCACTGATGTAGACAGAGACATGTTTTCCACTATGCTTCCTGAAATTGATGACTATCTCCTTCGTTTTGTTGACACTGAGGGAGAGATTACAGACCTATCCGTGTTTTTGTGTGTGTGTGTGTGTATATACACATAAGTATATTCTACATAAAGTCCTCTTGTGCAGCTTGCAGTATTTCCTAATAAAAACTTGGCTGAGCAATAAGTAGCTTTGTTTCCTACCAGTCGATCAGGCTGACATTAAACTGACAACAAAAAAATTGCTGCTGCCAGGCTGCACACACAGAAATTAAGCCTGAGTTGTGGAGACTGTAAAATCAGGCTTGTCATAAGTACACATTCTCAATTTGCTTTATGCAGTGCTACACTCATTAATGCTCTATTGGGTACAGACACTCAGGAGATCTTACAGTGTTGCAGCAAATTTAACATCAAGATTACAATAGGGAAATCCTGACAATGTATTTCACACTCTGTCTGCTCTGAATGGAAGATAGCTTTTGTCTGACTCATTGTTTAACCAGCTCACCAGTGAAATGGCTACTACTTTATCGAGACCCAAACGTCTTCAGTGGCTCACAAAGACTTTTCACCCCCACAGTGCTTTGCCTTTCCTTAGCCTGACAACTAATTTTGGACAATAGATGCCTCTTCAGCTTGGGTGGATTCCCCTGGTAGCTGACCCCATAAAAAAACGTCACCACCACACTTCTCCACTGCCCCTTGATTTATGTGACGCTATCTATCTATTGTCAAATGTTGCATTACTCCTGAACCCATGTGCTATCCTTCGTTTCATAGAATCTACACCTTTGCTTCATCAAGTCTACAGCATAAGAGGCCACCATTTGGTCCTTCAAGCAATTGGGATCAGCTTAGAGGTTAAAAAAAGGGCAGCATGGACAAGTTGGGCCGAAGGGTCTGTTTCCATTCTGTAAACCTCCATGACTCTAAGCCTGTGTTGCTTCTTGGAGAGCTGTCCAATTTAGTCCCACACACCGTGATTTCTGAAAATGAGTCCTCTTTAAGTACATGACAGATAATGCGTTCCAGATTTTGTGGACAACGTTGGCTGGGCCAGCATTCATTGCCCATTCCTGAGGTGACTGATTTCCAACCATCTTCTGTGGCGTAGTATTCCCTGATTCAGACCAGGTGGTATGGTGGCACAGTGGTTAGCACTGCTACCTCACAACACCAGAAACCTGGGTTCAATTCCTAGCTTGGGTCACTGTTTATGCGGAATCCGCATGTTCTGCCCGTGTCTATGTCGGTTTCCTCCGGGTGCTCCATTTTCTTTCCATAGGTCAAAAGACATGCTGGTTAGGTGTACTGGCCATACTAAATTCTGCCTCAGTGTAAACCAACAGTGCCAGAGTGTGACGACGAGGTGATTTTCACAGTAACTTCACTGCACTGTTAATTTTTGATTTTATTTATTATTGTCAAATGTATTGGGATACTTTGGAAAGTATTGTTTCTTGCGCGCTATACAGACAAAACATACAGTTCATAGAGAAGGAAACGTGAGAGTGCAGAATGTAGTGTTACAGTCATAGCTAGGGTGTAGAGAAAGATCAACTTAATGCAAGGTATGTCCATTCAAAAGTCTGACAGCAGCAGGGAAGAAGTTGGTGCTTGACCTCAGACTTTTCTATCTTTTTCCCGAAGGAAGATGATGGAAGAGAGAATGTCCGGGTTGCGTGGGTTCCTTAATTATGCTGGCTGCTTTGCCGAGGCAGCGAGAAGTGTAGACAGAGTCAATGGATGGGAGGCTAGTTAGTTTATAAGCCTACTTGTGACACTAATAAATAAACTTTACACTTTAAGATCCTATGTTTCAGAAGAGGAGAGGAGAGTGCAATGACAAAGATATGATAGCAAACTGAGTTTAGTGTTAAATAAAGAACTGAACACGTTACTGAAGTTTTTAAGAAGTGGGAGAATTAATTGATATGCTCACAAGATGTTTATAATTTTTTTACTCAAATGTTTAATTATTTTTGTTACAGATTTTGGTGATTGAAGGGGGCCTCACTCAATCAAAGCAAGGCCACCTTTATATTCCAATGCCAAGAATTTGCACTAAAGTTTTCCAGCATTGATGCAAAGTGAGACTGTTTCACGGTACCGCTGTAGCTGCAGGCTAATGTGGCATTAATTACAGTGAATGACGCCATCACTGCCCTCAGACAGGATATCCTCTTAACCCTGTCCATGTTATACTGGCCACCTAATCACAGAAAGGATATAATTTCCTGGGAAAAGGCAGAAAGGTGATCAACCAAGATGATTCCGGATATCCGGAATTCAAGTTATGAGCACGCTTTGAGGAAGCCGGAGCATGTTTACTTTGGAAAAGGGAGGACTTTAATGTGACCCAGTTGAGGTGAGGGCAAGATCCAGGTAAAATCCGTCACTATGGTTAAGCCTTCAGAAAAACGAGAAAGATGAGAGCGTGGTGGAAATCTATTTTCATTGAAGGAGGCATAAATTAGTTCAAGGGCAACTAGACGTGTTTCTGGAGACAGAAAGGATGGATGGGCAACATTAAGGTGAGAAGGCGGTAACTGGAGTTAACATTCTATCAAGCAGGACCTTTTTTGGGGCTTTAACTGATGTCACTGTAACTAAAACCGCTTCTGCTCAGTGGTTGAAATATTGCAAATGCTGAAAATCTAAAATAAAGACAGACGTTGCTGGAAATATTCTGTTTGTGGGTCAGTCAAAAACAGTACAAATTGGAAAACATCTAAATCTTTTGTAAAAAAAAATCTAAATCTTGTGTAAAACTGTTGCTGCGATGTTTAAACTTAACTGCAAGTTATTTTTAAAAAAAGAAAATTCCTGATCATAGATCTATAAAATGAATTAAGTGCATGGCAATCGATCAGCATTTGGTTAGGCTACACTGTCAACGGCGTATAAAGCCACAAGATAGACTTAATATTTTACATCAACGGCATGCCTTCCCAGTAAAAACACAAAGGAATTAAATAGCAATGCAAACTTAAACAGAGCTGCGCTGCCCCAAGAATGTTTTGTTCCATTCTGTCTGTGGATGGAGCTGGCGTAAGCTGATAGAATGCCTGTATCAACCACACAAAATGTCCTCAGTTCAAACATTAGCTTAGTTTCTTGGCAGTGAACCATGGACACTCTCAGGATATCGTGCCCAAGTACCCACGTGGTCAAGTTCCTGGAGTGACTGATGGTCAGACCTATCCCTCTAGGATTAAGCTACTGCCATCTGGGCAACTTGCATGAGTGTCTGACAGGCAACCTTTTGACCCCCGCAGTTATGGTACCTTTCTACCACTAATAGTAAACCATTACACAGAGACAAGAAAGAGAGTGAGTAGAAACAGAGCCTGGGTGAACATTACTTTGTATATTCTTTAGCTAATAATATTTAGCCTTCAGAAAGTTTGAGTGTCAGAAAAAATAGGCAATTTCATAGAATCCCTACAGTGCAGAAGGAGGCCATTCGGCCCATCGAGTCTGCATTGACAATAATCCAACCCAGGCCCCATCATCATAACCCAATGCATTTTACCCCTAGCTAGTCCCTCTAACACTAAGGGGCAATTTAGCATGGCCAATTCACCTAACCTACACTCTTTGGACTGTGGGATGAAACCAGAGCACCCAGAGGAAACCCACGCAGACACAGGGAGAATGTACAAGCTCCAGACAGACTGTGACCCAAGCCAGGAATTGAACCCAGGTCCCTGACACTGGGAGGCAGCAGTGCTAACCACTGTGCCGCCCTTATATGTTTGCGACGTACTGGGAAATAAAAGACAAGATGCACAAAATACAGAGGAGGCCAACCTATTTCATTATTTACAACCAAATATTAAACCATCTTGTTGTAGGTGTGACCTGTATTTGCAGATTAAAAAAAAGTAGAACCTTAGTGAGTTGTGAAGTCATTACAGTAGAGAAAGAGGCCATTTGCCCCATCGAGTCCATGCTAGCTTTCTGTGAGGTAATGCAGTCAGTCCCACACCCCTGTTCTATCCCCACACCCCTGCAAGATTACTTCCCTCAAGTGTTCATCCAATTTCCTTTCGGAAACAGTTATTGTCTCTGTTTCCCTTTCGTAGGCAGTAGGTTCCAGTCATTACCACTCGCTAGGTTAAAAACAAAGGTTCTTCCTTGCATCTCATGCATCTCTTCCCCAAAACCCTAAATCCATGTAACCTGGGCTCTGTACCACCAGTTAATGGAAACAGCCTTTCCTTGTCTACTACTATTCCAGATGTGGAATGTTGTGAAGCCGTTGTATTCATCTGGAATATGCTATCTTAAGGCAATAGGGTGTATGCTACAAAACCCCAACAGTGTGAGTTACCAAAGGGCAGCACCTGTAAAACTTCACTCGAACAAAAGACAACAGCCGAACCACACTATCCTGCTTTGGAGTTGGGACTCTCCAATGCTGCTGGAAGTGAACGGGGTTTTGGATGGAATGCCAACATTCTCCATTCTCTCTTGCAGCATAGACAAGATTGGAGAATCCTGACCATTCTCATCAGGAAAATAAGGTAGCACCTTAACAAGAAAAAAGAATCAGCATTGTCTCGGAAAAGCAGTCAGTAAAAACAATGACCCCAAGCACCCCAGACATTCTCTCTTCCACCTTCTTCCATTGGGAAAAAGATACCAAAGTCTGAGGATATTAACCAACCGACTCAAGAACAGCTTCTTTCCTGCTGCCATCAGACTTTTGAATGGACCTACCTCGCATTAAGTTGATCTTTCTCTACATCCTAGCTATGATTGTAACACTACATTTTGCAGTCTCTCCTTTCCCTTCTCTAAGAATAGTGTGCTTAGTCTGTGTAACATAGAAATATAGAAGATAGAGGAGGAGGAGGTCATTTGGCCCTTCAAACTTGCTCCACCATTCATTACGATCATGTCTGATCACCCAACTCAATAGCCTAATCCTGTTTTTCCCCATAACATTTGCTCACGTTCGTCTCAAGTGCTATATCCAGAAGCCTTTGGCATCAACTACTTCCACAGGCTCACCACTCTTTGGGTGAAAAAATGTCTCCTCACCCCCGTCCTAAAGGGTCTACTCTGAATCCTCAGACTGTGACCCCTGGTTCTGGACTGCCCCACAATTGGGAACATCCTCCCTGCATCCACCCTGTCTAGTCTTGTTAGAATTTTATAAGTCTCTATGAGATCGCCTCTCATTCATCTGAACTCTAGCGAAAACAATCCTAACCTAGTCAATCTCTTCATACATCAGTCCCACCATCCCCAGAATCAGCCTGGTAAACTTTCGCTGCACTCCCTTGACAGCAAGGACATCCTTCCTCAGAAAAGGAAAAAATAACAATCCTTCTTGCAACTTACAAGAAACAATACTTTTCACTGTATGCTAATACGTGTGACAATAATAAATCAAATCAAATCAAACCAAACCATGTTTAATTTTTTTCCTATTCATAATTTTGAAATGAATTGCACACAAACTTTTTGTTTGCAATGTGTGACTGAACAACATTAATTTTGGATATGCTTCTGCGAGTGAGGCATCCCAATGCGGGTTGGCTCTGTCTGCACTAATTGTGTCGGATGAACTGAAAAGGTTCAGTCAGAATTGAGCTTGGAACTTTCATTAATATCGGTGCCTCGAGGAGAACTCAAATCGGTATTTTTTTATTAAAACAAGTTTGATGCTGAAAAGCGATCGACCACAACTGAAAGCACCTCAGAGACCTGTGACACAAAGTCACCTTGTCACATTCTCTTTTGATCGCATAATTATGCCGCCAAAAAACCCAATTTCATCAGCAGCGATAGTTCTTCATTTGAAATCCTGTAGTTCATCACCTCCAGAGGTTTCAGACGCCTCGGTGCAAGGAACTGGGCTCTCCAGCTTTGCTTCTGCGCCGCTCGAAGACATTACACAGAAGACAATGTTTGGCAAATCCAATAATGTGTAGCTGACTGAGGATTTTTCAGATTTGAATTTCTCTGCTCAGCCTGCGACTTGCTCTTAACTTGTACTCGTTAGAGTTTAGAAGAATGAGGGGAGATCTCATTGAGACGTATAAGATGATGAATGGGATGGATAGGATAGAGGTGGAGAGACTCTTCCCGCTCAAAAAAGACAGTAGGACTAGGGGGCACAGCCTCAAGATAAAGGGGGGGGCGGTTTAGAACGGAGTTGAGGAGGAACTTCTTCACTCAAAGGGTGGTGAATCTCTGGAATTCTCTGCCCGTTGAAGTGGTGGAGGCTGCCTCGCTAAATATTTTTAAGACGCAGGTTGATGGGTTTTTGATAAGAGAGGGGATTAAGGGTTATGGGGAGAGGGCGGGAAGGTGGAACTGAGCCACGACAGATCAGCCATGATCTTATTGAATGGCGGGGCAGGCTCGAAGGGCTAGATGGCCTACTCCTGCTCCTATTTCTTATGTTCTTATGTTCTAACACCCTTGCATTTCTTAGCTCAAGGACCTTTTTGTTGCAACAATGGCAAACGGCATCTGTAAGATTGCAATGCTTCGCATAACGCTTCCTTCCACACTTGAAACATTTTACTGCTTTCACCTTCTCACTTGCAGGCTCTTTCTTTACTTGATGCACCTGTGCATCACCATTGGTCTTCTGAATATTTTTTGCATTGCTGGCAGCCATTTTCTTTCCTTGAGAAATTTCTCAAGTCTTCTTGAAAGTCAGTGTGGCTTTTCCCAACAAGCAATGCTGAATGCTGTCCTCATTAATGCCAAAAACTAGTCTGTCCTATTGCACGTCCTTCAATACCGATCCAAACTCTCAATATTTAGAAAGTTGTCTGAATTCAGCAACAACGTTAACTACTGACTGTCCCATGTTCTGAAAATGACTATGGAACCTAAAGCGCTGGGCATTCGTTGAGGGCTCGGGATTGCGGTGATTCTGAATAAGTGCAACTAAATCCACAAATGAAATGTCCCCGTTTTCCATGGTGTTGCTAAATCATCACTTTCAGGGTGTTAAAAAAAATCTCCACACAGAGGAAAATAAATAGGAGTTTTCCCATGCCTTTCTTTCTTCATTCTTTCATGGGGATATGGGCGTCCATTTAAAATCGAGCGTTGCTTAACCGGGCGAAAGTATGGCTCAGTGAGCAGTGGGATGCTGGATTTAGAGGATTTTTGTGCAAGGACGGAAATGGGCAGCAGAATTTTGGATGACCCCATGTTTATGGAGGTGAGATGTGGGAGGTTGGCCAGGAGTGCATTGGAACGGAGGTAACAAAGGGACTGTTTAGAGTGGCATTGGTTAAGGGGGAACGTGCGCCAGCGCACTGGGGAGCTCATGGCTTTCCTTTGAACAGTGGCATGACATTTTTACTATGACAGCAGCAGTTCATAATGGAGGAGTTTGACAGGACTCGACTAAATGACAGCACTTCTTCAATTCAGGACTGAAATGTCAGCGTGGATTATTTTGATTTTATTTATTATTGTCACATGTATTGTAATACAGACAAAACATACTGTACATAAGGAAAGAAAGCAGTGAGCACAGAATGTAGTGTAAAAAGGTTTTAGAAGCATAGAACGAGAGTAAAAGATAGAATTAGAAGCTATGCTGGGTACAGCTTGCAAGAAGGCGCCATGCTCTGGTGCCATCTTAGTTTACGCGCTCAGCTCCTGCAATGGAGAACTGAGTGCACAATCTTCTAACTAAGTCCAGCAAAGTAAGGCGCTTTGTCAGAATTCATAATCTGCCCAGTTTTTACAAATGGTGGCACAGCGGTAGGCACTGCTGCCTCACAGCGCCAGGGAGCCAGGTTCAATTCCGGCCTGGGGTGACTGTGGAGTTTGCACGTGTCTGCATGGGTTTCCTCCAAGAGCAATCCAGAGATGTGCAGGTTGGGTGGATTGGCCATGCTAAATTGACCCTTATTGTCAGGGGATTAGCAGGGCAAATATGTGGGGTTATGGGGATGGCCCTGGGTGAATTGTTGTTGGTGCAGTCATGATGGGCTGAAAGGCCTCCTGCTACACCGTAGGGATTCTACGATTCTGTGATATGAACAATGAGGGGCCTGAGAAAACCCTTTTGGGTGCCATGCACCTGTCGGCAAAGGACAAGAATCTAAGGGGTAAATTTTCTAATCCCGCCTGGCACTGGGCGGACAACTTGACAGTCCATTGAAAGGTCCGTTGACCGTCGGTGGGAACTTCCAGTCTCGGGGCGGGCGGGCGGGTCCTGTGTCTCCCTTTAAACAGTCAGATTGAAGAATTCAGAGATGAGATGAAGCAGAGGCTGAATCAGAAAATCCGATTATTTAATTCAGTTTCAGGTTCAGGAAGCAAAATAAAGAGAGGGAAAGAAAGACTTTATTGAGAGGCAAACAGAGAGAGATAAAAGAAACAGAAAGAAAAACAGCTTTTATCAAATTAACTTTATGCTTTAAATCTCCAATAATTATTAACATCTGAAGGAATGAAACTTCATATTTATTAAATATAATTTTCAGTGCTGGAGAGGCTGTTTGGCAGTAATTAACACTTGTGAAGGGAATTTAGACGGGAATTGACAAGAGCTAACTTCTTCTGGCAAGTTGACAGCATATTTATCAGGTAAATACAGCAAGTTGATGATATTCCATTTATTTCAATACTGAGTCTTTTGGAAAGTTACTGTTGCCATGCAACCTTTGGAGGAACAGCGCATCTCAGAGAACATCCTGATTTATGCATAATGATTTGATTTGGTTTATTATTGTCACATGTATTAGTATACAGTAAAAAGTATTGTTTCTTGCGAGTTATACAGACAGGGCATACCATTCACAGAGAAGGAAAGAAGAGAGTGCAAGATGTAGAGTTACAGTCATAAGAGTTACGTACAGTTTACTAAGCATGTGGTGAAATGACCAGAAGACCTCCCCTTGGGCAGGTCACTTTTACTAATAACAGGGCTAACCATTATTAGTGTGTAAATCAGATAGTGACTAGCTCTCTGGTGGATGAGGTTTTTAAACCATAGCATGGACCAAGGCCGTGGACCAGGTGCTGCAAAATGGGATTAGAGAAGATAGATGCTTGGTAGTTGGCATTGACGTGATGGGCTGAAGGGCTTCTTTCCATGCTGTAAATACTCTATGCTTCTAACTGCTGCTTTACAAAGGAAATACAGCTTAAATAATCAACTGGGGGCGATTTCAAAAATTTAATCAAGCTGGTGGTAAATGAATCACGTGACAATCTGGCTCATTTCTACGATCAGACAGTCTTGACTTTGAGGATCACAACCTTCAAATAGAAGCCTGCTCAATGCACCCCAAAAAAATCACAAGATCAAATGACAGTGGTGCAGTGACAATGTCATCCAAAGGTCAAGGGTAATGCCTTGAGGACATGAGTTCAAATCTCACCACAAAATCAGGAATATAAGCCTTCATTATGCTGGTTGCTTTTCCAAGGCAGTGTGAAGTATAGACGGAGTTAATGGATGGGAGGCTGGTTTGAGCGGATGGACTGGGCTACGTTCACAACCCTTTGTAGTTTCTTGTAATCTTGGTCAGAGCTGGAGCAAACCAAGTTCTGATACAACCAGAAAGAATGCTTTCTGTGGTGCATCGGTAAAAGTTGGTGAGTCATTGCAGACATATCAAATTTCTTCACCTCCTGAAAAACCTCCTGTCTACACTTCCCAAGGCAGCAGGAAGGGTAGACAGAATCAATGGATGGGAGATTGGTTTGCACGATGGACAGGGCTTTGTTCATGACCCTGTGTAGTTTCTTGCAGTCTTGGTCAGAGCAGGAGCCATACCAAGCTGTGATACAACCAGAAAGAATGCTTTCTATGATGCATCTGTAAAAATTGGTGAGAGCCGTAGCTGACATGCCAAATTTCCTTCACCTCCTGAGAGAGCGGAGGCTTTCTTAACTATACGTCGGCATGGAGTGGATACAAGGAGGTCCCCACAAGGCATTGACTCAACTGAAGGGGTTCTGAAGAAGCAACAATGACAAACTGGATGTTGTAGTGCTGAGTGGCTCATATCTTTCCACCATCTGCCCAGTGTTGGGTATGATTTCATTTTGTGCACACACAATAGGTCACTAAATATTTAGAACGAAAGCCAAAGTTAAATATTTCATTGTAGCCTCGGACTCGACCTCTTTTTGAAAAGGAGAAGTCCTTCTCCGATTTCGTGCGAGCCTTGGTTACTGATCAATGGGGGAGAGGAATAGAATGGCCTGTGTTCCACCACCAGCTGTGGACGAGATTTATTCCCCACTAAATGTAAACTGTTGAACAATAGTTAAAAAGCGTATTCGTTCGCAGCAGCTCATCTGCAGTCATGTTTAATAGTTTAATTAGTTGATTGACACTCTGAACTGCTCTAATCAGACACACAGCGCAACGTACTGTTAATTTACTGTGACGTTTCATTATTCTGGTGAAATGGAACCTCATTAAATTTGTCAGATGGGACTGCTGGGTGGATGATGTGTTCTGAGAAGCAGTGTGCAAATTAACTCCTTCAAACCACACCAAATGATGATGTTTTCAAAATCAAATGGTCAAATTAATTTACTACCAAACATAGGAATCGTTAAACTGTAAAGAGACAAAAGTCTGTTTAATTTGACATTTACCTTCCCGGTAGCTGATGAAGGTGCTCACTAAATGTAGGAATCAAGCTCTATGGCATGGTGACAGAGCGGTTAGTACTGCTGCCTCACAGCGCCAAGGACCCCGGTTCAATTCCTGGCTTGGGACACCGTCTGTGCGGAGGCTGCACACTCTACCCCCCGTATGCCTGTGGTTCCTCCAGCTGCTTCAGTTTCCTCCCACACACCAGGTTTAGGTTGGCTGGCCATGCTAAATTGCTCCTCAGTCAGGAGGATTATTAGGGTAAATCTTCATTATCTTGTACCATGGAAATATAGAATCCTTCAATTCAAAAGCAAATTGGAAGAGAGATAGACAGAGAGAGAAAACTTTTTGATTATTGTTTGCATTAATAGGCATCGGGACCAATTCTCACGTAGGAAAATTGGCATCACTGAGATAAGAGCCTAAATATGGTTTAAAGTTTATTTATTAGTCACAAGGCTGACATTAACACTGCAATGAAGTTACTGTGAAAATCCCCTAGTCACCACAGTCCTGTTCGGGTACACTGAGCGAGAATTTAGCATGGCCAATGCACCTAACCAGCATGTCTTTTAGACTGTGGGAGGAAACCTGTGCACCCAGAGGAAACCCAAGCAGACACGGGGAGAACATGCAGAGTCCGCACAGACAGTGACCCAAGCAGGGAATTGAACCTGGATCTGTGGCGCTGGCGAGACAGCAGTGCTAACCACTGTGCCACCCTAGTCATCCAACTCCCTTCTTCCAGCTGCTTAACTCAAACTAAAAGACCACTGAGACTTCCGCAGGCTTATCGCTAGTGTATCCCAAAACCAGTGACAGGATGCTTTCCTAAGAGGCTGGGATCCAAATGACTTAGTTACAACAACCATTGCAGCGTTAAGGCAATACAGGATGGAGCTTGTTGCTATGCAACCTAGGCTAGAGGTTTCCAGGGTTGTTTCCCAATCTCAAACCAATGAACTGATACCACAGGTAAAAGCAATAAAGCTGCTACAAATGACCTCGGTCCTCCGTGGAAATGGAGTGCATGAGCTGAGCTGACTGCTGCCCAATAACCGCAGCTAAAGGTGCACAAATATTCACATTATAAAGAATAGGATCGAGTTTGGGTTGTGATGCCCCCCACAGCTGAATAGGCTGGTACGCTGTGCAGCTTCGTGAATGAGCAGTTGGCTGAGGTATCAGAGAATATCACTGGATCCCTACAGTGCAGGAGGAAGCCATTTGGCCCATCGAGCCTACACTGACAACAATCCCCCTATCCCCTTAACCCCACTTATTTACCCCGCTAATCCCCCTGACAATAATGGTCAATTTCAGCATGGCGTAGCAACCTAACCAGCACATCTTTTGGTCTGTGCGAAGGAACTGGAGCACCCGGAGGAAACCCATGCAGACATGGGGAGAATGTGCAGACTCCACACAGGCAGTCACCCGAGGCTAGAAATTGAACCCGGGTCCCTGGTACTGTGAGGCAGCAGCGCTAACCGCTGTGCCGTATCGGAAACCAGTGTCTTCAGGAGAACAGAAATCGGAAAGAAAGGAAATGGGCCATGTGATTAATCGACGGCACAGGAGCGTACAGTGTGTAAATATTCATCCTCAACATGCCTGTTAACACTCTGCTACAAATTCCCACATGTCATTAATTACTTTCAACAATTAGCAGGGTTTGGTCTGTGAGGCATTACTACGTCCAGCAGCATCAGCCTATCCTTCACTGTCGCCAGGGCCAAGTCTTTGCAGCTCCACTGTGGCTGAACCTACGTCACGTGGGCTGCCGCAATTCAAGAAGGGCAGTTCACCACCAGCTTCTCAAGGGCAATTAGGGATGTGTTACAAATGCTTTTAAAGTTTAAGGTTTTAAAGTTCATTTATTTATTAGTGTCACAAATAGGCTTACATTAACAATGCGATGAAATTACTGTGAAAATCCCCTAGTCACCACATTGCGGTGCCTGTTTGGGTACACTGAGGGAGAATTTAGCATGACCAATGCACCTAATCAGCACACCTTTTGGAGGAAACCCGCGCAGACACAGGGAGAACGCACAAACTCCCAGTTGGGAATCAAACCCGGGTCCTATGAATCAATAAATAACAACAATGAGCATTAGGATCAAGCTCAGCTACAAAGCACGGGGTGGCACAGTGGTTAGCACTGCTGCCTCACAGTGCCAGGGACCCAGGTTCGATTCCTGGCTTGGGTCACTGTCTGTGTGGAGTCTGCACGTTCTCCCCGTGTCTGCGAAGATTTCCGCCGGGTGCTCTGGTTTCCTCCCATAGTCCAAAGATGTGCGGGTTGGGTGGATTGGCCATGCCAAATTACCCCTTAGTATCAGGGGAACTAGCTAGAGCAAATACATAGGGTTATGGGGATAGGGCCTGGGTGGGATTGTGGTTGATGCAGACTCAATGGGCCGAATGGCCTCCTTCTGCACAGTAGGATTTTATGAAATACCCTTCCGACTGTCTCGATTTGGGCTCACGTGTCAAGAACAGCCACTTAGGCACATTACCAGAGGATCCAAACAGGAGAAGGGCTTTTAAGTTTATTGATTAGTGTCGCAAGTAGGCTCACATTAACACTGCAATGAAGTTACTGTGAAAATCCCTTAGTCACCATACTCCGGCGCCTGTTTGGGTACACTGAGGGAGAATTTAGCATAGCCAACGCACCTATCTTCTGGACTGTGGGAGGGAACTGGAGGAAACCCACGCAGGCACGGGGAGAACGTGCAGACTCTGCCCCCGACAGTGACCCAAGCTGGGCATCAAACCGGGGTCTGTTGGCGCTTTCAGTCTGCAGCGCTAAGCACTGTGCCTCGGCTGAGCGAGCGAGAGAGGAGAGCGTGAAGAAGAAAGAAATAAAGAGAATAAATGGCTGAACCCAGATCGGGAAAATCATTCCTCTTTTGGTAAGAATCAGGCGTGCTGCTGTCACCTTCACATCTGACTTTGCCCATTATTCAGGGTCTGCCCTTACGCAGCCATCAATCAATCCCAGCCCAGGGAATAAGCTAATTCTGAGGGAGAGATAAAGTTTATAAAGAACAATTCTAATTTACTCTGCGCGTGTCAGCGGCGAACGCGGACCTTCACATTCTTTGCTGGAATAAATAAAATTGATTGGAGAGATCTCCGCAGAGAGCATCTGCGGATGCTGAGGTTGTGAAGGTGCATTGTGGCATGCAAATGAGGAGCTGTCACCATAGCAACCCACCGTACTCCTGGTGCTTCCTACTGAGAAGCTTCTTTGAAAAGGCTGTGTGTCGTTCGTGGAGGTTTTAAAACAGAATTTTCATTTCTCTCTTGCTTCCCCTCCCCTCACCACCAAAACCACCCCCCCCCACCCGCCTCTACTACACAACCCCACAGAGGTAGGGCAATGTTACCGAGAGAGAGAGAGAGAGAGAGAGAGTTAGCAGGAGGATTCACATGGAACCAACATGTGCAGTGCATTCTAATGTGTCTGACCTACACCGATCAGGAGACACAGTAGCCACGCTAACTTCAACCTTCCCTCGGCAGCCTGAGGCAACAAACGGGCCTGAGTGACGCAAGTACCTCGAGGAGTGAGGGACCCATGACGAGCCAGCCTGAGATGCTGCGCTCCTACTGGCCACTCCGCTGACCATGACAGAGGCACAGAGCAATTTTCACGTTTGTAGCCGCAACGGGAGCGAGGGGCTGTTTCAAATACCTGCAGCTGCGCCCAAAGTCTTTCAGAAACTCTCTTTGATGGTTCGCATCTTCCTGCTCTTTTCACCGTCAAAAAGCACCCCCCCCACCCCGCGGCAAAAATTCCTCAGCATTGCTCGTTGCAATAGCCTGACGTCTTATTTGCTCTTTCCCTGGAAGTCGTTAGTTCACGTCTGGAGAAGGTTCCGCGGCCGCAGGTAGCCCCCAGGTAGCTTGCCAACCTGGCCACCTGTCATGCTGCAACTTAGATCATCGATTGCCTACGGTGCAGAAGGAGGCCGTTCGGCCCATCGAGCCTGCACCGACAACAATCCCACCCAGGCTCTATCCCTGTAACCCCGTGTATTTCCCCTGACACCATGGGGAGAGTTTTCCCAGCCCATCTGCCATGGGGTCGTAGCGGGTGGGGGGGATGGACTTTGCAAAGGTCCTTGATCTTGAGTGGGAATTTCCGATTTTCAGATCAGCACGGCCTGAAAATCCCACCCTAAGAGGCAACTTATCATGGCCAACCAACCTATCCCGCACACCTTTGGACTGTGTGAGGAAACTGGAGCATCCGGAGGAAACCCATGGGAAGAACGTGCAAACTCCACACAGACAGTGACCCAATGCCGGAATTGAACTCAGGTCCCTGGAGCTGTGAGGCAGCAGTGCTAACCATTGTGCCACCACGGTTTGCATCAATCTGAACACATGGGGCATCCCAGCTAGGACTGATCATGTCCTCATCAGATGCCCTACCTAGGCGAATGTTCCGGTAAAGGGATCAGGCAACTGCATTGGGAACATTGGCTGATCATTATTCTATCATGGGTACACTTGAGGTTATGGTGCTGCCATCCTAGTTGGATCTGATTGTATCTTGCTGTGCACAAATTATTTGTGACATTCTATACATCACAACAGTACCTGCACTTCATTCAACAAGTGCCAGGTGCTTGAGGAGACCCTGAGGTTGGGAAGGACTCTATACAAATCACTCCATAAATTTATGAAGGCTGCTTCAAAGTCAATTCTGGCAATTTCTTTCCTTCACGAGAGTAGGTGAGGACAATAGAAATAAAAAAAGGGAGACAATACCAGATGAGTGGGTGACCTGCCAGGGAATAGTGCAAAAGCACAGTGGAATGAGCAACATGGTAGCACAGTGGTTAGCTGCTTTACAGCACCAGGGACCTGGGTTCGATTCCCGTCTTGGGTCACTGTCTGTGTGGAGTTTGCACTTCTCCCCATGTCTGCATGGGTTTCCTCCGAGTGTCCCTGTTTCCTCCCACATTCTGAAAAATGCGGACCCGAACAGGCATTGGACTGTGGCGACTAGGAGAATTTCACAGTAACTTGATTGCAGTGTTAATGTCAGCCTTGTGACTTTTTTAAAAAAGCCAAGTGAACAAGAACAAACAATATTCGAGACTACGGAATAATATTCCCTCCCTCAGAAAACCAAATTAAATCCTGTCCTTCCTGAACAGGTTAAATAATAACAAGGTCTCTTAACAGGAGCGAGTTCTTGAAATAATTAGTAATGAGTGTTTACAATCACCTATTACACAGGAAGGCAGACAACTGGACAGAAATTCTCCAGTGTAAATTATGTTGGATTTTATCTGAACAAATTATGCATCTTTTAAATTCTGCCTTCCATTAAGGCAGTAAATACAGAAAAAGATAATTAGTGCAGACACATTGAGTGGAAGATCTGAAAGGCCTACAATATCAGCAATGGATCCCATTAATTTTATGTATTTCCGAGACAGGAAATTCCCTCGGGAACTCCTCACTGTGCACTTCTAATCTTAACCATCCATTGCTATCCTCACACTTTCTCCTTCAGTCTCCTGTCCTCCGCTGTTCCAGGTTGATCGATCTGTATTGCTGGGTGTAATTTAACCCTCACAACAAACTAACTCTTCTTTACACAGCCTCAAAACTTTGGGCAGGATTTTCCAGCCCCGCTCACCCCAAAACTGGAAAATCCCGCCTGAGGTCAATGTACCTTTGCAAGAACCACATGCCCTCACCCCGCCCACTATAATTCCCCGTGGCAGGCGGGATGGGCAAATTCCCTCCATTAACCCTGCTTCTGTCTCCACAGATGATATAGTAAGAAGCCTCACAATACCAGGTTAAAGTCCAACAGATTTATTTGTAGCAAATGACACTAGCTTTTGGAACTGGCTGATCCTTTGTCAGGTGGGTGGGAGTTCAGAACTCCAAGAGCTAGTGGTGTTTGCTACAAATAAACCTGTCGGACTTTAACCTGGTGTTGTGAGGCTTCTTACTGTGTTTACCCCAGTCCAACGCCAGCATCTCCATATCATGACTTCCACAGATGATGCCAGACCTGCTTCTATCATTCTCTGTGTCCATTTCAGATTTACGGCGTATTTTATTCTTATAATTTTCTCAAGCTTGGTTTCCAATTTCATTGACCTGTAGGTATAGCTGGATTTCTGCACTGGACTACATTCAGTAATGGTACAGCCTTTCCTCATTCCCCTTGACATTCACTGGCATTACCACTGCTGAATTACCCCACCACCAATATCCCTGAGATTACCTTTGACCAGAAATTGAACTGGATTAGCCACATAAATACTGTGGGCTTAAGAGCAGGTCAGAGGCCAGGAATACCGTGGCGAGTAACTCACCTCTTCGCTCCCCAAAGCCTATCCGCCATCCACAAGGCACAAATTAGGATTACATTGGAATAGCCTTCACTTGCCTGGATGAGTGCAGCTCCAACAACATTCAACCATCCAAGGCAAAGCAGCCCACTTGATAGGCACCCCATCCACAAACATTCATCATCCATTACTGACTCATAGTGGCAGCAGTATGTGCTGTCTACAAGATGCACTACAGCAATTCACCAAGAATCCTTTGACCAGCACTATCCAAACCTTAGACCATTACAATCTAGAAAGATAATGGCGGCAGGCGCATGGGAACACCCACCACCTCCAAGTCACTCACTATCCCGACTTGGAAATATATCTCTGTTCCTTCACTGTCACTGGGTCAAAATCCTGGAACTCCTTAGCGAACAGCACTGTGGGTGTATCTACGCCACATGGACAGCAGCGGTTCAAGACGGCGGCTCACCACCACCTTCTCAAGGACGATTAGAGATGGGCAATAAATACTGGCTTAGCCAGTGACACCCACATTCCACGAATAAATTTAGAAAAATACAGCTGCTGCATCTAATCTACTGCGCAGTTGCTCGAATTTATTTTAAAATAATTTTGTATAGCTACAGCTGATGCCCCCCTCCCCTCCAGCCCACTACCACTGTTAACCTGCTGAGCCTGTGATTTTATTTTATAGAAACCCTACAGTACATAAGCAGACCATTTGGCCCATTGAGTCTGCACCGACTCATTGGTGGAGCATCCCACCCAGACACTATCCACATAATCTCACTTATTTACCTCATTAATCCCCCCTAACCTGTTCTCTTTGGATTGTGGGAGGAAACCGGAGCACCCAGTGGAAACCCATGCAGACATGGGGAAAACATGAGACTCTGCACAGACAGTGAACCAAGCTGGGAATTGAACCCAGGTCCCTGGCGTTGTGAGACAGCAGTGCTTACCACTGTGTCACCCACATTGGTCCACTGCTTCTTCAGCTTCAGGTCCAGACTCACTATTCCCTGCCAAAGTACAAGCTTTTATCCATCTGAATCTTACACTGACCGCCAACTTTGCCAGCATTTTCTGCTTTGCAACAGTCTGCACAGTCCTTGGATCTTCATTCTCCTGGGAATATCTGTGGTGGAGCATCCTCCAATCTAGCCCCTTTCAGACCCATCTTCCTACCACGCTTGTTTCTGGACATCCACTCATTGCTGTTCCACATTCACCCCACACTGGTTACATGCACTTCCAATCTTGACCATCCATTGCTATCCTCATACTTTCTCCTTCAGTCTTCTGTCCTCCGCTGTACCAAGTTGATCGATCTGTATTACTGGGTGTAATTTAACCCTCACGACAAACTAACTCTTCTTTATGCAGCCTCAAAACTTTGGGTGGGATTGCCAGAGGAACTCTGATTTTAACTCCAGACTCCCTCCTATTGTCTCACTTCTATTCCCCACCCAGTACTAGGATACCTCCAACCTAATCTTGCTACGTAGCCAAGTCTATGTGACTAGGGTTTTCCCAGTGATTATTCACAAGTGCATTTCAGCAGTGACCCCAGACTCAGATCCCCTATTTCTACTCTTACATTTGCTTCCGTTATTAAAACGGAAATCTTCTGTTCTCTTTATCTCTCCCAGACCTCTGCTCTCCTGTGTTCATTGTTTCCTTTCAGTTTCCCCCCCCCACTCCCCCGCTAAATTGTCTGTGGTAGCCAAGATGTGGAGATGCCTGGGGATGGCGCAGACATGATGTGGAGATAATGCGGACTGGGGAGGACACAGTAACAAGTCTCACAACACCGGGTTAAAGTCCAACAGGTTTATTTGGTAGCACATTTAGTTTATTTAGTGCTACCACATAAACCCGTTGGACTTTAACCTGAACTTGTGAGACTTCTTACTCTAAATTGTCTGAATTGTTGTCCGACATCCAGGATTCACAACATCCATCTCGGAAAGCCCCCTTTCCTCACACAGGGTCAGTTCATCCGGTGTGAATCGCTCATTGCGCTCATCCTGTAGCCGTGCCACCCTCACAAGACTGGTGATGATGGGGCCAAATCCTGCCCATATCCAAAGCCCTTGTGCAGCAGGAGTTACCAACAGCATTCTGCATCACCTCCTTTATTCTTAAGCCTCTAGTGCTAAGGTCAATTGCGGCAGTTGCCTGAGGTTAGCTAGCTCAGAGATCAAAACCGTGACCTTTCTGTATGACGAGATAGGAACTAGTGCACTTCTGTTCCAGACCACTGGGAGAGAGCTATGTGCAATGGTTTTAGAGTAAGTTGCTACACATTTCTAATTTATAACTGAAGGAATTTACACAACCATGGTTCGCTCTATTCCTGTGTATATTTCTAATTAACTGATACTGGCTCAGTTCTTGGTAGAGTTCTGCAATCACTGTCAAAAGGTTAATGCTTTTTGCAGACTAAAATGACTTCCAAACCGTCAATCAAACACAATTTAGGCAGCTCAATTTGCTGGTTAATGTTCTCGTGGTATCAGGGGAAACACAGATAAAGTGGTTGTCATGGTTTGGATTCACACGTAACCCCTTAGGTACCAAAGCTCTCACACATTTTTGAATAGCAGCTCACAAAAACATCATCTCATTACCAAAGGAAAATGCAACAATGAAGAAAGCACGATAAGAGGCTGTGCTACAATACTTTCTGAATGAGGCACAAATCAAGGTCACTTGGGAAGCGTCTACCAACGTGGATTTTACACAGTTTTAACTCAGAGTTTCAAGCACGAAGAACCCTATGTATGAACGTTGCTCTCTTTGAACAGCCCAAAGCCACGATATTAGGCTGCAGTGTGATACGAGTTAGATTCTTGACCACGGTTCTACTCCAGACTTCCCGATCTCACCTCGCTAGGCAACTCTCACCGAACGGCACAGTGACATGGGTGCCAGGGACATGGGTCCAATTCCAACCTTGGGTCACTCTCTGCACGTTCTCCCCGCGTCTGCGTGGGTTTCCTCCCACAGTCTGAAAGACGTGCTGGTTAGGTGCATTGGCCACGCTAAGTTCTCCCTCGGTGTACCTGAACAGGCGCCAGAGTGTGACTAGAGGATTTTCACAGTAACTTCATTGCAGTGGTAATGTAAGCCTGCTTTGTGAATTGATAAATAAACTTTACACTCATGGGCTGAATTTTACTGGCACACCCACCCAGATTCAGGGGATGGGGGGTGGGCTCGTAGAACAGCGTTCTCCGCTAGCCTCAGGCAGAATCGTGTGAACCTCGGGTGGATATGCCAGTAAAATTCTGCCCATGTTCTTAATTTCAGTTATCTGATCACTTAACAAAAAGATCTGCAAAATCTGCTCCATCACTTACAAAATTTCTGTCTTCACAATTTCACCCTTGGCCAGCTGCTTATGAGGCGTCTTTTCCAAAGTCTCAGCTATTTGGAAACCATCTTGTCCTGTGCTGCATTTGATCACTCCATTCAATATTGACTCTAATGCTGTCCATCCCATTCCATATCAACAGCACCTATATAGAACACCTTTAACTTATATGAATGCCCTATCATGCTGCAGAGCGTCAGAATTGGAAGAAAACTTTGATCAGGGAGAGTTTGAAAGAGTACAATTGAGAGAGATGGAAGGGTACAAGCTCCAGAATGTTGACCCTGGCCATCTGAAGGTAAAGCCTCCAATGCTGGGGGATATCAGATGGGTGGCTAACCTTTTTTTTTGAATGGGTTAATTGGCAGAACAATAACTGCTTCAATGGCCATAGGATCCCTGCAGTGCAGAAGGAGGCCATTCGGCCCACAGGGTCTGCACCGGCTCTCCGTAAAAGCATCTTAACCAGGCTCATCCTCTCCCCCGCCTCACCATCACAGCATGTAAAGTTGACGGTGTCACTCAGATCATTGGGGCTGGCATCAATAAAGATAAATTCAGAAGGAATTTCTTCAGCCAGGGAGTGGTGAATCTATGGAACTCTTTACCGCAGAAGGCTGTGGAGGCCGGGTCATCGAGTGTCTTTAAGACAGAGATAGATAGGTTCTTGATTAATAAGGGGATCAGGAGTTATGGGGAAAAGGCAGGAGAATGGGGATGAGAAGAAAAGATCTGCCATGATTGAGTTATGGAGCAGACTCGATGGGCTGAGTGGCCTAGCTCTGCTCCTATCTCTTATGGTCTAATTTGCAAAGACTAAAGAGTCTGGTTGCTACCAAACACATCAACCCAAGGATTATTAAAAGCCCATTCAAGAGTTTTAGTTGGATTAATAGACGGTGGTGTCAACTATTCTTTTGAGTGTGTCGGTAACATCGCTACATGAGAGCTGACCTTGAAACTTGTCACAAGGGTTGGGGAACCAGTCTGATTATAGGGGTGCCACTCGCTGCACACAAAACTTATACTGTAACCCAATGCATTTATCTTGGCCAATCCACCTAACCTACACATCGTGGGGCAATAGAGGTCAATTTAGCATGGCTGATCCACGTAACCCACATATCTTTGGACTGTGGGACGAAACCCACACAGACACGGGAAGAATATGCAAACTCCGCACAGACAGTGACCCAAGCCGGGAATCGAACCAGGGTCATTGGTGCTGTGAGGCAGCAGTGCTAACCACTGTGCCACCACGTTTGATTTTGCTGGAGGCTGTTCATTTGTGTCCTCTTGTCATGTGCTCAGATTTCAAGTCACATGGCAGACAAATGAGAAGAAAACTGTGAAACAGTAAAAGTTAAAACCGATTTCAATATCTAAGGTGCAGCAGAAGGGAAAGTCCTCTCTCAGGTGACCCCATGGAAGCTGCGGCAGAGGGTCAAATACAAGTTCAGTATTTGAGATCGGTGCTACAGTATTTACAAAATGAGAAACAGGGCGCTGGGAAAAAACGTTAATGCTTTAGTTTTCAAGAGAAACAATTTCATCTCTCTGGGTTTCAAGTTTTAACCCAATGGGTGAGATTTTCCGGCCACACTCGCCCCCAAAACCAGAAAATCTCGCCCGAGGTCAACAGACCTTCCCATGGTCCACCCCTTGCCTGCTTCAATTCCCGTGGTAGGCAGTTTCAGAAAATTCGACCCAATATGTCTGTTCTTTCTTTCAGTATCTCTGGGCAATACCCAAGAGAGTAAGGAGCTGGTTCTCGGGCCACTGCCAATCCAGCACGGTGGCACTGCTATTCAGAGGGGCGCAACTCTGATGCTGGGACCATTCTCTCGAATTTGCTTGCACCAACAAACCTCATGCTCGATTCACAACAGCAATGCAACCGAGATTAGGCTCTCAAAGGTGTGTGAAGGAGTGTGAGACTGTGAGAGTGTGAGAATGTGAGTGTGAGAATGTGAGCGTGTGCAAGAGAGTGAGCGTGTGCAAGAGAGTGAGCGTGTGCAAGAGAGTGAGCGTGTGCGTGTGTTTTTTTGCAACTGGACCACCTAGCCCACCACCGTACAGAAGCTGACAGAATAGACAAAAGTTCAGAGCACGGTCAGTGAACAAATGTTGTGACTTACACCCAAAGGGTTAAAATCTTACTCTGGGAAAAGCAGGGTGAATGCTTTGTTTAGTTGACGGTCCAAGTACCTGCTTTATTTCTTCACTGCTTGCGTCAGTAATTCAGATTCTATCCCACTGCACAGAATTACAAGCGTCAGTTCCAAATCCCAGAGAGATACAGTATTATACATAATTGGACACGAAATGCACTCAAAATTGCAACTTGTTTTGACTGATTAGGAAATAGCAAGAATACAGCTAGAACCCAATTTTGAGGAATTAAAAACTGAACTCTGTAGAATGCTGGAGCTGGGTATAGTGCTGGGTTATATCACTACCAAATAAAGATTCTTATTCATTCACTTGGTGTTATTCTTGCTGATGTTGGACAATTCCCCATTGAAACTGATGCAAAAATTCAACCATTCAACCCCAAACTAACTAATCTTAACAGCTTGGGGTTTTAACGCACTTCCTCTGCTCAAATTGTATTCAACCGTGTAACCAGCACGTTAACCCAGAACTGCAATGCTAAAGCGAAACTTGCTGCAGCTTGGCTGAATTCTGACCTCTCAGTCGGAAGGTTCTGGATTCGACTAGCACCATGCGTTGGAACCCGGCCAGGCTGATGCCCTGTTGCTGTGCCAGGGGAATTCTGCATTGTAGGAGGTGGCATCCTTCATCTGCGATCCTAAAGCATAGCTCCATCTGCCCATTCACGAAGATGTTAAAAATGCCAGGGCTCAGGGGCAGGATGCGGGGCATTGAATTCGTTTGCAATCCATGTTAACATAATCAATTATGTTACAAATCAATTTCTGAAGATTGTTTTATAATTTTATTATATATCAACACATAGACAGAGGAGGTTATTGCTCCGAGAAATGTAGAAAATAGGAGCAGGAGTAGACTGTTCGGCCCTTCGAGTCTGTTCCACCATTCATTATGATCACGGTTGAACATCCAACTCAAGAGCCTGACCATGCCTCCCCCCATATCCTTTATATCTAACTGCCTCTTGAAAACATTTAATGTTTTGGCCTCAACTACTTTCTGTGGTAGTGAATTCCACAGGTTGACAACTCTCTGGGTGAAGAAATTTCTCCTCAGCTCTGTCCTAAACGGTCTACCCTGTATCCTTAGATTTGACCCCTGGCTCTGGGTATTGCCATCATCTACCCTGCAACTTCTTGCATCTACCCTGTCTAGTAGCTCTGGTGGAATTTTATAGGTTTCTATGAGATTCCACACCTCCCCCACCCCAACTTTCATTACTCCAAACCGCAGCAAGTACAATCCTAACCGATGCAATCTCTCCACATATGTCAGTCCTGCCATCCCAGGAATCAGTCTCCCTATCTATGGCACTATTCAAGGAGAAGCAGAATTTTCCTGGTGCCATGGCCAACATTTCTCCCTCAAACAATACAATCACTGTCGCACAGTGGTTAGCACTGCTGCCTCACAGCGCCAAGGATCTGGATTCAATTTTACTGTGTGGAATTTGAACATTCTCCTCTTGTCGGCGTGGATTTCCTCCGGGTGCTCCGGTTTCCTCCCACAGTCCAAAGATGTGCAGGTTAGATGGATTAGCCACGCTAAATTGACCATTGATGTCCAAAGACATGCAGGTTAGATGGATTAGCCATGGCAAATGTGTGGGGTTACAGAGATAGGGGAGAGGGGGCCTAGGTAAGATACTCTGTCAGAGAGTTGGTACAGACATGATGGGCTGAATGGCCTCTTCTGCACTGTGGGGATACTGCAGAAATCCTGTGGACCTCGTCTGCCAACACACTACCTCCCTTGCAATGGATTTCAGTATTCTTTACGCCTCCTATAAATACATCTCCAAGGTCGATTTCTTCGCTCACGTCACAGCCACAGCAATCAGACAGTTTCTTCAACCCAAGAATGTAATCTGCAACCATCTCACTTGGCAGCTGATTCCTTTGGTGGAACACAGCTCTCAGTGTAATTTCATTTTTAGTCATGCTATAATACAAATCCTGAATTTCATTAATTTCAGTCTAGTTCATAGTATTGTGGTCTCTTGGATACTATCAGTTAGACATTATCTCAAAAGCATCTGCCACCATCGTAGTCTTTACCCTCATTTCCCATTTCATTTGCTTTCAGCCCAATCATAGGATCATACGTCAATTTTGTTCGTAATGATGCCTGTCCTTTTGGTTCATGTTAAATTCCCTCACTGTCTCCAAGTATGCCTTCAGTGCCATTTTTTCAATTATGCACCATGTCGACTACATTGTGCACATG
Source organism: Carcharhinus amblyrhynchos (assembly GCF_965287045.1). Taxonomy (NCBI): domain Eukaryota; kingdom Metazoa; phylum Chordata; class Chondrichthyes; order Carcharhiniformes; family Carcharhinidae; genus Carcharhinus; species Carcharhinus amblyrhynchos. The sequence continues at coordinate 11,944,908 of NC_137352.1, forward strand.
GAGCAATTTTTCCAGCTGCTCAAACCTCTGTAGAATCAACTTGCATCACAAAAATGGGCCACAATGCTCTCCAGTTCTTACTTCCTCAAACAAAATGTAAAAGAATATTCCAGCCCACTCTCACCATCATTCTGTCATGCATTGTTTTTTATCCATTCATGGCACATGGGCATCGCTGGTTGGGTCCAGCATTTATTGCCCATCCCTAATTGCCCTTGGAGGGCAGTTGAGAGGCAACCACATTGCTGCCTGTGGCTCTGGAGTCACATGTAGACCAGGCCAGATAAGGATTTCCTTCCCTAAAGGAACCAGGTGGGGTTTTTCTGACAATCGACAATGGTTTCATGGTCATCAGTAGATTCTTAATTCAAGATTTTTTTTACTGAATTCAAATTCCACCATTGGCAGTGGCGGGATTCGAACACAGGTCCCCAGAGTATTAGCTGAGTTAATGTGTATTGCACACTCTCAACTTCAGGCAGCAGCCATTATTGCACCATCTTTATTTACAACTTCCCACAGAGAGGTCTCTACACCACAATTATGCTTAGTGTTTGGAGATGTTTCAGAATGATAGGGGCTTGCGTTAACTCAAGCATTCTTACACAATACTGCACTTACTTTTCTATTGATAACATTTTCACAGAAGATAGACAGCCATGCAACTCTAGAATGCAAGACCATAAACCGTCCAGGAAGATCCCAGGTACAATACTGGTCTGAACTTGTTTAGCTGTTCTTGTTTTGACTTAAGGTACGGATATTTTAATTGCTATCAGCAAAGTTAGACTGGGAAGGAGGGCGAAAAAAAAACTCAGCCAGATTTGATTCTATGATAAGCCCCAGGATTTGCATGGGGGACTTGCCGTTTAAACGTTTATTTATTATTGTCACAAGTAGGCTTACATAACACTGCAACTAAATTACTGTGAAAATTTCCTAGTCGCCACACTCCGGCGCCTGTTCGGGTACACTGAGGGGAAATTTAGCATGGCCAATGCACCCAACTAGCACGTCTTTTGGACTGTGGGAGGAACCCGGGACACCCGATGTAAACCCACGCAGATACGATGAGAATGTGCAGTCTCCACACCCCTGATTGACCTCCCTGTGGGACTTGTCGAATACAAGCTCCGTGGTGATTGGTAATTACCTTACCAGGTGGAGCTCATATACTGAGCCCTTTGTAAGACAGGCCCCTGAGTTGGTCTACTGTTGCACTGTCCCATTTGGGACATGTTTGTGTTCACCATAGGCTTGTGACTTTGCTTTATTTTGTGCAATAAAATCGGTATAACCCTCGGCCACGGCTAGACAGACTCGAGGAGGAGACAACCAACAAGTTTGCAGCACACTTTGAGGAACAGCTGAAAATTTATAAGGATTTATAAGTTCCTTTGCAGCTGGCTCCTGGAGTTAGTATAGATTCCCAAAAGGTGCATGCGAGGGTAGGAATGGTCTCAACTAGAATATATTTCATTTTCCCTGCACCGACAGGGTCCTCTTTAGAAATGGATGGCAACAGCAATCAGAGAAAGCATGGGAGGGGATGGGGGAGCTGGTTCAGTGTTAGTGATGTGACATTCTGCTAGTTACAGCCAGCAGGCCCAACACAATGACTACACTTCAAAACTACCTCACTGGCTGTGAAGTGCTTTCATACAGTCAGAGGCCATAAAAGATGCCGTTATAAACACAAGTTCTTCCGCTTTTCAATGACATGAGGGCTTGTTCACCATAGCCAAGAAGGAAAATTTGGTGTTACTCAATTCCACAAATAGAGGGCACGAGAAAAGCCTGCGCTTCTATCCACCATGGGCAGCACGGTGGCACAGCGGTTAGCACTGCTGCCTCACAGCTCCAATAACCTGTGTTCGATTCCTGGCTTGGGTCACTGTCTGTGCGGAGTTTGTTCTCCCTGCATTGGTCTGGGTTTCCCCCAGGTCCTCCAGTTTTCTCCGACAGTCCAAAGATGTGTGGGTAAGGTGCATTGGTCATGCTAAATTGCCCCTTAGTGTCCCAGGATGTGTAGATTAGAAGGATTAGCAGGGTAAATATGTGGGGTTACAGGGGTAGGGTCTGGGTGGGATTGTTGTTGGTGTAGGCTTGATGGGCTGATTCTATGAAATAAGAAGTATCAGTAGAAATTCACATTTTATACTGTAGTGTTGAACAAAGATGTCCCAAATTTATAGACATGGTCCTTGGTGCTCCAACATAAGTTGCAGAATGCATTGAGTTTTAATAATCCAATTTCAAAAGTCACCTACAGCTTAGCCATACTGATTAAACAAATAGCTAAGGAAGAAAGCTCAGAATAGGAATTAATTAAAACAAGAAAGACAACTAAGAACAATCATGCTCTCATCATATTTTCTGGGAATTTAGGGGGGATTTGAGGAAAAACTTTTTTACTCAGAGAGTGGTGATGATCTGCATTGAGCTGCCTGGGAGGTTGGGGGGGCAGGATGTCTCACATCCTATAAGTACCTGGATAAGTACAAGGCCAGGGGCTAAGTGCTGGCAAGTGGGATGAGATGGACAGGTCAGGGCATTTCATGCATCGGTGCAGTCTCGATGGGCTGAAGGGCCTCTTCTGCACTGTAGTATTCTGTGAGTTTGTGATTCTGTGAATAGATTGGGCCCAATCACTCATAACTCGGGAGCTTATTACAGGTCGTTGCATTATTTTGTTGAACTTTAGATTGTTTATGAATCTATTCTCCCCAGTTCACACTAGCCTTCTTTCTCTTCCCTTCCACAGCTCACTTTGGTCCCCTTATTCCCCCTTCCAGTTCACACCACAGATTCACAAAAAATAACGGCTCTACTTGGAACTCGGTCACGGCAGAAGACTCCCAGGTGGACAGCGGACCCTTACTTTAGGGATGTCCTCAAAGCACCCCTCAAACGTACCCATGGGGGATCCTGGCTTGTGACAAAGCAAAATGGAGAAGGCTCGTTCTGGGAAGCGGTGGTGTTGGAGATAGTGCACAAGCCTTCAAACAAACAAATCACCCCACTTTCACCCCTGAGCCATGTGACAGAGTCTGCCTTCTCAGAATCTATCTAACCAGAACGGAAACAGTGATCCTCCAGGGTGGCACAGTGGTTAGTTGTGCCAAAGACCCGGGTTCAATTCCCAGCCAGGATCACTGTCTGTGTAGAGTTTGCACATTCTCCCCATGTTGCGTGGGCTTCCTCCAGGCATCCCAGTTTCCTCCTACAGTCTAAAACATGTGCTGGTTAGGTGTCTTGACCCGAAGAAGCGCCAGAGTGTGGTGACTAGGGAAATTTCACAGTAACTTCATTGCAGTGTTAAAGTAAGCCTTATTTGTGACACTAATAAATAAACTTTAAGTAGCTCTCATTCCCCTAGTGCCTTCACTTTGATGTTTTAGCCTGGCTCCACTTCCCAGTTTTTGGAACCATTCTTCTCCAATTCACTCCTGGCTCCTGTCCATTCCGACTGGTCCAAGGGCCACCTGCTGTGGGGAGAATTTCTCAGCTTGTGAAAATATTGAGACTTTAATTACCTCTGCGAATTATCATTGACCTTTTAAACACAGTGAGCTTATTGTTTATAGTTGATGGGTTTTTTAACCTCCCTAAACTTGAGATCATCCAAAACGCGTCTTGACTCACAACAAGTCCCATTTGCCAATCACCCTTGTGCCTTCAAACCTACATTCCACTCCAGTTATTCCTCGATTTCAAATCCTCATTCTTGTGATCAAACCCTTCCAAGGTCTTGCTTCTCCTGATTTCTATACCTTCTCCAACCCCTAATTCTCCAAGATATTTGCGTTCCTCTAATTCTAGTCTTTGGTGCATTCTTAATTATAGTTTCTCCACCATTGGTGGCTGCGTCTTCAGTTGCCTCGCTTTGGAATTCCATCCCTAGATCTTATGGCCTAATTAGCTTTGCTCCTTCAGGACATTTCTTAAAATGTCTCCCCTTCACCAAGTTTTTGGTCATCTGACTTATTTCCTGACCTAGTATCTCCTTAGGTGGCTCAGCATCACACATCGTTTGTAATATTTCTGTGAAATGCCATGGGATGTTTAAAGGTGCTATATAAATATAAATATAGACACATATGGGGGCGACACAGTGGCACAGTAGTTAGCACTGCTGCCTCGTAGCGCCAGGATTTGATTCCCGGTTTGGGTCACTGTCTGCGTGGAGATTCCTCCGGGTGCTCCGGTTTCCTCCCATGATCCAAAGATGTGTGAGTTAGGAGCCATGCTAAATTGCCCCTTAGTGTCAGGGGGCCTAGCAGGGTAAATATACGGGGTGACAGAGATAGGGCCTAGGTGCGATCATTGTCGGTGCAGGCTTGATGGGCCGAATGGCCTCCTACAGGGATTCTATGATCCTATAAACATAAGCTGTGCTGTTCTCATTCCCTCCTTATCTGCTGATGATAATGCTCTAGTGCTGGAGTACGGTTTCACAGGTTTCAGCAGCTTTAACTACAAGCATCAACAGATGTCTGTAGGAAACTCAGCCTTGTTTGAAGTGACCCACAGACCATTCCCCCCCTCCCCATTCCCTCTGCATGTACACATATGAACGCGCTCCTCAGAACGAATGGGAGAAAAGGGATTCACAGGATCTCCTCCCACTTCTTCCCAGCTCTAATTCAAACATTGGGGTCAAACATGCAAAGATTATCCTAGCTGAGCTGTATGACGCATTAACATTCATGGGGTCATTATCCTCAGATAAGATGACTTCTCTTTGGCTGAATGATCTTTCAAATACGTATAAATGATGCCAGAAGAGCTGGTTTCCAGTTGACGAGCACTGTACAGCCTCTCCCTTCAGAATGTTTGACATAATGTATTTTTATACAGACAAAATGCAACAGGCATAAAACATAAAAGTAACACCCTGCTTCACAAAAAGCATTGCCCACTACTAATTCCTATTATAGACTGAGATATGAAGATATTACGCATTACATTAGGCAGTAATGATAACGACTTATATTAATAAAGCACCGTTAATGCAATAAAACGTCCCAAGGCACCTCACAGGGGAGCTCTCAAATAGAACTTGGCGTCATGCCGTTAGGACGGATGGTCAAAAGCTTGGTCAAAGAGGTGTGTTTCAAGGAGTGCCTTAAAAGGGGGAAAAGGGAGGTTGAGAGGTGTAGGGAGGGAATTCCAAAGCTCTTTGTGGAGGCAGCTGAAGGCACGGACAATAATGGAGCAGTTAAAATTGGGGATGCTACAGAGATTAGAACCAGAGCAGCACCAACATTCCAGTGGGTTACAGTCTCGAGGAGTTTACAGAGATATGATGTGGGGATGCCGGCGTTGGACTGGGGTGGGCACAGTGAGAAGTCTCACAACACCCAGGTTAAAGTCCTACAGGTTTATTGGGAATCACAAGCTTTCTGATCTCTGCTCCTTCATCAGGTGGGTCAACCTGGGTTGTGCTGTATATCACATAAGCTCATGAATGGGTCTAAGGCTATCACTTTCGGTCCTAATGATTTAATGGGATTGAGAGTTATAGATAGGCCTGGTAGGTATGGATATGATCGGCGCAACTTGTGGGCCGAAGGACCTCTTTGTGCTGTCGTGTTCTATGTTCTAAACAGTGCCCAGTCCACCTCAGACTACACTAGAAGGGCAAGGTCTCTCAAATATTTGAGCAACAGGTGAAGTTAGCTGTTTCACAATGCAGTAACAACACAAGTGGCATTTGCCCTGAACATAATGCAGCCATCAAGCAAAAAGGTGTGCTGCCTAACACATAAATGGGGCAATGTGATAGATGAATTTCATTGCCAGTGTAACTGCTAGGTATCTATGCAATATATCCCAGAAACTGGCGGATTGAATCAAACAGCTTATCTCTTCACAATGGGGAAGGTACAGAGCATTCTCATCCAGCCTCTACCTACAAAACTCAAAACACAGTGTGCAACATTAGATATATCTGTGCACATTCTCTCCAGGTCTGCGTGGGCTTCCTCTGGGAGCTCTGGTTCCCTCCCACACTCCAAAGATTTGTGAGTTAGGTGGGCTGGCTATGGTAAATTGACAATTCATGCCAGGAGGATTAGCAGGGTAGACAGGGATGAACAGGTAAAAACAGGTAAATAGGGTTGTATGGGGATAGGACCTGGGTGGGATTGTGGTCAATGCAGGTCTGATGGGCCAAATGGCCTCTCTGTGCACTGGAGGTAGTCTATCATTCACTGGACAAGTAGTTATAATGATACTTTTAAGTCAGGAAAAAAAATGGAACTCATAAAAGTAGCTGACAGCAGATTAACATATTAAGGGCATTTGAGTTAATTGGCACACTGATGATTGCAGTTTTGTCCAGACACCGATTTATTCTTCATACATTATACTGTCTGCTTAATAAGAATAACTTGGATGAAGAGAACATTGTGATGGCCACTGAGGTGCTCCCACTAAGAAGCTTTTGCTATAGAAGGATTTTTCAATGCATTAGCCCTTATACTCAGTTAGATGACATTATAATGAACTCAACAGCCACATAATCCAGGCAGGCTCCCATTCCCGAGTGTGCCTTCTTTCCTCGTGGACGTGAGATATGATGTCTTGACAACAGTTTCATCTCTTGATACCACATGAATTTTTCATCAGAAGGCTTACAGGATAAATCTTCAGAAATATTAGCTACATTTCTCACAGGACAGAATGCACACAATTCAATCAACAATCATAATCGCAAAATAAATCTCTCAAAGTCAGTTGTGATGGGAAAAGCCTCCTTTAAAAAAATGAACAAATTCAAAACACAGGCCACAGAACAGTAACTTCACCCTGGCTTGTCTCTTTCACTTGGAACCAAACTGTAAGCCATGTTTCTTTTTTTATGTGGTTTAAAAACCTCTTACCAACTGCAACATCCTTGGCACAGTGGTTAGCACTGCTGCCTCACAGGGCCAGAGACCCGGTTCAATTCCCGGCACTGTCCATGTGGAGTCTGCATGTTCTCCCAGTGACAGCGTGGGTTTCCTTTGGTTTTCTCCCACAGTCTGAAAGACGTGCTGGTTAGGTGCTTTGACCATACTAAATTCTCCCTCAGTGCACCCGAACAGGCGCCGGACTGTGGCTACTAGGGGATTTTCAGAGTAAATTCATTGCAGTATTAATGTAAGACTGTGACACTAATAAAATAAACTTCAATTTATATTTGAAGGCTTAAGATTTTACTATTTTCTTTGGAAATGTAGCTATATCAATTAACGTTATAGATATTGCCTTGTTAGGGTATGTATTGGACACAGAAAGATCGTTAGATGCGTATTTGATCACAATTTTGGTTTTTGGATCTAATAGCACTGGGGAGATGGTGATATAGTGGTATTGTCACTGGACAATTAATCCAGAGGCCAAGGGTAATGCTCTGGGGACCCGGGTTAGCCAATGCTAGATTCGAATCCCACCACAGCAGATGGTGAAATGTGAACTCAATATTAAAATAAAAATATGATGACCGTGAAGCCTTTGTCGTTAAAAACCCATCTGGTTCACTAACGTCCTCTAGGGAAGGAAATCTGCCGTCCTTACCTGGGCTGGCCTATATGTGACTCCAGAGCCTCAGCGATGTATTTGACTCTCAGCTGCCCTTTGAAATGGGCAAACAAGCCACAAGGCAACTTGGGATGGGCAACAAATGCTCGTCTTGCCAGCAATGCCCAGATCCCACGAAATAATTTTTTTAAAATTCAAAACTGGTATGAATTGGCCAGAATGCATCCATTTGGCCAGTCAATTAAAATAGATAAGATTAACATTAATTCATGCTCCGTGGCTTTCTGATGGAGAAAGGAAATAGCCGACCAACCAGGCAGAGTTCAGACTCCAGCCTGTATTGGGTTTGCCGGAGCATGGCAGAGCATTACATTTCTTCCTGGTAGATGAAGGAGAACACAGCTGGAGTTGCTGCTCCTTCACATTATACAATAACTTTAACCAGAACAGATAATAGATCTCCGACCTGCGATCTTCCATCAGAACTCTTAAATGCCACAGACATAAAGCACTAACTCTATCCTCCCCACTACCTCCCTGCTTCTCCCAGTCATTGCCAGTCCTACTGAGTAGACATTGAGTTTTACAGCACAGAAAGAGGCCCATCAGCCTATCTGCACCGATCATCAATCCAATTTTCCTGCACTCGGTCCATGGCCTTGTATACTATGCCATTTCAAGTGCTCCTCTAAATGCTTCTTAAATATTATGAGGGTTCACGCCTCTAATCACCCTTTCAGGCAGCAAGTTCCAGATTCCCACCACCTTCTGGGTTCCTCAAATCCCCTCCAAATCTCCTGCCCCTTACTTTAAATTTTTGCCCCCTGGATATTGACTCCTTGACTAAGAGGACGAGTTTCCATGCTTCCAGCAATGTTTGTTTTTATTTCAGATTTCCTGCACCTGTAGTATTTTACTCACGGTGTTGCAGGAGGACAAATGCGCTGTGGTGTCCTTTCACGTTTGAACTGGGACTGCTCACTTTCGAATTTCACATACACTCAGTCGCCTGCATGAGATGACGAGCAGAGACTGGCACCTGATGGAACATATTCCAGCCTTGGGTCAATGCCTTCAGCAGAGGCACAAGGGCAGAAAACTGATGGAAAGAGAAGGGAGGGCAACTTCTTAATTCCTTTTGCTATTCAAGGTGAATTGATGGAATTCAGATACAAAGCAGCCAGGATTTAGTAGGTTGGTGGAATAGGACTTGAGAGGGGACAATGATTCGAAATTCACGTACCGGGTGGCACAGTAACACAGTGGTTAACACTGCTGCTTCACAGCTCCAGGGATCTGGGTTCAATTTCCAACTTGGGTCACTGTCCCTGTGGCGTTTGCACATTTTCCCCACGTCTGCAGGGGTTTCCTCCCACAGTCCAAATATGTGCAGGTTAGGTTGATTGGCCATGCTAAAATTGTCCCTTGGTGTCCTGAGATGCGTAGGTTAGAGGGATCAGCAGGTCAATGTATAGGGATATGGGGGTAGGCCTGGGGGGGATTGTGGTCAGTGCAGACTCGATGGGCCTCTTTCTGCACTGTAGGGTTTTATGATTCTATAAAATTCCAACATGAAGATGACATCAAGAATTGAGAAATTTGACTTTATTTGGAACTAAATTTGTGTGACAAAGAGATACTTTCTCCAACAGTTTGGGGAATATTAACAATTGGTTTAGATATAAATGTTCAGTCAAATCCTTTAGTTCCGGGATGTTGTTACCCCCCCACGAAGGAAGGGAGAAACTTTCCCTAATCTTATTTCAGGGAAAAAACCCAATGGCACGTTGGCACAGTGGTTAGCACTGCTGCCTCACAGCACCAGGGACCCAGGTTTGATTCTGGCCTCTGACTGTGTGGAGTTTGCACTTTTTCCGTCGTGTCTATAGGTTTCCTCCAGGTACTCCGGTTACTTCCCACAGTCCAAAGAAGTGTGTGTTAGGCGGATTGGCCATGCTAAATTGCCCCTTAATGTCAGGGAGATTAGCAGGGTAAATACATGGGGTTACAGGGATAGGGCCTGAGTGGGACTGTTGTTGGAGCCTCTCTCTGCACCGTAGGGATTCTATGTTTTTGAGATTCTCTGAAACAATTGGATCGAATCCATGAATGGACAAGTTTAACATTCTTAATAAAAGGAAGGGGCTTGATGGCTATTTCTCATTTCAAACTTGATGGTCCTTCTCACGTCTTGACCATGAACTCTCTTGGGTAACACACAAGTTAGCACAAAGCCCATTACAGCCAGAAACCAGTCTGCACACTACCCTTTCTCTGCACACTTTAAAACACCATTCCGCTCATAAAGCTCTCGAGTAGATTTACATCTGAGTCTTAAATTCAATATGCAAAAACATTCCCCAATGCGATGATCATTGCAAAGTATCACTAAAACAAAATTTGCTTCTTTGTGTGGTCTTCCTATGTTTAGTGCTACTATTTATCATTTTGATGGCAGCATTGTGGCCCAGTGATTAGCACTGCTGTCTCACAGCCCTAGGAACCCAGGTTCGATTCCCAGCTTGGGTCACTGTCTGTGCGGAATCTGCATGTTCTCCCCGTGTCTGCCTGGATTTCCTCCTGGAGCTCCAGTTTCCTCCCACAGTCTGAAAGACTTGCTGGTTAGGTGCATTGACCAGGCTAAATTCTCCCAAAGCGTACCCGAACAGGTGCTGGAGTGTGGCGACTGGGGGATTTTCGTTGTAACTTCATTGCAGTGTTAATGTAAGTCTCATTGCGACACTAATAAATAAACTTTAAACTTAAACTTTTGTGCCCATATTAGGTCAAAACGTACAGCCAGCTAATCACTAGTCCGTTCACAAGATTTCTGTTGTGTATTACTTATGTATTCTCCTAAATGGCATTATATATTCAAAAGCACTTTTGAGACTTCACTCTTCCAGTGCAAGAAACCAAAGCAAATCAAAATTAAAAGGAAAATTGGCATTTTTAAGCTATCAGTTCTCCTTTATATTACAGCGGAATTGATTTCCTCAATGCATTTCCTCATCTGGAGCTGAATTCACCCTGTTCTTTCCACCCACAAGATAATCACCATCCACTTTTGCAACTCTGTGACTCCAGCTGTGTCTGTTCTCCAACAACAGCTCAACAAGGATGAATCTGTGTAAATGCCGCCAGTGCCATGGCCACTAGGGGCAAGAGCTGAAGCCAGTGGCATTTACACAACTGCTGATGGATGCAACCTTACGAGGCAAAGGGGATTTCAAGGCCAAATTGGCCTGCATCTCACAAAACATCAGAGTTAAAAACTTCCCCTTGAAAGGGATTATCGTAGAATCCTGATGGTGCAGAAAGGCCATTCAGTCCATCGAGTCCACGCTGACTCTCTGACAGAGTATCTTACCCAGGCCCTATCCCCGTCCTACCCCTGTAACCCCACCATCACTTCCCATGGCCAATCCATCTAACCTATACATTTCTGGGACTGTAGGAGGAAATCAGAGCACTCAGAAGAAACCCACACAGACACAGGGAGAACGTGCGTTTTGCTTCCATTCTAAGAATTTGGACAAAATCTGATACGAAATCGAAAGCTCAGAGGATTCAGCTGCAGAGTCTTACATTGGACCTCATGTTTGTTTGTTTATGCTTGGTGAAAATGTTGGAACTTGCTGTAAGTGGTAACCTGCAGACTTTGAGGAGGGATTGACCGCCACTGACAGTAATTATGCAGTTTGCAGAGGCTACACGTGTTGCTGATAGCCGCCTGGTTAACATAACAACAGACTCTGCCCACAGAGCATCATAGTGGGCTACAAGTGACAGGAGCAAGCACAGTTCACAGGAAATCTTGAGCACCACTTAGCACATCAAGTATACTTACAAAAAACAATGGTTACTGGTAAACCCTAGTGTCACATCCACAAAGGCCACAAATTAGCTGCTTCCTTCCTCCTCTGTTATTCTGTTGTAGCTACTTAGACCTCCTATAGATCCGTACCTTTTGCTTATTATCTAATTTCATCTGGCACCACCATCATTGTTGTTATTTCATCTCTGATTTATTATTATCACATGTATTGGGCTACAGTGAAAAGTGCTATTTCTTGTGCGCTATACAGACAAAGCATACTGAACATAGTACATAGAGAAGGAAATGAGACAATGCAGAATGTAGTCTTACAGTCATAGGCAGGGTGTAGAGAAAGATCAACTTAATATAACTTAACATAGAAAGCATCCTTTTTGGTTGTATGACAGCTTGGTATAGCTCCTGCTCTGCCCAAGACCACAAGGAATTACAAAAGGTCATGAATGTAGCCCAATCCATCATACAAACCAGCCTCCCATCCATTGATTGTGTCTACACTTCCCGCTGCCTTGGCAAAGCAGCCAGCATAATTAAGGACCCCACGCACCCCAGACATTCTCTAATCCACCTTCTTCCATCAGGGGAAAGATACAAAAGTTTGAAGTCATGTACCAACCAACTCAAAAACAGTTTCTTCCCCGCTGCTGTCAGACTTTTGAATGGACTTACCTTGCATTAAGCTGATCTTTCTCTACACCCTAGCTATGATAGTAACACTAGATTCTGCACTCTCTTGTTTCCTTCTCTATGAACGGTATGTTTTGTCTGTGTAGCATGCAAGAAACAATATTTTTCACTGTATGCTAATACATGTGGCAATAATAAATCAAATCAAAATCAAATCAAAAAGATAGGTCCATTCAAAATTTTGACAGCAGCAGGAAAGAAGCTGTTCTCGAGTCGATTGGTACGTGACCTCAGACTTTGGCAATGTCCTACTTTCACTGGATCATCAGGAGTGGGGTTGGTTTGCCCAAACAGTGATGGGTGAACCATCCAATCCGAGTCCAGGAATCCTGATGTGGACAGAGTGCATTTAAAGCGTGAGGTGTCTTTTTACTCTCTAGAAACTGGCGGGAGCATCTGAGGATGACGTGGCAGCACAATAGTTGGCACTACCTCCTCACAGCGCCAGGGACCCAGGTTCAATTCTGGCCTTGGGTGACTGTGTGGAGCTTGTGCGTTCTCCCCACGTCTGCGTGGGTTTCCTCTGGGTGCTCCGGTTTCCTCCCACAGTCCAATGGGTTAGGTTGGTCGGCCTTGCTAAATCGCCCCTTAGAGTCAGGGGGATTAGTCGGGCAATTTTGTGGGGATGGGGCCTGGGTGGGATTGTTGTCATTGCAAGCCAGGTGGGCCAAATGGCCACCTTCTCCGCTGTAGGAATTCTATGATTGCGTGACTCAGCAATGGATGCCCACTGTTGAGCAGGTGAGGATGTGCAGGAAAGCCCCCTTCACCCCTGAGAGAAAGGAACAGAATAATAGGCAGATGGCTGAGGATGTCTATACATCATAATCTTCACCTCCTGGATATGGGTCCAGCACCACAAATAGAACAGTGGCTTTACTTTCAGCGAATAAATGGAAATGACAGTTAAAGATCAAGATTTGCCATGATCACATTGAATAGTCAGGCTCAAGAGGCGATATGGTCTTTTCCCACTCCTGTTAAGACTTCAGCTGGACAGGAAGAACAAGAGTAATGTCTTATTTTCTCTATTTTATTTGCTATCTTAATACAACATTTCCTTGCACTCCGAATCCTCCCCTTTTCTTGCTTCACAGATTGTTCCTTAACCCTGGGAGGTCACTTTACCTTTTTAATCCATGGCTGTACCTGTACAAGACTGTTCCCTTCCTGTTGGCGAACACTTCAGTGGTCACAGGCATTCAGCCTCTGACCTTCGGGTAAGCATTCTCCAAGGTGGCCTTCACGACACACGACAGCGCAGAGTCGCTGAGCAGAGACTGATAGCCAAGTTCCGCACACATGAGGACGGTCTCAACAGGGATCTTGGGTTCATGTCGCACTATCTGTAACCCCCGTGACTTGCCTGGGTTTGCAAAACCTCACTTACTGTACTGTCTGGAGACAATACACATCTCTGTAACCTGTGATCAGTGCTCCTTCCACTCACATTGTCGGCCACTTTAGGACTTGAACAGCAGGTTAGGTGTAAAGATTCGCATTCTAAGCAGTAATCTGTAAACTGTCTGTGCTTTATATGCTCTGTCTGAGGCCAGAACTCTCCATTCACCTGACGAAGGGACAAACCCCAAAAGCGTGTGAGTTTACTATCAAATAAATCGGTTGGACTTAAACCTGGTGTTGTCAGACTTTTTACTGTGTTTACCCCAGTCCAACGCTGGCATATCCACATCATGTACCTGCTCATCCAGATGCACTCTCTGTGGTTCTGATCAATATGTAGACAAATTCTACTACTTGTACCATGATAGCACTTTCTTGCAGAATTCTGTAATCAAGGACAATGCCCCTTACTGGTCACTGTTTCAAAATAAGGGAAGACCACATATAGCAGAGATGAGTTGAATTTTTTTTCTCAGAGAGTCTGAGTCTTTGGAACTCTCTCTGATTTGATTGATTTATTATTGCCACATGTATTAGTATACAGTGAGAAGAATTGTTTCTTGTGTGCTATACGGACAAAGCATACCATTCATAGAGAAGGAAAGGAGAGAGTGTTACAGTCATCGCCAGGGTGTAGAAAAAGGTCAACTTAATGCCAACTCTTCCTTCATTCAGTCTTGGTAAGCCAGGGGTTGTAAGGTTATTGGGAGTAGGCAGAATACAGATGTGAGATTACTATGAGGCAGCATAGCGGCACTGTGGTTAGCGCTGCTGCCATACAGCACCAGGGACCCAGGTTCGATTCTTGGCCTGGGTCACTGTTTGTGTGGAGTTTGCGTGTTCTCCTGGTATCTGCATGGGTTTCCACCGGGTGCTCGGTTTCCTCCACAGTCCAAGGATGTGTAGATTAGGTTGATTGGCCATGCTAAATTCTCCCTCAGCGTTCCCGAACAGATGCCAGAGTGTGACAACCAGGGGATTTTCACAGTAACTTCATTGCAGTGTTAATGTAAGCCTACTTGTGACTAATAAATAAACTTTAGCTTTAACTATATCAGATCAGCCATGATCTAATTAAATGGCGGAGCAGACTCGAGGGGCTGATTGGCCAGTTTCTGCTCCTTGTTCACATGTAACTGGATTGACTGGGTCAAAACTGCCTTTGGAAAACCGGAGCAAAGATCCTGCAGGAATGAGGACTTAGGCTGCCAATGAAAATCTTCATAAACCAAATAATGGTCTATATATCTCTGCAATATGAAATTAAGCCATAGATCTGCTGTCGCCATCACGTCAAGAGATTTGGTCATTTCCCTTTGTGCTGTCTTGACATGTCATTGTCACCAAGTGGCTGGATTGCTGCCTAACCCAGATGTCCCTGATCACTTCAATATAACTGGAACTGATGCCACAATTGAAAAGGTGCAGCAGCTGCCTCACAGCGCCAGGAAACTGGGTTCAATTCCGGCTTTGGGTGATTGACCGTGTTTGCATGGGTCTCCTCTGGGTGCTCCGGTTTCCTCCCACACTCCAAAGATATGCAGGTTAGACGGATTGGCCATGCTAAATTGTCCCTTAAATGTCCCATGATGTGTAGGTTAGGGGTATTAGTGGGTTACAGGGATGGGGTGGGCCAGGGTAAGTTGCTCGGTCAGAGAGTCAGTGCAGACCCAATGAGCTGAATGGCCTCCTTTTGCACTGCAGGGATTCTACGAATGTAGATATAAACTGATATGCATTGCCTTCTATCCTATGGGCCAAGTGAGGCGCTGACGTCTTCTGTTGTTCAGCAGACCATATCAAGATAAAATTACGTGTAATTGCATAGATCACAGATTGTCATATAGCTCCTGATTCTTACTGGACAAGTATGGAGATGGAGCATTTTTACTGTAACATTTACATTTGCACATTTATTCTCAATGTAAAATTAATCAAATGACTGTGTACTATGTGCAGATGGCAATTCTGTCCAATAAGTGAAGGTAAAACAAAGGGATAACTATTGTACAATGAAGGCTGTTCACAAAGCTCCAGGGAGCTTCCACTTTATTGTATACACGCCATCCACACCTGCAAAATAAATGAGCCGTCCATGGTGTCAAGGACAGCCGTGTCCCAGTGGCCATCAGCGCGGACAGAATGTTATGGCAGCGACTTAACCCTTTAAAGGCCTGCAGCAGTCCTTCTATGCAGCATCTGTGAAAGTGAGTCAGTCAGAGCAGCGAGGGGTCGGCACAGAATTGTAGAATGCTCTTTAATCCCACCGCCTGCTAATAAAGACGAGACCATTTTCACTTGATGCCGTTTTTCAGTCGAGCAGTTGGCAGACTCAGAATATCTGGTCTCAGCTGGGAGGTACGGCCCATGGGCGATCAGAGGAGGGTATACAAGAAGTGGCGGATACCCTTAGGGTCTGGCAGGTGCTCTGGGCCAGTGTGAGGGGGGGAAAAGAGTAGCTGCGCCAATTTGGAGATGGGAGGGGCACACCTAGATTCCTCTTGCTATTTTACGTGTCCAAGGTACACACCGAGATGGTCTGTAGCTTGAGAATATTTTTTCGATTGCCTTATAGAATGTTGTGTTGATCAGAGGTGAGGGGGAGAAAGTTGACTTGTTGTTCAACTTGTTTCTTTGTAAAAGATCTCCTAATGCCCACACCCCCGAGTCCCCCACCCTCTCCTTTCTTGAAGGCATCATCTTCTCTCAAAGTCTGGATCCAAAGATGCCAGTAGCTTTATAGTGTCTTACTCAAATGGTGATCTTCTAAAGTGCTGCCTAGATAGTTACTGTCAAAGGTCTGTTTGTTAGATCAGTCTATGTATCCCTTCTCTGCAGACATGGCATAGAAGCAGCCTTTAGTTTTAAATTCTCCTTACACTTGCCATCACTCTGGATGAAAAAAGAAACCTGTGTTTATGTTATGCCTTTCCAAACCACAGACCAAAGCACAGCCAATGAAATACATGTTGAAGTGTCGCCACTTTTGTAATATTGGCAAGGCGACAGCCTCTTTGTGCACAGCAAGCTCCCGCAGTAGCTGTGTGATAATGATGAAATGATCTGGTTTGCTGGTGTTGATTGCAGGGTAAATATTGGCCAGGGTACCAGGGCGAACTCCCTTGACCTTCTTCAAAACAATACCACGGAATCTTTTACCCCCACCTGACATGGTAGAGGGGACCACAGTTGCACAGAATCATAGAACCCCTACAGGGCAGAAGGAGGCCACTGAGCCTGCAGCGACAACAATCCCACCCAAGCCCTATTCCCGCAACCCCACACATTTACCCTGCTAATCCCCCTGACACTAGGGGTCAATTTAGCATGGCCAGTCCACCTAAGTTTAATGTCCTGTCTGAAATCCATTAAGATTGGAGGATCCTCTGGCCTGTGTAATTTGGTATTGTAGCAGCAAAGTCTTTCCACACCAGTCCATCAGGGGATGAGCATTTTTCCTATTTCTGTGATCTGCCACAACAACCTCCACTTTCATTGGAACTAATTGCTTTTTGCTGTTAAAAATTTACCATTTATAAACGATGGCAAGTAATCTAAATCACTCGTGTGATTTATTACATTGGAAAATTATATAAGGGTGAGGTGGTGTAGGACAGTCAACACAGATTTCAACTGACACAGCGACAAACCATTTGCAGATAAGCTCACTGGGCTAAGGATGATGATGTAACGGCAAGAAAATAGCCAGTTTAATTTCTGTCATTGAATTTTCGCTCGATACTTCCAGCATTTAAATCACAACACTCGGAACCTTGGTTGGAGTTAAACAACAAAGAACAGTACAGTACAGGAACAGGCCCTTCAGCCCACCAAGCACGTGCTGACACATGACACTTTTCTAAATTAAAGACCTTTTGCCTCTACGTGGTCCATATCCCTCTATTTCCTGCCTGTTCATGTATCTGTCAAGATGCCTCTTAAATGTTGCTATTGTATCTGCTTCTACCACTTCCTCTGGCAGCGCATTCCAGGCACTTTTACACCACCCGCCCCCCTCCCCCAGCCCCTAGTGTAGAAACCTTGCCTCTCACATCCCCTTTAAACTTTCCCCCTTTTATCTTAAACCTAAGTCCTGTAATAATTGACATTTCTACCCTGGGAAAGAGAATCCGACTATCCATTCCTTTTGTTAATTTTGTAAACTTCTCTTAGGTCACCCCCTCAGCTTCCAACGTTCAAATGAAAACAAATCAAGTTTGGCCAATCGCTCCTCATAGTTAATACCCTCCAAACCAGACAACATCCTGGTAAATCTTTTCTGTTCCCTCTCCAAAGCTTCCAAATCTTTCTAGTAATGTGGCAACCAGTTTTGTATGCAATATTCCAGATGTGGCCTAACTAAAGTTCTATACAGCTGCAACATGACTTGCCAATTTGTATATCCTACGCCCCGACTGATGAAGCAAGCATGCCATATACCTTCTTGACAACCTTATTCACTTGCGTTGCCACTTTCAGGGAATTATGGACCTGTACACCTAGATCTGTCTGTATGCTAACGCTTCTAAGGGTTCTGTCATTTAGTGTATACTTTCCTGCTGCATTAAACTTTCCAAAATGCATCACCTCGCATTTGTCTGGGTTAACTTCCATCTGACATTTCTCCGCCCAGGTCTTCAGTCTATCTATATCCTGCTGTACCCTCTGGCAATCCTCCTTGCCATCTGCAGTTCCCCCAATGAGCTTGGGCACAGAGAATTGTTAAAGGACAAAATTCAGTGCAGGACATCATTCTGAGGCAGGTTACACGAGTAATATGAGATATAGCATGTGATAATGCGATAGGTAAGGGAAGCACAACAACTTATTATAGCATCGTAGAATCCCTACAGTGCAAAAGGAAGCCTTTCAGCCCATTGAACTTGCCCCGATAACAATCCCACTTAAGTCCTACCCAATAATCCCATGTATTTATCTTGCTAATCTCCTTGACATTAAATGAACATGGCCAATCAATCTAACTCGCACATCTCTGACTGTGGGAGGGAACTGGAGCACCCGGAGGAAACCCACCCAGACACACAGTAAAGTTATTTATTAGTCACAAGTAAGGCTTGTATTAACACTGCAGTGAAGTTGCTGTGAAATTCACAGGGGAGAGCATGCAATCTCCACACAGGCAATGACCTGAGGCTAGAATTAAACCTGAGTCCCTGGCACTGAGAGGCAGCAGTGGTAACCACTGTGCCAACATACCGACTTTAACTAATGGTTAGCAAAGCTCTTTACAACTAGGGTTTTCCTAGTGTCTTGTCTGTACCTCTTATAAGACACTGATAGAGGTCGATTGCTATGATTAATCAGCAACTTAGAAGGTGAACAAAATGATTCTTGACCATCAATTCCTGTACTGGGAACTTTGCCACCTCCCTCTCTCCCCACCTTAGAGCATGATCACATTTCATCAAAATGTTCAATTGTACCAAAACCAAATATCTTAAATCCTCCAGTTTAACTTGATGTCAAATGCCAGAACTTATACTGTGCAGAAATGTCACAAATACCTAGAGGTTTGTGACAGTGCACCAAAACTAAAATGGGTATAAAATTGTCCTTCACCTCCTCGGTACAGGTGCGAGAATGAAAAGGGAAGGAGTTAGAACTCACCTAGAGCTCCAGATTGTTGTCCGAGGACCCTTAGTAAAAAAAAAACACACTTATCTAGATATCTGGCAAAGACAGAATTGGGGACAGTTGCGATCACCTCTCCAAAGCTGAGATAGACAGAAGCTTTTTCCCAGGGTGGAAGAGTCAATTACTAGGGGGCACAGGTTTAAGATGCGTGGGGTAATGTTTAAAGATGATGTATGAGGCAAGTTTTTTTTTACACAGAGTGTGGTGGGTAACTGGAACTCGCTGCAGGGGGAGGTGGTACAAGCAGATATGATAGTGACTTTGAAGGGTGGTCTGGACAAATACATGAATAGGATGGAAATAGAGGGATATGGTCTCTGGAAGGGTAGGGAGTTTCAGTTCAGGTGGGTAGCATGGCCATTGCAGGCTTGGAGGGCTGAAGGACCTGTTCCTGTGCCTGTAATTTTCTTTGGTCTTCTTGATTGTCCAATTCTACTGTTCAGTATCCCTGAGAGTAGTCACATTGTGAGATGGGGTAGGGATTGGGGGTAAGGTGGGAGGATTGCTGCCACCACTCACTGGATTCAACCTCAACACAAAGTCAGAAAAAACAAAGCAAGAAAGATGAAAGTTCAGCTAAACCTCCAAAAAGAGCAACGGGCATGAACCCGGGGTCAACATGAAGTTCAATGGAGAAGCTCCAATTCCACCATAACAATCTGACTGTATCTGATGATACATTTACATCCATCCCAGCCTCCGGAAACACCTAAACCCCCAACCTAGCAGCCCCCTCCACCTAATGCACACATTCAACAATCACCTCCCCCCAGCCACCTAAAATATGACAGAAGCAGACCATGATCCTGTTTTCCTTTGATCTCCCCACCCCCCCCGACTCCCCCTACTCTTTCTCTTCTGCCACACGGGGATATCCCCCCATTCACCACCGCACACAAGAAAAAACTAACACAAATAATATCATATAAGAAGAAAAAAGCCCAGGAGACAAGAAGACAACAAGCCACAAGTTAAGGGCAAAGCATCACAGGGGGCAACAAGGGTTGGAGATGAGCCGAAAGAAAAGTGGCAGAGCACAAAGAAAAGGGGACATGTCCTCTCTCTGTCTGACCCCAAAACTCACTCTGCACATGACTCAATACTGAGGATAAGAAATTGGATTTAATTGGCGTCGCACCTATACGTACACACCAGGTGCAATGCTGAGAATGCTGGAACTCATTTCACTTCAAAGAAACCTTAATCAGCAATTAATTTACCCACGGACCTCAATTCCCAATTCAGCTCCTTCCCTGCTGCCATCAAACTTTTGAATGGACCTTGCATTAAGTTGATCTTTCTCTATACCCTAGCTTTGACTGTAACACGGCATTCTGCACTCTCTCATTTCCTTCTCTGTGAACGTATGCTTTGCCTGTATAGAGCGCAAGAAACAATATTTTTCACTGTATGGTAATACATGTGGCAATAATAAATCAAATTAAATCCATTATGCCGATGCTATGATTATAAGGCCCACCAATGCCTTTACTTTCTCAAAAGACTAAGGAAATTTGGCACAGCCACTACGACTCTCACCAACCTTTAAAGATACACCATAGAAAGCATCCTTTCCAGATGTATCACAGCTTTGTAAGGCTCCTGCTCCGATCAGGACCACAAGAAACTACAAAGGGTTGTGAATGAAGCCCAGTCCATCACGCAAACCAGCCTTCCATCCATGGACTCTGTCTACAAATTCTGCTGCCTCAGAAAAGCAGCCAACATAATCAAGGAACCCACACACCCTGGACATTCTCTCTTCCATCTTCTTCAGTCGGGAAAAGACGGCGATCATGTACCATCCGTCTCAAGAACACCCTCTGTGTAAAAAACTTGCCTTGTACATCTCCTTTAAACATTGCCCCTTGCACCTTAAAGCGATGCTTCCTACTAATTGACTCTTGATTCCAATGGCCCCCCCAGTTTAATAGTCAATCCCTTCCCCATCGATCTCCAATATATGTTTAGAAGTAACAAACAAACATCCTCAAAGAGAATGAAGATTGAAGCACAATTCTTTTCATGCTACTTTGGATTTTCTCCCAAGTTTCTTGCATCATTGTTGTGGAGATCAGTCTCTATTTCCTGCAGCCTCCAGGATAATCCTGTAAGGTTCTCAGAGTTCCGTATTTGAGGAGTAGTAGAGTTGCTGCCAGCAGCAAGAATATCAGTTTAATTTCCTGTCTAAACTGCAATGAAAAACCTCAGGACTGCAATGATTTAAACAGATCAAGGATATACAGGTAGACTTTGAAAGTCATGTGCAAATGGAATCACTGATTTGAGTTATAGCCCAGAGTGCGGAGCAACATGAAATTTTTAAAGAACTGTGCGAGAGAAAATTAGAAGAATAAATGGCTCGGTGTCAGGAAGCTTGGGTTCATTGAGTCCCGACAGTGCAGAAGAGGCCATTTGGCCCATCAAGTGTACACCAACTCTCTGACAGAGTATCTTACCCAGGCCCACTGCCTCTGCCCTACAGCCGTGACTCCACACTCATTTCTCATGGCTAATCCATCTAACCTACATGTTGATCCACAAGGAACTCTTCCAGTGCGGATAATAAAAATATAACAAAACCTACTCCAACTTATAAATCAATGAAAAGGTTTAATAAAGAAACTTCATTACTCCAATGTTCTAATTTATACTTTTTTAGCTGGTCAGCTCATCATCACATCATTCTATTATTGGTTACATGGTTTACTAGGTCAGCTGAGCTTTACAGTTGGTTACCATTGGTCACATTACAACAAATAGAATGTAACCGGTGATAACACTACACGTTGTAAAAGTCTTTAAATTCTAGGAGGAAGAGAAAAGAAAGGAGGATGGCACAGTGGTTAGCACTGCTTCACAGTGCCAGGGACCCAAGTTCAGTTGGCTTGGGTCACTGTGTGGAATCTGCACGTTTCTTCTGGGTGCTCCAGTTTCCTCCCACAGTCCGAAAGATGTGCTGGTTTGGTGCACCGGCCACACCAAATTCTCCCTCAGTGTACCCAAAGAGGTGCCAGAGTGTGGCACCTAGGGGATTTTCACAGTAACTTCATTGCAGTGTTAATATAAGCCTACTTATGACACTAATAAATAAAATTAAGCTTAAAAATTGGGGAGTCAAAGGGCTCTATGTTTGAAACAGCTATACACAGTAGGATTTGTCAACATGTGAGAAGAGAATAAGTAGGTTGATTCTTTGGCTATGATTGCTGACGCTCCAGAACTGTCTTGACTCTCCAGGACTTAAAGATTAATCACCTAGGTGCTGGAGTGAGCACCCCTAGAAATGGTTTTCTTGGGAAGATTTTCACTTGTAAAAATATTGGAGATAATGATCAACAAAAGGCTGGTTAAGGGCAGCAGGTCATGTGATAAGATCTCGAGGAATACGTCCAAAGTTGGTACACCCAAGACAGATGTGAAGATGGAAGCTAATTAAGTACCTTTTGAACAATCAAAACAAAATGGCAGGGGGGAGAGAATAAAAACAGCTGAAGATTGGTCAAATATGTTAAAGACCAGTCGCAAGAGCTTTCTTATGAGAAGATACCAACCAAAAAACAAACAAAATATACCCCTTAAGATAAAAGTAAAATACGGCGGATGCTGGAATCTGAAATAAAAGCAGAAAATCTCAACAGGTCTGACAGCATCTGTGGGGAGAGAATAGAGTCAACATTTCAAGGCTGGGTGACCCTTCGCCAGAGCTATACTATGAGGGTCAGGGGGTTGAGCGGGTGGGGGAGGGGGGGGTCTACAATTGGACAAAGGAAATGTAAATGAAGGAGACGGAGAAAGGTGCTAAACGTGTCCATTGAGTGATCAGAATATGCAAATGGCAGAACAGAGATACAGACTGTTGAGGGACGGCTTGAGGAATGTGGCAGTTGCCTTGAAAGGGTCGAGTTGGGTGGGGGGGTGGGGGTGATGATGAAGGAAAAGATGGAGAGCGAGAAGTGGAAAAATGGAAGTGAGAATGAAGGGTGATAAAAATGGATGAATGAGACAAAAGAAGAAATGAAATAAAATAAATGGAAATTGAAAGTGGAGGGATGCTCTGAATTTGTATACCCATTGCTGTCAGCGGGATCAAAAGTCTCACTGGGAGGGAAACGGTTTCCCTAGGTGCATCCAACCTTTGAATGCTGGTGGCAATAGCATCTAGATTGGAACACTAAGTTTGGTTTGGCAACAAGTAGCTTGAACCCCACCAAGCCCTCATCCCACCCTGCTGAGGTAGGCCTGAGCAATTGTTGTGACTTTAGGGCGATGGAATGGGCATGAAACTGGCACACCTGCAGTTAAGCTTTGTTAGCCTTGTTGGGTTTGACAGAGTAGATGCTGAGAGATTGTTTTCCTTTGTGGGGAATCTAGAACCAGGGGGCAAAATTTCAAAATAAGCGGGAAGTCTTTGGAGGCAGAAGTCCCTTCACCAAAGTCAATACAGTCTCCCAGTTGAAAGCTAGGTGCAGAACACTCTTTTTCTCTCAGAAGGTGTTTGGAATTCTATTCCCCAAAAAGCAATGGTCACCGTAAATACCAAAGCCTGAGTTAGGCAGATTTTTGATTGACAAGAGAATCTAGGATTATGTGGATAGGCAAGAATGTGAAGTTAAGGCCACAATCGGACCAGTCCTAATTTATTGAATGGTGGAACAAACTGGAGGGGCCAAATGGCCTATTTCTTAGGTTCTTATATAGCACTTTTCATGACCTTAAGAAATCCCAAAGTGCTTTCAAGCTAATACAATAGTATAGTCACTGTCTTAATGCAGGAAAAAGTGCACATTTAACACTATTCCCTCAATCAATGGAATCGGATTCACTGGGATTAGTTCGATAATACATCCTGATTACAAGATCAGTTCTGAACTCACCAGTTAAGCTGAAATGAGGTGAAAGAAATTGAGAGTATTGTGCTGACGTCTCATGATTTTCTTATTTGTATAACTGCATTATTTTAATTTTTGTTGACGGAAATGTGCTAAGTATCAAGTAACTCATGGCGCACACACGCACTCTGTGATCTGGTGATGCGGCCACAGGAGCTAAATGACGTCACCGGATCATGCAGCAAGGCTTGTCTCAGGACTCTGCTGCATCAAACACCTCCTGTCAGATCAGACAGCTGTGCTGGAGTCAGCAAGAGCGAGCGACAAACACACATGGGTTTAACTGACTGTACTGTCGTCAGGAACTGGAGGAAGATTCTGCTTACAGCTATTATGAAACCCGATGGGGCTCTGTGCCCCATCCAGACTGGGTTAATGAACTGCCCTCCTTGTATTTCCCTCTGAGTACTACAGTGGCCTTTCCAGAGAGAGTCAGATTAGTCATATACGTAGAATTGAACTTTTAAGAGCTGAGGGCAAGAAAACCCAAACGTTCAAAATCACCACCGGAGCTCTTTATTGCTGCATACTTTAACCCAAAGCACTAACCTTTCTTTCTCTTACTTACGTTTGCAAGATGACACTCTCTGTCCCTCTCTAGTTGCTCTGGAGGTTTAGTTTTTTTTTTAAGTTTATTTGTTTAGTGTCACAAGTAGGCTTACATTGACACTGCAATGAAGTTACTGCGAAAATCCCCTAGTCACCACACTCTGGCGCCAGCTCGGGTACACTGAGGGAGAAGTTAGCTTGGCCAATGCACCTAACCAGCACGACTTTCGGACTGTGAGAAGAAACCGGAGCATCCGGAGGAAACCCACGCAGATACAGGGAGAATGTGCAGACTCCACGCAGTGACCCAAGCTGGGAATCGAACCTGGGTCCCTGGTGCTGAGGCAGCAGTGCTGATCGCTGTGCCACTGTGCCGCCCCATGTATTGTGTTGGACTTCTCGTAATTACTCGTACAGATTGGTAAACTAGTTCAGAAGGTGTTACAAGTCGCTGAATTCAACCTCAGAAGTCGCCACAGTAGGATTTGAACTCTCAATCTCTGAATTGCTTGTCCACTGTAACACGGTCACGTACTACCCCAACCTACTGGATGGGGTGGCATGGTGGCACAGAGGTTAGGTCTGTTGGTCCTTCTCAGCGCCAGGGACCCAGGTTCAATTCGGGCCTCGGTCTGTTCTCCTTGTGTCTGTGTGGGTTTCCTCCGAGTGCTCCGGTTTTCTCCCACAGTCCAAAGGTGTGCAGGTTAGGATAGATTGGCCAGGCTAAATTGCTCCCTAATGTCCCAAGATGAGTTAGTTTCAGGTAGGTGTAAGGAGTGCCTTAAAGGAGGTGGTGGGGGAAGAATATTTAAGGACAGAATTCCAAAACTTAGGATCAGGCAGCTGCATATAATCAATTCCTCTGCGATCCTTATACCTGCTCTGAATTAGGATCTTTCCTATGTTGTTCTCGATTGTATAACTAGAACTGGGAATGTTTGTGTCAACAGTGTCTGCCCTTCCACCACATAGCCGTTAGCCCAAACCACACACTTTAGAAAATATTGTTGTGATCCCAGCTGATGTTACGACTGGGCAGGTCAGATCCCCGGGCAGAACCTGACTTGATAGATCTTAATTTTAATTTTTCTTTAGAAACTAGGAAGGGCAGTCACTGAACCCATTCACAGGTCTCTGCTGATGAGCTTTGAATAAAAGAAGACATATATTAAACTTCAATGCTCATGGTGAGTATGCAATACATGCAAACTAACAGACAAACTGTGATCAGGTACCCCCACTCCAAAAACAGATGCCACCAAAGCAGATTCTGTGGATTTCTCATCAATCTCCCCAGGCACTTGTCACATCGCAAGCCAATTGGTCTCACTGAAACAGTGCTTTTCCCATAAGGCCTTTCAACTTTCACACTTGAAGAATTGCCTTGGAATTCTCCCCAAATGATGCTTTCACTTAGGATGCGCTCAATAAGGATCCGCTTCCAGGTTTTTAAGCTCCCTTCTGATTTTTTTTTCATGTGCATTTAGCTTCACCTTCCATGCATGTACCCTCGCAGACATTCGGCTGTGCTAAGCAGAACACCGCTGCTCCAAAGGTCTGGAAGTAGGGAATCACCAACCTTCAGCTGCCTCAGCAACTTTCTGGCTTCTCTCAAGTCCACTATTCTCCAAATTGACGCCCCACACCCCTGCCCCTTTAATTCAGAGTCTTTTCTGCTGCTTACTTTTAATTTTACTTACCAGGACCTGTCTCTGTATCCCTGTCTTTGTCCTTTGATGGGACTGTCTTCTAAGGACCTCTTTCTGTCTCACTCCCTGGTTTGGGACTACCTTTTTCTTTGCTTTGTGACCTGCTCCTTTGGACACTCTCTTCAAAATGACACTCCTCTCTCAGGACACCTGATGTTCTTTTCGCACTGTTTCACTTGCTTCCTCGCGCATAGTGCGATAGTGCACAGAACCAGTTCCCAGCTAAAAAGAAATAACAAAAGCACACACGCGCAGAGCTTTTTGCTGGTCGTTAGACAGTGAAAGTAGACCAACTGCGGCCATTCTCTTCTGGCACAAGCATAGAACCTGAAGATCATAAAAAAGAAAGGCGATGCATATATGGGCAATCCACACCACAGATTTCCCATTGACTGCATCCCACGCTGCCGGGAATTCTACAGCAGGGATGCACTATTGACGGAAACTAGAATATCCCGCCAGTGTGAACAGCCAGCCTTGGTGTTTTGATGAGGAATACTCCACCAAGGTCAAAAAAGACACTTCATTTTTTTCCCCCCTCCAAAGGTAGTCTTCCCTCTGACTAAGGCCTATTGTGTAGCGGTCGATGCTCCTTGTTTTAGTTGCTGAGTGAGTACAAGAGTTCTCCCTGTCTCTGTGTGGGTTTCCTCCGGGTGCTCCGGTTTTCTCCCACTATGCGGGTTAGGGTGATTGGCCATGCTAATTTGCCCCTTAATGTCAGGGGGGCAAGCAGGGTTAATATGTGGGGCTACGGGGATAGGGCTTGGGTGGGATTGTGTTGATGCAGACTTGATGGGCTGAATGGCCTCCTTCTGCACTGTAGGGATTCTATAATATCCAATCAATATAAAGCACAATCAAACAAAAGGAAGTTAACTGGGAAAAACTAAAGGCAGAATAAATCTGCTAGTTTACATTTCACGATCACTTAATCATTAAGTATGAAATTTAGCATAAAACAGGACTGCTTCTGTTTGTGCTGAACCTAGACCCCAATTCCACATGTCTATTTGTACTGACTAGCATTGATTGCAGATGACCATCTCTCCAATGCTGTTTGCCCTTCATGAAGATGACATCAACAGAAATGGAATGGCCATCAATGGAAAAAGATAGAAGGGGCAGAAGGAGACATTGGGAAAAAGATGGTTAGGTGACATAGTAGTTAGAAGGTTGTCAGTTCAAGACCCCACTCCATCAACTTGAGCACAAATCCTCAGATTGTTAATCCAGCGCAGTACTGAGGTGTGCTGCACTGTCAAAAGTGACATCTTTCAGATGAGCCGTTAAACCAAGATATCTGCTCTCTAGGGTGAACGACTGAATGCGTGGACAATCCACACCACATATCCCTGGAGACGTCATCACATGACTTGCCCCCACACTGCAGCCATTAATCACATTGGCCAACACATCCATCTTTGTGACGTACTATCTTCCTATCCAACTGGAAAGCAAAATCACTACCCAATCGGATGGTGTTTGACTGTCAGCTAAACATCACCGCCTCATTTCAATATTTTTTGGTAAGGAGAAATGTTCAAACAAAATGATTTAAAAAACCCCAATTTTTTTTTAAATGTCCCAATGATCTTTCTCCAGGATTGTCCCGCAGCGTCCAGGAAATAGATTTTGAATTTCGAGACTCCAGGCCAATCCTGGAGAGTTGGCAGCCCTCTCTCTGGTGGATGTAAACAACAATATTGCGCTACCCTTGGGGGAAGTGCCCTGCTGAGGCAGACATCACTGATAAACAGCTTAAATACTCTTTTATTCATATTCCTCACTGTGTTCAAAATGGCCACTGTTGAATTTCCTACACCAGTTACTAGACTTCAGATGAATGCTTGAATGCCTTTGGAGTACCCCATAGCGCCTAAATAAATGTAAGACTTGCTTTTTCTTCTATCTGAAACAGGACGGAGGCTGAAGAATAGACGCAGGTAGCAGCATCAGGTGAGGAGAAACGGGAATATGTAGTCAACAAGAATGTACAACTTCAATCTGTATTCCCAGCAGAGGTCAGTATAGAGATATGCATGCAGTACACGCCAGTGGTACGATCTTAGTCACCTTTAATCTGAACTGAATTTTTATTTCTCATTAAAACTCATCATATTTGAATTAAGCACTCTACCTTTGCAGTTTCCTGACACGAGGTACCCAGCAGCTTAACAGGATTACAGTTCACTGAAGAAATGCTCAACTTTCCACCACATCTGTGTTGATTTATATTTTCCATCAGTTCACAATACGCATTGCCAATCACGGCTTTGACTGAATCCCCTGCAGAATTCCTGCACGATCCTCTGGGTTCGGGGTTCTCCAATTCACACAGAGGTTCTACTAAAGGGCAGCATGGTGGCACAGTTGGTTGGCTGCTGCTGCCTCACAGTGCCCAGGGACCTAGGTTCAATTCTGGCCTTGGGTGCCTGTCTCTGTGGAGTTTGCACGTTCTCCTTGTGTCTGCTTGAGTTTCCTCCGGATGCTCCAGTTTCCTCCCACAGTCCAAAGATGTGCAGGTTAAGTGGATTGGCCATGTTAAATTGCCCCTTAGTGTCTCATGATGTGCAGGTTAGGGGCGTTAGCGGGGTAAATACATGGGGGTAGGGCCTGGATGGAAGAGTTCAGTACAGGCCCAATGGGCTGAATGGCCTCCTTCTGCACTGTTGGGAATCTAATCTGGAATTGCCGTTCCATAGATGCCTCCTTCTCAAGGTCAGGATTTGCATCAATTATTTCAAAGCAGCTTTCTCCAGAGCATCAACTGCAAAATCAGCTGAGGTCTTTCACCGTTAAGGCAACAGTGCTCATCGTAAAGACCAGCGCCCACATTGTAGCCAGCTCCTCTTTTACCTCTCGCCCTGTCAAGTATTGCTGGGTTTCGAGAGGCTGTAGCTTTGTGCTTCACCCTCTCCTCACACTGTTCTCCTTTGAAACAAAGCTGGTAAATATTAGAACCGACCTCATTGGGATCGCCAATCTCCAACACCACACAATTAAAGTTAGAAGTTCACCCTGTGAGATATAATGGATGAGGTATTTTGCAATGCAGTACACTGCACTAAAGCACCCTGGGAGACATTGTTAACCCATTGTTTATGCAATTGTTCTTGACAGTACAGGAGAAAGGTTGTTTTTGGCATGCCGTCCTGTTAGTAGTGAAAGTGTGGCAAAACATGGAAACATACATGGAAAAAAGAAGCAGCAGTAGACCATTCAGCCCTTCGAGACTGATCCTATTCTTTTTGAGCATCAAATTCACTATCCTGATCCCTCCATCCCCCTATATCCCTTGACCCCTTTATCTCTAACAGCTATATCTAATTCCTTCTTGAAATTGCATAACATTTTGGTCTCAACTATTTGCTGTGGTAGTGAATTCCACAGATTTGCCACTCTCAGCGGGAAGAAATTCCTCCTCACCTCAGTCCTAAAAGATTTACCCCTTAACAACAACTCTGAGTTCTGGACTCCCCCATGCTTCTAGAATATAGACAGCAGAGTTACTGGACAGTAAATTGGGAGCACCCACCTGAAAACCAATCAGGATTACCAACAATGAAGCAAGCCAAAGCAATTTTAACATATATCTAAGTATCTTAACTCATTTTGAGGCAACAACAGTCAGAATTTGCTAGCAGTTTCGTCAACAGTACCTTCCAAAACCACATCCTCTACCATCTAGAAACACAAGAGCAGCAGATGCATGACAATACAATCACTTGCAAGCTCTCCTCCAAGCCACACATCCCTCCTGAATTCTTTTTTATTCAGTCTTGGGACATGGGCATCACTAGCCAGTCAACATTTATTGCCCATCCCTAGTTACCCTTGTCAGGGGCAGTTGAGAGCTGACTGCATTGCTGTGGCTCTGGAGTTAAATGTAGGCCAGACTGGATACGGACAGCAGATTTCCTTCCCTAAAGGACACCAGTGAACCAGATGGATTTTTCCGACAATCAACACTGGTTTCATGGCCATCCGTGGATTCTTAATTCCAGATTTTTTGTTAAATTGAATTCAAATTCCAGCACCCGCCATGGCAGGATTCAAACCCGGGTCCCCAGAACATCAGCTGAGTTTCTGGATTAATAGTCTAGTGATAATACCGCGAGGTCATTGCCTGTCCAAATATAGCACCATCCCTTCACTGCCGCTGGGTCAAAATCCAGGATCTCCCTCCCCAGCAGCACTATGGGTAGTACCTACACCACAGGCATTGCAGCAGTTCAAGGCGGCGGCTCACCACCACCATCTCAGGGGCAATTAGGATTGGGCAATGAACGCTGGCCGAGCCAAAATCCCACGAAAGAATAAAAGGAATGTATAAATGTTCATCAGGCTTACAGATGTAAGATAGTAGGTGTAAAAACAAGAGACTTGGAAACCACAATATACTTCTGTTGCTTTGTTTCAGGATGAGTGATCTGTAATTGCTCAGAAACTACATTTTCACTGCCTCTGGGGATTAGTGTTCCAAATCTGAGAGTTGGACAACAGATTGCACAACATATAAAAATGTAAAAGACCACGCCAAATCTCACATGATGTCAAGTGAAATTGCCTTGCCTACTTATTGTGGTCTCAACTATGCCAGGAAAAACAGTTGCATAGAAACAGAAAGTCACCATTTGTTGTGTCAAATTTCCATTGGTGAGAGGCCCCTTTGCATAACGGCTTAGTAGTTTCAAAGAACATCAGCTCACCTGCTGACATCCAAGAAGGGTTTGTACGCTATGATCATCCAATCTTCTTTGTTTGCGGAATACCTTGGTTCACGTGGAGTTTCTGTCTCTCTGTCGAGGTCAACCAAGTAGTGGCACTGTTTGATGTCAACCTGAAAAGATCAAGTTGAAATACACTATAGTAATTGTCAACATTAGTGGATAAATTCAACTTGCCTGTGGTCCCAGCACTGAGCTGCAGCTGAACGAAGTTTAGGAAGTCATTGCTAAGAGTGTTTTATAGCCACCTCTAAAATCTGTGTGTGGAATGGATGAACTTGCTTATAATATTGAAGCAATTCATTATTGAATGTACTACTTCAAACCCATTTTATGGCACCCTATTCAAAGAATATGATTAATTATAAATATCTAGCTCTCTCACCAGCAAGTAATATATCTGTGAATCAGAAAGTTGCAGTTTCTAGTTCCACCCCACGATGATAGCACACAATTTAGATCAACTCTTCTGATCAGGGCTAATGGAGTGCTGCATTGACAGAAACACCACTTTGAGTGGGACAATAAACCAAAGCACCACTGGCCTGTTTATAGCTAGGTGGCAAATTGTGTCTGGTGACACTTTGACATACTGCAGCCAAAAGGCCTCTTCTCTTCATTAACTGTTCTTGTAAGTGGACACTTACTTGTATGTCCAGCACAGAACTGAACTGCAGGGAGTTCCAAAGCATTGAAGACAGTATGGAGGGAATGAAAAAAATTGGAGAAAAAAGGGAGAAGGATAAGACATTCTGGATTTTAGAGTCAAAGAGATCAACAGCACAGAAAAAGGCCCTTTGGCCCATCGGGTCTGTGCTGGTCAAAGACAAATCACCCAACTGTTCTAAAGCCATTTCCCAGCACTTTGTCCATAGTCTTATACACTTTGGCAACATAAGTACACATCTAAATAATTCTTAGATGTTATTTTCTTCCCGTTTTCTCTCTGCGTTAACTTGCACAGGGTCAGTGGTGCTCAAATTCATAGAATATACATGCAGAAGGAGGCCATTCGGCCCATCAAATCTGTGCCTATCACAATCCCACCCAGGCCCTATTCCCGTAACCCCTACTTACCCTGCTAATCTCCTTGACACTGGGATTAATTTAGCATGGCCAATCAAAGAACAAAGAACAAAACAGCACAGGAAACAGGCCCTTTGGCCCAACGAGCCCACGCCGCCATTTTAACATTATGAATCCCCTCTCCACCCATGACCCTTGTCTATGCATCTAACTCAATCAAACTACCTCGCACATCTTTGGACTGTGGGAGGAAACCCACGCAAACATGGGGAGAATGTGTAAACTCCACACAGACAGTGACCTGAGGCCAGAATCGAACCCGGGTCCCTGGCGCTATGAGGCAGCAGTGCTAACGACTGTGCCACCCCAAATTGGGGTGCCTTTAATTCTGCCTGTATATATGCCAGGCACTTCAGCACAAAATAAAACTGACTCGGAGACAGCCATCAATCCGTGCATTCTCACACCGTCTTTACATCACTCTGTCATGGAGTGAATGGCCACACAGAGGACAAAATGGCAGGTGACTGTTGGTGTTAGAGCATGTGTATCAGAGCATACTCAGGCTGCTGAAACAAAAGCTAGCTTACAAGATGTTTTGTTGAATTTATCGACCAGTTGAACACGGATTCTTTTCTGAGACTCACTCGGAGTGGTTAGTCCAACAGGTTCCGTTTTCAGAGATCAATATGCGTAAAGATGATTCAGGGTCTCAGATTCTTATCAATTAAGCATTGCCAGAACCGATCCTCTACCTCTATCTGTCTAATTGGAACAAGAGCAGGCTTCAATTAACTGAACGATGAAGTCATTTCTCAGGTCACATTTGCTCAGGGTACGTCGCTGTATCATTTGCCCGACATACTCTCGGTTAAGAGAACCAGGGTGATTTTCTTATTACTGTTAGTTCCCGAACAGTGATCTTTTATTCTTTCAAGGATGTTGCTGGCAAGATCAGTGCTTGTTGCCTGTCCCTAACTGCTCTTGAACTGAGTGGCTCGCCAGGCCATTTCAGAGGGCAGTTAAGAATCAATCACTTTGCTGTGTGTTTGGAGTCACATGTGGAACAAAGCAGATAAGGGCATTTCCTTCCAATTATGGGTTTTTACAAATAATGGATGATACTTTCATCATCAAAGCTTTTAATTCCACTAGCACCAATGGGCAGGGGGTTGAATCCTTGTCCCAGAGCATTAACCCAGGCCTCTGGATTGCTAGCCCAATGACATTACCACTATGCCACCACCTCCCTCCATGATGCCCATGTGCTCAGTGAATAAAATCCTGGGACTCCCTTTCTATTGGCACTATGATACAGTGGCACAGTAGTTAGCACTAATGCCTCACAGTGCCAGTGGTCCAGGTTTGATTCCAGTCTTGGGTGACTGTCTGTGTAGAGAGTAAAAAGTCTGACAACACCAGGTTTTAGTCCAACCGATTTATTTGATAGTAAACTCACAAGCTTTCGACGAGGGAGTCCCCTTGAAAGCTTGTGAGTTTACTATCAAATAAATCGGTTGGAATAAAACCTGGTGTTGTCAGACTTTTTACTGTGTTTACCCCAGTCCAACGCCGGCACATCCGCATCATGTGTAGAGAGTGTCAGTGCGGGTTTCCTCTGGGTGATCTGGTTATCTCCCACACTCCAAATATGTATAGGTTACGCTGATTGGCCCTTCGTCTGCAAAGGACGTGTAGGTCAGGTGGATTAACCATGGTAAATGCGCGGGGTAACTGGGATTGGGAGGGAGGGGATGGGCCTGGGTAAGATGTTCTTTCGGAGAGTTGATGCAGACTTGATGGGTCAAATGGCCTCCTTCTGCAAAGTAGGAATTGTGTGCGTGTGTGTGTGTGTGTGTGTGTGTGTGTGTGTGTCTGTACCATGTGGACTGAAGCAGTTTGATAAGATGGCTCAACCTCAAAGGGCAATTAGTGATAGCCAATAAATGCTGATCTTGTCAATGATCCTCACACCCCATGGAAGAATAAAATAAACTGAAAGCACACGTCTACTGTAACAGGAACAGCAGATTGTGAACATGCAAATGGCACATTGTCAGGAATAGTATCACCTTTCCAATTGTCCTGCCAGTATCCAAAATATTCTCCTACAGGTTCCATTATAGATGCATCTTCAGTACCGACACAGCATCCAGCTCACAGCCGGACAGTTCACTGCCTATTCATCCAACACTCACTCCGAGAGCTTGCTGTGCACTAGTTGACTGCTGGGTTTTGATTTGATTTATTATTGTCACATGTATATGGTGAAAAGTATTGTTTCTTGCACACTACACAGACAAAACATATTGTTCATAGAGTACGTAGGAGAGAAGGAAAGGAGGTGCAAAACATAATTTTAAAGTTTATTTAT
Organism: Carcharhinus amblyrhynchos; assembly: GCF_965287045.1. Taxonomy (NCBI): domain Eukaryota; kingdom Metazoa; phylum Chordata; class Chondrichthyes; order Carcharhiniformes; family Carcharhinidae; genus Carcharhinus; species Carcharhinus amblyrhynchos. Next base: position 11,979,296 of record NC_137352.1, read on the forward strand.
TAATCACAAGTAGGTTTACACTAACACTGCAGTGAAGTTACTGTGAAAATCTCCTCGTCGCCATACTCCGGCGCCTATTATTCTATGGTCTATGACCTGTTCAGGTATACTGAGGGAGAATTTAGCATGGCCAATGCATTTAACCACATGTCTTTTGGATTGTGGGAGGAGACTGGAACATCACCCACATAGACATGGTGAGAATGTGTAAACTCCACACATTCAGTGACTGAAATTGAGAATTGAACCCAGCTCTCCATGCTGTGAGGCAGCAGTGCTAACCACTGCGCCACTGTTAGTTAGAGCTCGGGTGTAGATAAGATCAAATGGTAGGTCCATATAGTACACCCTTTTAAAAGTCTGATGGCAACAGGGAAGATGTTCTTGAGTCTTTTGCCTCCCTTCCGTCGGGAAAAAGATAATGTCCAGGGCGCGTGCGGTCCTTGATTATGCTGGCTGCTTTTCCAAGGAAATGTAGACGGAGTCAATGATTAGGAGGCTGCTTTGCTTTCCGGAATGGCAGGACTCACGTGTGAAGAGAGACTGGATTGACTGGGCTTATACTCACTGGAATTAACAAGAATGAGAGGGGATCTCATAGAAACATGTAAAATCCTGATGGGACTGGACAAGCTGGATGTGGAAAGAATGTTCCCAATGTTGGGGAAGTCCAGAACTAGGGGTCACAGTCTAAGAATAAAGGGTAAGCCATTCAGGACTGAGATGAGAAAGATCTTCTTCACTCAAAGAGTTGTGAACCTGTGGAATTCTCTACCACAGAATGTTGTTGGGGTCAGTCCGTTAGAAATGTTCAACAAGGAGCGGGACATGGTTCTTGTGGCTAAAGAGATCAAGGGGTATGAAGAGAGAGTAGGAGTGGGATACTGAAAGTGCATGATCAGCCATGATCATATTGAATGGTGGCGGAGGCTCAAAGGACTGAATGGCCTACTTCTGCAATTACTTTCTATGTTTCTTGCAGTCTTGGTCAGAGCAGGAGCCATACCAAGCTGTGATACATCTAGAAAGAATGCTTTCTATGGTGAGTCTGTAAAAACTGGTGAGAGGTATAGAACCATGCCAAATTTCCTTATCCTCCTGAGAAAGTAGTGGCATTTCTTCCATAGCAATAGTGAGTACACCTCATTCAGATACTATAATAAACAGGATTCTCCTCTGTGTCTACCCTTCATTGGCTGCAAAGTGCTTTGGGAATGTCTTGTTGTGAAAGGCACTCAATAGCAGGAAGACATTTTTTAGATTATTAACATTGGAAAGTACACGTAAACAGAGAGAGAGAGAGAGACACTTTTGTTAGGGAAGCAAATAAAATGAAAGAGGTCCTTCTATTAAACAAATCTGCTTAAAACCATAGGCAAACCTAGGCCTATTCAAAAGTTCCTAAGATACGGGAACAGAATCAGGTCATTCAGTCCACTGAATCTGCTCTGTCATTTGATCATGGCTGGCACAGGGTGGCACGGTGGCTCAGTGGTGAGTATTGCTGGCTCACATCGTCAGGAACCTGGGTTCAATTCCCGGCTTGGGCCACTGTCTGTGTGGAGTTTGCACATTCTCCCCGTGTCTGTGTGGGTTTCCTCCCACAGTCCAAAAAGTGTGCTGGTAAGGTGCGTTGGCCATGCTAAATTCTCCCTCAATGTACCAAAACAGGCACCGGAATGTGGCAATTTTCACAATAACTTCATTGCAGTGTTAATGTAAGCCAACTTGCGACATGAATAAATAAACTAATATGCTCCTCATCTCCATTTTCTTGCCTTCTCTCCATAACTTTTCAACCCATTAAAAATCTAACTCCTCCTTAAATTTACTCACTGTCTCAGCTTCCAGCACACTTTGGGATAGCCAATTCCACAGATTCACAACCCCTTGGGAGTAGCTTCTCCTCCACTCTGTTTTAAATTTGCCCTTTATCCAAAGACTATGACTTCTGGTTGACAAGATAAGTGCATCAGCCAGAAAATTTCCTGACAGTGGTATCCCTTTTATTATGTGTTTTATTGATGTGGAGCATACTGGAAGAACCAGCTGAAGGTATTTTGAAAAAAAAACGTTAGACAAAGATAAGGCTTCCCTGAAGCTATGTTCTCTCAGGATTGTCTTAAATGGTTTTAGAAACCACAACTCTTTTTGCAGTGTTTCCACGCGGTTACAATTCCACTGGCAGGCCTCCAAAATACACTGCAAAGTCTAACAAATGAATTGGTCCCGACACAATTGCTGGAGCCAGCCTTGTCTTTATTTCAGTCAGTCCCGTTCATCATGCTTACATTGATTTTTTCTGACACCTTCCCTCTTCTTTGCTGGTCAAGCAATCCATGAAAGCTGCCCTGTGATTAACTGTGTAAATAACCGGCCTCGCATTGAAAGGGGGAGGTGACCCATAATAGGCACAGCTCCCAACACCACAGGGAAGGAGTGGGCCAAGCTCAGAGCCCACAGACTAACTGGCTCCAAAGTGGCGGCATCACTTAATTCGGGCATAAAGCTGGTTTCTGTTTGGTGCCAGCCTACTTTTGTTTTCCCCCACCACAGAATAATTTAGCGACCACGTTTTGGCAGGCACTCAGAACGCTATTGCATCTCTGTAACTGGGGAGCAGCTGAAAAGTCTGCGTTGGACACGCCTGTTAAAGAGCTGACAACCTGCAATTCAAGATTTCTGAGCACAAAATAGCGCAGACAGAGAGATGCCAGTCTGGACATTGAAGTAGTCAGGTGCTAACTGACCTACCCTGCATTTCCAGCAATCTCTGGTTCTATTTTAGATTTCAAGGAATAACTTTTTGATCAGAACCTCACTGCTCTCAATAGCCTACCTATGGTTAAAATAAACTGCTCCTGCTTTACCACATGGCCTACTCCTCCTGCTCCGAATCATGCTCCAGAAAGGCACTCATTCATTTTTACTCACATTCAGATGTAAATTAAGTGTTTCCTGAGCAGCATAGACAACTATATTCCAAAATTGGTTTTCTATTGTACACAGCTCTTTGCAATGTTTGATGATGTATTAAACAGAGGAATTTATTTTTAATTATAAGCTAGTGTTTTATAACAGCAACCATCTGTCTTTGTACCACAGCTCTAACATGGTAAAGCATCTCAAGACATACCACACAAGTATCAAATGAAACTTAATGATGACTCATATAAGGAGCAAGCAATTAAGAGGGTGAATGCGACACTAGCCTTTATTACATAAGAATTTGAGTATAGTAGTAAAGAGGTCTTACTGTGACTATATGGAGTATGAGGCCACACCTGGAGTATTCATAGAATCCCCACAGTGCAGAAGGAGGCCATTCAGCCCATCGAGTCTGCACCAACCACAAAATCCCACCCAGGTCCATTCCTGTAACCCCAACTATTTACCTGAACACTTACCCGAAAATCAGTGGCCAAATGCCCATGACTGCTGATCTTCGAGTAAGCATTCTCCAAGGTGGCCTTCATGACACACGACAATGCAGAGTCGCTGAGTAGAAACTGATAGCCAAGTTCCACACACGTGAAAACGACCTCAACTGGGATCTTACACTATCTGTAACCCGCATGACTTGCCTGGACTTGCAAAATCTCACTAACTTTCCTGCCTGGAAACAATATACATCTCTTTAACCTGTGCTTAAAGCTCTCTCCACTCACATTGTCTGTACCTTTAAGACTTGATTAGCTGTAAAGACTCACATTCCAATCATTATGCATGTAAATTGAGTTTGTGTCTTTGTGCCCTGTTTGTGATCAGAACTCCCAGCCACCTGACAAAGGGGTAGCCTGTTCCGAAAGCTTGGGGCGTTTGCTACAAATAAACTTGTTGGAGTTTAAGCTGGTATTTTGGGATTTCTTTCTGTGTCACATGTAGGCCAGACCAGGTAAGGGTGGCAGATTTCCTTCCCTAACAGGCATTAGTGAACAATCCGACAATCGACAATGATTTTACAGTTATCAATTCCAGTTTTTTTTTCTTATTGAATTCAAATTCCACCACCTGCCGCAGCAGGATTCGAACCAGGGTCCCCAGAACATTAGCTGAGGTTTTGGATTAATAGTCTCGCGATAATACCACTAGACCATCATCTTATGTTCTGATGTTAGGACAGGTGCTTAAAGCTTGGTCTGGAGCGATGGGAAGGAGCAGGAAAAAGCACAGAAATGTTCTACAAGGGAGTCCAGAGCTTAGTATCCAGGCTGAAAGAACAGCTGCCAGAGGTGGAGCATTTGGAGATGGTGCAGGATATAACAGATGTAGGCCAGCAAATGCACAAAATAATAAGAAAGTGTTTGTGTTTTATCACCCTTTCCAAATATCCATTAAAAATCTACCTTCAGGTGGAGCTATCTATTGCAATGATAGAGTTTTGAATGGATCTACAGACTTTTGAATGGACCTACCCAGGCTTTTGAATGCACTTACCTCGCATTAAGTTGATCTTTCTCTGCACCCTAGCTATGACTATAACACTACATTCTGCACTCTCTCCTTTCCTTCTCTATGAACAGTATGCTTTGTCTGTATAGTGTGCAAGAAACAATACTTTTTACTGTATACTAATACATGTGACAATAATAAATCAAATCAAATAGAGTTGTGTTTAATCTAGTCTACAGCTTTGGGTGATAAAGTTATTGCTGTTTCATGAATTATATTTGAGCCATAGAGGCTCCCAGATTTTTTCCATTTCCTTAATCCAATATTTCCACAACTATTTATAATCAACTACCACACAATAGGCACAGATTCAAAAACATAAGTAATCCTTCCCCGGAGTATTCTTGAGCACAATATAATGCAGCATTGTCAAAGTTTCATACTGATGTAGTATTTTGACAAGGTACATTAGACATTGTGGTTTCTGTGGGTATTTATTGAGACAATCATTGTCTAAATTGCAACCACATCATTTGCTGCAATGAAATAACTAGTAAATGACTCCCAATCTGGTAATCTACTCTGTGGGAGAAACTTGAAGGAAAGGATAATTCTACAGTCAGAATGTGGAGGCCAAGCTTGATTCAGTGAGTAATCCTCTTCCTTTCACTATGGTTAAGAAAGCCCAATCAGGCCTCTACTTTCTCAGAAGGCTAAGGAAATTGAGCATGTCCATTACAACTCTCACCAATTTTACAGATGCACCATAGAAAGCACCCTTTCTCATTGTATCACAGCTTGGTATACTCCTGCTCCGATCAAGACTGCAAGAAACTACAAAGGGTTGTGAACATAGCCGAGTCCATCATGCAAACCAGCCTCCCATCCATTGACTCCGTCTACACTTCCCACTGCCTCGGAAAAGCAGCCAGCATAATCAAGAATGCCACGCACCTCAGACGTACTCTCTTCCACCTTCTTCCATCAGGAAGAAGTCTGAGATTGCGTACCAACCGACTTGAGAACAGCTTCTTCCCTGCTGCCATCAGACTTTTGAATGGACGTAACCTTAAGTTGTTCTTTCTCTGCACCCTAGCTATGACTGTAACACAACATTCTGCACGCTCTTCTTTCCTTCTCTCCTATGTACTTTATGAACAGTATGCTTTATCTGCACAGTGTGCAAGAAACAATCCTTTTCACTTATCCCAATACATGTGACAATAATAAGTCAAATCAAAAATTACGAAGTTCAGTTGGAAGCTTTCAGGTAAAATTCAAATTCTGTACTTTGGTAGTCTGAAATAAGCTTGCTGCAACAGGTCCTCAAAATTAAAACTGTACATTTTTAAGCTGTCCTGTAAAGGGCAATCCTTAAGCATACTAGGAATTCTACTTCCAGTCCAAGCAGCAATCCTGATCCACATTCAAATTTGGACTTGCACTAGGGGATGAAATTGGGGGTTGGATGTGCTTTAGTGAAGCCTGCAGGCTACTGCTTGTCAATATTGAAACGTGGACTGCACGAAACTCTGGCATGGCCTTTTTCACACTGCAACTAAAAGTGTAACTTTGTGTTTGGTGGGGATGGGAATTCTGCTGTTAAGTCTCCTCCAGTGCTCCAAATAGCCCTTACAATGCTTTGCCAAGGGGGGGTTTTAACATTGGCACACTCAGAATCCCTACAGTGCAGGAGGCCATTCAGTCCATCGAGCCTGCACCAATCAACAATCGTACCCAAGCCCTATCCCTGTAACCTCCCATATTTACCCTGCATATTGACCCCTGATACCGAGTCAATTTAGCATAGCCGATCCACCAAACCTGCACATCTTTGGGCACAGCTGCCTCACAGAACCAGGGTTTCAAGTTCAATTCTGGTTTCAGGTGACCGCCTGTGTTGAGTTTACACATTCTCTCCGTGTCTATGTGGGTTTGCTACGATGCTCCGGTTTCCTCCCACAGTCCAAAGATGCGCAGTTTAGGTGGATTGTCCATGTTAAATTGACCCTTAGTGTCAGAGGGATTAGCTCGATTGATACATGGGGTTACAGGGATAGGGCCTGGGTGGCATTGTTGTCAGTGCAGGCTCAATGGGCCAAAAGTCTGAGGTCACGTATCAATCGACTCAAGAGCAGCTTCTTTCCTGCTGCCATTAGACTTCTGAATGGAGCTACCTCATATTAAGTTGATCTTTTTCTACACACTAGCTATGACTGTAACACCACATTCTGCAGTCTCTCCTTTTCTTTCCTTCTCTATGGACAGAATGCTTTGTCTGTATAGGACGGAAGAAAGAATACTTTTCACTGTATACTAGTACATATGACAATAATAAATCAAATTAAATGACTTCTCCTGCACTCTACCAATTCTATATTGCAAGTGTCACCAGAAAGAGAAACTGTCTGCCTCCTGGCACCCTATTCCCAGAACATCCTGGGCAGCGTTCCATGGAGACGAGTGGGGTAATAGAGAGAAAAAAATCCGCAACACTGCGGGAATTTAAAACTTTAATTGGCATGTACGTTCTCAGTGTATTGTGAATATAAAGGAGTAGGAGAAACTCGAGAAAGCTAGTCGTGGCTTCCTGATCAGTTGTCGGGTCCTTTCGTGAGGCACAAAGGGGGAAGCTCGCTGTACAAGGCCTTTCAGCACAGCGCAAGGGGGGGGGATTTGTATAGAACCCCTTGACTCACACTGGATGTATACGGTAAATATTACATACATTACAATTATATTGAAGTACCTCAGAGTGCAAATTGATCCATGCAGATAACTTAAGTACCCTTGCACTGTTTGTAATGACCAATTTCAAATGTTTGGAATTTTTCTTTGACAGTATTGACGCACCTCAAGTATGCAGTATGTTGTACATAGAGGACCTGAATGTTACTGCACTGTGTGTGAACTGTTCATAATGTTCTTTCAAATATTTTATGAATAAATATATTCCTGCAAACTGAGAAATGGTGGAAGAACTCATGCAAGCTGCAAGCGTTCCAGCAAAGGATTCAATGTTTCATTAACACTAACATTAGTTTAAAAAAACAAAGAACTGATGATAAGGCAAAAAAAACCACACTTAACTCTGAAATTAACAATGCACTAAATATGCTAAGTAACACTCGAGACTGTTATGGCGTAAACATAGAAACTAGAAGCAGGAATAGGCCATTCCAACCTGCTCCACCATTCATTTTGATCACGGCTGATCCCCCTTCCCCATGATCCCTTTAGCCCCAAGGGCTATATCTAAAATATCAAGCATGGGGGAGAAAAAAAGCCAAGACTCTCAGCTGCAAGAGTAAATTGAACTCATTTTTAAAAGGTTATGAATAAGGGATTGACTGGCACAGAGAACTGTTTACCAACGTTCACCCCTTGGTACCTGGGTTCAAGATCTCCCCTATGAGGACAGTTAGGGTAACTTCAGCCAAAGCATGACATTGGCACGGACTGGCAGTGGCATGAAGCAGTGGCCAGACTACAGGCATGGAAAGAGTAAAAAAGTGTCACACGCCCCAGCAGTAAGAAAATATGCAAGGAAAATGTGACAAGCTGTACAAGCATAAAAGTTTAAAGTGTTTGAAAGTTAAGTTTAAAGTTTATTAGTGGCACAGGTAGCCATACATTAACACTGCAAATGAAGTTACTGTGAAAATCCCCTAGTCGCACACTCTGGCACCTGTTTGGGTACAAAGAGGGAAAATTTAGCATAGCCAATGCATCTAACCAGCACGTCTTTTGGACTGTGGTAGGGAAACCGGAGTACCCAGAGGAAACCCCCACAGTCACGGGGAGAACCTGCAAACTCCACACAGACAGTGACCCAAGCTGGGAATTGAACCTGGTCCCTGGTGCTGTGAGGCAGCAGTGCTAACCACTGTGCTGCCCTACAAAGAAATAGGCATACTAGGAAATAAGGATATGACCAGCTTGATTGGTTCTTAATCATATCCTGAGATCGACCAGGGGATTCTGTTACTGACAACATTTTTATGTTGACTGATCAATACTTGGAAATTCCAAATTCACCAATGTCAATAAAAAAATGTGAAATTACTTCCTTGATTTCTTAAGTAATATTTTGCATTATCCAATGTTAGAAAGACAATGGACTCAAAACTTTTACACAAAGATGAACTGTGAAGTTATTAAGTAGTATGGAGATTAACAAATAGGTGAAACCAAGTTTAAACGGGTAATTTGATCACAGTATTCATTTTTCTAAACTTCTTGAGTTACGATGAAGGACGTCACCAGGAGTATCCAATTGAATGACTTCCACATTCCTCACTGTTAACTGATCTCTTATCTTACGAGCATCAGGGCTCTGACTGTTTCTCTTTTATGTTCGTCTGCTGACATTTGGAACAGGATAAACAATAGTCACAGCTGAAGCAAGCCAAGCTCCACAAGAAAGGCCAAGAACCCTGGAAACTAGAATAGAACACAAACAAAAATATTCCACCACATCCTCAGAGCGAGAGGGCAAATGGCGCAAAATAGTTTCCATAACGCGAAGGTCATTATCGGTGTTTGATGCAGATGGTTATGATGGGCTGTCAGGGTCCACGTCAAAGTGAATGGAAAAACTTTGCTAAAGGGAATAAAACCACTGCCGCAAAAGGCCATTTCATTTAAACGTTAAAAACCTTTTCTTCCCTTTATATGTTAGCCATCACGTCCCAGCTTGCTTTGTGATGTGCAGCAATGGGCTAGCTTTTCCCTGCAGGTTCCTGACCCCCTGCTGTCAGTCCCAAATGTTTGTCAGAGCCCACACAGTGTGATTTTCACCAGAGAGGTTTATTAATGGCCAGAGAATGGGCTCGCTATTCAATAAGGGACAGTAGGGGGGCCTCGCAAAGCCTGTGGGGGTTGTGGGCCGTGGAGGAGGAGGGGTGGGTGGCGACGCATTCTTGCTTAAAATCAGCACTGTGGCACAGTGGTTAGCAGTGCTGCCTCACTGCACCAGGGACCCGGGTTCAATTCCCAGCTTGGGCCATTGTCTGTGTGGAGTTTGCACGTTCTCCCCATGTCTGCGTGGGTTTCCTCTCTCAGTCTGAAAGATGTGCTGGTTAAGTGCATTGACCCGAACAGGCGCCAGAGTGTGGCAACTAGGGGAATTTCACAGTAACTTCATTGCAATGTTAATGTAACCTTTTCTTGTGACTAATAAATAAACTTTAAGCAGCAGACTGCGATGGAAGGTAAGTGAGGGAGAAGGCACTAATGTCGGTGCCTCCACCCTGACCTTAAATACAAACTATAAAACTAGCTTCTGCAGCTAGGCCATTGGGGGGGTAGAGACACGCGAGTCATCTCCAGTCTGGCCCACAACTGCTACTCAGGACGGCACAAGGTTAACTAAGCTACCTTCAGGAGTCAGGCTCCAACCTGACCCCCAACACCTGTGTGAACCTGGAGGCTGAATGGAAAACCCCTTAGGGGAGGTGATGGTTTAAAGTTATTATCGCTAGACTATTAATCCAGAAACACAGCTAATGTTTGAATCCTGCAGTGGAATTTGAATTCAACAAAAAAAAATCTGGAATTAAGACTCAACTGGCGACCATGAAACCATTGTCGATTACGTTTAATATCAATATATCATCAGGCTAGCACATCTGGAATGGACATTGGGCCACACTGTGTTGGCAACTCTGGTGTTATCCCACTGAAAAATCATTGCTGGGCCTAGTACTGGCAAGTAACACACGAGGACCAAACGGACAAAAATCTGTTTCAATTGCTTTTATTTGAATTGATCGACTATCTTCCCAGATAAGATCAGACTGCCGCAATATTGGAATTAAACAATCGTCAGCACCAGGTCCCATTCGTTCGAGGGATTACTGACCAGACGCACAGTTGTCCACCTTACACAACACAGTTAATCAAATCAGGCTTGCCTGTAGCAGATTTTTAAAGTGTAGTTGTGCAGTTCGGAAAGAGGGAGCGACAAGGACACCTTTCTGAAATAAATCACCGGTTCCGTGGTTTTATTATAATTGATCACATCATTCCGACTCGCCCAGTTAGCAGGAACAGTCAGCTCCCCCTGCACATGAAGGATGGTTAGCACTTTCAACGAGACAGTGTTTCCAATCCATTTCAAAGCTGCATCTTTAATCTAAAATTCATTTTCATTCAAAGTAGGAGGTTCCAATGTTAAAGGAAAACAAGTGCAGGGTGAAATTTTCCCATTCCGCCCACCATGGGAATGATAGCGGGCAGGACACACAGAATCATCGAATCCCTACAGTGCAGGAGGATGCCATTTGGCCCATTGAGTCTGCACTGACCCACCCAGACCCTATCATCTTAATCCCACCTATTTATCCTGCTAGTCCCCCTGACATTGAGGGGCAATTTAGCATGGCCAGTCAACCAAACCTGCACATCTTTTGGACTGTGGGAGGAAACCAGAGCACCCGAAGGAAAGCCACGCAGACACAGGGAGAACGTGCAAACTCCACACAGACAATCACCCGAGGCCACAACTGAACCCGGGTCCCTGGCGCTGAGAGGCAGCAGTGCTAACCAGTGTGCCACCCCCACTGTGCCACCATGCAAAGTTCCGCTGACCTCACCCATAGTGTCTCAAATCTAGTTATCCGAAACCTGGCGAAGATTGAAAACCAGACGTTGCTAATGTTTCCACACAAACTATTTTACTCATTTGGTAATAAAAACCTATCGGTTTCTTGGGGGAGGGGCTGCACCGGCACAGTGGTGGCTGACCAGTTATTGGCTTTCAGGACCTGTCTTTTCCCATGAGTGACCCCTCGACCTGACCCAGCCCAACCCAAAAGGGGATGCCAGTTTTGAGGCATGTAGCTCTTTCTTTACATTTCCTTTTTCTGTACATAAGTCACAAAGACATTAAACCACCTCATCCAAGTAGCATGACATAATTAGTTTCCAAAATATAGCGGCAATCTCATGGACTAACTTAAGGAATGAGTACAATGAAGAATTAAAGAATCACATGTACTCTGGAGGTAGCAAAAGTGGTAAACTAGTGTAATTCCCTACCACAGAAGGCTGTGGAGGCCATCATAGAATCCCTTCATTATACAAGGCAGCCATTTGTCCCATCAAGTCTGCACCGACTACAATCCCACCCAGGCCCTATTCCTGTAACCCCATGCATTTATGCTAATCCCCTTGTTGTTAATGGACAATTTAGCACGGCAATCAACCTAACTCGCACATCTTTGGACTGTGGGAGGAAACTGGAGCACCCAGAGGAAACCCACACAGACACGAGGAGAACGTGCAAACTCCACACAGACAGTAACCTGGAATTGAACCTGGGACTCTGGCACTGTGAGGCAGCAGTGTTAACCACTGTGCCATCGTGCCACCCCAAAGCCACTGAACATTTTTAGGAAGAAAATGGAGAGATTTCTAGACTCTAAACCAAGGGGTATGAGGAGAGCATGCGAGTCTGGTGTTGAGATAGAGGATCAGTCATGATCATATTGAATGGCAGAGCAGCTTCGAAGGGCTGAATGGCCTACTCCTGCACCTATTTTCTGTTTCTAGGTTTATGCCTTCCTGAAGATACAGGTGAAGTACATACAAAACAGGAGCAGGTGTAAGCCATTCATACGGAATATATTCCAATTATAAGTGAAACTGGGAGGAAGTAGATGGTAAAATTCTCTCCTCCAGAATTTGTTGATGCAGCTGTAGGAGCTCTTCAGATTTGTTTTATTCATTTTACGGGAGTGGGTGTCACTGGCTGGGCCAGCATTTATTGCTCTCCCCTAACTACCCTCCATTCCAGAGGGATTTGAGAATTAACCACATTTCTGTGGCTCTGGAGTCACATTTAGGCCAGACCAGGTAAGGACGGCAAACTTTCTTCCCTAAAGGACCTTAGTGAACCGGATGGGTTTTTCCTGACATTGGTTTCATGGTCATTGTTAAATTTTTAATAGTTATAGGCAATAAAGTGAAACAAAACTTACTCCAACAGATAAATCAAAAGGTTTAATAAAGGAACGTGATTACCCCAACACTTGAGACTTCATCCTGGGCCATTCCAAGCTCCCAAAAACCCCAGCAGCTTCTTATTTATACTGAGTCAGCTGACTACCACATCATTTTGTCATTGGTTACATAGCTTACTGGGTCAGCTGACCCTTACAGCATGTTACCATTGGACAGAGTAGATAGGGAGAAAGGATCAACAATGCGAGGGCACAGATTTAAAGTGAGTTGCAAAGGAAGCAAATGCAATGTGGGAAAAAGCTTCTTCACACAACAAGTGGTTTGGGTCTGGAATGCACAGGCTGGAAATGTGGTGGAAGCAGATTCAATTGAGGCATTCAAGAGGACATTAGAAATAATGTAGATGGGGGTGCAGGCAGGAGAATGGCACTAAGTCACAATGCTCATTCAGAGAACTGGTGCACGCATGATGGGCTGAATGGCCTCCTTCTGCACCGTAACAATTCTGCAAACTTCAGAAGCACATGATACTGATGTAACTATGACCTAATGTCACATGACCAGGAAGCAGACGTCTGGAGGGAAGGAAAAGTCTGATCCTGTGTAGTTACTAAGGTGTACATGGAGCTGTAAATAAATAGTAATGTTTTTTATGAACTGAAGTCTTAAGCAGCTTTCTCAAGATGTGGAGATGCCAGCACTGGACAGTAAGAAGTCTCACAACACCAGTTAAAGTTCAGCAGGTTTAACTGGTAGCATGAGCTTTTGGAGCACTGCCCCTTCATCAGGTGACTCATAAACCTGTTGGACTTTAACCTGGTGCTGAGACTTCTTACTGTAGCTTTCTCAGGGAAACATTCAAATCCTAAATAACCTCATCAAGACCCTAAACACAAGATGAAACATGATGGCAGCTCAAAGAGAGTACAAGACCCAAAAACACTCCAAGAAAAGACTACAAACCAGATAGCTCCTTGGAAGAAGGGTAAAATAGAAAATTGATTGAAAACTCACCTGAAAAAAATTGGGAGCATTGCAGGTGCAGTGGATGCATTTTACTTATTAGTCACAAGTAGGCTTACATTAACACTGCAATGAAGTTACTGTGAAAATCCCCTAGTCGCCACACTCTGGCACCTGTTTGGGTACATGGAGGGAGAATTTAGCACGGCATTTAACCAACACATCTTTGGATTGTCGAAGGAAACCAGACCACCTAAAGGAAACCCACGCAGACACAGGGAAAACGAGTAGACTCCGCACAGACAGTGACCCAAGCCAGGAATCGAACCCTGGCCCCTGGGGCTATGAGGTAGCAGTGCTAATCACTGTGCTGCCTTTCAGGCCACAGCACAGACTTGGGCCTGAATTTTACTCTCGGGGTATGTCGGAAGTCAGTGTGCTCCCAGATTAGATCACATCTTTAATACGATACTTCTTTGGGTGGCCAATTAAGGCCCACCCAGCGTTATCCATGCCTGCCGTTTGGGTTTGTGCTGTGCGGAGGGGGTGTTCAGAACAAGTTGGGGACAAGAGAAAGCTCCTCGATGGCTGCCAGGAGATGTCGGGGGGGCTGAGCGAAGTCCATAGACGGATTCCAGTAACTGTCCCTCTTCTGCAGTCATGGCCAGAGCACCTGGTGCTCATGGAAGATGGGAGGGCAAGTCAGGTGGGCACTCTGTTCCCTGTTTCTCTGATGATTGCCCTGGAGCGAAGGAGGTCAGTGCCAGGTGGTTCTTATGCCCAGAGATGGCTGTCCCATCTGACCAAAACTACCTGGGCAGAGGTTGCCACCCAGATCAGTTGGTACAACATGGTGTGCCGACATGGCTTCAGTGCCACATAAGGTTCAAATATCTTCTGCGCATGGCAAGGGGCAAGTGTAGAGAAGGCGTGGGTCTGTGCAGAGGAGTTGCCGTGGGATGGCCTCTGTGTGTTCAGGGGTCTGAGTGTGTGAGCCAACTGGCTCTAAAGCCTGCCTTGCCATGGCTGGAATGTCAGCATGATTGGCCTCAGTGCATTAGAGGGTGAAGTGATCTACAATGAAGTGGCCCAATTAACATCCGGGTCGGGGGGAGCTGGAATGGACCTTCAGGGAGACGGACCACCAATAAGGCTTTCAGAACCAACGTTCTGAAGACGTCATATTTGACTCAAAACGTTAGCTCTGTTCCCCTCTCCATAAATGCTGCTGGATCCGCTGAGTATTACCTCACACAAAGTGTGATAGAAATTTGGAATTCTCTCCCCCAAGGATGATGGATCCTTGGATCATAGAAAACCTACAACAATCCCACCCACCCCCTTTTCCCTGTAACCCCACGTATTTACCCTACCAGTCCCCCTGGCACGAAGGGTCAATTTAGCATGACCAATCATCCTGACCTGCACATCTTTGGAGTGTGGGAGGAAACCAGAGCACCCGGAGGAAACCCACACAGACACAGGGAGAATGTGCAAACTCTACACAGAGAGTGACCTGAGGCTGGAATCGAACCTGGGTCCCTGATGCTGTGAGGCAGCAGCGCTAATCACTGCGCCACTGTGCCGCATGGATAATTGAAGCTTTCACAATTGAGATTGATAGGTTTCTGCTAGGTCAAAGCATCAGGGGATGAGAGCCAAAGAAAGGGTAATTGGGAGTTGTGGATGAATTTAAAAGGAAGAATGGGTCCTGGGAACTCAGTAATCAACTCCTGTTTCAAATGCCCCTACATCCTGCTTTTTTGTCTTTTAGGTTTTTTGACTAGTGGTTATTCAGCCATGGGGTTCTAACCTTCCATCTAGCTTTCCCAATTAGACAAAAGATCTGCTTATTACCTCACACACTAAGTTAAATCAAAGCCACAGGAGAAATGTTCACCTATATAAAACATATAGCCAAGATCCCACAGTACAAATGAAGCATCAACCCTGGCATTTATCTATAGTTAATGTAAATGCAAGTCAGATTTTCCCATCAGGAGGCTCCACATAATATAATCATATTAAAAAGGAGTTTGACGCATGTCTACATCATAACCTCAGATTAATTTAGGGAAAGGATTTTTTTTATTGCTCTTTACATAATGGTTAAAGCCTGATTAATGCATTATTGATAGTACAAAGCCTTTCCATTTTTGTTAAAGTAATATTCCATGTGTGGACAGTGCTAAGCAGGATTTAAGCAAAACATACAAGAAAATTAAAATGCAATATTAGCACTTTCACCTCACTTTCCAGCAAAAATACCTGGAATAAAGTCTGTGGCCCACATATAATGGTGGCCCACCAGCTATCACAGCTCCCCACAGGGCAGCACAATTGATTTTCAAGGTATTTCACGGTGCCATTGCTTCATGCTGATAAGAAATAGGAGACAAAGAGGATGTTGTGTGAGTCAGACGGGCACACACAGTGCTAGAAAAACCAGAACTGGCAAGGGAACGAGACCTTGCCCAGGAAGGAACAAGTCCTCTCTGCTGAGTATGATTTTCCAACCCTGCCAAAAGCCAAGCCAATGGGCTTTTGGATGGCCCTTACCCCCCTGCCTATGACAGAGTGGGTGAGAATGACAGCTCTTGACATCAAGGCCATATTCAACTGAATGTGGCATTAAGAAGCCCTAGTTAAACTGGAATCAATAGGTATCGGGACCAAATGCTTCACTGGTTGGAGTCATACCTGGAAGATAGGAGGACGGCTGCGCCTGTGGAAGGTCAGTCATATCAGCTCCAGGACACCTCTGCAGGAGTCCCTCAGGGTAGTGTCCTAGGCCCAATCATTTTCAGCTGCTTCATCAATGACCTTCCCTCCATCACAAGGTCAGAAGTGGGGATGTTCACTGATGATTGGTGCTGAACATTGCGCATTCGTGACTCCTCAGATACTAAAACGCTCCATGTTCAAATGCAACAAGATCTGGACAACATCCAGTCTTGGCTGACAAGTGGCAGGTAACATTCATGTGACACAAATGCCAGGCAATGACAATCACCAATAAGAGACATCTAACCACTGCCCCTTGACATTCAGTGGTGTAACCATCACTGGATCCCCCACTGTCAACATCCTTGGGGTTACCATTGACCAGAAACTCAAGTGGATTCACCACATAAACACAGTGGAGGCTAGGAATACTGCAGCAAGTAACTCACCTCCTGACTCCCCAAAGTCTATCCACCATTCACCAGGCACAAGTCAGAAGTGTGATGGAATACTGCCCACTTACCTGGAAGGGTGCAGCTCCAACAATACTCAAGAAACTTGACACCATCCACTTGATTGACACCACATCTACAAACATTCAATCCTTCACCACTGGCGCTCAGTAGCAGCAGTGTGTACTAACTAAAAAAGGTACTGCAGCAATTCACCAAAGATCCTCAGACAGCACCTTCCAAACCCACGATCACTTCCATTTAGAATGACAAGGGCAGCAGATAAGTGGGAACCCCACCACCTGCAAGTGCCCCTCCAAACCACTCACTATCCTGACTTGGAAATATATGCTGTTCCTTTGCAGTTACTGGGTCAAAATCCTGGAATTCCTTCTGTAACGACATTGTGTGTCAACCCACAGAACATGGATGCAGCGATCCAAGAAGGCAGCTCATCACCACCTTCTCAAGAGCAACTAGGGATGGGTAATAAATGCTGGCCAGCCAGCGATGCCCATGGCCCACAAATGAATAAAAAAAGGTCCCATCATGATGGGACCAGAAAATCCCAGCCATAGTCATACAGAGGAACTGGCTATACTGGTCTATATCAGCATCTATGCTCCAGTTAGGGACTAGATCAGAAACTCCAAGATATGTGGTGGAGTTAACCCAGACCCCAACTTTTTTTGATTTTAGCATTAGGGTGAACATAAGGTGTTTCAGTCCAGGTATGATTCAATTAACCCACGAGGAAGCTTTTATTAAAACAAACTTTATTTTTTGACAACACAGGTAAAACATAACAAAAAGAATTAGCATAACTTCTAGCAATTGAAAATACTTCAACATGACAAGATATAATGCTTAACAATTTGCTATCGCTATAATTACTAGTGGAAACAATATCCCCAAAGACATAAATCCTTTCTTCAGGACCAGTTCACACCAACAAACAAATATGCTCACGTGGATGCTAGATTTCCAGTTTTTTAACACCTCAGGACAGAGATCCAGATTGATACCTGCCTTCTGACTCTTATACAACAACCTTCAGAGAAAGATCCAACCCCAAACTGCAGAATTTCAAAGAAAGAGATTTATTTCCAGTCTCTAAATCCAGAGAGAGAGAAAAGAGGCAATACTCTGTAACAACTCCAAGCTGCATCTAAGCTTGATTTCTCTGGGTAAGCCTAGCTCCACTCAGTCACATGATTTTCTGTTAATCAACCTAATCAAATCCTATTCTACCAGGGGAACACTAAATGAACAGAACAGTTTGGATTGAAGCAAACATTCTAGCAATTAGGAGCAATTATGCTGTTGCAGTAACAACAGAGAATGCTGGTTACAGACCCAGCTGCACCGGTTAGAACTGGCTATAAAAAAGAACTGCTGCACAGAAACACGACTTTAAATACATTTCTTAAAGACACAGTAGCACCACACTCCACACAAACTTCCTCCCAAACCTCTTCAGCTTACCCAACGGACATATCCTTCATCACTCTCTGTATATTTAGCCTAAAATGCATCTCTGATATTCACCTTAACTACACCTTGTGGTGGTGCGTTCTATATTTCTACCATTCTTCTTGTACCTTTCGGTACTTCATTCCTAATCAAAAAAGCCAATTAAGTCCAATCATGGTCCTCACATGGGGGACAAACCAGACCCAAGTTGAGAAGACTAGAATATACATCACATCTTAGGCTTGATCAAACAAGGTCCAAGTTGACAGGATGAGTGAGGCATTGCAGCCCCTCTTGGGCTGGATCTAACACTTCATCTTAGCCAAAACATCGAGATGGCTTTGAAAAATTGCACCAGATTTAACCCCTTTGGCTATCCTGATGGCTTGCTCTACCCAGGGAAAAACATGATTGCAGGCGTCAGCACACCCCCAAGCGCAACAGGCTGGCCTCGTCCCCTGCCTGATCGCAGTTTCACCCGTCAGACTCTTTGGGTAAAGCAAATCTTGCTCATAATAGTTTTCAATTAAATTCAACAACTTAAGCCCAGGGTCTCTGTGGCTGTTGTATTATAGTACTGCTTGCCATACTGACTTAACCATAAGGCAATTGCCTCCTCTCATTAACCCACAATCACCTAAATTTCCATGCAGATATACAGAGCGCTGCACTCCAATGTGCCTTAGCTACATGAAGTGTAACAGAACGGTACATCGTTCATTCAGCAAGTTCACCAGCCTGCATATGCAAACATTACAGGTCGTGTCACTGACAATTTGAATGCCAATGTCGGCGACACAGTCCGATCCATCTTATAATGCAATCAGCCCATTATGCAGCTGATTACTTGGCTGTTCGCTTGTGCAGCCCTTTCATTTCAACTACTGATTGCGCAGTTAATTAGTGATTCAGATCCACCGCACGAATATGCAAGGAGGACTAAAGGGATGTGACTGGAATCATTTTGCAGAAATATTAGGATCGTGGAGCTTAAGGCTGTTGTCCCTCAAACTAGCAACACACAACACAGACCCATTCACACTGTCCAGTTAGTAACATCAGGGTGAAACTGACCCCAGGGGTCTTGGGATTTATTTCTGATAGATACATTTATTGATGCTAGCCCCCAAAGGCAGGAAATGTTCCACAACTATTTTGAGCTTCGCTCAGTCTAGTATCGGCTGTGGCTCAGTGGGGAGCACTCTCACCTCAAAGTCAAAAATACTTCATTGCTGGAAAAGTGCTTTGAGAAACCTGGTAGTTGTAAAAAAAACGCTATATAAATGCAAATCTTCCTTTGGGGTGGAGGGCAAGGGGACGTGGGGAGGATATGGAGACAAACAAACAACCAGGATTCTGCTTGACGGCTGTCCAGTAAGGCTATGTTTGGGTCACCTTACAATGCACCCCACAGTCTGCCAATACACAGGGTGGAATTCAGTGCCATCTCTCGTGGCAAGATTGGTGATGGTGGAAAAAAACTTGTAGCCTAATTCAAATTCACCCATCACTGTTCATTTAAAGTGGCCTCTTGTAGAACTTTCGAAGCCGAACACACATTTCACTGTTGTCTCCCAGTGCCAGGGACCCAGGTTTGATTCCTCACTGGGGTAACCACGTGTGTGGAGTCTGCACATTCTCCCCGTGTCTGCGTGGGATTCCTCCGGGTGTTCCAGTTTCCCCCCCCACAGTCCAAAAGATGTGCTGGTTAGGTGCATTGGCCATGCTAAATTCTCCCTCAGTGCACCTGAACAGGCAGTGGAGTGTGGCGACTAGGGGATTTTCACAGTAACTACATTGCAGTGTTAATGTAAGCCTACTTGTGACACTAATAGATAACTTTACTTCACTTTATTTTCACTTTTCCTGGAGAAACTGTTCTCAACTGGATTCTTTTGTTGTTTAGGTTTGTGTGTCCTTTCATTCCACAACGCAGCGCGCTACTCCACTGTTCTCCCTGAAATACTGGATGCAACATGCATCGAATGATGATCTCTGTGGAATGAATTCTATAGGCCACTGCATTGCAAAGTCTACACACTCACCTGAGAAAACAGCGCTTGAAAACAAATCTGCTGTAAACTGAAGGTTAAATGAAGTGCAACTGGGATATTCAAACCCTGCTTTCAGTCAATGCCCAATATGTGCTGACGCGCTTCACACAAATGGCGTGAACCATTCTTGTTTCCTCCAAGGGGTTCCAAAACATAAATTTCTTTGTACATGTCATCCTAAGGTGTTTCATGATTGACCATACCGGGGGCCTCTTCAACCATGTGTTCAAATCTCAGACCAGCTCCAATTTTACTTCTACTCAGATTGTAGTTATACTGTATTCTGAATTGTCCTAAACCTGCTACACTTTACACAATCACTACAGGACAGGAACACTGCTGAAAAGAGAGACATGCCATTGAAGCTTTTTGTTTTGCACTCATCAGGACAAAAGCAAGAATGCCAAATTTCAAACAATCGCAACAATTTATACCAGAGGAGAAAAGGGTGCTGATTGGTTGGCGAATTGACTATGATTGGTCAAGGCTTTGCCATGGAGGAAGCAATGGGGAATTAAAAGCCCATCAATCTCCTGCAATACAATTTAGTTGTGCAGGTAATCTCGTTGACTCTTACTTTTAGTGTCAGATTTATTGAATTCAATTTCACAACCTTTTCATGATTGGATTCAAACCCAGGATCTCTGGTTTAGTGTCACAGCCAAAGTAGCTGAACAACACGGGGATGTGCACTCCTGCCTGACAGTTTCCACTCTGTAGTATGCCCCTTCTTGCAGCACCCTTGTCTTAGGGCCAGTAGGGAAGGCGAAGGTTTAGTGGTATTATCACTAGGCTATCAATCCAGAAACTCAGCTAATGTTCTGGGGACCCATGTTCAAATCCTGCCATAGCAGAAGGTAGAATTTAAATTCAATAAAAATATCTGGGACTAAGAATCTACTGATGACCATGAAACCATCGTTGATTGTCAGAAAAACCCATCTGGTTCACTAATGTCCTTTAGAGAAAGAAATCTGCCGCCTTTATCTGGTCTGGCCTACACGTGGCTCCAGAGCCATAGCAATGAGGTTGACTCTTAGCTGCCCTCCAATGGCAGCTAGGGATGGGCAATAAATGTTGGTCAGCCAGCGATGCCTGTGTCCCACGAGTGAATAAAAAAAAGTCGGGGTTCAATTCCCACTCCAAAACAAATTTAGCCTGAAACGCTGTGTGCAGTACTCAGTGAGTGCTGCACTGTCAGGGGAGCTACCTTTTGGATGAGATGGTGAATACTAACCTCCCCCTCAGGTGGACAGAAACGATTCCATGGTCCTATTTGAATAAGAATTTGAAGAAGTGGCCACTAGTCACCATTTAAAAATAAGGGTCACTCATTTAAGAGACAGATAAGGAGAATTATTTTCTCTGAGTGGAACGCTCTTCTGCTAAAGGCAGCAGAGTCTTTTTAAGGTAGAGCTAGATAGATTCTTGATTAACATGGGGGTAAAAGATTATTGGAGGCCGGGAGGAACATGGGGTTGAAATTACAATCAGATCAGCCATGATCGCATTGAATGGCGGGTGCAGGCTTGAGGGCCTACTCCTGCTCCTAATTAGTCTATGTGTAAGAGCAGGAGATCACACCGTGGTGTCAAGATTAACATTTCCCTTCAACCAACAGCCTTAAATATCAGATTATCTGATCATTATCACGTTATTGCCTGTGGGAGCTTGCTGTGAACAAATTGGCTGCTATGTTTCTTACAGTACAACAGTCACCTCAAAGAACTTTATTAGCTGTAAAGTACTTTGGGATGACCAGAACCATTGAAACCGCACAGTGCAAAAGGAAGCCACTTTTGGAGCCATCTCTCCAACCACAACCACCACACTTTCCCCACTCCACTAATCCTCCTAACCTATACATCTTTGGGCACTAAGGGACAATTTAACATGGCCAATAACCTAATCTGCATATCTACACATCCCATGGACTGTGGGATGGAACTGGAGCATCCAGAGGAAACCCACGCAGACATGGGGAGAATGTGCAAACTCCACACAGACAGTGACCCAAGGTTGGAATTGAACCCGGGTGCCTGGCATTGTGAGGCAGCAGCGTTAACCACTGTGGCACCATCGTCCCAAAGCTGTGAAAGGTGCGAAAGAAATACAAGTTCTCTGTCTCCTTGGCAGATCCATGACCTCCTAACCTCTGTGTTTATCCCAGTCATTGCCAGTTGGAAACAGCAGTCGTTTCTATCAGCCAAAACGGGATAACCATTATCGATTTGCATTGTCAATTTCAAAGTTGCCACTCAGAGCGTCTTAATTGCTCTGCCAAGTTTGACAGCTGCGCTTTCTCTTGAATTTGCAAGCTTCACTTGCCTCAGGCTTCCGTTCCTTCCGCGATCGCAAACACGGATTTCAGATCTCAGCAAAATCACGTCCACAACTCACAAAATAGTAAGTCAGAAGAAGAGAATTGCAAGACGGGAAACTCCATTGTGTGGTGATACCTGTGAAATATGTATGTTGGGGGTTTGGGGTGCCTCTTTAAGAGCGCAGTCATGTGATCCCTGAGGTGGCGTTAGCTCCTCCCAGAATGGAAACTGGTTAGCTAAATCCTGACTGTGGGAATGTGCACATCTATAATAGTGTTCCCTGGTGTTTAAGTTAAAAAGCCTACTCCATGGTGCTTCTTACACCTTACTTTGATACATATATACATAGAGTCCCTACAATGCAGAAAGAGGCCACTTGGCCCATTGAGCCTGTACTGACAATACCACTTTGGCCCTATCACTGTGACCCCATGCATTTACCCTGCAAGTCCCCCTGACATTAAGGGGCAATTTAGCATGGCCACTCAACCTAACCCACACATCTTTGGACTGTGGGAAGAAACCAGAGCACTGGGAGGAAACCCACGCAGACATGGGGAGAACATGCAAACTCCACATAGACAATTACCCGAGGATAGAATTGAACCCAGCTTCCTGGCACTGTGAGGCAGCAGTGCTAAGTACTGTGTCACCCATAATAGTACCATAAACCAAAGTGGTGGAACAGCAGCTGTTAGTTAATAGCTTAACCTTCAGATTGGGTCAATACAACTCTGCTCTCCGCCCAGTGCTATATATGTTCTGTGATATTTGTTTCAAACCTCTGCTGGTTCCATTTCTCAATTCACCTTCATGAACTCTGAGAAATGATGTGATATGGCTTGGGATTTTTAATTTTTCTCAACGCGATAACCAGCAATTCCTATGGTCATAAATACATCCAGAATGGGTGGGGGGAGACTGTACTGGGTTATATTCCATTGGATATCAGGATTGTCTCGGTGGCTCCCAGAATTTACAAACTCCTGCATTGTTCTGAGCCACGAGGGGAAAAAAAGACTTTTGTTTAATAATTCTAAAACTATTACTAGTAGGAAAGTGGCTGTTTAATTGGGCAGGATCGTTGGAGTTCACATAATAAAATTTCCAGGAATGCATGCAATCAGAGTTGGAGAACTTCCATACTGCCAGATATTGATATGATAAGAGTTACTAGAAAAGGCCTGACAGAATGCCCTCAGTGAGTTTCTAACATTGCATATAGAGGTCTATAAAATAATGAGGGGCACAGATCAGCTCGATAGTCAATATCTTTTCCCAAAGGTAGGGGAGTCTAAAACTAGAGGGCATAGGTTTAAGGTGAGAGGAGAGAGATACTTAAGTGTCCAGACGGGGCAATTTTTTCACACAGAGGGTGGTGAGTGTCTGGAACAAATTGCAG
Source organism: Carcharhinus amblyrhynchos (assembly GCF_965287045.1). Lineage (NCBI taxonomy): Eukaryota > Metazoa > Chordata > Chondrichthyes > Carcharhiniformes > Carcharhinidae > Carcharhinus > Carcharhinus amblyrhynchos. Next base: position 12,003,045 of record NC_137352.1, read on the forward strand.
AGATACAATTTGGTACAATTTTGTCTTTTAAAAAGCATTTAGACAGTTACATGAGTACAATGGGTATAGAGGGATATGGGCCAAATGTGGGCAGTTGGGATTAGCTTAGGGGTTTTAAAAAAAAGGGCGGCATGGACAAGGGCCTGTTTCCATGCTGTAAACCTCTATGATTCTATGTGACAATAATAATACACTGGCTAGAACCACAGAGAATGAAATCCAGTGCTGCGTGGTTTAAAATTGGTCAAACACTTACACTTTTATTAACCTGGGTGTCTCATTAACATCAAAAGAAATTAACGCTTTTGAAACTATGATAGATAATGAGGTTAAGTACAAATAAACACTTCAGCTACATACCAGGGTCACCATCTGTAGAATGACGGTCAAGATTTTACCGGCTTGCAATTGGCCAGGGCAGTGATCGGACTGGGGGAGGGAGGGGTCAATGTCCAGGGCGACAATTGTGGGGTGGGCCGTATCTGTGGAGCGGGGGAGGGGGTGAAAGAACTCTCAGTGCTCTGTGTGCACGGTATACTGGGAGGTTGGGGCATATGCGCAATGGCACCCTTCGAACTCAGCAGCCAGCTTCATAGGCAAAATGAGACTGCATCTTCCCCCACACACAACTCAGAATGGCCAACCAGGTTCCACCATGGGAGGAACTAACTTTACCTCAGGGGTCACAAGACCTGCACTCTTAAAGGGGCAGCATGCACCCCAAACCCCCAACATAAATATTTCACTCACCTTACTGGCGAGAATCACATTATGGCTTCAGTTATCACAGACTGCTATTACTATGGGCGGCACGGTGGCACAGTGGTTAGTGCTGCTGTCTCACAGCTCCAGGAACCCGGGTTCAATTCACGGCCTCGGGTGACTGTGTGCAGAGTTTGCACATTTTCCCCATGTTTGCGTGGGTTTCCTCTTGGTGCTCCCATTTTCCTCCCACAGTCCAAAGATGTGCAGGTTAGGTTGATTGGCCATGCTAAATTGACCCTTAATGTCTGGGGGATTAGCAGGGTAAATGCGTGGGGTCACGGGGATAGAGCCTTGGTGAGGTTGTTGTCGGTGCAGGCTCGATGGGCCAAATGGCCTCTTTCTGCACTGTAGCGATTCTATGATTCTATCTATGTCCTTCAACTTCAATTTCTGTTACTTAACTCGCAGCAAAAGCTGGTGAGGAAACCTATCATTTTCTCACCTGTTCGACACTTAGGATTTTTTTGAGAAAATTCAGCCCCATATCATCAAAGAAGAAATTAAATCCTTGTGTTTCTATAGCGTTTTTCACGACCACAGAATAGCTCCAAAGCGCTTTAGAACAAATTGATGTGCATCTGAAGTGTAGTCAATCTTGTAGGAAATGCAGCAACCTCCCACAAACTGTAATGTGTTAATGACCAGAGAATTTGTTTTAGTGATGCTGGTTAAGGGATAAATGTGGCGAGGTCACTGGGACAATTCTCCCGCTCTTTGTCACGTAGTGTAATCGAATTTCTATTGCCCATCTGACAGGGCAGATCAGATGCTGGTTTCTTCAAATTTTCATGTGAAAGGCAGCACTTCCAATGTAGCACTCCTCAGTACTGCATCAGAGTGTTAATCTAGAATGCTGTGTCCTTGTCGCAGGAAGGAGGGGGCTTGAACCCACAATTTTATGACGCACAGTCAGCAACTCAGCCACAGCTGACACTACAACATCAGTCATGTCATTCACTGCTTCCCTGTCCAACAGCTGACCCTGTGGAATATGTATATTGGTCTGTGATGCCAACTAAATCGTAAGGAGGATCACAGGCGCGTGTGGAAAGGTACCGGAGTAAATTCTCCAATTTCACACACTAAAGAAAACAGGATCAGAGAAGTGGCTGTTTCACTCTGAATTCCAGATGGAAGCTTGGGTTTGGCAAATTTATCCCTTACTGTTGCACTTCCCTTGTCCCCTAATACTTCTCATCAACACCTGGAACTCAGATATATATGGCCACTGCTGGCTTAGCAATCTGAATCGAATTCCTGAGAGTCAAGTCTAGCCAAGAATGGCACTCAGATCAAATGTCAATGGAACCCAAGAAGTCTCAGGCAGTATTAAAATTAACATCAGCTTTCAGAAGTATATCCCTTAGAACGAACACCACCCTGCCACCATCCTTCTCTCTCATCAATGGGTAAGCATATCCTTCTCTTTCACCAGTGTTAACTTCTCCTTCTCTCTCACCAGTGGGTAATCATCTAAATTGTGCTGACATTTGTGTTTCATTTTCAATACCTACTCTATTTGTGCTGTAGGTCAGAAATTATTCCCATTCAGTTACGCTCGCCATACCCATAGAATCCCTACAGTTCAAAAGAGGCCATTCAGCCCAGCGAGTCATTCAGCACTGACTGGGCGGCATGGTAGCATAATGGTTAGCACTGCTGCTTCACAGCTCCAGGGACTTCGATTCCCAGCTTGGGTCACTGTCTGTGTGGAGTTTGCACATTCTCCTCGTGCCTGTGTGGGTTAGATTGATTGGCCATGATAAATTGCCCCTTAGTGTCCTGAGATGCGTAGGTTAGAGGGATTAGCATGCAAAATATGTAGGGATATTGGGGTAGGGTCTGGATGGGATTATGGTCAGTGCAGACTCGATGGGCTGAATGGCCTCTCTCTGCACTGTAGGGTTTCTATGATTTCTACGACTCGCTGACAGAGCATCTCACACATGCCCTCTCCACCACCCTATTCCCGTAACCCCACACATTTACTATGGGTAATTCATCTCACCTAGACATCTTTGGACTATGGGAGGAAACACACGCAGACATAGGGAGAATGTACAAACTCGACATAGTCACCCAAGGCTAGAACGTTTACCACTACATAACGATAGATATGTTCAGTCAAACAGGGAGGTGATGGCCTACTGGTATTATCACTAGACTATTAATCCAGAAACTTAGCTAATGTTCTGGGGACCAGGGTTCGAATCCCACCACAGCAGATGGTGGAATTTGAATTCGATACAAAGAAAATCTGGAATTAAGAATCTACTGATGACCATGAAACCAATGTCAATTGTTGGAAAAACCCATCTGGTTCACTCATGTCCTTTAGGGAAGAAAATCTGCTGTCCTTACCTGGTCTGGCCGACACATGACACACAATGTGGCCCTCCAAGGGCAATTAGGGATGGGCAATAAATGCTGGCCCAGCCAGTGACATGTCCCACTAATAACATATATTAAAAAAAAACAGCTTTTGAAAAATGAAAACACCTGAACACATGGACTTGGGTGCTTCTGACAACTTGTTTTGTGTGGTACTGCTATGCAAATTAGATGATGAGTAATAGTGATTAAAAAAAATAGGTGAGGGGGGAAAAAACTAAAACTAAAATTAATTCCTCTCCTCCACAGCATCATCTTTCCACCTGAAAGCTCTGTGTTACCCAAAACGTTAATATTTCACATTAAATCGCAGTAATAAAAAACTGTTCCACCAATGGCTCAAGAGATTTTTAAAAAATATGTAAATCGGCTTACTATCAGTATTTAGAATGAATCTTCTTTCCCACGAGTCGCCATGGCAACACATCTCAGTGTCTGTCACAGAATAATGTGGCAGCTGAGGTTATAATGAGACCTCAGTAAATATGCACGATGCTTTATGCTTGGTGTCTTATGCTTTGACATCTTTCAGAGTGAGATCGCCTCAGTCACAGAGCTGAGGCTTATCGGTAGCTGCTCTGGTTTCAAGGTGACGCCAGATGATGTCAATGGATTTTAATTACCAAGACATTTAAAACGACGAACAAACACTTGTTGTGCTGGGAGTCTGACTGACTCACTTTTGGATATAGGGCCGTTGAGCTGTTGAAGCTTTTGGCGCTATATCGGGAACTAAAAATGTGATTCAGTCAGAAGGTTATGTGTGCAATCACTAACTATCGCCTCAAAGTGGAACACCACTGGAATCAAAGGCATTGGCTGGACTTCTACTATCCCACCCAACGCGGGAATCGGAGCGGGCGAGGGACAGACCATGGAAAAGTCCATTGACCTCGGGCAGGATTTTATGGTTTCGGGGCGAGCAAGGCCGGAAAATTCCACATATGATTCAAAGTTGAGCAAAATAAAGCTGCAAGATCATGGGTTGAACATGCTAACCACATGATGTTCACGGTGTTTAGGGTAGGTGATGGTCTAATGGTCTTATTGCTGGACTATTAATCCAGAAACTCAGCTAATGTCCTGGGGACCCAGGTTTGAATCCCACCATGGCAGCTGGTGGGATTTGAATTCAATTAAACAAAATATCTGGAATTAACGATCTACTGATGACCATGAAGACATTCTCAATTGTCGGAAAAGCCCATCTGATTCACTAATGCCCTTTAGGGAAGGAAATCTGCCATCCTTACCTGTCTGGCCTACATGTGACTCCAGAGCCACAGCAATATGGTTGACTCTCAACTGCCCTCTGAACAAAGGAATCCAGAGATGGGCAATAAATATTGGCCAACCAGCAACGCCGATGTTCCATGAATGAATGAACAGAATAACAGGTTGGCTTCGATGATAATCTAACAGAATTTTCTAATCACACAAAATCGAGAGCCATTGCAAGGCAGGTTCGCATATTTTTAAATGTAGCGTGAAGTACAAGTCTTATGGTGCAATGGGCAGCGTCTCTATCTCCGAGCCAAAAGCACTGGGTTCAAGGGTCATGGAAGGTGTGTTCATAACATGGCAAAACAGGTTCATTGTCTAAATCCCTTCCAATGCATTCTTGGCAGGTGATAAGTGTATCAGAGTCTCCCGGTGAGCCAGGTTCGATGCAGAGTGGCACCCCTCAAACTCCGGCCTCTTGACAACCTGCTCCAGAACACTCTCACCACAGATACAGACATAAGCATGCGTTTGTCTGCCTTGTTAACCGCTAAGACACAGGAACATTCCTAAATCCTAAAAACTAAAAGTTAAAACCAAAAATGGGACTTTGGGCAGAGTACTTCTGATTTAGCAAAAAACAGTTGGGAACAGTACATGACCTGGATTCTTCCAAGTGGCAGAGCAGTTAGCTGCTGCCTCACAGCACCAGAGACCCAAATTCGATTTCAGCCTTTGGGTAACTGTCTGTGTGGAGTTTGCATGTTCTCCCCATGTCTTCGAGGGTTTCCTCCGGGTTCTCCTCCCACAGTCCAAAGATGTGCAGGTTAGGTTGATTCGCCAGGTTAAATGTGTGGGGTTACAGGGATTGGGCAGAATGGAGAACCTGGGCAGGATGTTCTTTCAGAGTCAGTGCAGACCCAATGGGCCGGGAAACCTCTTTCTGCACTGTAGAGGTTCTGTGGTTCTCTGGATGCGAGGGACGAGACAACCGCTGGCATGAATGGAGATTTAAATGGTTCCCTGACTGGAACATTCCAATTGGAAATGTGGCAGTTAGGATTTGAGAGTTAAATATTGGAACAAAAACTTGTCTGTGTAATAATTAGATCTGGTTCTATCCTGTGGTGCCTGACTTTAGAGATTATAGAATCCTGACAGAAGGAGGCCATTCAGCCCATTGAATCTGCACTGACCACAATCCCATCCTGGGCCCCATCCGCATGACCCTACTTACTTACCCTACTAACCGCCCGACACTAAGGGGCAATTTAGCATGACCTATCAACCTAACCTGCACATCTTTGGACTGTGGGAGGAAACCAGAGCACCCGGAAGAAACCCACGCAGACATGGGGAGAACGTACAAACTCCACACAGACAGTGACCCAAGCCGGGAATTGAATCCGGGTCCCTGGCGCTGTGAGGCAACAGTGCTAACCACCGTGCCACCATGTCACCCCAAGAGTAAAGGAGAACAGAAAGATAACTTTTATCAGGATCATCAGAATTCACAGAAAATATCTGTCAGCAAAAGAAACCGTGAATTCTCATTTGCCTGGTAGCCATTTTCTGAGGAAGAGTAACTCTGTGGCGGGTGCTGTCATGTGTCTGAGCATATTTTCTGATCGTTTAAAACATAATTAAACTAGCACATCCCAATTGTGCAAGGAAATTGGTGGCTGATAGCAGGAAATCAAATCATAAAGTTTGTTTAAGATTTAAAATGTTTTGATTTTGAGGTCAGTGAGGTTAAATGGCTGTTAATGGATGTGTCATTGGTTGAAGCATTGCCAGAATACACTGTATATTCATAAGAAACACCTTTATTTGGTGACAGAAATGATGTGAAGGCATTGGAGCAGAAAATATTCACAAGAATGGCTCCAGGGATGAGGAACTTCAGTTGTGTAGCAAGATTAGAGAAGTTGGCATTGTTCTACTTGGAGAAGATTGAGAGGAGATTTGATGGAAGTATTTAAAATAGTGAGGAGTCTGGAGAGATTAGGAAAGGGGAGAAACTGTTCCCCTTGGTGGAAGGATTGAGAACCAACCGGGACAGATTGAAGGGAATTGGCAAACGATGCAATGGCAACACGAGGAATCTCTTTTTCACATAGTGAGTGATTAGGAGCAGGAATGCGCAGTCTGAGACCGGGCTGGAGGCAGACTCAATCAAGTAATTCATAGGAACATTGGAATTAGGAGCAGAGGTAGACAATTCAAGCCTGCTCCATCATTCAATCAGATCATGGCTGATCTCTCCCTGGTCTCAAATCCACCTCCCCACCTGTTCCCCATATTCCTTTAACCTGTTATTTATTAGAAATATATCTATCTCCTTCTTGAAACCATTCAATGATTCAGACTCCACCGTGCTATGGGGCAGTGAGTTCCAAAAATCCACCATCTTCTGTGAGAAGTAGTTCCTCCTCATCTCAGTTTTAAATCTACCGTCTCTCAACCTATATCTGTGACCTCTTGTTTGAGAAAGGATATACTGGCATTTGAGGGAGTGCAGAGGGGAATCACTCAGTTGAGTTTGGAGTTGAGAGTGTTGGCTTATGAGAACAGACTGAATAGACCAGGACTATACTCACTGGAATTCAGAAGAACGAGGGGAGATCTTAGAACATAGAACATAGAAAACTACAGCACAAACAGGCCCTTCGGCCCACAAGTTGCACTGATCATATCCCTACCTACTAGGCCTACCTATAACTCTCAATCCCATTAAATCCCATGTACTCATCCAGAATGTCTCTTAAAAGACCCTAACGAGTTCGCCTCCACCACCACCGACGGCAGCCGATTCCACTTGTTCACCACCCTCTGAGTGAAAAACTTAACCCTGACATCTCCTCTGCACCTACTCCCCAGCACCTTAAACCTGTGTCCTTTTGTAGCGATTAATGAATCGAGTACGCCTTTCTTTTCTTTTTGACTAGCCTTTCTTTTCTTTTTGGCTATATGTATATATGTATACACCCTTCCGGTGTTCTACCTGCGAAGAGTGGTTAGCACTGCTGCCTCATAGCACCAGGGGTCCGGATCGATTCCTGGCTTGGGTCACTGTGTGCATTTCCTCCGGGTGCTCCGGTTTTCTCCCACAGTCTGAAAGGCAGCTGATTAGGTGCAATGACCCGAACAGGCGCTGGAGTGTGACAGCTAGGGGAATTTCACAGTAATTTCACAGTAATTTCATTGCAGTGTTAATGTAAGACTTACTTGTGACTAATAAATAAACTTTAACTTCATATATTCCCACTGAGAGTGCACTGGGGGGGGAAGGAATGAGGGGGGTGGAATGTATAAAATGTTCGCAAATTATTAGCAGCTCAATCGTAAACTAAAAGTGTTCTCTTGTGAACATGTCTCACTAAACACTTTACTGGGTTTCACACAGCTTTCCCGACCCGATTATATGATTTGAACTTTTCTTCTGAACACCGAGAGTTAGTAGTTGTGCTTTATTTGTGAATTTAAAGGTACAACAGCCATGCATTCCTCTCAAAATCCTCATTTTCCTCAAGAAGTTCCAACATACCTCACAGGTGAGGAACAGACAATGAGCGACGAAGGGAAGGATTAGGTTCGGTGACCAAAGAATTATTCAAAGAGGTGGGTTTTGAGTAAGTTTTTAAAAGTAGGAGGGAGAAACAAAGGAACCCCAGAGAGATGTGGCTGGAGGCTCCGATATTAAGAGGAGGGTGAAGAGAAGGGGACGTGTACACAGAATAAGAAAGAAAAGAATGGGAGAGGTTGGGGCAGAGTGCAAAAAAATCATGGGGTCATGCAACAATTTGAAGATAAGAATTTAGAGTGTGAATCTGATATTTCATCGTATCATAGAATCCCTATGTGTAGAAGGAGGCAGTTCAGTCCATTGAATCTGCACCAACTCGCTGACAGAGCATCTTACCCAGGCCCTATCCCTGTAACCCCACGTATTTACCCCGCGAATCCCCCTAACCTATACATTTTGGGATACTAAGGAGCAATTCAGCATGGCCAATCCACCTAATCTGCACATTTTTGGACTGTGGCAGGAAACTGAAGCACCCAGCGGAAACCCATGCAGACACGAGGATAATGTGCAAACTCCACACAGACAGTCACCCAACGCTGGAATTGAACCTGGGTCCCTGGCGCTGTGAGGCAGCAGTGCCAACCACTGGGCCATCATCCCGTCCTGTCATGCTTTCGGTATGTGTATGTACCTGCTGGAGAATTAGTTTTCTCTTTAATGTATTCATTGCAAACACATTGCCTTTCAGTAGTGGGCGAATGGGTAAAGTCTTTAACTTACTGGATAAATGTATAAGAGGGGCGCTCCTCTGAGATTGGGTTTGAGGTGTATTGTTGGGGGTACAGTACAATACAGTGAACTTCATGTTTAACCCAAGCTCTGTCTGCCCAGTGGTTTTTGATGCCAACTCTGGAGATCTGAGGCTGAAACATTTTATTTCCCCACGCTAACATCGCTCAGCATCATAAGCATAAAATTCACAACAACAAAAATAAAGTCCTTCACTTACATATCTGGATGTTTCTTCACGGTTTTCATCATTCATATCTGTAGGATGGATTTGAGTGGCTTTGGGTCCTTTGGCATAGTGCTTTGGGAGCTGACCTCGAAATTCTGACGCAATGAACTGGAGCTGCCAGCTGATAAAACAAAAAAATAAATCCGGTTCTTCACTCAGATCTGGATTAAATGATAAAAACTATCAATCTTTAGTCTTTCTTTTACACTGGAGTGGGTTCACAGCTGTAGTGATGATTACTCATTTGGGTCAATGTGAGGTTATTGAGCGTGCAGGCTGGGCCCCTCAGCAACTGAGACAGATGGAAGCACAGGGCCACTCTCAACCTGAACAGGGAGGGGGACCTTATAGGGGGTCTTAGAAGTTGAGATCTGAGTTCTTCTGTAGTGGGGTGGCACAGTGGTTAGCACAGCTGCCTCGCAGTGCCAGGGTCCCGAGTTTGATTCCCAGCTTGGGTCACTATCTGTGCAGAGTCTGCACGTTCTCCCCATGTCTGCGTGGGTTTCCTCCGGTTTCTTCCATAGTCCAAAAGGCGTACCAGTTAGGTGGATTGGCCATGCTAAATTCTCCCTCTTTGTACCCGAACGGGCGCTGGAGCATGGTGACTGGGGGATTTTCACAGAAACGTCATTGCAGTGTTAATGTAAGCCTATTTGTGACACTAATAAGTAGACTTTACAACTTTAAGGTATGTGACACAGCAAGGCTACCAAATCCAAAGGAGGAGAAAGCCAAATAAGTGAATCTATGATGTAGATGGTACGTGTTTTGGAGATATTGAAATATACAAGGTTCCTGTGTTCAGAAGTACAATTCAATAAAAGAATGGGTAGCAGTGGAATTCATACTAACCAGAAGCAAAGCAGAAGTCCTCAATTTTGTTCATGATGACAATGGCATCAATCACAAATATACCACTTTCTGCATGTACTTTGGTGGATGTCATTGCTTCTACTGTACACTTGGAAGTAGAATAGCTCAGTTGCTATGTGAGCTCTGGGCTGGGAGATATTGGCCTTGCAGAGTTCACACATCCTTTCATGCTTTGCAGGTTGGCAAAGTTGGCTCCGTGTGGGAAGCAAACAGGATGACACAGGAAGAATTCGTTGTCACATCAAAATAAAAAGTTACCAATAGCATTCAGCAAGTTTGGGCAGCATCTCTGGAGAAGATGGGGCAGCGAGCTAGCTCACGGTGGCACAGTAGTTAGCACTGCTGCCTCACAGCACCAGGGACCCGGGTTCAATTCTCACCTTGGGTGACTGTGCAGAGTCTGCACGTTCTCCCTGTGTCTGTGTGGGTTTCCTCCGGGTGCTCCGGTTTCCTCCCATATTCCAGAGCTGTGAGAGTTAGGTTGATTGGCCATCAGTAACAGGGTTAGGCATAAGCTAAACAAGCTATAGCTTAGGGTCTCACAGTCTGCAGGGCCTCACAAAATTTCAGAAGGTTTACAATGAAGAGAACATGTAAGAGCATTTTACATTAATAAAAGTGATCCTGATTACTTATTTTGTCAGCATTTTGTATCTATATTAAAGTATCTTAAAACTATTTTTAAAATTACATTTAAGTATTGTTTCCAGGATGTACTATATTATAATCTATGAGAGAGATCAAGCCAGCCAAATGATAAATATGTCATCAGTAAATGCATTCATTTGAAAATAATTTGTATTTTTCACTTTAAATACTTTGCTATTAAATAATTAAAAGGCATAATTATGTTTTCAATTTTTTTGTGGCAACCCAAGGTCCTGTTTTGGTACACACCTTTGTGAGACCTTTTGGTGTAACTTTTTAACAAGGGGCCTCACCAAGTCTAAATCCGGCACTGTTGGCCAAGCTAAATTAGCCTGTAGTGTCAGGGGAATTAGCAGGGTAATTGCGTAGGATTTTGGGGTAGGGCTAGGGTGAGTTTGTGTTCGGTGAAGACTTGATGGGCCAAATGGCCTCCTTCTGCACTGTAGGGATTCTATGATGCTAACATGTTAGCTTTGGCTCGTTTTGCTGAACAGTTAACCTGTCTTGCAGGTGTTGTCTCATGGATATAAGTTGGGCAAGACAACAAGGGAACTCGCTGTTCTTCTTTGAACAGTGCCGCAGGTTTGGTTACGTTTGCCTGTGAGGGCAGGGAAGGGCTTTGGTTGAATGTGTCACGTGGTGAGTGGGTCTCCTGTCCATTTAAATCTATCTCCTTCCTCCGCTCAGAATCCGGGCTATTATTGGACATCGTGCCTAAGTGGTAGAGGGAACACAAGGAAGAACTTCAACTAAAAGGGAAAAGTCAACGTTAATGGAAAATTTAAAGTAGCCTTCAATCTTACCCTGACAGTTTACCAAAATAAATCGTGTGAAATGTAACAAACTGCAGACACGACACATTCAAACTTACAGTGTATGCTCCCTTTGCTGTTGTGCGTGTCTTATTTTTTTTTAAAGCCTTATTTTAAAATGTCAAAGTCCTTGGTTGAAGGACAATCAAGGCCAGCAGATGGGAATAAATTCGCTGTGTTCCACTTTCGAGATATGTAATCACCATGAGTCACGTCCATTAGTCAGCAGAGTTAAGTCTCTTATGGGTGCTGGAGGGACAGTCTTTCATTTTAAATCGTCTTCAGTTCGTTTTTGATAAAATGTACAGAGTTATAAAGTAGGACGTGGGGTTACAGGGATAGGGGGTGGATAAGATGTTCTGTTGGAGAGTTAGTGCAGACTCAATAGGCTGAATGGCCTCATTCTGCACAGAGGCATTCGATGATTTTATGAAGTATCAACTTCATACTCTAAATTCTTCAAATTGTTGCATGACCTCACCCCATGTTTAAAGAACATAAGAACATAAGAAATAGGAGCAGGAGTAGGCCATCAAGCCCTTCGAGCCTGCCCCGCCATTCAATAAGATCATGGCTGATCTGTCGTGGCTCAGTTCCACTTTCCCGCCCTCTCCCCATAACCCTTAATCCCCTCTCTTATCAAAAACCCATCAACCCGCGTCTTAAAAATATTTAGCGAGGCAGCCTCCACCACTTCAACGGGCAGAGAATTCCAGAGATTCACCACCCTTTGAGTGAAGAAGTTCCTCCTCAACTCCGTTCTAAACCGCCTCCCCTTTATCTTGAGGCTGTGCCCCCTAGTCCTACTGTCTTTTTTGAGCGGGAAGAGTCTCTCCACCTCTATCCTATCCATCCCATTCATCATCTTATACGTCTCAATGAGATCTCCCCTCATTCTTCTAAACTCTAACGAGTACAAGCCTAGTTTATTCAGCCTCTCCTCATAGCTCAACCCCCTCAACTCCGGTATCAGCCTAGTAAACCTCCTCTGCACTCCCTCCAAGGCCAAAATATCTTTGCGCAGGTGCGGCGCCCAAAACTGCACACAGTACTCCAGCTGCGGCCTCACCAATGCCCTATACAGCTGCAGCAAGACCTCCCTACTTTTATATTGGAGACGAACGAAGCAAGATTTTTTACACAGAAGGTGGTGGGTGCCTGGAACTTGTTGCCTGGGGAGATAGTGAAGCAGATACAATAATGACTTTTAAGGGCATCTGGACAAATAATGAATAGGATGGGAATAGAGGGATATGGTCCCCAGAAGGATAGGGGCTTTTAGCTCAGATGGGCAGCATGGTTGGTGCAGGCTTGGAGGGCCAAAAGGCCTGTCCCTGTGCTAATTTTCTTCATTCTTTGTTATGTTTGAACCCTCCTTCAGTCTCTCTCATACTTCTCTGTCTTATGCTGTGTGCACATCCCCTTTTCTTCACCCTCCTATTAATATCAGAGCCTCCAGCCACATCTCTCTGGCATTCCATCCATAAGCCTTTGCTCCTCCCTCCTAGAAATGTCATAGAAATCATAGAAACCCTACAGTACAGAAAGAGACCATTCGGCCCATTGAGTCTGCGCCAACCACAATCCCACCCAGGCCCTATCCCCATATCCCTTCATATTTTACCCACTAATCCCTCTAACCTACACATCTCAAGACACTAAGGGGCAATTTTAGCATGGCCAAACAACCTAACCTGCATATCTTTGGACTGTGGAAGGAAACCAGAGTACCTGGAGGAAACCCACGCAGACACGAGGAGAATATGCAAACTCCACACAGACATTGACCCAAGCCGGGAATTGAACCCAGGTCCCCGGAGCTGTGAAGCAGCAGTGCTAACCACTGTGCTACCATGCTACCTCCACCTTTTAAAGAATTTATCAAAACCCACAGGGCTCCATGCTGAGCCCCCTATTGTTCCCTATTTATATAAATGACATCGATGACTATGTGAGGGGTAGGATCAGTAAGTTTGCCGATGACACAAAGATTGGCCAGGTCATTAACAGTGAGGTTGAGTGTCTTGGGTTACAGGAAGATATGGACAAGATGGTCAAATAGGCGAGTAAGTGGCAGATGGAACTCAACCCTGAAAAGTGTGAGGTGATACACTCTGAAAGGAATAATTTGACAAGGAAGTATATTACGAAAGGCCTGACACTGGGAAGTTCCAAACAACAAAGGGACCTTGGAGTGTTTGTCCATAGATCTCTGAAGGCAGAAAAACAGGTTCACAGAGTGGCAAAAAAGGCATATCGCACACTCGCCTTTGTCAATCGGGGTAAAGATTACAAACGCAGGGAAGTCATTTCGGAGTTGTATCGAACTTTGGTGAGACCACAGCTGGAGTATCGTGTGCAGTTCTGATCGCCACATTATAGAAAGGATGTGATTGCACTAGAGGGAGATTGACCAGGATGCTGCATGGGATGGAATATTTAAGAGAGGTTGGATAGGCTTGGGATGTTTTCTGTGGAGCAGAGAGACTGAGGGGGTGACCTAATTGAGGTGGTCAAGATTATGAGGGGCATGGTGAGGATGGATAGGGAGCAGCTGTTCCCTTTAGTTGGAGGGTCAGTTACAAGGAGACACAAGTTAAAAGTGAGGGGTGGGAGGTTTAGGGGGGATTTGAGGAAAAATGTTTTTAGCCAGAGGGTGGTGACAGTCTGGAATGCGCTGGCTCAGAGGGTGGTGGAGGAAGGATGCTTCACATCCTTTAAAACAGGATTTGTTCCTGGGGCGAACAGGGTTGGAGAATCACCACCGGGGTTGAAATTCCAGGTCTGAAACACAAACTTCGCAGATGCTGCCTGAGTGTTTCTGGTTTTATCTCAAGAAGTGGGAGTCTGGCAGTTAGATGAAAAAATGCCAAGACTGCTTACTTCTGGTACATGGTCGCAGTCCAAGAACTAAACCAGCTTAGTCAGTCAATTACTGAATGGTCAACAGTTTCTTCTTTCGTAACCAATTTCCATGATAATACACAGGAGCTCTGACAATACATTGCAGGTCAGGCGGCACAGTGGGTAATGAGCCTGTTTCTGGGTCAGAAATTCCAGGTTCAAGTCCCACCCCGATGGCCAAGGAAGATAGGTTCATAAATCAAAAGAGAAAAAGCTGGAAAATCTCAGCAGGTCTGGCAGCATCAGTAAGGAGAGAAGAGATGCTGCCAGATCTACTGAAATTTTCAGTGTTTTCTCTTTTGGTTTCAGATTCCAACATCTGCAGTAATTTGGTTTTCTGAAGATGTGCTCATAATGAGGACAGGTTGAATGTCTCCTTCCAACACACACTAATGGCAGGTTTAATTTAGTTGTTTATTTCTTAGTGTTGCGTGTAGGCCTGCATTAAAACTGCAATGAAGGTACTGTGAAAATCCCCTAGTCGCCACACTCCGTCGCATGTTCGGGTACACTGAAGGAGAATTTAGCATGGTCCATGCACTTAACCAGCACGCCTTTTTTGGGCTGTGGGAGCAAACTGCAAGGAACCCACTCTGACGTGGGAGAACGTGCAGACTCCGTACAGATAGTGACCCAAGCCGGGAATCAAACCCGGATCCCTGGCGCTGTGAGGCTAACCATAGTGCCACCACCGTCAGTGGTGAGAGCGGGAGAGATTCCTGGTCAGCTGGGTCAATGTTGGAGCCTCTACCAGCCCCAGCCCCAATTCCAGACTGCAACGTGCAGGGTTGCCATAGCAACTCGGGATTCCTGAAGAAACTGCGACACACCATCACTTATAAAACTGAAGAGGAATCGCACAGAGGAAGACTGAGAGTTACAAAGCAGCGCTGACACTAAGCCTGTGCAGCATTCCCTGATTCCGGTTACAGCATACAGTCCGCAATCTGCTCAACCCAATGATTTTTCAATTCTTTCTTTGTTGTCAGTGAAGTCGGCATCTCCCAATTACTCTTAACAAGGTGGTAGTGAGCTGCATTCTTTAACCACTGTCGTTTCTATGGTGAATGTACTCCCATAGACAGGATGCTGTGAGACCTGAGACAGGGGATTACAGGAAATGTGCTCATTCAATGTTGATTCTTCAGCTAGAAGATAAATGCAGCAGCTCGAGATGGCCTTTCCTCAGGGACAGAAAATTATAAATAAATTACTATTAGAGGATATGGCAGAGAGTTAAAATGAGGCATGCATGCATGCGTGTGTGCAATAGTAAAAATGTGTGCATACATGCGCATGCTTGCATGTGTGTGCATGCACATGTCTGTCTGCATGTGTGCGAATATCTACATTTGCATGTCTGTGCATCTGCACGCCTGCGCTTGTGTGTCTGCATGTGCACAAGTGTCTGTGTACCTACGTGTGAATGCTTCTGTGTGCCTACATGTGTGCTAGTGTGAGTGCGTCTGCATGTGTGTGAGAGTGTGTGCCTACATGTGTGCGAGTGTGTGTGCTTCTGCATGCATGCGCATGTCTGTGTGCGTGTCTGCATGTGTGCAAGTGTTTGCATGTGTACAAGTGTGTGCATGTCTGCACAGGTGCGGGTGTGTATGTGTGCCTGATTATGTGTGCTTCTGCATGCAAGTCTCTGTGTGCCTACATGTGTGTGTGTGTGTGTCTGCATGTGTGCAAGTGTTTACATGTCTGCGAGTGTGTGCATGTCTGCATGTGAGTGTGTGTGCGAGTGTCTGCATGCATGTGAGCATGTGTGTTGTAGGGAGTGTCAAAAATACAAATATTTTAAAGAATGGACAAACATACTATTTAGTGCTTTCGCTGAAAATGTTGATAACACGTGATTTTTAAAAATGTCGAAATATCTCCACCGAGAAGGGAGGAGAATCCGAAACTCACCACATACCAAAAATACTTGGATTGTTGGTAAAGAGCCTTATACATGAACTGGAATTGGGCTGTATTGCTCGATTGCAGATAACATGCGCACAATGGGCCAAATGGTCTCCTTCCATATCATTTCTATCATTTTGTGTTTCCAGAAAAGAAAAAGATATATCTATTCCAGTCCTAAATAAACTCATCCCTTCTAATGAAGAACAGCTGATCTCCTCCAACAGTATTTCATTAATAGGACTATAGTAACACATGAAATATTTTTACTATTTAACAGATAAAATTAACTTTTATTTGACATTTAGGATATAATGATTTTCAGTAAATTTGCATGATCTGATTGAAAAGAGCCTGCATTAGACAGATGTGTTACCCACTGAACACAAACAGTAATAAATTAGGGCTGAACTTTAGCACTGGGTGTCACATTCTCCGACCTTGCTGGTGTGAACGGCTGGTAAGATCGCTCCCAGTGTCACATACTGGCCAACATTTTAAATGTAATCTTGGTTGGCTAAGTTTTCAGGGCGTCAGGGAATCCAGCAGCTAAAGGGAGACAAGGACAGCTGCATCCCAGGAGGGTAAATGCTGTCCCAATGCTAGATTCAGTTTACCCTTCATAAACCCTGCGTGTGATCAGACAGTGAAACCTCCCCAGCCCCCTCGACATGGGCACAGCTGCTTCTCCCTCCTTCTCGTCCCACAACCCACCAACCTTTCCGATCTCACTCGACCCCAATCTCCAATCTTATTCTGGCCTCTGACCAGCCCTCTGGTTCCCCATTCTCCCCGCTTGATCAGAATCCCAATCTTTCCTCCAGGCTCCCTGCCTTTCCTCTGTCCTCCAATTGCTGGCCCCTACATCCTTCCAGATTCCAGCCCCTCCCCCCACTACCTCCCCAACTCCACACCCTCCTCTCTCCAACTGCAGCCCGGTGAAGATTCTCGACCTGCCCAGCAGCCATTCACCCTCTCCATCTGATAGGCCGTGGCCATGAAGTGGAGATTAAAGATTGACCACCAGGCCCCAGCTGTCAAAGTTGGCTGGGCCTTCGGAAAGCTTCCAGTGCCAGGGACCTGGGGTCGACTCCCGGCTTGGGTCACTGTCTGTGTGGAGTTTGCACTTTCTCCCTGTGTCTGTGTGGGTTTCCTCTAGATGCTCTGGTTTCCTCCCATACTCCAAAGATGTGAAGGTTAGGTGGATTGTCTGTGCTAAACTGCCCATTAGTCTCCAAAGATGTGAAGGTTAGGTGGACAAAAATAGAAATATTTTAAAGAATGGACAAGCATACTATTTAGCGCTTTAGCTGAAAATGTTGATAACACGTGATCTAAAGACTTCTAAAAATCAAGAAATATCTCCATCCAGAAGGTAGGAGAATCTGACACTCATCACATTCCAAAAATACTTGGCCTGTTGGTGAAATAATGCCTCTTAATCAGGCCCCTTAGTGTCAGGGGGAGTAGCTAAGGTAAATGCATGGGGATTATGGGGAAAGGGCCTGGGTGGGATTGTGATCGGTGAAGACTCAATGGGCTGAATGGCCTCCTGCACTGTAGGATTCTTTGATTCTATAATTGCAGATCTCCTGACTCTAAAGCAGCCCTCCCCATCTCCAGCTTTATCACCGACCCCCAATGTCTAACCATCACAGAGCCAAGGACCAGGAAGTAAAATCACTCACTTGTCAGGCAGGAGAAAGCTACTGGGAAAGCGATACCACTCTTTCCCAACGCAGACATTGACGGGTCTCCCCTCCGGCACTGTGTGAATGCTCGGGTCTGTCGCAATCCTGTGAAATTCTGGATATAGGTCGAGTGGGGCGTGGTAACCTGTGAGCCAACAACGAGACAGCGTGATGGACATGCCTGCTGCAACCTCAATCTATCTGGCCCTTTAGGCGAACGTTTCAAAAAATATGTAGACAGATATCATTTGCAAATTTCTTATTCATCACATTAGGGCAGCATGGTAGCACAGTGGTTTGTGCTGCTGCCTCACGGCGCCAGGGATCCAGGTTCGATTCCCGGCTTGAATCACTGTCTGTGCAGAGTCTGCACGTTCTCCCCGTGTCTGTGTGGGTTTCCTCCGGGTGCTATGGTTTCCTCCCACAGTCTGAAAGACATACTGGTTAGGTGCACCCAAACAGGCACCGGAGTGCGGCAACTAGGGGATTTTCACAGTGACCTCATTGCAGTGTTAATGTAAGCCTCCTTGTGACACTAATAAACAAATATTAAATTTTAAACAAAAGACAAAATTCCTAATGCACAATTGAATCAGGCGGTGGGGTGGGCAGTGGGGCAGCGGTTGGGAGGCATGCGTGGGAAAAAAACATTTGTTCCGCACATAAACTCCACATACACCTCCGGCCACACTAACCTCTGAACAAAGCCACTGAACGAGAGAGAGAAAGAAATCCAAACAGGATGACGGTACCCAAAGCAAGCCAATTGGAGGAGATTGTATAATGCTCTAGACGGTAACGCTGGAATAAGAAATGATAGCACTTCTGTAAAAAGAAGAAAATTACCACCATTAATAAGTATCATGGATCAGAAAGGGGAGTATTATAAATCCTTTCAACGATATAAATCCCCATCAATATTTACCTCAACGCCAATACCGAAATACCATACAAAAACAGGAAATGCTGGAAAATCTCAGCAGGTCTGACAGCATCTGTGGAGAGAGAATGGAGCCAACGTTTCGAATCAGGATACCCCTTCGCCAGAGCTGGCTCTGTCAGACCTGCTGAGATTTCCCTGCATTTTTCTGTTTTTGTTTCAGATTCCAGCTTCTACAGTATTTGCATTTACCTAAATATCATAGACAGGCTCAGAACTTTCTAATTATCATAGAATCCCTACAGTGCAGAAACAGACCATTCAGCCTTTCACGTCTGCTATGACTCTCCAAAAGAGCGTCAGGGTCCCGGGTGGGTTCACTGTCTGTGTGGAGTTTGAACGTTCTCCCCATGTCTGCGTGGGTTTTCTCTGGGTGCTCCGGTTTCCTCCCACAGTACAAAGATGTGCTGGTTAGGTCGATTGGCCATGCTAAATTAACCCTAGTGTCAAGGGATTAGCAGGGTACATAAGAACATAAGAACATAAGAAATAGGAGCAGGAGTAGGCCATCTAGCCCTTCGAGCCTGCCCCGCCATTCAATAAGATCATGGCTGATCTGTCGTGGCTCAGTTCCACTTTCCCGCCCTCTCCCCATAACCCTTAATCCCTTCTCTTATCAAAAACCCATCAACCCGCTTCTTAAAAATATTTAGCGAGGCAGCCTCCACCACTTCAACGGGCAGAGAATTCCAGAGATTCACCACCCTTTGAGTGAAGAAGTTCCTCCTCAACTCCGTTCTAAACCGCCTCCCCTTTATCTTGAGGCTGTGCCCCCTAGTCCTACTGTCTTTTTTGAGCGGGAAGAGTCTCTCCACCTCTATCCTATCCATCCCATTCATCATCTTATACGTCTCAATGAGATCTCCCCTCATTCTTCTAAACTTTAACGAGTACAAGCCTAGTTTATTCAGCCTCTCCTCATAGCTCAATCCCCTCAACTCCGGTATCAGCCTAGTAAACCTCCTCTGCACTCCCTCCAGGGCCAAAATATCCTTGCGCAGGTGCGGCGCCCAAAACTGCACACAGTACTCCAGCTGCGGCCTCACCAATGCCCTATACAGCTGCAGCAAGACCTCCCTACTTTTATATTCAATCCCCCTCGCTATGAAGGCCAGCATCCCATTCGCCTTCCTGACCACCTGCTGCACCTGCAAGCTGGGTTTTTGCGATTCATGCACAAGGACCCCGAGGTCCCTCTGCACCGTCGCCTGCTGCAGTTTTTCGCCACGTAAGTAATAGTCCTTCCTACCATTCTTCCTACCAAAGTGGACCACCTCACACTTGCCAACATTAAATTCCATTTGCCATTAAACGTGTAAGGTTACGGGAATAGAGCCTGGGTGAAATTGTGGTCGGTGCAGGCTTGATGGGCTAAACAGCCTCTTTTTGCATTGTAGAGACTCTATGATTCTATGACAAGAGAGAAAAAAAAGAGGTCGGAATGTCTTAGAGAAGTGCTCTTAGCAAAAGGCTCTCTTCTCTGTCTGTCAGTCAGCTGCTCTCAGCCACACTCCCCATCTTCCATCAAAAGATTTGGCGTGTGTCTGAGTCACTGCTTGGGCTGTCACTTGGCTGCCTCTTAAGCTACATGATTGATGCAGCCCCTGAGTAAAGTTCGGGTCCAAAATCGCGAACCTGCACCAGGCTAGGAATTAATACAGAACTTCGGCAATCTCCTAGCAAGCAGGAAATATTGTAATCTTGTGTAAATAGAGAGAGAGAGATGAAGGGGCACTTTGTACAGTCTTATCTTTCCCATTCCTTCAAGGGATCAAAACCAGTTCATCAGTACCTTTAGTCAAGCAGTATAACATACACTTCACTGTGTTTTCAACATCACTGAAGCACAACCAATAGACAAATAAGCTTTAAGAGGACAGATTATGTTTATGGGCTTACTCGGGGGGATGGCTGAGTTCAGTTGTGTTGTACTCAATGTTTCAAAAGAATAAGGCAAAGGTTGTCAGGCGCGCCACTGACTTGTTTTTGTCCCTTTCAGCACATTGCGGAGAGATTGGAAAACGGAAGTCAGAACGAGTGGATTGGAATAGATGTTAAATTTCAGAACAAAAAATGATTACCCAAAAAAGGAAGAATATTCGGGTAAATGGGGGCATGTGTGGATGAGGGAACAGTCTTCTTCCTTCAAGGTATGGCGATGCCAGCATCGGGCTGGGGTGGGCATAGTAAGCATCCAAACTTCACTCAGGGGCTGCATCAATCATGTAGCTTAAGAGGCAGCCAAATGACAGCCCAGCAGTGACTCAGGCACGAGCTAAATCTTGCAATGGGAAATAGGGAGTGTGGCTGAGAGCAGCTGACTGACAGACAGAGAGCCTCTTGCTAAGAGCTCTTCCCTAAGACATTCCGACCTCTTTTTTTTCTCTCTTCTCATTGAATCATAGAGTCTCTACAACGAACATAGAACATAGAACACTACAGCACAAACAGGCCCTTCGGCCCACAAGTTGCGCCGATCACATCTACACCTACCAAGCCATAGAACTATCTGTAACTCCCAATGCCATTAGATCCCATATACTCATCCAGAAGTCTTTTAAAAGACCACAGTGAGTTCGCCTCTACCACCACCGATGGCAGCCGATTCCACTCACTCACCACCCTCTGAGTGAAAAACTTACCTCTAACATCTCCTCTGTACTTGCTTCCCTGCACCTTAAACACCAATGCAGAAGGCGGCCATTCAGCCCATCAAATCTGCACTGACCACAATTCCACCCAGGCGCAATTCCTGTAACCCCACGCATTTACCCTGCTAATCCCCTGACACTGGGGTCAGGCTGAAGGAGGCTGATGAAGGAACAGCGCTCATGATTCCCAAATAAATCCGTTGGACTTTAACCTGGTGCTGTGAGACTGCTTACTGTTCTTCCTTCAAATACTCAATGAGTTGCTGCATATTTCCTGCTTTTTCCGCTCGTATTGCCTCCACATCTTTAATAGATCCTTTCCTATCTGCTCGTATGTATCCTTGACGACAAATTTATAATTGCTGCAATTTTGCTGCCCCACCAACAACCCACTCCCCCCACCCCGGCCACGAGTTTCCCAACATGGAGGGGTGCATGCAATGGGCCAGTCCAATTGACAATGGTGGGACTATAAGATCCCACTGACAGCAAGCGGCTCACGGTCTCACACCACCACGAAACACACTGTGGAAGGGGGAGGCAAGTCCTCCCCCCCCGCCAATTGCTTTCAAACACATTAGAAATGCTTACATCCCCATTGAAAAAATATCCACATGACCCGCAGCTGCAATGTACTCTAATGCTACAAGCTATAGGATCTCCACTCTGTTTAACTGCACTGGACGCTTTGACACCTGTTTCCAATCCATCTGCCCTGCAGAAGCACCTCACTATTCACGGTTACAGACTGCCTCTGCACCATTTTCTGTTAGACCAATGGAACTCGGAGGAGACATCTGATGAAATTGCATCTGCAGATGGCCAACGGTTGACAGTAGGATTGGAGAGAAGTTTTTTTTTATTTCTCCCACAGCTGAATCTGTTGTTAAATAGAACTCCATCTGCCCAGTTCATTGAGCTGACCCCTCGTTTCCATCTTATGCCAATTCTAACTGGAGGAATAAACTTAACACGCTGCCTGATAGATAAAACACAGACTGCTGGAATATTCAAATCCCCCTTCTCAAACAGACAGCTCTGTGATTTTTATCCTCTGGTTTTGATAGGATGAACCCACAGGTCAACTAGTTGCAATTCACAATTTTAAAAATATTTTAATGGTTCTCACTGCGTCCAAGAAACTACAAAAGATCGTTACTCAAGCGCTAATGTCCAGAAAACAAAATAAACTGGCTAAAAAGAATGGCAGCATCCACAGCCGGCGAAACCGAGTTATTGGCCGGATTTTTCTAGCCATTCATGCCCTGCTGTCACTGCCACCGAGGATGGAGAATGTGGCGCTCCATTCACTGCAGCGGGACTGGAGAATCCCACCAGTGCGAACAGCCGGAAAATTCTGGCCATCGTTTGAGGCTGACGACCACTCACGTGATTTGTTAACTTGTTTCTCCGTCTGCATTTGAATATTTCCAGAATCTTCTGTTGTTTTCATTATTTATGTATTTGATTTTCGGCGTCCACAGTATTTGGCTAAAGGAAATACCGAACGCACAATTTGATGTGATTTACTATTGTGATATATATTATACAGTGAAAAGTATTGATTATTTATTTATTTATTTTATATTTATACTACAAAAGATTGTTACTCAAGCATTATTGTCCAGAAAACAAAATAAACCGGCTAAAAAGAATGGACATATGCAGTAAGTCTGGCAGCATCCGTAGTGAGCAAAACGGAGTTATTGGCTGGACATTTCCAATCATTCACGTCCTGCCCCCTAAATGTAGCCCAATCCATTACGCAAACCAGCCTCCCATTCATTGACTCTGTCTACACTTCCCGCTGCCTCGGCAAAGCAGCCAGCATAATCAAGGGCCCCACTCCCCCGGGCATTCTCTCTTCCATCTTCTTCTGTCAGGAAAAGGATACAAAAGTCTGAGGTCACATATCAACCATCTCAATCACAGCTTCTTCCCTGCTGCCATCAGACTTTTGAACCTTGTATTAAGTTGATCTTTCTCCACACCCTCGCTATGACTGTAACACTACATTCTACACTCTCTTGTTTCCTTCTCTATGAATGGTACACTTTGTATAGCATGCAAGAAACAATACTTTTCACTGTATAATACATGTCACAATAATAAATCACATCAAATTGTCCCTTTAGCCAGAAGCCAAATACTGCGGATGCCGAAAATCAAACATATAAATAATAAAAACAATAGAAAATTCTGGAAATATTCAAATGAGGAGGGAGAAACAAGTTTACAAATCACATGAATGGTCGTCAGCCTCAAACAATGGCCATAATTTTCTGGCTGTTCCCGCTGGTGGGATTCTCCAGTCCCGCTGCAGTGAATGGAGCGCCACATTCTCCATCCTTGGTGGCAGTGACAACAGGGCATGAATGGCTAGAAAAATCCAGTCAATAACTCTGTTCCCCCCTCCACCCCTGCGGATGCTGCCATTCTTTTTAGCCAGTTTATTTTGTTTTCTGGACAGTAGTGCTTGAGTAACAACTTTCTCCGTCTTAAACACTCCTTTCAGGAACTGAAGATGACCTGCATCAACTCCAGATGAAGGATGACCTACAGTTCCATGGGTCTGAGATGGCTGATAGGTCCAATGCATGACTTGCAGACTCAATCACCTGTGGGATTTGGGCGGGTCAGGTATTTCTCTCTCACTCTAATAATACTATATTGGTAGGAATATAGGTCACCATTGAACTAGAAGCCCTCTGCCAAAGGGAAATGATTACTTGCCTGCCTTCCTGCTGTCCATCCCAACCAATACTATATTAATGGGTCCTTGTGCAAATTAAAATGGCACCCTGAAGACCAGTATTATGTTTTGAAACGTTAATATGCAGGAAGGCCACAGCAAGAAATGACCCAACAAGGCTGGTTGGCTGAGTTGTTTAGATGGTCAGTGTGAATTAGATTGATACCAACAGCACTGGGTTCAATTCTCATTCCAACTGGGGTAGATCTGGTACTTGCTTCCTTGTCCTACCCATGGAGGAGATCATGGCATTTTAGGTCAGACCTGCCTTTGGGCATAGAACTCAACAATAGGAATTATTTTTTAGGGGGTTTTGGTATGGCACAGTGGTTAGCGCTGCTGCCTCATAACCAGGGACCCGGGTTTTATTCTGGCCTCGGGTCACCATCTGTGCAGAGATTGCACATTCTCCTCATGTCTGTGTGGGTTTCCTCTGGGTGCTCCGGTTTCCTCCCACTGTCCAAAGTTGTGTGGGTTAGGTTGATTGGGCATGTCCCTTAGTGCCTGGGAAACTAGCAGGGTGAACACATGGGGTTGTGGCGATAGGGTGGGATTGTTGTTGGTGTCGGCTCAATGGGCTGAATGGCCTCCTTCTGCGCTATAGGGATTCAAGGCTGTTCTATCCCACAAGTCATACCCAGTCTTTCCCTTCACTGGCTCAGATCCCATTGATCCTGCTGATGGAAATAGGAGCAAAGAGAATATAGCTGCTACTGGGACTCTGCTCATTTTACTTTCCAGGCATTTCCAGCATGTTGGAGTTTGCGTTCCTTTTTAAGACGGCTAAAATTTATTTCCATCGTTAATCATTTGCACTTCTCTGGGGATGCAGTTAAAATGTCATATTTGTGTAAAAATGACAAATAACGCAGGATTGATGGATTTATACTGTACCGTGAATTTTACTGGTGCATTCTGAACAGCACGCATTAATCCACTGCATCATTTATCAATATGATCTTGATGTTGTTAGCCCCTTGGGGAGTCCACCTTACAGCACATGCACACAACTAGACCATAATTCCCATGCAGTGTCAACTCAGCTTTGAAAATTCTAGCAGATTCTCTATGAAACTTCACGCTGTTAGTAATCTGAAGCTGGTATTTCCCCCCAGTCTTGTTTCCCCCCACACCCTCCCACTCTCCCACCATCATCACCTTCCCTATAAAACATTGAGAAAGTGGTCAGTCCTGTTTGCATTCACCAACCGAAATCTCAAGGGGGCAAACTCTGAATTTATCAGAGGAATTTTCTCCTAGCTGCACGTTCGCAGTCCAACGTAAAAATGTGTGGGCTGCTGCCAGGGGACACTCACCATCCTCGGATTGTTTCAAAGTATAAAAGCAGCCTCCAAGCGAGGCAGGATGATTTGTACAGCACCTATTGTGGTCCCAGGACATTCCCAAAGTGCTTCACAGCCAAAAGCTTTACAGAATTACTTTTGAAGTGTAGTCACTGTTGTGATGTCGGAAATACAGCAGCAAGGTCCGACAGTAACTGCACGGTGACAAGTTGCTGATCTATTTCAGTGCTGTTGGGTTGTTTACATTAGCTGCGCCGTGGGGGAGAAGGTCGCTGCTCTTCCCCATAGTGGCGACAGGATCCACCTGGGAGGAAGTACAGGGCTGAGATTTATTGTCTTTAAGGACAGGACCTCCAACAGTTCTGCACCCTTTCAGTACAGCACTCGTCTCTGGAGTGGGAATTGAACCTACAGCCTTCTGACTCAGGAAGTATGCCACCCACTGATCCACTGACTACATTCTCCAACTTTGCATGTAGCGCAGCAGCAACCACTTATCGCAGTTGACAAAACTGCTTCACTGTAGCGCATTTTGTGTGTATGTGTATTTGTGTGTGCGTGTATGTGTATTTGTGTGTGTGCTTGAGAGAGAGTATGTATGTGTGCGTGTTTGTGTGTCTGAGAGTCAATGTGTGCATGAGTTTGGGAGAATGTGTGCGTGTGTGTGTGTGTGTGTGTGTGTGTGTTCATGTGTTTGTGTGTGTGTGTGTGTCTGTGTATGAGTTTGGGAGTGTGTGTGTGTGTGTATGCGTGTGTATGAGTTTGGGATTGTGTGCACGCATGTGTGTGTAGGAATTTGGGAGTGTTTTGTGTGCATGCATGTATATGCATGTGTGTGAGAGACAGACTTTACACTAATGAAGATTGGAAAATAAAAGTTAATCTCATATTGCAAAGTGTTGCCAAAAGATTTAGTCTTAAACAAGTTACCTTCCAAACAGCTGCCTAAGATGATTTCTTTCCCAAAACTTTATTAATTTCCAAGTTGAAACTGACTGAAGATATTCAGAAATTCAGAAAGAGCAACATCAAACATTCACCCCTGTCATTTCTAATGCAGTTTAGTTGGAAAGATGGAGAGTCCAATTCAATAATTAAACTCTGTCATATTTTGGGTTGTGTGACATTGCATCACATTTCATTCCGCCTGCCCTTTAATTTGAAAGTATTTATTTGGGGAGTTTTCTCTTTAAACATAAAGAATCCTTAAATGGATTTCGGCACTGCCCTGATTCCATGTCTCCGTAACAGGCCACATGGAAGTGCTCGAGGCCACAGCAAAGTCAGTCAGTCCTCACTGGGAGCTTGGGAGTCATGATGTGGGTATGCCGGCGTTGGACTGGCGTAAACACAGTAAAAAGTCTGACAACACCAGGTTTTAGTCCAACCTATTTATTTGATAATATTCTCACAAGCCTGACGAAGAGGGTAACCCCTCAAAAGCTTGTGAGAATATTATCAAATAAATAGGTTGGACTAAAACCTGGTGTTGTCAGACTTTTTACTGAGCTTGGGAGTCAACAAGTTTCAAATAATTATACAGACAGAGATGATGGGCATGTCTGGAAAATCCTGGTGCACCACACATTTCAGCATCTCCTACGAATGTGCTTACACAACTTGCACTGGATGGCAGACAGCACATGCCATGAGCTCAGCATTGCAGGGTAGGGTCCATTTTCAAGCTCAAACACATCACAAACAATCCAGGCAGTGTGGCAAAAACTCAACCCAGGATTTAAAGATTAGCAGACGCCCGGCATACTGAACAGTGGGATTATGTGGTATTTGAGCCCTTACTGTCTGCTGGAATGGTGCAATAGTGCGGCGGTGTATCCACTACTGAACCCTAAAGTCAGGAGTTCAGACCTCACCATGGAAAATTTAACTCCACAAATCTGGTCGCTTATGGGAAGGCATGGTCGCATAGTGGTTAACACTGTTGCCTCACAGCACCAGGGAGCCGGGTTCGATTCCCAGCTTGGATCAGCACCTGTGTGGAGTCTGCTTGTTCTCCCCGTGTCTGCGTGGGTTTCCTCCAGGTGCTCTGGTTTCCTCCCACAGTCTGAAAGATGTGCAGGTTAGGTGCATTGGCCATGCTGAATTCTCCCACAGTGTACCCGAATAGGCATCTGAGTGTGGCAACTAGGCGATTTTCATCGCAGTGTTAATATAAGCCTATTTGTGACACTAATTGTTGTAAAACCCAACTGGTTTGGTAATCAGCTTCGAGGGAATCTGTGCTTTGTCCTAAACTTAGAAACTAGAAGCAGAAGTAGGCCATTCAGCCCTTACAGCCTGCTCCACCATTCATTTTGATTATGGCTGATCTTCAAATTTAATATCCTGATCCCCACTTTTCCTCATATCCCTTGATCCCTTTGTCTCTAGAAATATATCTAATTTCTTCTTGAAATCACTCATTTTGGGCTCAACTACATTCTGTGGTAGTGAATTCCACACCTTCACTCCTCTCTGGGTGAAGAAATCTCTCCTCACCTCAGTTCTAAAAGGTTTACCCCTTATCCTCAAACTATGACCCCTAGTTCTGGACTCCCCCACCATTGCGAACATTCTTTCTGAATTTACCCTGTCTAACCTGGTTAGAATTTTATAAGTTTCGCTGAGATTCCCCTCTCACACTTCTAAACTCCAGTGAATATAATCCAAGCCGACTTAGTCTATCCTCATATGACAGACCTGCCATTCCAGGAATCAGCCTGGTAAAACTTTGCTGTATACCCTCTATAGCAAGGACATCTTTCCTCAGATAAGGATACCAAAACTGTGGTCTTAACTCTCACCACATTTTTATTAACGAGGGCAGCACAGTGGTTAGCACTGCTGCCTCACAGCACCAGGGACCCGGGTTCGATTCCCAGTTTGTGTTAGTACCTGTGCAGAGTCTGCACATTCTCCCTGTGTCTGCATGGGTTTCCTCCAGGTGCTGCTCCAGGGCAACACCATATCTTGTCAAAGCAACCAGGGAAGGTTCCTGAAACCAAAAGAGAAGCTGCTGGAAAATCTCAGCAGGTCTGGCAGCATCTGTGAGGAGAGAAAAGAGCTGATGTTTCGAGTCCAGATGATCCCTTGTCAAAGCCGAGACAAAGAGTCATCTGGACTCGAAACATCAGCTCTTTTCTCCCCTTACAGATGCTGCCAGACCTGCTGAGATTTTCCAGCAGCTTTTCTTTTGGTTTAAGGTTCCAGCAGCCGCAGTAACTTGCTTTTATCCGGGGAAGGTTCCTGGTTCAATTATCGGTCAGAACTAGTTTATTCATTAGTGTCACAAGTCGGCTTACACTGCAATGAAGTTCCTGTGAAAATCCCCCAGGCGCCACACTCTGGTGCCTGTTCAGCTAACACTGAGGGAGAATTTAGCATGGCCAATAAACCTAACCAGCGGGTCTTTTGGACTGTGAGAGGAAACCCACGCAGACATGGGGAGAACATGCAGACTCCACAGAGAGTGACCCAAGCCGGGAATCCAACCTGGCTCCCTGGCACTGTGGGACAGCAGTGCTAACCACTGTACCATCATGCTGCACTATTCGTTATTAATTTTTCTGAGACATAGCAGCTAAGTTAATACCCAGATCACAGTTGATGTTGACCCAGCTTCTATAAAATATACTAAATAAAAGAAAGGGTTTGAACATGATGAGTTGGCAGAAGAGGGGCCAGACACAGAAATCTGAGAACAAAATTGCTCTTGCAGAGTAAGAAAAGCCATAATTTAGAATATCACTGAATAAATGATGTACATTTTGAGATTTCTTTTCCTGCCTCTCCTGAATGTACATATTTTATGGATAAGATAGTCCTTTCATTTTAATAATCCTGTAGCGAAGGAACCTCGACAGCTTCCAACTTACAACTGCTCGCTGGCACAGAGCTTGTATATTGTTGAACATGGAGGCAGATTGTCAAAGCTTTTCTTGCACTATTCAGGACAAACACAAGAATACCAAAATTTCAAACGATCACAATTTACACCACAGGAGAAAAAAAGGTGTTGATTGGTCGGCAAGTTGACTTGCAAATTGGTTCAGATTGGCCAAAGCATTGCCATGGGGAAAGCAAGAGGACATTGAGGCTCCTTGGTAATTCAAAATGGCACAAAGCAGGGACATATGTAGGGACTCATTCTCTGCAAGCAAGAGGAATATGCTCAAGCCTGACTTGAATTTCCATGGATCATGGAGAGCCCCATTGCTCTCTCCCATGGCAACACCTTAGCCAAAGTGGACTTGCCAATCAATCAGCACCCCATTTTCTTTTGTTTGCAACTAGTTGCAATCCTTTGAAATTTGGCATTCTTGTGTTGGTCCAGATGAGAAGGCAAAAAACTTCTGTAACATAAACAAAAGCTGCAGATGCTGGAGATCTGACATAAAAATAGAAAGTGCTGGAAAAACTCAGCGGGGCTGGCAGCATCTGTGGAGGGAGAAACAATGTTAAACGTTTCGAGTCCAATATGACCCTTTGTTCAAACTGTCTCTCCTTTCAGCAACTTCCAATTTTTAAAAATTCTTTCAAGGGATATGGGCATCGTTGGCAAGGCCAACATTGGTTGCCCATTCTGATTGCCCCTGAGCTAAGTGACTGGTAAGACCATTTCAGAGGGCAGTTAAGAATCAACCACATGGAGTTGCACAAAGGCCAGATCAGCTGGTTTTCCTTAGGACATTAAAGTCATAGAATCAAGGATATACAGCGCAGAAACAGGCCCTTTAGCCCAACTTGTCCATGCTGACCAGGTTTCATAAACTGAATTAGTCCCATTTGCCTGTGTTTGGCCCATATCCCTCTAAACCTTTCCCATCCGTGTGCCTGTCCAAATGTCTTTTAAATGTTGCCATTACTCCCGCCTCTGCCACCTCCTCCAGCAGCTCATTCCATTAGCAAATCGGATTTGTTTTTCCCGACAGCTACGGTGGTCTTGTGGTCCTTGTTAGACTTTTAATTGAATTGAAATTCCACTAAATGCCGAGGTAGGATTTGAAATTTGATGGGAATGTCTTCAGGAATGCTCGGAATACTTTCCCCCATTACCCCAGGGTCCGTGGACTACTAGTCCAGAGACTGCCACCCCTGGGATTTTTTTAAAATTCAGTTGAAACGGGAATGTCGTAT
Organism: Carcharhinus amblyrhynchos; assembly: GCF_965287045.1. Classification (NCBI taxonomy): domain Eukaryota; kingdom Metazoa; phylum Chordata; class Chondrichthyes; order Carcharhiniformes; family Carcharhinidae; genus Carcharhinus; species Carcharhinus amblyrhynchos. The sequence goes on from NC_137352.1 coordinate 12,033,588, forward strand.
AGAATGCATGGAATGCCTGAACTCTGCTGCAGTTGTGTCGCTGAGAGGTATGTAATTATCAGGAGAATGTGGCAATCGGACACAGAATTCAATACTCAGTACTCGTACAAACCTCGTCAACTGTCACTATCTCTGTAGAATGTACCACAGAACAATGCGGTGCCCTCCCCCACCCCCATTTCAATCATGCCACTGCAGAAGAAAAGCATTGGAAGAATGCTTTAATTCCGCATGTGCGTGAGCTGAGATAACCCTGCTTCCCAATGGCTTTTGTGAATTTATAGTAGGAATTTGCAAGCCAGAGGGAAGGCAGTGTCATAGTGGCATTGTTGCTGGACTAGTAATCCAGAGACGCAGCGTAACGCTCTGGGGACCCAGGGTTCAAATCCTACCCTGGTAGGTGGTGAAATGTGAATTCAATAAAAATCTGGAATTAAAAGCCTGATGACGACCATGAAACCATTGTCAAAAAAACCCATCCGGTTGACTCATGTCCTTTAGGGAAGTAAATCTGTCATCCTTACCTGGTCTGGCCTACACGTGACTCCAGAGTCACAGCAATGTGGTTGACTATAATGGTGGTGGTTGAAATAATGAGGGGCACTGATCAGCTAGATAGTCAATGTGTTTTCCCAATGGCAGGGGAGTCTAAAACTAGAGGGCATAGGTTTAAGATGAGAGGGGAGAGATACAAAAGAGTTCACAAGGGCAATTTTTCAACTGAAGGTGGTGAGTATCTGGAACAAGCTGTCAGAGGTAGTAGTAGAGGCGGGTACAATTTTGTCTTTTTAAAAGCATTTAGACAGTTACATGGGTAAGATGAGTATAGGGAGATATGGGCCAAATGCGGGCAATTGGGACTAGCTTAGTTGTTAAAAAAAGGGCAACATGAACAAGTTAGGCTGAAGGGTCTGTTTCCATGCTGTAAACCTTTATGACTCTCAAATACCCTCAGGGGTGGGCAATAAAAGCTGGCCCCGCTAGCGATGCCCACATCCCATGTTTGAATAATTAAAAAAAGCAAGAATTCAGAGATCACCTTCATGATTATGAACTTGTAGAGAGATGGCAAAGTAGGTATTATTAAAGTTGCATATTTTTTAAAGACTTTTTTTCTTTCTCCTCCAGGCTCTCTCTTTTCTGTCTGACCTCTTGGCGGAGTGCAGTTTCAAGGATCATAGAATCCCTAGTGTCATTCGGCCCATCAAATGGGGCAGCACGGTGGCACAGTGGTTAGCACTACTGCCTCACAGCACCAGAGACCTGGGTTCAATTCCTTGGGTGACTGTGCAGAGTCTGCACATTCTGTATGTGTGTGCGGGGGTTTCCTCTGGGTGCTCTGGTTTCCTCCCACACTCCAAAGATGTGCAGGTTGTCAGAGGTATTAGTAGGGTAAATACATGGGGTTACGGGGATAGGACGTGGATGGGATTGTTGTTGGTGTAAACTTGACGGGCCAAATGCCTGCCTTCTGCCCTGTAGGGATTCTAAGTTTGCACTGACTCTCCAACAGAGCATCTTACCCAGGCCTATCCCCGCCCTACCTCAGTGGCCCACGTGTTTATGCCACTAATGCCCCTAACCCATCTTGAGGCACTAAGTGACTATTTAGCATGGCCAATCCACCTAACCTGCACAGCGTTTGGGCTGTTCACTCAATTGGCCATTTATCAGTTGTGGCCTCTTCATGTACAGGAGCTACTTAAGCACATGGGCCACTCACGATCATACAATCCAGGTATCATTGAATAGGGTCCGGGAATGAGGAGATTTACCCCTAAGCTGGATATGCATTGCTACCTCTGTGGCTCAGTTACTTGTTGCTGTATCAACCAAGCCTTTGACAGTGCCCAAGATTTCAGTCCTTATTTGGACCTGCATTGTATCAGAGGAGAGACAGCTCACAGAGCTTTGATCTGAACTGCTATGTTCTGCCATAATTCATAGCCCTTTAATAGACATGTGCCTTGAATTAAACAGTTGACGACCATTAAGATACTCACTATTTTACCTTCAGGAGCGAGAGTGTAGAAAATGCAGTCAGGAGAGAGACATTATTTATTTCATTACCATTTTGCTGAAGATGTAAAATCTAGCATGTGATCCGATAGGAAATTATTCTACCCTTTATGTGGAATTGTTTTAAAAATGACATTCCAGAATCATCTGGTTTTAGTTTATAAATGCAACAAGATTACTAATGTTTTGCGTGGAGACAGCACATTCAACTCTTTGTTTCATTTATATTCAGACAGATGTTGAAGAGTATTTTGGTACCATCCTCCTATGTTAGTATGAGCTGAAGACACATTGTTCAAGAATTCTAATATGTTTTCTTGTGATGATTACAGAATACTAATTTTGCCATCTTGGTCTTTCATACCTAACATGTAAAGTGGGGATCTGATGTTCTTTATTGGTGGGAAAGCCGGCAAATTAAACACAGAGGGACAGAGCTCAGAACTTACAAAGGAAGATTGATTCGCTGGTCGGTCTCAGCTGGAGCTGACACCAGCACATTGTTCAAGGGTAACTTCATGACAGTGCTCCCAGTCACACCTGCACAGTGACAAGGACTGCTGCCAGGGACCCGGGTTCGATTCCCGGCTCGGAAGACTGCGCGGAGTCTGCACCTTGCCCCCGTGTCTGCGTGGATATCCTCCCACAGTCCGAAAGACGTGCTGGTTAGATGCATTGGCCATGCTAAATTCTCCCTCAGTGCTCCCCAGAGTGTGGCGACTAGGGATTTTTCACAGTAACTTCATAGCAGAGTTAACGTAAGCCTACTTGAGGCACTCATAAATAACCTTTACACTTAAACAGTGACAGTGTTCTAATGTGGACAAATGACATGTGATGCATCAGCTAAATGAGTTTAGTCACCTATTCTGCCCGTTCCATAGTGATGTAGATACCATCTGGGGGTGGGGGGCTGGGGGGGGGGGCATTGGGGGCTGCACGCACACCCTATGTGATTGGCATCAGTTTCATTTGATAACACACACATACACACGCATATGGAGACATCCATCCAACCAGTAGGAATGTTTATTTATTCATTCATGGAACATGGGCATCGCTGGCTGGCCATTTATTGCCCATCCCTAGTCACCGTTGGTGGGCAGTTGAAAGTCAAGTACATTGATTTGGCTCATGTAGGCCAGACCAGGTAAGGACGGCAGATTTTCTCCCCTAAAGGACATTAGTAAACCAGATGGGTTTTCCGACAATCAACAATGGTTTCATGGTCATCACTTAATTCTCAATTCCAGATTTTTTTACTGAATTAAAATTTCACCATCTGCTGTGTTGGGATTCGAACCCGAGCCCCCACAATTAGTTGAATTTCTAGATTAATAGTCTAGTGATAATACCATTAGGCCATCACCTCCCCATCTGCCACTTGGTGACAGATTGCTAGACTCATCTGATGGAGAATTCTACCTTGTAACTTTCTTGGACATGTAAACTGAATAATGTGATACAATGTCAATATATACTAGCAGAAATACCAGAAACCTAAGACAATGGCCTACTCAGTTCCCACGTTGAAGGATCCTCGCCATCCACAAATGAAATATATAAGAGATATTGGGTGTAATTACTGTCCATTCCTACTTATTCCTATTTCTAAAAGTGAGAATAGGAAGCCAACAGTCTTCAAGTTCAAGTTTATTTATCAGTCACAAGTAAGGCTTACATTAACACTGCAATATTACTGTAAAATTCCCCAAGTTGCCACATCCCGGCACTCGTTTGGGTCAATGCACCTAACCAACACATCTTTCAGAATGTGGGAGAAAATCAGAGCACCCAGAGGAAACCCACACAGACACGGGGAGAACGTGCAGACTCCACACAGACAGTGACCCAAGCCGGGAATCGAACTTGGGTCCCTGGCACTGAGAGGCAGCAGTGCTAACCACTGTGCCGCCTTTCAACAAGGGCAAGTGTGAAGGTGCCAGTTAGAAGCAGCATTCAATGTAGGCAGAGTTAGCAAACAACCCAGACTCTTTGCTTCTGAATGATCCTTGCCGCAACTTCATGCAAGCTCAGACTATAGTAGAAAACCACAGTTTGATCTCAGCACCTATCCACAATAAACCGTCATTTAATGCACAGAGTCACATGTGGGAAAACATCCTTTGTGAACTAGGAACTGGGGAACCACTTTCTAAGGGTTCATGTGTTGCAGCATGATTTATCAGATTCAGGCAACTGAAGAGATGGTGATGTAGCAAACTTCTTTTACACATTAAATATTCCCATGGCATTAACTCCCCGTGTACCAGCACCCATCAAGACAAGGGGGATCCAGACCAGACCAAACACTCACCTGTAACGCAGAAAGAGCCACTGCCCCACAGAGGCAGAAGAGGGGATAGATGGGAAACAGGAAGCGTTCCTCCTTGTGAGGTCGGGTGAAGAACACCAGAATCCAGATGTACATGGGTGAAAGCGTCAGCCAATAGGGGCGACCCAGGTTGTGCACTGTAACAAGAGGAAGAGTCAATGTTGTATCAAAATGCACAAAACATTCAGACAAAAGTTGCCGGGGAAAAGTTTTTCTGGTTTTCAAAGTAAATTGGTGCAACAAACTTGCATTTCTAACAGTGTAAGTTTTAGATTGTAAGCTATAATGTGCGACACTTTGGATAACGGGCCTTTTAATAGGGCGTTAGAAAGGAACTGAAAAATATAGTTCGCCTTTGACATTCTTTATTGTCTACCATCCACAATTTTGTTTAATTGGAAATCTTTAAGATGTGCTGTATTCAGTTATTAGCAGTCTCAATTTGGAATCCAGGATTACATTATATAGTAATTGTAACTTTACGCTCAATTTAGTACTTTATATAATCAAAATCTTTCTTGGTTAGCATTCTGTGGTATTCTATTAACATTTTATGCAAACCACATTGGAGGGAGTGTGGACAATCTATGGAACAGACTCCCTACGGAGATGGTAGAAGCAGCTTGGGCTGATTCATTCAAATGCAAATTAGATAGATTTTATTTTGAAAAGTTAAATTTTGGAATACGGTATTTGAATAATTTGAGACGTGAAATGTAACTGTAAAAGCTATAAGGAGGAACTTCACACAGCGTCAGCTGTGGTTGACTCAGTAGAACTGTTGACCCTGGGCAGAATTTTACAGGTATGTCCACCCGAGGTTCGTACGATCCCACCTGAGGCCAACAGAGAATGCTGACCTCCGAGTCTCGCCCATCCCTGGAATCGGGTGGGCGTGCTAGTAAAATTCCGGCCTTTGTCTCACAAGGTTCCGAGTTCAAGTCCTACCCCAAGAATTAGGCATAAAATCAAAGCTGAAACTCCAGTGTAATACTGAGGGAATGCTGCACTGTTTGAGGTGCCACCTGTAGAATCTTCTTTATGTTCACACTGACTTTCCACTAACATCCTTACAAAGTTGCATCTACTGACTGCACTGAAGTGTCATCCCTAAATTATGTTCTTTTAGTACTTGAATTCTTGTTAACATTATCAATGCCTATAATAATTTTCAAAATTGCACTACATCACTGCATTAACACTACAATCTAATATTCTTCTCTGCAATATTTCTCTCTTTAAAGGTTTAAGTTTTAAAGACAAAAATTTTAGAGCTTATTTGTTTGTAGGCTTACCTTAACACTGCAATGAAGTTAGTGTGAAAAAATCAATTTCAAATGATTAAGTATCTGTTAGACACTGTTAGCCCTGACTTTTGCAAAGTTGGATTGATTCTGGAGGTAGGTAGAATCTCATAGAAACTCTACAATGCAGAAGGAGCCATTTGGCCTATAGAGTCTGCACCGACTCTCCGACAGATTATCTTACCCAGGCCTCCCACCCTATCCCTGTAACCCCACGCACTTACCCCATTAATCTACCTAACCTATACATTTTGGGACACTATGGGGCAACTTAGCATGGGCAATCCACCTAACCTGCACATCTTTGGAATGTGAGTGGAAACCGGAACACCCAGAAGAAACCCACACAGTTACAGGAGAACGTGCAAACTCTGCACAGACAGTGATCCAAGAAGTTGAACCCAAGCTCCTGGGTGCTGTGAAGCAGCAATGCTAACTGTGCCACCATGCCGCCCTAATTCTGGGATTCATGTCCCCATTCTCGGTGTTGGCAATTTTTACAAGCGTAGATAACAGCCTGGGTAGTAAGCCCATATCCTGCACTCCAGACCTGGACGGTTCTATTGTGGGGATAGGCATTTCAGACAATTTTACTGGATTTGGATCAGTTCCTCAAAAACCCATGGTCATACCCATGTCACCGATAATGCCCCTCTGCCCGAGCAAATACTCTTCTTCAGCCTGTAGAAACAGCACTTTGCTAAACTAATTCATTACTGAAATTTGAGCCAGGCCAAGGATTCATAATGAGGCCATCTGGGAACTATATTAACAAAAGGATGTCTTCATTGTGAATGCTTGGTTGAGCTTGAAAGGTAAAGGTGGATTGACATTTTTTTAGGAAGGTACAAGTTACTCTTTCTTTTCATGTACTGATTTGATTTGAATATTATTGTCACATGTACAAGTATACAGCGAAAAATATTGTTTCTTGCTCACTATACAAGCAAAGCATACTGTTCACAGAGAAGAAAAGGAGAGAGTGCAGAATATGGTGTTTCAGTCATAGCTAGGGTGTAGAGAAAGATCAACTTAATGCGAGGTAGATCCATTCAAGTCTGATGGCAGCAAAGAAGAAACTGTTTTTGAGTTGATCGGTACGTGATCTCATACTTTTATATCTTTTTCCCAATGGAAGGTGGAAGGGAGCATATCTGCTGCCCTTGTCCATCTAGGAGATAGAGGTTGTGGGAACCTGAATGAGTTCCTGCAGTGCATCTTGTAGGTGGTACTGCCATTGTGCGTCAGCGACGGAGGGAGTGAATGTTGAAGCTGATGATGCCTGTGTGGAGATTGCACATTCTCCCTGTGTCTGTGTGGGTTTCCCCCGGGTGCTCCAGTTTCCTCCCACAGCCTGAAAGATGTGCAGGTTAGGTTGGTTGGCCATGCTAAATCATCCCTTTTTGTCAGGGGGATTAGAAGGGTAAATGCGTGGAGTTATGGGGATAGGGCCTGGCTGGGATTATTGTCAGTGCAGGCTGAATGGGCTGAATAGCCTCCTTCTGCACTGTGAGGTTTCTATAATTCTATAATGGATGAGGTGCCACTCAAGCTGGGCTGTTTTGTCAGAATGGTGTTTCTAGCTCTTTTATTCAATCGAATAATGGACAGGACTAACTCTGATCTATTCATTTCCACTGCCTTTCTAGCACTTACTTATCAAGATAGGTTTTATGGACCAATAAAATCATACAGTTAGAAAACCTACAGAGTAAATCTGAGGAAAGAGCAGAGTACGCATGTATCAGAGCACAGTGTAATTTAGTGAACCCGTTGATAGAGGCTGATATTAAAAATAAGTGAAGTCAATTAAGAAATTATCCAAACTGAGGTCACTGCAGTTAGAGCTCGTGACGTACGTTGAAAAATAATTCCAACATTTTAACCTTAAACAGAAGGGCAACAAACATTCCGAGTGCTCCTGGATTTATGCTAATGGAAGTTGTGCACAGTATTTAAAGAGGTCACTTTAGAAGACAAATACATAGGTAGCAATTTACTGAATGTCAGTGAGGTGAAGTTGTGTTTGAATGGATGAAGCCAGGCATTACGCTGACAGATTGCTGGCAATCCGCCCATTAGCTTCTGCTGCCATTTAACACCAAGGCCCTTTTTAATCCTTACGAACACCGGGTCAAAGCACGAGGCAGTCGGAATCAGTTATTCTCCAGGAGTCTTGAGAAGATACTGGGTGTGATTTTATGGTCTTGCTCATCCCGAAACCGTAAAATCCCGCCCAGAGTCAACAGACTTTTCCATGGTCCACCCTCGCCTGCTCCGATTCCCATGGCGGGCGGGGCAGTAAAATTCCAGACTCCAAGTCTTCACTAAAAGGAAAAACCACCTACAATTTTGGTCTCCTTATCCAAGGATATACTTGCTTGGAGTTCAGAGGATGCTGACTAGGTTGATTCCTGAAAGGGTTGGGGGTGGCACTGCTACCTCACTGCAGCAGGGACCCAAGTTCCATTCCAGCCTTGGGTGACTGTCTGTGCAGAGTTTGCACATTTTCCCCTGTGTCTGCCTGGGTTTCCTCCCACAGTCCAAAGACGTGCAAGTAAACTGGCCGTGCTAAACTGTCCCTTAGTATCCCAAGATGTGTGGATTAGGGGGGTTAGCTGGGTAAATGTGTGGGGTTACAGGGATAGGGCCTGAGCAGAATGCTCTGTCAGAGTATCGGTACAGACTTGTTGGGTGAATGGCCTCCTACTGCGCTGTAAGAATTCTATTGTGAAGAAAGATTGAGCAGATTGGACTGATACCCATAGGAACTTAGAAAAATGTGAAGTGGTCTTATTGAAACATATAGGGTGGGATTCTCCCAAAAAAATTCAAACTGCCAACTTCACGTAAAAACTGGAGAAAATCCACTAGATTTTTTAGCGTGACTTTCAAACTGAATCTCCCACATTCTGTGCATTACAGAGAAACCTAGCATGAATCTCATTAAAAGCTGTGGACGGACCTATTCCCACTGGAGTGGCTGGCAGCATAGTGCTGAATAGGCCACTGTGTACTATCCGATCTATTATATACCACATTGCTGGCCTCCCTGAATTCCGCCCCCCCACCTCCACAAAGCCCACTTCGATGTTCCTCATTCCCCCGCCCAGAGTCCCAACAGAATTCCCCTCCGCCCACCCAGCCAACCCCAATCACTGGTCTCTCTCTCTCTGTCACTAGCCTGTGCAGAGTGGCACCAGGACCACCTCCCCACGCCCACCGATAACTCCCTGTCGCCTCGCCCCCATTAGATCCTGCCTTTGGCACCACCCCTTGGCACTGCCCAATGCCTGTTGGGTCGTGCCAAGGTGTCCGCTGGACATTGCCACTTGGGCAGTGCCAAGGGGACAGGCTGGCACTGCCAAGCTGGCAATGCCCAGGGGTCACCCCCTTACCCTGGACTTCCTGGAAAGCCTCCATGGTCCTCCTCCACTCCAGCAGGGTCTGGCCGCCACCTCTCTGCTATTATTCGGGCATTTTCACAGTAAGGCTTACATTAACACTGAAACGAAGTTGCTGTGAAAATCCCCATGTCGCTACAATCTGGCGCCATTTTGGGTCAATACACCTAAATACTACAGTGTTAATGTAAGCCTACTTGTGACACTAATAGATAAACTTTAACCTCCACTGGAGTGAAACACTCCAGGATTTTGGTGGGGGGGTGGGGGGGGGGAGGTGTCAGACAGCCAGAGACATGTGAAGGCCGCGGCATTCAGTGGGAAACCTGCTACATGGCTTCCACTTGAGTCTCCTGACTCATTGCGTTGCTAGAGCAGTGCAAAGGGCTGGGAGAATTGCCCCTATAAAAAGTTGAGGGCTCTCAATAGGTAAGATGCTGAGAGGATGTTTAACCTCATGTACGAATATAGAACCGGGAACATAGATTCAGAATAAGGGATTTTGCATTTAGGATAGAGACCAAGAGGGATTTCCTCTCTTTGTGAGCTGAGAGCCTCCATCCTTTAATTCATTCAAGATTGAGTCAAACAATTCGGATGAAGAATCTTATTGGACTTGAAATGTTAACTTTGTTTCTCAGATGCTGACAGAGCTGCTGAATTTTTCCAGAACCTTCTCTTTGATATCAGAGATAGACACACAGGGTAGTGGAGCTGGGTGGAACCAAGATCAGACTAGCCATGATCTTTTTGAATGGAGGAGAAGCCCGAGGGTTGGGAGGCCTACTCCAGCTCCTACTTATTATATTCTTCTGTCATGTTTGTATAGAATAGACCATTAGACTGTAAGCAGTCAGAACAGTTGGTCCATCAAGCCTTCTCCATCATTCGATCATTGGCTGATATGTTTCTCAACCCCATTCTTCCACCTTTCCCCCGTAACCTTTGATCCCCTTACCAATCAAGAATGGCATTTGGTCAAAGCAAGGTTAATTCCTAAAGGAATACCAGCAGTGAAATTCAAATGTTATTTTTTGTCATTAAAAAGATTTTTGAATGAACAGTTTCCAAAGCTTCGTTTCGGTTGTTCTTGCGATTTTTAGAACAGGCTAGATGTTTCTCACAAGAATGCTCGTTTTGGAAACTCTGACAAGCATCTTCCTTAACTTCTCATGGCTGTCTCTAGTGACTGGTTCAGGGACAACATCAGGAAATATTGGTGCTCATATCAGTGTTATGCAGGTGAGGAGCGCAAATGGGAAATGGGTGAAATAAAGGTCTTTTTTATAAAACAAGAAGTGAATAATCATCTAATTCTGTGATGTGTCTCCACCATGACGGAAACCCTCCCACCCGCTCCAACCCAATCACTGGCCTGTGGATACTGATGACTGGTGGGTTAACTGGGAATTTAGCATGTTTTGCTCTTGCAAATCAGTGATACACATCAACCTCTTGGTGCACTTCAACTGCAGGTCAATACCTGGAGGCAGCAAAACGACCCATGCCTACACACTGCCAATTAGACAAATCAGTGCGTTTTTGTCAAATCTAGGGGCTGAAATGAGGAGGAATGTCTTCAACAAGAGAGTGTTTTGAATCTTTGAAATGATGTCCCTCAGGAAGCTGTAGATGCCCAGTCGAGGAGTACATTCGAGACAGAGATCAGTTGATTTAGGGAATCAAGTGACGTAGCAAACAGATTACCTAGAGTATACTGCAGAGAGGCAGGCCATTCAGCCCAACAGGTACATGCCTCCATTCAAGCTTCCTCTAAGTCTTCCTCTTTGAAATCTAACATTGTAACTTGACATTCTCTTCTCCTTCATCTGCTTGCCCAGCTTTTCCTTAAATGGATTATTTCCTTCAACCATTAGTACAGTTCAGGTCATCAGCCAAGATCTTATTGAAAGACAGGCTACAGGATCTATTTGGCCTGCTCCTTAATTCATTTTCATTTATTTGTGGGACATGGGCATCGCTGACTAGTCAGCATTTATTGCCCATCCCTAGTTGCCCTTGTTGAGAGGGCAGCTGAGAGTCAGCCACATTGCTGCGGCTCTGGAGTCACAGGTAGGCCAGACCGGGTAAGGATGGCAAATTTCCTTCCCTAAAGGACATTAGTGAACCTGATGGGTCTTCCAACAATCGACAATGGTTTCATGGCCATCAGCAGATTCTTAAATCCAGATTTTTAAAAATTGAATTCAAATCCCATCTACCGTGGTGGGATTCGAACCCAGGTGTCTAGCAATAAAACCTTTAGGCCACTGCCTTCCCATCCTGCTCTTACTTCTTGGAGGGTCGGTAAAGACTCAGTTGGCCTAATGGCCTCCTTCTGCACTTGTAGGGATTCTATTCTATTCTAACTCTCATGTTCTTATGTTTGGACTTTGCTCACTGAACTAATTATAGGCTCAATTAAGCAAACAATTGTACTATTTTGCATATTAAATTCATTTTTGACATCTCAGGCTAGATCAGAGCAAGATCTACAAAACCCAACATTCTGTAGACCTGAAATGGATGATTTGAAGCTTCAATATTCTAAAGTCAGATCATGAAACAACATCTATGTTCAGTTGAATACAATGACATTTCCACTCAAAAATGTTTGTACCTTCCCCCCACCCCCATTCTACACATTGAAAGATAATTTCTTCAGTTTTTTTTTAATGAATAGGTTTCCATTAATTTGCTTCAAGATTGCTTTCCTAAACCAAATCTGTGAAGCTATTCCAGATGGGATCTGTTTTGATTGTTGCAAATAGACGAATATAAACCAATAGTGCTCTCTAGTGGCTTATTTTTTACCAAAATCACATTGCGAATCCTTCCTCTATGTCGTGCTGTTAGCAGAATATAAAGTGTTAGGGGAAGAGGTCAACGAAGGCAGCATTAATCCAAAAGAAGGAAATTCCATTACAAAGTCAGAAGTAAAAACCCTCACTTGGAGAAACTGAAAGATGTTGACGAGCATAAGAGTTAGTTTTTTAATTGGATACCTGGATTGAATAGCGTGTGCCTTTGATTATTGGTAATAGGCAGACTATAGGACATGGGGCGGCACAGTGGTTGGCACTGCTGCCTCACAGCGCCAGGGACCTGGGTTCAATACTGGCTTGGGTCACTATCTGTACGGAGTCTGCACGTTCTCCCCATGTCTGTGTGGGTTTGCTCCAGGTGCTCCTGTTTCCTCCTACAGTCCGAATGACATGCTGGTTAGGTGCATTGGCCACTCTGAATTCTCCCTTGGTCACTCTAAATTCTCCCTCAGTGTACCCGAACAGGTGCTGGAGTGTGGCGACTAGGGGATTTTCACAGTAACTTAATTGCAGTGTTAATGTAAGCTTACTTGTGACACTAATGAAAACTAAAATATTCAGTCAGCCTGCACTTCAAAAACTCCAAAGCAAAATGCCTACTATTGGATGTGATACCACAATTGGGCAGCATTTGCTAGACAATCCTGAGTGTGCCAATAACTATACTAACAACCAATTTAAGATAATCAGTCAAGCTCATAATGTGGCTCATTCACACTTTAAATGATGTATATTGCTTTGAGGGGCCCTGATCTTTTCAAAGGGAATATGCCTTGCATCTTTTTTGAATTCCCCAGTAGCTTGGGGAACCAATAATTTCCCATTGCTTTCTCCATGCAATATCTCAACCAATCAGAGACAACTTGCCAACCAATCAGCACCCTGTCATACGGTTTGAAATTTGGCATTCTTGCATTTTTCCTGATGAGTCTAAGCCAAAAAGCTTCAGTAACATACCTTTCTTTTCAGTAATATCTTTAATTGCTTAATTGTCAATTACATTATGGGCAAAATGCAAGCAGATGACATGAAATGTTGAATATTCCGCTGGATTTTATCCTGAATATTAAGGGGAACAAGAGTCACTAGTTCCTTATTTATCCTTATACTTGCGCCATTCTGGCACACTGATCCTGTCGGGTCAAGGCTGGGAGGTTTGTTTTTATTTATTTGTCATTATTCTGAGTTTTGAGTGCATGCTGGGATCTTGGTCTCCATTGTCCTTCAGAACCAAACTCCAAGCAAGCATTCTTTGCATGAAAGCTTTGACAATTGCAAAACAGGGCGAGGCTAACTGGCTAGATGTGCTTCTGGCAACATGGGGAGGGAGGGTAAGCGTTAGTATCGCCTATCCAACTTCATCTAGGCTTGATTTTCACAAACGCGCACTTTCCAACAATGTGTATCACTAGCAAGCTGGGACCATGGCTGCCTTTAACCCTCATTAATCAAGGGATAGCAATCATTGGAGCATCCCTACAGGAAATTAGGGATGGGCAATAAATGCTGGCCTTGCCTGCGAAGCCCACGTCCCGCGAATGAATGAAAAAAATACTGCTTCAGCTGAACTCAGTAGCTTAGTACTTGTTACTACAATGGAGATGATTTTGACCAGTTTCATCACTTGCAGAACCGTATAAACTTTCAAGAATAAACGGGGGCGGGGTAGCAGATAAATCAATTCATTTTGCCCCTTTAGGTGTCTCCCTCCGGTTGTGCCCTCTGCAGATGAGGCTAAGAGACACCCCTTCCCACAGTTCATCATCATGTGTGATCCTGTGCATTACTCAGATGAAGGTCAAGATGACAGAGTGGGATGTTTCTCTTCCTCTCAGGACCAACTCCACCAAGAAGTTGTTCAAAGAGGGGGGGCAAGGTGGTACAGGGATTAGCAATGCTTCCTCACAGCAGTAGGGACACGGATTCAATTCCGGCCTCGGGTGACTGTCTATATGGAGTTCGCATGTCTGTGTGGGTTTCCTCCAGGTCCTCCAAAGATGTGCATGTTAGGTGGATTGGCCATGCTAAACTACCCTTTAGTGTTCCAATATGTGTAGATTAGGGGGATTAGCCATGCTAAATTGCCTCTTAGTGTCCTAGGATGTGTAGGTTAGGGGGACTTGAATATTTACTCAGAGGCATGGTTGAACATTCAACATTTGTTTGCATTTTACCCGTAATGAGGAGGAATTTCTTCAGCCAGGGAGTGGTGAATCTGTGGAACTCTTTGCCCCAGAAGGTTGTGAAGGACAGATCATTGAGTGTCTTTAAGACAGAGATAGATAGGTTCTTGATTAATAAGGGGATCAGGGGTTATGGGGAAATGGCAGGAGAATGGGAATGAGAAAAATATCAGCCACGATTGAATTGCAGAGCAGACTCGATGGGCCGAGTGGCCTAATTTGTTCCTATGTCTCATGGTCTTACGATTTTATGGATTAGCAGGGTGAGTACATGGGATTACAGGGATTGGGCCTGGGTAAAATGCTCTGCTGGAGAGTCGGGCTGAATGGTCTCTTTCTGCACCATACGGATTGTATGAAGAAGCAATGACAGAGGTCGGCACACCCCAGGGAACAGCACAGAGAAATCAAAAATAAAAAGACACGGCCCTGTCCGATGGATAATGGAGGACTAACTATTGTTCGATTTAATTGTTCGTTAGTGCACAAAGAAGACTAGGCTTCTTCCTCAAAGGCATTTCTGACAAAGGGTTACACCAATGTAAAGAAGAACAGACAATTATCCAGCTGTAACCATGTTAGGATTTGGCAACTTTGTGTGATGTCCACCATATCCTTTGTAATTCCAGGATCCCAGTTGAATCTGAAGATTTCAAAATGATCAAATGGGCCAGCAATTCTAGCAGGATGCCAGGCAATAACAAAGAGGAGGCATCCATAATCATTTCCGCTGATTAAATCATCTTATTTTCTGAAAGCTGTAACACGGGATTAAGGATGCGAGCCTAATTGATTTAGCCAACCCAGCTTGGAAGTTCCGCTTTTGTCAAATTCAAACAGAATTTTGTTTTTGTTCGTCAAAGTTGGGTGAGATCCTTACCATTAAATCTTTGCAGCAGGAATTCCATGAGGGTAGTAAGAGGCAGGACGCAGAGAGCCAATGCGAAAACCACATTGAAATTCAAGCATCCATTGATGAAATAGAATGACCAAGGTTCAGTACCTGGAAGGAGGGTAAAAGAGAGAACGCGGCTGTTAATAAAAGGCAAATCTCTCACTACTCAATGGGTTAAATTGCGGAACAGCCAACACACCAGAGTCTTCAATTCTGAGTATTTCTTTCACTGCTAAATTATAGGGTGACTGCTCAGTTAGCTGGTTCATGACGCAAAGCGGCGCCAACAGCACAGGTTCAATTCCTGTACCGGCTGAGATTATTCATGAAGTCTTCTCAACTTTGCCTGAGATGTGGTAATACTCTGCTTAAATCACCACCAGTCAGCTCTCCCCCTCAAAAGGAGAGAGCAGCCAATGACTGTGGTTCCCAATTTTTCATCTGTCGTGGCACACCTCTAAACGTTAACATTTTTGAGGCACATCCGCTATTTTCTCTGTCTTCTTCTCTTACTGGGAATTTCATAGAATCCTACAATGCAGAAGGAGGCCATTCGGCCCATCGAATTTGCATCAATCACAAGCCCACCCAGGCACTTTTCTCATAACCCCTCCTGCGTTTATCCTAGCTAATCCCCCAACACTAAGAGGCAATTTAGCACAGCCAATCCACATAACCAGCACATCTTTGGACTGTGGGAAGAAACCATAGCACCCGAGGGAAACCCATTTTTCATTTCTCCCTATCCTTCCTCCCGTTTTTTTTAACCTCCCCAACTCTCTCAAATCTCCCAGCGTTTTTGCACTTTTTTTGAGTTTTTGCACCCTTTTTGAGTTTTTGCTTCTTGTGTGGGTAGACAGGACCTTTGCCTTCAGCTCCAAGTCCCGTTGGTCAACGCACATTGGCCTGACAAAGGTAAAGAAATCTAAACCACGCACGTGTGGCTCTTCCCCAGCTGGCACGTGCAGGGGAGGCCTGAGATCCGTCAGGTCTCGGAGGTGCCAACCACAGAGCTGAAGATGAAGATGATTTCTAGGTTAATTACAGGAATTTTGAACCATTTTGAATTTTCTTTCGTGACACACTTGGGGGTCTTCACGGCACACGTTAGGAACCACTGGCCTACGGTTATCTGGGACAATAGCAACTTTATTCATTGGCTGTAGAGCATTCTGGGGTCATGAAAGGTGCTAAATAAATGCAAGACTTTCTGTTTCTGCATAATATTTACAGATATCTGTCAGTAAAAGTGCAACTGAGCCACAGTCCCTGTCCACATCTGTGCCAAATTTGTTCATCAAGTAGGGAGTTTTCCCTAATACAGACACAAGGTGCATTTACAAAACACCCTTCACTGCTTCAGATCGTAGAATCCTTCAGTGCAGAAAGAGGCCATTTGGTCCATCGAGTCTACACAAATTACAATCCCACCCAGGTCCCATCCCCATAACCCCATGCATTTACCCTAGTAAGTCCCCTTGACACTAAGGGGCAATTTAGCATGGCCAATCCACCTAACCTTCGGACTTGGAAGGAAACCGGAGCACCCGGCGGAAATCCATGCAGATACAGGGAGAACGGGCAGACTCCACACAGACAGCGACCCAAGCCAGGAATTGAACTCAGGTCCCGGCGCTGTGAGGCAGCATTGCCACCCACTGTGCCACCGTGCCGCCCATGGTCTTCCGAGGTGATCCACAACCACCGAATTGCTGCCTGAGCTTTTCCAGTATTTTCTGTTTTAATTTCAGATTTCCCAGCATCCACAGTATTTTGCATTTAATTCTTCTTCAAAAAGTTAGCATGGAGTCAATGGACTGAATGGCCTCCTTTCATGCCAGGATAACTCTATACTATTATGTGTAATTTGGGCAAGCAAGTCTCCACTTAGAATGGTAAATTTGTGTGATTTGAGCAGCAGATCACAATGCCTACAGCAAGTGTAGAGATTTTAGTTTGGATGTCATATCAATCATTTGTCACTCATCTGATTTGGATTCTGATTATTACGTCATTACAACTGTCACTGTACGCAGATCTCTCCTGTCAGAGTCAATGCTCTCTCTTCCCTTGTATCCTTTCTGCCAAAGGTTGGTAATAAGCAGACTGGATTGAGAACCTGCTACCTCAACACAGTTCCTGACACTAATGGCAATGATCCCAGTGGGAACTCTGACATGAAGAATCCCCAGCTAAAGGAGACAGAAGCTGGGATCAGAGACAGATACCGCTTTGATGACAGCGCATCTTCAGTCCAGTCGATAAGGAGCCAGAGTTAAATGAGGAACGGAGGGGTTTTTGTTTCAAGACAGCAAATAAAAGTGAAATGAGCAAAGAACAGCAATGAAGAGATGAATAGGTAATAATGGTATTGCAATAGACAATACTAGAGGGGCAATGGGTGATGATGAAGGCACAACAGGTAGCAAGGTGTCTGCGTGGGTTTCCTCCAGGTGCTCAAGTTTCCTCCCACAGTCCGAAAGACATGCTGATTAGGTGCACTGGCCATGCTAAATTCTCCCTCAGTGTATCCAAACAGGTGCCAGAGTATGACGACTAGGGGATTTTCACAGTAGCTTCATTGCAGTGTTAACGTAAGCCTACTTGTGACACTAATAAATAAATCTTAAACTTTAAAACTTTAACAATCGGTAGCGATAACAGGGGCAATGGGTGACAATGAAAGAGAAATGGAAAAGCTGCAACATGACTTGCTAATTTTTAAACTCAATGCCCCAGCCAATGAAGGCAAGCACGCCCATATGCCTTCTTGACTACCTTCTCCACCTGCATTGCCACTTGCAGTGACCTGTGTACACTCAGATCCCTCTGCCTATCGTACTCTTAAGGGTTCCGCCATTTACTGTGTATTTCCTATTTGTCCAGATAAAACTCCATTTGCCATATTTCCGCCCAAGTCTCCAACCAATCTATACCCTGCTGTATCCTTTGACATCCCTCATCACTATCTGCAAATCCACCAACCTTTGTGTCATTCGCAAACTTACTAATCAAACCGGTTACATTTTCCTCCAAATCATTTATATATTTTACAAATAGCAAAGGTCCAGCACTCATCCCTGAGGAATGCCACGTGTCACAGCCCTCCATTCAGAAACGCACCCTTCCATTACTACCCTCTGTCTTCCATGACCGAGCCAGTTCTGTATCCATCTTGCCAGCTCACTTCTGATGCCGTGTGACCTCACTTTCTGCACCACTCTGCCATGAGGGACCTTGTCAAAGACTTTACTGAAGCTCATGTAGACAACATCTACCCTCATCAATCACCTTCATCACTTCCTCGAAAAACTCGATTGAGTCAGCGTGACACGACCTCCCCTTCGTAAAACCAAATTGCCTCTCGCTAATATAACTCTTATGATCGTTCTCGTAAGAGTACTACTCGAATGAGAAAAGTTGAACGTGAGTGGCAACTTGAACAGGGTGGAAAGGAGGTGAAGGGTAAGAGTGTCATGCTGGATAGACACAGCACAGGGAAACATCCTGGAACTGAGCTAATTGGGTGTGGGCGTGATTGTTGAGGTAACATTTGGGGAAGCAAGTTTGGTCAGGTAAAAATCCCAATGACGCTTTCCTGCCTTAGGATTAAAAGGTGATGTGTTACGCTATGTGAAATTTGTTTAAAAAATCTGGAATGTGTCTCTATAGAGATCTCATATGAATTGTTCCGCCTGACAACCAAGAAATGCACCACATATTCTCTGTTTTCAACATTTGGATTTTCCCATTCAGACTTTCACATACTGAGGTACCCCCTGCCCTTCACTCCAATCCCAGTGAAGCAATGTTGAGAATATCTACAGCTAATGTTGCAAATCCGACAGTTTAAATTCAACATCACTCTCGAGATGTCACCATTTGTGGGTGATTTTGACATGGGAGCTGTTGGTCTGCTTTTGTTTGAGGTTAGCACGCATGAAATAAGATCTGAAGACATAGGGGCATCAGTAGGCCATTCAGCCCATCTAATCTGCTCTGCCATTCAATGAGATCATGACTGATCTAATATGATAATCCTCAACTCCGTTTTCCACCTTATTCTCATAACCCTGGATTCCCTTACCAAATGAAATTGCCTTAAAAATGGCAAGTAAAAATTGAGGGGGGAATTTAAATACTGTTGCTAAACTCAGGATTTCAAGAATCCAATATTTCTCTGTTGAAAACTTTGAGACCTCTAAATGTTATCGCCCTTCATGCATCTTGTGAGGTAATCATAATATGACGATGGTTTCAAAATGGGTCCTGAGGGATCACTGTTTTTCCTGTGCTTAGCTCTGAGTCTCTCAGGCGCATCATTATAAAAACGTGCCTCTTAGTCATGCTCCTCTCAATCTGCAATGACTGGATGGGAGTTATTTTCAGCAACAAAGACCTTTATTCTGAGCGAGTGAGTCAGTTGTTGGTGTTTTTGCTGTAGGACAAGTTCAATTATTTTTCTTCCTAAAAATCTGAATAGAAACAGAAAGTGCTGTCGTCCCAAATAAAGCAATAATATCATGTTTCTTTCGTTCCTGCCCTGCTGTGCATTTTCCATTTTTACATAAAGGTCGTTTCACTCAAAGGCTGTGAGATTCTCCCACCCACCCATTGGTCAGAACGTTGAATACGCAGTTGGGACGATTTGTTGAAGTTGTACAAAGTTAAAGTTTATTTATTAGTCACAAGTAGGCTTACATTAACACCGTAATTAAGTTACTGCGAAAATCCCCTCGTCGCCACACTCTGATTTGGGTACACTGAGGGAGAATTTAGCATGGCCAATGCACCCAACCTGCACATCTTTGGACTGTGGGAGGAAACTGGAGCACCCGGAGGAAACCCACGCAGACACAGGGAGAACATGCAAACTCAACACAGACAGTGACCCAAGCCGGGAATTGAACCCGGGTCCCTGGCGCTGTGAGGCCATGATGTGGAGATGCCAGTGTTGGACTGGGGTAAGTATAGTAAGAAGCCTCACAACGCCAGGTTAAAGTCCAACAGGTTCATCTGGTAGCAAAAGCCACTAGCACTGCTTTTTCATCAGGTCAGTGGGGTTTCAGTTCACAAACTGTGAGGCAACAGTGCTAATCACTGTGCCACCATGTGGGGTGAGTCCACACTTGGAATACGGTGCACAATTCTGGTCACCTTATTATAGAAAGCATATTATTAAGCTAGAAAGAGTGCAGAAAAGATTGACTAGGATGCTACCAGGACTTAATGGTTTGAGTTATAAGGAGAGGCTGGATAGACTGAGACTTATTTCCCTGGAGTGTAGGAGATTTAGGGGTGATCTTATAGGGTTCTATAAAATAATGAGGGGCATAGATCAGCTGGATTGTCAACATCTTTTCTCAAAGATGAGGAAGTCTAAAACTAGAGAGCATAGGTTTAAGGTGAGAGGCGTATATTTTTCACACGGAGGGTGGTGACTGTCTGGAACAAGCTGCCAGAGGTAGTAGTAGAGGCGGGTACAACTTTGTCTTTTGAAAAGCATCTAGACAGTTACATGGGTAAGATGGGTATAGAGGGAAATAGGCCAAATGTGGACAATTGGGACTAGCTTAGTGGTTGGGCTGAAGGGCTGTTTCCATGCTGTAAACCTCTATGATTCTGTAACTCTATGACACTCCAATCACACCAAACCCACTTCTCCAGCACATCAATGCTGCTGTGTGTGCTACCCACCAGACAAATTACAGTAACTGCCAACACTCCCGTACAGCAGCAACCCCCCCCTCTCTAATATCTGGCCCATCACCCAGACACAGTAGAGGTACTTGCGAACATTGTCGCTTCTGGTTTCCTCCCAAAGTCACACTCTGCCCTTATGTCCCAGTTTGAAGAGATATCGCCGTATCTGCAGTACCACTAAGTTAAAATCCTGGAACACTCTGCCTGGCATTGCTGTGGGAGATTGCTGCACCATCCACTGAAGGTCTACTAGGAATGGGCAATAAATGCCCACCTCGCCAGCAACACCCATTGCCAAGAATGCAATTTTTCTAACTTTAACTATTAAAAAATGATAATTGCACGTGAACATTGAAGGTAATAGCAATTAGCATTTTCACAGGTTGAGCCGCAAAAACAGGAAAAAGTAGAATTCCTTTCAATGTGATCAAATTCAGAAACGAGACAGAAAGGATTGACAGCTCGGCATTTCTTGAGCTAACCTTCTGTCCATTGAGATCCTTATCAGCTGGTGACAGGAACTAAGGCTTGAATAAGACGTTTAACCCTACCATTACGCCATCTTCGTGAAGCAACACCAAAGGTAGGATTGCCTAGCACACACCCTGCTGGTGGGAATCTTCTGGTCCCACCAAAACTGAAGGGAGATTTGAATGGTTCATCGCCTCCACCATCGATGGGGGAAGCCATCGTGGAGAGGACAGCAGGTGGTGATGGGAGAGAGGGCCTAGCTGGAAAGTAACAGCCTAAGCTTAGAGCACCAGCGCGACATTTCCATTTTCAACTCTATCTGTGATGCCAAGCAATGTAAGTGCCCATCAGCGTGGGCAATGCTTAACTAACACCATGCCAGTGATAAAAGTGAAGCATCTCAAAACCATTTCACTGAGAAATGTAAGACTGGAATATGTTGGTGGTTCAACAACCAGGAGATTGTCTCTTGGGAATTATCATCCATCTTTAACCATTTTTGCAATAAGACAAAACATCTGATAACAACCACTCAAACAGATCAAAGGGAATAGTGCATTAGATATAAAAATACAGTCAACGGTAGCCATTCTAACAGAGTTGGTACAGACATTCCTAGTTTAAAATTTACATTGAATTTTATGCAAATCGCACATGGGAGTGGGCAAAGTCAATCCTGCAGTTGGTTTTACTTTCTTGGTTCTTTCTTAATTCCTTAATACATCGAGATGGCCAATATCCTGCCATTTATATCTCATTGATGCATCTTTTGTTTCTACCCATGTCTCATTGCCATTCCCCTTTGGCTCTGTACTGTGAAATCACTTGTTATTGAATCTCTCCAGCCCTCCACTCTATTGCAGATGGTTCCTCTCATCCTTCTTCCTATTGTCCTCCCCCCATCACCCCTTCACTGCTTATTTTATTCATCCATGGGACACGGGTGTCGCTGGCTGGCCAGCATTTATTGCCCATCCCTAGTTGCCCTTGAGAAGGTGGTGGTGAGCTGTCTTCTTGAATCATTACTGTGGGCTGACCCACAACGTTGTTAGGGAGAGAATTCTAAGATTTTGATCCAGCAACTGCGAAGCAATGGTGATATATTTCCAAGTCAGGATGGTTAGTGGCTGAAGGGGAACTTACAACTTACTCAAATCTTATCACTTTTCTCAAACCTGAAATGTCAATTGTGTTCCTCTCCAGAGATGCTGCCTGACCTGGTGAGAATTTCCAGCATTTTCTGACTGCTGTATTTTGACAAACAGAGAAGGGGAACAGCTAAAGAGGAAAAGTTACCAGTTTCCTCCCATGACCAAAGATGTGCGGGTGAGGTTAATTGTAAGAAGTCTCACAACACCAGGTTAAAGACCAACAGGTTTATTTGGTAGCACTAGCTTTCAGAGTGCTGGTCCTTCATCAGGTGAGTGGGAGTTGTGTTCACAAACAGGGCATATCGAGACACAAACTCAATTTACAAAATAATGGTTGGAATGTGAGTCTTTACAGGTCATCAAGTCTTAAAGGTACAGACAATGTGATCGGAGAGAGGGTTAAGCACAGGTTAAAGAGATGTGTATAGTCTCCAGCCAGGACAGTCAGTGAGATTTTGCAAGCCTAAGCAAGTCAGGAGGGTTACAGATAGTGTGACGTGAACTCAAGATCCCGGTTGAGGCCATCGTCATGTGTGTGGAACCTGGCTATATGTTTCTGATCAGTGATTCTGCGTCGTCATGTGTCGTGAAGGCCGCCTTGGAGATCGCTCACCCGAAGATCAGAAGCTGAATGCATCGCCACATCTTAGGTTGACTGGCCATGATAAATTGCCCCTGAGTATCAGGGAGATTAACAGGGTTACAGGAATAGGACCTGAGTGGGATTGTTGTAGGTGCAGGCTCGATGGGCTGAATGGCCTCCCCTGCACCGTAGAGATTCTATGATCCTATAATTTTTAGGATTCTCTGACAAGATACAAAGGTTTCCTTTTTAGAAATGGGTGCTGAGCTGAAGCGTTGAAATGATCCAAGCAGGCAAAATTTAACATTCCTGAACTGATGCGCAGCCCTGTCAAAGTTGTAAATTATCCCACAACGAAATGGATTGATAGGCTGCAAAGGAATTGAACAACTGAAAGGATTTGTTATTTACGACTGTGGTAACTGCAGTTAATCTCACCAAGTGGGGAACGAATAGCATCAAAAGGAGCAGAGCTTGCAGCACCTGTCGAAGAAACTTAAGAATAGGAGGAGGCCATTCAGCCCCTCAAGATTGCTCCACCATTCAATAAAATCATGGCAGATCTATGGCCTCACTCCGTGTAGCTGCCCTAGGTCCAAATCCCATCATACCCCACTCAGTAAAAACGTGTCTATCTCAAATTTAAACCTAACAATTGAACCAGCATCCACCACCGTTCCAGGAAGAGAGCTGGGGAGGGGATAGCCTAATGGTATTGTCGCTAGATATTAAACCAGAAACTCAGCTAATGTTCCGGGGACCTGGGTTCGAATCCCACCACGGCAGATGATAGAACTTTAACTCAATAACAAAGATCTGGAATTAAGAATCTACTGATGATCATGAAACTATTGTCGATTGTCGGAAAAACCAATCCGGTTCACTAATGTCCTTTAGGGAAGGCAATCTGCCGTCCTTACCCAATCTGGCCTACACGTGACTCCAGAGGCACAGCAGTGTGGTTGACTCTCAACTGCCCTTGGGCAACTAGGGATAGGCAATAAATGCTGGCCAGTCAGTGACGCCCATGTCCCATGGATGAATGAAAAAAAACCTCCCCTACTCTCTGAATGTAGAAGTGTTTTCTAATATCTCTCGTGAATGGCTTGACCCTAATTCATTTGTTCCTGGTTGCTGCCCTGTCACTCTCTTTAGCAGATTCCCATGCACTTAGCTGCTGTGTCCACATTGAAGATTAGGGAGCAAAATTCAACAGACGCACAACCAACAGCATTGCTTTCTCCACCTATACATCAGCTTACCCTTTTGAGTACCAACAACAGCACTGAGTTGCGTTTATCTTGCTATTAGCTTTGCTTTACTCTGGAAAGCACTCAGAATCCTACAGTCTTAGTATGGAAAGGGGCCATTTGGCCCACTGCACTAGTGCCAGCTTTGAAACAGCTGCCCAGTTAATGCCTACCATTTTCCCTCTTCCCCTGTTCATATCATAGAATCCTTATAATGCAGAAGGAGGCCATTCAGCTCATCGGGTCTGCACCAACCACAATCCCACCCACTCCCTATTCCCATCACCCCACACATTTATTCTGCCAATCTCCTGACACTAAGGTCAATTTAGCATGGCCAATCAACCCAACCCGCACATTTCTGGATTGTGGGAGGAAATCGGAGCACCCGGAGGAAGCCCATGCAGACATGAGGAGAATGCGCAGACTCCGCACAAACAGTGACCCGAAGCTAGAATTGAACCTGGCACCCTGGTGCTGTGAGGCAGCAGCGCTAACCACTGTGCACCATGACGCCTCTAGAGTAGATCTGTTAGTCCGTGCTGTTGTAAATAGCTGCTGCAGGCGATTGATGGTAACTGCTTCATTATTTTTCAGAAGTTCTGAGAGACACCAGGTAAACCATGTGCTTTTCCATTTTTCTAATCTCACAGAGTCTTGCTCATCGTGAACAGGTCTCCGTGGGAATTTCTGACTCAACAGCTGAGCTCCTCAGGGTGTGGACATGAGCAGCTTCTGGCTCCACTCCCATTCCCCAATTAAATTTAGACCTTCCTCACAATAACGTGCAAAGCACAAATTAATTCACACACATGGGGAGGCGATGGCCTAGTGGTATTATCGCTGGACAATTAATCCAGAAACTCAGCTAATGCTCTGGGGACCCAGGTTCGAATCCCACCACGGCAGATGGTGGAATTTAAACTCAATTACAAATATCTGGAATTGAGAATCTACTCCACTCAGGGCGGCATGATAGCACAGTGATTAGCACTGCTCCCTCAAAGCGCCAGGGACCTGGGTTCGATTCCCAGCTTGGATCACCGTCTGTGTGGAGTTTGCACATTCTCCCCATGTCTGCGTGGGTTTTCTCCGGGTGCTCCGGTTTCCTCCCACGGTCCAAAGATGTGCAGGTTAGATTGATTGGCTAAATTGTCCCTTAGTGTCCCGGGACGCATAGGTTAGAGGGATTAGCAGAGTAGGATATGTAGGGATACAGTAATAGGGCCTGGGTGGGGTTGTGGTCAGTGTAGACTCGATGGGCCAAGTAACCTCTTTGTGCACTGTAGGGTTTCTATGATTCTTTCTACGATACTGATGACCATGAAACCATTGTCGATTGTCAGAAAAAAAAACCATCTAGTTCATTAATGTCCTTTAGGGAAGGAAATCTGCCGTCCTTACCTGGTCTGGCCTATATGTGACTCCAGAGACACAGTAATGTGGTTGACTCTCAACATCTCTCTGAACAAGGGCAACTAGGGATGGGCAATAATTGCTGACCAGCCAGCAAAGCTTGGGTCACCATCTGTGTGGAGTTTGCACGTTCTCTCCATGCCTGTGTGGATTTTCTCCAGGTGCTCCAGTTTCCTCCCAGTGCTGGTTAGGTGCATTGGCCATGCTAAATTCTCCCACAGTGTACTTGACCCCCAAATGAATTTAAAAAAACACACACCTCACTCTGGTCTCACTTGGCTGGCTCCTTGAATTGGGGGCAAGGAATAAATTCACAAGCAGGTGAAGGGTGTGGAATGTCGCTGCTGCGCAGACTGAATCAAAGGTGAGAGCATAAGAAAGAGGAATGATATCCTGTAATATTGCAAGCGAAACTCAGGACGAAGTCATAGTGGCTCTCTCGTTTTGTAAAATTCTGTTTGGGAAAATCATTTGGGAGGATGGAAATGTGGAACGTTTGAAAAAAACAGGGGAAATTCTTGCCGAAGAAAATAACACACCAGTTGTCTTGCCTTAGTTATTGATTAACCATTCAATGTTAATGTTGTAACTGGTGTGACAACTGAGTACATGCTCTGGTTGTGATTTAAGAGCAGCTGATACGAACTGGGAAAAGGGCACATATTTTAGTAAAGGATTGATTTGATCTTTGGCTAATTTGCTCATTTGTTCCCCTTAGTTGTTCATTTGTTTGGCTGAATCTTGGTCTTTTGGTTAACATCATCAGATTAAGCCCGAGATGGGGTTCAATGCCTTATCTTGTCAGCTTCAATCTCGTTTGTCTCTCTCCCTCTCCAGGGGACCACGAATTGAATTTAATTTGGTTTTTGGAGCAAGCAAGGAATGGATTTGGGTTTACCCGGTTCATTCCGAGCGTTGATTTTGTAACTTTAAGGATAAGTGAAGAAAAATTATAAGAACGAGTTTCCAGCTGGAAATTCCAGCTGGAAATACCCAGGGGGTATTATGTGAAAGGGAAAGGTAGTCAGCACTTTTGTACTGAGTTTTTGAGATAAACTTATGTTGAAGATAGATCGGCTAATACCTTTTCCTTTGCCAGATAGATGTTCATTGGGATAACACTAGATTCGAAACTAACTACTGCTTCAGTGATTGTGTTCCAGCCTCCAAGTCAGGAGAGTTCATAGAATAGAATCCCTACAGTGCAGAAAGAGGCCATTGAGCCCATCAAGTCTGCACCAACTCTCTGACAGGGCATCTTACCCAGGTTCTATCCCCATCACCCCATGTATTAACCATGCAGAATCCACCTAACCTAATCCCCTAATATACACATCTTTGGAAATGAAAAGGCAATTTAGCATGGCCAATCCATCTAATCTGCACATCTTTGGACTGTGGGAGGAAACCAGAGCACCCAGAGGAAACCCACACAGACATAGGGAGAACATGCAAACTCCACACAGACAGTGACCCAAGGCTGGAATTAAACCCAGGTCCCTGGCACTGAGAGGCCATGATGTGGAGATGCCAGCATTGGACTGGGGTAAGCACAATAAGAAAGTCTCACAACACCAGACTAAAGTCCAACAGGTTCATTTGGTAGCACAAGTTTCAGAATGTCGCTCCTGCTTCAGGTGACTGAAGAATTGTGCGACAACTCTTCACTCACCTGAAGAAGGAGCGACACTCCGAAAGCTTATGCTACCAAACAAACCTGTTGTACTTTAACCTGGTGTTGTGAGATTTATTAGTGAGAGGCAGCAGTGCTAACCACTGTACTACTGTGCCACCCAAATTGGGCTCAGGTCTCACTCCAACTAGTCCCAGCAAGCAGCGACCAAAACACAAGCTCTCATCGAGGGTACTGATGTCTCATTGGTGGGTGAAAGGGACCTTCCTGCCATTACAAGGGTGGGTGGGGTTTATTCATTGCAGCCGTACATATAACGGAGGTACACTGAAAATTAAACAAAACAAGGAAGGTAATGGCTCATTACCTCAGCTATGAGTCTATAATAAGTGACTCAAGAATCTCATGCGAGTTAGGAACTGCCCTAGGGCAGAACACAAATGGACTGGAGTCTACAGTGCAGGATGAGTTAGCTTTAAGTTTATTTACTCGTGTCACAAGTAAGCTTACATAACACTGCAATGAAGTTAGTGTGAAAATCCCCGAGTCGTCACATTCTGGTGCCTGAGGGAGAATTTAGCAAGGCCAATGCACCTAACCAGCACATCTTTCGGACTGTGGGAGGAAACTGGAGCACCTAGGCAAAAACCACACAGACACGGGGAGAATGTGCGGACTTTGCACAGACAGTGACCCAAGCTGGGAACCGAACCCGGGTCCCTGACACTTTGAGGTAGCAGTGTTAACCGCTGTGCCGCCCTGTTACTAGGTATTTGGACAATAATAAAAGTAAAATACCGCAGATGCTCAAAGTCTGAAATGAAAACTGAAAATACTGAAAAAACTCAGCAGGTCTGGCAGCATCTGTGGCGAGAGAAACAGAGTTAATGGCTGGAATTTTCCAGCTGTTCACACCAGCAGGATTCTCCAGTCCCGCTGCAATGAATGGCGATTTGGATGAGGGCCAATTTCTTCATTCTCTTGCAGTGACAGCTGGGCAGGGACAGCCGGAAAATTTCAGGCCAATGTTGAGTCCATGTGACCCTTCCACAGAACTGTTTGGACATACGAGTCCAATGTGTCTCTATGGCCAGGCAGCCGTACAGACACATCGGCTGAAACCCTATCACCTCATCCGTCCCAAAATCGGCTGTGCAAGATCACAAAAATCCCGCTCATCATACTGGAACGTACACTTTGGAAGGAGTAATTTGACAAGGAAGTATTCAATGAATGGCATGACACGAGGAAGTTCTGTGGAACAACAGGACCTTGGCATGTTTGACAGTAGGTCTCTGAGGATGGAATGGCATGTCAGTAGGGTGGTGAAAAAGGCATATGGCACACTTACCTCTACCAAGGCATAGATTACAAAAGCAGGGAAGTCATATTGGAGTTGTATTGATACTTGGTGAGGCCATAGCTGCAGTACTGTCACCACAGATGAAAACAAAGACACATCTGTCACAGCTTACCCTCTGATTTTAGCTTCTCTGCCATTTGGCCATCCACGCCTTCTATTCTCTCTATGCCATTAGCAGCCTTTCCCCACGTTTTTGTGTCAAAGGCTTATGTTTCATTCCCTCACCCTGCAGTATAAATATCTCCCACTTTCTATGCCTTTTAGTTTTGACAAAGGATCACCTGGACTCAAAACTTCAGCTCTTTTCTCTCCTTATAGATGCTGCCAGACCTGCTGAGATTTTCCAGCATTTTCCTCTGTTGGTTTCAGATTCCAGCTTCCGCAGTAATTCAGTCGGACTAACTGGACTGCACTTCTGACAGGTCAGGGTGGACTCAATGGGCCGAATGACCTCCTTGCTGTACTCTTCTGAGATCTGATATCAACTGAAGTACCAAAGTAATGCTGCGCTTCTTAAAATACTGACATCAAATCATTCTCTTAACATCTCAAATTTATTTTAGATTTGGATAAAAGCAAATTACTGCGGATGCTGGAATCTGAAACTAAAAGAGAGAATGCTGGAAAATCTCAGCAGGTCTGCCAGCATCTGTAAGGAAAGAAAAGAGCTGATGTTTCAAGTCCAAATGACAAATGTCAAAACCTATCTTAGATTTGCCTCACTTGCTGTGCTCGCCTTTTCATTTGGGTACAGGGCCTTTTTAACTTGAGGTTTTCAACAATGCCCCATTTCGTGGCAGTGTATACACCTTGTATAAAAATAGTTCCAGTCCATTCAGAGCAAATGCACGATTACCTTGGGTTATACACAGTATAATAGGTGGGTGGAAATGATGAGAAAATAATCCTGTCAAGGGCAGCACACAACATCACCATCGTGGAGATAGAACCATTCACTGTTCTCCCAACCATGAGCTGCGTTTATTTTTAATGCACTCAACGCCCACACACCTTATATATAGCAGCATTATTTTTAATCCATACAATAAGGTCTGACATTATAGCTGTCTTTGGAAACCGACCTTTCCTTTCCTGGCACCAAGTATCAGCGCACTGTTCAGCTGCCAAGATTCTGCATCCATTTAAAGAAAAAGAATCCATAGTGCTTTGTCTTGTTTTTTAGTTTAAGACTGTAACGAATTAAACCATGCAAATTATAAATGTCTCTGGTCTATACTCATTTATCCACCCAACCAGACACAATCCAGCCTGGATCTGATGGGCTGAATGGTCTCCCTACTTTCAATGGGATGTGTGCACAGCTGGCAAGGTCTACATTTGTTGTCCATCCCTAATTTACCTCAAACAGGTGTCAGCGAGTCGCATTCTTGCATCGCTACAATCAGTCTGGTTGCGACACATCCATGGCAGCATAGCTGCACAGTGGTTAGCACTGCTGCCTCACATCGTCAGAGACCCAGGTTCAATTCCCAGCTTTGGTCACTGTCTGTGTGGAGTTTGCACTTTCTCCCTACGTCTGTGTGGGTTTCCTCCGGGTGCTCCGGTTTCCTCCCACAGTCCAAAGATGTTGGGTTACGTTGATTGGAATAGGAATCTGGGTGGGATTGTGGTTGGTACAGACTTGATGGGCTGAATGGCCTCCCTCTGTACTTTTGGGATTCTATGATCTATGATTCTTTAAGAACTTTAAGTGGCATTTTAAGAAGGTTTTTGGCCCAGCGGCAATGAAAGAATGGCGAGATAGTTCTAAGTCCGGATACAGATGCAAGTCCAAAGATGTGTAGGATAGGTGGATTGGTCATGGTAAATGTGTGGGGTTACAGGGATAGGGCTGAAGGGAGGGCCTGGGTGGGATACTCTTTAGGAGTATTGATGCAGACTGTATGGACTGGATGGCCTTTTTCCGCACTGTATTGATTCTATGGTACATTGCTATGCCCGGAGTCATATATAAATATGTAAATCAGGTACAGGTGGCAGATTTCCTTCCCTAAAGGACATCAGTACATCAGATTGGTTTTTATTATAATCGGTAGTTTCATTATCTTTAGCTTCTAACAATCTGAATATTTATGGATTGAATTCATGCCAGAATGGGATTTGAACTCCTGTTGCCAAAGTTTATTTATTAGTGTCACAAGCAGGCTTATATTAACACTGTAATGAAGTTACTGTGAAAATCCCATAGTCGCCATACTCTGGTGCCTGTTCGGGTACACTGAGGGAGAATTTTGCACGGTGGCACAGTGATTAGCATTGTTGCCTCACAGCGCCAGGGACCCAGGTTCGATTCCTGTTTGGATTACTGTCTGCGAGGAGTTTGCACTTTCTCGCTGTGTCTGTGTGGGTTTCCTTCGGGTGCTCCGGTTTCCTCCCACAGTCTGAAGGACGTGCTGGTTAGGTGCATTTACCCGAACAGGCGCCGGGGTGTGGCAGCTAGGGGAATTTCACTGCAGTGTTAATGTAAGTCTACCTGCGACTAATAAATAAAGTTTACTTTTACTTTCATGAGAAGCAGTGAGGATCTGAGTCAGAAGCACAGCTACCCTCCCCGAAAGGGATCTAATGAATGACTCGTTGGGACAGAACTGCCTGCTCAACTTGAAATTATCTTTTTCATAGAATAGAATCCCAACATTGCAGAAGGAGGCCATTTGGCCCATCGAGTCTGCACCAACTACAATTCCACCTAGGACTTATTCCCGTAACCCCACACATTTACCCTGTTAATCGTCCTGACACTAAGGGGTAATTTAGCGTGGCCAATCCACCTGAGCTGCACATCTTTGGAGTGTGGGAGGAAACCGGAGCACCCAGAAGAAACCCACGCAGACACGGGGAGAATGTGCAAACTCCGCAGAGTCACCCAGTGTCAGAATTGAACCTAGGACCCTGGAGCTGTGAGGCAGTAGCACAAACCACTGTGCCGCCCCTGTTTCTCGATAATTTCTTTGATGATAATCATGCCGTACAAGTGTTAAAGGATGAAGTGTTCTAGCGTAACGGCACAAAACCGAATAACTTTGCCATGACGTTTTCTGATAATCTACTCCACAACACAGCAGAAAGCATAGCAACCTGCTTTGGAATGCAGTAATAAAGCTGTTCTTGTGGTGTGGAACACCCGTTGAGCCCCTCAATTAAGTCATTGTCTTGCAATCACAGCCAAGTAGCCATAATTTTCTGCTTATATTACATTCGACCTCTTTTGTATTAAATGTCACAGTGCAAAAATTGAGTTTTCTTTGTCTTATTTGCGCAGTCAGACAGGCTCATACCTGCCCGAAACACCATTAACCAGGGAACAAATTGCAACATAAACATTAACTTCATCAAAATACCAGTCGCTTTCCAATGATCACAGATGCTTCTGTCACTCTGCACTCTGTGAAATGTTCTTTGTTTAAAGATGTGGCTCACGTTGCCAATTAGAGCCTTTGCTGTGGGCAGCCAAAATTGTCTTAACCATCCGCAAGCTTTAACTCCCTCCACCACTGGCACACAGTGTGTACGATCTACAAGATGCACTGCAAGGACACATCAAGGCCCCTTCCACAGCATCTTCTAAATGCATGGCCTCTGCTGCCTACAAGGACAAGGGCAGCAGATGCATGGGAACAGCAGAGCTTGCAAGATTCCCTTCGAGTCACACACCATCCTGACTTGGAAATATATCGCCGTTCCTTCATTGTCGCTGGGTCCA
Organism: Carcharhinus amblyrhynchos; assembly: GCF_965287045.1. Classification (NCBI taxonomy): domain Eukaryota; kingdom Metazoa; phylum Chordata; class Chondrichthyes; order Carcharhiniformes; family Carcharhinidae; genus Carcharhinus; species Carcharhinus amblyrhynchos. Next base: position 12,065,847 of record NC_137352.1, read on the forward strand.
AATCCTGGAACTTCCCTCCCTAACAACAGGGTGGAACTCCCACCCGAACAGCACATGACTTGCAGTTCAAGGAGGCAGCTCACCATCACCTTCTCAAGGGCAATTAGAAATGGGCAATAATTACTGGTCTGGCCAGTGTCACCCACATCCCATGAATGAATAAATATAAAGTCCATAATCAGCACATGTGTGAATTACCAAATAATGAAAAAGAACAAGCTAGACATCAAATTATGTATCTTGAAAGAATAAAAGAACAATTAGTCATTGGACCAACAAGCATGTTCTTCCCAGATCCTCTTCAACCCAACCTCTCTCAGATGCTACCTAATCCTCTCAGAAAAGTTTCTGCAAAGGTTGCCTTGCTGGTTCACTCAAAAAGTTATAATCAATCAAAATCCATAATCTCTTTCTAATCTCACTTTCTACATTATTCAGTTGCTTTGAGTACCTTAGAATCATAAAATCCCTACAGTTCAGAAGTAAGCCAATGGAGTGTGTGCGTAGAGTTTGCATGTTCTCCCCATGTCTGCGTGGGTTTCCTCCAGGTGCTCCGGTTTCCTCCCACAGTCTAAAGATGTGTGGGTTAGGTGGATTGGCCATGCTAAATTGCCCCTTAGGGTCAGGGGCGCTAGCTAGGGTTATGGGGATAGGGCCTGGGTGGAAATGTGGTCGGTGCAGACTCGATGGGCTGAATGGCCTCCTTCTGCACTGCAGAATTCTGTGATTCTATGAGTCTACACCAACTCTCAGACAGAGCATCATAACCAGGCCCCCTCCCCCACCCTATTCCTGTGAACTTACACATTTATTACGGCTAATCCACCTTACTGACACATCCCTGGACATTAAAAAGCAATTTAGCATGGCCATCCAAATAACCTGCACAGTTTTGGGGTGTGGGAGAAAACCCACGCCAACATGGGGAGAACATGTGGACTCCGCACAGAGTGACCCAAGACTGAAATCGAACCTGGGGTCCCTGGCATTGTGAGGTAGCAGAGCTAACCATTGTGCCACCATGCCACCCTTGTTGGTGTAGAAGATTCAACTGGAGACTTAAAATTGTTACGTCGTCAAAAATTCTTCCTGTTACAGGAGGATAGGATCAGGATCAGCTGGGCTGTTCCCACAGTCAAACAACCTGTCATCAGGTGTGAACATCCACAGGGACAAAGCAACTGCTGGCAAAGTCCTCACTTCCTTATGGAAAGGAGTGGAAAATTGGGAGAGAAATTCTTAACTTAAAATTTCAAACTGATTCCCGAGAGCACAGATTTTTGAAGTCAATTTTTTTTGGCATGTCACTTCCCATCTTGGCTATTGGCAGAAACTAAGCCAGACTAATTGAAGATTAAATGGTTCACTTATGGTTCCTAAGACAGTAAATGGATTTGCAATCTGCCACCTTTCTCATTTGAATTTAAGCCAGTTATAACACTTGTGACACACACAAAAATCACAGGAACAGTAAAAATGAGAGGAGATAAATGGGAGAGGAGGCACTATACACAAATGAGAATAGGGGTGCGGAGTAACACTCCCATTAGATCAGTGAGTTGTCCAGTATGTCTTAGATTTTCAGAGCCAGGGACCCACCTTCTGGTGACTGTGTGGAATTTGCACGTTCTCCCCATGTCTGCATGGGTTTCCTCCGGGTACTCCTGTTTCCTCCCACAGTCCAAAGATGTACAGGTTAGGTGGATTGGCAATGCCAAACTGCCCCTTATTTTCCCATGATATGTAGGTTATGGGGGGTTATGGGGATGGGCTTGGGTTACATACTCTGTCTGAGACTCGGTGTAGACTCAATGGCCTTTTTCTACACTATAGGGATTCTATGAGAAGGTTCGGAAACTGACTGAGGGAACAAAGTTAATTTGATTTCACAGGTTTATATTTTGCTTAACTCATTACTTTTACTCTTGAGCCCTCTGCACACCAGCTTTTGTCACACTCAAGTTAGACTCTTCATCTCAGGATCAAAAGCAGGGCTTGAGAAGAAATTACTTCACGTAAATCATTTTGTGACTGTTTGGAATTCTTTACCTTTGAGAGTTGTGGATGCTCCATTGTTGAATACACTTTTGGTCTCTCAGGAAATCAATGGATTTGCAATCTGCCGCCTTTCTCATTTGAATTTAAGCCAGATATAACACTTGTGACACACACAAAAATCACAGCAACAGTGAAAAAGAGAGGAGATAAACAGGAGAGGTGGCACTATACACAAATGAGAATAGGAGTGTGGAGTAACACTCACATTGAATCAGCCAGTTGTCCCAATATGTCTTAGTTTTTTAGTGCCAGGGACCCGGATTCGATTTGGCCTTTGGGGTCTGCCTGTATGGAGTTTACACATTCTCGCAACATCTGCTGGGGTTTCCTCCGGGTGCTCCGGATGTGGGCAACAGGTAGGAAAGTGAAATTGAATCCCAAGATCAGCCATGATTATACCGAATGGTGAAGCAAAATCTACTCCTGCTTCTATCTGTGTGACCCAAAGGAACGCAAAATGGGAATCCCATTTCACTTCATATTGGAATCAATTCCAGCTCCGACTTCCACTTTGCACAACTTCAATGGTGATGTGAGGACAGCATTACAAATGTCCACTGTATTTTTGTTATTTGCCCCAATTACAATAATCCTATTAGTGATCCATAATTCACAAGCCAACAGTCTTTACAGAATGATTTTATCACATTAATGGCTCAAGAAAGTTTTCAAATGTTCTTATTGTTATATGGTTCTCTTACCCAAGAAGAGGCCTAACTGTGATACGAGAAGGAATGGAATACACTAATGAGAAATTAGTTTAAAAGCCACAATGCTTATTTCAATAACAGAGGTGCTGGAATCAACATTTGTGTTTGGTACAAAAACAGCACAAAGGCACTAAAGTAAATTACTCTTAATATAAAACACTCCAGCAACACTCAAGAAACTTGACACCATCCAGGACAAAGCAGCCTGCTTGATTGGCACCACGTCTACAAACATGCACTCTCTCCATCACCGACGCTCAGTAGCAGCCGTGTGTACTATCCACAAGATGCACTGCAGCAATTCACCAAAGATCCTTAGGCAGCACCTCCCAAATCCACATCCCATGAACAAATAAGAAAAAAAAAACAGGGAAGCTGGAAGAGGTGTTATATCCATTGTGAAGAATACAGATTGTCAATAAATAGAATTTATATTTGCAAAGAACAAACTGGTATTTATTTACACCATTTACATTTTTGGAAAATACAAAACTACTTCAGTGCTTTGTGGCCAAATGAAGATTGCGAACAGCAAGATCCCACAAGCAAAACTCCCGAGATGAATGATCAGTTCATCTGTTTGAACTTGAGTTAGCACTGATGTAGTGGGGCTTTTATCGTGATGGAAGGACAATCTCGGACTAATTGACCGAATTTAGTCTAAAACTGTCCGGGCAGATCTTTCTCTCAACAGAAAATGCTGGAAAATCTCCAACAGGTGTGGCAGCATCTGTGGAGAGAGAAACGGAGTTTAATGTCCTGAAGGAGAGCCAAATTGCAGTTGAAATGTTAACTCTGTTTTTCTCTCCCCACAGAGGCCACCAGGCCCTGTGGGGATTTTCCAGCGTTTCCTGTTTTTATCTCAGATTTTCCACATCTGCAGCATTTTGCTTTTAGCTTAAACCCTCTGCCAAAGCTGCAGCTCCACCAATAGAATGGCTGAAGAACAGGAGTAGTGATAGGCCAGCTCCTGGAAAAGGGCGGAGTGATGATATTTAAGTACCAATGGGATCATTCGCAGTGACAAAATCACACAATCTCACACTTTTTCACAAGGCCATGAGATACATCAGCAGCATATATAACCTCTCAAAGAATCATTTTGCCTTTCTACTCATGTCTGGTCCTACTGTAGTGTCCCACCCTATCCCCAAATCATTCGATTTCTTTAGGGTTCGTATGGCACCCCCAGTCCCCAGCATGACCTACGGGGAGGAAATCCTGCAGTAGCAGGAAGCACATCTTCAGAATCATAGAATTCCTACAGCACAGCAAGAGGCCATTCGACCCATTGAATCGGCACTGACTCTCCAAAAGAGCATCCGTCAGCGAGCCAGTGCAGACTCAATGGGCCCAATGGCCTCCAGTGATTTCTTTAGCTGCTTCTGGAAGTCACAAGGTAAATTGGATCAGATACTCACAGCCTTTTTACTGAACTCTCCCTCAGTTCCACTGAGTTACCAGGGGAGAAAGGGAGGGTGAAAATGAATGGTGAGGGCTTGATTGCCCCCAGAAACTTTTCCAACCAAGATGGAGCATCTCATGGTCCATGTACTGACAATGAGTCACCAGTTAATCATTCCAAGAGCAGTAGAGTGTGGCTCAGAATATTGGTGGGAAAGAGAGGAAAAGGCACTTCAGAATCTTGATTATCTCTTACTAATTTATTTATTAGTGTCACAAGTAGGCTTACATTAACACGGCAATGAAGTTACTGTGAAAATTCCCTTGTTGCCACACTCTGGCACCTGTTCGGGTACACAGAAGAACTTAGGATGATCAATGCACCTGACCAGCACATCTTTCGGACTATAGGAGGGAACAGGAGCACCCGAAAGAAACCCACGTAGACATGGGGAGAACACGCAGATTCTGTACAGACCCAAGTCAGGAGTTGAACCCGGGTCCCTGGCGCCTGCGGCAGCAGTGCTAACCACCGTGCCACCACACCACCCATAAAACTGGAGCCTGCACCAATATTACTTCAATGTGAACCTGGTTCCATACTATGTATGGCTATAAAGGGGGAAGGGAAACGCAGAATGTGTTTCCTTGTGTATAATGAAATGATAATGTGCAGAAACCTCGAGAACACCACATTCTTTATGCCAGAGCGTGAAAAGGTGATAAAATACAGGCTACCATCTGTTGGTGCAAAGAGAGAGAGAGAAAAAGAATGAATCGAAAAGATAAACACCAAAACTGACTTCCTGATTCAGTGGAAAGGTGTTTAAAGCTTACATGTGTCTCTTTCCTAAATCAGGTCTTATTTCTTTGTAGATACAGAATAATAGCCTGGAGTTGGTTAGTGGCAACACTCACCAAGGGAGCAGCCAAACTCATCACCAGAGATGCAAGAAGACCAGGACTGGCTACTGTGCATTGGTAGCTGTATGATGCCTTTGCTCAGGGGAAGTGCGATGGTAGGAGGAATCAAAAGGCAGATTGTTGTCTAAATGGAGAGAGACTGCAGGTGAGTGATGTGCAGAGGGATCTAGCTGTTATAGTGAATGAATCACACAAAGCTAGCAGGCTGTTCCAACAAGTGGTTAAGAAGGCAAACGGCATTTTGGCCTTCTTTGCAAAGGGGTTGGAGTTTAAAAATAGGAAGGTTTTGTTGCAATTGTACAAGGTGTTGACAAGGCCTCATTTGTAATACTGCGTACAGTTCTGCCCCTTATCTAAAAAAGGAAATAGTAACACTGGAGGCAGTCCAAAATTCCTGGGATGAGAGGGTTGTCCTATCAAGAGAGACTAAATAGGCTGGGTCTGTATCCCTTGGAGTTCAGCAGGGGGGATGATCTTATTCAAACATATAAGATTGTGAGGGAGCTTGACATGGTAGATAGTGAGAGAGGCACTAGTGAGAGAGTCTTGAATAAAGGGGATATAGCAACAAGATAAAGGACAAGATAAAGGATTTAAAACTGAGGTGTGCAGAAATTTATTCCTGCAGAGGATGGTGACCTCTGGAATTCTCTGCCCCAAAGGATGGCAGAGAGGCTGGATCATTGGAAGTATTTAAGACGGAGGTGGATAAATATTCGCTAGATTGAGGGATAGAGGGTGATGGGAAAAAGGCACGGAAAAGCAGCTGAACAGATCAGCCATGGTCCTATTGGATGGCGGGGCAGGCCTGAAGGTCCAGCTGGCCTACTCCTGCTGCTATCCATGGCGTTGTTAACGCGGATGACAATTCTATTTCTGCTCGCTGCACATGGCCAACTGAAGGATGTGCGAATTTCTTCGGCTCTGATCAGAATCCAACAACAACTTGAATTTATCTGGCTCTTTAACAAGAATTCATCTCACAGCAGCACCATCAGACCCAGGCACAGATGATAATACTGGGACAAAAGTCTGGATGAACAGATGAGTTCTAAAAGTGTCTCTTCAAGATGAGGGAGTGGTGGTAAAGTTTAGTGGGGGAATTCCAGAATTTGGGACTGAGAGGGCTAAAGGTCCAGCCACCAATTAAAGCGAGGGATGTGTCATGTAAAAGGCCGGAATTGAAAAATACCAAGATGTCATAAATTTCCCACAAAACCATAATAGCGCAGTGCTTAATACTGCTACCTCACAGCACTAGGGACCTGGGTTCGATTTCCAGCTTCAGGTCACTGTCTGTGTGGAGTCTGCACATTCTCCCTGTGTCTGCGTGGGTTTCCTCCCACACTCCAAAGATGTGTGGGTTAGGCTGATTGGCTGAACTAAATTTCCCCTAATGTCAGGAGGATTAGCTTAGGTAAATTTGTGGGGTTACAGGGATAGGACCTGGGTGGGATTGTTGTCGGTGCAGACTCGATGGGCCAAATGGCCTTCTGCACTGTAGGGATTCTAATGATTATGCTTCGAGCAACGAATGCTGCAGAAATCGTGCAATATATAAAATTCTTCATCTAACTGGTGCCTCCGTATAAACTGACCTCATCTACAGCATTACCAGTGATACTTCAAAGCCTTACGGGAGGCAAAATAAGTAACTGATCAAACTGGCCATTCAGGAACGTTTGGATCATTTCACATCAATGTTCACCAATGAATTACAGACTTGTTACTGGAACTGAATGGCATGGGACAGGCTGTTCAACACGCCATTGAAATCAATTTCTTACATCAGCTGATAAGTTGGCAAGTAGAAGAAAACAGATCCAAAAACATTGCAAAGCAACTGGAATGAGCAAAGGCCATTGTTGTTCCTTCCCTTGTGGGCCATTGCTCTGCAATCATGGACCCCCCCCACCCTCCCGGTCCCAGGTTGGAGTAACATGTAACAGTAAGCCATGCAACTGCTATTCCATTCACAACCCTTCAGAAACAGGAGACATATTGATACAGCGGCAAGCAGAAGAGGCAACAAACACACGCAGAGTGGAAAAGGGGCAGCACAAGATGGCATAGTGGTTGGCACTGTTGCCTCACAGTGCCAGGGACCTGGGTTTGATTCCAGCCTCGGGTCACTGTCTGTGTCAAGTCTGCATGGGTTTCCCCCAGGTGCTCCAGTTTCCCCCCACAATCCGAAGAAGTGCAGGTTAGGTGGATTGGCTATGCTGAATTGCCTCATAGCATCAAATGATGTGAAGATTTAGGTGGATTAGCCATGGTAAATTGTTCCTTAGTGTCCAGAGATATGTGGGTTTGGTGGATTGGCTATGCTAAATTGCCCCCTAGTTCCCAAAGATGTGCAGGTTAGAAGGATTGGTCGTGGTAAACCGTCCCTCGGTGTCCAAAGATGTGTAACTCAGGTGGAGCAGCCACGATGAATGCGCAGGATTAAGGGGTGGGCTGTAGGCCTGGGGGTGGGATGCTCTTTCGGAGAGCCAGTGCAAACTCAATGGGCCAAATGGCCTCCTTCTGCACTGTAGGAATTCTATGGAAAGCTATATTGCTCGCGACTGAGGCAACAGGGAAAGGAGGGGGGGGGTTGTTAGGGGATGTGAGAAAGCATGACTCAACTCTTGCCCTACAGCTCATAACTGAAGCTCATCCAAAGATTAGCTTCCCGAGTGGTTCCGCTTGGTTTAAGCTGACAGGCCAGAATCGAAAACGGGCAGGGAGCAGCTGCGTCACAGAGACAGCTGAGTGAGCCAGTGACGCACAGCTTTCGGTGGTCAGTGTGTTACAGGCTGCTCTCTCCATTATGATTCACCTGTTCAAACAGCCTGAAAATTAATGATTTACCGTCCATCCATTCACTGCCCAGAGGGTCAGGTAGCTGGGAACAGTTGGGTTCCAAAAGATGCAAGTCGCCGGGAGAATTCCTCTCAGCAACGTTTATAGAAATGATCAGAAAGTAGCATTCAGAAACAAAAATGTTGCTGCCTCCATAAAGATTAGTTGATATTTAGGCCAGGAATTCCCACTTGTAGATACTGATCTTTACAGTTTATTTTCATCAATGTAAACACTGTAACAAGATAATATATGCATAGGCAGAATTGTATATATACTCTCACTCACCCATGATGTAATCTAACAAGTGAATGCTTTTTTTATTCATTCATGGGACATGGGTGTCGCTGGCCAGCCGGCCAGCATTTATTGACCATCCCAAGTCGCCCTTGAACTGAGTGACTTGCTGGCCCATTTCAGAGGGCAGTTGAGAGTCAACCACGTTGCTGTGGCTCTGGAGTCACATACAGGCCAGACCAGGTAAGGACGGCAGATTTCCTTCCAAAGGATAAAAGAACAAAGAAAAGTGCAGCACAAGAACAGGCCCTTCGGCCCCCCCCCAAGCCTATGCTGATCATGATGCCCGAACTAGACTAAAACAAAACCTTCTGCCCTTTCTCAGACTCTATCACTCTTTTCCCTCTCTGATCACGTTTCTATTCAGATGCCTCTTGTTGCTGATGTGCCTGCTTCCACCACCTCCTCTGGGCAGCGCGTTCCAGGCACCCACCACTCTCTGCATGAAAAACTTGCCCCGCACATCTTCCTTAAACTTTCCCCCTCTCACCTTGAACCTGAGCCTCCTTGTAATTTACGCTTCCACCCTGGGAAAAAGCCTCTGACTATCCACCCTGTCTACACCTCTCATAATTTTGTAGACCTCTATCAAGTTTCCTCTTAACCTCTATCTTTCCAGTGAAAACAATCCTAGTTTATTCTCCTCGTGGTCAATGCCCTTGAGACCAGGCAACATCCCGGTGAACCTTCTTTCCCTAAAGGACGTTCGTGAACCAGGTGGGTTTTTTCCAACAATCGACAATGGTTTCAGGGCCATCAGTAGATTCCACGTTTTTTTTTTATTGAATTCAAATTCCACCATCTGCTGTGGTGGGATTCGAACCCAGGTCCTCAGGACTTTAGCCCAGTTTCTGGATTAATAATCTAACAATAATACCACTAGGCCATCACCTCCCCTCCTAGAATTAGAGGTGAGTTTAGGAGATTTAATTTTATATAACCGCAAGCTATGATCATGATGTAATGAAGGGTTTTTAAATTCAATGTTAACTTTCAAAGGGGAATTGGATGAATCTTTGATGAGGATCTGTAGAGTTTAGATTACTCGCCCACAGCCAGAAAAGCAGCTAGTAAGGTTAGTAATTGCTCCATTGATGCTGCTTCCAGAGTATGGACGTCATGGCTTCAAATCCCGCATTGCGGAGATTCTGCAGTGAGATGTTGAATTCACTAGAAATAAAAAAACTAGACCCGAGTGGGCGAAAGGAAAATCGCTCCAGCTTCACGAGTAGAAATATCATTGGAAAGTTGTAGACACCTAGAAAGAGGGGCGCTTCCACCAGATTATTCTTCCCCCAGATTATTCTTCCCCCTACCTTAAATGTCAACGGCCCTCTGTAAAGTGAATGAACAAGTCTGGCAGACTATTTGATCATAGCAGCATTACACCTAGACCCAGCCTTGACTTCACCCCATGTCCACACAGGTAGCGTTTTGGGAGACACGGTAGCACAGTGGTTTGCACTGCTGCTCCACAGCTCCAGGGACCTGGGTTCGATTCCCGGCTTGGGTCACTGTCTGTCTGCACATTCTCCTCACGTCAGCTTGGGTTTCCTCTGGGTGCTGCGATTTCCTCCCACAATCCAAAGATGTGCGAGTTAGGTTGATTGGCCGTGCTAAAAAATTGTCCCTTAGTGTCTTGAGATGCGTAGGTTAGAGGGATTAGTGGGTAAAATATGTAGAGATATGAAGGTAGGGCCCGGATGGGATTATTTTCAGTGCAGACTCGATGGGCCGAAGGGCCTCCTTCTGCACTGTAGCATTCAATGATTCTAAAATGTGTTACTGGACGATGACCAAAGCACACCTAACCAAGCACGGCAGCACAGTGGTTAGCACTGCTGCTTCACAGCGCCCGGGGCCCAGGTTCAATTCTGGCCTCGAGTCACTGTCTGTGTGGAGCTCTCCCCATGTCTGCCTGGGTTTCCTCCGGGTGCCCCGCTTTCTTCCCACATCCCAAAGATGTGTAGGTTGGACGGATTAGCTGTGGGAAACGTGTGGAATTATAGGGAATGGAGTGGGGGGGGAAGAGGGCCTGGGGATCTACTCTGTCAGAGAGTTGGTGCAAACCTAATGGGCCAAATGGCCTCTTCTGCACATTAGGGATTCTCTGAATCAATGTCCAAGAACTCCACAGGCTTCCCATTCTGGTGAATTCCTTCACACCATCATTGGCAGCAGCGCTTTAAGCAGCCAGGCCCTAAACTCTGGGGCTCCCCTTGCTCCAAACCCGCCTGGATTTCTACTTCTCCCCCCTCTCTGAGACCCTCCTTGTGACCAAGCTTTTGGCATCCTCCTTTGAACTGGTGTCAATTTTTGTGCCATTAAGCTCTCGTGAAGTGTCTCGAGACATTAGCAGTTACTGTATCAGGTGCCTTCCTATTATTGCAATAGCAAAGCTAGAAATATTACTCAGGAATTAACACTCAGACCCTGAGTAATGGAGAAAAAAAGGACAAACTTTGATTCAGTCTCAAAGCTGCCACCCTGTGGTAAGACAGAATAGTGCAGCAGAATGCAATCCTATAAATTAACCCTCTTTCAGAGGAAATGTTTTAAGTTTATTTATTAGTGTCACAGGTAGGCTTACATTAACATTGTAGTGAAGTTAATGGGAAAATCCGCTAGTCGCCACACTCCAGAGCCTGTTCGGGTACGCTAAGGGAGAATTTAGCGTGGTCAGTGCACCTAACCAGTACGCCTTTCAAACTGTGGGACACGGGGAGAATGTGCAAACGCCACTCAGACAGTGACCTGAGCCTGAGAATCGAACCTGGGTCCACGGCTCCTGGGACCTGGGTTCAATTCCCAGCTCGGGTCACTGTCTGTGTGGAGTTTGCACATTCTCCTCATGTCGGCGTGGGTTTCCTCTGGGTACTCCAGTTTCCTCCCACAGTCCAAAGACGTGCAGGTGAGGTTGATTGGCCATGCTAAAAAATTGCCCCTTAGTGTCTTGAGATGCGTAGGTTAGAGAGATTAGTGGGTAAAATATGTAGGGATATGGGGGTAGGGCCTGGGTGGGATAGTGTTCAGACTCAATGGGCCGAAGGGCTTCTTTCCGCACTGTAGTGTTCTATGATTCTAAAATGTGTTATTGGACGCTAACCACCGTGCCACCATGTGTCCCCGTAACCCCACACATTCACCATGGCTAATCTTCCTAACGTACACATCTCGAAGCACTTTCCCTTTGAATTGTAGGCGCTGTTGTAACAAGGGAAAGGCAGTGACCGATTTGCATACAGCAAGTTCCCAACAAACAGCAACGTAATAATGGCTTGACAATTTGTTTTTCTCATAGTCATTGGCCCAGGATGACATCCCTGCTCTGTTTCAAAGTAGTGCTAGGGGAGATTTTTACATCCACACAAGACAGGACAGCAGTCTAATGTTGCATCCAAAAGACTTTCTAGCAGGGCAGCACACCCTCAGCGCTCCACTGGAGTGTCAGCCTGGATTTGTCTGTTCCAGGCCTGGGATGGGATTTGAACTAGGAGCCTTTATGATTCAGAAGCAAGAGTGCTACTAACTAAATTAAAGATTGCCTCGTCCCACGAATGATTGGTCAAGGTATCACCCTGGGCAATGAACCACAGAATGTAGCTGTTGTGTGTTCTATTCAGCCGAATTAGTTCACTGTTCTTCTCCTGCCATTTGGTACTCTGGCAAATTGTCCTAATGAGCACAAGGCAATAAGCTTCAACTGCATGTGTCTTTTTTCAGCAGTACGCGATACATTCTACAGCATATTAAAATTTGATTATATAGGCTGGCCTGCAAATAGATGGTGGAAATCCTTTTGATAACTTCTGTTTACTTGGGAATCTCATTTGTGCATTTTCTACCCCAAGTGTTGTGAAAACCCAACTTTCAGAGCACTAAGAGTTTAGTCAGTAGCACTTTTGCTTCTGAATCACAAGAGTTAGTACACGGGTGACACACTGTGTAGGTTCTGCAATCAGAAATTGGGTACCTGGTATGTCTCCCCATTCCCAGGAGCACCAGAGACCTAACAGTGATCTGCTCAAGTCATTCCCATTTTTGGTCAAACTCTTGGCTCAAGAGAGCCATTGTGTGGTCAGATGGTGTATTGCGGTAGAATTAAAGGGGAAATTCACACTTCAAATGATCCCACTTTCAAAACCTTCATGTAGTTAAAATTAGCTCATACACATTCCATCATCCAGTAATGAGGTTTTCCGTAATCTAACCACTCCCAATATGGATTACAATACTCGTAAGTTTATAAGATATAGGAGCAGTATTAGGCCATTCAGCCCTTTGAGTCCGCTCTGCCATTCGATCACGGCTGATGTGCTTCTCACCTCCATTTTCCTGCCTTCTCTCCTTAACCCTTCATCCCATTACCAATTAAAAATCTGTCTAATTCCTCCTTCAATAACTCACTGTCCCAGCAACCAACACACTCTGGAGTAGCAAATTCCACAGATCCAGTATTTCTACCTTTCTTTATTTTTCCATTCGTGGGACATGGGCAATCCCTAGTTGCCCTCGAGGTGGTGGTGGTGAGCTGCCTTCTTGAGCGTCTGGTACAACTGATGGCTTGCTGAGAGTCAGCCACATTGCTGTGGCTCTGGAGTCACATGTAGGCCAGATCAAGTAAGGACCACAGATTTCCTTCTCTAAAGGACCTTAATGAATCAGATGGGTTTTTCCAACAATCGACAATAGTTTCATGGTCATCGTTATATCTGGAATTAAGAATCTATTCTATTGAATTCAAATACCACCTAACCCACACGAGGGTGGCATAGTGGTCAGCACTGCTGTCTCACGGCACCAGAGACGCAGATTTAATTCTCCACACTGTTGGTGTGGAGTTTGCACGTTCTCTGTGTTTGTGTGGGTTTCTTTCAATTATTCTGGTTTCCTTCCACAGTCCAAGAGAGTTTTAAGTTTTATATAGTAGTGTCTGACTATATATTAGTAGGTTGACATTAACACGACAATGACGTTACTGTGAAAATCCCCTAGTCGCTGCACTCCAGCATGCGTTTGGGTGCACTGAGGGAGAATTTAGCATGGCCAATGGACTTAACCTGTACATCTTTGGACACGCAGACATGGGGAGAATGTCCAAACTCCACACAGACAGTGATCCAAGCCAGGAATTGAACCCGGGTCCCTGGCACTGTGAGACAGCAGTGCTAACCACTGTGCCACCCTCATGTGCGGATTAGGTGAATTGACCATGCTAAATTGACCCATAGTGTTCAAAGATGTGTAGGTTAGGTAGATTGGCCATGTGTGTTGTTACAGGCATTATGCAGACGAGCACGTTGAGGTGAGGGTTGGGCCTGGGTAACATGTGGAGTTGGTGCAGGATCGATGGGCCAAATGGCCTTCTTCTGCACTGTAGGGATTCCATCCTCACATTGCGGTCTTAAATATCCAACCATATTTGTTTTTTTTTTAAACAAAGAAGCCCTTCTTTGCCCATGTGCAAAAGCAAAAGCTTACCATAAATGTCAGGCCCATGTGGGGTAAAGACGTTGTAAATGACTATTCTCAGGGGGGTGATCACCATCTTCCCATAGTAATAGCTGTCCACTAACACAAGGGGGAGCTGCAATACAAACAAACAAAAGATGTCCTTGATTAGGTAAAGTTAAGCAACAAATAGGAAACACTTGCATTTAAATAGCACCTTTCCTGACCTCAGAACATCCCAAAGCACTTTACAGCCAACTAAGTGATTTCTGAAGAGCAGTCACTGTTGTAACATGGCAAAACCCATTTGTGCACAGTAAGCTCCCATTGTGATAATGATCAGACAATCTGTTTCTGTGATTCGGAAGGGTGAATGTTGGCCAGGACACTGGGATTTTCCATTTCTTATTTGAAAATAATGTCACATGATTTTTTTTTTTAAAACATCCACGCCCTGGATTTACATTCTCACCCGGGGGCTGGCACCTCTAACACTCTCGGGACTGCTGGCAGCACAATGGTTAGCACTGCTGCCTCACACCGCCAAGGACCCAGGTTCGATTCCTGGCTGGGGTGACTCTGAGGAGTTTGTATGATCTCCCTGTATCTGTGTGGGTTTCCTCTCAGTGCTCTGGCTCCCTCCCACAGTACAAAGATGCACGGGTTAGGCTGATTGCCCGTGCTAAATTGCCCCTTAGCGTCAGATGGATTAGCCAGTGAATACTTGGGGTTACGGGGATAGGGCCTGGGTGGGACTGTTGTCTGTGAAGGCTAATTGGGCCAAATGGGCTCCTTCTGTACTGCAGGGATTTCTATGATTCTATGACTGCACTGGAGTGCCAGCCTAGATTTTTGTACTCGAGCTCTGGAGTGGGACTTGAACACTCAACCTTCTGAGTCACCAAAATATAGCAGATGCATAAAAGGGTTCATGATCGACAAGGGCTCGGAAGGCTGGAGAGCCTGTTTCTGAGCTGTACCTTTTTTTGTTCTCATTCATGCTCTCATCCTCAAGGTGGGGTGGCATTCGATGGAGCAGAGAAGCAAGGAGGGTGAAGTGTGGATGGGTACTCTAAGATCTTGTGGCTGGGAAGCAGGATAACTGCCCCAAGTTGGGTACCGATGCAGAGAGATGCAACCATAACGTATTAGGTGGACAAGAAATCGGCAAACTCTTGAACTTACAATAGGAGAGCAGCAATATTCCCCATAGACGTAAACTCCTCCTCAGGATCGGTTGGCAAAACAAAACACACAGGCTTACACGGGGTGCCAGTCTTTTAGCCTTTGAACAGCTCTGGACAGAGACAGAGAGAGACACCTGTCTTCTGATTCTCAAACTGCAGCCTCCATGGAGAGAGACCTGTCTTCAAATGTTATGCTAATTGATATTTGTTAAATAAATTTATTTTAACAAAAACTTCCGAGTGGATCAATAGAGTCTTATCTGGAGTGAAACACCTAACGCTTCAGTGTGGTCTTAGGAAGACTGATCTGGAATAGGGAAAATGATTAGTGTGCTTTAGGGGAAATCACCAGAATCTCATGGAGGAGAGGAAACAACCCAAGTTCAACTCACATCAACCCCACCTGGACACGCATTTCGAGAGGAGATGGGACTGGACTTGTCAGGAAGGGAATATTGCACCAGTACACAGTGTCCTCAGAGCTCATTTTGTTGGAATTCCCTCTACAACACACCTCAGAACACAATAATAACCAAGTTAATAAACACAGTAATAACCAGGGGCGGCACGGTGGTTAGCACTGCTGCCTCACAGCGCCAGGACCCAGGTTCGATTCCCGGCTTGGATCACTGTGGAATCTGCACGTTCTCCCGTGTCTGCATGGGCTGTTTACCATTTATATAGATGATCTGGAGGAGGGTACCGAGTGTAGGGTGTCGAAATTTGCTGATGACACCAAGATTGGGGGAAAGGCAAATTGTGCGGAGGGTGTGGAGAGTCTGCAGAAGGATCTAGATAGGCTGGGCGAATGGGCCAGGAAATGGCAAATGGAATTTAATGTTGGCAAGTGTGAGGTGATCCACTTTGGTAGGAAGAATGGTAGGAAGGACTATTACTTCCGGGGCGAAAAACTGCAGCAGGCAACGGTGCAGAGGGACCTCGGGGTCCTTGTGCATGAGTCGCAAAAACCCAGCCTGCAGGTGCAGCAGGTGGTCAGGAAGGCGAATGGGATGCTGGCCTTCATAGCAAGGGGGATTGAATATAAAAGTAGGGAGGTCTTGCTGCAGCTGTATAGGGCATTGGTGAGGCCGCAGCTGGAGTACTGTGTGCAGTTTTGGGCGCCGCACCTGCGCAAGGATATTTTGGCCTTGGAGGGAGTGCAGAGGAGGTTTACTAGGCTGATACCGGAGTTGAGGGGGTTGAGCTATGAGGAGAGGCTGAATAAACTAGGCTTGTACTCGTTAGAGTTTAGAAGAATGAGGGGAGATCTCATTGAGACGTATATGATGATGAATGGGATGGATAGGATAGAGGTGGAGAGACTCTTCCCGCTCAAAAAAGACAGTAGGACTAGGGGGCACAGCCTCAAGATAAAGGGGGGGCAGTTTAGAACGGAGTTGAGGAGGAACTTCTTCACTCAAAGGGTGGTGAATCTCTGGAATTCTCTGCCCGTTGAAGTGGTGGAGGCTGCCTCGCTAAATATTTTTAAGAAGCGGGTTGATGGGTTCTTGATAAGAGAGGGGATTAAGGGTTATGGGGAGAGGGCGGGAAAGTGGAACTGAGCCACGACAGATCAGCCATGATCTTATTGAATGGCGGGGCAGGCTCGAAGGGCTAGATGGCCTACTCCTGCTCCTACTTCTTATGTTCTTATGTTTCCTCCCACAGTCCAAAAGACGTGCTGGTTAGGTGCAATGGCCGTGCCAAATTGTCCCTCAGTGTACCCAAATAGGTGCCTGTGTGGCAACTAGGGGATTTTCACAGTAACTTCATTGCAGTGTTAATGTGAGCTGACTTGTGAGACTAATAAATAAAAGCTTTTTAAAAACGCCTTAAAACCTATCACCTTAGCCAAATTTTCGTTCAGCTGTCCTATTACCTCCCTACGTAGCTCGTTGTCAGATTTTATTTTATAATGCTGCTGTGAAATTTTACTACATTAAAAGCACTAAATAAATCCAAGTTGTGTTTGTTTGTCACACTTGTATGATTCAGTATGATGTAGCCAGAAGCAGTTTGTACACAGTGCAGTGCTCATCAGTGCACATTAAGGTTCTTTATCAATTGAAAGTGTGATGATATTGCGCCTTTAAGAAATGTATGTGTGTCACGTTTCCTGTGAGGGGTATGTTTTATACTGCAGCTCTGATTATTGCAGGTCCGATTGTCTGCAACCGGCAGCCCACCTGCTCAGCATGCAGAGGAATAACCTCTCCTACGTATTGAGGGGCTTGAGCTAATGCAGTTTGGTTTTCTTTTGGGTTGTCCCCTGGGTTTTTCAGAGTAGGATTTAATTAGACCGATTGACATGTGCACACCACGTGCTAATGGGAGGAACTGGGCTTACAAAGAGAGATAAATAGATAGCCACTGTTTGAATCTGAAAGGAGGAGCAGCTCTTTCTCTCTCCCT
Source organism: Carcharhinus amblyrhynchos (assembly GCF_965287045.1). Classification (NCBI taxonomy): domain Eukaryota; kingdom Metazoa; phylum Chordata; class Chondrichthyes; order Carcharhiniformes; family Carcharhinidae; genus Carcharhinus; species Carcharhinus amblyrhynchos. The sequence goes on from NC_137352.1 coordinate 12,083,134, forward strand.
CTTTCTGGAAACTGAAGTCTGGGACCTGCTGGAAGAGAGGTATCTCTCTCTCAGAGGTCTCTATAGGGCAAAAGGCATTTTCTCCTTCTGTCTGGATTTCTGCTGCTTAGAGGCAGGTCTTTCTCTAGAGGCTGCTGTTTGAGAGCCAGAAGACAGGTGTCTCTCTTTGTATCTCTGTCCAGAGCTGTTAAAAAGCTGGAAGGTTAGCAGCCCATATAAGCCTGTGTGTTTGGTCAACCGATTTTGAGGAGGAGTTTATGTCTACGGGGAATATTGCTTAAATTGGAACTAATAGAGATAGTTAGCTATTAACAATTACAACTTATATTTAAGTATTTCAATTGGTGAAAGTTATGCTAATTGATTTTTGTTAAATAACATTTGTTTTAATAAAAACTTCTGAGTGAATCAATAGAATCATATCTGAAGCGAAACTCCTTAGACAAAAATCAAAAATAGTTAGGGTCCAGGCTAGCTTCATAACATAGCTTGGGAACTTCTGATCTGGTCGCTAACAAAAGTAATAAAAGAGAGGGAGATTCCACTGGGGAAACAGGGTAGGCTGGTAGTAATGTCACTAAGCTAGTAATCCAGAAACCCAGGCTACTCCTCTGGGGACACAGATTCAAATCCCATCATTAAATTACGATTTACTCTATGACAATAACATATCAAATTAAATCCAAAGGTCAAGCACTCAGTTCGAGGGCAATTAGGAAAGGGTAGTGAACGCTGGCCTTGCCCGAGACACCCATATCCCATGGAAGGATAAAATCCTCCTTAGGGGGCAAGCTGCCAACTCTCAATCAAAAAGCTCCTAACATGCATGAATGAGGCACTAACATAAGGGTGATGTATATTTGGAACCAGGATAAAGCTTATTTTGTACAGAATTCCTGATCAAGCTCCCTCGATGAGCCTCCGGATTCTAGACCTACCAGAAAGATCAGCAAAGCCACTACTGTCCATAGGATAAAACTCTGGAATTTCCTCTTCAGTATCACCAGGTCAAATGCTATTGGCAACCTAACAAGCAAGAGAAAGTGAATCCATGTGGGTCGGTGTTACAAAACATAATTTAAAATAGGAATTAAAACATTTATAAAAATAAACCAGCCCAGAAAACAGACTTGGTCAACAAGATAAACAGTAAGGTTTAAAACTCAGTCAGGACTCTGTACTGGGTACTCTGTACAGGACTACATCAAATGGGTTCTTTAAGGGAACAGTGGCATTGTGATTATTGGACTACTAATCCAGAGGTCTAGTCTCTCACACTGAAGTCATAAGTTCAAATCCCACCAAGGCAGCTAAAGGAAATGAAACTAAACTAATACAGGAAAATCTGTATTAACACTATTAGCTTTTTCCAAGGTGGAAGAGTCAATTACTCGGACGTAAGTTTAAGATGCGAGGTGCAAACTTTAAAGGAGATGTACGAGGCAAGTTTTTTTTTACATAGAGGGTGGTGGGTGCCTGGAACTCGCTGTCGGGGGAGGTGGTGGAAGCAGATACGATCGTGACTTCTAAGGGGCATTTGGACAAATACATGAGTAGGATGGGAATAAAGGGATATGGTCCCCTGAAGGGTAAGGGGTTTTACTTCAGAGGGGCAGCATGGTCAATGCAGACTTAGAGGGCCTGTTCCTGTGCTATAATTTTCTTTGTTCTTGTTCTAACTTGCACCTCTGCGAGTGCCACTTTCTCGTGTGCAATTAGGGATGGGCAGTAGGTGCTGGCTGTCCCAGCAATGCTCACAGCGCAAGAATAATTCAAGGGTGCTTAAAAAGATAAATTAAAATTATGAAAGGAGACACAAGATCAGTCAACAGTGCAGGAGAAGATCCTTCTTCGTCCAAGTCCGGCTCCAAACATTAATTGGGATGCCACCTTTCATTTCAAGTCAGAAACCAACGGAGTTTTCTTTAATCTATTGTAAACTGGCGTGTGTCAGAAAGGCAAATATCAACACAACACACAACTTTCGAAGGCTGTACAATTGATGCAAAGCAGAAGGAGGGTAATGAGCAGGGAGAGACAGAGAAAGGATTAGGACTGTGTATTACAATTAGTTTCAGTCACCAAGAAAAGACAGCAAAGTATTCCTGTTGGACACTTCTAATGCTGATAATATTACTAGATACGTCTTTCAAGAAACTTTAGGTTTCAAATAAAATCATTTAAAGAGTATGACTCTGTTTTTTGCTGAATTCTTGCAATCCTCTGTTTCGATATGGATTCCGAAGGCACCAAAGACAGTGTGAAGGAGCTGACTTAATTCATCACCGCATATTCACTTAGCTGCCTGTATATTTTCCAAATTAGTGCCCCCCCCCCCCCCCCACCATTTCAACATAAAGCTCTAACAGTTATTTCATTCAGTACTCAGTATTAAAGAGGGTGGGGCTGCAGGACCTAAAAACAAGTAGCATATGATGCCAGGAATTGGAATGCATTGTTTGCAAGAACAGGGATTAGGATCAATGTTAATATTGAAAAGGAGATTGGATGAAGCAAATAAAGACAATAACCCCTTTTCAATCTTATCAGATCTGTTTCCATGTACTGTTTACTGTCCTTCACTTGCTCTCTATTGACAGAACCTAGAGCAGTTTCAGGCACTGTAGAAGTTGTGGGACTCATGGGGTGGGTTTTCTGTCCGCGCTCACCCCAAGATTGGAAAAACCTGCCTGAGGTCAACAGACCTTTGCATGATCCGGAGGGAAAAGTCCGGCAGTGGTTTCGGTATTTTTAGTATTATTCATTCATGGGACGTGGGCGGTGCTGGCTGATAAGTTTCTCAACCCCATTCTCCTGCTTTTTCCCCATAACTCTTGATCTCCTTACCAATTAAGAGCCAATCTATCGCTGTCTTAAATGCACTCAATGACCTGGCCTCCCACAGTCTTCTGTGGCAAAGAGTTCCACAGATTCACCACCCTCTGGCTGAAGAAATTCCTCCTCATCTCAGTTCTAAAGGGTCATCCCCTTACTCTGAGGCTGTGCCCTCAGATCCTACTCCTACTAACAGAAACATCTTCCCTACATCCACTCTATCCAGGCCTTTCATTATTCTGCAAGTTAGAATGAGATGCCCCCCTCATCCTTCTAAACTCCATCGAGTACAGACCCAGAGAGCTCAGATGCTCCTCATACCTGGGATCATTCTCATGAACCTTCTTTGGACCCTCTCCAAGGTTAGCACATCATTTGTTGGAATACTGCTTGCATTATTCTAAATGTGGTCTCACCAGAGCTTTATAAAGCCTAAAGATGTGTTCATTTGTGTCAGCATTACAGGAATACTCTGCTCATCTATTCTTGGGATAAAACAGATTATAATGCTCTTTCACTCTCTGTCTCCACCCAATTCCCCACCCCCTCATGCATTGCAATCAAATGGCCTCCTTCTCTAACTCAACTCATTCCACAACAATGGGTAACATTAAGTCAGACAATTCTAACATCGCCACTTCAAACTGCCCCCGTGGGACCTTCTTACCCAAGAGCTGCACTGAAGGGCCATCCCAGAATGGCTCCTGCTGCCACTCCCAATATAGCCACCGCATTTTTATCCGTAAACCAGCCAGTCATCGCAATCAGGGTTGTGTTCATACAGAAGCTACTGGGGAGGAATGCTGAAAATGAGAGAGAAGTTAGAGAGCATTAAATAAACCATATTGGTATCCATGGCCATTAAAGGCAAGGCCAAACATGTCAGTAATCAAAGAATCCCTGCAGTGCAGAAAGAGGCCATTTGGCCCATCGAGTCTGCACCGGTCACAATCCCTCCCAGGCCCTATTCCCATAATCCCACTTACTTACCCTGCTAACCCCCTGACACTAAGGGGTAATTTAGCATAGCCAATTAACTTAACCCGCACATCTCTGGACTGTGGGAGGGAACTGAAGTACCTGGAGGAAACCCACGCAGACACTGGGAGAATGTGCAGACTCTGCACAGGCAGGAATTGAACCTGGGCCCTTGGCACTGTGATACAGCTGCGTTAACCACTGAGCCACTGTGACGCCCACGTAGGCCAGACCAAGTAAGGACCACAAATTTCCTTCCCTAAAGGACATGAGTGAACCAGATGGGTTTTAACATGTGGGTCACTGTCTGTGTGGAGTTTGCACATTCTCCTTATGTCTGCATGCGTTTCCTCCCACAGTACGAAGATGTGCGGGTTAGGTTGATTGGCTATGTTAAAAATTGTCCTTAGTGTCTGGAGATGCGTAGGTTAGAGGGATTAGTGGGTATAATATGTAGGGATATGGGGGTAGGTCCCGAGTGAGATTGTGGTCAGTGCAGACTCAACGGGCTGAATGGCCTCTTTCTGTACTGTAGGGTTTCTATGATTTCTACAATTTCTATGATAATGCATTCCATGACTGAGATTTAGAAACAGGTCAAATGCAGCAATAAGGCAATAGAGAATCACTACAGTGCAGGAGACAGCCATTTGGCCCATTGAGCCTGCACTGACAATGATTCCACCCAGGCCTTATCCCTATAACCCCATATAATCGCCCTGACACTAATGGATAATTTAGCATGGACAATCCATCTAACTCGCATATCTTTGGACTGCGGGAGGAAACCGGGGCACCCGGGGGAAACCCATGCAGACATGGGGAGAATGTGCAAACTTCATACAGACAGTGACCCAAGCTGGGAATCGAACTGGGTCCCTGGAGCTGTGAGGCAGCAATGCTAACCACTGAGCCACCCTCAAATCAAATCAGCACCTTAATGTGCTGGAGAGGCTTGTACGCTCCGACAATCCCTTCAGCAATGCCACTTGGAGCTCCTTGCTCCTGGCAGTGACACCAATGGTGCCAACATCAGGGGGTGGTATGCTACAAAATGAACAGGCAAAGAAATGCTGTGTGTTTCTCACTGACAACAAAATATGGATATGCAAATTCAGACTAGGAGTAGGCCACTCAGCTCCTCAAGCCTGCTCCGCCATTCTAGAAGATCATGGCTATGTGATTGAATCTTTGACCCTACATTCCTGCCATCCGTAGATAACCTTTCACCCCTTTATTAAGCAAGAATCTATCAAGCTCTGCCTTAAAAATATTCGAAGACTCGGTTTCTACTGCCTTTTGAGGAAAAGAGTTCCAGATCCTCAGAAAATATTTCCCCTCATCTTCACCTTAAATTGGCAATCCTTTCTTTTTAAAACAGTGGCCCCTACTTCTACTTTCTCCCACAAGAGGACGTATCCTATCCTCGTCCATATCCCTCAGGATCTTAAAGGTTTTGATCAAACAAAGGCAAAGGGGCGGCTGCCCATCAAGGTGATCTTTGGTGGACCGTGCAGTTGACCAGAATCTGACCACCAACCCTGTCAAAGATCATTTGGACAATGATAATGGCCCGAGGTCCCCGTGTCCAACAAAGTCACGCGCAGGCTCTCACCAGGGTCCAATCAGGTGGCAGAAACTTGCGACCCTGAACAGAAATCACCCTTGAAACGAGGGACAGCGCAGTGGCACAGTGGTTAGCGCTGCTGCCTCACAGCTCCAGGGACCCGGGTTCGAATCCCAGCTTGGGTCACTGCTTGTGTGGAGTTTGCATATTCTCACCACGCCTGCGTGGATTTCCTCCGAGTGCTCCGGTTTCCTCCCACACTCCACAAAGATCATAGATTCGTACAATCCCTACCGTGCAGACAGAAGCCATTCTCCCCATCTATCCTACACCAACTATAATCCCATCCAGGCCCTATCCCCGTTACTCCATGTATCTACCCCACTAATCCTCCTAGCATTAAGGGGCAATTTAGCAAGGCCAAGCAACCTAACCCGCACATCTCCGGAGTGTGGGAGGAAACCAGAGGTGCGCAGGTTAGATGGATTGGCCATGCTAAATTACCCCCTCATGTCCAAAGATGGGCAGGTTACCCCTTAGTCATGTGAGTGGTTATGGGAATAGGACAGGGGAACTGGGCCTGGGCAGGAGCTCTTTCAAAGAATCACTGCAGACTCAATGGGCCGAATGGCCTCTTTCTGCACTGTAGGGATTCTATGGAAGAGCCAACAACTCCCCAATGAAGTAACCAGCACGATCACTAACGCTGATTGTTTCTCTCTGCCCAGATCTCACGCCTGCAGTTAACTTCATACTCTCATTTCGTTCTTTCACTCACCAGCTGCTGAACAGAACATCCCAGTACTTAAAACCATAAACGCCAGCATTAAACGACCAACGTGGAGCCCAAACTTCTTGCACACAGCTCTGGAACACAACCAGCGTACACAATATTAGTGAAACAGACAAGTTAAAACGAAGATAAAAGCAGATTACTGCAGACACAAGAATGCAAAACAATAACAGAAAACACTGGAAAATCTCAGCCAGTCTGACAGCATCTGTGGCGAGAGAAACAGAGTTTACGTTTCAAGTCCGGATGACCCTTCGTCAGAACCTTTTGTCAGAGCTCTGTCAAAGAGCCATCCAAGCGCGAACCTTTAGCTCAAATTAAAATGAAATTAGTCATAGAGGTTTACAGCATGGAAACAGGCCCTTCAGCCCAACTTGTCCACGCCATCCTTTTTTTTTTAAGCAACTAAACTAGTCCCAATTGCCCACATTTGGCTCATATACCTCGACAGCCATCTTACTCACGTAACCTTTTAAAAGAAAACATTGTACTCGCCTCTGCTACCACCTCCTGCAGCTTGTTCCAGACACTCACCACCCTCTGTGTGAAAAAACTGCCCCTCTGGACCCTTTTGTATCTCTCCCCTCTCACCTTAAACCTATGCCCTCTAGTTTTAGACTCCCTTACCTTTGGGAAAAGAAATTAGTTAACAAATAGAAAATAAGCATTGCAATTATGTGGCAGGCTGTCAGCGCCTCAAATGATAAGTTGATAGTGTGGACACAGCACCTCTTGAGAGTCCAGTTAGGTGCATTGGCCCTGCTAAATTCTCCCTCAGTGTATCCGAATAGGCGTTGGAGTGTGGTGACTCGGAGATTTTCACAACAACTTCATTGTAATGTCAATGTAAGCCTGCTCGTGACACCAACAAACTGAACAAACTGTTCTTGGATCAAACTTCCAGGATCATTATTCTTTTCTTAAATTATCAGAACAGGGAAGGTCCAGCTAATTGATAAAATGCATCGACTTACTTGTAAAAGTACAACTCGCAAATGCAGCAGAAAAAGGCTAGAAGACATCGTAAGAAATAGAAGACAAGAACCTGGGAAGAGAAAACCCTTGGTATTAAATGACAGTCAGAGGGAAACGCAAGCATCAATTATTGAACCAAAATTAAGTTCTCTGATTTCTCTTCAATGCGTTATTTATAATAATGTAATTAATGACAATTCTATGAAGTCCCTTAAAGTGTCCATCACTCTTCCTTTACATTCTCACATTGCTTTGTACATCTTTACTGAGCAACCCTAGATCACAGCTCCAACTATCCCTCCTTGTGGAATGAGTTTGGTCACGGGAGGAGAGTACACATTTGTGAACAAAATGAAGAATATGAAGAAATGAAGGCTCATCTGGAAGGAACGTGTTTAAAGTTAGCAGATTTACTACATTCGGAAGTAACAATGCTAAACCTTTCAGGGCAACTAATTTAGCTAAGATTGCCACTGTTTAAATGGCAGAAAGCAGAATCAATACATTCTAATGTGATTTGTAGAGAAACACGTAACTCATGTTTAAAGCACTTCAGAGAGCAAATTCTATTGTTAATATTGTCACGAATGCAATATGACATGGTTATGTTTTAAAATTGTCTCTTCATTGAAGGTAAAAAAAAATGTCCAGGAATGGCCAATGGTGCAATCATACTGAACCCCATCTCAGGCTTAAAGACTCATAGATGAAGACTAAAACAGCTACTATTGCACAATGCAGAAAGGAAAAAAGTAATGCTTTATGTGAGCCACTGAGCAAGACGACAAGGAGAACAGATTTTCTGTTTGAAGAGATGGGACTTTTAGAAGTAGCGATGGTCTGGTGGTATTATTGCTAGATCATTAACCAGAAACTCAGCTAATGGGTCTGGGGACCCAGGTTCGAATCCCACCATGACAGATAGTGGAATTTTAATTCAATAAAAAAAATCTGGAATTAAGCATTTACCGGTAACCATGAACCTATTGTTGATTGTCGGAAAAGCCAATCTGGTTCACTTTCAAGAAGAAAATTTGCCACCCTTACCTGGCCTACATGTGACTCCAGAGTCATAGCAATGTGCTTGAATCTCAAGTGCCCTCTGAAATAGCCTGACAAGTCACTCAGTTCAAGGGCAACTAGGGATGGGCAATAAACGCTGGCCAGCCAGTGATGCCCAGGGCCCATGAATGAATTTAAAAAAAAGATGCAAGTACAAAGGAGTCACCAAATAGGTCTGGTGAACTGGCAACAATTTGAAGTATATTCAGAAGACTGTGTGAAAGGACTTACAAAGGATATTGGAAGACTCACCCTGGTGTGACAGGGAGAAGGGAACCTGCTGAACAGCCGGGGGAATGTGGGGCTTAATCTTCGAGGCTACAAATCTGCTGAGGCTGTGGCACAACTCATAAATGGGCTTGTAATTTATTTTCATTTGTGTGAATTAGTTAATGGGGGGCACTTTTCTGTAGTTTGGTATATTATTTAATCATGTAGTAATGTTTAGTCTGTGGTTATTTTAGTTTGTCATACCTCTTTTAAAAAAAATTGGTCTCTATAGCAACCGTAATACGTCTTCAGATAGAATAATATAAATCACTGGTTAAACCTCAGCCAGTGTGTTGTGCTGCAGACAATTTTGGAAGGATATCAAGACGTTAGGCTCATCATAGCCACATTCAACATAAAAAACGTATGATTCGGGTAGTCTCCATGAAGCACTTTGGAGTTTTTAACCTGACCCATAAAGCTCAGAACAATGGAGCACAAACCTTATATACAAGTGGAGCTGGACCATACAGGGAAGGTGGTAGGAAACAGATTTTCATGCAAAGAATAATGGAAATCTGGAAGTCTCTCTCCTAAAACCCTCTGGGAGAGTTCATTGAAAATTTAAGGCTGAGATTGATCATGTTTATTTGCAAGGATATTGGCAAATAATACTACAGCAAAGATCAGGAAATGGGTGTTGAGGTGCCAGAATGGCAGAACTAGATGGTCTACTCCTGTTCCTAATGGTCCTTTGGACCAATCTGCTTGACTAGCAACATCCCTCCACACAGGAAGCCCTCTATTAACAAAGTACCTTGTTGGTTTGCAGAACTTTCGCATGGAACCAGGCAGGTAAAACATGGAGCCACAGATAAGCATAAGAGCGAATGGCGTATACCGGAGAATATTCCCAGGTCTGGAATCCCGTACCGTACAGCAGGAAGTGAGTCTGGGAACAAAGGTACAAGACACAAATTACAAGAATGATCGACTCTCACCAGTAAGATCACATTTTCCCACTTATCCACCCTTTGTAAAACTTTACTTTTTTTTTTACATAAAGCTAAATTACCCCTCTGCAAATTAATCAAATTTTGACGCTGTTTTGGTGAGTGATTTAGCCAGTTACAATCGACATTCAGACATGGCATCAGCAAGCATTCTTATCTTGATGATGTCCTCATTGATCCATTCCATTTACTGATGCCACTGTTCACTCGCTAAGCAGTCGGGTAGGCAAATACTACAAATTCTCTTCTCTCCCACTCGTTACAATTTTTCCTGGTGTTTTGTCCCCTCAATCCAGCTTCGACTGTCACGATCTTTTGCTGAGAACCAGAACTCATCATGTAAGACATCAAAAGGGACCAACCTATGTCTTTATATTGGGACGCAGTCTAAATGATGCACCAAAGAGTCTTGAGGTGACTGCTCATTAAATGCCTACTACACTGAAAGAAATTGCACTAAAAGCTGGGGGAGAAAAAAAATCATCATCAGTCAGATGGGCAGAGCAGTAGCCAACGGTATATAACCCTGACAAGTGAGAGGTGATGCACTTTGAAAGAAGAAACAAGATGAGGGAGTATTTAATGAATGGCAAGACACTAAGTAGCTCAGAGGAACAGAGAGATCTTGGGGTAAGAATTCACAGATCCCTGGAGGTGGCAGGGCACGTGAATAGGATAGTTGAGAAAGCACATGGGACACTTGCTTTCATCAGTTGTGGTATAGAGCAAGGAGGTAATTTTGGATTAGTACAGACGCACGCAGTTCTGGTCACCTCACGGAAAGGATGCAACAGCATTAGAGGCGGGTACGGAGGAGGTTCACCAGGATGTTGCCTGAGATGGAGCATTTCAGCAATAAGGAGAGGCTGGATAGGCTTGGATTGTTTTCTTTAGAGCAGAGAAGGCTGAGGGGGACATGGCTGAGGTGTATCAGACTTAGGGGCATGAACAGGGTAAGGAGGAAGCAGCTTGGTTGAGGGGTCAATCATGTGGGGGTACATTTTCAGGGTAAGGGGCTGGAGATTCAGAGGGAATTTGAGAAAAATCTTTTACACTCAGAGTGGGGGGAATCTGGAAGGCACTGCTTGGAAAGGTAGTGGAGGCCGGAAACCTTACAGCCTTTAAAAAGGTATCTGAACGAGCACTTGAAATATCATAACATTCAAGGATGTGGGACAAGTGCTGGAAAATGGGATTAACTCACCACGAGTGCTAGTTATTGTTGGTGCAGATGATCTGAAAGGCCTTTTCTGCACTGTATTCTGACAGATTATGCAACCAAGTTACATTAATTTTAACAATCTCACATTTTGTCCCTCAGCTGAATTATAAACATCGCTGTCATTACATTCAAAAGCCTCTCACATTAACTTGGATTCTAAAAGACTTACTGGCTCCCAGTAGTTGAACGTTTCATCACAGTCTGAGATGTTACTGAGCAATGCTGCACAGAACCTTGCAGAGATGAGACATTTAAAGGCCGTGGAACCTTCAGGTGCCCAGACTTGTCCTGCTTTAGCACCTGATTGCCTGGAAAGGGGCAAATATCGAAGGTAAGGGGCAGTACAGTGGACTGGGTACAAGCTAAGACATTAAAGGAATGACAGGATTTGGTATGGTACAGACAAGGAATAAACTATTAGAAAGACAATAAAAAGGCCTTTAGTTGATATAACATCTTAGCACATTAAAGTGACTCAAAGCACTTAATAGAATGGACCACTTATTGGAATGTAGATTTATATTGGAAACACATATGGCAATGGGTTTGTGATCAGTGACCCACTGTTGTATATTTAGCGCTGTCGATTGAATGGATAAATATTGGCGAGGACACTGGGAGAATTCTCTGTCCTTCTTCAAATCATACCAGGTGACGGGGTTAATAATCAGATAAGCTGCAATGAGAAAAACTAGAGGTCTTTATAAGGATCAACACAGCAAGTTCAAACAGAAACCTGTTGTCAAGTAGCTATCAGGGGGTAAGAAGTGCAGGGAGAGGGGGTGGGATGCCAACAAAATCATTCAAACTGAAAGAAGTGTGAAGTGAGGCAGGAAGAACACAGAGACAATACCACTCCAAAGGGAATGCAGGAGCAGAGGGATCAGGGGCTGGGTGTACATGTGTGTAAATTATTAAGGGTGGCAGGGACAAGTTGAAGGGGTGGTCAATAAAATGCATACATAGGCATCCTGGGTTTTTAAATCAAGAGGTGCATAAAGTACAAAAACAAGGAACTTATGTTAAACTTGCATAGGCCTCAACTGGAGTACTGTGTCCACTTCTAGACATTGCACTTTAGGAAAGCTGTGAAAGCAGTAGAGAGAGTGTAATAAAGATTAATGTGAATCACGAGAATGGTTCCAGTGATGAGGAACTTCAGCTATGTGGATAGACTTTTACCAGGCTGATTCTGGGGATGGCAGGATTGATGTATGAGGAGAGATTGACTAGGTTAGGATTGTTTTCGCTAGAGTTCAGACGAATGGGGGTGGATCTCATTGAGACTTATAAAATTCTAACAGGACTAGACGGGGTAGATGCAGGAAGGATGTTCCCGATGGTGGGAGTGCCCAGAACCAAGAGTCGCAGTGAGGATTTGGGATAGACCATTTAGGATGGAGATGAGGAGACATTTCTTCACCCAAAGAGAGGTGAGCCTGTGGAATTCATTACCTCGGGAAGTAGTTGATGCCAAAACATTGAACGTATTCAAGAGGCAACTAGATATAGCACTTGGGGTGAATGGGGTCAAAGGTTATGGGGAGAAAGCAGGATTAGGCTATTGAGTTGGACAATCAGCCATTATCATAAATGAATGGTGGAGCAGGCTTGAAGGGCCAAATGGCCTCCTCCTGCTCCTATCTTTTATGTTTCTATGCAAAATGCTGGAAAAACTCAGCAGGTCTGGCAGCATCTGTGGAGAGGAATAGAGTTAACATTGTGATTGTCTGACTTCTTCAGAGACATACGGACTCAAAACATGAACTGTTTCTCCCTCCACAGATGCTGCCAGACCTGCTGAGTTTTTCCAGCGTTTTCTGCTTTATTTCAAATTGCCAGCATCTGCAGTATTTTGCTTTTATTTCAGTGGGGAAGTTGGAAGTGTTCCTGGGAGGGGACAAAGTTGTGAGGAGACTAGATGAAAGCATTCAAAATCATGAAGGGTCTGGACAGGGTAATTAGGGGAAATCAAACATGCTCCCGTTAGTGGAAGGGGGCACACACACACATTTAAGGTGAATGGCAAAAGAAATGGTGACAACAGGAGAAACATTTTCACACAGCGAGTGGTTAGAATCGGCAATATTCTGCCTGACACTGTGGTGCAGGCACATTCAATCGTGATATTCAAGAGGGAATTACGAACATGCAAACATACAAATGAGGAGCAGGGCTAGGCTGCCTGGCCCTTCGAGTTTGTTCTGCCATTCAACAGAATCACGGCTGACCCGATTGTAACCTCAGTTCCATATTCCCGCCTACAGCACCACCCCTGACCCCGATAACCTTTTAGCTTAGCAAGAAACTACCTACTGCTACCTTAAAAATATTCAAAGACTCTTCTTCCACTGCCTTTGATGGACCATGATCTTACTGAGTATCCACCTCTCTCAATTTACACCCATTCAGATAATAACCTACCATCCTATCATTGCTGCTGAACTGGATAATCTCACATTTATCCACATTATACTGTATTTGCCATGCAGATGCCCATTCACTCAGTGTTCAAAGCACACTGAAGCATCTCTGTATCCTCCTCACAGCTCACACTCCCACCCAAGTTTATATCATCTGCAAAGTTGGGGATATTACATTTAGTTCTTTCTTCCAAATCATTAATGTATAATGTGAACTGTCAGGGACCTAACACATATCACTGTGGTACCTCACGAGTCACTGCCTGCTAATCAGAAGAAAGTGTGCAGGTTAGGTAGATTGGCCATGCTAAGTTGCCCCTTTGTGTCCTGAAATGTGTGAATGTGTGGAGCCATGGTGAATGTGTGGAGCTACAGGGAGAGGTCCTGGGTAAAACTCTCAGTCAGAGAGTCGGTGCAGACTGGATGGGCTAAATGGCCTCCTTCTGCACTGCAGGGATTCTATGCTAACCTATCTGCTTAAGACTCTAATACCACAAACGTGCCAGATCTACCAGCAGCATCTTTTGCTGCATTGGACCAACCTCCTCTAAGCTCGAAGGCTGAAGCTGTCGATTTGCACACAGCGAGGTTCCATACACCACGTTACAACATTTGGATTGATTTGGTTTAATCAACACCCACGCTGAGTGGCAGCAGAACTCCACACAAAGTAGCCACCCTCTGGTACCTAAGGAAGTAGAACTGGAGGCACATCAAGGCATCCTGGAGCAGGCTTCATAGGCTGATTTTCCTCACTCCCACCCCTGGAGGACAGTGAGGCCAGTCGCCATGTCCTCACTACGGGAGGAGGCCATTTGGCCCATCAAGTCGACACCGACCACAAACACATCCATGCCCTAGTCCATAACCCCATGTATTTACCCTGTTAGTCCTCCTGATATTAAGGAACAATTTAGCATGGCCACTCCATCTAACTCGCACATCTTTGGACTGGGGGAGGAAACCAGAGCAGCTGGAGGAAACCCACGCAGACAGGGGGAGAATGTGCAAACCCCAGGCAGACAATGACCCAAATTGGGAATTGAACCCGAGTCCCTGGTGCTGTTGAGGACTAACCGCCAGTGCCACCATGCTGCCCCACTCATTTATCAATCCCGACTTATCTCATTTATCGCTTACCAGCATGATCATTGCCTGTAAATCTGCAATTCCTATCATAAGGTACTGTGCAAAATGCAAACAGTACACAAGATTGGTTGAAAGGGCGGTAAGTACGTAGGAATACATAGAATATAAGGCACAGAAGCAGGCCATTCAGCCCAACCGGTCCATGTTAGCCTTCTCCCAACTTGTCTCATCTAAATCTACCCATTGTAAACATCTATTCTATGCAAGCCTACTATTTGCATTGATACTATTCGCTTCCAACACTCCCTCTGGGAACAGATTCCACTTTCTTATTACTCTTTGAGTAAACAAGTTTCTGCTAAATTCCCTATTTGATTTTGTGGGTCTATCCTACGTTGATGGTCTCTAGTTATATTCTTACTCCACAAGAGGGAACCTTCTCTCTGAATCCACTCTATCAACACATTTCAGCATTTTAAAATCCTCAGAAAGGTCACCCCTCAGCTTTACGTTCTTTCCAAGAGAGAAGACATGCAGCACAGCTAATAGAATCCCTACAGTGCTGAAGAAGGTCATTTGACCCATCAAGCCTGCTCCGACAACAATCCCAACCAGGCCCTATTCCAGTAAACCCAACTATTTTCCTGTTAGTCCTCCTCACACTAAGGAAAAATTTAAGATGGCCAATCCACATAACGCACACACCTTTGGAGTGTGGGTGGAAACCGGAGCACCCAGAGGGAACCAGTGCAGACACAGGGAGAACACGCAGACTTCATACAGACAGTGACCCAAGCCAGGAATCGAACCTGGGTCCCTGGCGCTGTGAGGCAGCATTGCTAACCACTACAGCACAGTGCATACCCCAATATTTGATATAATAACCAAGATGATCCCAAATTTGGAACCCTGATGTTTTGCATCCCAGCACAAATCCAGGAAAATCTCCTCTAATTTGACAACAACTGTTAATCGCTTAGCAAAATTTCAATGATATTGGAACTTAGAAGAACAGGAGGTGATCTTATTGAAACATATAAGATTCAGAGGGGGCTTGACAGGGTGGGTGAAGAGAATCATAGAACCCTACAGTGCAGAAAGAGGCCCATCAATTCTGCACCGAACACAATCCCACCCAGGCCCTACCCCCATATCCCTACATATTTTACCCACTAATCCCTCTAACCTATGCATCTCAGGACACTAAGGGGCAACTTTATAGCAGGCCAATCAACTTAACCTGCACATCTTTGGACTGTGGGAGGAAACCAGAGTACCTGGAAGAAACCCACTCAGACACGAGGAGAATGTGCAAACTCCACACAGACAGTGACCTGAACCAGGAATTGAACGCCAGTCCCTGGAGCTGTGAAGCAGCAGTGCCAACCACTGTGCTACCATGCCGCCCCCAGAAGAATGTTTCTCCTTTTTTCATGTTCAATCATGGGACATGGGCAGGCTAGCTGGCCAGCATTTATTGCCCATCCCTAGTTGCCCTTAAGAAGGTGGTGGTGAGCTGTCTTCTTGAAACGCTGCAGTCCAGAATGCCATGAGGGAGGGAACTCCAGGATTTTGACTTAGTGACTGTGAAAGAACGACGATATATTTCCAAGTCAGGATGATGAGTGGCTTGGTGGGGAATTTGCGATTATTACCCTTGTCCTTCTAGATGGAAGTGGTCATGGGTTTGGAAGGTGCTATCTAAGGATCTTTAGTGAATTTCTGCACTGCATCTTGTAGATAGTACATACTGCTGCTACTGAGCGTCAGTGATGGAGGGAGCGGTTTGTGGGGAATCTAAAGCTACAGGGTGGGGGTTCAATACAAGAGATCTCCCAATTGAGACAGACGAGGAGGAATTTCTCTTCTTGAAAGAGTTATTAACCATTAGAACTTAGTGTCCCAGAGCAGTGGAGATTGAGTCTTTGAATATATTCAAGGTGAAGTTAGACATATTTTTCATCTAGAAATGGGATTTGCACATTTTCCTAATGTCTGCATGGGTTTCCTCCAGATGCACTAGTTTCCTCCCACTGTCCTAAGATATGTGGGAAGTGTTGATTAGTCATGTTAAATTGTCCCTTAGTGTCAGGGGGACTAGCTAGGGTAAATATATGTGGCTACAGGGATAGGGGCCTGGATGGGATTGTGGCCAGTGCAGACTTGATGGCCCCCTTCTGCACTGTAGGAATTCTATTACAAGGGAGTCAGAGATTGTGGGGGCAAGAAAGTGGAGTTGAGGCCACCGTATGATCAACCGTGATTTTATCGAATGATGGAACAGACTCGAGGAGCCAAATGGTCCATTCCTTTCTTGTGCATTGGGCGGCACAGTTGCACAACAGTTAGCACTGCTGCCTCACAGCGCCAGGGACCCGGCTTCAATTCCGGCCTTGGGTAACTGCCTGCGTGGAGCTTGTACGTTCTCCCCCAGTGTCTGTGTGGGTTTCCTCCCACAGCCCAAAGATACGTGGGTTAGGTTGACTGGCTATGCTAAATTGCCCCTTAGTGTCAAGAGGATTATCAAGGTAAATACGTGGGATTAAGGGGATAGGGCCTGTGTGGGTACCTTCTCTAGAGGGGCTGAATGGCCTCTATGCACTCCAGGGATTCTATGTGTTTTAACCTCCAATTTAAAGGTGGAACATGGTAAACAGATACAGTATAAAGAGCCCTGATGTGAAAGAGATACATTGTAGCAATAAATTGTAACAATGAATGAATGAATGAATGTAGCAATGTGAGTGTCACACATGCACTGAGCAGCAGCCCCGGGGAGAGAGCCAGCCCGGGCAGCAACTCAGCCACAAGCGGACGGGGGCGGGGGGAAGCGGTGCAAAGTGTAACAGCCACTACACCGGGCTCCGTTCACCGGGCTGCAGCCTCTCTCTCTCTCTCCTGGCCCGGCTACTCACCCGTCCCTGCTCTCCGGGCTCCTCTCCTCCGCCTTGCCCTCCCCTCTGGAGAGCCGGCCGCTGTCTCCCCCGGGAGGGAGGCTCCCGTCCTGGGACTGCCTGCCCCCGGCTGCCCCTCTGCCGCCGGCTCGGTGCCTTAGCTTCGAGGCCATTCCCTGCCAACCGGGGCTACGGTGACCGGCGAGGCTCAGCAACGTCCCCAATACGGGAGGCGGAGAGGCTCAAAATGTACACTCACTCAGGAAGAAGAGCGCTTCCTCTGCTTGCACCGCTCTTAAAAAGAAAGCGTGATGCCTCCTGTTGCTGAATGTCCCAGGCTCCTTTTGGTCTCTGAACCATTTTAAAAGTAGATTTTGCGCGCTATTTTTCCCAGCTTAATACTTCAACCACCATTCAGCCAATATTACCGACATATTCCATGTAGGTCATTAATTTTTGTAATTTCCTCTATTGGGAAATGAACATCTAATATTCCATCCTTCTGCTCCAAGACTCCAGAGCGCAGATAAGCCAGAAAAAATAACGACTGGAAGCAATTCTCGTAGATTATTATCTCGTACCTGAACAATTTGCTACTTCCGTTTATGAATTTTCCCTTCAATACAAATTGCAGTTCTTGTGACAGACAGTTATAACTGTTATCAATTAGGGTGGGACAGTGGTTGGCACTGCCATCTCATATCACCAGGGACCCAGGTTCAATTACAGCCTTGGGTCACTGTCTATGTGCAGATTGCATATTCTCCCCATGTCCGTGTGGGTTTCTTCCGAGTGCTCCGGTTTCCACCAGAGTGCAAAGATGTGGGGATTAGGTGATTGGCCATATTAAATTGCCCCTTAGTAGGGTAGTGTTATGGGGATAGGGCCTGGGTGGGATTGTTGTCAGTGCAAGCTTGATGGGCCAAATGGCCTCCTGCACTGCAGGGATTCTATGGGTGAACACAACGTGTTCCTGGTATGTCAATGTCTTAGGAGGAAAAAAATTATACGGTTTATATCTGAGCATTTGCACCCCACCGCCCCTTATCAATCACCAACTCTTTAATATAGAATCATAGAAACACTACAGTGCAGAAGAATTTGGCCCACCGTGTCTGCACTGACCACAGTCCCACCAGACCCTATCCCCATAACCCCTCATATTTACCCTGCTAATACCTCTAACCTACGCATCCCGGGATACTAAGGGGCAATTTAGCATAGCCAATCAACCTAACCCGCACATCTTTGGACTGTGGAAGGAAACAGGAGCACCCGGAGGAAACCCACGCAGGCACGGGGTGAATGTTCAGATCCCCAAGCTGTCACCCAAGCTGGGAATCGAATCCGGGTCCCTGGCGCTGTGAGGCAGCAGTGCTAACCACCGTGACACCCCCATATCTATCCAATTCTCCCAATTTTATCCACACTATCTGTCTCACTGCCCTGTCCATTCCATTAGCTCTAGCAACTTTGCAGTTACTGCCCATTCTGAATTGCACCAAGGTGGTGGTAGAGGGTCTTCACCTTGAACAGTTGCATTCCTCGATGTGATGGCACCCCTTAATATCCTAGGATGCATAGGTTAGAGGGATTAGTAGGGTAAATATGAGGGGTTATGGGGATAGGGCCTGGGTGGGATTGTGGTTGGTGCAAACATGTTGGGCCGAATGGGGGTGGGGGTGGAAGGGGTGGGGGGAGCGGGTAGTGGAGCTGGGTAAGATGCTGAGTCAGTGCAGACTTGATGAGACAAATAGCCTGCTTCTGCACCGCAGGGATTCTCAGATTCATTATCAGCTGTGTGTTCTACACTTGGGCATACACCCAAGAATTAGTTAGAAACTATAAGCAAGAGTAGGCTAGTCGGCCCTTCGAGCCTGCTCCATTATTCATTATGATCATGGCTAATCATCAAATTCATTATCCTGATCCCACCTTCTCCCATTTCCTTAGCTCTCGTTATTACCATCAGTGGTTCAGTGAGTTTTGCCCCAAACTCACTGACCCCTTTCTTTGGAGATTTAGAGCCGAATCATTTTGTTTACATGCCCAGTTTTGTCCTATTTCTCTGCCCTAATCTCAATACCTTGCACTCACCCATCTACTTTCCCTATTCTAATTACTTTTGCATTCGCTCTGCATGTTTCCCCCTTGGTGTGAAACCCCTCTGGCTAGTGTTGCCTACAATCATTGAGGGAGAGACAGCACTAGCTGTGCCCACGTCTAAATCAATGTACGTCCATTGTAAAAAGCAATGTCTGCAGCACCAATCTTGGTAGTACCCTTGTAGTGTGACTCCCTACCACGTTAATGATGAGCCTTTTGCATCACCCTTCACTTTCACTGGCCTAATCAAATGTTTCAATTTCAGAAGTTTGCTTCTACTTCCATGCCGTGCTGCCTTGTGCATTAATGGCTGATGTAAAATCCTTTCAAAAGGGCTGTTGGAATCTAAATACATCACCTCTGCAGAATTTCTGTTCTTAACCAGGTCTGTTGTTTCCTCAAATAATTCTACTGAATTAATCTGACAAATCTTCCTCCTATAAATCCATGGTAACTCCATCTTACAAACCCATCAGATTTCAGAATGTCTTCTAATACTTTGCGTATAATTTCACTGGCTTGTATTTTTTTTGAGATTCCTTCACAGCATTCTTCAAAGACCAGTCTGGCATTATCTTAACTACACTCCAATCCTCCAGCACCCATCAAGGATTGTCACGATCTTATCCACCATAATGGGTAAGGTCATGACTAATTTCACTAGTATGAGATCCACCCAACCCTATTCGCTTGTCTTCCTTTAAGCTTTGCAGTTAACTAGTTTAGCCAGTTTAACTTAATCTTGAGTTTCTATTTATTTTAGTACTTTTGCTGCCCTGTCATTCCCCACAAAATGAAGCCTCTGTCTTGGGGAGGCTACTCATTGTTTCTTCCATAAACACAACTCTGGCACTCTTTATGCCTATGGACCCCTCCTGAATTAATAATCTCTCTCCAATTCCAAGTCAGTCATAGTTGAGGATATCCTTCAGCATGTCTTCTGCACACATACCTACTATTGCTCCTGATCCAATCCTAACACTTATACTGCTCTGTACTTCATTAATTAGACCTAATTAATGGGTTTACAAACTCAATCGCATGCCATCTCATCGACACTGGCACAGTGGTTAGCACTGGTGCCTCACAACGCCAGAGACCCACATTCAATGCCAGCCTTTGGTGACTGTCTGTGTGAAGTTTGCATGTTCTCCTAGTGTCTGCGTGGGTTTCCTCTGGGTGCTCCAGTTTCCTCCCACTGTCCAAAGATGAACAGGTTCAGTGGATTGGCCGTGCTAAGTTGTCCTTTAGTGTCCAAGGATTTGCAGTTTAGGTGGATTGGCCATACTAAATGCATGGAATGGGAATGGGGATGTACCTGGGTAAGATGCTCTTTCATACGTTAAGGCCACACTCGATGGGCTGAATGGCCCCAGATTCTCTGGTTCCATGGAACCATGTTTCATGAACACTTGTTACGTGCATAATTATTTCTCATCTTTCTTCTTTCGGATAGTCAGTGCACTCTCAATGGGCTGAATAGCCCCAGATTGTATGGTTCCATGGATCCTTGAACACTGGTCTTGTGCAAAATTGTTTCTCATTTTCTTCTTACCTTCTCTCATCAAAATAGCCCTGTTAACATCTCAACAATTGGCCTCTCTTATACAACATCTGCCTATTCATGTGAACAATAGAAGCTATTTTGCGAAGAAGGTTGGCATTCTGGAGCAATGAGAGAATGATCAGTGAAGAGGTGTTTCTAGACCAATGGTGCTCTGCAGGGTGCTATCTTTTATTTGAGATGCTAAATTATTGGGGTGGATTTTCACAATCCTGTTGCGCTATTCCAAGGACAGAATGTCCTCCAACTCCCGGAACGAAAAGCCCTCTGTCAGCCAACATCACCATGTACAGATTATTGTGTTATTCATCTCATTACTGTTTGTGCAATCATAGAGCAATGCAGCATAGAAACAGACCCTTCGACCCAACTGGTCCATGTCAACCATGGTGCCCCCCCAGCTAGTCCCAACTGACCACATTTGAGCCATATCCCTCTTATCCTTCCCCATCCATGTACTTATCCAAATGTTTTTAAATGTTGCTATCATACCTGCCTCAACCACTTTCTCTGGCACATCATTCATCTGCCTCAGACAGAAATTTTCCAACACATCAGCTGTCACTGTGCTTGAAAGCGTATTGTCATGTCCCTGGCAATAATGATAAGATTCTGTAATGGGTGCATCATTCTTTCACCTGATCCTTCCTTGTGCTTTATGATGCAGGAAAAATTAAAGTACTAATATTTAGAGGTTTCCAACCTAGAGGAGGATTTTTAGCCACTATCTCTGCATATCTTCACTGGATCAATGCAATACTGACCCCCCCCAGCCTGCATTATTCTCAACGTCAAATGTTGATCTATGCTTTCCACAAAATATGCAATGGCTTCTGCTTCAACTTACCCCAAGGAAAATTTTCAACAACTTTCTGGGTACAAGAAATCTCACACAACCTCTCTCCTCACTATTCCATCCGCAAATACAATATTTGCACTTAAAATGCAATGAAATGCTTTAAAATATGTATAAAGGGAATTTTTTGCCCTGCTTCATCTTGTAATAAATCTATCTACTCGTAGAACCTCTACAGTGCAGAAGAGCCATTCAGCCCATCGAGACTGCTCTGACGCTCTGACTACCCAGGCTCTCTCTCCCACCCTATCCCTATTATCCATTTACCATGGCTAATCCATCTACACATTTTGGGACACTAAGGGGCAAGGCCAATCCACCTAATTTGCACATCTACAATTCCTGTGGTGGGCGGGACCTGGACCACGCAAAGATCCATTGACATCGTGTGGGATTTTCCAATCTTGGGGTGAAGGCAGCTGAAATTCCCACCCTAAGGGTCAATTCACCTAACCTACACATCTTTGAATTGTGGGAGGGAACAAGAGCATCTGGAGGAAACCCATGCAGACATGGGGAGAATGTGCAAACTCCATAATGACTGTCACCCAAGGCCGCAATTGAACCCCATGACCCTGGCGCTGTGAGGCAGCAGTTCTAACCATTGCGTCATTATGCTGCTATCTAAAGCACAAATCAAATTCTGGGAGATTATGTGACTCAGTTAATAAGTGAGACATTGGAGTGGGATGAGTGTTTTTTGATTTGATTTATTATTGTCACATGTATTGGGATACAGTAAAAAGTATTGTTTCTTGCACGCTATACAAAGCATACCATAGATAGAGAAGGAAAGGAGAGAGTGCAGAATGTAGTGTTAGTTATAGGTAGGGTGTAGAGAAAGATCAACTTAATATAAAGCAGATCCATTCAAAAGGCAGCAGGGAAGAAG
Organism: Carcharhinus amblyrhynchos; assembly: GCF_965287045.1. Taxonomy (NCBI): domain Eukaryota; kingdom Metazoa; phylum Chordata; class Chondrichthyes; order Carcharhiniformes; family Carcharhinidae; genus Carcharhinus; species Carcharhinus amblyrhynchos. The sequence continues at coordinate 12,105,613 of NC_137352.1, forward strand.
CTGATCTTGAGCCAGTTGGTTCATGACCTTAGATTTTTGTATCTTTTTCCCAACGGAAGGAGGTGGAAGAGAGTATATTCGGTGGGGAGAGAATAGGGGAAGGGAGGGGTGATTCCCTCAACCAGAATGTTGTTCATGTGATGTTTTTAATCTCATGTTCACTTTAACTCTGAATTCAGCAGCAACCTCTCTTTACAACAATCTGAGATCCTTATCTGCTTCAAGAAGACGACGACCATCATTCCAGTACCTAAGAAAAGTCAAGCAGCGTGCCTTAATGATCGTTGTTCGGTGGCTCTGACATCCATCATTATGAAGTGCTTCGTAAAGCTAGTCATGGTATGAATCAAATCCAGCCTTCCGGACTGCCTGGATCCACTATAGTTTGCCTACTGCCACAACAGGTCCACAGCAGACGCCATCTCCCTGGCCCTGCACTCAACCCTGGAACACCAAGATAACAAGGACACCTATGTCAGACTCCTATTTATTGACCACAGCTCAGCCTTCAACACCATTATTCCGACAAAACTCATCTCCAAACTTTGTGGCCTGGACCTCGGTACCTCCCTCTGCGACTGGATCCTGAACTTCCTAACCCACAGACCACAATCAGTAAGGATAGGCAACAACATCTCCTCCACGACCATTCTCAACACCGGCGCCCCACAAGGCTGTGTTCTAAGCCCCCTACTATACTCCTTATATACCTATAACGGTGTGACCAAATTCCCCCAACTCGATTTTCAAGTTTGCTGATGACACCACCGTAGTGGGCGGATCTCAAACAATGACGAGACAGAGTATAGAAATGAGATAGAGAATCTAGTGAACTGGTGCAGCAACAACAATCTTTTCCTCCATGTCAACAAAACGAAGGAGATTGTCATCGACTTCAGGAAGCGTAGGGAAGAACATGCCCCTGTCTACATCAACGGGGACAAAGTAGAAAAGGGTTGAGAACTTCAAGCTTTTAGGTGTTCAGATCACCAATAACCTGCCCTGGTCCCCCAGTGCCGACACTACAGTTCAAAAAGCTCACCAACATCTCTACTTTCTCAGAAGACGAAGGAAGTCTGGCATGTCAGCTACGACTCTCACCAATTTTTACAGATGCACCAAAGAAAGCATTCTTTCTGGCTGTATCACAGCTTTGGTATGGCACCTGCTCTGCCCAAGACCTTAAGAAACTACAAAAGGTTGTGAATGTTGCCCAATCTATCATCCAAACCAGCTTCGCATCCATTGACTCTGTCTACACTGCCTGCTGCCTCAGAAAGGCAGCCAACATAATTAAGGACCTCACGCACCCCAGACATTCTCTCTTCCACCTTCATCTGTTGGGAAAAAAATACCCAAGTCTGAGGTCACGTACCAACTGACTCAAGAACAGCTTCTTCCCTGCTGCTGTCAGACTTTTGAATGGACCTATCTTGCATTAAGCTGATCTTTCTGTACACCTTAACTATGACCATAATACTGCATTCTGTACCCATGCCTTTCCTTCTCTATGAACAGTATGCTCTATCTGTATAGTGCGCAAGAAACAATACTTTGCACTGTATACTAATACATGTGACAATAGTCAAATCAATATTATCCATTCATCCATCCAAATTTAGTTCACATCCAGACAGTATTTTGAATTAATTTATATGAAGGTGACTTATTATTGGGGTAAATTGTGTCAGTAGCAGTGAAGGATGATAGAGGCGACGAATTAAGCCCATGGAACAAGAAGCATATTGCAAATACTGATGTTTATTTGCTCAGATGTAGTTTTTCCTGTAATAAATGGTATCAAGAAACTTACAGAATACTGACAGGCCTAGATAGACTGAACGTGGAAAGGATGTTTCCACTAGTGGGAGAGGCTAGAACTTGACGGCACAACCTCAGACTGAAGGGACGTGCCTTTAAAAGTAAGTTGAGGAGGAATTTCTTCAGCCAGAGGGTGGAATCTGTGGAATTCACTGCCTGAGAGTGCTTTGGAGGCCAGGTCGTTGAATGTCTTTAAGATAGAGATAAATAGGTTCTTGATCAATAGGGGATCAGGGGTTACGAGAAGACAGAAGAATGGGGATGAGAATCACATCAGCCATAATTGAATGGCGGAGCACATTCAATGGGCCAAATGGCCTAATTCTGTTCCTGTATCTTATGGTCTTATAATCAATAGTTAAGTATGCTAGTGTCAATCCAGCACTGCAAGAAGTTAAAAAAATGCATACATTTGGTACAATTTTTTTTATCTGAGAGTTACTTGAAAGCTTTTCTGCAGTTCGTCTCGAAGTTTCAGTTGCATTTCCAATGCTTGCTGATAGGACAATGCCTTGTCACATGACTGGTATGTTAGCCGGTAACAGTAACTCACGCGTTTGGTTTCAGCGTGCCAGAAACTGTCAATCAGCTTCAGCTCTTTCACTGAATCCCGGCTTACTCGCCTTACAACAGCGTGGAGCTCCAACTCATCCAGTTTCCCATCGCCGTCCACCCAGAAGCTGACATCATGTGGATAGGAGGGTGGGTAGAGCGAAAACCCACAAAAAGGTTTCAATTCTGATGCGCCAATTTGGTTTAGGAAGCGCTCATCAAATGTCCACAGCATTCTCCAGTCATTTATGCGATACAGCAACATTGATAACAGGTCAAGGTTTATTGAAGTAACACAGATACTGAGTTCGCTGCTGTTCTGTTTGTAAGGAAGACAAAACAATTTTGCAATCGTTAGCTCAGTAAAGTCTGGGTGGTTCATGTCTTGAAAAGAAATATTCCAGCTTCTTCCGCTGCTCTCTTTGTTAAAGGTAACCGATCCTAAACTCTTGTCCACAGGTTCAGTGGGACTTGATGCTGACCTGATGAGAAACGAAAGGGCACTCTCCACAGAGCTCATAAATAGGCCTAAAAACTCCGGCATTGTTTTCTCACCGCAGGCACCAACTAAAACCATCTCATGGAACGCAGGCATCGCTTGTGGCGAAATCAGACACTTTCTAAAAACAATGCCACTGACCACATTGATTACTCCAGTTCTGAAGTCCGGCCTTTGCAAAACATCATAAGCGTATCCTGTCAGAGCAGGCCGAAGGCAATACCTCCTGCAATCCTCGCTCATGTTGGCCACCCCAGCTTGTTTCGTTATACAGCAGCCCACGTTCTGCCCTGCCTCGTGTCCGAGCCGCAGGTCAGACATTTGCGTGGTCACGTGTACACACTCAGTACTTCTCGATCGGTCCTCTTGACAGCCGGAACAGCTAACCCAATAAAGCTCAGTCTGACAAAAGGTGCCATCAATCTGAAGGCATTGTGTTGATAACAGAGGGTAGGTGTCCTCCAGTTCCTGTACGTTCGTTGTATCTGCCAGCTGCTTCCTCAACAACTCATTAATTATATTTACAGGGTGGTTTGAGCCTTTCTGAAGAAAATTCCTGCAACGATCAACAACTCCATTAGAACAATCATAAAAGGCAGATATCTCCACATTGATCTAACACGGGTTAAATATTTTAAACTAAAAGGGGATAAATAAATAATGTGACATTTCAATATAGGACAAGTGCCGGGAAATGGGATTAGCGCGACTTTCATTGTAGATATTGTCATAGAACCCCTACGTGCAGGAGGTCATTCGGCCCATCAAGTCTGCATTGACAACAATGCCCTGTACCCACAACCCCACATAATTATCCCGCTAATCCCTCTATCCTATGCTAAGGGGCAATTTAGCACAGCCAATCAACCTAACCCGCACATCTTTCAGACTGTGGGAAGAAACCGGAGCATCCAGAGGACACCCACACAGGCACGGGGAGTGTGTGCAAACTCCACACAGACAGTGACCCAAGCCAGGAATCGATCCCGGGTCCCTGGAGCTGTGAGGCAGCAGTGCTAACCACTGTGCCGCCCACAGACTTGAGTGCAGACTCAAGATGGGCCAAAGGGCCTTTTCCGCACCGTACCACTCTATGGCTGTACTTGGGTCAAGTCTTCTCATTTCTGACTGCAAATGGGGCAATTCCAGCATTGTGAATGAATTTGTTTCCAGCGTTAATAGGAAAATTAACCAGTTTCATATTATTGGCTAATAATGCACTGCACAATTTTGCATGTTATCTTCCTTCTGTGTTGATGTCACCTACTCCGTAAATGCTTTAAAAAACAGACAAACAACATGGTTAAGCAGTGTCTCAAAATCCATATTTTTACAGTGTGTAGCTCCATGACTCCACCTGTTTATCTTTTCAACAAGTTCCTCAGGGACGTGGAATGTGCAGTGCTCACTCCCAATCATGGTTTCCATAACAACGGGCTCCAGCGCGCTGAAGGGCAGGCTTCTCGTGAAGACGTGGGTCAGAGCTCGGTCAACATGGAAGGATTTATCTTGACTCCTGAAAGGAAAGTGCAGTTTAACACACCTTTCACAAGGGAAGGAATGTAACCAAAGCAATGTGAGAAATCTACTCCTCATGATTGCATGTGGAGACAATAAATGATAGCTTTATCTTCAAAGTCAACATTAAAGATGTTATTAAACTGAAGAGAGAGTGAACAAGAGATTTACAAGAATGTTGCCTGGACTCAAGGGACTGAATTATTGGGAGAGATTGGACAGGCGAGGACATTTATCTTTGGAGCATAAGAGACTGAGGGATGATCTTATAGAGGTGTATAAGATCATCAGAGGCATGGATAGGATGAATGCAGTAAAGGGTCTCACAACATCAGGTTAAAGTCCAACAGGTTTATTTGGTAGCACAAGCTTTTGGAGCACTGCCCCTTCATCAGGTGAGTGGGAGTTGTGTTCAGAAACAGGGCATATATAGACACAACCACAACTTACAAGAACGCACTCAATCTTTTTCCCAAGGTTGGGGATCAAGAATCAGAGGGCACAGGCTTAAGTTAAGAGGGAAAATAATTAACGGGAACCTGAGGAACAGTTTTTCTACAAGAAGGTGGTACGTATGTGGAATGAGCTGCCAGAGGAAGTGGTTGAGGCAGGGACATTGATAACATTTAACAGGCATTTGGATAGATAAATTGAAAGGATAAAAGCAAATTAGTGCAGAATCTGAAACCAAAAGAGAAAAATGCTGGAAAATCTCAGCAGATCTGGCAGCATCTGTAAAGAGAGAAAAGAGCTGACGTTTCAAATCCAGACGACCCTCTGTCAAACCTAAAAGACATAGAAAAGTGGGAGAAATTTATACCGCAGGGTGAAAGAATGAAAGCTGAGTCATAGCCACAGAAACAAGGGGAAAAGACTGTTAATGGCTATCCATAGAGAGAAAAAAGACTGCTTAATGGCTGTCCACAGAGAGAAGCTGTAAACTGTGACAGATGAAAGTGTTGGGGGGAGAGGGGGAGGGAATGGATGGGACCAAAGTAAAATTTAGAAAAAGGGAAGCAAAGGTTTAGAAGGATACGGGCCAAATGCAGACAAATGGGGTTAGCTTAGATGGGCTTTTTGGTTGGCATGGACCAGTTTGGACCAAAGAGCCTGTCTCCATGCCAAAGATTCTATGATTAGCAGCATGACAGGAGGTGGCGAGTTTGTGGAGGAGGATTTGCCTCCATAATGTAAGTTGATTCTTGAATGTAGAGCTGAGGGATTGCAGCATTGTCAAATGAGACACTAAACCAGTGCATGGTCAGGTGGATGTTTAAAAAAAGAGCAGAATGTCCTGGTCAAAAAATCATTCCACCTAAAAATTAATTGCAGTATTTTGAGTGTGACTTTGTCACATACAGAATAGCTGCTCTGCTCACTGTGTAGCACTGGGATGTGGAAAGAAAACATTGTACAAACACAGATCTCTTTTAAAGACTGCTTCTAGGTGTGGTTATATTCTGTCAGCATTTTACATTATTCAATAAGATATAAGATGGGGAAGTTTTAATCCAAGTATTTTGGACAAGTAGTTTAAAGTTTTTAAAGCTTATTTAGCAGTGTCACAAGTAGGCTTACATAACACTGCAATGAAGTTACTGTGAAAATCCCCCAGTTGCCACACTGTGGCATCTCTTTGGGTACACTGAGGCAGAATTTAGTATGGCCAATGCACCTAACCAGCACGTCTTTTAGACTGTAGGAGAAAACCAGACAACCCCTAGGAAACCCATGCAGACACAGCGAGAACATGCAAACTCTACACAGTCCCCAAGCCAGGAATTGAACTCGGGACCACGGCACTGTGAGGCAGCAGTGCTAACCACTGTGCCACCCAAAGTATCTCCCATTTAAACAGTGGTCAATGGAATTTCAGATGTTGGTGCTCCAATCACCAAATGTCATTTATAGCATCAAGTTTTTTTTAATTCATTCACGGGACACAGGCGTCGCTGGATGGGGCCAGCATTTATTATCCATCCTTAGTTGCCCGAGGGCAGTTAAGAGTCAACCGCATTGCTGTGGCTCTGGAGTCACATGTAGGCCAGACCAGCTAAGGATGACAGATTTCCTTCCCTAAAGGACATGAATGAACTAGATGGGTTTTTCTGACAATTGACAATGGTTCCAAGGTCACCAGTAGATTCTTAATTCCAGATATTCTTTTTTATTGAATTCAAACTCCACCATCTGCCGTGGCAGGATTCAAACAGGGGTCCCCAGAACATGAGCTGAGTTTCTGGATTAATAGTCTTGCGGTAATAACATTAGGCCATCGACTCCCCGGTCAGTTATATACTGACTGACTGCATCTTAATTTCCTGTCTCCCTGTTATGATATTAAAATGGCCGACATTTTCTGAAGTTAGGGTAAAGTTTATTTATTAGTGTCACAAGTAGGCTTACATTAACACTGCAATGAAGTTACTGTGAAAAACTCCTAGTCGCCACACTCCGGTGCCTGTTTGGGTACACACAGGGAGTTTAGCACGGCCAATGCACCTAACCAGCACGATTTTTGAACTGTGGGAGGAAACGGGAGCACCCGGAGGAAACCCACACAGACACGGGGAGAACATGCAAACTCCACACAGATAGTGATCCAAGTTGGGAATTGAACCCGGATCCCTGGTGCTGTGAGGCAGCAGTGCGAACCGCTGTGTCATCGTGCCATTCCTGTTCCAGCACCTGTATTTCACTTCACAGATATCGTCAGGAGTAAGGAAACTATATTTAGACAAGACTCATGCAAATTACATTGGAAATGGAATTGCCTGCTATTCACCTACCTATACCCGGTGCTCCTGTAGCCATAATAATGCGTGCAGTCAAATGGCTGCACTTTACTCAAAATGAACCCAGCTCTCGCAGCCATGGCGACAATTTGCCAGCTGTTGTGCCACTCCCGTGTTGGTTGTTCAGCAGCAGTCCCACCTTGACCCCTGCACAGGGTAACATGAACATCACCTTCCGCGGCTAGAATACCTGCGCAACTGCAAAAGATAAAAGCCACAAAAATATTGTGACCACTGTCAGCAAAGTGAACAGCATCACCAGATCACTGATTCATTGTCCTACTTTTCGCTCTTTTCATAGACTCCCTGCAGTGTAGGAGGAGCTCATTCGGCCCATCGAGACTGCATCAACAACAATCCCACCCAGGCCCCATCCCCGTAACCCCACATATTTAAAGTAGAAAGTTTATTTATTAGTTGCAAGTAAGGCATACATTAACACTGCAATGAAGTTACTGTGAAATTCCCCTAGTCGCCACAGACTGGCACCTGTTTGGGTCAATGCACCTAATCAGCATGTCTTTCAGACTGGGAGAAAACCGGAGCGCTTGGAGGAAACCCACGCAGACACAGGGAGAACGTGTAAACTCCATCTCGCTATCCCATTAATCCCGCTAACCTACGCATCCCAGGACACCAAGGGCAAGTTAGCATGACCAATCAACCTAACCTGAACATCTTTGGAGTGTGGGAGGAAACCAAAACACATGGAGGAAACCTACACAGACACAGGGAGAACATGCAAACTCCACACATACAGCGACCCAAGCCGGGAATTGAACCCGGGTCCCTGGAGCTATGAGGCAGCAGTGTTAACCACTATGCCGCCCCCAATCCTGCAGGCAGGCAAGAGAAGCAAAAGGTGACACAATGGAAGCATGAATGACACTGTTTAAATTGGGAAAGCTGGGTGAAGGACCGGTTAGCAATGCAGAGACAGCACAGGTGTGGGTTCAATCTCTGTATTGGCTGAGGAGGCTTTTTTGGAACTGAACACCTCACCTTGCTCCCTTGTAGAATCAGGATAGAAATTATTATTAAGCAACGGACAATGAGAAAACTACTTAGAGGACGTGATGGACTCTGATAGATGTCTTTAGAACTCACCTCCGAAAAAAGTTAGCCAGTAGCTCTCTGTTTTTTTTCACTCCAGCCTTCCTGCCACAGTGAGGGAAATTGAAGATAATCCTGTCAAGCAACCTGCTATTCAAGCGTGGACACTGCTGGAGGTTGGTACAATCCACTTGAAAGTAAACTTCTGCTCCTGAAGGACAATGATCAAGGATTAATATGCTATTGCAATCGTTTCCTGTCTATTTTATTATGTGACAGGTTCTGCGCATCACTGAAACTAGTTTCATTAGCAAACCAAATAGAAGAGACCACTTTTACTGAACTACCTTTATCCCCCAATCCATCACGCAAACCAGCCTCCCATCCATTGACTCTGTCTACACTTCCCACTGCCTCGGCAAAGCAGCCAGCATAATCAAGGATCCCACACACCCCGGACATTCTCTTTTCCACCTTCTTCCTTCGGGAAATAGATACAAAAGTCTGAGATCACATACTAACCGACTCAAAAAGAGTTTCTTCCCTGCTGCTGTCAGACTTTTGAATGGACCTACTTTGCATTAAGTTGATCTTTCTCTACACCCTAGCTAAGACTGTAATACTACATTCTGCACTCTCTCGTTTCCTTCTCCATGAACGGTATGCTTTGTATAGTGCGCAAGAAACAATGCTTTTCACTGTACAATACATGCGACAATAATAAATCAAGTCAAATCAAATCATTAATCCTCAAAACTGATAAGACATGCTGTTTTATGTTGTACCCAATATACAATTAACCAATCGTTATTTTAACATTAGCAGATAAGTCATAGACTCATAGTCACAGGGGCGAATTTTCCCCTTTCACTGCTGCCTCAGAGCGCCTGGGACTCAGGTTCAATTCTGCCCTTGGGTCATTGTGTGTGGAGTTTATACATTCTCCCCATGTCTGCGTGGGATTCTTCCAGGTGCTCCAGTTTCCTCTCACAAGTCCAAAGATGTGCAGGTTAGGTGGATTAACCATGCTAAATTGCTGCATGATGTCCCAAAAAGTGGTTTAGGGGGATTAGTGGGGTAAAAATATGCGGGGTTACGGGGATAGGGAGTGGGTAAGATGCTCGATCAGCGAGTTGGGGCAGGTACAATGAGCTGAATGGCCTCCTTCTGTACCATAGGGATTCTATTATCTCCCAGTATGGCTCATTGACCCGAAAGATCCCCCTCCCCCCCGCCCCAAGTATGGCTCATAGAGTGTGAGTTCCCCTGGAAACAGGCAATGACCTGCCCAGCTGGAACCCATTAACTAAGCCTTTTATAAGGACTGGGCCTGCTGAACTCCTTATCCCAAGCAGGGACTTATGAGGGTACAGCACACTCATTGCATTTTGTGTATAAACTACGTTCATTTTCAGTCAGGCTTCCTGAGTTATTACACTTCCAAAATGAACTTAAATGAAAGATGCTACCAAATATTCACCTCTCTCTGTTAGAGCTTCCATGCACTTGCAATATTTATTTCAGATTTTCTTTGATCACACTCACTGCATTCCGTCTCCAGTGCTACTTCCTTACCTTTCTCTAACAAGCTGGTAATATTTCTGACTGCAGTTTTATTCTTCATTGTCTCTTTCTCACTTTCGTAGCAGGTTGCAATGATGCTGGTGTTTGCACTCACACGATCACACAGTGCGGCAGCGAAGGAAAAATTCCCCTCTCCTACAAGCAAGGTGCTGCCTCCCTGCTTCATTGTCTATCCGAGCCTGAGGAGACAACACATTTCAAACACCTTCTCCAATAAATTAAAAACTCAGACAAACTCAAAACCGCTCTATCCATCACAGAGGAGTCGCCAATCAGTGAGGGAACCTTTATTCTCCATTCATTCCTTTCAGCTAAATTATGTGCAGGGTGGCACAATGGTTAACACTGCTGCTTCCCGGTGTCAGGGACCTGGGTTCGATTCCCAGCTTGGGTCACTGTGCTGATTCTGTGTGGGTTTCTTCCAGGTATTCCAATTTTCTCCCACACTCTGAAAGACATGCTAGTTAGGTGCATTGACCCGAACAGGAGCCGGAGTGTGGTGACTAGGGGATTTTCACAGTAACTTCATTGCAGTGTTAATGCAAGCCTACTTGTGACTAATAAATAAACTAACTTTAACTATGTTATATGCAGATGGCTACTTCAATCTAGGCAATGTAATATTAAGTTGCTAAGTTATCAATTAGGCTGTCACAATAATTTTAAAGTTATTTATTCATGTAAACCTACTAGTGACACTAAAATAATTCCCTCTATGCCTCTTCCCCTCTCAAACTCTTGTAAATAGTTCATCCAGCCCCACAACTCGCTCAGATCTTAATGTTTCTCCACCATTGGCAGCATTGCCCCAGTTGCTGAGAAGCTACGTTCTGGGGTTCCCTCCCTAAACCTCTCCTTAAAAAACTGCCTGTTTTACCCAGGTTTCTTTGGGCACCTGCCCTGGTATCTTCTTACGGGGTTCGGGTCAGATTGTGTTGGATGCCGCTCCTGAACATGCTGGCCTCCCTCCTGACTCTTGTCTCTGCCCAGCTCCCCCTCAGCAGGAGGACACTTCCTGCTCTGCAATCCGCCGGCCTCTCGCTCTCCTCCAGCCAGCCCGAACAGAGGAACTTTCAATCAGCGTCCACGACTGCAGCGCAGACAGGGAGCCCACTCCCACCCTGAGCCCCCCCAGGTAACAAGGAACCCCCCACTCTGAGCCCTGCGCTCACTGCCGGGGTCTCCCCCCAATCTGTTCCCCCAACCTACCCGCTGGAGAAACAGCGACACAAGCCGGCTGTGGTGAAGCTACTAAAGAACAGACCGCACTGTCTCCTCCTCATGGCTTATCCTTCCCACTAGCTGTAATTCCAAACCACTTTCTGTCTTTGCTCTCCTCTCCATTACTTCCAGCTGAACAATTTTCTTTCAACCCTCTCGTTTCTCTTTATTCTTCAATGTAAGTTTCTCGCCCTCAAGTAACCATTCAAATCCCTCTGAGTATTTTTATTGAATCAGCTTCCAGATGTTCTTGAGTCCACCAGCTCTCTGAAAGATGATGGTCAAAGATGTTCCCCGTAACCAGTTTGCTATTGGCACAAGTTAAAGTTTCTTTATTAGTGGCAAGTAAGGCTTACATTAACACTGCAATGAAGTTACTGTGAAATTCCCCGACTCACCACAGTCTGGCGCCTGTTCGGGTCAATGCATCTAACCAGCACATCTTTCAAACCGTGGGAGGAAACTGGAGCACCTGGAAGAAACCCATGCAGACACGGGGTGAGCATGCAAACTCCACCACACAAATGGTGACCCAAGCCAGGAAATGAACCTGGATCCCTGGCGCTGTGAAGCAGCAGTGCTAATCACAGTGCCACTGTGCCACCCGACAGATTGGCCACATTTGTACTAGGATGATTTCAGGGTGACCAGGTAGGAGTTGGTATCTGGGATGTCCTGACTCCTTGTATCCAGGCACTCCACTCAGCAGCCGGAACATCCAACATATCTTGGGAAAAACAGAGGGCAAAGGAAACGAACAGATGGTGGGGAAGATTGTCCACAGAAAATTACGTCAATCTCGAGCCAATGCTATTCATCTGTGCCAGCTGTGAAAGGAACTGCCACTCATCAGTCTATGGCCTGTGCAGCCCCAGGGTATGATACAAAAGTGGCCAACACCCTGGGTACAGTCCATCACCTGTCGGAGAGGGACAGATTTCTAACAGTAACTGTCTCCATTTCGAGGAGAACAGTCCTCATGTTTCTGACCTCTCCTCATCATGAACCCCCTGTAAGATCTTAATAAACATCGGCCGTACCCTCTCATTTTGCCCGAAGTCAGACGTTCACAATTATCCACAATACTCCAGATGAAAATGCTGGGAATCACCACATCAGGCATGGTGGTATAATGGTTAGCACTGCAGCTTCACAGCACCAAGGCCTCTGCATTCAATTCCAGCCTCAGGTCACTGTCTATGTGCAGTTTGCATGTTCCCCCCATGTCTGTGTGGGGTTGCTCTGGTTTCCTCCCACGTTCCAAAGATTAAAGTTTATTTAATTTAGTGTCACAAGTAGGCTTACATGAACATAAGAAATAGGAGCAGGAGTAGGCCTTCTAGCCCTTCGAGCCTGCCCGGCCATTCAATAAGATCATGGCTGATCTGTCGTGGCTCAGTTCCACGTTCCTGCCCTCTCCCCATAACCCTTAATCCCCTCGCTTATCAAAAACCCATCAACCCGCGTCTAAAAAATATTTAGCGAGGCAGCCTCCACCACTTCAACGGGCAGAGAATTCCAGAGATTCACCACCCTTTGAGTGAAGAAGTTTCTCCTCAACTCCATTCTAAACCGCCCCCCCTTTATCTTGAGGCTGTGCCCCCTAGTCCTACTGTCCTTTCTGAGCGGGAAGAGTCTCTCCACCTCTATCCTATCCATCCCATTCATCATCTTACATGTCTCAATGAGATCTCCCCTCATTCTTCTAAACTCTAACGAGTACAAGCCTAGTTTATTCAGCCTCTCCTCATAGCTCAACCCCCTCAACTCCGGTATCAGCCTAGTAAACCTCCTCTGCACTCCCTCCAAGGCCAAAATATCCTTGCATAAGTGCGGCGACCAAAACTGCACACAGTACTCCAGCTGCGGCCTCACCAATGCCCTATACAGCTGCAGCAAGACCTCCCTACTTTTATATTCAGTCCCCCTCGCTATGAAGGCCAGCATCCCATTCGCCTTCCTGACCACCTGCTGCACCTGCAGGCTGGGTTTTTGCGACTCATGCACAAGGACCCCGAGGTCCCTCTGCACCGTCGCCTGCTGCAGTTTTTCACCACGTAAGTAATAGTCCTTCCTACCATTATTCCTACCAAAGTGGATCACCTTGCACTTGCCAACATTAAATTCCATTTGCCAGTTCCTGGCCCATTCGCCCAGCCTATCTAGATCCTTCTGCAGACTCTCCACACCCTCCATGCAATTTGCCGTTCCACCAATCTTGGTGTCATCAGCAAATTTCGACACCATACACTCGGTTCCCTCCTCCAGATCATCTATATAAATGGTAAATAGCTGAGGCCCCAGTACCGACCCCTGGGGCACTCCACTAGTCACCATCCGCCAATCCGAATAGCACCCATTAACCCCCACTCTCTGCCTCCTATTTGACAACCAATCGTCTATCCACGCTAACACCCTTCCCCCAACTCCATGCCCCCTTACCTTCTGCAATAACATCTTGTGAGGTACCTTGTCAAACGCCTTCTAAAAATCAAGAAAGACTACATCCACCGGCTCTCCTCTATCCACCGCCCTAGACGCATCCTCATTAACATTGCAATGAAGTTACTGTGAAAATCCCCTAGCCGCCACAGTCCAGCACCTGTTCGGGTACAGTGAGGGAGAATTTAGCATGGCCAATGCACCTAAGCAGCACGTCATTTGGACTGCGGGCGGAAACTGGACCACATGGAGGAAACCCACACAGGCATGGGGAGAGCGTGTAGACTCCACACAGACAGTGACCCAAGCCGGGAATTGAGCTTTGACAAAGGGTCATCTGGACTCGAAACATCTGCTCTTTTACAGATGCTGTAAGAAGTCTGACAACACCAGGTTTAAGTCCAACCGATTTATTTGATAGTAAACTCACAAGCTGATGACTTTTACAGATGCTGCCAGACCTGCTGAGATTTTCCAACATTTTCTCTTTTGGTTCGAGCCAGGAATTGAATCTGGGTCCCTGGCACCACGAGGCAGTAGCATAAGCTGATCTTTCACTACACCCTAGCTATGCTGTAACACTACATTCTCCACTCTCTCTTTTCCTTCTCCCCTATGTACTCTATGAATGGTATGTTTTGAATACTCTGAATAGCGTGCAAGAAACAATACTTTTCATTGAATCCCAATACAACACACCCATTGACACTGTCTACATTTCCTACTGCCTCCAAAAAGTGGCCAGCATTATCAAAGACCCCATGCACCCCGGACATTCTCTCTTCCACCTTCTTCCATCGGGAAGACTATACAACAGTCTGAGATCACGTACCAACCGAGTCAAGAACAGCTTCTTCCCTGCTGCCATCAGACTTTTGAATGGACCTACTTTGCATTAAGCTGATCTTTCTCTACACCCCAGCTATGACTGTAACAGTACATTCTGCACTCTCTCCTTTCCTTCTCTATGAATGGTATGCTTTGTCCGTATAGTGCGCAAGAAACAATACTTTTCACCGTATACTAATACATGTGGCAAAAATAAATCAAATCAAATCAAATCAGTTATCCACAATTGGAAGGCCGTGTGTGACTCATTTTGCAGGCTCTGTGATGTAATTCACAAAAGAACTGGGTACCTGGGCAGTACCTACTTGCCCGTTACCAAGGCAACCAATACATCGTTGCTCAGGTTAATTGCAGAGGCATCACCCAGAGAGCTGCTGTGCTCAGATAAGACCTGCATATCACCGCCATGACATCCAACAAACCGCAGTTATTCTTCTCAAATAATGAGTTGTGCCCACTTTACCCGAATCGTTTGCACAACGAGTACAGTCCTGACGGGGACAATCGCTATTCTCCGCAAACACTTATTGGAAAGTGGTTTGAGGAGAGGCTAGGGATCAATGAAATCAGGAAGATGAAGCCTTTACCCACACAGGTGATCAGTGTTTTATGTGGCTTCCTTCCCTGTTGTAGACTTAGTTAGTGGGTATGGAGGATGAGCTACTTGCTTCCTTTCTCTAAGTTCAAACAGAATTCTGAAAAGAAATTGTCTGGTGAGGAGTGATAAAGTTTACAGCCCTATTCATCAAGTTAACCTCGATATTCTTTGAGAAATGCAGGATTTATCTTGGGTCTATACTCGCTGGAGTTTAGAAGAACGAGGATCCTCAGGTTTAGAAGAATGAGAATTTAATTGAAATATATAATTTTTGATTCAGATTTGATTTTATTTGATTTGATTTATTATTGTTTCATATATTAACATACAGTGAAAAGTTGTGTTTCTTGCACCCTATACAGACAAAACATACTGTTTGTAGAGAAGAAAACAAGAGGGTGCAGAATGTAGCGTTACAATCATAGCTAGGGTGTAGAGAAAGATCAACTTAATATGAGGCAGGTCCATTCAAAGCCTGGTGGCAGCGAGGAAGAAGCTGGTCTCAAGCCGGTTAGCATGTGACCTCAGACTTTTGTGTCTTTTGTATCAAGTTCTAAAGGGGCTTGTTCGGGTGGACAATAGGGAGATTGTTAACCTCTGGGGAATCGGAACAGGGTGAATGCGAGCATGGTTTGATAATAGGGGCTGAGCATTTCAGACTGAGAGAAGGAAAAATTTCGCTACTCAAAGAATTGTGAAATTTCTATCCCAATAGGGTTGTGGGTGCTCCATCTTACTCTGAGATGACAGATTTTGGCCAAGGGATTAAGCAATATGGAACGGTGACGCAGCGGTTGGCACTGCTGCATCACAGCGTCAGGGACCTGTGTTCGATTCCTGGCTTGGGTCACTGGCTGTGTGAAGTCTGCACATTCTCCCCATGTCTGCATGGGTTTCGTCTGGTTTCCTCCTGCAGTCCAAAAATGTGCAGATTAGGTGCACTGGCCATGCTAAATTCTCCCTCAATGTTACTCAAACAGGCACCAGAGTCAGTGGCGGATTAATGATTAGGCTGAGTACGTTTAAGTCTCGAGGCCTGGAAGGAAGGGGGGCCCAAGAGCAAAAAAAAATTGGGGTGAATAAATTTTCATAACAATACCCTGTGGGTGAATTGATATAACAAATACTTTACAAAAAACATTACTTTATTCTATTCAATGAAGGGTGGGGCAGGGGGCAGGGGACATGGCGCAAGGACAGGGGGCCTTACTGAAGCTCAGCCTAGGGGTCCGGGTGGTAGTTAATCCGCCACTGGCCAGAGTGCAGCGACTAGGGGATTTTCACAGTTACTTCATTGCAGCATTAATATAAGCCTACTTGTGACATCAATAAATTTAAAAAAAAGGATTTGTGGGGTGGACAGTAAGATGGAGTTGAGGCAAATCAGTCATGATCATCTTGAATGGCAAAGCAAGCTTGGGGGACCTGCTCTTACATCTTATGTTCTTTTTTGACTATGTTGGCTAAAGGGATCAAGGAATATGGAAGGAAGGGGGGAATCAGGATATTGAATTTGGTGATCAGCCATCAAAATGAATGGTGGAGCAAGTTCGAAGGGCCGAATAGCCTTCTCCTCCTTGTGGTTTCTATGTTACTATGTTAGCTGTGTGTCAGTGGTAGTGCTCTCACAGAGTCTCACTAATCTAGGCTAGCATTCCAGTGCAGTACTGAGATTGCAGAAGAGCAAGGGTGATCTCTGAGTGTCCTAGCCAATATTTATCCCCCAACTCAATAAGAGAATTGGGACAAATGTTGTGGTTGAGTCAAGTAGAGACTCAACAGGGTGGAACATGGAGGGAGAAAGCACAACCAGCATTTGACCTTGTAGATACTGGTATCTTGGCAGCATGGTAGCACAGTAGTTAGCACTGCTGCTTCACAGCTCCAGGGTCCTGAGTTTGATTCCTGACTCGGGTCACTGTCTGTGTGGAGTTTGCACATTCTCCTTGTGTCTGTGTGGGTTTCCTCCAGATACTCCGGTTTCCTCCCACAGTCCAAAGATTTGTGGGTTAGGTTGATTCGCTATGCTAAAAAAAAATGCCCCTTAGTGTCCAGGGATGTGTGGGTTAGAGGGATTAGTGGGTATAATATGTAAGGATAAGGGGTAAGGGCTTGGGTGGGATTGTGTTTGGTTCAGACTGGAAGGGCCTCTTTCTGCACTGTTCTATGATGATGAACGGTTCTATATCTTAAAATTATTTTTGAAATTACAGTCTCGGATTTTGCAGTGGTAATAATGCTTAAACTGTCAGTGTTCAGTGTGATTTCTCCACTGAAACTGACAAGAGACGCAGAGGTGGAAATGAACAAAGAAACGTAGCAGTCATTCTTGGACGGTCAGAGGGTGCGCTGTTGAGACACCGCCCTTGAAGGACAGGTAGCCGAAGGCGGTTCTTTTCCTTTTAAGGGTAATATGCAAATAGACATGGGACGTTCTATCAACACATTTCTAACTAGAGCGAAATGGTCAAACATTTATCAGAATAATATGGAAGGATGAGGGAATTTTGAAGCAGAAAATGCTAAACAAGACGACAATCTGGCGTTTGAACTTCAGTGAGTATGACTGTCAGATGTACTGTTTGGTGTTGGCTGGCAGCGTGTGACAATAATACTTACCTGATGATGTGAAATCATGATAATGATGTTAATTTGTATAGGATGTTGGTAGATCGTTGTCGATCTGATGTAATGATTCGTGCGATGTTACAATTGCGTCATACTTAATGCAAAATTTGTGGTAGTGGAGGACTGTGTTCGTGTTATCTAAGAGTTTTCAAATCAAAAATAGAGGTTTGTTCTTGCCTGTTCCAGAAGAGGTCGCTTTTTTGTGTCATGACTTCTTTATTCAAATACATGCGTACGGTGGGAGATTTTGGACATATTCACTCCTCAATTAATTATACATCCCCTTCTTTGATTCCAAAAATCGTTAAAACCCGAAGTATTTTGATTTAATAAGTTTATTTATTAGTGTCTCACGTAGGCTTACATTGACACTGAATGAAGTTGTTGTGAAAATATTCAGCCACTTTTAAAAAATGTCTTTTACGTCCTTTGTCATTTTCTCATTCACACTGCTTTTCTCTCTGCTTGTGTGGTCTGGTATCATTTTCATCATCATCAGGTGCAGGAGGTTTAGGAGGGATGTGAGGTAAAACTTTTTTACCCAGAAAGTGGTGATGGTCTGAAATGTGCTGCCTGGGAGGATGATAAAGGCAAGTTGCTTCACATTGCTTTAAAAAGTACCTAGATGAGCATTTGGCACGTCGTAATATTCAAGGCTATGGGCCAAGTGCTGGTAAATGGGATTAGGTGGGAGGTCAGATGTTTCACACATGTCGGTGCAGACTTGATGGGCCGAAGGGCTTCTCCTGCACTGTATGATTCTATGGACAGAAACTAAAAGTAAACAGCAGCCTGTGAAACACCCTAATAATATTACCATTAAACCATGTGATCAGCTGTTAAAGCAATCATGCAATGACTTAACATCTGTCCCCCTTCTGTGGTCGTGCCAACAAATTATTACAATGTTATACATAGGATCAATAATACTCTAAACAGAGTATTATTATTATAATGCTCTAAACAGAGTATTATGCATCAATATACACAGTCAATAAGAAAGTTGACAAGGAAGATGGTCTATTCCCCTTGGGTTGTATATGACATTCCAGAATTTAGCTGCCTTGACCCGACAAGTATGATTTGTAACTTCTATAGACACGTCTTTTCTTGGAACTAATTCTACATCATTCTCATGTGGTATAGTGGCTGAAACACAATCATCAGGCAACTCAGATTCAACTTAGTCTTCTGTGGCAGTGTTCAAACACGAGGGACTAAAAAAGTTGGTACTTCTGGAGATGATTCTGAGAAATAATTTTGAGCATTTTGACAACAATTGGTCATCATGGTGTCATCAAATTGGACCTGTTTTCACTAAAACTATGGCTGGTCCCCATTTCTCACTCATGGCATAATTACACACTAACACTCATTGTTGAAATGAGTGAATGGAGTGTTATTTTGCCTTCACTACTCACCTATGTTTCGCTGTACCTTCACTGTCGCTGGGCCAAAATTCTGGAACTCTTTCCTAACAGCACTGTGGGTATACCAACACCTCAAGGGTTGCAGCGGTTCAAGAAGGCAGCTCACCACCACCTTCTTAAGGGTAACTAGGGATGGGGAATAAATACTGGTCCAGCCAGCGACGCCCACACCCCGTCAATGAATTATAAAAAGGGAGAGAAGGTCACTGATGCCCACAAGCCATGAATTTACAAGAAAAAAGCTGATAATATTTTGTCTCTAACTTTTCATTTTGTCTGCTATTTCTTGGTGCAAAATGTAACCGATTAGATAATTTTTCATATCACAAAAATGCTGACATACTCAGGAGTAGAACATATTAAATAAACACAAGAATTATTGATACATTTAGCTTGTTTTACTTGCAGTATGAACATGTCTATCGGACAATATATGGGGATTCCTATAACAAAGAAGAGGAACGGCATAAATGTAAGTGATGGTAGATAATTAATCACACACTTAAAAATGTAAGCAAGTAACCAATCAAGTATCTTGTATTACAATTGAAGAGGGCGGTATGATGGCACAGTGGTTAGCACTGCTGCCTCACTGCACCAGGAATCTGGGTTTAATTCCCGGTTGGGTCACTGCGTATGCAGATCCTGCACATTCTCCCTGTGTCTGCGTGGGTATCCTTCAGATGCTCCGGTTTACTCCCATGCTCCAAAAGACGCATTGGCCAGGATAAATTCTCCCTCAGTGTACCCAAACAGGCACCTAGTTGATTTTCACAGTAACTTAATTGCAGTGTTAATGTAAGCCTACTTGTGACACGAATAAATAAACTTAAAAAAAACATTTTAAAGAGATCAGCTTTACAGGTACTAATTGCAAGGCCTTTGTACTTTGAATTTGCAATGTTCATAAAGTTTTCCCAAACCCCCACACTTAACTTTTCATAGAATCATAGAATCCCTATAGAGCAGAAAGAGGCCATTTGCCCATCGAGACTGCACCTACAACAATCCCATCCAGGTCCTATTCCGGTAACCCCACATATTCACCCTACTAATGCCACTAACCTACGCATCCAGGGACACTAAGGGCCAATTTAGCATGGCTAATGCATCTAACCCACACATCTTTGAACTGCGGGAGGAAACTGGAGCATTCGGAAGAAACGCAAGCATGGGGAGAATGGGGAAACTCCACAAAGACAGTGACCCAAGCTGGGAATCCAACCCAAGTCTCTGAAGAGACTGAAGAGCAGTGCTAACCACTGAGCCACCGTGCTGCCCTTAATTTAGTAAGCGATTGTTAACCTCTATGAGACCTTGGGATTCCCCTGGTGCAGAAGAACATTGATTGAGTGAATGACCACTGATGATGGAACGGAGGTTGCAAATGGCTGGAGAAGTCTGGTATACAACAAGCTGAGAGTGTGTAGGAATGAAAGACATAATTAAAATAACTTGGAGAAGGGCCAAGGAGTAATTTGAAAACAAGAATCTAAAGTTTGAAATTGGCACAGTGGGATAAGAGAAGTTTGTGGCATGTAAAGATGATGTTTTATAGATAAGCGGCACGGTGGCACAGTGGTTAGCACTGCTGCCTCACAGCACAGAGACCTGGGTTCAATTCCAGTCTCAGGTCACTTTCTGTGAGGGGTTTGCACGTTCTCCCCTGTGACTGCGTGGATTTCCTCCAGATGCTCCAGGTTCCTTCCACACTCCAAAGATGCGCGGGTTAGGTGAATTGGCCATGCTAAATTGCCCCTTAGTGTCAGGGGGACGAGATAGGGTCTGGGTGGGATTGTAGTTGGTACAGATTCAATGGGCTGAATGGCCTCCTTCTGCACTGTAGGGATTCTATAATAAATTGAACCCGCACCACTGAGCCTTCTCTTTAATGCAATAAAATAAATCATTGCTGAAGTGTAAAATGTTTAAGACTATAATTGCCTGGCAAGTATATCAGTTGTAACATCATGTAGCCTATGTTTTTCTGTGAGCCTGGCTTTGTTACATATTAGGGAATATGGCATTGCAGTTACGTTGTCAGCAGCCCACAGGAAAATATATTTGATGCTGTGTATCCTCTAATTGGTGTAATAATGTTAACTATGCAAATCTAGCTGAGTTAGCTGGCTAGTAATAAGGGAGTTAAGATAAACTGTGCAGGGGTCAGAGAAATATTGATGTTCAGACCTGCAACTTAGGCAGCACGGTGGCACAGTGGTTATCACTGCTGCCTCACAGCACCAGGGAACAATGTTTGATTCCAGCCTTGGGTGACTGTCTGTGTGGAGTTTGTACATTCTCCCCGTGTCTGCATGGGTTTCCTCCAGGTACTCTGGTTTTCTCTCAAAGACCGAAGATGAGCAGGTTTGGTGGATTGGTGCTAAATTGCCCCTTAACGTCCAAAGATATGCAGGTTAGGTGGATTGGCCATGCTAAATTATCCCTTAGTGTCCAAAGATGTGCAGGTTAGGTGGATTGGCCATGGTAAATTGCCCCTCAGTTTCCAAAGATGTATAGGTTAGGTGGATTAGTTATGATCAATATGGGTGATTATGGGGTTAGAGTGGAGAATTGGGCCTAGGTAACACGCTTTTTTGGAGGGTTGGTGCAGACTTGGTGGGCCAAATGGCCACTTCTGCACTGTAGGGATTCTATGATTCTCTGATCTACAAATTAAACTATTTTTGCAAAACAAGGCATGATTAAGTATCAAACTAATAACTTACGCTATGGGTCCATTTGAAAAAGCATCAAATTCAGAGAGTAGAAAGACATAGATCTCTGTCCCTTCAATCATGATGTAACTTTTCAACTTGGCTGTCCAATTCAATCCCACCCCATTTCCATTTATCCATATGTGCCAGGTACTGAATTTAAATCTTTGGAATGGTGCAGGTTATGTGATTTAAAAGGTATATGTGAGATACTGTCAGCTATGCGCCTATCTGCCTGTGTGCAGTTACACATTGCAATGCTGTACCTTACCTTACTGAGAAATGCATGATAAAAATAAGTTAGCAAAAAAGAAACTCTGAACGTCACTGTGTGTGAAATGATTCTTTCCCTAGTATTTGAAACAGAACCTCACGTTTATCCCACGCATCAACCAGAATTGGATCCCCCACATTACAAAAAATTCGCAAAGAGCTGCTATATGCTGGACTATGTGGATCCTGCGCTCCTCACCAAGTCTCCCACCTGCACAGACCTGAACACAGTGAAAGAAGAGCAGTTACAATACTGTGGACCCCCTGTTCCTGCAGGTGCAGAGGAGACGGCAGACAAGAATCAGTTATGTGGCTCCTACATCCCTCTAAACCCTTGCTCACAGACGGATTGTAAAGCAGTGCAGAACGAGGCATTGGAAGTTCCTGGATTTTGTGGATATCACCTTCCCACTAAGTATCCTTTAGGACTGTGCACGGCTAAGTTTTGTGAACGCTGCAAGCCTACTACAGCTCCTTCAGGACCGAGCCTGGCTCCATGCTGTGCACCTTCCTCCATCCCTTAAAGGCTGGACTTGACTGCATAATCAGCGAAGGACTAAAACGTTGAAGACTGCAAGAGAATAAAAAGAGACCTTTTGTTTTATTTTAAAGAATGGATTGAAATGGCTCATGAATAAAGGAGGAATTATATACCTGATGTGCTGACATATGCGATTTATTTACTATATAAACAATCTGTGACTCAGACCATGAACAAGCGTTAGAAACAAGTAGTGACTGTATATTGAGGTGATGTGGAGTGAAGCACTTGAATTTCTTAGAGCTATCAGACTAGTGAATCCATGAGGATTGGGAACAGTTTAAAATTCAGTAGAGGAAGACCAAGGGATTGATTAAGAAGAGAAAAATAGAGTATGAAAGTAAGCTAGCGGGAAACATAAAAACTGTCTGTAAAATTTTCTGTAGATATGTAAAGAGAAAAAGATTGACAAAAACAAATATAGGTCCCTTCCAATCAGAAATGGGAGAATTCATAATGGGGAGTAGAGAAATGGTCGAGGAATTCATTTTGTTCTTTGCTTCAGTCTTCACAAAGGAAGATATGAATAATGTACCGAAAGTGTTGAGAAATACACATTTCAGTGAGGAGCTGAAGGGAATCAGCATTAGTGGATAAATGGTTTTGGGGAAATTGATGAGATTGAAGATGAATAAATCTCCAGGTCCTGATGATCTTCACCCCAGAGTACTTAAGTGGTCCTGGAAATAGTAGATCCATTGTTGGTTATTTTCCAAAATTCTTTGGACTCTGGAATAGTTCCTATAGATTGAAAGGTAGCCAATGTAAGCCTGCTATTCAAAAAGGGAGATCGAAAGAAAGCAGGGAACTATAGACCAGCGAGCCTAACGTTGATAGTAGGGAAGTTGCTAGAGTCTATTATCAAAGATTTCACAACTCAGCATTTGGAAGACAGTGGTATAGGCAGACAAAGTCAGCACGGATTTACAAAAGAGAAATGTCGTTTGCCTAATATATTGGAATTCTTTGAGGATGTAACTAGTGGAGTTGACGGAGGAGAACCAGTGGATGTGGTTTATTAAGACTTTCAGAAGGTTTCCGACAAGTTCTCACATAACAAACTACTGCGTAAAGTTAAAGCACGTGGGATTGCAGATAATGTCTTGAGATAGATAGAAAGCTGGTTAACAGATAGAAAGCAAAGAGTTGGCATAAATGGGTCTTTTTCTGATTGGCAGTCAGTGACTAGTGGGGATCAGTGCTCGGACTGTTCACATTATATATTATGATTTGGAAGTGGGAACTGAATGTACTATCTCCAAATCTGCAGATGATACAAAGTTGGGTGGAAGGGTGAGCTGTAAGAAAGATGCAGTGATTCTTCAGTGTGATTTGGACAGGCTGAGTGTGTGGGCATCTGCATGGCAGATGCAGTATAATGTGGATAAATGTGAGGTTATCCACTTTGGAAGCAATAATAGGAAGACAGATTATTTACTTTAATGGGTGTAAGTTGAGAGAGGTGCATGCTCAATGAGACCTTGAAGTGCTTGTGCATCAGTCGCTGAAAGTAAGTGTGCAGGTAGAGCAGGCAGTAAAGAAGGCAAATGGTATGTTGGCCTTCATAACGAGATGATTTGAGTATACAGATAGGGATGTTTTGCTGCAATTGTTCCTGCAGGGTGTTGGTGAGGTTACATCTAGAGTATTGTGTGCAGTTTTGGTGTCCGTATCCGAGAAAGGATGTCTTTCCAAAGAGGGAGTGCAGCGAAGGTTTACCAGGCTGATTCCTGGGATGGCAGGTCTGTCATATGAGGTGAGACAAACTATATTGGCTCGGATTGTATTTGTTGGAGTTTAGAAAAGTGAGAGAGGATCTCATAGAAACTTATAAAATTGTAATAGGGATAGACAGGGTAGATTCAGAAAGACTGATCCCGATGGTGGGGCAGTGCAGAACCAGCGGTCATAGTTTGAGGGTAAGGGGTAAACCTTTTAGACCTGTGATGAGGAGAAATTTCTTCAACCAGAGAGTGATGAATGTTTGGAATTCATTACAACAGAATGTAGTTGAGGCCAAGATATATTCTGATTTCAAGAAGAAATTAGATATAGCTCTTGGGGCTGAAGGGATCAAGGGAAATGGGGGGGGAAGCGAAGATCAGGATATTGAATTTGATGATCAGCCATGATCAAAATGAATGGCAGAGCAGGCTCGAAGGGCCAAATGGCCTCTTCCTGCTTCTAGTTTCTATGTTTTATGTTGCTATGAACCCAAACAGTGAGTTAGATAATTTGCAGCGCGAGTGTGTTACTTCATAAATTCAATGCTTCAACGATGCTTGCATTTTTACCACTTGTGTTCCCGCAGTAATGTGGCAAAGAGACTCATTATCCTTCATAAAAGCTGCATAAAATACAACTTTACCACACTAACTTGCTTGGATATTTGTTCACTCGGCTTATTGAATGATTGCTTTTTAACCAATGTTCTGATGTTAAATAAACCAGAAGCGAATGATTGTCTGATTTTTATTCAGGATGTTAGGCACCACATTTGTTTTGGATTAAATCTCCCTTTTTAAAAGCTTGATCTTATAATTTATTGATGACAATGATATTTTAACTTGTTGATTGGTCATGATGAATTGCCCCTTAATATCAGGGGAATTAGGAGAGTAAATATGTGGGGTTACAGGGATAGGACAGGATCTGGGTGGGATTAACGTTGGTGCAGGCCCGATAGCCCAATGGCCACCTTCTGCACTGTAGATTCTATGATTTTTATGATAAGTGAAGGTTGTGAGTTCAATTTTTCTGGTACATTATTTTGTTAATGTTAAACTATGTACCATTAAGATTGACTTGTGCATTTTTGCTAAGGCTGCGATGAGAGATATAGCAAACTATGAGAGTAACATTGTCCCAAAACATTTCTTCCCAACATTACATTTAAATTTTTATTATTTCACCATAGATCCTGCTTTGATTGGGGCAGGGGAAACAGGCTTGAAGGGCTGAGTGGCCTACCCCCCGCTTCATTACCTGTTATCTAAGCCAATGAACATGTTCTGTAAACTGGCCGTCTGACAGGGACAAGTGACCTGATGGGACCACAGAGCTAAGACAATAAAATTTGATCTGGCATCAGTTGTAAGATGTAGTAATTTATCTTAAAAGTAGTGGAAGTTGAAAATCTGAAATGAACAGAAAGTTCTGTAAATGGTTATCATCTGAAAGGGGGTAAGATGGATGAGAAAGGCTGAGGCTCTTGTGCTTATTTCTGGAAGCACCGGCTAGTTTTAATTTACATCATTAATTTTCACCCTCTGACTTCAGCACTTAATTCTCATTTTCCATTTCTGACAGCAGAGGACAGTTGCTCTATATTTCCAATTGTCCCTTTGCCAACTTTCAAAAGCTCTGTGTAATATACCAACTAATCATTACAATCAGATATAAGTACATCACCTCTCTAGCTCACTAACAATTGCTCAGTCAGAGCACTTTTCAGACAACTAGACTTTGGTTTCGGAATTCTTTATTTGATGTGACCTTGAACATTCACTCATCTAGCTAAAATTTATAAAATGGTCTGCTCCAGAAAATAACTTAGAAAAGCAAACTATGGTGGTTAGCATTGCTGCCTCACAGTGCAGGGGATCCAGGTTTGATTCCCAGCTCAGATCACTGTGTGGAATCTGCACGTTCTCCCTGTTTCTGTGTTGGTTTCCTCCGGGTGCTCCGGTTTCCTCCCACAGTCTGAAAGACATGCTGGTTAGGTGCATTGGCTGTGCTAAATTCTCCCTCAGTGTACCCGAACAGGCACCGGATTGTGGCGACTAGGGGATTTTCACAGTAACTTCATTGTGATGTTAATGTAAGGCTACTTGTGACACGAACAAATAAACTAAAAACAATCATGCACAACTAAAGATGTTATTGCACTACAATGCACAGATCTGATACTTTCAGAATGTCAGCAGTCGCTGTATTTGCTTTTATTATCTGATATTTTCTTCCTTGGTTTAGCTCATGTATTCCTATTAATAGCTACATCTTGATGTGACTAAATGCACCCATGACATTTGTTAGTATATGCTTTATAATCATTGACAGAATGCTAACGATTGATTACAGAGATAATATTGAATGACTGCAGATAAAAAGCCTTTGCTCTATTCGATGAAAAGTGTATATAAATGACGTTAACAGAGGAACTAATTTTGTGTTATACTATGTGGCATTTTATGAACCAATAAAGACCAAAGCAAAAGAAACAGGAACTAAGCAATAGGTTTATTCATATAGTTGACTTTATTTAAATGGAAGTTTCACTAAGGCAGGAGAAGTAAATGTTTATTGCAGGCTAACATTTTAAGGAATGTGTGATTATATAGCAATACAAAAATGTTACATTTAAAGCGAAAGGCAATACTTTAATGGCTTGAAGTCAATTCGCACAGAACTGAACAGAAATGATCTACTTCTGCTGAGGTCCAGCGACCGCTGGCTTTTCCTCACGGGAGATGGGCACAGATCGCTCTGGAACATCAGCCACCTTCCTGGGACCAGAGATTGTAAGAACTCCATCTGCCGACAGGGAGCTGGTGATCAGAGTTGGATCAACTCCTGCTGGGATCTTGTACTTTCGGTGGAATTCTCTAGAAACGTAGCCATGTTCATCCTGCAGAATAAGAGGTTTGACCGAGTGAGTATTCAGAGCGATGGTCAATCAACTCTAAGGAATTTCCGAACAAAAATATTTAATTTTCTCTTTTTGACCATTTAAATATAGAAGACAAATAAGCTGCAAGACAATATTCCAGACAATCCAAGTCTCTGAAATTG
This sequence comes from Carcharhinus amblyrhynchos, assembly GCF_965287045.1. NCBI lineage: Eukaryota > Metazoa > Chordata > Chondrichthyes > Carcharhiniformes > Carcharhinidae > Carcharhinus > Carcharhinus amblyrhynchos. The sequence goes on from NC_137352.1 coordinate 12,132,925, forward strand.
TATTTCACATCTATCATTGGTGACTGAAACTGAATTCAATACTTCAAAGTGTAAAGAATACAGCATAGGAACATCAACCCTACGCCAATCATTGTCCTAACTAGACCAACCACCTTTATCCCTCTGTTCCCCGCCTGTTCAAGGGACATAAAGTGAAAGAATTAAAGTGCCCCCTTTAAATGAAACTCCTCAGTGGAGTGTCAGAAGTTAACATAAAATTTTTTAATTGTCTAGAAATAATCATAATATATGAATTTATCATGGATTAATGTTTGCTACTATCTTAAATATTTAATACTTAATACAGGGTAAATATGTAGGATTATGGTGATAGAGTGGGATTGATGTCAGTGCAGGCTCCATGGGTTGAATGGCCTCCTTCTGCACTGTAGGGCTTCTATGAATGGAATTCCATTTGAGCTTGTGCAGTTTTGATTGGGCTTGGAACTCAGAAAGGGAAAAATTCCAAAAAGTGTGACACCCTGTCAATGGGATACATATGTTTTGAAACATTTGCTAGTACTCAAATCTGTGCCATTACATTGTCAGAGCTTAAGAACTGGAGGAAAGAGAAAATAAACTCTGGCAACGTTACGCAATACCGTTCCCAGACTGCATAAAAGTGTAGGCCAAATATCACTTTCAGCTAAGTACTTTGATGTCAACAGAACTTGCTTAAGTGTGAGATTCCTGAGTGCACATGCAGTTCATCCCAAAAAACACGGATTAGTCCTTACAGCACTGGCTCAACAACTTTTACCAATATAAGAATAGTAATTACACTTTGAAAATAATGAATTGACTATAAAGCACCAAGGAAAACTTTGAAGATGTAAATATGTTCTATAAATGCAAGTTCCCACAAACCAGAAAGATTTGATGCCCTGATTGCATTGAGTTAGTTGATCTCAGGGATAGGAGCGTCACAATTTATTTTGGTTAGGGGTGGAAAAAGTGGCAGAATTCCTGCTCCTGATCCCTAATCCATAATCCCCCCTGTTGGAAGTATACAACAATGGCTGGTGAGCGAAGACTGGGTTGGATGCAGCTGTGATGCCCATAGCAGTCAAATAACCAGCCAATAATCACTGCAGTGGCCCATGCTTGCGCAGTGATCACTCAGGATGAAGTTCAACCACAAAATATCAGATATTAACAAAAGGTTTGCCACTCACAGTCACAATTTCTGCTGTTATCTACAGGCCTTGACCATATTACAGTCTTGTAACTGAGTTCCAGGAATGAATCTATATTTAATTTTGCACGGCCAAGGGCATGTGATGGCTTAGTTCAGCATTAAAGAGTGCTGTATTGCTTCGTTTCAGCGGAGGGCAAACATTCCAGTCCTCAATTTAGACTGGCCTCCATTGGGGTATCTGCTGACTTGTTGCAGGGAGCCAACTAACTATATCACAATGATTGTTTTAGCAGGCATCATATTTCCCCAAATCAAAAATTGGCTTGTTCAACACCAGTATAATTCAATGTTTTTCATGGTGGTTGGGCAAATTGAGAATGTTTTGCAAATGAATAAGAACACTTTAAAGTGTTGATAAAGTATCTGGCATCGCACCAGCAATAACTGATCTGGCACCAATACAACTTTGAGCAACATCCTCTAACATTGAAGTAAACTGGTTTGGTTGGAATTATTTCATCAATTAAAGAGTGTTTTCCGGAGATTTGCAAATCTTTCACTCTTGTGCAAAATTACAGGGCCTGATTTTATTTATATCCCTCCAGATGATTTTAAAATCTGGCTATAGCTTAGTTTCAAATCTCAGTAAGGAATGAAGTCTTCAGCCAATGCCAATGCAACTTCAGCTCCTGGCCAAATTAGCGCCTTGTGAAGGAATAGGCATGTTAACTCTTCCCTCACCCAAAATGTGACTCCTACAATTTATACCAGACCTGCAATACTCTGCTAAGCTCCCCCATCTGATGAAAGTGACTGCAAACACAGGGCAAGTCTAAGATGGGACAAAAATGAGGCAAAAAGATGTGACATACCTGACGTTCTTCATGCTGAGCTTGGATTTCAACAAAGTCACCCAGGATTTTGACTCGGATTTCTTCAGGAGTGAAGTGTTTAACATCAAGGTGAATTGTAAATTTATCCTTGTCCAGTCTCAGCTGCAAGAGATAGAGAGAGCGCATACACTTAGGAAATAACGAATGGCAAATTCCAAAGCTGTTTTCTTGTCATCGATATTAGGAAGGTGATAAAATGATGAACCAGAACTGGGATCATGAATTTCTACAGCTTAACACTAATGGCATCAGTATCTCATTCAGGATACTGTACAGTACATGATCACTCAGGAGCCGAAATGTGCTAGGTTAGGGTGCACACTGGGTCAATTCGTCATTAGCTTTAAGCCTCAACCATTGTAGCTGGAATAGAACATTATATTATCCTCTGTAACTTGTTACATAATACTATAATTAACAATATAAATACTACTATTTCTTGATAAACTTGGAGCAAGACTATCAAAATACTTTAACAATCTTTTGTGAGTGGTCCATGTCCAATAAAACCTACAACATAAAGCTTGCAAATACAAACGTTGCACTGATCTCTTTAAAGGCAGTCACAATCCTGTCTTAAAATTTCTTTGTTGAGAATTAGTGTTTTTATTTTCCACTACTAAAATTTTAAAGTTCTTCCCCATTTGACTGTCTAATGACTGTAGCCCAATCCATCAGGCAAACCAGCCTCCCATCCATTGATTCTGTCTACACTTCTCACTGCCTTGGAAAAGCAGCCAGCATAATTAAGGACCCCACACATTCTCTCTTCCACCTTCTTCCGTCAGGAAAATGATACAAAAGTCTGAGGTCATGTACTAACCGACTCAAGAACAGCTTCTTCCCTGCTTCTGTCAGACTTTTGAATGGACCTACCTCACACTAAGTTGATCTTTCTCTACACCCTAGTTATGACTGTAACACTTCATTCTGCATTCTCTCCATTCCTTCTCCATGAATGGTATGCTTTGCCTGTATAGCACGCAAGAAACAATACTTGCTAGTACATGTGACAATAATAAATAAAATCAAAAGTGATATAATACTGTTGTGTCATAGATCGCAGATTTTGAGTGAGCATTTCCAATGTAGAATTTTATGCAATAAAAGTGCATAACAGGCATTCAAGCGCAGAAGGAAATCATTAATGTTGCTGAACCCTATGCTAGAATTCCTAATATGCATTCCTAACATGTGAAGCACTGTTATAAACTTTTAGAATATATTCCATGGGTTAAAGTAAATATCTATTCCTTTCAGCATCAGCACGAACTATCTACAGGGTGCACTGCAGGAACTTAGAGTCATAGAGGTTTACAGCATGGAAACAGGCCCTTCGGCCCAACTTGTTCATGTTGCCCTTTCTTTTTTAAAGCCCCTGAGCTAATCCCAATTGCTCGCATTTGGCCCATATCCCTTTATAGCCATCTTACCCATGTAACTACCTAAATGCTTATTAAAAGACAAAATTGTACCCGCCTCTATTACCACTTCTAACAGCTTGTTCCAGACACTCGCCACCTTCTGTGAAAAAATTGCCCCTCTGGACACTTTTGTACCTCTCCCGTCTCACCTTAAATCTAAGCCCTCTAGTTTTATCCTTCCTTACCTTTGGGAAAAGATACTGACTATCTAGCTGATCTGTGCCCCTCATTATTTTATAGACTTGCCAAGGCTTTTTCAACAGCAACTCCCAATTGTTACAAGGACAGCAGGTGCATGGGAAAATTACCCCTCCAGTTCCCCACCAAGTCATACACCAGTCTGATTTGGGCATTCCATTAGCACCACTGATTAAAATCTTGGTATTTCTAACTAAAAGCACTGTGGGACAGATAATATCCAGACTTGGGCTGACAAAGTGGCAAGTAACATTTGTGCCACACCAATGCCAGGCAATAACTATCACCAATAAAAGACTTTAACCATCACCCTTTGACATTCAATGGAGTCATCATTGCTGAATCTCCCACTATCAACATCCTGGGGTTGATTATTGACCACAAACTGAATTGGACTAAACATGTAAATACTGTGGCTACAAGAGTAGGTCAGAGACGAGGAACCCTGTGGAAATTAACTCACCTCCTGACTCCCCACAGTCTGTCCACCATCTACAAGGCATAAGTCAAGAGTGTAAATGGAGTGATCTCCACTTGCCTGGATGAGTACAGTTCCAACACCACTCAAGGAGTTTGACACCATCCAGGACAAAGAAACCCACTTGATTGCTACCCCTGCCACAAATGTTCAATCCCTCCACCAACAAACAGTGGCAGCCATGTGTACCATGCATAAGACGCACTGCAGGAACTCACCAAGGCAGCACCTTCCAAACTCACAAGCTCTACCAGCTAGAAGGACAAGAGCAACAGATAGCCAGGGAACACCACCTTCCAAGTCACTCACCATCCTGACTTGCAAATATATTGCCGTTTTTTCACTGTCAATGGGTCAAAATCATGGAACTCCTTCCCAAAAGCACTGTGAGTGCACCTACACCTCAGGGACTGCATCAGTTTAGGAAGGCAGCTCACCACCACCTTCTCAAGGGCAATTATGATGGGCAATAAATAAGGCTTTAGCCAGCAAGACCCACAATCTATAAATGAATTAAGAATAACACAAGTGGGAGTGGTTCAAAAAGAGGCCCCTCAATTTCTTAAGAGAATCTCGAGATGGTCAATAAATGCTGGCCTTGTACATGACACCCATAGCCAAGAATGAAACAAAAAGTACAGGATAACCAAGAGACTGAACGATGAAACAGGGAACTCAGTAAAAAGGCAGGCTATAATTGCAGATGAGTAAAACATAAAATTTGAAATAAATTGTAGGATGAACGTTTTATTAATGTGTGATGAAAGTTTGGCATAATTATCCAGCAGGTTAATGGAGATTAAATTGGGGTTGTTCAAAATTCAATTATGTGCTGTGAAAACAGCTACACATTTCCTCACTATTCACAGCTGTTTTTGACAGGAGGGGAACTCCCTAAGAAAGGTTCAGTCAGTTGCTTTAGTGCATCCTGTAAATAGTAAATACAGCAGAGAGTGGTGGGAGGAGTTGATGTTTAAGGTGATGGATGGGGATGCTGCACAAGCAGCAGCTCCAGACTGGACAGCCAGTTAGGAAGGATTAGTCGGGTAAATTTATTTATTACTTTATTAAAAGTTTAAATATTAGTCTGGCAAGTAGACTTACATTATTAACACATCAATGAAATTACTGTGAAAATCCCCTAGTTGCCACACCCTGGCACCTGTTCGGGTACACCAAGGGAGAATTTAGCACGGCCAATGCACCTAACCAACATGTCTTTTGGACTGTGGGAGGAAACTAGAGCACCCGGAGGAAATTCACGCAGACACAAGGAGAACATGCAAATTCCGCAGGGGGCGGTGGGTCTGGTGAAAGAAGCACTGCCAAAGAGTTGGTGAAGGCTCGATGGGTCAAATAGCCTCCTCCTGCACTGTAGGGATTCTATGAGATATGAATTGATTATTCTAGCAGTCTCTTGACTTGTGCCTTGCAGGTGGTGGAGAGGCTTTGGGGAGTTGGGAGTTGAGTTGAAGGTGTGATCAAGTAACCACACCTGGTGGTTATGTAGCTAGTCCAGTTGAATTTCTCATTGATGCCAACATTCTAGGTTGCTGATGGTGAAAGATTTAGCCATAGTAATGCGAGTAAGTGATGAGTGGTGGAGACAGCCATTGACTAGCATTTTTAGCATTGTGTGGTACAAATTTAACTAGCCACTTACTAACTCAAACACTCAGAATGCAAGAAACTTTCTAACACTATGCATAATAGGGAAGGGATTTAAAGGCCCCTTTTCTTAAAGCCCTGGGCTTCACAGCAATGATTCCAGACATGTCAAATATATCTGATCTATGGTGCAAAGTGCTAACTCTTGCTGGAGAGCAAGTCTGAGTCAAGGATGGAGAAAGAACATGGTGGCACAGTGGTTAGCATTGCTGCCTCACAGCGCCAGGGATTCAGATTCAATTCTGGCCTCAGGTGACTGTGCAGAGTTTGCACATTCTCCTCGTGTCTGCATGGGTTTCCTCTGGGTGCTGCAGTTTCCTCCCACACTCCAATGATGTGCAGGTTAGGTCGATTGGTCATGGCGTATTGCCCCCTTAGTGTCAGGAGGATTGGCAGGGTAAAAATGTGGGGTTATGGGGATAGGGCCTGAGTGGGATTGTTGTCAGTGCAGGCTTGATGGGCCACATGGCCTCCTTCTGCACTGTAGGAATATGAGTAAGAAAAATATGAGAGGGTGAGTTACTCCTGCACCCCTATCAATAGCTGGCCAAAGAACAACATGGAGAATTCCAATTATTGAATTCAAATTATTCAGTTTAAATGTTTGGATGAGTGAGGGCACAATATTATGATTTCTATTAGCTATAATCTGCTCCGTGGAAGATTGTTGGCCAGTTTTCAATGGCTCCTACTGGAACATTCTTTTCATAAACAACATTCTGGCACATAAACTCAACCCACGGAGCAAGGGACAAACAAAGTCATCTGAAAAGACAGATTACATTGCACAAAGACAGATATTGTTGGGGAATATTAACACATTCTGAGGTGAAGCCTTACTCCCACAATTGCACAGAATGTGCTCAGATCAAGTTTTAAATATATTTTCAAAATTTCTTAAACTTAATTTGCAACTTAAAGAACAGTAATGTTGTGAAACGATCCACTTCCAATCTTGTGTTAAGCCCCGATACACAATAAATCTTGCTTTGCCCAACTCCAACAATGCAACTTGCCATGAATTTGGAATTTTAATACTACTCAAACATGGGGTGGTATGGTGGCACAGTGCTTGGCACTGCTGCCTCACAGCGCCAGGGACCCAGGTTCGATTCCTGGCATGGGTCACTGTCTGTGCAGAGTCGGCACATTCTCCTCATGTCTGCATGGGTTTCCCCCAGTGGTCCGGTTTCCTCCCACAGTCCAAAAGATGTGCTGATAACTTCATTGGCCATGCTAAATTCTCCCTCAGCATACCCAGACAGGTGCCAGAGTGTGGCAACTAGGGGATTTTCACAGTAACTTCATTGCACTGATAATGTAAACCTACTTGTGACACTAATAAAACAAATTTAAATTAAACAACCATGATTGTGAGTGAAATTTTAGATCAATTGCAATGATTTCCAAATTAAATGATTCTTAACATGCTGGCGTTTTTTGAAATTGGGTTTTGAAATTGACGCCACCATAAAATGATTTCATTTAAGTAAGAAATGTAACAACAGAATTCAAACCTATACCATGTATGTAATGGTCATCCTTAGCAAAACTACACCCTGCATGTAATGGTCATCCTTACAGCAACAGAGAATTTCTGCTCCTGCTCTAACAAAATCCATTGCACGCGGGTCCAGAATGTGTAAGGGAGCATCTCTGCTTGTCCATAGTTCAATCTTTGGTTTATGCCCAGTGGGCACCTTGGGGTATTCACAGTTTGTCAATCACAATTATTAATTTGTTATTTAACATTAATTTGGGATAATTTTTTCAGATATTAATTGTCTGGATAGATACACACAATCCTACTGGTATTTTTCATTAACGAATGCAACATGTGCAATGGTTACATGATTTAATTATTGAATCTCACAGCAAAGAAGGAGGCCTTTCAGCTCATCTTATCTGTGCTGACCTTTTGGAAGAACTATCCAAGTTAAGTAGCACGGTTCGTGCTGGGCAAAATCAAGCTTTAATGTGGGGGTGAAACGAGCTGGATGATGCTGGTCGGTGACCTGGCATCTTCGAGCTTCATTAGCTTAGCACAAGATGGGCCACAACAAGAGATTGATTCTTATCCCATTTGCTGGAGCAGACTTCAAATGTAAGCCAAGTTTGTGGACAGATAGCACTCCAGTTGATTGTGCCATCAATCCCCCAGCACGAGAGCAAATGTCACTATGTATACACTTTAATATATACTTTCAATGAGTCTGTTTAAGCAGAGTTTTAAACCACTAACAGGATGCAGATTTGATAACTGGCAAGGAATAAGCAGAAGACAGATGATAATTGTATTTAAGTAGCATGTTGTAATGATTTGGAATGCATTGCTTAAAAGGATGGTGAAAGCAGCCCCAACGGTAAGTTTCAAGAGAGAATGAGATACATGCTCAAAAAGGAAATAACTGATGGGCCATGGAAAAATTGGATAGCTTTTTCAAAACTGTCAGCACAGGTATAGTGACCTGAATGGCCTGTGAGATTCAATGATACTGTATTAGGATGGTATGCCATCCCTCCAGTCTATAATGACACAGCGAATAATCTTGCTGAATCATCAGGGGAACATAATAATTGAACTTCAAAATCAATCTATTTTCAAGTTGCAGAAAGTGATATCACCATTTTGGTACCAACAATATTGGCCCAGCAATACTAACAGAAAATGCTGAAAAATACACAGCATTTCAGTCAATGACTAAAAAAGGGGGAGAAAAACAGTTCAACATTTTGATTTGGGATCCCTTGTCAATTCAGTTCTGGCTAAATGTTTCAACTGTAACATAGAACCTAATTTTTCTCTTTTCAGATGCTGATGAATCCTACTGTGCATTTTTAGCCTTTCCTGTTCCCTTTTCAAATTCCAAGTAATCAGAGTTTTTTTTATTAGGTCTCCAGGGCATTAAGGGGTTCAGACAAAATAAAGCTGAACATCCAAGCATTTGGTCTTCATGAGGCGCCTGGAGTCTACATGGAAAATCAATGTTCCTACTAATGTAACTTTATTGTAAGTTGCAGTTGCAAACAGTTCTTGATGTTCCAGTTTAGGATTTAGGACCTCTAACAATTTGCGAACAAGCTGTCATTTCATAGAATCTCTACAGTGCAGAAGGAGGCCATTTGGCCTGTCGTGTCTGCACTGACAACAATCCCACCCAGGCCCCATCCCCGTAACCCCATGTATTTACGCTGCTAATCCCGCTGACACTAAGGGGCAATTTAGTATGGCCAATCCACCTAACTCACACACCTCTGGAGTTTGGGAGGAAACTGGGGCACCCAGAGGAAACCCACGCAGACACAGGAAAAAAGTGCAAACTCCACACAGATAGTGACCCGAGGACAGAATTGAACCCTGGTTCTCATATAACCTGGAATCCTGGTGATATGAAGCAGCAGTGCTAACCACTGTGCTGCCTATTAACTGTACTAATGAATTTATTTTTATATATTATGAATAATATATGAATATATTATATTAATTAGATATAGATTGAGAGAGATGTTCATTATAGAAGCATGGGTCAGTCTCTGCAGCACCCTCCATTACTTAACAAGACCACGATTAATCCTCAACCCCAACTCCATTTTCCTCCAACTCATCCCATTCCAGTTTATTGATTCCCTTCCAGTTCAAAAATCTATCAACCCCAGCCCAAAATGTTCTCAATGACTGAGCATCCATAATCCTCTTGGATGGAGAATTCTAAAGATTCACAACTTTGAGTAAATAAATTTCTCCCTATCTCTGTTCAAACTGGATACCCCTTAACCTGACACAATGCCCCTACATCTCCCTCTTTATTATCAGATGTAGCATACATGTTTATTATCTTCCTCTTTATGGCATATATCGCACACAGGACAATTGGGTGCATTCATTATTATTATATAACAGACAATACATCCACAGAATTTGATTTGAGCAGTTAAGCTGCATATTAAACAACATTTTTGTCAATTAACAAGAAAAGGACAGGACAACTTTAGGAGTACACATGACATACCTCTGAAAGTCCAGATTGTAGCCAACTTGGCAGCCTGAACAAAGGAGATGGAATTCGCCAGTAGAAGGGGCTGATCATAGATGAGAAACTGGGGAAGAAGTCAGGATCAAAGTGTTCCCCAAAATGCTGGTCATAGATACGGGAGGGGAAGAGGGAGTTTGACATGAGGGAACGCCGTAGCCATGGAGTCTGAACTGCAATGTCCATCTTCTCTTCCCGGTTAAGGCAGGTGGGTGTAGAATCGGCGTAACTCTGCTCTCTCCACTCCAGGAGCTGCTTGGAGGCTAGTTGGTGCCCGAACCCTTTATATATACAACAGCACCCAGTCTATTGAACTTTCTGGAAAACTGATGCAAGGCTGATTGAGTCTGTCATGTGATTTCATTGTGGAGGGATTTAGTGTTTGGGGAGGATTAAAATTGACACCAGCAGTGGACCAGTCTCGGTGCTGCTGGACAATGATCTGCTGATCAGTCTCTTCCTCTGCTGGCAATGCTTCAGAGAGCCTCAGAAGATGACCTCATGCCATTTCAAAAGGAAGCTATTGTATCGAGGAGAATATTATGATGTTTCAGTTTTTATTAATGATAAAAGATTTTCGTTTCTTTTGTCCCTGTGGGTGCGTTGGGTTGAAACGGCGAAGATGGTAATCAGAAGTGGTTCAGTCCATAAATAAACTGCTGGCAATAAGCTTCTGCTTTAACTGGATGGAAATTTGTAGTTTCTGACAATACTGAACTGTATAATTTCAAATTGCTACATGACTGAATATTTAACAGGGAATAACATGGGACAGGGCCATTCCCTCGACATCTTTTTTGCCCCTTTCAAAACGCACAAGGCTGGAGGGCAAATAATTGTCCCATAGAAACATATTGCATCAGGAGAATAGACCACCGATTTAAGAAAATGCTGGAATCCTTATGATGCAGTGTACATTGCCTTGTCTTTGGAAATAAATTCAGAACTATCCTATTCATTAGGACTGAAGTTACCAGCAGTTCATGGTACTATATTATCTATATGCGCGAACAATATTAAACTCATACGTAACTGTGTGTACTTGTAGATGTAATTATCCATCACGGAGTAATGATTAATTTTCCAATTTTAAAAAAAAGAAAAACATCCATTATATTTCCTTACAAGCGGGAGATTTGAAGAGAAGTTTCACTGACTTTTAAAACAAAGGTTTGTTTACACGTCGGTATCAGGAGTTGTGTGGACAGCGGACACACTGTAGTCATTTCACTGTCAGTCGGAGACAGAATTTGATTGTATCAAAAAGAGGGCTTTAAATAAAATCCGGCACCGCGGACTGTGACAGAAATGTACCTCGGATAATGTTGTTTAAAATATCCACCTGCCAGCTTAATCCACAGGGGGTCCGGCACAGGAAACTATCTTAAGTAATGCGAGGAGTCTCCTTTAGTTTATAGATCCTAGGTAGCCAAATATAGTTCAGCCAGTATTCTTCAATCCCTATTTTCCCATGATACGGTTGTTGGGAATATGGTAACACTTATCATCTCATCCTTTAATGTTTTATCGGCTAGGCAGTCCAGGGCTGCTTCTTTCTTTTCTAACGGGACAGAGGAGAAGGTTCACCGTCCGAGAAATAATCGGTGTGATGCCTGGTTCAGGGTGTTGGTGTTATCCCAAAAGAGAGCTCCTTTCCTATAGGAAGGCTCCCAGCAGCTTCCTCAGTCGCCCTGGTCTATTTCTGTCCCAGTCTGACCCTCCCCTCTCTCCCTTAGGAATGACCTGACAGAAACCACACCAAGGTTCCTGAGACCGAGCGACCAAAGACAAACAGCCTGATCTTCTGGCTGGGTGGCTGGACAGTCGGGTGTCTCACTGCTCGCCCTCTCTGCACTCCCCTAATCCTCACAATGGAAGACAAGACAATCCCACATGCTTATCCCATGAGTGTAGAATACGAGAAAGACACCCCGACTACAATCTACGACCAGAACTTCGGGGAAGGTGAGTTTATTTTGGCTTTTAGCTGCATGGCCATTGCAAACCTACCTGGAAGAAACACACCTCTATTTACTTTCAATAAAATCTTGTAATCAGGCTCAAAACTATCCACCGCTTGTCACTAGTCTGTGCTGACAGGCTGTAACGAGAAGAGTAGAAAAACCAACCAGGGTAATTGATGAAATGTGCAATGCGAACATGGGCAGTTCCCCTTGGAAGGAGATCTTGTTATGATGGTTACAAATGATTTTGTTCCCTATTTAACCCAGTTGTGGGACAGTGATTGGCACTGCTGCCTCACAGCACCAGGGACCCAAGTTTGATTCCCAGCTTGGGAATCAGCTCCACTCTCTGTGTGGAGTTTGCACGTTCTCACTGTGTCTGTATGGGTTCCTCCAATTTCCTCCCACAGTCCAAAGATGAGCTGGTTAGGTGCATTGGCCATGCTAAATTCTCCCTCAGTGTACCCGAACAGGTGCCGGAGTGTGGTGACAAGGGGATTTTCACAGTGACTTCTTTACAGTGTTAATGTAAGCCTACTTGTGACGAATAAATAAACTTTAATTGTTTGTCCTCCCCCCACTTTCCATTGAAAGCACTGACTCATGTTGGATGATGATTCAGGGCTGTCAAACCCACCCTCCAGTCCACATTTTGCTTAATATCCTTGCAAGACTTCCTTCTGACGGCAAGCTAACAAGCTGTGCCCACATGGTTGGCACTCATGGTTGTTCAACACTCTTGCTGACAATCTTAGCTGGGCAATTTGAGAGATTGTTTCCTCATTTGGGTGGGGTGGCACATCTGTAGGTATGATGTGGAAATGCCATCGTTGGGGCTGGTGTGGGCACAGTAAGAAGCCTCACAACACCAGGTTAAAGTCCAACAGATTTATTTGGAATCACTGGGAATTCCAATTTGGAATTCCAAATAAACCTGTTGGGCTTTTACCTGGTGTTGTGAGACTTCATTCTATATCTTTTTTTTATTCATTCATGGGACATGGGCGTCGCTGGCTAGCCAGCATTTATTGCCCATTCCTAGTTGCCCTTGAGAAGGTGGAGGTGAGCTGCCTTCTTGAATCGCTGCAGTCCATGTGCTGTGGATTGACCCACAATGCTGCTAGGGAGGGAATTCCAGGATTTTGACCCAGCAACTGCGAAGGAACAACGATATATTTCCAAGTCAGGTGGTGAGTGGCTGTACGTGACAATTCTGGACTGTTTGTGTACAATTCCGATTTGTACAATTCTGACTGTGTAAACCTGGAATCCTGGGACCTAAGGGCACACACTATTAACCAGAGTGTGTGAGTTTTTAATGAGGACCAGTACAGACAATATTTTAATTAAGAAATGGTGAAATATATTACTCATTGAACAGCAAATGAGATCTTTGGAATATAGAGCCAATATTAATATTAATCGTGAATATATAGTATCTGATAATGCTATGGTTACATCAGTGATGGGCAATCTGTGAGCAGGGGAGGGCCATATGTCTCTCATCTGGAATCTGATTGCGGCCCACGGGATATGTTGTTTACCATTGCCCATGCCCAGAGTTGTCACATTTCAGATTGTTTCCTACCAGTGTGATTGATTCGCACATAAACCAAGGGCAAGTGAAGTGAGATGTATGCTGATTGCTCACAACATTGACTGCGAGAGCCATGCCTCCAAAGCGTAAATACTTCTTTCATTTTGCTGATGACAGTTCTAGTAATTTATAAATGATTAAGCATTTTCTATGACTCGTTATGAAATATTTGGTGTGTATTAAATGTATTTCGTCTTATTCATGTGTTCATGATTAGCGAAGAAGGCTGTAATAACTGTAAAGGTGACTTGTTGTAGCTTAAGGTTACAAAGGATTAATTAAGAACAATAAATAGATAAGTACAAACAAGGGTCTGACAAAACTGAGCGCACAACTACTCTCCACTCATCCCTGGCTCCAACTCCAACTCCAGCTAGGATTTCCATCACTGAGTTACATCTTCTGTTGTATATATTTTGATAACTTATTAACCTATTAAACTATTTATTAACCTACATTTTTCAGGCTTGTCCCCGGAGGATATTTTAGCTCCTACATTGTACCACGGCTACTATATCAGACCCAGGATCAATAAACAGCTAGATCGAGGCTTTTCAACTATTGAAACAAAGCATCATAAATTTCAGGTATTCCTGGATGTCTGCCAGTTCCTGCCAGATGAGATCTCAGTTCGGACAGTGGACAACCTTCTGGAGGTGTCTGGGAGGCACCCACAAAAACTGGACAGTCACGGCTTTATCTCCCGGGATTTCACGCGCACCTACATCCTGCCCCTGGACGTGGACCCTCTGCTGATTCGGTCGACCCTGACCCATGATGGTGTCCTGTGCATCGAGGCACAGAGGAAGGGGGATGAGATTCAGCCCATTGTCAACAATGTGAAAATCAACGTGAAATCGCCGCCACCCGTGGCCAAAGAGGCCGGGGCCAACAACAGTAAAGATGTATAGTTCCTGAAGTAAAGAAAAGAGCTCACTGACCCTCTTTACATGATTGATATTGATAGCAGGCCTTTTGTTGATATATCTGAGTCTATTCTAGAAACCAGGGCAAATTATTACAATGAGTAGATTGCAAAGTAGGTTAGTTTAAAGTTGCAAATAAATCCTTAGAAAATTAATCTTCTGCATTTATAAAGCTAGAAACCTAATTAATAATATTTGTCACAAATGAAATCTGAGAATTGTAATGAAGAGTGCAATTTCTTACACTTTGTCCCTCTTTTCTGGAAGACACATATTGGAACATATTTACACAAAGATCTCCTCAGCTACCAGGATCTGTCTTCACACAACAGACTATTCAAATGCAGGGCTTTCATAGCTCAACCTGAACCCAGACTAAAGATTCCCTCTCTCCAACATACTCCCTAAGCCCTGGCTCCTTTGACAACTGTTGGTTAAATAAGCACAAATTAGAGATTGAGACCAGGATCTTGCCTGTTCTCTATAACTGGATGGCATGATGACACAGTGGTTAGCATTGCTACCTCACAGCATCAGAGCTACAGGTTCAATTTCAGCCTCGAGTGACTGTGCAGAGTTTGCACATTCTCCCCGTGTTTGCATGGGTTTCCTCCCACAGACCAAAGATGTGACAATTAAGTGGATTGGCCAAGCTAAATTGCCCCTTAGTGTCCCAAGATGCATAGGTTAGGGGGCAAATACATAGGGTTATAGGAATTGGGTTTGGATAAATTTGCTGTGTTGGAAAGTCAGTGCAGACTGGACGGGCAGAATGGCCACCTTCTGCACTGTAAGGATTCTGTGATTCTATAAGATTAGAGTGGTCTGATTCTGTAAAGGGAGCTTGCAGATTGGAATTTGCCTGTAAATTCTCAGCTCCATTTCAGACCAAAATAGTACTGAAATGATTTTTTTGTGTCTATTTATACATGTAACATATTGGGACATCTTTAAATGCACTCACCAGCTGGGAAACCCATAGGATCAAGAGAAACACTCGATTATCACTTATTAGCATCAATGGAGAGTAAAATCAGTCCTGTCAGTATACTGTCAGATTTGATAGGACAGGTTAAAATTACCCCCAGTAATGAATGTTAGATGACACTCTCAAAACTTTTGGACACAATAGTATGTATGAATATTTTATATTTTCTTCTAACTAGTTAATGAGTGTTCCTTTTGTACTTGCACCTAACTTCCAGGGAGACCCAAGCACTGGCATAAAGTCTTCGTACCCTGGTTAATTTAAATCTCCCTTTCTTATATCTAGTTAGTTTTCAGCACAGCCCAATCAATACAGCATCTTTGGAAAACTCCAACTTTTTGTACTTGACAATTTTTGTTGTAAACGTGGGTGTTTTTGTGAACCTTAAATTGTGATTAATTCGCCGTCCATTGATTACTCTTTCTGTTCCACAGTTAAGATTGTACGACAGAGACAATAGCTAATAAAACATGCCAAAAATATGATCATTTGCCCTGACTAGGTTCAGTTTTTCTGATGTGCCAGAGATTTTGCTCCTTGACATAAGTTTCTCCCTCCTTCCGTCTTTCTCTAGTTGAGAGTAATTACTCTCATGGCTCTGACTATTGGTCTGTGACCAATTGCTAAGAAATGCATGAGACCAGCTTAGAGATGTTTTACTCTTGGACATTCACTTCCTCCCCATAGGCAAATATCACTCAATGCCCCTCTCTAATCTGTGTGCTAGATAAGATATGAAATTGTCAACCTGATCCTGCATACTGTCACAATCTCGATCTCCAACCTTGGCAAGACCAAAAAATATAGAAGAAGTAGGCCAAATGGCTCATTGCGTCTGCTCTGCCATTCAATGAGATCATTACTAATCTGATATGATAATTCTTAACTACACTTTCCCAATTTATGCCCGATAACCCTTGATTCCCTTACTGATTGAAATTTGTCTATTTCAGTTCCAGATTCTCCCAAAACGGAGAACAACCTCTCAGCATCTACCCTTCCAAGCCTCTTGAGAATCTGTTACATCTCAATAAGGTTGCCTCTCATTCTTCTAAATTCCAATGAATAAAGGGCCATTCTACTTAATCTCTCCTCATTAGAAAATCCCTTCATATTGCAATATTCACATAAAAAAAAACACTGAAGATGGTGGTACAAAAAATGCTGGAACTACTCAGTAAATAACGAAGAGAGTGTAAGTAGGGACGACAGGCAAGAGCTTTCACATACTGACCCTCTAGTTATCTTCTTGTCATTGGGTAAGATTTACAACACTATTAAAATACTCATTTAAAATGTGCATAAAGCCAACGACTACGTGAGCTCTAACTTACTGGAAAAAATAATATTCTGTGTCACTTACAAAACTCCTGCAGCTGTTACAAACATATTTTTGGATCCTAGCTGATGATAAAAAGTTTCATCTAGACGAACTTAATGAGCAGCTGAGGTGCCAGTACGAATCAATGTAACTGGGCCAAGATATCAAAAGCTTGATTCATCAAGTCGATATATATATATTTAAAAATAAAACTCTTGCATGAAGGACTGATTACTCAAAATATAAAACTTCACAGTTTATAAGATTTCACTGAAAGGACAATTTTATTGAAACTTACTAACTTACTAAGATAAAGCAAATAAATTACTAATTGTAAGAGGATGCAGTCAGCACCATCCGGACATTATGACTTTCATCTCTGTTCATTAGACATCCGAATGCCTACTTCTTGGGTAGCCTGGTGGCACAGTGATTCACAACACTGTCACACAGTGCCAGGGACCCGGGTTCGATTCCTGGTTTGGGTCACTGTCTGTGCAGAGTCTGCATGTTTTCCTCGTGTCTGCGTGTGTTTCGTCTGGATGCTCCGGTTTCCTCCCACAGTCCATAAGACATGCTGGTTAGTGCTTTGGCCATGCTAAATTCTCCCTCAGTGTACCCGATCAGGCGCTGGAGTGTGATAGCTTGGGGATTTTCACAGTATCTTCATTGCAGTGTTAATGTAAGCCTACTTGCAACACAAGTACATAGACTTTTAAAAAAGCAACCAGCATAACCAAGGAGCCCATGCACCCCCAACACATTCTACCATAGAACCATACAACCCTACAGTGCAGAAAGAGGCCCTATGGCCCATCGAGTCTGCACCGAACACAATCCCACCCTCTTTCTCTTTCACCTTCTTCCATTGAGAAAAAGATACAAAAGTCTGAGATCACAGACCAAATGACTCAAGAACAGCTTCTTCCCTGTTATCATCAGACTTTTGAATGGACCTACCTCATATTAAGCTGATCTTTCTCTACATCCCAGCTATGACTGTAATACTATATTCTGCACCCTTTTCTTTCCTTCTCTCCTATATACCCTATGAATGGTTCGTTTTGTCTGTATGGCATGCAAGAAACAAAACTTTTCATTGTATCCCAATATATATGACAATAATAAATCAAAACATTCATAAAACATCTTAAGATATTTTATTGTGTTGTTAATATATACATAGTACATGTTTTTGTTTAAAACAAACCTGGTGTTCCAATGATGTATAATAAATTTGAAATAGGAACCCGCATCTTTTATGTCATGATCAGAATCTGAAGATTGCCGGACGACGAAGGAAGAATTTTGGACTGCTTTTACCTGTCTTCCAGCAACTGATTCCAAGTGACACTAACACAAATTTGGGAACAGGCTGCTAACCCCCTTCCCTCAGCTGTGGCTAATGTAATTCCCAGGAAGAAGAAAAAAATGAAAGCATTTGCACTAAAATTAAGAAAGGTTTGATGGGCTAGAAAGTGGAAAATGACATGGTTTGAGTAACTGGGAAACTGCAACAGCAGTGGCCAGCTTCATTAGATGTTAAGTATCTGAGCATTATCCTGGACCGACACAGCAGAAGTTGTGCGTCATCAGATTTCAATCATAGTACACGGCTTGTTGGAATGTGATGTGTCAGCCAAATGCTCTATTCTATTGGCCGTATTTTAAGCAACTCCCTTGACCTCATTTCTAAGATTGTACGTTCATCTCTGTAGCATGAGTCTGTTATTGGTCCACAACTGTTGTGAGTCTCATAATATTTGCGGTTATTCGCATATACGCAAGGCAGTTGAGTTTAGACAAATGCGTCAGCAACTTGAGGTGAGGCCTATGCTGGATTAAAGATGGAAATCCAATAGCCGCTGTCAGAGATGTGTTGAAGTTAAAGTTAAAAAGTTAAAGATAAAAGTTTATATATTAGTCACAAGTAAAGCTTACATTAATAATTAATTACATTAACACTGCAATCAAGTTACTGTGAAATTCCCCTAGTGGCCTGACTCCTGTTCGGGTACACTGAGAGAGAATTTAGCATGGCCAATTCACCTAACCAGCACAACTTTCAACTGTGGGAGGAAACCGGAGCCCCCGGAGGAAACCCAAGCAGACATGGGGAGAATGTGCAAACTCTGCACAGACAGTGGCCCAAGCTGGGAATTGAACCCAGGTCCCTGGTGCTGTGAGGCAGCAGTGCTAACCACTGTGCCACCATGCTGCCATCTTGATGTGCCGCTCCTCTGTTGGCTTTGCCATCCTTGCTGCCTGCCTCACCACTGAACAGCACAAAGTTGCTCTATCAGCATAGCTGATACAAAATACTGCACACAGAGGGTGGCATCTTCTGACCTTGCTCGGGCGACATTTTCTGACCTTGCTCAGGCGAGGCTCATTAAATCCCACCCGATGCCAATAAAGAATTCTGTCTTGTGAGCCTCACCCACCTGATTCCAAGGGGATAATATTCTAGACAGAATGTTCATTCCCATTTTAGTCGAGTGCCCTCTTATCAAATGATAAGTGCTAATCCCAAAGTGTTGAAAGAGGTAGCTATGGAGATGGTGGATGCATTTGTGATCATCTTCCAAAATTCTATAACTTGTGGAATTGTTCCTGTAGACTGGAAGGTAGCAAATGTCACCTCACTATTTAAGGGAGGAGAAAGAGAGAATACAGGGAACTACAGACCTGTTTGACATCAGTGGTAAGGAAAGCGCCAGAATCTATTATAAAGAATGTGACAACTGGGCACTTAGAATAAATAGTAAGATTAGACAGAGTCAACATGAATTTGTGAAAGGAAAATCATGTTTAACAAACCTGTTGGAAACTTTTGAAGATATAGCTGGGTAGATGCAGGATGTTTCTCTTGGATAAGGATCAGTAGATACAGTCTCAGAATAAGAAATAGGTCATTAAATTCTGCGATGAGGAGGAATTTCATCACTCAGAGGGTAGCATATCTTTGAAATGACCTAGACCAGAGGGCTGTGGAAGGTCAGTCATTAATTATGTTCAAGACAGAGATTAATAGATTTCTAGATATTAAATATTTTAAGGGATATGAGGATAGTTTGGGAAAAAGCTTGTGTTGAGGTAGATGATCAGCCATGATCTAATTGAATGGTGGAACAGACTGGAGGGGCCAAATGGCCTATTCCTGCTCCTATATCCTATGTTTCTCTGTGATTAATATAGCCAGTCAATATCAATTAACTGTCATACAAAAGGAGTCTCATTCCTTCAGGTT
The DNA here is from genome assembly GCF_965287045.1 of Carcharhinus amblyrhynchos. Classification (NCBI taxonomy): domain Eukaryota; kingdom Metazoa; phylum Chordata; class Chondrichthyes; order Carcharhiniformes; family Carcharhinidae; genus Carcharhinus; species Carcharhinus amblyrhynchos. The sequence continues at coordinate 12,152,801 of NC_137352.1, forward strand.
TTAATTATTGTTAGCGATTTTAAAAATGTTAAACGCATTTTTGTTTGACTTTTTCTTTCTGTCTCTTCTCTCTCTCTCTTAATTTAAACATTTTCCCCTCAATTTATTGCATTTTCTGATCTAACATTGAATTCACCCAGTCTGTCTCAGTTCATGTGCTGCTAATTTCACAATTCTTCAATATGATTGGTTAAGGAGATACACTGTTGCTTGCCCTGTTCACACAGGTTCCAGATGACCTGTGTCTCTCGCTGCAATGTTATCAGCTTGCACCATTAGCAACTCGCCAAGCAAAGCATTTATAAACCTGAACAATCAAGGGAAAGTCTAACTAATTTAGCATTTACTAACAGGGTGTTTGAATTTAAGAGCCGTGGGGTTATGCTGCAACTACACCGGACGTTAGTGAGACCACATTTGGAATATTGTGTTCAGTTCTGATCACCTCCCTATAAGAAGGATGTGGAAGCATTGGAGAGAGTGCAGATGAGATTTACCAGGATGTTGCCTGGTTTGGAGGGTAGGTCTTATGAGGAAAGGTTGAGGGAGCTGGGGCTTTTCTCTTTGAGCAGAGGAGAATGAGAAGCGATTTAATAGAGGTTTATAAGATGATGAGGGGGATAGGTAGAGTGGACGTGCAGAGACTGTTTCCTCGGGTGGATGTAGCTGTTACTAGGGGGCATAATTATAAGGTTCATGGTGGGAGATATAGGAGGGATGTCCGAGGTAGATTCTTTACTCAGAGAGTGGTTGGGGTGTGGAATGCACTGCCTGCTGTGAAAGTGGATTCGGACACTTTAGGAACTTTCAAGCGGCTATTGGATAGGCACATGGAGCGCACCAGAATTGTAGGGTGGGGATAGCTTGATCTTGGGATTGGACATAGCTTGGCACAACATTGAAGGCCGAAGGGCCTGTACTGTGCTGTAATGTTCTATGTTCTAATGGCAAATGTCTTTAGAAGCCCTGGCAAATTCAGGCCCATTGTGTCATGTAGTAGATACAACTTAGAATCATAGAATCCCTACAGTGCAGAAGAAGTCCATTTGTCCTATTGAACCTGCACTGACAACAATCGCACCCAGGGCCTATCCCCACATATTTACCCTGCTAATTCCCCAGGGGAAATTTAACATGGCCAATCGACTTAACCTACACATCTTTGGGAAGAAACCAAGTCACCTGGAGGAAACTTGCACAGACACGGGGAGAATGTGCAAACTCCACACAGTCACCCTAGCCAAAATTGAACCTGGGTCCGTGGCAATGTGAGGTGGCACCATAAACTTCTCCAATAATAGTGTTTAACTAACTGCTGCAATGTCTCAACTAAGGAGTTCATTAGATCACATGAGATTAACATCAATCAAGTGATTTGAGTTAAAACAAGCTGACATGCTTATTCTGGGCCTTACAACATTAATCAAAATAAGATATCCACATATTTTAGAAACCTACAGTGCAGAAGGAGGCCACTTGGCCCATCGAGTCTGCACCAACAACAATCCCACCCAGCCCATCCCCGCAATCCCACACATTTAGCTACTAATTCCTCTAACCTAAGCATCTCGTGACACTGAGGAGCAATTTAGCATGGCCAATGCACCTAACCTGCACATCTTTGAGCTGTGGGAGGAAACTGGAGCACCTGGAGGAAACATGGAGAGAATGTGCAAACTCCACACAGACAGTAGCCCAAGCCTGGATTCGAACCCAGGTCTCTGGAGCTTTGAGGCCGCCTGCCAACCACTGTGCCGCCCACGAAGTTAGCAATAGTGAAATGAAACTTCAACATTCTTGACATGCAATTGCGTAGTTTATGCTCAGTGGTAATGTTGATCCTGTACTGCAACAGTTTTAACTATGGTATCATTTTTCCAACTTTAGTTTTGGCACCCTGAATCAATTCAGAAAATCCCATGTTCAGATTAGTCTTTGGTTTTAGATCTCTTAAGTTGTACAGAAGCCGGAGTTGAATTTCAGAAGCTCTAGCGTAATCACAACACTTAAAGATAACGCTACTATGTCACAAATTACTAAACCAGATGGAGTGACTAACTGTGGAAGTTATTTCCTTTACAATGCAGACAGACCTCAGCTACACTATCATATAACAACATTGAATAATGTTATCACATCATTGGTTTAATGGGCACTCAAACCTCGCTGTGTATTTGAAATAAGGCAAGATGGTTTTTGTGGTAATTAAAATAATCAAATCCCTATAGTGGAGATGAGGCCATTCAGACCATTGAGATTGCAGTGACAACAATCCCACCCAGGCCCTATCCTCGTAATCCCATGTATTTACCCCATTAATCCCTCTAACATACACATCTTTTAAGACTCTAAGGGACAATTTACCGGCACACCAGGAAGAAACTGCAGCACCTGGAGGAAACCCGTGCAGACACATGGGAGAACTTGCAAAAACCACAAACACATTTACTCAAGGCCAAATTGAATCCGGCTCGCCAGCGCTGTGAGGCAGCAGTGCTAACCACTGTGCCACCGTGCCACTGGGGAAAGACCGTTGTCACCTGATGAATTGTCTGAAAAGACATTTAATCAGACAATTTTGGTGAGAAAGGTAATAGGAACACTTTCCCAGTGCAGCAATTAAAAATCAGCATTAAGTGTACTCAAATCAAGTGTAACAATTAGATGCAGAATAAAGCTTTCTTTATTGTACCTCAATAAAAAGTCTTTACACCTGTACTAACACTTTCTATTTCCTATCCAAGCCATTCTGCAGTCTCTGTAAGCAGATTTTCACTGTCATACTGTTTAATCCCAAAGTAAACCAGTTTTGTGCTATGCCTGGATGCATTTGAATCCAACTTCAAGAGGAGAAATTTCAAGTGTTGCTCCTTTTTCTCCTGATCCTTCCTCTTCAGAAGGTGTTTATTGTACTGCTATTGGGGCTACTGTAGCCTGATTGCAATTAACTCCTGTCATTTCAGTGTATTAATTTATCAGAGATTGGTGATGCAAGCAGGAACTTTTCCAATAGATATGGTTACATTAATAACTGCCTAAGCTTCCTAGCCGCTAACTAAGCTCCATTTATCTGTAGACGGGATAGTATGTAGAGTGCAACGGGACAACCCACAGCACATGGACTGCAGCTGTTCAAGAAGGTAGTTCACCACCACCTTCTCAAGGGCAACTAGGGATGGGCAATAAATGCTGACCTAGCCAGGGATGCCCATGTCCCAGGAATGAATAGAAAAAGAATCATTTTGTACTGTTAGGTTCCTGAATGCTGGGGCTCCTGAATTGAGAGTCTTTAGAATTTGGAATGCTGAAAATGGCAGCATTGCATCGACAGGAAACTTGCTGATAAATCAAGATATGGAACCAAAACCCTTATCAGCAGAACATTGCTTGGATGAAACAACAAACAAGAAGATAAATTAAATTAAAGTAACAGTCAACCAACACCAAACTTGGGTTTTAAAGCTTGTGCTTGTAGGTAGAAGGAAAGGATAAAGGTGGTAAACAGTTCCATCGTATTGGTCAAAGGTGAGAGGGGAGAGATACAAAAGGGCCCAGAGGGGCAATTTTTTCACATAGAGGGTGGTGAATGTCTGGAACGAGCTGCCAGAGGTAGCAGTAGAAGCGGGTACAATTTTGTCTTTTAAGAAGCATTTATACAGATAGATGGATAAGATGGGTATAGAGGGATATGGGCCAAATGCAGGCAATTGGGACTAGAATGGTGGCTAAAGAAAGGGTGGCATGGACAAGTTGGGCTGAAGGGCCTGTTTCCATGCTGTAAACCTGCATGATTCTATGACTCTATTTCAAATGCCAGTAAGGAATAAGAATGAGTTATTGCCCATGGAGGTTAGACTTCAATACAGTGCAGATAGGGTGGTGGGGATGAGCTGACTAGATAGAGAATTGGAAATTTCTATGTAAGAGAGTAAAATTCAGAGAGATTTTCCATTGTTGTAAACATATAAAGGCGGCTGAAAAAACTCCCCTAATCTCCCACTCTGCATTTGGCTTTAACAGGATTTTTACTGTGAATTTAGAAGAATTTTCCCGTCTTGCCTGCTATGGGAATCATAGTGAGCGGGGGGGAGGGTGGACCATGCAAAGATCCATTGATCTTGGATGGAAATTTTGGTGAGGTGACCGCGGCTGGAAAATTCTTCACTGATTCGGGAAGAATCCTATCATTTACACTTTGAGGTTGTAAAGAGTTATTCGGATAGGTTTTTCTCAAGTTAAACAAAGAACAGTTCAATGAAACTAGTTCCTGAGCTAAAAAGACTCTGAGCTAAAAAGACCACCATTCAAATGATCTCATACATTCATATGGGCCCTCAGGCACATCAGGTACAGACAGCAGACTATGAGGATAGGCTCATAAGAAATTTACCAGTCATGAAAGATAAAGCAAAGGAGTGTGTGGTTAGCTGTTCCTTGGATGGTCTTGATGTAGTGTAATTCAATGTTGCAGCCACTTTGTTTAGTAGCTCTCCCAGTTGTAGTAGTATGGAACAGATTTCCACATTGTTTTAAGGAGCTTGGTTCACAGTCAGTTTTTCTTCTCAGGATGGTCACTTTGCAAACTGAGCACAGCGCTTCCAAGGAGGGAGACTGAGGCTGCACATATCTTCAATCCGCCTGTGTTCATTATAGCATCTTTCTTCTCTCCTGTTTGGAAGGTGTCCTTGAATTACATTCCAGAAAAATTCTATTGGTTCATGTCGGCTGCAGTTATTGTTTCAGAAGAGGTAACCGCATTTCTCAGAAACATTTCAAAAGTCTCAGGATGGTGTGAATGGACAAGGATGGGGTCCTTCATGCTCCCCCAGGGGTTGAGTATTTGTTTTCATCCAACTTGGCAGAGTGTGCAATTGTGTGTTGCAACAGCCTGGACAGTTTTTCCATTGTCAATGTAGGGTCACTGTTCCTGTTTTAAGAAAAATTAGAAATTGTATCTTCAAAAAGCATATCCTCATAATGCCATAAACTAATGAAAGAAAAAATGGTACGTGAACTATTATTACAAAGAGGTAAGAGTACAAGAGTGAAGATGTCTTATGCATTTGCAGAGAATCTTGGTGAATACCATGTGCAAATGTGGTCTTATTGTAATGATAAATACACTTGCTTTGGGGGAGTGCAACAAAAGTTCACGAGGCTGATTCCCAGCGTGAGGGGATTATCTTTTGAGGAGAGATTGAGTAGACTAGCAACATAATCCCAGGAATTTATAAAAATGTCAGGTGATTTCATTGAAACATACAACATTCTTAGGGGCTTGGATAGGGTAAATCCTGGGAGATTATATCCCCTCACTTAGCAATCCAAAACTAGGCCTCACAGTCTCAGAATTTAGGACCAAAATGAGGAGAGATTCCTTCACTCAGAGGGTTGTGAATCTTTGGAATTCTATACCCCAGAGAGATGTGGATGCTCAATCATCAGAAGAAATCAATAGATTCTTGGATATTAAGGGATAATTGGGAAGGTGGAGTTAAGATGAAAGATTAGCTGTGATTGTATTGAATGGTGGAGCAGTTTTGAAAGGCTGAATGGCCTACTCCTGCTCTGATGTGGCAGAGGAAGAGGAAATGGCAGTCTGAAGATAAAACAATAAAACTAGACTGTAAAGTATTGTTGAGAGGAAAACAGGTTTTCAGTAGGAAAGAAGAAACCAATCTTCTTGGCTCTCTAGCATTAGCAATGGAGTAGATATGAGAGCTGCATTGTCTAACTGTTGTTTGTAACTTGATCTGCCCTTTTTCAACAACAATTTAATAAATTGCAATGAAAAGCTCACTGTGACAGCAGTGGACATCTCAGCAGTGTGGAAAATTCAGGAGACCACAGTGTCAATCAAAGAGAATTCTGAACCAATTGCACTTTCCTGCATTACTGATTCTTCTGTACTTGTATTGCATTATAAAGTGCAGCTTTGTCTTTTTAATGTTCACAGGTTGAATACACTGATAAAGAAGGTCAAAGTACAGGTTTATATTATAGTATATTATGGTTTGACCCTTCATATAATGGTTAGGTGGTTAGTTATTGGCGGAGCTCTGCAGCACCCTCATATTTAGAGCATGAGGTTCCCTATTAGGTGCTGGTTAGGTTCATTGGCCTTGCTAAATTCTCTCTCAGTGTACCCGAATAGGTGCTGGAATGTGGCGAATAGGGGATTTTCACAGTAACTTCATTGCAGTGTTAATGAAAGCCTGCTTGTGACACTAATAAAAAATAAAATAAAACTTAAAAACTAAACTACTGGGACCAGATCATTCTTCTGGAAGGTGTCATCATTGAGCTGAGTGTACAATTGTGTTAATACCAGAGATTTCCTCCTATTCCTGCCAGACTCATGATTAATTGACAAGAATAGCAAGAACTTACTCAAACGAACAATAATGTTAAATAAGAGATGCAAGAAGAAGCAGGAATTGGCAACATAGATCAAACGTTGGGTTTTAAAATTCATGTGAAATCCCACAGAAAATGACAGGTAAGCTGAGCTCAATGAGTTCAAACTGTACATTTCTCAATTGCATTCCCCTAGGGGTCAATAACCCTGTGTTAAAAATAAGTGAAACAAACTTTTTTTAATCTAAGGCGGGGCAAAGTGCGAGGAAAATATCTTTTATCACATTTGTAAATAGACAAATAAAATCCATCATGAAGGTGAATGCACTCCCTTATTTCTAGAAATGATTTAAAATAGTCCCACTCTCAAGTTTGGTTCCAGTTTAGCTTCACAGGCTAAGGTGAATCCATGAGGTATTTAGGGAGCTGTAACTATACTGTTGACTGTCTGTGTCTAGCTGCTTCTGCAGAGCTGGCCTCTTGTACATTGCATATTTTCTGTTCCTATCGTCTCTTTAGATCTAAGGAGGGCTTTGTCAAGATCTGTTGTCATGGGCAGAAATGTTTTCAGTTCAGGAGCTCAACTGTTTTTCTGTGATTGTCACCTGTGGCAGTCCGTTATCAACAAGTTGAAAATGTATAAACACATACTAAGTAAAATATGGGACTGACAGGGACAAGTAGAAATACAGCTATGTTCATGTGGAAGCTATTGGTAAGTTGCCTAACAACACAGTAAAGGAGACACGATGACAGCAACGGAACATTCTGTACTAACCACATCAGTGAAATTGGACAACTGTAATGAGTAACAGAAGGGTAGGAAATAGCAGATATAGGAACATAGAAAATAGAAGCAGGAGTAGGACATTTGGCCCTTTGAGACTGCTCCGCCATTCATTTTGGTCATAGCTGATTATCAAATTCAGTATCCTGATCCCCCCTTCCTCCTATATCTCTTGACCCCTTTAACCCCAAGAGTCATATCTAATTTCTTCTTGAAATCACATAACATTTTGGCCTCATCTACTTTCTGTGATATCTATGTCAGAGACACTAAAACAGATCAATGCAAGCACTATAGTAAACATGGCAGCAAAGAATGTCTATGGATACACCATTAGAATTCATTACTTCTTTTTGCTGTTTATTTCTATTTTTTATGTCACATAGCTATTCTCATAAGTAAAAGCATGCATGTACTGGAACAGCAAGTGAATGAACAATGAACAATTGAACCTTTAACGACTTGCTCCAATTTTATTCCTTGTGGTATTTGCACCGGGGTGTTTCTCACTTGCTCCCAGAAGCCCAGTTGGAACCTGACAAAATGTTTTAACAAGTCAGTGTCAGGGAACACTTGGGACACAGCCCAGTGGCTGTAATCGTGAAAGAAACACTGCTCCAATTGTGACTTCCTTCAAATCAAGATAAATGCAAAATACTGTGGATTCTGGAATCTGAAACAAAAACAGAAAAATGCTGGATAATCTCAGCAGGACTGACAGCATCTGTGGAGAGAGGATCGAGCCAACGTTTCGAGTTTAGATGACCCTCGGTTGGCTCTCCTTTCTCTCCACAGATGCTGTCAGACCTGCTGAGACTTTCCAACATTTTTCTGTTTTTGTTCCTTCAAATCAATGCAGGCACCCTAACATGACATTATTTCTAGTGGTAGTTGCAAAAACGTGTAAGTTCCATTCAGATATGCCTTGAAAGATTTTGCATTATACACCATATTTCATTCTGCATTTTACTATCAGATGTGTATCATATTTTATGTTGCTGAAACTTGCGAGTATAAATTCTGTGGCACACTTGCTTATTTCTTTGGGCTGGGGTGCAAGAGAACGGAACAGGAGTAAGCCAAAAATGGAAATAATAACATTCTATCAGCGTGCCTGAAGTTTCCTGACCTTAGTTGTGTATTTGGACAAAATAACCTCAGCATCCAACCTGCAAAAATAGGTTGCTGTGATGAACAGCGGTTTGATACTAATGCACAATGTCAGCCTGTTGTTTATAGATTCAGTTCTCACAGAAAACAGATTTATCTGAATCTACTGATGATGTTATCAACTGACATTGGCTTCTTCATTTAATCTTTCCCTGGCATAAATGCTGAATGTCAGCATTCCAGCAGCAGTCATTTGTCAGCTATTCCAAAATGACTAATGTGTGAAATGCAACTCTTTTTAACAACGCGCCTTTTTATAATCTGCCAATATTCGAGATATTCCGAAACCCTGGACTGGAAGTGACTTCATTGGATTGGTTCCTAGTAGAGTAGATACATTCATGCAGGATGGAGTAAATTAATTTTTTCAAGCACCTTCTAAATTCATTGTGAAATTAATGTTTAAATTCCTGTAAGGTGAAGAGTGATCATCTGCAGTAAGAACTGAGGCAGGCAAAATAGTAACAATTATCAATAGTTTTCCTTTAGTCCAGCTTTGATAATGGGTCATCTGGATTCGAAACGTCAGCTCTTTTCTCTCCTTACAGATGCTGCCAGACCTGCTGAGATTTTCTAGCATTTTCTCTTTTGGTTTTGGACTCCAGCATCCGCAGTAATTTGCTTTTATCAATAGTTTTCCTCTTGGGGGAGGCAGTGGCACAGTGGTACTGTCACTAGACTCAGATAATGCTCTTGAGATCTGGGTTCAAATCCCACCATGGCAGATGGTGAAATTTAAATTCAGTAAAAAATCTGGAATTAAAAGTCTAATGATGACTATTGTGAATTATTGAGGAAAAACCCATCTGATTCACTAATGCCCTATAGGGAAAGAAATCTGCCATCCTTACCAGGTCTGGTCTACATGTGATTCCAGACCCACAGCAATGTGGTTGACTCACAACTGCCCTCTGAAACGGAGGGCAATTAGGATAGGCAATAAATGCAAGTGTGGACTGAGCATCTTGAAAATGTGGTTTGATTTACTTTTTACAAAATGTCACATTCTTTGAACGTTAAGAAATTGTTTAAACTGATGTTCATGACATACTTAGAATCAATGCCTATGTGAGCTTTCTTGCTCACAGAAACTGCTTCAAAATTACAGAAGCGAGAGAAAATTTCACCAAATGTTTTCTTAATGTGTTAACTACAACACTTGTATAATTGTACAAATCATGGTACGGGTGTGAGCACATGTCTTTGAACAGTGCATTGCAATCCACTTTCAAAGCCAACCCAATCTTTCTAAATTGTTTTTCTTGCCTTCTAATAGGACTGTATATTCCACCTCTGTCGACTCCCAACCAAAAGTCAGGTAACTCACTCCCATATCTCTGCCAATACTGCTTTCTAAACGATATACTATTACGACATACACTGATACCTTTATTTTCCTTCTTCACTCTGGCTTAAGAATTTAGTTTCATTGAATACCTCTTCCAATAGCTGCCAGTCTGTGAGGAGTAAACTTGTCCACTTGACTTGGATGGACTTGCATAACACTACACCAAGGTGCAGACATATATTACAAACGGCTGCTTTACTAATTTCTGATAAAAACGAGCTTCTAACTAATTTTTAAAAGATAAAAGGCAAAATTTGTTTTAAGCATAAGACAATATTTATGTACTATCTATATGAGGTGATACTTATTGTATAGGAACTATACACTGTATAACAGCACAGTACCAGCTGGACTGTCAGAAAAGCACACCTCACTCCATTCAACACCGAATTATATTATATTTTCAAACACCAGATTGCCTTTTTGTGGAAAGCAAATGAGTTTACTCTGAGATATGTCTAAGCTACTCCTTCCTAAAAGTGCAGGAACTCATCAAGTCTCATAGTATCATAGAATCCTACGGTGTAGAAGGAGGATGTTCGGCCCATCGAGTCTGCACTGACTACAATCACACCCAGGCCCTATTCCCATAGCCCCATGCATTTACCCTAGCTAGTCCCCTGGACACTAAGGGGCAATTTAGCTTGGCCATTCCACCTAACCTGCACATCTTTGGACTGTGGGAGGAAACTGGAACACTCAGTAGTAATCCACACAGACATGGGGAGAAAGTACAAACTCCACACAGTCACCCAAGCCAGGAATTGAACTTGGGTCCCTGGTGCTGTGAGGCAGCAGTGCTAACCACTGTGCTGCTCCTCAGCATCATCCAAATCCATGACCACCATCATCTAGGAAGACAAGAGCAGCAGATATTGGGAGCATCATCAGCTGGAAGTTCTTCTGAGTCACACACGCTATTCTGACTTGGAAATATAATCGCCGTTCTTTCATTATCGCTGCATCAAAATCCTAGAACACCCTCCCTAACACCACTGTGGGTGTACTTACACTACATGGACTGCAGCAGTTCAAGAAGGCAGCTCACCATCATCTTCTCAAGGACAATTAGGGATGGGCAATAACCACTGGCCTATCAAGCAAAGGCCACATTCCTTGAACGAATAAGAAAAAGTGTTAGTACAAAAGGACTTGCACTGATGCTGAACTTATGAGATATGATTAACTCTATTGTTGGGTAAGATCAAGTCTCTGGATTTCTGCTGCATTTACACTAAAACAGAAGGGCCACTAAAAAACAACATTGCTTTGCAACAGTGCTACTGTTACAATGCAAATGTAAGATAAAGAACTAAGCTGTATGTAATTTTTTTTAAGATCTACTCTTATTAAATTGAATAAGCAAATTCAAGCTATTCACTTTGACTTATGTTTTAAAACAATTATTGAATGAGTAATGAGTCCCACTGCCAGCTCTGTTATTTTCACAGAATGCTTTCAGGCATATTGACCTTTGAAAGCCAGAAAATGACTGCTAAGGAATGCAAACTGGATTAATTATTAAAAAGAAGCAAATAGCAGAATTAAAACTCCAAATCAATGGTGCTGCAAATTCTGGATCATTCTCACATGTCGTGCCAATCCTGGATTCAGACTTTTTACTGCAATAATATGTTGGGGTCAGATGTTTTGCTACATTTGCTAAGTAAGCATTGAATGAGGTGATGTGATGATGGAGTAGGTCTGCAATTCTGTGCTTTAAGTTGGCTATCCAATTTGTATTTCCTGCCTGTTATGACCGAGCAAGGGCAGAGTAGAGGTTGCATATTGCCATACTATTCAAAGAGGAATAGCTGGTATCACAGGAGTCCACCCTTATACCTCTTAGTTGCAAATAATGGAGAAACACAAGTATAAACTGCAGTTTATACCTTTCAGAATGGAAAAGGCAATGTGACCCTTTAGTAAAGAGATACAGAGGCTGTACTGAGAGAGCAGAAGGGGGAATCTAGTATCTTAGTTCTTTGCAAAGTAAATTGTAATAATAATAAACAGGAAAAATTAAATACACATATAAAGATTTTTACAGAAGAAATTGAAGAAGGACCAGGAGCCAATGCAGGTCAAAATTGACAGTGTGATTTACAATTTTTCTTGTCTTGTTCTTGGGATGTGGGCATTACCAGCAAGGCCAACATTTACTGTCCATCCCTCATTGCCTTCGAGGAGGTAGTGGTGAGCCATCTTGAATCTGCTGTCTATGTGGTGTAGGTACACTCATAGTGCTGTTAGGGAGTTCCAGGATTTTATTGAGCAACAATGAAGGAATGGCAATATATTTCCACATCAGGATGTTATGTGTCTTGGAGGGGGACTTGAAGGTGGTGGTGTTCTCATACGCCTGTTAGCCTTGTGCTTCTAACTAGTAGAGGTCACAGGTTTGAAAGGTGCTGTCAAAGGATACTTGTATATGATATACACTGCTGTCAGTAGCGAAAGGAATTAATGTTTAAGTTGCTGGATGGGTTGTCAATCAACCCAGGTTCTTTTTCTTGGGCGCTTTGGACTTTAATGTGGCACTGGAGCTACACTCATCCAAGCAGATGGAATGTATTCCACCGCACTCCTGGCTTGTGCTTTGTAGATAGTGGACAGATTTTGAAGGGTCAGGAGATAAGAATTCTCCACCTATGAACTGATTTTTTTTTTAGAGACGTTATTTGGATAGTTCAGTTATGTTTCTGGTTGGTGGTAACCCTCCACTGTTGATTGTGGGGGATTCAATGATGCTGTTCATCATCAAGAGGAGATGGTTAGATTCTTTTTGCTTGAGTTGGTCATTGCCTGGCATCTGGATGGCAAGAATAGTGCTGCCTTCAATCAGCACAAGCCTGAATGTTGTCCAGGTCTTGCTGCATATGGGCATATCAATATCACAGCAGAAATTAATGATAATGAACACTATTCAATCATCAGTGGGCATCCCTACTTCCGACTTCATGTTAGTGCGAAAGTCTTTGATGAAGCAGTTGATGATGTTGAGCCTAGGACACTGCCCTGAGGAACTCTTGCTTGATGTCAAGGGATTGCAATGGTTGGCCTTCAACAATCACAACCATCTTCCTTTGGGCTTCCTTTGACTTCAACCAATAGAGAGTTTCCCCCCAATTCCCATTGACTTCAATTTTGCTAGGGTTCCTTGAAGTCTCACTCAATGTCTTGATGTCAAAGGCAATCAGTCTCAACTCACCTCTGGAATTCATTTTGTTTATCCTCGTTTAGACCAAGGCTTGATCCAAGCAGTCCTGGCGAAATTCAAACTCAGCATTATTGAGCAGGCTGTAACTGAGTAAGTGCCGTTTGATAGTGTCAACATCTTCCGCAACTTTGCTGATTATTCGAGTATACTGATGAGCTGGTGATTAGGTGGATTGAAATTACCCTGCTTTTTATGGACAGGTTTTACCTGGACAATTTCCCACAATGCCGGGAAGATGCCAGTGTTGCAGTGGCACTGAAATTTTGTTATAGATATCAAATCTTCATTACTACAACTAGGGCCCATAACATTTGATATATCCAGTGCACTCTGTAATTTCTTGATTGACATGGAGAGAATTGAATTCTCTCAACACAGGTATTTGTGATATTGGGGCCTCAGGAGAGGCCAAGATAAACCATTTATTTGGCTGTCCTAGCTGAAGATGGCTGCTTAAGCTTCAGCCTTGTCCTTTGCTCAGTGCTGGACATCTCTACCATTGAGGGTGAGGATGAATTTTAGACCATAAGACATAGGAGCATAAGTAGGCCATTCAGCCCATCGAGTCTGCCCCATCATTCATAAGTTCATAACTTCATAAGATATAGCAGCAGAATTAGGCCATTCAGCCCATCGAGTCTGATTCACCATTTGATCATGGCTTATATGTCCCTCATCTCCATTTTCCTGCCTTCTCCCCATAACCCTTTAACCCATTGCCAATTAAAAATCTGTCTAACTCCTCCTTAAATTTACTCACTGTCCCAGCATCCACTGTACTTTGGGGTAGTGAATCCACAGATTCACAATCCTTTGGGAGAAGTAGTTTCTCCTCAATTCTGTTTTAAATTTACTACCCCTTATCCTAAGACTATGACCTCTCGTCCAAGAATGCCACAGAAGAGGAACCATCCGCTCCACTTCTACCTTCTCCTTACCTTTTATCATCTTACATACCTCAATTTGATCTCCCCTCATTCTTCTAAATTCAATGAGATCATGACTGATCAGATATGATAGCTTCCTGCTTTGTCCCCATAACCCTTCATTCTTTTACTGATTAAAAATCTGTCTGCTTCAGCCTTGAACATACTTAACGATTCAGCCTCTACAGCCCTCTGTGGTAAAGAATTCCACAGATTTCCTGCTCTCTGAGAGAAGAAGTTCCTCCTCATCGCTGTCTTAAATGGAGAAACACAGTAAGAAGTCTCACAACACCAGGTTAAAGTCCAACAGGTTTATTTGGTAGCACAAGCCACTAGCTTTCGGAGCACTGCCCCTTCATCAGGTGAGTGGGAGTTCTATCCACAAACAGGACATATAAAGACACAAACACAATTTACAAAATAATGGTTGGAAAGTGAGTCTTTGCAGGTAATCAAGTTAAATGGACAACCCCTTACTCTGTGATTATAGTCTCACATCCTAGACTCCTAGATGAGGTAAACAACCTCTCAGATCTACCCTTTCAAGCCCCCCAAGAATCTCACACATCTCAATAAGGTCGTCTCTCATTCTTCTAAACTTTAACGAGTACAGGACCAACCTATTCAACTTCTCTGCTTACAAAAAAATCCCTCCACACGTGGGATCAATGTAGTGAACTTTCTATGGACTGCCTCCAACATCTTTCCTTCATTAAGGGGGTCAAAACCATTCAGTTTTCCAGGTGTGGCCCAATTAATGCCTTGTCCATATTTTTACACTCCATTCCCTGTTAAATAAAGGTCAACATTCCACTTGCCTTCCATATTACCTGCTGAACTTGCATACTAGCTTTTTGTGATTTATGCATGAGAACCTCTGAATTCCCTTGTGCTGTAACTTTCTGCAGTCTTTCTCCATCTGAATAATATTCCTCCCTTTAACTCTTCCTACCAAAGCGCTTGGGAGCCTCCTCATGACTGCAGAGCTTTGATCTGGGTTATGGTTGGCTTTGCCCTGTCTACAGCATGTTGCTTCTGCTGTTTAGCATGCACATAGCCCTGTGTTATGGTTTCACCAGGTTAGCATCTCCTTTTGAGGTATGTTTGGTGCTGCTTCTGTGATCTGGCTGGTTTTATTCAACCTTCCTGCAACAGTGTGGTACAACTGAATGGCTTAGCAGGCTGTTTCTGAGGGCAGTTAAGAGTTAAACACATTGGCTGGAATCTTACTGTCCCGCCCACCACAGGAATCAAAGTGGGCGAGGGGTAGACAAGGAGAAGGTCCGTTGACCTTGGGCTGGATTTTATAGTTTCAGGGTGAGAGAGACCGCACATTCCCATTCATTGTTGCATATCCGGAGCTACATCTAGACAAGACTGGCAGATTTCCTCCTCTGAAGGACATTTGTAAACTGGTTGATGCTTTTAACAACAATGTGGCAGCTTCGTGATCACTCTTAATGAGAACAACATTTTATTCCATATTTCTTAATGAATTTAATTTAAATTACCCCAGCTGCCGCATGGGATTTGAATTCAAGTGTTGGGAGTTTTGGTCTGGCCCTCTGGATTACTTGTCCTGTCCAGTCTGACAGTTTTACCATTCCTGTGAAGAAGTATAGAAGGAAGACTATAGAATGGGGGGGGGAGGAAGAGGGCAGGGTGGGTGGTGGTGGAGGATGGTGTGTGTTTGTGTGTGTGTGGTGGTGGTGGTGGTTTGAGTGATATATTAAGTCAGTCAAAACGCAACAGGGATGTTCTGCCTAAAATCTTCCACATTATTAAACTGATGTTTTAGCTTCCATTTTCATGATGTTGCAAAATGATGCAGGAAAGTTTGCGGCACATCAGATTCTTTACATTGATGAACTGCAGAGGAATCCACCATTGTTTTCCCAAGTTACAGCTATTTTCACAAATAGGCATTGCTGTTATTTCAATCTTCTTACTACATAATAGTTCAACCATTTTCCTTCACTTTCTGACATTGTTTATGATGTTACTCACACCCAAGGCACTATTTCCTAACTAAAACGACAGATAAGTGACAGACATACTCTGGAATGACTGCCCCAACTTGTGGAAATTCTCTGATTTATTCCTCCCCTTGGAGATTGAGTTATGGTATGAGATGGATTCGATGGACCAGCTGGATTTATTTCCGATCATTTTCAAACTCATATGTGTGGGCACGACAGCACATTAGTAATCCAGAGGCCTAGACTAACAATCTAGACCTGACGTTTTCTGGGTGCTCTGGTTTCCTCCCACAGTCTGAAAGACGTGCATTGCCTGTACTAAATTCTCCCTCAATGTACATAAACAGGTGCCAGAGTGTGGCAACTAGGGGATTTTCACAGTAACTTCATTGCAGTGTTAATGTCAACCTACTTGTGACTCTAATAAATAAACTTAAAAGTTCAAATTCCACCAAAGCAGCAATGCAATTTTAATTTAATTAATTACATAAATCTGGGGTAGAATTTTACACCAGCAGAATTTTATGATCCTGCTGAAGTCAATGGACTCTCGAACGACTCACCTCATTTTACGGCCTCGCTGAGACTGGGTCAGAAGATTCCACCTCTGGGGTTTATAAACAAGCTAGTATCAGTCATAGTGACCTCGAAACTACCGGATTGTTTCCAAAACCTTCTTTCCAGTTGTATGACAAAACGCACTTTCTAGTTCTACCGCAGCTTGGTATAGCTCCTGCTCTGCCCAAGACCGCAAGGAACTACACAAGGTTGTGAATGTAGCCCAATCCATCAAGCAAACCAACCACCTATCCATTGAATCTATCTATACTTCCCGCTGTCTTGGCAAAGTAACCAGCATAATTAAGGACCCCATGCACCGCGGACAAACTCTCTTCCACTGTCTTCCATCAGGAAAAAGATACAAAAGTCTGAGGTCATGTACCAACTGACTCAAGAACAGTTTCTTCCCTCCTGCTACCATTCTTTTGAATGGACCTACCTCACATTAAGTTGATCTTTCTTTACACCCTAGCTATTACTGTAAAACTACATTCTGCACTCTCTCCTTTCCTTCTCTATGAACAGTATGCTTTGTCACTTATCTGTCCTTTTAGTCAGGAAATAGTGCCTTGGGTGTGAGTAACATCATAAACAATATAGCGTGCAAGGAACAATGCTTTTCACTGTATGCTAATACATACAGCAATAATAAATCAAATCAAAGTTAAATCAAAAAAACCTATTTAGTTCATGATCTACTTCTCTTGCCTGAGCTAATCTATTTAAAATTCTTTCATTGGATGTTAGTATTGCCAGCAAGTTCAGCATTTGTTGCCCATCCCTAATTGCCCTTCAAATGAGTAGTTTACCATACCATCTCAGAGGGCAGTTAAGAGTCAATCACGCTGCTGAGGGGGTCACATGTACTCCAGACCAGGTAAAGACGACAGATTTCCTTCCCTAAAGCGCGTTAGCAAACCAGATGGATCTACACAGCAATCAGCAGCAGTTTCTGGTCACTATTACTCAATCTTTAATTTCAGATTTTATTGAATTTAACTTCCACCAGTTGCCAAGGTGGGATTTGAACCCATAGCGCAGAGCATTAGTCTTGACCTCTGGGTTACTAGGTCAGTGACATTCCCACTATGTTACTGTCTCCTTCACCTGTAAATGACTGTAGATCTATAGCAATGCATTAACTCCTAACTACCCGAGCAAGGCATACAATTGTCATGAAGAAGGATCTTCACCATCCTCAAGGACAGTTAGGGATGGGCAATGAATACTAGCCTATCAGCAATGCCCATATCCCATGAATTAATCTAAAAGTCCAAGTGCATTATTTTATCTGGGCATTCACAACTCATGAGATTCTATCTCAGAGAATCCTTTCATATCCAGACATTTGCATCTATTAAACCAAAAGCTCTGCTTTGGACCATTGTTCAAGCCCTTTAGAGCATTTGACACAAAAATAGGCAGATGTCTGGACTTCCTTTTCACTATGAAACCATAACTAAAGAACTTCTACCTGAGGTTTTGCAGTTTCAGACAGCCAGTGGTTAAATTTCTATTAGTAGGTTTTTCATGAGATGTCTGGTAGATTGCGACAAAAAGAAAGCCTTACTATTACCACCTGTTATCCCACCCCATCACCTATCAAGGTACGAATGCTGACACATTCTGTCTGGCTGCTTCAACAGAGTTGGGTTTACAAAGCAACAATCCCACGGCTTAAATACTCCAGTTGTGTTTGTTAGTCTTTGATTCCAGTCAGAACACAGCAACCTTGGAGGATGTCTTGAGCATTAGTAGCTTAACTCATCTTGTGCCTGCAGTGAGAGCAGTTTAGCTATTTCATCCAAAAAGATTTCAAGAAGGTACTGTTGCCTCATACAGATATTTCATTTTTAGCATTTTCATACAATCACTCAGCAGCATGGCACAGAAGGAGGCCAATCAGCCTCTCATGCCTGCATCAGCCCTGTCAAAGAGCCATGCAGATCATCACAATTGTTGCAACGAGGAATAACAGATACACTGGAGAAGTCGGTGTGGTTCTTCTTAGAGCAGGGGGCAACAAAGAAAAGATTTGAGAAAGGTGTTTAAAATCAGGATTTGGATAGAGTAAATAAAGACACTGTTTTTGATGGCTGAAAGGCTGGAAGGCACAGATTTGAAGTGATTGTCAAAAGTCAGAGGTAACTAAAGGGCTGATTAAGGGATGGCACAATGGTTAGCGCTCCTCCCTCACAGCGCCAGAGACCTTGGTTCAATTCTGGCCTCGGGTCACTGTCTACGTGGAGTTTGCACATTCTCCCTGTATTTGTGTGGGTTTCCTCCGGGGGCTCCAGTTTCCTCCCACAATCCAAAGATACGTAGGTTAGGTTGATTGGCTATGCTAAATTGACCCTAGTGTCAGGGGGGTTAGCAGGGGAACTATGTGGGATTACGGGAATAGGGCCTGGATGGGATTGTGGTCAGTGTAGACTCAATGGGCCAAATGGCCTCTTGCTGCACTGTAAGGATTCTTTGATTCTACAATCTGTGTAACGTGAGGAAAAGCTTTTATTTGCGATGAGAGATTAGGATTTTCAATTCACTGCCTGATAGGGAAGTGGAGGCAGGTTCAATTTTGCCTTTGTATTTTACTTTGGCAAGGATGCCGAGGAATTGGCTGCAAAAGGGACCAAAGTATGGAGTTCAGAGGGGAAAATGGCCTCTCCTAGGGTTTGGAGTCCTGCAAGGGACGGATATTCTCAATTTAACAGCACTTCTGGGCAGTTTCAAAACGATTTCCAGCTGTTACCTAGGTGTAAGAAATTTGTGACACAGGGAACATGTTTGACAAACATACATTCACAGTTGATGCAAGCCTTTTAATATACTCTCGAGTTAAGATTTCAGGTTTCTAAGGGAAATGTTCAAATGTAACTCTAAAATGGGGTTATAATTGCATTGCTGGAATTCCTAGTGGCAAAGTGTAGAATAATTTCTCAAACATTTGAGTAATTATTACCCGTCAATACAAATGCCTAAGGGTTGCACCATCAGAGTTATGCAAAAAGGGAGGATGGCATCTGCATGAATTATTGGGAGCTTTGTGGTATCTTCCTTATAAGAATATTAATTAAATAAGTCAAAAAGACATGCATTTATATAGCACCTTTCACAAGCTCAGGGCATCCAAATGTGCTTTACAGCCAATAAAGCCCTTTCTGTTGTTGTTGTAGTGCAGGAAATGTGGCACCCAACTTGTGCACAGAGCGATCCTACAAACAGCAACGTGATGAATGATCAAATATTCCACTTTAGTCCCATTGACTGAGGAACAAATGTTGGCCGAGGACACCAGGGACAACTCTCCTGTTCTTCTTCAATTCTTCAAATAGTACCTTGTGATCTTTTACATTCACCTGAGGTAGCAGACAGGCTTAACATTGCATATGACAGGCAAGACCTCAGATGATGCAACGCTACCTCAATAGAGAGGCATTCCAGATGTTTTATGCTCAGGTCTCTGGAGTGGATCCTGGGAGTTGTATCAGGTAAACTCAACTAGCATCATATTTGCATTTATGTACTGCCTGTGATGTAGAAAGACATCCTAAAACACAAAAGTAACCAGACGAAAATGGACAAAGAGGTGCAGATAATCGGGAGGGGTGACTAAAAGCCTAATGTGGTTTCTGAGGGAGACCTTAAAGGAAGTGGATGAGGAAGCAGAGAAGTTCATGGAAGATCTGTGTGAAGTTTGCATGTTCTCCACGTGTCAGTGTGGGTTTCTTCTGGGAGCTCCAGTTTTCCCCCACAATCCAAAGAAATGTGGGTTAGGTAGATTGGTCATGGTGATTTGCCCCTTGGTGTCCTAAGATGTGTAAGTTAAATGGCTTAGACTGGCAATTATGTGGGGTTATAGGGATAGGGTAAAGGAGAGGGCCAGGGTAAGAAACATTGTCAGAGTGTCGGTGCAGAATTGATGGGCTGAATGGTCTCCTTATGTACTATAGAGAGTCTATGAATTCCAGAAAATTCATAGGGCAAAGATGAATCATAGAATCCTTGTAGTATAAAAGGAGGCCATTAGCCCATCAGGTCTGCAACAATCCCACCCACACCCTATCCCCTTAACCCCATATAGTTACCCTACCTAATCCCCCTGACACTATTAAGAGGCAATTTATCATGACCAATTAACCTAACTACATATCTTTGGACTGCGAAAGGAAACTGGGGCACCCAAAGGAAACCCATGCAGACACAGAGAGAATGTGTAACTCTACACAGACAATGTCCCAAAGGCTGGTATTGAATCTGAGTCACTGGCACTGTGAGGCAGCAGTGCTAACCACTCTGCCTTCCAAATGAGACAAAGAGAGAGGGATACAATTCAGGTTTGAGTCAGGAGGAGGGAGGTGGGGAGACTGATAATAGGAAGGACCAAACCAAGGTTGGATTTAAATTTAAGGATGAGAAGCTTAAATGGCTGTGTTTGAAAGAGGACCAGGAAGGAGCCAATGTAGGTCAACATAGACAGGGTGTCACTGGCAGTGCCAGCATTTGCTGTTTAAAGTTTATTTATTAGAGAAACAAGTAGGTTTATATTAACACTGCAATGAAGTTACTGTGAAAATCCCCCGTTGCCACACTCCAGCTCCTGTTAGGGTACACAGAGGGAGAACTCAGCACAGCCAATGCACCTAACCAGCATGTCTTTTGTACTCTGGGAGGAAACTGGAGCACCTGGTGGAAATCCATGCAAGTACAGGGAGAAGGTGCAGCCTGTAATTATGTGGGATTACAGGGATAGGGTGGGGGAAGAAGGCTAGGATAAGATACACTGTCAGAGAGTCAGTGCAAGACTCAATAGGCCGAACGGCCTCCTTCTGCACTATAGAGATTTTATGATTCAATGAATTCCAGAGACGAGGGCAAAGATGAATCATAGAATCCCTACAGTGAAGAAGGGGGCCATTCAGCCCATACAGTACAGAAGGGCGCAGTGTCTACACAGACAGTGACCCAAACCAGGAACTGAACCCGGCTCCCTGGCACTGTGAGGTTCAGTAAAAAGTCTGACAACACCAGGTTTTAGTCCAACCTATATAGGTTGGACTAAAACCTGGTGTTGTCAGACTTTTTACTGTGTTTACGCCAGTCCAACGCCGGCATACCCACATCATGACTGTGAGGTTCAGCAGCGCTAACCACTGTGCCAAATACTGTGTCACTGTCTATACTGCCTATCCCTAACTGCGCTTGAGAAGGTGGCACAGTGGGTCCAGCCAGTATGCTGTTATGAAGGTGGTTCCAGGTTACTAATGAAACTGAATATCAGGCGCTGTGGGAAGAGGGGGACCCCAGGTAAATTCCCAGTCCTGGCTTCCTTGAAGTAAAGTTTATTTATTAGTCACAAGTAAGGCTGACATTAACACTGCAGTGAAGTTAGTGTGAAATTCCCCTTCTTCAACCATCAGGCCAGTTTGGAGAAGGGAGGACGCCCTCTGCTGAGTCCAACACACAAAGGAAAAGAAGGCGAATAATAAACTCGAAAAGAAGGCAGAGGTTAAATCAAGTTCACACGATCCAAATATTTTCCTTTGTACATTTCGTTCCGCTGGCAGGCAATTTTACATCAAAACTGAAATATTGTGGAAAAATAACATTGGCCAAAAAAAAATCACCTGTTGAGAAAAAAAGAAATGAATTAAAATAAAAGAGACAAATGAATGTTCCGAATGAGTAGTAGTAGATTGTACACCTGCAGCTGCGAGAACCTTGTTTTTTTCTGGGTGGGGTTGTGGGTTGTTCTGGGTGAGCTCCAGGTTGGGTTTTCCGCCGCCGCTGCGCCGAAAGCCTGCGGCAAACAAGGAAACGAGAGAAGTCGCGGACTTTGGCGAGTCGGTGTAACTGAGACGCGATTGCGAGAGCGGCGGGGAAGCGTCCATGGCGCAGCGCCGAGCAGGCAATGGGTAACGTCTTCCAGCTCTGCACAAGAAGGTAAGCTTCTTTCTTTTCCTACATTTCACTTGGGCGGCTTAAGAGTTTCTCGGAGCTGCGTAGCAAGCCCCCTGTGAAAGCCAGTTTGCTGGCTTACTTTAGGTTTTCTATCTAACCCCCCCATTTCCTGGTGGAATTGCTACAGAACCGAACTCTCTCAGTTCCTCGAACTTTTTTAAAAGGCTACGTGGGGGGGGGGGGGGGGGAGACAAGAATACTAAGTTTAATTCAGTGATTAGGAGTTGACTCATCTTTTTAAATGTCCTTAAGTTCCCTCGCGTTGCTCTTTAGCTAGGAAGGAATTCCAACTTTTATTTATGTTTTTGTCTTGTATCAAACTGTTGGAAGTGACCGGTTTTACTTGGAAGTTTATGCTTCTACACTCGTACATGGCTGGGATGAAAAGTTTGCCTCGGAAGGTGAATTTGTCGACTGGCGTTTCAAGCCCTTTTCGGGAGGGGTAAAGCTACAGGTTAATAAGCTTAATAATGAGTTTAAGTCTCACCCTGTCTGGTTGCTTCTTGGGTTGGGTTGGTTTGTCAATGGGTAAACAGTGTGAAGAACCTGGGATAAAGGTGGGTGTGATGGGGGGAGGGGTGTAGAATGCCTCTAACACAACAGGGACCTTGTATTCACTAACCCCAAACCAAAACACTGCTGATGTTATGATAAAACTAGAAAATGCTGCAAAATCTCAGCAGGTCTGTTAGTATCTTTGGAAAGTGGAATAAAGTTAATGGCTGGACCATTAACGCCACACAGCCACTGCTACCAGTGAGAATGGGGAATTTGGTGCTTAGCCAAATGTCCATTCACTGCAGTGGGACTGGAAAATTCCAGCAGCGGGTGAGATCGGAAAATTTGGCCCAACGTTTCAAGTGCAAAATGACGTTATTCTATTAATCCAATGTATCTGAATAAAGAGCAGTACAACACAAGAACAGGCTCTTCAGCCCTCCAAGCCTGTGCCCATCACATTGTCCTATCTAGACCAACTGCTTATATCCCTCTATTCCCCGTTTGTGTCTATCCAGATAAGTCTTAAACGTGGCTAATGTATCTGCCTCAACCACCTCACTTGGCAGTGCATTCCAGGCCCCCACCATCCTCTGTTTTTTTTAAAAAAACTTCCCCCTCACATTTCCATTGAACCTTTCCCCCCTCATCTTGAACTTGTGCCCCCTTGTAATTGTCATTTCTGCCCTGAGAAAAAGCTTCCAACTGTTCCACCTAATGCATGCAGACTTAGACTTCTTCATGTCTTGGGCAAACTTTCTTGTAGAATCATAGTACAGAATGAGGCCATTTGATCCACCATATTTGTGCAACCTCATTTAAAGAGGGGTCTAGATATCCTATGTCCCACTGTTTCCATGAGTTTTGTTTCTCATTCAAGTATTTATCCAATTCCATTATGAATGGAACTACAAGTCGCTATCCATCAATCTGTAAGGCAGTGCATTCCAAATCCTAAAGATTTTCTTGTATTGCTTTTGACTTATCTGGCAAACATTCTGAAATTGAAGGAGGTCTGAAGAACAGTAGTACAGGCTTTTGTTTAATTAGTTCATGAGATGTGGATGCTGTTGGCTGGGTCAGCATTTATTGTCCAACCCTGAGAGCATTTTAAGAGGCAACCACATTGCTGTGGCTCTAGAGTCATATGTAGGCCAGACTAGGTAAGGACGGCAGATTTCCTTCTCTGAAGGATATTAGTGAACCAAATGGGATTTTACAACAATTGATAATGGTTTCATGGATATTTCTTTAATTCCAGATTTTTACTGAATTCAAATGCCATCATTTGCCAATAGTAGGATTCGAAATTGAGTCCTTAGAGGATTACCCTGGGTTTCTGAATTACTAGTCCAGTGACAGTACAGCTACACCACCACCTCCCCAAACTCAACATTAACTGTTTCTCCCTTCACAGATGCTGTCACACCTGCTGAGTTCTTCCAGCATTTTGTTTTTATTTCAGATTTCCAGCACCTGCAGTACTTTGCTTTTATTTTCAATCTGTGCCTTCTTACCTTCCCCTTTAGAAAAGGCAGTATTGTCTGCAAATGATGCAGTGGTGTATTTTGGTGTGGTTGTTATCATGATATGGCTACAAAAAAAAATTTTTTCATTAATAACCTACATTTTTAATAAAAAGCCCACAGTGGGGAATTTGCCAGTCCAATGCCATTCTTGGAATAACCTAGAACAAACAGTATAAAAGAATTCGGAACCACAGTGGAAAAATCACATCCCAGCCAATGCAGTCCTTGAATGTGTTTCTTGTCTTATCAAAACAAAGATAAAACTAATACATTATGCAACACTGGATTTTATGGCAATTTGGTTGGTGATGCATCTTTTAATTCCTCTTTTAAAGCCCTCTTTAATGTATGTTACATGAAAACTCAAACTTGTGTATATAACAATATCTGAAATGTTCTTATTTAATGTCACCAAACTCCACAAGGTGAGAACTAGTTTGGTGTATTGGGAACTATCCCTCACTTCCTCCATGATGTTTGTTGCCTCTATCAATGTGTACCATTGGTCTTGTTTTCATGCCGAAACAGCACAATTGTTGGAGTTAGTTTAGACTTATTTCTTTAAATATTTGTAAGTTCTATCGTACTAGATTATACTTTTAGTAATGTTTGAATGAACAGTGATCTGCATATTGCAACATGTATATGAATGCAGCAGCTATGGCCCAAGTGCTGAGTTTGGCAAATGCAGCTTGACTGAGACTGATAGCAAGACTGTAACAATAGATGAATGTCCTGTATCATTCCAATATTTAAAGCTGTCTGTTTCTGGCTGCTAACATGTTTAACGTTAGCATTGCTCCTTTTAACAACTCTATGATTTGGTGTCACAATGTGTAAAATAAGAGGACCACTAATAATTTCCCACGGTGGCACAGTGGTTAGCACTACTGCCTCTCAGTGCCAAGGACTTGAGTTTGATTCCCTGGGCTTAGGTCACAGTCTGTGCTGAGTCTGCACATTCTCCTTGTGTCTGCGTGGGTTTCTTCTCTGGTTTCCTCCCACAGTCCGAAAGACCTGCTGCTTGGGTGCATTGGCTGTGCTAAGTTCTCCCTCGGTGTACCCGAACAGGCGCCTGAGTGTGGTGACTAGGTGATTTTTGCAGTAACTTCATTGCAGTGTTAATGTAAGCCTACTTGTGATACTAATAAATAAACCTTCAACTTAAAAATGTGAACTTAGCTATGGGGAAAACACTAAATTGGAGTTAAAGATTTGCCCGGCAGGAAACTGACTTGTCTTAATATTTCAGCGTACGACTACCGGGGTTAGAGAAATGAACGTAATGTGGAAACCTGAAGGGATAAAGTTCCCATGTCTAATCACAAAGATGTTGACGTACATTTGGCAAATTTTACAAGCAAACCCAATAAATATCTGCTTTCAAATAATTTAACAGCTGGTAGTGAGTGCTTCATCCAGAGGGAGATGTGTGAATGGCATCAACTGTCAGCATGGGGAAGCTTTTAGCAACGGACTGCTTTGACATTTCATCTTCAGATATCACTAGTTCTTCATGGCTTTCTGAATGTCAGCAATGGCCAGGGCCAAATTTGTAAATCCACTGTTGCTAGCTGCAAGTTGTTGTCATGCCAAGTAACTATCCAAAATTTTTTTAAAAACTTCTGAAAAAAGATCTAAAAATAATTCACGAACTTTCGACCTACTGTGGCATCTGCACTGACCTGTATAACAGGATCAGTTGTATTCTGGGCTTATGCAGTCTTTGGTAGCTGTGTCTTCAGCTACTGGGAGCCCAAGGATTAAAATTGCATGCTTAAATCTTTCCCCTCTTCTTCCTTTAAGACATTCCCCTTCCCTCTAGAAAACTACCTCTTTTGGACGGCTGTTCTAATAGTTCCTTATGTAGCCGTGTGTCAAATTTTGATAATGTTGCTATGGAGTGCTGTGGGACATCTCACTATGTTGACTGCACTATATGAATGCAAGTTATTGTTATTGTAGTCTATAATTGAAAGATGAGCTGATTGCATTTAAATGCAAACAGAATAACACACTGTTGTGTTTTGTTGCATCATAAAATGCAAGGTTGTGGTTTTCAACAACCAATTCCTCAGCTACCATCAGCAGGAGATGCCCATTCCTCCTCTGCCAGCACAACTGATAACAAAACCTCTTTTAACAAATCAAATGCAAAAATCTGTAATCCATTTCTCTAAATATCTCACATCCCACAATGTCTCAAAATGCAGTGGATGCTGGGATAGTGAGTATATGTAAGGAGAAGTAAACAGATTTTTAATTGGTAACAGGTTGAAGGAAAATGGGGACGAGGAGCATGTCGGCCATGATCAAATGGCAGAATGGACTTGGTGGTCCAAATGACCTAATTGTGCACCTATATCTTATGAACTTATGAACATTACACAATAGCAATTTGCATTTAGTTAGCATTCTACACATACAAGAACACTTCACAACACTTTGAAAGGTGGATGTCAAGAAAAGGGTCAAAGAATTTGGGTTGGGGGTGTCACGGGGGAAGGAAATTAAACACACAATGTGTAAGAAGTAGTGTGTTGAAGGTGAGGAAAAAGGTGGCAAGGCATTTGGAAATAAAGGGATAAATTATATGGCCACTGAGGGGGGTGGGGGGGGCTGCTGGGGCTGCAGTGAGCCATTCAAAAGCTCATTGACTTTGGCTGGAGTGGGAGGTGCCATTTGAGGAAAATTTCATTCAAAGTTTTAGGCAGGGAAATATAGCATCTGAAGGGTTTGCCTATGATGGTGGTGGCCATTTTCACTTCTATTCTCCTCAAGAAAGTGAAGTTTCAATTCATTAGGCTTGTTTTTTCATTGTGCAGAATGCATTCTTTGTCTCATGGTTATGATTTGTATCCCACAAGTCAGCTGACTTGATCTATCACCCGTTCTGAGTGATGGTTACTGCCAGGAATGGGATACAAATCAGATCCCATGGGCCGTCTTAATTTATCCTGATTGCACCATGTGTTAAAATTAATTTGTTAAATTAATTAAGTATGGTTTTAACTGTGCAGTATATTCCTTTTGTGGTTTGATACCATGGAGCTGGAGTTAGTTGCTAATTAGCTTACTGTTTGGTGAGGTTGGAATATTTATACTTGGTCCACAGAAAAAAATAGTCCCAGGAGATACCAACACCCTAAAAGATAAAATTTGGATTTTTAAAATCTGTTTGTGAGATTTTGGACATCACTGGCAAGGCCAACATTTATTGCCCATTGGTAAAGGTAAAATACTGCAGATGCTGGAATGGGAAACAAAAACAGAAAATGCTGAAAAATCTCAGCAAGTCTGTGGAGAGAGAATTGAGCCTGGGTGACTCTTCATCAGGGCCCATTCCTAATTACTTTGAGAAGGTGGTGAGCTATCTTCTTAAAACCCAAGCTGAAGGCTCCAGAGTACACAGATGAGACCAGCTTAAGATGGCCAGTTTTCCTTCCCTGAAGGACATTAGTGAACCAGATGTTTTTGCAACAATCTAGAGTTATATGCACAGTAAGAAATGTGACAACACTAGGTTAAAGTCCAACAAGTTTATTTGGTATCACGAACTTTTGGAGTACTCTTCCTTCATCAGGTGGGTCTCGGGTGACATCACTCACCTGATGAAGGAGCAGCGCTCCAATAGCTCTTGATACCGAATAAACCTGTTGGACTTTAATCTGGTGTTGTGAGACTTCTGATGTGCCGACTCCAGTCCAACACTGGCATCTCCACATCTTTAGAGTTATGTGGTCACCATTACGAATACTTTTTATTGAAGATTTATTTAATTCATTTAAATTTTCTGCCTGCTCTGGTGGGATTTGAATCCAGGTTGTCATACTATCAGTTAAGGCCCCTTGTTCAGTATCATAATCGCTGTTAATGTACTTGATATTGATGTTGCATTATAATACTTTTTCTTTTACCCTTCCCTTCTCATCTTTTGGGCCTTTCTTTCTGTTATGGTTCAGGTTAGAAACGCAAGTGTTTTATGAAGCCTGTCTGATTCATAAGTTTTGCATCTTGAATTGGCTAGGATAAGCATGAGATGTTTCCCTTCAGTTTTGATTCAAAAGAATCACTAGGGAGCTTTTATCAAACAATTTATTTAAGAATATAGTTTTTATATATATAGTAAGAAAATTATTTGTAATTGATAAAAATTTTTACTAATCATGTATAACCTTTAACAAAGATATCTACAATGTTCCAATCATACCAAGCTAGATAGAATCCCTATGGTGCAGAAGGAAGCCATTTGGTGCAGACTCGATGGGCCAATCACAATTCCACCTAGGCCCTATTCCCGTCACCCTACATATTTATCCTACTAATCCCTTTGACACTAGAGTTAATTTAGCATGGCCAGTCAACCTAATACACGTGTCTTTGGGCTGTGGGAGGAAATCGGAGTACCTGGAGGAAATGCATGCAGACACAGGGAGACTGTGCAAACTCCTCCCGGACAGTGACCCAAGGCCTGAATTGAACCTGGCTCCCCTGTGCTGTGAGGCAGCAATGCTAACCACTGTATCGCCCTTTAGCCAAAACCCCTTAAACAGGCTCAATGTCGAGTGGACAAGTGCTCACGTAGTACTGGGATCGAAGCCGTTAAGTTGAATTCTGCAGTCAAATGCTCTCGAGACTCAGAACAGCTTGAAGACAAGACAGCTTCCCAAAAGACTCTGGTCCAGCCCCCAACAACAGCAGATTTTCACCCTTTTGGAAAAGCACAATCTTGTTCTCAACTAACCAACCAAATTTTCAAAACAACAGGGAGAGAGGGAAAACACTTTTTTTTAGCTTCTTTCCCTTCTAAAGCTTAAAAATATAAACCTGCAGCTCCAAACTGAAAATGGGAAAAAAAAACTTGGCCAAAAACACACGACTGTCCTCCTAACAATGCTGGATTGTAAAACTAATCCCAGAGTAAACACAAACAACCACATCTACCATTTACATAGCAATAACAGGACTCATCATAGTCAAACTGGCAACAGAGGCATTACTGAAGCTGTGAGCTGCAGAGGTCACACTTTTTAAAAAAAACTTTCTTAAAGGCAGACTGATGTCACATTTGTCATGGACTGTATCTTGGCTGTGATGTTCAGAGAGCAGATGTTGGAACAATATTTTCCATAATTTTCCATTCCCTTTTGTCTCAGGTATTCACAGAATTGTTAGAGCACAAAAGACCCACTAGGCCCATCATGCCTGCACTGGCTCTCCAAACGAGCAACTTTTCTACCTCCTCCCCCAACTTTTTTGTTTTATTCATTCATGGGACATGGGCATCGCTGGCTGGCCAGCATTTGTTGCCCATCCCTAGTTGCCTGAGGGCAGTTGAGAGTCAGCCACATCGCTGTGGCTCTGGAGTCACATGAAGGCCAGATCAGATGTGGATGGCAGATTTCCTCCCTAAAAGGGACTTTAGTGAATTAATTTTGGGCTAGATGGGTTTTTCCAATAATTGACAATGGTTTCATGGTCATTAGTAGATTCTTAATTCCATATTTTTATTAATTGAATTCAAATTCCACCATCCTCCATGGCAGGATTCGAACCCGGGTCCCCAGAACATTGGCTGAGTCTCTGGATTAATAGTCCAGCGATAATACCACAAGGCCATCACTACCTCTTGCATGTTCTCCCTTTTCAGATAACAGTCAATTCTTTTTTTGAATGCTCTGATTTAACTTGCCTCCAGCAGATGCTGGAATAAAAAGTCTGTTAGCATCTGTGGAGAGGGAAACAGAGGTAACGTTCCAAGTTATGAAGGCAGCACGGTGGCACAATGGTTAGCACTGCTGTCTTGCAGCGCCAGACACTCGGGTTCGATTCCTGGCTTAGGTCGCTGCCTGTGTGGAGTTTGTACATTCCCCCATGTCTGCATGTGTTTCCTCCACAGTCTGAAAGATGTGCTAGTTAGGTGCGTCGGCCGTGTTAAATTCTCCCTCTGTGTACTTGAACAAACTAGGGGATTTTCACTAACTTCACTGCAGTGTTAAGATAAGCCTAGTTGTGATACTAATAAACCTAAAACAACTACTACTACTGTTAAATCTTGCTACCTAATTAACATTAATTTCTTGAACTAACATCTTTTAAAGACTTCTGTTTAAAATCTTAATGACATTCCCACTGGAATTCCAGTCGATTAAGCGGGCATTATTTATTAAACCTAAGACTTTGCTGTTTGCCGTTAATGACTTGTGCATTTTTTCTTGCAGAATAAATTAAGTTTTTCCACTGTGTTTAAGCAGTTGGGATAATATTTTCCCTGGTAGTTCACATATCTTTTAAAATATTCAGCACCCCCCATCACCAGATTTTTAGGAAACTCCCAAATGTACTAAACAAGGCTGCCTCCTTCCACTCTTGTTACTCTAAATGATAACCCGTGCATCTATATGGCACCTTGTCATGCAGTGATTTCACATGCAAGTATTTCTTTGGATTTGATAATTGTACAAACACAGCAGACATTCCATGCTAGCTTCCCACAAACAGAATTAAAGGAATGACCAGTTAATCTGTGTTTTGTGGCAGTGAATGAGGGAGGAATGTTGGGAGAAGCTCCGGCTTTTCTACAGATAGTGCCAGGAGATCTTTAGTATCAACTGAAACAGGCAGACAGGATGTGGGTTTAATATCTCACCCAAGAAATGGCATCTGTGCCAATGCAGGACTCAGTGCTTGCCTAGATTGTGAGCTGCTAACATAGGAATGAAACCTTGGCCTTCTGACCCAGCGATTGAAAAGGCTTCAATTTAGCTAAGTCACGTTGCAGCTTTATAGAACCTCAGGCCGCACTTGGAATATAATGTTCAATTCTGTTCGCTGCACTACCAGAAAGATGTGGAGGCTTTGGAGAGGGTGCAGAAAGGATTTACCAGGATGTTGCCTGATAATGGAGGGTATTAGCTATGAGGAGAGATTGGAGAAACTCGCTTTGTTCTCACTGGAACGATGGAGGTTGAGGGGCCACCTGATAGAAATCTACAAGATTGAGGAGCATGGACAGAATGGATTGTCAGAAGCTTTTTCCCAGAGTTGAAGAGTCAATTACTAGGGGGCATAAGTTTAAGGGGCAAGGTTTAAAGGAAATGTATAAGGCAAGTTTTTTTTTACAGAGGGTGGTGGGTGCCTGGAACTTGCTGCTGGGGGAGGTAGTGGAAGCAGAAACGATATTGACTTTTAAGGAGCATTTGGACAAATACATGAATAGGATGGAAATAGTGGGATATGGTCCCTGGAAGGGTAGGGGGTTTTAGTTCAGTCAGGCAGCATGGTCGGTACAGACCTGGAGGACCGAAGAGCCTGTTCTTGTGCTGTAATTTTCTTTGTTCTTTGACCCATTAGCTTGTCTAGTCAAAAACAGAAAATGCTAGAGAAACTCTGTTCAAATGATGGTCTTTCTAACTGTGTTGGCTCTCTTCTCTCTCCACAGATGCTGTCAGACCTGCTGAGATTTTCTAGCATTTTCCCTTTTTGTTATGTTCAAATCCCATCTGTATATATATCACACCACATCTTACTGTTCCCCAAAGATCTGCATTCTTATCTTCGAATCAATCTGTGTCTTTCCCCCATGTCAACTTTGTAACCAATCTGTAGATTAAATTCCCTCTGGTATCCTTTGGCTTCTCTGACTCTGGCCTTTTTATGCAAACTTTCTCACCATTGGTAACAGCCTTCAGTGACCTCAGCCCTGTCCTCTGGGATATCCAGCCTAAATGTCCTGAATTTTAAAATGTCATCAAACTCTTTTTTTTTAAAACAAGCTTTCAATCGCTTTTCCTAAACCTTGTTTATGGCTCAGTATCTAGTCCTATTGACTATTGGGTCAGAACGTTTTGATCTCTGGATTCTGTGCAGTGAATGGAGATTGGCTGAGTGCCAAATTCTCCATCTTTGGTTGCAGCGCAGTGGGGTGCGATTGATCAGACAATCCCAGCCTATGTATTTTTCTTACTGCTATACTGTTGGGAGTGCAGCACTGTCAGAGGTGTTTCTTTAGGTGAGAAGTTAAACCCTCTTGGGCAGATGTGAAGTTCCCAATGCCCTATTTTTACAAAAGGGTAAGGGTTATCCAGGCCAATATTGACCTCTCGACCAACGTTACCAGAAACAGATTATCTGGCCATTATCAGATTGTGGGAGCTTGCTTAAAGTTAAAGTTTATTTAATTATGAGTCACAAGTGAGGCTTACATTAACAGTGCAGTGAAGTTACTGTGAGATTCCCCTAGTTGCCATACACCAGTGCCTGTTCAGGCCAATGCACCTAACCAGCACGTCTTTCAGACTGTGTCAGGAAACTGGAGCACGTGGAGGAAACTCACGCAGACACAGGCAAAGTCTGTGCACGCGGTGACCCAAGCTGGGAATCAAACCCAGGTCCCTGGTTTTGAGGCAGCAGCGCTGCCCCAAATTGGCTGCTACATTACAACAATGACTAAAATGAAAGCTTTTTTTTGGTAACAAGTAAGGCTTACATTAACACTGCAATGAAGTACATCATTGACCTTTGCGATATCTTGAGTACATATAGAGCATCTTGATGCCTTGATCTAACACTCAATTTACTCCTAATTGCTTAGTTTTTATATTAACAATATTCAATTAATACATTACTGACCCAAACAAAAAATATCGTTCACTTCCTCCCTTCAGTTTTGCTGCTTTTGGTTTATCTTTTTATTATCTTCTTACCCTCTCTAAGGTGCTCAGATTATACATTTGACCTTATTGCAGGGCTGCAAATTCTAGGATACATATGAAGAATTTTCCACAAACTTAAATTTATGTCAATAGAATGATAATTGCACATTAGCTACAGAATAACTACAACTGATGGAACGCCAACAGTTGATGTTTGAAAGAAAGAACTTGTCTTCATATAGAGATTTTCCACGTTCTCAGGACATTCCAAAATGCTTTGTAATTGTGTGTTTTGGAAGTTTGGACACTGTCGCAACATTGGGAAAATGCGGTAACAGTTAAAACAGAGCCAGGAAAATCGCAAGAATATCAGAAAATGCTGGAATGGGTGACAGGTCTAGAGAGAGAGGAAGATGAGTAAACATTTTGGGTTGATGACTTTTCATTGGAACTGTGTGTGTTGCCTACCTGTCCCTGGCTTTTGTTCATTGACTGACTAATTTTATATGAAGTAGCAAAGGCACTTGCCTAAAGTTGACTGGGTCCTTTGTTAATTGAATTGATTAATTACTGTCACATGTATTGGGATACTGTGAAAAATATTGTTTTTTGCATACTACACAGACAAAACAACACTGTTCGTTGAGTACAAAGGGGAAAAGGAGAGGGTGCAGAATAGAGTGTTACAGTCATAACTAGGGTGTAGAGGAAGATTACCTTAATATATGGTACATTCATTCAAAAATCTGATGGCAGCAGGGAAGAAGCTGTTCTTGAGTTGAATGGTATGTGATCTCAGACTTTTGTATCTTTTTCCTGATGGACGAAGATGGAAAAGAGAATGTCTGAAGTGCGTAGGGTTTTTGATTATGGTGGCTGCTTTCTTGTGGCAGTGGGAAATGTAGATAGTCAGTGGATGGGAGGCTGGTTTGGTGAGAGTTGTAATGGACATGCCAAATTTAGCCTTTTGAGAAAGTAGAGATATTGGTGGCTTTCTTAACTATAGCATTGGTGTGAAGCAACCAGGACGGGTTGTTGGTGATCTGAACACTTAGAAACTTGAAGCCCTCAATCATTTCCACTTCAGCACCATTGATGTAGACAGGAACATGTCCTCCACTACGTTTCCTGAAGATGTTGACTAGCTCCTTTGTTTTGCTGACGTTGAGGGAGAGGTTATTGCCATTGAACCATTTCACCAGATTCTCTATCTCGTTATTGTAAATTAAATATGTAGATTGGGTTCCAATGACATAATTGAGCCAGACTTCAATATTAACCTGAGACTGGAGGGGAGAAGCAGCCATGCCTTCTGCACTGGCTCAGTTCCGCCAAGGAATGGACCAAAGTGGCTCAGCTGTGTTTACTATTTTTGTTTAGTGCCCTTGGGGACCAAGCAAAGTCTGTATGAGGTAGAGGAAAACAGTTGCACCATAGACCATTTTAAAAAAAAATCACTAAGCTTTAATTTTAAAGGGATAGGATTGAAAAAGATAAGTTGTGCTAAATGTGTAGAACCTTGCTTGGACTACACTTGCAGTACACCTCTGGTCACCACGTTAAAGTTAAATTTTATTTATTAGTCACAAGTAAGGCTTACATTAACGCTGCAATGAAATTACTCTGAAATTCCCTTAGTCACCACACTTCGGGCCCAACACACCCAACCGGCACATCTTTCAGTCTGTGGGAAGAAACTGGAGCACCCGGGGGAAACCCACGCAGATACAGGGAGAACGTGCAAACTCCACGTAGACAGTGACCCAAGCTGGGAATTGAACCCGGGTCCCTGGCGCTGTGAGGCAGCTGTACCCCGATAAAGGATATAAAGGCATTGAAGAGGGAATAAAGAAATTTACAACAATGATACCAGAAATATGCTGGGTTTCATTAGGAAGGAAAGGGTGACCGGCTGCGTCTCCTGTCTTGGGGGAAGGGGAGGGGTGGAGGAGAGACTAAGCAGTAACCTGATAGAGATTTTTAAAATTATGAAAGGTTTTGATAAGGCAGAGAATGTTTCCTCTGGGGAAATAGCATGATGAGAGGTTTATAATAAAAGATATTCACCAGGAAGTCCAATAGGGAATTCAGCAGAAACTTCCTTACTGAAAGAATGCCAACAATGCGAAACTCACCCCCACAGGGAGTGGCTGAAGTAAATAGTATCGATGCATAGAGAAACTGGATAAGCATATGAGGAAGAAGGGAATAAATGGTTCTGATGCCAGATTTAGGTAAGAAAAGATAGGAGGAGGTTTGAGTGGAATATAAACCCTAGCATGGACTGGTTAGGTTGAATGGTCTATTTCTGTGCCATTTTCCCTCTAATAAATTGGAGTGTTCCTGTGGGTCCCGGAAGGAAACCCATGTGCTCCACCATTCCAAGGATTTTCTCCTCCTCAGGTTATAAAATTCTCCCACCCACTGGCAACATCCTAAGGTTAGCATTGACCAGAAACTCAACTGGACTAGCCATATAAATACTGTGAACTCAATAACAGGTCAGAGACTAGGAATCCTGCAGTGAGTAACTCACCATTGATTCCCTGAAGCACATTCACTATCTAGAAGGCACTGATCAGAGTGTGATGGGATATTCTCCACTTGCCTGAATGAGTGCATTCCAAAAATATTCAAGAAGCTCAACACCATCCAAGACAAAGCAGCCCATTTATTTGGTACCTCATCCACAAACATTCACTCCAACGCACAGTGACAGCTGCCTGTACTGTGTACAAGATGCAAAGCAGGAACTCATCAAGGTTCCTTAGACAGTATGTTCCAAACCCACGACCTTTACTATTTAGAAAGACAAGGGAACACTCCACCTGCAAGTTATCCTCCAAGTCACTCATCTGTCTTGGAACTATATCACTGTTCCTTCACCGTCGCTGGGTCAAAATCTGGAACTCCCTCCCTAACAGCACTTGGGTGTATCTACATCATAGGGACTGTAGAAGTTCAAGAAGATAGCTCATTACCACCTTCTCGAAGGGCAATTAGGGATGGGCAATAAATGCCGGCCTAGCCAGTGACACCCTTATCCCATAAATGAGTTTTTGAAAAAAAACCCACTGCTGAAATTTTTCCAGGGGCTTATCAATGAGCAGGCTTATCACCCAACACCCTTTAACGTGTGCCAATACAAAATCCATAGTAAAATTATTCCCGGTATGCCCTCTGAAATTATGTATAAAAACAAAGAATTCTGATTACAAAATTAAACTGACTTAAGATTTTTTTCCCAACAGGAACAAATCCAAAAAAAGTAAAACAAAAGAGAACAACACAGGTGAGTGATTTGGAGAAGCAGTAACTAATTGGTTCATTTAGTTTTATTACAAGAATGGAGAACATTGGAAACACAAGCGTAAATGTGGAGCCGAATTAACATTTCAAGTCGATGAATTATTGTCTTAATGCTATTTTTCTGTGGTGTTTCTTTGTCATTCATTTTTATCTCTTCCACTACTGACAGTTGTTCCTATTATCCATTTTACTCACCCAGGATTAGGGGTCTGTTTCTAGTGGTCGAGTGTGACCACAAGACATAGGAGTAAAAGAAGGCCTTTTGGCCCATCATGTGAGCTGCACCATTCAATGAGATCATGACTGATCTGATATGATAATCCTCAACTCCACTTTCCTGCCTTCCATAGAATCCTTACAGTGCAGAAAGAGGCAATTCAGCCCATCAAGTCTGCACTGACCACAAACCCACCCAGGCCCTATCACAGTAACGCCACATATTTACCCTACCTCATCCTTTGACACTATGGTTATGCTAAATTGATCTATCAGCTTAATCTGCACATCTTTGGACTGTGGGAGGAAACTGAAGCATAAGAAATAGGAGCAGGAGTAGGCCATCTAGCCCTTCGAGCCTACCCCGCCATTCAATAAGATCATGGCTGATCTGAAGTGGATCAGTTCCACTTTCCCGCTTTCTCCCCATAACCCTTAATTCCCTTGTCTGTCAAAAACCTATCTACTCGTGACTTAAATATATTTAGCGAGGTAGCACCCAGAGGAAACCCACACAGACATGGGGAGAATGTGCAAACTCCACATAGACAGTGAGCTGAGGTTGGAATTGAACCTGGGACCCTGGTACTGTGAGGCAGCTGTGCTAACTATGTGCCACTGTGCCGCCCTCACACCGTGCCCATAACTCTTGATTCCCTTTCTCAGCCTTGAATATACTTCTGCTGTAAGGAATCCCACAGATTTTTCTACTAATCTGAGAAGAAATTCCTCCTTATCTCTGTCTTAAATGGTGACCTCTGAGATTAAGCTGTCTGGTCCTAGACACACACGAGGGGAAACAACACCTCAGCATCTATCCTGTCAAATCCCCTGATTTGATTTGATTTATTACTGTCACATGTATTAACATACAGTGAAAAGTATTGTTTCTTGCACGCAATACAGACAGAGCATACTGTTAATAGAGAAGAAAAGGAGAGTGCAGAATGTCGTGTTACAGTCATAGCTAGGGTGTAGAAAGAGATCAACTTAATGTGAGGTAGGTCCATTCAAAAGTGTAATGGCAGCAGGGAAGAAGCTGTTCTTGAGTTAGTTGGTACATGACCTCAGACTTTTGTATCTTTTTCCTGATGGAAGAAGGTGGAAGAGAGTATGTTCAGGGTCCTTGATTATGCTGGCTGCTTCTCTGA
Source organism: Carcharhinus amblyrhynchos (assembly GCF_965287045.1). Lineage (NCBI taxonomy): Eukaryota > Metazoa > Chordata > Chondrichthyes > Carcharhiniformes > Carcharhinidae > Carcharhinus > Carcharhinus amblyrhynchos. The sequence continues at coordinate 12,190,467 of NC_137352.1, forward strand.
GACACTGGGAAGTGTAGACACTGTCAATGGATGGGAGCCTGGTTTGCATGATGGGCTGGGTTTCGTTACAACCCTTTGTAGTTTCTTGCAGTCTTGGGCATACCAAGCTGATAAAACTGGAAAGAATGCTTTCAATGATCTATCTGTAGAAGTTGGTGAGAGTTGTAGCAGACATGCCAAGTTTCCTTAGTCTCTCGAGGAAGTGGAGATGTTGGTGGGCTTTCTTAACTATAGCATCGGCATGGAGGGACCAGGACAGATTGTTAGTGATCTGGACACCTAAAAACTTGAAGCTCTTGACTATTTCTACTTTGTCCCCATTGATGTAAACAGGGGCGTGCTTTCCTTTTACGCTTACTGAAGTCAGTGACTATCTCCTTCATTTTGTTGACATTTAGGGAGAGATTATTTTCGTCACATTCGTTCACCAGATTCTCTCTTCCCTGTACTCTGTCTCATCATTGTTTGAGATCCAACCCACTATGGTGGTGTCATCAGCAAACTTGAAAATCGAGTTGTAGGGGAATTTGGCCACACAGTCAGAGGTGTGTAAGGAGTACAGTAAGGGGCTGAGGACACAGCCTTGTGGAGAACCGGTGTTTGAGGATGATCATGGAGGAGGTGGTTGCTGCCTATCCTTACTGGCTGCAGTCTGTGGGTTAGGAAGTCTAGGATCCAGTTGCAGAGGGAGGTGCCGAGCCCCAGGTCACAAAGTTTGGAGATGAGTCTCACAGGAATAATGGTGTTAAAGGCTGAGCTGTAGCCTATGAATAGGAGTCTGACGTAGATGTCTTTGTTACCTAGGTGTTCCAGGGTTGAGTGCAGGGCCAGGTAGTTGGCAGAGTGCAGTGAATCTAGGCAGTCTGGGAGGCAGAAATTGATTTGTGCCATGACTATAAAACATTTGGACAGTTACATGGCTATGATGGGTATAGAGGGATAGGGGCCAAATGTGGACAATTGGGATTAGCTTAGGGGTTAAAAGAAAAGGGGGTAGCATGGACAAGTTGGGCCGAAGGGCCTGTTTCCATGCTGTAAACCTCTAGGACTTTATGACTCTATGACTAACCTTTTGAAGCACTTCATAATGATGGATGATAGTCATTAAGGCACGCTACCTGGCTTTTCTTTGGTATCAGGATGATATTGTCATCTTGAAGCAGATAGGGACCTCAGATTGATGTAAAGAGAGGTTGAAGATGTCTGTGAATACCTCTGCCGGCTGGTCCACACAGAATCCAGGTGCTCGTCTGGGTACATCATTTAGGCCAGTTGCTTTGCGTGGGTTGACTTCTGAGAAGGCTGCTCCGACATTGGCAGTGGTGACCTCGGATACAGATCCACCCGAGGCTTCAGGGATGGAGGACATGCTAATGCTGACCTCTTGCTCAAAACAGACACAGAATGGATTGAGCTCATCAGGGAGGGGTGCGTTGGAGTCGGCAATTTTACCTGCCTTCATCTTGTAGCCTGTTACATCTTGCAGACCTTGCTGTAGTTGGCGGGAATCTGTGTGGCTAGCCTGGGATTCTAGCCTGATTTGGTACTGACTTTAGGCATCTTTGATGGATCTCTGCAGATCATATCTGGCTTTCTTGTGTAGGTCAGGGTCGCCTGACTTGAACGCCTCAGACCTGGACTTCCCTGTGGATATCACTGTTCATCCATGGTTTCCAGTTGGGAAACAAGTGGATTTGCTTCTTTGGCACACAGTCTTCTTTTTACACAGTTACTAATGAAGTCAGATGACACTAATAATAATCCTGTATGTCTCAATCAGGTTGTCCTTCATTCTTCTAAACTCTAATGAGTACAGATCCAACCTCTCATCAGAAAATCCCTACGTATCTGGGATCAACCTAGTGACCTTTCGCTGGACTGCCTCCTATGCCAGTATATCTCCCCTTAGATAAGGGGACCAGTGCCCTGAGGTAAACTCCCATTCTCTTGTGGGAAGAGCACTTAATGCAGTACTTGCACTGCGCTGGAAAACTCTTCCGATTATTCTGGCCAAAGTTAAGAAAAATTAAAATACTCCAGATGCTGGAAATCTGAAATAAAAACACCCAATGCTGGAAATGCTCAGCAGGTCTGGTGGAGAGAGAAAAACAGAGTTAACGTTTCAGGCCTGTGACCTTCTAATCTATAATAGTGCAAGTTTTTCTTCAACTTTTAAAACGCGTTGCATCATTTAAACCCGACCATTTGGTGTCACTGTACACCCATTAGGAAAGTTAACATGTTCTTTCCTTCCTCATTAGTGCTACCAGGTGGCTAGAATTGGGTATTACAACTATTCCAGCTTTCAAACAAAATTAACTGATCAGAAAAAAAGGGAGATTTTTAAACAGGTGGAACAAATGTGTTGAGTGTGCAAAGAAGAAAAAAGAGTTTTGGCAGAGAAGTTGGTTGATTCTGATAAGATGAGCACCAGTTCCAGTGGTAGGTGCACTAAAAATTGATCATTTGTCAAATATATTTAGCTGTAGACTGACCAATAGTTATCAGTTGTTTTGAGTGCCTCTTTTCATGTCTGAGTTTTGGAAGGCTGTGTCCAGCCGCAGTCATGTAACAGTGTTGCGACAGCAACATTAAAGCAAACCCTCGTGCAGTAAAAAGGTCTGAAGTTTGTTTTAGTGTCACGAGTAGGCTTACATTAACACTGCAATGAAGTTACTGTGGAAATCCCCCAATCGCCACACTCTGGCACCTGTTCGGGTACACTGAGGGAGAAGCACCTACCCAGCACATCTTTCAGACTGAGAGGAAATCCACACAGACATGGGGAGAACATGCAGACTCTGCACAGACAGTGATCCAAGGTGGGAATCAAACCCTGGGTCCCTGGCACTGTGAGGCAGCAGTGCTAACCACACCCAAATATGATCATTTGTTTATCAGAGTTGAAACAGTTATTAGGCAAATTTGGTGAAACTATTCTTTCTTAAAGAATAACTAATGAGTTGTGGCATCTTGCATTGGTGCTTTAAAAGTTGATTTCCCACTGCAGCTTTTCTGTAATTGGTCTCCCTTTGACTATCCTCTCATTATTTCCAATCCATTTAGATCTCAGCATTATTGCAGTGTCTATATGGGCTGGAAATTCTAGTGTAAAATATGGTGGCACTCTCAGTCGCATAAGAGTTCATACCCATTTTTTTTTCAAGTATTGTCATCCCCTAATATAGCACAGAGCAATATTCGTCTCCATTCGGAGAGAAGGTCATTTGGGGGGGCGGGGTGTTGATTGGCAAATAATTCTCTAATTTCAACAACTACAAATGTTTAAAGATTTGTACCCATCCAAAGATGTGTGGGTTAAACAAATTGGCCATGCCAAATTGCCCCTTTGTGTCAGGGGGATTAGCTAGGGTAAGTGCATGGGGTTATGGGGATAGAGTTTGGGTGGGAATATGGTTGTGCAGACTTGATGGGCCGAATAGCCACCTCCTGCACTGTAGGATTCTATGATAAATCAGAAAAAGCCAGAGTTAGGGAATTGAAGAGAGGAACCAATCCTTTTGAGTAGGGTGGTCAGATGTCTGGTTTTGTATTGGGCAGTCTATTTTTGGTCAACGTAGCCACTTTTTATTACACAACTTAATGTCCAGTATTTTGTGCCTTGATCTGCTAACTTCAGTGAAGCATTGTGCTAGTTCCTGTCCCCGAATTGGGCGGGACACGCACCAAATTTCATATCTTAAGTGGAAGGAGATGGCTACGCGGGAGATGGAAGGTATGCTGAAGATGATACAGCTGCTTTCTTCCCTTGACTTATCCACTTCCAGGAATTCCACATGGTAAGTTTATGTCTGATTGCCATGGACCTCGCGGGTCTAACCCACTCTGCTGGTGCTGATGGCAACTCAAATGCTTCCCTCGGGAATGCTCTGCTTGGGCACAGCAAGGCTCCCATTGGAAGGCCACCTCCATCCCTGGCAGTGGGCTGCCTTGTCCTCATCTCGAATCTCCAGGACCAACCTGCCCATCTCAAATTGGACAACTGTAAAAATCAGCCATCAGTCATACTGCTGACCTAAGTAGGGACGGGGCCTGGAATTGGTGCCAAACTCCGAGACTTTTCTGACTGGGGAAAGATTTCAGCCAGATGTGTAAATCAATTTTTCAAAATTTCTTATTTCTTTCAGGTATGAAACTAATTTGGTTTTTTTGGTTCTTCTTTGTAGTTTCCGGAACCAGGGCAAGAGATGGTAAACGTGTACAGGTAATAATAATGTACAAAACAGATTAAAGATGGAAGCTTAAAATAATTCTGAATGATCGTTTTTACCGAGCGAGCTCGCAGTCATTAAAAGTTGGTGAAGGCAGACATTGCACTTTGGGAGAACTCCCAATGACTCTTTTGACTTGTGCAGTGTGGGCAGCACAGTGGTTAGCACCGCAGCCCCTCGGCGCCAGGGATCCAGGTTCGATTCTTGGCTTGGGTCACTGTCTGTGTCGAGTTTGCACATTCTCCCCGCGTCTGTGTGGGTTTTGTCCAGACACTCCAGTTTCCTCCCACAGTCTGAAAGATGTGCTGGTTAGGTGCATTGACCCGAACAAACGCCGGAGTGTGGCGACTAAGGGAATTTCAAATAACTTCATTGCAGTGTTAATGTAAGTCTTACTTGTGACTAATAAATAAAAGCTTTACATTTTACTTGCATATGTAATCACTTTTTGCAAGTTTTCCACACAATATTTGTTACTTAAATGATATGCCTTTGTCCTAGAATCTTAAAATAAATCACAAAAGGTCAGTATGTACGTAAAGCAAGTAATTATGAATGCAAATGGAATGTTGACCTTAATTGCAAGAGGTGGAGCATAAAAGCTTTTCTACAGCTGTACAGGACACTGGTGAGACCTAGGGTATGTGTATAGTAATAGTCACCTCACTTAGGCATATGCTAGCACTGGAAATGGTTCAGCAAAAGTTCACTCTCTGATTCCTGGGATGAAGGAGTTTGTTCCATGAGAAAAGGTTGAGCCTATACTCGGTGGAGTTTCTAAGAAGAGGTAATCTTATTGAAACATACAAGAGTCTGAGGAGGCTTGACAGGCTCAATGTTGAAAGGATGTTCCCTGTTGTGGAGAAATCTGGAACCAGGGAGCACAGTTATGCTGTTAAAAGTAACAACACTGCAAAATGTTTTGTTGTTAGAAATATTTAAATCTAGATGGAATTGTTTTATATGACACATTATCAGAAATAGGGGGAGTAGGCCATTTAGCCCATTGAGCCCGCTCTGCCTTTTGATTTATTATGGTCACATGTATTAACGTACAGTGAAAAGTATTGTTTGCGCGCTATACAGGAAAACGTACCATCCTTAGAGAAGGAAATGAGAGAGCACAGAATGTAGTGTTACAGTCATAGCTAGGGTGTAGAGAAAGATCAACTTAATGCAGGATAAGTCCATTCAAAAGTCTGACAGCAGCAGGGAAGTTGTTCTCGAGTTGGTTGGTACGCAACCTCAGATTTTTGTATCTTCTTCCTGACAGAAGAAGGTGGAAGAAAGAATGCGTGGGGTCCTTACTTATGCTGGTTGCTTTGCTGAGGCAGTGGGAAGTGTAGACAGCGTCTGTGGATGGGAGACTGGTTTGCATGATAGATTGGGCTACGTTCACAACCTTTTGTAGATCCTTGCGGTCTTGGGCAGAGCAGGAGCCAAACCAAACTCTGATACAACCAGAAAGAATGCTTTGTATGGTGCATCTGTTAAAGCTGGTGAGAAACCATATTTTCATGGCTGATTTGATTTTGGTCTTAACTTCAGTTTACCACTCAGCCCCCATCCTCATAGCTCTCAACTCCCTTGTCAATCAGAAATTTGTCTATCTTAATCTTTTGAATATATTCAATGATCCGGCCTCCACTGTTCAGAGAGCGAGAATTCCAACACTAATGATCTCCATCTTAAATGAAAGACCCTTTTTTTTCAGTGTTGTGGAGCTGTTTCCACGCCAGGGAACATCTGTTAAGCATTTACCCAGTCAAGCCTCCTCAGAATTGTATATGTTTCAATAAGATCACCTCTCTTTCTTAGAAAGTCCGAGTATAGGCTCAACCTTTCCTCATGAAACAAACTCCTTCATTCCAGGAACCAGAGAGTCGATCTTTGAACCATTTCCAGTGTCCGTGAGTGCCTTTCTAAGTAAGGCAACTAATACTACACACAATACTCTAGGTCTCACCAATGCCCTGTACAGCTGTAGTAAGACATGCCTTTTTATATATCCCACCCTTCGCAATAAAGGTCAACATTCTATTTAAATTCCTAATTATTTGCTTTATGTACTTGCTGACCTTTTGTGATTCATTTGAAGGTCTTAGGACAAAGACTTATTATCATTTAAGTAACAAATATTGTGTGGAAAACTTCTTTAAAAAATCAATTACATATGCAAGTAAAGTGCTGCACAATTTAAAGAGTTTTTAAATTCACTTTGTTTAAGGGTACAGAGAGCCAAGTTGAGCAAAACAAAGCCAAAAGACAGGGGGTTAAAAGGTGCAAGTCCTTATAAGAAGAATATTTTAATTTTGTCTTGCATTCGTAAATTAGGGCAGCACGGCGGCACAGTGGTTAGCACTGCTGCCGGGGACCTGGGTTCAGTTCTGGCCTTGGGTTACTGTCTATGCGGAGTTTGCACATTCTCCCTGTGTTTGCGTGGGTTTCCTCCGGGTGCTCCAGTTTCCTCCCACAGTCCAAAGATGTGCAGTTTAGGTTGACTGGCCATGCTACATTGACCCTAGTGTCTGGGGGATTAGCAGGGTAAATATGTGGAGTTACAGGAATAGGGCCTGGGTGGGATTGTGATCACTGCAGACTTTGGAAGGCCTAATGGCCTCATTCTGCACTGCAGAGATTCTATGATGACCATGAGAATAATATGTACAGTGTAAGCTTTCCAATCCAGAATGTCTGGGACAAAGTCATTTCAGAATTTTCTGAATTTATAGAGTGATATTAGAATGCTTAACCACAGATTTATGAACTGGAAAACTATGCATGTCAATATTTACCTAAAACAGTCATAAAACATTATAAAGTTGTAACAAAAATTGATTCGCTCATACAGACTGGTGCACCTTCCATGTTTCTGCTCCCAAAGCTGGAGATCTGTAATAAAAACAAATTGCTGGGAAAACTCAGCCAATCTGGCAGCATCTGTGGAGAGAGAAACAGAGTTAATAATTCGAGTCCATTATGACCTCTTCAGAACTGCCTGCTGAGTTTCTCCAGTACTTTCTGTTTTAATTACTGTAGAAACATGTTGCTGGTGTCTTCTCAAAAAATCTGAAAAACTGGTGTTTCTGGCCTGGAGAGTTATAGGTGGCACAGTGGCACATTTCTAGCACTGCTGCCTCTCAGTGCCAGGGACCCAGATTCAATTCCAGCCTTGGGTGACTGGTGTTTGCATGTTCTTCCCATTTCTGTGTGGGTTTCCCCCAGGTGCTCCAGTTTTCTCCCACAGTCCAAAGATTTTTGATTTATTATTGTCACGTGTATACAGTGAAAAGTATTGTTTCTTGCATGCTATACAGGCAAAACATATCGTACGTAGAGAAGGAGAGACTGCAGAATGTAGCTTTACAGTTATAGCTAGGGTATGGGGAAAGATCAAGGTTGGTACATTCAGAAGTCTGATGGTAGCAGGGAAAAAGCTGTTCTTGAGTTGCTTGATATGTGATCTTAGACTTTTGTATCTTTTTCCTGATGGAAGAGAGTATGTGTGGGGTGTGTGGGGTCTTTGATTATGCTGGCTGCTTTTCTGAGGAAGTGGGAAGTGTAGACAGTGTCAATGGGGAGAGGGTGGTTTGAGTGATGGACTGGGCTTCATTTGCGATCCTTTGTAGTTTCTTGTGGTCTTGGACAGAGCAGGACCCATACCTAGCTGTAATACATCTGGAAAGGATGCTTTCTATGGTGCATCTGTAAAAGTTAGTGAGAGTCGTAGCAGACATTTCCTTAGCTTCCTGAGAAAGTAGAGGTAAAGATGTGCTGGTTAGGTAGATTGGCCAGGCTAAATTGCCCCTTTGTGTCCCAAGATGAATAGGTTAGATGGATTAGCCATGTTTAATAGGGATAGGATGCGGTAAGAGGGCCTGATATTCTGTCAGAGTTGGTGCAGACTCGATGGGCCAAATGACCTCTTCCACACTAAGGATTCTGAAGTTAGTGTGCTTATCAAGGTTACTTGAATGATATTGCTATCTGATTTTGGACTGAAAAAAAGATATTAATAGGATAAATACACAGTTCTCTATCCATAACAGGAAAACATGAAGGAAGGTTTGAAGGAATTAAGTGGGTAAAAATAAGACAAAATGTGGAAGAAATTGCATTTATATAGTTTGTTTTTGCCACCCACATCAGTGATATCCTTCACATCTAGTAGATTAATCTTCTGAAATGTTTGAATGAATGCAGCAGTCAATTTTGTTCAGAAAGGTTCCACAAGCAGTAAATTAGATGAATGACTACTTGATGTGCTTGTATTGATTGGTGTTGGTTAAAGTAAGAATGTTAGAACACTGAGAAAAGTCCGTATTCTTAAATCAGATCAATTAAATCCACCTGAATGGACAGAAAGAGCTTTTATTTTGATGTCTCATTCGAGGAACATACAAAGATGTCACTCCCCCTGTTTTGTACTGAAGTGTTGGCAAGACAGTGTTTATAAATAGCAGATAATATTAGAGAGAGAATTAATGCCCTAACTATGTTAGGGGTTGTGGGTTTTAAACAAAGAAAAGGATCTGGTTTGCACACAGATTCAAAATAACAAGGTTTATTGCTGACACTGTCATCTGTACAGTGTACAAAATGGAACAAGGTAGCAGCCTGAGAAGCACCCCAGTGAAACCACCATCAAATAATGTGAATGGCTCTTAATGCAATCATGCAACCACTTAAATATATAATAGTTTCTTCACTTTTACTTTTCTGTAGTAATGCCTTGCTCTCCAGAAATACTTTAATTGGGAAATTCTGTGCTTCCGATTTTTCAAACATACATCAAACATAATATTGCGACATATAAAAATGTTTTTCAGTTTTGCGGGATTATGGTTTTCATATCTTGTTATTTCCACAAAGGTATGCAAAGATTCTCATCCCTACGATGAAGTAGCTCCTGACATGCCAGTATATGCTGTAGTGAATAAAAAGAAGCCGGAAGATGTCCATTATGCTGAAGTTCAGGTGATCCAACATGGATCTCGGCGCACGCTCAAGCAAGTTAAGGCCCGGCAAAAAGAAAACGCAACAGAATATGCAACTATCAGCTTCAAACCCGTGATCAAATATGACAGAAAAAATGGGACTCTGGTATAAGCCTAGACTAAAGTTGTATAGAAAAAATGTTTCTTCTATCTTCTTAAAAGGACATTAATCTAGCAGTTGAAATATACAAAACTGGTTGTCAAAACAATATTTTAGATTTCAGCAAATTAATATATTTTTGCCGCTGTTTATTTGACCTAACGAATAGACAAAAGTTTAAAATACCTCCATTACGACACACTCATAATACTATACCTTTCTGATAGATCATTAGATGAAAATTCTTAAAACAGGTTTCTTATTATGATGTGCCTTTTACACAGCATGTAAGACTTAGAGAAGTTCATCTTTTGGAATGTTTACATTTGTTAAACCATGGCATGACATTTTTTTAAATCTTCAAACCATTTTCCCTGTTGAACACAGTTTATATTTAATAAATACTTAAGCACTTTTAGGCATCTCAAAGGCAGTAATTTAATTGAGAGGTTGCAGCACTATCGTAAACTGAGTGTGAAGATTTTCTACCGTTAGATGTGTTTTGGCTTTCCCCCAATTCCTATCAGCATTGTAATGTAAGAAGATGCTGCTTTCTAGCAATGCTAAGAGTCCTATTTTAAATAGTTTTGGGCAGTCTTGCATTACCTACTGTTAGGTCCATGTCCAGTTTTTGCAACTGCCCACAATTTAGCACTTAATTACTGCTCCAAGTAAAATGATGGATGATCTAAGGAGGAGTGGAGCAACATTTTCCCCCCGATGTTGGGTTTAAAATACATTAGCTGAGACAAGCATTTACACTGTACCTGACCCATACTATACATGAAGTGCTCACCGCTGATTTTAGATACAAAAACAGAAGGCAAAATTCAATTTCTCTTCAAATCAGAACACCATGCTCACTGACATCATTTTCTTTAGGTTGTTCATTGACCTGAGTTAATATTAAATATATGGAATGTTGGCATTCTTTTAAAACCTGAAAATGTCCTATTGTATTCTACATGCACAATGCCAAATGACATTTTATCACACTTCTAGGATGTACACACAATACTTATCAGTGTAGAGTATTATGTTAACATAATGTGGATATATTAAGAGTGGACAAGTTCTGATAAAATGAACCGACATCTGATCTGGAATGAAAGCCTTAAAGTTTTCAGAAAATGAGTTTTAATAACTTTCTTGTTCTTTGTACGTGTGATTGTTTCATTGGGTAGGATATACTTTTCCATCAGGATTCAATATGTGAGTAAGCTACAATGTGCATGAGGATGAATTTGCACTTGATTAGTCCTTATTTGTCAATGCATTATCTGAATATTTGTGCCGTAACCTGTGTTATGAGCACTGCAATGATTGTGTACAGAGATTGTAAATATAGCAATTTTACAAAGTACCAATATTTTATGCTTTTCTGAATGGCTTGGGGCTGGATATTCAAAAGCAACGTGGTGTTGCGACACTGTGGGCATAATTTGAAAATAATGGTTCCGAAGGGCATCTCAGAATCCCAATGCCTCTAGGAGAGTTTTGTATTTTTGAGACAGTCTGTGGTAAGAGAGGGAGTGTGAAATGTGAGCACCAGTTAACAGCAGCTCATTAAAGAGCTCACTAATGGGCATGTCTCTTCAGGTTTGGAACTTTTAAAATTATTTTAGAGTCTGAAAGTGGTGCGCACATGAATTTGGGATTACTGCACACACACCCCTCATCCCCACTTCCTGTAATTATCTCTGCAGCTGCTTGTAGCTTAAATTGGTGGAGCCAACTAGAGTTGGCATGAATGTTGCACCAAATCTTATTGTCTGTGGCTGCTTTCAGCCTCTTGGCCTTCTGAGGATCCCTGCTCCAATCTAGGTAATAGGTTGGTTAGCACTGCTGCCTCATCGTGTCGGGGACCCGGATTCGATTCCCGGCTTGGGTCACTGTCCATGTTGAATTTGCACATTCTCCTTGTGTCTACACGGGTTTCCTCTGGGTGCTCTGTTTTCCTCCCACAATCCAAAGATGTGCAGGTTTGATGGATTGGCCATGCTCAGTTGCTCCTTAGTGTCGGGGGGACTAGCTAGGGTAAATGCATGGGGTTATGGCCTGGGTCAGTGCAAATCTGCTGGGTCGAATGGCTGCCTCCTGCACTGTAAGATTCCATGATTGACTCTCAACATGCCTAGGTAGACTGTACCTGTCTTCTGGAGGCATTCAGTGCCTCTAACTAGGCACGAGCTCACCTTCTACCCATTTAAGCCATTTACATCTAAACATTAACGTCACGGTAACGTTACGGCTTGGGCATGGGCTAGTACCCGGAATTCACACCCAGTGTTTAAAATCTAGTCCCTGGGCTCAAACTTGTAAAGGGTAAAGTTGGTTCAGATGTTTAGACTGGATTATGTGCTTTCTTGATTTATTTTGTACAAATGCTGGAAGATTTTTGCATGTCTGATTTTTACCTCACTTAGTGCCACGGTTGTTACTTCTGTTCTTATATAGATGATTCAGTTTGAAAACAGTGAAATATTGTTTCACACAAATGCCCCAGAATAGTCGAACGCCATGTAGAATATCTATAATGTGCTGGCAAATTGTAAGAATTCTATAAGTTCAATGATAAAAGTAGTTTAAGGACAAAAGCATTTTATTTATTTATTACAAACTTTGTGTGAAATCACACTTGATATACATCTCCCATTGCTCAAAATGAACCTCGTTACCTGAAAATTAATTTAGATTTTACACCTCGACTTCCCATAGCATTTTACACGACCAGTGTAATTAATATAGCCAGGGTAGCAACACCCCACCAAACAATTTGACAGGGTAGATACAGGGTTTGATTCCACCCCCAGCCCCACCCCACAAGCAGGGGAATTGAGAACACAAGGACAGTCTCAGGATAAGAGGTCAATCACTTAGCACTGAGATGAAAATAAATTTCTTCAATCAAAGGGTTGTGAATATTTGGAATTTGTTGTGCAGCAAGCGCTGAGTATGTTTGAGGCTGAGATAGATTTTGATCTTTGGAAATTAAGGCATATGGGCATCATGGGAAAGTGGAGTTCAAGCTGAAGATCAGCCATAAGGTGATGGCCTGGTGGTATTATCGCTCATCTATTAAAAGAGAAACTGGGCTAATGTTTTGGGGGGCCTAGGTTTGAATCTCTCCATGACAGATGGTGGAATTTGAACTCAAAAAAATCTGGAATTAAGAATTTACTGCTGCCTATGAAACCATTGTTGATTGTCAGAAAAACCCAGCGGCTTCACTAATGTCCTTTAGAGAAGGAAATCCGTCCTTAGCTGGTCTAGCTACACGTAAAGCCACAACAATGTAGTTGATTCAACTGCCTTCAGGCAACTAGGGATGGGCAATAAATGCTGGCCAGCCAGTGCCACCCATGTCCCATGAATGAATAAAAAATGATTTGTATTGAATGGCAGGGCAAGCAATGATAGGCCATATGGTTTACTCCTGCTTTTGTTTATGTTATGTGAAAGCAATTAAGACTTACTCCATTATTCTTCTTTTGAGTAAATGCCATGGGATTTTTTACAGCTGTAGCTTAATACCTCATCTGAAAGACAGCAGTTGCCAACAATGCAGCATTCTCTCAATGATCCCAAAAGGATTGTAAGATTCACTGATGCTCTCCCAATTCCTTAGTGTAACCTAGCAGACCCCTCCCAGTTGCAAGTACCACCAATTCCTGAAGGAAATTTAAAAATCAAAGTGGGTGGTGTTGGGAAAATCTGTTCAAGGACTGTCTGCATACCTGTCATTTTGGCCTGGGTAAGGAAGGGAGACTCTTGAAATTTTTAGCTGGTAAATGCATACTGGAAGTGGATCATCACTTAACCATTCATGGATTGAATTACACTGGTCTTAGAGGAAGTATATTCATCAGAATTGTACAATCTTAAGTTGCAAAAAATATAAATAAATCACAATTCTAAAACAAAGGAAGAATTTACATTTACAAAATACCTTTTACATCCTCTGCAAATACCAGAGTACTTCACAACCAATATGTTTTGTTTAAGTCTTGTCATGGCTATATCAGTTTAATTTGCATCATAGCGAGGATTAGGTAAATATCAGAAAATGCCATCTTTAATTTTCTGTCTTTATTCTTCAGGTGAAGGAACATAATGAAGCGACTTTAAGAAATAACTTGCTACCATTTTGTGACAGTACATCAAAAAAACTTAGAATAATATAGCACAGAGGGATTTTTCTTTAACTGTCAACAAGCAGGCCTCTTCCCAGAAATTACCTGAACTTTATGGTCCTTTAGGTAGATCTAGCTGACTTTTACAATCAGTTTGACAGAGAAAAAAACTGGAAAGGCCACTTGTTGGAAGTCACAGAAAAAAAACTTCATTTGCTGCAGGTTCACAAATTAAGTTGTTGTTGTGGGGAAGAAACCAAGAGGCTCCCCTCACTGGTTCTCTCTCTGCTTTGCTTAAAAGTATGTGCAACTATCAATCGGTAGCCAGAGAATCTTCCTCTAAGTGTAACTGGTCTGCATTTGGACCTGCAAAGCTGAAACCAGCGGTGACAATTCCCAATATCCACCCTTCACAGGAGGCTAAGTCAACAACAATCGAGAGTTTGTGAACTTTATCCTTCAGTTTATGATACCATCCTTTAAAGACCCTATTTGGTGTGTGTGCGCGCTGGGGGTGAACTCTTTGGAAAGAAAGTTATATTTCCCAATGTGTTAATCAATACCTGCAATTTTTAAAGTTTTGTTAATAATAAACATATTGAGTTTACTGAAAAAACTTGGTTGAAGATTTCTATTTTGGGACCAGAGAAGGTAAACAATTGGCCATTTTGCTGAGTAAATTGGACTTCTAAACTATTGCTACAACCTGCAGAGTAGTGGGGCTAGATAATACACACACTGCTCCCATTCTGGTTGTAATAGTTCTTTCTACCAAAATTAATCACCTTGTATCTTTATGTATTGAACTGCTACCTGTCTGTCCATTCTACCAACTTGTCCATGTCCCTTTGAAATTCTATACCATTTGTCCTGCCGGCAAATGTATGTCCACTTCCATCTAGAAGTCACTCACAATCCTGACTTGGAAATAAATTGCTGTTCCTTCACAGTCACTGGGTTAAAATCCTGGAATGGCTTCCCTGTGGCATTGTGGGTTAACACAGAGCAGATGGACTGCAGTGACTCAAGAAGATAGCTCCCCACCATTTTCAAGGGCAACTACGGAGAGGTAATAAATGCTGGTCAGACAGCGACACCTGTGTCCCACAAATGAATAAAAAAAAAATTGGAGGCACATTTGTTAAGACGTGGACAATGTTGAGGCTTGTCCTGTTAAGTGGTACATAACATTTATAGAGCATAGGCACCAGGCAACCACCATCTGTAATGGGAGAAAACCTACCCTGGAAGGGGTGAAACCATGATCAGGCAGGACTTAGGAACTATAACCAACTTCAGAGCATATCCTGTTTAGTCTGTTTGACTACTTCAGAACCCCTCTCTCCATGGGTTGTCTTCCAGTGGTGGTCTCTTATCATACATAGTGTTGGTGGCTTTCAGTAGTTGCTTGTTGAGGTGATGGTTGCAACCAGTCAAGTCCCACAGTAGAGGGTACATTAACACCATTCGGATCAGTGAAAGATGGCAAAGGAGATGTACCTTTTGACCATTTCTCCTTGCTAAGGTCCTTGTGGATAGCTGTGGAGTTGAAGCTGCAAACTTCTGTCTGCGGGTCAACAACCAGGGACATTTTTTTTACATGAATTTCAAGGATGCAAGTTCTGGCATCAGGTTCCTGAAAATGCTTGAGGAGAAGAGACTTGTTACACCTGAAAATACTAAGCAGAACTTCTCTTTACTCTGTCATCTCAACGAGACCACGTTTGTACGTGTACATTTACAACTCTTATTTTCCAGTTGCAGACCTACTCACTTTTCTTGCCAGGTACATTGATGAGGTTGGTAATTGTTTGGAGATCAGGAACTCCATGAGATTCTGGACAGGCAGACATCAGTGCAGATTCAAGGTCAGGTCAAGATGACAGTTAAGTTTGACAGTCAGGGAGTGATCTTCCATCTTCCCTCCAACTTTGCAATTGGGGGAGACCTATGCTGGCCGGTCCAACATTTGTCATTCCTGTGTAAAATCTGGCCACGTAACAGGGGAACATGGAAGCTGAATGTGAAGCTGTTGATCCCAGAGAACCTCCAGGAACTGAAGAAGGATTACAAAGGTTGGAGAACTGTGAAACCTCTCTTTGTTACCTCCCACCAAAGTGATGGCGATTCAAAAGGAGGACATCAGGAGGTTTTTCATCCTCGTAAATGTTCAGAAGGAGAGCACGCGAGATGGTGGGAAATGTCCCGACTCCAGAAAAGTATGCAAAATCTGCTCTAATTGCAGTCGCTGAGGGTCGATATCAAGTAAGATCTCCAAGGAGGTGAAGAGCCAGCAAGCCTTGCTCTTTGCCGGTGACGCTTCCAAGATCATCATCTAGTTCAGTCTGCACTATAAAAAGGTACACAAGAGAGACCTCTGATCAGCAGCCTGAGGAAGATGGTGGTTCAGTAAAGTCAGCGCGGTCTGACATTTTGAGGATTAGCAAATCCTTCTATGCCAGACTGAAGCCCACAGAGCACGGCCTCCCAGTTTAGCCTGCTCTATATCAGAGCTCTTACAGGACAACGAACGAGATAGCCTGGACAACCACTAATCCTGAGTGAGTTGATTAAGGCCCTCGATTCCTTTGAAAAGAAAAAAAACTCCCAGAAGCAACAGCTTACTGGCTGAGTTGTATTCTGCTGTGGGGCTAGATCAGCACAGACTTGCTGGAAGTGTACGAGAGTATGTTTCTGGTTAGGAGCATGTCAGAATCCATGAGGAAAGGCATCATTCCCCTTATCTACAAGTGGAATGGGGAGGAAAAAGAAATTAGCGACCCATTTCACTGCTGAATGTGGATTACAAAATTTTGTCCAAGGTCATCGCCAAATGGGTCAGGTCTGCTCTGGAGTTGATAGTGCATCCTGACCAGAGCTACTCTGTCCCAGCAGGAAGATCTCTGATAGGCAGTCGTATCCCTGAGTAGCGTGAAGCTACATGCAGGACTGGGGTGTGGACACCTGTCTCATCAGCCTAGACCAGAAGAAGATAGAGTATCACACACCTACGTGTTGGATGTGCTCTCAAAATTGGGGTTTGGGGAGAGAATCCGCAATTGGATCCAAATGCTCTATGCAAACATCAGTAACGCAGTTTCAATCAATGGGTGGGAATCAGAAAGTTTTGCAATCAAACCTGGCATCAGGCAGGGATGCCCTCTCTCTCCCCTCCAGTTTGTGTATTGTATAGAACCTTTTGCTGAGTCCATCAGGAAGGATTTGAACGATAATTCCAGGCAGCAGAGGCACTCAAGTCAAAGTCTCCCTTTACATGGATGACTTCACTGTCTTTTGCTCAGATCTGTTGTCGGTGCACAGACTGATCAACATCTGTGATCAGCCTTGGCCGTCAAGATAAATCATGGCAAGAGTGAGATCATGTCCTTTGGGAACTGGATGAATCAACCTTAGTCCCCTTTACTGTCAAGTCAGATGGCCTGAGGGTGCTGGGGACATGGTTTGGAGGGACCAGGGCATGCATTAGAAACTGGAGGGAACGAGTAGCTATAATGAACGAAAAGCTGTGGCTGTGGGAGTGACACTCCCTCTCCACTGCAGGCAAGAACCTGGTCATCAGGTGTGAGGTATTCTGTTGCTGCATGTGGTACAGATTGGCCCATTCCCCACTCCTATGCTGTGGAAATCTCCTGAGCCATTTTCTGCTGCATCAGAGGGCAAAAAGGACAAAAAACATACATTGCCCTATTGCTGATGGCCACTTCAGTGTGTGGCCGCATCAAGTTGTGCACAGATCCTTGGTATGCAAGCACCATGCGTCACTACATACTGAGGTTCTACCTGTTCCCAGTGTTGTGAAGGATGCGTCAGCCAAGCTGTCTCGGAATGTTCCAAGTACTTGGACCATGATATACCACCTGTCCTTCATGTAAAAATTTATGCGGAAAAAATACCTTTGACTGCAAATCTGTCAGGCAATGGTCTGCACGTAAAGTCCTAGGGGGCCTATGGGAAAAGGAGGTGGTGCATCCTGTCAGATAGTTCCCTGAGCAGACTGTCAGAGTCACCTGGCAGAATGCCTCATCACCAAAACTTTCAAATAAGCACCAAAACCGAACTTGGCTGGTGGTGAGAAAGCCTCCACACAGCAGATCCTTCCTACATGCCTGGCGTATCATCCCATCTGCACGTTGCCCTCAAGGTGACTGTGGTGGGGTAGAGACTGTTATCCACCTCCTAACGGAATGTGCCTTTGCAAAGAAGATCTGGAGAAAGAGTTTTTAAAACAACTCTGTGGCACAGGACTCTGTGCTCCAAGGGCTGTTCAAGACAAACATCAGGTGTTGCTGGAGGATCATCAACTCAGTAAGATACTCTTTTGGTCTGTCAGAAACCTGTGGTCTTCCAGTACAAGGAGTCATCCCCGACTCAGTGTTGCTGGCTGGCACATTCCAACGCCCAGAACTACATGCCGAGGGCCGCACTAAAGCTTGGAGCAGCTGATGCAGAGGTGCAATGGGGAAGGTCACTAAGACCTTTCAACCACAGTGAACCATGAGGAGCAGAACCTCTGTGGGTTGAATGACTCATTGAATGCACACAGTGAATACTACATGCATCTCAGTTGTACTGAAACACAGTGGAACGCAACTTGTTCTACATGGACAACCTTTAAATTAACTTTGCAATATTTGTAAGACCATTGTAAAATGTCTCAAACATCTCAATGTTACTTGATGTATGTAAAGAACCTCAATACTATTGCTTTTTGTGTGATGGTCATTCTGGAATGTTTGTAATGGTCTCATGGATTTAAGCATATTTTTGGAAAAAAGAATCTAACCAACTTCCCTTGACAATCAAGGGCATTCCCAACACAGAATCCCCTATCAACAACTTTGGGAGGAGGTTATCACTGACCAGAAACTAACTGGACCATCTAGATAAATACAGTGGCTGCAACAGTAGGTAAGAGTCTGGCAATTCTGCAGCAAGTAACTCACCTCCCAACATCTTATCACCCACAAGGCACAGGTCAGATCAAATACTTTCTACTTGCCTGGATGAGTTCAGCTCTCAACATTAAAGTTGTTCAACATCATTCAGGACAAAGAAGTTCACTTGATTAGTGCCCCATCCACCACCTTAAACATCATCTCCCTCTGCCAGGATGGAGGAGCGTGGACTATTAAGATTCTAGAATAGGTTTTTAAATGGCCACAATCGGACCTGTGGACTCACTGCTCAAAATAGAGGCAAGTGAAGTGGATAATTCTGCAAGGAGCTGCTCCACAAATCACCAGTAAGCCCATGATGGGGCTGAGCTGTGCTGGAATGGTGCTGATCTCGGGGGTAGAACCTGACTTTCCTCTCTGCCGTCACCTCCCACTTTTGGCCCCACGGCCCACATGATGCCACTACTTCTGACATCATGAAGCTGGTGACCACTAATCAGGGACAAACTCAGCCACATTCCCACTGAAGACCAATCAGGGCCTGGTAGTGCAATTTAAACACACCAATGAGATTAAGACTAATGAATCACAGGTATATGAACTAAGCTCACGAACAGCTCTCTCTCTCGCCTTGAGAACAGCTAAAGAAATGTAACTGTGCCGCACCTTTGAATGCTGAATTAAGCCATTGAAATTTAACAACCGGATTCAGGCTGTTAGATCTCTTCATTTCCACTGAGTCAGTCAATCAGCAGCAAAAATGGGAGAGAAACATTCTGTGATTGGAGGAGCACCAAACTATATGAAGCGATTGACTTAATTTAGCCAGAGGCTGAACATCAGCAGCAGTGGTGAGTCTGCCAGGAATAAAGGGAGGAGGTGGAAAGAGAGACTACTTATTGGGGGGAGCAGACAGCCCCTAAAAGGAGTCAAGATGGCAGAGAGGTGGTTACAGCTGGATCGTTAGAGAGGATAGGGAGAAAGTGTATATAGCTGCCCTGAACCCCTCTATGTTTTAATCTCCAAACCATCCAGGCTTGAGCAAGTGTGAGTGAGCAGTCAATGAATCAATTCCTTCCCAACAGCACTGTAGGTGTACCTACACCCACTGGGTTGCAGCGGTTCAAGAGGATGACTCTTGAAATACCTCCTCAAGGACAATTAAGGATGGTTAAATTTGTAGTAGTGAACAAAAAATTGGTCTTGTCAGCAACACTCATATCCCATGAATGGATAAACAAAATAATTCAAAGTGAGTTTAAGCCATTTAATTTCTGCATTTCGTGAAAAGAAGAAAAGGGGCACTCAGTATGGACAGTATGGATAACTTGGGCCGAAGGGCCTGTTTCCATGCTGTAAATCACTATGACTCTATCCCATGCAGTGTTAACTCAGCATTATTACATTTTCAACAAAACTTGGTACATGTGATATGGCTCAAGAAAGAACTAATTAAATCTCGGCAAAGATCTCCTTCTCGACTGTCTACCTAACTCTCTATATTCTCTTTTCATGACCCCTTCGCTTTTCCTACCTATGTCAGCAGAACCAATACGTACCACGACCTCTGGCTCCTCTCCCTCTCACTTCAGGATTTCTGGGACACGACCAGAAACATCCCGGATCCCGGCACCAGGGAGGCAAACTACCATCCGAGATTCCTGTCTGTTTCCACAAAATCGCCTGACCCACCCCCTCACTATAGGGTCCCCGATTAATAATGCCTTCCTCCTTCTTTCCTTACCCTTCTGAGCTACAGGGCTAGACTCTGCGCCAGAGAAACAGCCACTGCTGCTTCCACCAAGTGAGCTGTCCCCCCCAGAAGTACTCAAACAGGAGTACTTATTGTGAAGGGGCACTTCCACCAGGGTGCTCTCTAACACCTGAGCTTTCCCCTTCCTGACCGTGACCCACTTGCCTGCCTCCCGTGGCCCCGGTGTGACCACCTGCTGGTAACTCCTGTCTCTCACCTCCTCATTTTCCCTGGCCAGACGAAGGTCCTCGAGCTGCAGTGCCAGTTCCTTAACGCGGTCCCTTAAGAACCGCAGCTCAACGCACCCGGCACAGAAATGGACGTCCGGGAGGCCAAGAGCCTCCAGGACCTCCCACATCCGACAATGAGAGCAACAGACTGGCCCCACACTCATAATTCCCCTTTTCTTCAAGGAACACAGAAAAAGTAATTAAGAATTAAACCTACTGTGCCTTGCCTGTTTCTGCCTAAGCCCATTGAGCCAAAGCCCTTCAGCTCTCACTCTGCTACCTGCTGTATAGTGCAGCCTCCTTTTTAAACCTCATGCGCTAAAAAAAACAACTTCCCAGCTCACCCGGCTGCCCACTTCCGTTTTTCAGTTAAAGTAACTTGTGAAAAGAAAAAACCCGTGAAAAACTAAAAGGATAGTCAATCGCTTACCTTCACACTCCAGCCACAAATCGATCCTCTTCTCAGCTTGTTCCAACGAACAATGCTCAGTTCTGGTCACCTCATTACAGGAAGGATGTGGGAGACATTGAAAAGGTGCAGAGGAGATTTACAAGGATGTTGCCTAGATTGGGTGGTATGCCTTACGAGGATAGATTGACAAGAGCTCGGTCTTTTCTCCTTGGAGAGACGAAGGATGAGAGGTGATCTGATAGAAGTGTATAAGATGTTGAGAGGTATTCTTAGAGGCCTTTGCCCAGGGCTGAAATGGCTGCCACGAGAGGACACAGGTTTAGGGTGCTAGGGAGTAGGTACAGAGGAGATGTCAGGGGTAAGTTTTTCCACTCAGAGGGTGGTGGGTGCGTGGAATCGGCTGCCGTCAGTGGCGGTGGAAGCAGATTCAATAGGGTCTTTTAAGGGACTTCCGGATGAGTACGTGGGACTTAGTAGGATTGAGGGTTATAGGTAAGCCTAGTAGGTAGAGATACGATTGGTGCAACTTGTGGGCCGAAGCGCCTGTTTGTGCTGTAGTTTTTCTATGTTGTAAGATCTGACCTGGATCTTGGAACTTTTTAACAAACTCATTGAAATCGACAGATGGAAAAATTAACTTCATTTGATTATAAAAGTTATTTTATTTAGAATGTTGCTGATTATTCATCAAGGAAGTACAGGTCCTAGACCCTCGCAATGCTCTGCTTAGGGCTGAAAAAAAAATCAATGAGGATCATTTCCTAATTGGCAAAAATGGGAAGTTAGTAATAGGATAAAATTAAGTTATCAGGGCATTAGTGTATCCTACTTCCTTGCCGACCTGGTGTTGAACCACTGGCTGCGATTTAATTGTTTTTAAGGGTCGAATTTTATCAATGCACTTTTACTATGACGTAATGCACACCCGACCAGGAAATTTTTGACCATGGGAAGATCAGTTGGGAACATACTCTGCAGGTGATGTAATTCGGTTAATGAAACTGTCGGGCACATTTCAGGATGTTGTCCCTACTTCAAAAACATCAGAATCTTTAGACAAAGTTTCATTAATACCGAAAGATTTCACCTTAAAAACACCATTTTAAGATCTTTTTGGAACCTCATAAAATAACGAACAAACAACTTTTTAAACCAGATATCTTAATATGTAAGGAAAGTAAGGTGGGCAGTGGTTGATGTGACCATCCGATTTGAAGATGATAATGGTTCCCTGAAAAGAGCTTGGGAAGAAAAAGTAGAAAAATATAACCATCTTACCGAAGACATCGCAGATTTGATCAGATGCTCGGGTGTAAAGTTCTTCAGATTTGCTATGGGTGTTAGAGACAAGCGGCACAAACAAAATGATCAAATATAACGAAGTTCCTCGGAAGTTAGGAATTTTAAGATCTTTGCAGGACACTATGTCTGGTAACTCTGTTTAAAACCACTTTTAAATTATATGCATATTTTATCATGGTTTTTCTTTTTAAACATTTTGTTTTATATATTTAATAATAAAACTGCAAATATAGTTCATATATTGAAAGCAGCTCTTCCTTTAGCTTTTCCCTGACTGGTTGATTGTTTGTTAACTGTACAGCTGAAAAATAAATTTTAAGAGCTTCCATCTCACTGAGGGGACTTCAGGTCAATCCACATCCAACAACCTGCTTCGAAAGCTGTCGAAACGTGAGCAAAGTTGTGGCAAATTCCACCACAGCAGCTGAAAAAATCCGCACCATGCTAAAATAATCAGCAACATTCCAAACAAAATAACCTATAATATCCAAATAAAATTAATTTTCCCATCTGCCGATGTTAATGCATTAATTAGAAAGTTCTAAGACCCAGATCAGACGTTTGCCAAAAATTAATCAGTTCTTTGAGCCGCACCACATGCACCAAGTCCTGTTGAAATTTGTCCATGAAATTTTGAGATGTATTGTTTGCAGACAAATGGACTAACGAAAAGGGGTAAAAACATTATCGCTGCCTATCTTCAGTTGCAGAGCCAATTAATTATAAATACAATTTAATTTACAACCAGACAAACTAGTATTTTCTACTGTGAGCATTTGCTCGAGTTCAACTACCATAAAACAATATGCCAAAGCCACTATTTGGTTTACCAATGTATTCATCAATTAAAGCCTAATAAAACAATTAATTATATTTCTAGCAGGTAACTTCTCAGCCTTCTCTTTCCTAGAGTAAAGAACCCAAGCCTATTTAAAATTTCCTGATTGGTAAAACTTTTCAATTTTTAAAAATCCCTGTAAAGCTACCTTTGCCAGTATCTCTTATGCTTTTATATTAGAGAACAGAACTACATATAGTAAAGCATGCTTTATAAAAGGTTCTACACAAATTTGAAATAACTTCTTTGCTGTTTAATATTATCCCTCTAGAAATTAATTCCAGTTGCATTTTTATGGCCTTGTTACATTTTTAATAGTTTGTGAACCCTGTATCGCTTTACTCCTTTACCTCATTTAGACTTATTTTTCAACATCTTGTGATTTCTATTATCAATCTTAAACTTAAAAGTAACTTAATTAGAAGTTTGAGAGCACAAGTTCCACATCAGAACTACAGTGCACAAATCAAGGATGACACTCCAGTTCAGGTGGAATGCTCCAGTCAGAGATGCCATCTGTCCTCTCAGGTGAATGCAAAACATCACTTGGCACCGAATGAAGAGAAAGGGAGAGCCCCTCATTTCCTGGCTAACATCAATCAACATTAGAGATAATTTGGATATTACCACATTGTTGGTTGTGGAATCTATCTTATGGGGGATTGCAGGGTCCATAAGTCAGTTATTGAATTACGTACCAAGTTCTGTTGAAATTGTCCATGAAATTTTGAGATGTATCATTTGCAGACAAACGGACTAATGAACAGGGGTAAAAACATTATTGCTGTCTATCTTTTCTTTTCCCCATTTAAAAGTTACTCACCTCAGGGAATCGACCTCATTGTTCCTTGGGAGCACTGAAGAGAAGCAGCGATTTGTAAGAGGAGAGCTTGAGGGTGAGTTAAAGCAATTCTTAAAGCTAACTTTGCTAGGTTTTTTAAAAATTTTATACCAGAAACAGGAAGCAGAAGCAGTTTGCAAAGAGACTTGGGTAGCTTTTTCCCCCCTATACTCTACCCTCCCGCCTCCTCTAACCTAAAGAAAAAAGAGGGGCTCGGAGTGATAACAGGTAAGTTTGTTTTTGTTTTTTGTGTGAGCTGTAAAGGGCTTTGGCTCACAGGGCCTAAGCGAAAAGGGTGTGGCAAGGTAAGTTTATAAGTTTCTATTACTTTTTTCTCTGTATTTCTAAAAAGGGCAAGTATGAGTGTGAGGCAGTATGTTGTTACCAATGCAATATGTGGGAGGTCCTGGAGGCTCCTGGTCTCCCAGACATCCATATCTGTGCTCGGTTTGTGGAGCTGCAGTCCCTAAGTGACCAGGTTAAGGAACTGGAACTGGAACTGCAGCTCGAGGATCTTTGTCTCATTAGAGAGAATGAGGAGGTAACTGACAGGAGCTACCGGCAAGTGGTCACGCCGGGGCAACAGGAAGAAGGCAAGTGGGTAACAGTTAGGAAGGGGAAAGCTCATGTGATGGAGAGCATGCTGGTGGATGACCCCCTTCAAAATAAGTACTCCTGTCTGAGTACTGCTGGGGGGGCAGCTCACCTGGGGGAGGAAGCGGTGGCCAGATCTCTGGAGCTGAGCCTGACCCAGTACTTCAAAAAAAGTAAGAAAAAGAGCAGCAAGGTAGTGTTAATAGGGGACTCCATAGGGAGGGGATCAAACAGGTGTTTTTGCAGACGCAGACAGGAGTTGCGGATGGTGGTTTGCCTCCCTGGAGCTGGGATCTGGGATGTCTCTGGATGCATCCCAGACATCCCGAAAAGGGGAGGGTGAGGAGCCAGAGGTTGTGGTTCATATAGGTACTGCTGACATAGGCAGGAAGAGGGAAGTGGTCATGAAAAGGGATTATAGGGAATTAGGTAGACAGCTGAGAAAGAGGAACGCAAATGGTATAATCTCAGGATTGCTGCCCGCGCCACGCGAGTGAGAGAGCAGGAATGGAATGAGGTGGAGGGTGAATGCGTGGCTGGGGCACTGGAGCAGGGGGCAGGGATTCTGGTTCCTGGATCATTGGGACCTCTTTTAGGGGCAGATGTGACCTGTTCAGTAAGGATGGGTGGCACTTGAATCTCAGGGGGACCAATACCTTGGCGGAAGATTGGCTAGGGCTACTGGGGGGGCAGGAATAGAGATGAGGAGACTGAGACGAGGAGGTTAGCTCCCAGGTAGAGAAGAACTGTAGATAGTATGAGAGGGAGGTTAGACGGGTAATGGGGAAGGGAAGTGCCCAGAATGAGGGTCTGAGGTGTGTCTATTTTAATGCCAGGAGTGTAGTGAACAAAGTAGATGAGCTTAGGGTGTGGATTGCTGCTTGGGAATGTGATGTGGTGGCCATTACAGAAACTTGGATGTCTCAGGGACAGGACTGGGTACTTCAGGTGTCAGGATTCAGATGCTTCAGGAAGGGGGGCAAAAGAGGTGGCGGAGTGGCACTGTTGATCAGGGACAGTGTCATGGCTGCAGAGAAGGTGGATGCCGTGGAGGGATTGTCTATGGAGTCTCTGTGGGTGGAAGTTAGGAACAGCAAAGGGTCAATAACTTTGCTGGGTGTTTTCTATAGGCCGCCCAATAGTGACAGGGAAGTTGAGGTGCAAATAGGGAAACAGATCCTAAAGAGATGTAGTAATAGCAGAGTTGTCGTGATGGGAGACTTTAATTTCCCAAACATCGACTGGCATATCCCTAGGGTAAGGGGTTTGGATGGGGAGGAGTTTGTTAGGTGTGTTCAGGAGGGTTTCCTGACACAGCACGTGGATAAGCCTACGAGAGGAGAGGCTGTACTTGACCTGGTGCTGGCTAATGAACCAGGACAGGTGACGGATCACTCGGTGGGAGAGCATCTCGGGGATGGAGATCATAATTCTATCTCCTTCACGACAGCATTGGAAAGAGATAGGATCAGGCAGGCTAAGAAGGTGTTTGTCTGGAGTAAGGGGAAAATATGATGACATCAGGCAGACAATTGGACGAGTAAACTGGATGGAGGTGTTCTTGGGGAAAAGTACTGAAGGAAGGTGGCGGATTTTCAAGGAATGTTTGACTGGAGCTCTGCACGACAACGTTCTGATGAGACAAGGAGGTTTTGGTAGGTTGCGGGAGCCGTGGTGCACGAAGGTTGTGGTGAATCTGGTCAGGAAGAAAAGAAAGGCGTATAGAAAGGTTAAGGATCTAGAGGAGTATAAGGCTTGTAGAAAGGAGGTTAAAAAGGAAATTAGGAGAGCCAGAAGGGGACATGAAAAGGCCTTGGCGGGTAAGATTAAGGAGAATCCCAAGGTGTTCTACAAATATGTGAAGAGTAAAGGGATAAGAGAAAGGATAGGACCTTTAAAAGGTGAAGGGGGTAAAGTCTGTGTGGAACCGGAAGAAATGGCAGAGGTACTTAATGAGTACTTTGCCTCGGTATTCACGGTGGAAAGTGATCTGGGAGGTTGTATTACAGGTTTGCGGCAGACTGAAAAGATTGAGTTTGTGGATGTTAAGAAAGAGGATGTGTTGGAACTTTTAAATTCTATCAAGATAGATAAGTCGCCAGGGCCGGATGGGACGTACCCCAGGTTACTGTGGGAGGTAAGGGAAGTGATTGCAGAGCCCCTGGTGATGATCTTTGCAACATCGATGGAGATGGGAGGCTTGCGGATGTGGTTCCTATTTTCAAGAAAGGGAACAGGGATAGCCTGGGAAATTACCAACCGGTGAGTCTGACCTCAGTGGTTGATAAGTTGATGGAGCGGATTCTGAGGGACAAGATTTATGAGCGTTTAGAATGATCAGGAATAGTCAGCACGGCATTGTCAAGGGCAAGTCGTGCCTTACGAGCCTAGATGAGTTCTTTGAAAACGTGACTGAACAGATTGATGAAGGAAGAGTGGTTGACGTGGTTTACATGGACTTCAGCAAGGCATTTGATAAGGTCCCCCAAGCAAGACTTCTTGAGAAGGTGAGGGGACATGGAATCCAAGGGGCTTTGGCCTTGTGGATCCAGAACTGGCTTGCCTGCAGAAAGCAGAGAGTGGTTGTGGATGGGTCTTTTTCTGCATGGAGGTCGGTCACCAGTGGAGTGCCCCAGGGATCTGTTCTAGGACCCTTGCTGTTTGTCACTTTCATAAATGACCTGGATGAGGAAGTGGAGGGATGGGTTAGTAAGTTCACTGATGATACGAAGGTTGGTGGTGTTGTGGATAGTCTGGAGGGATGTCAGAAGTTGCAGTGTGACATAGATAGGATGCAAGACTGGGCGGAGAAGTGGCAGATGGACTTCAACACGGATAAATGTGTAGTGGTCCATTTTGGCAGGACCAACGGGATGCAGGAGTACAATATCAAGGGTAGGAGTCTTAGCTGTGTTGAAGAGCAGAAGGATCTTGGGGTCCGGGTCCATTGGACTCTTAAATCAGCCTCACAGGTGGAGGATGTGGTCAAGAAGGCTTATGGTGTACTGGCCTTCATTAATCGAGGGATTGAGCTTAGGAATCAGGAGGTAATGCTGCAATTTTATAAGACCCTTGTCAGACCCCACTTGGGAGTACTGTGCGCAGTTCTGGTTGCCTCACTACAGGAAGGGTGTGGAAGCTATTGAGAGGGTGCAGAGGAGATTTACAAGGATGTTGCCTGGATTGGGAGGCATGCCTTATGAAGAAAGGTTGAGGGAGCTAGGTCTCTTCTCCCTGGAGAGATGAAGGTTGAGAAGCAACCTGATAGAGCTTTATAAAATGTTGAGAGGAATACAGGGTGGATTCTCAGAGGCCGTTTCCCAGGGCTGAAATGGTCGCTACGAGAGGACACAGGTTTAAGGTGCTGGGAAGCAAGTACAGAGGAGATGTTAGGGGAAAGTTTTTCACTTAGAGGATGGTGAGTGAGTGGAATCGGCTGCCGGTGGTGGTGATAGAGGTGAACTCGCTGGGGTCTTTTAAAAGACTTCTGGATGAGTATATGGGATCTAATGGGATTGGAGTTACAGATAGTTCTATGGCTTGGTAGGTATAGATGTGATCGGCGCAATTTGTGGGCCGAAGGGCCTGTTTGTGCTGTAGTGTTCTATGTTCAGATATCTTGTCCAACGAATGAGGAAGAAATTCCAGGCAGATTTAGAAATTTAAAAATTATAAGAATGCCACCTGGTGGTGAGAACAAAAAATGAAGGTGATCAAAGAAAAACCAAAATCTAAAAATTTTAGATTGATGGTACCTGTAGGGACTAAAGTACAAAGATCACATGGGGGCAGAGAGAGATCTTCAGTACCAGAGGAAATACCTCTTTCATCAGCTGATAAAGAAATGATAACCAACGCTCTGAGGACATTTAAAAAAAAAATCAAAAATTCAGCCTTTTGGGAAAACATGAATGAGGTGAGGAGCAGACATCACTTAACATTAGATGACGTGAGTGTATTTATTAAGGAAAAGTTACCGGGACCAATTTAGGATGTGTTACCCAATGCATTAAAAGACCAAGAATGGATTACTGAAGGGGGAATAAGTGATAACACAAAATACAATAATTACAATTGCGCATTAAGAGATGGAATTGCAAACTGAGTCAGAGTGACAATAATAAAACAGACAGGAGAAACAGTAAAAAGAGTATGCCGAAAGAAAGTACAAGGTTTACACAGACAATGGTGGGATAGGTGATCCATTTTGTGACAACAGGATATTCTTACAAAATGCCAGTAGATGGATTTAGTCCAGAACTGATTCACGTAATCAGAATGGGAATACCAATAGGAGACACATATAGACAGATATTGACTTGGGCAATGAGAACTGAAGAATTTCAAAAGAAGGATGCAGAGAAGGAAGGAAAGGCACTCACACATGCGAAACAGCAAGTTTCAAACAATCCTTATGACAGCAAAAGTTGTTTAATCTGCAGGGAGAGAGCACACTTAGAAAGAGAATGTACAAATAAACCAGGGAGACAGGAGACAGTGACAACTGGTAAAATGGGTTATAATAGGGCTAACTGCTGGTCAAAAGGGAGGAGACAGCGAAGGACAAAGTGGATACAGTTAGAAAGGTCATGACACCAAAAGTAATGGCGACCACCACAACACACACACACACACACACACGAGACAGCAACAATACTATTATCATAGAGGAGATTTGAAAGCGGGTATACCCACAATGACTAGTAGCGCCCCTAGTATCAGCAAATGAGACATTGTTGATTGGTAGCTTGGAGATAACTAAATTGTATAATTGATTAAATTTCTGGCACGGAAATGGAGATCTATGGAGGCAACTCAAGGTGCTGTTGCATCACCGGATCCCCCTTTGGCCAAAGTATTGTGTTTGTCTGTTGTATGTTTTCTGTACTTTGAATTGTGTGTGTTTTTATAACAAAACTAGTTTTGAAAATAAATTTGTTGTACTTTTTAAAAAAAAGTTTCATTTACCTTTGTGAGATTTACTAATCAGAGTTACTTTTTAAAACTTTAAAATAATCTGGTCACCAAAACAGAATTCCCCACTAACCAACATTACAATATAAATAGTGACTATATTTTAGAACTTTTTCATTCATTGTAGCATCTTCAGACATCCTGTGGTTGTGAAAAGCTCTTTATAAATGCAAGACATTTGTTTTGTCTTTGAGAAATATTGGCTTAATGGTATTGTCACTGGACTAGTAATCCAGAGCCCCAGGTCCTGGGGTCTTGGGTTATGTTCCCACACTGGCAAATGGTGAAATTTCAATCCACAATGAAAATCTGGAAAGATGACCATGAAACCATCGGCGATTGTTGTAAAAGCCCACCTGTTTCACTAATGTCACTTAGGGAAGGAAATGCGCCATCTTGAGACGTTGATGTATCTTGAGAGTCCCCCACCTTTTTGACCTGGAGGAAGAGAATGCTAACAATTTGCATCATTCCAAAGTATTTACCCCTTTGCAATCAGCAGAATCAACATTGCACAAATTTCTAGAATGGCAGCCACAAGCCAAGATGTAAATAATGATTTTTTCCTCCTGTGATTACTCTGAAATGTTGTTTTAAGGACCAGAGATGTTACTGGCACTGTGGCACCCCTGACCTCTACAATCTTCAAATGGAATGTCACTGTTACTTAGGAATAAGATCCAAGCTCTGCAGTCCTGCCACAACCAATCATGCATGAATGGTAGTGGACAATTAAACAAATCACTGGAGGAGCAGACTCCACAAATATCCCCATCCTCAATGATGGAGGAGTCCAGTACATCAGTGCAAAAGACAAGGCTGAAGCATTTGCAGCAATTTTCAGCCAGAAATGCTGAGTAGGTGATCCATCTTGGTCTCCTCCAGTGGTCCCCACCATCTCAGATGCCAGTCTCCAGCCAATTCAATTCATTTCAAGTGACATCAAAAAACGGTTGGAGGCACTGGATACTGTAAAGGCAATGGACTCTGATAACACTCCAGCAATAGTACTGAAGACTTGTGCTTCAGGACTTGCCCCTCCTCTAGCCAAGCTCTTCCAGTACAGTTACAGCACTGGCATCTCCCCGACAATGTAGAAAATTGCCCAGGTATGTCCTGTACACAAACAGCAGGACAAATCCAACGCAGCCAATTACCACCCAGCCTACTCTCGATCATCAGTAAAGTGATGGAAAGGGTCAACAGTGCTCTCAAGCAGCACCGGCTGAGCGATAACCTGGTCAGTGACCCCCAGTTTTGGTTTCACGAGGGTCACTCAGTTCCTGACCTCATTACAGACTTGGTTCAAACATGGACAAAAGAGCTGAAATTCCGTAGATGAGGTGAGTGACAGTCCTTGACATCAAGGCCAAATTTGACCGAGTATGGCATCAAAGAGCCCACGCAAAACTGGAATCAATGGGTATTGGGGGCAAACTGTCTGCTGGTTGGAGTCATATTTGTTACATAAGAAGATGGATGGTGACTAGTGGGGTGCCCCAGGGGTCGGTGCTGGGGCCTCAGCTATTTACCATTTATATAGATGATCTGGAGGAGGGAACCGAGTGCAGGGTGTCGAAATTTGCTGATGACACCAAGATTGGGGGAACGGCAAATTGTGCGGAGGGTGTGGAGAGTCTGCAGAAGGATCTAGATAGGCTGGGCGAATGGGCCAGGAAATGGCAAATGGAATTTAATGTTGGCAAGTGTGAGGTGGTCCACTTTGGTAGGAAGAATGGTAGGAAGGACTATTACTTACGTGGCGAAAAACTGCAGCAGGCGACGGTGCAGAGGGACCTCGGGGTCCTTGTGCATGAGTCGCAAAAACCCAGCTTGCAGGTGCAGCAGGTGGTCAGGAAGGCGAATGGGATGCTGGCCTTCATAGCGAGGGGGATTGAATATAAAAGTAGGGAGGTCTTGCTGCAGCTGTATAGGGCATTGGTGAGGCCGCAGCTGGAGTACTGTGTGCAGTTTTGGGCGCCGCACCTGCGCAAGGATATTTTGGCCCTGGAGGGAGTGCAGAGGAGGTTTACTAGGCTGATACCGGAGTTGAGGGGATTGAGCTATGAGGAGAGGCTGAATAAACTAGGCTTGTACTCGTTAGAGTTTAGAAGAATGAGGGGAGATCTCATTGAGACGTATAAGATGATGAATGGGATGGATAGGATAGAGGTGGAGAGACTCTTCCCGCTCAAAAAAGACAGTAGGACTAGGGGGCACAGCCTCAAGATAAAGGGGAGGCGGTTTAGAACGGAGTTGAGGAGGAACTTCTTCACTCAAAGGGTGGTGAATCTCTGGAATTCTCTGCCCGTTGAAGTGGTGGAGGCTGCCTCGCTAAATATTTTTAAGAAGCGGGTTGATGGGTTTTTGATAAGAGAAGGGATTAAGGGTTATGGGGAGAGGGCGGGAAAGTGGAACTGAGCCACGACAGATCAGCCATGATCTTATTGAATGGCGGGGCAGGCTCGAAGGGCTAGGTGGCCTACTCCTGCTCCTATTTCTTATGTTCTTATGTTCTTATGTTCTTATGTGGAGGGTCAGTCATCTCAGCTCCAGGACATCTCTGCAAGAGTCCCTCAGAGTAGTGTCCTAAACCCAACAATTTTCAGCTACTTCATCAATGACCTTCCCTCCATCATAAGGTCAGAAATAAGGATACTAACTGATGATTGCACAACATTCAGCACCATTTGCGACTCCTCAGATACTAAACAGTCCATGTTCAAATGCAATAAGCTCTGGAAAATATCCAGGCTTGGGCTGACAAGTAATATTAGTGCCACACAAATGCCAGGCAATGACCATCACCAATAAAAGACACTCTAACCACTGCCCCTTGACATTCAAATGATGTAACCATCACCGAATCCTCCACTATCAACATCCCTTGGGTTACCATTAACCAGAAACTCAACTGGACTCACCACATAAACAATGGCTACAAACAGCAAGTCAGAGGCTAGGAATACTGTGGCAAGTAACTCACCTCCTGACTCTCCAGAACCTGTCCACAAAGGCACAAATCAGGAGTGTGGTGGAATACGCCCCACTTGCCTGGATGGGTGCAGCTCCAACAACAAGCAGCTTGACACTATCTAGGACAAAGCAGCCCACTTAATTGGCACCACATCTACAAACATCCACTCCCTCCACCACTTAGTAGCAAGTGTGTACTAGCCACAAGGTGTACTGTGGCAATTCATCAAAGATCCTTAGATAGCACCTTCCAAACCCATGAACACTTTCATCTAGAGGGTCAAAGATAGCAGGGTACACCACCATCTGCAAGTTCCTCTTCAAGCCACTTACTGTCCTGACTCGGAAATATTTCCCGTTCCTTCAGTCACAAGATCAAAATCCTGGAATTCTCTCCCTAACGGCACTGCGGATCAACCCAAAGCACGTGGACTGCAACAACTCAAGAAGGAAGCTCACCACCCCCTTCTCAACGGCAACTAGGAATGGGCAATAAATGCTGGCCAGCCAACAATGCCCATGTCCAACATATTAATTTTAAAAAATTTAGTCAGAACTTCTCTGCCACTCTTCCCATTGTCATCAACAAATCAATAAAACAGCTTTTGAAATTTGCACTTGCCAGAAGCATTAGTTAAGTATCTCAAGGCAAATGTACTTTGCTTCATGTGTGACACTTCTGTGGCCATTACTAAAAAAATACACATTTTCACATTCACTTAAGTTAAGACTTGACCTTCTTGAGAGAGATTAATACATTCATTTTGTGAAAATCTTAGTTGAGCTTTCTTATTTCGGAGCTTTTGTCACCTTAGTTACGTGTTTAGGAAAAACCAGATTATGTTGAGAAAGATTCAGTTAGGCCCCAAAATTTATATCAACATCAACAATTCAGCATGACTCAGTGCTCTTTCTCTCCCTATGGTGATGACAGAGAATTTTCCATTTGCTTCAGACTAAATGCTTTGTATTAACTGATCAGTGCAAGAAATAGTCCCCAGAATGGTAGGGGGTTTTAGATCACATGGGCAGCATGGTGGATGCAGGCTTGGAGGGCCGAAGGGCCTGTTCCTGTGCTGTAATTTTCTTTGTTCTTTATCTGCCTGCCAAGTGTGACCCCATTTGAAATAGCACTTTATGATATATGCTTATTTCATGCTCTGGAAGCAATTATGGAGTTCTTCTATGGGGCATCTTTACCAACCCACAAGTTGCTAAGGAAGGTATTGGATACTTTAGCTACCTTTGAAGCAAAGCACTGATTGAAATTAAATACCACCCAGTCTTGTTTCTTAACCTTACCATTTGGAAAACAGATAATGGAAAGAACTGGCCTCTAGAGTCTGATGGGGTTTGATCAGATTGCGATTGAGGATTTGGTTTGAGTTGGCCCCCAATCTGCTGATCAGAGCCAATCAGGAAGCATACATCAATAAAGAAACCATGGGAGGGTTGCAGCTAATACAATCCCTTCCATCTTAGTTTTATCTTTTTCCCCATAATAAACAAATGGAACAGCATTAGATTACATAAAAACTTTAAAATTGCTAGTTTTGTCACTTACACAACTGCCAATGTTAGTCAATGCTCCCAAAAACCTTTGACAGCCAAAACACAAAGCAGACTGCAACTTTAGATGAAAGTTTGCCATGACATTCGTTGCATTTTCTTCCTCTTTATGCCAACTTGAAGCAACGTCCTGACCTGCTTTTCCGCCTCAATTTCCCATACAAGTCTCTCCTTCCTTTCCTGTGTGCTAGATTCGTGATAGTATCCAATTGCAGACATCATCTCACACTCATTGATTGAGAATTATGGCTTCACTGTTCACAGGCTCGAGCTTCAAACAAAGTGGTGTCACTACACAATCTGATAATTCTAATCAATCATAGAAAGAGCACAACACTAGTTGAATTGCAGCAACAACCAGCAGAAATAAGCTTCAAGTAGTTTCTGCCATCTTAAACAGTGATAGAGGTGAGGGCAAGATAGGACTGGTGCAAACTAGGTCCTTTATGCCATTGAATTTGTTCCATCTGTGCAAGGGTTGCAAGTGGCTAGCACTACTGCTCAAAGCACCAGGGACCCGGGTTCGATTCCCAGCTTGGGTCACTGTCTGTGTGGAGTCTGCTCATTCTCCCCGTGTCTGTGTGTGTTTCCTCTGGATGCTCTGGTTTCCTCAGTCTGAAAGACGTGCTGGTTTGGTGCAATGGCCACGTTAAATTCTCCCTCAGTGTATCTGAACAGATGCCAGAATGTGGTGACTGAGGGATTTTCACAATAACTTCATTGCAGTGTTAAGGTAAGCATACTTGTGACAATAATAAACTTTAAACAAAGTCAAGAAAGGATGCAGTTTAAAACCTGGTGCGCTAAAATGGCAGCACCGGCATCAGATTATTGTTTGTTTATCATTGACTGATGTCATGACATGTCTATTCCTAGGAAATATTAGGTGTGTGCCACTCACCAATCTGGCACCCAGCTACTGGACACCACACTTTGCAGTAAGTGTGAGCGTGTGCCACAAGCACCATTCCAGAACTTCACGGAGCCTTGTCACTCCCAAAAATCCAACTTCATCCCCAATCCCAGCACCTGATCCTGTTCACGAAGTTTGCCAAATGCAAACCTGGCGCCAGAATTCTATACATAACACTGACCACAAAACTACTTCATAGGAGCTGAATGATGCACTGCTGTGAGACTGTGAAAAACCCAACGGCAGGTGAAGTGGACCCAGGGCCACACCATCGAGGGAAGTGAACAGGAAGAGATTTGTGAACAGAACTCAGGTAGACTGGGAATCTTACCTTGTAGTCCAGCCGTAAAAGACACTTTACAGCAGGAAAAGTGAAACCAGGCCCACACCATCAAGGGAGGTCAGGAAGGGCTCAATCATTGCGTTCAGCACCTACATCAGAGAAAAAAAAGTTAAAGACAAGGGTGTTTCAATGTTCTTACTTAACTAAACCACTTATTTTAAGCATATGTGTTTTCCTGTGGTGTCCACTGAATGTGTGGGATTAAAAACTACAGGGTAGAAATTAATCTCAAGGCGTAATAGAGAAATGGCTCACCTCATGAGCCCATTAGCATCAAGCTTGGGAACTTGCCTGTGATTGGAGGAGCAGTAGGAAGGTAAGTAATGGCATGTCAACGTGACTGCTGCAGGATATCTGTGGTTATGAAAAGACAGTAAAAAGTCTGACAACACCAGGTTTTAGTCCAACCTATTTATTTGATAATATACTCACAAGCTTTCGGGGTTAGCCCCTTCATCAGGTGAATGGAGAGTTCTGGCCTCAGACAGAGCATACCCCGAAAGCTTGTGAGTATATCATCAAATAAATAGGTTGGACTAAAACCTGGTGTTGTCAGACTTTTTACTGTGTTTACGCCAGTCCAACGCCGGCATACCCACGTTATGAAAAGAAACCTGAAAAGTCAGTGGAAAACATAAAAAGCATATCCCCGTTGCAATCGCACAATTGCAAAACTAGGACCATGGCAGAATTTCAAACGTCTTTCACAAACATTCTGATGGCCAGCTGCCTCCCGATTTGCTCAAAACACTTGGTGTTTCTGACAACAGGTTTCCTTCTTGTCCACTGTCCCGCTTCTGCTCACTGCCACCCTGGCGTCACCACAGAACAGTATAGAGCTGGAGAGGGCTAGTTACTGCAAATATTGGAGAATAACTAAGAGTTATTCAAAGGAGGCGTTGCTGAACTGGTGCTAGAGTTGGGGCACAGTGTGAATGCACATCCGCCCCAGCAATGGTGAAATCAGCAAGAGCATTCATGCTTGTGTTGCCATTGGCCATCTTCTTTTTGTGTACTGCCTCTTTTGTATCAAATGCTCCCCAAGCACGTGATCCCTTTGGCTGTCCTCACTGCTTGACAGAAGGCTGCCATCAGTCATGGAGTTCTATACAATTGTTTCATGAGTGGCTTTTAAGGGACGTCTTGACAAGTACATGAATTGGCTAGGAATTGAGGGATATGGTCCCGGAAGGATAGAGGATTATAGTTGTCAGACAGCATGATCGGTGCAGGCTTGGAGGGCTGAAGGACCTGTCCCTGTGTTGTAATTTTCTTTGTTCTTTGAGTGGGATGTTTTTGAGGAGGTAGGTGTCTGTGCACCAGTGTCCATTGCTGTGACCAGCATAGTATCTGGCACACTCAGTCTAACAGGACATGAAAATGAGGTCTTCTCAGGTGAAGGAAGGGGGCCAGGTATAGGAAAACGTGTGGATGATCCATCAGCTCAGTGGGCCAGGGGGTAGGATCCAGTGTGATCCAGGAGAGAAGTGGGTTTCTCAGGTGACAGAAGTGATGCTGGACACATCACCTCAGTAGGCCAGGGGGTAGGATCTTTCTGATCTGGTGGTGGCCTGACTCTTCATAAACCATGCAGGAAAACCAGCTTGATTTGTACTATTAGGACTATCTCCAGTCAAAAGGTGCCTCCTGCCAACTGCTGGTCACATTACTCGGTCCTGCACCTTCATCAAGGCATTCCACCTTAATCAGCAGTGATTCTGACGTTTCAGCCATTCTAGTTTCCCCCAAAAATAAAGCTGACAATCTAAACAAACCAGGTGCTGCCAGAAATCCACTGTTCCAATCTGCGTCCCAAATTCTGCACTCGATCCAAAAGTAAATGACATTTTTCATTTGTGCTTAGAAGCTTTGGCTGGCCCTCCCTAATTGTAATGGCAAATGCTGTGGGTGGCAGAGTTGTTTTCCAGAGACAATTGCTCCAAAGACAAGCTGAGACACCTCTGCACAGCAATAGCATGTTTGCAGGCAACAAAGTCTCAATGGAGAATTTGCAGCAGCCGGTAGGTTGGCAGTCATGCATCAGCCACGGGTATTGCTTGGCAGCAGAATGCACAGTTGCTGATCTGGCATCCTGCTGTTTGATGCTTACTTGACGGAGACGGTCATGATTCTCACACACAAGGTTCACAGTTTTGCTGTCAAATCCTGCAGAGATGAACTGGAGATTAGGTAGTGCCTCTGCAATATGCTTGAAAGAGGCCCTGTGGAGGAACCTTGAATAGGGGCATTTCTGACTGAGGGCCTTATTGCTGAAAACTAATGTATCACAGACTGAATCTGTGCTGCCACGGTGGGGTTTGAGCTGGATTACAGTCTTACTGAATGTCTGCTGGGTTTAATCCTTCAGCTGTTTGTTCTCAATTTGACCAACTCTTCAACCTTCTTTCTTTCATCCTGGTTCAGTCTCCTGGCAAAGAAGTGTAAACATTGTGGATCCAGGGCATGGCTGTTTTGTACAAGATGGTAGGCGGTGACACACAATCTATTCTTGCTCCCAAACTTTATCATGATGAAGGCTTTGCAGCCCATGGCAAGATACCTGAAACATAATGCAGGAAATCACTGAGCATTTCATAGATTAAAATGCTTGCGTTTCAGTGTTAGCGACCAAGCTTTTCAAATGTTCAGCAGAGTCTAATTCATCCCTACCGGTGCAAATGTCAATGGTTAACATGTGGACCATCACAAGATTTTTCCTTCACCACTCCAAATTCTTCGCTCGGCCATGAGGAGACACTTGAACTCTGTTTCTGGACAGGAACAAACCTTCTGAACATATTGCAGTATCAGCAGCTCAGACCAACAACTCAGAGCTGTGTTCCTCAGGATACAGACTCTCACTGTAGAGATGGTTGAGATGTGATCATGATGTGGTCTACAAAAACGCATGTTCTTTACTTGCCTCATCTATTCCGCAACATAACCAAAATCCATTTAATGCTTAGTGCTCCTTTTAAACTGCTGAACCTTCAGTTTATTCACTCTGTTCAAGCTCTCCCTGAGTTCATTGTTCACAACCCATAGTGGCTATTCTAATGTTCCAATCATGGTTTCAGGACAATTGCTGAAATCTTCCATACACATGCTCTCCAATCAGGTATCACTCACAGTCTTGCCACAGATCTGCTAAGGTCACAATGCACCCAAGCCTCATGATATAACCAATTGGAAACAACTGCGTGATGGAGGAACCCCCCCCGCCTCCCCATTTTCAGGCTACTTATTGCTTGTGTCACACAGTTAACACTGTTGCCTCAGAGTGCCAGAGACCCAAGTTCAATTCCCAGCCAGGGTCACTGTCTGTGCACGTTCACCCCATGTCTGCATGGGTTTCCTCTGGGTGCTCCAGTTTCCTCCCACAGTCCAAAAGACATGCTGGTTAAGTGCATGGCTCATTCTCCCTCAGCGCTTGAATGTGGCAACTAGGAGATTTTCACAGTAACTTCATTGTAGTGCAAATGTAAGCCTACTTGTGATTAATAAATAAACTTAAACTTTTAAAGCTAGTCTGCTGGGTTAATTTTAACTTGAGCCATTCAAATTTGAAGTGGCTACATATACAGGCATGTACAAATTCTTAGTTCACTGACCATTTTACGGAAACATTTTTCACAAGGCTTTTGACAACTTCAACTGAGGAAGCAAACACTAGAGATTAAGCAACTTTAAAATGAAATAACATTAAATGGGTGACTTAGAGCAAGGACTTGCCACATATCCCATTCAAAATTCAATAGCGCCATTACTTAAGGCACTTTGCACACTTGCTTAGAAGTGTCAATGCTACTGCCAGCCACCTCTAATGGGCATGGCATCCCATTCACTGCTGCATCCTATGGCAACAGTTTGTCTGCCAGGGAGGGGTTGCATGCAAGTGGTTTTGTGAGTATCGCATCTCAACATGAAGATATATTGATGCTGTAAAGCTTAACTTAACCAAAGGCATACCAATAATAGACGTCCTGTCAACATCTAGCTGATGTCTCCCTTCAGAAACCAGTCCCTCATTATCAACATTCGTATATTGAGAAACATGCCTCCAAAAGCCATTGGGTTCTGCTGCCTCAGCCGCTGTTACTACCAACATTCAACAAATGTTTTCTCAAATCAAAGCAGAGCATCACAGGGGCAACACACTGCACTACAGGCAACTCATCAATAGCACCCACCTCCGATTAGGTCTCACTCCAGTGGAACGAATGCATGCCTGCTGATAGTGGACACAGTGCAGCTTCACTGAGGCATGTTGAAGTGGCTGGGAACTTGAATTCACTGTCTCTTGTTCTCCCTCTTGAGCGTATTAGTGCTTACTTCCTGGAATAGGTTACTGTTTCCTGTAAACACAATAATAACTGACATTTGAACAGCAGCATTAACAGCAAACCAACACAAGGCCTATGCCTACCATGCTACCTGCTGAAACATCTCCAATTTACTGCGGAAATCTTCATAACTTGCAAACTCTAGGGTTGCGAAGGTGATGAGGAATTGCGCAGTTGTATCCAGTGAAGTAGCCATCAAGAAGGCTGCAAGTCGATCAGACAGGAAAAAGGGGATGAGGGACACACAAGGTCCTTTGTAGAAACAGAAAAGTAGTAAAATAGGGCAGGAAAACAGCTCCTGGCCCTGCACCATATTGTAGACAGATAAAGCTGATAATCCAGGAGCATGATGTGAAGATACTGGCGTTGAACTGGGGTAATAACGGTAAGAAGTCTCAAAACACCACGTTTAATCCAGGAGTAGGCAGTTAGGGGTCGGGAAACAGCAACCCTATTCAAGACAAATGCAAACAAAAGCTACATTTAAAACCTTCGCATGGCCTCAATCATCGACATTGTCGGTGAGGATTTGCTGGAAGAATTTAAAAACACAGTAAATGGAAATGGGCTCACAGATCAGAAATCAACCAATTGATTGCTGAGAATAATTAAATGCTTTCACAACAAATAATATCAGTCGTACTAATCTTTCAAACAATTATATAGTGAAAAAAAACCAAATTTCCTCCGAAAGATGGTAATAATTTACACATAGTTGCTGGAACTCATTTCCTCACTGAGGACACCCCGCACGTGCACAATGACCGGCAGCTCCATATACGCATGCTCAACTGCCGGCAACGCTTCTCAGACCGCACATGCGCAACCTCCGATAACGATTCTCAGACCGCACATGCGTAATTTCTGGTAACGATTCTCAGACCGCACACGCGCAGTTTCTGGTAACGGTAAGAGAGACTGCGCACGCGCTTACACGTCACTTGCCTCGGCCTATTTGCTGACATTGGCCATTGGACCGCGCATGCGTAACCGACAGCGCACCGCCAATCCTGTGGCCATCTTTAACGTTAGTGTCCATTTTAGCAGCAATGGCGATGGACAAATATACACGCATAAGTACACACACGCAGTGAGATTTTCCACCAGCTGCACAAAAAGATAACAGCTTCACGGTGAAGCTATTAGATGCTGTGGAATGGGGGAAGCTTGAAATGGGGTAGTGAACGGCCAAGGAGGCCGCGCGCGCCAAGTTCCGACAGTGTTCAGGTCGGGCGCTACAGATACGTGGATTCAAATAGGTTCAGGTCGCGTGCTA
Organism: Carcharhinus amblyrhynchos; assembly: GCF_965287045.1. NCBI lineage: Eukaryota > Metazoa > Chordata > Chondrichthyes > Carcharhiniformes > Carcharhinidae > Carcharhinus > Carcharhinus amblyrhynchos. The sequence goes on from NC_137352.1 coordinate 12,231,209, forward strand.
TGCATGCGGAGATTCGACAGTGTTCAGGACACGGTCGGCATCAGTGCATGCGCAGTGAGCATCCGAACTGACGTTCCTTGATCCCGCCCCTTCGGGGTTGCCATGGTGACAGGCACGCTGGCGGGGCGGGGGGTGGTAGCGTTGCGCCACTGATACCGGCTAGAAACAATTCCGCTTTTATCTCTTTTTTTTCTGTATAAAAAGGAGAAGCTGACAATTAAAACACACTCAGCGGCTTCGGGTGAAAATGGTCAAAAGCTCCGGGGATCTCTAACGTGAGTGGCCAAACTTTTGAATTATTTGTCAGGCAGGCACTCGGTGCAAATCAGAGCTGTCCAGAGGGGAATGAAGGATGATAAGCAACAGCTTTGTGCTGCTTTAGCCTCACACCTCTGGAGATAATAATCAGACAGATAGACACACCAGCTCTGAAAATAGCATTCTATAATTGCAGACACCAAAACCCACAACCTGGAGGTTAGAAGAAAACACGAAACGTGCAATTTAATTTTTACTCATTTTTGGATCATTGGTCTTAGTTCTGGGCGCTGAGGTCACGCAGGTGCAATATTTTCTTGTTCCAGCTTAATGAGGCCCATTGAAATGAGTCCCAACGTTTGATGTCATTGCTTAACAGAGAAATTGGTCAATATCAATTTGAGTGGTATGGTATCGTAGAAACCCCGCGGTGCAGAAGCAGGCAATTTGGCCCAGTGAGCCTGCACCGACTCTATGTTGGAGCATCCCGCTCAGACCCTATCCTCAACCCCAACTATTTACCTTGCTGATTTTTTCCCCCTAACCTATACATCTTTGGAGAATAAGGGTGCAATTTAGCATAGCCAATCCACTGAACCTGCATCAACATCTTTGGTATTGACTGAATGAATGGCATTTTCTAGTCTTTACAATTCACCCTCTTTGAAGGTTGGGTTGCATTTTTATTGCGATTGGCACTTGAAGTTGTCATTATAAGGGCAAGGTCATGCCTTGGACATTGAGTGCCTGACAGTAGAATTAAAATATGAAATGCAAAAAAACCTGATTGCTTTCCCCCTCTTTTGGACCTGAACATGTTGCCCCTGACTGTAATATGGCTTCAGTAATGTCCTGGCAAGAATTAATGAAAGTATGATTAGTCACAAATAGGCTTACATTAACATTGCAACGAAGTTACTGTGAAAATGTCCTAGTCGTACACTCCAACACCTGTTTGGGTACAGTGAGGGAGAATTAAGCATGGCCAATGCACCTAACCAGCACATCTTTCAGACTGTGGGAGGAAATCGGAGCACCCGGAAGAAACCCATGCAGTCACGCGGAGAATGTGTGAACTCCACACAGATAGTGATCCAAGCCAGGATCGAACCTGTGTCCCTCGTGCTGTGAGGCAGCAGTGCCACCCTGTTTTTTTTAAGATAAAAGCAAATTACCAAAGATGCTGGAATCTAAAACAAAGAAAATGCTGGAAAACTTCAGCAAGTCTGTTAGTATCTGTGGAGAGAGAATAGAGCTAACTTTTGAGTCTGGATGACCCTACATCAGAGCAGATAGATTAATTAAGCTTGTGCAGTCAGAGTATTAAACCTGATCTGTATGATTTAGTTGCACTAAGTCAATAAGGGAATCTTAATTTCAAAATTATTTTCCAATTTTTTTCTTACTTGCCCCTTCAATTGTGAAGGCAGCTTATTGTTGAAACACAATTTCACAGGTGGTGGTAACCTGGTAAATGGCTCATTCAAATGTTATTATCTGTTGAATGTTGGCAGTTTTTGATACTGATGAGCAGACATCCTCCTATTTTAATACACAGCTAATGTCTTACCGTTTCATGAGAGTGCAGGATTTTTTTAGTGTCAGGAAATGTCAATTTTGCCCATTTATTGTAATAAATCTGATTTCCGTCAAAGTGGAATCACATGTCACAAGATAAACTGGCGCATTGTTCCATTTGGTAGATGTGTTTTGAGAAATTTCCCACAGTAAAATTAATGAGTCGTTGAGTTTTACAGCACGGAAAGAGGACTTTTGGCCCATTGTGTCTGTGCCAGCCATTATATGCTTTAAAAGGTTTGGGGAGCCGATGGCCTAGTGGTATTATCGCTAGATTATTGATCCAGAAACTCAGCTAATGTTCTGGGGATTTGGATTTGAATCCCACCAAGGCAGATGGTGGAGTTTGAATTCAATTAAAAAAAATCTGGAATTAAGAATCTATCGATGACCATGAAACCATTGCCAATTGTCATAAACAACCATCTGGTTCATTAATTTTTTTTAGGGAAGGCAATCTGCTGCCCTTACCTGGTCTGGCCTACATGTGACTCCAGAGCTACAGCAATGTGGTTGATTCAACTGCCCTCTGAAATGGCCTCACAAGCCACTCAGTTCAAGGGCAACTAGGAGTAGGCAACAAATGCTGGCCAGCCAGCGAGGCCCATGTCTCATGAATGAATAAAGAAAAAAAAGTTTCCTTTTAATACTGTAAGCTAACGCAACCATATGATGAATTAATTATTGCAACTTCTGAAGGAGTTTAAAAAATATTCTTTCAGATGGACAGAACAACAATAACTTGCATTTACTTAGTGCCTTTAATGAAGTTAAATGTCCTATAGAATAGCACTGGTGCGTGATCAGGCAGAAATAGGAAAAATAGTTGAATGGGTGGTGAAAAGCTTGAACAAATAGGCAGATTTTAGAACTATCCATTAAATGAGAGAGAGAGAAAAGGTTTAGGGAGGGAATTCCAGTACTTAAGGTCTTGATGGCATCAGGTTGGCTACTACTGCTGGTGTAAGGGGAATGGGGGGCACACAATGCAGTTATTGATGGGTAGTCATGTTGGAGAGGGTTTCTGGGATATGAAGGAGCAATTTGAGTATAGAGATGAGAGTTTTAACACCAAGGGATTGATAGATTGGGAGGCAATGTAGGCCAGTGAGCACATGGATGGTGGTTGAATGGGACTTGGTAGCAGAGTTTTTGAAAAGCTCAAGTTTATGGAGAAAGGAAGATGAGAATCTGGCAATGACAGCATAGGAATAGTTAACTCTGAAGCTAACAAAATATAGATAAGAGTTTCACTCGAAGATGAGTCATAGCACAGGAAGAGTTATAGAATCCCTACAGTGCAGAAGGAAGCCATTCGGCCCATCAAGCCTGCACCAACAATAATCCTACCCAAGCCCTATCCCTGTAACCCCACATATTTACCCTGCTAAGCCCCCTGACACTAAGGGACAATTTAGCATGCCCAGTCAACCTAACCCACAAACCTTTGGAATGTGGGAGGAAACCGGAGCACCCGGAGGAAACTCATGCAGACATAGGAGAATGTGCAAACTCCACACAGACAGTCACCTGAGGCTGGAACTGAACCTGGATCCTTGGTGCTGTGAGGCAGCAGTGCTAACCACTATGCCATCAGGTAATATAACAGAGATGAAAGGGTGTGTTCTTCATGATGGCGAGGACACGGTGCCATTAGCTCAGCTTAGCTCAAGTCATAGAATGCTGAGGTTGCAAACAGTCTGGTTCAATTTGACCAGGGAAGGAGTAGTATTGGTAGCAAGAGAGCTGAGTTTGAGATGGGGCTGAAGACAATGGACTTGATCTTCCCATTGTTAAAATGGAGAAAGTTGGCTCATTCAGGAGTGAAGTTTGAAAACATTAAGGCGATCGACAGAGGTGAAGATGAGATAGTGCTGGATATCATCAGCGTGTGTAATTTGATGTCATGTCTTCAAATGTTACCTCCAAGGAGCAACATGCAGCTGTGAAATAGGAGGGGGGGGGTACCAAGTTTTGACCTCAGGAACAACTGAAGATGGGAAACTGATGCCATTTCAGGAAATTCTCTGGCTACGACTGGATAGCCAATCTCATTCAGATAGATAGTGAAAATAAGGCATAGGAGGAGGAGGAAGCTGGTATGATCAGTTGTGTTAAAGACTGCAGATATGTCAAGAAGGATGAGGAAGTTTAGTACTTCATTGTCATGTCTTTGATTAGGACTGTTCAAGGACTTCAGAGAAGAAAGGCTGGTTGGAAATGGGATGATAATTTGCAAGGACTGAGGGACAAAGGAGAATTTTTTTTGGTGATGAAGGGTTGCAGATTTTAAAAAGATGGGACAGTACCCTTGGACAGGCACCTGTTTACTCTTGCCAGCTTGTAAAGGACCTGAAGAGAAAGTTGGGTGTAAGTTCTAAAAATGTACAATTGATTAACTCTGAAATTTGAGTTTTCTAAGTGTTTTTCTCGGTGTTGCTCTTCAGGGTTGAAGGTATTTTGTGCAGATGATTCCATTGCTGCAGATCTGATTTGCAGCAGTACGAATTCTCGAATAATGTGTACACCTGAAAAATTTTCTGTAAGTAATCAAAGAATTATATCTAGACATTTTGATTAAAGTATGTGTTAATAAATTAAGTGTAATAGTTGTATTCAACACAGCTTTCCAGTGATAAAGTTTTACCTCTGTAACAGCAACTTAAAATCAGGCAATCTGCCTGATTGGATAACAGGCTGCTACAGTCTCAGGCAATTCTTACTCTTGACTCCATTCTGGAGAGGTTTGCAGTGAGTGGTAGTACATATTTGCCATTTCTACCCATCAGTCAGCTGTTATAAATTTCAAAAACTTTTCATATGCTACAATCCTTAATAAGTTAACTGTTGTGATTCATTTAAATTTTACTCTTTATTTTGACCTTTTATAATTTGACACGCTTTCTCTTTCAAAGATCAACATGAGTTCCTAAACCCCTTTGAAGCCCATTTTATATGAACAAGATCTGATCTTAAATACCTTAAACCATGTGGAAGAAACGTCAAGGTGACCAATTCAGTAACATGGAACATTTTCAAAAGTCTGTGTATTTAGTCACACAGAGGGATCTGGGTGTGCAAGTCCACAGATCTTTAAAGGTGGCAACACAGGTGGAAAAGGTGGTGAAGAAGGCATATGGATGGGGCATAGAGTATAAAAGTTGGCATATGATATTGCAGTTATATAGAATGTTGGCTAGGCCACACTTGGAATACTGCGTCCAGTTCTAGTCACCACACTACCAGAAGGATGTGGAGGCTTTGGAGAGAGTGCAGAAAAGGTTAACCAGGATGTTGCCTGGTATAGAGGGTCTTAGCTATGAGGTGAGATTGAATAAACTAGGGTTGTTCTCTCTGGAATGACAGAGGTTGAGGGGTGATCTAATAGAAGTTTATAAAATTATAAAGGGCATAGATAGGGTGAACAGTTGGAAGCTTTTTCTCAGGTTGGAAATGACAAACACAAGGGGTCACAAGGTCAAGGTAAGGGGGGACGTATTTTACACAGAGGGTGATGGGGACCTGGAATGCACTACCAAATGAGGTGGGTTGAGGCAGACACACTAGGATCACTTAAGACTTACCTAGATAGCCACATGAACAGACTGGGAATAGAGGGATACAAACGGATGGGCTAGTTAGGAACACATGATCGGTGCAGGCTTGGACGGCTGAAGGGCCTGTTCCTGTGCTGTATTGTTCTTTGTTCTTATTTGATTTAGCAGATATGTGTGGAGACTATGACCGGAGTTTATCGGCCGTTCACACCAAAATCATGGCTGTTGAGTGCCAGACTTTCCATCCTCGCTTGCAGCGGTGGTGGGATGTGAGCGGTGGGAAAATTTCCCCCTATGATTTGTTTGATTTAACAAAAACTTTCTTTGAATTAGCTCTTCCCCCATTTTTATTCCCCAGTACCTAAGATATAAGGAGGAACCAACTCTCAGATAACCAACTACCTTTCAGTGCTGTGTTAATGGTTATCTGCTCGAAAATGTGGCAGATTAGTCTCACTCTGTTCTTTAATTTTGACTGTCCTTAGCTTGAGTTGGTACAGGAGTGCTAATTTTCTATATTTGGCAAAACCAGAATAAATGTACACCAGACAAGGATTAACACTTTAATTGAAGCGTTTTTTACCCTGACATCACAAGTGGAATGTGGAATACATGAACATGTGAATTAGGAGCAGAAATAGGCACTTCAGCTCCTGAGGCTGTTCAGCCATTCAATAAGGTCATAAGGCTGGAAACCTTACAATCTTTAAAAAGTATTTGGATAAGCTCTTGAAATATAACACTCAAGGCTATGGGACAAGTGCTGTATTGTTGGTGTAGAGTCGATGGGCTGCAGGACCTTTTCTGTGCTGAGCATTTCTATGACTGAGTGATCTGTTTGTGGCCTTGATGCCTCCAGTCTGCCTATCTTGTATACCCTTGAACTCCTTGTTAGTCAAGAATCTATCTACCTCTTCCTGAAAAATACTCAGTGACCTTACTCCATCACTCTCTGGGGAAGACGGTGCCTATATATTTTAAAGAATGCCCTTTTTGTAGTGATTTCAAAGTTCCACATGAGCTTTGTGCTGAGGTTCAAGGTAAAAATCTGAGAGTGAATAAGATAGTGACTGAATGTAGAGATACCTATTAGAAGAGCTGTGTCAGAGATGAGGGGTGTACTGAGTACCATATGGTGGTTGTGGGAATTGGTGTTGGAGCCTTCAACATTTCTAATTTTCATTAATCGCCTGAATTCAGAAGAATCGCCTGAATTCAGTGCAAACTGATCAGTTCACAGATGATGTAAGATTAGGAGGTGGGAACTGCAAGTTACAGTCCAGGCAAAGATGTACATGGATTTGGGAGGTGGTAGTACATCCAAGGACTTTGGTTGGAAATGGGCGGATAGCTTGCATGAATGGATGGAGTGAAGTGTCAATTTCCTGAAAGGAAGTTGCTGGTAAAAGATTTGAGGACAAGAGGGACAGTCCCCAAGAAAAGAAAACCGTTAACAATATCAATTACCATAGGAGCCAGGAAGTTGGGTGGTCATCAGTTTTACTGGAATAGAATTGAGGAAGAAAAGTAGGAAATGCTGTATGCGGCACCAGGTTGTATCAGCGGAGACTCTGAAAATGAACCAGGCATAAATGCTTTATCAGGATTACTGAAAAATACATTTATCATTTATGATTTCAAATTAATTCTAAACTGACTTCTCGAAATAGGAAAAAATATATTTAGCATGTTGATGATTTGCAGTGTCAGTATTTCATAAATTATAGGTTATTTTTGTTTTGTGTCCCAACTGCAATAGACGTTATTACAATCATAGAATTCTTACAGTGCAGAACGAGGCCATTCAGTCCATTGACCTGCACTGACCACAATCCCTACCAGATCCTTATCTCATAACCCCAGATATTTACCCTGCTAATCCCCCTGACACTAAGGTCAAATTGGCATGGCCGATCAGCCTAACGTGCACATCTTTGGAGTGTGGGACAAAACCAGAACACCTGGAGTAAACCCATGCAGACACTGGGAGAATGTGCAATCCACACAGACGGTGACTTGAGGCCAGAAATGAACCCAGGTCGCTAGCGCTGTAAGCAGCAGTACTAGCCACTGTGCCACCCATTAGCTACAGCCGTGTGTACTTATTTGAAACATGTATGATGGTATGACTTGTGTATCGAATTTTACAGCACTTAAGATAGACACAAAAATAATTGATTAAATCTGACAATATGCAGTTATAGATTTTTTAATATTCCTACTATTAATAAATATGGATATTATAGATTTAGCTGTGGCTGTTCATTTGCAATCTTGCCAGCATTGATCTACTTCCGGAACTCAGAAAATAGACAGTCATTTGTTTCCATGGTACTAGGTTGTGAAAGCTGCTGGTTTGTGGTTGAGATGTTTAACAGCTCAATGCATTTGTGTGTGTATCAACAGGAAGGGAAATAGTCATGCAAGTAACGTAATTTATCTGTCTACGACTAGGAAGGAAATAATTTACTGTAAATTCATAGTTCACGAGCCTGTTTCATGTATGGTTTTCAAAATGCTCAAAAATTTAGATTTTCTGGAGCAAGTTCCCAGTGGGAAGTAAAAGGAAGGTCTTCATCCCCACCCTCAATAATTGGTATTTTTTTTGTCATTGTTGCATGAATGACTGCCCTCTACTTCCCTTTCCTCTTTGAGTACAGGGTGTAACTGTTTAATCTGGCAGTATAAGACTCCAATTTTTAAAAATTTGTTCTGAGATATGAGCATTGCTGGCAATGCCAGCAACTGTTGTCCATTTCTGATTGCCCTTGAGAAGGTTGTGGTGAGCTACCTTGAGTTGTTGCTGTCCATCTGCTGTCAGGGAGGGAATCAGATTTTTGACCCAATGACGGTAAAGGGATGGTGACGTAGTAACAAGTCAGGATTGTGTATGACTTGGAGGGGAACTTGCAGCTGGTGGTCTTTCCATGTGCCTATTGCCTTTGTCTATCTATATGGTAGAGGTCACCAGTTTGGTTGGTGCTGCTGAAGGAGTCCTGCTGGGTTGCTGCAGTGTAGTGTATACAAAGGTGGTGGATGGGTGTCAATCACACATATATCTTTGAACCGAATAGGTGATGGAGCTGCTCTCATCCAGGCCAGTGAAGAGTGTTCCATTACTCTCCTGACCTATACCTTGTGGATGATTGACATACTTTGGGGAATCAGACGAGGAATTATTTGCTGTAAAATTATCTGCTTTTGTAGCCACAGTATTTATATGGCTGGCCTAATTAAGCGATTTGATAACCCATTGGAGACATGGGGGGTGTGGTGGGGTGTGGCATGGGGGGGACACAGGGTGGGCATGCGCACCGAGATGTTGTGAGGGCATTGGACAATGCTGGGAGCATGCATACTGAAATGCTTGATGCATTGACAGGCTTGTAGAGAGCCTTGTTTTTTTACTGTCAAGGAGCCTTGAGGTGCCAAACTCAAACTCAGCATTGGACATGATGCAGAACTTGGAGTTCGTGCATCCCAGTGGAAGTGGTGGTGTCATGATAACCCTTGCAGACCCAGGTGTGATGAAGAATTTGGTGACTGCTGTCTCAGTTTCTAGTGCAGCCCAGCGAGAAAAACCACCTAATGACTTGGAGCTGCATCGAAGCTCAGATTTGAGGTCATTAGATCTTGCTCTTTATTCTGACTACAGATCACCAAAGAGGCACCCAGGTTCTCTAGGGTTGCTGAGGCACCAGACTGGGAGAGCTGGCAGCTCTCTCAGGATGACAATATTTATGCTCCCACTACTGACACTAGTACTAGACTTGCTGTTGCCTCAGCCAGCCAGCCAGTGCAGACTGCCACCGCCCATGAGCAGGTGTTGCATCCCAAAGATAGGCTGACAGGTCGTCCTGCAAGAGATTTTGTAGTCTCTTCCACTGAAAGTCAGCAGCTTTCTACCAAGCATGTTACAGCCGCTTGGGGTAACATTCCAGAGAAGCACAGGGACAGGCAAAGACAATGCAAGGCTGACATTAAGGAGAGGCACAAGGGTAATAATTCAGATTTTTGTCTGTCTTATTGGACATGTTTGTTGATAAAGCTGTATGGCAAAGTTTTTGTTGGGTTTTGTTTAGGATGCTGTGATGGAACGTAGAAGGTGGATTAAAAGGTGAGGAAGTGTGGATGCAGCAGTGTTGATGGTTTGAGGTCTCCTAGGAAAAGGAGACTCAGAGCTAGAGCCAAGACCCCCCACCCCCCCAACCTCCTTTACTATTTCTACCTAATGTGACGTCCAGATTCCTGGTTGCACAGAAGTCATCCCTTGCGTCCAAGCAACCAGTCTCTGTTTCATTGCAATGAACAGCTGACTGCCTCAGGATGAAGTTGTGGCTGTTGCTAGGATAAAGGGCATTCACCAACATGATGGATCAGATATGGTTGCGCACAAACAGCAAGTTGCTAGAGTGGTAGCCCTTGCAGTTCTTGCCGTTTCGTCATTTGGGCCTTGCAGAGCAGCATGCATGTTGTTCATGGTGCTCTCCTGGCATTTGGGAATCCCTCTAGCCCAGCAAAGCAACATACCTATTTCTTCTGCCTCCCTCTGATCAAAGAGAAGATTATGAAGTGCCCTCCCTTGTACAAGGACCTCTGTCACCTCCCTAATGTAGTGGTGAAATGTGAATTGGGAAATGTTGGCTATGTCACCTGCTCCAACCTGGAAGAATCATAGATGTTGAGGGTGATGGTTACTCTTTTGGCTACTGGCAGTGCCATCCTTGATTTGCTGTGGAGTTCTAAGATCTATTGAAAGAGATGGTACAATTCAGTGCCACCTTCTTGCTCATTAGGTGCCTCAAACCTCGCACATGGCTGAGAAGAAGGTAGGAGATGTGGTCCCTGAAAATGCTTGATATGGAGAGCCTTTCTCTTTCTCCCTTTACACATAGCTTCCTCTCTCTGCAGTTTGTGTTTCATGTCCTGTCCTGCTGCTGACCAATAGAGACAATCTCTATTGACCCCATACCCCAGCAGGCTTTCTGTAGACCGGGCAGTAAACTCCTCTGACCTTCCTGCCAAGATTCAGCAATATTCCTTTCAAAATCTCAGAAGACGCTAAAATTTCTTCAAAAACATACCACCATACTACCACAAACTTTGCATGAACAACAATACATCAAAAGCATCTGCAAGGAACCCCCACCCAGGCGGTGGTGGAGTGAGTCTCTGTTGCAGCTGAATGCATGCTCAACTGGGAGTGTTTACTGGATTTGCCTGGTTCAAATCGGCAGATCATGTATCAGATCAATCTGAGCGGTCATTCAATGTCACAATTTGCAAGCTTCCAGTGCATGCATGGCAGGCTTGTGCTAGCACCCTCGGCAATATGATAGATGCGCCAGAAGAGGTTGGAAGTGTGCACCCTCCATTTTCAGCAACAACTGCTCCTGTTGTGCTGCTTGAGCTGGACACTGAGCTGGGATTGTTTATTGCCATCACTTCTTTTTTCTGGATCTTTTAACAAAGAAAGAGCTTTTGTACAAGTTAAATTAGTTCTGCCTTTTGTCCACTGTAAGTTTTGCATATTCTTCAGGGGATTTAGCAGTTCAAATTGAAGTTGAACTGTTCTGAAAAGGTGATGCTGAATGCCTTGTCTTTGTTATCTGTAATAGGGCAATGTTTTACTGTGTAGCATATGATAGGCATGTGATTTATAGCACACCCTTTTACAGTTCGCTGATGAACAAAGGAGCACTATTAGGACTAAAGGTTCAATTCTGGCCTCGGATGACTCGAGCTTGCATGTTCTCCCTGTGTCTGCGTGGGTTACCTCCAGGTGCTGTGGTTTTCTCACACTCCAAAGGTGCGTGGGTTAGGTTGATTGGCCATACTAAATTGCCTCTTAAATATCAGAGGGATTAGCAGAGTAAATATGTGGGGCTACGGGGCTAGGGCCTAGATGGGATTGACGGCCTAAAAGCCAACTTAAGGAGTTACCAATGTATTTGCTCCAAGAATCAATCCTTCATAATGAATGTATAAAATGACATTCTTCTTCAGGTGGCATCCTGCACTATTCCAAGGTCGCTGAACCTTGGCTTATACCATGATTTTATTACAGGCAGAACAGAGAGGCAGGTTTCAAGTCCATTTCAGCTGGAACAGGAGTTAAATCCAAAGTTAGGGTCATTTTGAACCACACACTAGCTGTCCAACCCATCGCATGTTTCGTGCTGGTGGAAGGCAGTCCACCATTGGCCAATGGCGGGATCTCCTGGCCTCACCGTTGTCAATGGGGTTTCCCTTGCTGCTATGAAACCTGCAGTGGGGCAGGTGTGCCATTGGCAGGACCTGAAGATCCCACTGGCATGAATGACCGGAAAGTTATGGCCAAATTACTGCCCATTTGCCTATTTGTGATTCTGGTTGGCAATGTCACAGTGACAGCTGTGAGCTGTTTATTAATCTGGAAGTAGGCTCAGGCACTATTATTTGACATAATGTCCAGTGGATCAGACAGAATAAACTGGTCCTGCTGAGTAAATAGTATCTTTTATGTATTTGATATGGAAATTAGTAATAGTAAGCTATATTAAAAAACATTTCTCACCATTTCAAGCCTTAAATTCATAAATATAAATTATAGGGTTTTAGTGCCCATTCTTTATTCTTTAGGAAATGTGAAATAATCAACTGAGGCAGAAAAACCTTTGAGATAATTAGTTTTTTAATTTGATTTATTATTGTCACATGTATTAACATACAGTGGAAAATATTGTTTCTTGCATGCTATACAGACAAAGCATACCATTCATAGAGAAGGAAACGAGAGAGTGCAGAATATAGTGTTACAGTTATAGCTAGGGTGTAGAGAAAGGTCAACTTTAATGCAGGGTAAGTCCATTCAAAAGTCTAACAGCAGCAGGGAAGAAGCTGTTCTTGAGTCGCTTGGTGCGTGACGACAGACTTTTGTAACTTTTTCCGGATGGAAGAAGATAGAAAAGAGACTGTCCGGGTTGCGTGGGTCCTTAATTATGCTGGCTGCTTTGCCGAGGCAGTGGAAAGTGTAGGCAGAGGCAATGGATGGGAGGCTGGTTTGCCGATGTACTAGGCTACGTTCACAACCTGTTATAGTTTCTTGCGGTCTTGGGCAGGGCAGGAGCCATACTTTATTTATTAACATTAATTTTCCAGATGATGCCTACAACTCCAAACTCATGTCAATTGCTTTAGTTTTCCTTAAACATTGGTGTTAAAAGTCCATATCAAAAAGTCCAAATCTTTTAATCTAGACTAGTGTTTAGTATATTTTCAAACTTCATAATGTATTGTAAGAGACTGTGACTGAGTTTCCATTTTAATATCACTCTTCCTTATGTTTTGAATATAGCTTGATAAGGCACAGTGATGCAGCTGACACTTGTGTACAATAGATTTTGTTTCAGTTTACTTCCTGAACAAACTAAAACCCATGATCAGCTGTTTGCAAGTAGTTTAAAACCTATAGACATTCTCAGAGCACAAAAAGGTACTTTTATTTTGTATCATAATGGGTCTTAAAGGTATGGCATCTACTGAAACTTGATCTGCTCAAGCAATATTTCTGTGCCCTCTGGCCCCTGCGTTATGTAAACTCATCTCAACGTCCCGGAACTGATTGAAATATGGTGTATTTGAAACATGGCTGGATTTGCCGCCATGTGAGTGACTTTCCTGCCTTTTTAATGAATACCCGTCAGATGTTAACACTGATGGAACGCTAACATTTTCACTTGGTAAATAACAAAAGTCATGGAGATATCCTGTGAGAACAACAGTTATCAGTGGGACAGATTTTCTGAACCTAATATTGTGGATTTGGCAGTAAAGGTAAGTCTAATTCTGATGAAGGAGCACTGAACTGAAACATTAACGTTTTTTCTCTCTTCGCAGATACTGCCCGACCTGCTGAGTATTTTCAGCATTTTCTGTTTTAATTTCAGATTTCCAACATCCGCAATATTTTGATTTTGTGTGGGGTTGATGCAGGTTGTCCTGAAAAGAAACTATTAGACCCACAGCACAGTACAGAAATGAAAGCTAGGACCATCTTCATATGGCTTAGTGCTACGTTAAATAAAGTATGGGTCCCAAGAACGTATAGTTGTAATGGATCTCCATCACTAAACCTGGTTAGTTGATTTGATAGGAAAAATTAAAACATAGTAGAAGAGCTTTATGTTCTCATAATTGTTTCTTGTGTACTATAAATATTGAAATTACTTCTGACATTTGTGTATGGATTTTACAGTTGGCTGTGGTTCATTTTTATGCTGGGTTTTCCAGACTTTAGTATAAAATGTCAATTTTGTTTCTGCTGATCTGTTTTGTGATGATGGTTTATGTGCTCATAGACCTTTGCATGACATTTACTTAATGATAAAATTCTTTGTTGTGCTGATTAATGCGTGAGCTGTCAATGCTGGGTATTTCCATGCATAGTTCTAGCTACAGTTCAAATGCATGCAGTCACTATGCTGAAGGGAGATTATGTCCAGATGATGTGGCATTTAATTCTAAATTAAGTAAAAGGGGATGGCCTTTATTTTCTGGTGTTCATCAATAATTCTTTATCCTTAGGGGGATTAGTGGGGTAAATACATGGTGTTATGGGGATAGAGTCTGGGTAACATTGTCTGTCGGAGTGCCTGGACAGACTCAATGGGCCAAATGGACTCCTGCATTGTAGGGATCCTGTGATTCTATGGATTCTATGATGCTTAGGTCTTCAACTGCAGATGGAAAGTGACTTGGGAAACAGTTTAGAATTTCCTTTGCAGTGACACCTTTTTTTATTTGTGAATGGTGCATTAGGAAGGAATGTTTCTATAGTCCCTGTCCTTATTCTGATGCCACTGAAAGAGGATTCTGCATAAAATTTCTGCTTCCATGCCTATTCTGATCAGGAGCTGTATCAAAGCATAAAGATAAATAAAAGGCAACTGAAATGTGTTGGTAAATATACAGATATCTTTCACATAAACAGATGTAATTAAATGATCATTTAATGAGCACAGTTTAACTGTTTGTAAAATAAAATTTTACAAACTTACTTTTAAATCCTCTAAATAAGTATTAATTCTGAAGTCTATAATATTCGGTTAGCTTGGGGAGATGTTGGCATAGTGGTAACGTCACTGGGCTGTTAATCCACAGGCCTGAGCTAATGGTCCAGGTAAGAAGTCTCACAACACCAGGGTAAAGTCCAACCAGATTATTTGATAGTAAACCCATAAGCTTTCGGAAATGCTGTTCCTTCGTCAGGTGTGTGGAAAGTTCTGATCAGAGAAGGGCATATAAAGGCACACACAGTTTACAGAATACTGATTAGAATGCGAGTCTTTGCAGCTAACCTGCTATTCAAGTCTTAAAGGTGCCGACAATGTGAGTGGAGATAGCATTATGCATAGGTTAAAGAGATGTGTACTGTCTCCAGACAGGACAATAAGTGAGGTGTTGCAAGTTCAGGCAAGTCATGGGGCTACAGATAGTGCGACATGAACCCAAGATCCCGGTTGAAGCCGTCCTCATGTGTGCGGAACTTGGCTATCAGAACTTTCCACGTACCTGACGAAGGAACAGTGTTTCCGAAAGCTTGTGGGTTTACTATTAAATAAACTGGTTGGACTTTAACCTGGTGTTGTGAGACTTCTTGGTGTGTTTACCCCAGTCCAACACTGGCATCTCTACACTAATGCTCTAGGGACATGGGTTCAAATCCCATCACAGCGTTTAAATTCAATTAATAGATCTGGAATATAAAGTGACCATAAAATTCTCACCGATCCTCATTAAAAACCAATTTGGTTCATCACTAATGTCCTTTTAAGTAAAGAAATCTGCCATCCTTATCTGGTCTGGCCAGACATATTACTTGTAACCCACACAATGTGGTTGACTGTTAACTGTCCTCTGCAATGGCCTGACAAGCCATTTAGTTCAAGGGAAACTAGACATTGACGACAAATGTTGGCCTTGTCAGTGACATCCACATCCCATCAAAGAATAAAATAAATAAACTGTTGATGGATGTACAAATTTTAGTATCTGCAGTATTGATTGTTGCAAGTATGTGATTTCATGATTCAGAGGTTTTCGGAATGTAATGTTCACTTTGGAGACTGGAATATTTAAATGTAGGCTAAATTAAAACTCCCGATTTTAGGAGCCGAACAAATCTAGAGCAACTGCAATTCAAAGAGTAACCATGCCAGAGTTGCAAGTGGGAAATCATGAACAATAGGTAACACCTCTCTGGGTTTTGTGGTGGAAACAATGTCTGCAGCTGTCTTGATAAGGGGTTTGATTTGATTTGATTTATTATTGTCACATGTATTGGTATACAGTGAAAAATATTGCCTCTTGCATGCTACACAGACAAAGCACACTGTTCATAGAGAAGGAAATGAGAGAGTGCAGTCATAGCCAGGGTGTAGCGAAATATCAATTTAATGCAAGGTAGGTCCATTCAAAAGTCTGATGGCAGCAGGGAAGAAGCTGTTCTTGAGTCTGTTGGTACGTGACCTCAGACTTTTACATCTTTTTCCCTGACGAAGGTGGAAGAGAGGATGTCCGGGGTGCGTGGTGTCCTTAATTATGCCAGCTGCTTTGACTCTGTCTATACTTCCCGCTGCCTCAGCAATGAATGGGAGGCTAGTTTGCGTGATGGATGCCCAGAACAAAGGGAAGGTTTGGGAGTTAGAGTTAATATGTTTAAATTTCTGTATGGAACATCCCAAGTGTGCCACATTGCTATGGAAATAGGTTGTGCGTAGAGTTTCTGTTTCTTGGGTTTATCTCTTTTTTTTTGAAAAAGGGTTCAGTTAGTGCTTGGAAGTCACTGGAACAAATAGTAGGGGGCTTTTAAGTGTCATGGATGTTTTCTGATTTGGAGTCATTAAGCAAAAATGCAGCAAGACCCAGGCTTGAGCTGGAGAGTACACATTCACGAGGTGTTGAAGGAGAGTTGGAGGCTACACCCAGCCATGTTCTAATGGAACGACCAAAGAAGTCTCGTACCTCAGAGAACAATGGGAATACTGAGGGGAGTCAAAATGAATTTTTGAGGGTGTGGTTTGCTTTCAGAAGATGTGAAGGAACCCTCAAGATCCTGAAAAGTACAGAGAAGCTCTTGGGTGGAAGTGAAAGTGAACAAGAAGTGCCCTGTTGAGATTTTCAGATTTAAATTTTAAGTTTTTGCAGCATGTTGTTAAGTTAGCATGTGATTTTGTTTAACACTTGCACAGTAAAAGTTTTTGTTAAAATGTGAAACCTTGTGGTGTAGTTCTTGCAGTTAATAACGGAGTTTGACTTCCTTTTTACTGGACTACGCCAAGATAGTAACAAAGCATAATGATTTTTCAGCATCTAAGGACAAGCCAAGCCATTTTCTATATGTGAGTATTTTTTAAAATATTGTAACTTGCTGACTTTAAGTTTGTTTATTAGTGTCACAAGTAGGCTGACATTCTCACTGAAATGAAGACTTATGATGTGATGTTAGAGAAGAATTAGCATCGGGAGAATGAATCAAAATTGTTGCCTTGAATCCGAGTTCAATTATAATTTAAGCATGCTAGCGCTCTTAGCTTTTCTATTATTTAATGAGGCATTGCAGTTTATTTCCACAAATTTAGAGAATGAAAACCTCCAGAAAGATCTGTGTTCTGATTTAAAACTGAGCCATGAGAGCAATAAAGCTACAGAAAGGTGTGTGTTGAATTTGTTAATCTCAGCCAACCAGGATGACAAAAAACAAAGAAAATTACAGCACAGGAACACGCCCTTTCGCCCTCCAAGCCTACACTGACCATGCTGCCTGACTGAACTAAAACCCCATACTCTTCCAAAGACCATATCCTTCTATTCCCATCCTATTCATGTATTTGTCATATGTCATGTATTTGATGATAGAAGTCCCTATAGTGGCTTCAGTGCTTTGGTCCACGGACACAAATAATGTGCTAGGTTTTGACTATTGTGTGGAGATTCGTGCAAGCAGATAAGTTTTGTGAATATTGGGCAAAGAAAGGACCAGGGCCAGCTGTGAGGCCCCACATCACACTCTAAGCTCCTGCATTAAGAATGCCAATTCAGCTGTCGAGTAGCTTATGCTTATGGAGTCATGGCCCAACTTGAATCTGCACTTCGCAAAGAGGAAGGGGGGAAAACCGAAGCAAGGGCCATCAATATAGAGTAATCAGCAATAAATCAAATAGAGAATTCAAAAGAAATTTCTTTCTCAAAGTGGTGAGAATTGGAACTCTCGACCACAGGTTAAGGAGAGTAATCTTTATTAAGGAGAAATTAGATTGAAATTTGAAGGAGAAAGGAATATGTTTTGACAACTGAATGAATTAGTTGAGGAAGAATGAGAGGCTCAAGTGGAGTTAAACACCAGTTGTGATCCATGGCCTTTGATCTGTATAATATGTAGTTCTTTGTAAATGTAACATTTGTACTACTTATATCTCCAAATCCTTGTTGTATTGGCCTTCTGCCCACTTTTAAGCCACTGTTACTCTTGAATGGGAAAGTAGCAGGGAATGACCTCCATCTTGTATCAAACATGCTAGTTTGAGAATAACAGAATCATTTTGTATTTATAGATGCGTGGCTTTTCACTTTAATAAGTTTCTCTTCCCAAACTTTTGTCTCAATGGAATCATAACTGAATATTATGCAAATTTTATGTAAACAATAGTGTGCCTACTATTATATAGTACATGTAGTAACACATAATTTAATCACCCATGATGATGCCCTGTTTCCCAAATGCAAATGTGGAATGCTGAATTTTGTTCTTTTGTTACCCACATGATGTTACTTTACACAAAATTGTAGTTCAGTTTTGATTAGCAAGGATGATTGGATTAAGGAGCATTTCCTTTTGTTATTGGTTTGGTGAAGGAGAGTTGGCCAGGAGATTGAGGAGCTCACAATTCTGAACAGTGCCTTTAATGTCCAGTTAAATATATAAATTGATTCTAAGATCAACAGGTCCAAAGAGCATCACGATTGCAGGGAATGCTATTCCTAAATTATGCACTCAAGTAGGACTAAAATCCATAGCCTTCTGATCAAGACATGAGGATGCTGATGCATCAAGGTGATACCGGACCAGTTATATTTTATTCTTCAAATAATGTTATAATGCATTTATGTTACAATTCTGTCCCTAGGTGCAGTATATGAGGCATGCCTTATACTTCTGCACACTAGGACCACATATTGCAAAGTGTTCTTGTCTCTAGCTGCCATTTTCTGGGCATGGATGGGTTGAACTTTTTAGCCCAAAATCAGAAACGTAGTTATGACATTGTTGGTCACAAGGAATCTTTCCTGACATTGAGGTCAGAAAAAGGAATGGTGGTGAGTATAGAGGACAGGAGGAATTTAGCAGGAAAGGTGTCTCATGGGCAAAAGCCAACGGCACAATTTTTGATCTCACCTAAAGAATGACATAGTTCAAAAAACAGGGAATGTGTCAAATATGTGCTACAGCATCCCTAGATAAGCAAAGGTGCCTGTGGCAATATCTTTCACTGTATTAACTGCATCTTCTGCAGACCCTTGTTCACATCAAACATATTTGTGGATTTGGTCCCTCCTCGTCAGCATCTGGGTCTTCCTGGGGCCACAATCTTTCCTGAACTGTGTCAATTGGCAACGGGCCCATCTTCTATCCATACTAATCAAAACTATCAAGCAGGTAGAATTGCCTCCAGCCTGCATTTGCTACTCTTGCATGAATCTGTGAACAAATACATTTGACTTAATCAGTTACGGTGGAATGGTCTCCCTCCATATATAAGGCAAGAATGCATTCTCTAGCCCTTGACTTGCTCTCAGTCTGCACGTGGTATATTAAGGCTACCCCTTTCAGGGCCTTGTCATCCTCAAGGACAACAGGTTGTGGAGCTTTCCCCACAGATGTGACTACACATTCACAACAAGGGCCTTGACTGGGGTCAGAAGACCCAAGACCAAGGATCCATTGACAGACTTCTGGTGGTTGGCTTCGAGTGGCCTTGACATTAACCATTGATATTAGATCCTTGCACTTGTGTCATGACTGCACGCATGGGTGTCTTGAATGCCGTACCAACTGTACTGGGAACACTGAAGTTCACAGGGTCCATGCTACCTCTGTCCCCTTGATTGTTTGACATTATGTCCATTCTGACATGTAAGGATTAGATGCAAATAAAGACCATATGCAGAGCAACACCCAAAGTTAAATGGATTTATGCCTGAATGTGCATCATTAGTAAAGGAGTCAAGTTCATTCACTGAGCATTAGACCCTTGAGTCCAGCGTTCGGCTGAGCAATGCTTCCTGGTTTGAGCAGGACATTTATAGGGTGCTCCATAAATCAGCTGAAAATTGCTGTGTTGAACTCCTCCCACATACTCAGACGTATCCCCAATCATTTTTTTTTCTAGCTTGATTTTTTTGAGCTATGTCATTCTTTAGGTGAGATCAAAAATTGTGCTGTTGGCTTTTGCCCTTGAGACCACCTTTCCTGCTAAATTCCTCCTGTCCTCTATACTCACTACCTCCTAATTTCCCTTCCTTCTGTCACCATCCACCCTCCTTTATTACCCTTGACCCCATCGTTGTCCATATAGAGAATCCTGTTCTCCCCCTAGACCCTTTCATATTCATGTTTACATGCCATTTGTTGACCTGAATCCTCCCCTTGAGGCCACATCCACCCTTTTCAATATGCCTACCATACCATGCACAACCATCACTGTCCAGAGAGTTAGCCCCTTCCAAGACTGGGACCAAGATATGCATACCATGTGGATCTCTCTAACATATCTGGCAGAGCCCCAGGATGATCTCTTCAATATGCCCCCTGACAGAATGGTTTTGGTCCCAAGAAAGTCTTTTCAATATGCCCTGACAGCGTGGCATTGGTCCCAGAGCAGAGTCTGACTCTTCCATGGGCAGTCTCATAAAACTTTGCCCCAGGGCAGTCTTTTACTTTTCCACTCTGTTCCTTGACCACCTCCTTGTCCTGCCCATGTCTCCCGTCCTCCCTTCTTGTGTTCCATCACCACCTACCCTCACCCCCCCAAGTCCTGTATCAGTTTTCTTCCTTGCTTTTCATGTTCCGCTTCGCCACCTGCGCCCCCCCCACCCCACCCTCAGTCCTGCCTCCTTCTTAACCCTTCCCCTTCTGTGCCCAGCCTTAGCGCAGCTGTTAAAGATAGACAAAAGTTGTGTCTGCTGACACAAAGTCATTGATGAACTGAAGCCCGCTAGATACACACCTCTTATATACAATCAGGAAACAGATGGTAGGGCTCTTAATTTGGAGGGGAACATCATTCCAGTGAGTTGGCCTTTGATGAGAATTCATGAAATTCAAAGGAATGTAAATTTGCTTTCCAACTCAGATCAGCAATAAACTCTATCCACCTTTAACCTACAATCAAAGTTGGGAGAAGAAAATTCCAAACTAATTGCCCACCGGCAGGAAACTTACATCCGTCATGCCAAATTTAGTGCCTCCTGCTTCCTGCTTTAATCAGGCAGTCAGGACCACACACTGCTGCTGCCCACCTGCTGGTGCAAGATAGGTTGATCCTGGAGGTACTCGACAAGTCTATTTGGGAGCTAAGCTCACCATCTGATTATATAGGCTGCCTACATTCAGATATTGCATTGTGAGAGCGATGCAGCTGAGGCATAGGGTTGGGACATCTGGGTGTTGGGTTCCTAATATCACTTTGGAAATCAGAGCCCAGTGGTCAGTTTGAACAGGATGGGTTCTTTGTCAAATTACTTTTTGAATTGGGAGGGCATGGTGGCATAGTAGTTAGCACTGCTGCCTCACAGCGCCTGGTATCCACATTCAATTCCCAGCTTGGGTCACTGTCTGCAGAGTTTGCACGTTCTGCCTGTATCTGCATGCGTTTCCTCCAGGTGCTCCAGTTTTCTCCCACATTCTGAAAGACATGTTGGTTAGGTGCATTGACCCGAACAGGCGCCGGAATGTGGCAACTAGGGGAATTTCACAGTAACTTCATTGCAGTATTAATGCAAGCCTTACTTGTGACTAATAAGTTTACTTTTCTGCAATAGCAGGTTTCCAATCCATTAATATGGGTGCAATGAACTCTGTAAACTAAATACATTGGACAGTGGTGTAAAAAAAATAGTGAATTGTCAGTCTGTTTTACATTTCTCCTGATCTTCATTTTTATTTGACCTCATCCAAAGTCCAGATGATTTTCCCCCAGCCCATAACTTTGCAGCTTGTTTAACATGTAGCATTCTTGTCAACACTTTGCCTTGCTCTTGCAGAATGAGGCCAAAACACTTATTTATTTATTTTATTTACCTTTGCTTTAATCAACACTTACATTTTCCTGGTAAGTATCCAGTGAAAAATGAACTGCAGGAAAAAACTGTATGTGCTTTTCCTGTAAAGAGATTGGTTTCATTATCAATATAGAATCTGACAATCCACTGAAATGAATGGTGAGATTTCAACAGTGTGAAGTCTAGCATATTGTATTCATTCAAAATCAATTGTTCTTGATTTATTTTATAAAAGAATAAATAATTACAATTATGAGCGTTACACAACGTTTTGAGATTTTCTGCTGTAGTGGGATGTGGCCCTTTGTCTGAGCCAGAAGCTCCACATTCAAATCCCATCCCAGGACTTGATGGCCAAGGAAAGTGCCAGCACAATGTACTCAAACAGGTT
Source organism: Carcharhinus amblyrhynchos (assembly GCF_965287045.1). Taxonomy (NCBI): domain Eukaryota; kingdom Metazoa; phylum Chordata; class Chondrichthyes; order Carcharhiniformes; family Carcharhinidae; genus Carcharhinus; species Carcharhinus amblyrhynchos. The sequence goes on from NC_137352.1 coordinate 12,253,313, forward strand.
GAACATCAACCTGTAAGTCGTTCTAATACACACCAGTAGCAGGTGGTGAGAGTGTGAGAAATTCCTGGTTGGACATGTGATGAAAAGAAAGTCGGAACCTCAACCTCACTATCCATAGCTCCAGACTACAAGATGCATGTAAAAGAATATGTTTCCACAGTGACTCAGACACTCTGAGTGAATTGTAATGCACCACCATCATCATACAATGTTTCTCTGTATATAAGATGCATGGACCATCATATGAAGTTGACATTTGGACCACAAATTGATGGTGGGAGAGGGCGTAACATAGACCATCTTTGGAAGGCAGAAATTTTAGGATCTATTGGGATTCTGCTCTGATTTTGCTGCTTTTTTGAATTGTGATTGTGAGAAATTGGGGTCAGGGTGGGCTTCTGCTGACTCTCCTCAGTAGGAATGAGACCTCTATGTCTAGCTTGGGATTTTCCCTAGAGGTAATTAATTTAAATAAATAACCTTTGAGGAAGTAAATTAAAAATTTTTAGTAGTTATTGCAGATTTGATCATTGGAGCAACATTTATTTAGCAATTGATAGTTGTGATAGCTATCTCTGTCCTGACTGTACAGAAGCAGGTATTCTACCCACCCCACCATGTGGAAATGTCAGGCTCTATATCTTTAACTATAGATGGCCAGAAGTCACATTTCGGCCAATGGACAGACACTTTAGAATCTTTTTGTTTTTACAGCTTAATTCATTCAGTCAAAATAGTTCCAGACGCTGGTCTTGCCATTTCTTTGTCCACTCACCAGGAAGGGAATTTGAATAAAATGGAAAGACATTAAGTATAGTTCTTTTTTTTTTGATAACCATGATTGACTAAAATTGTCAAATTCACCCTAAGGAAATGCAGTCATGTACATTATTTTAGCATGGGATTGCAGCGGAAGTCTGTTAATTGAGACAGTCTTTCTCCCCCATCACCTAATATTAAAGCCAGACGTGCATATGGCAGTCCACCTCTCACATGCTGGATTTAAAATAATTTACAGTTGTCAGCGAGAGTTACTAGCTGCTTTTGTAACAGGCTTTGTTTTAGTTTGAATTCCTGAAGAATGCTGTCTCTGCGTCAGATCATGGTATTTACACTGCTAAATCTGGCTCCTTTATTCTAGTGGCAGACCCAGTTTTTCATTAAATCCAAATCAAAACAGCACCAATTTAAAATCAGTTTACAGCACGTTGGTATTGTTGATGTAGAGATTGGGAAGTTGGCACTACTTCGAATTTAAAAAAAAAAGTGAAATTGAAATTGAGTTTTGACTACAACAGGATTTTGCAATTATATAATGTGTCCCAGATTCAAATGATGCCCTAGAGAATTTTACAACTCTGGGGATAAATGGACATCAACTAGGAGGGAACAAAGAGTGTAGGATGTAGCTGAAAGCACAGTTTGAATTCTGCCAGGGTCACTCAGCATCTGACCTCATTAAAGCGTTGGTTCAAACGTGGACAAAAGAGTTGAACTCCAGAGGTGAGGTGAGACTCATCACCTTTGACATCAAGGCAGCATTTGACCAAGTGTGGCATCAAGGAGCCTTAGAAACTAGAATCAGTGGGAATCCGAAGGAAAACTCTCTGCTGATTGGAGTCATACCTAGCGCAAAAGATGTTGGTTGTAGTTGTTGGAGGTCCATCATCTTAGTTCCCGGACTCAGTGCAGGAGTTCCTCAGGGTAGTGCCTAGGTCCAACTACCTTCAGTTGCTTTATCAATGATCTTCCTTCCATCATAATGTCAAAAGTGGGGATGTTCACTTATTATTGAACAAGTGCAGCACCATTCGCAAGTCCTCAGATACAGAAGCAGTTCATGCCCAAATGCAAAAGGACTTAGACAGTACCCAGTCTTGGGCTGACAAATGACAAGTAACATTCGCACTACACAAATGCCAGGCAATCACCATCTTCTACAAGAAAAAATTTAACCATCACCTCTTGGTATTCAATGGCATTAACATTGCTGGATTCCTCTCTATCAACTTGGGGGTTACCACTGACCAGAAACTGAACTGGACTAGCCATAAAAATACTATGGCTACAAGAGGAGGTCAGAGGCTAGGAATCCTGTGGCAAGTAACTTACCTCCTGACTCCCCAGATCCTGTGGTCACAAGCCACAAGTCAGGAGTGTGATGGAATACTCTCAACTTGCCTGGATGAGTGCACCTCCAAGAACACTCAAGAAACTCGACACCACCATCCAAGATAAAGTAGCTCACTTGATTGGCACCTATTCCAGAAACATTCACTCTCTCCTCCAATGACGAACAGTGGCAGCAGTGTGTACTATCTGAGATGCACTGTAGAAACTCACCAAAGCTCCCTGGGCAGCACCTCCCAAACAAATGTCAGTACCATTGTGGATGCCAAGAAGATCAAGTTGATGAAAGGGCAAGGGATTCAGCGGAGATGGGGCTGGGGAATTATAATGGGTTGGGATTACCAAGAATAAGGCATTGCTTGATTCAGTGGCTAAGGGCAGATAGGACAGTGGGATTTCCAATGAGGAAAACATCTGAATGTTTAGCTGGAAGTTTAAAGGAAAGGTGGAGTGATAAAAGAGAAGTTATTATCAGGTGAGATTTTGAGATGAAATTATTAGTTTATATTTGAATTCCTGTTGCCTGTTATTGGTAATGAAACACACTTAAGCTCACTGGCCCCAAATTTAATTGTGTAAGCCAATATATTTTGAGTGAGTTAATGTCTCACTCAGAATATTTGGTTGCATGTTAATGCCACAAATGTATGTGCTTTGGAAGTTATATTGAGTGGTTACAATATTGTGCTAAATGAGGCAGAACTACTCTTAGACCCATCACAAGAAGTGGGTTTCTTTAGGAGCCTCCAAGACTTGTAGCACCTAAGAATTAGGGATTAGCCTAGCAGCCCCAGCTGTATGTAACGGAGATACAATTTTCATCGCATTTCGTGTAAATCTTTCCTCCAGTAGGAACATTTTGTGACCATACAAATGGGGCAGATGCCACAGCTCTGGGAGCTGAAATTATTAAGCCCCTTTACATTTCTGGAATAGCTTTAGTGGAAGGCACCATTAGTCTCCTGCTCCTTCACTCCCTTGTTTCAACTTCTACTCAGTAGTATTCTCCATCAGGCACTCATCAGTAATCAGTTGGAGGTAAGTGTCCCATACTTCGGAGGACCGGTAGCTTTAGACCCTTTGTTCCAAAAGCTTTCCACCCAGGAGTTTTCCTTGCACCATGTCTAGGCCACTTTTAAGCTAATTGATAGAAACTGAGTTCTTTGACAAGCCAATAACTCACTTATTGTTTTATTGTTGTGACAAATAAGATGGCAGAAAGTGAATTACATTGTCCTTGGGATTTGCCAGATAAGAAGAAAAGCATGTACCTGTGGTGAATTTAGTAACTGTTATAAGGTTTAAAAAGATACATTTGCAACGCCATTGGAGCAAAGCAAGTTGGCAAGCTTGTGCTATGAACAGCTGACAGTGAAAAATTTCATATTTATCATTGGTTGCACTTTACAATCCTGCCATAAAATACAGTGATTTCTGTCATTTAAAAGCTACTCAAAAAGGTCTCCTTGCATTCTGTTAATCTTATTTTGCTGCAGCTCAGCCACTTTATCCCTATTCTCAGGGTACTTGAGAGGTCAGACTCGACAAAGGGTCTCACAAAGGCAAATGCTGAAGCTTATTTGCTGTTAAGTGACTCTTAAAGAAGCAGCAATTATATTTTATGTAATTATTAATGAACACAGTACTTAGTCATGGAAATGTCATCTGTTGTGTGGTGTTGCTGCATCTCTGCTTTGAGTAGCAATTAGCTTTCTTTTCCGTTAAAAGCTTTGTCCGTAAGTACATTGAAATTTGAGGTCGTAGAAATGTTTGATTGTAGTCCCTTTGATAAAGTGGAACCGAAAACTGCTATTTCATCAATGAATTGGACTTTAAAAGTATATAACCAAAAACCAGTACATTCCATAGCCATATACACACTCAATATGTCTTCAATGTAGAAAATGACCCAATATGCTTTAAAAAGAAGAGGCAAGCGTCAAAGGATCAGATGCCAAGCCATGGAGAGAGAAATTAAATCTTTGTCCAGCTTTGCCCATCATGTCCTAATGCTTCAGTGTTACTCATCAGCCTTCACTGATGCCAGATCTTGCTGCCAATGTGACTTGTAATATTAAAAATAGTAAAAGGTTTTACTTGACAATTTCTATACTTGTATTGGTGCTTTGTTTTTATCAGGAGGAGGGCAGATTTGCAGGCAGCCCATCTGTTCCTTCTGATCTCAGGCAGACCTCTTCTTGGTCTCTGCTTGTCATGGTCACCACACCTGCTTGCTTCCCCTTCAATATCCTTTTAAAAAAATTTGTTCATGGGATGTGGGCATTGCTGTTTGAGCCAGCATTTATTGCCCATCCCTGAGGGCATTTAAGAGTCTACCACATTGCTGTGGCTCTGGAGCCAGATGTAGGCCCGACCAGGCAAAGGCGGCAGATTTCCTTCCTTAAAGGACATTAGTGAACCAGATGGATTTTTACGACAATCAACGATGGTTTCATGGTCATCAGTAGATTCTCAATTCCAGATTTTTATTGAATTCAAATTCCACCATCTTGGTGGAATTCGAACCTGGATCCCCAGAACATTATCCTGGGTCTCTGGATCCTTAGGCCAGTGATAATACTACTAAGCCACCGACTCCCCATCCTGTCCCCCGGATGACCTGTTATTCCATTCCCGTTCTAACATCAGGTGACAACTTTGTCATTTGGCTAGCTTGTTCTCTGGCAAGGAAGAGGAATGTTGGAAATTCACCATAAGACAGTTCAGTGTTGATTTACAGAGAGGTAGATCACACATATCACGGTTATGTTTTCCAAGCTGATTGTGCTTAGGGTGTTATTTCATATTGGGTCCAAAACTAGGGCTATGTGATGATATTTGACAGTAATGGCAAAAACATATCTGCACTCCCATCTGTTTCGGAGACTTTGATCACACAGCAGGCACCTCAAAGGACTGGAGAAGTACCATTAGCAATGCCATTGTAAGATCTTCCAAATGGGGAAAGATGTTTGTTGTATATTGGAGAGTTGACCCGAGGAAACATGGAGGAGCATTATTTACAGGGTAGTGTTCATTACTTAGCTGCTTTTTCACTCTGGCAGTTCTCATGCTAGCAACCTGTAACATCATTTCAGATGAATACATGAATATATTAATACACAATTCTTAGATCAGTTATCAAGAATCACTATTAATACGTAACAAGGTTCAACTGCAGTGCTCTTTCCCAAATCAATTTGCCCAACATTAAGGTGCTAATCACTTTGAATCAATTGCCCTGAATGGATATGTCATTCATATGCCTGACACCAGAATCACAAAGCAACTGCTGTACACGAAACTCGGTTGTGACCGGAGACTCTCAGGAGTGTGGAGGAAATGCTTAAGGAGATCCTCAGAGCATCCCTGAAGAGGTCAAACCTACCCACTGACTCATGATCAACCCTAGCATGTGAACAACCAAAGTGGAAAAGGCACATTCGAGAAGGCACTGAACATTGCCGGAAACATGCAGAGGCAAAGCTGAGGTGTGGAGGGGGCACGCAAACATCCATACAACCCATCTACCCAACCTTTCAAGCAGTACCTGCCCTGTGTGTGGCAGAACTTGCAGACTGTACATTGGACTTCAGCCATTTCAGTTTGGAGAAAATCATCCTCGATGCTAAGGGAAAGAGACCTTTGACTGCTATGCTGCTATGCATGTGCACAACGCAGAGGGAGCACAGCATCACAATGGGCAGAATGAACATACATATGTATCTATTTCCTGTTTTCCATGAATGTTAAATTTTGTAACTCTAATTTTGGCCTGGGGTTTTGTGAAAACATTGCACATTAATTATGAATTTTCCTATGAGTCTTTGATCTTGCTAATAAATTTTGATAAACAATAGGCATTCACTTTTTTGAATTAAGACTAGTCTTTCAGATGCTATATTACGCCAAGTTCAGGTGAAGGATTGATATTCAAGCACACTATTGGGAAAAGAACATGGCTTTCTCCTACTATCTTGGACTGTATACCTCCTGCAGTCAATGTGAACATTGTGTTCAAAATTGCCGCTACGTCTGCCAGCACTGCATTTACTGTGTTTAAAAGCATTTAATTGTCTGACATGCATTCGATCATTTCTGAATGCTGTAATACAATACCACACTAATGTAATTTTTCCTTTTAAATTCTGGCCCAAACAGTAGACATGTGTTTTGTCAGGAGACAGAAACCTTATTAATTTGGTAAATTTGTCCATTTTATCTGTCCATCTCAGATATTCTCCATCTATTGTGGGCGTAATGGTTGCACAGTAGTTAACCTCACAGTGCAAGGGACCCGGGTTCGATTGCAGCCTTGGGTCACTGTCTGTGTGGAATCTGCACATTCTCCCTGTGTCTGCATGGGTTTCCTCCAGATGTTCCAGTTTCCTCCCACTGTCCAAAAATGTGTGGGTTAGGTTGATTGACCATGCTAAAATGCCTCTTTGTGTCAGGGGGATTAGTGGGGTAAATACTTGGGATTACAGGGTTGGGCCTGTGTGGGATTGTTATCAGTGCAGACTCAATGGGCAAAGTGACCTCTTTCTTCATGATCTCCAAGTTAAATGTGTTAAGTTTTTTTTGTTGCAAATGGTATTCAAAGATGTTTAATTTCATGGGAGCTGGAATATGAAATCAGAAGTTCAAAGCTTACAAGTCTTGAAAGAATAAGAGTTTAAAACATAAAATCCAATAACCCAGCCATTTTTGATACAGTCGCTAAAATTTTAAAATTAGATTGTGCACCGTAACAAGATCTGACAGAAGGTTTTCTGTTTTTACACTAAGTTTAAACATTGTTGATTCAGACCACTCATACTCTTTCAGATGTGAATAATTTACTTTGTCTTCCCTGTGTTTGCAAAACAAAACGGGCTGGCAGGATTTATGAAATAGTTGATGAAGGAAGCTTTGTTAGATTTTGCTTGTCGATGTTTATTTTTGCAAACTGCTTGATAACCCACCATCTGCGTTCTGGGTTGCCTTTTTAGCCAGTGCCCACCCCCTCATCCTGTGGTGAACTGTCGTCATGACAATTCTGTCATGCCTAATCCTCTCAAACATGACTGGCTGGCTGTTGAGCATGCTCAGTCTGTTCCCTCTCTTCTGTTCTGTAGTCTAATACTCTCATCCTGTTTAAAATGAAGGTAGCGGGCTGCTCATATGGGATAAGAAGAAACTGCCTCCTCTTAGTCTATTAACTGTATTTTTTTTGGAGGACGAGATCTTCTTAGTCTGATTTCTTTTTTTAACATGATCTCTGCTTGCTCTTGGAACACTAATTAAGATGATTGCCTGCTTAGCCAAAGGAAATTTGCTGGATGTTCTGCAAGAGGGATTCACAGAGGTAAATAATACTGAAAGTAATGACTGGGACATGTGTTGGCTGGTAACAGCTGTTTTTTGTAGAAAGTACACAGGGATGCAATGTATTGCAAATAAATGTTCAGTATTGAAGCTGAAGAAGCCTTTTATCAGAGGGTAGACAGCTTCTTGCTGTTACGATGTTCAGGTTTCTCAGATTTAATACAGTGTTCCATATGGAGTTGATTAAATGGACTATTTGGCCTCCATTAACTGAAGTCTTAAACCTATTCTGCATGCATGAGTGTTTTACTGATCATGACTTTAAAGTAAGTGGAGTTTGTCTAATGCCATGTTAGTAATGTGCAGAGTAATCACCATTTTTGTTCGTAAATCTTTTCTGAGCGTTCAAAATTCCCCCAATTAAGAGACTTTAAAGAAAGATTTAAAGTTTTTTGTGTGTGGAGTCAATCAATAAATAATTTAAAAGAAATGAATGATTTTACACTGAGGTTAAAGATTCTATTTTAAATTGCCAATTGATTAAGGATGTTATGAACTCAATTATTTATTACATTTTTGGACCCCATTACTTGACTTGATCAAGCAACCTTAAAAACTGTTGTTTTGCACCTCATATTTTGTGGCTGAGAAACACAAAATGGGCCTTGCACTAATAGATGGCATAACTATCATCCGAACACTGCCGCTCCATTGGGAATAGAGAGAAATTATGTTATCAGAACTGCAGAATATATCTGTAGCCCTGTATGCAGGGCTGGTGGACACATACAGATGCAAACCAATTTTTTTTTAAATTTTAAAGTGAAACAGTTGCTGCAAAGCAATGTAGCAAGTTTTAGTATTGGAAAGGAATCTCACTTTGTGATAGTGAAATACCTGAGAAAAGATGCCTTGGAACACTGACCATGGGGTGTATGTAACAAGAAGAATTGTAATAGATTCTTCATTGTTTTGGAGCGTTGGGGGCCGGGGTGGGGTGGGGGGAGGTGCTGTTTGGCAGCAATGTTGTTGTGTGGTTTTACCTCCTGGCAATTGCTTGCGATGACTGATTCCACTAGACCTGCTGGTGGTTTCATAGGCTAAAAACGTCAATGACATCAGGTTTTATAACGTTTCTTGATATGCATGTTCAGTGTTGGACAGTGAGCCCCTGAGACAAAAAGGATTTGAATGAACAATTTAATGTTAGTGCCTATTATTTTTAAATGTTTAATCTAATTTTGGAGTTGAGTCTTTAACGGTGTTCACACATGTTCAGAAAATCTGTATCCAAAATTTCTCTTGAAAGTATATTTTTAAACTAGCTCATAAGTTAAAGGAGAGACTTCATTTGACACCTTTTGCAATCTAAGAACGTTCCAAAGCGCTTTAAAGCAATAAAGTATTTATGTAGACATTGTTATAATGCAGGAAATGAGGCATCTAATTTGTACATATCAAGCACTCAAAAGCAAAATGAAATTAATGGCCAGAACATTTGCTTTAAGTGTTGGCTGAAGGATTATGTTGGCCATGATACCTGGAGAACTCACCTGCTCTTCAAATAGAGTCACAGGATCTATTACGCTTATCTGAGAGAGCAGATAGGGCTTCAGTTTAACCATTCACCTAAAAGATGGCACCTTCAACACTTTATTTTATTCGTTCATTGGACATGGGACGTCACTGGTTGGCCAGCATTTATTGCCCGTCCCTAGTTGCCCGAGGACACTTGAGAGTCAATCACGTTGCTTTGACTCTGGAGTCAAGTGTCGGCCAGATCAGGTAAGGGCGGCAGATTTCCTTCCCTAAAGGACACTAGTGAACCAAACGGGCTTTTCCAACAATCGGCGAAGGTTTCAGGTCTTCAGTGAATTCTGAATTCCAGACTGTTTTTTATTGAATTCAAATTCCACCATCTGCTATGGTGGGATTTGAACTCAGGTCTCCAGAACATTAGCTGAGTTTCTGGAGTAATAGTCCAGGATAATACCACTAGTCTATCACCTCCCTTGCTGAATACTGCACAGTATTGTCAGCTCAGATTATGTGTCCAGGTCTTACTATCTTGGAGATGTGATAAAACAAAAACTATTTGAAAAGAAAAAATGTGAAGGTTACGGATATAAGGCAGGGGAGTGGGATTAGGTAGAATGTTCTTTCAGTGAGCCAGTGCAGACCCAAAGGGCTGAATGGCCTCCTTCTGCACTGTAAAGATTCTGTGATTGTCATCACTTGAGCCACAGCTGACAATTTTGCCAAGATTAAAATATATTTGCCAAATAAAGTTACTTTCAGGAATTTGGCTTTATCTGGCTAGGAATTTTGGCATGCGAACTCTCACTCTTCTACTTTTGAATCACATCCTGTTCAGGGATATTGCAAAAGAAAGGCAATCCTAACTAAAATTTGCCTCAGGGGTAGAATCTGGGCCTTTGACATGAGTGGAATTCTATTTTTTCTTCTTTTCAGGTTAGTGGTGATTAAACATCAGAGCTTTATAAATTAAAACCACGTGCCATTTTGTGAGTTGTGGACTGCTCTTTATAAATGAATGCCATAGCTAAATACAAGTCACAGATGCGTTTGTTTTAGAAGTAATTAAGTGTCTATATTCCAACACTGCAGCTTTAAAGAGTCCCATGTGAGCACATTACGTACAGCATAAAACTTCAAAGCAGTCATCATCACGGAAGTTTTTTTCTTAAGAGCTAAGCTGTAGTCTAACCACTAGACATTATTGTTGCAAGCAATTGTGTCAATCTGACCCCACCATGTTTTGTGTTTTTTAGCAAAAAACCACATATTTTGTATATAGCGCGAAAGAGGAAGGAAGACAGCAGTATATTATTATTAAAGTTACAAGTTTACTCATCAGCCTGCGTTCAGATAGTTGATTTTGGGCAGTAGTATAGGAATGCCAGAATTATTTCCATGTCCCTGAACTGGAATCAAACAGTACAGAAAGAGACTATTCAGCCCCTCATGTCTGTGCCAGCTCTTTGAACGAGCGATTCAATTAATCTCACCCCCTTACTTTCTCCATAGCCCTACATTTTTTCCTTCAATTAAAGTGCATAGTTTAATCTAGTGATGAAATCTCAAATTTAATGTCGCGTTTCAAGAAAAGACCCGAATTTATGAACTAAGTGAAACATTTAGGGTGGGATTCTCAAAAAAAAAATTCTAAGTGTTGAATTCGCATAAAAACTGGAATAAGTCCCACTTGGCTTTTCAGCAGGATTTTCAAAATGAGTCTCCCACATTCTGTGCATCATAGAGAGTCCTGGCGTGAATCTCTTTAAAAATCAGGGACGGGGCCCATTCTCACTGGAGAGGCCGGTAGCATAGTACTGAGTGGGCCACTGTGCATGCGCCGATCTGTCAGCACCAAAATCTACTCATGTGCAGTAGCCCCACAATGCCGGCAACCCTGCATTGTTACCCCTCCGACTTTCCCCAACCCTGATGGCTGGCCTCCCCCCCTTTGTCACTGCCGAGTGCAGAGCGGCAGCCTGATGCCCGGTGGGCAGTGCTGAGGTGTCCCCTGGGCAGTGTGACTTTGTCCCTTGGGCAGTGCTGGGGGCCAGGCTGGCACTGCCAGACTGGTAATGCCCAGGATCCACTCCCCTCTTAACCCTGACTTCCTGGGGGGGCCTCAATGGCCCCCCCTTCACTCCAGTGGGGTGAGGCCATTAGCTCCCCATTAGTGGGGAGTTGTTGTAAACCCCATTGGAGTGAAACACTCCTGGCAGAGGGTGGGAGGCTAGTGAGCCCGGAGATTTCAGTCCCGGGCCCGTTAATTAGATTAAAAGCAGCTTTTAAATAATATATGCAACTTCCTGCCGATTTCTGGCCTGTGACGTGGAGCTGGCAATGCCTGAAATCTGGAGGCCATGATGCCCAGCGGGAAGCCCGCTATGTGGTCTCTGCTTGAATCTCCCAGCCTATTGTACTGCTGAAGCAGTGCAGCAGGCTGGGAGAATTGCCTTCTTAAATTATAAACATGGATTTTTATGGTGTTATTGCATGAGGTACAGAAATCCAGAAAACCAACCTGCCATCCATTGATTCTGCCTACACTTCCGGCTGCCTTGGCAAAGCAGCCATGAAAATTAAAGACCCGTAGCACCTTGGAAATACTCTCTTCTACCTTCTTCCTTAGGGAAAAAGATACAAATGTCAGATATCATGTGTCAACTGACTCAAGAACAGCTACTTCCCTGCTGCTGTCAGACTTTTGAATGGACCTACTTTGCATTAAGTTGATCTTTCTCTAGACCCTAGCTGTGTTTGTAACACTACATTCTGCACTGCCTCGTTTTCTTCTCTATGAACAGTATGTTTGTCTGTGTAGCATGCAAGAAACAGTACTTTTCATTGTATGTTAAACATGACAGCAAATCAAATCAAATTAAATCTATGTAATGTTATTACAAAAAACCTCATAGATTTAGCAATTTTGCCATAAGGTTCATTACAACCACAGGATACTGGTCATGTAAAAAAAATTACTACTTTATGTGCTCGAATAATGTAATTCAGTGTTGCAGAGTTTGATTTATTTGCCCCAAATAATGGACTCATCATTATCATGCTGAATTTGTTATGTAACGCTGATAGTTGTTAACCCCGTTTCATGAATTTTATGAAATGCTACTATACTAAATTTATGAAACTAAAGAACTTTGACTTATAATGTACTCCTGTTTTGTACAGAGTAGCTTACACATAGGGCAGGATTTTCCGATCATGCTCACCCCAAAACCAGAAAATCCTGCCTAAGATCAGTGGACCTTTGCATGGTCCGTGTCCCACCTGCTACGATTCCCGTGGCGGGCGGAACAGGAAAATTCTGCCCATACGACAGGATTTTACAGCCTCGCTTGTCCCAAAACTGGATGTTCGATAAGGTCAACGGACCTTTCCATAGTCCACCCGGCGCCCGCTCTTGCTCCCGTGGCAGGCGGGATGGTAAAATTCCAGACATAGTGCTTAAAGCAAAAGCCAATCAGATGTATTTCTCCAGTTAGGAAAGGATAATCTAAAATGGTTTCATTGAATTGGTTTTAAATTGAAGACTTAAATTTAAGACTGAATAAGAATGTGGAGCAGGAGTAGGCTATACCACCTGGCTCGAGCTTGCTCCGCCATTCAGTAAGATTGTGGCTGATCTGATCTTGGCCTCAGTTCCACTCTGATGCCTATTTTCCATAACCCTTGACTCCCCCATGTTCAAAAATCTGCCTATCTCAGCTTTGAATATATTCAGCGATTTAGCCTTTGAGGTAAAGAATACTAAAGGTTCAGAACCTTTGGAGAGAAGAAATTCCTTCTCACCTCTGTCTTAAGTCACAAAGAAGCAGAGATTTTAGAACAATTTATATCTAACATCTTTTCATAATTACATGGTTTTTACTCACCTCATTTTTAATTTTGAAAAATGGCTGCCATCAATTCCTGACAAGCAAACTACACAGCTGAGTAGTCGCTTCATAATGAAGAACCAGGGATGTGTGACTGCTGCAGTACAGCCATATTAGAAAAACTTGAGGTCACGTTCTAATTGATGGGATTCAATGCACATTGTGTGTTCTACAGTCAAAATTTTAATGGGAACACCACGAGGCAAGTAAAATGTTCCATTTGCGCATCATTTATTTGATGTGTGGCTGACAAGCGAGGTGTGGTGATATTGAGTACTTGCATCTCTGAAATCTGGGTTCAAATACAGCTCAGACTAACGTGATTAGAAAGAAAAAATCTTCTTTATCTGTTGGCCATTTAAAATTCGTTTCGGAGGGCTAAATTCAGTTCCTTGTGGCATTACTTGACACTAGATTAAATTAATTCAGAAACGTCGCAAGGTGGCCGATATGGGGCATGGAAGGTGTCACTATGGTGACAAAACGCTTTGTCCCGGATCTGGACTTATTAAATCAGAGTATGGGGAGATTTATTTTGCAACTATGTGTGAGTGATAGGTTGTGAATGAGTTTAAAATAGGGCCTGGTTTACCTATATTGCACTTGGAGTGCTTCATGCTGACTATTGAATTCCAGAAATGGTAAAGTGTTCATTTTCTAATGCAGCAATACCTCATTTTGTGATAAATTTTCTGGTTTTCTTTTAAAAAAAAATAGAAGTGGGGAATGATGGAGGAGTGATACTAGGTGAATTGCTCCTTTAAGGAGCCAGCACAGACAAGATGGGCTAAATGATCTCCCTTCTGTGCTGGGATTCCATGATTCAGTAGATCTATGATTATGATAAGAGCGCAGAATATTGTCTTATATTGGGTGCCTATAAAGTCCTTGTGAAAACTTAATAATTGTACTATATGATAAAAACTAAGTAGCATATGAAAGTATCATTCAATATTTTGTTCAATGTTAATTTAATTAAGTGTTAAGACCATAAAGATTAGGAGCAGAAGTAGGCCATTCAGCCAGTTGAGTCTGCTCACCTTTCAATGTGATCACGACTGATCTGATATGATCATCCTCAAGACCACTTTCCCACCTTATCCCTACAATCCCTGATTCCCTTCCTAATTAAAAATTAATCTATCTCAGCCTTGAACATACTTAGTAACGCTGCATCCACAGCCCTCTGTGGTAAAGAGTTCCACAGATTCACTACCCTCTGAAAGAAGAAATTCCTCCTAATCGCTGCCTTAAATGGGTGATGCCATACTCTGAGATTAGGCTTTCCGGTCCCAGACTTGCCCATAAGGGGAAATGACCTCTCAGCATCGACTATGTCAATTCTCTCCTGAGAATCCTGCATGTCTTAATAAGGTCGCCTCTCATTCTTCTAAACTCCAATGAGTACATGGACTTCATTTCTGGTGGAAATAACATACAGTTTACTTCCTTGATTGCCATCTTCAGACATTTCAGTATTTGAAATAAAATGAGCAAACATCGAGGGAGATGGTGGTATAGTGCAGTTATCACTGGACTAGCAATTTAGAGAGCCAGGGTAATGGGGACCCAGGATCGAATCCCACCATGGCAAATGGTGAAATTTGAATTCAATAAAAACCTGAAATTAAAAGTCTAATGACCATGAAACTATTGTCAATTGTCATAAAAACCCATCTGGTTCACTAACATCCTTTAGGGAAGGAAGTTGGTCATCCTTACTTGGTCTGGTCTACGTGTGACCCCCAGACCCTCAGCAATATGTTTGACCAAATCAAATGCCCTCTGAAAATGAGGGCAGTCAGGGATGGGCAATAAATATTGGCCTATCTAGCGACACCCATATCCTGTAAAAATGAATATGTGACACAGTTAACCAAAAGAGAAAATGCTGAAAAATCTCAGCAGGTCTGGCAGCATCTGGAAGCAGAGAAAAGAGCTGACATTTTAAGTCCAGATGACCCTTTGTCAAAGCTCTTTTCTCTCCTTACAGGTGCTATCAGACCTGCTGAGATTTTCCAGTGTTTTCTCTTTTGGTGTCTGATTCCAGCATCTGCAGTAACTTACTTTTATTATATACTGACGCAGTTAACATCATTAACACTAAAAAGACTTCACAAATTATGCTTTCTGAATGCCGTGGGCTGAGGTGTAGTTTCAGGGTCTGACACACAAAGGGTTAACCTAAGACTGTTGTTAAAAAAAATACATGACCCTCACCTCACAGGATGTGAAATGTTGGACAGAGCCGTGTGTAGAAGCAAGCAGGGAGACAGCTCTCATTTTGGACTTTTGATCTTATTGAATGGCGGGCTCGAAGGGCTAGATGGCCTACTCCTGCTCCTATTTCTTATATGGATTCTAGTAGTAATAAATACTTACTGTTGATCTAATTAAGAATACCTTAAGACTTACTGAACTGCAACACCTTACAATACTTTCATATCCTGCTTGCAGTTCGCTTCTATCAGGTCTACATTCAAGGTTCTAACAATGTTTAAAACTTGCAGAGTGTGCTTTTTCCAACTAGATTTCTAACTAGCAATGAAGGTTGAATGAGTGATAGGAATAAATAAAAAAATGCAAATAACTATACATTTCTTCATAAGACAAAGGACAAGTGAATAATATTCATGAATGATAGAATGTCAATACCCAAGGTAAAGTTTGGACTCAAAAATGAATCTATCCTCTTTTCAGATGCTGATGTATTTTTGCTGTGTTCCGTTTCAACATTAGATTTTTAATGTTTGATTTTTTTTTTCCCCCCTTTTAACCAGCAATTAGTACCAATTCCTTGAATGACATTTAAGATCCTGTGGTTGTGCAGTGGACTACCTTTCCACTTGAAGCAAAGACTATTGTGCTCTTAACAGTTCAGGAATTGAAGCAACATATAGGCCGGAATTTTACCATTCCACTAACCACGGGAATCGGAGTGTGCGAGAGATGGACAGTCGAAAGGTCCGTTGACCTTGGGTTAGATTTTACAGTTATCAGGATGAGCGAGGCTGTAAAATCCTGCCCATAATGTGATATTGGGCTGTAGGGAATGGGAAGGTCCTGGTACTCACCCTTGGTGTGCTTCTTAGCATACTGAGGATGCAATAGGTGTGCCAGAGAAAATATTATTCTGGAAATTCCTTCCTGTCTTTCCATCTTTCCTGCAACATATGGATGCTGTGCGCGGTTAGAGTTGGGCTCAGTTGTGGTGTTTCCCCCTCCCATGGCTATATTGCATAATAATGATGTGGAGATGCCAGCGTTGGATTGGGGTAAACACAGTAAGAAGTCTCACAACACCAGGTTAAAGTCCAACAGGTTTATTTGATAGTAAACACCACAAGCTTTTGGAATGCTGTTCCTTCATCAGGTGAGTGGAGAGTTCTGATTAGAAACAGGGCATATAAAGGCACACACAGTTTACAGAATACTGATTAGAGTGCAAGTCTTTAAGACTTGTATTGCAGATTGTCTGCACCTTTACAGCTAATGTGAGTGGAGATAGTATTAAGCAAAGGTTAAAGAGATGTGTATTGTCTCCGGAAAGGACAATAAGTGAGATGTTACAAGTTCAGGCAAGTCATGGGGGTTACAGATAGTGTGTCATGAACCCAGATCCCGGTTGAGGCTATCCTCGTGTGTGGAACTTGGCTATCAGTTTCTGCCCAGCGACTCTGTGCTGTTGTATGTCGTGAAGGCCGCCTTGGAGAATGTTTACCTGAAGATCAGAGGCCGAATCCTATGACCGCTGAAGTACTCGCCAACAGGAAGGGAACAGACTTGCCTGTGTATCAGGTAGACAACGTTGGCCAAGTTGTAAGAGTATGTGCCGTGTACCTGGTGGATGGTGTTCTCACGTGAGATGATGGCATCTATGTCGATGATCCGGCATGCCTTGCAGAGGTTGCTGTGGCAGAGTTGTGTGGTGTTGTGGTCACTGTTCCCCTGAAGACTGGATAGTTTGCTGCAGACAATGTTCTGTTTGAGGTTGTGTGGTTGTTTGAAAGCATGAATTGGGAGTGTGGGGATGGCCCTGGCGAGATGTTCGTCTTCATCAATGACATGTTGAAGACTCGGGAGAAGATGTCATAGCTTCTCCGCTCTAGGGAAGTACTGGACGACAAAGGGTACTCTGTCCACTGTGTCTCGTGTTTGTCTTCTGAGGAGGTTGATGCGGTTTTTCGCTGTGGTGTGTCGGAACTGACGATTGAGTTGTGAGCCATGTCCTATTCTTATGAAGGCATCTTTCAGTATCTGGAGGTGTTTGTTGCGATCATCTGAGCATATCCTGTTTATACGGAGGGCTTGTCCGTAGGGATGGCTTCTTTAATGTGTTTAGGGTGGAAGCTGGAGAAGTGGAGCATCGTGAGGTTAACTGTGGGCTTGCAGTACAGTGAGGTGCTGAAGTGACTGTCCTTGATGGAGATGCGTGTGTCCAAGAATGCAACTGATTCCGGAGAATAGTCCATGGTGAGTCTGATGGTGGGATCGAACTTGTTGGTGTCATCATATAGTTGTTTCAGTGATTGTTCACCATGAGTCCAGGTACATGGCACATACTCTTGAAACTTGGCCAATGTTGTCTACCTGATACGCTGCAGGAAAGGATGTCCCGAAGCATGATACATTGGGGAGACCATGCAGACGTTACGACAATGGATGAATGAGCACAGCTCAACAATCACCAGGCAAGACTGTTCCCTTCCTGTTGGTGAACACTTCAGCGATCACAGGCATTCAGCCTCTGACCTTCAGGTAAGCGTTCTCCAAGGCAGCCTTCACGACATATGACAGCGCAGAGTTGCTGAGCAGAAACTGATAGCCAAGTTCTGCACACATGAGGACGGCATCAACCGGGATCTTGGGTTCATGCCACACTATCTGTAACCCCTATGACTTGCCTGAACTTGCAACATCTCACTTACTGTCCTGTCTGGAGACAATACACATCTCTTTAACCTATGCTTAATGTTATCTCCACTCACATTGTCTGCACCTTTAAAAATTGAATAGTAGATTAGCTGTAAAGTCTCGCATTCTAATCAGTATTCTGTAAACTGTGTGTGCCTTTATATGCCCTGTTTCTGATCAGAACTCTCCACTCACCTGATGAAGGAACAGCGTTGCGAAAGCTTGTGGTGTTTACTATCAAATAAACCTCTAGGACTTTAACCTGGTGTTGTGAGACTTCTTGCTATATTGCATGATAACAGACAAATTTGCTAAAAATGATCATCTGGTTCAGATTAAACGACAAATGTTCCACTCTCTGGTTTCAGAATGTGATGTGGGAGGCTTATGTGAGCTATGAACTTTTACAGCAAGTGAGAAATGACCAGTAGACAGATGGACATAGTCAACAACTTTCAGTTTGTTGTATTGATTTGTTCATTGCAAAACCTTTTCAGCTTTCCCATTGCTTTACACCACGAGTCTATATGAAAAACTACTCTGCAAAAACATTTCAGAATTTTTTGAATAAGCAGGTAGCACAGTGTATGCAGTGCGGTTATTTGTTTTATCTACAGCAAGGCAAAAAGGTCAGTTGGGAACTGTAGCTTACTATAGAATTTCTCTTTTATCGTCATCAGTTTCACAACATGATGCAGTTTGATTCAAGCTGAAACAATGAATTCCTTCAAAAAAGAAAGCCCATATCCACACATGCACATTCCATCCTCTTACACCCTGTAACTTCCTCTGCTCTATAATTCACTGCATTGTGAACCATCTCCCCTCATATGTTTGCTTGTCATTTCCATCCCTGGCCATCCTTTCAATAACCTCTTTAAGATTCCTTTTGTTTGTCCATTTCCTTGCCCACCTTTTATTCACCTTCCTCCCTGGGCAACTTCTGTTGTTCTTGCTCCTCATTGTAAAGCTCATTAATGTGTCCTTCTGTACACGTAGAGTGCTATGGAAATGTGAAGTTTTTCAGTTATGTTCATCTTGCATCGATGATGGACTTGACAGCTAGGTGCTTTGCAAAAGTTAGAATCAGAACCAGCAAGGAAGCCAATGCTACAACAAAAAAGCCATTTGTCAGAGATTGTATTACATGAGGAAGATGATCATTTCCAGAAGAGTACCATTACAAATTACAGACCAGACCCAATTTATCAACTGCTATGCTGAAGAATAGCCAGGATTTATCAGACACATTCTTATAAACAGCACAGTGGTTCGCACTGCTCCTCACAGCGTCAGGGACTCGGGTTCGATACCCGGCTTGGGTCACTGTTAGTGTGGAGTTTGCACGTGCTCCCTGTGTACGTGTGTGTTTCCTTTGGATGCTCTGGTTTCTTCCCACAGTCCGAAAGTTGTGCTGGTTAGGGCCATGCTAACTTCTTCCTCAGTGTACCCAGACAGACACCAGAATGTGGTGACCAGTGGATTTTCACAGTACCTTTTAAGCCTACTTGTGACTCTGGTAAATAAACTTTAAACTTAAACCTAATCTCTAAACTTTAAGTAAACAAAATCTCCAGGGCATGTATCTGACATCACAATCTGCGTTATTCAACCCCGAGCAGTAGTATCCCGTGGATGACATTTCAGTATTCCCCGAAACACTGGAGCCACGCTGCCCTGTAGAACACTTAACCATCTGTGCCTGTAATTATTCTCATAATCTTCAATCTACTTCTTAAGCAGCTTTTCACCTACTTCTTTTCACAAAATCATTTCTCCATTTTCTTTCTTTTTCACCTCTCTTGAAAGCAGTGATTTCTACTGAGGTTTTGTTTCATGGTTGCTAGCAGTACCCCAGGACTTCAGCACAGCGCTGAGCTTTCATATTTGAACTGAGACGGTGAATGTCAGCAGGCTATTTAATTGCAAATCAGCACCATTTAAGTGTGAGCATGTTCCCAGCATGTGTCAAGATTCAGAGTGAATGCCCTATTTCACTTCAATGCTGCTTAGTCTAATTGTGGTTCCCTAACTGGCATTTTGTCTCCCTGACTGTTCTAACCTCGTCTTGTTGGGGTACCATTGCACCAACAACTCCACCAGTAACCTGCCATGGTTGTCATCATTAATGGGTAAGCCTGGACAGGTGAGGTATTTGACTGTGGAGGTCACAGTAGAGTAGGGTCCTCTTTTCATCTATCTTATGGAAGCTACTTCCAACAGGTGGCACAATGGTCTCACAGTGCCAAGGCCTGGGTTTGATTCCAGCCTTGGGTGACCCTTATTTGCTCATTCTACCCACGTCTGCTTAAGTTTCTTCTGGATGGTCCAGTTTCCTCCCACAGTCCAAAGTTGTGTAGGTTAAGTGGATTAGCCATTGTAAGTTGCCCCTTAGTGTTCAAAGATGTGTAAAACATTTTAAAGTTTATTAGTCACAAGTAAAGCTTACATTAACAGTGCAATGAAGTTACTGTGAAATTCCCCTAGTCGACACACTGCAGCCCCTGTTCAGGTCAATGCACCTTACTAGTACATATTGCAGACTGTGGGAGGAAACTGGAGCACCCAGAGGAAACCCACGCAGCAACGGGGAGAACGTGCAAACTCCATACACACAGTGACCAAAGCTGTGAATCACACTGGGTCACTGGCGCTGTGAGGCAGCAGTGGTGGATTAGTCATGCCACATGTGTGAGGTTACGAGGATAGTTCAGAGAGAAGGGCCTGGGTAGGATGCTGTATCGGAGAATAGGTGCAGACTCGATGGGCCGGATGGCCACTTTCTGCACTGCAGGAATTCTATGTTTTTAAAACAATTACCAGAACGGAGGGAACCCTGCTTAACCCTGCCGAGGCTTCAGTGTGGCTTTCCAGCCACTGCCCTGACTGAGATTAACCAACTCACCACAGCCCTTAACCTGGGTCTTTCCGCGCTGAATGGCTCAATGTTATTTTGCCAGCGTATTTTATCCAGTCATCAATTGGGTGGGGGGAGGAGCTCAAACCCTAATGAAAGACCAAAATAATATATTTTTTAAGATCTCCAGGATGCAAGTGATTTACTTGCTTCACAGATTTGCCAGGTGTATTTTTAAAATGGCAGATGTAATGTGGCTTTGAAAGCAAACGATAATGAGAGCACTTTATTTTGCACTGCAGATGATCCAAATTTAATTAAAAAGGCACTACACTTCCGTGGATATCATCGTGTACATTTCAAACAACACCTTTTGCATTTATATTCTACCTTTTAACTTAGCAAAACAACCACTGCATTAAGTTGATCTTTCTCTACACCCTAGCTATGACTATAACATTATATTTGGCACACTTTTGTTTCCTTCTCTATGAATGGTATATTTTATCTGTAGAGCACGCAAAAAACAGTACTTTTCACTGTATGCTAATACATGTGACAATAATAAATCGAATCAAATTATATCACACATACATCCATTTTTTCTCTGATTATGTCTGTGAAGTCAAAGAAGAGAATATTTAGAGAGTTGTAAAGAGGGTTTTAAAGTTGTAAAGAAGGTAGAGAGGCAGATCAGTTTATGGAGGGAATTTTGGAATGTTCCTACATATTCTAGGCAGTGAAGCTGAAGGGAGGAAAATGCTTAAAAGGTTTGTTACTCGATTCTAACAGCATGAGTACATTAGGATAGATAGGGAAGGGAAAACCATGAAGGTGGTTAAATGACCATCTTAAATTGAAAGACTGGGCCAATTTTGCTCACTATAGGTGGTTCCGGTAACCAGATTCTGGTAACGACAAACTTACTGTACATTAGTGAAAGTCAATCCCTATATTGATTAAAGCAGTAACAGAAGTCATTGGATTTCCGAGGAAGCAAGCTGCACTCGGTAACCCCAAGGTCAGCCAGACTGCCCCAGTAATGCAATTTGATATGAATTGTGCAGCTATTGTATTTCTCCTCGAGGCCCTGGGCTCGAGCTCCCGTCTGGTCAGTCAAAAAGTGGAGGGGGAGGGGGGGTGAACAAGGATGTCTTGCAGCTGTGCCAGACTCTCACTCAGCCTGGATTTTTTGCAGTTGCCAAGCTTGGAGTGATTCCAAGAATGCTGGCAGCTGTCAAATGAAGGCAGCTACACTCAACATGCACTATTAATTCATGAGCAGTGCTTTAAAAAGCCCATTTCAAAATGTTTCTCAGACACGACACACACACTTTTGCTAGAAGGACATTTGTTGGGTTTTCAGAACTAGGGTGGCTCTTGGATCATTGTTCCATGTGGAAACTAATCCTTGGACTCATTCAGTACTACTGTGTCATCTAAAATTGTTGGCAACAGCTACATATGAGGAATGTGCATTCTCTAAAATGTTACGGCATACAAAGTTTATAATGTCACAGTCAATGGGTCATTTTATATTTTAGCCTTAATCCAACTTAATTCAGTCAAAGATTATTGTTGAAGGAACTCTTGGCAATAAAGTTGGCAGAGATTGTTGTGAATGAATCATTTTGTACAGATTTGCTATGATTAAAGCTTATATCTGCATTTTTCATTGCTACCATGGCACATGCATTTATGAATGTAATGGGTCTTTTGTAATCTTATCAAAGTAAATCACTACTAATCAGCAAGCAAGCAAATTGAAAGCAATCTACTATTCAATCATCAATGTTTTCCACAAATTGAGTGTGGAATCTTAAATATATGAAGATTCTCCTCACTAATATGTAATTAATTAAATGAAATTGTTGCACTATAATTATAACATTTTTCACAATCTATTATAATTTATAATACTCGCCCACTGGAGAAGCTGTTAAGATAATCTGAAGTTCATCCTGCTCTCTAATAAATATATTGCTCCCCTAGCATTGTACTTTAAAAATAGTTTTTTTATTTATGTAAAGTGCCAAGCAAGTTAAAAAAAATTTAACAACATTGGGCCAGATTTAGCTGATGATAATCTAATTCCATCGATTTGAATGGGTAAAATGAGAATGATTATCAGAAAATTAAACATTTCCTTTTTTTAAATTTATTTTCTGAATGTTTCTGAGGTTTTAATCACAATATTGTTCGGCTTTGTGGGATGAGAATGTGAGACTGAGGAAAGAATAGCATTGAGATTAGTGCGAACAAGGAAGAGAGAACAAAATAACATGATTTAAACCTAAAAGTGATAGGGAATGGGGGAGATGGATGATCGAAAGTCTCAAAGCTGATTATTGTGATTGCAAGCAGAACAAGTAAACTTTACATGTCAGTTTCCACTCCTCCACACAATTTTCTATGAATGAAAAAACAAGCAATAATGGTCTTTGACTTTCACATGCCTTGAGTTAAACCAATGATAATAGGAAAATAAACATTTTAGCCACAGACCATCCTAATAAGCTAGTGATAACGAGGCTGATGCCACGCACAAGATTTTTGTGAAAAATAATATTCCAACTTGTGGGTTGTATATTCTCTATATTATTAGACTATGAATTCTCTAATGTGTATTTATGTAGTTATCATTGAAATTTTGGGTGGCACAGTGGTTAGCACTGCTGCCTCACAGCGCCAGGGACCCAGGTTCAATTCTGGCCTAGGTGACTGCCTGTGTGGAGTTTGCACATTCTCCCTGTGTCTGTGTGGGTGCTTCAGTTTCTTTCCACAGTCCAAAGATGTGTGGGTTGGATTGCTTTGGCCATGCTAAATTAGTGTCCCATGATGTGTAGGTTAGGTGGATTATTCGGGTAAATGCCTGGGGTTACGGGGTCTGGGTGGGTTTAAAGTTTGAAGTTTATTTTGTTAGTGTCACAAGTAGGCTTACATTAACACTACAATGAAGTTATTGTGGAAATCTCCTAGTCGCCACACTCCAGCACCTGTTAGGGTATACTGAGGGAGAATTTAGCATGGCCAATGCACCTAACCAGCATGTCTTTCGGACTGTGGGAGGAAACCCCATTCTCCAGACATGGTGGGAACGTGCAGACTCCGCACAGACAGTGACCCAAGTTGGAAATCAAACTCAAGTCCCTGGCGTTGTGAGGCAGCAGTGCTAACTACTAAGCCACTGTGTCACCCTGTTGTTGGTGTAGCCTCGATGGGCCAAACAGCCTCCTTCTGCACTGTGGAGATTTTATGACTCTATTGCATTGGCTGAAATGGAAAAATAAAACATTACTCAAATCACCTTACTGAACTTTGCATAAAATGGAAGTGAGGACTATCTCTTGTGAGCTTTAATGTTGAGTTTAATATATTTCATTGTTAATTATTCCTTTAGTTAGAGATTTTGATTTCTATAGAGGTGATGGTTTTTGCACAGCGCCTGCTAAAAAAACCTCTGAACTAAAGTTTATAGGTTCAAGCCTTACACCAGATACATCTTCTAGGTTTAATGTGCAATACAATGCTGAGGGAGAGGTTTGTTGTTGGAGATGTAACCATTTCCATGAGATTTTAAACTTCAAGTGGGAATAAGAGATCTGGCAAAACTTAGTGCACGTTATCTTTTATCACCTGATAGAAGTCTACAAAATAATGAGAGGCATAGATGGGGTGGATAGTCGAGAGGCTATTTTCCCAGGTTGGAAAGGTCAACTGCAAGGTGGCACAGATTCGAGGTGAGAGGGGGAAAGTTTAGGGGTGATGTGTTGGGCAAGTTTTTAACGCAGAGCGCGGTGGGTGCCTGGAACACACTGCCAGTGGAGCTGGTGGAAACAGGCACGTTAGCAACAATCAAGGTGGATCCTGGTAGACGCATGAATAGGATGCAAACAGGGTTAGTAACTGCATTTGGCAATAAATAGTGGGTCTAAATAAGGATTAGGAATTGCCAAGGTGAGCTGAAGAGACTGTTCCTGTGTTGTATTGTTCTTTATTCTTAATATTACCAAAGAAAACACCCCACATTCTCTTACTATTTATTTCATTGCTGTTTGTGGCAGCTTGCACAAATATTGGCTGCCATGTTGTCTACAGTATGAAGGGTACGGTATTCCAAAAAGAATTAGCTGTGTTTATTGTGTACGGGGATGTCCTGAGATCATGCAAAATGCTGTATAAATATAGGTGCCTTCTTTCTATATAAAGAGTGTCTAGTATTACTCTCTAGGTTGTTATTGGCCATGTGGTTTACAGTTACACAAAATTTTCTGTATATTATGGGTTTACTTCAGAACTTTTCAGTGTCTAGCTAGGAAAATTTCATGCAAATTAATTTGACGGTATGATGTGTCGTCCAAAGCAATTTTGAATGTAATATGTTAGCTTGATGGGGCTCAGCACTGGTGCTGACTAGATCCTAGACTAATACAGTGAATGTGGGAGTGGAAATGGTTCAATTTGACCTTGCTGCCTGAAAGAGAGGAAACGTCTTGGGCAGACCTCTTCATGACTTTGTTCCACTTACCATCACAACCTTCTGCAGACCATTATCTGAAGTGCCTCAGTTCTGCTTTTCTGAGTCTGAGCTAGTTTGTGTCTCTCTCCCTCTGCATGAGAATTGGTAACCAAACCTTGGTTCTCATTGTCCCAGACTCTGGAATTCTTTTCCTTAGCACTTCCATTGTGCACAGTTCACTCTATGTTTAAAAATTCACCCCAAAACTTATTTCCTCAATCATGTTCTGTTCTGCTGCTCTAAATTGCTCCCCATACCTTGTGGTATTTAATCTACTCCTGTGTGAAGACTTTCGGTAAATTCATTTCATTAAATTAGTTTTTTTTTAGTATTCCAGTTCTTGCTTATTTTAATTATAAAAGGGGAAATATATTATTTTGAACATTTTCTCTCCAGATTATCTGATTTTGTTTATTTTCCCTCTCCCTTTAATTCATCTTGTCCTCTGGTTTACTTCCTTTGTTTTGTTCACTTCCCTTCCTCAATCTTCCTCATCACCAAGCTTAATTTCTTCACAGATGTAATAAATACTGCAGAAGGTTGCAAAATTCCATTGGTGTGAAGTCCAAAATCAGTTTTTCTTCTCACTCTTCAGATCTGTTGTATTAAGCCAAAGGGGATAAGGTGGCACAGTGGTGAGCACTGCTGCCTCTCAGCGCCAGGGACCCAGGTTCAGTTCCAGCTTTGGGTGACCGTCTGGGTTCTGCAGATTCTCCCAGTGTCTGTGTGGGTTTACTCTGGATGGTCCGATTTCTTCCCACAGCCCAAAGATATGTGGGTTTGATTGATTGGCCATGATAAATTGTCCCTTTTTGTCAGCTAGGGCAAATGCATGGGGTTATGGGGATAGGGCTTGGGTGGGATTGTGGTCACTGAAGAGTCAGTGGGCCAAATGGCTCCATCTGCACTATAGGATTCCATGATTCTATAAATCGCCCCTTAGTGTCAGGGGGATTAGCCAGGATAAGTGCATGGAGTTAGGGCCTGGTGGGATTGTGGTCGGTGCAGACTTGATGGGCCAAATGCTGTCCTTCTTCACTGTAGGGATTCTTTGATCTGTGGTTCTGTGGATGGATCTAGCTAGCAAACCTGCACTGTATGTTTTTCAGTTAATCAATTCAGTGTTGATTCAGTATCATAAATAACACTAAGTCGACATTTAGTGCCGTTAAAATTGAGTCATCAGCCAATTTGAATTAACTTGCTTAAAATCAAAAGTAAATTCCTGCGTTTCAATGTCATTATGCACTCCATCTCCCATCAAGTCTGGATAGGTGAAATGCATTGTAATATGTCCATCACCTGGAGCAGTATGTTCTCTGGAGGTCTTTGGATTTGCCCTGTTTCCATTCCCGTTGCACAAAAATTTAATGACACGATCAAGTCCCCATTTATCACTGTCAGAAATGGGTAGAACGTTACAGGTTGATAATGAACACTACGCCAATCCACTTAAATATGCAGTTGGTTTGATCGTTTTACTGGCTTTTTGAATAAAATGTTGTACAACTTTTGCTGGTTCAGTAATTTGGTTCACTAGCGGAATCCATTGCAGCATCCGTATTGACATTTCTCTTCAGAAGTAGAACACTGGCTTCAGTGACTAGACAGTATGTGTCCACAGGGAGGAGATTTCTCGTCCCTTAAAGGATATACTGCTGGAAATTCATGATTCATTGAGCTGCTGGCTTTTACTATTTTCATGATAATTTTCTGTTAAGAGCTATACATAAATACATGTCTTGATTTTTTTTTTGCTTGTTGCCATTTCTGTGAACTGATTTATTGCAAGTGACAGCACATGGCAGCTCATTAATGTCGGAAATTATAATGAAGAGCGCCACTGCGTTGATACTGGCTGTTTGCACTTCTGTTGCCAAGTTAGCCTTCTAGCACTGTGATTTTCTGTCCTTTACCCGATTGTCACCATTTTTGTACTTTATTTATTTATATATTTTGGCAACTTCGTAATAATGAAATCATAGGATGTTAATGTCATGGAACAAGAGTTATTGAGATTTTGCATTGTACTAAGGGTGAATTTTCACTCTGGAATTGGGAATCATTCTACTAACCCCTCATTCTACTAACCTGACTCAGGAGGAACTGATCCGAATGGTCAGATTTTTGTTCCGGTCAGTGAGGGGAATGGGTGGGGAATGGCTGGTTAAAAGGCGCAACTTGATGCTATGGGTCCCAGTTTGAAGGAAAATGAGCAAAATCAAAAACAATCCTTACCCCTCACCCCCTCTCAGCTCAGCTCCTTGTCACTTTGAGAACGTGACAAGAAAAGTTGATCAGGGCAGGGCAGTGGATGTTGTATACATGGACTTTACAAACCTTCGATTAGGTTCCTCATGGCAGTCTGATACAGAAGCTGAAGTCATATGGGATCTGAGGTGAGCTAGTAAGATGGATACAAAACTGGCTTGGGCATAGAAAGCAGAGAGTAACAGTGGTAGGTAATTTTCTAACTGGAGGTCTGTGACAAGTGGTGTTCCACAAGGAATGGTGCTGGGGCCTCTGTTTGTAATACATATAAATGATTTGGAGGAAAATGTAGATGGTCTGATGAGTAAATTTACAGATGACCCAAAAAGTGAGGAGTAGCAGATAGTGAGGAGGATTGTCAAAGGATACAGCAGGATATAAATCGGCTGGAAACCTGAGCCAAAAGATGGCAGATGGAATTTAATTTGGAAAAATGTGAGGTGATGTGATTTGGAAGGTCTACTGCAGAAGGAAAGTATACAGTAAATAAGAACATAAGAACATAAGAAATAGGAGCAGGAGTAGGCCATCTAGCCCTTCGAGCCTGCTCCGCCATTCAGTAAGATCATGGCTGATCTGAAGTGGATCAGTTCCACTTTCCCACTTTCTCCCCATAACCCTTAATTCCCTTGTCTATCAAAAACCTATCTACCTGTGACTTAAATATATTTAGCGAGGTAGCCTCCACCACTTCAACCGGCAGAGAATTCCAGAGATTCAGCACCCTTTGAGTGAAGAAGTTCCTCCTCAACTCCGATCTAAACTGCCCCCCACTTAACTTGAGGCTGTGCCCTCTAGTCCTGCTATCCTTTCTAAGCAGGAAGAATCTCTCTACCTCTACCCTATCCATCCCTTTCATTATCTTATACGTCTCCAAAAGATCCCCCCTCATCCTTTTAAACTCCAACGAGTACAGACCCAGTCTATTTAGTCTCTCTTCATAGTCCAACCCCCTCATCTCCGGTATCAGCCTAGTGAACCTCCTCTGCACTCCCTCCGAGGCCAAAATATCCTTGCGCAAGTGCGGCGACCAAAACTGCACACAGTACTCCAGCTGCGGCCTCACCAGTACCCTGTACAGTTGCAGCAAGACCTCCCTACTTTTATATTCTATCCCCCTCGCTATAAAGGCTAGCATTCCATTTGCCTTCTTGATCACTTGCAGACTGGGTTTTTGCGACTCGTGCACAAGGACCCCCAGGTCCCTCTGCACCGTAGCATGCTGCAGCTTTTCACCCTTTAAATAGTAACCCCTCCTACTATTATTCCTGCCAAAGTGGATAACCTCACACTTGCTAACATTATACTCTATCTGCCAGGTCCTCGCCCACTCGCATAGCCTATCCAGATCCCTCTGCAGACTTTCCACATCCTCCACGCAATTTGCTTTACCATTCATCTTCGTGTCATCAGCAAATTTTGACACCCTACACTCAGCCCCCTCCTCCAGATCATCTATATAAATGGTAAATAGCTGAGGCCCCAGCACCGATCCCTGCGGCACTCCACTAGTCACCAACCGCCAATCAGAATAGCACCCATTGATACCAACTCTCTACTTCCTATTAGACAACCAATCCTCTATCCACACTAACACCTTGCCCCCAACTCCGTGCACCCTAACCTTCTGATAGAGCCTGTGGAAATATTCGCATACAGAGGGATCGAGGTGTGCTGATACACAGTTCCTTGAAGGTGGCGACTCAGGTGGACAAGGTGGTCAAGAAAGCCTATGGCATGCTGGCACCTGGTCAGGGCGTCGAGTACAGGAATTGGAAAATCATGTTGCAGCTGTGTAAGACTTTGGTTAGGCTGCTTTTGGAGTATTATGTACAGTTCTGGTCACCACACTACCAGAAGGATGTTGATGCATTGGAAAGGATGCAGAAGAGATTTACTGGGGTGTTGCCTGGTTTGGAGTATATGGACTATGAAGAAAGGTTGAACAAACTTGGATTGTTTTCATTGGGGCGTCGGAGGATGGGGGACCTGATAGAGGTTAGAGGTTGACAAGATTATGACAGGTTTGGATAGAGTCAGTTGTCAGAGTCTTTTTCCCAGGGTCGAAAGGTCAATTACTCGGGGGCATAGGTTGAAAGTGAGGGGGAAAGTTTAACTGAGATGTAAACAGCAAGTTTTTCATACAGAGGAGGGCAAATGCCTAGAATGCGCTGCCAGAAGAGATGGTAGAAGCAGATTCTGTAACAGCGTTCGAGAGGCACCTGGATAGATACATGAATGGGCAGGGAATAGAGAGATATGGACCACGTAGAAGCAAGAAAATGTTAGATTAGAGCCATCTGTGGTGGCACAGACTTGAAGGGCTGAAGGGCCTGTTCCTGTGCTTGCAATAAATCAGTTATGCAAGCTGATTTATTGTAAGTGACAACACATGGCAGCTCGTTAATGTCAAAAATCAAAATGAAGAGTACCAATGTGCTGATAATGGCTACATGACCTTCTGTTTCTAACTTAGCCTCCTAGCACTGTGATTCTCTGATCCTAAGAACACAAGAAATAGGAGCAGGAGTAGGCCATCTAGCCCTTCGAGCCTGCCCCGCCATTCAATAAGATCATGGCTGATCTGAAGTGGATCGGTTCCACTTTCCTGCTTTCTCCCCATAATCCTTAATTCCCTTGTCTATCAAAAACCTATCTACCCGTGACTTAAATATATTTAGTGAGGTAGTCTCCACCACTTCAATGGGCAGAGAATTATGCCTTATGCCCAATTTCCAACATTTTTGTACTTTTTATTTGTTTGTATATTTTGGGAACTTCGTAATAATGAAACCATAGGATGTTAGAGTTGTGGAACAAGAGTTACTGAGATTTTGCACTATCCTAAGAGTGAATTTTCACTCCGGAATCGGGAATGGGTAAAAATGTTCTTTATTCTCATACACTTCTTTTGCCTTACCCATGCCAACTCGTGTCTCCTCATGCCTTCCCATGGCCTCCATAACCTTTCCTGCAAACACATGCCCCTCTACCCACCTCAGTGTTTTATAGCCCCTATACCAACTTACTGCCAATCGCCCTATTACACCCTCCACCATGGGGAGACCTCCTGGTGAGGTGAAATAATATAAAGTTCTAGACATTTGTTACAGATTTCACTATATTTAGTCTCATTGATAAAAACCTATTCAACACACTTAAATCCTTTCAAGCACTTAATCCTTTATAAAGGTGTATATAATGCTTTATGAAAGTAACCTTTTGTATTCATAGCCTTTACGATAAAAATAGTTAATCCCTTTGTAACTTCTTTGGACCGTCCATCAAACTGTGAACTTACAGGCCCTCACTCTGATAAAAATAAGTTATAAAAGCAGTCAAACAGCATTAATCCTAAAATGATTACCCTTAGGCTCATGTCAACAAACCAGCTGTTGACATGGCAAGCACTAATGGTTTTTCAGCCACCGGCTGCTTGTTTTTTCCTCAAAATTTTATAGAGGGTGGTATTTAAATGAGGATATTTAATTGACAGATCCAAAGACCTTGTGCACTTCTTACACACACATTCATGTCTGCTCTTTACAAGCCCAAAGGGATGCCTGACCTCTCCCAAAGTAAAAAGTCTGACAACGCCAGGTTTTAGTCCAACCGATTTATTTGATAATAGACTCACAAGCTTTCGAGGTTTCCCTCTTCGTCAGGTGAATGGAGAGTTCTGGCCTCAGACAGAGCATATAAAGCACAGACGGTTTAGAGATTACTGATTAGAATGCGAATCCTTACACCTAACCTGCTGTTCAAGACCTGAAGTGGCTGACAATGACTTCAGGTCTTGAACAGCAGGTTAGGTGTAAGGATTCGCATTCTAATCAGTAATCTCTAAACTGTCTGTGCTTTATATGCTCTGTCTGAGGCCAGAACTCTCCATTCACCTGACGAAGAGGGAAACCTCGAAAGCTTGTGAGTCTATTATCAAATAAATCGGTGTTGTCAGACTTTTTACTGTGTTTACGCCAGTCCAACACCGGCATACCCACATCATGACTACTCTCCCAAAGTACCAGACCATCCTGACAGGGTACTTTAGCACCTCTGCAAATGGCTCTGGCAGGCTTAGACTTTTACCTCAAATGTGTAAAGCCCATGAGCTGAATTGCAGAAACCTGAGTGACTAAAATATCTTCTGTTTGAAGACAGCTACGTTTTTAAATGTACAGCTGTTGCCTCTGTCCCAACCCAGACAAAAGTGGTGGGTGCCGTGTTTGGGGCATGACTTCCAGACTTTGGGTTCCAATGCTATGTTGAATGTAGACTGAAACCATGGCTCGGAGTTCTTGGTTGTTGTCCTCCTGGGATATTCTAGTTTGCTATGGGTGGTCATGATGTGGAGTTGCTGGCATTGGACAGGGGTAGGCACAGTAAGTAGTCTCACAACATCGGGTTAAAGTCCAACAGGTTTATTTGGAGTCACGAGCTCTCAGAACACTCCAAAAGCTTGTGCTACCAAATAAACCTGTCAGACTTTAACATGGTGTTGTGAGACTACTTACTATGCTATGCATGGCGGTAGCCCATAAATCCCCTCCAGCATATAGGACTAATTACCCAATTAATTGATGGAGAGCTGGCGACTGCCATAAAAGGTGCCTTCACATTATGATCTGACAGACCGTTAATCAGCCTGTGCAATCTTCGACTAATTCACATCATTCTTTTCAAGGGAAGACTTTGAAGATATGAAAACAAAATTTGATTTTATGAAAAACCCTCTATGCAATGATTAGCTATGAAAATATTCAACTAAAATGATGATGATTTTAGGTATGGGTTGCAGTCAGAAATTAAGTCTTCTCATTTTTCTATCACAGCAACAGTTGCAGTCATACGTGGTATGGGTTAACTCCCAATTAAAGAAAAAGCCTGGATTGAATCCAGTACAAGACTTACGGCAAGATCTACGGGATGGAGTGGTGCTGACTCATCTTGTGGAAATTGTAGGTTAGTATAAATAAGCCATACGCACAGTGACCGGAATTCTTCCATCTGAGTGGGTGGAGGGTGGATCACGCAAAGGTCCATCAATCTCGAGCAGGATTTTCCGTTTTTGGGACAAGCGTGGCTAGAAAGTCCTGCAGCGTCTGATCTTTAGCTTACATTTTGGTTAAGGGTTAAAGGATGTGGAATATTTCCCTCTTTCTATCCCACTAGTGTAAGAATGAGTTTGCATCATATACTGGGTACTTTGGTACTTCTGGTCCAGTGATATGGCAGAAAGGAATGCAGGCTCAGAAATCTTTGTCTAAAAATTACTAATTTCAGGTGAGCTGCTGTCAGATGGCACAGCATAGAGGTTCAGTGCCTCTTCCTGGTCATTGATTTTGGAAGAATTCAGAGGGGCAGCACAGAGGCACAGTGGTTAGCACTGCTGCCTCAAAGCACCAGGACATAGGTTCAATTCCAGCCTTGGGTCACGGTTTGTGTGGAGTTTGCACATTCTTCCTGTGTCTGCATGAGTTTTCTCTGGGTGCTCTGGTTTCCTCCCACAGTCCAAAGATGTGCGGTTAGGTTGATTGGCCATGCTAAATTGACACTAGTGTCAAGGAGGATTAGCAGGATAAATGGTGTGAGGTTATGGGAATAGGGCTGGATGGGATTGTGGTTGGTGCAGACTCGATGGGCCAAATGGCTGCCTTCTGCACTATAGGGATTATTTGAAAGAGTCGTGAATTCTATTTTTATGAAATTAAAATTGAGGTCTATGAAAAAGCTAGGTGCAGGATATGGATGGCTGGGGAGATCAAAGGGGGATAGGAACTGAAACACTAGTTGATGTATTTCTAAACCTTTAAGAAAAATATTGGCTTTGTTATGTGAGAACGTTTCATATTAAGTGAATGCAAGAGGCTGTATCACACAAGGTTATGAGCGCAGCACATGTCAAGATGTGGAAATTAGACATCTAGGAAAGAAAATTGTGCCTTAAAATGATGATTTAGGAAGGATATCATAAACAGTGAATTTTGTTCTTGTAAGTAGATGTCTGTGGACAATTTTTAAGACAGCAGGCAGTGACATCTTTTGTTTGAACAGAATGGTGGAGCAGCTGGTTATGTCTGAAGTGGGAAAGTGTATATTTATACTTGCTCTTCAAACTCATCAAATCTCTCTAATTAATTGTTTTTATTTTGTTCTCTGCTGAAGCCGGTGAGAAACTCAGTGAGATTTGCTTCAATCCCAGTAGCTATCAGGAAATGAAAGATAATGTGGAAAAAGTGCTGCAATTCATAACCTCTAAAAAGATCCGTATGCATCAGACCTCGGCTCGAGGTGAGCACACAACAACAACAACATGCATTTATATAGCACCTTTTAAGGTTTGAAAAATGCTTTACAGACACGGGGATAGTGTTACTGCTCATCATGTTGGTCAATGGGTGGGGTGAGACCATAAGATTGCATGCAAGGTGAAAAATTGGGTTCATACGTGGTTTCTCGCCTCTTAAGATCTTACTGGGCCCAGACTTCTGGAAAGATCAGCGATTGACCCGATAATGGAGAGAGGGGGGAGGTGTAGGGGTAATGCAATCAGCTAGGGGTGGGAGGCCAGCGATCATTGGGGCAGGGGGAAGGGCGACATCCAGTGGGGAAGGTGACTGACAGATCTTTGTTTTGCACAACAGAAGAGATCTCTGCATACACAATTGTACTCTCTGGTGTGAGCATCCAGCTTTCCAGCTAGTTTTGGCTCTGCCCCCTCCCCCTATTGGCAGGAATCAGATAGTGTATTAAGTGCCAGAAGTTTTAATTTGTAGCCTCACCAAAAAAACAAATCTGAAAACTTTCCCACTTTCTTGCTTATTCGGCACTTTTGGTAAGATCGCTCCAGTCTTATTTAGGGCAATGGATTAAGTCAATCTCTATTTTGGTTACAAGTGACTTTGCAATGACATGGAGATCATATTTCAAGTTTCCATTCTTTGCTCCATGAAAACTGCTTTTACTCACCTATTATTAGAGATAATAAACAGATCACTAACAAGTCACAAACATGACTTTATAGCAAAGAAACTTGCACAGATTATTGGTATTATTCCAGTATTGCCTTCTGCTTCCACAGGGAATTGGATCTTGTTGCTGAGGCACTTGCAATTGATTTAAGTTTGTTCTGAGAAAGGAATGACAAGACGGGGGAGAAATATTGGAAAAGAAAAGAGATTATTGGAAATAAATGTTTTATTTTTCTTCCCAAGACATTGTTGAAGGGAACTTGAAATGCATTATGAGGCTGATTCTAGCTCTGGCAGCTCACTTCAAACCATCTGGTGTTAGATCGGCCAGCCAGAGGTCTGCACCATTCCTGAACAGCAAGTCTACAATCTCCTTGGACAATCACAGGCCACTTTCCGCCACTGCTATGGTGCAGACAGCTGCCGCAGCTCTTGCTGAAGTTCGAC
Source organism: Carcharhinus amblyrhynchos (assembly GCF_965287045.1). Taxonomy (NCBI): domain Eukaryota; kingdom Metazoa; phylum Chordata; class Chondrichthyes; order Carcharhiniformes; family Carcharhinidae; genus Carcharhinus; species Carcharhinus amblyrhynchos. Next base: position 12,288,155 of record NC_137352.1, read on the forward strand.
AAGACGTTTCACGTTCTGGACGGGAAGTATTCCGATACAAACAGGAGGTCCCAAGGTGAGAACGGGATCTCTGGTTTTTCTCAATCTGATATCTTGTACTCATATTAGTTGCATAAGAAATAGGAGCAGGAGTAGGCCATTTAGGCCCTCGAGCCTGCTCTGCCATTCAATAAGATTATGGCTGATCTGATAGTGGTTTAGTTCCACTTACCCGCCTGTTCCCCATAATCCTTAATTCCATTATTGATCAGAAATCTCTCTACCTGTGACTTAAACATATTTAACGAGGTAGCCTCCACTGCTTCAATGGGCAGAGCATTCCAGAGATTCATTACCCTCTGAGAGAAGAAGTTTCTCCTCAACTCTGTTCCAAACTGACTCCCCCTTATTTTGAGGCTGTGTCCTATAGTTCTTGTTTCCTTTCTAAGTGGAAAGAATCTCTCTGCCTCTACCCTGTGTAGCCCCTTCATTATCTTATATGTCTCTATAAGATCTCCCTTAAACCTTCTAAACTCCAACGAGTACAGGCCCAATCTACTCAATCTCTCCTTATAAGCTAACCCCCTCATCTCCGGTATCAACCTGGTGAACCTTCTCTGTACTCCCTCCAAGGCCAATATATACTTTCGTAAATATGGGGACCAAAATTGCACATAGTACTCTAGTTGTGGCCTCACCAGTACCTTGTACAATTGTAGCAAGACCTCCCTGCTTTTATACTCCATCCCCCTCATGGTAAAGGCCAACATTCCATTTGCCTTCTTGATCACCTGCAAACTGAGTTTTTGTGATTCATGCACAAGGACCCCCAAGTCCCTCTGCAAAGTAGCATGTTGTAATTTTTCACCATTTAAATAATAATCAATTTTGGTATTATTCCTTCCAAAGTGGATAATCTCACACTTGCCAATATTATACTCCATCTGCCAGATCCTCTCCCACTCACTCAGCCTATCCAAATTCCTCTGCAGACTTTATGTGTCCTCCATGCAATTCGCTTTCCCACTCATCTTTGTGTCATCAGCAAACTTTGTCACCCTACACTCGGTCCCCTCCTCCAGATCGTCTATGTAAATGGTAAACAGTTGAGGCCCCAGCACCACCAATCCCTGCGGCACACCACTAGTCACCAACTGCCAACCACAAAATCACCCATTTATTCCAACTCTCTGCTTCCTGTTAGATAGCCAATCCTCAATCCACACTAAGACTTTACCCCCAACTCCGTGTACCTTAATCTTCTGCAGCAACCTTTTGTGAGGCATCTTATCAAACGCCTTCTGGAAATCGAAAAACACCACATCCACCGGTTCCCCTCTGTCAACCGCACTCATTACATCTTCATAAAAATCCAGTAAATTCGTCAAACATGACTTTCCCTTCATGAATCCATGCTGTGTCTGCTTGATCGAACCATTCTTTTCCAAGTGTCCTGCTATTTCTTCTTTAATGATTGATTCCAGCATTTTCCCAACTACGGACGTTAAACTAACCAGCCTGTAGTTACCTGCCTTTTGTCAACCTCCTTTTTTTAAACAGTGGCGTCACATTAGCTGTTTTCCAATCAGCTGGCACTTCCCCAGCGAATTTTGATAAATTACAACTGACGCATCTGCTATTTCTTCTGCCATTTCTTTCAGTACCCTGGGATGCATTCCATCCGGGCCTGGGGACTTGTTTACCTTTAGTCCCATTAGCCTACCAAACACTACCTCTTTAGTAATAGTAATCATTTTAAGGACCTCACCCCCTACATTTCCACGACCGTCAATTTTCGGTAAGCTGAGTACTGAGATTGGGCCTGTACTCGTTGGAGTTTAAAAAGCTTAGGGGAGATCTTATAGAGAATACCACGAAGACCGACACGAACTTGTTTAAGGCCTCGGCCATTTTCTCGTTTCCCATTATTAAATCCCCCTTCTCGTCTTCTAAGGGTCCAACATTTACTTTAGTCACTCTTTTCCTTCTTATACATTTTTAAAACTTTTACTATCAAGTTTTTATATTTTGCCCTAGTTTAGTTTCATAATTTATCTTTCCTTTCTTTATTGCTTTCTTAGTAGTTCTTTGTTGTTTTTTAAAGCTTTTCCAATCTTCTAATTCCCCACTAGTTTTGGCCACTTTGTACGCATCAGTTTTATATTTAATACTTTCCTTTATTTCCTTAGTTATCCACAGCTGGTCATCCCTTTTCTTACATTCCTTCTTTATCACTGGAATATATTTTTGCTGAGTACTGAGAAAAATCTCCTTAAGTATTCTCCACTGTTCCTCTGCTGTCCTCCCAACTAGTCTGCGCTCCCTGTCTACATTAGCCAATTCTGCCCCTCCCTCTTGCTGCGGCTGTATAGGGTATTGGTGAGGCCGCAGCTGGAGTACTGTGTGCAGTTTTGGGCGCCGTACTTACGCAAGGATATTTTGGCCTTGGAGGGAGTGCAGAGGAGGTTTACTAGGCTGATGCCGGAATTGAGGGGGTTGAGCTATGAGGAGAGGCTGAATAAACTAGGCTTGTACTCGTTAAAGTTTAGAAGAATGAGGGGAGATCTCATTGAGACGTATAAGATGATGAATGGGATGGATAGGATAGAGGTGGAGAGACTCTTCCCGCTCAGAAAGGATAGTAGGACTAGGGGGCACAGCCTCAAGATAAAGGGGAGGCGGTTTAGAACAGAGTTGAGGAGGAACTTCTTCACTCAAAGGGTGGTGAATCTCTGGAATTCTCTGCCCGTTGGAGGCTGCCTCGCTAAATATTTTTAAGACGCAGGTTGATGGGTTTTTGATAAGAGAGGGCATTAAGGGTTATGGGGAGAGGGCGGGAATGTGGAACTGAGCCACGACAGATCAGCCATGATCTTATTGAATGGCGGGGCAGGCTCGAAGGGCTAGTTGGCCTACTCCTGCTCCTATTTCTTATGTTTATGTTCAGAGGACACTGGTTTGGGACCCTACTTTCTCACCCTCCATCTGTATTAGAAATTCAACCATATTGTGATCACTCATTCCAAGAGGATCCCTCACAAGAAGATCTTTAATTTTACCTGTCTCATTACACAGGACCAGATCCAAGATAACTCGCTCCCTCGTAGGTTCTGTAACATACTGTTCGAGGAAACTATCCCGACAGCATTCTAAGAACTCTTCCTCAAGTCCACCGCGTCCGACTTGAGTCAACCAATCAATATGTAGGTTAAAATCTCCCAAGATTATTGCTGTTCCGTTTTTGCACGCTTTTTTATAGCCCACCCCACCTGAAAGTTATTATTTGGGGGCCTATGACTTTCTCCCCTTACTATTCCTTATCTCCACCAACAACGATTCCACATTTTGCTCCTTAGAGCCTATATCATCTCTCACTATCGCCCTGATGTTATCCACAATTAACAGAGCTACCCTGCCTCCTTTTCCTTCCCGTCTGTTCTTCCAAAATGTCTGATACCCCTGGATATTCAGTTCCCAGTCCCGGTCACCCTGCAACCACGTTTCTGTAATGGCCACTAGATCATACTCATTTGTACTGATTTGTGCCATCAACTCATTCTCTTTGTTTTGAATGCTACGTGCATTCAGGTAAAGTGTCTTTATGCTAGCTTTTATCTGGACCCGATTTGTTAGTGCATTCTTTTGATCGCATGCTCTGTCGCAAACTGGTTATCCTTCCCTAGACCATCTCTCTGCACTGCGTTGACCGCCTCCCTTCTCGTGCTTGTCACCTTTTTTACTCTGCCTGAGGTTAGATTCCTGCCACCTTCTATACTCTGTCCTATTACATGGTCTGGAAATGTTACTAACCTGTTCTGAGCCCTCGACTCCTTTTAACTAGTTGAATGTCCTTATCATTAACCTGCACTCGTACCCTCTCCTTTACCTTTAGTTTTGTAATTCCCCATACCCCTGAACCTGCGTCAATATTTTTGTGTGGCTGTGAAATTGTCAATGTACTAAAAAAGATAATTGCTTCTGGTTCCTTCAGTGACCCCAGGTATAATGCCACGAATTGGACTAAAAAGACTCTATACCTTTTGAAGTAAGTTGAACTGATGTAGAGAATAACTCAACAGTCAGAATTGGCCAGAATTCTCAGGCTGTTCATGTCCCACTCCCACTGCTAGTGAGAACTGAGAATTTGGCACTCAGCCAAGTTTCTGTCCAGTGCAGCGGGACCAGAGAATCCCTGCTGCAGGTGAGGTCGGAGAATCAGGCAAGGATTAATTTTCTACCTGGTTTGCATGAAACATTTAAATTGCTCTTCTTTTTCCTGAAAATCTTTTTCCTGAAAATCTTTTTCCTGAAAATCTTTTTCCTGAAAATCTTTTTCCTGAAAATCTTTTTCCTGAATAGTAAATAAAATACAGGAATAGCTGGTCCTGTTTCAATCCATGCAAACTCGGAGCAGGAGTAGGCTACTCGTACCCTCGACCCTGCTCCGAAATCAATAAGATCATGGTGGATCATATTGTAATTTCAACCTGACATTCTTGCCTATCCCCGAGACCTTTCACCCCCTGCTTATCGAGAATCCATCTAGCTCCACCTTAAAAATAGTCAAAGACTTTGATTCCACTATCTTTCGAAGAAGCAAGTTGCAAAGACTCACGACCCTTTGAAAGAAAAAGATTCTCCTCACTTCTGTTTGAAATGAACGACCCCTTATTTTTAAACAGTGACCTCTAGTTCCAGATTTTTCCACAAGTGGAAACATCCTTTCCACATCTATCCTGTCAAGACCCATCAGGATTATATTTGTTTCAGTCAAGTCACCTCTTAGTTATCTAAACTCCAGTGGATACAAACGCAATCTTTCCTCATAAGACAATCTACCCATTCCAGATATTAGTCTAGTAAACCTTCTCTGAACTACTTGCATTGCTTTTACATCCTTTCTTAAATAAGGGAACCAATACTACACACCATACTCTAGATGTGGGATCTCACCAATGCCCTGTATAACTGAAGCAGAGCCTTCCCATTTTTGTATTCAATTCCCCTTACAATAAACAATAACATTCTATTTGCTCTCCTAATTACTTTTTTTACCTGCCGACTAATCTTTTGTGATTCACCACTGCAAATCAGTGCTCTGCAATGTTGCACCATTTAGATAATCTTGTTTTATTCTTTCTGCTAGGATGGATAATTTCACATTCCCCCCCCTTTATACTCCATTTGGCAGTTCTTTGCCAATTAACCTCTCTGTAACCCAATGTGACCTCTTCACAACACACAGTAGTTAGCACTGTTGCCTCGCAGCGCCAAGGACCCAGGTTCAATTCTAACCTCAGGTGACTGTGCAAACCACACAGACATTCTCCCTGCATCTGTGTGGGTTTCCTCTGGGTGCTCCTGTTTCCTCCCACAGTCCAAAGATGTGTGGGTTAGACTGATTGGCTGTGCTAAATTGCTCCTTAGTGTCAGGAGGGATATCAGGATAAATACATGGGGTTACTGGGATAGGGCCTAGGTGGGGTTGTTGTCGGTGTAGGGATTCACTGTAGGGATTCAATGATTCTATTTTCCTACTTATCTTTGTGTCATCTGCAAATTTAGTAACCGTGTTGTTGGTCCCTGCATCCAAGTTATTTATATAAATTGTAAAAATATGAGCCATGTGTTACACCACTCATTACATCACTGCAACCAGGAAATGTCTAATTTACATTTACTCTCTGTTCCTGTTAGCTTGCCTGTTTCCTATCCATGGCAATATGTTACCCCCTATCCCATGAGGTTTTATTTTCCGCAGTAACCTTTGTTGTGGTACCTTATCAAATGCTTTATGGATATCTAAGTGTATACATCCACAGGTACCCCTTTATACGCAGCCATTGTAACTTCTTCAAAGATGAATATAACATTATTCTGGGAGTCAGGGAGGCCTAATATGCAGACATGAGTTCCATATACACTGACCAATTAAATTGCTGGAAGAATAACAAAGGTAAGACAGCATTAACACGTGTAAAGCTGAACAAAGTATTCTTGTCTGCCTTGTGTAGAAGAAAAATTATCTTTGTCCTGAAGTGGTTTAAACGAGCACAAGTAGTTGATCTTGCTCCCTGTTTCATGAACTTAGTGCTGGACAATCACTTCCTGCTCTTCTTGCTGCAGAATCAATAACTTGCTTAAGCATGGTTTACCTTGCACAAAGCCATGTTGACTCTGCCTGATTGCCTTGAATTTATCTAAACGTTCTTCTACAACCTCTTTACTGATAGCTTCTGACATTTTCCCCATGGCAAATGTTAAGTTAACTGGCCTGTCGTTTCCAGCTTTCTGCCTCCCTCTTTTTTTTGAAGAAAGGTGTCACACTTGCTATTTTCCAACCTCATGGGACCTTCCCTGAATCTAGGAAATTTTGGAAAATTAAAGGCAGCACAGTGGTTAGCACTGCTGCCTCTCAGCGCCAGAAACTTGAGTTCAATTCCCAGCTTGGGTCACTGTCTTTGTGGAGTTTCACATTCTTCCTGTGTCTGCATGGGTTTCCTCCGGGTGTTCCGGTTTCCTCTCACAATCCGAAAAATATGCTGGTTATGTGGATTGACCATGCTAAATTCTTTCTGTGTATCCGAGCAGGTGCCTGAGTATTGCGACTAGGAGATTTTCACAGTAACTTCAATGCAGTGTTAATGTAAATCTACTTGTGGTTAATAATTAAACTTTAACTTCACCTATCTCACAAGCCACTTCTTTTGAGATCCTAACATAAAGTCCATCAGGATCCAGGGACTTGTCAGCCCAGAGATCCAGCAGTTTGCTCAGTACCACTTCCCTGGTGATTGTAATTTCCTTCAGTTTTTCCCTCCCATTCCCTGATGTGCAGCTATTTTTGAGTTGTTACTTGTATCCTCTATCGTAAGACCAATGCAAAATACCAGTTCAATTCATCTACCATCTCCTTATTTTCTATTATTAATTCCCCAGATCCATTTTCTAAAGGCCCAATGCTCACTTTAACTCTTGTAAATAGCTACAGAAACTCTCACCATCTGTTTTTATATTTCTAGTTAACTTCCTCTTGTACTCCTCCTTATCCACTACCATGTTCAGTGGTTCTCTGCCTCCTCCATGAGAGACATAAGTACAAGAAATGCTCTACATCTAAGAGATACCACTCAACTCAAAATAGAATTCTTGCTGTATGAAGTGGAGTGGGCTGATCTGGGGAGAATTGCACAGCTGCATCTTTTGTGGTAAAAGTCAAGAGTTTAAAGAGGAGCTACTTGTGATTGTCCCTGGAACTCATGTTCTGCTGTAAGAAGAGCAGGAAGTCATTGCCCAACCCGAGGTTCAGTGAAACAGGAAGCAAGAAAAACTACTTATTCTCATTTAAACCTCTTCAGGGAAAAAGAGTAATTAAAGATAATTGTCTTCTATGCAGAATACTTTGTGTAACTTTAAACATGTGAATGTTGTCTTGCCTTTGTTATTCTACTAGCAAATTGTGGGGTGATGGCCTAGTGGTATTATTGCTAGACTATTAATCCAGAAACTCAGCTAATGTTCTGGGGAGCCAGGTTCGAGTCCCGCCACAGCAGATAGTGGAATTTGAATTCAATTTAAAAAAATCTGGAATTAAGAATCTAATGATTACCATGAAAACCATTGTCAATTTTTGGAAAAACCCATCTGGTTCACAATGTCCTTTAGGGAGGGAAATCTGCCGTCCTTACTCGGTTTGACCTACGTGTGACTTCAGAGCCACAGCAATGTGGTTGACTGTCGTCTGCCCTCAAGCAACTAGGAATGGGCAACAAATGCTGGCCAGCCAGTGATGCGCATGTCCCACCAATGAATAAACAAAAAGTTGTTCAATGTGCATAGAAGCTCATGTTTGCATACCAGGCCTTCCTGGCACCCAGGAATAATGTTATATTGATGGAAAGCTGGCAATCTAAACTTAGTAGAATAATTTAAAACACAAGACTTGAAGACAGATCATATTTGTCAAGTAGTTGTTTGTGCAATAACATGTATAGATTGTCCTTCAGTTATTTTTGATAATCCTTCAATGCAACATTACACAGATGAGTGGGCAGGCAACCTGTTGCCAGACTATGCACCTTTGCATTGGCTGCTTAGAGAGGCACGGGAGTCACCCTGGTGGCTTGCCTGTTAATTTTTATGTGTGTGTGTTTAGAATACTCTTGAAAGGAAATTTTGATCAACTGAAAGTGTCAGTGACTTCCACTTTGTACTTCATTGCACAATTGAGAGCTGCCCAAGTTGTAAGTGCGTAGCTTAAAAATCAAAATTTTGGATCAATGTTTTTGACGTTCAAGTGGCCAATAACGTGGTGTGCAGCCTTGCTACCTTCATTGGGCCATGTTGTTCATAAGATATAGGAGCAGAATTAGCTCATTCAGCCCATCGAGTCCGCTCTGCCATTTGGTAATGGTTGATATGCTCCTCATCCCCACTTTCCTGCCTTCTCCTCATAACCTTTCAACCCATTACCAATTAAAAACCTGTCTAACTCCTCCTTAAATTTACTCACTGTCCCAGCACCCACCGCACTCTGGAGTAGTGAATTCCACAGATTCACAACCCTTTGGGAGAAGTAGTTTCTCCTCAACTTGGTTTTAAATTTGCTATCCCTGACCCTAAGACTATGACCTCTCATCCTAGAATGCCCCACCAGCAGAAGCATCTGCTCCACATCTACTTTCCCCACACTTTTTATCATCTTGAATACCTCAATTTGATCCCCCCCTCATTCATCTGAATTACAGAGTGTATGGTCCTAAACTGTTCAATCTCTCTTCAAATGACAAACCCCTCATCTTTGGGGTCAGTCTAGTGAACTTCCTCTGAACAGCCTCCAATGTCACTGCATCTTTCCTCAAATATGGGGACCAAAACTGTGCACAATACTCCAGCTGTAGCCTCACCAATGCCTTGCATAGTTGCAACAATACTTCCTCATCTTTATATTCTATTCCTTTACCTATAAATGCCAACACTCCATTCGCTTTCTTCATTGTCTGCTGCCCCTGCATGATAGTTTTCTGTGACTCATGAACAAGGACACCCAGATCCCTCTGCACTGGAGCGCCCCAATGTCTCTTCCCATGTAGATAATAGGTCGCCTTCTCATTTTTGTGCATTGTGTGTATGATATGACCGGAATACCAAACCCCATGGTTGCAAGCCCAAATAGTATTTACTTTTCACCATACCAGCCTCTGCAGTCAAAGGATCATCATCCACCATTTCTGCCAATTCCAGCATGATGGCACCATGACACACATCTTCCTCTCACTCCCCCCCTGTGTATCAGCACTCTGCTGGGATTGCCCCTTCTGTCAAACCCTGGTCCATTCCTCCATCATCCCCAACACCTCACCCCCTTCCCCACGGTACCTTATCTTGCAATCACAGAAGATATAACATCTGCCCGTATACCTGCTCCATCCTCACTGTTCAAGGCCCCAAACTCTCATATTAAGCAGCATTTCACTTACACCTCCTTCAATTTGGTCTGTTTTATTTGTGGCTCCCACTGCAGTCTCCTCTAAATTGGGGTGATTAAACGCAGGCTGGATGACTTTCTACTTTGCTCCACCTGCTCCATCCCCTCTTATACATTGAATCCATCAGATGTCTCCCTCTCAATAACTCTGAAGAAGAGTCATACTGAATCAAAACATTAACTCACCATACCTGGTGAGTTTTTGCAGCACTTTCTGTTGTTACTTCACAAACTGAAGATTGGAATAGATATTTACGATCATCTTTCAGACATCGGACATCCCTGGCCAGTTGTCAGTGCTAGTTGACCCTCCCCGAACCATGAAAGTGCCAGCACACCATGACTCCCAAAGCATTTCATAGGCTGGTGTCTGTAAAGTGCACCTGGAGCCTCAGAACATGGGAAATTTATTTAAATGAATGACTTCACTGAGGCCAGTTTTATTTGTTTGCAGGTAATTTGTAATAGTTGCATTCGATCCCTAAATGTTATTAATTGAGTAGGGAGTATCTTAATACATGAGTTTTCCTTTTTAATATCAGCCAATAATTTACTAGAAGCGCTACTTCGCAAGTAGCACGTGAATAAGAAAATGTCACAAAGCTGCCCTCTGCTGGCTGTTGTAATATTTATATAAACTCCTGTTGCTGAGTGCTGAATGTTTTTTGCAACCTGGCATTTTCCCAGGATACCAGGAAAGTCGACTTGTAGATATATGAAGGAAAGTAAACGTACTTATTAATCACAAGTAGGCTTACATTCGCACTGCAGTGAAGTTACTGTGAAAATCCTCTAGTCGCCACACTCCAGCGATATATCATTCCTGAAGCTTGGGAATGGGTACAAAATTGCGTAGGAATTTTGCAATTTAGATTTGCAGTATCTGATGACGCACTGTGTGACCATTTTATTCCTTTCTGTAGTTTTGAGGAGGAAATTGGAAATCCCTCCTGGAGTGTTCGGGCAATGGTACAGCAATACGAGGGCCACCAGATTCCTACATCGCCACCGCTTTCCCCAAGGTATTATGGTTCCTGATAATGAATGTACTGTTCTTAGATTTACTCTTTATGAGCATAGTTGTTTCCATTTACACTGGTTTAATATTTAATGTTTAATATTTAATGGTTTATTCCAATGTCTTGTTCTACAGTGAAATTTACAGAAATTTCAGTGTTCTATAAAATTGGTAAATAAAAATTGTTTTTCTTCTCCATCATTTATCAAAATAATTCATATTATGAGAAACGATTTTTTAAAAGGTAGAACTTAAATAACAGTTCAAATATGATGCAAGACTCCAGAACCTTTCTTCTTGAGGAAACTCATAATGGGTGATAAGTTAGGAATAAGATGTAGATGAGGCTGCCTGTGAGACATATGTCTATGTGAGACATAGACTTGAGCTTGTTTAAAGTTTATTTATTAGTGTCACAAGTAGGTTTACATTAACATTGCAACAAAGTTATTGTGAAGGTCTCTTAGTTGCCACACTCCAGCACCTGTTCGGGTACACTGAGGGAGAATTTAACATGGCCAATATGCCTAACCAGCATGTCTTTCGGACTGTGGGAGGAAACCAGAGCACCCAGAGGAAACCCACGCAGACACGGGGAGAACATGCAAACTCCGCACAGATGGTGGCCCAAGCTGGGAATCAACCCCAGGTCCCTGGCGCTGTGAAGCATTAGTGTTAACCACTAGCGCTCTTACCTCTTGCCATTTGAAAATTGAAAATTGAGAAAGGAATGGCCTGTTGGTGGATAAGGCTCACAGCCCAGTTTCCACCAAATGAGCAAGATTAAAATGGCCCCTCTCAATCAGTGTTATTTGTCAGGAAAGCAGGGCCAACTCAGCTGAGCCCAGTCCTGTCTTCACTATTGGAGATACTGCCATTCAAACGAGATGTAAAACTGAGGCCAGGTCTGAAGTTTCAAATGGACCTAAAAGATATCATGACAAAAGTTGTTCTCCGGATATCGTGCCAATATTTATTCTTCATCCAACATTAAAGCCAATTTTCTGGTCAATTATCTTATCCTTGTTTTATGGCTTCTGCATTTTCCGACACTGCAACAGTGACTAAACTTTAAAAATAATCGATTGGTTTTAAGTACTTAGAGACATCCTGCGGTTGTGTTGGGCATGGTATAAATGCAAAATCTTTCTTGATGGCCACACACTTGCTTGCATCTATCAGCAGCCCCCAAAGAGTGACCTGAAGCAAGGATCCAATTGATTTTTTTTCCCCTCCCTAACCTAAAGCAATGAGGGTAGTTTTACCACTACTTCTGATCAATTAACACAGTGGAGGGTGAGAAGTGAAATCTGTTCACATTTTGATTTGTATGGCTGCACAAATCTGCAACATCACTGAGCCATTGGTGAAATCTCATGATCTTTTGAACTGCTGCAATGTTTGAGATTGAACTGAAGTCTAGAATTATTGTGTACTCATTTTAAGTCTAAATAAAGCTCAGTAATAACATACTACACATTATTTTGTCGCTGCACTTCTTTGAGGTTTTTTCTGAACTTAATATTATGTGAACAGAAAATTTGAAGTTGAAAAGAGTAGTACGACACAAATATGTATTTTTCAATCTTCAGGAGACATCGGAGAATCTTGTTAAAATTTTGAGTTCTGTAAGGACCTGTTTTCTCATGAAGGTTATTTATTCTCCATTTAGATTTGGTACAAATACTTTGAAAAAAGTAATTTAGAAGTAACCACCAGTTACAGTAGGGATTGGTCAAATTCAAGATGAGAATGGTTGTTTAAATCTGCCATGATCTCACCAATAATTATAGTTCCAGAGTTTAAATGTAAAATCTAAGAAATAATATTGAGCTGTAAAATGTTCCTTTTTTTTGGCTAGTGTGAACTTCTGATGAGTTGCACTAGAAACAGAAACATAGAAAATAGGAGCAGGAGTAGGCCATTCAGTGTGATCGTGGCTGATCCTCTACCATACTCCTGTTCTCTCTGCATATCCCTTGACACTTTTAGTGCCTAGAAATCTATTTATTTCTTAATGCATTAATTGACTTGGCCAAAAATTCCACAGGTTCGCCAGCCTCTGGGTGAAGTATTTCCTCATCTCAGTCCTAAACGGCCAGGCAAACATCATCACTGCATCCTGGCTGTCCAGCCCTGTCAGAATTTTATACATTTGAATGAGGTCCTCTCTTATTCCTCTAAACTGCAATTGACCCCATCTCTCCAATGTACACCAATCCTGTGTCTCAAGAATCAGACTAGTCAGCCTTCTCTGCACTCCATTTGTGGCAAATACATATTTTCTTAGGTAAGGAGATCAAAACTCCATACAATACTCCAGATGTGTTCTCACCAAGGCCCTGTACAGTTGCAGAATGACATCCTTGTTCCTGTACTCAAATCCTCTTTTAATGAAGGTCAACATACCATATGCCTTCCTAACTGCTTGCTGCACCTGCATGCTTGCTTTCAATGACTGGTGTGCAAGGACAACCAGGACCCTTTGTACGTTAGCATTTCCCAAACTATTACCATTTAAATAATACACTGCCATTTTGTTTTTTCTACTGAAGTGGATAAGTTCATGCTTATCTGCGTTATACTGCATCTGCCATATATTTGCCCATTCAACTTGTTTTAATCGCTTTAAAGCCTCTTTACTTCCTCTTTACCAATCACAGTTGTGCCTAGCTTTGGGTTGGCAGCAAACTTAGAGGAATCAAATGTAATGTTTCCATCTAAATCATTGGTATGTATTGTGAATAGCTAGGGCCCAAGCACTGACTCCTTTGGTACCCCACTAGTCACTGCCTGCCACTCCAAAAAAGGCCCAATTATTACTAATCTCTGTTTCCTGTCTGCTAACCAGCTCTCAATCCGTGCCAGCATATTACCCTCAATCCAATGTGCTTTAATTTTGCACACTGATCTCTTGTGTGGGACTTGTATCAAAAGCTTTCTGAAAAACCAAATACACTACATCCACTGGTTCTCCCTCATCTAGTCTACTGGTTACGTCCTCAAAAAACTCCAGTAGGTTTTCAAACACAATTTCACTTTCATAAACCCATGTTGACTTTGCCCAAGTCCATTGACATTTACTGTGAGTTGTTAAGATGGAGGTTTGCACAAGAGTCATTCTTTGTGTGTTGCAGTGTCCACTGTGCCGCTGTGGGAATGGCGTTTGAGAAAAAGTGCTTCCAATAGAGGCTGTTTAGAATCAAAGTTACCAAGATCGTTTGTTTTGAGGTGCCATATATGAAGGTTTTTCAGCAGGTTGATTTAACCCCAGCGTCCCTGGACAATAAATATGGGAAATTTTAATCTATACTGCCAGGCAAAAAGCAATTCAGAGAAATAATGATATATAATTATGAGTGTTACAAGTAGGCTTACATTAACACTGCAATGAGGTTACTGTGAAAATCCCCTGTGAAAATACATATAAATGACTTGGAAGAAAACGCAGATGGGTGGGTTAGTAAGTTTGCAGATGACACAAAGATAGATGGAATTGTAGATATTGTATAAGGTTGTCAAAGGATACAGTGGGATATAGGTAAGCTGCAGATATGGCTGGAGAAATGGCAAATGGAGATTAATCCGAGCAAGTGTGAGGTGTTGCACTTTGGGAGATCGAATGTTAAGGGTAAGTATTCGCTTAATGGCAGGTCCCTGAACAGCATTAATGTGCAGAGGGAGCTTCGGGTTCCAGTTCATAGCTCCCCGAAAGTGTCCTCACAAGTAGGTAGAGTGGTAAAGAAAGTATATGACATGCTTACCTTTATTGGTCAGGACACTGAGTAGAAGAGTCAGGATGTCATGTTGCAGCTTTATAAAACTTTGGTGAGGCCATGCTTAAGAGAATTGCGTTCAGTTCTGGCCGTCATATTACAGGAAGGATGTGGAGGCTTTGGAGAGAGTGCAGAAGATTACCAGGATGCTGCTTGGATTAGAGGATGTGAGCTATAAGGAGAGGCTGGACAAACTAGGGTGGTTTTCTTTGGACTGGTGGAGGCTGAAGGGAGACCTGATTGAAGTCTATAAAATTATGTCAGTCATAGATAGGGTTGATAGTCGGAATCTTTTTCCCAGAGTTGAAATATGTAACACCAGGGGGCATACACTTAAGGTGAGAGGGGCAGGTTTTTTTATTCAAGAGTGATAGGCATCTGAAATGCACTGCCGGGGTGATGGTGCGGGCAGATAACTTAGGGGCATTTAAAGGGCTTTTAGATCAGCACATGAATATGCAAGGAAAAAAAGGATATGGACCAAGGACAGGCAGAAGGGACTATTTTGATTTGGCATCATGTTCAGCACAACACTGTGGGTCAAAGGGCCTTTTCATATGCAATACTGGTCTATGAACAGCAGATCTCTCAAGCAGCGGTTGTATGGGTAGCATGGATGGATGTATTTATCAAGCGGAATGTCATGATGAACTGAAAAAAAATACTCAGTTGCTTATTTTTCTTGCAAAATAGTTCTTCTGCAAAATAAAGTGCTGTTTGAATGTGTTAGTTCTTTATGTGTTTCAGGCATCCATCATTGATATTAAAGCCTATTATTAATCCCATTTTCATTACCTTTGTTTTGTTACTCATATCTCCCATAGTAAATATTTGGAAGAGTGTGTTGTTTTATTTTTGTCCGCAGTTTTGATCTATTTAGCATCCATTGAAGTTTTCCTGTGATGCAAAAATAAGTGCAGTTTTTATTAAACATCATTTCCTGACTTGAATAATCAATGGTGTTTAGTAAGAGGTTCAATTGTCAGCAACTAAGCACAACTTTAGTGTCAGTTGATTTCAGTTGTGAGGGATTAGCATTAGGGAAGGAAAAAAAGGTCAGAGTTTCCAGTCTCATTGTTTAGCAGTGAATCCTAAAGTTTAAAGTTTATTTATTAGTATCACAAGAAGGCTTACGTTAACATTGCAGTGAAGTTACTGTGAAAATCCCTAGTCGCCGTACTACAGCACCTGTTTGGATATGCCGAAGGAGAATTTAGCATGGCCAATGCATCTAACCAGCATGTCTTTCAGACTGTGGGAGGAAACCAGAGGAAACCCACCAGACCTGGGGAGAATGTGCAGACTGTTCTATGTTATATAGTTTGATCTTGGGTTTGGACATAGCTCGGCTCAACATTGAGGGCCGAAGGGCCTGTACTGTGCTGTTCTGTTCTATGTTCCCACAGATGGTGACCCAAGCCGGGATTTGGACTCAGATCCCTGGTGTTGTGAGGCAGCAGTGCTAACTACAGTGCCATGCCTATTGGAAGAATGTGGATGTGGGATGGGAACAAAATTCCTGGGCTGGATTTTACCAGCCCACTGGGCCTGGGCTGCTGGGGTAGGTTTCTGTAAAGTGGAGAGGGAAACTAACTTAAGAAAAAGGATTCGTATCTTAGTTTCATATTTCGCTATCTGAGTTGGGATCTATTTATCAGCAGCGAGGTGACTTTCAGCAGCTTCTAGAGGGAGGGTGACACTCCTGGGAACATAGAGGGGCCCCGTGCAACAAATGTGCCACCTACACTCCTATTCAACCACTCTCTCTCTTTCCTAATTGCTGGGATAAGTCAGTAGACCCCGGCACCCCCAGACTCCACTTACCTGATTGTGTGGTCACAGGTCCACCACTGTGTCGTCGACCTCCAGTTCCAACACCAGCAGCGGGCTATCATTCCTGGTGGTGCTTCTGAGCTGCCAACCCTGAGATTGGTTGGCAATTCTTGGGGTGGGCTTAAATAAGGAGGGCCATCGCTGCAGCAGCCAATTAACTTTCCTGAGGTCCTGCTGACCACAATAGTGGGTTCATCCCAGGCTTTCGGGGTCAGCAATGGTACTCAATCAGCCCATTGCATATTCCACGATCAGGGCCGGAATTCTCTGGTCTCACACGTCCCACTGCCGCTGCCAGCGAGAATGGAGAATTTGGCGCTCAGCTAAATTTCTGTTCAGAGCAGTGGGAATGGAGAATCTCGGCAGCAGGTGAGGTTGGAGAATTCCAGCCCAGATAACCAGTTGGGATTCACTGGTGAGGTTCTTCCATGAATAGTCAGCAGGTGCCCCTTGTCTGTGTTTCTGTGCTCTTGAGAGTATCATCGGATTCTGAGGAAAGACCCTTGAGGTAATTGGGTGGGAATTACTTATAGAAAAAGATTTGTCTTTGAGCCCTGCCACAATCTTATTTTTTTCTTGATTAACAACCCATCCCATTTCTTTGTTCAATCAAATGTGAAATCCAGTTAGAATTTAAACACTTCCTGAGCACTAAGTGTCCTCAGACGGGTTTGGATGTGTAGGAAAGAACTTTAAAAAAAACTTGGTGCCATGCCATATTAGACTGAGCATCTACTGGAAGTAATAGGGAATCATTATGAAGGAAACGCTAAAGTGAGACAGCTCTCACATAGTTGCTAATATTTAAAAATAAAAACTAATTCAGAACCATTGCACGTTACAGCAATCTGGGGCATACTTCCCTCAGGACTGTGCTTAATTGAAGGCAGCTGTGATGCAGTTCCATGCTATTTTAAAAATGTGGAAATGGGACAATTTCTGCAAAACGAGGACTTGCCGTAATTTTATGCTTGACTCTTTTAATTGCTTAAACTCCTTTTTCCACCTCTTTAACCCTGAGCTGTCCTGTTAGTAAACATGTTGGGTGGGATTTTACAGCCTCACTTGTCCCAAAACTGTGAAATCCCGCCCTCAGTTCAACAGATCTTCTCATTGTCTGCCCCGTGCCCACTCCGACTCCTGTGACAGGTGGGGCGGTAAAATTCCAGCCGTTAAGGATATCTCCAAAAGGTATTTGTATTAACTGTTAGCTGCGTCAGTTTCCTCCGGGTGCTCCAGTTTCCTCCCACAGTCTGAAAGATGTGCTGGTTAGTTGCATTGACCCAAACAGGCGACTACGGGAATTTCCCAGTAACGTAATTGCAGCGTTAATGTAAGCCTTACTTGTGACTAATAAATAAACTTTACTTTGCTTATTTAATTTCAATGCCCCCTGTGTCCATAGCTCCACAGAAATTATTTTCTTCCACTTTCCAATCGAACTGGTGAATTTTTATTCTTTAAAGTTCAGAATGTCGTGACTTTATTACTCAGTTTAATTATGTCACTGAAGCATTATTCAGCAAACAACTTCAGTGCTATAGTACCAGAACCTATAATGGCCAGAGGTTTCTGATTTGACCCTGATCTCTAATGAGTTTGCTAATCACAGCCAGGATGGCAGTTGAGGCCTGCAGTTCTTTCCAATACTCTAGCATCAAATTCAGGAACAAATTCTACCGGGGTGGTTGCCCATTCATACTGAGATCTAGCTGGAGCCCCATTCCACCAAGCAGAAGACCTTTTAAGGCAGAAATGAGATCCAAAAAAATAACATTTGGCGTTTCTACATTTGAAGCATTTAGCCAGCAAGCCTTGTGGTTTGAATGTTAATGATACAAAGTTGAGAAAATGTGCAATTACAAAATCTGTTGGATTGACAGAGTCACAGAAGTGTGTGATGAAAGTGTGCTATGGATATAACTTATGGTGAAGGGGAATGTTTTAAAATTCACCTTTCTCCTACAGATGGTCAGTATGTCTGATAGAAATACAGCTCAGATGCTTGGAAAGGAGGATAATTACTCATTTTAGCTTTGTAATGTTTACTTAGAATAGACCTAATGGATTTTTGTTTGTTGAAGATTCCCCTGGGGTTTTTGATTAGGTTGATTGATGTTGTAATGTGATAATGTGGTTAATGAAGGAACTACGTTTGTAGCAGAGAAGAACAGCTTTCAGTTCTGGTTGATGCTTGTATAAAGACGGATCTCTGTAAGCTGCTCTGAAAATCAAAACTCTCTGAAAACTTCAAGACTGTGTACACTCCATTAATCAAGTATTTTTAATGGTTGGTAACTGTATTTAAAGTGGAATTTTAAATCTTTCATTGTGTGGTTATTTGGAACTTGAAAAATTGTTGTTAGAAATTAAAGCTGTTTCCTATTGATCAACTGTTAAAAGTTAAGCTGTTTCATTTTATTAGAGTTACACTGAAACTGTGTTGTTAAATAAAGCTTGTTTTACTATCAAAGAACAAAGGAATTACAGTGCAGGAACAGGCCCTTTGGCCCTACAAGCCTGCACTGACCATGCTACTTGACTTAACTAAAACCCCCTACCCTTCCGGGGACCATATCTCTCTATTCCCATTCTATTCATGTATTTGTCAAAGACGCCCCTTAGAAGTTACTATCGTATCTGCTTCCTCTACCTCCCTAAAAGATCCCTAATTTGTCAGTGGAATAATTCCTGGAGTGAAACATCCTAACCTCACATTTATGCCAAAATAAAAAAATTGTTAGGGTCTCATCTGGCTTTATAATGTAATTTGGGATTCTGATCCAGGACCCTAACAACAAAAGAAGACCATTCAGCCCTTTGTGTCTGCACCAGCTCTCAAAGCGTGGGTGCATGCACGTTCATTGTGTTTGTGTGTGTGATTGTGTGTGTGTGTGTGTGTGTGTTGTCCATCACTTAACCTGATTATCAGATTGTTTATCTCTTTGCTACATGTGGGAGCTTGTGTACAAATTGCCTGCTATGTTTTCCAACAGTAAAAAGTTATTTTTTAATTCACTCATGGGATGTAGATGACTGTCTTGACCACTATTTGTTGATCATCCCACTTACCTTTTGTGAAGGTGCTGGTGAGCTGCCTCCTTGAACCGCTGCGGTCCATAAGTGGTTACTGGGAAGGGAATTCCAGGATTTTGAGAAGGCAACTGAGAAGCAACAGTGCTTTAGTTCCAAGTCAAAACAGGAGTGACTTAGAGGAGAACTTGCAGGCGGTGGTGTTCCCATGCAATTGCTGCTGTTGTCCTTCTAGGTAGTAGAGATCACAGGTTTGGAAGATGCTGTTAAAGGAGCTTTGAGTTGCTGAAGTGCATCTTGGAGATGGTACACGTTGCCGTCACTTGTGTGTTGGTGGTGGATGAGGTGTCAATCAAACAGGCTGCTTTATCTTGCTGAGCTTCTGGAGTGTTGCTGGAGTGACGTTTATCAAGGCAACTGTACAGTGTCCCATCACACTCTTGTTGTGTAGATGCTGGACAGGCTTTGGGGAGTCAGGAGCTGAGTTACATACCTCAGAATTTCCAGCCTATGACTTGCTCTAGTGGCCACAGTATTTATTTGGCTGTTCCAATTAAGTTTCTGTTCAATGATAGCCCCAAAGACTTTGATAGTGGGAAATTTTGTGATGGTAACGTTACTGGAATGTCAAGAGGAGTTGATTAGATTCTCTCTTGGTGGAGATGACCAGTGCCTAGCACTTCACTGGCACAAATGTTACTTGCCTGGCTATGTCCAAGCCTGAAAGGTGTCCAGGTCTTGGTACATATTGGCAAGACTGCTTCAGTATCTGAGGAATTGCAAATGGTATAATGCAGCAGAAGACATTATGATGGTTCGCAGCTGTTTTGTGTGATAATACACTTCAGTACAAACTGTCTTCCCTTCTGCATCCTCTCCCTGTTCAGAAGTAACTCCAACAGGCAAAAACCCAGCTCTTTGGAATAAGCTTCAATGGACATCATTTCTTCTCAATTCATTCTGGAGCAAGACCTGGTTTATTCTTAAATGGACCTGCATTTCTAACATTGTCAGTGAACTTTCTGAGCATCCCCACGTTTTCAAACCTTATGATGGAAGGCAGTTATTGATGAAGCTGCTGAAGATGTTTGGGTTGAGGACAGTGCCCTGAGGAACTCCTGCGATGAAGATGATTGGCCTACAAGGGGCACAACCAGCTACTTTTGTGTTGGGTATGGCTCCAACTATTCGGAACACCAAAGTGTTTCATCCTGTATATTCGATGGCCATGATGTGTGGTGGAAGCAGGCTCAACAGAGGCATTCAGAAGGCAATTGAATTATTATACTAAAAGGAAAAGAATTGTAGTGTTATGGATGAAAAGCAAAGACATGGCAGTAAGTGAATTGTTCTTACAGGAAACCAGCACAAGCCTGATGGGCTGAAGGAGCTTCAGTATGGTAATTATTCTACGGTTCTATGATTCCAATTGATTTCAATTTTGCTCGGCTCCTTGATGCTACACTTGGTTAAATGCAGCCTTGATATCAAAGCATTCTGACCTAAACTCTGGAATCCAACTCTTTGTCCATTGCCAAATGACCCTGATAGTACCCAGACTGAGCATCATTGAGCAGATCATTGGATTGACATGATTCGAGATAGCTGTGAAAAATACTCTATGAATGCAAGTTGACTGGATCTAATCCATAGTAAATGTTTTTGAAAAATGTGTTTATTATGATTATTGATGTAGTTGAAAAATGAAATGGTGCCAAGGCCCCAAGTCAATTAAGAAAACCTATTTATTGGATGCAATTCTCCCCAAAGAATTCACGGTGTTGTCCTTGATGGAAAATGCGGTGATGTTCCTGCTGTGTGGGTTGGCACAATCCAGATTGCAATCCATCCTCGCATTTTTTTTTGGAGTTTGGGGAGATTCTTGCTGGGAAAGAGGTGTGCGGGGCCTGAGAATGCCAGACTCCAGGCAACCCTATAGCAGCCACACACCCCCCTCCCCCTGCGTTGTGCACACTGGCAGAGACCCTCCCCTCCCCACTGCAACTTGCAGGCATCAGGCCACATCCCATCGCTGGTGCGATCAGCCCCCACAAGTACCCCACTTATAGGGTGGTCAAAGGTGATCTATCAGGCCCCATCTTTTTCAGGCTCCCTCCTTCGGGCTTTGCCCCATGGCAGTGCCCCGGCACCTTTGCATTACGAACGTGGCAGTGCTAGGCTGCCCAGCCATGCCCCTGATCACCCGGGGGCTGCAATGAGCTTTGAGTTCCACTGGTGTGGTCATTCCATCTGGTTTCTGGTTTTGGAGACCCCAACAGCTTCACATTGCGCTGGTGGGTGGCTGAATTCAGGAGGAATCGGGGAGGGGTGGGGTGGTGGTATTGTCACTAGACTAGTGTTCCAGAGACCCAGTACAAAATCTGGTAACCGGAGTATGTTGTCAGCCTGGACCAGGGAGAATCGCAATACAGCTCCAATTGTGAGATTCTGCAGCCATTGTGCGATTTGCACCTGTGTGTTTAAGGGAGGAGGGGGGGCAGAGAATTGTCCCCATTGTGTATAATTTTTGGTGATTTTTACTATTTTTAAACAGTCAGTTGGGAGTTAATTTGCTGAAGCAAGCCTGCAGACATTATTGATTATTTTTGTTCTTGCATTCAGCTCCATAGCTGGGTGGCAGACCCAAGCTGTCTGTTTTGGCTGTGACGTCTCACATTTACTCCACTCTCAATCAGTGCCAAGCAAAACTGACTGCACGCGTGGCATCAAATAGATTGGGTTATTTTTCAAAATGGGTTCTGCAATTTTAAATTATTGGCATTGGATGCGGAGTTTCCTCTTCTAGCTTTGTTACATCACTCTGGCATTTCATGTACCAGATACCTGGGAAGAATAAGATTCCTTAAATACCTTGAGTGGAAGAATTTGGACCAAGAAGTGAAGATCAGGGCATGAAGAATAAGCAAATATATGAACCCAATTAAAAGTGATTTAGTGTTGTGCAGAACCCGTTCCCCTGGTTGCACAGCAGGGCGGTATACTAGAATGCTGTAACACGGAGGGTGGTTAGGATGTTGTCTGGTGCTTACAGGTCTTAACATGATAAATTCTTAGTTTAGGGTGAATTGCATTGAAAGAGTTACTGAGTAGATAGAGTTCGAGAAGGGAAATGAACAAACCATTACAGAGTCTCAAAAGTAGATATAAAGAATGTGTTTGCTGCATTCCCCTCTGGCTGGAGACTCATGAGAGCTAAAATAAAAATGAGCTGTGAGGTAAATATTTTGTTTTGTGCAGTGCTACTGCTTGTAAATTCAGATTTACAGCATTCTTGATTTTTTTTGAAAAAATGTCACTGCAGAAATGATGCCACAGTCCTCAAATGTACATGTGGTCCTTTTTATGAGTTATGCTTTCTTGAGGCAAGTAAAGCTTTGCTTGTTTTTTTTTCCCTTCTTTCCGAGCATAGTGACCCCTTTGTACCCTGGTAGCATCAATACTGGTAGCGGGCTGTGTCATTGTTAAGCAAATCAGCGAGCTTGCAAGGAATACAAAATCAATAGCAGCCAATTCATTTGTAGAGTACTAACCTTTATGAGTAAAGGAAAAGCCTGGGCCAAAACCATGCAGACAATTTCAAAAATGACTTCCAAGAATGGTTAAAAACTAAGTACAATTTTAAGAAAAATATTCTAAATTTTCAGAGGGTCACTCCCATCATAAATATTGTCGACATTGACTTACTGTTTCTGTTAATTTTGTGACAAATCCATGCTTTATTCTGTGGCCTATTGTTGACAGTGAAATAATGTTGCCCTAATTCTATGACTGGACTTTGTACGCAAGGCATGAGAATCACTGTAAAGGTTTTTGTTGTCTGAGAATAGCTTCCTTTGTTGTTTTTTTTTCCAAATTCTCCCATTTGTTGCCATGGACTAAAATATTAGCTGTTCTCTCTGGATTCTCTTTTTTGTCCTAACCAAAACTCTCACTTTCCTTTCTGTCCCAAAGACACTGGCATTTTTTTGTGGTATGGATTCAGGGGTACCAGTTCATCCTCTTTTAAATTCCCAGTATTCTTGTGTGAACCTGGAAGTTGATCATTTGATGATCAGGAGCGTTGGGTGGTGACTGGTGAAGTTTTGGGAACCAGGCCATTTGTGTACCCCCTCAGGCACGGGTACCACATGGCATGGGAAAAACATGAGAAAAGGAAACAGAGGAAAATATATTTTTGTGGAGCATTGGTATTGCCTTTCAATAGAACCTTTCATGACAAGAAAGCACACATTCCATCTAGATCCTTGCTTCATAAACAATATTTGCCCATTGAAGCCTTTGAAAGTAGTTATTTTAACACTGTGGTAACTCCTACAACCCTACTGAAAAGAGAGTTCTGAGTTATTTTATGCAATGTATTTAATGTCACCAAAACACAACTTTTTGCCTTGTGTTACCAATCCAGCAATAGTCTAACTGCTCAGCTCACATAATTCTGTTGAGTGCCAAAGTGCTGTAATTTTATTACATATATGAGAAGTGTTTTGTAAGCGCCAGGGGTGTCTGTCTGACACCATATTGAATGCTGTTTGGGCAAGGTACCAGCTTGTTGTTACTTCTAAGAATCCGGGGCCGGAATTCTCTTGCCACGCTCGCGGCTGGGATTCTCCTGTTCCACTGCAGGGAACAGAGATTTGGCTGAGCGCCAACTTCTCCGACCTCGTTGGCGGCAGTGCATGGATGGCCGGAGAATTCTGGCTCAGAACCTTTGAAGGAGGGAGGTTTGTGAGGGGAGGTGTTTAAGTTAGAAAAACATCTAAAAAGGAAAAGTATATTTTTGTTAACAATAACTTGAGGAGCTCTTGTCTCTCTTAATATCATTTCAAAGATTAACATATTCTTTTCACCTTTATGCTTTGATACTTAATTGATCTAAACAGACCCTTGACTGCAGGATAAGTACGGTTTCAGTTGTAATTATTGTTACATACATTTTAGTATAGACAGCATTGAAGCTATTAAACGTTTTAGGCTGTGGGATTTAGCACATGCTCTCCTGTAGTCCAGGGCTGCAATTTGTGTCAAAATCTAATGCAGAAATACTCTGTGCTGCAGGACTGTGGTTGGGGCCTGTACTGGTTGCTGCAAAATTGTGGTATATTTCTTAACGTCATTCATAAAGGCGTCAAGAAATCTGAATTGCCTTATTAGAAATGGCAACAGTAATGATCAACATCAGGTAAGGACAAAACATACTCAATCCCATGCCAGCGCGTAATCCACTCTAATTAGTTTCAAGCCCCACCTCTTTCCTTCACAAGCAAAATTCTGTTTCATCCCTGTGGGGTGAAGTAAATGAACAGTGACTGTTGTGCATTGGATCTGTTTGACAACAGGGAAGGCAGAGCAGCAGAGAGGCAGTACATTTGAAACGCTGGCTTCATGAGTCAAACATTGAAAGAAAGCTGTTTCAAATTTTGAGCAGTTGTTCCCACAAACTGGAAACTGGATGTAAGGGAAGGGCTATGCCTGAAGTTACTGAGACTGGATAGACCATGAAAAGAAGCAGCCGGGTCTAAGGAAATGGCTCAAATTAGAAGGGGATCAAGGAAAATAGGCAGTACGTTTTGAACATAAGCTCCTGGAACTGGCTGCTGGAAGAAACTGCTTCCCTTTTATAAGCAGTCTTTTCAGACCGTGTTTATATTGGACCTACGTGTAACAAGAGCTGGGAATGAGTGGAGAGGCACTGTGGCTAAATGAAGAGTGTAACTTGTTGTGAAGCTGAAGGTCAGAGGGGACAATGGGAGGACTACAGATCAAATGGTAGGAGTTTTTTAAATAAGGCGAAACTGTACTTTTATTGCTGCAGTATTTTTCATCTGCCTCTGTGCTCTGCAACTATCTGCCAATGTCTGTGCACTGACATTTCTGTGTAGATACGGCAGCAGCTAGACCCAGCAAAATATGTTTGGTATTTTTAACATCATCTGAAAAAGTACTTATACATCTAAATGCATTGAGACCCAGAATGATTTGTGCTTCCTCAGGCTATCTTTATCTTATTGATATCAACCAAATAAAATAGCATGATTTGTATCCTGTCTGCAGTGGTGGTGCCCAGTATTTATACCCAGAATCAATCAGTATTAAGCTTAAATCCTTCATCTGCATAAACCTTTACAACGGTCTAAACAAAATGTCTCTCAGGCTGCATTAACCTACATTTAAATTTGAACTGCAACTCTCTCCTCCCTTTTTGCGATGAATATTTCCATACACAAGGCTAACATTATATGAGGTACGTGAGCAGTAATAGATTCCTTATTTTGCCTTTTCATGTAAAAATCCTTGATAATGCAAGAAGTGTATTCTGCATTCAAGACATTTTCACAACAGATCTACACAGAGCAGTTTGGATCTTTATTTCCTGTATTTAAATGCAGTGCCCTGCCTTTTACCAGTTCAAAAAATTGTCACAGTTTTTATGTTTACAAGGAGTAGTTCACTATTTACAAATTGTTTGCTTTAAGCCATGCTCATGGGAAAAGGACGCACTAACCTTTCTGTTGAAGTTAAATTCCAGGGGAAATCAGTAGGTTGCCTTCCTACATAAATTCTTCTTTTGTTGAAACCCTTCTACTTTTCAATTACATTGCTTTTTTAAAAAAAGTGACGTGGTGGCACAGTGGTTAGCACTGCTGCCCCACAGCACCAGGGACCGGGGGTTCAATTCTCAGCTTGGGTCATTTTCTGTGCGGAGTTCGTACGTTCTCCCTGTGTCTGTGTGGGTTTTCTCTGGGTGCTCTGGTTTCCTACCACGTCCGAACGACGCACTAGTTAGATGCGTTGGCTATGCTAAATTCTCCCTCAGGGTACCCAAACAGGTGCTGGCTGTGGTGACTAAACTAAATAGTCCACAGAGACCAATAGTAATTTATCAGGTTCAGTTTCTATTTTTTAGTTTATTTATTAATGTCACAAGTAGGCTTACATTAACACTGCAATGAAGTTATTGTGAAAATCCCCCAGTCGCCACACTCCGATGCTTGTTCGGGTACACTGAGGGAGAATTTAAAATGGCCAATGCATCCAACCAGCAGGACTTTTTTTTGTATATATTTCACAGTATACATTTTTGTTTATATCTTGAGGTTAATATTGAAATGATTTGTGTTATAATATCACATTTTAATGGCTGTAAAGAGAGTAAAACTGTGAATTGATCTTCTTTGAACCAAAACTTGTACTTCACTTTGAACCTGGTTCCAATATTGGTGTCCTAGCTTCAGTTTCTGTGAATTAACTTTCAATGCCTGGTACGTGTAATTACAAAGATATTGATTTGTGTGGTTCTGTCTCAGGGGCTGCTCACAGCTAGCAATGCACAAAAGTCCTATTTTTGTATGCAGTCTCTTTTGCACAGGTACACATCATTTGGCAACTTATGAGATTTTTTTATTTCTCAGTCTCATGCATTTTTGAAGGGACTGTTTTGCATATTGATAATTCAAAACAATGCCCTAAAAACAACATAACATTATTAAACAGTCCATGAATAGAATACCACATGGTGGGAAAGGATGAATATTTTATGAGTGACTCACCTAGCTGACTCATGACGTAAGGGGTAAAATCCGCTAAGTATTTTTATTACCAAATTCATAAGTTTGAAAGATTTTAGTTTATTTATTAGTGTCACAAGTAGGGTTACGTTAGCACTGCGATGAAGCTACTATGAAAATCCCCTAGTCGCCACATTCCAGCGCCTGTTCGGGTACACTGAGGGAGAATTTAGCATGGTCAATGCACCTAACCAGCACGTCTTTCAAACTGTAGGAGGAAACCCACGCAGACATGGGGAGAACATGCAGACCCTGCACAAACAGTGACTCAAGCCAGGAATCAAACCCGGGTTCCCGACGCTGTGTGGCAACAATGCTAACCACTGTGTCACCATGCCGCCCTAAGCAAGCAGTATCTGCTTATTTATGTATTGCTTTCCAGCTTATTCACACATTGAGTCCCACGCTATGGTCGTCTTTCATCTGTCAATCAGACAGAGACAGGGCAATTTGAATCGTAGAATCAGCGTCAATGTGAAACATGACTTCCTCTGACTGACTGGTTGGAGAGTCTCTTCTGTTTTCCCTTTTCTCCCTGGACTGCAAATCTTGACCTTGATTGAGCACTCTTTCACACAATGCTCCGTTCAGCAAACTCACTGAAAACTTTTAATGCCTGCTGAACAATGGTATGGTATAAAGGTGAAAATGCATTGCTGTGAACAGATAGTCCACCAAAAAAGATAGTACTTGAATTAGTGAATTCAGTTTTCTGCTGCTAGAGCTTGCACAATATCTTTAAATATTTAATTGAATAATATAAACTGTCATGAAATAAATATCCAGAGGCAAATAGTGACTAGGATGTGAAACTATTTTATGAGATGCAGCGAAACTTCAAAGAACCTTCTTTTACTTCAGTTGTAGCCCTTTTCAAACAACCTTACTTTAATTTGATTTCATGGGCAATAGCAATCCTCCAATGCTTCATATCCAACAGACTACTTTCATATAAGCATTAACAATACATGAAGATAAACTCTTTAACCTGGAGAACCATCACATTGATCCCTAAGCAGATACTTGGCGCAATATGGAAACAAAAATTAGGGGAGGCGCACAATGGGCAGCTAATACAACATCGCCAAAAGTTATTCTAGAGTGTGATTTTGAGTCAACAGGAGAGAAATTTGACTCCCTTTGGTTTCCAGCAGGAAATGAGCAGCATGTTTTAAATGCCTGCTCTACGATGGCAGCAAGATGCTCAGGCTAAATTGGGCACCTAGCCTTGTTTCAGTGAAACGGGCTATGGCTGCCAATGGGGCATTCGTGCATCTTGCTGGTCAAGGCCTTATTTGCCAGCCGTGAAGAGACGTGGGACGGTGGCAAAGTGCTGGCCTGCAGCAATCTGCATTACGTTTGTGGAGCCAGGAGGAAGATATAAGGCCCCTTAAACCTGTTTCGGGGGTGTACACGCTGAGAGACCATCAATTTCCAATTTTACAGCTGACATGCTTCAGGGGTGGAGATGGGGCGATTGAACTCATGATCCAAAATCCACCCCTCTGACATTGATTTCACACCCAAAAACCGGGTGAAATATTGGTGAACTTTCCCCCATATCTTGAATGTCGTAGTCAGTGAACTTAACGTTAATGCAGTGGACATTTCTCTTTTTGGTCTCATTGAAAACAATGGCTGGGATTCCCCCCCAAAAATTTGAAGTGTCGAATTCACGTGAAAACTGGAGTAAAGCGCACTATTTTTTCACTGGGTTTTCAAAATGAATTTCCCACACTCTGTGCACTGCAGAGAGCACTGGTGTGAATCAATCTAGAAGTCCATGTGCGGGGCTTATTCCCGCTGAAGAGGCTGAAATAAGTGCGCTGAGTGGGCCACCACACGTGCGCACATCTCTGGGAGATTGCTAAACAAGGTGTCCCAGCATTTGAAATTGGAAGCCCTGGCCTCAACCCCCCCCATGCACATCGCTGGCCTGATTGCTGGCTACTCACCCCCAACCCCCCCACGCCCCTCCCCACCCTCTCACCAACAGACATTGCTAGCCTCCCCATCCCTCAGTGACCCAGACATTGCTGGCCTCCCCATCCCCCAGTGACCTGGGCGTCGCTGGCCTCTCACTCCCACTGATCATCCCCTATCATGCCCTGCCCACAGCACTGCCAGATGCCTGATGGGCAGTACCAAGGTCCACCCAGCCATTGTCACTTTGCCCCTTGGGCAGTGCCAGGGGTCCAGGCTGGCACTGCCAAGGCGTCAATGCCTAGGGGGCACCACCCCAGCACCCGAACCTGGAGGGGGCCTCGATTGCCCCCTTTCACTCCAGCAAGTGGTGGAGGGGAGAGGCTAACGAGCCTGGAGACTTCAGTTCCAAGCCCACTAATGCTATTTAAATTGCAATCAAATTGCCCCCTGCATATCTAATACAACTCCGCGTCGATTTCCAGTGTGGAGCTGACAGTGCCGGATTTCCGGCACTGGGAGATGTGCCTGGGGCTGGATGCCCAGCGCGGATCCCACACATTGGGCACCGCTGAAATCTCCCAGCCCGCTGCGCTACAAAATCAGCACAGTGGGATGGGAGAATCACCCCTCCATAAGATTGAAGCTTTATATCAAATAGAAACTTCCACAGAATGAGAATTCACATAAATTATCCCGAGATGCCCCACTGTATTTTGTGGCTGCTTACAAAGATTACTTTGGCAAAAATCTAAGGAACAGCTTGAATACTTGCTGTGTTGACCAGACTGGCACAGGGTGCATGATACCTAATGGATGATTGAGACAGGAGGGAAAATCTGGATTAAAAATAAATAAAATGGACCCTTTGTGAGTAGTTTCCTTTTCTCCACATAAAATTAAATGTTGAGTGTAATGCGATCCTTTATCCTTATTTCAAAATGTCATTGTTTCTGCAGAGGTATAGGCTCCAGTATTTTTACGTTGGGCTTGTTTCTGTGTTTATCTATCGCTGCAAGGTCTCTGCAGGGGATCTGACAGCCAGACTAAGGTTGCTATTTTGTATCCAGACCTACACATACTCAGATTAGTTCATTGAAGACTTGAGGCATTTGTTAAATGGGTCACTGAACATGACAGATTTTCCTGCTGCTGAGGAGGCCGGGAGCACAAAAGATTTTCAGCTAGGCCTCAGGAGTTTTGTTACTGCGTGTAAAAGTAACTTTTGGTAAGCTGCTTTTTGCAGCTCAAAAAAAATCCATACATCATCATCATCGTCATCAAACTGTTGGCCAGAAGCCAATAGTCTCTGATCTATTTCTCAAGCAGCCGTTCTTTAATAAAAATAAAGCTACGCTGCATCTTGGGTTCCTTGATAAAGAAATTACATCACTGCAGTTGACCAAGCATAAAATCATAGAAACCCTACAGTGTAGAAAGAGCCCATTTGGCCCATCGAGTCTGCACTGACAACAATCCTACCCAGGCCCTATCCCCATAACCCCACGCATTTACCCGCTAATCCCTCTAACCTATGCATCTCAGGACACTAAGGGGCAATTTTAGCATGGACAATCAACCTAACCCGCACATCTTTGGACTGTGGGAGGAAACTGGAGCACTCATAGGAAACCCACAGCTGGCAGGTTTAAAAACATTCCTTTTACAAATGCCATCCATGATATTTTCTGTTGCACTTGATTTCATAGATGGTTCCAATATAGTTTATTTGGGCTCATCAAGAAAGTAAGTATATCCCCCTCATCTGTTTTGGCAACTCCCAAACACGACATGAACTTTCTTCTGCTCCGCCTCAGAAATATACCATAACCCTTGCCTTAAGAGCATTTTTTTTACTTCACTAGCCTGGTATTTCCTACACCAATCTAACTTTTCGTTGTAAATTTATCTGGTTGTCTGTAACGTTATCTGGTTGTCTTGTGCTGATTAAGAACATAGTTGAAACTGAGTTTCTAGTGGAGAGGACAATTTAATATGATCCGTTGGATTTGACTGCAGATCTTAAAGGTGAAATAACAGTCTTTGATCCTGGTCTCCACAGCTGATTAGAAGTAAATATTAGTTCAATGCATTTACCCTAGTTAGTCCCCCTGACACTAAGGGGCAATTTAGCATGGCCAATCCACCTAACCTGCACATCTTTGGACTCTGGGAGGAAACCAGAGCACCTGGAGGAAACCCATGCAGTCACATAGAGAATGTGCAAACTCTACCCAGACAGTGAGCCAAGCTGGGAATTGAACCAGGGGGTCCCTGGTGCTGTGAGGCAGTGGTGCTAACCACTGTGCCACCTTAGGGGAAGGCAATGGCCCAGTGGTATTATGGCTGGACTATTAATCTAGAAATTCATACTATATCCATAAGACCATAAGATATAGGAGCAGAATTAGGCCACACGACCCATTGAGTTTGCTCTGCCATTCAATCATGGCTGATTTTTCTTTCTCATCCCCATTATATCTGTGTAAAATGGGAAAAGAGAATACTCTTCCATACATAATCTTTCTGTTCTATAACAGGGAATAAATCAGGTAAACTTCTCCAAATCATTAGCATATGTAATAGAACACAAGTCTGATCTAGAATGAAATTTGAATTTTGCTCTGTTATTTGAGAATCTTTTGATATTGGTCAAAACCTCCACCCTCATTTGT
Organism: Carcharhinus amblyrhynchos; assembly: GCF_965287045.1. Lineage (NCBI taxonomy): Eukaryota > Metazoa > Chordata > Chondrichthyes > Carcharhiniformes > Carcharhinidae > Carcharhinus > Carcharhinus amblyrhynchos. The sequence continues at coordinate 12,319,465 of NC_137352.1, forward strand.
GGATTCTCCAGTGCCACTGAAAATGAATGAAGTTTTGGCTGGAACACTAAATTCCCAATTCTCACTTGCAGCAGGGTGAGCATGGATGAGATTGGAAAATTTCACCCGTTGGGTGGGATTCTCCAATCCCATCCATGGCTGCCCCAATGCTAGCGAGAATGGAGAATTTGGTGCTCAGACAAAATTCCATTCACTGCAGCGGCACCGAGGAATCCCAGCCGCAAACAATGATGGAGATTTTTTGCCAACTATCTTTTTTCTGTTCTTTCCAGAATCTTTCTGGATTAGGTGCAAGATTTTCTAACCTACTCATTGGTACAAATCAAGATTCAGGTTCAGAAACATCCTTCAAGTTTAGCTCTGATGTATTACAGGAGACTCATTTCAGATTCTTATTTCAGATGCTGTCTGCTGTGCATTTCCTATATTTTCTCTTTCACCATGTGTCTTCTGTGCCACTGCCCATTCCAACTCCACACGTTTACATTGTAAAAATCACATCCTTATCCTGGCAGCAGAACCTTTGTGGATCTGCAGTGTTGTTGCTGGGATAAAGGATGCTGTTTTAGCTACATAAATATGGGGAACCTCAAAGGGATTGTTTTCCTGAGCGCTTCAATTAGATATTGTCAGCTATCCTGTCCAATGTGGAAACATGAAAACAACCAGAGAATTATAAGGCAGTTGCTAATGGGTTGAAATGTGGAAGCAAGAATTGAATTCTCAACTTAGGGGAGAAAAAGCATCAAATTTCATTCTGTTTGGAAGTTGTTTCAGTATGTTAATGATTTAGAGAAGTTTCCAACTTTTGCTTTTTGTCAGGAAGCTCTGCGTGAGAGGATAATTCCTTTTCCCACATCGCACAGGAACATTAAGAAGGAATGTCATAGTCTGTATCCAGTGAGACGTTTACAGGGTCACACCTCCCAAATAAAGAAGTTGGCATGGAAACAAAGGGACAGCGTGGAGAATTACAAGAGATTTAAATTAAAATTAAAGTGTTGTTATATTTTGTCCACTTTTTAGCATTTTCTTTCTTTTGAGAAAAATTTGAATTCTGTAGGAAATGGCAAGAAAATCAACTCCACACAAATGGCAATTGTGCTTTTAATCATTGATACAATTCCAAATCCCATTTCATTGTTACCAAAAGTATTTTGAAAAAAAATGTGTTTATATATATATATATATATATGTATATATCTTGAGCCCAGCCTGCTACCTCTAATTTCCATCACTAAATTTGAAACAGATGTTTTGCAAATCTTTTTTTCTCCCTTTCCTTTCTTCACCATTTATTTCTTTTCTACTTTGTTTTAGGCACTTCACTTTCAAACAATATGCCTTTCTACGGGTTCTGACATGAATATTATTTATTCTGATGACTCGATTACTGGCCCTTGAGGGATAACTAGCACAGGCATCAGTTGACTTGCCCTTCAATTTTCCATATCAATGTGTAAGAACACAAGAGGGCCTGAATGAGAAGAAATCAATCAACCCACAAACTTGCTCATTACACAGTACGTGCCTGAGAACCTCAATAATAAATGTTACCCTGTCCCCATCAACAATCATTGTGGGGAAGTTTCAGTGTGGAGAATTGTAGCCCTGAGCATACTACCCTCCTTGGCTACATTCTTTTTAAGCTTGTAAAAAGTCCAAGGCTTGCATTTTCTCCAAAGAGCAATGATTAAATTACTTTTTAACTCCAAAATCAGTGGAAAGTAGGAAAACTAAAGTTTTTATTTTAAAACTGTCGATAAAACAAAAGCGAACTTTAACCTTTTTAAAATTTCTTCTGTCTGAATTCACCGCCAAGGAACCTAAACCATGTTGTCCGGTACTGAAGAGAAAGCCACCTTGTAACATTGCAGTTTTTACTGCAAAATGTTTCCACAGAATCCTGGCACAGAGGGGTGTTTCCTTTGTGAGCCAAGTGTCTATGGAAAGTCTTAAAGAACCGCCGATCGTAGCGAGTAACTAGAAGTGCTTATGCAATATCACAAGTTGCCGGACTTAAAATAGTTGATAGTAAGAAAAAATTCTGTACCATGCTGGTAAAGCTGTCATTTATTACCAATCCCTAATTGCATTGGAAATAAGGTGGTTATTTGTTTATTAGTTTCACAAGTAGGCTTATATTAACACTGCAATGAAGTTACTGTGAAAATCCCTGAGTCACCACACTCGGGCTCCTATTCGGGCATGGCTAATACACTTAACCAACATGTCTTTCGGATTGTGGGAGGAAATCAGAGCACCCGGAAGAAACCCACGGGGAGAACGTGCAGATCCGCGTAGCCAGTGGCCCAAGCCGGGAATTGAACCCAGGTCCGTGGTGCTGTGAGGCAGCAGTGCTAACCACTGTGCCACCATAGTTGGTGTTCTTTTTGAGCCACTTTCGTTCCGTATAACCAAGTAGCTATTTAGGCTAATTCAGAGGGCAGTTAAGAGTCAGCAGTGTTGGTGAAGGACGTTGATTTAGTCATATACAAGCCAGATCAGGTAAGGACGACAAGTTTCCATCTGTAAAAGACATTAATGAACCAATAAAATTCAGGCCAACAGTTTCATTGTTACTTTTACAGATACCACCTTTTTAAAAAATGTTTTTCAAAAAAATGCCAAATTATATTCTTCAAGCTGTCATTGTGATATTCTGCTCTCTACATTGTTAGTTCAGGCCTTTTATTAGTAGTTCAGTAACATTAGTGCTAAATAACATTCAGGAACAATATATCATAGAATCCCTACAATGTAAAAGGAGGCCATTCGGCCCATCAAGCCTGCACCAACAACAATCCCACCTAGGTCCTATCCCTGTGACCCCATGTATTTACTCTGTTAATTTTCCTGACACCTTACGGCAATTTATCATGGTCAATTAACCCAACCCACACATTTTTGGACTGTGGGAGGAAACAGGAGCACCTGGAGGAAACCCATGGAGACATGGGGAGAATGTGCAAACTCCACCCAGTCACCCGAGGCTGGAATTGAACCTGAATCCCTGGTGCTGTGAGGTAGCCGTGTTAACCACAGTGCCACCATGCTTTGTGGACCTTATCCTGCTGTTTCCAATATTAATTCAGTGGCAGATGGGATCACCATGCAGTTGGGGGCAGTGGGGTGGTGACTTGTGCCTGATCGACCATTCCTGTAACAACCCGTCCACCCCAGTGGGGTCCTCACAGATCTGAGGCCTTGGCTGGCTGTCCCACAAGCAACCCCTACCATTGACCAGTGGGTAGGACTTCCGATGCCAAAGAGAGTGAGAGAGAGCCTGCGGCACAGGCTATGGTCCACAAGGTTCTGCCAAAAGAGTTTGAGCTGACACAACAGATGTCTGGATATTCTGTCTTGGAGCTTGCCTTTACCTTCGCATGTGTCTGCGTGGGTTTCCTCCAGGTGCTCCTGTTTCCTCCCACACTCCTAAGATGTGCGGGCTATGTTGATTGGCCATGCTAAATTGACCCTGGTGTCAGAGGGATTAGCAGAGTAAATGTGTGGAGTCATGGGGAAAGGGCCTGGGTGGGATTGCGGTCGGTACAGATTCGATGGGCCAAATGACCTTCTTCTATACTGTAGTGATTCTATGATTCACCAGGAAGTAGCTCCATAGTTTCAATATTGTTATGAAATTGAGCAGAGAGTAGGTGCCATTAGTCTTGGAGATCTTAATTTAACGTCTTACATTGGCCTCAACAATGGGAAAAGCGCGAGAGATTCACTGTTGTTGTACTTTGATACACTTAATTAATATTGAAATCCTGTTTCTTATTGCATACGTGACTAAATCCAGTGAACATTTTATTTATTCTACTGGATTATGATGTATTTTTTCCACATTGGTCAACAGCAGTGAATAGTGTCTTGAAGAGCTTTGACCTTTGTTTTTCAGTGTGAGTTCAGAGAGTCCAACAAACAGCGCAAAGCCAGAGTCTGTTACAAGTCAACTGGATGAAACACTGGAATTGACTTCCCAAAAAGTGGAATGGGAATCCAGGCCTGGTAAGTTAAACCTTTAACTTGCAAGCTAATACTTATGATAAAATGGTCTTGCGTTGGCCACTGGCCATATACTGTTGCTGATAATCAGTTCTATTGAGGTCGGTTGGAACAGAATATCAGGCCTGATGTGTAATATGTAACTTATGGGATATTGCCTATTTTACATTGCTGTTTGGATGAATTTTTCATTTGAATTTGGATGCTGTATAACATAGATGATCAAAATCCAAGCTGTAATTGATAAAAAGGGCAAAGTCAAAAAATATAAACCTGTTACACAATGTTAATTGAGATGATCGTGAGGTGCTGCAATTAGAGGATGGATTTAGGTTTAGCCGTGATGCCAACCCACTCATGAGGTTTCCACATAGAATCATAGAATCCCTACAGTGTAGAAGAGGCCATTCAGCCCATCGAGTCTACACAGACTCTCTGACAAATGGTCGTTCCCAGGCCCTCATCCCTGCCCTATTCCCATAACCCCACGCATTTCCCATGGCTAATCCATCAAACTTGCACATCTTGGGACACTAAGGGGCAATTTAGCACGGCCAATCTACCTAACCTGTACATTTTTGACCTGTGGGAGGAAACCAGAGGAAAGCCATGCAAATACAAGGAAAATGTGCAAACTCCACACAAACAAACAGTCACCCAAGGCTGGAATTGAACCCCGGTCCCTGAAGCTGTGAGACAGCACGACTAATCACTGTGCCACCGTGCTGCTTACATCTAGGTGAAACTGTTGTAAATAGCAGCTGCATAATGTCATGCAGGCACCGACTGAATATCCGGTGAAGGGGAAAGTCCTGGACAGAGTGCTTGCTAAGGTATTAAGAGCTTTCTGCGGTCCCACGGTATGTTTCACTCCACTCCGTCGGCAAGGGGCTGGTATAATCAAAACCCAGAAACTCGCCAGTGCGAATTGCGCTATCTGGATTTTTGAGCCCATGGCACCATTGCTGCGGACGGAGAGTGCGGACTCAATATCGCCCCTAACATTGAAAAAGAAAAATTAAAAAGGGTATGATGGACAGTTAGGAGAAAGGAACTGAAGTGGATAGCTTTCAGAATGCTGGCACAGGCATCCAACAGTACTGTCAAATTCTATGATTATAATCTTGTGGTTGCAAGCCAGATGAGAGTATGGATTTCTTCAATCCTTTCATTCTATTCTGCTCATTTTAAGTCATGGGGTGGAAGTTGCCGCCGGTGAGAATTTCCACTCCTGTCAAAGTCAGTGGAGTCTTATATTGTTTACTGCATTTTCCACCCCCACTCCCTCTGTGACAAGGCCATAAAATTCAGCCCATGCTGTACTGTAGATAAATAACTCGCTCATTCAGAATGTTCTTGGGATGTTTGTAAAAATGGACGACATTATTTTGTAATCAAATGCAAAATTTACCATCATTAAAAATAAATGAGTCTAGACTTGCAAATCTCCTCGGAATTAGTGGAAAGAAGTTCCCTAAATATATGAATAGCCGGGGCCAGCAACAAGTCCACGTGGCGGCAAATAAGACGTTGTTCATTCTTCTGAAACTGAACCTGACTGATTGCTTGGCTAATATCGCTTGCATAAACAACTTTACATGATTAGTCTTTGTGATGCAAATACAATACATAAAACACTTTATACCTGAAATTTAAGAAGCTGAAAATACCTTTTAATGTATGCGCGATGGCACAGTAGTTAGCACTGCTACCTCACAGCGCCAGGGACCAGGGTTCAATTCTGGCCCCAGGTCACTGTCTGTGCGGAGTCTGCATGTTCTCCCCGTGTCTGCATGGGTTTCCTCCAGGTGCTCCGGTTTCTGCCCACACTCCAAAGATATGCGGGTTAGGTGGATTGGTCATGGTAAATTACCCCTTAGTGTCGAGGGATTAGCAGGGTAAATACATGGGGTTGTGGGAATGGGTTCTGGGTGGGAATGTTGTCGGAGCAGGCTCGATGGCCCTAATGGCCTGTTTCTGCACTGTGTATACATTCTGTGTATGTATCATTTGTATATGCATACTTCACATGAAATGGTCACCTGCAGTTCTGCATATGGGCAATCAAATCAAATTAGAATATATTTGGTAGCTAGAAGTGGACAGTTGAAGAGCTGATGATTCAGCCATGCTTGTCTGTGGGCACAAGATTCACGGACGTTTGAAATTAAGGGTGACAAAATAAACTAAGCACTGTAGAAAGCATTTGGGAAGAGCAGGGGGGTTAGAGGAGAAAAGAAATGAACTTCCATTTACATAATGCCTCTCACAACCTCAAGAAGCTATAAAGTGTTTCATAGTTAATGGATTCAGCTCATGAAGGAGCAGTGCTCTAAAAGCTCATGATTCCAAATAAACCTGTTGGACTTTAACCTGGTGTTGTGGGATTTCTTACTGTGCCCACCCTACTCCAACGCCAGCATCTTCACATCATAGTTAATGGAGGGTGGAGAATGCAGCAGCTGATATGTGGATCAAAACAGGAATGAGATAAATGCCTAGTTACATGTATTGGTGTTAATTGAAGGACCAATATACATGCAAACAAAAAATGATGGGGGGGAGTTCTGTCCCACCCGCCACAGGAATTGTAGCGGGGTGGAGGGCAGACCAGACAAATGTCCATTGACCCCGGACGGGATTCTCCCATTTTGGTGCAAACGCAGCCAGAGAGTCCCACCTGATAAGTTCAGAAGTGATATTTAAGTTCTCTGAAGTCTTAACCTGCTTTCAGCAGGATGACAGTGCATTCAGAAGAGAGTGCAGAGAAAATTTCCTTGAATGTTGCCAGGATGGGCAAATTGTAGCTGCGAGGAGAGATTGGGGTTGTTTTCCTTGGAGTAGAGAAGGCTGAGGAGTGATATGAGTGAGGTGGACAAAATTATGAAGGGTAGGGAAGAGAGAAGATAGGAGGAACCTGTTCCCCTTGGCAGAGGAAACCAGGGGTCAAAGATTCATTCTAAGTGGCAGAAGGATTAGAGAGGACATGAGGAAAAGCTTTTTTACACAGAGGGTTGTGGGTGTCTGGAATTCGCTGCCTGAGTTGGTGGAGGAGGCAGAGACCCTAAACTCGTTTCAAAAAGTACCTGGAACTGCACCTTCACTGACGTAAGTTGCAGGCTATGGGCCATGAGCAGAAAGATAGGATTAGAAAGGGCATTTGGGTGTCTTTGGGTTGGCATGGACAAGATGGGCCATGGCCCCCTTCTATGCTATACCACTTCTATGGCTCTATGCTTCATTATGTTAGGGTGATGATGAAAATGGTTCCCTTTGAGTACAACAGCCAATTATTGTAGTATTAAAAACACACAGGACACGTAGAATATGAGTTAAACATTGAATGCTTTGCACATCCATACTCTGCTGTACTTAACTATGAATATCTGATATAGAGCTATTTAGCACTGATCCAATCCAAGCCCATAATCTAAAATAAAGCTATACTTTAACTGGTAATTACTTGTTTTGTGGTCGGCCTCCAGAGACTTGAGTGGAAATTACTTTGAGTCTGGATTTTAATTGGGAAAGAACAGGAAAATTTAACTCAATGTGTTCCTGGAAAATCACTGTTTTAAAAACATTTTAGGATGCACTAATATTTTCAAGTGAAGGATCTTCATTTCAACAGCTGAGATTGCAAAAATATTCTCTTAAAACATTTCCGCCCAACAGAAGACAACATTCAATCTGCGTGGATGTCCATGAATTCTGGAAAATCCCAAGTGAACGACAAACAAAGCCTTTGGGAGGATCAATTACTGGACCAACAAGACCAGCTGGGGAAGGAGATGGAAGAAGCCAGAAAGATGATTTCCATCTTACAAGTATGAAGTTTTATTTAGCTCCCTTTTTCTAAAAAAAACGCTATCTAGTTATTACAGCTCTGGAATGATTTATGGTTATTGATGGCAAAAATAGTGACTAAAAATATAATCATTGCATATCTTGTTACAGCAAGATATGGGGGCGACACAGTGGTTAGCACTACTACCTCACAGCATCAGGGAACTGGGTTTGATTCCTGGCTTGGGTCACCGTCTGTGTGGAGTTTGCATGTTCTCTCTGTGTCTGCATGGGTTTCCTCAGGGAGCTCCAGTTTCCTCCCGCAGTCCAAAGATGTGCATGTTAGGTTGACTGGCCATGCTAAATTGATTGTTAGTGTCCCGGAATGTGTATGTTAGTGGGATTAACAGGGTAAATATGCGGAGTTTCGGGGAGAAGGCCTGCATGGGACTGTTGTTGGTGCAGACATGATGGGCCGAATAGCCTCCTTCTGCACTGTAGGGTTTCTATGATTCTACAGGTATTCGATTTGTGAGAATGAAGTTCACACTTCTGGTGGAAGGGAACATGTCAATGCTATTTAGCCTGGCCTATGTGTGACTTCAGTATCCCACTATGATAGATTCCTAATACTCTTTACAAGCCACTCTGCTGTCTCACCACCATCACTGCCACCTTCGCAGGGCAGCCAGGATTGTATAATAAATGTGGCCATGCTAACGCTGTCTGTGTTCAATGAACATGTTAAAAAAAAGACTTGTATCTAAAAAAGCAAAACACTATAGATGTTGAAAATCTGAAATAAAAACAGGAAAGCCCAGCAATTCTAGTATCTGTTGAGAGAAGCAGAGTTGCAGAGCAAGAATTTGATCCTTCTATACTGTAGCACATTAATATTCCACTAGGTCAGCCCACTATAAAACCAACTCACTTTGACAAAACTATGGAGTGATGACCTTTTGTCAGGATTGTCCTGCCAGTTCTGATGAAAGGTCATCAACTTGAAGTGAAGGGTGCTTGTGGTAAATTAATTTTAGAGTCTCCTACTCATATGCTTCCTATGTTACTCTATGTTTTCTGCCACTTCTTTATGTTTAAGTTTAACTATTAGTTACAAGAAGCCTTACATTAACACTGCAGTGAAGTTACTGTGAAAATCCCCTTGTCGCCACACTCCGATGCCTGTTCGGAAACACTGAGGGAGAATTTAGCATGGCCAATGCACCTAACCAGCACGTCTTTCAGACTGTAGGTGGAAACCGGAGCATCTAGAGGAAACCCACGCAGACACAAGGAGAATGTGCAGACTCTGCACAGACAGTGACCTGAGCCGGGAGTCGAACCCGGGTCCCTGATGCTGTGAGGCAGCAGCACTAACCACTGTGCCATTGCGCCATCCCTGCATTTCTGGGTTTCATTACCTTGCCGTCTGGACCAAATCAAAGTCTAAGTGACATTTTGAAGATGGAACACAGTTATCTTGACTTGCAAAATTTTCATTTTTGACAGCGGTCAAAGCTTGGCACTCATATAAAATTAGAACTTCTTACTATATTCTTGTCCTTAGTTGTCCAAGAGGTTCTCCACTTGGACTAGTCCAGACAGCATGCCCTCTTATTTAAATGTCTGCTGCTCTAAAGCATATTTCCTTTATTTGCAGATGACTGCACATGTCTATGTCTCCTAGTCTGTGCCATTTATCAATGAGAACAATGTCCTTTGTAATAAGCAAACATGTGGTTTTCAATATCACATTTTTTCCTCATAAAGGAAGCAATAAAAAAAAACTCATCCGTGCTTGGCAGGCAGAAGTGTTTACTTTATTGGATTCTAAATATCAATAAATCCTTGAGTTGACTTTGCTTTACAGAAAGACAGATTTAAATCAATTCTAATCGATTTTGAATGATTTCCATTGTTGTCTCTTGGCAGGAGGATTATTCACTGAACTCATACGATGTTACAAAAAATTGGGCTTAATATTGCTACCCCGTGAGGGTTTCCTAATGCGGATAGACTCTTGCCGTGTAGTAATTGTTGTAGAAATCTGGGCGCCGTGAGCATTTTGTTACATGATGCCATGTTTTATTTCTGCTGTTTTTGTTGCCAGGGACTACTATTGAATGGTTCACTTCCTGAAGACGAACAGGAGGGATCGTTTCCACTGTGTGAACAAGGGGCAAGCGCAGAAGAACAACTGGTGTGTGCTGTTTTCTAGCTGGTAACACAGTGGAATATTTGATTTTGCTTTTTTAAAATTTCTGCTAGTAGAAACTACTGACAATAAATCTTTGTGTTGCTCAGGTCATTATCAAGAGTCGTCTTGACCTAAGCATGGATGAATGCAAAGAGATGAAGGTACAAAGAATTGCCTCCTCTTGTGTGTATATCTGTATTTATTGTGCTACTTCCTTATCCAACAAAGTATAAAACTTTTTGGGATGTAACTTGTGCCAAGGGTCAGTCATATAGTTGAAAATTTGATGTGTTTAGTTTGGGGAGGAGGATGCTGTCACTGGTTCCTGAAATTGTGGGTGGTAGTTTTAACCTCCAAGATAGGGTGGCTTTTGGAAAGGTCAAGTTAAAATTTCCAAACTTTCCTACACTGCCACAACTTGTCTATGTTCGGTTTTAATGTGGTGGGGGCCAACAGTTAATCCACTTACAAGAGGCAGGTTACATCATAGAAGATTTTAAGGAGACTGCATGTTTCCATTTATTTTTAACGAATTTTGGCCAGGGTTCCCCAACCTTTGAGAAACCAGGTAAGTTCAAAGGAGAAGAGAAGGACCAGATTCATAAAGTAAGTGCATTTATTGCACTGCTTGTGGACCAGGAGAAGTAGCAGTGTTTTATCTGGCCCAACAATGTTCCTACAAGCAGGCAGAAACAGCAGGCAGTAAAAAAGGCAAATGGTGTGTTGGCCCTCATAGCGAGAGGATTTGAGTATAGGAATAGGGATGTTTTATTGTAATTGTACAGGACATTGGTGAGGCCACATCTGGAGTGTTGTGTGCAGTTCTGGCATCCTTATCTGAGGAAGGATGTCTTTGCTATAGAGGGAGTGTAGCGAAGGTTTACCAGTCTGATTCCTGGGATGTCAGGTCTGTCATATGAGGAGAGACTAAATTGGTTAGAATTGTATTCGTTAGAGTTTAGAAGGGTGAGAGGGGATCTCACAGAAACTTATAAAATTCTAATAGTATTAGACAGAGCAGATTCAGAAAGAATGTCCCCCATGATGGGGAAGCCCAGAACTAGGGGGTCATAGTTTGAGGATAAGAGGTAAACCTTTTAGGACTGAGATGAGGAGAAACTTCTTCACCCAGAGAATGGGAGATTTGTGGAATTCATTACTACAGAAAGTTGTTGAGACCAAAACATTGTATGATTTCAAGAAGAATTAAATATAGCTGTTGGGGCTAAAGAGATACGGGCGAAAAGCAGGGTCAGGATATTGATTTTGATGATTGCCGTGATCAAAATGAATGGCAGAGCAAGCTTGAAGGGCAGAATGGCCTACTTCTGCTTCTAGTTTCTATGTAACAAATTTGCCTGCTTCCAGCTCTACAATCATTGATTCTCTTGTTATTCCCTCCATGCTTTTTCTCCTTCACTCACCATTCCAGGATTTCTTACCTCCCCATAATCTGAATCCTCCACAACCTTCTCTTCCTCTCTCCCTACGTACTCTTTCTGTGTTGGCTACCACCTCATGCTGCATACTTCCCTTATCAAAAAGTCAGTCTATCAATCAGCCTGGCTGTCAGGGGAAAAGCTGCAGAGCAAATTTAAAAATGTCCTGTAATTAATACCTTCCAGGTTTTCCATACTAACCCCCTCCCCATACTTCCTCACCTGCTCCTCATAAATATCAGGGCTGTGGTCTCTCCAACAGTCCCCTGCTTACCAATGGGGGAGTTTGCCTCATTAATGAGCCCAGCACTAAATGACAACTCATGACTGGATTTGGATGACATTTGTGTTTATAGGTTTATCAGGAAAAGTGTTGAAACTTCACACAAAAGAATCATATAAACCAATGTTGTTTAGTAAAATCTGTTGACTAGCTATGGGTGTGCCAATGGCGACACCAGTTCCAGTATACTCCCATGCAATACAAGTAAAATGTGCTTAATTGGGAGTATGATTTCAGTATTCATATTTGTATGAGCAATGCCTATGTATAACTGACCCGAGTGTCAGGGGGATTAGCAGGGTAAATATGCGGGGTTACGGGGCTGGGTGGGATTGTGGTCAATGCAGACTCGATAGGCTGAATGGCCTCCTTCTGCACTGTAGAGATTCTATGACTCTATGATTTTGTTAATTTCTTGGTAAAATTATGAGATAACATGGAGTTTGCAGTCAGCTTCTTGAAGTTAGTGGCAAATTTTGAACAACACATAGTGCAAAATTCCTGTTCATTAGAAATATCTTGTTTGCAATCAAAACATACTCAACTGATGAGCTTTCACTATAACCTGATGTTGCATCTTATTCTTATGAGTAAGACAGGCAAGTGGATCAACTACTCCATAATTTAGTCAAAGTGAGTTGGTTATAGAATGGACTGACCTAGTGGAATATTAATGTGCTACAGTACAGAAGGATCAAATTCTTGCTCTGCAACTTGTTGGCCTCCCAGTCATAGCTGTGCTATTTTGGGGTAATGCTGAGCAGAGGAATCTTTTCTCTGCCTGCCCACCATATTTGTAGAGTGAAGGGTTAACTCTCATGATAGCTGCTGAGCATGTGCTTAAAGAGCTGTGTTTCAGTGATGTTACTCACTGAGAGGAGATGTCTGCAAGGCACCTCTGAGACTAGCTGCAGCTATGCATCTGTCTTATTTTACCTTTGTGAATAGTTATTTGATTTATTATTGTTATACATATTAATACACAGTGAAAAATATTGTTTCCTGTGCACTGTACAGACAAAGCATACCGTTCATAGAGTACACAGGGAAGTAGGAAAGGAGAGGGTGCCGAATGTAGTGTTAAAATCATAGCTAGGGCGTAGAGAAAGGTCAGATAAATATATGATAGGTCCATTCAAAAGACTGATGGCAGCAGGAAAGAAGCTGTTCTTGTGTTGGTCGGTATGTGATTTCAGACTTTTGTATCCTTTTCTCGATGGAAGAAGGTGGAAGAGAGTGTGTCTGGGGTGCGGAGCGTCCTTGATTGTGCTGGCTGTTTATCCAATGTGGTGGGAGGTGTAGACAAAGTCAGTGGATGGAAGGGTGGTTTGCATGATAGACTGGGCTACATTCACAACCCCTTGTAGTTTCTTGAGGTGTTGGTCAGAGCAGGAGCTATACCAAGCTGTGATACAAATTAAAGTTAAAGTTTACTTATTAGTCACAAGTAAGGCTTACGTTAACACTGCAATGAAGTTACTGTGAAATTACACTAGTCGCCACATTCCAGTGCCTGTTCAGGTCAATGCACCTAGCCAGCATGCTTTTCAGAATGTAGGAGGAAATCGTAGCACCCGGAGGAAACCCACAGAGACACGGGGAGAACGTGCAAGCTCCACACAGACAGTGGCCCAAGCTGGGAATTGAACCTGGGTCCCTGGCACTGTGAAGCAGCAGTGCTAGCGACTGTACTACCCTGCCGTCTCCATCCAGAAAGAATGCTTTCTACGGCGTCTATAAAAATTGGTGAGAGTTGCAGTAGACATGCCTAATTTCCTTAGCCTTCTGAGAAAGTAAGCCTATAAATAAATGTTCTTTGAATAAAAGTCCACTGCCTCCAGCAAGAGCTCTCCTAGAGTAAAAAGCCAACGAGTCCCAAGCTAAACCCAGAATATGGATATGGCCCTTTGTATATTCAAAGAGCTCAAAACTATTAAGTGACCCTCTTGTACCCTATAGTGGGGTATAATTGTTGATTAACAATTAAAAGCTGACTTATTCTTGATCCTTGGAAAGTTCTGTAAAAGGAAATTCCAGGATATCAGTCTATAACATTGCCATCTATTTTGGTTAAACTCATGCCATAGTTCCCATTGTTTGTTCAGTATTTCACTGTCATTTGGTCATCCAGGTTTATAACTCACTAGTTTTGATAACTTCAGTTAGGTTGACCCAAAAAGATGATGAGTTCTGAAGACTGGCCTACTTTGCTTCTCCAGGATGGATAATCCCGGAGAGATATCTCAAAAAACTGTGCTAGATTAGAACTCTGCTTCCATCAAAGATAAATTTTGAGCAATTCATTTTATTTAGTTTTCCCTCTAATTTTGCATAACTTTTCAGACATGAGAACAAGGGGAAGAAAGGACACCTGAAAGTATCGGTTAGGTTTTAATTGAAGGGACTTTGGTGTGCAGTTATCAGGCCGTTAAACATTATAGTGCAAGTTGGTAAATCTTGTATAAGGCAAAAGAATAATTCGTTTTATACATAGTGAATACAAGAGCCACAAAGTCATTTGAACTGATTCCTTAGTTAGTTGTATTTGGAGTCTTGTATTTAATATTGTGCCTTCTATTACAGAAAGATTAAAAAGTAGTAGAACGGGTCAGTTTAAATTATCAGGGATCCTGGGCTCTGATTACAAAAACTTGAGAAAAGTTAGAACATATTTTTTGAATAGCCAAGTTTAAATGGTGAACTGATAGGAGTTTTTTAAAATTATGCATTGCTGCCTCAGGACTCGGGTTTGATTCCTAGCTTAGGTCACTGTGAGTGTGAAGTTTGCACGTTTTCCCTATGTCTGCGTGGGTTTCCTCCGGGTGCTCTGGTTTCCTCCCATAGTCCAAAAAACGTGCTGGTTAGGTGTATTGGCCATGCTAAATTATCCCTCGGTGTACACAAGCAGGCGCCGGATTGTGGCATCTAGGGGTTTGCACAGTAACTTCATTGCAGTGTTAATGTAAGCCTACGTCTGACATTAATAGCTATGGAAGGTGTGATCATAACGTGGCCAAACGGGTTGATTGTCAGTGTGTAAAATGTTCTACTATGCCAGATGACAGGAGGTAAGAGTAGGAGAGTTTCTTGGTCAGCTCTAAAGTGGAGGCAGTGGCAAACCACTGCAGAAAATTGACAAACATGGACCCATCCAATTTAAGCCTAAGATTGTCGAAGCTCTCTTGGAGCATGGTATCTAAAGGATGAGGATGATAGGTTAAATATTCATAGATTGGTTCCACTTATCAGTGATATGGTAATGAATGATATGGTTTCGGGGCCAGCACCCACTGAGGTCGTAATACTTAGTGTGTAGTTTAGAAGGATGAGAGGGGATCTAATCGAGGTAGATAAAATTTTAAAAGCGATTGATAAAGTAAATGTGGACCAAATGTTTCCTCTTCTGGGGCAGTCTAGAACAAGAGGTATAGGTTGAGAGGCAGTAGATTTAAAACTGAGTTGAGAAGGAACTACTTCTCGCAGAGGGTGGTGAATTTGTGGAACTCGCTGCCCCATGGTGCAGTGGAGTCTGAATCATTGAATGATTTCAAGACGGAGATAGATTTATTTGTAATAAAAAACAGGATAAAGGCATATGGGGAGCAGGTGGGGAGGTGGATTTGAAACCAGGGAGAGATCAGCCATGATCTGATTGAGTGACAGAGCAGGCTCGAAGGGCTGAATTTGCCTACTTCTACTCTTAATTCCTATGCTTCTGCTCCTAATTTCCGTGTGATTTAACAATATCCCCATTTAACACTAACCCCATTTAGTTGCACAGCATTTATAGGTGGCCAAAGTTATTCAATGTAAAAATGGAACAGTAAATTATCACGTTTTAGCAATATCAGAAAGCACTTTTTTCCCTCAGTTATGAGACAGAATCTATTTGAAAATGCCATTAATTCAAGTCGGGATTTTGTGTTTCAAACTATGATATCACCGCCTTAACAGTGCACTTCTAAATCAAATTAAGAACACTTAATGTGATAAGTATTCAGTTATGCAAGCCAGTATTTACAAAAGTATAAATGACAATAAGCAACATTGGTAGTCGAAACATTATTCAAGAATTGACAATGACTGTCCCAATGAATAGAGACTTGCTTGCTTAGTGATATAATCAAATTGATGCCTCAGCATCAAGTTATCACGTGTGTTCTAAAAAGGTTGGTTTGTCAATAGGATCATCCAGTGCATATCACATTTCCTGCCTCTAGCAAAACATTTGTAACAAAAGTTCCTTTCAGCTGAAGGGGAAAAGAAAAATTATCTTAGAAGTATGGCAATGGACTGATGAGTTGCATAGAATTTTAGAATGATAGAGCACAGATCACTGAGCTCATTGTATTGAAGCGATTAATGCTGCCATGGAGCTTTATGCAAGTTCACAAAAAGGGAATATGTCTTTTTATAACCACATAACTGCTTTCAAAAACAAAATATAATCTGAAGGGTACACTTTTGTTTGATACATTTTAACAGTCCAGATATTACTGTGTGATATTATTGTACAAACATTTTCACCTGAAATGTTACTGTTGGCTGTTCTAACTGAAATGTTTAACCATTTGCTGTAATACATTGCTGATTTGCACAGTATGACTTCTAGGGAGTAACATTCACGCCACACAAATGCCAGACAATGACTATCACCAATAAGAGACAATCTAACCACCGCCCCTTGACATTCAATGATGTTACCATCATTGAATTCCCCCACTGTCAACATCCTTGGGGTTACCATTAACCAGAAACTCAACTGGATTTGCCACATAAACACAGTGATCAGAGGCTAGGAATACTGCGGCAAGTAACTCACCTCCTGACTCCTCAAGCCTGTCCACCATCAACATGGCACAACTGGATGAGTGTAACTCCAAGAACACACAAGAAGCTTGACACCATCCAGGGCAAAGTAGCCTGCTTGATTGGTATCACATCCACTCCCCCCACCACGGACACTCTGTAGCAGCATTGTGTACTATCTATAAGATGCACTGCAGCAATTCACCGAAGATCCTTAGACAGCACCTTCCAAACCCACGATCGCTTCCATCTAGAAGGACAAGGGCAACAGATACATGGGAAAACCACTGCCTGCAAGTTCCCCTCCAAGCCACTCACCGTCCTGACTTGGAAATATCTCGTTGTTCTTTCGCAGTCGCTAGGTCAAAATCCTGGAATTCCCTCCCTTATGACATAGACTGCAGTCTTTCAAGAAGGCAGCTCACCACCATCTTCTCAAAGGCAACTAGGGATGGATAATAAATTCTGGCCAGCCAGTTGTACCCATGTCCTATGAATTAAAAAAAATAAATTTTCACACAGGTTGCTTAACAGTGTTGTCAAATGAACAGTGTACCATAGAGTGGGATGTTTATTATCTTACAGGTCAATGAATGGTCTGTCTGAAAGCAGTCATTTGAAAAACAAAGGGTGACACAGTCCCTAACAAGTGCAAAAGAATAGAAAGAACAATTATTTGAATAGCCTCACTCTTTGTTCAACGTAAAGACTCAGATTTGCTTTTGTGGGTGTAAATCTATATGTAACTCTTAAAAATAGTAATTACCATTATTTTTTAATAGGGTATTATCTTCTTCACATTTATGATTGTATATCTTATTGTTAACATTTTCCAAATTTTAATGATTTTGTGAGTCATTACCATGAGTTTAGTCAGTCAGGAGGATGGTAATATTACTGGACTGATAATCCAAATGCCCTGACTAATACCGTGGAGCAATCTCACCACAGCAGGTGGAGGAGTTTAAATTCAATTAATTAATAAACCTGGATTAAAATCATTATTGGTGATCACGTAATTACAGGATTGTTGTAAAAATTCAAGTGGTTCACTAATGCCCCTCAGGACAGGAAATCTGCTGACCTTCCTGGTCTACCTTACATCTGATTCCAGATCTATAACAATTGATTGTGAAATGACCAAGAAACTCATTCAATTGTAGATGTCTCATTATCACCTGGCTTAAGGGCAGTTAGATATGGGCAATAAATGCTGTTGTTATCAGCGATGTTCACACCCTAAGAATTCATCTTTAAAACTCCTATTGGATCGAAAATATACATGATTTTGGAGCTTGGTTAGGTAACCATGACCATGTGCATGTAGAATTTTTATGAGGTGATGGCCTAGTGGTATTATCACTAGACTATTAATCCAGCAACTCAGCTAATGTTCTGGGGACCTGGGTTCAAATCCCACCACAGCAGATGGTGGAATTTGAATGCAATTAAAAAATATCTGGAATTAAGAATCTACTGATGACCATGAAACCATTGTCGATTGTCGGAAAAACCCATCTGGTTCACTAATGCCCTTTAGGGAAGGAAATCTGCTGTCCTTACCTGGTCTGGCCTATGAATGATTCCAGAGCCACAGCAATATGGTTGACCTTCAACTGCCTTCTGAAATGGCCTAGCAAGCCACTCAGTTCAAGGGCAACTAGGAATGGATAATAAATGCTGGCCAGCCAGCAACACCCACATCCCACACATGAATCAAAGGAAAATTGTGTTGGCCTGAATTATACTTGGCAAATATTTAGGATTGCTCTAATTCATTTTATAATGCATATGCCACACTGGAGAGACACCGACACATACTTAAGGACTATTTCACTGCCTACCACTGGAGCTTAAAGTGCAATCACCAGACAATATATAGTGATAGTGATTTTCTACAAGTCCACAGTTGTAATTCTGCATTCAGCCCATCTACGTTGGCCAGCAAATACAACATTAGCTATTGCTCGTCCTTCCGCCAATATCAGGGAAGATCTATAGCCGGAATGACAAAGACATGATTGAGGGCTTATATTAGCTCAACATGGACAAGATTGCAAGTGAACAGTTCCTTTTAAATTGTGTTGCATTACAGTGCTGCTGATTTTCTCTTCCCTGTCCCCATTTGAATCAAGCATATGAATGGTTGTCGTAACTTTAGCTTTGCTGTCTCCATTACGAGTGTATTTTCTGCAATCCTTTTGCGCCATAATTGGTGGAGGGTAAATGTTTTGTGATGGGGAGGAAAAATCAATTTTTTCAATTTTGTTTTAATTACAGAGAGAACTATTAAAATACAAACAAGAAGCCAGGAATCTGCAGGGAGTAAAGGTAAGAACAGAGTTGGCCAAATGATGGCAGTTTATATGGCATATCTCAAATGAGTTTCTCATATAAATGCACTTGTTAATGCAGTCTAACCTATGCTCATCAACCCAAGACTCAGACATATCTTCATAGAATCCCGACAGTGCAGAAGGAGGCTGTTCAGCCCATCAAATCTGCTCTAACCACAATCCCACCCAGGTCCTATCCAGATAGCCCCACATATTTACGCTGCTAATCTCCCTGACACGAAGGAGCAATTTATCATGGCCAATCCACCTAACCCGCACATCTTTGGACTGTGGGAAGAAACCAGAGCACCCAGAGGAAACCCATGCAGACGCAGGGAGAACATGCAGACTCCACACAGTGACCCAAGCCAGGAATCGTGTCCGTGGCGCTGTGAGGCAGCAGTGGTAACCACTGCGCCACAGTGCCGCCCCATCTTGAGCCTAAGGGAATTGTAGTGGGTGGGAGATGGACCATATAAAGGTTGGATGACCTTAGATGGTTTTTCCGATTTTGGAGTGGGATGGCCGGAAAATCCCACCCATCTCGCATGGCATTTCTAGGGGAGCTTAGTTTAACATTGATTTCACAGCAAGGTAAAATCAGGGCAGCGATTTTGTGCATCTACAAACTCGGCATTAACAATGTTTTCCCTATAGGAAGGATCTAATGTAACTGTGATGACATTTGTATGGCAAGATAGGTTGAAAAATTCTAATGACCACAGACGTTGTCAACCATTTTCCAGCTCATTGAAACATCATTCTTTCCTCAGGATGCATTGCAGCATCGGATGGCACAGCAGGAAAGCTCCATTCTTCAGCTGAAGCAGGAGTTGCTGAGAACGAGCATGGCAAAAGATGAGCTACTGAGTGAAAACGTGAGGATCTAGCTTTCTGGTGCTTGTAAGAGCTCATAGGAAATAAGATCTGTAACTGTGTGTACGTTTATATCATCATTTCATCTTTATTCAGTCAAAATAAAATATATGATAAATGCAGCAAGAAGCTGTACAAAAGATTGTTAACAAAGAAGGCAAGGCTAGGTCATGTCCTTAAAAACATCAAGAAATTGTTCCTTCTCATTTGCTGTCATGGCAGGCCTGGTCATCAGCTTTATAATGAATCATCTGTGGTGTTGCTCAGAGTGAGGCAGCGGAGAAAGGAGACAACAGGGAAGTGTTTTTTGATTGGCTCCACTATCTAATTATATTGATCGTTAAAAAATAGGAGCCAAAGAGAGAAGCAAAACAGATTTTGGCCGGAACTTTCTGGCTGTTCATGCTGGCAAGATCTTCTGGTCCTGCTGATGGCCCACCCTCACCCTGGGTTTCCCAGCACCCTAGAGTGGAGTCAGTGGGAAATCCCATTGACAGACAGTAGTGAGAGCAGAAGATCCAACTGTCAGCCAGTGGCAGGCCACCTCCTGCCGAGAGAAACATGCCACAGGGAGTCCAGAGAACCTCAAGTCGTAGAATCTCGACATAAAGAGGCCATTCGGCTCATCAACTTGCACCAACCACCCAGGCACTTTCCTATAACCTCGTATATTTACCCTGCTAGTCTCCCTGAGACTAAGGGGCAATTGAGCATGGCCAATCAACCTAACCCACAATCTTTGGAGTGTGGGAGGAAACTGCAGCACTCAGCGGAAACCCATACAGACACGGGAGGAACGTGCAAACTCCACACACAGTTACCTGGAATCGAATCCGGGCCCCTGGTGCTGTGAAGTAACAGTACTAACCACTGTGCCACCACGCCGCCCTTTAAAGTATCATGCCCTATCCAAGGACTTTTAGTGTCTTAATTATCTTTATTATCAATGGATACTCATTGTATTAAAAAGTGTGGAAAACCATTTGTAGCTTGTGAGTGGAATCTCATTTACTGTTGATTATTTTGTTTACAGCATGAGTTTAATATATAGCTTGTCTTGTTTAATTTGGGCTGGTATCTAAATCATTCTCTTTGAGGAATTAAGAGACTAAAGCAGGAAAAGAAAAACAACACTATTCTATGGAGCATGTTTGACAATTGATAACTGTACAACCTTTAACGGACACAAAATAGACTACCAAAGCATTAATTTATGTTGTCCAGAACAGCACAATAAATAGATACAACTAATAAGGACATGCAGATTTGTGCCCGTGTTGGAATAAATATATTCCTCAAATAAATTCACTTGCGACAGTAGCATCAACTTTTTTTTAACATTTATTTATTAGTGTCACAAGTAGGCTTGCATTAACACTGCAATGAAGTTACTGTGAAAATCCGGTGCCTGTTTGGATACACTGTGGGAGAATTTAGCACGGCCAATGCACCTAACCGGCACGTCTTTCAGACTATGGGATGAAACTGGAGCACCCAGAGGAAACCCATGCAGACTCGGGGAGAATGCACAGTGGCACAGTGGTTAACACTGCTACCTTACAGCGCCAGGGACCTGGGTTTGATTCCCCAGCTTGGGTCACTGTCTGTGTGGAGTTTGCACATTCTCTCTGTGTGAAATTTGCGTGTTCTGTCCATGTCTGCATGGGTTTCCTCCAGGTGCTCCGGTTTCCTCTCTCAGTCCAAAGATGTGCTGGTTAGGTGCATTGAGCCGAACAGGCGCTGACTCTGGCAACTAGGGAAATTTCACGGTAACTTCATTGCAGTGTTAATGTAAGCTTTACTTGTGACTAATATAAGAGATAAGATTTGATACGTAAGTATTGGGATAATTTGTGGTCAGATGAAACAAAAAGTGCTGTAAACATTTAGCAGGTCAGTTAGCCTCTGTGAGGGAAAAAAACTTTTAAAAATGACAGAATGAAGGTAAGTGGCAGAGAAATCTACCGTTGAGTTGCATTTAGCATTGGGTGCAATGCAAGATTGAGAGTTACTTTTTGAGAGATTTACCTTGGAGGTGATAAAAACACGGATGAACATTTAGGAACATAGTTCTCTCCTCATGAACTGGCTGCTGGAAAAGGTTATTTCTGTCACTTTTATTTTGTATTGCTAGCTTGACCTACAAAAGAAGACTGAAGAGAGGAACAGGCTCCTTGGGGAATTTAAAGTAAGGATTTCTAAAATTCTCACTGCTAACTACATTGTGTTGTTCAAACCAAACCATAAGGCTGGCATTTTATGACCTTGCTTGAGTGAGACTCGTAAAATCCCACCTGAGGCAACGGAGAATTCTGATATGCAAACCATCTGGGACGGGCATGGTGGTAAAATTCCTACCTATGTGTTGACTTCAATTTATTGTAAAGTGAACTAAATGTCACTAATTATAATCTGGTGGAACGCAGGTCAATTGAAACTTTTTTAAAAATTACAATATAGGTGAATGTAAATAAATTATTTTTATTATTATTGTTTAAAATATTTGTCACAAAGACTTTGTTGTCTATTGTAATATTGGCAGTTGATTTGTATGCCTTACTATTTCTATTAGTAGATACATTGCTATTATAATGCCCTGAGAGAAAGATAATCTTAGTTGACATTCCAATGCTGAGAAGGTGCTGCTTTGTTGTGAATGCTGACCTTCAAATATTATGTTGAGCCAAAACCTTATCTTCCTGTTTTCTGCAATTCACGCATAATTGTGCATCCCTGACACTTCTCAAGAGTCCTGACCAACATCAGCCTTTACCACCATAAGCCGATTTGCAAATCATTCAATGCGTGGCTATTTGCAAAATAGCTGTTCTGTTTGCATATATAACAGTTCAAAGTATTGCTTAATATTATTAATTCAATTTATTTAATAGTTGTCATGCAATGGGTTAACAGAATAGTTACGGTAATAGTTGATGTAGCCAATGATGTAACAGTGATGTCGGCAGTCATGTGCTAGAGACTCTATACAGCAGACTAAGCAGGCAGCACTCAGGGAAAATGTACCTATTCAGTCGCCCACCTTGAACATAGAAACATCAAAAACAAGAGCAGGAATAGGCCTTTTGGCCCTTTATGCCTCATCTGCCACTCATAATCATGGCTGATCATCCAACTCAATAGCTTGATCCTGCCTCCCCCCCATATCCTTTGATCCCCTTCGCCCCAGGTGTAATATGTAACTGCATTTAGATACAAAGTTTTGGCCTCAACTACTTCCTATGGTAGCGAGTTCCATAGGTTGACCACTCTCTGGGTGAAGAAACCTCTCCTCATCTCTGTCCGACGCGGTCTACCCTGTATCCTCAGATTGCGAATCCTGCTTCTAGACACCCCCACCATCAGAAACATCCTTTTTATCTCGACCCTGTCTGGTCCTGTTAGAATTTTATAAGTTTCTATCAGAACCACCTCATTCTTCTGAACACCAGCAAACACAATTATAACCAACTCAATCCCTCTTCATACATCAGTCATGCCATCCCAGGAATCTGCCTGGTAAACCGTTTCTGTTTTCCCTCTAGAGCAAGAACATTCTTCCTCAAGTAAAGAGACCAAAACTGACAATATTCCAGGTGTGGTCTCACCAAGGCCCTGTATAATTGCAGCAAGACATCCCTGCTCCTGTACTCGAATCCTCTCGCTATGAAGGCCAACATACCATTTGCCTTTTTACTGCTTGATGCACCTGCATGCTTACCCTCAGTGACTGGTATACGAGGACACCCAGATCTCGTTGCACATTCCCCTCTCCTAATTTACGGCCATTCAGATAGTAATCTGCCTTCCTGTTTTTGCTACCAATGTGGATATTCTGACATTTATCCAAATTATACTGCATCTGCCATTCATTTTCCCATTCACTCAACTTGTCCAAATTACACTGAAGGATCTCTGCATTCTCCTCACAGCTCATCCTCCCACCCAGTTGTATGACAACTGGTATATAATGTAAGTTTGAAATAACTACCTGAGTCTGGCTACTGTCCGTTTATCTAGGATGTACCAAGCTGCAAGTTTATGAAACAATATGTAGTGCTTTGAAGCTTTTCCGAGAAGAATATTACAGTGTTTTGTATGTGCAAATCTAAATTTCCTTTGTGATGAATCATACTTTCTTGCAGAGAGAGTTGGGTCAGAAGGACCGGCTTTTCCAGCAACAGCAGGCCAAACTAGATGATACTCAGCGGAAACTGACAGAAGCCACTCACATAAAGGTATTGGAAAGGAAGTTCATCCAGTAGAATGTGTTATGATTTCAGCCAGGCTAATAAGGTTGACTTGTTAGAGTATGAACTGCCTGATGAATCCATTATTGAGAAGAGCTACCTGATGAGTCCTAATTGATGGTTAAATCAGGGAGACTCATGCTCCCTATTTAAAGCAAGTGTGTCAGACTCCCAGTCTGCATTCAGCAGGGAGCAACTGGAGAGCTGGCTGTGTGCAGATGTATGGTGTAAATAAAGTAACTTGGTGATGGGACCTTCCCTGCCCCTGGGAGTTATTACACTTTGAAACCCTGGACTGTATAGTATGAACATTTCAAACTTCTGAATAAATGTGAAATATTCATCTAAATAACCTGTACAGTTCTAAAACATTAATAATTAAATAGTATTGAAATAAAATTAAATACAATTTTTTAATCTATTCCTGTGATCTAATAAATAAATTCAATAATATTCCCCAATTTTGGACATTGCAATCTTTCTATACGCCAAAGTCAGACGGAAAGTAATAAATTAAAAGCGTTGCATATTTTGAACTTCAAAAAAACTCCATGTTAAAAATTATTAAGCCACCTGAGTTACGTCTTCTGTTTATGGTGCGTATTGCATAGCAATGGCAGTACCTGCTGATTATGACAGCTTGTTTCTAACCAATAAATGACTGAGTTGTTAATGTATTCAACAGATTTCAGCGGAGCGTTTGTTTTAGGTTGCTAAGAGAGAGCTTTGAACTGTAGTCATTACAAGACAAGTTGACTATCAAATGATTGCACAATGTTGAATGTTGTAGTATTTCAGTGAGGCAACTTCCATTTCTCCTACTTCTAATCATATTCAGCCATGAAAATTGCTCATTAGCAATGATTACTGTATTCCTGTACCTGATTCTTTCTAATAGAAAGATAGTGTTACAATTAACATGTAGCAATTATAATGGCCCAGAATTTGCTGCAAAAAACAACTGAGTTTATAGTGCAAAACGTCACTGAAGCATAAAATTCCAACAATTTGTGAGGGTGGGAATGCAGCAACCTTTGGTGGTTGGCCAATAGGTTTTGAGGTTCTCACTGCTGGTTTGGATGGAGTGGGGGTTCCACGGTGGATGAGCAAACTGGTCATGATATCATGGTACAGGAAGACGTTCAAGTGGGGGAAGCAAAAGAGGAAAGTAGTGGTAACAGGTATAGTGAGAGGGATTGACATTGCAGCAGAGAGCGAGACTCTAGACAGTTGTGTTGTTTGCCTGGTGCCAGGGTTCGGGACATCTTCTCAAGTTCAGAGAGGAACTTCTGTTTTTTATTCGTTCATGGGATGTGTGCTTTGCTGGCTGGGCCAGCTTTTATTGTCCATCCCTGAGGGCATTTAAGAGTCTACCACATTGTTGTGGCTTTGGAGCCACATGTTGGCCAGACCAGGCAAAGACAGTAGATTTCCTTCCCTACAGGACGTTTGTGAACCAGATGGGTTTTTATGACAGTCAATAACGTTGTTATTTTACTTTCAATTCAAGTTTTTATTGAATTCAGATTTCACCATCTGCCATGGTTGGATTCAAACATGGTAGGATTTGAACCCAGCATAATCCTGGGTCTCTGAATTACTAGTCCAGTGACCATACTATAATGACACTGCCTCCCCATATTGGGAGAGAGAATATTTAGTTGTTATGGTCCATGTATGTGCCAATGGCAAGAGGTAGAATGAGGAAAGAGGTTCCTCATTATCAGTTACAGATGGCACTAAATTAAAAAGCAGAATCTTAAAAATAGTAATCTATGGATTATTACCTGAACTACATGCAAATTGACATAGGGTAGATAAAATTAGAGAGATGAATATGTAGTTCGAAAACTGGTGTGGTAGAAGTGGGTTCATGAGGCACGGCACCAGTACTAGGGAAAATGTGAGCTGTACCGTTGGGAACAGTCTAACACTCGAATCACGCTGGGATTAGTGTTCTAGTAATCGGCACAACTAGGGAAGGGAAGAAGGTTTTATACTGAGTAGTGGGGACAAGGGATCAAATTTGGGAAGATGTGGTAAATCAAAGTGTATAGAAAAGGGCTAGAGTTAAGAGAGAAAGGGTATCCCAGTGGTGGGCATTGCATAAAATTGGAAACCATGTTGACAATGGGACCAGAAGATCCTGCCACTGACCAGTGATAGTCTGTCATGAAACATGCCACGAGAGGCACAGAAAATCCCACCCAGAGATACCTCTTGAGTTGCGAATCACCACAAAATGTTGGACAATTTGCACTAGTCTGTTGTTACCACACAAAGCATTAGGCTTAGCTGTAAGAGTCATTAAATTATTGTGTTCACATTGCAAAAAGGAATGAACCTCCCCACAGAAAGATAGGGCTGCTATTTAACTGCATAAGGACCCTGCTAACGGCATGATTTATCTTTTCAATAGTCTTCCATTTTAAAAAAGGTTAACCATTTAGAATTGTTCCACGTAAGCCAGGTGATGCATGCAACCAGCTGCAAGCTGAACGGCAAAGATTATAAAACAAATTAAATCATTCACAAGAGAGAAAAAACATTGGCGAACACAACCAACTGAAATGAAGAAGCATAGATTGGGAAGCACTTCACTGGACAGGAATTTCACTAATTGAGAAAACGTAGACTTGAAACTGGCCTAATCAGAGCAAGGCCATCAAATTTAATTTCTTGTGCATTCTGGTTGGAAGGAAAGCCAATGCTACATTAATTTCACCCTTTCCGCATGTTGAATTATTTCCCACAAATTAAAGTATGTGTGTCCATTAGACTTAGGGACTAGATAAAGAGAATTCCAGGAACATGAAAGGACGTGGCAATTTACTCTGAGCAACATCCCCATAAATATTGCTTCCAATTGTAAATAGACAACAATCACTATATTGATTCCAGAAGTAACATGATGCTTTGAATCATGTTATTACCCCAGAGTGGTTTTCAGCATTACCTTTAACTACCACTAGAAAGTATGTTGTGTGATGCTCCTTTTTCTTCCAACTTGCAGAATCTAAACTTATTGTTCCACTCATGGAAATTTTTTTCCATTTGATTTGATTTTATTATTGTTGCATGTATACAGTGTAAAGTGTTATGTATTGCGCGTTCTAAGGACAAAGCATATCGTACATAGAGAAAGAAAGGAGAGGGTGCAGAATGTAGTGTTACAGTCATAGCTAGGGTGTAGAGGAAGATCAGCTTAGTATATGGCAGATCCATTCAAAAGTCTGATGGTAGCAGGGAAGAAACTGTCCTTGAGTCAGCTGATACTTGATCTCAGACTTTTGTATCTTTGTCTCGATGAAAGAAGGTGGAAGAAAATATGTCCAGGGTGCGTGGGGTCATTGATTGTACTGGCTGCTTTTCTGAGGCAGTGGCAAGTGTAGACAGAGTCAGTGGATAGGAGGCAGGTTTGAGTGATGGACTGGGCTTTGTTCATGGCCTTTTGTAGTTTTTTTTTGCAGTCTTGGACAGAGCAGGAGCCATACCAAGCTGTGATACAACCAGAAAGGGTGCTTTCTGCGGTGCATCTGTAAAAGTTGGTGAGAGTCGTAGCAGACTTGCCTTAGCCTCCTGAGAAAATAGAGGTTTGGTGGGTCTAATTACTTTTGCAGCCCTCTCCCCAACATATCCCGACAAAACCTTTTGTCTCTGTCAAGAGGTTCAACAATACTTTAAGGTCAGAGATTGCGTAGTCCCACATGCACCAGCAAATTCGAAGTTTGCCCTCCCCACTCTCCGGCCTTTGCCGTTGATCCCAGCTGGCCCATAATGAGATATCTGCTATTAGCCTCAGTATTGCTAGCTAGAATAGTATTATGAAGATTAACAGACTTTAACAGAAAATATGCTGGAGAACTCACCCTCTCGTACAAATGAAAGACGGGAGAACTTGATAAAGCTGGCTTCAATTCAAGTTCTTGACTGCTTCAATCTAAATAGGTCAATATCCTATTCTAAAGGATCATACAGTAATATTAATGAGGTTATTATTTTATATTAGAATTTCTAAGTTAGATGGAGATTTGTGTTATAAAATTGTATTCTTCCTTTCAGAATGACTTGCAGAAGGACTTGGAACAGAAGGATATGCTTCTTCAGCAGCTATTGAACAGAGAGGACGAAGAGGTATGATGCTATTATGTTTCCTATTGCTAATTTCTGAGGGATGATTCTGTATAAGATAGCTATGTTAAAGTAATAACTAATACATGGGAGTGAACTCTGGGCTCAGATGATAACCAAAATTACCTCTGTAATTATAATCATTTGAATCTGGAGATGAAAACATCTTTAGAGTAACTTGAAGCCAATTTTTGTTTCCAAAAATAGATTAATCAAGATCACGAACAAGAAGGAAATGAATTGGCCAATTATTTCATTGCAGGATAAAACATTGGTCTCAGCAAAATGGCTGCCACTTTTGCCTGTGTAAAGACAAGGGGCTCTGTTTAAACGTGATTCACAAAGTGCATGGGAACAACCTGAAAGATGTGATAATGTATCAGATGAATGCAATATTCCATTCCAGTGGCTTTATCAGATCAGCTGCTGGATTTTCTTTTGGGGGTCTTGCTCCCCATCTCTCTCTTCCCTCTTCCGCCCTCTCTCTCTCGCTCCCTCTTCCGCCCTCTCTCTCTCGCTCCCTCTTCCGCCCTCTCTCTCTCGCTCCCTCTTCCGCCCTCTCTCTCTCGCTCCCTCTTCCGCCCTCTCTCTCTCGCTCCCTCTTCCGCCCTCTCTCTCTCGCTCCCTCTTCCGCCCTCTCTCTCTCGCTCCCTCGCTCTCTCTTTGTCTTATGAAATTCCTGCTGAAAGATTAATGACTCAGGACTGCTGGGTTTTTATATTTCTAGAGGAAATGGGTGAAATTGTAGAATGCACTGGAGAGGATATGAAGGAGATTCACCAGGATGTTGCTTGGGCTGGAACTTAACATATATGAAGAGAGACTGGTTAGGATGGGGTTGTTCTCCTTAGAGCAGAGGAGGCTGAAGAGGAACCTGATTGAGCTGTACAAAATAATGAATTATAGATCGGAAGAAATTTTTACCTTTAGTGGAGGGGTCAATAACCAGGGGCATAGATTGAAGGTAAGGGGCAGGAGATTTAGAGGCAATTTGAGGAAAAACTTTGTAACTCAATGTGGTGGGAATCTGAAACTTGCTGCCTGAAAGGGTGGTGCAGGCAGGAATCTGTCAACATTTAAGAAACATTTAGATGTGCACAAGATGCCATTGCATACAAGGCTACAGACTAAGTGCTGGAAAATGGAATTAGAATACGTAGGTGCTTGATGGCTGGCACAGATACAATGGGCCAAAGGGCCTCTTGCTGTCCTGTATAACTCAATAACTATATGGATATGACTCAAAATCACATAAAAAGGTCCTGTAATTAACTTATTTTATTAATTCCTCATATACGAGTGATATTATCTATGGACACATGTTCAGTAATGATCTGTAGCTGTTTCCAGAAAATAACAGCTTTGTAAATGCTGTATACATAGGTTTACAGTTTGGGATGTAATGCAGTCTAGTATCATTTTGAGAAAATGAGGCAGCATAAAGGATGAAAATAAAATGTGAGCAATTGATTGGTATTGTCTCAATCAAAGAAGCATGCTTCTATGCTGGGACATGTTTTTGCGCATCATAGAATCCCTACATTGCTGAAGAAGGCCATTCAGCACATTGACTCTGCACCACCAACGATCCCACCCAGGCCCTACGTATTTACCTTGCTAATCCCCCAACACTAAGGAACAATTTTCCATGGCCAAGCTATCTAGCTGCACTTCTTTGGACTGTGGGAGGAAACCCATGCAGACACGGGGAGAACATGCAAACTCTACACAGGCAGTCACCTGAGGCTTAATTGGGCCTGGGTGCTTGCCACTGTGAGGCAGCAGTTCTAACCACTGTGCCACTACACTTTGAGTAATTGTTCTGAAAGTGCTGCTAGCAAGTTATCAAAAAAATACTGTGAAACAGAAATATTGGGGTATATTTTCTGGCTTGAAAATACAGCGAGGGAGGAAAATATGGACTGGGGAGTCTGATAATTATATTTACATTTATCAGCATATATCAAATGAGGTTCTCACCTTTGTAGATGTGAACCTCGTGACGTCATCGTGAGGGGTGGGAAAGTCGCAGAACGCAATCTCTCCAGAGAGACTCACATTTTCCGATTTTCCAGATTTTCTCCCCCATAGTGTGAACCTTTAATATACAAAATGGAACAGCAAAAGTGGGTGGTCTTTACATGGTCTTTCATTTATTGTTTCTTGCCAATTACTTTCATATATCTACAATTCTGAATTTACTAAGCATCAACAGTGGAATGAGTTAGTAAACGATTGTGCACTTACATTGAGTTGCTGAAGTGAAAATCATAACTAAACCAGTGTGTGATTTCAGTAAATGGCTAACAACCACAATGTTGTTTGGAATTTAATTGGGACACTGTACTAAATATTTATGTAACAATTTTAACAGAGTTTATTTTCAGGTTTCAACAAATTCAATGAATATTTTATTTCAATCTACACAATGATAAACAAGCTCTTTTATCTTTTTGATTTATTATTGCTGCATGTATTAGCACACAGTGAAAAATATTGTTTCTTGTGTGCTATACAGACAAAGCATACTGTTCATAGAGAAGGAAAGAAGAGGGTGCAGAATGTAGTGTTACTGTCATAGCTAGGGTGTAGAGATAGATCAACTTAATGCAAGGTAGGTCCATTCAAAGTCAGACAGCAGCAGGGAAGAATCTGTTCTTGAATCAGTTGGTATGTGACCTCAGACTTTTGTATCTTTTTCCCGACAATAGAAAGTGGAAGAAATTATGTCTGGGGTGTGTGGGGTCCTTAATCAAGCTGGCTGACTTCCTGAGGCAGTGGGAAGTGTAGACAGAGTCAGTGGATGGGAGGCTGGTTTGTGTGATGGATTGGGCTTCGTTCATGACCCTTTGTAATTTCTTGCGGTCTTGGGCACAGCAGGAGACGTATCAAGCTGTGATACAACCAGAAAGAATGCTTTCTCTGGTGCACCTATAAAAGTTGGCGAGAGTTGTAGCTGACATGCCAAATTTCCTTCGTCTTCTGAAAAAGTAGAGGCATTGAAAAAGTAGAGGCCCCTACTTAGAGGCATGAGTAGGGGCTTTCTTAACTATAGTGTTAACATGGAGGGACCAGGACAGGTTGTTGGTGAGTTGAAAACTTGAAGCTCTACTTGAGAAAAAGTTGAACTAGTTAATCTAACTTTTTCATGGTAGAGGAACTTATCTTGTTATCATAAGCTGAATCATGTGCTAGGTTTATTTGGGGTAATCTTTGCCTTTAATTATACCTGAAGGAAGCTGTTTGAAACTCAATTGTCCAGTATCCTTGCTGATGTATCCCATGATCAGAGTCATTTCTTGCAATTATTTTAATTTATCCTGACCAGAAAAATAAGCTTTAATGTTTGAGGAATCAGTGCTTTAGGCTTTTATTTTAACAAGACTGACACATTGTAAGGAGCTAAACACATCTGTATTCTCAATTGTTTATTCAATATTTTGAATAATGCTGTCTTTTCTATGGACCTAGCCCTTGGGTCCAGAGATCACAAGCATCAAATAAAACCTGAGGATCTTGTTTCGTAATGATGATTTGTGTAGCAGACCTTAATGTTCTTACCCAATGAATTAAGGAAAACATGAATGCAAACTTCTCCAGAGCATATAGATGCTTCACCCTCAACATTTGCAAAGTTTCTTACAACATAGAATTACGCATAATGTACAGAACAGATACCACCAGGGTGGTGTTAATCCTCTACATAAGCAGTAGATTTAAACCCATGTACGTGTCCTGTTCCAGTGACCCACTTATCCCTTCTACCTTCAACCACCCATCAAACCTATCTTAATTGTTGACAGTCAAGCAGTTGTAAATGTTTTCTCATCTTATCAGATGATTGATTACCCTAAGGTGCAGATGCCGGCATTGGACTGATGAAGGAGGAGTGCTCTGAAAGCTCATGATTCCAAATAAGCCTGTTTGACTCTAACCTGGTGTTGAGAGACTTCTTACTGATTACCCTAAACAAGTTAATCTGAATTTGCCTGGTTTGTCCTCAAAAATTCCTAAACATCCAATTGATCTTTTCTCTTTTGCCAACTTTAAATTAAATTACTGAGCAAATCCAAAATATCTGCTTCTGTAGCTGTTTGTGAGTGAAATTTGATTTAAAATTTACCGATGCTGTGCAGGTTCCTCAAGTGTCAGGAAACCTGGCTCCGCAAGATAAATAAGTGTATTTTCCAGAAGTGTTTAATTCCCTATTGGGTAAGCCACTGTCGATTGTGGCACTTCTCCCTCTTGTTACATTCGTTGACCCTTTCCTCCCACCCCTGCCTCCTTCGGACCTGATGACCTTTTTGCCTCTCAAGCCTCAATATCCCACCTTAGGCAACCCCCACCAATCCCCCAAGTTGAAGTGACTGACTTTTGCTCTCAAACCATGATAGGACATTCACCTTCCTAATACCGGAGACCGTCCCTAACGCATTCTAGCTACAGCCTTCATTCCACTGATTTTTCCTCCTAGCTGCTAGCCGCGTGGCAGGGAAAGGATGACCAGTACCTCTGTGACCATTGGTCCTGCCAGATTCTTTTAAAGTTTATTTATCAGTGTCACAAATATGCTTATATTGACGCTGCAATGAAGTGACTGTGAAAATCCCCTAGTTGCCACACTCTGATACCTGTTCGGGTACACTGAGGGAGAATTTAGCATGGCCATGCATCTAACCAGCACGTTGTTTGGACTGTGGGAGGAAACTGGAGCACCCAGAGGAAACCCATGCAGACACGAGGAGAATGTGCAGACTGTGCATAGACAGTGACCCAAGCCAGGAACTGAATCCGGGTCCCTGGCGCTGTGAGGCAGCAGTGCTAACCACTATGCCATCAGCCATTTTCAAATCCACTGTGCTTTGCCAACCTTCCTGTAAATATCAGGGCTGAAATATTTGAGTTTAAATCAGTGCAAGTGAAATGTAGTGTCCTCCAGATGTAAGTTCTTTAATTCTATTCTGTTTAAACAGAATAATTCATGTTGGAATTTGTTAGAAACATTTTGCTCTTTGTTTGCATTTTATCAGGTGTATCCCTATAAACCATCAGCGAGTAATGGCTATGTCCAGTCAATAAGCAAAACCATTTCTCCAGGGTATAGAGGGGTGAGTAGAACTAATGGTGAAATTATTATTAGCCCTATTTTTACTGAAGTTGCATTGAATTTTTATCTTCAATAACACAATGCCACCCATAAGAATTTCCAGTAGCCACTTGCACATGGTTTCCAGATAAACATGGGGTGACTGCATCATACTTTTATGTCATATCATATTTGTACCATATTAATTATATGGTACACCAGCAGTCAGCATCTGTGCCAGAGTAACAGACCTGATTACAATCACTCTTTTGTAGCTTCTCCAATAACTTTTTCAGAAATCAAGTGAAAAGGGAGCTACAAGGCTGCCACTTGGCTGCAGAAAATATTTTAGTAACATAATCATAAGGGGTAGAATTCTACAGTCTCTTGTCAGTGGGTTTGCAGGAATGAGATCCTGTAGAAATTGGCAAGTCGAGGGTATTGCAGAAGCTGTTAAAATCGCTCATTTTATGCCTCTGCTAAAGTCAAGAATGAGTAGTAAACGCATGGAGAACATGTGGACAAGTATTTTCGAGCAACTCTGGCCCAAGAAATAACAGTGAGGTGGTGGGAAGAGTATGGGTGGGATATTCTTAATTGCTGGGAAACCTTAAAGTGTGGGATGTTCATCCAGAAGGGACTTTTCAAATGCAGACAATAAAAATATAACAAAACTTACTCCAATTTATAAATCAAAGGTTTAATAAAGAAAATTTGTTACTCCAAACTCTCTGCCTCACTCTGGGCCATTCCAAGCTCCCCACAATTCTCAAAATGTTCTCATTTATACTGAGTCAACTAGTCAGGTGATCATCACGTTGTCCTGTCATTGATTACATAGTTTACTGGGTCAGCTGACCCTTACAGCTTGTTACCTTTTGTCACATTGCAACAGATCCAAATGTTATCACCGGTTAGATTCTAATATGGGATGGCGACCTGATCAGAACAATTGGCCAGGTTGCAGTGTTGTGAGGCGCTTACGTCAGACAAATCATGGTGTATTGGGGGTGTAGAGCTGGTGTGACTTTGGATGGGGATCTGATCAGAAAGGGTGAAGTAGACAGATTGGGAGAGGTGGGGAGATTTACAGAGTAGCCCTCTGGGTTGTGGGAAACAATCCTATCCTACAAGCAGTCTGCTATAAAGTCACTTAATTTACGGATGGAGCCCACCTCTCCTCTTTTTACCTGCTTGGTTTTCCCAGACCTAGGAAAAGCATAGGTTATAAATAAAAACTCCGTTAGAATGAAGGCAGACAACCTCCTTAAACACATTTCCTGATGATGCCTGGCTCGCCCATGCCAAACTCCTCATCTCATCATAAAGATCTAGTTTCCAATTGTAACTTGTGATATTTTCCTAATTATATCATCAAGCAATTATAGCTATATCTTTGACCGTGGTATATCAACCCCATTTCCATTGTTCCTTGTTAACCTGCTCTGTGCCTGGCAAGACATGCCATCTATCTGTCTAGGCAGCGGATGACCGAGGGGGGGGGTCATCCAACCTGTCTGCCCTTCTACCACGGCTATATTCACGGCCAGGTGTCCCTGGAGAGGGAGCATGCGGTGTCCAAGGGCACTGTTAATGCCTTCCATGCCTGCTGGGCACCATAGGGACTGGGGTGTATTATTGAACCCTTTAATACATTTTAATTTGATGTTTTCAGTTTTTGTCCTGCTTTGTCTTTTGTTTTGGGTGGTTCCTCTCCTTTTGGGAGCTGCCCTTTCTGAGTTGTACCTAGCTTAATTTGATATTGTTTATTTGGTTGGACCTCAAAAGAAGTCCATTGTTCCCTGTTCCTTGGGGAAACACGAGTTGCAACTGTACATCATTCAGTTAAATACTCTTTGACTCTTATTTGGGTCTCATTTAATCAAGACCTGTGGTTTTCACATAGCTTTCCCTGGTGACTGAGATACAGCTTGCAGCTTATGTAATTTTTAAACTAGCGTGATTATTAACCCTTTAATGGATGTTATTCTGTAACACTCCTTGTTTATTTAATTACAGACAGAAGACCTTCAGGTAGTGCGAGATTCTCTGCGCAGTTTACGGAGTAGCTTTGCTGGTCATGACCCCCAGCACCACACAATTGACACACTGGAACAAGGAATCACAAGTTTATTGGAGCGAATGCATGTGGCCGAAACGCAGGGAAGAGTTGGCAACAAAGTAAAGACATATTTCCAGTCTGTGTAAAAGTAATCTCCAAATGAGCTGTTTCGGTGATCAATTTTCTTTGCATTGCCACCATTGCTTGAAATTGAGTTGTATGGTATTAATAACATATAAATTAATACAAGAAATTATTTTATTTATGGCTTTAACAAAGGTGTTAACAAATTAATTGTAAACGCACTAAAGCTTTTAGTTAAGAAATGATGTTTCATACAACTGTGTAAATGCAACTTTTACTAATATCGCACCAACTCAATTTCAAACTTCAGAAATTAAGGCTATATTATTTTCTGCCAGTAAGAGAAGCAGATTACAGAGTTGCATTATGACTGTAACACTATATTCTGCACCCTATCCTTTCCTTCTTGCCTATGTACTCTGTGAATGGTATGTTTTGTCTGTATAGCTTGCAAGAAACTATATTTTTCACTGTATCCTGATACATGCGACAATAATAAGTTAAGTCAAATTACTTGGTGATTTAGAATCACAGAATCCTCCAGTGCAAGAAGAGGCCATTGGGCTCATCAAGTCTGTACTGACCACAATCCCACCCAGGCCCTATCCTCATAACTCCATGCATTTACCGTAGCTAGTCCCCCTGACACTAAGAGGAAATGTAGAATGAACTGCACCAACAATCCCACCTATCCCTGTAATCTCATACATTTACCCTGCTAATCCCCTGACACTAAGGGGCAATTTAGCATGGCCAATCAACCTAACCTGAACATCTTTGGACTGTGGCAGGCAACCAGAGCACCCAGAGGGAACCCACGCAGACACAGGGAGAATGTGCAAACACCATACAGACAGTGACCCAAGCCAGGAATCGAACCTGGAACCCTGGCACTGTGAGGCAGCAGTGTAACCACTGTGCCACCATGCCGCCCTTATACATAAACTCAAAACTAGCCCTCCGATAAAGTTATAAAGGCATTATCTTTAATGGAAAAGTTTACCACAGCTCTTTTCCTGTGATGAAGTTGGGAGATAGTCACAGCAAATAAAGCTCGTCAGTTCTTTCATTATGGGGACAAAACAATTAAATTTAACTTCATATTATCCATTAGTTTCTTACAGATGAATCTTCAAAATCATGCAGCCTTCAGTCGATGCTTTCTTGCACTTCCCCACTTTTAGAATATTTTTCCTTAATTACAAAGTTGACATATCAATGTTCTGGACATGCATCTATTTTCTCAACAAAATTAGTGAACAGAAAGGAAACCATAGTTCTAATTGTTACTGTGTGGGCCTTTGATGGCTAAACCAGTAAATATGCTTTTGATGTTGCATCAAACCATACAAATTTCAAGATCTTGGATTCAATTCTGGCAGGGTGTCACGGTGGTTAGCACTCCTGCCTTACAGAGCCAGGGACCCGGGTTCAATTCCCAGCTTGGGTCACTGTCTGTGTGGAGTCTGCACGTTCTCCTTGTGTCTGTGCAGGTTTCCTCTGGGTGCTCCGGTTTCCTCCCACAGTCCAAAGATGTGTGGGTTAGGTAGACTGGCCATACTAAATTGCCACTTACTGTCAGGAGGACTAGCTAAGGTAAATGCATGGTGTTATGGAGATAGGTCTGGGTGGGATTGTGGTCAGTGCAGACTCAATGGGCTGCACTGTAGGGGTTCTATGATCTATATTAGGTTAGTTGGGCTACTGTGATAGACCTAAAGGCTCCAAAGGGTAGGGAGAGAAAGTCACAGCTGCTTTCCAGCCTTTCCTGCAGGAAAATATGGTTCTATTGATTTTGGGTGAGGACAAGACAGATTTTGGATCGGTGCTGATACCCTCCATGTTTTGCATGGCACCCTGATATTAGTGGCTCAATTTGCCCAATAATGTGCACAAGTGGAAAAGCAGGGTTGCTGAATGTAGTATGAAATCTTCAGCTGCATATGCTTCAATATTTCCTTTTTTTTAATGTATATCTGCAGACTCCCGTGAAGCATTCAGGAAGAAGAGAATTAAATACAGAGAGAGAATGCTGGCCGTCAAATACCAGTAAGTTCAGAAGCAAACATTTCGCCAACGAATCGCTGTTTGGGGTTAAACAAAACTGTGAACTTAATATGCAGGTTGCTGTGATCTTCAAACTTCCCGATTTTGGTTTTGGATAAATATTTCTGTAAAGCTGTAGCCCTGCAATTCCATGGCAGACTGCACTCTGTTCTCAATGATATTCCATTGCATTGTGCTGTAATTTTACACATTGTAATATCTCTCCCCTCCCCTCCTCTTAGAGTGGTAGAATCCTTTAGGTGCAGAAGGAGGCCATTTGGCCCATCGAGCCTTCTCTGGCAAAATCTCATCCAGGCCCTATCCCCGTAACCTCACGTATTTACCCTGCTAATGTCCCTGATGCTGAGGGGCAATTTAGCATGGCCAATTAACCTAACCAGCACACCTTTTGAGTGTGGGAGGAAACTGGAGCACACGGAGGAAACCCATGCAGAACATGCAAACTCCACACAGACAGTCATCTGAGGCCAAAATTGAACAGTGCTAACTACTTGTGCCACCGTGTCACCCTGTTCTACCCATGTTTACCATAGGCAGATCATCTGTAGTTGCCAACGTCTGTCAAAAATATTTGGTTTTGCTTTCTAAAAACAAAAGATTTACTTTCTCTGCAGGTCTTCATTCTCACAACAGTCCTAGTCTAAGCAACCCTGTCTGCACCAAGGTGCTCTATTTCACAGACCGAACTCTTGTACCATTTATGGTGAACATTCCAAAGAGGTAAGTAATTCTTATTATACCAGTCGAGAAAATATTTCATAAACTGAAACTGTTGCCTCCAATTTCAAGAGGCTTGCAAAAATACTCGATTAAGCATTAATGTGACTTTAGTTAAAATTTTTTTCCATATCGTTTATTTTCTCATTTCTCTTCTCACAGTTGCAGCAGCAGCTGTTGCCTCCGCCCTATTCAAAGTGCTGTTTTGAACCACTCGCTAAGATGACTGTGAAAATTTAGAATTACTGTAGAACACAGTGGTTAGCACTGCTGCCTCATAGCGCCTGAGACCCGGGTTTGATTTCTGACTTGGGTGGAGTCTGCACGTTCTCCCCGTGTCTGCGTGGGTTTCCTCCCACAGTCCGAGAGACTTGCTGGTTAGGTGCATTGGCCATACTAAATTCTCCCTCAGTGTATCCGAATAGGTGCCGGAGTATGGTGACTAGGGGATTTTCACAGTAACTTCATTGCGGTGTTGATGTAAGCCGACTTGTGATGATAAGTAAACTTTAAGGGGCTTGAGGGTGTTTTTGTGAGCACAAACCGGTCTTTTTAGAACAGTATCAGTCACAATGTGTGTTTCGATTTGTGTTTCGATTTCACTTTGCGACACTCTGGAATGAAAGGATGCAATTTCACTCATGTTCCCAAATGTGAGTTCCAGATCTTAGCTGCATCCTTGGAAGGAATTCTTACAAGATAGAGAAAATCAGAGGCTCAGTCAACAAAGGGTGCTTCTGTACAGGTCCAAGTAGCATTACAAGATTGGCATTTCCCAGCTGTGTATGCCTATATCCTGCCCACTCTGTCAAGTAAAGTCTGTTACTTAGAATTCTGCGTGAAATCACACCTTCAACCTGTCACCAACTTTATTCCTGCAGACTTGGTGAAGTGGCTCTGAAGGACTTTAAAGCGGCAATAGATCGGGAAGGGAATTACAGATATCACTTTAAGGCACTGGATCCAGAGTTTGGCACAGTGAAGGAGGAAGTAAGGTCCCATCATTGGTATTTTCTTATAAAAAATACTAATATTCTTTAATCTTAGTTTGATAGGACAATGTAACAGTGAAATATTCTGCTGGTGAGAATGTATGGCTTATATGTGTAACATTTTCTGTCTCTAGTCTGTGCTAACTTAGCTGAGCTTTAGATAGTTGTTATGAGATTTTCTGTAAATTTGCTTATGCACATTGACAAAGAAATAGAGTGATTAGCACTGCTGCCTCACAGCGACAGGATCTTGGGTTCAATTTTGGCCTTGGGTGACTGTGTGGAGCTTGCACATTCTCCCTGTGTCTGCATGGGGATGCTCTGGTTTCCTCCACAGTACATAGATGTTCGGGTTAGGTAGATTGGCCATGCTAAATTGCCCCTTAGCGTCGAGATTAGCAGGATAAATATATAGGATTACAGGAATAGAGTTTGGGTGGGATTGTTGGTGCAGGCTGAATGGCCTCCGTCCACACTATGGGGATTCTATGATTCGCTATGGAAGAAATAATGAATGCGTTACAATTTAGATAGGAAATAGAGTGCTGTTAAAAAAAATGCCAAAATTACAGGCTTTAAAATGTTAATTTGATTTCCATAATTTTTCCCCTAGCTTTTCCATGATGATGATATCATTCCTGGTTGGGAAGGCAAAATAGTTGCTTGGGTTGAAGAAGACCATGGAGACAGTAGGTAGACTGACTCACTCTCCAAATTTGGGAGATGGATTTTTTTCGTCTGAAAGGTCCAGAAGACAACGACCAAAGAACAGAAAGACCCCACTCTAGTCTTCAAGTCCTTCTCTACCTTTTTGGGGTAGAATACATCGCCGTGCCAACTGCCAAGTGTGGACTGGAAGGAAGAGTCCAGTGCAAAAGGTTCCCAAGGCAGATGCCATGTGACGACGAAAATAGACTGGTCATTATAAAGTTGATATGACCTTCGTTACGCGCTGTACCAGTGTACAATTGTAATATCATGTCATAAGCAATACGTGGAACTTTGCTAATGTCAATATTGTGGAAAACAGCCCCAGTTGATTTTTGGCATTGATATGCCCTCAGTGCTTGGAGTACAGCTGAGCAGCAAGTTCAATCCAGACCATGCCTTTCCAGTTTTAAGTTGTATAAAATAGTTAAACTCTCTGTGACCAATCTATAGACATTGACTTTTTTATCACTCATTTCCACCGAGCATCTTAGTGGTTACGGCAAAGGTTTTTCAGCTCAATGGATTTGAGCATTAAGTCTTAACGAATTATGACAATTTTTGCTGTTCGGTAACTGAGACAACCTGGCAGTAGTGAAATAAGCCCCTTCTGGGGTGAGACATCTGAAGGACTGTGGCTGCCTTCCTTGCCTGCTGTAAGTGTGCCTTTGTCAAGAGTAGCTCTGGTTTGTGGCATGGATCCTTCCTGCCTTGCCAGCTGCAGGAAATACTTGAAAATGGAAAGCTTGGATGATTAGGAGGAAAGGATAATGGAATTCATTCAGAATTTAATTACTGCCAAAAGATTTCAACCAGGGCAAAAACATAGAAGCTCCCTCAGACATTATCTTCATTCCTTAACAAAGATAAACCAACAGACACGGTCTTCCTTGTTAGGCTGGTGCTCCCTTTTTTTTATCAGTGCAAAATATCTCTCATCTGCAAGCTTAAAACATCAGTGATGACTTCCCTCAGAACAGAAAAATAATATTGGCAAAGACCCAAGGCTACTCTTTTGCACCCCCTGCTGTTTGGTCACAGAATAGCTTCACTGGAAACTTAAAAATAATACACATTTTCAAGATGGCATTTGTGAAGGCCTTAGAAACTTTCAAGATGAAAGGATTTCAAAAAAGGCTTGGATTATGTAACATTGTTTTCGACTCATGTTTAATAAATGACCTCAACTCACCATTTGAATTCTGATGGCCCGGGATGAAAGCCTTTCTGTTTTATGCCGACTGAATTTGTGCTTGTTCTCAGTGTAATGGAACTGCATTATACGCAGATACACATGTATGTAACTTATGCACATTACAGATATCACATTCAGCAAGAAATGCTGCTTTGTCCTTTAAAGAGTGGAATTCAGTTAATCTCATTTGGAATAAGACTTGTGAAAACAGAAATGGTGAATAATAGGAATTAGATAAGGGAGAATTAGGAGTTGTGGAATTAAGATTTCTGGAAAAGATGCAGAGGTTGAAAGATTTATTTTCTCCCTGTCCTTGTAATTCCAAGATTTTGAGAGTTCATACCACTATCACAAATTTTCCAAGTATAATTGCTTTTTAGAGTCAGTATTTCTGTTAGCTTTTTAATTTTTTTGCTTTTTTTTTAATGCTCGCTGTACAGCTGATATCAGCGACTATTTGGAAATTTATCAAATCAACTTTCTGAACTGAAGTTGGATATAACTAATCTTGTTAATACAAACTTGCGGAACTGGAACAGTAACCCTTTTTTGATGGGCGGAGGGTTACCTTTATCAAGCTGGAATCGTTCCAATTACTTTTTCTCAATGGACCCCTTTTTTTAAAAAAAAGGTTGTCTTGCCACAGTTTCAGGTATCGTACTTGCTGGCACTATGTTCAGGAGACAACAATGGTACTAAACTTTTAGTGTGAGTGCCAACACAATTACTGCTGTGCAGTTTATTGTAGCAGAACTAAACATTTCAAACAAAGCAATGGAATTAGTTCATGTGTCTGTTATAAGAGGGTGTTTTGTTAGAACAAAGATTGTTTGAATTGTGTAGACTTGACTGGTCCTTCCAATGCCATCTGGGGACAAATATTTGTTATGATAAGGTGTAACTATATAAAAATATTGATGTAAAAAAAACTTGCATTTTAAATAAAATGTTGTAAGGAGTTAATTTGTTACCTGGGGATTTTGCTGTGTCTCGGTTTTTTTAATTTCAAAAATATACTTTATTCATAAATACTCTGAAACAAACCATTACAGAAATGACATTTCCAACCATTACAATCAGTGCAAAAACAGTCATATTTACAATTTCCTTAACTTCAATATTTTACAGTGCTCAGTTCCAAGACATTACAGACATTACAGTTCAGTTCTTCAACAAACTATATACATTTGTCACATTCACTGTGTTATTTTTACAGATTAGCACACAGTTATGCAGGCTCAGGGTTTTTTACAGTTATTGGTCCCTTGGTTGAAAGGCTTTAAATGGTGGCCTTTTCCCATTGTGCCTTTGCGGCGGTTGCCCCAAGCTTGAGAACATCCCTCAGCACGTAGTCCTGGACTTTGGAATGTGCCAGTCTGCAACACTCGGTCGAGGGCAGATCTTTGCATTGGAAGATCAGCAAGATTTGGGCGGATCAAAGAGCGTCCTTCAATGAGTTGATGACACTCCAGTAGCAATTGATATTTGTCTTGGTGTGCGTCCCTGGAAATGGCCCGCTCAGTATTTTTTATTTTGTTTATATATCCAATCAATCGAATTCAAAGTCTCAGCAAGTGCGACATTCCCAATCCAAGCTGACAAGACTGGGCTCTCACTTCCTGTCTTGGGCTTGATCTACATGATCCAGGCTGATTGGAGCAGGCATTGCACCTTCTCCAGTGCTTGATTTCATCTGCATCTTAGCCAAGAGGCCTAGATGCCCCTTTAAAAAATTGCTTTAAATGAAGCCTCAATGTGACTTCATGACTTAACCAAGTCCAGGATACCAAAATTACAATTGATCTTAGCCAAAAGGTTCTGTAAAGAATAATTGTTTCTCAATTTGTTAATAGTTATTGTGTCCAAGCTGAAGCGTTTTTTTTTAATGAGGTTGTTGCACTTTTACATAGAACTTACACAATATTTACAGCACAGAAACAGCCATTTGGCCATGTCATTTGGCTGCACATGAGCCTTCTCCTGCCTGATTCTATCATCATAACTTCCTATTCCTTTCACCCTCATGTATTTAACTAGCTTCCCCTTGAATGTGTACGTGCTAATTGTCTCAACAATTCCTGTCGGGTTGCACATTCTAACCATTCTGAGTGCGGAGTTCTTCCTCAATTTCTTACTAGACTTATTAATGACTGCCTAGTTTTGGATTCCCTCACAAGTGGAAACCTTATGATTAAATGATAATAATTGTTTTGGAAGCGGCATTGCAGGCTTTCTCCTTAAGTGAAAAGATCCTCCGCACGTCTCATCTGATTAATGTGTGTATGAATCGGAGGAGTCAACTTAATATGTATCAATATTAAGATGATAGACTGAAAAAGCTTAAGTTTTAACTCCCAATGAGAAGGGGCGGCAGTCCCACATTAGGGATGGGATTTTCCATCCATGCTCGTCCCCAAAACTGGAAAATTCCACCCGAGGTCAACGGATGCACCTCCCTGTCCACTACAATTCCCATGGTGGGCGGGACAGGAAAATTCCCCACTAAGATGTGGAATCCTGACAGATTTTCCATCTGCTGGTCAACTGCTTCACAGAAAGAGGAGGAAACTGGCCAGTCAGGGAGGCTGTAAACTGAGTAGGGCAGAAGTATCATGCCAACAACAGAAGAAGGTTTGGGTTTGGATGAGGGAAGGGTTGCACCGGATGTGGATTTATGCAGTCTTGCATGGCTAGATGTGGAATTTGAGAGTGAACTCACTAAGATTGTGTGTTTCCATTTGAGCCTACAGCAAGACCTAAATCATTAGATTTTCAAATACAAATGAACATAATAACTTCATTCTTGCCAAAGTTGAGCAGCAGGAAGTTATAACTCATTTATAACTTAGGTGGGCGGCATGGTGGCACAGTGATTAGCACTGCTGCCTCACAGCTCCAGGGACCAGGGTTCGATTCCCACCTTGGTGTCTGTGTGGAATTTGCATTTTCTCCCCTTGTCTAGGTGTGGTTTCCTCCCATGGTCCAAAGATGTGTGGATTAGGTTGATTGGCCATGCTAAATTGCACCTTAGTGTCAAGGGATGCATAGGTTCGAGGGATTAGCGGGGTAAATATGTGGTGTTACAGGGATAGGGCCTGAGTGGGACTATTGTCTACATCGTTGCAGACTCAATGGGCCGAATGGCCTGCTTCTG
This sequence comes from Carcharhinus amblyrhynchos, assembly GCF_965287045.1. NCBI lineage: Eukaryota > Metazoa > Chordata > Chondrichthyes > Carcharhiniformes > Carcharhinidae > Carcharhinus > Carcharhinus amblyrhynchos. The sequence goes on from NC_137352.1 coordinate 12,363,645, forward strand.
CACTGTAGTAATTCTATAACTTGATGTGAGGCAGATAATCAGTGCAGTGACTGTTGTGGAATTGAACATTGTAACGGAGTGTATTATGGACAGAGGGGAAGTAAACTGAAGCCCCCCCCCCAATTCTATCCCTTCTTTCGATAATCAGGGTGGTTTAGTTTTAAAAAGTTAGGTGTGTGTCAATTTAAAAAAAACGAGCAGCAGACTTCCATTTGCTTAAAAAAAGGATTATTGTTTCATACGCTCAACCTGAAAGATCGAAATGCTATGTCAGTCATACATCACTCAGTCAACAAGTTATAATTAAAGTAGGTTGTGCACTTCTTTCTGCGAGTATTAAACCAAAACAGTAGTTAACTGTTCACATGTCTTTGTGAGCCCAGCGAAGAAGGAAGATTTTCCCATTCTTTAATTGCAAATCAGGTAAATGCAGACGGCAGGGGTAAAATATCAGGAGAGAAAAATGCTCAGCAGATCGTGAAGTCAGGCACACATCACTGTTGTATATGAAGCTCCCATTTCTTCGTAGATTAACTTGAAGCTTTGGGATCAGGCCAGGAGATGTTTAAAATACTTTTAAGGTTTTTCAAAGAGGAAGCTGGTACAGCCTTTCCCTGCAACTGTTGTCTTGCCAGGAGTATTCTGCAGACTCTCTGGGTGCTGCCCCTTCATCAGGTGAGTGGGAGTTGTGTTCACAAACAGGGCATATATAGACACAAACTCAATTTACAAGACAATAGTTAGAATGTGAGTTGAAATGCGTGGCTGGAGACAATACACATCTCTTTAACTTGTGCTTAACCCTCTCTCCACTTGCGTTATCTGTACCTTTAAGACTTGATTACCTGTGAAGACTCGCATTCCAACCATTATCTTGTAAATTAAGTTTGTATCTATATACACTCTGTTTGTGAACACAACTTCCACTCACCTGATGACGGGGCAGTGCTCTGAAAGCTTGTGCTACCAAATAAACCTATTGGAATTTAACCTGGTGTTGTGAGACTTTTTACTGTACATTGGCATTCACATGGAAGCTGGCCCTACATTCACAAACAATGAACATGACAGGGTTTGCAATAGTATGATGTGGCCAAGAATGAACTTTAGGGCATACCAAAGAGGACTGGGTGTTCCGAGAGGAGACGCCATTGTAGGATGTAGATGGTCTCTGGTTCAAATAAGAATGATTAATGTGAGGTTAAATATCAAGGTGGACCAAGATACAAGGTGGTATTGAAAGGTGGAATTGTTGGAAGCTTTGAGACTTGAGAAATCAATCAGGTGACTAAGATTGAATGCATTGTCACCTGAGCCAGATAAAATGTTGAAAATAGCTGAATGTTGGTAATAGCCTAGACAAGGGCAGTTAGTATCACAAACTACCAGAAACTGAAATTAGGATAAGAGAGAATTAAAAACTAATGAAATGGAAGTGGGAGATTAAAAAAATGCAATAAAATGAAGATGATAGATTGAAAATGTAATGAAATTAATTTAACTTTTTAAAAAATGTTATTAGTGTCACAAGTAGGCTTACATTAACACTGCAATGAAGTCACTGTGAAAATCCCTGAGTCGTTGCACTACAGCGCCTGTTTGGGAGAATTTAGCATAGCCAATCCACCTAACCAGCACGTCTTTCAGACTGTGGGAGGAAACTGAAACACCCAGATAAAACCCATGCATAGACGGGGAGAACATGCAAACTCCACAGAGACAGTAACCCAAGCTGGGAATTGAATCTGTGTCCCTGGCGCTGTGAGGCAGCAGTGCTAACCACTGTGCCACCCATGGGTGAGAGATTAAAAATGTAACAAAGATGAGAGAGTAAAAATGAAATGAAAGTGGGATTACAAATATAATAAAAGTATGAGATTAAAAATGAAATGAATGAGAATGAAATTAAATATGTAATGAAGTTGAAATGAGAGATTCAAAATGTAAAGAAATTAAGTAAGAGATTAAAATGTAATGAATGAAGATGGGAGAAATTAAAAATGAAATAAAGATGAGGTAGATAAAAAATTAAATGAAAATTAGAGATTAGAAATGTAATGAAATTTGTAGGTTAAATTTGTGAATGAACTGAAGATGGAAGGTAGTGAATTGTAGCGGTTAGATTTAGGAATGAAATGGTCAGAGATTTCTGAGTGATCTGAAGATGTGACAGTTTAAGATGTAGTGAATTGTAGTTTAGATTGAGCAATGATCTGAAAGTGAGTGAGATTAGAAATGTACTGAACTGTAGGTGATATTTCTGAATGATCTGAAGGAGAGGGAGATTAAAGATGTACTGAACTGTACTTTAGATTGCAGAATGATCTGAAGGTGACGGAGATTCAAAGTAACAAATTGAGGATGAAAGATTATAAATTTAGTGAATTGTAGGCAATATTTCTGAATGAGATTTGAAATGAACTGAATGTAGGTTAGATTTAGCAATGATCTGAAGTGAGACAGATTAAAATGTAGGGGTGATATTTGTGAATGATCTGAAAATGGGAGACTTTAGAAATGTAATGAAGATGAGAGAAATTAAAGATGTAATGAACTGTAGATGTTTTTGAATGATCTGCAGGCGGGAGATTAAGAATGAAACGAGGAAATTAAAGATGTAATTAAATGATGTAATAAAAGATGTAATGAAATGACTTTTATAGATGCACCATAGAAAGCATTTTTCCTGGTTATATCATAGCTTGGTACGTCTCCTGCTGTGCCCAAGACCGCAAGGAACTACAGAAGGTCATGAATATAGCCCAACCCATCACACAAACCAGCCTCCTAACCGTTGACTCTGTCCACACTTCCCGTTGTCACGACAAAGCAGCCAGCATAATTAAGGACCCCATGCACCCCGGAATTCACTCTTCCACTTCCTTCGGGAAAAGGTACAAAAGTCTGAGTCACATACCAACCAACTTAACAACAGCTTCTTCCCTGCTATCAGACTTTTGAATGGACTTACCTTGCATTAAGTTGATCTTTCTCTACACCCTAGCTATGACTGTAACACTATATTCTGCACTCTCTCATTTCCTTCTATATGAACGGTATGTTAAGTTTGTATAGTGTGCAAGAAACAATACTTTTCACTGTATGTTAATACATGTGACAATAATAAATCAAATTAAATAAAGTTTATATCGCTGAATGACCTGTAGGCAAGAGATTATAAATGTAGGTGATGGAGATCAAAATAATGAACTTATAACCGTTCATCCTCAATCAACTGTAGGTGATATTTGTGAATTATCCAAAGGTTGGAGATTAGAAATGTAATGGACTGTAGGGGTGATATTTCCGAATGATGTGAAGGTGAAAGATTAAGCTGTAGTGAATGTAGGGGTGATATTTGTGAGTAATCTGAAGGTGAGATATCAAAGATGTAGTGGGGGGATTATCCCAGATTGCTGCACTACTAAAGCAGAGAATCAAGTGGAGGGCATGTAGGGGGCTCCCCGCTGGGCGCCACAGCCTCCCCGTGTCTCCAGTCACCAGATTTCTAGTGCTGTCAGCTCCGTGCCAATTAGCTGAATAAATTACTTAAATTAGAATTACCATCCAATTTGCAGGTCCGGGACTGAAATCTCCAGGCCCGCTAGCCCCTCTGCCCCCACCATCAGTGTTTCACTCCAGCGGGGTTTGCAATAGCTCTCCACTAGTGGGGAGCTGGTAGCCCAACCTTGCTGGAGTGAAAGGGGGCCATGGAGGCCCCAGGGGGTCAGGGGTAATGGGGAGGAGGTGCCCCCTGGATGTTGCCAGCTTGGCATTGCCAGTCTGACCTCCAGCACTGCCCAAGGGGCAAAGTGCCAATGCACAAAGAGAACCTTGGTTCTGCGTACCAGGCATTGGGCATAGCCTTGGGGGGTCTATCGGTGGGGTGGGTGATTAAAATGAAAATAAAACCTATTTTTTAATAAAAGAAATAAAACCATGGTGTGAGGGTAAATATGGGGATATGCGGGCTTGGGTGGGATTGTGGTAAGAGCAGACTCAGTCTCAGTCAAATGGCCTCTTTCTGCACTGTAGGAAATCTATGAACAAAGAAAATTACAGCTTTAAATTCCAGTGAGCGTAGGGGTTAGATTTGTGAATGATCTGAAGGTGAGAGATTTAGAAATGAAGATGAGAGAAATAAAAAATTAGTGCCTAGTGTTGGCACAGTGGTTAGCACTGCTGCCTCACAGCGCCAGGCACCCGAGTTTGATTCATGGCTTGGGTCACTGTTTGTGCGGAGTTTGCACGTTCTGCCCATGTCTGCATGGGTTTCCTCCCACAGTCTAAAGATGAGGTTGATTGACTATGCTAAACTGCTCCTCCATATCAGGGAAAACATGAGAGTCACAGAGATGGGGCCTGGAGGGGTGGGATTTCAATGGTGCTGACTCATAAAATCCTTACAGTGCAGAGGGAGGCCATTCGGCCCATCGAGTCTGCACTGACCACAATCCTGCCCAGGCCCTATCCCCGTAACCTCATTTACTTGACACTAAGGGGCAATTTTAGCATAGTCAGTCAACCGAACCTGCGCATCTCTGGAGTGTGTGAGGAAACCGGAGCATCCAGAGGAAACCCACGCAGACATGGGGAGAATGTACAGACTCCGCACAGACAGTGACCCAAGCCGGGATTCAAACCCATTACCTCACGCATTTACCCTTGCTTGTCCCTGACACTCGATGGGCCAAATGGCCTCCTTGGTTTGATTTATTGTCAGATGTATTAGCATATAGTGAAAAGTATTGTTTCTTGCATGCTATGCAGAACATATCATTCTTAGAGGAATGGAGACATTGCAGAATGTAGTGTTATGGTCATAGCTAGGATGCAGAGAAAGATCAACTTTCTCCATAGGTAGGTCAATTCAAAAGTCTGACGGCAGCAGGGAAGAAGCTGTTCTTGAGTCAGTTGATATGTGACCTCAGACTTTTGTATCTTTTTCCCGAAGAAGATAGAAGAATGTCCAGGGAGCGTGGGGTCCTTGATTATGCTGGCACTGCAGGGATTCTATAAACAAAGAAAATTATGGTTATGAATTCTAGTGAGAGCAGGGGTCAGATTTGTAGATGATCGGCACGGTAGCACAGTGGTTAGCACTGCTGCTTCACAGCTCCAGGGTCCTGGGTTCGCTTCCTGGCTTGGGTCACTGTCTGTGTAGAGTTTGCACATTCTCCTTGTGTCTGCATAGGTTTCCTCCCACAGTCCAAAGATGTGCAGGTTAGGCTGATTAGCCATGCTAAAACTGCCTGTTAGCGTTGTGAGATGCATAGGTTAGAGGGATCGGCGGGTAAATATGTACGAATACGGAGTTGGGGCTGGGTGGTATTGTGATTGGTGCAGACTTGAAGGGCCAAATGGCCTCTTTCTTTCTGCACTGTAGGGTTTTCATGATTCTATGCTCTGGAGGCAAGTGGTTGAGAAATGTAATGATGATGATGTACCCCATTCTCTCTTCTATCTTCTTCCATCCAGAAGAGGATACAAAAGACCGAGGTTACGTACTCAAGAACAGCTTCTTCCCTGCTGCCATCAGACTTTTGAATGGACCTACCTTGTATTAAGTTGATCTTTCTCCGCAGCCTAGTTATGACTATAACACTACATTCTACACCCTCTCCCTTGCTTCTCTATGAACAGTATGCTCTGTCTGTATAGTGCGTCGGAAACAAAACTCTTCACTGTACCCCAATCAATGTGACAATAATAAATCAATGGTCTGGTCTGGAAGAAGTGGTGTTGGTGCCCATAGAACCGGAAGTGGTGGTTGCCGTGACGTCAGATCCGTTTTACGGCAGTGCTGCTGTTGCCGTACGGCGGAGGTCATTGAGGAGAGGCTGAACGCTGGTGGCTCTGAGTCTGTCGCCGTCCCCGGCTCTGTTACCCAGCCATGCTCCGCCAGGCCGTCCGCCTCCGGCCCTGCGTCCGCCTCCACCCCGCCGCTCGGCCGGCTACCGCGGGGCTGGGCGCTGCCCCAAGCCCGGGTCCCGGCCGGCCTCTGCCGGCTCCCCGCTGCTGGTACTCGCTGAGCGGCGGCGCTGGCAGCGGGAAGGCCGGGCCCGGACCCCAGCGCCTGCTCTTGGCGCCCTGGAACGGACTGGCGGCTCCGGGCAGGAGATGGTACAGCCTCCCCCCCCATCAACTGGTGAGCAGCCTGGGGCGAGGGGGGGGGGGGGTGGTGGAGGGGAGGGACGATCAGGCAGGCAGGGAGGGAGGGAGCGAGGGCGTGGGGCGAGAGAATGGAAAGGTAGAGAGGGGAGAGTGGAGGATCAGGTAGCCCAAGGACAGGAGTCTTCAGTAACCAGAAGTCGCAGCACCTACATTGATTCCATTTATTGTCACATACAGTACCTACAGTGCAAAAGAAAGCTATTCAGCCCATCAAGTCTACACTGACCACAATCCCATCCAGGTCCTATCCCTGTAACCCCATGTATCTACCCTGTTAATCCCCCTGATGCCAAGGGGCAATTTAGCATGGCCAATCAACCTAACATGCACCTCTTTGGTCTTTGGGAGGAATTTATTAACTAACTCCAGTGCCATTTGCAGCACTTTCCCTTGATATTGGGCCCCCACTCTGAGCTCAAGCTTCAAGTCTCACTAAATGTTCCAGCTGACACCACGTTGCAGGAACTGAGGGGGTGCTGCTGTGCCAGAGGAGCCGTGTGGGATACGACATTGAAACCCAGACCTCCATCTGCCCTCTGAAGTGGATGTAAAAGATCCAATGGTGCTCTTTTCATAGAATCCCTATACTGCAGAAAGAGGCCATTTAGCTTATCGAGTCTGCACTGATAACAATCCCACCCAAGTCCTATCCCATAACCCCACCCCACTAATCCCTCTAATCTACTCATCCTGGGACAGTAAGGGGCAATTCAGCATAGCCAACGCACCTAACCCGCATATCTTGGGTGAGATTTTATGACCTCGGTCGGGTGAAATCATAAAGTCCTGCCTGGAGGCCAATGGAGATTTCTGTTCCGTGAGTCCTGCATGACCCAGAATCGGGTTGGATGAGGCAGTAAAATGCCAGTCCTTTGGGCACCTGTTGAAGGAAGGCAGCAATTGCCACTGTGCTGATTACAGTCACCCATTCCCACAGGGAGCCCACTCTTGTCTGCCAGCACCATGCAGTTTCTCCCATTCTGGGAAGGGTGACAGGTGACCAGGAGTGGTGGTGGCAAGGGAGCTGATAAGTTGAGGTGGGTGCAGAATTGTAATATCACTGGTGGACAGAGTGGGTGCCAAATGGGCATGAGTGGTGGCAGGAGGTATAGGGCAGAATTTTTTGGCTGCACTCGCCTCAATTCTGTAAAATCCTGTCATAAGTCAATGGCCCTTCCTGCCCACTACAATTGCTATGGTGGGTGGGATGGGAAGATTCCATCCATAGTGTTTGTAGATAAGCAGCAGAGCTGATCCTGCTGTCTTGGCCAATTTTTGTTCCTCAGTCAACATTGCAAACGCTGAATATCTGATTTTTTTCTGTAGAGTCCCTTCAATACAGAAGGAGCTATTCGACCAATCGTTATTATAATGTTGCTGCTATTTGTGGGGGTTTGCTGTGTGTCTTTTGGCTGCTCTTACAGCAGAGACTGCCAAACACTTTGGGGATATTTTGAGACATCCAGTGATTGTGAGGAGTATCATTTAAATTCAGAAGGTGCGAAACTTGCTTGGGTCAAGTTTTACTTTTTTAGGTTTTTTTTAAGCTTAGGTTTATTCATTGGTGCCACAAGTAGGCTTGCATTAATACTGCAATGAAGTTACTGTGAAAATCCATGAATCGCCACACTCTGGCACCTGTTGAGGTACACAGAGAATTTAGCACGGCCAGTGCACCTAACCAGCATGTCTTTCAGACAATGGGAGAAAACTTGAGCAGCTGAAGGAAACACATGCAGACACGGGGATGTGCAGACTCCATACAGACAGTGACCCAAGCTGGGAGTTAAACCTGGGTCCTTGGCGCAGTGAGGCAGCAGTGCTAACCATTGTGCCACACATTATTCCAATCCCTTAGGTGTCTGCATGTTATGATATGGTTATGTGATGCTTGTTACATCAGTGCCCCAGATTTGATATTTTGTTGCTGCTAAAATAAGTTCAGTCATGCATATCATGAAATTTTCCTTTGTGTTATGTTCTGCAGCTGCTTTTTACTTTCATACTTTAAGAGGGATAGCTAGAAGCCCCTGGGTTTGCACACTCATTTCTGGTATTCCACAAATATGCTCAAAGTTCTCATCATCTGGGATAGAAGTAGAATTTGGACTTTTGTTGGAATGTAGATATTCATGGTTGTGTGCTGACTGGTGAAAGCATCAAAGTTATTTAGTGCATAGTGTTAATGATAGAATGCTTTCAAACCAATGCTTTGCCATCCTCCAACTCTGGCCTCTTGCATCCTTTGGCTTGTTTGTATGCCTCGCTCATTTCCATTGTCTAAGTTGGAAGTTATGCCTTTAGCTCTTGACTCCCTCCTGAAACTGTTTCCCCTGTTTGCCTCTCCCCTAAGGTGCCCCTTAAAACCTATCACTTTAACCAAGCTTGTGGTCACTCACTCAAATCTTCTGAATTGACTTGAGGACAGTTTTTGTTTGAATGCCTCCATTTCAAGCTGTGTGGAATGTTTTATGTTAAAGGTGCTGCATGAAGGCAAGTTGTTCATTCCTTTTGTAAAGTTAGCTAAATAATGTTTTAAAATTACTAATATCTCTAAATATATGCTTGTGCCAAATAAAATGCTGTGTGGGGTGCAAGAGCCTGGGAGGTGGTTTGACTTCATGAGTAATTATAACATTTCCTCTCTTAATTTTAACCAAATCTTAAAAGTGTTTCCCAGCAAAAAATGTTAACGTTTTTTAACTTTACCATTTAAAACTTCTATCAATTTTAAAACTTAGCACTGCTTCCTCAAAGTGCCAGGGGTCTGCATTTGATTCCAGGCTTGGATGATTGTGTAGAGTTTGCACATTCTCCCTGTGTCTGCATGGGTTTCCTCTCAGTGCTCCGGTTTCCTCCTACAGTCAAGATTTGCAGGTTAGGTGGATTGGCTGTGCTAAATTGCTCTTAGTGTTCCAAGATGTGTAGGTGGTGGATTAGCTTTGTTTGATGTGTGGGTTTACGGGGATAGGATGGTGGAGTGGGCATGTATAAGATGCTCTGTCAGAGAGTCAGTACAGACTTGATGGACCCAATGGCCTCCTTCTGCACTATAGAGATTCCATGAAACCGAGATGCTAAATATAACTGATTAATTATTCACAGCACTGAACAGCATTATTAGAAAATTTGAATATTTTATAGAGCTATATGAGCTTAAATGGGAACCAGGTTAGAACATAAGAGATAGGAGCAGGAGTAGGCCATCTAGCCCTTCGAGCCTGCCCCGCCATTCAATAAGATCATGGCTGATCTGTCATGGCTCAGTTCCACATTCCCGCCCTCTCCCCATAACCCTTAATCCCCTCACTTATCAAAAACCTATCAACCTGCGTCTTAAAAATATTTAGCGAGGCAGCCTCCACCACTTCAACGGGCAGAGAATTCCAGAGATTCACCACCCTTTGAGTGAAGAAGTTCCTCCTCAACTCCCTTCTAAACCGCCCCCCCTTTAACTTGAGGCTGTGCCCCCTAGTCCTACTATCCTTTCTGAGCGGGAAGAGTCTCTCCACCTCTATCCTATCCATCCCATTCATCATCTTATATGTCTCAATGAGATCTCCCCTCATTCTTCTAAACTCTTAACGAGTACAAGCCTAGTTTATTCAGCCTCTCCTCATAGCTCAACCCCCTCAACTCTGGTATTAGCCTAGTAAACCTCCTCTGCACTCCCTCCAAGGCCAAAATATCCTTGCGTAAGTGCGGTGACCAAAACTGCACACAGTACTCCAGCTGCGGCCTCGCCAATGCCCTATACAGCCGCAGCAAGACCTCCCTACTTTTATATTCAATCCCCCTCGTTATGAAGGCCAGCATCCCATTAGTCTTCCTGACCAGCTGCTGCACCTGCAGGCTGGGTTTTTGCGACTCATGCACAAGGACCCCGAGGTCCCTCTGCACCGTCGCCTGCTGCAGTTTTTCGCCACGTAAGTATTAGTCCTTCCTAGCATTATTCCTACCAAAGTGGACCACCTCGCAGTTGCCAACATTAAATTCCATTTGCCAGTTCCTGGCCCATTCGCCCAGTCTATCTAGATCCTTCTGCAGACTCTCCACACCCTCTGCACAATTTGCCATTCCACCAATCTTGGTGTCATCAGCAAAGTTCGACACCATACACTCGGTTCCCTCTTCCAGATCATCTATATAAATGGTAAATAGCTGAGGCCCCAGCACCGACCCCTGGGGCGCTCCACTAGTCACCAACCGCCAATCCGAATAGCACCCATTAACCCCCACACTCTGCCTCCTATTTGACAACCAATCCTCTATCCACGCTAACACCCTACCCCCAACTCCATGCCCCCTTATCTTCTGCAATAACCTCTTGAGGTACCTTATCAAACGCCTTCTGAAAATCCAGAAAGACCACATCCACCGGCTCTCCTCTATCCACTGCCCTAGACACATCCTCATAGAACTCCAATAAATTTGTCAGACACGACTTCCCCTTAACGAAACCGTGCTGCGCCTGCTCTATCAAGCAATTCCCCTCAAGATGCCTCGCTATTTCCTCCTTGATGACGGATCCTAACGTTTTACCTACAACAGACGTTAAACTAACCGGCCTATAATTCCCTGCCTTTTGCCTGGCACCCTTCTTAAACAACGGCGTAACATTAGCCGTTTTCCAATCTTCTGGCACTTCCCCGGAATCCAGCGATGGTTGGAAAATAACCACCAAGGCATCCACTATCACCACCGCCATTTCTTTCAGAACCCTCGGATGCATTCCATCCGGTCCTGGGGACTTGTCCACAATCAGTCCCTCCAGTCTGTCGAGCGCCGCCTCTCTAGTAACAATAATGTCATTGAGACCCTCCAGTCCTACCACCTTTCCATCGCTAACACCCGGCAAATTATTCACGTCCTCCTCTGTGAAGACCGAAACAAAAAAGTTATTCAAGACCTCAGCCATTTCCCCATCCCCTCCCACTAAGTCCCCTCCCACTAAGTCCCCCCTCTCATCCTCTAAGTGTCCAACATTCACCCTAGCCAGCCTCTTCCTTTTTATATATTTATAAAAACTCTTGCTATCCTTTTTTATATTAAGCGCTAGTCCAACTTTTTAGTTTCACCTACCCTTTATCAACTTCTTTGTCAATCTTTGTTGACATTTAAACCTCTCCCAATCCTCTTCTCACCCACTATTCTTAGCTACTCTAAACGCCTCCGCTTTTAATTTAACACTTTCCTTCACCTCCTTCGTTATCCACGGCTTATTACCTCTCCTCCTACGGTCCTTTTTAACCATTGGAATAAATTTCTGCTGAGCACCAAGAAATATCTCCTTAAAGATCCTCCACTGCTCCTCAGCAGACCTACCTTCCAACACGCCCCCCCCCCCCCCCCCCAAGAGGATCCTTCACCACAAGGTCCCTAATTCTACCCGCCTCATTACATAACACCAGATCCAAGATAGCTCGCTCCCTCGTCGGCTCCAACACACACTGTTCAAGGAAACTATCCCGGCAGCATCCCAAGAACTCCTCCTCGAGCCCACCGCGTCCAACATGGGTCGACCAATCAATATGTAGATTGAAATCCCCCATAATTATCGCTGTTCCATTCCTGCACGCCGCACTTATTTGCGCGTTAACAGCCCGCCCCACCTCCAGATCATTATTCGGGGGCCTATAGACGACACCCACCAGCGTCTTCCTCCCTTTGCTGTTCCTAATCTCCACCCACAACGATTCCACTTTCTGCTCTTTGGTTCCTATATCATCCCTTGCTACCACCCTGATGCTATCCTTAATCATGATGTGGGAATGCCGGCGTTGGACTGGCGTAAACACAGTAAAAAGTCTGACAACACCAGGTTTTAGTCCAACCTATTTATTTGATAATATACTCACAAGCTTTCGAGGGACACCCTCTTCGTCAGGTGAATGGAGAATTCTGGCCTCAGACAGAGCATATAAAGCACAGACAGTTTAGAGATTACTGATTAGAATGCGAATCTTTACACCTAACCTGCTGTTCAAGACCTGAAGTGGCTGATAATGTGAGTGGAAGGAGCACTGATCACAGTTTAAAGAGATGTGTATTGTCTCCAGACAGTACAGTAAGTGAGGTTTTGCAAACCCAGGCAAGTCACGGGGGTTACAGATAGTGCGACATGAACCCATGATCTTGATAGTGCGACATGAACCCATGATCTTGGGTTCATGTCGCACTATCTGTAACCCCCGTGACTTGCCTGGGTTTGCAAAACCTCACTTACTGTACTGTCTGGAGACAATACACATCTCTTTAAACTGTGATCAGTGCTCCTTCCACTCACATTATCAGCCACTTCAGGTCTTGAACAGCAGGTTAGGTGTAAAGATTCGCATTCTAATCAGTAATCTCTAAACTGTCTGTGCTTTATATGCTCTGTCTGAGGCCAGAACTCTCCATTCACCTGACGAAGAGGGTGTCCCTCGAAAGCTTGTGAGTATATTATCAAATAAATAGGTTGGACTAAAACCTGGTGTTGTCAGACTTTTTGCTATCCTTAATCAGCAGAGCTATGCCGCTCCCACCCCCCCCCCCACCTCCCTCTTTTTCCTCCTGCCTATCCTTCCTAAACACTTGATACCCCTGGACATTCAGCTCCCAGTCCCTGTCACCTTGCAGCCACGTCTCTGTAATGGCCACCAGATCATATCCATTTGTGCTGATCTGCGCCACCAGCTCATCCATAGTTTAAAGCCCTGTCTACAGTCCTCTTTACATGATTCACCAGGACTCTGGTCCCAGCACGGTTCAGACCAACCCCATCCCACCTGAACAGGTCCCACCTACCCCAATACTGATGCCAATGCCTCATAAATTCAAACCCATTCCTGCCACCCATTCACTTCCCTAATCTTATCAACCTTATGCCCGTCTGCACTCTCAGTTAGATAGATATTGCAATATTAACATGAGATGATGGAAGAACAATGTAAATGTAAAATATTGTTGAGGATCTGAGCGTTTGATTGATTGAGACAATGTTTTTTGAAAAGTATTTTCTAAAATGTGGGTGATGCTGGCTGAGCTAAATGTCTTATCAGTTCTTACCCTAATCAGCTGCTGGTGAGCAATCTGCATGGCCATTGTAGGCCTTGTTTTGGTGTTCCTGTCGTGATGTTAGATGGCAAATTCCAGTATACTAACCCAATGATAAAGGAACTGAAATATATTGCTGTACTTGGATGCTTTGTGACTTGGTGATAAATGCTGGGTTTTTTTAATCGTTCATGGGCTGAGGGCATTACTGACTGGGCCAGCATTAATTTCCCACCCCAGAGGGCATTTAAGAGTTAACCATGTTGTTGTGGATCTGAAGTCCAGGTAATGATAGCAGATTTTCTTCCCTAAAGGACATTGGTGAACCAGATGAGTTTTTACAACAGTGGTTTCATTATTTTCAGATTTTTTAACTTAAATTAGCTACTGTGAGATTCGAGTATTACCGCGAGTCTCTGGATTCGTAGTCCAGCAACTATGCCACAGCCTCCTGACCTTCTTGGTGCGGGGAGGCCATGGGTGGGAGTTTGGAGAAAGTAAATCTATCACATAGCTTGGAGTTTAAACAGCAGTTGCTGCATTGTTGAGCTGTTCCTGGTTTTGGGTTCTGTGTTTTACTGACTGTAGGAAGTTCTGTGGAGATAATTATACAGTTTGATTGAAATCTGATAGTGATTCCTGTGATTGCCGGTAATGCATGCCTGACTTAATTTACAGTCTGCTGCTGGTTGCAATTGCTGAACTTTATTGGTCAGACTTGTGAGTTACGTTCAGAGATGTGGGTGTTGTTTCCAAGTTAACATTGGATGCTGAATGTCCAGTTTGGCATTATCCAGTTTTTGAATAGGATGTCTGGAAGTTTCTGCACCAAATATTTGCCCTCCCACTAATGTGGTTTCAAAAGCCTAATGGGAACCACATACATATTTGCCTTTTCTACAGAATGGTTGCTGCCTTGCAGAGAAATGTATGAGGCCCATTTTGCTTAGCAGATGTGATGATCTAAAAGCAAGTCCATAGCTTTCAGATAAAAGCAAATTACTGTGGATGCTGGAGTGAAATAACCCATCAGCTTATTTGGCTGAATGCTGTGTTGGTGCGGTGATGTGCCAAACTAGTTACTGGCTTTGTGCGTCTGTCTTTTCCCACGCTCCAGGTGATCCAAGCAACCTTAGACTCTGTCTCACTTGACTCTTAACCCTAATTTAAGAAAGAGAAAAGGAGGAATTTCTTCTCCCAGAAGGTAGTGAATGTGTAGGATTTTCTTACAGCAGAGGGTTGTAGAGCCTGAGTCGTTCTGTATGTTCAGTATGAGGTTGAGAGTTTTTTAAATCAGTAAGGGGATCATGGGGATAAGATGGGGAAGTGGAAGTTAAGGATTATCATGTCATGATCTCTTTGAATGGCAGAGTGGGCTTGATGGGCTGAATAGCCTACTTCTGCTCCTACATCTTATGGTCTGACATCTGGAGTGGGTTTTTCTGGCTATTCACTACAGCGGGAATCTACCGTCCTGCTGCGAAGAACGGATGTTTGGCTGAGCACCAAATTCTCCACCCCTCTGGCAGCAGCAGCATGCTGTGAACAGCCAGAGAATTCCGGCCTTGAAATTCAATGCGAATTTGGACCAAAGTTGCTGATCTTTGAGACATTGTACCTGTTACCCAGAAGAGCTGTGTGACTCACTGCTGTTTTATTCATAGATGCCGTTACCTGCACTGTCACCCACAATGCAGATGGGAACTATAGCCCGGTGGGAGAAGAAAGAAGGAGATAAAATAAATGAGGGAGACTTAATAGCTGAGGTATGTGCAATTAAAACCCTGTTTTATCTGTGTGCGTTAAAGTACTTTTAATATGCAAAATCTCACCAGCCTCTCTTTTGTACGTCCTGTTTGTTGTGATGCTCTGTGTTTGGAATATATCCAAGTGACCCTGAATATCTGCCTTTACA
This sequence comes from Carcharhinus amblyrhynchos, assembly GCF_965287045.1. Taxonomy (NCBI): domain Eukaryota; kingdom Metazoa; phylum Chordata; class Chondrichthyes; order Carcharhiniformes; family Carcharhinidae; genus Carcharhinus; species Carcharhinus amblyrhynchos. Next base: position 12,378,772 of record NC_137352.1, read on the forward strand.
CTTCAGTTCTCTTGCTTTTCATATCAGTGTTGTTCCCTGCAATGTTATCCTGACAACAGAATTGTGAAAAATTGCTAGCTGTGCCACTGGGATCAGTAATTTAATAGTGTAGCTGTGGAGAGCCTGGGTAGTGATAACACCATAGAATTTTAACTGGACAGTGGTGGTATAAAAGTGATTACAATGGTGGCTACTTCTGTGGGTGCGTAGCAGCATTATGTCATGCCCGCTTTCGTGTTGGCTACTGAGTTTGTAGAGATAAATCGAAGTACCAAAATATCAGGTTCGTTGAGTTGAGACAACTGGGCAACAACAGGCTTTCCTATCCGCTTTGGTGTTTGTTCCATCATTTTTAATCGTGTGCCCCATTTTAAATTATGAAGAGAGATTGGATAGGCTTGGGTTGTTTTTGTTGGAACAGAGAAGACTGAGGGGTGACCTGACTGAGTTGTTCAAGGTTATGAGGGGCATGGACAGAGCGGATAGGGAATAACTGTTCCCCTTACTTGAAGGATCAGTTACAGCGTGACACAAGGTAAAAGTGAGGGGTGGGATGTTTAGGGGGGATTTCAGGAAAACGTTTTTTGCTCGGAGGGTGGTGATGGTCTGGAATGCACTGCCTGGGAGGGTGGTGGAGGTGGGATCCTCAACATCTTTTTGAAAAGTACCTGGATGCGCGGCATAACATCCAAGGCTATGGGCCAAGTGCTGGCAAGTGGGATTGAGTGGGAGGTCAGGGCATTTCATGCATCATGCAGACTTGATTGGCTGAAGGGCCTCTTCTGCACTTTAGTGTTCTGTGATACTGCCCCATATTGGGGCTATTCTCCATTGTAAAATAGTTAAAATTGTGAATTTAAAGAAAATCACTTCAATTTGTTTTTACATTTTATTATTAAGAATGAAAGTTGCTGCATTTTAAAAGATAATCAGAAGGTGAAGGGCACCACTCCGGTGACTTAAGCATAAAGTCAAGCTTGACATTTTAGTGCAACAACAGTGGGAGCATCACACCCTTGGAGATGGCATCTTTTGGGTAGCATGTTTAAGCAAGACACTGTCTCCCCTCTCAGGCAGAAGTGAAAGACTCCTTGGCACGGTAGTGATCAGGGCAATTCTCTCTGTATCTAGCCAACAAGAACTGATTATCTGTTTATTTTTGTGTGGGGGCTTGCCGTGTGCAAATTGGCTATTATTTTCTAATTTGAAAAAAACAGCTGTCTACATGCACAGGTCTTTAATGACATTCACTGCAGAACCAGAATTGAGATGTAGTCAGTGATCTAATTGTACAATAACCAACATTGTATTTGTTTGAAAATTGTTTGTTTTTGATGAATGGCGTCCAAGGTCATGTTACATGTTTAGGCATGATGTTCGATAATGATCGCCATCACAACGTGGGGGCACTTTTATTGACTTTGCTACAGATCAGATCACAAAAAGTTAGCTTTATTTAAAAGTAAAAGGACAGTAAAACGCAAACAACCTGTGTGGCAAACAACCCAGTGTGCCATGAGACGGGGTAGTGAGGTATTTAAGGAATGCATCTTCTTGGAGAATGGAATTAACCTATGATATTGGGCATAGCAAATAAAGTATCCAATCCTCATCACTCAGTAAGCCTATCAGTCATCAGCAACCAGCCCAAAATGTTATTAAAGATTTCAAGCAGTCCTTGTACCATTTTAAAGTTTGGAACTTTTATAGATTGCATACTAACTAGTGTGAGAAGTGTGAATGATGAGATCAGATCATTGCCAACAAGTTAAACATTAGTAGGCTCCTGTGCGGGAGAGTCAACAGTTTTCCCATAGAACGGCTAGTTTATATCTACCAGGATTGGTGGCAATTCTGAAGGAAAATGTCCAGTGATGATTTTAAACATAAAGGTGGCATTGTTTTGCAGAATTATTGTGTTCCTTTTTATTCTTGTGAATTAAAATGTATATGCATTTTTTCATAAGGTGGAAACAGACAAGGCAACAGTAGGCTTTGAGAGTCTGGAGGAATGCTATATGGCAAAAATCCTCCTGCCGGCCGGAACACGAGATGTGCCACTTGGTACGATCATCTGCATTACAGTTCAAAGGTGAATGCAAATAGTTTTCCACGACATAGAACTCTTCCTGTGTCAGTACATGATCTCTTTTATGCGATTTCTCTATTCAATAGATTATCTTTATGCATCATGTTTAAATCCACACTTGGTGGCTACTGTTGTGTTGCATATTGTTGCAAAGTTATAAAATCTGCTCTAAAGAGAGGTTGAACCCTGCCCCCCGCCACCCAAGAAGTAACACCTAATTGCTCAAAGAGGAGTAACCTGCGTCATAATCTGTAAAAGTGAGTGCAAAGTGGTGCGATCTGCGCTTCAGCGACTTTTAGTGGTTAAATCAAATTAACTCCCTGGCACTCTCTAAAATGAACAATTAACAATTTATTTACCTAACTAACAGTAACAAGTTAACTAAACTATTAAACCAAATAATACACGATTTTAATGCAATGCAGTTCCGATAAATACAATTCCCACTTTTTAACAAAAAAAGTCACTCTCTAAATTACAACCAGGTTTTGTGTCTTCTGGAATATTCTGGGCTTTCTCTGTTGATTCTTCTGCCCGAAACTTCTTTCTTCTCTGGTACCTTTGCAATTTAGATGGAGCTTTCCCTAAGATATAGATGAGGCTGTTACTCTGGCAAATGGCAGTTGCTCTCCCTCTTTTGCCCCCTTCCTTTTATACCTGTGATATCTTCCATGTGATAGCACAATTAGAACTGGAAGCATGAGGACTTGGCTATTCAGGACATTGCATTAAATCTCCCATTACTACTCTCAAAAATCCTCATTGTTTATGTTCTGTGAAATACCTTGGGGCATTTTATTACTTTAAAGATGCTCTGCAATGCGGTTTAAAATGTAGTAAACTTATTGCTTAGTTTGTGCTAGCAGAGAGATTGGACTGGAAACAGTACACCAAGTCTGCCTACTTCTGCAAAGCGGAAGTTAAATATTAGGACACACAGGAAGCTGCCCTGCATTCAGACTGTGGTCAAAGAATGTTGTCTGTCAGGTCTTTCAGTCATGCTTATCAAAATTGGGAATAAAGTAGGCAGACTTTGGTGTACTGTTTCCAGTCCAATCTCTCTGCTAGCACAAACTAAGCAATAAGTTTACTACATTTTAAACAGCTGACAGGCAAGATGGATAAACTTGAATAATAACCAAATTGTATAAAGCTGATTTGAAATATAATTTAGAAGCAGGACAAACACTTTACAGATATCCTTAACTGAGTTAGAACATTGTGCATAAAAAACATCTAAAATGGGGGCCTGTAATTTTGAGTATATAGAATTTTCACAGTTGGCCTACTCATTTACTCTATCTTACTCCATCATTAAATTTACAAAATTAAAGTTAAGTGGTTACGGTAACTTTCATTTTTGTTGACACCGTACAATTCTTGAACACGATTTCCCACATTTCTTTATCCTAAAGCATCCCCACAAAAAGGAAAAATGAAAAGCTGAGATTCATGCTAAGTTAACTAATCTCAGCTTAGCAACTGTTGAGTAGCTACAATCAGCCTCAGTGTAAACTGACGAGTAGAAGGAAAGAACTGCAGTTCCTGCTTCTAATAAGTAAGCAGTGACACCTGCTAGAAAGTTCATATATTTTTGTTGGATGAGAGGAGGACTGGATCCAAATCTTAGAGTGAGTCATAACTTCCCCAATTTAAAAGTTGGGAATGACCATCACCTTCAGCCCCTGCAAATTACAGGCCATATTCTGTGCTCTACCACATCCTGCCTTTCGTACATCTTTTCCACTGCCTTTGGTGACTGTGCTTGAACCACATTCTATTCTCTCCCTAAACCATACAGGTACCTCCCTCTCTGCTAAGACCTCTTGTAACACTACATTCTGTACTCTTTCGCTTCCTTTTTTATGAACGGTATGTTTTGCCTGTATAGTGTGCAAGTAACAACATTTTTCACTGTTAGTACATATGACGATAATAAATCAAATCAAATCCTGAAACCCCTTCTCCGACCAAGCTTGTTTACTGCTATTTGTAAATGTTACATTCTAGGTACTTTAAAGAGCAGATAACATCTTAAAAGGATCCATCTTCCTCAATTTAGACCTCGTACCATTCTCATTTGAAAAGATTGCTAGACAGTCTCCCGTAATTAAGAATTGATTCCTCCTGGTCACTCCAGCAAATCTCTCTTCCCTTGGCCGGGCATTCATTTTTCTTTTACTTCCGCGAAGTGCTTTGGGGTGATTTTCTTCTGTATTAAGATCATGACAATATATCGCTTTGTAGTAAATTTTTAAGAATGTGTATTTATATAATGTCTTTGCTGAAAAGAAGGCATGCTTTGTCTTGCCATCATCAGGGCAGAGTCGCAAGAATACCAAATCTGAAAGGAAACAACAGTTCATACTTAATGAAAAGAAGGTTCTGCTTTGTTGAAAAGTGAATTCTGATTGGTAGAGGCATTGCCAGGAAGAATGAAGCAGGGAACAGTTAACTGCCTGGCTTTTGTTTAAATTCCAACCAGGCATGTCGACTCTGGTCAAGGAGTTACCATGAGGAATGAACCAGGGAATGGATGTGTAGTTGACAAAAGTGCAAAGCGTGGACATGTTCTTCCTGTTTGCTAAGGAAGGACGGTGAGTGTGAATGTATGTAGCTTCTAGCACATGCAAGGGAGCCACGCTATGAGCTGTAATACTTTTCATGCTGTCAGGATGCCCTAAAGTGCTTCACAGCATTTTTAAGGTGTAGTGCCTATTTTGTGAATTTGGGATACATTGGTAGGCAAGGTGATCTTGATTGAGAGATAAATAATTGACCGGGACAGTGGGAGGACTCCCCTGCTATTCTTTGAATTGAACCGTTGGATTGTTCCTGCCCATCTGAGAGGACAGGGAATTCCTTGGTTTAATGCTGCAGCTGAAAGATGGCACCTCTAAGTACAGCACTCTCTCTCTACTACGCCGAAGAGTCAGCCTGGCTTTGGTGCTCAAGTCCTAGAGGGAAACTTGAACCAATACCTTGTGTAAGACTTTTGTCACTGAGTCTAGGTTGAAAGGCAAAGCTGTATGCTATGTTTTGGAGGTTGCCACGATGGCTTGGGACATGCTTGATCTCGGTGAATTGGAGGGAAAATTCCCAAAGTATCTTATCCTCCATTAGCCATTGGTAGTTTCCTTTAAACTTTTTTTCATGTGGTCATATGATGACGGAAGGGTCGATGTAAAAGGTGTGTCATGTGTGGATAGGATGGACTTGATTGTTTAGATTAGTCTGCACTGTCTGTACAATCCGTGTTGCTACTATATTATGCACAAAGCATAAACATCTTTCTCTGTTGTTTAGACCCGAGGATATTGAAGCTTTTAAGGATTACACTCCAGAAGCAGCAGCAGCAGCAGCTTCTGCCCCACCAGCTCCAGCCACTGCTCCAACCCCTTCCACACCTTCACCTCCACCCCAACCTCCAGGCAGTTCTTATCCTCCCCACATGAAGGTGAGCAAAAAAGAAAACGGAAATGTGAGCAGCTCTTCAAACTATCTTTGGTCACTTTGGACTCCTTGACTTTACTGTCCCGTGTGGCCTCATCAATTCCACCTTGTCAGTTGTGTGTGTTTGCCACTGCAAAACATTCCCCCAATTTTTTTACAATTGCACTTTTGAAATCCTAACCACTTGGCCTTTAGTGGCATGGGGCACAGTGGTTAGCACTGCTGCTTCACAGTGCCAGGGACCTGGATTTGGTTCCAGCCTTGGGTGACTGTGTGGAGTTTGCACGTTCTCTCCTTGTCAGTGTGGGTTTCCTCTGGTTGCTCCAGTTTCCCCTCACAGTCCAAAAATGTGCAGGTTAAGTTGATGGGCTATACCTGAAGTGTCGGGAGATTAGCAAGATAAATATGTAGGGTTACGGGATTAGGACCTGGCTGGGATTGTTGTTGGTACAAGCTTGATGGGCTGAATGGCCTCTTTCTGCACTGTAGTTATTCTATATTTCTGGAGGTACTGATCTGTCGTCAACAACACTCTGACCTTCACTTATGTCCTAGTCTCCATTAAACCCATCACTCATGTCAGAGTGTTGACATGCGTTTGACATGCTGATCACACTATCCTCCTCCCAATTCTCCTTTTCATTGTCCAGGTGGGTAGGATTGCATACCCAGTGTATCCTCTAGTGTCCCCCAAGGATCTACCCTTGGTCCCCTCCTATTCCCCATCTACATGTTGTTTCTCGATGACATCCAAAAAATACTTTGGTTCCTAGTGTACGGCGACACAGTAGCACAGTGGTTAGCACTCTGCTTCACAGCTCCAGGGACCTGGGTTCGATTCCCAGCTTGGGTCACTGTCTGTGTGGAGTTTGCATATTCTCCTTGTGTCTGCATGGGTTTCCTCTGGGTGCTCTGGTTTCCTCCCACAGTCCAAAGATGTGCGAGTTAGGTTGATTGATCATGGTAAAATTGCCCCTTAGTGTCCTGAGATGCTTAGGTTAGAGGGATTAATGGGTAAAGTATGTAGGGATATGGGGGGGTAGGGCCTGGGTGGGATTGTGGTCAGTGTAGACTCAATAGGCTGAATGGCCTCTTTCTGTATTATAAGGTTTCTGTATCTGCCCACTACCTTTCAATTCCTTTGCTACAGCTATATTGTCATCTGACATTCAATGTGCCGATATTCCCTCCCAACTAAGTGTTGGATGGACTGAAGTCCTTGTATTTGGGCCCCATCTTAAATGCTGTACCCTAACCACTGATTCCATCCCTTTCCCAGGCAACTGAACCAGTCTGGATGAACCAGACTGATCTTAACTGTCGTGCCCTATCTGACCTTAAAAGAAACATATGCTTATTTCCACCTCTAAAATGTCACCTGGCTCCACGCTTACCTCAGCTCACCTGCTGCTCTGCTGAAACCCTCCTTTTGTATCTTGGGACTTGAATATTAATGCACTTCCACATTCTATATTGTATAAACATGACCTCATCCAAAAATCTGCTGTCCATGTCTTAACTTGCACCAAGTTCTGTTTACCTATCATTCCTGTGCTGGCTGTTAGTTAACTAACAGCTTGATTTTAAAAAAAAATCCCATCCCTCTCTTCAAATTTGTCAATGGTCTCGCCTCCTTCCTCTCTCTAATCCTCTCCAGCCCAGTCACTCCCCAAGATGCCTGTAATTCTGGCTCATGATTTTAATTGCTTCACCATTAGTGACTGTGCCTTCAGCTGCGATGGCCCTGGAATTTCCTCATCTTTCTCTCCTCCTCTAAGATGCTTCATCAAACGTACCTCTGACTAAATCTTTTGATCACCTACAATAATATCTCCTGATGTAGGTCAGATTCTGTTTTATGACGCTCCTCTGCTGCACCAGAGATCTTTCACCACATTAAAGGCTCTATATAAATGAAGGTTGCTATTGGATTGTTTGAGGAACTAAGCATTTTTCTTAGTGACGGTTATGTTCATTGCAGACATTAAACAGCTTGTGAGTCGATGGCCTGGTTTTTAACATTCTTGGAACAAATGGGCCAATTTAGAAGCCAATTATTTGCATGCAAATTGCAAAATGTATTAATTTTTAACGGGGGATATGTATAAATTTATTAAAATGTTAGCAAAAAGTTAGGGGACTATTATACATAACACTTTAGAGCACTTCAGTGCATAGAACTTTTTGATTTATCCTGGTTGTAGCAGATTAATTGAATGCAAAATAACAAAGGGGACAAAATGTGTCATACTTCTGTACAAATGATTTAATTTTTACTTTATATAGCTTTTTTATCACTGTTGACTTTAGGATGTTGTAACTTTAAACTTAAAGTAACCTTTTTAGTCAGTTTTTAAAATGCCTTGGCTTCGTTTGACATTGAGCTGTGAAGCACTGCATTATGTCTGTTTGACGTCTGCATGTTCTCCCCATGTCTATGTGGGTTTCCTCCCACAGTCCAAAGGTGTGCAGGTTAGGTAGATTGGCCATGGTAAATTGCCCTTTCTGCCCCAAGGTGTGAAGGTTAGATGGATTATCCACAGCTAATGTATGGGGTTACGGGGACAGGGTGGACGTAAGAGCCTGGGTAAGGGTCTCTGTCATGAGAATCAGTGTAGACTCGATGGGCCGAATGGCCTTCTGCACTGTAGGGATTATGTGGTATTTGTGGTGATAAAGCCAGAATATGTCTATTTGCAGATTGCTTTGCCTGCTCTTTCTCCAACAATGACAGTGGGTACTATTCAACGATGGGAGAAGAAGGTTGGTGAGAAGCTGCGTGAAGGTGACCTTATAGCAGAGATTGAAACCGACAAAGCAACAATAGGTATGCATTGACTTGAGAGAAACGTTACATGTTTAGCTTGAGTGAAACATTATACATTAAGGGACAGTGAGGCCTAGTGGTATTATCATTAGCCAAATTTTTGGATTAATATTTTAATGTTCTGGGGACCTGGGTTCGAATCCCAACATGGCAGATGGTGGAATTTGATTCAATAAAAAATATCTGGAATTAAGAATCTACTGATGACCATGAAACCATTGTCAATTATCGGAAAAACCTATCTAGCTCACTAATGTCCTTTAGGGAAGGAAATCTGCCATCCTTACCTAGTCTGGCCTACACGTGACTCTAGAGCTACAGTAATATAGTTGACTTGGTCATGAGGAAAAGAGGCGTGTGTTAGGTCTAAGCAACTGGGAACGGAGAGAGCATTAGAGGAATACAGAGGGAGTAGGAGAGCTCAAACGGGGAGTTAGAAGGGCAAAAAGGGGGCATGAAATGGTCTTGGCAGACAGGATTAAGGAAAATCCAAAAGCATTTTACTCCTATGTTAGGAATAAAAGGGTGGTTAGAGGAAAAATTTGTCCTCTTAGGGACAGAGGAGGGGAACTATGCCTAGAGTCTGAGGGAATGGGGGAGATCCTGAATGAATACTTTGCGTCAGTATTCACGAAGGAGAGGGACCTGTTTTCAGGTACTGTCTTGGAAGTTGTAGACCTGTTAGAGGAAATATCTATTACGAGGGAGGAAATGTTAGGGTTTTTAGGTAGTATTAAAACTGAAATCTCCAGGGCCTGATGGCATTTGTTTTAGGCTGCTTAGGGAGACGAGGGATGAAATTGCTGGGCCTCTGACGCAAATCTTTGTCTCTTCGGACACAGGTGAGGAACCAGAGGACTGGAGGATAGCAAACGTGGTACCGTTGTTTAAAAAGGGTAGTAGGGATAACCCGGGTAATTATAGGCCGGTGAGTTTGACGTCAGTGGTAGGGAAATTGTTGGAAAGGATTCTTAGGGATAGGATGTATAAGCATTTAGACTGTGGCAATTTGATTAGTGATAGACAGCATGGATTTGTACAGGGGAGGTTGTGCCTTATGAATCTGGTAGAATTTTTTGAGGAGGTGACAAAAACAGTCGACGAAGGACGAGCCGTGGATGTCGTCTACATGGATTTCAGTAAGGCATTTGACAAAGTCCCTCGTGGTAGGTTGGTGGAAAAGGTTAAAGCTCAAGGGATACAAGGGCAGGTGTCTAGATGGATTGAGAACTGGCTTGGAAATACGAGACAGAGAGGAGTGGAAGGGTCCTTTTCTAGCTGGAGGTCTGTAACTAGTGGTGTGCCGCAGGGCTCAGTACTGGGACCTGTGTTATTTGTAACATACATAAATGACTTAGGAGAGGGAGTAAGTGGTGTGATCAGCAAGTTTGCAGATGATACGAAGATGGCTGGACTTGCTGATAGTGAGGAGCAGTGTCAGGCAATACAGCAGGATATAGATAGGCTGATATATTGGGCAGAGAAATGGCAGATGGAATTTAATCCAGAAAAATGCGAGGTGATGCATTTTGGAAGAAATAATGTAGGGGGGAGTTGCATGATAAATGGTAGGCCTATCAAGTGTATAGAAACAGAGGGGTGCAAGTACACAAGTCCTTGAAGGTGGCAGTACAGGTGGAGAAGGTGACGAAGAAGGCCTATGGTATGCTTGCCTTTATAGGGAGGGGTATAGAGTATAAAAACTGGCGTCTAATGTTGCAGTTGTATAAAATGTTGGTTCGCCCGCATTTGGAGTACTGCGTCCAGTTCTGGTCGCCTTTCCACCGGAAGGACGTGGAGACCCTGGAGAGAGTGCAGAGGAGGTTTACCAGGATGCTGCCTGGTATGGAAGGACTGAGCTATGAGGAAAGATTGGGCAAACTGGGGCTGTTCTCCTTAGAAAGGCGGAGAATGAGGGGAGATCTAATTGAGGTGTATAAGATTATGAAGGGTATAGAAAAAGTGAACAGTGGTAAGCTTTTTCCTAGGTTGGATACAATAATTACGAGGGGCCACGGGCTTAGGGTGAGGGGGGCGAGGTATAATTCGGATGTTAGAGGGAGGTTTTTCACACACTGGGTGGTGGGGGCCTGGAATGCACTGCCAAGTGGGGTGGAGAAGGCAGGCACGCTAGGGTTGTTTAAGGCTTACTTAGACAGGCACATGAGTGGACTACAAATGGAGGGATACAGGAGACTTTTCTAAATAGAGATCAAGAGCTTTGGGACGTCCCTGGGAATCAATTGATTCCTATGGACCTTCCAACATATTTCATGGCTCACTTGCTTTATTTCTGGGGTTTCCATAAATGTCTAAGTTTTGCACGTTTATTGATGTCTTTTCTTTTACTTCACAGGACATTCGGTCCGCCTTGTTGACCAACAAGAGGCATACATGCGGTGGGTCGTGCGAGGGCTGCTCTTGGATGTTGCTTCGAGAGTTGCCTAGTGCTTCACGTCGTTAGTATACGCTTAAACTGGACCATCTGACGGGCAGCATGACAGCTCAGTGACTATCACTGTTTGCTGTGCAGATACTTGGATTTGGGCCGGTGTCTGCGGGAGTTTGCACATTCTCCCTGGGATTGCGTGGGTTTCCTCCCACATCCCAAAAACGTGCTCTTAGGCTGATTGGTGTAACAAATTGTCCCTAAATTAGTCTTCCCTCAATCTTCCCCAATAGGTGTAGACAAAGATAATGGGTAGAGGAGGGCACTCAACTTTAAAATGGCGGCGTGGGCTCGTTGGGCCGAAGGGCCTGTTTCCCGTGCTGTGTTGTTCTTTGTTCTTTGTACATATGACTCAGAACTGCCTTCCAAAGATAACTAGGGATGGACAATAAATGCTGGCCTGCCAGCGGTATTCATGTCCCACAAATGAATTTTTTAAAAGTTATATTGTATATTTATGGATGTGGCTATAATTGGGAGATTTGACTTGTCTCTGTGCTCTGTGGCATGGTGGCACGATGGTTAGCACTGCTACCTCACAGTGTCAGGGACCCATGTTCAGTTGCTGGCTTAGATGTCTCTGGGTTTGCTCCAATTTCCTCCCACAGTCCAAAAATGTGTGGGCTAGTTGATTGGTCATGGTAAATTGCTCCTTAGTGTTGGGGGTTGTCAGGGGGAATATAGGGTAAATGTGTGGGGTTATGAGGATAGGCCCTGGCGAGATTGTTGTTGGTGCAGTCTCGATGGGCCAAACGGCCTCCTTCTGCATTGTAGGGATTTTATAGTTCTATGGACAGTGTAAAGATTGAGGAAGGCTTAGTGTAGGGTAACCTATGATATTAAACAAAATTGTAACATGATGTGGTTATTGATACTGACATTATTTAATGAAAATGTTTAAACATTTTCAAAATTGTGTTCAAAATATTTATGACAAAAATGTGATCAAATTAGTTCATGGTGTTTTCAGAAAATTAATTGAGAGATTTTCTTTGTTTTCTAAGTTTGGTGTGATTAGAATGCCCTAAGACCAATTGACCAACAAGGGTGACACCTCAGTAAAAAGTCAGCTGGAATAAGATTTATTACATTCTGTATGATGGACAATCCATTGTGTTTCTCTTAGGTTTTGAAATAATGGAAGAAGGTTATCTGGCCAAGATTCTAATTGCTGAAGGTACACGGGATGTTCCTCTTGGGACTTCACTGTGCATTATTGTAGAGAAGGAGTCGGACATTCCAGCATTTGCCGATTATGTGGAAACTGGAGTTGCTGATATTAAGCCACAACCTCCACCACCACCTCCAGTAAGAGATCATATTATACCTACAAATCTACAGGAGTACCACTTGGTGCTTCAAATCTTCTGAAGATATCGGTGTCCCTCCCCCCCACAACTTCAAAAATCCACGTTCAGTCATTGGTACCCACTAGGCATTGACATTGGTTTGTTTAAGTGCTTGCTGTTCGTGTGTGAATCTTGACTGCATCTGCCAGGCTTTTACACCACAGGTGAATTGGATAGCCAGTGTGGGCAGGGATTGTTGGTCTGGGATCAACAGTGTAAATCCAGATTAGTTTAGCCTTTCTCTGGCCAGGGTATTAAAACCAATTTCAACAACTCAAATGCCTGCTGAGACCAGTGCAGTAGTCCAAGGGTTACAAGGGGGCACAAGTTCAAGAAATGGGGGGAAAGGTTCAGTGCAGATGTGCAGGGAAAGTTTTTTTTTTATAGAGTGGTGGGGGCCTGGAATGCATTGCCAAGTGAGGTTGGTGAGGCAGTTACGTTAGCGACATTTAAGACTTATCTTGATAGGCATATGAACAAATGGGGGATAGAGGGATATATGTGGTTGGTCTGGATAGGACAAAGTGATCGGTGCAGGCTTGGAGGGTTGAAGGGCCTGTCCCTGTGCTGTACTGTTCTTAGTTTGTTCTTCTTGATTGTATGGCTTAGCTACTGGATGCGTAAGTTTGCTGAGCTTACCAGTACAGCATTTCAAATAATTTTTGTTACTGTTTCAAATCTGGATGCAGTCTTTCTTGTATTAGTGAGTCAAAGTGACATGCCTCCATTATTTAACATCTTGTATTAATGATTTTCTGTTCCAATGGAATGGGCATTTATTATAGCTGGAGGAGTTTCCTACTTGAAATTTGCCCTTTATGTTTTGGATCGAGGTTAATAATAGAGCATCAAAAACAAATGGTGTATTCATAAATTTAACTGGGGAAAAATGGAGATTTCAGCTGATTCCATAGGTATTTTTCCTGAATGAGCCATGTAGTAACCCGCTACCAGTAAGTCTTTTGTTTAAAGGGGTGATTATATAATTTGCTCAATCAGACTTCTGAAATTTGTTGTAGGCTGCACCCCTTGCACAACAGCCTGTGGCAGCATCAACTGTGTCTCCACCAGTCAAGGCTAGAGATCCCAAAGGTCGAGTATTTGCAAGCCCTTTGGCGAAAAAATTGGCAGCTGACAAGGGAATTGACCTCGCACAAATCAAAGGTAAGTTGCATTAAAATTGAAATGCAGCTACTTTCATTTAACTGCTATGGGGTTGGTGTGTTTGAAAATGTTAAAACTATTTAATGATCACAGCAGATTGTTTATCCCAAGGGCATTTTTTTGATTGCTTGACTGAGTTGGTAGGAGTTTTGTCCCAAAATCAGATGTTTGTAGTAGGTTCAGGACCCTCCTGAATTTGGCCTGCATCCTGCTGCACTGAGGTGCTGTACTGTGCTGTCAAAGTTCAACCTCACGGTTAAGATGTTGAGCCAAGGTTGCAACTGCCTGTTCATGTGGAAATAAAGGATTCTGCGGCACACTTCACAGAAACATGGGGAGCTCCCCCCAGCGATTCAGTCAGCAGTCCTCAGTCCTTGGCTAATATTCCCAAAATGAATTCATTTCGTTTGCTGTTTGTACCACCTGGTTTGTACCTCCCTGTGTGTAACATGTCCACTGTACCTGGCTGCACAAGAGTCGCTGTACTTCAAAGCAGTTAATTCTATGTGAGGTGTTTTTGGCACATTTGAGATGTATCTTTATTTTTGCAAGCATAAACATTTTAACATGGCTCCTTCTTTAAAATAAACTAGTCTTTGTTGCTTCAATACTACTCATCATTTTAGAACATAACTAGGAAAAGTGGTAGCGGGCTATGCTTTTGCAGTAGTAATGCACAGTTGAATATATTGCATCACATTTAAAATTAAGGATGAAGAAAAATTCAGTCATCTTTGGCATATAAAACATTGCCAGCCATCACTTGATGTTTGCGCTCTGAAGTTGATGGTTTTTTTTTTGACTTAGGTACTGGACCAGATGGTCAAATCAGGAAAAAAGACGTTGACTCGTTTGTGCCTTCGAAGGTAGCCCCAGTAAGTTTGTTTACAATGGCTCTTAATTAAGATTAAAATCTACTGATATGCAGGTCTGATACTGTATAGGCATAAAATATTTTACTGGCTGCAGTAATTGTTGGTAGAAATCTGCTAGAAGATTGCTCAGTATAATTCACATTGTGGAACTGTGCAGTTAAGACTTGAATACTCTGTACTGAATACAGAGACGCAGCACAGTGATTAGCACTGTTGCATCACTGTGCTGGGAACCCAGGTTCTATTCCGGCTTCGGATCACTGTCTGTGTGGAGTTTGCACTTTCTCCCCGTGTCGGTGTGGGTTTCCTCCGCTGCTCCGGTTCCTCCCGCAGTCCAAAGATGTGCCTTGCTAAATTGACCCTAGGTCAGCAGGATTAACAGGGTAAATGTGTGGAGTTACAGAAATAGGGCCTGGGTGGTTTTGTGGTCAGTGCAGATTTGATGGGCCAAATGGCCTCCTGTACTGTAGGGATTCTGTGATTCATGAATCTGTCACAGAAGAGTAAACTGATTTCACATCGCAAGGTAGAGGAGCTGTGAGATAATTTGTTATTGCAGTCCCCAATGATTCTCATTTCAGAGTAGTAAGTACACATTGGACTCAATTTCTGAGAGCTCATGATTAAATGGGAAGGGAAGTAAGTCATTTTCACCCCTCTAGTCTGCTCTGTCATTTAGTGAGATCATGCCTGATGTGAGGGAGAACTGGGGAGGGAATTTTGGAATTGTACAATTCTCTCATTTCCTATTCTGTTCTGGTGAGTCGATCTTTGTGCTGTGGATAAATGGATATTAAATTGCCTAGTGTTTGGTTATTGACTGATTCCAGAAAAGCAATCCTATCTATGTCAGCTAGAGAAATTTAAACAATATTTTACATTCAAATACAAAAATGGCATTTTAAAAATCTTAACGTTGTTTAGAATGGTCAGGGAGTAACTGTAACTTTCGAGGCATCATTGTTAAAATATTAAAGACTGCACAAAGGGAGAGATAAGGTGCTTTGACCTTCAACTCGTGAATTCTATTGATGATGGTGTTATGGTAGCTAACTGTAACCACGAGAAAAAAATATTGGTAACTAACTTCTGCCAAAGTTAGCTTGGTTAGCCAACAGGAAACAGGCATGAAGTGGTCATTGTCAGGTTGATAAAATGTAGGGAGTGGAGTGACATGCATTAGTGCTGAAGCCTCAACTATCTACAATCATTTTAATGACTTGAACGAAAGAACCAGATGTATGGTTGTTAAAGTTGTTGATTTAGGCAAAGATACGTAAGAGAGTAATTAGGAAGAGCACGTAAGTAGTCCGCAAAGGGATATTGACGGGCTGTGTGAGTATGTAAAACATTGGCAGATGGAGTATAATGTGGGCAAATGTAAAATGTGGAAAGAATAGGAATGCAATGTGACAACTTTATTGGATGTAATGTGACCAATGGGAACAAGATGCAAGGTCAGCTGACCCAGTAAACCATAGAACCAATTAGTGATGTAATAGTCAGCTGACTCACTATAAATAGGAACCTGTGTAGAATTGTGGGAAGCCCAGGGTGCGGCCCCAAGTTTGGAGTAATGATGTTTCTTTATTAAACCTTTTCTTTAACTTATAGTTTGGAGAAAGTTTTGGTGTATTTTCATATCTGCAATTTTGAAGAGTCCCTTCTGAGGAAATGTGCAGAACTTCCCAGTACAAAGGGATCTAGGTGTCCAGCTTCATGAGTCACAGGAATGATAATATGCAGAATTGTTGTTGTTTATGGGAAAGGGAATAGAATATAAAATTAGAGACGTTTTGCTGGAGTTGTATAGGGTATTGGTGAGATCACACTTGGAATACTGTGTACTGTTTTGGTCTCTGTACTTAAGGATATAATTGCATTAGAAGAGTGCAGAGAAGATTCACTTGACTTCCTCAAATGAAGGGGTAGTCTTATGAGGAGAAGCCTGTATCAATTGGACTTTAAAAGATTAAGAGGTGACCTTAATGAAATATCTTAAATCCTGAGGGGACTTGAAAGGGTGGATATTGAAAGGATCTCTCCTTTGATGGAGAGATAATAACTAGACACCAAGAGCTTTCTCATTTAGGACAGAGATGAAGGGAATTTTTTTTCTCAGTAGGGTCATTATTCTGAGGAACTTTTTCTCAGAGAATGGTTAAGGCAGGGCCATTGGATTTTTTTAAGGCTGAGTTAGATTCTTGATCGATAAGGGAGTCAAGGGTATGGGGGAGCGGGAGCTAAACAGGGAAGTAAAGGTCAAAGTCAGATTAGTCATGATACTAAATGTCAGATCAGGCTCAAGGGGCCAAGTTGCCTACTCCTTTGTAGCTATGAAATTTAGCATTCTTGCAGTAAATTCTAATAGGAGTTGAATAATGTTGAAAGTGGGACGACAGCATAGTGGTAGTGTCACTGACGTCGTAATCCAGCAACCTGGACGAATCCTGGCAAGACACAAGTTCAAATCCCACCAGAACAGCTTGTGGAATTTAACTAATGGGTAAATCTGGAACAAAATACTGATCTAATTAATGATGGTCATGAAACTACCGATTCTTATAAAAATCCATCTGGTTGTTAATATCCTTCAGGAAAGGAAATTTGCCATCCTAACCCAGTCTGACCTACATGTAACTCCAGACCCAAAGCAATGTTGTTGCTCCTTAACTGCCCTCTGGAATAGTACAACCCAACTGTTGCATCAAACCACTACAATAGCATTGTGGGTATACCCACACCATACAGATGACAGCAGTTCAAGAAGGGAGCTCATCAACACTTGACGGCAGTAAGAGATAGGCAAGAAATATTGGTCTTGTTAGCAATGCTCACATCCCAAGAATGAATACAATTTATAGATGCCCCTACCAACTTGTATTATAAATGCTACTGACTCATTTCCCATGAAGTTGCTCAGTGAGTGGTAGGATATGAGGCAAGTGTTATGCATAGAAATGAGTGATCAGAAGCAGGCAAGGTGTAGAATGGAGAAAGAATTTTGTAACCTGCTTAGAGACAATGGAATAAGCTTTCCATTGGCTGAATTTTTTCAGGAATTAATTCAAAAAACAGAATCAAAGTGTGACATGTAATGCATATGAATTATTGTATAAATTAAAGCCACCTTTTCTAGTGTGCATTGCTTTAACGTGCTTAACTCTGATTTGCCTGTTTTTGTTTTAGACTCCAACTCCATCTGCTCCTGCTGTAGCACCTCTACCTCCAGGAACATTCACAGATATCCCTCTTTCCAATATACGGAAGGCAAGATACTGTTGATGAATACTGATTGATTAGAAAGCTAGATGGACGCACCAGAGACAAATGTCTCTCCTTTGGTTTCCCATTCACTAACTCCTTCATTTATATTTTACCATTAGGTTATAGCTCAGCGTCTTATACAGTCCAAGCAGACCATCCCTCATTATTACCTATCTATAGATGTCAACATGGATAGGATTCTGGAGCTTAGGAAACAGTTGAATGAGGTATGTAGTGTAAATATTTTTGGAGTGTGTTCATTCTTAGTTTTCTTACTAATGTGGGTGGCACAGTGGTTAGCTGCTGCCTCACAGCATCAGGGATCCGGATTCAATTCTGGCTTGGGTCATCGGAGTCTGCCAATCCTCCCCATATCTGTTTCCTCTGGGTGCTCCAATTTCCTCCGACAATCCAAAAGACAAGCTGGTTAGGTGCATTGGCTGTGCTAAATTATCTCTCAATTTACCCAAACAGGTGCCAGAGTGTGGCAACTAGGGGATTTTCATAGTGCACTGTTAATGTAAGCCTACTTGCGACACTAGTAAATAAACTTTAAATTGCTCCTAGCCATAATAGCCTGTCATTTATAAGTGAGAGATAGGGGTAAAGGAGAGAGAAAATGATGTCCTGCTCAGGCCATTGCCAACATTGCAGTCTGAAGGAAAGGTTGAAATACCAATTGTTGCTGCCTTCCTCACTTCCTTCTACAGTGTAACTAAAATCATGATTACCACAAGTGGGATATTCGATCTGTTTCTTATTATGTGGTGCTGGTGTTCACTTTCAACATACGGATTGTTTTATTACATAAAGTAGTGAATAATTTAAACTTGCCAGTACAGCAGATACTAAGTCTCGTAATCTGCCTTTGGTCCGAACAAAAAATAGAAACATCAGTCAAAGCTGTCCCTTACAATAACATCATGACCTCTTCATCTCTTTCCTCCGGTGCTGTCACTCACTAACAACTTTGTAATTTCCCAGGAGAGGCAAAAAGAAGAACCCTGGCCCGGTTCAGGAATTTCTCTATGACTTGATTAAAATTCATTGTGGGAGACCACAGTGACTCTGGGGCATGTGACCCAATGCTTTTTGTATGCAATGAAAATGTCCTCAGTCACAAACTCATCCAGCTCTCTCTTCAATGTTTTCAGCACACTGCATATGAATTTGCAACTCTCACCAGAGGTTGCAAATTGCAGGAGGCTGCAAATACAGAGAGTCAGTGCAGACTCAATGGGCCGATTGGCGTCCTTCTGCACTGTGGGAATTCTGTGATTCTCTAAGATTGCTGACCTGTGAAAGGTGAAAAATCTGCTATCTGCTTCTATGATTATCATAACTCATATACATGCCTGCTATCTTCTACCTGTTTTGTTCACGTGGTTGGTTCACATGGAGAGTGTAGTCATATTGATACTTTAACTATGTCCATCAACGTTTCTAGAAATAAAAATGACCCATATTTAAACATAGTATAGTTAGGAGATTTAAGCTAGATATTATGTTTGTGGGTTTCCTCTGGATTTTTTCCAGGACCCCTATCACCTACTGTCTAGGTTAATGAGAAAGGAGCACTATTCTAGATAAAAGCTAATAAAATTATTGTGAAAGACATTATTGTGCTTTTTGTTACATGTTTGGATCATTATAACGATGATGTGGATATGCCGGCGTTGGACTGGGGTAAACACAGTAAAAAGTCTGACAACACCAGGTTTTAGTCCGACTGATTTATTTGATAGTAAACTCACTAGCTTTCGAGGGGATTCCCTCTTCAGGTGAATGGAGAGTTCTGGCCTCAGACAGAGCATATAAAGCACAGACAGTTTACAGATTACTGATTAGAATGTGAATCTTTACACCTAACCTGCTGTTCAAGTCCTAAAGTGGCTGACAATGTGTGTGGAAGGAGCACTAATCACAGGTTAAAGAGATGTGTATTGTCTCCAGACAGTATAGTAAGTGAGGTTTTGCAAACCCAGGCAAGTCACAGGGGTTACAGATAGTGCAACATGAACCCAAGATCCCTGTTGAGACCGTCCTCGTGTGTGCGGAACTTGGCTATCAGTCTCTGCTCAGCGACTCTGCGCTGTCGTGTGTCGTGAAGGCCGTCTTGGAGAATGCTTACCCGAAGGTCAGAGGCTGAATGCCCGTGACCACTGAAGTGTTCGCCAACAGGAAGGGAACAGTCTTGCCTGGTGACTGTCGAGCGATGTTCATTCATCCATTGTCGTAGCGTCTGCATGGTCTCCCCAATGTACCATGCTTCGGGACATCCTTTCTTGCAACGTATCAGGTAGACAATGTTGGCCGAGTTGCAAGAGTATTTACCGTGTACCTGGTGGATGGTATTCTCACGTGTGATGATGGTATCCACGTCGATGATCCGGCATATCTTGCAGAGGTTGCTGTGGCAGTGACCACAATACCACACAACCTTGCCACAGCAACCTCTGCAAGACATGCCGGATCATTGACGTGGATACCATCATCACACGTGAGAATACCATCCACCAGGTACACGGTAAATACTCTTGCAACTCGGCCAACATTGTCTACCTGATACGTTGCAAGAAAGGATGTCCCGAAGCATGGTACATTGGGGAGACCATGCAGACGCTACGACAACGGATGAATGAACATCGCTCGACAGTCACCAGGCAAGACTGTTCCCTTCCTGTTGGCGAACACTTCAGTGGTCACGGGCATTCAGCTTCTGACCTTCGGGTAAGCATTCTCCAAGACGGCCTTCGCGACACACGACAGCGCAGAGTCGCTGAGCAGAGACTGATAGCCAAGTTCCACACACACGAGGACGGTCTCAACAGGGATCTTGGGTTCATGTCGCACTATCTGTAACCCCCGTGACTTGCCTGGGTTTGCAAAACCTCACTTACTGTACTGTCTGGAGACAATACACATCTCTTTAACCTGTGATTAGTGCTGCTTCCACACACATTGTCAGCTGCTTTAGGACTTGAACAGCAGGTTAGGTGTAAAGATTCGCATTCTAATCAGTAATCTGTAAACTGTCTGTGCTTTATATGCTCTGTCTGAGGCCAGAACTCTCCATTCACCTGAAGAGGAGGGAATCCCCTCGGAAGCTAGTGAGTTTACTATCAAATAAATCAGTTGGACTAAAACCTGGTGTTGTCAGACTTTTTACCTCATTATAACGATACATTCCAGTACTTTTCCTGTAGTCTTGTGGCACTGATTGTGAATCTTTATATCATGCACCATAACACGTGCAAAGTCTTTCCCACTCAACAAATTAATTCAGAGCCCTGTGTTGCGTGTACATGCTTGATATTAATCCTCTATACACGTGCGCACCAGAATATTTGTGTAAAAGTGTCATCTGCTGTTGGGCATATTCCCTCATCTAAATCTCATTGTAGTCTTTTTAATCCTCACCCACTGTTCTAATGCCAACACAGATCTTTGTGCAGTTAGGAAACATTATCCAGACTCTTATTGGTTTGTTAGTGATGAGACAATTGCTGCTTAGTTACAATCAAAAATCTGAAGCAAGTGTAAAAGTGATGCTGATAGGTGTTCTTCTGCACTGTCGGGAATCTATGATTCTTAACTTGAAAAGTGACAGGTCACCCCTGGGAGGTTATTAATAATTGTGACTCTTCCATTTACAGGAAATCAAATCTGAAAACATCAAGCTGTCAGTGAATGATTTTATCATAAAGGCTTCAGCTTTGGCATGCTTAAAGGTCCCTGAAGCAAATTCCTCTTGGCTGGACACAGTTATTAGGCAGTGAGTAATCAGTCTGCAAGTTCAAATTTCTAAAAGATATTAGTATTATTTGATGCAAGGTGCCTTTGTTTAAAATGTTTTACCAGCCTGTGAAGTTATATGTAACTTATCACTAGTGTGAACATTTTTAATTTTTATTTAGAAATGTACCCTTCCTATCACGTGATGTGGAATTTCAGAGTGGCAAAAATTAGATACTAAAGTTGAATTTGGGGAATAATAATTAGGGCCTAAACCTATTGGAGCAGCAGTGTTTGCTATACACGTTCCTATCTGTGACCTGCAAATTGGCAAAGACAATGGATGAGACACATGCTATTAATATTCATGGCTTCTACAAAGTGAGGATAATTAGAAATGTTATCAATCTGTCAATTTGAAAACACTTAAAACCATAGCTAAATGATTATGGCTGTGACTTCTGTCTCATTCACAAGGACATAGCTCGGTTTAAGCCTTTGCAATGCAACCAATTAGGCAGGGTGGTGAAAACTTTAGAAGCACCTGCCAGACTGGCACAAAATCATCAAGCAGAATTTGACCTGGAGTGCCTTTTATGTTCTTCTGTTCAGCAGCTAGTGGTATGATGCGTTCTCTTTGTTAAACAATGTTCCAGACTTGGGAAAAGCAACATGTGGGAATTGTTCGATTTCTGACTGGGACTACCTATTAAATGGCAAATTGTGCTGAACTCTGAACTGGCTGCACTGTGGCCGTGTGTTCATTAAGAATTGGCTTGCAAGTGCCTCAATGCAATCCACATACAACCTTCCATCCAGTATACAGTAGAGAGGGAAGGTGAATTTATCTTATCAGTCTGACTTGTATTTGAACACAGGTAATAGAAACAGCACACTTGTTTTAAACCACTGCTATCAAAGATTTTTTATTCCTCTGTGTGCATAATCCATCAAGTTGTATCATCATTAATTAATATACATTGATGCAATCTTGGCATTTATTGTTAAAGGAATAGAATATAAAAGTAGTGAAGTGTTGCTGCTACTGTATAAAGCATTAGTGGGACCATATTTAGAATATTGTGTACAGCTTTGATCCCCTTACTTGAGGAGGAAAGTAGTTGTATTAGAGGCTGTTCAGAGGAGGTTATGATGTGGGTATGCCGGCGTTGGACTGGCGTAAACACAGTAAAAAGTCTGACAACACCAGGTTTTATGCTCTGTCTGAGGCCAGAACTCTCCATTCACCTGAGGAAGGGGGTAACCCCGAAAGGTTGTGAGTATATTATCAAATAAATAGGTTGGACTAAAACCTGGTGTTGTCAGACTTTTTACAGAGGAGGTTAACCAGCATGATTCCAGAGATGAGGGATTTGACTTAAGAAAGATTGGGCAGATTAGGCCTATATTCCGTGGAGTTTAGAAGAATGAGAGGAAATCTAATTGAGATGTACAAGATGATCAGGGGGATTGACAAAGTAGATGTGGAGCCGATGTTTCCTCTCAAGGCAATCTAGAACAAGAAGTCATAGTTTTAGGATAAGGGGTGGCCGATTTAAAACACATGAGGAGAAATCGCTTCTCTCAAAACAGTCATGCGTCTGTGGAATTCACAACCCCAGAGTGGTGGATGCTGGGACATTGCATAAATTTAAGGAAGAGGTGGACAGATTTTGAAGGGTTTGAAGGGCAGGAAAGTGGAATGAAATGAGATAGGCCATGATCATGTTAAATGGTGGAGCAGGCTTGAGGGGCTGAATTGCCCACTCCTGCTCCTAGTTCTTATGATTAACATGTAGCGACTTGTTCCACATATCTGCAATTGGATTACGCAGGAAGAAATTCTCATTGACTGGAAGTTATCTGGCGAAAAGGATCAAGTGGGCTAACTTGATGTATGTTTCTCATCAGAAACCATGTTGTGGATGTTAGTGTGGCTGTGAATACTCCTGCTGGTCTGATTACTCCCATAGTGTTTAATGCACATATCAAAGGACTGGTCTCCATCAATACTGATGTGAAATCCTTAGCTGAAAAGGCTCGTGGAGGAAAACTCCAGCCCCATGAATTTCAGGTAAGAATTAATATTTGTAAAGAAGAATCCAGTGCATCTGTCTGTATGCTTTCAGTCCCCCTCATTGTGGTATATGGAAATAAATATGGTAGAGTATTTGAGTATGTGGAGGAATTGAAAGCATAAATGTGAAGGTTTAAGTCAAACTGTAGCCAATTAAGTTAAATATGGACACATTGGGATATTTTCTTAATGGCAAGACTGGGAACTCTGGAAGAGCAAAGTGCTTTTGGGTCAAGCATACACATCACTAGAATCTAGTGAACAAGTGGAAAAGGTAATTAAAAAGCTAGTGGAGTGTAGGCCTTCACCTCAAGGGAGCTGGGATGCGAAGAGGAGAAAGTTATGCCTCAATTACGCAGAGGCTGTGTCATATCCCAAATAATTGCTTGTCCTTCAGTGAAAAAGAACCTTTGAGAGGTTTTCTTGCTCTTGAACAAGGTGAACTATGATCAGAAAAATATTGTATATCAGTATAGATACAAATGTAAAACATAGGGGCTAACCACAGTGGTTAGCACTGCTGCTTTACAGTGCCAGGAACCCAGGTTCAATTCCGGCCTTGGATGACTGCCTGTGTGGAGTTTGTACGTTCTCATGTCTGCATGCTTCTCCGGGATCTGTGGTTTCCACCTACACACCAAAGATGTGTGGGTTAGAGTTTATTGGCCCTGCTAAATTGCTCCTCTGTCAGGGGAATTAGTAGAGTAAATGTGTGGAGTTACGGGAATATACCTGGGTTGGATTGTTGTTGGTGCAGGCTCGATGGGCTGAATGGCCTCATTTTGCACTGTAGGAATTCTGTGATTCTCTCATCAGTAATGCAGATGGATGTTCCTGATGGTGGGGGGAGTCCAGAACCAGGGTTCACAGTCTGAGGATTTGGGGTAGACCATTTAGGACAGAGATGAGGATGAGGAGACATTTCTTCCAGAGTGGTGAGCCTGTGGAATTCAGTACCACAGGAAGTAATTGATGCTAAAACATTGAATGTATTCAAAAGGTGATTAGATGTAGCACTTGGGGCGAACGGGATTATGGGTTCTGGGGAAAAAGCAGGATTAAGTTGTTGAGTTCGATGATCAGCCATGATCGTGACGAATAGTGAAGCAGGCTCGAAGAGCCAAATGGCCTCCTCCAGCTCCTACCTTGAATGTTACTGCAGTTCCTTAAAATTGGCAATGTCAATAGTCGCACTTAAGAAAAAATATCATTATTTTTATTCTTCACATTAGGGTGGAACATTTACAATATCCAACCTAGGAATGTATGGTATAAAGAACTTTTCAGCCATTATCAACCCACCGCAAGCATGCATTCTAGCTGTTGGTGGAACAGAACAAAGACTGCTTCCTGCTGATAATGAGAGGGGGTAAACGATTTCTACAATTATTTTCCTAACATTTAGTATATTATTCTTGTGAAATGAATGTTAAGTTGTGGTCATCTTGAACAAGTATAAAGCATGAGCAATAATTGTGCATTGTACACATTGTAAAGGAATGCTTTATTTTAAATATATGTAAATTGTGACACTTTTAAAACTTTGCCCTGTAATATTTTGGCTAATCCTGTAACTTGTCC
The DNA here is from genome assembly GCF_965287045.1 of Carcharhinus amblyrhynchos. Classification (NCBI taxonomy): domain Eukaryota; kingdom Metazoa; phylum Chordata; class Chondrichthyes; order Carcharhiniformes; family Carcharhinidae; genus Carcharhinus; species Carcharhinus amblyrhynchos. The sequence continues at coordinate 12,403,638 of NC_137352.1, forward strand.
TTCAGAAGGTGGCTGGACCTTTAAATCCAATAAAAAGTTTTATGTCAAAGCATGTTAATTATCCAATAATAAGTCAGATTTGAATGAAGTGAATTTTATTTATTTGCTAATAATGCGCATGTTAGTCACTTCAGTAACTGTGTCATTCAATTAAGTTCTCCAATGTTCAGTATGTTGAAGGAAGTGTGTAATTTAAAATCTCACCAGTACCATGTCATATCCTTGCAGATACAACGTTTCCAATATGATGGCAGTAACCCTGAGCTGTGATCACCGTGTTGTGGATGGAGCAGTTGGTGCCCAGTGGCTAGCTGAGTTCAAGAAGTTCCTCGAAAGGCCATCTAACATGCTGTTATAAATCTCAGGAACCAATGTCTAAGTGTGTCAAGTCCTCCTGCCTCCTGCCTCCTCCACCCCCCAAGGTGGTTTTGTTTATAAATGCCAGTATCTGCATGAAATTCTTGTATTCCCATTACCCATGTACGGTTGAAGTATTTGTACAATAGTGAAGAGAAGGTGTGCAGTTGAGCTGGCATCCACAGTAGAGGAAAAATCTCAGGCTGGTTGCTAATTCCAGTCCAACCTTAGTAACAAATGGTGGTCTAACTGAATTCATAATTGATCATTAACCCAAACTCAGCACCAGAAATGCTGTGCGCTGCACATGATCTCCTTGTTCAGATGCTGTATTCTAGAAAGCAGTGTAAAATAAACCGAGAACTGTTCTAAATCTAAGGGAGTATATTTTTCTGTTTAAAATTCAAAGTCAATGGGAAAAAATTTCTTGATTTTAAATGCTTTCTTTAGGAAACCCTAGTGGTATGAAATTGCTGGCATGAGCTGGGTTACTCCTCTGGGGTATATATTTCTCTTAATTAGCTGAACTAAAATCAAAGTGACAAAGTACTAGATTAATTGCATACCTTCTGGTCCAATATTGTTATTAAACTCAAAACTGTTTCATAGAGGCTTGGAAGAATTATAAAAAAAGTGATATAAATGCAATATTGATTTCAGTGTTGTACATTGGTACTCATTAATTGGACAAGATGACACGTTTCCTGTGCTTGCACATTAGATGATCAATTGTTTAAAATAGGTTTTCCCCAGATTGTAAACTAATGTATTTTTTTCAGCACTTTCCCACTGGAAATTGCTATATTTAAATTAGGGAGCAATAAAGCATTTTCAAGGTGTTTTATGTTGCTCATGTGCCACATAGCAAGTAATATATTATTTCATTGCTGTCAACAGACAAGTTAGTATTATGTTCTGTCAGTTTATAAAACTTCAGAGCTGGTCTTTCGTGTGCATCCGGGCTTTAATCAGCATAGTTTACAAGTCTGTGGTCTCTGATGTGTTTAGAACCCCATTCAGGATTGGTTAAGTGAAATTAAATTTTGAAATGTTTATCTTGATGCTGGCCTCAGAGATTCATGAATGCAGTCAACTTTCAGTCCTTTTATGATGCCATCACTGGAATCAGTACCTGCTTTGTTTCAGTTTACACATGCTTTGTTTAGACTGTAGCCGGATGCTGGAGAACAGGTGACACTAAAGTAAATTGGAAGTAAAGGATAACGATTGTCTTTGTCCTGACTTTGGTCAAGTCCGTGTCTTTGCTGCCATTTTGTATGGGTTACATGTTTCCTTTATAATAGGATTGACACTTAACAGTAAAAAATAAAAGTTTAAGAATCAAAGAATATGAGCCCAAACATATTTTATACAGTCTTTAATTCATGTGCTTGGTGCAGTGCATTCTAATTGTATTGTTTACTGCCTAAAAGATCATTCTTACCCCTCCAGATATTATTCTTTATGCCTTATTATTTAATACAAGTAAACAACAAGTTAACAAATAGGAAAGGGGGGTGGGGAGAGGGGGGGAGAATAAAATCAGCACTTGAAACTAAATATAAATGTAAAGACCTGTACCATATTTCACATTGATATGTCAGTATCAAAATGCCATATTCTTCATTAAATTAATACTTTTTAAAGTATTTGTGTGTGCTGTTCACTACGGTGTGATCGATCCCACTGTCCCGAATTCCATGTGTGCTGCAAAAAGAAATATTGTACTTCTGACATCATGGATACTGGTCGGTTGAACTGGATCAACTTGATTCTCAAATCAGATTACCTTGACATTCTGTATTTTTACCAGGGTGCATAATAACGCTTGATTGTTAAGTAAGAGTTTTCACAATTTGTATAACTTGGCTTGCTATTGTGATTGTTGCCGGACAAGTTCTTTTCTAATCCGCAAATAGATGTACTTAAAACATTGCATATGAAATGGGACTTAAAAGAAAGAGATGTTCACTTAGAATTGAGTATTTCTTTCTGTTTGCAGTTACATTCTTTTGGATTACCAGTGGGTCTGAGCAACACCAGGTCTTCCTGTTGGTTATAGCTCAATGAAAGTTGTGATGCTGCACACATTGATCTGACTATATTTATATAAAAAAGATGTAAAATCTGAACATTTTGTTTTGGTCAAAGTGCCACAAATAAATTTAGCATTAAACCTATATTTTTTTTAAAAACAAGAAAAAGTCCTGGAATTTTCTTTGCAGGCTGAGGAAACAAAACGCACAAATCGATGGTAAAGTATGTCTAAGCTAACGGTAAAATGTGTTATATATGTATTGTTACTTCAAGCCACCACCTCCCATTCTAGTAACTCTGTTTGTAGTGTCAACATCTTGGGAAATTTATATTTAAAAACCAGATTCAAATAAAATAATAGAACAAATGCTTAAAATTTGTCTATGTTTATATTACACATGGAGTGAAAAATGTACATAATGTTTCTGTCACTCTGGGTCCTAAGGACTACCATTCAGAACAGGATGGAACCAGTGCAGACTACTTGTTTTATCTGTTGCTTCGTTAATGTTTCCTTAGTGCTTGTGAATATGATCCAAAATTACACAGGGTGCATGGTTGATTTACGCCAATTTTTTGTTCCTTTTCCCAGCAAAGTTCTTGTTCTTAGTCATTCATGATGCTCTGGTGACCTACCTTGTTTGTTTTATTTCAATGCCAACAATAAAGGTCTGGGACTGATTGGCTTAGTGACAAGGAATGACGGGACAGCAGCAGTCTCATTAGACAAATAACATTAGGCTGTATAATTATATTGGGTTTTGAAGTAATTTCTCATCTTCTTTTGAAGTGGATCAATAAAACAGTGCTTGTAAAACTGCTACATTAGAGTGATGGATTCTAGGTTTGCAACCAACACTTCTCTTGTGGCATGTTACTTTTGCACATCAAAAGATGAATCATATCAGTGGATATATGTACCATCATAAAAACAAAATATAGCAGATGCTGGATTTCTGAAGAAGACAGAGCAGATGTTTCCTCTTGTGAGGCAATCCAGAATGACAGGGCATCGTTTTCGGCTAAGGGGTGGCAGATTTAAAACGGAGATGAGAAATTATTTCTCAAAGGTTGTGAATCTGTGGAATTCACTACCAGAGCGTGGTGGATGCTGGGGCATTGAGTAAATTTGAGGAGATGGACATTTTTAATGGGTTGAATGGTTAGGGAGAACGGGCAGGAAAGTAGAGTTGAGGCAGAGATGAGATCAGCTCTGATTGCATTGAATGGAAGAGCAGGCTGAATTGCCCACTCCTGCTCTATGTTATGTTATTAGCACAGTGGTTAGCACTGCTGTTTCACAGCGCCAGGGACCCAGGTTTGATTCCTGGTTTGGGTCACTGTGTGGAGTTCGCATGTTCTCCCTTTGCCTGCATGGGTTTCCTCCGGGTGCTCGGGTTTCCTCCCACAGTCTGAAATACGTGCTCGTTAGGTGCACTGACCCAAACAGGCACTGGATTGTGGTGACTAGGGGAATTTCACAGTAACTTCAGTGTTAATGTAAGCCTTACTTGTGACTAATAAGTACACTGTATGCAAGAGTCATGTGACTCTAACTCTGTTTCTCTCTGCAGCTATTGCCAAATCTGTTGAGTATTTTAAGTACTTCATTTTTATTACAAACAGATATAACTGTCTTCTATAAGGAATGTCAGGGGCACTTGAGGTCTAAAATGTGTTTTTTTTTATAGGATTTAGTTGAGCATATCCTCAAACTTGATCATTTGGTTCTCAAATTTAACTGTTCAAGAATTATAAGTTCATATTTGATGGTAAGTTGTGTGTACAATGAATTGAAAAGTAGAAGAATTAGGATAAACTTGTACTGAATCTTTGTTAGACCATACTTGGGAGTACTGTATACTGTTATGGTCATCATATTAAAGGATATAATGGCACTGGCATAAGATTCACAGATCTTTTAAAATTGTGAAAGGAAAACCTGCTTCTACCTACCCTGTATAAACCTTTGTGGGAAGGAGTAAAACTGCAGGCTATCAATATTAGATAGTCATCAAAAAAATTAAATGAGAGAATTCAGAAGGAACTTTACTTCCTTTAATTGAGAGACTAGTTGAGGTGAAAAGCAAAGATCCATGTAAGGAAAAAGTAGGTAATCACAAGGGAGCAGGGAACAGAAGGTTATTCTGACAGAGTTAGAGGAGAAAAGATTGGAGGAAGCTTGGGTGCAGCGTAATTCTTGGTATGGACTAATCCTACATATTATACACTATAATAATGCTATTCTCTACTACAAAAATATTTAGACCTTCATGTTTCTATTTCCACAAATTTTGAAAAGGCAGCCTCAGCAACCTGCTTCGAATGTAAAATGCACATACTTCAATTGGAGAGATGCAATACAATTACTTGGTAGGCATCCCCACAGACAAGATTTGAGTCTTTTTGTTGAACTTTGCTCTGACATTGTCTTCACTGATAGTTTCAGGTAGATCAAGTTGCAGCCTGTACTTCTCAGGGACATCAACAACTAGGTCATCCTGTTTTGGAGGCAAACATACTGACATCATCAAAATCTTCATTACTTTTTCACAGAACAATGCATAATTTTGTATAAATCAGATTCCATTAGTTTTTTAATGGATTAAAATGCATGGAAATATAGTAGGCAGTTTTCTCCTTGGAGACAAAAGTCAGTTGCTGTACCTTTTACTTGGATCTTGAGCTCTGTATGGCGTGGGAAAAGGCCATTTATTGCTTCAAGTCCATTGTTTTCACAGAGCATTCCCCATTGCAGACAGCACACAACACATTTGACTTATGCACATTAACCATCGGTGAAAAACATCAAAAGCTCTCTCTCTGTCTTAAAAATACATTTTAATTGGATTAGTCAGATCATTGGCTAATCCAATTAAAGGATAAACAGCAAAGTGCCACGGTTTGTAAATATTGAATGAGAAAAGTTGATCTAAGAGAACAACAGGGAAATAGGGATTTGGGGTCTTTCTAACAAGTTCCAAGTCTAAAAAATACCCCTCATTATCCTCAATATTTTGCTGCTTGTACTAAACTCTGAAGTGCTGAGTCAAATATAAACTTATTACAAACAAAAATTATTCTTCCTCTTAAGAACATAAGAAATAGGAGCAGGAGTAGGCCATCTAGCCCTTCGAGCCTGCCCCGCCATTCAATAAGATCATGGCTGATCTGTCGTGGCTCAGTTCCACTTTCCCGCCCTCTCCCCATAACCCTTAATCCCCTCTCTTATCAAGAACCCATCAATCCGCTTCTTAAAAATATTTAGCGAGGCAGCCTCCACCACTTCAACGGGCAGAGAATTCCAGAGATTCACCACCCTTTGAGTGAAGAAGTTCCTCCTCAACTCCGTTCTAAACCGCCTCCCCTTTATCTTGAGGCTGTGCCCCCTAGTCCTACTGTCTTTTTTGAGCGGGAAGAGTCTCTCCACCTCTATCCTATCCATCCCATTCATCATCTTATACGTCTCAATGAGATCTCCCCTCATTCTTCTAAACTCTAACGAGTACAAGCCTAGTTTATTCAGCCTCTCCTCATAGCTCAACCCCCTCAACTCCGGTATCAGCCTAGTAAACCTCCTCTGCACTCCCTCCAAGGCCAAAATATCCTTGCGCAGGTGCAGCGCCCAAAACTGCACACAGTACTCCAGCTGCGGCCTCACCAATGCCCTATACAGCTGCAGCAAGACCTCCCTACTTTTATATTCAATCCCCCTCACTATGAAGGCCAGCATCCCATTCGCCTTCCTGACCACCTGCTGCACCTGCAAGCTGGGTTTTTGCGACTCATGCACAAGGACCCCGAGGTCCCTCTGCACCGTTGCCTGCTGCAGTTTTTCGCCACATAAGTAATAGTCCTTCCTACCATTCTTCCTACCAAAGAGGACCACCTCACACTTGCCAACATTAAATTCCATTTGCCATTTCCTGGCCCATTCGCCCAGCCTATCTAGATCCTTCTGCAGACTCTCCACACCCTCCACACAATTTGCCTTTCCCCCAATCTTGGTGTCATCAGCAAATTTCGATACCCTACACTCGGTTCCCTCCTCCAGATCATCTATATAAATGGTAAATAGCTGAGGCCCCAGCACCGACCCCTGGGGCACCCCACTAGTCACCAACCACCAATCCGAATAGCACCCATTGACCCCCACTCTCTGCCTCCTATTTGACAACCAATCCTCTATCCACGCTAACACCCTACCCCCAACTCCATGTCCCCTGACCTTCTGCAATAACCTCTTGTGAGGTACCTTGTCAAACGCCTTCTGAAAATCCAGAAAGACCACATCCACCGGCTCTCCTCTATCCACTGCCCTAGACACATCCTCATAGAACTCCAGTAAATTTGTCAGACACGACTTCCCTTTAATGAAACCGTGTTGCGCCTGCCCTATCAAGCAATTCCCTTCAAGATGCCTCACAATTTCCTCCTTAATGACGGATTCTAACATTTTACCTACCACAGACGTTAAACTAACCGGCCTATAATTCCCTGCCTTTTGCCTGGCACCCTTCTTAAACAACGGCGTAACATTAGCCGTTTTCCAATCTTCCGGCACTTCCCCGGAATCCAGCGACGTCTGGAAAATAACCACCAAGGCATCCACTATAACCTCCGCCATTTCTTTCAGAACCCTCGGATGCATTCCATCCGGTCCTGGGGACTTGTCCACAATCAGCCCCTCCAGTCTGTCGAGCACCACCTCTCTAGTAACAGTAATGTCATTAAGACCCTCCAGTCCTACCACCTTTCCATCGCTAACACCCGGCAAATTATTCACGTCCTCCTCCGTGAAGACAGAAACAAAAAAGTTATTCAAGACCTTAGCCATATCCCCATCCCCTACCACTAGGTCCCCTTTCTCATCCTCTAAAGGACCAACGTTCACCCTAGCCAGCCTCTTCCTTTTTATATATTTATAAAAACTCTTGCTATCCTTTTTTATATTAAGTGCTAGCCCAGCTTCATAGCTTCTCCTACCCTCCTTTATCAACTTCTTTGTCAATCTTTGTTGACATTTAAACCTTTCCCAATCCTCTTCCCGCCCACTGCTCTTAGCTACTCTAAATTCCTCCGCTTTTAATTTAACACTTTCCTTCACCTCCTTCGTTATCCACGGCTTATTACCTCTCCTCCTACGGTCCTTTTTGACCATCGGAATTCCTCCGCTTTTAATTTAACACTTTCCTTCACCTCCTTCGTTATCCACGGCTTATTACCGCTCCTCCTACCGTCCTTTTTGACCATCGGAATAAATTTCCGCTGAGCACCAAGAAAGATCTCCTTAAAGATCCTCCACTGCTCCTCAGCAGACCTACCTTCCAACGCGCTCCCCCAGTCCACATTCGCCAATTGTTCTCTCATCCTACCATACTCCCCTCTATTCAAACAAAGGACGCGTGTCCGGGAACCCACTTTCTCCTCCTCCATCTGCAACAGAAACTCCACCATACAATGATCACTCTCTCCAAGAGGATCCTTCACCGCAAGGTCCCTAATTCTACGCGCCTCATTACATAGCACCAGATCCAAGATAGCTCGCTCCCTCGTCGGCTCCAACACACACTGTTCAAGGAAATTATACAGACAAGCTAAGTGCAGCTTATCTTTTGTGCTCATTGTGAGTAACACTAGTGCTAGGAGACTGAACATTTTTCATTCTGGTATCAGCATCAAGCAGAGTAAGAAACCACTTTGTATGTTGTATTCGGAATAAAGGTCTGTGCACTGTCCCAATCCCATGCTCGAGGTTAGCCCTGTGACGGATTTTTTATTTCCCACAACAGCCAATCAGTTCTGATTGAGATCATTAGTGGGTTATGTCTGCCTGTGCACATTGATTTAATATATCCAATTTATCTGCCAATCCAACCATTTTTCAGCCTAAAAAGGGCAACTAATATACAAGAACTTAGCAATTTCACCAAAAAGTTAAAAGATTAGGGGAAGTATCAAAGAACAAAATCAGCCCGGGAAACAGGCCCTTCGGCCCAACGAGCCCGCGCTGCCATCTCAACACCACCAGTCCCCCTCTCCCCCCACGACCCCTGTCTAATGTTTTATGGTAAAAAGTCTGACAACACCAGGTTTTAGTCCAACCGATTTATTTGATAGTAAACGCACAAGCTTTCGGGGTTAGTCCCTTCGTCAGGTGAAAGCTTGTGCGTTTACTATCAAATAAATCGGTTGGACTAAAACCTGGCGTTGTCAGACTTTTTACTGTGTTTACGCCAGTCCAACACCGGCATACCCACATAATGTTTTATGGCCATCCAGATTGAGGGAAACTGATTTAGGGACAATTTATTCCTGCCAATCAGCCTAACAGCACATCTTTGGGGTGTGGGAGGAAACCGGAGCACGGGGAGAATGCGCAAACTCCCACAGAGACCGGCCCAAATCCACGTGTCTGCACAGCAATCAGCGATAGTCACTGAGCTGTCGTCTTGTCCAGTGTCTTGTCCAGTTTAGGCACACACTAATGACATGAAGAACTGGGCCAATCCTGAACAACCAAGAGCAGCCCCAGTACGACCCACCGCGTGTATGCCCCTCGCTGGACACGAGGTGGACCGACTTAAAACCTGTGAATGAAAAGAGAAAAACATTATTATCATACCATACCCATTTACCTTACCAGGGACGCCCCAATGCTAATGACCCTTATTTAAAACAATCTCCTATATCCACCCATCTCCAACCCAGTCATGTACCTGAGTTACCCTTAAATGACTCTAGCGTGTTTGCCTCCACCACCTTACTTGGCAGAGCAATCCATACCCCCACTACCCTCTGTGTGAAAAACCTCCCTCTAATATCTGTGTTGTACCTCTCCCCCCTCACCTTAAGTCCATGGCCCCTTATCCTACGTGTCTCTATCATAGGAAGTAGCTTACCTCTGTTTATCTATACTCTTCATAATCTTATATACCTCTATTAGATCCCCCCTCAGTCGGCGTCTTTCAAGGGAAAAGAGCCCCAATTTCTTCAATCTTTCCTCATACCCCAGTCCTTCCATACCAGGCAACATCCTGGTAAACCTCCTCTGCACTCTCTCCAGAGTCTCCACATCCTTCCGGTAGTAAGGCGACCAGAACTGGACGCAGTACTCCAAATGCAGCCTAACCAACGTTCTGTACAACTGCAACATTAGACTCCAGCTCTTATATTCTATACCCCTTCCTATAAAGGCTAACATACCATAGACTTTCTTCACCACACTCTCCACTTGCACTGCCACCTTCAAAGACTTGTGCACTTGCACCCCCAGGTCTCACTGTGATTCTATACTCCTTACGGGCTTACCCTTTACCATATAACTCCCCTCTACATTATTCCGGCCAAAATGCATCACCTCACATTTATCCGGATTAAACTCCATTTGCCATGTATCTGCCCAATCAACCAGCCTATCAATATCCCGCTGTATTGCCAGACACTGCTCCTCACTGCCCGCCAATCCAGCCATCTTCCAAATCATTTATATACACTACAAAGAGAAGAGGTCCCAGTACTGAGCCCTGCGGCACCCCACTAGTGACAGACCTCCAGCTAGAAAAAGACCCCTCCACTACTACTCTCTGACTCCTCTTTGCAAGCCAGTTCTCTACCCATCTAGATACCTGACCACATATCCCATAAGCTTTAATCTTCTGTACCAACCTACCATGAGGGACTGAACTGAGACAGTCTAACCTCAGTTTAAATTAGGAACTTCCAACCAGATGAATTTAATTCCATCAGTTCAATCCGGATTTGAACCCAGGACTCAGAAGTGAACTTTAGGACCTAGTCCATAGCACGATAGAGGCTCATGGCTGCTTAGTCTACTTTTCCAGCCCTTTACTCTCAGCCAGGTGCTTTGGATTAGGTACCTGGAATAAACATGTTTCCTGCCAAACACTTAAATCATGTAAGTCCATTGAAATTTCTGTGCCACCACTCTTCGCAAGCAGGACAAAAACCCATCTATTCGTATAGTACCTTAACAAGTCACTGGAGTATTTAATGCACTGAATTACTTTCTTTTAAAGTGTTAACATAATTGATACATAGGCAGATGTGGTGGCCATTGTGAATGATCAGTTAATCTCTTTCTATCACAATGGAGAGAAATATTAGCGAGGCCACTAGGGAAACACTGCTTTCTCTTCCACATATTGTTTTACTCTCATCTATGAATGAGAAATTGAATTTTGTGAATTAAGAGTCCTAATATCAGTAACTTACAAGATACTGCTAAACTTGGACCTCAAATCATGCATCAGCTCTATATCCAGCACGTACCTTCGAAACACTGAGATTACATTCTGTGACAGAGGATACTCCGGGCAGCTCGACCTTAAGTTGAATTATTTTTGCCTTTTCGTTTTCACCTTTAATGAACGACAATTGGTATTTTGGAGTCTCTACTTTGTTTCCATTGTCAAATTCAGTACTTGAAATCTCCTCAATGAGTCCTGGCTTCTTCGGATGTCTGATGTCACTTGGCAACCGAATTGGGGGGTCATTTTCTTCTTTTTCCTTGTCTGCTGATTTGAGACTCGTTAACTGTTGAAGCAATGAAGCGTCATTTTCTCCTGCTGTCATTTTCTTGGCAGTTTGTGCAGGGCCAGCATTTCCAGTCAGTCGTCGCTTCATCTGTTTTTTACTTCCCTTTAGTTTGTATTTCAGCAGGGTGTAAGAGTGTGACAGGCGTAAGGAGTGCTGCTCTTCAATATATTTCATAGCTAGACAGACCAATTGATCTCTTTCCACTGGGTCTTCATTTCCTTTCTTAAGGACCTCTGGGTTATACGCAACATCAGTGACTGAATAAGTCTCTGCAGAAAAAAAAGGTTTAAATCACTAAATAAATAGTCAATGATATTTTTTCTCCTCTTCATACCAAGATTGAGAAATGCAATTCTTGTGACAAGGTCTGAGCAAATCATCCCCAGGCTCTAGGCACGTGGCTGGCATAGTGGCACAGTAGTTAGCACTGCTACCTCACAGCACCAGGGACCCAGATTCAATTTCCGGTTTGGATTACTGTCTGTGTGGAGTCTGCACGTTCTCCCTGTGTCTGCGTGGGTTTCCTCCAGGTACTCCCGTTTCCTCCCACAGTCCGAAAGACTTGCTGGTTAGGTGCACTGACCCAAACAGGGGAATTTCACAGTAACTTCATTGCAGTGTTAACATAAGCCTTACTTGTGACTAATAAACTTTAAAAAAAAAAGGCATGTACGAATCCTTGGCGGTTGAGAGTGCTGCTTTATAAGTAGCAGCTAAGAAGTGAACCAGCATAAGAGGAAAAGATGACACCATTGCACCTTATTGTACCTCCTGGAAATGTTCAAACACAATGTATTACTTGGAATGCGCTGACTGGGAGGTAGGTGAACATAGCAATTATTTTCCTAGCCACAAGATTCCACAAACAGCAACTCTGATATTGGGGGCTCGAGGGATCGATACTGGGCAGGGTGAATTACTTTCATTGAGTAACATAGGGTTTGTAACATACACCTGTAGTGGCAGAACAAACAACAGGGCGCCAGTTTAACATTGCGTCAAAGGACAGCCCGTCTGACAAAACTCACATCTTCAGTATTTCACAGGATTTATCCAGCTAAGTATTGTGTTTGAGTCCTGGTGCTGGATATTTTGGGGGACTACAGTCCAAGCCCCATTTCTCTGGTTAATAACTGCTAGATATGCTAATAACTTACAAGAGGAAATGGGGTGCTATACTATGGGTTCTGAATGTGACTTGAAAAAATGTCCGATAATTGCTCCAGCAATTTATTATTCTTCCCTTTTCCAAGGATCCCTGACCCTGATGCAAACCAGAAGGCTGAGTGTCTCTTCATCGTCCGTGGTATTGGTACATCAGGTAATGATGTTTAAAAAAAACTGGAACAGATATTCCTGCTGGTGGAAGATGAAGAACGAAACCAGCTTGTTAAGATCCTTTTTAAAAAGGCAGCAATTGTGGTAACACCGAGCCTGTTGAATTCTGCTGGGAATTTGGGTTCAACTTACAAAATAATGTTCCTGGTGGCTGAGAACTCATCTGCAATCTTCCTTTAAAGCTCAAAAGTTCACTTTTCCAATGACTCAATGGACCAATTATTCCTGTCCTGTGTAGACTTTGCTTAAACTCGAGCAGGGAGGTACTGGGAATTCTAAGGTTCAGTCCAGTATCTATTGGTTAACAGACGTTCCCTATCCTGGTGTCTATCAAAATGATCTTATCTGGAAAGAACACCTCTGAATGGCAGGTGAGAACATGATTAGCTGCTGCTGAGAAACCCTGATCTCAGTGAAATGGATCTCAAACAATAAGATAGAGCATAGGAAAGATAGAGAATCTGGTGAACTGATGCGACAACAATAATCTCTCCCTCAATGTCAACAAAAGAGATAATTATTGACTTCAGGAACCATAGTGAAGGGCATGCCCCTGGCCGTATCAATGGGGACAAAGTAGAAATTGTCAAGAGCTTCAGGTTTTTACGTGTCCAGACCACCGAAAACCTGTCCTGGTCCCTCCACCCGGACGCTATATTTAAGAAAGCCTATGAATGCCTCTACTTTCTCAGGAGACTAAGGAAATTTAGTACGTCCAACACAGCTCACCAACTTCTACAGATGCATCATAGAAAGCATTCTTTCTGGTTACTTCACAGTTAGGTATGGCTCCTGCTCAGTCCAAGATCACAAGAAACTACAAAGGGCTGTGAATATAGCCCATCCATCACACAAACCAACCTCCCATCCACTGACACTGTCTACACTTCCTACTGCATTGGAAAAGCAGCCAGCATAATCAAGGATCCCCAGACATACTCTCTTCCAGCTTCTTCCATTGGGAAAAAGATACAAAAGTCTGAGATCACGTAACGACCAACTCAAGAACAGCTTCTTTCCTGCTGCCATCAGACTTTTGAATGAGCTTACCTCGTATTAAATTGATCTTTCTCTGCACCCTAGTTATGACTCACTACATTCTGCACTTTCTCCTTTCCTTCCCTATGAACCGTAGGCTTTGTCTGTACAGCGCAAGAAACAACATTTTTCACTGTATACTAATATTTGTGACAAATCAAATCATTGAGACGTAAAAATGCCACATATTAATGTTCATAAAAGGAATCTGTCTCAACCACCTACCTGTGCCCTCTACATTTTCCTCCAACTTCCCTCCAGCAAGAGGGACAGGATCAGAGTCAGACTTTGGAGAAGAGACCATATTCCAGGTGCAAAGGTTTATGTACAGCAACTTCTCACTGAGTTCCTAGGAGAGAAACATTGAGTGATTGCTCATTGACAATTTGTGAACTTGCAAAGGAAAGGCCTTTTGCAGAGATAGTACAAATTTGCAAAAAACTGAGTACAATTTGTTTTTTAAAATTAAGTTTCAAAGTCTTTGTATTGTACAAATCTTTTAGAAAAACATTTTGGTATAAGTTATTTATCTGATTTCAAGAAGAAATTAGATATAGCTCTTGGAGCTAAAGGGACCAAGATACATTTGGAGGGGGGGGGGGGGGGGGGGCGGAGGGATCAGGATATTGAACTTGATGATCAACCATGATCAAAATGAATGGTGGGGCAGGTTTGAAGGGCCAAATGGCCACTCCTGCTTCTAGTTTCTAGGCTTCAATGAATGAATCAAACATCCTAAGTTTTCGACTCTTATTTGTCTTGTTCTACCTCCAAACCCAAGCTGGATTTTGCAGACAGGACAAAAGTTTACTGGTATTATTTGAAAGGAACAGAAAATGTACCTGTGTCTTGACCAAATTTCATCTCTCAAACCACACCATTAATAAACAGCTTTGCCAGCCATTCGTGCATGCGTGTGTGAAGTTTTGTGGTATACAAATCTGCTGTTGTGTTTGTCAACAATGACCCCACTTTGGTTGAAAAATACTTTTGGACATCCTGAGGGTGGGAAAGGATGCTATATAAACATAACTTTTTTATCTTAAAGCAATGGTGTATAAATTGCAATATTTTGAAATCTGTGATATTCTATTAATATTGATAAGTCACATTCTGGGTACATACGTATTCTGTTATTTTGCAGGTGGCAAAATCTTAGCAAATAAATTTGTCAGACTATATTTCATTGAAACATACAAGATAGGAGCAGGAGGAGGCCATTTGGCCCATTGAGCCTGCTCTGCCATTCATTAAGATCATGGCTGATCATTCAACTCAATAGCCAAATCCTGCTTTTTCCCCATAACCTTTGATCCCAGTCGCCCCAAGTTCTATATCCAGCCACCTCTTGAATACATTTAATGTTTTGGCATCAACTACTTCCTGTGGTAATGAATTCCTTACCCCATTTATTTAATTGAAAAAAAAATTGTATTATAAATCTATACATTTAAGAAGATAAATAAGAGTTAATGAATCCCTTGCAATAATAAGCATCAGGCACTCAGGCTAACAGATACCGTACCAATATTCTTGTCTGAACGCAGGTATGAGGCTCTGGTGGACTGAATTGCTTCATTCCTTCTTCTAGGTGATGCCGGATGAATCTCTGATATGCTTCGGGGCTGTTTTCAGACATATCATCCAGCAGACTCCACAGCTGGTTTACCTGCTGCAACATGTCCTTTTCGCAATGTTTCGCTGCCATTGATGCCTTGAACTCTGACAGTTAAAGTCTTTAACAGAGCTGTGGACAGCAGGGCTGCTCTGTAACCTATTAGAAAAGGATGTGTTTCCATTAGAAAGCAAGCTTAGGTGAATTTACAGCATAAATAAAAACAGGTCAAAGATATGAAAGGCTCACTGAAGCTTTTTCCACAAGTACTCCAAGACACTCAGCCTAGCATCCATCCTGAATTTCTCTTAATATTTTTGACTTCACTATTCCAGCACCAGATTATTACAAATGGTTTCCTAGTGGACTGACTCACATTTGTTGTTAACTGAACAACACTTTATATAACTTAAGTGTTGTCTCACTTTAAATTTTTAGACATTCTAAATGGCTTTTTGTACCACTGTGCAGATCCTTAGGGGACCAGAAGGGTAAATATGTGGGGTTATGGGGAAAGGATCTGGGTGGGATTGTTGTCAAAGCAGCCTCGATGGGATAAATGGCCTCCTGCACTGTAGGGATTCTATGAACAGAAAGGTCGAAGTTATTTTAGGATGTGGTTGGAGAGGGTGATTCATCAGGATGCTGCCTGGAATGGAACATTCAATTATGAAGAGAGATTAGGTGGGCTTGGATTGTTCTCATTGGAGCAGAGAATTGATTTATTATTGGCAAATGTATTGGGATACAATGAAAAACGTTTCTTGCAATCTGTTACAGACAAAACATACTATTCATAGAATAAATGGGGAGAAGGAAAGGATAGCTTGCAAAATATAGTATTGCAGCTACTGATAGGGTAAAGAGAAAGATCAGCTTAATGGGTGATAGGACACAGGAAGGTCGAGGTGTGGCCTGATCGTACAATCCCTACATTGCAGAAGGAGGCTTTTCATCCTGTCAAGCCTACACTGATAACAATCCCGCCCAGGCCCTACTCTCGTGTTCCCAGGGATTTACCCTGAAAATCCTCTTGACATTAAGGGGCAATTTAGCATAACAAATCCAGCTAACCAGCACATCTTCGGAGTGTGGAAAGAAACCGCAGCACCCAGGGGACACCCACACAGACATGGGGAGAACATGCACACAGTCACCTGAATTCCTGGCACAATGAGACAGTACTGCTAAGCACTGTACCATCCCTAATCTAATTCTAATCCTCCAAGGGCGGCACAGTGGTTAGCACTGCTGTCTGTCAGTGCCAGGGATCCGGGTTCAATTCTCAGCTTGAGTCATCATCTCATGGAGTCTGCATCTTCTCCCCGAGTCTGTGTGCGTTTCCTCCTACAGTCCGAAAGACATGTTGGTTAGGCTATGCTAAATTCTTCCTCAGTGTACCTGAACAGGTGCCGGAGTGTGCTGACAGGAGAATTTAGACAGTAACTTAATTGCAGTGTTAATGCAAGTCTATTTGTTACACAAATAAATAAACTTTAAACAAATATAAAGTCACCCTGTCAACCACTCCTTGTGGCAATGGGTTCTCCATTTTTCCCACTCTTTGGGTGCAACTTAATATGGCCAATCAACTTAACCTGCACATCTTTAGAGTGTGGGACAAAACTGGAGCACCTGGAGGAAACCCACAAAGACACAGGGAGAACATGCAAACTCCACACAGACAGTGGCCAGAATACAACCTGGAGCTGTAAAGCAGCAATGCTAACCGCTGTGTCACCGTGCCACCTCTAATCTAATTCTAATCTTCCAAGGGTGGTACAGTGTACCCGAACAGGCGCAGAAGTGTGGTGACTAGGAGATTTTCGCACTAACTTCATTGCAGTGTTAATGTATATTAAGAAGTCTCACGACACCAGGCTAAAGTCCAGCAGGTTTATCTGGAATCACAAGCTTTCACAGTGCTGCTCCTTCATCAGCCAAGTCGCTCGATGAAGGAGCAGTGCTCCGAAAGCTTGTGATTCCAAATAAACCTGTTGGACTTTAACCTGGTGTTGTGAGACTTCTTACTGTGCCCCACCCCAGTCCAACGCCAGCATCTCCATGTCAGCAATGTAAGCCTACTTGTGACACTAATAAATACATTTTAATCACATATATAAAGTGACCCTTCCAACCGCTCTTTGTGGCAGTGAGGTTCTCTTCATTCTTACCACTCTTTAGGTGCAGGAGGTTTCTCTGGAATTTTCCACTGGATTTATTGGTGGCGGGGAGGGGGAAGATATTAATTAATTCAATCAGCCTTTCAAAGGGGATGGTGCACACCCAGCAAGGACAAGTCCCTTTGGGTCACAGACTGGAATTCATGAGCAACACCAGGGGAGAGCAGCAAGCGTGCTGATTGGCTCAGCCGCCCTGTGCTCTCTGATTGGCTCACCCACCCCGCACTCTCTGATTGGCTCAGTCGCAGCCAATTGGAACAATCATAACTGGCTGTTCTCCAATCAGAAAAGGCGCCAGCGACGCCGCGTCTCCCGATTGGACGGGATGCGGACCAATTGAAACCGTCCCCCTCCCCCCTCCCGCCGCCACCATCCCCCCCAGCTTGCCGTCAGTTAAAACGACGAAAATGGTTTAAAATAAAACCCGCGCGGAGAATAGCGGCCGTGCTGGAAAATCTGATGACAGATTAATAATCGGAAAGAGACTGAACCCCCCCCCCGAGGTGGGGAATGTGACTCCGGGTGTGGAGGAGCCGGCCGTTGTTCAGCGCCCCGCTTGCCCCGGTTACCCCGGCAACCCGCAGCCCACCTTCCACCCGGAATGTGTCACCTCAAACACCGTCCCCCCGTGTGAGATACAACAAACTCCAGGCAAATTAATCCAGCAAATTTCATCAAATCCAGGCTATTAATCTCAGAAATTATATTAAATTTGATCAATTCCAGGGAATTAATCCAGCAAATTAAGTTAAATCTAATCATACCCAGGTAATGAATTTAGCTAATACATTCAATTTAAGCAAGTCTATGTATTTAATTAATCCAGGAAATCAAATCAAATCCAGACAGTTAAATCGAATCCTATCTAATCCAGCTAATTATCAAACGTCGAACAGAGAAAGAGAAATGCGTAGAACAGTAACACGTTTTTTGAGCCAATAGTATAACTTTTAACCTTTTTACGTAAATTTTTACGTAAACACATAAAAAAGACGCATTTTTTGAAAACGTAGCAGGAATATGAAGTTTATTTTATTCGGACTGATGCTGATGTTTGATTACTTTTGGACGGGATGGGCTGGGATGATGTTTGTGATGCTGGGTTTTTGGTTCCGGGTGGTGGGGACCCGGAATGTTGTGAGTGTGACGCCGATTTCCGGTCCGTTGGGACGGACGATGCGAGCGGCCTGAGGGCGGCGGATCCGGGGCTCCGCGGGGGCCAGGCTGGCCTGCCCGCCCAGGGGGCACAGACACACAGAGAGTGGTAGGTGAGAAAATAAAACCACCCATCCTTTGGAGGGTGAAAGCGGCTGCCGCTGCTTCCCATCCCTCCCAGTGGAACTTTAGCACCAGGCAGCGATTCGCCCTGAAACAGCGACGTGGCGACGGACGTGGACCGGGACCATTCGGCCCTTCTTGGAGCTGCTCCACCATCCTTAGGGTGGCACAGTGGTTAGCACTGCTGCCTCACAGTGCTGAGGACCCGGGTTCAATTCCAGCCTCGGGTCACTGTCTGTGTGGAGTTTGCACGTTCTCCCAATGTCTGTGTGGGTTTCCTCCCACAGTCTGAAAGATGTGCAGATTAGGTGGATTGATGCTTAATTGACCCTAGTGTTAGGGGATTAATTGGGTAAATATGTGGGGTTACAGAAATAGAGCCTGGGGGCATTATGGTTGTTGGGCCCAATAGCCTCCTTCTGCACTGCAACGATTCTACTAAATCTGGCAAATGTGATCAGTCAGAGCACGGTGGCAGAGTGGTTAGCACTGCTGCCTCACTGCGCCAGGGACCCAGGTTCAGTTCCCAGCTCAAGTCACTGTCTGTGTGGAGTTTGCACGTTCTTCCCATATTTGCGTGGGTTTCCTCCGGGGGCTCCCGTTTCCTTCCACAGCCTAAAGATGTGCTGGTTGGGTGTGTTGACCGTGCCAAATACTCCCTCTGTGTACCTGAACAGGAGCCAGCGTGTGGCAACTAGGGGATTTTCACAGTAACTTCATTGCAGTGTTATTGTAAGCCTTACTTGTCAAAATACTAAACTTAAATTTCTGCTCCTATGTCTTGTGGGTTGTCCAGGTAGCAAAGTGGAGTCAAAGCCACGCTCAGCTCAGCCGTGATTTTTTTTTTCAAAGTTTGTGACCAGGTCAGTTTTTGCAATGATTCAGCCTCCACTGTGCACATGGCTTGCTAACTGATTAAATTGAGATTTCATCATTCTGGGATGGCACAGTGGTTAGCATTGCTGCCTCACAGCTCCATTGTCAGTGCAGAGTTTGCATGTTCTCCCTGTGTCTGCATGGGTTTCCCCCAGCTGCTCAAGTTTCCTCCCATGGTCCAAAGATGTGCGGATTAGGTTGATTGGCCATGTTAAATTGCCCCTTAGTGTCGGGGGATGTGTAGGTTAGAGAGATTAGTGGGGTGAATGTGTAGGGTTACGGGGATAAGGCCTGAAGTGGGATTGTGATCAGTGCAGACTTGGGCCAAATGTCTCCTCCTGCACTGTAGAGTTTCTATGATTCTGTGAGAAAGATTGTTTAGATCCAAAATATGAGATCTGTCTATCCCCACTGATATTGCGAGACCTGTTGGGTTTATCTAGCATTTGCTGTTTCTATTTCATCAGATGACTTGTCGCTGCACCCCAGTTATTAGCTGGCCAACACATCCCTCCTTTTGACGGAGGCCCTGTCTTCCTACATCAGTTGGCAAGCCAAAACTCTCAATTGGATGCCCAGCAGTCTCTTTGTGTTAACCCATTTTCAACATTTTGATAACTGATGAAGAGAAATGCTCAAAGAAAATGACAAAAACGTGATATCTTACTGCCCCGATGATTTTTCTCCAGCACTGCGCACAGCAGCATCCTGGAGATGTACCTTCAGTTCCTGGAGGGTTGACAACCCCATCTGTGGAACAGAATCTTGCAGACAACCACTCTGAGTGGAAATTCCTCCTCATTGGCATCTTGGGCAGAAGACCCATTATCTTCAAATGAGCTTTCAGGTTCTAGATTGCCCACAAAAGATATAAATGCTCCCAGCATCAATCCTTAGATTTTTTTAAATATTTCATGTATGTTTTTGCTAATGCACTGCTTGAATGTGAAATAGAGACAAATTCAGTTGAGGCTTTCAAAGCAGATTAGGACAATTATCCTAAGAGCAGAACATTTGCAGAACTCTGGAGAGAAGGTGGGGGTGATGTGGACTAGGTTTTTTGCAGAGAGCCAGTGCAGGCATGGCTGGCAAAAATCTGATGTAACCATTCTATGATTCATGCCATATCTCTCAATTTCCCCCTAGTTCAGAAATCTGTCGGTGAACTAGCAGATCACCCACACTAGGGCAGTGGCTGGAATTGTAGCAAAATTCTTGGTCTTGTTGTGCTAACACACAATATTCTGAGTCTGCTAAGGTAAGAAAACATTAACTCTATTGGGCAGCATTCTACAGTGGCTTCACCTTGCCATGAGGTTCGGCAAGTGAGCAAGACTGAGACATTGCATTATTCCCTGTGATTGCATCTTACACAGTTAGAATTAATCCTTAATACTACCATCCCCCTCCCACAACCCGAATGACTGCTTGACAGTTTTGTAGTCAAAAAAGTTCCCTGCTACTTTGAAGGAGACTGAGGATTTGAGTCTTGCATGCGATTTCTCAGACTTTAGACGGGGAGGGTGAGTTGACAGATAATTCCTTTTCAAATTGACTTTATCAGCTGGATTGCTTAATGAATACAGGTCTGTTTGGTTGGGTGGATAATTGCTTTGGATGTTGCTTCTGTATGCAACATGTGCTTGTCTGTTCTATTTCACTGTACCATTATCTATTTGAATGAACCACAACTGTGGATATATTTGTTCAACCACTTGCCCATAGCGAGCTTGGTCTCTGATCCAAACTAGCTGTCCTGATCGAAGGTCTGTGCTTTGAGGACATATTTCAGAGTTTCACGTCAGGAATGATACTCATTCTTTTTCTCCTGCTCCTTGGCTAAATCATCAGCTTATACACATGACATATGTGTGGGTGGGCGAGGAGTTCTCAGCCAAGAAATAGTTTACTGCAGTCAAAGACTTCTGAGTTTAAAGAGGTTCATCCCAAGAAGTTCCTGTGGTCTTAATGGAAAAGAAGATGGTATCACAAGTTATGAGGAGTTGGTTTGCTCAGTTGGCTGGACTAATGTATGCAGTAGCAATGCCAACAGCATGGGTTCAGTTCCCATACCGGCTGAGATTATTCATAATGGCGCTACCTTCTTAACTTTGTCCCTTGCCTAAGGTGTGGTAATCCTTAGGTTAATTCTCCACCTACGGTCACTGGGGCTATGGTGACTTTCCCTTTTTTAATAATAGTTAAATTGCTCTGGGTGAGGATTTTTTTTAACTGAACATTTTGAATCCTTTCTTGGCCTGACTGGAAGGGGGAAGAATTTTATGTTGAGCACTCCCAGCTGAGCCCAGCAAAAAGGCTTACATGTTTGTGGATTGCATAAACAATTAAAACCAACATTGAGGCTGTGTAAATTCCATGTTTCCGTTTCTATTAAAATGTCAGGTAAATATTTCGTAAATTTTCAGTGGCACTGGGGCATGCGTTTTTCTCGGTTTTGTCCTGTGCAGACTTTGATTATTTCTGAATTCATGACGCTCGGCCATTTTGTTAGGTGTGCGATCCTAGTCGGTGGTGATCAGCAGACGGATGTTTGACTGCGAAGTAGCACAGCCAAGACTGATCTTGTTTTCAACCTGCAGACAATTGCAACAGTGGCTAGAGCAGGATTCTTCAATACCGATTTAGCTTGTGGGCAAAAAAAAGCTCAAAAGTGAGGAAATATGAATATTGCAGAAAATTAATTGTAGTGTCTCTATTGCCACTTGGCCTGAGACAAGTTAACAGATCGTAAACCAACTACTAAATTGAGGATTTCCTGGCCTATGAGGCTCAGCCACTGTGTCTTAGAGGTAAGACACTCGGGGAAGCCTCTTTATTTGAAAGATTAATTTAAAGGCTGCAATTCAGAACGTGGATGTTCATATTGACGTTATTGTGTAATATGCCAGATGGTTTAATTGGATTCTCTTCAAAACATTTTGCCCTCACTTTGATATTGCATGCTGTCAACAAAACTTGCATTTATATAGTGTTTTAATTGGGCAAGTTTTTCTTCCTTTTGTTTAGAAGAACAACCACGATGGCTAGAATTCCCATGGGCAAAGTTCTTCTGCGAAATGTCATACGCCACACAGATGCACACAACAAGGTAAATTTGTTCCATTTATGTTTGTAAATTCAAAGCTGCAATTAAGCTTGTTTCCAGGTAACAGTCCTTACACTGAAGGCATTTCCAGGCTGAGTTGAATAATTGAAATTGTACTGTGCTGACAGCTTAAGTTTAAGTTTATTTATTAGCGTCACAAGTAGGCTTATGTTAACACTGCAATGAAGTAACTGTGAAAATCCCCTCATCGCTACGCTCTGGCGCCTGTTCAGGTACATGGAAGGAGAATTGAGCAAGGTCAATGCACCCAACCAGCACATCTTTTGGACTGTGGGAGGAAACCCACGCAGAAAACGGGGAGAGTGTGCAGACTCCACACAGATAGTGGCCCAATCCAGGAATCAAACCTGAGCCCCTGGCGTTGTGAGGCAGCAGCTGACCACTGTGGCACCATGCTGTCCTAAGACAGAGAAAGGAAAAATGAAAAGCAAAGTGTGTACTGTGATATTTCACAAATCATATTCAGTTTTATAAGGTACCAAGAAAGTAGATAACTAAATGTGCTGAGTTTCAAGAAGAAATTAGATATAATTCTTGGGGCTTAAGGGATATGGGGGAAGGGGGATCAGGATATTGAAATTGATCAGCCATGACCAAAATGAATGGCGGTGCAGACTCGAAGGGCTGAATGGCCTACTCTATGTTTCTAATAATTGAAATCAATTTTGTAATGGATGTTCATGTTGACGTTATTGTGTAATATTGCCAGATGTTTTAATTGGATTCCCTTCAGAACCTTTTGCCCTCACTTTGATATTGCATGCTGTCAACAAAACTTGCATTTATATAGTGCTTTAATGGGGCACATTTTCTCATGGCACAAGAGCGTTATAAAGCCAATCTTAACCCTGAACAAAATAAGGTGATATCTGGACGTGTGATCAAAAAAGAGGTTCTAAGAAAGATCTGAAAGGATGACTGGTGAAGAGGGTTAGGGAGGGAATTTTAGAGGCTGGGGAGATTAGGCAGCGTGGGAGGGGTGATCACTGGTGTCGGAAAGTTTAAAAATAGTGATGTGAAACAGGTCTGACTTGGAAGAGCACTGATATCTGAGGATTGGCGAGCTGGAGGAGGTTGCAGAGGTAGGGGTGGAACCTTGGAGGGATTTGAAACAAAATGAGAATTTTAAAGGCAAGGTATTGCCCAACAAGAAGTCAGTGTAAAGTAGTGTGCACAGGGGCAATGGTGAATGGGACTTTGGTGCAAATTAAGTTACGTGCATACAGAATTTTGGATGACATTTGCAGAGTGTAGAAGATATGTTAGGCTAGCCAGCACTGTTAGAATAACCGAATGGAAGTGAATATTGTCATAACATTAAAATGAATAGAACCATAGAATCCCTACTGTGCAGAAGGAAGCCATTTGGCCCTTGAGTCAGCACTGACAACAATACCACTCAGGCTGTATCACCATAACCCCATATATTTACCCTGCTAATCCCCTGACACTCGGGCCAATTTAGCATGGCCAATCAACCAGCCCATTTTTGGACTGTGGGTGGAAACCAGAGTGCCGGGAGGAAACCCACGTAGACATAGGGAGAATGGGCAAACTCTGCACAGACAGTGACTCGAGGCCGGAATCAAATCCAAGTCCCTGGTGCTGTCAGGCAGCAGTGCTAACCACTGTACAACCGTGCTGCTTCACAGGTTCAAGTTGAGGGTTAAAATGCATTTATGTAATGGAGCAGTCAGTGAGTAATAAAACAATTAAGTGTTTTCATTGGAGTTAGCGAATGCATTGCCGACGTTGCGGTTATCGAGAAATAAAAGTTTTGACAATTTATTAACAATGGTTTGAAATTTTGACAATTTATTAACAATGATTTGAAATTTTGACATGCATTAAGGAGTGCTAGAATATAAACAGGATATCCTGGAAATACCATTCTGATGAAAGGTCATCACTTTGAAACATGAACTTTGTTTCTGTCTTGACCTGCTTTGTATTTCCATCATCTGCAGTATTCTGTTATTGGAACAGGCAAATTCACTTGTATCTTAAAACTGATTAATTTCAGTGAGAGAAGTTGCACCCAAAGATTGGTCTAGATTATTAAATGATGGTGATTTTTTTTTTCCCTCACTGAGCGGCCAACGTTTTGCAACCACCACGCAGTTCGTTCCTTCCCGCATCCTCCCCCACTTGCATCCTAAGGCAATGTGACTCATTTTTGTCCCACTTGTAAAAGGTTTAGTAACTCTGTACGCAATTAAAATGTGAGAATTTCAGCCCTGCAGCTTGCATTCAGCTACCTGACTCATTTTGGTAAACTGGGCAGTACTCCAGATTTTTAATCTTTCCTTCTGATTTTTTTTATAGATTCAAGAAGAGTCAGAGATGTGGAAAATTAGAGAAAAAGAGAAACAAACTAACAAGATGAGATTTTTCCAGCAGAGGAGAAAATCTGCCAATTTGCCAGGGTAAGCATCTAGTGCTTCTCTTCTGAGAAACTTCTCTCTGGAATAGGATTATGATCTTTTCCTCCTCCTTATGGTATGGTGGCACAGTGGTTAGCACAGCTGCTTTACAGCGCCAGGGAACCGGGTTCAATTCCAGCCTCGGGCAACTGTCTGTGTGGAGTTGCACGCTTTCCCCATTTCTGTGCCGTTTTTGTCCAAGTGCTCTGGTTTCCTCCCACTCCAAAGATGTCCAGGTTAGGTGGATTGGCCATGCTAAGTTGCCCCTTAGTATCAGGGAGATTAGCTAGCGTAAATGCATGGGGTTATGAGTATAGGGCCCGGATGGGATTGTGGTCCATGCAGACTCGATGAGTCGAATGACCTCCTTCTGCACTGTAGGGATTCTATGATTCTGTGATTTTTGTAGCTGAATTTGGAGCTGCTCACTTGTGACCATAGCTGAAGGCACAAGTTCTGAAAATTTACCTTACCTTGTATGCTTTTGTATGATTTTTAATTGCGCAATGCACTTATTTAGGTTTAATAATTTGCGGCTGCACAGTGGTTAGCACTGCTACCTCGCAGCACTAGGAGCCTGGGTTTGATTCCCTGCTTGGGTCACTGTCTATGAGGGGTGGAGTTTGTACATTCTCCCCGTGTCTGTGTGGCTTTCCTCCCACAGCCCAAAGATGTGCAGGTTGGGTGGATTGCTAAATTGCTCCTTAGTGTCAGGGGGTCTGGCTAGAATAAATGTATGGGATGGGGTGTGTGTGAGATTGTGGTCAGTGCTGACTCAATGGGTCGAATAGCCTCCTTCTGCATTGAATGATTATATATTCTTACTAAAAGTGATCCTGATCTGTACCAGCAATAGAATGCGATGTGATGGGTACGATGAGGAGGAGGAGGAGAGAAAGGCAGTTGCAGCGGCTCGTAAACCTTTGGCCACTCCACAGGAGGAACGTGAAACAAGATACTGGACAAAGAAGCTGTACGAGTTTGAAGCAAGTGATCCAAACAGGTGTGCTCCTTGAAATCCTTTAACTAACAGGTAGTGTTGTGCTCTGAAAGTGAAGTTATGGAGTAGGAACTAGTTGTTTCTGTGTCATGTCACAGCAACAGAGGTAATGTGTCTTTTTAGAAAAACCAAATACAGTCTAATCAGTTCAAATTCATTTTTGTTATATATATTGGACAATTGAAATTAGTTGACTTTGAATTAAGTGGACTAGACTGTATTCTGGTGAAAATATTGGATGTTGAGTGACGAATGTCATTCTGAGCCTTTTTCAAAGTAAGATTTGGAATATTTTTTATTTAGGTAAGCCCAGTTATTGGTCAGAATTTAAGCAATATCTGTTACATTAAAAATCTCTTCTCAAACCATTACTGAAGATCTACTGGGGCCTTATGATTCTGCCAGTTCCATGAGGTAATTCAGTCCAACGATGTGTGCTTTAGGTTGATGCACCATGTTAAATTGCCCTTGGTGTCAGAGGGATTAGCATGGTAAATATATGGGGTTATGAGGATAGGACCTGGATGGGATTGTCGTTAATGCGGGCTTGATGAGCCAAATGGTGACCTCCTGCACTGCCGACTCTATGATATTTATCATATTGTCCAAAGACGCCCTTTGTGGAGGAAAGTGTTTCCACTTGGAATTTTCTTTCAAGATTTTGTGGCGACACAGTGGTTAGTACTGCTGCCTCACAGTGCCAGGGACCTGGGTTCAATTCCCAGCTTTGGGTCACTATCTGTTCTCCCCATGTTTGCGTGGGTTTCCTCCGGGTGCTCGAGTTTCCTCCCACAGTCCAAAAGAGGTGCTGGTTAGGTGCATTGGCCATTGCTAAATTTCCCTCAGTGTACCCGAACAGGTGCCAGAGTGTGGTGACTAGGGCATTTTTACAGTAACTTAATTGCACTGTTAATGTAAGCCTACTTGTGACACTAATAAATAAACTTCAAAAAACTGATAGTGTTCAAGCATCTGAGCATCACGTTGCTCATTGGAAGTCTTTTTGTTTGGCTTTCTTTTTGCTTTAACAGAAAATATTAATAGTGTTGTTTTCTTTATGTTAAATTGTGCTGTAATTATCCTCTCCCTTATGTTTTTTATTCAGATGGGGTCACAGTGGCTACAAAGAACTTTATCCAGAGGAATTTGAATCTGAGAGGTAAGTTTAGAGGCAGCTTAGCCTGGTTGGACATGTGGTGATTTACTGAACACTAATAACATGAAAAGAATATGTTACGGAGAGAAAGGAAGACTTGTATTTATGTAGCAGCTTTCCCAATCCAAGGAAGCCTTAGAGTGCTTCACAGCCAATGAAATATTTTTGAAGTGTGGTTTTTGTTGTATTGATGGAAATGTGCGGCCAATTTCGTAGAATCATAGAAACCCTACAGTGCAGAAAGAGACCATTTGGCCCATCAAGTCTGCACCGACCACAATCCCACCCAAGCCCTACACCTATATCCCTCCATATTTTACTCACTAATCCCTCTAATCTACGCATCTCAGGACACTAAGGGACAATTTTAGCATGGCCAATCAACCTAACCCGCACATCTTTGGACTGTGGGAGGAAACCAGAGCACCCAGAGGAAACCCATGCAGACATGACGAGAATGTGCAAACTTCCCACAGACAGTGACCCAAGCAGGGAATCAAACCCAGGTCCCTGGAGCTGTGAAGCAGCACTGCTAACCACTATGTTACCGTGCCGCCTAAAAACTTAGTGAATGTTTCTGCCAGTTTGTGCACAAAAACACAAAGCTCGCACACAGGCACAGCAGGTAATCAGGAAGGCTAATGGAATGTTGGCCTTTATCTCAAGGAATTGGTGTACATGAGTAGGGAAGTCTTGCTGCAACTGTATAAGCTATTGGTGTGACCACTCCTGGTGTACTGTGAGCAACTTTGGTCCCCTTATTTAAGAAAATATATTACTTCATTGGAGGCAGTTTAGAGGGGGTTCACCAGGATGGTTCACAGTACGGAGGAATTGTCTTATGAGGAAAAGTTAAACAGGTTGGAAATGTACTCACTGGAATTTAGAATAATAGGTGATCTCATTGAAACATAGAGGTTGGAATTCTTCAGCCTCCCTGCCGTATGTTTCCCACCGGCGGGAGGTGACGTGTTGTTTACTAGTGGCGGGATTTTCTGATCCTACCACTGTCAATGGGAATTCCCATTAATGTCACCCCGTGTTGGTGGGATGTGTTGCCAGCCAGACTGGAGAATTCCATTGGCATCAACACCAGGAGAATTCTGACCATAGGATCCATAAGGGGCTTAATAGGGTAAATGCTGAGAGGATGTTCCCCCAGGGAGATTCTAGGATCAACGGTCAGGGTCTCAGAGTAAAGGGGTAACAATTCAAGACTGAGATGAGGAGGAATTTCTTCTGAAGGTTCTAACTCTTTGGAATTCCTTGCCACAGGGAGCTGTGGGGGCAGAGTTATTGTGTATATTTCAGGCTGAGATAGATAAATGTTTGATCAGTAAGGGAATCAAGGATTATGGGGAAAGCACAGGAAAGTAGACGTGAGGATTGTTGCATCAGCCATGATCCAGTTTAATGGTGGAGTAGGGTCGAGGGGCTGTTCCTATTTCTTGATGCTGTCACGAGCATCAGTTGCTAATCACCAGTTTTTGTGATGTTGATTAAGGGATCAATAATGGCCAGGACATCAGAGATCATACTTTGGTCATCTTCAGAAACAATGCTATGGAATGTTCTGTACCCACCTGAGAGGGTGGCAGGCAGGATCTTTGTTTTAACCACTCATCTGGAAGATGGCACCTATGGATTCAGTGTAGGGGGTTTTAGCATTGGCATTGAATGGGATGGTGGGTGAAATGTCAACTTGAATTCCCGCTTTTGATTCCTATCTAGAAGCGTATCCTAGCATTAGACACATTGGTGACAGGATTGAATCCTGTTGTGAAAGCTTTCACTGTAGCAAGGCTAATAGGTGCTCATTTTCCAACCTTACATTTGAGTAATAGCCATCTAATTAAGGCACCAGTTGCCACTGCTTTTTGGGAAGGAAAGAAAATGAAATGTTAGAACATAACATAAGAAATAGGAGCAGGAGTAGGCCAACTAGCCCTTCGAGCCTGCCCCACCATTCAATAAGATCATGGCTGATCTGTCGTGGCTCAGTTCCATGTTAAGTGCTTTTAATTGCAGTTGCATCTAACTAAGTAAAGTTCCCATGTTTGAGGATTGCGGAGTTCATCCAGCTTTCCTAAATAATATTATTGACTACATCGACCAGTCAGTTTCCAAACCAAGAATAATGCTGGTGTGATTATTCCTCACCAGCAAGCTCTACAGGAAACTCCAACAGATACAAAAAGTTTCCCCACCAGCTGTGTATTCACTTTAACCACTTGACCTCACTGTGCCCCCACTCCTTTGCTCTCTGCCTACCTTCCAATTCCTGATTGCTCCTATTGTCCTCTGTGCAAAGTTTGCCTCTATTCCAATCTTTCCCTCAGTGCCTTGCCTACCCTCGCACTCATTCTGCTGGCTTTCAACGTAGCTTTGATTGCAGCACCTTGGGCAGTGGCCCGCTCAGTATCAGCTGATTTCCTCAACACTGACTCTGCTGATTGTTTAAAAGGTAACACAGTCCACGCTTTGCAAATCTGCCATGTCCAAACTGAGCCACAGCCTCTTGAAACCTTCATCATTTTTTTATTATTCATTCATGGGACATGGGCACTGCTGGCTGGCCAGCATTTATCCCCCATTCCTAGTCGCCCTTAGAGGGCATTACTGTGGCTCTGGAGTCACATGTAGGCCAGACCTGGTAAGGCTGGCAGATTTCCTTCTCTAAAGGACATTAGTGAACCAGATGGGTTTTACAACAATTGACAAT
The DNA here is from genome assembly GCF_965287045.1 of Carcharhinus amblyrhynchos. NCBI lineage: Eukaryota > Metazoa > Chordata > Chondrichthyes > Carcharhiniformes > Carcharhinidae > Carcharhinus > Carcharhinus amblyrhynchos. The sequence goes on from NC_137352.1 coordinate 12,433,347, forward strand.
GGTTTCATGGTCGTCAATAGATTATTAATTCCTGATTTTTTTTAAAAAAAAATTCAAATTCCACCATCTGACGTGGCAGGATTCGAACCTAGGTTTCCAGAACAATGAGTTTCTGGATTAATGTTCTAACAATAATACCACTAGGCCATTTTCTTCCCATTGGCATTTGGTAGTAAAGGGTGGCATTGTAGCACAGTGGTTAAAACTGCTGCATCACAGCTCCAGGATCCTGGGTTCAATTCCCAGCTTGGGGCACTGTCTGTGTGGAATTTGCACATTCTCCTCGTGTCTGCGTGGGTTTCCTCCGGGTACTCCGGTTTCCTCCCACAGTCCAAAGATGTGCGGGTTAGGTTGATTGGCCATGCTAAGAAATTGCCCCTTAGTGTCCAGGGATGCATAGGTTAGAGGGATTAATGGGTATTATATGTAGGGATATAGGGGTAGGGCCTGGGTGGGATTGTGTTCAGTGCAGACTCGATGGACCGACGGGCCTCTTTCTGCACTGTAGGGTTTCTATGATTTCTATGAAAGTGGGCAATTTGCCATCATGACATGTTTTTAATCTCAATAACTGGCCTACTTCCAGTATATGTGTCTCAGATATATCTGGTTGCGGATAAAATGGACCTTTTCTTAAAAGTCAAATTTGTTTTTTATTTCCAGTGACCAGAAAGATAGTAACGATGGACACACAGCCAATGGGACAAAAGCCATAAGCCTGAAGTCTTCAAAATCAAATTCACGAAAACGCAAGCGATCGAGTAAATCAAATAAGAAGAAACGCAAAAAGAAATCCACTAAAAAAATGAGGAGGAAGAGGAGTCTGCGGAGTAGCGATTCTTCGAGTGACAGTGAAAGCTCGGAGGAGGAGGAGGACTCCGATCACAGGAAAAGGAGAAAAGCAAAGAAGAAGCATCGCAAAAAAACAGCCAAAAAGCAGAAGAAACTGCCCTCTGTCTCCGGTGAAAGTGAAAGCAATTCATCATGCAGCAGTGACTCTGACACAACAAGCAAAGATGAAAGCGATGCTGGGGACTGCCTGGAGAAAAGGAGGAAGAGGAAAAAGAAGAAACATCGCAGAAATGTTCCCAAAGAAGATGGTGATAAAGAAATAAAAAATAGCAGAAAGAAGAGAAAAAACTGGAAGATAGCGCACAATGATACATCAGATGACAGTGGGGAAGATGACTTGAATTAGATTTGTACCTTAAATCTTGTCTTCAAGTTCCTAAGGAACCGATTTGAATCGAGTAAACCGAGCCAGATCAAGTACGTAATCTTGGTTTTACTGACTTGGTCTAAAAATTTAGTGCTAGGTGTACATTTACATTTTTGGCTTCAGGTGATTGTTGTACAGCACGGGCTTTACTCTGGAAAGCTTCTTGCCTCTCAAATGATGTCCACTGGATATTACGCACTAGAAGCCAGGCCTGTCCAAAGCAGAACTACGTCATGGCTCATTCAATATCTGACTGTTTCCTCGTGGTTTTGCAAATAGCTTCCTTGCACCGTGCACCAAAATTCTGGAAACATCCTGTCATCGACTTTTGGAGTTAACTGTAATGTAGCTAAAACACAAACCCTTGCGTCTGATCTTTATTTCACAGAGCTCTTCGGCCATTCCAAACGGGCAACTATGCTTAAAATTTAAAACTGCACTGTGTTTCAGGTACTGTCATTTTGCTGGGGACTCGAGTTGTCCCTTGCGACAAAAAAAAGGACATGAAAACCAAAGTGACCTTTTCAGTCTGGTTTGTGTAATCTCGCTGACATGCGCTGTATCAATTATTTCCCAGTGCTGCGGAATTGGGAAGAGGGTAGGATGAAGTAAAATTATGATCAGTACAGGAGGACAAGGTAACCTTATTGCTAGCGCAGTGTACCTGCTGCTGAAACTTGAGCGGGCGAGCCTCCCCAGTAGTGAAAGTCTGCAATCAAAGCTTTTGATAGCGTGGCAGGATTGAGTGGAAAGGTTCCCTTCTGATTGAAACCACTGCTTAAAACTCTTTGTGCAACCTAATGCCTTTGATCCAATCAGTAACTACATACCAAGAGCACTATAGCAGCTGTGTAGTTCCCCAAATGCTCCAAGCTCTGATCTGCTGAAATCCGAATCACGTGATTGATTTTTGATTGTATGTTTTCTGACAACTATTTCTGTATTTTGTTATACAAGGTTAATTATTCTTTCAAAATCCAATGATTCCGCTGGAGAAATAAACTAAAACAGGTCAAGGGGAAGGTCATGGAAGCATAGATGATAGGCAATTTGAAAAAATAAATTGGTTTAAAAAGCACTATGTTGGTTCTACACAAAATATCCTAGTAGAATTTTTACCAGTGGAACATTTATCCTGATTAACTTTCCTCCTGTTTCATGGGGACAGTTCAATTTCTTATGTGTTAGCCTATATGCAGTAAGCTTTGGCAGATAATATAAATATATCGGTCACCGTAGCTGAACTCAATCTGATGGTCGCTTGATGCGCAAACATATGCACTTTCCAAAATGCAATTTGGCACAAGAATCCATCAGGCTCAGGGATGCTGAAACCTGTTGTGGCACTCCCAATTGCAATACAAGCTCACCTCTAAACCTAAAAGTTTTTTTTTCTAGTCTTTTTATAACGTTAACCATCAAGTATTCGAAGACTGAGCAACTCAAGCATTTTCTTTCCCCCGCCCCCTCCCCCTGACCCTGCCCTTTCCCCTTCCCCCTCTTTCTGAGAGGCAGGTTCTCGTGGGATGTGATTCCAGAAGTGCTGACCAGATACTGTCACCCAAAGTGGCCATTTTGTGTGTGAAGCTGGACAGTGTGTATCAGCTGGCTCGTTGGTTGCCCAGTTACTGGGTGGGACAATTATGCGTTGTAAGAACTGAGCTGCACGTTAACTGTGCATTGAATAAATTAATGCTAATGCGCCTCTAACTTCCTGGTGTTAATCTGTGAACTTTCCAGATTTATCTTTTGGTTACTTGGGAAATGAGTGTATGTCCAAGTTTAGTTGAATAAAGTTTGGTCTCTTCACTGTAATGGATTTTGAGGGGAAGCATTTACTTCAAATGACTAATGGATTGGATACATTCTGATTATGGAGATTTATTTTGTTAATGGGAACCTGTTCTTTTAAATTAAAAGCATTGACATCCGTTTTGGCAGGGAGCAGTGAATTTCTGCATCATGTTTTGTACAAAATCTCTGGCTCTGTGGGAACAGTATTGTAATTCTCTTGCACAGAATGCAGTAATGTTCTTTTAAATTCTGTCCTCCACTTGCTGGAGCTATTAAACAGTAAATATTTTCTGCTTTGAAACATCAAGGAACATGCCGGAAACCTAGTTCTGGTAACCCATCAACGTAAGCCTTTGTGGAAAAAATTATTCACTGCTTTATGCACAATTGGTGTGCTTAAGACCTTGTTCTATAAATAGAACTACTGTGGGTAATGCTTGGCAATGTACAAGGTTAAGTGGAATATTCCTGCCAATATCTATTGGTGTTGTCTTTTCCCATGTTACTAAGTGACAATTTTTTTAACATCCATTTTGTATTTAACATTTAGAATATTAAAGCATGACTTTTTGCTTAAATATTTTAACGCTTGCTTTTTTTGACTGCTAACACCCACCAGTTGCACACTTTGCAAGTGTTTGTTGTTTAAAAAGGTGCAAACATGAAATCTTGGGCTGTATTATGGAGTGGTATGGTGGTACATTGGTTAGCACTATTGCCTCACAGTGGCCAGGCACCTGGGTTTGATTCCCAACTTGGGTCACAGTCTGTGTGGAGTCTGCACCATCTCCCTCTGCGTGCGTTTCCTCAGCGTGTTGAGGTTTCCTCCCACGTGTTGGTTAGATACATTGGCCGTGCTAAATTCTCCCTCAGTGTACCCGAAGAGGTGCCGGAGTGTGGCGACTTTTCACAGGGAATTTTCACAGCAACTTCATTGCAGTGTTAATGCAAACCTACTGGTGGCACTAATAAAATAAAGAAAACGAGAATCCTAGAATCATACAGCGTAGTAGAGGTCCATCGAGTCTGCACTGACATTAGAAACACCTGAACTCCAACCTAATCCCATCTATCAGCACTTGGTACACCATAACATTCAGGGATATGGATCAAGTGCTCATCCACGTACTTTTCAAAGGATGAGGCAACCTCCCTCCACCACTCTGTGGGGAAGCAAAGGTATTTATGGGTCCATGTAAATAAATCATGTAAAGGAATTCAAAAATAAACAGCAAAGCCTCTGAGAGTAACAGCTTTTATCTTGAGAGAGTTTGGAAATCCAAAGCAAAAGCGAAGCGGCTTTGCATCAGTTGGGGAGAGCCGTGGTCAGATCCCTTCTGAAGTGCTGTCAGTTTTGAGCATTATGTCTTGGAAGCGATAACAATGCAGATTCACTAGAATAAAGGTTAAAGGGAGAGACTAGGTCCGTATCACCTTGAATTCAGATGGAATGGGAGGTGATTTAATCAATGTATTTAAATTCATAATAAGATTCAAAGGGACACATGCAGAGAATTATCCAGAAAAAGGACATAAATTCAGAGTTGGAGCTAGTTAGGGTTGAAATCAGAAATCATTTTTTTCCATGCCAAGGAAATAGAAACTTGTTCCCCCACTACCAGTGCCTTTAGATGCTGGGTCAGTTGAAATTGAGATCAACAGATTTTTCTTAGCTAAATGTATCCAGGGATATGGGACAAAGGTGGTTAATTGGAGCTGAGGTACAGATCAACCCTGATCTAATTGCATGGCCATTGAATGGCCAATTCCTTTTCCCTTTTCCAAGACCAAAGTTTATTTATTAGTCACAAATAGGCTTACATTCACACTGCGATGAAGTTACTGTGAAAGTCCCCTAGAAAACTCAGCAGAAATTAAATTGGTTTATTGAATTTGCAACTGTGCTATGTGGCTCATTATCTTGATAAGTCAATGAGGGTGAATTAAATGATTTAGAATCTTTTTATAAAGATGCAATTGATGCTGCAACAATGACACACATGGATGAGGTTGAGATTTGTTGGTGCCATGTTTGTGTTTTAGATCCTGTCCTGAAGGAACTCTCAACCATCAGTTTCCTTCCTATTTGCCTGACCTAAGAATTATCCCCTTACACTGTCCATGTTCACGCATACAGAAGTTCAGTGCCAACACAAGTAGCACCATGACATTTAATCAGTCTTGTGGGGAATTGTTGCAGATGTCTTCCATTGCTGAGATTGGGGAAAATCTATGTTGCATCAAGTAAGGTATGCCCAGGTTCCTGACTGGAAGGGCATTGTTCAAAATGAGATTACGTCGCACTCTAACTTGGAACTATTTTGCCATTCCTTCATTTGTCCCTGGGTCAAAATCCTGGATCGCTTCCTAACAGCACTGGGGGTGTACCTACACCAGATGCCCTGTACTCTTTCAAGAAGGCAACTCACCGCCACCTTGGCAACAGCAATTAGGTAGGGTAATAAAGCTGGCCCAGCTAGCGAAGCTCATATCCAGTAAGAGTTAAAGAAATTCTTTGAATTTTATTTCGTACTTGCAAACTTAAGGGCATCAAAAGATTAATCTGAAATTTATAACATGGTTAGGTTTCATTTTTACATAAAATCATCTTTAACAATGCTTTATATATAAGATATATATGATGCACAAAGCTATACAGATAGACCTGATTTTGGACCTGTGATTTGTAACAAACTGTCATGAGTTACACAAATGCATTAGATAACTTTTACTGGAATTTTACATTTTTGGAGCTATACATGGGACTGCACATAATAAAATTAAAGGTCAGATCAGCTTAGGAAATCAAAGTATTTACAAATATAAATAAAAGTTGCAAAGTAGCATTTACATTTTTAGTCCAAACAGTAGCATGTTACAATTGTTTTTTAAACTAAGAACTTTTCTCATGATTGTAAGATTATTTTGCCACCCAGCTTTGTGAATTTTTACTTCATTTATGGGATATGGGCACCAGTGGCACGGTCAGTATTTAGTGCCCCTCCCAGGTTGGCCAGAATGGCACAGTGGTTAGCACTGCTGCCTCACAGTGCCAGGGACCAGCATTCGATTCCTGGCGTGGGTCACTGACTCTGTGGAGTTTGCACCTTCTCCCTATGTCTACGTGGGTTTCCTCCGGGTGCACCGGTTTCCTCCCACAGTCTGAAAGACGTGCTGGTTGGGTACATTGACCCGAAAGGCGCCAGAGTGTGGGGAATTGAGGAATTTCACAGTAACTTCATATCAGTGTTAATGTAAGCCGTACTTGTGGCTAACAAATTAACTTTAGGTGGTAGTGAGTTTTATTAACTGTTTCAGCATGTGTTGAAGATAGTCTCTCAACACTGTTGAGAATTCCAAGACTTTAACCCAGTGACAATGAAGGGATGGATGTACGGATCGCTAAATCAGGTTGGCATGTGGCCTGGAGGGGAACTTAGGAGGGAGGTGTTCCTTCCCACCTGCTGCTCTTGTTCTTCTAGATGGCGTGGAAAATGTGGCCAAAGAAACATTGACATATTGTTATGCTGCACTTTGAAGCTATTGCACAATTCATCCATAATACTCCAGTGAATTCCCAACTCTGAGCTGCTGTAGTAGCAAATGTGGATGGTTCAGTTCACTTCTTGTCAATAATTAACTATGAAATAATAAACTACAAAGGGTTGCGAATGTAGCTTACTCCATCACACAAATCAACTCCCACCCATTGACTGTCTACACTTCCCACTGCCTCAGCAAAGCAGCCAGCACAATTAAGGATCCCACACAGGTCGGACATTCTCTCTTCCATCTTCTTCCGTTGGGAAAAAGATACAAAAGTCTCAGGTTACATACTCAAGAACAGCTTCTTCCCTGCTGCCATCTGACTTTTGAATGGACCTATCATGCATTAAGTTGACCTTTCTTTACACCCTATAGATATGACTGTAACACTGCATTCTGCACTTCCTCCTTTTCTTCGCTATGAACGGTATGCTTTATTTGTATAGTGCACAAAAAATACTACTTTTCACTGTATACTAATACATGTGACAATCATAAACCAAATCAAATCAAATAGTTACTCCTAGGACACTGGTGATTCAATGATGGTGAAAGAAATTATATGCATTTATATCATTTTTAGACATCTCCAAGTGTTTGATAGTCAATGAAGCACTTTTGAACTTTGGTCAGTACTATGTAGTGGGAAATGTGGCAACCAAGTTGCACACATCAAGGCGCCACAAACAGCAACCTGATAATGACCTGCCTTAGTAATGTTCAGTCAGGGATAAGTACTGTCCAGGGCACAGATGAAAATGTGCCCACTCTTCTTCAAAATAACATCTTGGAATGTTTCAACAATATCTGAGGGAGCTTCGATTTTAATGTCACTAAGAGATGGCACATCTGACAGCCCAGCCTTCCTTCAGTAGGGCAGCACAGTGGTTAGCACTGCTGCCTCACAGCCTCAGGGACCTGGATTCGATTCCTGGCTTGGGTCACTGTGTGGAGTTTGCACATTCTCCCCATGTCTGGGTGTGTTTAGCTCCAGTTTCCTCCCACACTCCAAAAATGTGTAGGTTAGGCAGATTGGCAATGCTAAATTGCCCCTTACTGTCAGGGGAACTAGCTAAGGTAAATGCATGGGGTTATGGGATAAAGTCTGGGTGGGACTGTGGTTGGTGCAGACTCGATGGGCCAAATGACTTTCTTCTGTATTGTAGGATTGTATGATTCTAGTACAGTGCTAGGATGTAAGGCTAGATTCTGTGCTCAGGTCTCTAAAGTCATTGAATGTCCAAGAGTCATTATTAGGCTTTCTTGTTGGAGGTGGGCATTGCCTGACACTCATATGATGTGAATATTATCTGGTGCTTATCTGCCTAAGCCTGGACTTGTTGTCTAAGTCTTCTTGGTGCTGGCACAGAATTATCTGAAGAATTCCAAGTAGAGCTGAACAATCACTTCTGATCTTAAGTTGAAGGGAAAGGTCATTGATGAAGCAGCTGAAGATAACTGGGCCCTGAGATATTCCTGCAGAAAAATGCTGGGGCAGAGATGATTGGCTTCTGTCGACCACAATCGTGTTTCTTTGTGTGGGTCAGGAATACAAAACGTGCACCCACCCTCACTGATGTCAAGTTCCTCTGCATAAGAATAGTAGGTGGGAGGGAGCACCACCAGAGTGCGGCATGGAGGCACAGTGTTCAGCACTGCTGCCTCACAGCGTCAGGGATCCAGGTTCAATTCCCAGCTTGGGTCACTGCCTGTGCAGAGTCTTCACGTTCTCCTCGTGTCTGTGTGTGTTTCCTCCGGGTGCTCCGGTTTCCTCCCACAGTCCAAAAGACGTGCTGGTTAGGTGCATTGGCCCTGCTAAATTCTCCTTCAGTATATCCAACAGACCCTGGAGCATGGCGACTAGTGGACTTTCACAGTAACTTCATTGTGTTGTTAATGTAAACCTACTTGTGACACTAATAAATAGACTAAAAAAAAGCTCCACAATTAGTAACAATGCCTTCAGCTGTAACTCTAGAATTATCTTTTCTCTTGTCCACCAAGCTGTCCTAATATCTCCTTCTGTGGCTCTGTGTAAAATGGTGTTTGATAACACTCCTGTGAAACTCCATAACTACGATAAAGGTGCTACACGAGTGCAAGTTGTATTTTCCTGAGTTAGAATCTGTAATATTAAAAATAACCTCCTGGTGGTGCTATGAGCATGAATATCCATTAACTCAGCAGTGCCACCAGCAGGTAATTAATGGCACTTCAATTTGTATTTTGCTTATCAAAAGGTTGCAGTGCAGTAAATCAACTTTACAGCCTTTACTATATCCCAGCATACAAAACCAGTACCTCGGCAGTAGCACACCCCTATCACCCATCTTGGACAGAATGTGTGTTCATTGAATTATCAAATATAAAAGGTTTGTACAATATAGCGTGTGTGTATGTGCGTGTGTGTGTTTGTGGGATAGGGAGGAGGTTGTGGTTAATCAGATGTTTAAAGTTTATTTCATAGTCACAAGTCACCTTACACAGCAATGAAGTTACTGTGAAAATCCGCTAGTTTCCACATTCTGGCGCCTGTTCAGGTGCACTGAGGGAGAACTTAGCACGGTCAAATAGCCTGAGCAGCGTACTTTTTGGACTGTGGGAGGAAACCGGAACATCCGGAGGAAACCCACACAGACATGGGGAGAATGTGCAAACTCCACACAGACAGTGACCCAAGCCGGGTATCAAACTTGGGTCCCTGGCACTGTGAGGCAGCAGTGCTAACCAGTGTGCCACCATGCCACCCACAGTTAGTGTGTGAGTCATATTAACGCCAGTAGTGTGGAGTTGATTTCAGTTCTGGCTGAGGTAGACTTGCGGCCTGCCTCCTCACCCTGCCCTGGAGAGGAGAAGGAGAAGGAGAAGGCAATGGCAAACCACCACTGACAAAAAACTGCCAAACAAATGGCTCAGGATGAAACATCAGTGACCACTTAACCAAGAAGCAGCCTTTGGGCAGAGCACACTATTGATGAATGAAATATTGCCTGCTCATTCTTTGTTAAGACGTCAGTTCGATAGAAATATATTTTTTGGCACAGAGTCACAGAATTCCATAGTGCAGAAGAGGACCTTCGGCCCATCGACTCTGCACTGATGCATGAAAGGCCCTGATCTGCCCACCTAATCCCACTTGCCAGCACTTGGCCCTTAGCCTTGAATGTTATGAAGTGCCAAGAGCTCACCCAGGTACTTTTTAAAGGATGTGAAGCATCCCACCTCCACCACCCTCCCAGGCAGCGCACAGACCATCACCACCGCTGCGTAAAAAAGCTACTCCTCAAATACCCCCCCCACAACCCTCCCAGACTAAACGGACTTAGAAAGTTCCCCTTGCTAATTATTGTCCGACTAGAAATTTAACATCTAAACCCTTGCAGATGGGGTGGTGATACCTGGCCAACGATTTTTCTATAGCTCCTTAGACAGTGATCTGAGACACCTCACAGTGGAGGGATGAGGGTTGGAGGGGTTTGAAAATAGGTATTTTAAAACGGAGGAGTTGAAGGCAGTGCAAAGCTTACGAGCCCTCAGCCCATATGTAAGTTGTGCAGTTTTAAAAGCTGTTTAAGCTGGAAGAAATCTGTCAGTGGCTCTGCACACCTCAGCTGGGATGGGGGAGAGGGGTGGTGGGACAGAGGTTAAAAGTTATTTATTAGTCACAAGTAAGGCTTACATTCACACTGCAATGAAGTTACTGTGAAATTTCCCTAGTTCCACACTTCAGCACCTAACCAGCATGTCTTTTGGACTGCGGGAGGAAACTGGAGCATCCGGAGACAGACACAGGGAGACTCTGCACAGACAGTGACCCAAGCCGAGAATTGAACCTGAGTCCCAGGTGCTGGAGGCAGCAGGGCTAACCACTGTGCCACCGTAGGATGCACCTTGTGGTTCTGCTGAATTGCCTCTGAGGGATACGGGCCTGGATGAATTTGTCCCTATGGACAAATTGCTAATTCCATATTCCAAAGCTCTGTAAGCAGCTGTATTCAACAGCTTTATTTGATGGGAGACAAACATGGATCTTGTTTGTCAAACACCAAAAGAATGATATATATAGGTCTGTTATATGTCCACAAAGATTGTTTGCTTCATTAACTTATCATGTTTGCTTTGACTCAACATTTGCTAAGATTTTCCAAGTTAACAAAGGAAAATAGTAATGACTTTCCCAGTGGAGTGCTTTGCTTTTCCCTAAAGACTGGTGACGGTTGATGTTCCACTTTACAAACAGGAAATCAAAGGATTGATTGTAGTGATTTATCAGCACAAGCACTTTAGTTCCGGTTCTTGAAGACCTGATTTGCAACAGCTCGAAGTAGCATGTTGTACGAAGGAAATTCTTCAGAGTTGTTGAACCCAGTGATGAGGGGCTTGAACAGCGATGGAAGTGTTTCATCACTCTTGTCCATTCAGCTGTGTGCTTTAATTCTGCTCCCTTGCATTGTCAGGTGCTCCCAGTCACTTCTGCCCATGACATATTCCTCCCTTTTAAGCAAATTGGAAGCCAGCAATTGAGCTAAAGCAAAGCAAAACTACCAACTTTGTGACTCAGTGTGGTGGCACAGTGGTTAGCACTGCTGCCTCACAGCTCCAGTGAGCCGTGTTTGATTCCTGGCTTCGGATCACTGTAAGAAGTCTCACAACACCAGGTTAAAGTCAAACAGGTTTATTTGGTAGCACAAGCCACTAGCTTTCAGAGCACTGCCCCTTCATCAGGTGAGTGGGAGTTCTGATCACAAACAGGGCGTATAAAGACACAAACTCAATTTACAAAATAATGGTTGGAATGCGAGTCTTTACGGGTGATCAACTCTTAAAGGTACAGGCAATATGAGTGGTGACAGGGTTAAGCACAGGTTAAAGAGGCGTGTATTGTCTCCAAAAAGGACAGTTAATGAGATTTTACAAGCCCAGGCAAGTTGTGGGGGTTACAGATAATGTGACATCAGCCCAAGATCCCAGCTGAGGCCGTCCTCACATGTGCAGAACTTGGCTATTAGCTTTTGCTCAGTGACTCTGCGTTGTCGTGTGTCGCGAAGGTTGCCTTGGAGAATGCTTACCCGAAGATCAGAGGCTGAATGCTCGTGACTGCTGAAATGTTCCCGAACAGGAAGAGAACATTCCTGTCTGGTGATTGTCGAGCGGTGTTCATTCATCCATTGTTGTAGTGTCTGCATGGTCTCCCCAATGCACCATGTCTCAGGACATCCTTTCCCGCAGCGTATCAGGTAGACAATGTTGGCCGAGTTGCAAGTGCATGTACCAATGAAGATGAACATCTCACCAAGGCCATCCCCACACCCCCACTTCTTGCCTTCAAACAACCGCACAACCTCAAAAAGACCATTGTCCACAACAAGTTACCCAGCCTTCAGGAGAACAGTGACCATGACACCACACAACCCTGCCACAACAACCTCTACAAGACATGCCAGATCATCGACATGGATGCCATCATCTCACATGAGAACACCATCCACCAGGTACATGGCACACAATCTTGCAATGGGGTATGTCAGACTTCCAGCCTGCACTCAGCAGGGACCAACTGGAGAGCTGGCTGTGTACAGATGCATGGTGTAAATAAAGTAACTTGGTGATGGGGTTTTCGCCTCCGTGGAGTTATTACAGATGGGGCTAGGGGTGGGGGAGAGGGGGCGCACAGGGAGTTCTCTGTCACACACTACGGGGGCAAGACCTGTAGAAATCACTTTTGCTGATATTATTTGGCAAAATCTATGTGCCTTTCGGAAGCCTTGAAGAACGTAAGAGTATCCGAAGCATTAAAATTATTACAATAAAGACCAGCAATGACTAAAATGAACGCAGCACATGAAGCCTGACTTGTCCCTTTATGAAGCGTATATGTCTTTTGATGTGGCCGCTTTGATCCCTTTGTTAGCTTTTCTCCAAATCCCGATTAGGATTTTCAAAGTATTCGCACAAGATTTTTCTCACATATCTCCGCTTCAAGGTGTGACATCCCACATGAAAAAGCAAGAAACACACAAATACCAAGATGTATTAAACAGCCGGATTTAAAAAAAGTAGAAATAAGTATGAAAGTGGCCTCTTCAAAAGATCTGTGTTCCTTAAAGGAAGCAATGAAATCAAAGGTACTTCATTCACCCTTGCCACTGATTTGCATTCAACTCATATCAAAACAGAACAATGGAATAGCCACAAGGCAACATATATGCCAGGAGATTGTATAGATCTGCACATCCCTGTTCTTTTTACAATAAACGTTTATCACTCTCCCCTCAAAGACTTGTCTAAATTAATTAGCACTACCTGGAGAGAAGGGGTGGAGGGACGTGTGAACGGGTGTCAGCAAGAACCTGGATGCTGAGGGGACAAGGATGCTGACCTCACCTCTGAATGCTGTCAGGGGACAAGGTGCAGATGAGGGATAGGTGGGGGCCCCAGGGAAAGGTTTCCTGGGAGAATGTGGAGGTAAAAACTCCAGGAAGTGAAGAGAAGCTTTTGCTGAACTGGGCAACAGAAGGCGGGCTGGTGGAAAATGACTGAGTGATGATGTTAAGAGCTTCAGATAGGCTCAGGAGTGACGATACATCAATGTCATCATCACAGACCCAGAAGGAAAGAAGCAGCTTGGACCAGAATTCTTATTTCCCATTTTACTGAATCTTTTTCCCTTCTGGGAGGCTAAGACATTTGACTTGCCCCTTTTGGTGTTACAACAGGTTACGAACATGCAAATAAGAAGCAGCAGGAGGCCATTCAGTCCCTTCAGCCTGCTGCAACATTCAAGAAGATGATGGCTGATTTGATAGCGACCTCAAATCTGCATCCCACCTAACCCAATAACCTATCACACCCAATGACTTATCACATCTGATGACCTATCACCCTGATGATCTGTTACCCTGATGACCTATCACCCCCAATGATCTATCACCTCCTATGACTTATCAATCCCAATAACCTATCACCCCTGACAACCTATCACCCCAATGACCCATCACCCGCAGTGACCTATCACCTCCGATGACTTATCCCCTCCCCTCCCCGATGACCTATCACCCCTGATGACCCATCACCCACTTGCTTACCAAGAATCTATCCGCCACTTCCTTCGAAATATTCAAAGATTCTGCTTCCACTGCCTTTTCAGGGAGAGTTCCAAAGTCTCACATCTCTTTGAGAGAAAAAGTTTTGCCCCATCTCCATTTTAAATGGGCGACCCCTTAATTTTAAACAGTGATGCCCTCTAGTTCCAGATTCTCCCACAAGAGGAAACATCCATCCTGTTAACAGCCCTCAGGATCTTACACATTTCAATCAGTTTGCAAATCTAATTGGAGCGATTTGAGTTGCAGATTTGGAAGGCAACAATACATTCAAGGACTTTGGAGAGAAACGGAAGCTCGGAGTTGGGTTGCAGCTGGCTGCAAGGGAAGAGGGTCTACTTCTGTGAAACCAGTGTTAGAGAATCATAAAATCATAGAATCCCAACAGTGCAGAAAAAGGTCACTCGGCCCATAAAATCTACACCAACCACAATCCCACCCAGGCCCTATCCCCATAACCAAATACATTTACCTTAGTTAGTCCCCTGATACTAACAGGCAACTTAGCATGGCCAATCCACCTAACTCGCACATCTTTGGACTGTGGGAGGAAACCGGAGCACCTGGATGAAACCCACTCAGACATGGGGATAATGTGCAAACTCCACACAGTGACCCAAGCCAGGAATCATACCCGGGACCCTGGAAGGCAGCAGTGCTAACCTCTGTGCCATCCCAAAGGCACAGTAACAATGTCAGCTAACAATAATGATTCCTATCAGCATGAATGCTTGTCAAAAAATATATCTGTTTGAATAAAGTGTCTCCCTCCCTAGCACACAGCTTTAGACATTTCCATTTCACAGATTCAGGAATGTATACATATAAACTAAGCTAAAACAAAAGGATTGTGATCTGAAATACAGCGCCCTCTAAAACACATACTTCCAAGATCCAAGGTATAAGCTCATACCATTCCAATGGATTTCCGAAATAGCGCTGAAGAATTTCAGTGGGGGGCCCTATTAAAAACTTCAGACAAATGTTGGAGTGGGGTGGGGGTTTGGGGTGGGGGAGGTGTTGCTGGTCTGGGGTATTTTATGCCAACATCTGAGGTCATTGGGGGTGATAAGTCAAAGGGGGGGGGGGTGATAGGTCATCAGAGGTAATAGGTCATTGGGGGTGATAGGTCATTGGAGGTGGTAGGTCAGGGGGTGATAGGTTATTGGGTTAGGCAGGATGCAGATGAGGAAAGTACATCGTACAACATATTACTTCATTCAGCTTTTAAAGGTTTGTTCCCTCAAGGTGATCAATTGGAAATCATTTTCAGATGGTCTTTATCCATCAAATCAATTTCTCCTCTCTACCTGGACCTGTTGTCCTCTGCAGACTGGATAGCACAAATAAAAGACATCTTCCAAAATGGTAGGAAGCAGTTAGGAATTGCATTGGTTTTCAAACTGGGTTGAACTGAGTTTCCCTTGTCGGTGGGATTGGTGTCATGTCTAGAATATATACTAAGGATGGAATTTTATTGGCACGCCCGCCCAAGGTTTGTACGATCCCACTTGAGGCCAACGGAGAATGCCGTTTTCGAGCTAGCCTGCCCCTGGAATCAGGCGGGCGTGCCGGTAAAATTCTGGCATTTGTCTATGTCATTGTGTTAATTGTACCTGAGTGATACTAACCTGTAATTAACTGGTTGACCAAGTACATACTGAACTGTTTAAAAAGGATTTATTTGAAGACAAGGAAAGGCACTGACTGCCACAAATCATCTGAAGTCTGGCAGTGCCATCGACTAGTTTCTGCAAAGTTCTGATGTGGAATTCAATTCATCCTTCTCTAGAATTTCACACCTGTGGATGTTAAGAACCACTTCAAAAAGATCTACTGCGGGCATAGAATTTCCATTTCCATTGGATTATCTCTCCAGTGGAGACAGAAAGTGTGCCAGAGCAATAGTTTTTTTAGAGGTATGTCTTCCTACCTAGTCACGATGGATTATGATTCATTCAGAGAGTCAATGGCTGGCACATTACAAAATCCAACCATAACTTCAATCATGAAACAAAAGCACTGTCAGTCCAGACAACAGATAAACAAACACATTCTGAAATCATTAGGGGGGACAGTGGTCACGTGATTGAGGTACCCAATTTGAAATCTTTTTAATGCAGCATACAAGCTGCAAATAGTGGGAGAAGTGGGGAGAAAACTGTCAAATGAACAGTACAGAGCTTCCTTCTCTCCTCACCCCAAGTTAAGATCCTATCTTTTTGAAATCTGGCACAGAGATAGTGAATTGCCCATTGAAATGAACCTCAGCTACAATATACATTGACTTCTGAAAGAGATGAATTAAAAACACAATGGTTGGAATTTTACTGCCCCGCCTGCCACAAGGATTGGAGTGGGCGAGGGGCGGACCATTTGAAGGTCTGTTGACCTCGGGTGGGATTTTGCGATTTTGGTTCGAGTGAGGCCGTAAAACGCCTACTGTCTCCAACAATTGCAGTTACGTGAACTTCAACTCAACCCCTGTGCCAGAATTCTACCCCTCCCGCCCACCTCGGAGTCTGAGCGAGCGAGGGGTGGACAACGGAAATATCTGTTGTCCTTGGGCATGAATTTCCAGTCTCACTGGAGTGAGGCCGTAAGATCCCGCTCCTGGAATCTAAAGAAACTACGGAAAAGCCAAAGCCAAGGGCTCATAAACAGTGAATTCTCCATTTTCTTTACCTTTCAGCATTGATCTTTAACTTGACTAAGAAAGTAACTACCTATAGCATAACGTGTAAATCATGCATGACTTGTGTTTGTGTGAATGCAGCCACAAAAGTTAGAGAAGTGTGGGTTTGTATTTTTAAATATTTTGTTATCTTTGCCTGGGTGGGTTTTAACTCGATGAAATCTAACTCCTTTTTGTTTAAACCTCAAGAAAGCTTGTTAGAGCTTGTTTCTTTGCCATCAATGTGTCAATGGTTAATCACAGAGACTGGGTAAAATATCTTCATCCATCACAACCTGCCCAGTTATAGTCAGACCTCATAGAAGAATCATAGTAATCGTACAGTGCAGCAGGAAGCCACTCGGCCCATCGAGTCTGCACCGACAACAATCCTACCACAGGCCCCATCCCCACAACCCCACACACCTACCCCACGAATCTTCCTAACCTACCCATCCCAGGACACTAAGGGGCAATTTAGCATGGCCAATAAATCTTTGGACTGTGGGAGGAAACCAGAGCACCCGGAGGTAACCCATGCAGACACAGGGAGAACGTGCAAACTCTGCACAGACAGTGACCCAAGCCGGGAAGTGAACCCAGGTCCCTGGAGCTGTGAGGCAGCAGGGCTAACCACTGTGCCACCTACCTGGGGTGGTAGGACAGTGAAATTAGATTTGACACTTTCGTGTTTGGTGGTAATGTTTACTACACTTGATTGGGCAGCTTCCTACACACATTAGAGGAAGATTCCACTCAAAGAACACAGCAGAACATTCAGAACGCTAGCACAATAGAAAATTAGACAAGGACTGTTCCTGTCAGGTTTGGAATTGCAAGCTCAGTTGCTGTGTGGGTTGAGAGCTTTTTGACACCTGACGGGGAACCTCCACCCATGATTGTTAAACATCAAATTGGTTATCACCCCTGTTGAAGATATTCCATGATGATTAAGTCTTCATTTGGGTGGGAGGAGGCGGTGAAAATTATGATTAATGATGATTTGTCACAATTCCACTCCTAATACCTGCAGTTTAATGATTAATCCTGATTTAAAATAATATGAGCAATGCCCACCCTCATTTCTGAAAGATTGATGACAAATTCAGACTTCAACCTCCCTGATGTAAAGTGGAAAGTGCGATTTCCCAAGTTTTTTTTAATGTTTATTTATTAATGTCACAAGTAGGCTTACGTTAACACTGCAATCATGTTACTGTGAAAATCTCCTAGTCGCCCCATGCTGGCACCTGTTTGGGTACACTGAGGGAGAATTTAACACTGCCAATGCACCTCACTAGCATATCTTTAGACTGTGGGAGGAAACTACAGCACCTGGAGGAAACCCATGCAGACATGGAGAGAATGTGCAGACTCCACACAGATAGTGACTCAAGCCGGGAAGTGAACCCAGGTCCCTGGCGCAGCGAGGCAGCAGTGCTAACCACTGTGCCATTGTGGTTTAAGTTTATTTTTAAACCCCTCAATTACTCGAAGTCATTCTCTTGAGGTTGTCACTGTACACTAAATATCCATACCTGAAAAACTGTTTGACTCGGAGCCAATTGTTTACTGAGTCGTAATCCTGAAAACATAATAGGCTGTGGGTTCAATTATCGGTCTGTGCTGTGAGGCAGCAGTGCTAACCACTGTGCCACAGTCATAGAGGTTTCCTTCAGCCCAACCTGTCCATGCCTTTTTTTTTAAAAGCCATAAGCTAGTCCCAGTTGCCCGCATTTGGCCCACATCCCTCTATACCATTTTACCCATGTAACTGACTAAATGTGTTTTAAAAAACAAAATTGTACCCGCCTTTATTTACTACCTCTGGCAGCTTGTTCCAGATACTCCCACCCTCTTGTGAAAAAATTGCCCCTCTGTACCCTTTTGTATCTCTCCCCTCTCACCTTAAACCTATGCCCTCTAGTTTTAGACCTCACTTGGGAAAAGATATTGACTATCTACCTTAACTATGCCTTTAATTTATAGACCTCTATAAGATCATCCCCTCAACCTTCTACGCTCCAGAGAAAAAAGTCCCAATCTATACAACCTCTTCTTATAACTCAAATCATCAAGTCCTGGTAGCATCCTAGTAAATCTTTTCTGCACTCTTTCTAGTTTAATAATGTATTTTCTATAGGGTGACCAGAACTGTATACATTTTTCCAAGCATGGCCTTACAAATGTCTTATACAACTTCCACAAGATGCCCCAACTCCTGAATTCAATGTCCTGACCAATGAAACCAAGCATACTGAATGCCTTCTTCACCACTCTATCCACCTGTGACTCCACTTTCAAGTGCTATGAACCTGTACTCCTAGGTCTCTTTGCTTTGTAACCCTCCCTTAAGTCTTACCATTAACTGAGTAAGTCCTCCCTGGTTCAATCTACCAAAATGCATCACCTCGCTTTTATCTAAATTAAACTCCATCTGCCATTCATCAGCCTACTGGCGCAATTGATCAAGATCCTGCTGCAATTGGAGATAACCTTCTTCACTGTCCACTATGCCACCAATCTTGGTGTCATCTGCAAACTTACCAACCATGCCTCAATATTCTCATCCAAATCATTAATATAAATGACAAATAACAGTGGACCCAGCACTGATCCCTGAGGTGCACTGCTGGTCACAGGCTTCCAGTTTGAAAAACAACTTTCTATAACTACCTTCTGGCTTCTGTCGTCAAGCCAATTTCATATCCTTTAGACACCTTCCCTTGGATCCTGTGAGATTTAACCTTATGCAACAACCTACCATGCAGTACTAGTCGATGGATAGGATAGAGGTGGAGAGACTCTTCCTGCTCAGAAAGGACAGTAGGACTAGGGGGCACAGCCTCAAGATAAAGGGGGGGCGGTTTAGAATGGAGTTGAGGAAGAATTTCATCACTCAAAGGGTGGTGAATCTCTGGAATTCTCTGCCCGTTGAAGTGGTGGAGGCTGCCTCGCTAAATATTTTTAAGACGCGGGTTGATGGGTTTTTGATAAGAGAGGGAATTAAGGGTTATGGGGAGAGGGCGGGAATGTGGAACTGAGCCACGACAGATCAGCCATGATCTTATTGAATGGCAGGGCAGGCTCGAAGGGCTAGATGGCCTACTCCTGCTCCTATTTCTTATGTTCTTATGTTCAAAAGCCTTACTAAAGTTCATATAGACAACATCAACTGCACTGTCCTCATCTACCTTCTTGGTTACCGCTTCAAAACACTCAATCAAATTTGTGAGACATGATTTTACAGTCAGAAATCCATTGTGACTGTCCCTAATCAAGCCTTGAGCCTCTAAATGCCTGTAGATCCTGTCTCTCAAATTATCTTCAAACAACTTACCCACCACAGATGTGAGGCTCATCGGCCTGTAGTTCCCAGGCTTTTCCCTGCAGCCCTTTTTAAACAAAAGGCACAACATTTGCCACCCTCCAATCTTCAGGTACCTCACCTGTGGCTATTGATGATTCAAATATCTCTGCAATTTCCTCCCTGGCTTCCCACAATGTCCTTGGATACACTTCATCAGGTCACTGGGATTTATGTACCTTGATGTACTTTTAAGACTTCCAGCACCTCCTTCTCTGTAATATGTACACTCCTCAAGACATCACTATTTATTACCCCAAGTTCCCTAACATCCATGCTTTTCTCAACACCCACCTCTTGTGTATCTGCACATAGATGACCTTTTTGATCCTGAAGAGGACCTACTCTCTCCCTTGTTACTCTTTTGCCCTTTATGTATTTGTAGAAGCTGTTTGGATTCTCCTTTGCCTTATCTGCCAAAACAATCTTGTGTCCCCTTTTTGCCCTCCTGATTTCTCTCTTAACTACATTCCTACAGCCCTTATACTCTTCAAGAGATTCACTTGACCCCAGCTGCCTATGCATGTCATGTGCCTCCTTCTTCTTCTTGACCAGGGCCTCAATATCCCAAGTCATCCAGGGTTCCCTACTTCTGCCAGCCTTGCCCTTCACTCTAAGAAGAATGTACTCACCCTGAACCCTGGTTAATGTACTTTTGAAAGCCTCCCATTTACCTGACGTCCCCTTCCCACAGACAACCCCAATTAACTTTTGAAAGTTCCTGCCTGATACCATCAAAATTGGCCTTACCCCAATTTAGAATTTTAACTTTTGGGCCAGACCTATCATTCTCCATAGCTATCTTAAAACTAATGGAATTATTGGTCACTGGTCTCAAAGTGATCCCTCACTAACACTTATTTCCCAAGAAAACGTTAAGTTTTGCCCCCTCTCTAGTCAGGCCATCCACATACTGAATGAGAAACTCCTCCTCAACAAATTTCTCTCCATCCAAGCCTCTAATACTATGGCTGTACTGCCCTACATTATTCCATCCTATGGAAATTCATAGAATCATAGAATCTTTCTTTATCAATTCTTTTCAATTAATTTCTGTTCTTGTTGACCTAAGTCGTAGTTGGGGAAACAAAGTAGATTTTGTTTCTTATGGATACTTGCTGTGACTGTTGATTAGTCCCAGGTCATCTTTTTGCACTTTGACCAAAAAAAAGTTTAACTCCAAATTCAGATGAACAACCTTTTATTGAAAGGCAGTTCGGTGGCATGGTGTTAGCATGGCTGTCTCACAGCCTCAACGATCCGGGTTTGATTCCAGCGTTAGGTTATTGTGTAGAGTTTACACACTCTCCGTGCGATTGCATGGGTTTCCTCCAGTTTCGCCCCACTGTCCAAAGAATCATAGGATCTTGGATCCCTAGAGTGCAGAAGGAGTCCACTCGGCCCATCGAGTCTGCACCAACCACAATGTAACCCAGGCCTTAGTCCTATAACCCCATGCATTTACCCTCTTTAGCCCGCCTGACATCAAGGAGTAATTTAGCTCGGCTAGTTAACCTAACCCGCAAGTCTTTAGACTATGGGAGGAAAGCGGAGCCCCAGAGGAAACACATGCAGACATGGGGAGAATGTGCAAACTCCACATAGACAGTGACCTGAGGCCGGAATTGAACCTGGGTCTCCGGCGCTGTGAAGCTGCAGTGCTAACCACTCTGCCGCTGTGCTGCTAAAGATGTGCAGGTTAAGTTAATTGGCCATGCCAAATTGCCTGATAGTGTCCAAAGGTTTCTTGGTTAGATGGATTAGCCTTGGTAAATGTGTAGGGTTTACAAAGATGGGGTGGAGTGGTGGTGGGGGTGGAGTGGTGGTGGGGGGTGGAGTGGTGGTGGTGGGGGGGGGTGGATCCTTTGTAAGATACTTTGTCAAAGAGTCAGTTCTGACCTAATGGGCCAAATGGCCTCCTTCTGCACTGTGGGGATTCTGTGATCTATGAATTGTGACAGTTTTCCACTTCCATCACAGCGCTTCCTGAGTGATGATCAACATTTGTTGCTTAGCTTGGGGAATTACACGTGAATGCATATTTGGAGCTGGTCTAAAAGTGGCCATTTCACAAAGTTAGTTATTTTTCTTCCAACAGGGCAGTTTGTGTTAAGTCTCCAATCAGCACGTGTATCCAGGTGGTAGCGTTTTGGTAAGATTGCACTTTTGTCATCAAGGGGCGGCACAATGGCACAGTGATCAGCACTGCCCACCGCGCCAGGGACCCGGGTTCAATCCCGGCATCGGGTCACTGTTTGTGTGGAGTCTGCATGTTCTCCCTGTGGGTTTCCTCCGTGTGTTCTGGTTTCCTCCCACAGTCCAAAGATGTGCGGGTTGCATTGATTGGCCATGCTAAATTGCTCCTTAGTGTCAGGGGGACTAGCAGGGTAAATATGTGGGGTTAGGGGGATAGGGCCTGGGTGGAACTGTAGTCGGCTCAGACTCGATGGGCTAAATGGCCTCTTTCTGCACTGTCGGGATTCTGTGATTCTTCTCAGAGTGCTATTTGTATTGTGTTGGAGTCTGAACAACACATTTGGTGACCTAACTGATGCTCGGTCACTCATGCGGAACATGTAGCCTACTTTTCGCCCAGCAGCCGGCCCTCTGACCCTTTGTCAGAGGGAGGATCAAGACATTCTTAATACTTTATTTAATGGGTGCATTAAACCTGCATTCTGATGGATTGGGAATGGCCCGAGTGGGATGAATTATTCACAGGCATACGTGTCTCATCTGTGCTATTTTAATCAGGATGTTCCAACATTAAATGGCATTGCTGAGAGACGCAAGACTGACAAGTTCAGTCGGTTTGCTGACTTTTCAGAAAATAGCATCTCCTGTGCCAATTTCTGACACAAACTCTACTTTTCCAGGACACAAACTGCTGGTGGTGAATTTAAATCTCGAGAAAGTACAACTCAAACCTCATTTCATTCTGTCCAATTCCTGAATGAAACAATATCCATTTTTCTTCCTTTTTCTTAAAAAAGAACAAAGCGCCGGAAAAATCAGCCATAAAACAAAATGACAAGTTAATGCTTCAGGTAGCAGGTCCTTCATCAGAATCTAATTCAATGTTACAATTGCTTCACGCTCTGTTTTAATAATAAGCAGAGTAAAAGTGTTTGTCTTTTTTTGGGGGGGGGAGGAGGGAAATAAACTATTATCTGCCACAGCAGCTGGAACTGGTTAAGCTTGCTAAATTTTGGCTGATGTGACTGATAGCTTCATTTTTACAAACCACTTTACATCTGCCATGACAACTGGAGAAATGTTGCGAACTGGATCCATTTCAGCAGCATCTGTTTTGGCTGGATTTCAAAATAAACCTACCTGTCAGCTGGCCAGGCTGTATGCCCTCCAGTTTCGAAAGAACTATTTCAGTAGAAGCACTCCTGTAGAAAATACCACAGATGGGCAAATGCATCTCTTGGTGTGGCACTGAACTAGGCAGAAGGCCATAGAATCATAGAACCTACAGTGCAGAAAGAGGCCCTTTGGCCCATCGAGTCTGCATCGAACACAATCCCACCCAGGCCCTACTCCCATATATTATACCCATTAATCCCTCTAACCTACGCATCTCTGGACACTAAGGGGCAATTTCTTAGCATGGCCAATCAACCTAACCCGCACATCTTTGGAGGGTGGGAGGAAACCAGAGTACCTGGAGGAAGCCCACACAGACACGAGGAGAATGTGCAAACTCCACACAGACAGTGACCCGAGCCGGGAATCGAACCCAGGACCCTGGAGCTGTGAAGCAGCAGTGCTAACCACTGTGCTACCGTGCTGGTCAGACGTTCGTTCCTTCGTTGACCTCAGCTGCAGGGAGCACAACTGGAGTCAGGTTGCTTTACTGTGTCTTCAGAGTTCATAGAATCATATAATTCCAACAGTGCAGAAGGAGGCCATTCAGCCCATCGAGCCTGTACTGACCACAATCCCACTCATGCCCTATCCCCATAACCCCACATATTTACCCCGCTAATCTACGAATTCCAGGATTGTGGTCGATGCAGACTCGATGGGCCAAATGGCCTCCTTCTGCACTGTAGGGATTTTACGTCTAATCAACTTAACCTGCACGTCCTTGGAGTGTGAGAGGGAACTGGAACACTCAGAGGAAACCCACGCAGACACGGGGAAAACATGCAACTTCCACACAGACAGTGATCCGAGGTCAAAATTGAACCCGGGTCCCTGGACCTGTGAAGCAACAGTCCTAACCACTGTGCCACCACATCAACCAATGCTTTTGCTCACTCACCCTAACGGCTCCTTCTTTAGCTCAATGTCAGTTCCTGTCTCATGATGCTCCTGCAAAGTTAAATTATGGGGATTACATAAGTGCAGGTTATTTTTGTAGCTTAACCCCTTTGACTCCCAGGAAGGTGTATGCAGAATATTACATGAAGACTTTGGCTATAAATGGTTAACAGTTTTGGAGAAGTTTTTGTTTTGTGGAGAGTTAAGCTTCATGCTGGTAAGATGTTTTGACTGGCTGGGGAGTTTAGAACCAAAGGGCTCAGTTTCAAACTAAGGAGGAAGTCACTTCAGATCACAGGCATGGAGAATTTTTATTTTACACAGAAGCTTGAGAATTTTTGGAATTCTCGACCCCAGAGGACTGTGGAAAGTCAGGCAGAGAGATTTCTAAATACCAATGACATAAAGGGATATGGGAATAATGTGGGGAAAAGGCATTGATGTGGGTAACTAGCCATGGGTTGCACAGTGGCACAATGGTCAGCAATGCTGCCTCTAGCTCCAGGGACCCGGGTTCAATTCCAGCCTCCGGTCACTGTCAGTGTGGTGTTGGCATGTTCTCCTGATGCCTATGTTGGTTTCCTCCGGGTGCTCAGGTTTCCTCCCACAGCCCAAAGATGTTTGGATTAGGTTGATTGGCCATGCTAAATTGCCCCTTGGTGTCAGGGGGATTAAATACATGGGGGTTACATGGACAGGGTCTAGGTGGAATTGTTATCACTGAGGCCTCAATGGGCTGAATGGCCTCCTTCTGCACTGTAGGGATTCAATGCTTCTGTGATCGTATTGAATGGTGTATCAGGCTTGGTGGGCTAAATAGCTCTTGCGTTCTATCTGACCACAAGGGCAGAAGCGGAGCTGAGTTATCTTCTCTTTCTTTTTGAGATGGTTTTGTGTGTACATAATCCAAATAATAAGGACCAAGAGAAACGATGGACTGAGCATTGAAATATTTAGAGGCCCTAATTGGTTTGTCATCTTTGGCAAACTTTGAAGAACAATAAGTTCAAAGCTTTGTTTTAAAATGAATGATGTTTAGGTGTTGATCAAGGACATTTATACTGGGAAAGGACCCAACAATTGAATCCTTAATCACATGCATGAGTCTTAGCAAGGTTCCCAATTTAGAGACAGACGTTTTCACACTGGGAACTGAATTAGGACTTGTCCGTGGCTAGATCAATCACCCTGCAGGATAAGGAGTGATTCTGCATTGTTCCATTATGGTCACTGTCACAGACAATGCTTAACCATTGATGAGTAACAACAGCAACTTACATTTATATAGCACCTTAACAATGATAATGGAGGGGATTTTCTGGCCGTTCACATCCTGCCACCTTTGCAAGCAAGGGCAGAGAATTTGGTGCTTGGCCAAACTTCTGCTCACTGCAGCAAGACCAGAGAATCCCACTGGCGTCAACAGCCAAAACATCCTGGCAATTATGTCCCAAAGTTCTTCAAAGGCCAAAGGTTATCCTAAAGGGAGTTGAACAAAGAATTCGGTCAGGGTAAGTAGGAATGTTTCTTTATTTATTTATTTTTACAGGATATGGGCATCGCTGGCTGGGCCAGCATTTATTGCACATTCCTAATTGCCCTCCATTTCAGAGGACATTTGAGAGTCAACCACATTGCTGTGGATCTGGAGTAAAATGTAGGCCAGACTAGGTAAGGATGGCAGATTTCCTTCCCTAATGGACATTCGTGAACCAGATGGGTTTGTTCAACAATTGACAGTGGTTTCATGGTCATCAGTTGATTTTTAATTTCAGATTTTTATTGAATTTGGATTTCACCATCTGCTGTGGTGGGATTCAAACGCAAGTCCCCAGAACATTAGTCTGACTCTCTGGATTGCAAGTCCAATGATAATTCCACTGTGCTACTGCCTGCCCTGGAGGTGACAATATGTTGTTGACAAGGATGAGTGCAGCTTCACTAGCATTCAAGAAGCTTGACATCATACAGTGCAAAGCTGCTAATTGATCATCCATCATCTTAGACTTCACCCACTCCGCCACTGGCGTGTACCATCTACTAGATGCAACCCATCAAGTCTTCAACACAATTTCCCAAATTTCCAGCCTGTACTAAGGACAGGGGTGGAAGGTACATGAGAACACCTCCAACTGCAAGTTCCATTAAGTCACTCACCATTCTAACTTAAAATTATCACTCTTCTTTCATTGTTACTGATTGGGTCTAAACGCTGGAACTCTCTCCCTAAGAACAGTCTGGGTGTATCTACACCACATGGACAGCAGCGACTTAAAAAGCTGACTAACTAGTGTCTTCTTATGGACATTAAATACTGCCATTTCCAACAATGCTTATATTCCATGAATGAATGAAAAAACAAACTCATGATCCTATTGAAGTTGAGGGAGAAGGAGCAGGAAGAAAGGGTGGTCTGGTACAATGAAAAGGAGCTTAGTCTTGCTCTTCCCATCATGGACAAAAAGCAGGGCTTGGCAATAATGTTTACCATGATTCAACCAGATCTGGCAATGAAGAACTAAAGAAGTCCCAAAATGTAAATAGAGCCAGCAACCATGCCATTTTATTAATTTGGACAGAGTTGGTACAGTGGGGTCATGAAAAGGAATAGAAGAAAATAAAAGCATTTACCTAATAAAATAATTTGCATTTCTCAGGCAACATTGTGGCTTCAGACAACTGAAAGTTTGGTCAGATTCAAAGGGGATCAGACAATCCCGACAGTGCAGA
This sequence comes from Carcharhinus amblyrhynchos, assembly GCF_965287045.1. Taxonomy (NCBI): domain Eukaryota; kingdom Metazoa; phylum Chordata; class Chondrichthyes; order Carcharhiniformes; family Carcharhinidae; genus Carcharhinus; species Carcharhinus amblyrhynchos. The sequence goes on from NC_137352.1 coordinate 12,460,052, forward strand.
AGGAGGCCATTCAGCCCATCGAGTCTGCGCCAACAACAATCTCATCCAAGCCCCATTCCCGTAACCCAACCTATTTACCCTGCTAATCCCCCTGATGCTAAGAAGCAATTTAGCATGGTCAAATCAGCCCCCTTTGGACTGTAGGAGAAAACCAGAGCACCCAGACGAATACAATGCAGACATGGGGAGAATGTGCGAACTCCACAAAGGCAGTCACCTGAGACTGGAATTGAACCTGAGCCCTTGGCGTGTGAGGCAGCAGCGCTAACCACTGTCCACTGTGCCACCCCATTGCCACCGTGCCACCCCAATGATGATATTTCTGTACCGTGCTGTCCCCAGGATAATACTACTATACTGAGCCACACTTCAGTTCAATAACTAGAGTCTTTCTGAATCTATCATGTCCAACTTTTCAATGTTTTTTTTCATTTTATTTTCTGAATTTGCATTTGTTAATTATGAAGTTAGGCATGATTCATCATATAATGAGTGTTCAGTCACTGGTGGGTTAGCAGATCATAATACAAACACATTCTGCTGTGACTCACATTTCAGTTCTAAGTGGCTTATCTTCCTATTAGCATGTTTAATTTCAGAATGCCATTAAAGAGAGGACGACGGTAATCTGAATGGCAGGTATATTGCTAAAATGCAATAAGCTTCCGGTGTCACACGTACTAACAAAATACATAGATTTTTGGCGGTGCAGTGACACAGTGGTTAGCTCTGCGACCTCTCAGTGCCAGGAACTTGGGTTCAATTCCAGCCTCGGGTGACTGTCACAAGAACATAAGAGCTAGGAGGAGGGAGTAGACCATCTGGCCCTTCCAGCCTGCTCCGCCATTCAGTAAGATCATGGCTGATTTTTATGTGGGCTCAGCTCCACTTACCCGCCCGCTCACCCTTAATTCCTTTACTGTCAGTGTGGAGTTTGCACATTTTCCTCATATCTGTGTGGGTTTTCTCCAGTTTCCTCTCAAAGTCCAAAGATGTGCAGGCTATGTGGATTGGCCATGCTAAATTGTCCCTGAGTGTCCCCAGGATGTGTAGGATAGGGGGAGCAGTGGGGGTATAGAGCAGGGGCTGGGGCAGGGTAAGATCCTCATTCAGAGAGCCAGTGCAGACTCGATAGGCTGAATGGCCTCCTTCTGCACTGTAGGGATTGTTTGTTCAGGTTAGATAGATTGGCCGTACTAAATCGTCACTTAGTGTTCCAAGATTTGTACGGTAAATGGGATTATCCATGGTAAATGTGTGGGATCACAGGGATAGGACGGGAGAGAGAGCTTGGGTAAAATAGTCACGAGATGATGCAGCCTCAATGGGCCGAAAGGCCTCTTCTGCACTCTAGCTATTCTATTCTATGTAGAAATATTTTTGTTCTTCACAACCTACCCCAATATTTACATGTCCAATCCACCTGATCATTCCTGTTCCTTCCTAATTCTGGATGGAGCAAATACATTTGAACTGAGGTTGGAGGATATTTCTTCAATAGGACCTCAACGTCATCCTGATGCTTCCATACAGAATGTGCTGCAGACATGTCAGTAATGCTTTCTTTCAGCATTGAGAAATAGTACTTTTTTTTGTCGTTGAATAAAAGATGTCAATTAGTGATGAGATGTGCATTGCACTGGAGAAACTGTTTAATTTATCGTATTCACAAAACACACAAAATAAATACTGGATGAGGAAGGCGATGCAGCCCATACTTTAGCTCAAAGATCTTCTGGGATCTACTCACTTCATCATTGCATCTAAGGGTGGCACGGTGGCACAGTGGTTAGCACTGCTGCCTCACAGCGCCAGGAATCCAGCTTCAATTCTGGCCTCGGATCACTGACTGTGTGGACTCTGCACGTTCTCCCCATGTTTGCGTGGGTTTCCTCTGAGTGCCCTGGTTTGCTCCCACACTCCAAAGCTGTGCGGGTGAGATGGATTGGCCATGCTAACTTGCCCTTTAGTGTCAGGGGGACTAGCTAGGGTAAATATGTGGATAGGTGCTGGGTGCTATTGTGGTCAGTGCAGACTCGATGGGCCAAATGGCCTCTTTCTGCACTGTAGGGATTCCATGATCCTCAGTCCTTCTTAAATAACACAATGGGTTCACAATCATTTTCGGAAGAACATTCTAATTGTTGACTACTCATTTGATATCACATTTCCTGACATCAGCCCTAAGATTACCTATTCCCAGTTTGAATATCTGATCATTGTCTTGTTGTCATGGTTAAAATGTAATGACATGACCAATAACAAATAATACACCTTTTAAAAACATATCGTTATCCAAAACTTGTCTGTCCATGGGGGCAGTTCCCTCAGAAAAATTCAAAGTGTCAAATGGATGAGAAAACGAGACGTTTTCTTGTCAGTGAGGTAAGTTATGTGTATTCATGGTACTCTGAGCAATACAGAGGCCATAATCTGATTCCTATCAGTAGGGAGAGTGGACGGATCCTATTCATGTTGGGAAGCCAGCTGCAGACTGCTAAGGGCACTATTGCGCACGTGCCTGATCTCCCAGTATACTGCGTACAAGAGGACGCCCCCACCCCCTCTGATTGCCACCACCACCCCCACAGACCAATCCCCCGATCACTGGCCTCCTGACCACCTGCCCCAAACCCCAACAGGCACCTCAATCCCCAATCAGCGGCCCCAATCCTTGATCGCTGGTCCCAATCTGATTTTTTTTGCCTCTCGCTCATATTTCCTGTCCCACTACGCCACTCGATTCATGCAGCAGGGCAGAAAAATCCCATCCCATGTCTTTGCTCATACCAAGTCCTAATCCCCTAAGATCTCTCTGCTCACTGAGATATGTTGGCACCTCAGTGAAAAATGTACTGATTTTAAAATTCCCATGCTTGTTGTCAAATTCCTTCATAGCCTTAACCCTTCCTATCTCTATAATCTTCTCCAAGACCCTCCAAAGTCTCTGCGCTCCTCTAATTCTGGCCTCCTGTATGCATCTCTGATTTTAATTGCTCCACCATTGGTGGCCATACCTTCAGTTTCCTCAGCCACTGCTCTCTGGAAGACCATTCCTACAATTAATTTGCATCCTTTAAGATACTCCTTAAAATTGAACAAGCTTTTGGCAATCTGACCTATCATCTTCTTAGAATCATAGAATTCTACACTGCAGAAGGAGGCCATTTGACTCATCCAGTCTGCACTGACCACAATCCCACCCAGACCCTATCCCCATAACCTCATACGGTTACCCTGCTAATCCCCCTGGTACTAAGCGGCAATGAAGCATGGCTAATCCACCTAACCTGCATATCTTTAAAGGGTGGGAGGAAACCGGAGCACCTGGAGGAAACACACACAGTTACGGGGAGAATGTGTAAACTCCATGCAGACAGTGACCCAAGCCGGGAATCGAACCCAGGTCCCTGGTACTATGCGGTGGCAATGCTAACCACTGTGCCACCATGCCGCCCCATGTGGCACTTATGTAGCTTGGTGACAAATTTTGTCTTAAATGATGATATGAAGCGCCTATTCCTCAGACATTTTATTACATGAAAGGCACTGTATAACCATTCATTGTTGTTGTTGTTGGAAAGGCTGTCTAGAACATTCTAAAATAGTATCTAGCCTTGACAAAAATAACTTCTTTTAGCCTTTAGCTTAGTTTTAAATGAATACTCTCGCAAGCAAATGATCTTGATTTGTATGAATCTGTTTGAAAGAACGTACCAGAATAGTAAATTATTACCAACTGTTTGACACCTTGTGTAGTCATCAGCCTCTGCAGCTGTGATCCTATCATTGTGCCGTAGGAATTTTACGCATTTTTTTTAATAGTGACATTATGGTCAATGTATTTTTCAAAGAGCAAATCTCTCATTGGAATGGCAATTGGTGTCATTTCTACTCTGTCACATGTTCTCACCTAACAAGCTTGCCATGAACACCATGATGGAAATTACCATGATGATGGGGAAAAACTCCAAATTATCCCAGAAATATTGGACTTCAAATAGGACCTGTGGATTTAAAAACCAAGTGAACATACAAGCCAAAGACAGCTAAGGACGTTATTTCAGTCCTTGTCTGAATTGCTGGTGGATGATACTAAGAGAGAGAGAGGGAGTTGAATCATACAAGACTCAAGGACATTCTACCCTGCTGCTGTCAGACTTTTGAATGGACCTATCTTATATTAAACTGACCTTTCTCTACATCCTGGCTATGACTGCAACACTACATCCTGCACTCTCTTCTTTCCTTCTCAATGAATGGTATGCTTTGCCTGTATAGCACGCAAGAAACAATACTTTTCACTGTATGTTAATATATGTGACAGTAATAAATCAAATCAAAAACCAAATCAAATACCCTGTTCCCAGATAATTATACATCAAAGGCATGAATGCCATCCAGAAACTCATGCCAATCTCCTGTGGAGACAATGGAATATCAGGTGGCAGCAACAATACCACTATATCACTACCATACCCATTATGAACATTTCAAAGGTATGAGGCTGGAGGGGGTGGGAAGTGGTGAATGATCCCTGGGATGAAGAGCTTATCAAATGAGAAATGGTTGAGGTCTCTGGGTTGGTACTCGTTGGAGTTTAGGAGGATGAGGGAGGATCTTATTGAAACTTACAGGATACTGCGAGGCCTGGATAGAGTGGATGTGGAGAGGATGTTTCCACTAGTAGGAAAAACTAGAACCAGCAAGCTCAGGCTAAAGGGATGATCCTTTAAGACAGACATGAGGAGGAATTTTTTCAGTCAGAGACTGGTGAATCTGTGGAACTTTTTGCTGCACAAGGCTGTGGAGGCCAGGTCATTGAGCGTCTTTAAGACAGAGATAGAGAGGTTCTTGATTAAGATGGGGATCAGAGGTTATGGGGAAAAGGAAGGAGAATGGGGATGAGAAAAATTATCAGCCATATTGAATGGCGGAGCAGATTCGATGGGCCGAGTGGCCTAATTCTGCTCCTATGTCCTATGGTCTAAGACCAGAAATATTGCAAAGGTGTAAGTATAAGCAGCATGGCGATGGATAGCAAAATAGGAGACGATTGAGACTTTAGATAGACTAAAAATGAATGCAAGTGAAGGTGTTAGAAAAGCTAATGGTACACAAAGCTGGATCACATGCAAGGTACACAAGGATACTGAGGGAACTGAGGGAGGAAACTGGGGAGACGCAGACCATTATCTTTCGATACAGTCTATGGGTAAAGGCAGTGGACCAGAATGAATTAGAACTACTTGTCTCTGAAGGAAATCCTGCTGAAGAGTGAATGGGAGCTCCAAAGAGAACTTCTACATTCTACTCAGTGCTTGAAATTCCCAACTGGTTTATTAAATGTCTTCAACTAAATATCATTTCATAATCCTAATTCCAATTTAATAGGAAACAACTAATCAAAATAATAAACAGAATGATTGCATGTTCATTTTTAATTTATGGACATTGTTATATTCTGTTTAAATTATTTTCTAACTAATTGTAGAGAATGACAGTTAATTAAATACTGGTGATAACTGGGGATTTCAAAGATTGAGTATAATTTTTTTTTAAATTACCCAATTTACTTGATTATCCTTCTATTTTACACCCTGCCTCACCCAGTACATTCCACTACAGACAAAATTATGTCAGGTTTTTTCTTCAACCCCCCATGCAGACATGGAGATGTGAAGCAATGTTGTTGACCCTCCAGTGATTTCCAACACTTACCTTTCTTTTCTCAGTCCGGCGACCACATGCTTTGGCATTGGTTAAAATCACCAGCTCGGATAAGAACCATTGAATCCGTATAGTGCAGAAGGAGGCCATGCGGCCCATTGAATCTGCACTGACTCTCCACAGGAGTGTCCTACCCAGGTCCCTTCTCCTCCCTATCTCTACGACCCCTCCATCTAACATGGCCAACCTACCTAAGCTGCACAATTTTGGAAATTAAAGGACAATTTAGTATGGGTAATCCACCTAACCAGCACATCTTTGGACACTAAGGGCCAATTTAGCATGGCCAATTCACTTAACCTTAAGCTCATTTATTACTCACAAGTAGGCATATATTAACATGGCGATGAGGTTACTGTGAAAATCCCCAAGTCGTCACACTCCAGTACCTGTTCAGGCACACTGAGGGAGACTTCTAGCCTGGCCAATCCACCTAATCTGCACATCTTTGGACTGCAGGAGGAAACTACTGCATCCAGAGGGAACCCACACAGACACAGGGAGAATGATGAATTGGTAACACTCAGCCACCTTCAGCCAGAGGATTGTGGTTCAAGCTCCATCTTGAACTCAAGGACATTATCTAGGTTGATCCTTCAGTGCAACATGAAATGGGGCATTGCATAGTTGTTCTTTTAGCTGAGATGCTAAGTGAGCTTTAGTCTGCCTGTTTGATGGGCTTGGGTGAATATAACAGATCCAATTTTGCAGAAGTATTGGCATATGCTGATCTGGTCAGTGAGAAAGGTTAATGAGTCATTTCATTTCATCACTGTTGATGGAACTTTGCTGTACACCAAATGACAGTGACATTCATTAAATTTATGTGAAACATTTAGCTACTTCTCATAAATGTGATCAGAAGAAATTCTGTCAAAGCTTTAGAATTACCACTGGAGAGTTGGAATTGAGGGAAGATGAGAACACTTGTTTGAGGAATTGACAATGTTACATAGTAAATGGCTTAAATTCTTCACCCCCTCCTCAGCCCCCGTCCTCAAAAAGAAGTCTTGATTGACTGGGGATTAATGATTGGGTGAGAGAATGTCACACATGTGGCGGAACTTTCCTGTCTTGCCTGTCACGGGAATCTTGGCGAGTGGGATAGGACCATGTAAAGATCCATTGCCCTCAAGCGGCATTTTCCGATCTTGGTGCTAGCGAGGGCAGAAAATCCCGCCCATGACCCTCAACAAACCAGGAAGAGAAAAACTGCCAAAAGTCCCAACTCCTAATGGTGAGCATTCATAGTCTGCACATCAGATGATTATGGGTGGCATAGTGGCACAGTGGTAGCCTTACAACGCCAGAGACTTGGGTTCGATTCCAGCCTCGGGTCACTGTCTGTGTGAAGTTTGTACGTTCTCCCCATGTCTGCGTGGGTTTCCTCCGGATGCTCCAGTTTCCTTCTACAGTCCAAAGATGTGCAGGGTAGATTGATTGGCCATGTTAAATTGCCCCTTAGTGTTAAGGGTATTAGTAGGATAAATACATGAGGTTACGGGGATAGACTGGAATTGTCATTGCAGCATCAATGGGCTGAATGGTCTCCTTCTGCAAATGTAGGGATTCTATGAATGCAGCTTCAGGCTTGACTGTGATGTGCCTGCACTGTCTGGTGTTTTAAGGTACCCACTGTTCAGCTTACATTTAAAGAATAGATAGCTGCATATTGTATGAGGAAGCTGTTGTAGCACTGGATACACCAGGAAAGGTGGAGTAGGCAAATAGTGGAATTAAAGAGCTCAATTGCCATGTTCATAATGCTTTTATCCCATTATTGAAATTATTTGCAAGCCCTTTCTTCTTTAAAAGAGCTATAACAGAAAATCAAATAATTACAAAGTAGTACTCATTCACTTACTTCTGAATTGTGAAATATTGTTCACTTTTCGCATGTGTCCTTATTGTGTCTCACTTCCAGCAACAGCAATGATAATCCTGCCAAGCTTTGGAAGGATGAGTGGTGTTGAGTAATTTGTCTGCTTTCGGTGTAGTTATTTCAGTAGGAAAAGGTTTCTAAACCTTTAAATTGATGGAATGCAAAGTATGACGACCACTTGTTAGATGAATCCATTTTGTTCACAAGTGAGTGCATTGAGTGGGGACCTGATGGCAGTGACTGCAAGCTGAATGCACCAATTGCGAACAAAATGATGTATCACTAACATTTGATCTTAATATTCTATCTCTCACGGCCTGTAATACATGCAGAGAGACCACATGTGCGGAGCTTTCCGTTCTTTCATGGCACATTGAAAAAAAAGGAAGAAAATCATAATAGTTCACCTCAGGATTTTGCAGAAGACTTGTAGCCAAAATCAAATGGCAGGGACTGAGAGGGAGATCAGAGTGAGTAGAGTTCAGAGACATGAAGAGCATTGAATCCTTGGAACTTCTAAAGTTTTAAGAGATAAAGCCATTTGAATTAAATTCCATGACAATGTTCTATTAATTTAGACAGCTACTGCTATCAACCACCAGAACAAACTCCTATCTCTAGCAAAGCTGCCAAATTGGCATAAAGTTTAAGCTATAAAGCAATTGTCTACTTTTGTTAATTGTCCTTTAATTTTTTTGCCTCAGTAATACTAAAGCTAAATGGTTCGACATCGTGATGTGTGATTTATTATTTAAAAGGATATTAGTAATGTATAATGTATAATGCAATTAAAATTTTAAGCTGTGACATTTCAATTAGGGGCCTCCTACACTTGGCAATCAGGAAGTATTTCAAAGGGGATATTATTTTGTTCTCATTTAACGCCTTTCAGCAGATATGAATCTTTGCACCTTTCTGCAACACACCAACAATGAGGGTCTTCAGTTTGTGTGGTGAGGACGAGCACACTAAAATTTTTCTTCTTAAAGAAGGGAGGGTTAAGAGGAAATTAGTGGAGGTGTTTAAGATCATTGGACAGCACTGCTGCCTCACAGTGCCAGGGACTGGGTCTGATTCCCAGCTTGGGTCACTGTCCATGCGAGTTTGCACATTCTCCCCATGTCTGAGTGGGTTTCCTCCAGGTGCTTTGGTTTCCTCCCACAGTCCAAAGATGTGCGGGTTGGGTGGATTAGCTATTCTAAAATTGCCCCTTAGTGTCAGGGGGACTGGCTAGGTTAAATGCATGGGCTATGGGGATAGAGCCTGGGTGGGATTATGGTCAGTGCAGACTTGATGGGCCAAATGGCCTCCTTCTTCACTGTAGAGATTCTATGATTTTGAAAGAAGTAAATAGGAGAAACCATTGCCAATATCAGAATGAGTCAGCAACAAGACGACACAGACTTAAGGTGATGCCCCTGAGGTAATACATTTTTATGTAGTGAATTGTTGCAATCTGGAATCCACTGTTTGAAAGGGCGGTGGAAGCAGGAACTTCCAGAGGAAAATTGGATAAACCCTTGAAGGAAATAAGGTTACAGGGATATGGGGAAAGAGTAGGGAAGTTGGATTAATTAAAGTAAAGTTGCCATAGTCCCAGATGACCGTAGGCTGTGACTGGTGGTGATTTAACCTTAAGATCACCGCACCTCAGGCAAGGGGCAAGGTTCAGAAAGCAGGGCCTTCATGAATGACCTCAGCCGGTATGGAAATTGAACCCACGCTGTTGGTGTTGCTTTGTATAAGATTAATTAAATAGCTCCAGCAAAGATCCAGCGTAGACACAATGGGGTGATTCAGCTCTCTCTGTGTTACATTATTCTATGATTATATGAATGTTATTTTTTAAAGGGGTTTTAAGCAGGCCATAAAACAAAACTCCTTTCCCGCACAAAATCTACATTTGTGAATCTTACTATATTTGTTCTTTCATTCAATTCTTTTATTTGAATTATGCGGTAAACTGAAGACTTTTGACATGATGTAACATTCTTTATCTTAAAATGCCTTAGATCCCTTGAACTGAAACTTAGCTTCTTTGGCTGTTGTAAACTTATAATAAATGCCATCCACATCTTCCAGAAACCTGCACCATTTGACTTAGCTGTTTGCTGAGATAAGTGATTTACCAGCACTGGTGAGCTAAAGTATCAAAGCAATTTGCCTGAATGTCTTTCTTCCTCTGTCTCTGCTCTTCATTGCATTACCTCACTGCTTTGCTGCTACCCTTCGTCCTGTTCAAGTTCTGTTTTCTCTCTCTGCCTAAATCCCTTTCTGTGCCAAAGGCATTTGTGTTTTTATAATTGACATTTTTATTGCGCTTTTCACCCATGAACAAATCACAGTAACGCACCGAAACAGTGAGAGCCATGCTTGTTTATTTTCCTGAGGATAAAGGTTTAACACTTCAGCTTATTAAATCTTAACAACTCACTGCTTCGAGTTAGCTAGGGGCATAATAATTTTAGTTTATAGGGCCCTTTCTCCTGGGCGCCAACCTTGGCTCAGTGGTAGCACTGTTGACTCTGACTTGGATTGTTGTGGGATTGCATCCCACTTGATGTCCTGACTGCCATACCCCAGTTAACATTTCAGTGCATAATACGGTATGGGTGCTGAACATGCTAAAAGGGATGTCACCCTGAGCTCCTGTCTGTGGGATGCAAAAGAGTTTTTGAGGAAGAGTTGTTTGTGTGATCTTGCTGGGTAAAAATGTTCTGACTCATTTCCCTCTATAGCAAGAGCCACACTTCCAAAGCACTTTTTCATAGAATCCCCACAGGGCAGAAGTAAGTCATCCAGCCCATTGGAACATAAGAACATAAGAAATAGGAGCAGGAGTAGGCCATCTAGCCCTTCGAGCCTGCCCCGCCATTCAATAAGATCATGGCTGATCTGAAGTGGCTCAGTTCCACTTTCCCGCCTTCTCCCCATAACCCTTAATCCCCTTGCCTACCAAAAACCTATCTACCCGCGTCTTAAATATATTTAGCGAAGAAGCCTCAATCACTTCAACGGGCAGAGAATTCCAGAGATTCACCACCCTTTGAGTGAAGAAGTTCCTCCTCAACTCTGTTCTAAATTGTTCCCCCCCCCCCACTTATCTTGAGGCTGTGCCCTCTAGTCCTGCTGTCCTTTCTGAGCGGGAAGAACCTCTCCACCTCTACCCTATCCATCCCTTTCATCATTTTGTATGTCTCAATGAGATCTCCCCATATCCTTCTAAACTCCAATGAGTACAAGCCCAGTCTATTCAGCCTTTCCTCATAGCTCAACCCCCCCAATTCCGGTATCAGCCTAGTGAACCTCCTCTGCATCCCCTCCAAGGCCAAAATATCCTTGCGGAAGTGCGGCGACCAAAACTGCACACAGTATTCCAGCTGCGGCCTCACCAGTGCCCTGTACAGTTGCAGCAAGACCTCCCTACTTTTATATTCAATCCCCCTCGCTATGAAGGCCAGCATCCCATTTGCCTTCCTGACCACCTGCTGCACCTGCAGGCTGGGTTTTTGCAACTCATGCACAAGGACCCCCAGGTCCCTCTGCACCGTAGCATGCTGCAACTTTTCGCCATGTAAGTAGTAGTCCTTCCTACCATTATTCCTACCAAAGTGGATAACCTCACACTTGCCAACATTGTATTCCATCTGCCAGGTCCTCACCCACTCGCTCAGCCTATCTAGATCCCTCTGCAGACTTTCCACACCCTCTGCACAATTTGCCGTTCCACCTATCTTTGTGTCATCAGCAAATTGACACCTTACACTCGGTTCCCTCCTCCAGATCATCTATATAAATGGTAAATAGCTGAGGCCCCAGCACCAATCCCTGGGGCACTCCACTAGTTACCAACTAGTGGGGTTTGCACTGACTCTTCAACAGGACATCTTACCCAGGCCCACCTCTGCAACCCTGCTAATCCCCCTAACCTACACTCTTTGGACACCAAAGGGCAATTTAGCATGGCCAAACTACCCAATCTGCACATCGTGGGAGGAAATCGGAGCACCAGGAGGAAACCCAAACTGACATTGGGAGAATGTACAGACACAACACAGTAAGAAGTCTCACAACACCAGGTTAAAGTCCAACAGGTTTATTTGGTAGCAAACGTTTGGAGAAGATCTCCAAACACAACACAGACAGTGACTCAGGGCTGGAATCAAATCTGGGTCCCTGGCACTGAGAGGCAGCAGTGCTAACCACTGTGCCACCCCTTACTCAGCTGTGAAGTACTTTGAGATTCCTTGAGGTCATGATAGGCACTATGTTGTATGCAAAAAAAAAAGTCCCTCCTGTTTCTCATGATAGAATTGCACTTTGTGAACGAAATGTTAACTTAGTTGAGTTTAAAGATGTCCCGTTGATAGGTGCAAGGTCAGTGCTGGAACATGCCAAGGACACCAAGGAGAGGCGGCGAACAGATTTAACTTTGCAGCAGGCAATCAAACAATGGGTGGGGGTGGGAATTGAATGGTCATTGTGTTTTTTGTGAATACACTCATTGTCCACGGGAAACAGACATGTGCAAGCTTTTGGAGAATGGCTAGAGTCAGGAGAGGGGTGGGGGTGGGCTGCAGAAACACTAAATGCGGTTGGGAGTCAGTTTCCTGTTGCCTCATGCATCACTCACTGAATACACCCACATACCTGCTGAACTCAATGACAAAAATATATTTGCATATCATGCACGAAGGATGTTGCTGGTGGTGAGAGTGTCCAAAAGCAGGGGGTCACAGTCTAGGGATATGAGGTAAACCATTTAGGTACGTTTATTCATTAGTCACAAATAGGCTTACATTAACATTGCAATGAAGTTACTGTGAAAATATACTAGTTGCCACACTCCGGTGCCTGTTTGGGTACACTGAGGGAGAATTTAGCATGACCAATGCATGTAACCAGCACATCTTTTGACTTTGCGAGAAAACCCACAGAGACACGGGGAGAATGTGCAAACTCCACACAGACAGTAATCCTAACCAGGAATTGAACCTGGGTCCCTGGTGCTGTGAGGCAGCAGTGCTAACCACCATGCCCCCGTGCTGCCCTGTGTTGAGGGGAAATTTCTTCACCCTGAAAGTGGTGAGCCTTTATAATTTGCTGTCACAGAGAGCAGTTGAGGCCAAAACATTGTGGCTGAAATCTTCTGGCCATTCATGCACCACTGCCACTGCAAGCAAGGACGGAGAATTTGGCGCTGAGCCAAATCCACGTTCACAGCGGCGGGACCAGACAATCCCACCAACGTGAATGCCTGGAAAATTCCGGCTTGCGTGTTTTCAAGAAGGAGTTAGCTATAGCGAAGGGGAGTCATGCTGCCACAGTGGTTAGCACTACTGCCTCACAGTGCCAAGGGCCCAAGTTCAATTCCCGGCTTGGGCCACTGCCAGTGTGGAGTTTGCACATTCTCCCCGTGTCTGCATGGGTTTCTTCCAGGAGCTCCGGTTTCCTCCCCCAGTCCAAACATGTGCAGGTTAGGTGGATTGGCCATGCTGAACTGCCCCTTAGTGTCAGGGGAATAGCTAGGGTAAATGCATGAGGTTATGGGAATAGGGCCTGGGTGGGATTGTAGGGTCGGTGCAGACTTGATGGGCTGAATGGCCTCCTTCTGCACTTTAAGATTCTAAGAAAACTCTTGGGGTGAAGGGATTTAAAGAGTATGGGAAGAAGGCAGGATCAGACTATTGAATCGGATGATCAGCCATGATCATAATGAATAGTGGAGCAGGCTTGACAGGCTGAATGGTTTACTCCTGCTCCTATTTGTTATGTTTGCAAGTAAGGAACTCCCAATAATTGTGAATAACCTTTAATTAAGCAGCACTTGTTATCATGAATGCAATAATCAGCATCAGAACCTAGCACCGTTGCCCATATGGAATAATTACTTGAGCAGCAGTATGTTTGTTCGCTCAGTTGGGGGAGCTCCCTGCAAACAGAATGGCACTAAATACGCACCAACAATCTTCCACAGCTTGTTACCATTATTTAAAAATGCAAAACCATTTTAGCAAAAAAAAAGTTCTGCTTAAAAACAAATTGTTGCAACCCTTTTGAGTGTCTTCAGATTAATTTAGTGCCGAGTAATCATTTGTCTCTCCTGACAACGGCTTTGTATTTTTGGGACTTCAGCTAATGTGGAAATCCCACAGCACTCTGCAAGACGAAGCACTGTCATCAGTCTCTGCAGCACATCCTGTTTCTAAGAATTGAATGATTTTGTATCAAATTGTCCCTGTCTGACAATGCAGTTTTCTTGACGACTGCGGATGTTTGGGGCCATGTACTGGATACAGACCGTGTGTTTTAAATTAAAGAGAATATTGGAGGAGTTCTCAGTTAAGTACTGGTTATGATGATTTCTTAATGTTCAGCTGATGGCACCTAACCATATTTTCTAATTAAAGTAGCGACTTTTTGAAAGGGGGTATGTTGCACGTCATAAAGTCATGGAAACAGGCCCTTCGGCCCAACTCGTCCATGCCATCCTTTTTTTTAAACTACCATGCTAGTCCCAACTGCCTGTGTTTGGCCTATCCCCCTCTGTATCCATCTCACCCATGTAACTGTCTCAATGTTTTTTAAAAGTCAAAATTGTACCTGCCTCTACACTACCTGTGGAAGCTTGTTACATAAAATAAGGTGTTATATAAAATTATACAGATTTTACATGAACAAAACATTTGGCTTAACTGTTATTTTTCTTGTATTAACACTCCACATGAGCCTCTTCATACTCTCCTATCTATCCTTCTAATCTTTACTCCATCCTCATGGACTTTCCTATATTTAATGGGTTGATGTATGAGGAGAGATTAAACAGTTTGGGCTCATTGAGGGGGATTAATACCCACACTAATAATTACGGAGGGAAATAAAGGCCATATTAATAACTGTCCAGTGAAAGGGTTAACAGGGAAAAATCACAAAGGCTACACAGAGTTTAACTGCAGGATAGTAAGCAACTAGTTCCAGACACCTGACCTTCAGACAAGAAAGAGAGAAAGGTACTATTGTTATGTTAGTGTATCTTTTTATTCATGTGCACAGCCTTAGGTGATGTCATTGCTGGGAGGAGGTCAGGTGACAGGAGTTCATTTTCAGTTTCAGTTTTTAGAGCAAGCAAGAAGTGTTTTCCTTCTCTTCCCTCCCTGTTGTTTTGGAAATTCTGGTGGTTATCTGAAAGAAAGGTACGGCCTTCCTGCAGTTGGTGGCCTGACAAGAGACGCTCTCCCTGGGGTTCTGAGAAGCAGTTTTGACTTCAACTTGTTCTGAATGAATCCAGATGACTGCAGACTTCAACCAAAGGACTCAATTTCTGGTATCACGTGAGCATTAGTCTTTGCTATGTTGAACTTGTTTAAAGAGTTTTGTCTATGGAAGGTTTTGGTTTTGATTGGAGCACATTAAATATCTTTGTTAAGGGTTATATATTATAGTGATTGTTTTGTTTCTTGTTTGGAATTGATAAACATTCTTGCTAATGTTCTTACTATACATATTAACAAGTATTCTTAAATAAACTTTGTTTGATAAATGCTTCCTAGTGGGTCATTTGAATCATACTTGAAATGAAACATATCATGCTTATCATAATCAAGTTCAAGATGCAGAAATTCAGATCCAGGCAGGCTCCATAAGACACATTGGAGTGTCTGATCTGAACCATGACACTATGCTGGGAGAAGGTCTTTAAACCATGCATTGAACAAGGGAATGATCCAGGTTCTAATATCTAGCTGAGATGCCTAAAAGACGGTAGGAAACAATACTCAACTGAGGCAAGTAAAAACCTTAAATCAATTGGATATTATAAATTAGCAAGTATAAGGTGATTTTGATTGGATTTAAAAACTATACTTTTATATGATGTAACCTTAATTAATAACTATGATTGGATAATTATGCTCACTAGAGTTCAGCAGGATGAGGGAGGATCTGATTGCGGTGTATAAAATACCAAAAGGGATTGATTAAGTAAACATAGACCAAATGTTTCCCCTTGTGGGGCAATCTTGCACACAAAGACACAGGTATAGGTTGAGAGGCAGTAGATTTAAAACTGAGAATGAGAAGGAACTACTTGCAGAGGGGGGGTGAATTTGTGGAACTTGCTGCCCCATAGCACAGTGGAGACGGAATCATTCAATGGTTTCAAGTAAGAGATAGATATATCTCTAATACAAAAAAAGGGATAAAGGGATTTGGGGAGCAGGTGGGGGGGGTGGATTTGAGACCAGGGAGAGATCAGCCATGATCTGATTGAATGGCAGAGCAGGCTCGAAGGGTTGAATTTGCCTAATTCTGCTTCTAATTCCTATGTTCCTGTGTTACGAGGCAGACAAAGCATGTGCCCATGCCCGTTTCTGTCACTAGTTTTACCAGGAACATCTTGGCAGCCTGTCACCATAGTCTATACCTGAGGGGGTCCACTCCACATGAGCATGGCCGATCAGGAGATTCTCACATTTTGCTGCCTGCCAGAGGCATATTGGATGGGTTGATAATAAACATGTTTGGCCACATCATGAAAGCACCTTCCCAGGCCATGAGGTGCTGCAGCTGGATTTTACGGCCCTCATGAGGGGTGGGGACCTACCCCCTTCTTGCCCATCTCTGAGATATCCCCCATAAATGGGGGGGGAGGAGGGATGCGGTTTGGCACCCTTACATAAATAAATAATTAAGAGTCATTCGGGCTTTCTTCCTCTCCGTCTGCACTGCAAAGCTCTGCACACCCCCAGCCACCCTTGGTACCCGATCCCTTCCTGCCCACCCCCCCCGCCGGCTACCTGAGCCCAGCATCCACTGTCACTTTCATCTTCAGTCTGCTTGCAGTCCTGGCAGTGTCCACTACAGATCTCTGGCGCTGTTGGGAATCCATGAGCTGCCAGCCAATCAGATTGGCTGTCTGCTCCTAAAGCTGCACCTCCTCCGTGTGGAAGTCCCACATGTTCCGTGTTGCTGCTGTTGCCTGCAGTGTGATGCTAGAGGGCAAAGTGCCCCCATACCCCTTGTGCTCCCTCCCTGTCAGCCCCCATCACACCCCACCCCAATAATCCCCCAACTACCCAGTAAAATCCAGCATTATTGGTCAAGGACTGTATCACAGTGTCAGAGAGGAACTTTAATGAGGACTTGTCTGTTGAGGTAGTATGGGTGGAGATTAGAAATAGGAGAGGAGAGGTCACCCTGTTGGGAGTCTTTTATAGACCTCCAAAAAGTTCTAGAGAGGTTGAGGAAAGGATTGCGGAGACGATCCTTGTTAGGAGTGAAAGTAATAGGGTAATTGTTATGGGGGACTTTAACTTTACTCATGTTGATTGGAATTGCTATAGCTCTAGCTCGTTAGAGGGGTCAGTTTTTGTTCAAAGTGTGCAGGAAGGTTTTTTGACTCAGTATGTAGATAGGCCGACTAGAGGTGAGGCTATATTGGATTTGGTGCTGGGTAATGAGCCAGACCAGGTGCTAGACTTGGAAGTTGGTGTGCATTTTG
The DNA here is from genome assembly GCF_965287045.1 of Carcharhinus amblyrhynchos. NCBI lineage: Eukaryota > Metazoa > Chordata > Chondrichthyes > Carcharhiniformes > Carcharhinidae > Carcharhinus > Carcharhinus amblyrhynchos. The sequence continues at coordinate 12,477,163 of NC_137352.1, forward strand.
GGGATAGTGACCACAATTCGATTACGTTCACCTTAGTGATGGAAAGGGATAGGCATGAACCTCGGGTCAGTAGTTTCAGCTGGGGGAAGGGTAATTATGAGGCTATTAGGAGAGAATTAGGAAGCATTGGTTGGACTAGGAGATTACAGGGACTGGGAACGTCCGAGATGTGGAGATTTTTCAAGGAGCAGCTACTGCGGGTCTGTGATAGGTATATCCCTGTCAGGCAAGGAGGATTTGGTAGGCCCAGGGAACCGTGGTGCACTAAAAAAGTTGATTCGTTGGTTAGGAAGAAAAAGGAGGCTTATGTTCGGATGAGGCTTGAGGGCTCAGGTAGTGCATTAGAAAGTTTTAGATTGGCTAGGAGGGAGTTGAAGAGGGAGTTAAGAAGGGCTAAAAGAGGACATGAGATGACTTTGGCTGATAGGATTAAGGAGAACCCTAAGGCGTTTTACAGGTATGTCAAGAACAGAAGGTTGGTTAGGGCAAGATTAGGGCCAGTTACAGACAGTAGAGGGAAGTTGTGTGTGGAACCGGAGGAGATTGGAGAGGCGTTGAACCAATATTTCTCTTCGGTGTTCACGCAAGGGGACATGAATGTAGCTGAGGAGGACACTGGGGTGCAGGGGTGTAAAATAGATAGTATTGCAGTTGATACGGGGGATGTGCTGGATATTTTAGAGGGTTTGAAAATAGATAAGTCCCCTGGTCCGGATGGGATTTACCCTAGGATTCTCTGGGAGGCAAGAGAGGTGATTGCGGAGCCTCTGGCTCTGATCTTCAGGTCGTCGTTGGTCTCTGGTATAGTACCGGAAGATTGGAGGACAGCAAATGTTGTCCCATTGTTTAAGAAGGGGAGCAGAGACTTCCCTGGGAATTATAGACCGGTGAGTCTTACTTCTGTGGTGGGTAAGGTTTTGGAAAGGATTATTGGAGACAGGATTTATAGTTATTTGGAGAGTAATGAATTGATTAGAGACAGTCAGCATGGTTTTGTAGCGGGTAGGTCGTGCCTTACTAACCTTATCGAGTTCTTTGAGAAAGTGACCAAAGAGGTGGATAGGGGTAAGGCAGTTGACGTGGTGTATATGGATTTTAGTAAGGCGTTTGATAAGGTTCACCATGGTAGGCTTCTGCAGAAAATGCAGATGTATGGGATTGGGGGTGATCTAGGTAATTGGATCAGGAATTGGCTAGCAGATAGGAGACAGAGGGTGGTGGTTGATGGTAAATATTCGTCATGGAGTTCGGTTACGAGTGGTGTGCCTCAGGGATCTGTTTTGGGGCCACTGCTGTTTGTAATTTTTATTAATGATCTGGATGAGGGTATAGTTGGGTGGATTAGTAAGTTTGCTGATGACACCAAAGTCGGAGGTGTGGTAGATTGTGAGGAAGGGTGTCATAGTTTGCAGGGTGACTTAGAAAGGTTGCAGAGCTGGGCCGCGAGGTGGCGGATGAAGTTTAATGTGGAGAAGTGTGAGGTAATTCATTTCGGTAGGAATAACAGATGTGTTGAGTATAGGGCTAACGGGCGGACTTTGAATAGTGTGGAGGAGCAGAGGGATCTAGGTGTATGTGTACATAGATCCCTGAAAGTTGGGAATCAAGTAGATAAGGTTGTTAAGAAGGCATACGGTGTCTTGGCGTTTATTGGTAGGGGGATTGAATTTAGGAGTCGCAGCGTCATGATGCAACTGTACACAATTCTGGTGCGGCCGCACTTGGAGTATTGTGTGCAGTTCTGGTCCCCACATTACAGGAAGGATGTAGAGGCTTTGGAGAGGGTGCAGAGGAGGTTTACCAGGATGTTGCCTGGTATGGAGGGGAGATCCTATGAGGAGAGACTGAGAGATTTGGGGTTGTTTTCGCTGGAAAGAAGGCGGCTAAGAGGGGACCTTATTGAAACATATAAGATGATTAGAGGTTTAGACAGGGTGGATAGTGATAGCCTTTTTCCTAGGATGGAGAAAGCTAGCACGAGGGGGCACGGCTTTAAATTAAGGGGGGGTAGTTATAGGACTGATGTCAGGGGTAGGTTCTTTATCCAGAGGGTGGTGAGGGACTGGAATGCCCTGCCAGCTGCAGTTGTAAATGCGCCTAGTTTGGGGGCGTTTAAGAGATCTATGGATAGGTTTATGGACGAAATGGGATTGGTTTAGATTAGTGGGTTAGTGTTTTTTTTTTAAAAGCTGGTCGGCGCAACATCGTGGGCCAAAGGGCCTGTTCTGTGCTGTAATGTTCTATGTTCTATGTTCTATGTTATAGAGTGAGACTTGAACTCAGAAGTTTGAGATCAGAAGCAGAATGCTACCTCAACTCCACCACAAAACCACCTGTGTACTTATCTAGCTAACTTCCCTTTAAATATATTTATGGGTAAGCCCCTCAACTGCTCTATCTAGTAGCAAGTCCCACGTTAAAGCCACTTCCTGGATAAAGATGTTTCTCCTGAATTCATGACATATTAGTGATTATCTTATATTGATTACCTTTAAGTTTTAAGTTTATTTATTAGTGTCACAAGTAAGCTTACATTAACTCGCAATGAAATTACTGTAAAAATCCCCTAGTTGCCACACTCTGGTGTCTGTTCAGGTACACTGAGGAAGAATTTAGCACGGCTAATGCATCTAACAAGAATGTCTTTTGGACTGTGGGAGGAAACCGGAGCACCCGGAGGAAACCCACGCAGACATGGGGAGAATGTGTTGACACTGCACAGACAGTGACCCAAACCTGGAATTGAACCCAGGTACTTGGCACCATGAAGCAGCACTGCTAACCACTGTGCTATCATGCCATTCAATTAGTTCTGATCTCTAAGTGGAAATTTCTTCTCTAAGATGATCTTCTCAAACCCTTTCATAATCCTAATAACCTCTCCTTTCATGAGAAGACAGTCTCAACTTGTTCAATTTTTCTCAATAGGCCTAACCTCTCAGCAGTGGTATTGTTCTACTAAATCCTTTTCGTACCTTCTCTAGTGTCTCTATATCCTTTTCAGAACATGGAAGCCAGGAATGTCCACAGAATTACAAGTGTGGTCTAATCATGGTTCTATGCACTGTTTCTCTGCTTTTCAAATATATACTTCTAGAAATAAAGCCTAGGTCTCAGTGTGCCTTTTATACATACTTACTAACCCATGCGTTGCTAACTTTGGTGAACTTTGTACCTCTATCATCAGTTTCTCTTTCCTCTACACCAGTTCGGCGTGTATTCTCTGTGGAATGTGTGTATGCCTTATTCTTCCTGTCAAAATGTATTATCACACTTAGCTAGAATCCTAAAATCATGGAGCATTTACAGTGCAAAAGCAGGTTATTCAGCTCATTGACTATACACTGAACCTCTGAAGGCTATCCCACCCAAGCCTATCCCCATAACTCCAAGTATTTACCCCACTAATCTCCCATCTTGGGATATTAAGGGGCAATTTAGCACGGCCAATCCACCTAGTCTGCACGCCTTTGGACTGTGGGAGGAAAATGGAGCACCTGGAGGAAATCTACACAAACTCTGGGAGAACGTGGAAACTCCGCACAGCCAGTAACACAAGGTTGGGATCGAACCCATATCCCTGGCACTGTGAGGCAGCAGTGCTAACCACTGTGCCACTGTGTCACCCGTTGAACTTAATTTATCAGTTACTTGCCTATTCTGTAACCTTATTAATGATATATCGTGAACTTTTCTTTTATTTACAGCTTATAAAAATACATTATGCTCTTGAACTATTTCCGTCTCTAGGGTGTGTGTGTGTGTGAGATGAGCATTAAGACTTTCAAGGTGAGTGTGAATAAACAATCCTCTTTATTTAAACTCACAAAAGCTTGTTGTAGATTATTTAATAATGACTGCACCCTCAGGCGTTGAGAAACAAACGTGCCTTTCCAAAAACACACACTGATTGCAGACGATCAGGGAAAGGGTTCAAGAATTCCATGCTCTCCTGTGCCTGTCCATTACAATAGTGTCAACTTTGAATGAGATGTTGCACTAAGTCTGTTTGGGTAGATGGTGAACTATTGATGCTGACATTATTTGAAGAAGAAGGAAAGTATTAGAGTCATAGAGTCATACAGTGCAGAAGAGGCTCTTCAGCCCATCGAGCCTGCACCAACACATGAGAAACACCTGACCTTTCACCTAATCCCATTTACCCGCACTTGGCCCACAGCCTCATCCAGGTACTTTTTAGAGGATGTGAGGTAGCTCATCTCTACCACCCTTCCAGGCAGCGAATTCCAGATACTCTGGGTAAAAATAATTTTTCCTCACATTCCCCTAAACCTCCTGCCACTCACATTCAACTTGTGTCCCCTTGTGACTGAATCTTCAACTAAGGGGAGCAGCTGCCCCTTTTCCATTCTGTCCATGTCCCTTACAATATAATGCACCTTGATCAGGTCACCTCTCAGTCTTCTCTGCTCCAACAAAAACAAATCAAGCCTATCCAACCTCTCTTCATAACTTAAATGTTTCCTCCCAGGCAGCATCCTGGTGAATCTTCTCTGCACCCTCCTCCAGTGCAATCATATCCTTCCTATAGCGTGGCGACCAGAATGTGCACAGTACTCCAGCTGTGACCTCACCAAAGTTCTGTACAAGACTTAGAATACTTATTCATCAGGTCTGATACAATATGATATGTAAAGCAGAATACTGTGGGTGCTGGAACTCTGAAATAAAAGCAGAAAATTTTGGAAATACTCGGCAGGTCAGTCAGCAACTATAGAGAGAGAAGCAGAATTAGTGGTCAGGGTTTTCTGGCCCTTCCCACCAGCGGGATCTTGCGGCGTGAGCCATGAAACTGTTGTAGACTTTGGTAGGATGAGAAGATTCTGCTGGTGGCCAATGGTGAGTCACTGCTGTTGTGGAAAATCTGTTGCGGAAAATCTGGTTGGAAAATCCTGGCCAACATTTCGGGTTGATGCCCTTTCATCTGATGACTAGACTCTTCTTCCCTTCATAAATGCTGCCTTTCCTGCCAAATATTTTGAGCATTTCCTGTTTCTATTGCAGTGTAATGTGCACTCATTAATATAAAGGTGGTCAAAAACTGATTAACTCCAGTATGAATTCAACACTGAGGGCTTCCTATGTTTTTTATCACAGGAAAGTCAAGGGAAGAGGAAGAAAGATAATAATAGCATTTCGAGTTCTAACGTTGAAGTGAAATGAAGAAAACAAATTTATCTTCGTTGAAGGAAAGGTGTCCGATTGGAGTCAAGTCTTTAAAATGCTGTGAGTCATTGATTATTAGCTGTAGGCAGAAGCAGAGGATCCAGGTTTAAAATTAACAAGCCTCAAATGAGACGTGAGATCAGAGAAAGCTTTTTTACCCAACATAAGATCATAAGAAATAGAAACTGGAGTAGGCTGTTCAGCCCTTTGAGCCTGCTCCGCTATTCAATAGATCGGAAGGACCTTGGGGTCCGGGTCCACAGGACTCTTAAACTGGCCTCGCAGGTAGAGGATGTGGTTAAGAAGGCGTATGGTGTACTGGCCTTCATCAATCGAGGGATTGAGTTTAGGAGTTGGGAGATAATGCTTCAGCTTTGTAAGACCCTAGGCAGACCCCTCTTGGAGTACTGTGCTCAGTTCTGGTCTCTCATTACAGGAGGGATGTGGAAGCTATTGAAAGGGTGCAGAGGAGATTTACAAGGATGTTGCCTGGATTGGGTGGCATGCCTTATGAGGATAAGTTGAGGGAGCTTGATCTTTTCTCCTTGGAGAGATGAAGGATGAGAGGTGACCTGATAGAAGTGGATAAGATGTTGAGATGTATAGATTGGGTGGATTCTCAGAGGCTTTTTCCCAGGGCTGAAGTGGTTGCTACGAGAGGACACAGGTTTAAGGTGCTGGGGAGTAGGTACAGGGGTAAGTTTTTCACTCAGAGGGTAGTGGGTGAGTGGAATCGGCTGCCATTGGTTGTGATGGAGGCAAATCCGATAGGGTCTTTCAAGAGACATCTGGTTGAGTACATGGGACTTAATAGAATTGAGGGTTATAGTTAAGCCTAGTAGGTAGGGATATCACCAGCACAACTTGTGGGCCAAAGGGCCTGTTTGTGCTGTAGTTTTTCTATGTTCTATGTTCTAGATCAGGCTGATTTCGACATTCCTCAAATCCACATTCCTGCTCTTTCCTGCCCTTTCCCCATATATATATAATAGATATTCTCGACAGGTTCCCAACAAAAATAGCTAAAGATGAACAATTAATTCCCTCAAAAAGAAACTGGATAATTACCTGGCCGAGAATGGGATTACACAAAAATGGCTGAAATGAATGCACATGGATGGGCAATAAATGCGAGGCATCCCAGTGATTCCAATTTCCCCGTGAGTGAATTTTAAAAAGTAAAATGTTCCTCAAAATAGTGCAGTTTATTTAATTAATAAAGTTTATTTATTAGTGTCACACATAGGCTTACATTAACCCTGCAGTGAAAACCCCCTAGCCGCCACACTCCAGTGCCTGTTTGGGTCCATTGAGGGTGAATTCAGCACGGCCAGTGCACCTAACAAGCCTGTCTTTCGGACCGTGGGAGGAAACCGGAGCACCTGGAGGAAACCCACTCAGACACGGGGAGAATGTACAGACTAACAGGGGAATAAGGTCACACAAAAGAGAACTGATCAGGGTGAGACAGTTAAAATGATGGAAGTGTTTCAGACATTTATGATCCAGGATTCTTTTTTGCATGACTTTGCTTCAGGTCAAAGGGACGGGTGGATTTCATAAAGTAGATTGTACGTTGCCCATGCATTGTGATAAGCCCAGTGATTTCTTCCCATTTCAGACTTTCTTATCTTCTCAACAGGTAGTAGCAGAGTCTACTGCCATCTTTGACACAACCAAAAGCACCTTGCTTCCCTCCACATCTATATGCCATTTCATTCTTGCAAAAATGCTGTTGGCAAGAAGAAATATTTAATAATTAAATCTCTATCCGCTCTCAAAGCATCAATACTTTATGTTAATCTCACAGCCTCAAAAGAAAACTTGTGATAAGATGCAGTATTGTGTTACAGTAACTCTGACAAGCCGTTCTGAAATTTTAAGTTTCGTAAAGCTTATCATTTGTGACAACTGTCTGAATAACTAATCCAGAATTCACTTTTAGCAAGAAACTTTAATTGAACATGACACTAAAATGCTGTCTTCACGTATGTAAAAAAACAAATTGCCAAGTACCACCTTGGTACTTAAAATTGTGTTTGAATTAAACATTTCAATCACTATACTGAACACTACATGGCTGCATTCAATTAGTACAAGGGCATCACTTGAAGTTCCACCTCTCCTTTCCCCACCTTCATCTAATTTGCATAATTAATCCACTAATTACAGGCGCTGGGTTGAAATCTGCACTTAATCCCTAAACAATCGAAATAATTAAAGATGTAAACTGTTTCCCATTCAAGTGTTTATCTGGCCATCAAAACTGAAGGTAATGAGAATTTGATAATACAACTTGCGTGCCTGAGAAAACATTAAAGAGGTGGCAATAGTTGGAATGAGAACACCAGGAAAATATCATTAAAAGAAAGAATATATTGAATATATTGGTGCCACACATCACCTCCGGTCAAGAGATTCAAGTTGCTAGGTGTTCAGATCACCCACTGTCTTCCACAGATGTTGTCAGACAAAGAACAAAGAATATTACAGCACACGAATAGGCCCTTTGGCCCTCCAAAACTACACCAATCACACTGCCCAACTTGACTAACTGCACTGCTGAGTTCTATATCCCTCTATTCCCATCCTATTCATGTATTTGTCATGAGGCCTGTTAAAAGTCACTATCGTATCCACTTCCACTACCTCCTCCGGCAGCAAGCTCCAGGCACACACCACCCTCTGTGTAAAAAAACCTTCCTCATACATCTTTAAACCTCGTCCCTCACATCTTAAACTTAAGCCCCCTAGTAATTGACTCTTCCATCCTGGGAAAAAGCTTCTGACTATCCACTCTGTCCATGCCTCTCATAATCTTGTAGAATTCTATCAGGTCGCCCCTCAACTCCTGTTGTTCCAGTGAGAACAAACCAAGTTTCTCCAACCTCTCCTCATAACTAATGCCCTCCATACCAGGCAACATCCTGGTAAATCTTTCCTGTACCCTCTCCAAAGTCTCCATATCCTGCTGTGATTTTCCAGCATTTTCTGTTTCAGATTCCAGCATTCGCAGCATTTTGCTTTTACCAACAACCTGTCCTGCTCCCTCCACGCTATAGTTAAGAAAGCCAATCAACTGTTTCAGGAGGCTAAGGAAATTCAGCATGTCCACTACGACTCTCACCAATTTTTACAGATGCACCATAGAAAGCATCCTTTCCGGATGTATCACAGCTTGGTATGCCTCTTGCATTGACCAAGACTGCAAGAAACTACAAAAATTTGTAAACGTAGCCCAGTCCATGATGCAAACCAGCCTCCCACCCATTGACTCCATCTCTACTTCCCACTGCCTTGGGACAGCAGCCAGCATAAGCAAGGATCCCATACACCCTGGACATACGCTTTCACCTTCTTCTTATGGGAGAAAAATATAGAAGTCTGAAAACATCTACCAATTGACGCAAGAACAGATTTTTCCCTGTTGTCATCAGATGTTTAAATGGTCCTATCATATATGAAGCTGCTCTTTCTCTTCACCCTATCTTTAACTGCAACATTACATTCTGCACCCTCTCCTTTCCTGCTCCCACATGTACTCTATGAACAGTATACTTTGTCTGTATAACGTACAAAAAACAATACTTTTCATTGTATCCCAATAAATGTGACAATAGTATATCAATTGAATTCAATTCAAACCTACATTGCCTTTTATGTGCTGTACATGGTCCGTCTGTGACTTTTTCTACTCCTGTATGAAGCTGTCCAGTGATGGTGGGGTGCCGCCGGACTTGAGAGGCAAGTCTGAAATTCCCTGAAATGTAGGCCAGACAGCAAAAGCCTGATTTATCGTTTGCTCCACTTATTTATGTCTCCCGCGATTATGGTGCCAAAAGTTTTCACAGAAAGGTAAGCCACAGCGAAGGCAATGTCAGGGTTCAAGCCAGGATCTTGTCCGCTGCCTGCGTTTGGACTTTTCAAGTGCTGGGAAGTATTTTTTTTTGAAAACTTGTTCTGGGGCAATGAGTGATTCTCGCTAAAGGATGCCTTGTCTTGCCCTTTGGCTGCACATGGCACATGGCTAGCACTGCTGCCTCACAACACCAGGGACCCGGGTTTGATTCCAGGGCTTGGGTGACTCTTTGATTTGATTTATTATTGTCATATTATTAACTTACAATGAAAAGTATTGTTTCTTGCACGCTTTACAGACAAAACATACCATTCATAGAGAAAGAAATGAGAGAGCGCAGAATGTGGCATTACTGTCATAGCTAGGGTGTAGAAAAAGACCAACTCGATTCAAGGTAAGTCCATTCAAAAGTCTGACAGCAGAAGGGAAGGAGCTGTTCTTGAGTCAGTTGGTGCATGACTTCAAGCTTTTGTATTTTTTTCCTGAAGGAAGAAGGTGGAGGAGACAATGTCTGGGGTGCGTGGGGTCCTTAATTATGCTGGCTGCTTTGCTGAGGCAACGGGAAGTGTCGACAGAGTCAATGGATGCGAGGCTGATTTGCGTGTTGGATTGGGCTCCATTCGCGACCTTTTGTAGTTTCTTGTGGTCTTGGGTAGAGCAGAGCCATACCAAGCTCTGATACAACGAAAAAGAATGCTTTCTGTGGTGCATCTGTAAAAGTTAGTGAGAGTTGTAGCTGACATGCCAAATTTTCTTAGTCTTCTGAGAAAGTAGAGACATTGGTGGGCTTTTTTAACTATAGTGTCAGCATGGGAGGACCAGGACAGGTTGTTGGTGATCTGGACATCTAAAAATCTGAAGCTCTCGACGCTTTCGACTTCATCCCCATTGATGTAGACAGGGGCATGTTCACCTTCATGCTTCCTGAAGTCAATGACAATCTCTTTTATTTTGTTGACATTGAGGGAGAGATTATTGTTGCCGCACCAGTTCACCAGATTCTATATCTCATTCCTGTACTCTGCCTCGTCATTGACTAACTACGGTAGTATCATCAGGAAACTTAAAAATCAAATTGGAGGATAGTCTGTGTGGAGTCTGCACATTCTCCACGTGTCTGTGTGGGTTTCCTCTGGGTACTCCAGTCTCCTCCCACAGTCCAAAAGACATGCTGGTTAGCCATTGGCCATGCTGAATTCTCCCACAGTGTACCCGAACAGGCGCCGGAATGTGGCGAAAAGGAGATTTTCACAGCAATTTCATTGCAGCGTTAATGTAATCTTATTTGTGACGCTAATAAATAAACTTTTCCTAGTTGTCCTCAGAAAATGGTATTGTTCCTTCTGCTTGAATTGCAGTGGTCTTGTGCTAGTGTTAACAATAGTTATTGATAAGTAATTATTGAGTTTTGACCCAGCAACAATATGGAAAGGTAGTATATCTACACCAGGGTATGCACCAAAGGGGCGACATTCTCATGTATGGAGAGACATAGCTCTATTTTGTGAAGTACAATGCTCAAAAGGTGAAAGTGAATTTTGGGGGAAAATAATAGGTTCCACTTGTCTCAGAATGAATTCTAACATTAACCAGGCTATGGAGAATATATCTCAACTTTCAAACATGCTTCCTAGCTGAGTTAGGCCAGTTGCTTTCCTTTGCAGTACCCCATGTGCAAAAACAAATCTTACATTTGGAGTCTTGAAGGACAGAGAGCATTTCAAGAAATAAAGAAAGGATCGCATACATCACCTACTCCTAGATGATCCTCGTGGAGTAAGCGGTGTGTCTGCTAACAGATACATTTAGGAAAGGGGCTAATCTAGTCCAGAAATCCATGCAAGGACAGTGGTTTGCAAGGATAATAGAACCGTGGATGTACATCTAAACTGGATACCACAATGAAGCAGCTACACCTGAAAGTTGATCTAACTTTGTCTACGTGTTTGCCAGTTTGCCTATTATTTGTAGAGTTTCCTGTTTATTTGGGCTCAGGGATTACAGCCTTTGTGTAACTCCCACATGCAGTTCACTGTCAATGATTGTTTGCCTTCCTAGAGGAAATCGACATGCTTAAAGGAATGTTAGAGACCTATTTCTCCTTGTATGAAAGCATGGATTCCATAATGATGAGAGGTACTGATGCGCTGTGCCGTTAAATTAAATCTCCTTGAAGAGTAGCAGAAGTGCACAGCGTGATCTCAAATGGTGCTTAAGTGTCGCAAAGGATGCTCTTGGCAATTTTTTCCACTGATATCCTGTTTCTGAATGAAAAGGAATGTGTGAGACAAGGAGTAAAGGCTCCATCAGTGATAGAGCATGTGGTTTGGATGTTGTAGCCTAACTTGGTACTTCTGGGAAGCCACTGAAACTACCCTGTACTGTGTCACACATCTACTTCCCCCCTCCCCACCCCACATCAACAACTTGCATGTATATAACATCTTTAACATTGAGTAAAGCATCCCAAAGCGCTCACAGGGTCATTATCTGATAAAGGGATATTATAGCTAGTGATCAAGGAAGTAGGGTTTTAACAATGCAGCTTATAGGAGGAAAGAGAGGGATAAAAGTTGTAGGGAGGGAATTTCATAGTTTAGGCCCTAGGCAGCTGAAGGCTAACCGCTAATAACAGAGTGGCGAAAATAATGGACATGCAAGAAGTCAGAATTTTAAAATTGAGATTTAATCTCTATTAGTGGGATTTGTGAGGTGGTTGGACACTGCTGAAATTTCAGTCAATACAGGGACTCATGTAAGCTGATGTCCCAGTTTAAAGACGTATCTTTTATTTGACCAGCGATCGCAGGGAGAAGTCACCAAAGACTTCTCCACGCAGAGAGCAACGTGACCTCTCTGATGAATTCTGGCATATACAGTTCAAGCTGGATCAATTATACACTTTTCTTATCAAATTCTCCCACCTTTCATTAACTTTCATCCTCAGTACACATAAATCATTAATAACACCTGTCATACACCTGTATCCAATTGCATATTGTCCTCTGGCAGAATGGTATTTAGTAGTCCGTAGAATCCAGACGTATCCTTCCCTTTTGACTAACTTAACCTCCTCTATCACTTAGCAACCAGATGCCTGGTCACAAAGTTCAAAGTTGACATTTCCACAGGTTCCTCTCTAGGTCACTGCCCGATGAACACACGATTTTGTGTCAAGGCAAGCATCCATCTTAACAGGACAGTGAATAACTCTGTTCATAAGCAGTCCTGAGAATTTTACTGCTAGCATTTCCCATTGATAAGAGCCTGCCCATTCTGATGTTTCCTTAGAATGTGGTTCTGTCTGAAAGTCCCCACACCATCAGGCCTTGCGGCAACTTGCTCCTGGTTAAAGTGTACAATCATTTTATAAAAATGCAGCTAATACAATCAAAACATCAAAATATGTATTTAAATCATAATCACTTGTTTTAAATCTCATTTCATTCACACGTGTGGAAACTATTCTCTTGCTAGCTTATAAGACTGATTTAGAGTCATTTAACTCAATGCTGGTAATTTCGTCAGTCTTAAACGCCTAATTGTTTAAAATCTTCTCTAACCTACTAGGATTTTTCCTTTCTCCAACAATCCCCTTCCAATGGGGTTTACTGCTCTCAGTGCTCAGGCAGCACGGTGGCACAGTGGTTAGCACTGCTGCCACACAGCACCAGGGACTCGGGTTTGATTCCCAGCTTAGATCACTGTCTGTGTGGCGTTTGCATGTTCTCCCCGTGTCTGCGTGGGTTTCCTCTGGGTGCTCCGGTTTCCTCTCACAGTCCAAAGATGTGCGGGTTAGGTAGAGTGGCCATGTTGAATTGCCCCTTAATCTCAGGGGGACTAGCAGGGTAAATACTTGGGACTATGGGAATAGGGCCTGGGTGGGATGGTGTTAGGTGCAGAGTTGATGGGTGAATGGTCTCCTTCTGCACTGTAGGGATTCTATGAGAATCCACTTTGCCTTCATATCGTCTCAAGTACATTAATGAATCTAACAGCCCTTCCTGATTTGGATCCTTGCTGCTGCTTCACATTGGTGAAAATCATCTTGTGGTCCCTTTAAGGGGCAAGTTATCGGGGTGGGGAGGTCACATGATCCATCAGGCTAATCGTGGTGAGGAACGCTAATCGAAAGCGGGAGCATGTGCTTCCTGGCAGTTGGAGTCCAGGAGTCATGGAGTTCAGAAGCATTCTTGTCTCTGTCTTGTATATAATAACTGTTTCCCCCAAATAAACCCCTATTTGTTAATTTGCCTCGATGATCGTTAGCTCCTCATCAGCAACCTGGTTCATTCTTACCAGTTGTTCTGGTTTTGATTTTGCTTAATAACTGTTTCTTAGGCCAGAATTTTACCGGTACGTCTGCCCGAGGCTCGTAAGATCGTGCCCAAGATCAACGGAGAATGCCGTTTTGCGAGCCTTGCCCGCCCCAATTCCAGGGCTGGCATGCCGGTAAAATCAGGGACTACAAATCGCTGAAAACTGTTAAAACTATTTTTCAATCATTTATAAGTAGTAAATGCTGAGCATCAAGAAAGCTCTTTCAGGGAAGATGTTTTCCCAGACTGGGACTGTGGTGGGTTTCGAACCAGGGAACTCAGTCTCAGAAGGAGGAGCAGGCTATTTAGGATTGAGACGTGGAGGAGGAATTTCTTCACTCAGTGGGTGGTGAATCTTTGGAATTCCCGATCCAAAGGGTTGTGGAATCTCAAGCTTTTGAGTATGGTGGTGGTTAGCACTGCTGCCTCAGAGCTCCAGGCTCGATTCCGGCCTTGAGTAACTGTTGTGTGGAGGTTGCACATTCTCCCCCCCACCCCCGCGTCTCTGTGGGTTTCCTCTCACGGTCCATAGATGTGCGGGTTGGGTAGATTGTCCATGCTAAATTGTCCATTAGTGTCAGGGGGATTAGCAGGGTAAATATGTGGGGTTACAGGGATAGAGCCTGGGTGGGATCGTTGTTGGTTTGATGGGCCAAAAGGCCTCCTTCTGTGCTGTAGGGATTCTATGATTCTAGGTTCAAGCCAGTGATCGATAGACTTCTAGATACTAATGACATCAAGTGATAGGGGATAGTGTGGGGAAATAGCATTGAGGTAGAAGAATTGTCATGATCTAGTTAAATGGTGGAGGAGGCCCAAGGGGCCAAGTAACTTGCTCCTGTTCCTATCTCCTACGTTCCTGTGCTCAGGATATGTTAATTAAACTTTCATACGAAATTCATTCTTTAGCAAGATATCACTGCTCATAGCAGCAAGCGATCCTGCTGAGTTGCAATGTATTCAGCAACATTGATGCTTTTTATACATCACTGAGTAATGAGTTTAAAACATTACAGGTCTGGGTACAAACTGACATGATAACATCAACTCTGCAATCTAAGTTGGCCTCATTTGTCGTTCTCTGTTTAACCAGCTCAGTGTTATTGGACGAGGCACCAGTCTGGCCTCATCTGAATAAATATAGTAACCTCATTAGCACCATGAGATTACAAAAATGTATCTTCATTCAGCTTGCACGTGGGTAATGGAAACAGATTCAGTAATAACTTTCAGAAAGGGAATTGCATAGACGCTTGAAAAGGAACAAAAAAAGCACTGGGCTATGGGGAAAAAGGCAAGGGATGGGATAGTTCTTTCAAAGAGCTGGCACAGGCACAATGGGCTGAATGGCCTTTCTCTGTGCTTCATTACTCATAGAATCCTTACAGTGCAGAAGGAGGCCATTCGGCCCATCAAGCCTACACTGATCACAATCCCGCCCAGGTCCTATCCCTGTAAATGTCTATATTTACCCCGCTAATCGCCTCAACGCTAAGGGACAATTTAGCATGGCCAATCAACCTAAGCCATAGGCTTTTGCATTGTCAGAGGAAACCGGAGCACCAGGAGGAAATCCACACAGACACAGGGAGAAGGTACAGACTCCTCACAGACAGCGACCCAAACTGGGAATTGAACCTGAGTTCCTAGTGCTGTGAGGCAGCAGTGCTAACCATTGTGCCACCATGCCGGTCTTGATTTTATCGAGCTGTCCTCTACTCTCTTGCAGATTACTGGAGGCTGGCGTACAGCCAGGCTCTTGTAGACCAGGGGTGATCTGGCACCTGCTAGATGTGGCCCTTTAGTATACTCTGCATAGACAGGTCTTTTAGGTGAATTATGAGGTTTTGCTGGGTTTCACCAACTGTAACTTCAGCAGGAAATGAATTTTAACACCAGCCAAATGGTAGTTGATTTATCCAACCATTTTGCAAATTTGTCTCTGAATGTTTCCCTGTCTCCTGCAGACCCCACAATGACAGTGGCCCAAGCTGGGAATTGAACCTGGGTCTTTGGTGCTGTGAGGCAGCAGTGCTAACCATGGCGCCACCGAGCGGCCCAGGTGAGATGAGGTGACTGAGGCTATTAGGCGGCACTGCTGCCTCACAGCGCCAGGGACCTGGGTTCAATTCTCGGCTTGGGTCGCTGTCTGTTTGGATCCTACGCATTCTCCCCATGTCTATGTGGGTTTCCTCCCACAGTCCAAAGATGTGCAGGGTAGGTGGATTGGCCATGCTAAATTGACCCTAGTCTCAGGGGGATTAGCAGAGTAAATATGTGGGGTTAGGGGGATAGGGTGTATTGTCGGTGCAGGCTCAATGGGCCGAATGGCCTCCATCTATATTGTAGGGACTCGAAAATTCCAAGCCTGACCACATCTATATAATTTGTTCACATGCTTTTACCCTGACGTTCCCAGTGAATGATTTGGTGCCTATTTATCGAGAATATATGGGTGATTTTTAAGTCCTAGGTTCTGTTTGTTCCTGCTAATTGCTGAGAACAAGTTAAATTTCCATCCTTTGCAGAATGCAAAAGAATGCCTATAACATTATCTATTCCGAACTTAAGGAGTATTTTGCATTAGCCACACATTTAGAAAACATTTGGGACCTAATACTTGGAAGTGCAGCTCTCTGGCACAGTTAGGAATATGACTAACATTTAATAATTTGAAACAGTTTGAAGCTCGCTGCAGATGGACTGCAATCCCAGAACTGGCTGCTTTTTGTAAATAATGATGCCACTGCTTCATGTTTCATTTACAGGATATAGAAAGGAGCCTGATGCAAAATCCAGAAGCTTCTGTGCAGCTCCAGCTACTTTGAAACCAGCTCCCTGAATCTTGTTTTAAATAGGGGGCTAGATACAGATCAGCAAGGTGCTTAATTGCACTGTGTACTGACTAGCTGGTCTCACCTGATGAAGGAGCAGCATCCGAAAGCTTATGATTCCAATTAAGCCTGTTGGTACAATGGTTAGCACTGCTGCCTCACAGCAACAAGGACACAGCCTTGGGTGACTGGATGTGTGGAGTTTGCATGTTCTCCCCGTGTCTGCGTGGGTTTCCTCCGGATGCTCCAGTTTCCTTCCACACTCCAAAGATGTGGAGGTCAGGTGGATTGGTCAAGGTAAATTGCCCCTTAGTGTCCAAAGATGTGTTGGTTAGGTGCATTAGCCATGGTATATGTGTGGTGTCACAGGGATAGAGCGGAAAGGAGGGTAAGGTACTCTGTCAAAGAGTCGGTGAAGACTCAATGGACCGAATGGTCTCTTTCTACACTGTAGGGATTCAATGAGCTAAACTGTAAACTAGCTCAAACAAAATACCTTTTGAGCATGACCATTTAACCGCATGAGGTCTAAGGATTGTAGTATAAGTATCTGTGGCACACATATAGGGTTACTGTGGGATTGAATACTATACTACCCACACAATAATGTAATAAGGCACATAACCTTGACCTAGGGTCAGTGTGGGGTTGGCCAGAGATGTCATAACTCCTAGGATGGAGACAGCTTCATACCTGTATCTTTCACTCTATAGTTGCATATAGTTACAAGTAGTTAATGAAGATTTGCTGTTAACATTCAGAAGATTACAGTGCTTCTTTCATAGACAAGTTATGCAATCAACACCATCATAACAAGGACGGCTATACTTTTGGCCCGAAGGATAAAACACAAAATCAGTTGCAACCTCACAACATCAAAGCCGAGGCAGCGAACTCCTCAGATAAAGGAACAATCAATGGATTTCACTGACCGATTTCACTGGAGCTGCTTAACCACAAAGACTAAATAGAAACAGATGGTCAACCTCCTTCACTGAGTCATTTGTGATAAACTCTTTCCCTGTGCAACGAGTTCCCCAAGGTTCATTGCTGTAGCTCAGGAAACCTGGCCAAAAACCTGAAGAGTCAAATCAACGCCTCTGACTTTTGATGGGTGACTACTCCTTTGTGAGGTGAGGAGTTGTGGATGGGTTGCTGATTTGACACCCCCACTCCCCCCAAAATTTCCCGTATTATGGAGATGAGCAGGTAGGGGATGGGTAGAAAGATAGTAGGATGGGGTGGCCATGCCATTTCACATGCCCGCTCTCTTTCCCAAACCCCCATTGCATGGGAAACAGCCGCCAGGGCATGTAAGATTCACCCCCAAATTTGGATAAATGAAAAGTTATATTTATTGTAAATGTAGCAAAGTCCATTTGGCAAGGAGCAAAGTGGTGCAGAAATTCATAAAGTTGTGTATCTCTTTACCTTTCAATTGTATTTGGTTTTTGAAGCAAGTTGTATTATCTAAATGTAATTTCAATACATTTATGTTATGGAAATTCTGGACCCATCTCAAGACCATTCCGCATTGAAAAATGAGTTGCAGGAAAAATGTGCTCACGATACTTGAGATCCAATTTTCAGAGGCTAAAGCAGGGAGAAACTTCCAAGGAGAATTTGTTTTTTTTCATCCCTGGAAAAACCTGAAGAGAATCACTTTAATGGCTTCACCCACCCATTAATGGGGAAAATTGGTAGATAAATTCACTTTAATAACTAGGTACAAAAGAAAGCTGCCACCTGCAGAACTTCACGCTAGTTTAAGTCACTGTCTCCAGAAATGGAGACGAAAAAGAAGATCCCTCCAGCCCCTCACCATACCAACACTCCCTGATTTCCATCCCCTCCACCCCCGCTCCCCAGTTTTGCAGTTGCAGAGGTGGCCCACCAATGGCTGCTGGTGGGATCATCCAACCCTACCACTGTCAACGGAACTTCCCATTGTTTGCACCCTCCACAACCGGGGAACCTGTGAGGGTGGTGGTGGTGGGGGGGGCAGGCAGGAGGGGGGACCGGAAGATCGTGTCAGCGGGAATGGCCGCAAAAGTCACACCCTTTATCTTACTGACAACAGAATTGAAAAATGCTACCCACACACTCGCAAGGAGATGTTGGGATTGTTTTCCTTGGAGAAGGGAAGGTCGAGAGGAGATTTGATGGAGGTATTCAAAATCACGGGAAGACTTGGACAGAGCAGATGGGGGAAAAGCTGTTCCCACTGGTGGAAGGATTGAGAATGAAAGGGCATGGCCTGTTTAAAGTAATTGGCGAAAGAAGCAATGGCAAAACAAGGAGAAACTCCTTCATGCAGTGAGTGTGCTGCCTGGGAGTGTGGTGGAGGCAGGGTCAACTTAGGCATTGAAGGGGGAATTGGATTAGTATCTGAAAAGGAAGAATGTACAGGGCTGTGAGGGGGTGAGTGCATGACTCATTCGGAGAGGCAGCACTGATTCCTTGATGGAGCTCCAATTTAAAGTGTTTACATGAAACGTGAACACATCAACATTTACAAAGGTAAAACTGGACAGAGGAAAGGATGGGGAGAATTATTAAACTGTTTCTTAAGTGCACATTATGTGGCTAGACTGACAAACACCACTCTTACATAGGAAATCCACTAAAAGCCACCTTGTGAATGAAGCCACCTTCTATGGAAATTGATGGCAGCCGTTGCAGCTTTTAAAAAGTCAGCGGACTTGCGTTGGGTATACTTGAATGCAGCAGGTTGTTAGTGCTTGATCTCTGTGACAACGTGGCATCTCACTGGATGGTGTCGAGATAGAGCGATAGAAGCAACATAACCATTCAGGTTCAGTCAGAATTCTGCCACATAAGCATTTGAAGCATCAGCAACTGGCTGTCACTGTCAGTTTGTGAAACGCACGGCTTTGTCAGATATCCAAGGGACACAAAATCCTTGAGGAGTAATAAACAGGTTTAGAGGAAAGAGCTTTGACATTTGTTTTCTGCCTCGATATGAACAGGATCTGAGATGCTAACCCCATCTTGTAAGACGGTTCTACAGAAACAAAGGTCAGTGTGCTTCCGCCCTGCAAAAACATGACCTTAACTGAATTGAGTGATTTTGAAACATTTGAAGGTCAGGTTCAACAACATGAAACTACAGAAACGCCTTGGTGTTCCAGCCTATGAATCTGATTGAACAAGAGCAGAAAACCTCTTATCACCATGTTGTACAAACACAGCATCCTGTACAGCGTATCACCTTCTACAGCACAGCAGCTGGAAAAAAATGCACAGAATTCGCTTGACCATCGAATGTTGTAAGTGCTCGATCTTAAAATCAGTGCCTTCATTTGGAAATTACTTTTGTGCATTTTGTTTTACATCCTTCTGTTGGATAGGCTGAATAAACTAGGCTGTTACTCGTTAGAGTTTAGAAGAATGAGGGGAGATCTCATTGAGACGTATAAGATGATGAATGGGATGGATAGGATAGAGGTGGAGAGGCTCTTCCCGCTCAGAAAGGACAGTAGGACTAGGGGGCACAGCCTCAAGATAAAGGGGGGGCGGTTTAGAACGGAGTTGAGGAACAACTTCTTCACTCAAAGGGTGGTGAATCTCTGGAATTCTCTGCCCGTTGAAGTGGTGGAGGCTGCCTCGCTAAATATTTTTAAGACGCGGGTTGATGGGTTTTTGATAAGAGAGGGGATTAAGGGTTATGGGGAGAGGGCGGGAATGTGGAACTGAGCCACGACAGATCAGCCATGATCTTATTGAATGGCAGGGCAGGCTCGAAGGGCTAGATGGCCTACTCCTGCTCCTATTTCTTATGTTCTTATAACTTGCTGGTGTTAACATCGTGATTCAACAATGGTAGTTTCAACATCCACTCTTCCGGAGCCTTGCTTATAGTTTGCTCCGACCTTCATAGAGTATGGTACGTGGGTGGCACAGTGGTTAGCACTGCTGCCTCACAGCACCAGGGACCGGGGTTCGATTCCTGGCTTGGGTTACTGTCAATGTGGAGTCTGCACGTCCTCCCCATGTCTGCATGGGTTTCCTCTGGGTGCTCTGATTTCCTTCCACGATCCAAAAGATGTGCTAGTTAGGTGCATTGGCAATGCTAAATTTTCCCTCGATGTAGAGTGTGGTGCCAGAGCGTGGTGACCAGGTGTAATAACTCTTTGGAGGCAGAAATCCTTTCACCAAATTCTCTCTACTTACAATTCCAACAGCACAGAGTGCGATCAGTTTACAGTCTACCTTCGGGAGTGCCAGAGGAACTGACATTCCCAGTTAAATACAAGGAAAAGACTCCCTCATTGGCCCATCAATTGACGTCTTAATCAGGCAGTTCATATTCCAATAGGCCAACCTCAATAGTCTGATTGAAGTAATTACACTAGGGGAATTTCATAGGAACTTCACTGCAGTGTTAATATAAGCCGACTTATAACACTAATAGATAAATTTTATCTTTCAGCATGCTGATTATGTTACTAGCTTTGTACATTTGATCAAAGCCAAGGGCTAGAGTCTTATCACCATTCATGCCGGCAGGATTTTCCCATCCTGCTGCAGTAAACGGAAATTTACCTGGTTGCCAAATTCTCCAACCTCGCTGCAGGCAGGAGTGTGGCGTGAATGACAGGTAAGATTGCTTCCTAAATGAATAATCAGACGCATGAGTTTAAATCCCACCACACAACTGGGGAGTTTAAATTCAACTAATTAAATTAAAAGAAGCGTGTATCAGCCATGATGACTGTGAGACTGCTGAGTTGCTGTAGAAATCTATCTGGATTCCTCTTCAGGGAAGGATGTCTATTTTCCTTACCCACTTAAGCCTATATATGAGGCCCAAAGCAATGCAGTTGACTCTTACCTGCCCTATCAAATACAAGAACACACAGACACAAGAATTAGAAGCAGAAGTTGGCCACCTGGCCCTTCAAGCTTGCCCTGCCATTCAATATGATCATGGCTGATTTACACCAGCCTCAACTCTTTTTCTACACCATTTCCTCATAACCCTCTATTCCCTGATCTATCAAATATTTACCAACCTCCATTTTAAATACTTCCAATGATTCAGCCTCCTCTAACCTTTGGGGCAGAGAATTCCAGAGATTCATCACTGTCTGTGAGAAGAAATTTCTATCAAATATGTTGTAGCTATGTCCCTTTATCAAGACTCTCCCAGTAGTGAAAACATCTCACTATTTACTCTGTCAAGCCCCCTCAGGATCTTATATGTTTGAATAAGGTCACCCCTCACATTTCTGAACTCCAAGGAAAAAAGACCCAAGACTATTTAGTCTCTCTTGATAGAACAACCCTCTCATTCCAGGAATTAGCTGGGTGAATCTCCTTTGGACTGCCTCCAATATCACCATATGGGCAACAGGACTAAAACTGTATGCAGGATTCCAGGTGAGGCCTCACCAACATCCTGCATAATTGCAACAAAGCCTCCCTATTTTTCAATTCCAATCTTTTTGCAATAAAGGCCAAAATGCCATTTGCCTTCTTGTTGGACCCGCCTACTAGCTTTTTGTGACTCCTGCATTGTAACACCTGGATCCCTCTGTACTTCACTCACCTGCAGTCTCTCTCCATTTAGATAATAATCTGTCTTTGATCCCTCCCACTTCCCCACATTAAACTCCATTTGCTAGGTTTTCATCCAGTCACCCAATCTATCTGTATCCTGTTACAGAATCACAATATTCTCGTCACAACCTGCCCATCCACTTATCTTCGTATCATCGGCAAATTTGGAAACTTTACATTCTGTTCCTTCTTCCAGGTCAATTGCGGGCCAAGAACTAATCCCTGTGGTACTCCATCAGTTATTTCCAGCCTAGCAAGCCACTTGGTTGGCTGCAAGGAGCTCCCTAACACCTTCTGAAGAGCAATAAGAGGTGGACAAAAAAAATAGGCCTTACCAGCATGGCTACATCCTGTGAATGAATGAATGAGAAAATAAAAGCAACCAGCTTTCAATGATGTATTATACCCACTCCCCACTGTACCTAAGGGCTAGTTATTGGTGAAACTGAGGTTAATATTTCTCTCTTACTTAATCTGTGGTGAGCCTGCTGAAATCCTCATTGACTTCAGGCCAATTTACAAGAAATTTGCAGACCAAACAGTAGATAATTTTGAGGTGAAATTTCAGAAATTAAAGGAAGGCAAAAAGCAAATAAGGCAATATCAGTATTAACAAAAGTATTGATTGATGCCAACCTCAGGCCTTTAAATGAATATAGATTTCCTGGAGCAAACTGATAGATTTACTAACTCCCTGTTGATATGCAGGTAGTGATCTAATGAGCCAACAAACACATTCTAATACACACTGCAACATTCTCTGGATACTAGAACAGGTCTAGCAAGTTGGAAGTTAGCAAGTACAGTACTGAAGGAGGGAAAGTAGGGAGAGAGAAAGCAGGGAAGAATGTGTTTGTTAGCCTGGCATAAATAGTTGGGAGAATGTTGGATTCTATTATTAAGGAATTCTTAACAATACACTTAGAAAATCATTGTGAGATCTTACAAAATCAATATGGTCCAAAAAAATTTATTTGACAAATTTATTTGAGTTTTTTGAGCATGTATCAAATAAGTACAAAGATGTGTGGGTTAGGTTGATTAGCAATGCTAAATTGCCCCTTAGTATCAGGGGGACTACCTAGGATAAATGTATGGGGATTATGGGGATAGGGCCTGGTGGGATTGTGGTCAGTACTGACTCGATGGGCCGAATGGCTTCATTCTGCACTGTAGGATTCTATGATTCTATGTAGCAAGGTAAAGGGGAATCAGTAGATGTAGTATACTTGGTTTTCCAAAGGGCAATGATATGGTGCCAGGCAAAAGGTTAATATGCAGAATACGGAGTTAAATTTAATGGATATAATGGATTCGAATGGATATAGGATTGGTTCATAGAAAGAAAACAAACTGTAGAAAAACAAACAGTTTTAGGTTGGCAGACTGCTGGAACCTTAGATATTTATAATCTGTATTAATGACTTTGATGGAAACACAGAGAGTAATGTGTCTAAGTTTAATGATAATACAAAACTAGATGGGAATATAAGCTGTGAGGAATACATAAAGAGGCTGCAAAGAGATACAGGCAGGTTAAGTGACTTGACATCATGGTAGTAGATGGATATAATATGGGGGAGTGTGAGGTTATTCATTTTAGTAGTAAAAATGAAATAAAGGACTACATTATATCCCTGAAGAAGTCACCCTCAATGCAGAGAGGGATATGGGATAGTGTGAGTGATACAGGGATATAATGTACTTCTTTGCTTTAATGGCTCTGGACCCATCTCTCATAAGCATCAAGATTGGTTCGATGTAAACAATGAGGTAATCATTCTGAATGAGAGTCATCTGCCAGAATTTTACTGCCCCACCTGTCACGGGAATTGGAGGAGTCATGGGACAGAACGTGGAAAGGTCTATTGACCTCAGGTGGGATTTTACAGTTTCAGGAGAAGCGAGGCCATAAAATCCTGCCCATCCTCTCTTTCAGATGCGTCATCACTATCGTCTCCCAAAACGTCCACAGGACTGTCTTTAAGCTCAGAGAGATGCAACTTGACTGAATCAGTACACAGAAAAACTTCAATCATGTGCAGACCACAAAAACTGGAAGAGATTCTACAATACTGTAGAATTTGTCCATGGGCCCAATCTACTGGTTCATCACTGATTCTTGGTGCTGACAAATCAACACTACTCAAAGAAAAAGCCCAAATTCTAGAAAGATGGGCAGAACACTTTAACCACATCCCCAATCGGCCTTCATCCATCAATGAAGATGCAATCAACAAACTACCATAAGCTGCCATCAACCAATCTCCAGATGAACCAAACTGCACCCCTCCCCCCGACCCACCTACATTTTTAGAACTGATGATTGTAATCTAACTCCTACTTGGTAAATCTCCAAGCGCTGATATTATCCCAACTGTACAACTCATCTGTACAAGTGGAAAGGAACTCACCAGTTGTGAGACAATCACAGAGGAATCTACCTCCTCTCCGTTACTGTCAAAACCTTCACCCAAGTCTTTTGGGATACAAAGTGCAATATCTCAATGAGGATCCCCTGCTAAAGAGTCAGTGCCAGGAACTACCAACAGTTCCAAGATGTCATGAATAGAATGTGGCTCTGTACGCACATGTTTATTGACCTGACCTGTTGTCTGTGAGGGCCTTTGGAAGATAATGGAAAAATTGAGAAATTTATGGCTATGATTTGACAGTTCCATGCTAGCTGCTTGATGGTGAATCCTCTGACCTATTCCATTTATCAATGAAGTTAACGAGGACTGTGCGACAGCGCCAATCTTCTCCGTCATCTTTTTCCCTACCATGATCTCCAATGCCTTCCATGGTGGTGACTCTGCATCAAAATCAAATACTGTCTGGACAGCTCAATCTCAGACAACTCCAGGCAAAAGTCTTCAGGGCATACTTTGCAACTTCCTGTTTGTTGGTGACTGTACTAGCTGCTGGTTGACTGCTGAACAAGCAATGTAGCATGGGCGTGTTCTCCAATGCGTGTGACAACCTTGGCTGAACGATCAGCACAAAGAAAATCCGAATTAATGTACCAGCTTGCAGAAAGCCCTATCCTGAATCAGCCCATGACCAGAACCTGTAAATGGCAGATGTAAGCCTTCTGTAATGACTCAGGAATCCCAGCTGGAAAGCAACATAATTTATTACAGAATACAAAGTAAAATCACTACCGTGGTGTACACCCACTAGTCCCTGCCTGGGACTGCAGTCCAGCAGGCCCAGTCCTGGGCCTGCCTTGTTAAGGTAGTGAGTTTCAGCTGGGCAGGCCACTGCCTATTATCAGGAGAAGTCAACTCATCGAGCTCCACAGGGAGATAAATCAGTGATTCCCCCTGGGCCTCGTGGGGGTTATCACACCCATGTATCTTGGCAGCACACTATCTTGAGCTGTCTGTATTGTCAATGAGACACATGCTTGAATTGCCAAAGCAAGTGTAATCTTTAGCAGATTTCGAACACCAATGTGGGAATGAAGACGAGGAAGTGTGCCGAGCAAACTGAAAGTGTATACAGCAATAATCCTGTCCCCTCTGCTCCGTGATGTAGAGGTGCCGGCGTTGGACTGGGGTAAACACAATAAGAAGTCTCACAACACCAGGTTAAAGCCCAGCCAGTTTATTTGATAGTAATCCCACAAGCTTTCGGAAACAGTGTTCCTTCGTCAGGTATGTGGAATGTTCTGATCAGAGAAGGGCATATAAAGTCACACACAGTTTACAGAATACTGATTAGAATGCGAGTCTTTACAGCTAACCTGCTATTCAAGTCTTAAAGATGCAGACAATGTGAGTGGATATCGCTCGACAATCACCAGGCAAGATTGTTCCCTTCCTGTTGGCAAACACATCAGTGGTCACGGGCATTCGGTCTCTGATCTTTGGGTAAGTGTTCTCCAAGGCGGCCTTCATGACACACGACAGCGGGGAGTCACTGAGCAGAGACTGATAGCCAAGTTCCGCACACATGAGGACGGCCTCAACGGGGATCTTGGGTTCATGTTGCACTGTCTGTAACCCCCATGACTTGCCTGGGCTTGTAACATCTCGCTTACTGTCCTGTCTGGAGGCAATACACATCTCTTTAACCTATGCTAATGCTACCTCCACTCACATTGTCTGCATCTTTAAGACTTGAATTGCAGGTTAGCTGTAAAGACTCGCATTCTAATCAGTATTCTGTAAACTGTGTGTGACTTTATATGCCCTTCTCTGATCAGAACCTTCCACACACCTGATGAAGGAACGCCATTTCCGAAAGCTTGTGAGATTTCCCTCTGCCCCATGCATGCAAGGCATGGGTTGAGTACCAGTGTCATACCAGGAAACTCAGCCACTTTCCCTTGAGCTGCCTTCAGGAGCTGCTGAAGATCAGAGGGCAGGACAGAATAACAGACACCGAGATGGACACATCCACATCTTATTGAGACTGTCATGACTGAGTTATGTTGGCCAACTCGCTTACCAAAGTGGATCTTCTCTGGAGAGTTTGAGTCTGGATTGCGCTGTCACGGGAGGCATTACAAGGACACTCTGAAGGTCTCACTTAGGGGCTTTCATATCAACTTTGAGTCCTGGGTAAAGCTCACCCAGAATCACTGCACGCTGATCCAAACAAGAACTGCAATTTTTTGTCCGTTCACGCCCCACCACCGCTGCCAGCGACGATGGAGAATTTGGCGTTCAGCCAAATCTCCATTTACTGCAGCGGGACTGGAGAATCCCACCGGTGTGAATGGCTGGAAAATGTCCTCCTTTGGAAGAAAACACAGATCAGAGACAGAGAGAAAACCCAAAGAGAGGAAGCAACTTCTCCAAAGTGTAGTTGTCCGTGGCACCTGTTTTATTTACGACAGAACCTTCTGGGTGCAGGTTGGTCCAAGCTGGCATATACGTGCACACTGGAATACTGCCCAATACTGCAGATAAAGAACTTGGCCACTCTGAACACACACGTCTACGCTGACACTCTGGTGTTGAGGAAATGCTGCATTATAGACAGTGCTATCTTTCGGATGAATATATGGTTGATGCTTAGCAGTGGGAGCCCTGGCTATCCACTGCCCCTGGGCAGGGGAGTGCCTCTATGAATAGCAATTTCCTCAGCACAGACTGAGAATGAAACCTGAAAACTGAAAGGTCTAGCTGGCTCAATTCCACACAGTGCTGTATTATCAATCCAGCGCTACTCTTAGATTAATTAAACACAGTTGGAAAACATAGGTTTCAAACCAGGTTGCATTCACAGGATTAGACAGCAGGGCCAGTAATGGATAAGTGTCTCGCTCTCTCTCGAACAAAACCCTTCCATGATCCAGTATGCTGCTGACTCTCACTGACTGAGGACTGCAGCAGCACTCCAACAAGATGCTATACCTTCAGGAGAGAAAGGGAGGAAATTGTGAAATAAGGTTAATTTAGCTTGTCAAAATCGAAAACTCCATTGCACAGTATGTCGGAATGCTGCATGTTCCTACGAAATCTCAGCTGGTTGTTCCTGGAAAAATTCCGGGAGGTAGCAGGGAAGCCAGAGTGAAGATTCCACCCCCAAGCAAAGCAATAATTCACCGGGATTGCCAAATTGCTCTGTGCTGACACACCTCCCACTAACGCGATCGAAAGCAACATCAATACAAATCTAGAAGCAGGACCCCATTTGCTCCCTCAGTTGCAGATTTAGACAGCAGGTCGGAGATACCTGCCGTTGAAAGGAAATAGAATGGTGAAATATAATTCAGCAAGATTTAGAAACATAGAAACTAGAAGCAGGAGGAGGCCCTTCGAGCCTGCTCCTACATTTGTTATGATCATGGCTGATCATCAAATTCAATATCCTGATCCCCACCCCCTCTCCCCCCAGCCATATGCCTTGATCCCTTTAGCCCCAAGAGCTATATCTGATTTCTTCTTGGAATCAGACAATATTTTGGCCTCAACTACTTTCTGTGGGAGCGAATTCCACACATTCACCACCCTCTGGGTGAAGAAATTTCTCCTCACCTCAGTTCTAAAAGATTTACCCCTTATCCTCAAACTATGACCCCTAGTTCTGAACTCCCCCAACATCGGGATCATTCTTTCTGAAACTACCCTGTCTAAACCCTGTTAGAATTTTGTAAGTTTCTATGAGACCCCCTCTCACTCTTTTAAACTCAATTCAGTGACACTTCTTTAATCTGCTAACTTGGGGTTGTGGGAACCAAATGCAAGATGCAGATGGATGCTCCCGGTGTGATATGAAGATTTCTTTTTGTCGAGGCAGATGTGATGGTGATGCCAATGATGAATCAGTGAGATAATGCTTCACCGTAGCCAAGATTGAAGAGCTGATCCCTCTTCAGGTGGCACTGGTGAAAGGAGACGAGAGACGGTGTTGATGGTCAACCAGGTACTCACCAGGAGTTTTGGCCCCGATTAGGGTGAGTGCAGAGTCAGGCAAACATGCAAATCCATGAGGCAGAGTTTGCCAGCTCTGTCCCACTCCCCGGCCATTTTCCCATGAGGCAGGTTTAGGAGTGACGCAGCTAACACCCGCAGACGGCAAGTAGCCAAGTAACAGCAGGTAAAGGTGTTATCAAATATCCTCTGATATTTTCCAACCATCCGATCAGGCTGATTTGGTTTATTGTCTCATCTGAAAGACGTCAACACTGACAGTGCAGCACTCCCTCACTACTGCACTGCTTTGATTTTTGTGTTTGTCCGTCTGGAGTGGGACTTGAACCAACTGAGCCCTGGTTAACACCATGGTAGGTCGCTCAAGACTTGAATTAAAGTGGGTTAGGTTGATTGGCCATGCTAAATTGCCCTTTGATGTGGAGATGCCAGCGTTGGACTGGAGTAAGCACAGTAAGAAGTCTCACAACACCAGGTTAAAGTCCACCAGGTTTGTTATGTGACAAACCTGCTGGACTTTAATTTGGTGTTGTGTGACTTCTTACTGAACTTGTCCTTTGCCGGGGGACTAGCTGTGCTAAATAGGGGGGGCTAGGGCCTGTGTGGCTGCTGCAGATTTGATGGGCCAAATGGCCTCCTTCTGCACTGTAGGGATTCTATAAAAACCAGCTTCAGGGTGCAATGGACAGACGGACCCATTGCAGTGCTCATCCACACTGTGCACCTTAAAAGCTTGGTAATAAAGCTAGAACAGCCTTGTCAGAATGGGCATCGTAACTATTAAGATCTTTTTAGTTACATTTCAACACCCAGCCACTGGCAACTTTTGAAATTATAACAGGATTTAGTGCTCAGTAACATGGACAAATTAAAAAATATAATTGCTACAAATCTTAGAACCACAAATGTAATAAGGCACTGGCATTGGTACAGCGGTTTCAAATGATATCTCTTTACAGTGACGATGTCTGTTTCCATGGCAACTTTGCTATTGTTTAACCCCTTCACCCACACAAGCCTATATTTAGAGTGGAGCAAACTGTGCTCCAGATGGTTTTAATGCACGCTATTGTTTGCATTGTAATCGGAATATGTTGTTTCAAGCATTGGAATGTCACACCTGCCTGACACGCAGAAGCAGGTGCAGCTCAACAGGAACTTTGGAGAAATTGACATTATTAATAATTATCCAGGGGAAAAAAAGTATTCAGGAGACAAGTTCACAACAAGCAAAATTGCTATGCTGGAGACCTTTGCGTCTTTCGAACAATTACGTCAGGAGATTACAGCCCCTGGATTATTGTTGGTTACTGTCAGGATGCAGGCAACATCAGAAAAGCAGCAACTATTTGCCCATCTCCGATCGCACGGTGGCACAGTGGTTAGCACTGCATCCCTTGCAATGCCAGAGACCCGAGGTCAAGTCTCGGCTTGGGTCACTGTCTGTGTGGAGTTTGCATGTTTTCCCATGCCTGCATGGGTTTCCTCCAGGTGCTCCAGTTTCCTCCCAAAGTCCGTGCTGTTAAGGTGCATCGGCTGTTCTAAATTCTCCCTTAGTGCGCCCGACCAGGTGTCAGAGTGTGGTAACTAGGGGATTTTCACAGTAACTTAATTGCAGTGTTAATGTAAGCCTTATTAGTGACACTAATAAATAAACTAACTAACTGTTCTGACAACATTTCTTGTACAGCTTGTTTTACAGCAGAGTGGCTATGTCAGAGGGCATGTTGAGCCAAGACTAGACTGGAAGATCATAATGTGACATTCCTATATTGACCATGACACCAGGATGGGTTTCAATTCCATGTAAATGGAGCCAAAGATCACAATGACACAACGTGGGTCTCTAATATGGTTAAAATCTGAATTTCTAATTGGGCGGTGTCGAATGTGTTTTTTTTTGGAGGGGAGAGAACGGAAAGTGGGGACCAGTTGCAGATTTACTGCGCAAGTATCAACCACACAAAGTTAAGCAGTAGTCCTTATACAGAAGGTGTTTTATGGGAACAACACATTTTAAATAAATAATAGAATCATTACAGAGAGGATAGCATAATCTCACACTCCTCATGTAGCGCTGCTGGACTTTCAGCCTTTCACATTTGGGGAAATAAATGAGATAATGCTGTCACTACTGGTAACCAGATTTAGAATGCACACCTTTTCTATCATAAACTGCACACAACACACGCTCTTCTGTCTGACACCTGCACTATTAAGAGGACTTTGAGGAGTACCAAAAGACAGACCATTTCTTAATTAATAGTATCTCTGAATGTGGCATCCGCTTGGAAGTACGCCAAATGACTGTACATGCCATACCCAGGAATTCATGACAGCTTTCGAGAATTAGACACTGCCTGACTGTCAGACCAAATCAAACATATGGATGAATATTTCACTGAAGGTATGGGTGGAGATTTCAACAGTTTTACATATTCTCAAATGCGCCTATCAGTCCACGAACAGACGTTCAACAAGCAGTCAATGGGGCGCAGGCAAAAACAGTAAGAAATTCAGTATCTTTAAATTTATAAGGACATAAGAACATAAGAAATAGGAGCAGGAGTAGGCCATCTAGCCCCTCAAGCCTGCCCCGCCATTCAATAAGATCATGGCTGATCTGAAGTAGATCAGTTCCACTTTCCCGCTTTTTCCCCATAACCCTTAATTCCCCTGTCTGTCAGAAACCTACCTACCCACGACTTAAATATATTTAGCGAGGTAGTCTCCACCACTTCAACGGGCAGAGAATTCCAGAGATTCAACACCCTTTGAGTGAAGAAGTTCCTCCTCAGTTCTGTTCTAAACTGTCCCCCCCACCTATTTTGAGGCTGTGCCCTCTAGTCCTGCTATCCTTTCTAAGCGGGAAGAATCTCTCTACCTCTACCCTATCCATCCCTTTCATTATCTTATACGTCTCTATAAGATCCCCCCTCATCCTTCTAAACTCCAACGAGTACAGACCCAGTCTATTTAGTCTCTCTTCATAGTCCAACCCCCTCATCTCCGGTATCAGCCTAGTGAACCTCCTCTGCACTCCCTCCAAGGCCAAAATATCCTTGCGCAAGTGCGGCGACCAAAACTGCACACAGTACTCCAGCTGCGGCCTCACCAGTGCCCTGTACAGTTGCAGCAAGACCTCCCTACTTTTATATTCTATCCCCCTCACTATAAAGGCCAGCATTCCATTTGCCTTCTTGGTCACCTGCTGCACCTGCAGACTGGGTTTTAGCGACTCATGCACAAGGACCCCCAGATCCCTCTGCACCGTAGCATGCAGCAGTGTTTCGCCCTTTAAATTGTAATCCCTCCTACTATTATTTCTGCCAAAGTGATAACCTCACACTTGCTAACATTGTACTCCATCTGTCAGGTCCTCGCCCACTCGCTCAGCCTATCCAGATCCCTCTGCAGACTTTCCACACCCTCCGCATAATTTGCTTTTCCACTCATCTTTGTGTCATCAGCAAATTTTGTCACCCTACACTCAGCCCCCTCCTCCAGATCATCTATATAAATGGTAAATAGCTGAGGCTGCAGCACTGATCCCTGCGGCACTCCACTAGTCACCAACCGCCAATCAGAATAGCACCCACTGATACCAACTCTCTACCTCCTATTAGACAACCAATCCTCTATCCACGCTAACACCTTACGCCCAACCCCATGCACCCTAATCTTCTGAAGCAACCTTCTGTGTGGCACCTTATCAAACGCCTTTTGAAAATCGAGAAACACCACATCCACCGTTTCCCCTCTGTCTACCGCACTAGTCACATCCTCATAGAAATCCAATAAATTCATCAAACACGACTTCCCCTTATCAAATCCATGCTGCGTCTGCTCTATCAAATCATTTCTTTCCAGGTGCCTTGCTATTTCTTCTTTGATGACGGATTCAAGCATTTTTCCAACTACTGATGTTAAACTAACTGGCCTATAATTCCCTGCCTTTTGTCTGCTACCTTTTTTAAACAGCGGCGTAACATTAGCTGCTTTTCAATCTTCCGGCACTTCCCTGGAATCCAGCGAATTTTGGTAAATAATCACTAAGGCATCCACTATCACCTCTGCCATTTCCTTCAGAACCCTGGGATGCATTCCATCCGGTCCTGGATGGAATGCACTATGCTCTGAATAAACTGATCTGATCTGATTTATTGTCATGTGTATTGGGATACAGTGAAAAGTATTGTTTCTTGCGTGTTATACAGACAAAACATACTGTTCACAGAATACTTAGGGGAGAAGGAGAGGAGAGGGTGCAGAATGTAGTGTTACGGTCATAGCTAGGGTGTAGAGAAAGATCAACTTAATATAAGGTAGGTCCATTCAAAAATCTGATGGCAGCAGGGAACTATGGAAAGGCCCATTTCAGTGAAGAATCCAGTCTATCCATCTATCAAAGTGGTGACCTGATAGCATTCACCGTGATGGTGGATTGTAGGTCTACAAAGTCTAGTTCATAGCCCTGTTTTTTGGAGGGTTTCACAATGCTTGCTTGAGATCCTGGATGAAATCTCCTGGGTAGGATTGTGATCGGTGCAGACTCTCACTGGAACGACGGAGGTTGAGGGGGTGACCTGATTGAAGTCTGGAAGACTATGAGAGGCATGGATAGAATGGATAGTCAGAAGCTTTCTCCCAGGGTGGAAGAGTCAATTACTAGGGGGCACAGATTTAAGGTGCAAAAGGCAAGGTTTAAAGGAGATGTTCGAGGCAGTTTTTTTACACAGGGGGTGGTGGGTGCCTGGAACTTGTTGCTGGGGAAGGTAGTGGAAGCGGATACGGTAATGACTTTTAAGGGGCATCTTGACAAATACATGAATAGGATGGGAATAGAGGGACATGGTCCCTGGAAGGGTGGGGGGTTTTAGTTAAGTTGGGCAGCATGGTTGGTACAGGCATGGAGCGCTGAAGGGCCTGTTCGTGTGCTGTAATTTTCTTTGTTCTTCTTTGTTCCTGATGGGCCGAATGGCCACGTTCTGCACTGTAGGGATTCTATGATTTTACGAATATCATCTTAACTCTGTTTCTGTTGGTGACAGTTTAGCTGTTTGTTTTAGGATGCATTTGTTATCCTCATAAACAGAGGCTACTAGAGACGTAGCAACAACATGAAAGCACAGTACGGATAGATGCTGAGGTAGGTGATCATTCTCGGAGAGCTTTGGAAAATGCCAGAGGCCAGAAAGTAAAATTGTTGCATCAAGAGAAACTTGGGAGGATGAAGAGAAATACGCTTTAAATGAACAGTAGGCAGTGATGGACATGTTATGCTTGGTAGAGCACAAGGGTCAATGTTGTCTCTCTTACATGAAGCAGAAAAGATGTAATGAATTTAAGTTACACCAGGTCAATATTGACTAAAAGCCACCTTATGGAACCATTGTATAGGGAAAGAAACAGACAAAAATCACATGAAGGTTGCAAAAGTGTTGTCAATAATTTAGAATGGAAAGATGCAATGTTTCTCTTTTATAATACATGTTTTTTCAGTTTTACCACAACGATTCTTTTTCAACTGATACTTTATTTTACTTCCTCAGTTGACACCTTCTATCCTCCTTATGTCACGATTTATTAGATTTTGCTTGGATGGATCTTACGCTCAACATTTTGATACAATATTTCTTTATTCCAATCCTAAAATTGTTTTCAAATCCATCCATGACCTTTCCCCTTTCTATCCTCGCCACATTCTCCTGCTCTACAATCTCTGCGCTCTCTTTAATTCTATCCTTTAGAGCCTCCTGTTATTTTAACTGCTTCATCATGGGTGGATGTGCTTTCACCTGCCCAGGACCCAGACTCTGAAACCTCTCCACCTCTCTCTGCTCTTTTAATGACACTCCCTAAAACTTTCCTCTTTGGTTGGGCTTTTGGTCATCTGTCCTGGTGTGCGCTTATGTGGATCACTGCCAAATTTTGCAAAATAACTCCTCGGAGACCTGTGTCCCTTCACCAGGTTCTCTTTCTTTACAAACTTATCTCCATTCCTAAGAGTGCTTCAGATACAATCAGAATCCAGAGTGCCAGTAGACCTGACACTCCTCATTATATGCACAGATGAGCCTCTCTGATTGGGCAGACAATCATAATCTCAATCAGGGAGCTCATACTCCAAGGGGCCAACCTCATGGTCCTCTTTGGGGTCCTTATGTTTTGTTTAGTAACATTCCTGGGAAATGCTATGGATTCTTTGTCTTTATCAATTGCTGTTTAACCCTTAGATTATTGTTGTGGTAGTCTTTTGGCTTCCCTTTCATTGGCATACTTTGGCCGGAATTTCCTGGCACTCACAGCACCCCCCTATATCCAACGCCGGGTTTTCCTGAGGCAGGGGTTGTTCGTCACTGGTTGCCAGTGAGACCTTCTGCCCCTCCGCCCCCACCCAAAGTGGCAATTTTCACGGGAACATATGGCTGGGGTGGTGGGGGAGGGGGGGTTGGCATTCAATGGGGCTGGAAGAGGCCGGTGGGAAGGACAGGAAAATCCCACTTTTTCCCTTTGAATTCATGGCCGCATTTCTCCAACCTTGCCTGCGACTGAGACTCTGCGGTCCCACTGCAGTGAACGTAGACTCGGCTGAATGCCAAATTCTCCAGTCGTGCTGCAGTGAATACAGATTCAGCTGAGTCCCAAATTCCCTGATCCTGCTGCAGTGAATGGAGATTCAGCTGAGTGCCAAATTCTCCATATCTGCTGTAATAAATTGAGATTCAGCTGAGTGCCAAATTCTCCAGTCCTGCTGCAGTCGATGGAGATTCAGCTGAGTGCCAAATTCTCCAGTCCCGCTACAGTGAATGGAAATTCAGCCGAGTGCCAAATTCTCCAGTCCCGCTGCAGTGAATGGAGATTCAGCTGAGTGCCAAATTCTCCAGTCCCGCTGCAGTGAATGGAGATTCAGCTGAGCGCCGGATTCTCTGTTCTCATCGGCTGAGGCAGCGGGGCGTACGACACCGGAGAACCCCAGCCCATGCAGCTGCTGAAGATCCCAATACTCATTGCCCTTGTTGCAGGGCACACACACAGTTACTCACACACGTTTCCACTCCACCCCAAGCTGTCTCTGCAGGATGGTGGCTGAAATGCCTTGTCTTGTTTCATCTCATTTTGCCGGTGAGCTGTTAGTTTGCTCACAGTCTTCAAATTATAGACTGTGACCTTTCTCTTCCAACTGTAAATTTGAAACCGGCTTCTGTATATTTATTTCTTAGCATTTTTTAATTAAAAATTGATTTTTGGTACCTTGGTTAATGAAATGCTCCTTACCGCAAGTATAGTGAACCAACTATTCCAGATATTCATGACAAATAGTGACCTTTATAAGGCCATAACTTCACAATAGATTATCCAATTCAGGTGATTCATACATTGAAAGAACATTTGTACAAAGAGACAAATCTTTAAAAAGGATATTTTATTGGCCAATTAAATTGTGGATTTATGATTACTAATTTAGTGTGAAAATAAAGAATTTTATTAAAATTTTGTCTCTTCTCCTCAACTTGTCTCTACCAGCTGACGCTGTTTAAAATTCAGATAGGGAGCCATATTATTTTATAGTTTAAAAGTCTCATCATAGCAGCATTTCCACAGTGAAGGCTGATTTATCACCGTAGAGGTGAATGTCTCACCATAGTAAGTATTATAGAATCATCAAGGGTACAACACAGAAGGAGACCATTCAATTCCTGTTGAGTGCTTACTGCACCCTACAAGAAAAGCTCAGATAGCCCCACCACCCCCCATCTTTTCCCCATAGCCCAGAAATTTCTTTTCCCCTTTCAGGTACTTATTCTAATACCCTGCTAAAAATCCACTGGCGGAATTTTCCTGTCCCGCCCACCGCTAGGATATGGACCACTCAAAGGTCTGTTGATCTTGGGCAGGATTATCCAGTCTTGGGGGCGTGTGGCTGGAAAATCCCACCCCACGTATGGATTTGAGCCCCGCCACACTCTCAGTCAGTGTGTTTAAGAACGATTTTTTAAGTAATGAGAAGAATCTCCAATTACGATTGGGTCTTTTGCCAATCACCTTAAATCACCTTGAAACGGAGGCTGGGATTCTCCGACTTCTTCTGCGGCTGGCATTCTCCAGTCCCGCTGCTTTTAACGGAGATTTGGCCAAGCACCAAATTCTCTGTTCTTGCTGACAGTGGCTACGGGGTGTACAAGACAGGAAAGAGATAGAGAAACTGGTGACCTGATGCTATGACAATAATCTCACCCTCAATGTCAGCAAAACGAAGGAGATAGTTATCGATTTGGGAAGCATAATGGAGGAAATGCCCCTGTCTAGATCAATGGGGGTGAACTGGAAATGGTTAAAAGCTTCAGATTTCATGCTGTCCGGATCACCAACAACCTATCTAGATCCCTCTATGCTGATGCTACACTAATGAAAGCCCACTAATGCATTTACTTCCTCAGGAGGCTAAAGAGATTTGGCATGCCCGCTACAACTCTCACCAACTTTTACAGATGTACCATAGAAAAAATTCTTTCTGGTTGTATCACAGCTTGGTATGGCTCCTGCTCTGTCCAAGGCCACAAGAAACTACATGAACGAAGCCCAGTGCATTACACAAACCAGCCTCCCATCCATTGACTCTGTTTACACTTCCTGCTGCCTTGGAAAAACAGCTAGCATAATCAAGGAATCCACGCGCACCAAACATATTCTCTTCCACTTTCTTTGGTCAGGAAAAAGATACAAAAGTCTGAGGTCACATACCAATTGACTCAAGAACAGCTTTTTCCCTGCTGCCATCAGACTTTTGAATGGACCTTCCTCACACTAAGCTGATCTTTCTCTGCACCCTAGCTATGACTGTAACACGGCAATGAAGTTACTGTGAAAGCCTCATAGTTGCCACACTCCGGCACCTGTTTGGGTACACTGAGGGAGAATTTAGCATGGCTAATGTACCCAACCAGCACGTCTTTCAGTCTGTGGGAGGAACTCAGAATGCCTGGAGGAAACCCATGCAGACACGGGGAGAACGTGCAAACTCTGCACAGAAAGTGACCCAAGCTGGGAACTGAATCCGTCTCTCTGGCACTATGAGGCAGCAGTGCATGTCCATGCATTCCACCAACCGGTCTATTTCCTCATGAAATCTATCACTATCCTCCTCACCGCTTTCAACATCCTCAAGCTTTGTGACATATCTCTGATTTTGAAATTGTACCCTCTACACTCAAAGTCAGTAATTTGTACATCAACAAAGCTAGTGGCGCTAGTACCTGTTCCCACCAGTAGAACCTGACTGTATAACTTCCTCCAATCAAAGACTGCAAGGAAACAAACTTCGGCAGCTCCTTAGAATTTGATAGTTTTAATATGAGCGTAATACACTGGCAAAGTATAATTCAATACTTTAATTTGTAAAACAGTCTTTTACTTTGTCAAGTAAACTACAAGTTTGGTGACTTGAATGTTTGCATATGAAAAATAGATGACTACGGCAAGGATTCATTAATTGCTTGCTTTCTGAGAATGAGAATTAAGGGCAGACCATCAGACAACAGCACACAACAGCCCTGGGGAATTTATGATCTTTAAAGGGAATTATGCTAATCCCACCAACCTCTTCCCTGCATCTGCGCTGGCATTATCTGCAGCAGAATTAACCGGTCTAAGAAAAACTGAGATAATAGACAGTCTGCTGCCCGCAGCAGGTCCTAGCTGTACTGCATTTCCTACACTTCACATACTGATGTATTGTTTTAATTTTTCAAGGACAAGAATGACAAGTGCCTGTTCATAAAAGATGTACATTTAGCAGGGGGTGCTTCCTGCTATTTTTATGTGCAAAAGGTTTGGTGACTCGTGAAAAGGTGGAAATGTTTTGCATCGTAACAGGTGGGCACACTGTTCAGTGAGTGCCAGATGCTCTTGCCTGTCGAGTCCCCAGATGCATAATGAAAGCAATTTCATAGCGGGCATCAATATGTGTTCTTGCGAGGGCTCGTACTGTTAAGGAGTTGTTTACATTCCAAACCTGGCAGAAACAGGATCCTTCCTGGGAAAGGTGAGTGGAGCGCTAAATACCGCCAGCTGAAGAGATCAGCAAGGCCAAAAGAGTAGCAGAGAAAACACATTGCATCCAGACGTGGAGTTAACATCAGCTTGAGTTTTTAAGGGTTGCGGGTTGCAGGGCGGGGAAGTAACTCCTTGGGTGAGAATGAATGGAAATCGCAGAGATGTGACAAGTCTTCACTTGAAAACACAGAAGCAGCTGAATGAAGGATTGTGTAGAACAAGGATTTTGTAGTTTCAGAGGAAATAAAAAAGAAAACTCTGGGGCAGAGTGATTATAGTGATCCTGGTAAATTAGAAATAAAGTTTATTTATTAGTGTCACAAATAGACTTATATTAACACTGCAATGAAGTTACTGTGGAAATCTCCAAAGGAGGGAGAGGGAATGCAGTTGAAAGCTAGACCTCAAAATATACAGGTTTTCTATTAATGTGGGGAAAAAAATGACAGTTGAGAAAGGATCCGTGGAGGGTGAGAGCCAACCAGTTTTCCCCAACTCAGCAGTGCAATCAGTAAGTAGATGATTTACACTGAGTCAGAAAGATTCCAGATTCAATCCCAAATTGTGAGTGGTATGGTGGCACAGTGGTTAGCAGTGCTGTCTCACAGCGCCAGGGACATGGGTTCAATTCTGGCCTTGGGTGACTGTGTGGAGTTTGCATATTCTCCCCCGATTGCATGGGTTTCCTCCAGGTGCTCCATTTCCTCCCATAGTTGAAAGATATGCAGGTACGGTTGGTTAGCCGTGCTAACTTGCCCGTTAGTGTCCAAAGATGTGCAGGTTAGGGGGATTACTGGGGTATATATGTGGGGTTATGGGGGTAGGGTCTGGGTAAGTTATTCTGTTGGAGTTGGTATGGACTGAATGGCCTCCTTCTGCACTGTAGTGATTCTATGGTTCTAAATTCATTGTGAGTTAGCTGAGATAGCATTGAGGCAAAAACTGGTCCTGGAGTCTCTGAATCAAAAAAGCAAATATTAACAAGTGTTGCTTGTTCCTTTTGGCTCTCAGATAATACCTATAGGATGTGTGGACTGTAGATGTTGGCTGAGGCCAAAACCCATGACACACTTTGTAGTTGAGTAGCTTGAGTCATTTTGTTAAAGCTCACGTCTGAATAATGGACACTGGCACACATTCCATGTGTAGCTCAGATCATTTCACTCTCATCTCCAAGTCAGGAGGTTGTGGGTTCAACTCTTGCACCAAAAATGTAAGTGCAAAATCTAAGTTGACACTCCCAGTGTCATATTGTGGGAGTGCTGCACTGTCTCAGTACTTTCTTTTGGATGTGATGTCAAAACAAATTCCTGTCTGTCCTTTGGATATTAAGCTACAAAACACTTGTCCTACACGATCCTTCATTCAACTGCTTCTGCATGGTAATATTCTAAGGAAGGACAGAGTGTTTGCCCAGTGTCCGGAGCACTATTTATCCCTCAACAAACATTGCACAAACAAATAGGGCTACAACGTCCTCAGAGTGGCAATCAGCACTGGAGTGCCACTTTGTGTTGACTTACTTGTGCTAAAATTCTTAAACACCTGACTCACTGACCTTTCTGGCTCAGGCCAGGTGAGTACTCCCAGTGCAACGCAATTGTCCAGGGCAAGTTAGCGATTTCTTACTTGGAATCCTTACTTGGGAAAATCAGAGTGATTCCCCCGCACACCTTTGGGGCACCCCTCTCACTCCCCAATTTGGGGAGCCAGGGAGTTTTGAGGCCATAGAGTTTAGAATCCTTCTCACGTTCCTGTCTGTGGAACCTTGCAGCATGCAAATTGGCTGCAGGCTTCCTACAATACTCCAGTGATTACATTGATGAAACAGAAGTACCTAATCGGCGGTAAAACACTTTGGGGATGACTTGAGGTTGTGACACGTGTTTCTTTCAAGTTCTTTAGTGAAACCTTCTAGAAGCAAACAGCGAGGTGATGTCAGGTTCTGAAGAAAATTACGAAGGGAGGGAACACTAACTCAGGATCTGCTTTAGCTTCACGTGTCTTTGTCATGTTGGAATTTCCACCTACTGACAACTGGCTTGACCATTCACCTTTGCCAATGTTAAACCTGTGATTGCCATGAAGGAGTGTGAGAGGAATTGATCTGACCCCAGCACCACTGTAGACTATTAAGGAAATCACGCACATATACAGGAACCTCCTAACTGATATAATGAGCGAGAAAGTTGGAATGGTTAAGGAAATATCCAATAATGGCCAGCGGTTCAAGAAGGCAGGTAACCACCGCCTTCTTGGATTAAGATTAGGTTTATTGGCCACACTAAAGTGCCCCTTAGTGTCAGGGAGATTAACAGGGTAAACACATGCGGTTACGGGGATAGGGACTGGGTGAAATTGTTGTCAGTGCAGGCTCGATGGGCCAAACAGCCTCCTTCTGCACTGTACGGATTCTATGATTCTCAAGGGCAATTAGAGATAATAAGGGCAATTAGGCACACAATAAATGCCGGCCTAGCCAGCAACATCCTAAACCAGAAAAAATGAATTTTGAAAAATAATGGAAGTACATCAGGAAAATAAACATGCAGTGATTCAATTGCTGCAGAAAATACAATCAATGTACCATAAACACATTAGCTGCATTGCAAAACTGAGCCACGAGGCAGTGACCTGTGTGTTTAAAAAGATGTCCATTCAGATATAATCTTTCAAAGCTGTCTTCACCAGAAAAAGCAATGTTAAGAATAACACTGGGGTCTTTTTCGTATTTACTTGCTGCAGATAATTGTATACAAAATGTGCGACTTGTCTTGGAACATTGAAATGTTTTACAACTGTTCGCATTATTAAAATATTTTTTAAAACAAAACCCGTTGTTCTTATGATGATTGACGTTATGACAAGTGCTAGTTCTTTTACACACTATGATTCAATTGCAGACTGGAATGCTGAATAGAAATACTGCAAGTCAAGGTGGCCAAGCTAATGCACTTTCCAGCTGAGGCATATAAATCACACTGATCCTGAACCAGCTGGATCGATGATAGCGACATCTCCGTCAGTGTCCCGGTGTTGGAGAGAAGAAAGGAATTTCCTCGGAATCTCAGTCCCGTCTGCTACACTCAGGCCAGCTGTAGCTCAGTGCTAACCCTGGCACTCTTCCGTCAGAATATTTTGTTTGTTCAGGTCCCAGTCCAGTGACTTGATCCCATAATCCAGGCTGATAGTTCAGCTCAGCACTGAGGGAGTGTGAGCACGTTGTTCAGATGAGATGCAAAGCTGTCTGCTTAATCAGTGGAATATAACAGATCCCATGGCATTACTTTAAAGAAGAGTAAAGGAAAGCTCCCCTGGTGTCTTGGTGTCAATATTTATCCCTCATCCAACTTTCCCAAAATAAAGCTTGACTATCTGGTCCTTATTGCTTTTCTGTTTGTGGGATCTTGCTGTGTGCAAATTGGCTGTTGAGTTTCCCACATTACAACAGTAACTAGACATCAAAATTAATTGACTGTAAGATGCTGTGGAACATCCTGATATTCATGAATGCAGTTATAGAAACACAATTCTTTATCCTAGAATCAGATCATAGAATCGCCACAGTGCAGAAGAGGCCATTCTGGCTATCAAGTTTGCACTGACTCTCTAACAGACTATCTTACCCAGATCCCGTCCCTCGACCTATCCCTTCAGCATGGCTAATTCACCTACCCAACACATCTTTGGACACTGAGATGCAATTTAACGTGGCCAATTTACTAACCAGCACATCTTTGGACTTTGGGTGGAAACTGGAACACCCGGAGGAACTTAGGAATGAGGAGCAGAAGTAGGCAAATTCAGCCCCTGGAGACTGCTCTGCATTCAATCAGATCATGGCTGATCTCTTTGTGGTCTCAAATTCACCTCCCTATCTGTTCTCCATATCCCTTTGTCCCCCTTTTTAATTAGAAATACATCTATCTCCTTCTTCAAACAATTCAATGATTCAGACCCATGCAGGAAACCTACACAGATGTGGGGAGAATGTGCAAACTCCACATAGTCTGTCATCCAAGGCTGGAATTGAACCTGGGTCTCTGGCACTGTGAGGCATCAATGCTAACCACTGTTCCAATGTGCTGCTCATGTTATCTGTAGATAAGTAGACAAGTGGGAGATCTTGTGGTGCAGTGGATGGTGTCCCGACCTCTGGGTCAGAAGTCTGGTTTCAAGTCTCACTTCAGAACTTAACGGCCATGGAATGTATGCGTAACATGGCCAAACATGTTGATTATCAGCCTGTAAATCCTTTGAATATACCTGATGGCAAGCAGAAAGATTGGGAGAGTTTCCTGGTCAGCCATACTGCAGAAGGCAATGGCGAACCCCTGCAATACTTTACCAAGCATATTCATGAATCTATCCAATGGAGGTCTTTGGTCACCAATGCCCTCTTAGCACCTGAAGGAGTAGGGGGAAGGATGAAGATGTGTGTCAGCTTGTCTTCTTGTGTTGCACTCTTGGCTTTGTGTCAGAGAGCTAAGGGTTCAAGCCTACTCACGGCATCACAGGAGATTGAAACAATGTTAAACCAAGGGATATAATCAAGAATAAGGTCTTCCCATGGTAATAAGGTCAGGGTTCCTCTTTCAGCCATAATCGGTTTAATAAGTTATTCATCTGATCAGCCCCTTTGCTTTTTGCAGATTGTCTGCCGCATTTGACAACATAGCAACAAACTCCAGACAGTAATCTATGAGATGTGAAATGTTTTGGGATATTACGTGATGAAAAGCTCTGTAAACAGAAGTACTTTTATTGATCTTTGGTAAAGATGGGATTATGTTTTGTGGTGGTTCCCTCAGTTGTCCTGACATGAGGCTAATAGAGGCAGTTTGCAATCTTGGTGTCACATTGCCCTCCTGGAGGAGCCTCTGACCACAAACCGCAACATCACTCAGATCACCTACTTTTTCAGAATATTCCCCCGTGCTGCACCTGCCTCAAGTCATCTTCTCCTCAAACTCTTGTCCATAACCTTGCTAACTCTACACCTGACTATTCTAACATACCTCTGGCTGGATTCCCATGTTACGCCCATCATAAACATGGGGTCATCCAAAATTCTGCTGGCCTTGTGCTAACTCTTACCAAATCCTGTTCATCCATCACTCCAGCGCTCACTGACCTGTATCAGCCCCTATTGAAGCAATGCCCTGATTTGAAAATGCCTGTCCTCGTTTGCAAATTTCCCGTGGCCTCGCTTATCCTTACCTCTACCATTGCCTCCCATCTGCAACCCTCCTAGATTTCTATGCCCCGCTAATCCTCAATTTTAATGACTATGCATTCGGCTGCCAAGACTGTAGGCTGTGGAATTCCTTTTGTGAATCTTTCTGCCTTTTTTCTTCCTTTATAAGACACTCCTTGAAATCGAGGGGTGGAATTTTCCCGTCCTGCCTGCCACAGGAGCCTTCCCTTTCAGTCCCGTCAGGTTTTTGTTTCAATATGATCTGGGTGATTGAATTTATTAAATGCGGAGTTAGATAGACTTTTGACAGACCCATTGACCTCAGGTGGAATTTTCCAGTCTTGGGTGAGTGCAGATGGAAAATCCTGCCCAAAATGCTTCACCAATTTGTCCATCCTGATATCTCCTCGAACATCAAATTTTATTTGATAATGCCCTTGTGAAGAGCCTTGGGATTTTCACTGAGACAAGAGCCCTATATATAAATACACGTTGGTGTTGTTGATGTTGTTGACTAGTCTCATACATTACCAGAAGGTGGTTAGCAATAACCTGGCCATGGATTCAGCAAAAATCAGTGGAAAGAATAGCTAATTATTAAATGGGTCAGAAATGATTAAAAGTTATAATCATTCTCATCTAAGTATCACTAAGATACACAGAAAGTCTATCTAACCATTCCTAAAGTTGTTTATCAGCTTCTGGCTAAAATTTACCCTAACTAGCAGTTACCTGCTTCTTATATGATCATGGTACAGAAAAGGAGACTGACACCTATTCACGTGAAAAATAATTGTTCACTTATTCTCTTGGAGCCATTAGGATAATGCGATGATACTGGGCCTTTAAGAAATGTATCTTAACCATGTTTTCCTGCAGGTTTTTCCAAACAGGCCCTGGTACAGTTGCTGTAATAAAAAACAACGAACAGTACCGCACAGAAATAGGCCATTCGGCCCACCAAGTCTATGCTGACACAGATGCCTCTCTAATCGAATTTTTTTTGTCTCTATGTGGTCCATATCCCGCTATTCCCTGCTCATTCATATATCTATCCAGGTGTCTTTTAAATATTGTTATCAAACCTGCTTCCACCACCTGGAATGTCTGTACCTGGTGCCCTCTAATTGTCACCGAAGCAATATAAT
The DNA here is from genome assembly GCF_965287045.1 of Carcharhinus amblyrhynchos. Classification (NCBI taxonomy): domain Eukaryota; kingdom Metazoa; phylum Chordata; class Chondrichthyes; order Carcharhiniformes; family Carcharhinidae; genus Carcharhinus; species Carcharhinus amblyrhynchos. The sequence continues at coordinate 12,521,732 of NC_137352.1, forward strand.
GAATGGGCTTCTTGTTTATTTTTGATCTGGACTAATGCAGTGTTCTGTAGTTTTATGGTCCTTTTGGAATTGTTGGATGATGCATGACTGACAGGTCAGGTGACACCTGGGGATAGTTTCTCCCCCCACAAAAAAGTCCACGGTTTTGGTTTCATTTTTCTCGGACGCTGTTTGGACTGCAGACAGAAAGCAGCGTCTCTTGTTTTCCCCTCTCTCTGGAGTTGGAAATTTTGCTGTCTGTGAATTGCTAGCTAGTAGCTGGTAGAGGCAGACAGTGTCCCTATCCCTCTCTCTCTCTCTAGTGATGTGCTGTAAGTTCAAGGACTGGGAAGCCTCAGCATTTTAATCCAACATTTAAAGGACTTATTCAAAGCTGGTGTTAAAAAGCTGCAAAATCCAGTACCATATGAGCATACTTATTTTTTTCTGCAACGCCTAGAAAGAGGTGTACGTTTGTTAGGTGTTGTTTGACTTGGAACATCATTGTTAGCTGTTAAGGTTTGTACTACATCATGGCTGATTCTTGTAATTGGTAAAAATTGTGCTAATTTTTTCTTTAATATGTTAACTGTGATCTTAAATAAACTTTGTTGGATAAAGGCTCCCTAGTAGATCACTTGAATCATACCTGGAGTTAAACGCCTTATGCTCAGCCATGCCAAATTTAAAGTTAAATCCTAGGGTCTAGGCTATCTTTCTGAAACATCTTGGAGTTTCTGTCATTCCTAACAATGAACAGCATTGTCAACCCAATGAGGCTGCTTACCAGGCAGGAAGTAACAAGATATAATCAACTAATTCACAAGTGGAATCTTTAATTAGTTTAGACTTGCCTCTCAACTATAAATGGGCAGGCACCACGGCACAGTGGTTAGCACTGCTGCCTCATAGTGCCAGGTACCTTGATTCAATTCCGACTTTGGTCACTGTCTGTGTGGAGTTTGCATGTTCTCACTGTGTTTACATGGGTTTCCTCTTGGTGCTTCAGTTTTCTCCCACAGCCCAAAGATGTGCCGATTAGGGTTGATTGGCCATGCCAAATTGACTATAATATCAGGCAGATTAGCAGGGTAAATGTGTGGAGTTATGGGAATGGAGCCTGGCTGGGATTGTGGTCGGTACAGACTCAATGGGCCAAAAGGCCTCTGTCTGTAATGTAGGGATTCTACGAAGTGCTTTCTCGAGTTGCAGTGCTTCTCAAATGGGCATATCTTGCGATGAGAGCAGATGTTTCTTTGAGCATATGATATTTCATTCACTTCAGAAGTATCAGTCAGGGCGCAGCGGGTCGTATCTTTGTCCCTGAATCACAAAGCTCTGAGTTCCAGTCCCACTCCACGAGTTGGGCAGAAAAATCAAGGTCGATGCTCCAATGCAGTGCTGGGGGAGTGCTACACATTTGTAGGCACTGTTTTTTATTTGGATGAGATTTTAGAGCAAAATCCCAAAGCCAGTTTGCGTAGCTGTAAAAGGTCCCCTCCTCTCCCACCCCCTGGTACACTTTGGAAGAAGCGTATGGGGAGCTATCCCCGTTGTTCCAGCCAATATTTATCTCTCAATCAACATTACGAAAACAGATTATCTAGTCATTATCACATTGTAGGAGCTTTTTGTGTGTAAATTGGCTGCGTGTTTTCCACAGAACAACAGTGATAACACTTCCAAAATACTTCATTGGCTGTAAAGTGCTGTGCGATGCCGCAAAAAGCACAAAATAAATGTGAAGTCTTTCTTTTTTTCTCAAGAGGGTGAAATCTGACTTTTAAAGTGTGAGGGTTCCAGGATGAAATGAAAAGGAAAATTGCAAATGCTGGGAATCTAATAAAGCACTTGAAAGTCACGGAAGGTTGATTAGCATCCAAAAGATAAAGCAAGGTAATTGCTTTGAATGCAGCCCTTTCGATTCAAATAGTGCATTAAAGCCATATTTAAACTCCCTTTCTTTTCCAACACTTCTTTTTTCAGATTAAAGAATGAACCTGGCAGGCCAAATCCATCGCAGTCATCAGAGGTGTTCACACAACATTGTGGCAGATGCGAATATGAAACTGTGATGCATCAGGAGGGATGAGGTAAAACAAGGTGAAACTTGCGTGAAAACAAACCCTCAAACATTTCCAAATTTTTAGTTTCTTCAGTTGTTTGTACTTGTCTGAGTACTCTCACCAACTGTTACTGATGCATTATAGAAAGCATTCTTTCTCATTGTATCACAGCTTGGTATGGCTCCTGCTCTGTCCAAGATGGCAAGAAATTACAAAGGGTCGTGAACGAAGCCCAGTCCATCACGCAAACCAGCCTCCCATCCATTGACTCTATGTCTATATTTCCCGCTGCTTCAGAAAAACAGCCAGCATAATCAAGGACTCCACATACCCTGGACATTCTCTCTTCCACCTTCTTCCATCAGGAAAAATATACAAAAATTTAAGGTAACATACCAGCCAACTCAATAATAGTTTCTTCCCTGCTTCCGCCAGGCTTTTGAATGGACCTATCTCATATTAAGTTGATCTTTGTCAATGCCCTAGCTATGGCTGTAATACTACATTCTGCACCCTCTCGTTTCTGTCTGTATGCATGGTATGCTTTGTCTGTCTCGTGCGCAAGAAACAATGGGTGGGATTCTCCAAAGAAAATTCTAAGTGTCGAATTTGGGTAAAAAAATGGAGTAAATCCTGCTGGATTTTTCAGTGGGATTTTCAAAAGGAATCTCCCACAATTCGTGCAACAGAGAACCCGAGCATGAATCACGCTGAAAATCAGGGGATGGGGCCTATTCCTGCTGGAGAGGCTGGCAGCCCAGTGCTGCAGTGTGGGCCACTGTGCAGTGCGGGGTTACTGTGCATGCTGCAATCTTGGTTGCAGTGCAACCTGTCTGGGCACTTGCTTGGACTCCAGATCATGTCCAGACCGAATCTGTTCTGAACGCTGCTGCTGGAAGAACTTCTACCAAGTGGTCTACTGTCAAGATGTTCTTCTCTCTTGCGCCATCCTCATTCACCCACTGTAGCTCATCTACAACTGCTCTGTGACACTAATAAATAAACTCAAACTTTTTGAGAGAGGAAAGTGGAGGGCAGCAGAAAGAGGGATCCATCTCGGATGAGGGACGACACAGAGCAGTTGTAGATGAGCTACAGCGGTGTGTGATGATGGTGCAAGAGAGACGAGAGAGAGAAAGAGAGACACTCTGGCGCCTGTCCGGTTTGGGAGAATTTAACATGGCCAATGCACCTAACCAGCATTAGAAACCAGGGCAATCGGAGGAAACACACACAGATATGGGGAGAATATGCAGTCTCCACAGAGACGGTGACCCAAACCAAGAATCAAACCCAGGTCCCTGGTGCTGTGAGGCAACAATGCTAACCACTGTGCCAAGATGTCACCTCATGTATAGTGTAGGAAGAGTGGGATGCATAGCAATAATGGCTCTGTTTCTGCACACTTCTCAAAGTTTTGGGTGCAAATTGCATGCCAACAATAAATCTTCCCTCTCCAATTGTTTCTAATGAATTGAACACTCACATTACCTTACCCATTCCGACTGGGTGAAGATCAGAATTTGTTCACTTGCTTCACTGCACCCAGTGTGAATTGGTTCTGTTAATAACTGATATGGACAACTTAGCAGCTTTCTTATTTTATTGCAGAAAATCCTGATGTCACACTGCGATGACAGTCTCATTTCCAGATGCTCAAAATCTTTACTTTTCTGCATAGTTCAGCAGCTTAATTCAGGGAGCAGAGAGTGCATTGAGGAGATGGTGGAGTGGTGGCAACGTCATGGGATTAGTGATCCGCCGAGCTAATGCTCTTGAGGACATGGGGTTCCAATCTCACCATAGCAGCTGGTGGATTCTGAATTAAATTAATAAAATCTGCAATTGAAAGCTAGGCTCAGTGATGGCGGCACAGTGACACAGTAGTTAGCACTACTGCCTCACAGCGCCAGGGACATGGGATCGATTCCTGGTTGGGGTCACTGACTGCACATTCTCCCCATATCTGCACGTGTTTCCTCCGGTTGTTCTGGTTTCCTCCCACAGTCCAGAAGACGTGCTGGTTAGGTGTATTGGCCATGCTAAATTCTCCCTCAGTGTACCTGGACAGGCGCAGGAGAGTCTCCCTCTTGTCCCATCCTCACACATCCACTGTAACTCATAGCCTGGTGTGTGCACATTCTCACCATGTCTGGACAAGTTTCCTCCGGGTGATCCGATTTCCTCCCATAGTCAGGAGATGTGCAGGTTAGGTAGATTAGCCAAGTTAAATTACCCCTTAACATCTGGGGGAATTTACAAGGTTAATACAAGGGGTTACGGGGATAGGGCTGAGTGGGATTGTTGTCAGTGCAGGCTTGATGGTCTCCTTCTGCACTGTAGGGATTCTATGATTCTATGGCGACTATGAAACTACTTTTGTTTTTTGTAAAATCCCATCCAATTCACTAATGCCCTCCAGGGAAAGGAATCCGGCCTAAAAATCACTCCAGATTTGCAGAAATGTGGTTGGCTTATAATTGTCCTAGCAAGCCATTTCAAGGACAATTAGGGATGGGGAACAAATGCTGGTCTTGCCAGTGGTGCTCATCTATCCCTTGAAAGAATAAATTTTTAAAAATTTGACGTGTAGCCAATACATCACAATTAATTGTCAGACCCTTTTGAAAGCAATAAAATGTCAGTCCTTCTCTGTAACTTGCTGTGAAAACTTGGAGTTTAAATGTTTCTTTAAAATTTGATTTGATTTTTGATTTATTATTGTCACATGTATTTATATACAGTGAAAAGTATTGTTTCTTGCACGCTGTACAGACAGAACAACTGTTCGCAGAGAAGGAAACAAGAAAGTGCAGAATGTAGTGTTGCAGTCACAGCTAGGGTGCAGAGAAAGATCAACTTAATGCAAGGTAAATCCATTCAAAAGACTGACAGCAGCAAGGAAGAAGCTACTCTTGAGTTGGTTGGTGCGTGACCTCAGACTTTTGTATCTTTTTCCCAATGGAAGAAGGTGGAAGAGAGACTGTCTGGGGTGCGTGGGGTCCTTAATTATGCTGACTGCTTTGCCAAGGCAGTGGGAAATGTAGACAGAGTCAATGGATGGAGGGGTGGTATGCGTGATGGATTAGGCTACATTATGACCTTTTGTAGTTTCGTGCGGTCTTGGGCAGAGCAAGAGTCATACCAAACTGCTTCTGGCTTCTGGCCAGGATTCTCTGATTTCGCCCTGCTGCAAGTGAGACTGGAGAATTTAGAGTTCCAGCCAAAACTCCATTCACCAGAGAATCCCAGCTGCGAATAAGGCCAGATGTGCTCAGCATTTGTCTATGTTTCTTAGTTGTGATTGGAAGAATAAATTCACAACTCTCAGCAAACATTGGATTCCCCTTTCTGCTGTGCGGAAGCAGAGGTTGGTGGTAGTGGGTACATGGTGGAATGTTGGTTCTGAAGAGAACAGAAGAGGGAGGAGAGCTGTAAAGCTCCAATTTAGTTTAGCACGGGCATCATGATCAGCACGGGCTTGGAGATCTGAACGGTTGTATTTATGCTGTACTTTTTCTTGTTCTTTGTTTTTTCCTTCTTTGATGAAAAAAAGCACTTAGTGACCAATTCTTTATTTGCCAGCCTAATTTGTGAGCCATAGCAAGTGGTTTGATTGTGTGTATATAGGGTCATGCTGGTTAAATTCCTGCCATTTTTAATCCTTTCATTAGCAACAACAGAATCCCTACAATGCAGAAGGAGGCCATTCGGCCCATCGAGCCTGCATTGACAACACTTCCACCTCGGCCCTCTCCCCAAACCCCATGTACTTACCCTGCATCCCACAGACACTAAGGGATACTTTTTCATGGCCAATCCACCATAACCTGCACATCTTTCGAATCATGGGAGGAAATCGGAGCACTCGGAGGGAACCCGTGCAAACTCTACACAGACAGTGACCCAAGGCCGGAATTGAATCCGGGTCCCTGGAATTGTGAGGCAGCAGTACTAACCACTGTGCCTCTGTGTCGCCCATTCACAGGAGTCCTGATCAAGTAGCTATCTGTGATGTGCTATCTCAGTGCAATGCTTTGTTTCATCTGTGTTTGTGTATTAGTTCATTAATTGGACCTTTGCCCAATGGATTAAGCCTCGAGTGGAGCCAGTGAGTTATTGGGTGGAGCCAGATTGCGTACTGCTGAAAACAGGGATTTTGTCAAAGATCTTTGGCTCTCTTTCATCATGGGTTTCCTCCGGGTGTTCTGGTTTCCTCCCACAATCCAAAAGATGTGCTGGTTAGGTGCATTGGCTATGCTAAATTCTCCCTCGGCATGCCCAAACAGGTGCTGAACTGTAACAACTCGGGGATTTTCACAGTAGCTTCATTACAGTGTTAAGCCTATTGTGACACCGATAATTACATTTTAAACTTTAATTGCATAGAATCATAGAATCCCTACAGTGCAGAAGGAGGCCATTCAGCCCAGCGAGCCTCCACAGACAACAATCCCACCCAGACCCTATTCCCGTAACATATTTATTCTGCTAATTGCCTGACACTAAGGCCAATTTAGCATGGCCATTCAACCTAACCTGCACATCTTTGGACTGTGGGAGGAAACCGGAGCACCCGGAGGAACCCATGCAGACATGGGGAGAACGTACAGTCTCCACACAGTCAGTGACCCGAGATCGGAATTGAACCCAGATCCCTGGCACTGTGAGGCAGCAGTGCTAAACATTGTGCTACTGTGATGCCTGGCAATTGCAGGTTTCTGCAGGATAGGGAGAGGCAGAGGAGATAAGATTACCGATAATGCTGGGTCTCTGGCATTGCGTTACTCAATCTGGTTTCCTTATCCCAGTGTTTTAATGAGCATATGGTCCCAATATGTAGAGAGAGATAGGAAGGGAGGTTTAGTGGCTGGCATACCCGGGAATATGGCATTCCTGGAGATGCTGCTGAATTTAACTAATTTGAATAGTTTAACTCTGAGTCTTGGCTGCCAGCCATCCAAATTGAAAGGCAGACATGCTGGTTGACAGGTGGTAAGTCAGGAGCACTCAATGACAAAAGGAATGATAGTTCCCCCAAACAATTTTTGTTTAAAACTGGAACTGAACGGAGTGAAGTGGGTAGTGGCTGGGTTTTAGAATTTTAACTTTTCTTCCTGCCGCTTTCCTGCTTGCACTGAAATATTAAAATTCTTCCCAATTCTTGTTGGGTTAGGGGATGCAGATTTTTCAATGTTAATATGGGGAGCTGGAATGGTTGGGGTTTTGGGCAGGGGGGGTCAGTGGCAGGGTGGCACAGTGGTTAGCAGTGCTGCCGCACAGCGCCAGGACTTAGTTCGATTGCCAGCTTGAGTCACTGCCTATGCAGAGTTTCCACATTCTCCCCGTGTCTGCGTGGGTTTCCTCCGGGTGCTCCAGTTTCCTCCCACAATTCGAAAGAAAAGCTGGTTAAGTGAATTGGCCATGCTACATTCTCCCTCGGTGTACCCGAACAGGCGTTGGAGTGTGGCAACTAGGGGATTTTCACATTAACTTCACTGCAGTGTAAATGTAAGCCTACTTGTAACACTAACAAATAAATCTTAAAGTCTTTCAGACTGTGGGAGGAAACCAGAGCACCTGGAGGAAACCCACGCAGACATGAGGAGAACATACGGACTCCGCGCAGACAGTGACCCAAGCCAGAACCTGGGTCCCTGGCGCTGTGAGGCAGCAGTGCCCCCTCTCAACTCCCCATCTTAACATTGAAACATTTGCATCCCCTTCTCCCATCAAGAATTGGTGAGAATTTTAATATCGCAGTGTAAGTAGGAAAGGGGCAGGGAGAGAAGTTAAAATTATGTTATTCAAAATGAATCATTTAGTCATATAACTCATCACTGAATCCCTTTTCGGCCTATAATAAATTTATATGTTCACAGGTAGCCTCATTAAACAACATGTGGCCTCGTGTGATCTCCTGTTTCAGTGCAATCCCTTCAAAAGAATCAAGCCAATTCCACATTTTATTTGTTCTGAGTTCTCATTCTGCATTTATTCCTGTAAGAACTCAATCCTTAACCTGATCTGCGAGAGGACCTCATTTTCTTGTGAAATAATAAATTAAGTTGAAATTTATTTTTTTCTAATAGATACTGGATCAAATGGATGACTTATCTATTTGTAGAGGTGTCCTTTCAACTTTCCTGTATTAACAACATCTGTCTTCTTGCTATGGATGGACTTGGTTAAAAGTATTTTTTAATATCTTGCCATTTTGAAAGATTTATGTCATAATTCTGTTCCTCGCTCGCATAAGATATCAATAACTGATGTCAGGAATATATGTCAGAAATGGCTATTTGTGATATTAATGGTGAATGTGTTTTTGCCACAGATCTTTGCTATTTAATGGTAATGTCAGGCAATTTCAGGAGTTAGTGTTGCTGTTAGAGCAATGGGTAGCAGGATGTCACTATTAATCTGTCACATATTCAAATAGGTCACAGCAAGGGATCACCCATGGCAGCTGAGGACAGAGGGAATTAAATCGGATCTCCAGTGGGTGAGCTTTGCTTATCTCAGAAGATGATCTGGTGATCTTATAGAGGTCTACAAAATAACGAGGGGCATAGATCAGCAAGAGAGTCAACATCTTTTCCCAAAGGTAGGGGAGTCTTAAACTAGAGGGCATAGGTTTAATGTGAGAGGGGAGAAATACAGAAAGGTCCAGAGGGACATTTTTTTTCACACAGAGAGTGATGAGTGTTTGGAACGAGCTGTCAGAGGCAGATACAATTTTGTCTTTTAAAAAGCGTTTAGACAGTTACTTGAGTAAGATGGGCCAAGTATGGGCAACTGGGACTAGTTTAATGGTTAAAAAAACTGCTGGCATGGACAAGTTGGGCCGAAGGGCCTATTTCCAAGCAGTAAACCCCTATGACTCTATGATCAAACCCTGGATCAGGATTTCAGAAAAGACTGTGAAGATGAAATGCCCCTTCAAGAAGGCAACAGATGAACATTGAAGACAAACATGTGCCAAAACATTTCGGGTAACAGTGAATTAGATAGGGGCCAGAGAGCTTTTTTTAATGTGATGTGGGCATCGCTGGGCTGGCATTTATTGCTCATCCCTGAATTAAGAAGCGCTGTTGCTCTGGAGTAACACGGAGGCCAGACCAGATTAGGATGGCAGATTTCCTTCCCTAAAGGACATGAGTGAACCAGATGGGTTTTTACGACAAACGACAATGGCTTTTTACATTAAATTCAAATTTCACCACCTGCCATGGTGGGAATTGAACCTGGGTTCCCAGAGCATTCCTCCCCCACTCCCCCGGTGGGAGGGGAACCATGTAAAATAGCAAAGGGAATGTAAATTGGGGTGTGCACCCAAAACACCGCCTTCCATCATATCCCTGAGCTCACTCCCATATTACAGGGGTTGGGGTGGTTCTGTCTGGGTGCTAAATCGGCAACACACCCGCCTTAATTAAATGAATAATTAAGTGTCCTTTAGGCTTGAGAAATTACCTCATCCCTGCACCAATCTGGTTGTTTGTGAAGTTTTTGCTCACTAACCATCCACACATTTTCACCTAGAGTACTGGAAACCTGGAATTCACTGTCTGAAAGGGTGGTAGAGATAGGAACTCTCACAGAAACATTTAGATGAGCACTTGAAATGCCACAGCACACAAGGCTATGGACCAAGTGCTGGAAAGTGGGATTAGTATAGATAGCTGCTTGATGGGTGGAAGGGCCTCTTTTTATGCTATAGGTGAACACAAGTCCCTGGCGCCATGAGGCATGGTGGGCACAGAGGGTTAGCACTGCTGTCTCACAGTGCCTGGGAACCGGGTTCGATTCTCAGCTTAGGTCACTGGCTGTGTGAAGTTTGCACATTTTCCCTGCATCTGCGTGGGTTTCCTCCGGGTGCTCCAGTTTCCTCCCACAGTCCAAAGGTGTACAGGTTAGGTGGATTGGCCATGCTAAATTGCCCCTTAATGGCAGGAGACTAGCTGGGATAAATGCATGGGGTTATGGGGATAGGGCCTGGGTGGGATTGTGGTCAGTGCAGACTCGATGGGCCAAATGGCCTCCTTTCACACTGAAGGGATTCTAATACACTCTGATTTTACACGAACATGTAAGGTAGAATTTTCATGTCACTCCACCATGGGAAATGTAACGGGACTACGCAAAGGTCCCTTCACCTCGTTCAGAATTTTTGGTCTTGGGATGAACACAGCAGGAAAATCCTGCCAAATACCTGCCCTGTTCATATTTTCCCCGAAAAATCAGATCCAACCAGCACTGCGATTCTAATTTCTGTGTTCCTTCCTCTGTGGATTTGTTCCAGCTGCCACTGTTGTAGACTATTTTTGGCGGTTGGAATGGATTCCAGGAGGGGCTCTTTGAATTTGGGTGCCAGTGTTGAGCTGGTAATATTCACTTAGCCTGCCTGTTGCTTATCTCTCATTGGAGCCAATCGAAATGATTCTTTCTGAATCTACCCTGTCTAACCCTGTTAGAATTTTATAAGCTTCTATGAGATCCCCTCTCACTTTTCTAAACTGCAATGAATACAATCCTAACCACTTATGACAGACCAGCCATCCCAGGAATCAGCATGGTAAACCTATACTACACTCCCTCTATAACAAGGACATCCTTCCTCAGATAAGGACACCAAAACTGTACACATAATGTAATGGCTGAATCGATAGCACCCAATATAACTGGTAACTAGTGGGGTACTGCAAAGATCTGTGCTGAGACCCCACCTGTTCACATTATATATTAATGATTTGGAAGAAGGAGCTAAATGTATTATCTCCAAATTTGCAGATGATACAAAGTTGGGTGGGAGGGTGAGCTGTGAGGAGGATGCAGAGATGCTTCAGCATGATTTGGACAGGCTGAGCGTGTGAGCATCTGCGTGGCAGATGCAGTATAATGTGGACAAATGTGAGGTTATCCACTTTGGTCGCAAAAATAGGAAGTTAGATTATTATCTGAATGGAAATGGATGCTCAGCAAGACCCTGCTGTCCTTATGCATCAGACGCTGAAAATAAGCACCCAGGTACAGCAGGCAGAGGCAAATGGTATACTGGCCTGCATAGCAATAGAATTTGAGCACAAGGATAGGGATGTTTTGCTGCAATTGTATAGGGCATTGGTGAGGCCACACCCGTACTATTGTGTGCAGTTTTGGTGTCCTTATCTGAAGAAGGATGTCCTTGCTATAGAGGGAGTGGAGCAAACATTTGCCAGGCTGATTCCTGGGATGGCAGGTCTGTCATATGAGGAGAGATTAAGTTGGTTAGGATTGTATCCATCGGAGTTTAGAGAAGTGAGAGGGGTTCTCATAGAAACTTATAGAATTCTAACAGGATTTGACAGGGTAGACTCAGAAAGAATTTTCTCAATGGCACGTGAGTCCAGAACTAGGGGTCGTAGTTTGAGGATAAGGGGCAAATCTTTTAGGACTGAGCTGAGGAGCGATTTCTTCACCCAGAGAGTGGTGAATGCATGGAATTCACTGCCTTAGAAAGTAGTTGAGGTCAAAACATTGTGTGATTTCAAGGAGAAATTAGATATAGCTCTTGGGGCAAAAGTGATCAAGGGATGTGGGGGGAAGGGAAGGATCAGGATATTGAATTTGATGAGCAGCCATGATCAAAATGGGGGAGCAGTCTTGAAGGGTTGAAAGGCTTACTCCTGATTCTGGCTTCTATGTTTCAATGGTGCTTTATATATTGGTTGAGATTATTACAGAAGGCTGTTGTAAATAGTTTAATTCATAAGTATGGTGTATCAAAACATAAAATCCCTGTAAAAGGAACTGAATCTTCTAAAGATTTCAAATTTGTGTTTAAGTCTGCAAGGCTCCACAAGTCATATTTATATAATATAAATCCTTTCAGGGTAGATCTGTTTTCGTTTGAAAACATAGATTTACAAAACTGCAAATTACAATAAACAAAATGTCAAATATCTATATTTTCCAGAGGCATTGCTCTCAACTAGTTCCAGAAAAATAAGTATGCATCTTCAGCCCTCACCTCGTTTACTAATCTCTCACTGCTGCAAACTGCAATGTTACATTTGTCCCTAGCGACTGAAATGATGAAATCCTAGGATTCCTCCATCTTAAATTATGACAGGCCTGTTTATAAATGTACTTTCAGTCTAACTCCTTGTCATCACGTTGCCAGATTTATATCCTGGGTTTAATTGAGCTGTGAAATGTTGTTTTGTCTTTACAGCATCAACTTTGTTAGAATCAACTTTAAGGTAGTTTTCTAATCAACGTTCCTTTGTTGATATAAATATAACAGGTAAACCACTCATTCTCTCATTGGCAACATTTATTGTCATAGAATCATGGAACCCCTAAGATGCAGAAGAGGCCATTTGGCCCATTGAGTCTGCACTGACTCTCTAACAAAGCATCTTACCCAGGCACTCTCCCCCACCCTATCCCATAACCCCCACACATTTCCCATGGTTAATCCATCTAACTTATCTTTGGATACTAAGGGACAATTTACCACAGCCAATCCATCTAACCTGCACATCTTTGGACACTAAGAGGCAATTTAGCGTGGCCAATCCCCCTAAACTACACCCCTTTGGACATTAAGGGGTATTTTCCCAAGGCCAGTCCATCTAACATGCACATCTTCGGGCATTAAGGAGCAATTTTCCATGGCCAATTCATCTAACCCATGATTTGCACATCTTTGGACATCGAGGGACAATTTACCATGGCCAATCCATCTAACCGACACATCTTTGGACAGCAAGGGACAATTTACCATAGCCAATCCATCTAACCAACACATCTTTGGACTCCGAGGGACAATTTACCATAGCCAATCCATCTAACTGACACATCCTTGGACATTAAGACTCAATTTAGCATGGCTGATCTGTCTAACCTGCACATCTTTGGACTGCGGGAGGAAATGCTGTGTTATGTTATGAAATATCATGTTACCTGGTTAAAATAGGTGGGGTGGAATTAGGGAGGTCTTGCCCTGTGGCTGGAGAGCTAGTGAAAGCCCACCATCATCTCTTTTCAGAGAAGTCCGCCACATTGACTGGTCAGTGGCAACCCTTCCTCAGGATCACGGGCCCGGAGCTGGAAGCCCTGCCCGCCGAGAGCTGATGGCAAATCAGAGGCCAGCAGCTCTTCATTGCTCAGCAGCACTGGAATTGCACCCAGCTGGGGCCTGGGATCACCAAGGAACCAGGCCGAAAGTGGAGTGATGGTGGGACAGGCATCGTGGGATGGGAGTGGTATGGAGGGTGTGGGGTATTGGCAGCAAGTATGGTGGTGTGGCTCTCAGCACCCTCCCCTCTCCACCTCCCACCCCCATCATGGCAGGTCCCTTGACCAGGCACTGATTGGACAAGAGATGCCCGCCTTCCCCCTGAGAAGCCTGTTAGCAGCTCTGACAGAGTTTTATTTTCCCACATGGCAGGTCCCCATCCACAGCTGGAGGTCTATCAGCAGAGACAGGATGAGGCCATTCATTTGGCATTAATTGGCCACTTAAGGGCCTCAGCTGGTAGCAGAGGTGGGAAGATAACGGAGTCACCACCTGCCACCCTTATGCCTGATTTAAATGGTCTCTCTGCCAATAAATTCCCCACGGTCCATGCGTAAAGTGCATGTTTGCGGGAGGCATTCTGAATCACTCAAAGTTGTACAGTCATGGCCAGGATTTTCCAGTTCCTCCCTGTGGCTGGTTTTCCAGTGGTGGAGGAAATGCCATTGGCTGTTGGGTTTCTCGACAAGCCATTGAAAACGCCATCATCGCTGGAAAACTTGTCACATGGGGGAGGGGAGGATGGAGTCCTGGCCACAACTATATGATTTGGAATTTGTAGAAAAATAATCACTGGTAACACAGGATTCAAAATCTACTCTTGTTTGCGCTCAGAGCTTCCTATTAATCCTCCGTTCTCAAATGGGAAAAGACTAAATGCGGTCGGATGAAGAAGCCTTAGGCGATACTGGAGTTCTGTCATGTAGTTCATGACTTCTTGCAGCTCAGTGATAAACTATAACAAGGCCAACACTTGCATACATTGTACCCAAGGAATTGACTGGATTGAAATATTGGAGCTTTTGTGGCTTGATGGATTCTCCATCCTTTGATATAGCAATGTTATTTTTGTATTTTTCAATGCTTTCGCATCTGTCTCCCACCCCACCTGAGAATCTGGTGATTGTTGATATCTCTGAAACCTTGTCAGGCACCTTTTTCAAATGCCAAGGCACCTTGTTTCAACCCACCACCCACTATAGTAATTTGGGTTCCATTTGAGAATTCCCTGCGGGCAAAACAAAGTCTACATTATAGAGTTCAGAAATAACCAAGCTGCAGTGTCACCTCCACAATAATCTTAGCTTTATGGCTTTCCAGAGGTTTCCTCTGGGGCGGCACAGTGGTTAGCACTGTTGCCTTACAGCGCCAGGGACCCATGTTCAATTGCAGCCTCGGGTAACTGTCTGTGTGGAGCTTGCACTTTTTCACGGTGTCTGTGTGGGTTTCCTCTGGGTGCTCTGGTTTCCTCCCACAAAGATGTGCAGATTAGGTGGATTGGCCATGGCAAATTGCACTTTAGGGTTCTGAGATGTGTAGTTTAGGGGGATTAGTTGGGGTAAGTGGGTGGAGTACGGGGTTAGAGTGGAGATTGGGCCTGGATAAAATACTTTGTTGGAGAGTCAGTGCAGACTGGAAGGGATGAATGGCTTCCTTCTGTACTGTAGGGATTCCATGGTTCTATGATACTCTACACGGTCACGAGGCTGATTATACTATATATTATCTGGTGGCTAAGTTAATGCTGTGATGTTCAGATTTGTTACATGATTAGGTAGGAAACTCCTATTTGTACGTTCACAGTTACGTTCATGAAAACTTTGAGGAATTGCATACTGGGTTATCAAATAGAAATTAAAATTGAACTTATGCAAGTTTCCCAGAAATCTAATATCAGTTCGCCTTTCTTCAGATACAAGAATGGATTGGTACTCGGTGCTCATCCAAGCCACCAACTAACCTGCTGCTGCTTTTTAAAAAAATCATTCCTGGAATGTGGATTGAGGCAACATTTATTGCCCTTCCCTAATTTCCCTTGAACTGAATGGCTTGGGAGGCCATTTCAGAGAGCATTTTAAGGGTGAAACACATTGCTGTGAATCTGGAGTCACCTGTAGGCCAGAGCAGGTAAGGATGGCAGATTTCCTTCCCTAAAGAACATTAATGAACCAGATAGGATTTTTGTAACAGTCAACAACTATTTCATGATCATCTTTAAGCTTATAATTCCAGATTTTTTATTGGATTCAAATTTTACCATCTGTCTTGGTGCCATTATCCTGGGTCCCTGGATTAGTGACAATGACGCTATACCATCACCTCCTGTAATAGTGACTTACAGTTGCTACAGGAGGAACTTGTAATTACTTCTACCAGGAGACTTGTTGCCATAGCCTTTTGCATTTGCCCATCTTGTGCCACTCTCACACCTCCACTGTAGCATGTCTGCCACTCTGTGATGTCCCTCATCCATCTATATGCCTATGACGACCCCTTTTTCTGCTGCCTTTCATTTTACCCGGATCTCTATAGCTTTTCAGCTCTGATCAAATGTCTGAAATATTGATAATTTTCTTATCTGGACCTCATTTTTTAGAGTTCTTTTCACTCTTGCAGTTTCAAGCACCTCTCCATTTGTCTAGTGGTCTGGAAGTAGAATTTTGCACACTTCTTAGCATCCATAATTCAAAGGCCTTCATTTTCTTCCCTGACAAAATGTAGCCTGGGGGAGAAAGTGCAGATTTTTCCTCACTGCGGCCAGAGAGGCAAATCTCCACCTGTTTATTCTGACCTGAATAAGGCACATTGCTTCACAATAGAAGATTGAGGGGGTGCTGTTGCCATTGAAGTGATACATACAGATTAGGTGGATTGGCCATGAGAAAATTGCTGCTTAGTGTGCAAAGATGTGTAGGTTAGGTGGCTTGGCCATGAGAAAATTGTTCCTTCGTGTCCAAATATGTGACGGTTAGCTGGATTAGTTATGGTAAAATTGCTCCTTAGTGTTCAAAGATGTGTAGGTTAGGTGGTTTAGCCATGGCAAAATTGCTCCTTAGTGCCCAAAAATGTGTAGGTTAGGTAGATTAGCCATGGTAAAAATGCCCCTTGGCGTCCAAAGATGTGCAAGATAGGCGGATTGGCCATGATAAATTGCTCCATGGTTTCCAAAGATTTTGGTGGATTTGCCATGGTAAATGCGCAGGACTGTAGGGATAGGACGGGGAGGTGGGCTTGGGTAAGATGCTCCTATGGAGAGTTAGCGTAGACTCGATGGGCTGAATGGCCTCCTACTGCATTGTAGGGATTCTCTGGTTCACTAACTCACTATATCATCGAACATGAATGCCTGAGACCTGCTACATATTGAATGCAGTTGAAGTAAGTGGACTGTGGAAAAGGCTAATTAAAGCTTACAATTTTATTTAAATGGATGATCCGTAAAATGCAATTGGGGGAGTGAGGTCAGCGCTGAGGTCGACTTATTTGAACACAGTCACAACCTGAACTTCAGGAGAGCAGTGCAGTGTTCAATTATCCATCCCGAGATCTCAGAATTTCATTAAAGCTAGGAAATACTTTAATTTCAACAGGGGAGTTACTCCATTCATTACCACAGAAAATGAATTGAGATAATACAATACACAGTATCAGGTTGAAACATTTGCAATTGATCTCACTTAGCCAAGATGAGTGTGAACATTGGGTCCCAGTTATATTTCAAAACAAGCTGGGATTTTCCATTCCCGGCCTTCTCGGGTGGGTTTGCGAGAGACCCAAACTGGTGGGATGTCTCATTGTGATCGTTCTTCCTGTGACATACCGGGAATTCTGAAGTTCAACATTGGGAATTCCATTATAATAAATTTGCAAGTGATTATCAGTCCCTAACCTGATCATCACCCACCAACATCCCCCCCCCACCCACCAACCCACCCCCCAGCTCGATAATCCATTCAAGTCAGTGTGATTCAACACTTTTAATCTCCTCAAGCTGTTAATCCCTTAGTGAGAACAAACATACTCAACATCAAGGACAACTCATCCTTTAATAGCCTCTTTCAACTGTCAGTCAAACTATGAACTCAGAATCCTCTTTGAGAACATTGTAACTTCTTTAACATTCAAAAAAGTAATCATGCCACAGTAACATAGTCACACAATGATGCTGGTGTAAGTTATGACTGGTCTCCCATGGTGTGCAGCTGATGGGAAGACATGCTGGAGGAGTTCAGACCAGTGTATCACTCGGGGGAGATGGTCATTACCGGGCAGCACCCATCTGAACATTGTGTTCTCATGCAGGATACACAGCTCTGGTCTGGGTGGGGAGTAAGAGGTTGTGAGGGAAAATTACATCTAATTCAAGTCAAAACTCTTGGAGGAAAAACTCAGCCATTCTCATTCGATGCATGAGACTAACAGAGGGAGGTGGTATAAAAAGGTAGTTGACTGAGTTCTTTCCATTTAAAGCTGCTGAAACACCTATCTTTATATAGAACATAGAACAGTACAGCACAGGAACAGGCCCTTCAGCCCACAACGTTGTGCTGAACAGGACACCAAATTAGATTAATCCCTTCTATCTGCCCTTGGCCTATATCCCT
Organism: Carcharhinus amblyrhynchos; assembly: GCF_965287045.1. Lineage (NCBI taxonomy): Eukaryota > Metazoa > Chordata > Chondrichthyes > Carcharhiniformes > Carcharhinidae > Carcharhinus > Carcharhinus amblyrhynchos. Next base: position 12,539,446 of record NC_137352.1, read on the forward strand.
CTATTCCTTACATATTCATGTGCTTATCAAAAAGCCCCTTTAATGCCCCTATCATAACTGACTCTACCACCACTCCTGGCAGTGTGTTCCAGAAACCCACCACTCTCTGTACAAAAAACTTGCCTCTCACATCTCCTTTGAACTTCCCCCCTCTTATCTTAAGTGCATGTCCTCTGGTACTAGACATTTCAACTCTGGGAAAAGGATTCTGACTGTCAACCCTAATTATGCCTCTCATAATTTTGTAGGCTTCTATAGGACTTGTAGCACAAGATTGGTTCAGCTACAGGACACCCTTCAGTTCAGGAACTACAAAAAGTCGTGAATGTAGTCCAATTCATCATGCAAACCAGCCTCCCATCCATGATTCTGTCTACACTTCTTGCTGCCTTGGCAAAGTAGCCAGCATAATTAAGGACCCCAAGCACCCTGGACATTCTGTCTTCCACCTTCTTCCATCAGGAAAAGGTTACAAAAATCTGAGGTCACGTACCAACCGACTCAAGGACATCTTCCCTGCTGCCGTCAGACTTTTGAATGGACCCACCTTGCAATTAAATTGATCTTTCGCTACACCCTAGCTATGATTGTAACACCACATTCTGCACTCTCTCATTTCCTTCTCTATGAACGGTATGTTTTGTCTGTACAGTGTGCAAGAAACAATACTTTTCACTGTATGTTAATACACGTGACAACAATAAATGAAATCAAATCATCTGATCTTATCCTTCCAAAACGTTATTGCAAGAGTTCACAAACTTAATAACGAGATAGGATAAGTGCCAAATACTCCCATTTTGGCCGTCCCATATCCTTAATGATTATCAGTTAAATCTGCGTTTGAGGTTAGTCTGATCCCAGCAGCAGTCAGATGTATTTTGGCCAAGTCCAGATTTGTTGGCTGCTGCCTCATTCAGATGCTGTTGGTGCAGAGGGGCTTGTAAATCTTGTTTGCTTTGGACTGCTTCTGAGATTTCATATCGCAGGCTGGTGCGTCGAGCGCCGGATGTTCCGTGGTTGCAGCTGCCAATATTATTTGGGAATTGTAGGTGCAACGAGGGGGAACAGTTTCCAACAGGTGAAGTTCATGTTTAACAAAACCAGACCTCATTCCTCCCTGCACCGCTGTGAGACAGATTCATTTCAGTTAACCTGTACGGCAGGTTCAGTAAATGTTTTCAGTCAACTTCTATGAATTGAAAAACATCCCCCATTTTGTTGTTCCTTTACTGTGCCATTTTTGCATTGACTAGATGTTATTATAAAAATATTTACCGAACAGAATTATTAGAAATGGAAGGAAGACTTATGAATTACCCTTTACTGTTTTTATAATCAACTATTTTGACACATTTTAATGATATTGAAATGCAATTTATGGAAAATTTAACCCAGTGACAGGTTAATTTATTCTAATTTTTTTGTAAACTATATAATTTGAAGGATTGTTGATTATAAAGTATAATATTATAAAATTGCAGATGTGTTTACCTGCCTTAACACATAAGGGTAATGTTCTGTGGTATTAAAGAAGAATATTAATAACAAAATGGACAATCCATATAACTTGTGCAATGAATCCTTTCAAATGTTCTGCTATTAAATTATACAATTATTCATATTGATTATTCAATTGCTATTTAATAGCTTATTCTATTCAGTTAGTAAACACAATTTTGCATTAATCTGTCTTATTGACGATATGCAAAACCTGCATTTTGGTGCTGACAAAAGACTTAACACAAGGTGATTTTATTCAACATTTGAAAATAATGCCTGACAAGCTTCAATATTCCTGTTGCTTAGCTGCCAAAGGCATTCAAAATAATCTGTGCATCTCGTCAAAATAAAATATATCTGCCTTGGGGCATGTTGAGAAAAAAAGAAAAGTTCCAGTTGCTTGGTAATATTTTCATTAGAAGTCTGTTTAATTTGGGAACTGTAGATTGGAATTATCTGAAAATGAGACAGAGAGAGAGATAAACTCTCAGAAAAATATATACTTGTCGAGTCATGTGATCTTGCAGAAAGCATAATCAACCCACAAATTAAAATGTCAAGAAGCATGTCAGGCTCTGTAAAATGATAATCTTTCTTACTGAAGGTCTCATGAATTACACGCACACACATGCATGTACGCACACAGACACACACATACAGACACTCACAAAGACAAACATGCACACACAGACACATATACACGCATGCACGCATATACAGACACATACACACACACACAGACACGTGCTTGCACGCACACAGACACACACAAACACACACACATGCATGCACACATATACAGACGCACACACAGACACACACATGCATGCATGCACAGAGACATGCATACAGACACACACACACACACAAACACATTAAGGCACACACACACATTGATACTTGCACACATGCGCACACAAACACACATGCACACACACATAGATACATACACATGTATACACACATGCACACAGAGACACCAGTGTCTTTCAGGGTCACAAAAGTGGGCAGTTGAGAGAATGTAAAGATAGTCTGCAACTCATGTCTCTGATTATTCCTCTTCTTTGCAGTGGGATGTCTGCTCTCAGCTCAGCACATTTCAGCATGGGGCTTTTCTGTTGATCGTACAAACTGCAACCCTAGTGCCCCGTGAACTGTGTATGCAGTTTTAAAGTCCATGTACTATTTGGGTAGGTAATTCTTTTCTCCTATGTTATTTAATACCTCATCGCTTATACTGTACATCTTTAGGTCCAATATCAATCTACAATGCCTTCAACCACATGCATTATTTTCTCTCTTGATTCTTTAATAAACATCACCATTACTGGTGGTGTGCATACAGGAAGAAGAACCTTCCCATCACCAGCTTTGACACTTCTCCAGCCACTTCCAATGAAGGGCCTCCACACCAGAATGACAGTTCCTGTCCAAATAACTGTTCTCAATGAGAATGGCTCGAAAGTAAGAGGACAATGTGGGACAGTCCAGTCAAGCCATCAGAGATGTGTCTATTTATATGGTGTCACTTGATTACAATGAGGAATAGAAATCCTGGCTGAGTTATCACCGATGTGGGTATGCCGGCGTTGGACTGGCGTAAACACAGTAAAAAGTCTGACAACACCAGGTTTTAGTCCAACCTATTTATTTGATAATATATTTGATAATTTGATAATAACCCCGAAAGCTAGTGAGTATATTATCAAATAAATAGGTTGGACTAAAACCTGGTGTTGTCAGACTTTTTACTGAGTTATCACCCCCAGAATCAGGGAGACTATTAGTCAGAGATTAGTGAATGGATGCTATTATTTACGGTTAAGTGTATGAAACACAGGATGGGATTTTCCATGCAACCCTCTACGAAAGAGATGCCATTAGCTGGCAGTGGGATCTTCTGGTTCTGCCGTTGAATGCCAACAAGAAACCAGTGGCAGGATTGCACCATCAGTGGAACCGGAAGATCCTGCCAGCAGGAACAGCCGGAAAGTTCCAGGCATAATGTTAAACCTATTTTGTATGTGGTACTTTTGTCTGTTCTTTTTAGTTCTGTCTGCCAGTTTTCATCTCTCCCTGAAGATGTTAACTCCTCATCATTCTGGCATGGTTCCCTGCTCCACATCCCAGGTGTGTCAGCCGACACTGGGATATTGGCTAACCAGTTGGCTTGATTTCTCCTCATTAATCTAAGGGTGTAATTCTTCCAAACCCTCCACCCCGTAATCCAGTGGATTCAATGGCAGATCTAGGGGGAAAATATGACGGGAAATCGGTTTGACACTGGGGTGAATTTACAACGGCATCTTCCGTTGGTGCTCGCTGTGGCGTGTGCTGGAACATGCACTGGAAGCCGGCGTGAGACTAATTTACATCCCGATGCTAGATGCAGATGAAGGCCTAAATCCCTGTCCTGGATTCTCCTTGATTCCAATGGAAAACTACGCTAGCATGAAACATGTTTGGGACAACATGGTGTCCAAATGTTGGGACTCACCTGAACAATGCCTGATGCTTGCAATCCTGGAACAATGAGGGGGGATCAAATTGAGGTATATAAGATGACAAAAGGTGCGGATAAAGTAGATGTGGAGAGGACGCTTCCTCTTATGGGGTATTCTAGGAAGAGAGGTCATAGTCATAGGGCAAGGAGTCGCAAAGTTAAAACAGACTTGAGGAGAAACAACTTCTCCGGAAGGGTTGTGTGTCTGTGGAATTCGCTACCCCAAAGTGCGGTGGATGCTGGGCCAACAAGTGAATTTAAGGAGGAGTTAGACAGTTTTTAATTGGTATTAGGTTGAAGGGTTTTGGAGAGAAAGCAGGAAAATAGGGATGAGGAGCATATCAGCCATGATCAAATGGCAGAACAGACTTGATGAGTCAAATGGCCTAATTCTGCTTCTATGAACTTATGGTCCCCACAGCAGTGAGTTGGTTGATCTTCCTGAAAAGGAAACATCTTCCAGCCTCAAAATGCTCCTGGAACTCCACCTTCATTCTCAGGAGGTTCACCTTTCACCAATAGTGGCTCAGTGATGTTGGGCACTTTTCGATATGGTGCTTGGACAGGGCAGCAGACTTGCCCTGCCGATGGGTACAGCATAAAACACCTGGGTGCGTAACTAATTTGTTTGACGCCGGTAGATTTGGCTTGTCTTCCCGCTTGGCCCTCGCAGAGCAGAAACTCTCCACATTCCCACCCTCCCCCGCCATGGGACTTAGGGCTAAAATGGGAGAGTTCAAGCACCACTCCAACGAAGAGCATGAATTTTCCAGCCTGGCCCGCAGCTGAGATTCTCCAGTCCCGCTGCTGTGAACGGGGATTTGGCTGAGCGCCAAATCCTCTGCTCTCGCTGGCAACAACACCGATTAATTTCAGCCCAAATTGTAGCTGAAACACTTTATGGCTCGGCCTCCTAGCTGCCTGGGAGCACTGGCTTTGTTCCTCATTTGCAAAGGATGCAGCACTTTTGAAATTATTCCTTTTGATGCATTGTTTTATGCTGGTTTTAAGGAGGTGAGTCACACTAGTAGAGCTTTGTCAGTTGATTTGACAGATCACATCACAGTGCCTAGTCAGGGAAGCAAAAAAAAATAGCAATATGGGCTTCATTTGTTCTTTTTGATTTTTTCATCCTTTTGCTTCTTTCAGGTAACATGAAAATGTACAGCGATTCTTCAGCACAATGCTAATGTCTCTGGATTATAGAATTTCATTTGATTGATACAAACAGTTTCCTATCTCAGAGAGAGAAGTGATGGGATTTTTGGCAGCCATCCAAGCAAGAAACTATTACAATATACACAAAATAGTGACTGTCCTGAGCGTCTTGGAAGATGTAACACCATTGTAGGGTTTAGATGATGTTAATAACTGTTTCCAGCTCTGCTCTTGCATTTGATGATGTCATTCAGGCCCATTGATTCAGGCTTATCTAATTCTCCAATTCCATTATAATCCCAAGATCATTTTCTGCATCTTTATAAAACCAATGCAATAGAACTGGGAAAAAAAAATACTCAGAAAGCCACTTTTTATTGAACTTCCTTTAGCCATTTGCCTCAACTATTCTGTGTGAAAGCACAGAATCCCTATTGCCCATCCGGCTCATCAAGTCCGCACTGGACACCAGCCAAGCCTTATCCCCGTAACCCCATGTATTTACCATGCTGGTCCCCCTGACGCTAAGTGGTAATTTAGCACGGCCAATCAATCTAACCTGCACATCTTTGGCCTGTGGGAGGAAACCAGAGCACCCAGAGAAAACCCATGCAGGCACAGGGAGAATGTGCAAACTCCACACAGACGGTGAGGTTGGAATCAAACCCAGGTCCCTAACACTGTGAGGCAGCAGTGCTAACCACTGTGTCACCTGTGCCGTCACATATCCCATTTGGGGAGGTGATGCCTAGTGATTTTGTCACTGGACTATTAATCCAGAAACTCAGCTAATGTTCTGGGGACCTGAGTTTGAATTCCACCGTGGCAGCTGGCGGAATTTGAATTCAATAAAAAAAATCAAGAATTAAGAATCTACTGATAACCATGAGACCATTGCCAATTGTTGGACGAACACATCACGGTCACTAACAGCCTCTAGGGAAGGAAATCTGCCATCCTCACCTGGCCTATATGTGACTCCAAGCCGCAGTGATGTAGTTGGCTCTTAACCATCCTCCAAATGCAATGAGGAATAGACAATAAATGCTGGCCAGCCAGTGATGCCCATGTCCCATGAATGAATAAATAAATAAAAAGCTTTCTAGCCACTCTCTAGGTAAACAAGTTTCTCCTGAGTTTGCAATTGGATTTATGTGTGACTTTCATATATTTATCGTCCCTTGTTCTGGTTCCTCTCTGCAAATGGGACTAAGTCAGGACTGAAATTGTACACTTGATTCAAGGAAAAGTTTGGGGCAAGCCTAACATCTCCTGAAGCAACAGATTATCGTTGGAAACCTCTGGCCTTGCCTGCAGCTGGATTCTCTGGTGCTACTGCTGTGAATGAAGTTTTGGCTGAGCACCAAATTCTCCATTCTCGCTGCAGCAGAGAGGGTGTGCGGAGTGTGGGGTGGTGGTGTGCAGATGGGTGGGGATGAACAAGATGGGAGAATCCTGCCCTAAATCTCTGGCCTTGTCCACATCGTGCAATTTATCATCTCACCAACTCACAACAAGGGAACAAGAGTAGCCTAACAGCTTCAAGAGCCCCTAATGGGATCGCTTTGAATACTTATTCTGCATTCATCAGTTGTGTGTTGTTCTTTAGTTGGTAACTCTCAAATCCCAACTCAGGGCTTGAGTGTCAAAATCAAGGCTGCTACTCTGGTGCAGTCCCAAGGGAGTGCTGCACTGTTGGAAGTTCCATCATTCAGTTGAGATGTTAAACTGAAGTCCCATTGGTCTGTTCAGGTGGATACTGAAGAAGAGCAGGGATGGTATACCTGGTCTCCTGGCCAACATTTATCCCTCAGTCAATTTCACAAAAACAGATTATGAAATGTCTGCAATGGTCTTCTGATTTTACTGAAGAAATTCAGATTTAACACAACAATAGAAAATGCTGGAAAATCTTAGCAGGTCTCCAGTATCTGTGGAGAGAGTAAAGCCAATGTTCTTCTCTCCACAGATGCTGTCACACCTGCTGAGATTTTCCAGCATTTTCTGTTTTTGTTTCAGATTGCAGCATCCGTCTTCACCTCAGAGTTAACATGATCTATGCAGAAAACCCGAATATTATTGCAGTCTCTGTGCTGGCCATTTTTGCAATGTTCTTTCAGATAATTTATGGATAAAGTATATTTTTGCAAAAATAAGGACTATCTGGTCATTATCACATTGCTGCTTTTGGGGGTTTGCTATGTGCAAACTGACTGCTACAATTCATATGATACAACACAGACTACATGTCAAATGTACTCCGTTGGCTGCAAAGTACTTTGAGGTGCCAAGTTCACATAGAGAGTATTACATCAAGCCAAGTCTTTACAATGTTAACTTGGATAAGTGGGGAGGGATATAGCATGGCTGCTGAGGCGACATGGTGGCACAGTGGTTAGCACTGCTGCCTCACAATGCCAGGGATCTGGGTTCAATACCCAGCTTAGATCACTGTCTGTGTGGAGTCTGCACGTGCCTCCTGTGATTGCATGAGTTTCCTCCGGGTGTTCCGGTTTCTTCCCACAGTCCAAAAGATGTGCTGGTTAGGTGCATTGGCTGAATTCTCCCTCAATGCATCCAAACAAGTGCCAGAGTGTGGCGACTATGGGATTTTTCACAGTAACTTCATAATGTAAGCCTACTTGTGACACTAATAAAATAAACTTTAAGGCTTCCCATTAGTTATGTTCAAATTATCCCTGGTAACTTGGCAATCTGGTACAGATTTGTGTTACCTTTTAACGCAGTTGTAGTTTAGTTCAGTTTGGAATATGTCATCTCGCCGAATTTTTCACGTCAAAGGAGTGCATTAGGGGGCTCGGATGTAAATTAACCTCTTGTGTTGACTGCGAGCAGGATTTGTTGCAGCTTCCCTGAGATGGAGATGCACTGTGAAGGAACAAAAATGCATTTCCAACTATCACACAGCGAGCGTTTCAGCGACACAAAAGGAGCCTTAGAACAAGATGACAGCATGATGGCACAATTGTCAATCTTTTGCTTCATTATCACGTAGTAATGTAAGAGGCTTATTTTTTTTTCCTGCGGGTGGAAGATCTGGGGTCAAATTAAATTCACCCAGAGAAAATAAGCAGGCATAGCATCAGAGAGAAAGCTTCATTCTTCCTTTGTACAATGCAGTGATAACTACCTTCTCAGTCCATTGTGGGGGAGACAAGAGCTTCTGTTGGAACATTCCTTTCTATTGATTTCAACAGATACACAAGTAAAAGGTGATTGGAATTATATTTCAGAACCTCTGCAAGGTGTAAATACAACCCTCGAGAACCGCGGTGAATCGCAGCTTTTACATTACTGTTTCACAAGGCATAATGGGTACCTGGAGGAGAACTGCAAAGTAGAAATTCAATCGCAGTAAATGAAGAGAGGGAATCTGAGTGTGTTGTGAATGTGATCTCAACCCTAAGATTCAATTATTTTGTAATTATTTGTTATATTATGTATGAGAATGCCAGAAAAAGCTGACAATATGTTATTACTTGTTGCCATTTAGATAATGTCAACTTGCAGCAGAATGTGGAAGAATAAGCTTACGACAATGTACTAGTTACAATGTATACGCTGTAAATAATCACTTACACAATTCCATTTAATTTGTGATACCTTACTGTAAAAGGATAATATGTCATCAAAGGCCATCAAATCCTCTGTGTTCTGAAACACGCAATAGAATTGGCATTTGGTATTTGCCAGTTATTAAACACCATAAATAATATTCCTTCCTGAGATGTGTGTAAATCTTGGAAAACAGCATTGCCGCCCAAGCAAATTGATTAAGAATGTGATCATTGCCCTTCTTCTTGAGCTGCCACAGTTGTTGTGCTGACATTAGGAGAGAATTGTATGTTTTCAACTGTCCTTGAAGGAATAGCAAGCTCAAGTCAGTGAAATTTGAAGAAGGTGGCATTTTTATGACCTTACTGCTCTTGTTCTTCAATGTGGTTTAGCTAACAAGTCTGGGAGATACTTTCAATGTAAACTTGCTATGGGGAATCCTAGACCTGAATCCTTACCTGGTCTGGCTTACATCTGACTCACAGAGCCACAGCAGTTTGCGCTTGGCAAACAGGGATGTGCAATAAATGTTGGGCAGCCAGAGACCCCCGTGTCCCACAAATGAATAAAAAATAAGCTAGCCCATGCAGTGCACTGATGCTGGAAGGAGTAGATGTTGTGCCCTTTGGCAGAGGCACCTAACAAACAGAAACAAAAAAATACTGGGGAAAAAAAAACTCAGCACATCTGGCAGCATCCGTGGAGAAAGAAATAGAATTAATTGTTCGGGTCCGTGTGAAGTGGTGCATCTTCCATCACACTCGTGCTTTGAGACTTGCAGAAGGTGAAATTGCTTTTAGGGATCAAAAGTTTCAACCTCTGCCCTGCTCCATGAGCTGGATTTTTGTTAGAATATAAATAGAAACTTATGGCACAAGTGGAACATATTCAGGCCATCGTGTCAGTTCTGTCCCCCCAAAAAAAAGCCAAATCCATTTTCCACCTCTAGCTCTGTATCTTTGTAGTCTATGACATTTTAAGTACATATTCAAGTAGCAGTGGCTGGTTCAGTGAATCCTCTAATCATTACTCTTCAGAATATTAGCGGCAGAAGACTCAGCAATGATAGTGTCATTGAAGGTCAGGAGGGTGCGATTGGGCTTTTAGTTGCTGGAGATGGTCATTATCTGGCACCTATGTGATGTGAATGGTAAATCGCTTCCACTTTATTCCTGCCTTGAGCTGTGAAATTTTAAAATTTATCACCAACTTTTTAATGTCTTGGAAATTATACTCCGGGATGGTATTGTACAAATGATTAACTTGTTTGTTTTGAAAATTTCCCTCCACTGCTTCAGTGGAGATTTTAAATAAGTAGACTAACATGCTCGTTAAAGCAATAAAACTGAGTTATTTCACACAAATGTATGGTATGTTGAACTGCCATTGCCTGCAGTGGATTTTTTCAATACCTACAAGTTTGTATAAGCTGATAGAATCAAAGATCAAATAAGCACTATGGTGGAAAGCAGATTTCGACAGACTAACCTTTGCCTTATAATAAAAACGTGGTTGGCGTAATTTCTCTCTTTGTAACCTTACTTCTTTTATCGTGTCTTAATTAAAACTCCCAACGACATTTAAAATTCAATGTGAACACAACTGATTGAACAAATGCTGATATCAGCCACACGATATTCATTTTACTGGATTACACATTTTGGTCGCTAAAATTTATTCGTGACTACTCCTTTAAGAAAATGTTGACATATGTTTAGAAACATCTGGCAATGAGTATACAAGCCTGTCAAATTACTGACAATCTGCTTGTTCAGCAGCAGTTGCTGTTCTCTTTCTCTCTAACTTTTTCATACTATTCTGGCTAAACCATGTTTTCGAGTTCACTATTGTATAATAGAATCCATACAGTGCAGAAGGAGGCCATTCGTCCCACTGAGTCTGCATTGACCACAATCCCAGCCAGGTTCTATTCCCGTAACCCAACACATTTCCCCTGCTAATCCCTCTGACACTAGGGTCAATTTAGCATGGCTGATCATCCTAACCCGCACATCTTTGGACTGTCGGAGGAAACTGGAGCACTGGAAGAAACACACACAGACACTGGTAGAATGTGCAAACTCCACACAGATAGTGACCCAAGGCCAGAATTGAACTTGGGTCGCTGGCGCTGTGAGGCAGCAGTGCCAAACACCTTGCCACCCTGACTGACTTGATTCTGAGTTCCATCTTGATACCGATTTCTGGAACATTGTTTTGTACTGGCATTACCCTGACGCACTGATCTTTGCAGGCCTTTAAAAGAAGGTATTTATTTGATCTAGAATGGCAACTGGCAAGGATTTAGCTATATATACCACCCCGCCTGCCACACAATTGGAACGGGCAAGGGGCGGACAACGGAAATGTCTGTTGACCTCAGGCAGGATTTTCCTGTCTTGCTTGAGCGAGGCTGTAAAGTCCTGCGTATGTTCTCTATGATGTAAATTGGAGAGTGGCACAATGTTAGCAACGCTGCCTCACAGTACCAGGGACCTGGGTTCGATTCCCGGCTTGGGTTACTGTCTGTGTGGAGTCTATATGTTCTCCCTTTGGCTGTGTGAGTTTTCTCTGGGTGCTCCGTTTCCTCCCTCAGCCCGAAAGCTGTGTGGGTTAGGCGCATTAACCATGCTAAATTCTCCCTCAGTGTACCCGAAGAAGCACTGGAGTGTGGCAACTGGGGGATTTTCACAGTAACTTCATTGCAGCATTAATATAAGCCTACTTGTGTCAATAATAAATAAACTTTATTCCACAAGAGGCTTAACTTTTATCTCAGTATTCAAATTAGCTTCACCGTCACCTTTGGAGATGAATTTGTTTCACTTCCATCTGGGGTGCAGTCACTGGCTTCTTACGAAGGAAATGTGGGCTGGAATCATTCAACATGCCCGCCCCAGATGGCATGGGGGATGGGCAAGCCTCGCTGAATGGCATTCTCTGTTGGCCTCCGGTGGGATCTTATGATCCTTGGATGGGCGAGGAAGTAAAGTTCTGATAGTGGATTCCATTAGTTCTCCAACTTAAATTAGGTTTTGTTGCATCAGTGTAAGACAAAAGAGTTTCTTGTGAACAGAACCAGCTTAAAGCGAATGCCTGGAAAGTTGTGAATTAGATGAATCATGACAGATGAAGTGATAGGAAAGTGTGAATCAGTGTTCTGCCTCGTGTACTGACATGTAGCGATTACATTTAAATTAAATATTGGGATGAATCTTGCTGGAAAAATAATGGCGTGTTAACAACGTGCAATGCTGATGGTCTACAGGGGAGCGATGGCCTAGTGGTACTATCAGATTGACCATTAATGCAGAAGCTTGGCTAATTCTCTGGAGCCCCATGTTTGAATCCCGGCAGTTTGTGGAACTTGATTTCAATAAAAAAAAATTCTGGAATTAAGAATCTACTGATGATCATGAAACCAATGCCCGATTATCGGAAAAACCCATCTGGTTTGCTAATGTTCTTGAGAGAAGGAAATCTGGCCTACGTTGACTTCTGAGCCACAGCAATGTGATTGATTCTAAACTGCCCTTGGGCAACTACGGATGGGCAATAAATGCTGGCCAGCCAGTGACGCCCATGTCCCACTAATTAATAAAAAAAACATGGGTGATGCATAACTTGTCCGACAAATCCAGTAGCTTATGGGAAACAGCCTGAGTTGTAAATTTCTTGAACACTCTTGACTCCACCATTTGCTTCCCACAAATGGATTCTCATCATGAGCCTCCTTGTCATTTCCAAGAATTTCCTGGGATTTCCACATTGCTCATGGTAGGATTTAGGACTGGAATTTAACAGCACAAGTCTATTTTTGAACCATTAATGATTACTTATGTGATGCCAGTCAACCTCCCTGACACAGAAAGCAGGATCAACTTTAAACTTGTGTGTTTTTCTGCACCTGATTTGACTTTTAATCTTTTTCTTTCTCAATCCTTACAGTTCACTGGTTGAGGATGTGTCCACTGTTGGTTCCACCATTCACCAAGACCCCAGATGCCTTGTCGCTATCAGCTTGCATGTCCAGCAAATGAAGCACAAGAAATGATTTGAGCTGAAGGGTGCAAGAGATAGTCTAACTACTGTTGTACACTGCAAAATGCCCTCCAGCAAGTTCTGGGCCATTAGTCCTTGTGTTTTGAAGAAACTATCCATGAATTATGTAAACATCATTATTGTTCTATTTAGTGAGCAGTATCTCCAGTCCCTTCAGAATTTGGAAGCCAATTTTTGGCAATACGAAAGGAAGGGAGAAAAACCAAAATTGGTTGAACTTATCTCATTAGTGACCAGGACTTTAAAAGATAAGGACTTTTTCAAGATCCCATGACAGGAGATTGCAGCCAGTGCACTCGCGATTGCTTACGAAGCCACCTCTGTGCTCCAAAAGCAGTATGGGGGGTGGGGGTCTTAGAAAAGTTCTTTCCCTCTTGAGTATCTGGACAGGTTTTCAAAGAACACTTGACCCATCACGAACTTGCCTTTGCTGCGGTACATTGTGCTATTAATTATTCTGTCATTCTGTCAAGCATATTCACTGTTGTGGTGTGTCTTGAGCTTAGCATGCGATGTACTAAAGTGACTACATTTAATGCGAAATGCAGATTACTGCAGGTAAGAGTAATTGTTAGCCCTCAGGTCATACAACCCCTGCACAGGAAGATTGCAGTGAATGTACAGCTGCCAGGCTGTGGGGCGTAAGGTTGGCCCACAAGATTCACCTTAATATTGTCGGAAAAAAAAATAGTTCCATTGTAATCTGACAATCGAACAGTGGGACATCTGCGGGCCGTGGGGAACCTGCAGCAGAAAACAACCTGTCACACTCTGCATCATTATTCCATCCATAAACAGAAGGCAATATAGAAATATTTTTCATAAATTATTTGGTTTTAGGCACTGGGTGATGCAGCATTTAGAACACTTCTAAGCCAATGTAATGGGAGATGCTTCATTTTGATAACCCAACTAAAAATTAAAACCAGAAATCATGAAACGACCGGATATTTTGAAATGTTGTTTTTATTTGTGAAATGCCTCAAGTGACTGCTCAAGGCTCACACATGAGAGGAATTCCAGATTAAAGGACAATGAAGTTCCCAAAGACAGAAAGAAAAGTAATTGTGACGATATAGTCAGTGAGGTGATGTGTTATCTGCACTTTACCAATTACATCTGTCAGAAATTTTAATTGAAGTAAAATTAAAAAGGAAAAAAAAGGAAATTGTTTCATGTTTTCATCCAAGCAGTGTGACTTGCTGGTGATTCAAGGTTTCCACATTTGATTGCAGTGAATATTGCTTGTAGTGAATGGTTGCTTATAGTTAAAAAAAGAAAGCATCTCACATCATGAAAGTAAAGTTTAAAGACTTAAAAGCTACTTATTTGTTTTCATGACCACTGTACCTCTCAAAGCACTTTGTAATGAATGAAGGGGGAAACAGTTTTTTATTGTATCATTCATTCAAGGGCGTCGCTGGCTGGCCAGCATTTATTACCCTTGAGAAGGTGGTGGTGAGCTGCTTTCTTGAAATGCTGAAACAGATGGGAGGTTTGCCAGGCCATTTAAGTGGGAAGTAGAGAATTGACCACACCACTGTTGCTCTGGAGTCACATGTAGGCCAGACCAGGTAAGAACAGCAGATTTATTTCCCTAATGGACATTAGTGAACCAGATGAGTTTTTCTAAGAATTGACAATGGTTTCACAGTCATCAGTAGATGACCATGTAATGGGGGAAGTGATGGCCGAGTGGTATTACCACTGGACAATTAATCCAGAAAGTCAGTTAATATTCTGGGGACTTTGATTTGAATCCTGCCACAGCAGATGATGGAATTTGAATTCAATAAAAAATATCTGGAATTAAGAATCTACTGATGACCATGAAACTCTTGTTGATTGTGGGAAAAACCCATCTGGTTCATTAATGGCCTTTCGGGAAGAAAATCTGCCATCCTTACTTGGTCTGGCCTACCTGTGACTCCAGAGCCACAGCAATGTTGTTGATTCTCAACTGCCCTCAGGCAACTAGTGATAGACAATAAAAGCTGGTCAGCCGGCAATGCCCAATGTCCCACAAATGATTTTTAAAAAGTGGATTCATTTTTTCAAATCTCTTGATGCCCTTTCCCAAATAAAAGTAAGGAGCCAATTCCTGACTTTCATTACCCATTGTGTGAAACATTATTATGGGACAACATTAACAATGACATAAAATTTGTGTTTTGATAAAACTTAGTGCTGTTTGTGTGCAGATTATTTAGTGCCCCTTATATGCTCCATTCACTGTGCAACTGTGTTGCCATTGGCATGTAACAGGACAAATTCTCTATATTTAGTTTCTACCAATGAATTTGTTGGAAGCCTACAGCAAAGTCAAGGCTATTTGGCCAATAATGTGTGGATTATCCCTTTATTGAACATGGGCGTTCAATCTACATTGAACATGTAGATGACCTATTACATGGTCATCTGCTGGTGACCATGAAACCATTGTCAATTATCAGAAAAACTCATCTGGTTCATTAATGTCCATTAGGGAAAGAAATCTGAGAAATGCCTTTCTGGAAAGGTATCTCTCTGCGTCTTCCATCTTTGTTGCAAGATCCTTCAGTTTTTAAAAATTATTCTTTCGCAGGATAAATAGACCAACATTTATTACCTAGCTCTAATTGCACTTGAGAAACTGGTGATGAGCTGCAATATAACTGAACGGCTTGTGAAGTCATTTCAGGGAGCAGTAATGAGTGGGATCTAGAAGTAATATTGGCATTTTTCCTTCTGATTAGTGAATCAGATGGTATTCTCACAACAACCCGGTATTTTAATGTCAGCATTATTCTATTAATTACAGTTAGATGCTCCTGCTGTGATTTGTACTTGCACATCTCAACCATAATCCAAGCCCCAGGAGTTTAAAAAATTTACTTATGAGTCACAAGAAGGCTTACATTAACACTGCAATGAAGTTGCTGTGAATATCCCCAAGACGCCACACTCCAGCGCCTGTTCAAGTACACTGAGGGAGAATTTTGGCATAGCCAATGTATATAACCAGCATGTCCTTTGGACTGTAGGCAGAAACCAGAACACCCAGAGGAAACCCACGCAGACACAGGGAGAACATGCAGACTCCATTCAGAGAACCAAACAAGGAATTGAACCTGGGTCCCTGGCACTATGAGGCAAGACTGCTACCAATGTGCCACCACGCATTATTAATCCAGTAACATAACCATTATTCTCCTATATCCAAGCCTTTTGTGTTGCTTGCAATCTGGGTCTGATGATACTTCAATCTTATTAGTATTCATTAACAGTATTTCCATGTGTACATCTATCTCTGATATTGTGGTTCTTTCATTTTCCCACATTCACTTTCCTCTCACGATGTTAGGATGTTAAACACAGACAGCTTTGCCCATTCCATGGGTGAATTTTCTGGCCCTTCCTGCCAACAGGATCTGGCTAAATTCTCCCTTCAGTATACCCGAACAGGTGCTGGAGTGTGGCAACTACGGGATTTTCACAGTAGCTTCATTGTGGCATTAATGTAAGCCTACTTGTGATACTAATAAATAAACTTTGAAGATTAAACAATACAATTCTAACTTATGATTGTCTCAATCTCTTTCATGTCAGGCTTCTAGTGTCTTAGGTGAGTTGATGCTATAGTTGAAGTGTAATTCTAGAGGATTCTCAGTAAGCTGTGAGGCCTCTTGCAGTCAAATATCCAAGATACTGGTTCTCAGGTGAACTCAGATTTGGAACAGATCAGGGGGTTCATTTCCTAAACTCAAAGGATTTGTTATTTATTTACTTGTGTTGAAGAATTGTAACTGGTTCCAAAGCTCCCTGATAGAATTCTGTCTGTTAAACAGCTTCTGATTTGTAAAAAAGATTACTGTCTCATTATGTGATCTTAAGTCCCAAAGTCCCTTTCCAAATAGAGTATGTGGTTCAGTGAATTATATTCCTGTGTGGTGGCTTCCACAGCATGAGAGTTTGGGACAGCTAGTGTCTGTATATCTGAATGACCCACTCAATTTCAAATTACCCTTTTGAATTGGTTTCAGGAAAAGGCATTGAGTTAACATCAGTCTGGACAGTTCCTTTGTTCCGTCTGAAGACTAGGGTGTGCTTCGATTCTCAAACGAAGTCAGGTAATCCTTGGGTGGCTAACTTTCGTCATTGGCTTTAAGATCTTAAAAAATAGTTTCAAGTTCAGAATATACTGGAACATATCTGTCCAGGCTCGTTACCTCAAAACTACGTTGAATGTTGCAGGCCTTCTGCTATGGAAGCTTTGTAGAGAATGCAAAGAAGGTTCACCAGGATGTTGTCTGGTTTCAAGGGCGGTGGCCATGAGGAGAGGTTGAATAAACTCAGATTGTCTTCACTGGGAAGACAGAGGCTGAGGGGAGACCTGATGGAGATCTACAAAATTGTGAGAGGCATTGACAAGGTGGATAGTCAGAGGCTTTTTCCCAGGGTAGGAATGTCAATTACAAAGAGGCACAGGTTCGGGGTGAGAGGGGGAAAGTTTAAGGGAGATGTGTGGGGCAAGTTTTTCACGCAGAGAGTGGTGGGTGCCTGGAACCTGCCGCCAGAGGAGATGGTGGAAGCAGGCACATTAGCAACATTTAAGAGATCCATGAGTTGGAACTGTTGGAATATGAGCTCCTTCACTCAGGTCTGTTAAAGGCTGCCCAATCTACAGAGACATATAATGTGGAGTGTCCAGGTCATCTGGACACAGGACGGCACGATGGCACAGTGCTGAGCGCTGCTGCCTCACAGCGCCTGGGTTCGATTCCCAGCTTGGGTCACTATCTGTGTGGAGTTTGCACGTTCTCACCATGTCTGCTTGGGTTTCCTCTGGGTGCTCCAGCTTCCTCCCACAGTCAGAGAGACGTGTTGGTTAGATGCATTGACCCAAACAGGTGCCATAGTGTGGCGACTGGAGGAATTTCACAGTAACTTCATTGCAGTGTTAACATAAGCCTTACTTGTGACTAATAAATTAACTTTAACCAGCACTCAAGGTGAATCTCTGTGCTGGGAAATACCTGTCTGAGTATTGCAAACCATTGAAAATGAATCAATTTTTGTGAGGGAGCACCAGCTTTCAGAAGTTATTTCATAACCTTTCCCCTCCTATGTTTTCTTGATCCTAGAGGCTCTTGGAAAATAATACAGAATTTATTGCTTGCCCTAAGTACATGTAGGGGCAACGTGTACCATTATCACTTTAGATGGGCTGCTGGCCACCTCTGTGATCAATCATTCGATTCATGTTATTATTTCAAAAGTCTATTATTGTTTTGTTGATTAAAATTCAGGAGTTGTGTCATCCTCTCTCCACGTGTATGTCTTGCTCATGGCACCTAAACTTGTCCTTACTTCTGCAATAGCTGGTGAGCTCTTTTCAAGCCTGTTGGCCAGAGGTCACACTTAATTATCACTGACGTTGTGTATTAAGAAAGGGAGTTAGCAACCATGCCGAGTGCGGTCCTGTACAGTCATCTGGTGGAAACAGCTGGTATAAAACAGACATCTGAATCTCATGTGTGTTGATTGGATCATAATGCAGATAAGTGTAATGGAAGTGCATAGCTTTAACGCGGAAGGCCTCAGTTGATCAGAAAGACCTGCTGAGTGAACAATTGATTTCCCCCGCCCCCGTTCCAACAAGATAGTCTTTTAGTGTGATCAACCTGGGAGTTCCCAAAGGAATGAAAACAAAAAAATGCTGGAAACTCTCAGCAGGTTTGACAGCATCTGTAGGGAGAGAATAGAGCCAACTTTCCGAGTCTGGATAACCCTTTGTCAGAGCTTTGTCAGACTCTAGCTCCGATGAAGAGGCATCCAGACTCGAAAGCCGGAACTTTACTGCCTCGCCTGCCCCGATTCCTGGGGGGTGGGTTGCTCGCAGAAGGGAAGTTTCCATTGGCGCGGGTGGGATTTTACAAGCCTCACTCAAGCGAAGTCACAAAATTCCAGCCAAAACGTTGGCTCTATTTTCCTCCCACAGATGCTGTCAGACCTGCTGGAGTTTTCCAGCATTTCCTGTTTCGGATTCCAGCGTCCATACCATTTTGCTTTTAGTTCCCAAAAGGAAAGTGGACTGGGTTAACAGGATGTCCTGTTTGGGTGATTTTTGAAACTTTTACAATGCCAATTTGTCACAGCTGGCGAGATCTAACATTCCCAAAAACATATCCCAAAATTTCTAACAGCCAGTATAAGAAGGACTATTTTGTACAACCCTTTCCCCAGAAAATCATTTTCTCATATGTAAATGCCAATTTGACTCTTTCTTTTCACACTTTTGAATTATACCTTGCATTTGTTTTGAACTTTGAGTGATTTTTCCCTCTCTCTCTCTATTTTCTCCTTCACCCAGTCCAGATGTTTCCCTACTGTTGTTATGCAACCCTCCTAAGATTGTCGATAGATGTTTGCACAATGTTTGCGTTTTTAAGGAAGAAAGACTAATGTTTATTTTGTGGCCAGAATTCTCCAGTCCCACACACCCTGCCACTGCTGCCAATGAGAATTTGGCGCTCAGCCAAATCTCCGTTTGCTGCAGCAGGACTGGAGAATCCCAGCCATTGGTGAGGTTGGAGAATCCTGGCCTGCGCCTTTCAAGACCATGGGTATATCCCAAAGCATTTTCCTGCCGATTAAGGACTTTTAGAAATAAAACAGAAAACGCTGCAAGAACTGGGTAGCTCTGGCAACATCTGTGAAGAGAGAAACGGAATTAATGCTTTGAGTCTGGATGACTCTTCTTCAGAATAATTCTTAAATTGTCTTTCTTGTTAGGCAGAAACTCAGGATTGAAGATGGTTTGCTTCTGCAATGGTTCCTTAGGTTCTGTGATGGTGAATCCAATGTGCAACCTGCAGACTCAGCCACATACAGGGCAAGTGCTTCAAGGATTAGGCAGGTAGATTGTTGGGGTTTTGTGCAGTCCCTTCGAAGCCTCAACTTCACCTTCCATGTTTCAGGTGCGGTCTCTCCGTTTTATGAATTGTGGCCACTGTTGTAAGTTAGGAAACGATTTGCATGCAGCAATCTCCACACATTCAGGAACACGGCAATGTCATTTTATCAACTGTTCTCTTTATCTTATTTCCCTGATTCCTATGACTTTTGTTTATCCTTTGCAATGTCTCTAAATTTCTGGCTGAATTTTGCCCACTTTAAAAACCCACCCACTCCCTTTGTTTTGTGGTGCAGTTGGTAGCATCCTGCCTCTCAGCCAGAATCATGGATTCCCTACAGTGCAGAAACAAGCCATTCAGCCCATTGAGTCTACACTGACCCACTGAAGGTGGCACGGCAGCACAGCGGTTAGCACTGATGCCTCATAGCCCCAGGGACCCGGGTTCGATTCCTGGCTTGGGTCACTGTCTGTGTGGAGTGTGCACATTCTCCTTGTGTCTGCATGGGTTTCCTCCCACAGTCCAAAGATGTGTGTGTTATGTTGATTGCCATGCTAAATTGCTCCTTAGTGTCAGGGATAGGGCCTGGGTGGGAATGCGGTCAGTGCAGACATGATGGGTCAAATGGCTTCCTTCTGCACTGTAGGATTCTATGGATGGTGGTTTCTTGGTCACCATTAATGAAGCTAGCTTTCAGTCCCACCCAGGCCCTATCCCCAGAACCCCATGTATTTATCCTACTAATCCCCTTAACACTAAACTGCAATTTACCACGGCCAATCAACCTAATGCGCTCATCTTTAGTGTGTGGGAGGCAGAGTACCCAAGGTGAATGTGCAAACTCCACACAAACAGTCACCTGAGTGTCTGGTTGCTGTGCTTACCACTGTGTCACCCAAGGAGCTCTGGGTTTGAGTCCCACTCCAGGAGAGGACATCCAAAGAAGGTGCATTCATAACTCAACCAAAAGGTGAGTATCAACCTGCAAAATCCGTTGGACAAGTAGTACGAGTGGGAGCGACTCCTGGTCAGGCATGCTGTAAGCCTCTGATGGCAGGCTAGTGACTTGTTCCAGGAATAACTAGCCATGGAAACAGATTAAGATCTGCTTTATGCATTAAGTGCAGGAAGAGATAAAACAAACTCCCTCAATTAGATTGTGTGAAAAAAGTGCCAAGATGCTCATACAATTAATAGGCAATCATCTACCACACATTATGCAGTCTATCACTTGGGTGGTTATTTGGAAGGATTGAGGTAGCAGGCAACATAAATACAATGGTGAACACCAATGTTAAAAATAACCAGGAATTTGGAAGGTAATACAAAATCAACAGTTTTGTCATTGAACCTAAATTTTCTACCTTTTTTAAAAAATGGTGTCAATATTTTTTAATAAACTCTTACGAAATTTAGCTTTGGGGTGTTGTGGTCATTTTTCTCATGATCAACTTTCTGCTGGCTGATGTTAAGATAACTCTAATCAACTGGTTGCCTACAGGATAAAGGAGTATGAAACGTATGCTCATATTACAAACACAAGGTGGGATTTTCCAGCCGCATTCACCCCAAGACTGGAAACTCTCACCCGAGGTCAATGGATCCATGCATGGTCCTATCCCGCCCATTGTGGTGGGACAGGAACATTCTGCCTACAGTCACACGTAAATAGGTGCATAGATGCGCTGGCAGGAGACGATGCAATAAGAGAAATATCCATTTCTAGTTACGGTATTTAAGAAAAGGCTGTTTTAAAAGAGATGATTTCACGTTTTTTTAAAAGTTTATTTAATAGTGTCATAAATAGGCTTGCATTCACACTGCAATGAAATTACTGTGAGAATCCTCTAGTCGCCACACTCTGGTGCCTGTTCGGGTACGCTGAGGGAGAATTTAGCATGGTCAATGCACCTAACCCGCATGTCTTTCGGACTTTGGGAAAAAAACAGAGGACCAGGGGGAAACCCACGCAAACACGGGGAGAACATGCAAACTCCGCACAGGCAGTGACCCAGGCCGGGAATCAAACCGGGGTCCCTAGCTCTGTGAAGTAGCAGTGCTAGCCACTGTAATTCACGGTCTGCCAAAGTACATTACATCCAAAAGGGTACTTGTGAAATGTAATTGCTAATGCAAAATAGGAATAGTAGTAATGTGGGAAATACAGCAGCAAATTTGTGTACAACAAGCTCAAAAACACTGTGTGAAATGATTAGATATTCATTCAAAGTGGGCACAATTTTCCAAAACAGACAGTGACTTACAAAGCTCTGATGACTCATTCCTTGAGTTCAAACTTCGACATTAGAAAATGTCAAGGAAAGTTCATCACTATTTATGTCATTTTGAACTTCAGATGTCAATAAGGACATAAGAACATAAGAAATAGGAGCAGGAGTAGGCCATCTAGCCCCTCGAGCCTGCCCCGCCATTCAATAAGATCATGGCTGATCTGAAGTGGATCAGTTCCACTTACCCGCCTGCTCCCCATAACCCTTAATTCCCTAATCGATCAGAAGTCTATCTACCTGTGACTTAAACATATTCAACGAGGTAGCCTCCACCACTTCAATGGACAGAGAATTCCAGAGATTCACTACCCTCAGAGAGAAGAAGTTCCTCCAACAAGTAGAAAGTTGCAAGGTTGGAATGGTCTTGGGATTCAAAACAATTTGGTTGAAGAATAATTATTAGCTGGGAAAACTCTCCTCTTTAAAATATTCCTTTCGGGAATCATTTCTTTTCACTAGCGAAGCAGATGGAATCTCAGCTTATCGTATCTTTGGAAACTCAGCACGACCAACAGAGCGACACTGCCTCAGTACTGCAGTGAAGAGTCAGCCTGGGTTTTGTGCTCCAGTCCCTGGAGTGGGACGTGAACCCAGAACCTCCCTGCCCAAGGCGAGTGGTGACATCAAACCACAAGTCAGACGGGAGAGCTCCTCTAACTTGGCTGCCACTGTGACAGGGAGCTGTTTCAGTCACGTAGCTGCCTTATAGATGGCTTGTACACCTCAGCATTCCATCAGCTGCATCGTTTGAATTTACATTACAAATGAGAGGATGCCACTTACAACATCAGAAAGTGAAATAGAATAGAAACAGCTGTGACAGCATTTAATACTTAAATAGCAACATCCCCTTCTGACTTCGACTCCTAACTTGTCGCATTTATGAACCAAAGAAAAAGGTTAAAAAGAAAATTACTGCAGACGCTGAAATCTGAAACTGAAAGAGAAAATGCTGGAAAATCTCAGCAGGTCTGGCAGCATCTGTAAGGAGCGAAAAACCGTGATGTGGAGTTGCCGGCGTTGGTCTGGGTTAGGCACAATAAGTAGTCTCACAACACCAGGTTAAAGTTCAACAGGTTTATTTGGTAGCACGAGCTTTCGGAGCACTGCTCCTTCATCAGGAGAGAGAAGTGCTGACATTTTGAGTCCAGGTGACCCTTTGTCAAAGCACAAGATGTTGCCAGACCTGCTGACATTTTCCAGCATTTTCTCTTTTGGTTTCAAATAGAAAGGTTACTAGGTGAAACTAGAATTAGACTTCCTGCCCTTTGAAGCGATTATTTTATAAATTGTGTGCTTGCTCTCAGCCGACGGCCCATTGCAAACATTTTATGGCATATTATCAGGGTCAATTGGCTGAGGTCAATGTATCAAATTGGCTTTTGATTATTTATTTAAATATGGTGGGCGGGGCTGCTGCGTTTGTTGCCTCCTCCTCTCTGTATTATGGGGGTGAACTTAGGGATCTGTGGGAAGGTGGGTTTTCAGTCTATTTTATGTACACTCCCCCCCACACCCCATACAACGCACACTTGGTGAGGGGCATGTAAAATGCAACCAGTGTCTCATCAGATGGATGGCACTCTGCTCAGTACTGCTTCACCTTGGTTTCTGTGCTCCAGCCCGGGACTGGGACTTGAAGGCTGAACGCTGTGATACAGAGGCGGGTGTGCTACTTATTTCAGCCACACAGCTGACAGTGAAATGAAGGTGTTGTCAAAGCGGATCACAATTTTCGCAAACAGACAGTTGACTAACAATGCACCGGTGAATAAATTCTCTGACATTGTTTTGTGTGGAAATTTCAACCTTCAAAAAATGTCAAGAAAAGATCACGACTATTTACATCATTTTGAACATCAGATGTCGAGCAGTGAATTGCGAGGCTGGAACGACCTTGGGAGTTCATACAATTTATAAAACTGCAAAACAGAAGCAAGGACAACTTAGGACATCACCTGCACCACTTGATGGAATTACAGTCGAGAGTCACCGTCCCTGACATCTGTTATTCTGTATGGACTGTTACCCACTTAATTGGCACAGCGGTTTAAGCAATGTACCATAAAGTGCAGGAGAATGTATATAACTGTGGTTACATTGAACTGGGGTAAGATGCGAGATCCCTTCAGGGCAAAGTGAGCCTAATTCCAACCCCAGAGAAGGAGAAATGAATCAGCTAACTGTCTCTCAAACAAGATCATAAATGTACTGTAATAAACGAGAAAAATGGAATCACTCAAAGCACTTATAGATTCATGTAGTGAAGTAGCCTAAGAAAAAAATTGACCCTCTTATAAATCCTAAGCATGTAGGATTTGACAAGAGTCAAAGGCTGTGCTGTCAATGCACTCTCAGTATTATTGCTACCCTCACTTGTAAGTCCACTTAATGCTTTAGTAAAACAGAGATGAATGTGCTGAATACAAGGAGGGGGAGAGTCAGGTGGATGCTGAAAGGTTGCATCAGTTCTTCAAAGGCAATGTACAATACTTAGATTATGTGACTGTATCTGAGGAGCCAAGAACCAGGGGGTCATGGGCTTAATGTAATTGGTAGGATTAGGAAAGAATGGAAAGAAATCCTTAGAAACATAGGAATTAGGAGTAGAAATAGGCAAATTTAGCCCTCTGAGGCTACTCCATCATTCAATCAGATCATGGCTAATCTCTTCCTGGTCTCAAATCCACCTCCCCATCTGTTCCCCATATCCCTTTATCTCTTTTCTCATTAGATCTACATCTATCTCCTTCCTGAAACCATTCAACGATTCAGACTCCACCGGGAGCGAGTTCCCCAAATTCACCACCCTCTGTGAGAAGTAATTCCTTCTCATCTCGGTTTTAAATCTACCGCCTCTCAACCTATACCTCTTATTCTAGACTGCCCCATAAGAGTTAGTCCACGTTTATTTTATCAATGCCTTTTAAAATTGTATATACCTCGATCAGGTCCCCTCTTATCCTTTTAAACACCAGAGAGTATAAGCCCATTGCATTTACGTAGCGCTTTTCACAACCAACCCGAAATCTCAAAGAGCCTGACTGCTGATCAAGTGCTGCTTTGAAGTGTGGTGACTATTGCAATGTAAGAAGTATGGCAACCAACTGCACCTAGCAAGCTCCCACAAACAGCAACCTGATAACGACCATATAATCTGCTTTCTGTGATGGAAGTTTAGAGACACCAGGGATAACTCTAAAATAAGCAAAATACTGCAGATGCCAGAATCTGAGACAAACAGAGAATGCTGGGAAAACTCAGCAAGTCTGGCAGCATCTGTAAGGGAAGAGAGCAGAATTAACATTTTGAGTCCATTTGGTCATCAAAGCCATGGATAACTCCACCACTCATCTTTGAAATAGAGCCATGGCATCTTTTACATCGACACGAGCAGGCAGATGGGGCTCCACCCTTCACCCAAAGGGCAGCACCTCCAACAACGCTGCACTCCCTCAGGACTGCCAACCTCGAGTTCTGGGTTCATGTCCTGGAACGTGACTTGAACCTGCACCTTTGTGACTCAGAGTCAGGAGTGTTACCTGTTATCGAGGTAAGTCTTACGACTTTTGAAAAATATTTGAATGAGCACTTGAAATATCATAATATTCAAGGATATGGGACAAGTGCATGAAAATGGGATTAGCATATCTTTAGCGCTAATTATTGTCAGTGTCGACTCGATGGCCTTTTCTGCATTCTATGATTCTAAAGCCATGGTCGGGATCAGCTGAGTAGGTGGATGTGGAAGATTTGTTGGTACAAACAGTGCGGAGATTTCCACTAGTGATCTCTTTAGTTGGGGAAGGCTATTTGGCAATATTTTGCTTTGCTCGGCCTCCTGTCTGCACAGGTTTGGATTTCCTGACAGTGTGAGGTGATGAGGTGATTTTGACCTTGTGCACCATTATTATGGAGGAGACACACAGAATAGAACAAAGCAGAATCAGGCAACATTTAAGAGGAAAGAACCCCACCCAGTATCGCTGCCCAATAGAATATACAGACCACAGAAGATTGGGTTTTACCAACATAGCAATAGGGAGCTCTGCCACCCAGTGTATGCAAACCTGCAGTCATATCATCCACCTGAACTGTGGCTATGAAGGCTGTGGACACTCTCAATCTTTATGGCACAGCTCTGGGAGCCATGGAGGGATCTTCCTCATGTCAACCTGTCCTTCTATCTTTTATTCTTCTCCTAGAATTTCTCCTTCAACTTTTAGCGCAAAAGATGTGAGACACCCCTTTCTTTTCATGCTCACCAAAGGGTCACGGAACTGAAGCTGCTTCCTGCTTGTGTCAGCCATGCCTCAGTCAGTAGCACTCTGAGTTAGAAGGTTATGGGTGCGAGCATTTCTTCAGAACATAGAAATCTAGGCTGACACAATACAGGACTGAGGATGTGCTGCGCTGTCAGAGGTAGCATCTTTCAAATGAGACATTAAACCAAGGTCCCCTCTGCTTCTTCAGGTGAATGTAAAACATCCCAAGAAGAACAAGGGAATTTCTCCCCAGTGTACTGGCCAATACTAATCCCTCAATCAAAACATTGAAAGAAAATGATCTGGCCATAATCACATTGCTGTTTGTGGGAGCTTGCTGTGCACAAATTGACTGCTGTGTTTCCTATGTCGCAGTAAGAAGTCTCACAACACCAGGTTAAAGTCCAGCAGGTTTATTTGGTAGCAAAAGCCACTAGTTTGTCGAAGCATTGCCCCTTTGTCAGGTGAGTGAGACTTCTATTCACAAACAGGGCATATAAAGACAAATGTCACAACAGTGACTATGCTTCAAGATCGTGTCATACCATCAAACCCGGGTCCTCAGAGCATTACCTGGGTCTCTGGATTACTAGTCCAGTAACAATACCAGGATACATGCATATAAACACACAGGAAATATATTTAAGTAGCTGTTTGAAATATTGATGAGCGAGAACAGAAACCAAATATGGACTAAAAACAGAAAATGCTGAAAAATCTTAGCAGGTCTGACAGCATCTGTGGAGAGAGATCAGAGCCAGCATTGGCTCTATTTTCTCTAAACAGATGCTGTCAGACCTGCTGAGATTTCGCAGCACTTTCTGTTTCTGTTTCTGATTTCAGCATCCATGGTATTTTGCTTTCAACCAAATATGGATGGCCGCTGTGACCCACGGCTGGTGGATGAAGCAGCAGGGTGTCCATCGGCTCAACATTTGACGTGACAGAATTGCTTTTCACTTGCTCAGAAAGGACACTGTTTGTTGAGGCATTAATTGCCGCAATGAGATTGAAAATTCCCTGTCAGACTGTTGGGCTGTTTCCAAGCAGCCTTCCACGACTGAGGCACTTTGCAGAGAAGTGTTGCCACGCTGTGGACAGGATGTGATTGAGGAAGTGCAGTCTGCAGCTGTCAACACTTTTCGGAACAGCATTATCTCGGACAACACTTTTTTTTAAACTAGCTTCTCAAATTTATTGGAGCATGTGATGTAAAGGTAAACCCACAGCACCATATGTTCACAGATAATTGTCTTACAAGATACTTTGTACGAATGATAAGTACCATTTAAGAAAAACATCTATTGCACACATGGTTCATAAAGATATATTAATTTGACATTGTTTTAGAGATATACCAGAATGCCCAAGCCTAAATAAACACAAGTAAACCTGTTATCATGACATTATTTCCTGCTTACAATAATGATACAGCTGCAAGGAAACTTCACACAGAAGGGGTGGAACTGAATCTGTGAGATGTGGGTCTAGATGTTGGACGTAGATCTCTGTGTCACTTGTGGTTGCATGCCGACAGTCGGTGCGCATAGACTGTAATGTCAATTTTAATGGATGGGGTGCGGGCATGGGCCACCCCAGGGTAAACACACCAGTCCTGCAGGTGAAACTTACAGATTTGGAAGGATATCATTTGGAAGCCAAGTCTACACTCCCCTTTGCATCTCTAGATCTTTCACTCCCCATTATTCACCCCCTCATTTGTATCATCTGTTGGGAGCCCCCCACCTGAAATGCTCTCCCCCATCACTACCCATCTCCCCACCTTTCCACAACTGACAATCCAGGTCAGCGACCATTCTCCCGCTCTCCTTCCACTTTCGTCATGTTCACCTATGAATATGGGCAGCAGGGTGGCACAGTGGTTAGCACTGCTGCCTCACAGTGCCAGGAACCAAGGTTCAATTCTGGCCTCAGGTGACTGTGCAGAGTTCACACATTCTTCCCGTATCTGCCTGGCTTTCCTCTGGGTGTCCCAAGATGTATAGCTTAATCGTCTAAACTCGGCCCGCCATCAGGAAGCAGAGATTTTGACTTCAGTTTCAGTAAGTCACGCCGTCCATCACGATAGCTATTCCGAGTGGCCCTATTACATTCTGTTCAAGAAATGAGTCTGAGGACACATTTCTTCTTTGCTAGCAATTGTAGGTAAGCTAAACTGTGGTGATAATTTAGTCAGATAATTGCGTACAGAGGGAAGATTAAACACGAACCAAAAACACATAGGGAAGGATTTTCTGGCCATTCCCACCAGTGAGATTTTCCAGTCCCACTGATGGTGAACCTGTTGACAGCAGCAGGACTGGAAGATCCTGCTACTGGCACCTCCACCGCCACAAATCATGCTATAGAAGATGGTGAAACCCAATCATAGTTTAAAGTTTATTTATTAGTGTCACGGGTAGGCTTACGTTAACACTGCAATGAAGTGACTGTGAAAATCCCCTAGTCGCCACACTCCAGTGTCTGTTTGGGTACACTGGGGGAGAACCTGGCATGGTCAATGCTAAATTTTAAAGCACGTCTTTCGGACAGTGGGAGGAAACCAGAATCCCCGGAGGAAACCCACACAGACACGGGGAGAATGTGCAGACTCCGCACAGGCAGTTACCCAAGCTGGGAATCGAACCCAGGTCCATGGTGTTGTGAGGCAGCAGTGCTAACCACTGTGTCACCATGCCAGCCCTAGGGATGAAATTGGTTTATGCCAACATGAAATAAGCTGGTTGTGAATTGGCAGCTGATATTTCACACACGTTTGTTTTTCTTTTCCACTGACTTGAAAAATATTGTCGCGATTTTTCATTTCAAACCAAGTAAATATGGCAGTGGGTCTGGGAAACGCTTCTCTAAAAGAAGTATGAACTATTGCTTTGTGAACTTCTGTGGAAAGAAGATCAACAGTCGTGAAAAATCAACTACTGATTTGCTCAGAACTACAAAAGGTCATGAATGTAGCCCAATCCATCATGCAAACCAACCTCACATCCACTGACTCTGTCTACACTTCCTGCTGCCTCGGCAAAGCAGCCAGCATAATTAAGGACCCCACGCAGCCCGGACATTCTCTCTTCCACCTTCTTTCTTTAAGAAAAAGTCTGAGGTCACATACCAACCGACTCAAGAACAGCTTCTTCCCTGCTGCTGTCCGACTTTTGAATGGACTTACCTTGCATTAAGCTGATCGTTCTCTACGCCCTAGTTATGAATGTAACACTACATTCTGCACTCTCTCCTTTCCTTCTCTATGAATGGAATGCTTTGTCTGTATAGCGCTCAAGAAACAATATGTTGCAATGTATGTTAATACATGTGACAATAATAAATCAAATCAAATCAAGTACAGCCTCATCATAACCTCCCTGCTGTGATATTCTATGCCTTGGCTGATAAAGGCAGGTGTTATGGGGAGTTAACAGGAATGTCAAGACCAATAATTTCATTGTTAGAGATCTGTTTCAATTTTAAGTTCTGGTATTTCTGAACTCTTCTTTAACCTCACTCTGTGTGCGCTGCCTGAGTTGTTTACACAGCTCTGGAGCCTACGTGTTTGCTTCAGTGTCAGACATTTGTACAAACCAGACTGTTGAGAATTGCTCTCACTTAAACAAATAAGCAAAGATCTGTGTAAAAGCGGCCAAGTTAAATCGTCAATGCTTTCCATTAAGCTTTAATGCAATGAAAGCATTAAGTTGGAGCAATGCTCATAAAACCCTCCCTTTAGTTGCCTGCTGCCTTTCATAGAAACTCTTCCCAAGAAAGCTTAATGCTTGACTAGTTAAGGACATCGCTGCAGTAAGCTGACAGATGCTGATCTGAACATATTAATTATTTAAACAGTGCGAGCCCTTTTTCTGCTAGCAGGAGTTTGATAAGCCTCTGTGGACTATTACAATGCTTTGGCTTTTTGCATAGGCCTTTAAATGGGCTTTTTATAAATGTTTTTTTAATGTCAAATGGTTGGGTAAAATGACAAAGCTTACCTTTACATTACTGTCCAGAGACCTCCAGATGCAGTGTTTTCTTTACGTTTAACTACGAGCTGATTGACCATATCTCAATAGTAGAAGATTACTCATAAAAGCATAGAAAATAGGTGCGGGAGTAGACCATTCAACTACCATTCAATAAGATCACGGCTGATCATGCACTTTCAATATCCCACTCTCGCTCTCTCTCCACACCCCTTGATCCCTTTAGCCGCAAGTCTCATGTCCAGCTCCCCCTTGAACATTTCTAATGGACTGGCCCCAACAGCTCTCTGTGGTAGAGAATTCCACAGGTTCGCAACTCTCTGAGTGAAGAAGTTCTTCTGCATCTCAGTCCTGAATGGCTTACCCCTTATTCTGAGACTGTGACCCCCCCCCTAGTTCTGGACTTCCCCAACATGGGAACATTCTTCCTGCATCTAGACTGTCCAGTCCCATCAGAATTTTATATGTTTCTATGAGATCCCCTCTCATTCTTCTAAATTCCTTTGAGTACAAGAAATATGTATGAATGCCAATGAATTTGGCAAGACCGTAGTTCCTCTAAAAGGCTCTTAAAGATCCATTTTGATGTCCTTATAAGTTTACAGAGTTTATTTATTAGTCCTTCAAGTAGGCTTACATTAACACTGCAATGAAGTTACTGTGAAAATCCCCTAGTCGCCACACTCTGGTGCCTGTTTGGGTACACAGAGAGAATTTAGCATGGCTCATTCATCTAACCAGCATGTTTTTTGGACTGTGGGAGGAAACCAGAGCACTCAGAGGAAACCCATGCAGCTGCGTAGATACCACACAGACATGAACCGAAGCCGGGAATCGAATCTGTGTTGATGGCATTGTGAGGCAGCAATACTTACCACTGTGCCACCATGCTACCTGGCAAATATTAAATTTCAATTAAGATTTCTGTTGGACTCATCTCTGAAACTTTGGAAGAGATTGTTTCTGATGTTAAAACAAAATTGCTGACTTAAGATGGCTGCCAGAGGTCACCTGATAGATCTGAAACTCCTAGTTGGTCTGATTTCTGGAAATTGCCAATGTGGATACAATTATGATATGCCTGGGTAAACCTCCTGTGGAATTTCACATTTCCCAATGTCAAGGGTTGCTTCAAAGATGGACTGAAACTTAAAATGGCTGCCATCATTTGCATCACTATGATACCTACATTCCACTTCTGTCAATCTGGAGAGAGAGAGTTTACAGAGACAATGGCCACCTTGGGGGTATTTATATGTTCTTCATTGGTCATTAAATGCGAGAATGAGTCATTTAGATGTCTTGAACATTAAACATTTAGTCACCTAGACCATAACACAGTAGCCATGAGCTAATCAATTACCTTCTCTGGAAAACTTAATCATTACAGAGAAAGAGGTCATACAATTAGAATCATCATTTTGAAATGTCCTTTATTTAAAAAAAACCCTGCTTGTTTTGGCATCTGGTAAAGTAATATTTGAAAGCACAAACACCAGTAACTGAAAATTGTCAGCCTCCATTTTCTCTTTCAAGGACAGAGAAATTCCAAAGAAAACTTCAATTTCCAAAGCAGCATTTCTGGGAAAAAAACCCAAGGACAAGTTTAGGAACTGCTTCAACCACAAACAACAACACAAAGGAGTCATCATTAGTGAACTCTTTACTTATTCACCTTGCCTTGCTGAAACTTAGTTTGACTAAAATTTAACCTCCTCTAATTTGTAACTT
This sequence comes from Carcharhinus amblyrhynchos, assembly GCF_965287045.1. Taxonomy (NCBI): domain Eukaryota; kingdom Metazoa; phylum Chordata; class Chondrichthyes; order Carcharhiniformes; family Carcharhinidae; genus Carcharhinus; species Carcharhinus amblyrhynchos. The sequence continues at coordinate 12,571,423 of NC_137352.1, forward strand.
AATTTTTGCACGTTTGTGTGTGTTGTTGCGACAATTAGGATGTTTGTTTATCTTGTTTGCCGTCTTAATTTCTTTACTTGGGTGGATTTTTAGCACAGTAAAAGGGAACCCCTCACTTGCTAAAATTCAAGAAAGCCCATTGGACTGAGTCTCTACAATCACGACATAAGTGGTGGGGGAAGGAGGTGGGGCGAGGGGAGGGGTCCTTGCGCCTGTCCTCTTCTTGTCAGAATGGTTTTTCTTTTCTTATCAATTTGCCACCCTCCCTATTGAATTCTATTAACTACTTCCAGTGCACAGATTTAAGGTGAATGGGGTAGCGATGGCCTAGTGGTATTATCGCTAGACTATTAATCCAGGAACTCAGCTAATGTTCTGGGGACCCGGATACGAATCCTGCCATGGCAGATGGTGGAAGTAAGTAGTCTCACAACACCAGGTTAAAGTTCAACGGGTTTATTTGGTAGCAAGAGCTTTTGGAGCGTTGCCCCTTCATCAGATGAGTGCCTCTGAAATGGCCTAGCAAGCCATTCAGTTATATCACAACCACCTTCTCAAGGGCAACTAGGGATGGGTAATAAATGCTGGTCAGTCAACAACAGTCATGATGTGGATGTGCCGGCGTTGGACTGGGGTAAACACAGTAAAAAGTCTGACAACATCAGGTATTAGTCCAACCGATTTATTTGAAAGCTTGTGCGTTTACTATCAAATAAATCGGTTGGACTAAAACCTGGTGTTGTCAGACTTTTTACAGTCAACAACACCCATGACCCACAAATGAATAAAAAATAAGGAACCAGAAGCAATATGAGGAAATGAGTTTTTTTTTACGCTGCAGTGTGTTGCGATCACTGCCTGAAAGAGTGATAGAAGCAGTTTCAATCGCAATGTTCGGAAGAGAATTAGATAAATACTTGAAAGAAAAATCTTTCCGTGCATTGGGAAAAAGCAGGGAAGTGGGATTAATTGGACTGTTTTTACCAGAGAGAAGGACGGGTATGTAGGGCAAAAAGCCTCTCTCTGTGCTCTTTGGTCCTAGGCTGGAACTCAGGCCAGTGGGATTTTCCAGTCCCGCCACTGTGAATGGAAATTTCAATGGCTTGCTGGCCCCACCCCGGTGAAACCCAGTGAGGGACAGCTGTAAAATTCTAGCCTATGATTCTATAAAGTGACTGAATTTGAGAACTTCCTCTCCTATAAAAAGGGGCAAGAAGGGAAATCTTGATTTTATATCCTTGAGCTGACTTTTTAAAATTTTTAAAATTTAACTAACTGCCCAAATTGGAATGGGAGCATTCTAGAATGAGTTTACATAGAAACATAGAAGATAGGACCAAATGACCTCCTCCTCCTCCTCCTTCGAGCCTGCTCCGCCATTCATTACAATCATGGCTAATCACCCAACTCAATAGCCTAATCCTGCTTTCTCCCCATAACCTTTGATCCCATTCACCCAAAACGCTATATCCAGTTGCCTCTTGGATAAGTTCAATGTTTTGGCATCAACTACTTCCTGTGGTAAAGAATTCCACAGGCTCACCACTCTTTGGATGAAGAAATACCTCTTCACCTCTATCCTAAAGGTCTACCCTAAATCCTCAGACTGTGATCCGTGGTTCTGGACTCCCCCAGCATTGGGAATATCCTCCCTGCATCTACCCTGTCTAGTCCTGTTAGAACTCTATAAATCTCTATGAGATCCTCCCTCATTTATCTGAGCTCCAGTGAAAACAATTCTAACCGAGTCAATCTCTCCTCATACATCAATCCCACCATCCCCGGAATCAGTCTGGTAAACCTTTGCTGCACTCCCTCGAGAGCAAGAATGTGCTTCCTCAGAAAAGGAGACCAAAACTACAACATTACTTTAGGTGTGGCCTCTTCAAGGCTCTGGACAACACATCTCTGCTCCTGTACTCGAAACCTCTTGCAATGAAGGCCAACATATCACTTGACTTCTTTACCACCTGCTGCACCTGCATGCTTACCTTCAGCGACTGGTGCACAAGGACACTCCCAGGCCCTGCTGCACGCTCCCCTGTCCCAATTTGCAGCCATTCAGGTAGCAATCTACCTTCTTGTTTTTAACCTCACATTTATCCAAATTATATTGCATTTACAGGCCCAGGAAGTTGTTTATGATTCATGCCTCCTCTTGTTCAAATCTTAGGATAAGTTGCCTATTATTCCATGTGTTGTACTCATGGTAAATTTTGCTATTTCTCAGTCTGATAGCTCCAATGAAAAGATAACTTAGACATAATGAACAATGAGGGCACCTCCTGTATATTCAACGCACTGAATGTCAAAAAGCATAGGGTCTATTTTTCTGCTGAGAAATTTTATATGGCTCATGATTATTGCATGACAATAAGACTCTCTTGGGTATATTTATTTTCTCTTTCATTATGCGCGATGTTTGCAGGAGTAATTTGTCTTGCAGCTCAATGAAGACAGTATACACACTAACATCAACGATGAAGATAATCATGTTTGATGAGGTCATTGCGTCTGAGTCAAGTGGAAGTTTGATCGGAAAACTAAAATATCACAGTACAGTTACTGGGGTAAAGTCCATACTACAGCAAAATGCCTTTTCAACTCTTTCGAGGCTCTGCTGCCGTGACTGGGTGCTATTGTCATAGACAATGTGAGAGGAACCAAGGCCTATCTATGGAATTCTTCTTTGAGACTAGTTGGCTAATCATTAAGATCAGTATTTAAATAATTGCAATAGCCTAAATATCCAATTACAGATTGGAAAAAAATAATGGCCGGAACCGAATGCCTCCCCGCCATCTGCCACCTCTGCCCACGGGAGGTGGGTTTGAGGGGGTGGGAGCTGGAGGGGACATTCAGAGGTCAAACAGTGAATGACTGGGTTCAGGTTCACATGGCAATATTACAGGTTCTAGCAGCTTAGATGAGATCATGTGACATACTTCTCACTGTTTCTCCTGGATGTTGGACAAAGGATATATTTTTCCAGGTCTGAAATCTTGAGGTGTTTAATCAGAGTCGCCACCGCATCTCTGGTGGCCAGGATTCTTCATTAGAAATGCAAAGTTGCCTTTGTGCCTTTTCAGAAAGAGGCGTAACTGTATTTTTTTTAAAGAAGAGATAATGATAAGCATTCTTTTTGGTTGTATCACAGCTTGGTATGGCTCCTGCTCTGCCCAAGACTACAAGAAACTACAAAAGGTCGTGAATGTAGCCCAATCCATCACGCAAACCAGCCTCCCATCCATTGACTTTGTCTACATCTCCTGCTGCCTCGGCAAAACAGCCAACATAAGTAAGGACCCCACGCACCCTGGACATTCTCTCTTCCACCTTATTTCATTGGGAAAAAGATACAAAAGTCTGAGGTTACGACCAACAGCTTCTTCTCTGCTGCCATCAGGCTTACCTTGCATTAAATTGATCTTTCTCTACACCCTAGCTATGACTGTAACATTTTGCACTGTCTCCTTTCCTTCTCTATGAAGAGTATGCTTGCCTGTATGGCGCACAGGAAGCAATAATTTTCACTGTATACTAATACATGTGACAGTAATAAATCAAATCAAAACCAAATCAAAGAGCCTCTCATGGTTTGTCCGAAGGTTAGAAATTTGTCTGGTATTAGTCATGCTTAGTTGGGCTAAAGTCTTGTCCAATTTTAAAAATAAAGATAATAATTTTATTGACTGGCCAGGTTACATAGATATATATTTATATTGTCCTTGCAGTCTCGTTTGGGATACCAAACTTGCATCAATGGATCAGGAGAAAAAAAAACCAGGAAAAACTGTAACAGGGATTTGCAATTATCGAATGCCAATTATCTCTTTTAATGAAGTTTTCTGTATTTATTGAAGATTCCTTTTAACTATTTTAATGGCTTAATGAAGACATCCTTGAATCAGTGATTTCAATGATAATGCCTCCACTTTCTAGTAAAACAGCACTCCAAGTGCATAGTTGAAATCAATATCCAGCTGCCTTCACACATTCTTTTCTGTATAGTCGTACAGGATGTCACATCAGAAAAGACAAGTTTTTGACGGGCATTTCAAAGGACACATACATTATTTAATACTCCTCATGGGCACATCTAGCTGCTTTGGGGTACTGACTTTTAAGGTGAAGTTTGTCCCTGGTGGTTTGCATCAGCTCTTGTGCGCGGCAGAGTAATGACTTCAGAAGAGCGACAAATGAAATAAACAAGAGTTGGCATGTTAGAAGGTCCCATGAATCCATCTACATGGAATAGACTGAGCACTACTGGATACTGAATAATTCCCAGCTGTTATCAGCTAGATTTCCACATCGAAAGCCCCTACCTGTCCCATGACTGTTTGTGTCAGCTTTTAAGATGACCTAAACGAACCAAACAGCAAATAGTACTCCACAAATCGAGCAGGACAAATATTTTGATCACAAGTGCATGAACCTAATCAGATATTCTGCCTTTCAGGAAGATTCCAACCGCCGCGCCCCCACGCCGTCCCTCCTTGGTTTCTAGTACTTTGCTTTAAACAGTCATCACTGAATGTTAATATGATATGAAGAGAGGAACAGGGGGAGGCCATTCAGCCCCATTGACAATGCTCAGTCAATCCGAGATAGTCGCAGTGTATTGTAGAGATGGACTCAAGTGGCACCTTCATAGATGTAAAACTCATAGAATTCTAGAATCCCTACAGTGCAGAAAAAGGCCATCCGACCCATCAAGCCTACTCATGCAAGCCGAGATAGTTGCAGTGTACTGTTGAGATGGATCCAAGTGGTACCTTCGTAGATGTAGAATCCATAGAATTCTAGAATCCCCACAGTGCAGAAGGCGGCCATTTGTATCATTGAGCCTGCACCAACGACACGCCCTACCCCGGTAACCCCACATATTTATTCTGCTAATCCTCTGGATGCTTAGGGGCAATTTAGTATGGCCAATCTACCTAACCCGCACATTTTTGGAGTGTGGGAGGAAACCGGATCACCCGAAGGAAACCCACGCAGACACAGGGAGAATGTGCAAACTCCACACAGGCAGTGACCCGAGGCCGGAATCAAACCCGGGGTCCCTGGCGCTGTGAGGCAGCAGTGCTAACCACTGTGCCGCCAATGGTCCACCAAGTTTATCTTAAATCGAAAACATCACGACTTATACCTATGAAAGGAGGATCGACATTGGCAAGGATGTCCAAGGTGCAGGAAAATTTCATTGCTGCTTCAATTCGCTGACTAGAAATGCCTGGGGACACCAGAAAATGCGGCACTGTTAATGCAATTGTTGTTTTTCTTCGCGAAACATCCAAAACAGCTCAATCTTTTCACAATAAATCACGATGAAGTAAATCAGCAGATCCTGCCACTGCAGAATGTGAGGAAACTTTGACTCTACGGTCCCTTTTGATGGAGCTGTGAATGTTTGTATCACACTAGGGGCAGTGCAGAAATGACAGGGACATGTTTGTGCATTAGCAAACCTTTCAAAAAAAGTCACAGGAGAAAGTGACATTATTAGGTAAAGAAAAATCATCGACCTTATTGTAAGGAACAGAAGCTTTAAGAAGCAAATGACAACTGTAGAGACAGAAGAACTCACAATATTCCAAATCGCTCCATCTCTCCAGTGGAAACAGCGCACACATCCAAACATAGCCAATCACTTGCTTTATAGATAATATAGATGGGGGCAAAAATGACTCGAGTTTGATGAGCTTGGACACTCCAGTCATTCACTTTTGAGTCTAGGTTTAGCACCCAGCCTAGAAATGAAGACTTCTTTAGTGACACTCTAGCATGTAGTGGAGCAAATGCACAGCACAGGACTGTCAGAGTTTGGCAGTAGGTTGACAATTTCAGTCTCAGAATCCAAAATGATGAATAGTGCGGAAAATAGAAACTGTCACGACGCTACAGTTGTCCATCTCCTCAGAGAGGCTTCCCTTCCCCAGCTCGTGTTCCCATTTGTGTATAACGACATGGGTAAAGCAAGAAGACTTGGAACAAAACCTTTTTATTATTCTTTCAAGGGTTGTGGGGCTCGCTGTCACAACCAGTATTCGTTGCCCGTCCCTAATTGACCTTGAACTGAGTGTCTCACTTGGCCATTTCAGAGGACAATCACATTGCTGTCAGTCCAGAGTCCAATGTAGGCCAAAACCAGTAAGGGCTGCAGATTTCCTTCACTGAAGAGCATCAGTGAGCCAGATGGGTTTTTAAAGTTTATTTATTAGTCACAAGTAAGGCTTACATTAACACTGCAATGAAGTTACTGTGGAAGTCCCCTGGTCTCCACACTTTGGCACCTGATTGGATCAATGCACCCAACCAGCGCGTCTTTCAGACTGTGGGAGGAAACTGGAGCACTCGGAGGAAACCCACATAGACACAGGTAGAATGTGCAAACTCCACACAGAGTGACCCAAGCTAGAAATCGAACCCAGGTCCCTGGTGCTGTGAGGCAACTGTGCTACCATGCCGCTTACGAAAATCTTTGATAGTTGTCATGGTCACCATCGCTGAGGCTACCTTTATATTCCAGATTTATTAACTGAATTCAAATTTCATCAGCTGCTATGGTGGGATCTGAACCCACGTCACCAGGATATTGGCCTTTGGATTAGTCCAGTAACATTCTGTAAATTCTAAATCAATCCAGCAGATTAGAGGGCAAATGTAATCCCGGTATTTAAAAACGGATGGAGGAAACTGGGAATTACTGATTGGTTAGCCCAGCATCAGTAGTAAGGAAAATGCTAAAGTCTATTGCAAAGAATGTGATTACAGGACACTTAGAAAATGTCAATAGATTTAAATAAAGTTAACATGGATTTATGAAAGGGATATCATTGAAACATAGAAAATAAGAGGAGTAGACCATTCAGCCCTTTGAGCCTGCTCTGTCATTCATCATGGTCATGGCAGATCATCCAACTCAGTAACCTGTTCCTGTTCCACCCCACTCCACCCCCCATACCTTTTCATCCCTTTAGTCCCAAGAGTTACATCTAATTATATATATAGCTAGATCTATTTTGATCCCTTTACCCCAAACAGCTTTGGGTGACTGTCTGTGTGGAGTTTGCACATCCTCCCTGTGCCTAAGTGGCTTTCCTCCAGTTTCTTCCAACAGTCCAAGGATACATGGATTAGCTTGATTAGCCATGCCAAATTGACCTTTAGTGTCCCCAGATGTGCAAGTTAGGGGGATTGGCATGGGGTTACGGAGATAGCGTCTGGGTAAAACACTCTTTCAGAGATTCGGTGCAGACTTGATGTGCCGAAAAGCCTGCTTTGGAACTGTAGGGATTCTATGATCAATGATTTGGAGAAGGAACCAAATGTAATATTTGCTGATGGTATGAAACTTGGCGGGAAGCTGAGGGGTGAGAAGGATGTTGAGAGGCTTCTGGGCTACTTAGACAAGTTGAGTGAATGGGCACAGAATGTTATTTAAATGATTGGGAAATGCAGATCTACAAGAGGACCTGGGTGTCCTTGAACAAGCAAGAATGGAGGGGCAGAAAAGAGTGAAGAAAGCCAATGATATGTTAGCCTTCATTGTGAAAGGACTTGAGTGCAGGAACATGGATATCATACTGCAGTTGTACAGGGCTTTGGTGAGACTGAACCTGGACCATAATGTGCAGTTTTGATCTCCTTACCTAAGAAAGATATAGTCGCCATAAAGAGAGAGCAGCAAAAGTTCACTAGATTGAGAGCTTCAAGTTTTTAGGTGTCCAGATCACCAATAACCTGTCCTGGTTCCTCCATGCTGACACTATATTTAAGAGAGCCGACCAACTGCTTTTTCAGAAGACTAAGGACATTTAGCATGTCAGCTACGACTCTCACCAACTTTCACAGATGCACCACAGAAAGCATTCTTTCTGGTTGCATCACAGCTTGGCATGGCTCCTGCTCTGCCCAAGACTGCAAGGAACTACAAAATGTGGCCCAATTCACCACTTAAACCAGCCTCCCATCCATTGACTCTGTCTACACTTCCCATTGCCTTGGCAAAGCAGCCAGCATAATTAAGGACCCCACGCACCCTAGACATGCTCTCTTCCTGTCGGAAAAAAGATACGAGAGTCTGAGGTCACGTACCAACCGACTCAAGAACAGCTTCTTCCCTGCTGCTATCAGACTTTTGAAAGAATCTACCTCACATTAAGTTGATTTTTCTCAACACCCTAGCTATGACTGTAACACTACATTCTGCACTGTCTCATTTCCTTGTCTATGAACGGTACGTCCTGTCTGTATAGCGCGCAAGAAACAATGTATTAGCAAACAGTTCACTGTATGCTAATACATGTGACAATAATAAATCAAATCAAATCAAAATCTGGCGTAGCAGGATTGTCATATGAGGAGAGATGGGTTGACTGGACTTGTATTCACTGGAATTTAGAAGAATGAAAGCAGATCTAGTTGAAATGTATGAAATTCAGACAGGGCTGGACAGATTGGATGGAAGGATGATGGTACAAAAACAAGGGGTCACAGTCTCAGGAAGCAGGATAGGCCATTTAGAACTGAGATGGAGAGAAACTTCTTCATTTAGAAATTGGTGAAGCTGTTGAATTCTCTATCACAAAAGGTTGTGGAGGCCTAACCACTAAGTATGCTTAAGAAGGATAAAAGCAAAATACTGTGGATACTGGAATCTGAAACAAAAACAGAAAATGCTGGAAAATCTCAGTGGGTCTGACAGCATCAGAGGAAAGAGAATAGAGTTGACCTTTCAAGTCCGGATGATCTTTCCTCAGAGCTGAAGACAAAGAAAATAGAATGAAATTTATAGTGTAAGAGTGAGGGTGGTGGTGGTGGTGGTTGTGCGGGGTCGGGGAGGTGGGTGGAATTGGTTGTGTAGTTGACCAAGATGTCATAAACAAAAAGACGAATGCAATGTAAATGCTGGTGATAAAGGCTGAGAATGGTGCTAATAGCGTTCATTAAGAGATCAGAATATGTAAATGGCAGAACAAAGGTGCAGAGTGTCAAAGGACAACCTGAGGCATGTGGCAGATGGCTTTAGTGGGGTAGGGGGAGGAAGGAAACAAGATGAAAAGCAAGATTTAGAAGTGGATAATAATATAGGAAATAGATAGATTACTGGACTGTGAAGGGGTCAAGGGGCATGGCGAGAGCATGGAAGCATGATGTTAAGATAGAGGGTCAGCCACGGTCATATAGAATGGTGGAGCAGGCATAGTAGTAACGTCGCTAGTAGTCCAGAGGCCCAGGTAAACATCCTACGGTTCAAATTCCACCACAGCAGCTGATGTGATTTAAATTCAATTAATGACTCTGGAATATAAAGCTAGCAGCCGTTGATTGTCGTAAGAACCCTTCCAATTCACTTTGAGAAAAGGAAATCTGCCATCCCTGCCTAGCCTGGCCTAAACGCGAGTCCAGATCCACAGCAATGTCGTTGCCTCTTAACTCCCCTCTGAAATGCTCAGTTCATGGACAATTAGGGATGGGCAGCACTGCCAGCAACGTCCCCATCCCATGGAAGAATAAAGGTAAAAACCAAGAGATTGGATCCTTGTCGACATTCCCCCCTCCACAATTTGATCTTGCAAAAGCCAGTGAGATGCTTCGTTTGACGCTGCAACTGAAATCAGCAAACGGCAAGCAGCACTGACAAGGGGTTGACTTTTGCTGGCACTTGACTTGATACATTTACCACTTGAGAGCTCTAAATTAAGGCCATTACACTTCAACGGGTCATTTATTGCATGATAAATGCTGAATATAATAATTTTATTGTGGCTTGAGGAACGCCATTACAATCTTCAAAGTGATCATCTGTATCTTTAATGGAGAACGATGCAGTCAAACATTAACAGAATCTGCTTATTATTATGTCCATATTAGCTTTCTGTTGATAGTATACAAACACAAGCAGTAATAAAACTTTATGGAAGCTGCAGTATACCAAGAGCAGTCACTGTGTGCAGCAATTGTGTGAAATTCTTTCCCTTGGCTTGCACAGTCTTAACCCCTAGTGCACTTGCAGCATCAGAACTGAGGCCCTGCAATCCCTGACCCAGACACAACAAGCTGTAACATAACTGAATCACCCCACCGATATGCAGATTAGCGAACACCCTCTCCTTGGAAACTTTAAAAGATGATTCTGTACAATTACACAGATTATAGAATAGAAAAGAATCCTTACAGTGCAGAAGGAGGCCATTTGGCCCATCAGGCCTGCACTGACAACAATCCCACCCAGGCCCTATCCCATAACCTCATGCATTTACTCTGCTAATCCCCCTGACACTAAGGAGCAACGTACCTTGGCCAATCAACCTAACCCGCACATCTTTTAGACTGAGGGGGGAAACCGGAGCACCCGGAGGAAACCTTTGCAGGCACAGGGGGAATGTGCAAACTCCATACAGACAATGACCCAAGGCTGGAATCGAACCTGGGTTCCTGACGCTGTGAGGCTAACCACTGTGCCACCATGCCACCATTATTATTATGTAGAACACTTAACATAAATCTCTGGAAATGAATGTTTGGTGCACAATAGAGGGTTCAAGGGTGGCACGGTAGCATAGTGGTTAGCACTGCTGCCTCGCAGCGCCAGGGATCTGGGTTCAAATCTGGCCTTGGATGACTGACTGTGTGGAGTTTGCACATTCTCCCCGTGTCTGCATCGGTTTCCTCCGGCTGCCCCTGTTTCCTTCCACAGTCCAAAGATGTGCTGGTCAGGTGGATTGGCCATGCTAAATTGCCCCTTAGTGTTCCAAGATGTGTAGGTTAGATTGAACAATCATGGTAAATGTGTGAGTATTACAGGGGTATGGCAGGAGGAGAGGGCCTGGATAAGATATTCTGTCAGAGAGTTGGTGCAGACTCAATGGGCCAAATGGCCTCTTCTGCATTATAAGGATGTTATGGTTCACTGAGGATTATTTCAGACTGTCAACATAACTCAGCATCAAAATCAATAGCATATTGTGTAGTATTTAAAGATCATTGTTTCAAACATTTCAGTTCTGCAAAATTCAAAAGCTGTCAGGCTGACATAGAAACGTAAAAACATAAACATAGAAGATAGGAGCAGGAGGCCGCCACTTGGCCCTTCGAGTTTTCTCTACCATTCATTACGACCATGGCTGATCCTCCAATTCAATAGCCTAATCCTGCTTTCTCCCCATAACCTTTAATCCCATTCGCCCCAAGTGCTATATCTAGCCACCTTTTGAACACATTCAATGTTTTCGCATCAATTACTTCCTGTGGTAATGAATTCCACGGGCTCACCACTCTTTGGGTGAAGAAATGTCTCCTCACATCCGTCCTAAATGGTCTACCCCGAATCCTCAGACTGTGACCCCTGGTTCTGGACTCTGCCATCATTGGGGAACATCCGCATGTTAGTGCAATGGATGCTGGAGGCCACCAAAATCAGCAATTTCACTCAAAATCCTCTCTCTATAAGGTGATGGCCTAGTGGTATTATCGTTAGACTATTAATCTGGAAACTCAGCTAATGTCCTATGGACCGAGGTTTGAATCCCACCACAGCAGATGGTGGAATTTGAATTCATTAAAAAGTATCTGGAATTAAAATATGACCATGAAACCATTGTCCATTGTTGGACAAACCCATCTGGTTCACTAATGTCCTTTAGCAAAGGAAATCTGCCATTCTTACCTGGTCTGGCCTACATATGACTCCAGAGTCACAGCAATGTGGTTGACCCTCAACTGCCCGCAGGCTACTAGAGATGGGTAACAAATTTTGGCCAGCCAATGATGTCCATGTCCCACAGATGAATGAAAAACCCCTCTCAGCATTCTTCCGATCCATGTGTCTGACCTGGTTTGGTATACATATAAAAAAGCCCAAAAGAATGTCACAATTTTGTGTGCTCAATGAAGTAAGGGATATCAAAGTGGGAACAAGGCTGTTTCTATCTATTCTATCTAGGCCCTGCATAATTTCATCTACCTCCAGTAATCCTAACCCAATCTCCTCTGTTCCAAGAAAACCATGCTAAAATAATCAATTCTTCTTCATAAAACGTTTCCAGATCATGTAAGTCTTCTCCTTCCCGTTGTAGTCACATCACAAAGACGGGGTGTCCTGCAGCCTTAGCTAGCTTTCTTATTAATCTATCACTGGAGTGTTACCCATTTATTGCCCATCACTTTCTGCCATCGAGAAGATGATCAAGTGACCTTGAGAATCTCAAACGATCCACCCAGTTTTTATAGATTTCCAATTTCTATAGACACATTGCAGAAAGCATCCTTTCCGGATGTATCACTGTTTGACATGGCTCCTGTTCTGACCAAGACCGCAAGAAGTTACAAAGGGTTGTGAACATAGCCCAGTCATGCAAATCAACCTCCATACATTGACTCCATCTACACTTCCCGCTGCCTCAGAAAAGCAGACAGCACAATCAAGGCCCACATACCCCGGACATACACTCTTCCACCTTCTTCCATCAAGAAAAAGATGCAAAAGTCTGAGATCATGTCCCAACCGACTCAAGAATGGTTTATTTCTGATGCCATCAGACTGTTGAAAGGACCTATCTTATATTAAGCTGAGCTTTATCTTCACTCTATCTGTGACTGTAACACTACTTTCTGCACCCTCTTCTTTCCTTCTCCCCACGTACTCTATAAACAGCATGCTTTGTCTTTATAGCACGCAAGAAACAATACTTGTCACTGGATTCCAAAAACGTGACAATAATAAATCAAATTCCCTAACAAGTTAATCCATCAAATATTCTCTCCATTGAAGAAAGAGAATGAACTGCAGTTCCTTTGTGATGTCCATTGGGTCTACATTACTGACAATTGTGTTTTTAGGCAGAATTGTTGTGTCAAATTACTTATGCCTGTAACCATTCAGTCCATGTTGTGTTGGAGTTAACACTGCTCCACCTTGAATTTAACTTTTTTTCAAAAAGAAGTTTTTTTTTAAATCAAAATGCAACTCTGATTATTTGCTGCCAGTTCCTTGAACTTTTCCAGCACTTAAATATGTCAATATCAATTTTTCTCTCATCTCAATGCATCGCAACCTTGAAGTGAGAAATACTTTAAACACCTCAACCAAACTTCAGTTGCCATCACAACCACAGATGAGGGACTTATTTTGCAGTGACCTTATTGCAGATAGCAGGTGAAATATTTGTTAAAAAATGGCTGTGTCAGGCTCTAACTGAAAACTGGTGTGTTTTTCCCCAGAAACCACAGAGATTGGGGTGCTCTGATCTCAAAATAACATTAAAAGCCTCCCCTCCCCACCGTCTCACCCCCAGCACAGACAACAGATCCCTTGGCAGGAAAGGGGAACACCCCCAACCCTCAAACACAGAGGGCTAACCTCCTCCCACCATGCAATGGTCAGATCACACACACACCAACCCCCCCATCCCAACACCATGCAGGCACCAGGGTGACATGAACCCTCCTCATTTTCGCCGGCATCAAGGAGCATTCTCAGTTTCTGCCCCCTTGTACATGCAGGCACAAATCACTCCCCCGCTCCACCTCCACCACTGCACTCCCCCAACATAACGGGAACTCCCCCTAATGGGGTACCTTCGAAGCCCCTGGCTTTGCCTCTGCCCCCCCCCCAAGGCAGTGCCAGGTTGGCACAGCAAGGGTGCCAGGGGGACACTGCCCAGTCATGTCTCTCACCACTCCTGGCGGGGTTGTGGGAGGGGCTATACTTACATCTATTACCCCAGTGTGATCATAAGACCATCAGATATAGTAACAGAATTAGGCCATTTGGCCCATTGAGTCTGCCCCGCCATTCAATCATGGCTGATGTGATTGTCATTCCCATTCTCCTGCCTTCTTCCCATAACCTTTGATCCCCTTATTGATCAAGAACCTATTTATCTCTGTCTTAAAGACACTCAATGACTGTCAGCATGACTGGTTTTCAGCTTTTGAAAACCATTAGTGATTTCCATGGATGTGTTGTCACACCAGGAGGTGGGGGGGCAATCTAACGCCCTCAGAAGCAGAACATTAAGCCGTTTATGAATATTAAATTATTTAAGTTAATGGATTTAAATTAATAGAAACACATTTAAATTTACATTGCTGTAGGTTTCAAACTGAGATTTTGTTGCCACCAATCCTGTTATGGTTCTCTTGTGAGAGTTTGTGGCTACAAGGGGATTTATGCCCACAATAAAGAGGTGATGAGAATCGTGTCCTGTATGTCTGAGGAAAAGTGGGTCTTAGTTTTAATCATGCCACCTCTTTGCTTAAGATCGTTTCCTAATACTCCGGACCATTAGGAACCTGATTGTTTCTTCCCTTCGCTAGACCCAGGCCGCTGAGGCCAATTATACAATTCCTGCTGGTAATCTTAGTTGAGGTCGGTTAACCTAACACAGATTGGGGATTGAATTTGAAATCTGTCTGTGATATCTTGCTCCGTAAAATCACATCTGGTGCCTTGCCCACTGAACCATTGGGCAAGCACAGAACTATTTCTCTGTGGGCTTTACTAAAAAGTAGTGTGCACATTCAAAGGCTGATAAACCGTGGAATAAATACAAGTTTAGTATTTATCAATGTGATATTTCTTTCTTATTGTTGTAATGTATGCTTGCTTAAAATAGCAAGGAATCTCTAACAAAGTCAATGTCATTCCAAGGCCATGATAAGAACATAAGAATATAAGGACTATGAACAAGAGTAGGCCATTTGTCTCGCGGGGCCCTGTTTATGGCATAACAAGTACTGCTCTAACACCCTTTTAGCGCAGCTATGACTTCCTCAACAAGCATCGGATTATCACTCCATACCCACTTTCCTACACCAGAACTCTTAATTGACCAACCTTCCCGATTCAGGCCAGGTGAGAGGCAGACAGCACAGAAAATACCTGGGCCCAGCATCAGGGTCCTAAAGAAGTGAAGCGAAGATGGACGTGCCCACTTATTTACGACACAAGCTATAAGTGTCTAAGATACGTTGATGGGATTTGGGGAATGGAGAGGCGAGGTGGTTGTCATATTCTGAAGGGGTTTGGGGAGGGGAGTTTTGGATATTGGGAGGATGGTGCGCGAGAGTTAGACATACTGAGAGTGGCAAGGTCGGACATACTGTGGGTAAGGGTGGGGGTGGTGGTGGTGGGAAGTGGGACATGGGACATGGATAGTGGGGGGGGGGGGGGGGGTGAACATTGGGGCGGTGGGGTAGTCAGACATTGGTGATAGAAGAATAAAGAAAAACATTGTTGGGTGGGAGGGGGGTCATCATCTAGAGAGCACAGGTTGAAAATAAGGAGTCTCTCATTCTCCCATTTAAGATGTAGAGGAGTTTCAGAAGGTTGTTAATCTCTGGAATTCTCTGGGGCATTGTGTACAGGAGTTGGGAAATCATGTTGTGGCTATGTAAAACCTTAGTTAGACCGCATTTGGAGTATTGCGTGCAGTTCTGGTCAGAAGAACATGGAAGTTTGGAGAGAGTGCAGAGATGGTTCTCTAGGACCTTGCCCAGTCTCAAGGGTATTGACTATGAGGAGAGGTTAAATAAACTCGGATTGTTTTCACTGTAAAGACGGAGGTTGAGGGGAGATTGATAGAGGTCGACAAAATTATGAAGGGCATAGACTGGGTGGATAGTCAGAAGCCTTTTCCCAAGGATGGAAGTGTCAATTACAAGGGGACACAGGTTCAAGGTGAGAGGGGGACATTTTAAGGGAGATGTGTGGGGGACAGTTTTCATGCAGAGAGTGGGGGGTGCCTGGAACGCACGGTCAGAAGAGGTGGTGGAAGCAGGCACATTAGCAACATTTAAGAGGCACCTGGATGGGTACATGAACAGGGAGGGAATAGAGGGTGACAGACCGAGTAAGGGCAGAAGGATTTTTTTAGTTAGGGCATCATGATCGGCACAGACTTGGACGGAGGAGGGGCCTGTTCCTGGGCTGCACTTTTTTTTAATTCTTTGTTCTTTTTCCTTCCACGGAGAAGTGTGAAGGCTAGGTCACTGAATAGATAGATTTCTGATTGGCAAGTGAGTCAAAGCTTATGGAGGGGGGATGCGGGTGAGGGTGGTTGGTGTGGTGGTAGGCAGAAAGCAGAGTTAAGGTCACAATCTGTTCAACCCGGATCTTGTTTAATAGCGGAGAAGCCCCGATGGGCTGAATGGCCTAATCCTGTTCTTACTTCTTGTTGATTTTATGAGCCATTTGCCGTTCTTTTGGACAAAGCAATGAAACTAAATTAAACAAATTGAAGGAGAAAGCAAGAAGGGCAGCTCCCTTAAAGTGGAACTGCTGGAAACTAAACCGAGGCAGAAATGAAACTGAAAACATCAAACCAAAAGGTGATTAAAAGGGCCAATAATACACACCAGTCCCTGCGGTGCCCAATGGGCATGGAAGCTGAGTCAGCTGCCACAATTACTGACTGTTCAGTTAAGGGTCCATTAAGTTAATAGGTGATAAATGGATTTAAATCTGATAGCAATTACACGGAGACGAGCCACACTGGAGCGTACTCCCACAAACATTCTTATCTTTATGTGATGGGCAACTTAATTTGATTTTTGAGAAATACATCTTTGATTATCATTGTTCTTGGCCAAACATCTAAAACTACTAAGGAGAATGTTCCCAGTGCATCTGCTTTACTCAGATCACCAAAAGAAATCTGGAAAACTCTGGAATCAGGAACCCCACGGAAGAATCAGGCCCAGACTGAATAAACATGCTAGTGAACTGTCATTGGCACATTTTCTGGGTGATATTGAATATCTTCACGGGTTCAATAGCTGTGGTTACTCCTCTAAGTGGGCCTTGAATTCCTGACAACCTCGAGAATGCCCAATATTCAAGTAAACAGTGATGAGGAGTTGGAAGAGCAGCTGGTAATTTGTATACCAGCTGTCAAATCATGTTCTACCATGAGAATCCCCTGTTCAGAAATGGATTACATTTAATTCAGTCCAAAGGCCCAAGCTCATGTGTACGTAAGACAGCTGAGTGAACTGTAAACAGAATAATACAGCTAGAGGCACATTTCTCTATTCGCCTTGATACCTGAAATCATTGTGATTCCAGGTTCCTGTCAGATGGTTACGTGCTGTAGAGTTAATCTGCACTTTGCAGTGTAGGCTTGCATTTATTACCCATCCCTAATTATCCATGGGAAGGTGGGGTGGTGTGGAGGCACCTGGGTTCAATTCTGGCCTTGGGTCACTGTCTGTGTGGAGTTTGCACATTCTCCTCGTGTCTACATGGATTTCCTCCGAGTGCACCGGTTTCCTCCCAGAATCCAAAGATGTGCTGGTTAGGTGGATTAGTTATCCTAAGCTGTCCCTTAGTGTCCCAAGATGTGTAGGTTAGGGGAATTTGAAGGGTAAATACATGGGGTTATGGGGATAGCCTGGTCTTAAGGGTGCTGGCTATAAGAGTGGTTGAATAAACTAGGATTGTTTTCAGTGGACAGACAGAGGCTGAGGGGAGACTTGATAGAGGTCTACAAAATTATGAGAGGCACAGACAGGGTTGATAGCGGCTTTTTCCAAGGATGGAAGTGTCAATTACAAGGGGGTACAGTTTCAAGGTCATTCCCAGGCCTTGAGGCTCACTGGGGGTGGGATGCCCTGGTTCATTGAGGATGGGGATATTTGTGGAGCCTCTTCCTCCAGTGAATTTTTTTAAAGTCCACCGCCATTCACAACTTAAGGTGGCAGGACTACAGAGCTTAGATCTGCTCCATTGGTTGTGGGGTCTTAGCTCTGTTTATTTGCTGCTTCTGCTATTTGGCAACAAGTAGCTTCACCAGGTTAATATCTAATCTTTAGGTATGCTCATTGCTGCTTCAGGTGTGCCCTCCTGCACTTTTCATTGGACCAAGGTTGATCCCCTAGGATGATGACAGAGTGGGGGATATCCCAGGCCATTAGATTACAAATTGAGTACAATTCTGCTGCTCTGGCTCACAGTGCCTCAAGTTTGCCCAGTCTTGAATTGCTAGATCTGTTTGAAATATATCCCATTGAGCATGGTGCTATAACATGATGGAGGGTGTCCTCATTAAGTCAAGAATCAACATTGAGGATTCCCAGGGCAACTCCCTCCCAACTGTGCGCTGCTACCTCTGCTGGATAAGTCCTGTCACATCAGCAAGACATGGATGGTATCTGGGAAATTATCTGCAGCTACTATTCCATGACTATGATGATATCAGGCTATTGCTTGACCAGCCTGTGAAACAGTGCTCACAAATCCCTGCCAGATTCCCTTTCCTCCCAACCTCCTGACATGATGTCACACAATTTACAACTGGTTCACCCAGATGTGTAGCTGTCATGGGAATCCCCCTAGGTTGTAAAGGTGATTATAGTCCTTGGGGGAGAGTGACGTAGTCAGACAGTGGCCTGGCAATGCCCCCAGGCATTGTCTCTTGGCAAATGTTGGCACCATACCAACCTGGCAATGCCCACCTGTGCCAGGGGACAGTGCAAGGGATGGACCATAGTGGAGCATCATGGTACAGGGGGAGGGCGAATTCATTTCTTTGGGGTGGTGACCAGGAGCAGACATGGGAGCTGGGGATGCCAATGATGGTTATGCGAGTGGGGGGGGTTTGGGGAGTGATTGCTGGCTCCATAAGACCATAAGACATAGCAGCAGAATTAGGCCACTCAGCCCACAGAGTCTGCTCCACCATTCAATCATGGCTGATTCTTTTCTCATTCCCATTCTCCTGCCTTTTCCCTATAACCCCTGATCCCCTTATTAATCAAGAACCTATCTATCTCTGTCTTAAAGATACTCAATGATCTGGCCTCCACAGCCTTCTGTGGCAAAGACTTCTACAGATTAACCACTCTCTCTGGCTGAAGAAATTCCTCCTCTTCTCTGTTTTAAAGGATCATCCCTTTAGCCTGAGGTTGTGCCCTTAGGTTCTAGGGTCGGAGGGAGAGGGGCGAATGCTGGCTCTGATCGAGGTGGGGTGGGTGGTGGACGGTGTGGGATGTGGCGAGTTGAGGTGAAGGAGACCTTGAGGCCTCCATGGAGGGGTATGAGTGGGGGAGTCATTGCTTGCTCTGATTGTGGTGCCCTTTAAATATGGCACCCCGATCTCAGTGCAGTCGGGCTTTGCCGGCATGCTGAGGCCCCAACCCTTCTACACGATGGCGTGAATCTCAGCCAGCTGTTTTTTTTGATCGAGTGTGGTAAGATCTCGAGAGAAAACTGGCCTGTTTCTCTCGCCGGAACCAACAACCTAGTATCTTTTGGTAAGATTTCACCCAATATCTTTTATCTTTCAAATATTTAATAGAAGAAAATCTCTACCTATCCCGGACTGTAAGAGGTCTCACCAACACCAGGTTAAAATCCAACAAGTTTATTTGGAGTCACGAGCTTTTGGAGCACCGTTCCTTTTTCAGGTGATGAAGGAGCTGCCCTCCAAAAACTCGTGATCCCAAATAAACCTGTGGACTTTAACAGGTTTGAGACTTCTTACTGTGCCCACACCAGTCCAATTCTGACATCTCTACATCATGGCTACTATTCAGTACCAGATGTCAGACAAGTAGTGTGGCAAATGAGAGGCAATGGAGGGGTCAAAAGAGGTTGTGGTGAGCTTGCTGTTGTGGGGAGAAGGTGGGGGCATCAGGGCCATGAAAACATTCTGAAATAGCACGTGTGGGTGTAACCCCATCTGGCAAAATGCACCTTCAATATGCTCCACCCAATTTTTGTCCACATTGGAGGTGGTGAGGGAAAGATATCAGCCTTTAGATTTCTACCTTTAATTAAAACAGAAAAAGCACCATCCAGTTCACAGTTTCAATTGCAGCGACTCTACATTATTGCCAATTCTTTGTAACTATGGCCTTAGGCGCTTTGTAACATTTGCTATCTCTGTCTGTGTGTTCTGGCAGCAAGTGATAAGCAATGAGAATCACACATTTTACATCATTTTAATCCACGTGATCCATCCAATCTCCATGGCGACAGAAGATGCTTTACTACTCGATGATGGTCTATGATGATGACACCCCTTTGTACCAAAGGGCTAGCTAACAATTCCAAAGGCTGATTCACCAGGACTGTCACCTACCAGGTTTCGCCGTCAACCCTTCTCACTCAGCTCGAGTGCATGTTGATGTTCTTAATCCTTTCCTTTTCTCTTGATTCTCCCTGATTCCTCTACTTATTCCTCAGGATTCTGTTGAGCCCATGGGTGTACTTGTTGAGGTTATTTTCGGCTACCTTGATATCTACGTTGCTCCTTGATACGCAGGCTTTATTCACTGTTGCCAGAGAAGTCAGATCTAATTTTCCATTTTTGTGTCTTTCAGGACTATGCTGACGGCAAGGTCACAAACTCCAAGGTATGTCATGCAGTTAGCCTAGACCTCAGCTTTTGCATTTAATTTTGGCATTAGGGTGAGCATAAGGTATTTCACTCCAGGTATAGAAACACAAAAACATAGAAGATAGGAGCAGGAGAAGGCCATTTGGCCCTTTGAGCCTGCTCTGTCGTTCATGACGATCATGGCTGATTGTCCAACTCAAGAGCCTAATCCTGCTTTCTCCCCATAACCTTTGGTCCCATTCGCCCTAAGTGCTACATCCAGTCTCCTCTTGAATACATTCAATATTTTGGCATCAACTACTTCCTGTGGTAATGAATTCCACAGGCTCACCACTGTTTGGAGAAGAAATGTCTCCTCACCTCCATCCTAAATGGTCTACCCCGAATCTCAGACTGTGACCTCTGGTTCTGTACTGCCCAACCATGGGGAACATCCTCCCTGCATCTAGCCCATCTAGTCCTGATAGAACTTTATAAGTCTTTAAGAGATCGCCCCTCATTTGTCTGAGCATCAGTGAAAACAGTCCTAACCTAGTCAATCTCTCCTCATACATCAGTGCCACCATCTCTGAAATCAGCCTGATAAACCTTTGTTGCACTCCCTTGAGAGCAAGAACATGCTTCCTCAGAAAACAGGACCAAAACTGCTCACAATACTCCAGCAGTCGCCTCACCAAGGCCTGTATAATTACAACAACACATCCCTGCTCCTGTACTCGAAACCTCTCACAATGAAGGCCAACATCCCATTTACTGCCTATTGCATCTGTATGATTACCTTTAGCAACTGGTGCACTGTATTCTTAAATAAAGTTTGTTTTGATAAAAGTTTTCTAGTAGATCACTTGAATCATATGTGCAAGATTAAAGTGCATGGGATTGGGGGAAGTGTATTGAGATGGATAGAAAACTGGTTAGCAGAGAGGAAACAAGGAGTAGGAATTAATGGTTGCTTTTCAAGTTGGCAGGCAGTCCTAGTGGAGTACTACAGGGACTGGTGCTGGGACCCCAGCTATTCACAATATGTATTAATGATTTGGATGAGGGAACAGAATGTAACATCTCGAAGTTTACAGGTCCCACTGCACACTCCCCTCTCCCAATTTCCAGCCATTCAGATAACCTGGCTTCTTGTTTTTGCTTCCAAAGTGAATAACCTGACATTTATCCAAATTATACTGCATTCACCGTTGATTTGTCCACTCACCCAACCTGTCCAGATCATTCTGAAGGACGTCTGCATCCTCTTCACAGTCCACCCTCCGACCCAACTTGGTAACATCTGCAAACTTCAAGATGTTACATTTTGTTCCCTCATCCAAATCATTAATCCCTGTGGCACCCCATTAGTTACTGCCTGCCAATTTGAAAAGCACCCATTAATTCCTACTCTTTGTTTCCTCTCTGCCAACCAGTTTTCTATCCATCTCAACTTCCCCCAATCCCAAGTGCTTTAATCTTCTACATATGATTCAAGTGATCCACTAGAAAACTTTTATCAAAACAAACTTTATTTAAAAACACAGTTGGAACATTACAAAAAGAGTTAGCATAACTTTTACCAATTAAAATACTTAGACATGGCCAAGTATAATCCCTAACAGCTAACTATCTCTGCTGTTCCAATTTATAACAATGTCCCATAGACATGCACACTTCTTCAGAGTTAGTTAGCACAAAAACAAGTATGCTCACATAGTGCAGGATTTTTAGTGTTTTAACACTTCTGGACAGAGATCCAGCCAACTGTTCTCAAACAGCAACTCTCAGAGAATGATCCACTCTCATATGTTTGAGAAAGACTTAACTCCTGGCAAATTACAGTCTCCAACTTCAGAGAGGGAGAAAAAGGGAGACACTGCTCTCGCTCAATTCCAGAAGCAGCATCTAAGCTTGAATATTCTTTGTAAGCCCAGCTTCCCCGTGACCATACCTATCAATCATCCCAATCAAGCCCCACTGTGCAAAATCCCAGGGGAAAACAGCAAGACAGCATTCGTTCAGATTAAAACCAACATTCTAGTCATTAGGAACAATTATGCTGCTGTAGTAACAATACAGGATATCGTTTGTAGGCAGAACGGCACTGATAAAATAAAAGGGACTGCTAGAAACATCCTGCACAAGAACATGGCTCAAATACATTTCTTAAAGGGACAGTATTGTCACAACTATGGTTTGCTTCCGATTTTAGATTAGCATAGGTTCAAGGGCTGTTTGATCTGCAGTTGATCATTGTTTGTTACAATTTAGACTTTTTCCGATCACAGTTTCTGTTCCTATTCAAACACGTTGCCAGGGCAAACCTATCTTTAGCCTGAAGCTCTGTTCACTCTGAGCAAGGAATGTTAAAACTTAATATTACTTTCATGTGTTTTTTTAAACAGACAAGGAGTACAGTAGCCGCTATATCCGGTCATTGGCAATTCCAAAAAAGGGACATAGGTTATCCTGCCCTATAAATTTGTGCTTTTCTCTTAGCTAACCTTCACATAGTAGGAAACTTGATACAGCCCAAACTCTCTTACCCACCTGGCAATCTTCTCCTTGACTTACATTAATGCTAATCTTGAGTTAGCCATTATGAGATGCGTGAGATTTTGCGAGGATGACTTGACCTTCAGTTTACCTGCCAACACCTCCTGAGGGTATTATGGTGGGGAGATCAAGAACCCACCTGGCAGAGAACTGTGGATGCCAATCCATATTGTGCCATCCTATGGTTTATTACTGTGAGATAGTAATACATTTCGCAGCAGGTTTTGCACGTAGTTGCACGATCAGCCATGAGCTAATTGAATGACAGAGCAGGTTTGAGGGGCTGAATGGCCTACTCCTACCCCCATATTCCTCTGTACCAGTTTACCTTTAGTAACACGTCAAAGTCGTTATTCTTCAACTGTAAATCTAGGTAGTGGATCTTTTCCCCGTGGGGATATGACAATCACGCCATGTAGATTCCAATTCCATTTTGGTTACTGATGTGGAACATGAATCCTGGCTGACTGCCCCCTCCCTAACTCAGGAAAACTGTCACAGCACCCTTAGAGTTAACTCACCACAAGACGATGTGGTTGAGTTGTATATTACCGTTGTCAACTAAGCCATTCGGGGAGCTTGTAAAACTGCGTGGAAGCTAATCACGTGTCACTGATAAGTACATAGCAGCACTGGAGGTTCTGGATAGTTGAGGCACTCTGTCTCTCTCGAGCTGATGTATCTCTTCCCCAATTATTCACTTGCTCATTTCAGGTCAATTTCAAACACAACCAACCAGCGAAGCTCCAAGTTCTCAAGCTGAATTAAGAGCAAGTGCTTCAGTGAAATGATTTACTGCAATAAAATTTAAATAGGTTTCAGAAGAAAATCAATCGGGAAATTATTTTTTTTTACAGAAATTCAAACAGTGGGACGTTTATACCATTCCACGTCTTAATATCGAGCTATGAAGGTTCTTGAGAAAAGTAATGCAATTTGTATTACAAAATCAACCTCCGTTTTTCCCTGAAAGTTCACCCAACCCTGATTTTAAGATAGTCCTACTTCATTTCAGGCTCTGTTACTTCACTATTATTTATATAATTTGTCAATCGCACAGTCCCTTGGGATGAAATGTGCATGATGGATTTGCAATTTAGCACTCAAGTGTTTTAATTAACACTGTCACCTGTAATAAACAAAATAATCATTTTGAAACTGGGTGTGATTTTTCCAAGAACAAAAGGTGCAGATGTCCACTGTCCCATTTATGTCAATATATTTGACAACAATTAATTTCCCATTGAAATTCCATTAACGCTCAGTGCAAAAATATCGAATGGATCCTCTGTTACTAAGTAATGCCAAGGGGCTCTTTAAGAATTCGAGATATTTAATAGGCAATTTAATTGAAAAGTGTGTCACGACATTCATTTTTGTTTCTTTCAATTTGCGTTAAATATTACTTGCAAGGACGTAACATTGATGTAATTATCACATACGTTTAAAGCAGGATTAATATTCTCGTGGTTATAGAATTTCATTAACCGTCTCCACAAGTTATCCTTCAGTATCCCACTTATCTTGGGCCACAACCTTGTTTCAGCTTGCTTCTTTGCAAATCTCAGTGTTTTAAAAATTTGTTTGTAAGATGTGTGTATAGCTGGCTACATAGCGTTTATTACCCATTCCCAACTGCCCTTGAGGTGGTTATAGAATCATAGAACCCTACAGTGCAGGTAGAGGCCCTTCAGCCCATCGAGTCTGCACCGACCACAATCCCACCCAGGCCCTACCCCCATATCCCTACATATTACTACTAACTAATCCCTCTTACCTAAGCACCTTAGGACAGTAAGGGGCAATTTTAGCATGGCCAATCAACCTAACCCACACATCTTTGGACTGTGGGAGGAAACCCACACAGACACGAGGAGAACGTGCAAACTCCACACAAACAGTGACCTGAGCCAGGAATCGAACCCAGGGTCCTTGGCGCTGTGAAGCAGCAGTGCTAACCACTGTGCTACTGTGCCACCCGGTTGTGGTGAGCTGCCTTCTTGAACCACTGCAGTCCATGTGGTGCACAAATGGCTAGAGATCCCCCTACAGCTCCATTGGATAAGAGGTTAAAATCTATTTGTAAACTTATAGGGGAATAGAAGCATTTAGTTGTGATGCAGTGTAAGATAATCAGTCTTGCAGCTATCACAAGTATTTAAGGATTTTTTTTTACATTTTCCGAATGAAGACACGATTTGATTTAAGATAGAGGCTGAAATCTTACCACCGTTCACACCGGAGGGATTTCCTTAACCCGCTGCAGTGAATGGAGATTTGGCTGGCTGCCAAACTCACTGACCTCGCTGCGACGGAAGCATGACATGAACAAGTCATAAGATAGCGCCTGGAGTTTGTGTCTATCACATAACTGGAACAAGGGTCTCGGTCAACAATTCTAATCCCATTTTCCAGCACTTGGTCCATGGCCTTGTGTGCGATGGTGTTCCAAGTGCTCATCTAAATGCTTCTTAAATATTGATATGGAGATGCTGGTATTGGACTGGGGTAAACACAGTAAGAAGTCTCACAACACCAGGTTAAAGTCAACCAGGTTTATAAACCTGTTGGACTTTAACCTGGTGTTGTGAGGCTTCTTACTGTCTTAAATATTGGTCAGGGCACCAGGAATGACTATTGTGGTTTTCTTCAAAATCTTGCTGCTGGACCTAGTCTACATGAGCAGGGCTTTGGTTTCATGTCTCAGCTGAAAGACAGCGCCTGAGACACTGCAGCACTGATTGAACCACACGGGAGTATTGAGCATAATCTGTTCAATGCTTGGACTGGGGCTTAAATCCGGAACTATCTGACTCTGAGGGGAGAGTGCTACCAAATTCATCACAGCCGAAGGGGGAGATCTTAAAGTCAAAGGGAGCAATCATACTAGCTGTTCATGCCACGCTCCCGCTACAGCAATATCAGAGAATTTAGCGACCAGCCAGAACTCCTCCATTCACTTTGGCAGGATGGGAAAATCCTGAGGGCTTGAACGGTGGTAAGATTACGGCCATAGAGTCCTACAAGGCAGAAAAGGCCTTTCAGCCCATCACATCTGCATTGACAGCACCATCCGTACTTCCCCCACCGAGTATCAGCCACATTTATCGTTAATGGAAAATTATTTTTGAATCCATCTTTCGTAAGGAACACATTTTATTTTGTTTATGGCCTTCCTTAACCCTAGTATTTCTGTTCAAATCAATCCTTAAAAGGTAATAAGTTAGTTAAAAATGCATTAGGGTTACTTGGGTTTACAAATTAAGGGATAGAATACAAAAGCAAAGAGATGTCTGTTGAGCTTTATAGAGGACTGGCTAGGCCTCAGCTGGAGAATTGTGGACATCCTGGACAACACACTTCAGGAAAGATGTGAAGGCCTTAGAAAGGATATTGAGGGGGTTCATAAGGATGGTGCCAGTGATGAGGAAAGATTAGAAAGATGATACTGTTCTTCCTTTAATAGAGAAGGCTAATAGGTGACACCATGGAGGATTTTCACAGAATCATTGAACCCCTACAGCGTAGAAAAGGCCATTTGGCCCACTGAGTCTGCACTGACTGTCTGACAAGAGCACCTTACCCAAGCCCTGTCTTTGTGACCCTACATATTTACACAGCTAATCCCCCCTAACCTAAACATCTTGAGAAGCTAAATACAATTTAGCATGGCCAATCCACTTAACCCGCACATCTTTCAATTGTGGAAGGAAACTGGAGCACCTGGAGGAAACCCATGCAGACATGGGGAGAATATACAAACTCCACACAGTCACCCAAGCTGGGACTGGACCCGGATCTCTGTCACTGTGAGGCAGCAGTGCTAACCACCGTGCCACCCTGCCCCCCACAGTAGATGATGAAAAATTTTGATAGAAAAGATACAAAAGAAATGATTCCCTCTGTCGATTGATCAGTAACTAGAAATCATATGTTTAAAATAACTGATAAAAAGTCTGGACGGAAGGTTGTTTCACTGAGAGAGTAGTCTGGAATGTTCTAGAAAGGAAGTAGAAGCTGCTTTCGTCATTTTAAAAGGGAATGGTTGGATGGGTATGTGGGGATGAGAAACTGCAATAAGTCCTGGGAGGCAGAAGTCTCTTTACCAAAATTCCTGTATTTATAAGATCCAACAACATTATACAGAGAGCTCTCAGTGTGCAGCCCACATCCAGAGTGCCAGAGGAACTGACGTTCTTGTTTATGTACAGGGCATGGGGCTCTCTGTTTGGACCATCAATTTGGCCCTTAATCAGGGAGCTTATACTCAAGCAGGCCAACCTCAACTGCCTGATTAAAATCATTGCAGAAACTTGCAGATATATGGATAAAAAGTAAGGGGCAGAACTAGACACGGCCACTCTTTCAAAGAGCCAGCACAGACATGATGGGTTGAATGGCCTCATTCTGTGCTATGTAAGCTTGTATGGGGAGCTTTCTTATTTCTCTAGGTGAGGGAGCCTTCTGAAAGCCTCAGTTGAACAGGTTTGTTGTAATTTGCAGAGCAGAACCTCCCTCGCCATGTGGAGATAACATTCTGCTGGTGAGTGCGAAAGGGAATCCAGCGTTTCCCTTTATGAGCTTCTCTTCATTTATCACTCCATCAGGCAAATTTGACACATGTCTGAGACACTCGGTGATCGCATCAGATTAACTGCAAACACATGGCCCTTAATTAATACAGCTCTGCTGGAGCAAGAGCACTACATTGAGCAATGGTCCATTGAATGGAATTCATATTCCAGTACTTCCTCCCGCACACAGTTGCCTTTGCAGGCAGATGTGTTACAGAGTTCTACGTGTATAAAGATACCTGGGTCTATATTTAGCTTTGATGACATTTGTGAGATGTCACCAGCTCTGACTATTATCTGTTTCCATTGTTGCCTTGGTTATGAGTTAGTCGAGAATGATTTTCTTTTGCTTGCAATGAGGGAATGTTAGCATTGTGAAGGAACATATAAATGGGATCTTTCGCTATCTGCTCAGTGCCAGAAATGATTTGAAAGACTGAAATGTTTTCATTTGGGAATACGCCTAGAAATGGTGATCAAATTCATCGTAAGAAAAGCTCAAATTTCTCCTGTATCTTTCATAGAGCATCCCGCATGGTTTTTATAGTCAATGAAATACTTCTGAAGCCTACTGACTGTTGAAATGCAGGAAATGAGGCAACCAATTTGTGCACAGTAAGCTCCCATGAACAGAAAAGGTGATAACGACCAGATATGAGTGAGATTTTCCAGGCCCCCTGTAGGGTGTTTTCCAGTAGCAGAGGTGGCTCACCATTGGCAACCAATGGGATCTTCCTGTCCCTTTGACATCTATGGTGGTCTGCATAGCTCGCTGGAGGTTGGGGTGGGGGGGGGGGGGGGGGGGAGGTGGGGGAGGCGGGCAGTGCTCTTCAGTGCAATTGAAGGATTCCACTGGGAAGGGCTAGAAAATCCCACCCAATGCTTTTTTCTGATGTTGATTGAGAGATAAATATTGGCCAGGACAGCAGGGATAACTGTGCAAAATGGTGCCATGAAATCTTTTTAACATTTAGAGTCAATTTATTAATGTCACAAATAGGCCCACATTAACACTGCAATGAAGTTACTGTGGAAGTCCCCTAATTGCCATACTCTGGTGCCAGCTTGGGTACACTGAGGGAGATTTAGCATGGCCAATCACCTAACCAGCACGTCTTTCGGATTGTGGGAGGAAACTGGAGCACCCGGAGGAAAACCACACAGATGTGGGGAGAACGTGCAGACTCCGCACAGACAGTAACCCAAGCTGTGAGGCAGCAGTGCTGGCCACTGTGCTACGCACCTCAACAGGAAAACGAGTAGCTCAGTTTACAGTCTCACTTGCAAATGTTATCAGGATGAGTCCCCAGAAGATAATTCAAACGCACTGTCAGTGGATTCAATATTGGAAACCTAGTTGGCTAGCTGAAATATTTCACTACCCCTTCTTTACCATCTGGTCCTATTTTGACTGTGGCAACACCCTATTGGTTCAGTGATGCAAAGCAACATTCTACACTGGCACAAAAGCAGTGCACTTGTAAAATCATATCCTGAAATGAAAGAATCAGTAACAATGGTTTTTTTTTTATGTTTACATTCTAGCTCAGGAAATGCCTGCTAGGACTTAAACCAGAAAATGGTTTATGGGTGGCACAGTGGTTAGCATTGCTGCCTCACAGCGCCAGGGACCCAGGTTCGATTCCAACCTTGGGTGACTGTGTGGAGGCTGCACATTCTCCCTGTGTCTGCGTGGCTTCCTCCGGGTGCTGCGGTTTCCTCCCACAGTCCAAAGATGTGTGGGTTAGGTTGATTGGCCATGACAAATTGCCCCTTAGTGTCACGGGATTAGTAGGGTGAATACGTGGGGTTATGGGGAGTGGGCCTGGGTAGGATTGCTATCGCTGCAGGCCCGATGGGCTGAATGGCCTCCTTCTGCACCATAGAATTCTAATGATTCTTTATGATCTGGAATCCCATTCATTAAAAGAATGGTGAAGCCCTCAGTTCATTGTTCAGTCTTTGAGTTGGCTGATTTCAGTTCCGATGCTAAAGATGGTACAACTGATCTCACCACCATTGGGCTAATGAGCGTGAAAATTTTAAAACCAAATTTCAAACTAGCCTTTCTTGATGGCATGAATCATTGAATCACAGAGTCCCTTGAGTGAAGGAGGAAGTCACTTGGCCCATCGCGTCTGCACTGACAACAATCCCACTTATCCTTGTAACCCCAAATATTTACCCTGCTAATCCCTCTAACCTACGCATCTCTGGACACTAAGGGGCAATTTAGCAAGGCCAATGCACCTAACGCACACATCTTTGAACTGTCAGTTGAGAACAGCATAGGGCTCAGTTGAGATGTCCCTTATGCAAGGGTAGCTTTGTCCTCCTTCTCAGTCTGAGCCATACTGTGAATGTTGACAATCTGCACCTTTCCGAGATGCCTACTTTGATTGCCCAGCATACAGAGAACAAATCCAGTAATGGGTGCAAAGGCTGAATCCAGACTGCAGTATGAACATATATAAAACATAGGGATACCATTGAAATAAAGGAGATTGTGCAATGGAATATAGAGATAATTCATCTTCACAAAAATGTGGCAAAGAAATTTAGTACGTGTCAAAACTAAAAGGCAGGAAAGGCACTTATAGGCTTTTGGTGTTGACATCATTAAGTCTGAAAAGGTTTAAAATAATTATCTGTCAATGTCACCAATCAGGCTATCAAAGCATTGTGTTGACCCGTAGTTTAACAACTGCCATCTCTTACCTCTTTACACCTGGGTTTCAGTCCAAACAGTGCAGAGATCACTGCTGGAAGTAATGCATCACATGGGAAATGAGTTCTGGCAGTCTGGTCTGCACTCAAGCTCGTTCCCTTGTGTGCATCCGTTCTAATTCGTAGACTGAGCCTAATTGGCCAGTCTGTGCTCTGACAGGTCTCGTAACACAGAGGGAATGAAAATGCCAAATAGCCCAAAGGAGCACAAGATGTTCTCCGGTACTGTCAGAGGCCTTAATCATACCTGCCTGAAGAGTTACTGAGATGTCACCAACTGTAAAACAAATAGAAATCCTCTAATTGGAAGCTTTTGCAACAGAGTCTGATTATAAGGACAATACGTGCAGCCATTCATGTAGGAAAAGTGATTTGCCCACACACCGTTACTGATACTGCAACACCTCCTTTACAGGACAGTCAGATATTTCCGTACATTTAATGGCCATTTAATAATCTCAGCATTTAATACGTGGCTCTGACTTCCTGCGCAGTAATTGTCAAAATATTTTTGATATTCATCGAGAAGGTTGCCCTTTAAACAATGAATCTTTGAGAATGTTTGAGCTGGCTGCCGTGTGTACACAGGAGTTAATGATTTGAAGTTACCTACACCTAACAAGGTTATTGCTTCAGAACTTGTCCATAACTGTCATCATTTCCACACAACCGCTGCACATGGAACACTGCAGAATTCTGGCTTAACTATCTACCGTAAATCACAGTGTGCAAGTCAACCCAGTATATAGGGCAACACTTTTCTTCAGTACCAAAATTTATATTTATACTCGGCATAAAAATCAACTTTGTTTTTCTGCTAGGAGATGGCAGTCAGCCTCAATTTTTCACCTCAGAAATGTATGTTTCACTCACCTGATAATTTAGTACACTGGATCAAGCAGATGATTTGGAGCACTTTGCCAAGAAGATGCGGTGAAAGGAAATCATGTTTCAAAGTCATTGGCAAATTGTAATCTGTAAAGAATGTTTGTGCCCTGAATGCTTGGGGTGCGTCATATCATCAAGACGTGTGGTGGAATGGAACAGCTCCTGATCTCACTGGTTGATATGTCCCCTCAGATTAAGCAAGGAATTAACTCCTTCTTTGACAAAGTGGGCCTCTGGTGCAGCAGACATCCTTCAGGCCTCATTTGTCTTTTTAACAGATTGTGTTCTTACCTCCTGAGCAACTGAATAGCTTGCCGAAGTACTTGCAGTGATCACCGACTCCTCTTCTCTTATTTCTCTTGCTTACTTTCAGATTATGGAACTTTCTCCTCAGGAACCCTCATGATTATGGATGGAGAGGCCAGAGAACCTTAGAATGCCAAATAACGGAAAGATCATTCAGTTTATCGGTTAGCGTCAGTTTCTCCCTGTATGAACCACATTATCTAATCCCATTTTCTGCTTGTTCGTTCATTTTCTCTTTATTTGAACAATTATCCAAATTGCGTTTTAAATGTAATTATGGATTTCATCTCAACAATATTTAGCAGAGAGTTCTACTGAATTCTACATTCTAACCACATTTTGTGTAAATATCTGTTTGTACCTTCAGGGCAGCACAGTGGTTAGCAATACTGCCTCACAGTGCTAGGGACCCAGATTCAATTCCGACCTTGGGTGAAGGGTGGAGTTTGTGCATTCTTCCCGTGTCTGCGTGGGTTTCCCCCAGGTGCTCTGGTTTCCTCCCACAGTCTAAAGATGTGCAGGTTAGGTTGATTGGCCATGCTCAATTGCCCCTTAGTGTCCAAAGATGGTTAGGTGGATTTATCATTAAGTTGCCCCTTATTGCCAAAAACATTTAGTTTAGATTGATTAGCCATGGTAAATATGTGGGGTTAAGGGAATGGGGTGGGGAAAGGGCCTGGGTAAGGTACTCTGTCAGAGAGACTCAGTACAGACGCAATGGGCTGAATGGTCTCCTTCTGCACTGTAGCAATTTTATGATTACGATTCACTTCTCTTTTTTACGTCTACTTTACATTTGTATCTTGTTTACCCTCTCGTCAACCATTAGGAACAATAACTATTTTCTCCCACTTAACCTTTCATAACCTTGAACATCTCTCTCAGGTTATCTTGATGTTCTCACCTTGATTGGAAAAGCCCTATCTCTTGGTATCTCTCTGTGTTAGGCTGGGCCCTCAACTACGCTGCACTTTTGCATTAATTTTAAATTCTTCCTTTACACCCGAGGAATATACTATTCCATCTTTGCACTAGCTGAACAAGTTCAACATTAGCTCTAGCTTTCTTCACAAGATATAATGCATTTGATTCTGTTTGTGTACAGCTTTGTGCTGTCAGGCTTAATGAACTGCTATTTGTGAATTAATTTTGGGGCTGTGACTCTTTGGAGAGTCTTTTATGCTTAAAAACTGGTGTTTAACGAAATTGAGCTCTTGATCTGTTTACCAAACACACTAAAAATTAAGAGCCCCACTAAGGAAGTGGAAGAATCAGTCAGAATCGCAAATCCTGGTACACTAATAGTGTATAAGATCCTGAATGGTCTTGTCAAGGTGGATATAGAAAGGATGTTTCCACTTATGGGTGGGTCTGGAACTAGGGGGAACTGTCTTACAGGACAGGGAAGAAAAATGTTACACTTTGAGCATGTTTTTGTGTGAAATGTAATGTGTGATTGATTTTTGCGTTGCACCAACTGAAATAACTCCTCAGGTGCCAGTGTCCCTTCACCGGATTCTCTTTATTCATATCTTGCCTCCGCTCCTAAGAGTGCTTCAGGTACAAGGTTAGAATCCAGAGTGCCAGTACCATAGAATCCCTACAGTGCAGAAGGAGGCTATTCAGCACATCGAGTCTGCACACCAACTATCCAACAGAACATCTTCCCCGGGCCCACCCCCTCTCTGTAACCCCACGTATTTACCCCACTAATCCTCCTAATCTACTTATTTTTGGACAGTAAGGGCCAATTTACTGTGGCCACCTCACCTAAGCTGCACATCTCGGGGCTGTGGGAGAAAACCGGAACACCCGGAGGAAACCCACATGGACATGGGGAGAATGTACAAACTCCGCACAGTCACTCTAGGCTGGAATTGAACCCGGCTTCCTGGTGCTGTGAAGCAGCAGTGCCAACCACTGTGCCTACCGTGCTGTCCAATTTGTTCAGCGAGTCCAAAGGTGGAGATAATGTACCAGGTGCCATCTTTCTCTTGTATAAAGGAAGACCTGACACTCCTCAATATTTGTACAGGTGAGACTCCCTGATTGGGCCTTATTCGGGGAGCCCATACTCCGAGAAGCCCACCTCATGGGCCTTGTTAAGGTCATTACACTAACTTAACCTGCAAATATTTTGGTTATTTCCTTTCTCATCTTAAAGTGTGGCCTGCCTAACCGGATTCCATTCTAAGGGCACCAACCAATCTCCAGTACCTTGTCAAACCTATTATTCACCTAAGCTTTGGACAGCACATCTGCCAACCCTGATCCAGTCCTCACATGGTGCCCACACTCCTAAGCTTTCATAGAAGTCATTTCTGGTTGGCCGTCACTTCACGTATATGTTTCGGACGATATATATTGGATGGTTATTCTTATTGCTTGAAGGTACCCATTATGAATGATCCGTTTGGATCAACAGATGGCCCTTTGTAGCCGTATCAGCATTTGTCCCTGTGCACTGTCGCTGTCTATCGCTTTTCCTGCTCTATTCCTTGTACAGTTGATGAAAATCTAACATTTCCCTTGATGCGTGTAGAAAGCAGCAGGGATTACAAACATACAAACCAGCGGCACGGTGGCACAGTGATTAGCGCTGCTGCCTCACAGCGCCGGGGACCCAGGTTCAATTCCCACCTCAGGTGACAGTCTGTGTGGAGTTTGCACATTCTCATCGTGTCTGTGTGGGTTTCCTCCGGGTGCTCCAGTTTCCTCCCACAGTCCAAAGATGTGCGGGTTAGGTTGATCAGCCAGGGTAAATTGCCTCTCAATGTCAGGGGGATTAGGAGGGTAAATATGTGGGGTTATGGGGATAGGACAGGGCCTGGATGGGATTGTTGTCAGTGTAGGTTCAATGGGCCAAATGACCTCCTTCGGCACTTTAGGTTCTATGATTAATAGATGCATTAATTGAGAGACTAAATAGACTGGGTCTGTACTTGTTGGAGTTTAGAAGGGTGAGGGGGGATCTTATAGAGACGTATAAGAAAATGAAAGGGATGGATAGGGTAGAGATAGAGAGATTCTTCCTGCTTAGAAAGGATAGCAGGACTAGAGGGCACGGCCTCAAGATAAGGGGGGGGACAGTTTAGATCAGAGTTGAGGAGGAACTTCTTCACTCAAAGGGTGGTGAATCTCTGGAATTCTCTGCCTGTTGAAGTGGTGGAGGCTACTTCGCTAAATATATTTAAGACACGGGTAGATAGGTTTTTGACAGACAGGGGAATTAAGGGTTATGGGGAGAAAGCGGGAAAGTGGAACTGAGCCACTTCAGATCAGCTATGATCTTATTGAATGGCGGGGCAGGCTCAAAGGGCGAGATGGCCTACTCCTGCTCCTATTTCTTATGTTCTTATGATGCAGATGTAGGCCATTTGACCTCTCGAGCCTGCTCTGCCATTCAATAAGATGATGGCTGATCTGCTTTGTGTTTCGAATTCTACATTCCCATCTATTTCCACTTGATCTTTTTTCCAAACCAGAATCTATCTAATAAAATCAAAATACTGCGGATGCTGGAAATCTGAAATTAAAAACAGAAAATTCTGGTTAGACTCTGCAAGTGTGGCAGCATTAGTGGGGAAACAGAATGATCATTTTGAGTACAAATGACCCTTCTACAGAACGGAATAAAAGTAAAAATGTAATTAATTATGTAGTTGAGGTGGTGGGTGGAGGAGGTGAGGCAGACTCGATGGACAGGGACAGACTGGAGTAAAGGTGTCATGGAAATGAGACAAAGTAATACATCTACTTCTGCCTTAAAAATACTTAGTGATCCTGCTTCTACTGCTTTCTGAGGCAGAGAGTACTGAAGTCACACAACCAGAGAAAAAAACCTCTCTTCATCTCTGTCCTATAATTTTAAAACAGTGCTCTCTGGTTCTAGACTCACCCACAAGAGGAAACATCTTTTCTATATCAAATTTGTCCAGACCATTCAAGACCTCATGGTGATAATACAGTGCCTTTAAGAAATGTATTTGGGTCATGTTTCTTGTGCAGGATCTGTTTTAGCAGTCTGTTTTATTATTGATGCCATTTTGTCTACATCTGATAGCCCTGTTGTTACTGCAGCAGCATAATTGGTCCTAATTGCTAGAACATTTGTTTTAATTTGGTTTAATGCTATTCTGCTATTTTAGTGTTTTCCCCTGGGGTTTTGCAGAGTTGGGCTTGATTTGATTGATTGACAGGTAACGTTACGTGACTAAGCAGGACTAGGTTTTCATAGAAAAATTAAATCAGTTGCTGTTTGGAAACTGCAGGGGGAAGTAGCCCTTTCTCTCTCTCAAGCTTGGAGTCTGGGATCAGCCAGAGATGAGGTAGGGAATTTTCCTGTCCTGCCCACCATTGTGGGATTTTCTGGCCTTGGAGCGAGCGCAGTCGGAAAATCCAGCCCCATGTTCATTTCCCTGAAGTTCTGCTGTTTGAGGATGTATCCTTCTCTGGAAATTGCTGTATAGGAGTCAGAAAACAGCTCTCTTTCTGAATCTATCCAGGGGTTAAAAGGCTGGGAACCACACGAGCATGCCTGCTTTCTACCGATTCTGAAGAGAGGTTTATGTCTATGACGATACAGCTTATACTGGAACTACAGAGATGGGATAGCTGTTAAGAATTATAGTTTGTCATATTTAAATATTTTAATTGATAAAAGTAATGCTAATTCTTTTTATTACATTCTAACTGTGTTCTTAAATAAAGTTGTAACAAAAGCTTCTTAGTGAGTCATTGCATCATATTTGGAGTTAAAT
Organism: Carcharhinus amblyrhynchos; assembly: GCF_965287045.1. Taxonomy (NCBI): domain Eukaryota; kingdom Metazoa; phylum Chordata; class Chondrichthyes; order Carcharhiniformes; family Carcharhinidae; genus Carcharhinus; species Carcharhinus amblyrhynchos. The sequence goes on from NC_137352.1 coordinate 12,607,567, forward strand.
ACCTTAAGTTCACCCTAATTCCAAAATTAAACAAAAATTAGGGTCTAGGCTAACTTCATAACATACCTTCAAGTTTCTGATCTGGTCCCTAAGGTAATATATTGTTCGTGTACCAGGGTTTTGCAATTTTGACTGATTCTTTCAATCCCTCTCTGGGGCTTCAGCAGCACAATACCTGAACTGGGTTCAAAAATTAGCCCATGGTTTGTGTTGCTGGGGCAGTGGTAATTTATTTACCTGTGCCACCAGGCTTATGTCCAAACCCAGTTTGCTAATGTCAGAGGCACTCCCTGTGGTGACAGTCAACGCAACAGGTCCAAAAGTAGACCACGAGTGAAGCAAATAAATATTACTTTGATGCCAAAACAAACAACAAAGCTAGGTGGATGACTATTCAGCACAGGCTTCAGTTCTTGCCAGGGCGGATGGCAACCACTATAACAACTAATTACAATAATTAATGAACTGTGAATAAGCTTGCTTCATATTCCTATTATCTGAATGGGGACGTGCTGCAAAGAAACGTAAGATAGCGATAATTACACAGCAGCTACAATACAGGAATAAATACGTCATTTTCTCAGGCTGACATACAGATTGACAGCAAGGCGATGAGCACTCTTGTAACATTATTATTAGTGAAAATGACCTATTGACAATGATCTCCTTGAGGTGAACAGTGAAAAGCCATTAAGAAACCAAGAACATGCATTTCTGTAGTTCCTTTATGACCTTGGACATTCCCAATGATTTCTTGTGGAATTGTGGTCCCTGTGCAATAGAGGAAAAATAATCTTGACACAGGACGTGATGTGATAATGGTTGGGCAAGAAATAAGCTCATTGGTTTTCAACAACATTTTCTTCGTACATAAGCACAGGGCTGCTATCGAAGGTGTCAGGTAGCTTCTAACATAAATCTTCGAAAAGTGGTTTTAAAAGTGGGTGGCACTGTGACACATTGGTTAGCACTGCTGCCTCTCAGTGCCAGGGACCCGGGTTCAATTCCAGGCTTGGATCACTGTCTGTCTGGAGTTTGTACGTTCTCTCCGCGCCTGCGTGGGTTTACCCTAGGTGCTCAAGTTTCCTACCACAGTCCAAAGATGTGTGGATTAGGTGGATTTGCCATTGTAAATTGCCCGTTAGTAAGAGAGGGACAAGCAGGTTGAATTACGTGGGGTTACGAGGATATGGCTTGGGTGGGATTGTTGTCGATAGTCTGGTTTCCTTCTGCAATCTGAAAGATGTGCTGGTAAGGTGCACTGAATCATAGAATCCTTATAGTTCAGAAAGAGGCCATTTGGCCCATTGAGCCTGCACTGACCAGCATTCCACCAAGGCCCTATCCCCATAACCCCACGGATTTACATTGCTAGTCCCCCTGACACTAAGGGTCAATTCAGCATGGCCAATCCACCTAACCCGCACATGTTTGGACTGTGGGAGGAAACCAGAGCAAACTCATACAGACATGGGGAGAACGCCACACAGACAGCAACCCAAGCAGGGAATTGAATCTGGGTCCCTGGTGCTGAGAGGCAGCAGTGCTAACCACTGTGCCACCGTGCCGCCCAAATAAATGATCAGTGCGATGGCTGGGAATCGAACCTAGGTCAACTGCTTGGAAGGCAGCTGTGCTTACCACTATACCGCCATCACGCACGATCTTGACCATGCTAAATTCTCCCTCGGTGTAACTATACAGATGCCGGGGTGTAGTGACTAGGGGATTTTCACAGTAATTTAATTGCAGTGTTAAATGTAAGCCTACTTATGACACTAATAAACTTAAAACGAATAACCTCCTTCTGCACTATAGGGTTTCTATGATTCTATGATTAATGGTCTGGATTAAAAACAACTAATTTTCCCCATTCACTTGGCCAAGGTTCGAGTTTTTTTCTTCAAATACCTTCATTCAAGTAGGTATAGTCAAATCTCTTCTCAAAACTATGGCATCCCAGCCTGACGTCACTTAGTAGCTGCCCGCTATGTTTGAGGTCTATCTATGGACCATAAAAAGACCACAAGGTACGTAAGTGTAAATCAAACAGGAGCAGTTTATTCCACATTGTACAGTAGCGCAGTCAGTACACAACTGACTCTAGCAAGGTCCACCCCAAGTGTGAAGCTTGTACCCTGGGTCACCTGACCCGCTTTTTTAAAGGGGCATGTGCCCCAATACATACATAAAACCCGCATTCTGGGCTGCTTTTACCATTTTATCCCAGTTTTATTTTATTAATGCAAAATGAGAAATTGAACCAAGTTGAATGAACGTCGGTGAAGATTCACATCAGTATTTAAATCACAATGAACACATTCGACTGGATATCATAATTTAAGAGAAAGTAAAATGTTTAGCTAACATCTAATCCTTGAGGCAAATATATATTTCATAAATTCATTGTCAAATACTTTATGAACTTGTGTTTACCAGGCACTGGCTTGTTAATTATGCATCAATGTATACATTATTCATTCAACTATCATGTCACTCATTGCAAATGAACACGCAGGAATTTGCAGACAGCAATACATATTTAACAAAATAGTAATGTCGTCTTAATTTTTCTGTCAAGTTTAATGTACTGCAAATATCAATATTACATCAGCTGGAGACATTGAAGAGTTTTATCTATTGATTACAGAATAAATATTTTAATGGTCTGAGTGATCTTCGCTTGCAGTAAGATCTATATTTATTTGTCAAATACTTTCCCAGACAAGCAGGTTTGGGAAAGGTGATTGTCAATTTGATTTAATTTGATTTTTGATTTTTTATTGTCAATGTATTTGAATACAGTGAAAAGTATTGTTTCTTGCGCACTATACAGACAAAGCATACCATTTGTAGAGAAAGAAACGAGAGAGTGTAGAATGTAGTGTTATAGTCATAGCTAGGATGTAGAGAAAGATCAATTTAATCAAGGGCACAGCCTCAAGATAAGGGGGGTGGGGCGCAGTTTAGATCAGAGTTGAGGAGGTACTTCTTCACTCAAAGGGTGGTGAATCTCTGGAATTCTCTGCCCATTGAAGTGGTGGAGGCTACCTCGCTAAATATATTTAAGTCATGGGTAGATAGGTTTTTGATAGACAGGGGAATTAAGGGTTATGGGGAGAAAGTGGGAAAGTGGAACTGATCCACTTCAGATCAGCCATGATCTTATTGAATGGCGGGGCAGGCACGAAGGGCTAGATGGCCTACTCCTTCTCCTATTTCTTATGTTCTTATATTCTTAAGATAGGTCCATTCAAAAGTCTAATGGTAACAGGGGAGAAGCTGTTCTCGAGTCTGTTGTATCTCTTTCCTAACAGAAGAAGGTGGAAGAGAGAAAAGCCGGTTGCGTGGCGTCCTTAATTATGCTGGTTGTTTTGCCAAGGCAGCGGGAAGCATAGACAGATTCAATGGATGGGAGGCTGGTTTGCGTGATGGATTGGGCTACATTCACAATCTTTTGTAGTTTCTTGCGGTCTTGGGCAGAGCAGGAGCCATACTAAGCTGTGATACAACCAGAAAGAATGATTTCTATGGTGCATCTGTAAAAGTTGGTGAGAGTTGTAGCTAACATAGCAAATTTTCTTAGTCTTCTGAGAAAGTAGAGGCGTTGGTGTGCCTTCTTAACTATAATGTCGGCATTGAGGGGGGACCAGGACAGGTTGGTGATCTGAAACCTAAAAACTTGAAGCTTTTGACCTTTTCTACTTCATCCAGTGCATGCTCTTCAGTTCCTGGATTCTGCTTGGATCCATTGGGAGCAGATTCATCTGAATCTGAACATTGAGGGTTTAAGTTCCACTTGAATATCTGAGCATAATAATTTGGTACAGTACCAGGAGAGTGCTGCTTTGTCAGAGGTGCAGTGTTTCAGCTGAGATGATAGGGTGTTGGAGAGAGTTACAGAACAAAGAGATCAAAGGGTACAAGTCCATAGCTCCTTGAAAGTAGAGGCATAAGTGGACAGAGTGGTGAAGAAGGCATTCGGCATGCTTGGTTTCATTGGTCAAAACACTGAATACAAGAGTTGGATGTCTTGTTGAAGTTGTACAAAACGTTGGTAAGGTCACACTTGGAATACTGCACACAGTTCTGATCACCCTATTATAGAAAGGATATTATTAAATTAGAAAGAGTGCAGAAAAGATTTACTAGGATGTTACAGGGACTTGATGGTTTGAGTTATAAGGAGAGGCTGGATAGACTGGGACTTTTTTCTGTGGAGCGTAGAAGGCTGAGAGGTGATCTTATAGAGGTCTATAAAATACTGAGGGTCATAGATCAGCTAGATGGTCAACATAGATTCCCCTACCTTTGGGAAACAAAAACTAGAGGGCATAGGTTTAAGGTGAGAGGGAAGAGATACAAAAATATCCAGAGGGGCAACTTTTTCACACAGAGGTGGTGAGTGTCTGGAACAAGCTGCCAGAGGTAGTAGTAGAGGCAGGTACAATGTTGTTTTTTAAAAAGCATTTTGACAGTTACGTGTAAAATGGGTATAGAGAAATATGTGCTAAACGCGGGCAATCGTGACTAGCTTACTGGTTAACAAAAAAGGGAAGGCATAGACAAGTTGGGCCACAGAGCCTGTTTCCATGCTGTAAACCTCTACGACTCTGTGAGATGTTAACCCAAAGCCACGTTTGCCAATTAATTTAGCTACAAAACAGCAAATGTGGTTGTAAAGTTCCATATTCAAGCAAAGGAACAGGAGCAGGCCATTCAATGATTGAGTCCATTCCGTTACTCAATTAAATCATTGCCGATCTGTATCTCAGCTTCACATAGGCACCATTGAACTGAGAAATGCACGGTGACACAATGGTTAGCACTGCTGCCTTACAGCACCACGGACACGGGCTCCATTCCCGGTTTAGGTCACTGTTTGTGCAGAGTCTGAACATTTTCCCTCTGTCTGCGTGGGTTTCCTCCCACAGTCCAAAAGACATGCTGGTTGGGTGCATTGGCCATGCTAAATTCTCCCTCAGTGTACCTGAACAGGCACCAGAGTGTGGAGACTAGGGGATTTTCACAGCAACTTTATTGCAGTGTTAATGTAAGCCTACTTGTGACACTAATAAATAAACTTTAAAAGCAAGAAAACTACCAATCTTAGCTCTGAAAATGTCAATTCCATAATCCAAATTTAGACTACTCTGTGCAAAAACTAACTATTTCTCTCATGTTATCCCTGTTGGCATATTTCTAATTTTAAGACAGTGCCACCTTTTCTGGATCCCTTCACCAGAGGAAACAACTTTACTCTACCAATTCTTATCAAACCTTTTCATCATTTTAAACACTTGCGCTAGATCATCACTCAATCTTCAAAACCTCAGGATACACAAACCAAATCTGGGAAATCTCAATCTTCATAATTTAACCTTTAACGCCAGAATTTTCCCACTACAGTGAACGGAGATTTGTCTGGATGGCAAATTCTCTGAACTCGCTGCAGTGAGAGCGTGGTGTGAACGGCAGGCAAGATCGCACCCTAAGTCTCGATATAGTTCTGGCAAATCTGTGCAGTATTTCTCCAAGGTCAGTACATCCTTCCTGAGGTGTAGTGCCTAGAATGAAGATGCCACCCCAAATGGGATCTGAATGTCAATATCCTTTTTTCCCCCATAGAGGTGGTTCCAAAATCTCAAAGCATAAGAGACACAGTGGAAGGCAGCAAGCTGGGATTGTGGGAAGATCATGAAAGGTACAGCTGTTTGGTACCACAGTGTTTATATCCAGACTTCAGAGGCAGTAATGTTGCCCCCACAACTGGTGCCAGTATCCATAGGTTAATAAAAGAGGATGGAAAAAAAAAACACAGGCCATCTGAAGCTAGTATTGGCTTAACCTTGTACTCTCTGCTGCAGTTGTCCTCCCTTCTGATTTATCCTGTGTGCAAGAATGTGGCAGGGTTGCACAGTTGTGGAGAGTGTTAGACTGTGCCTGATCCTGCACTCCTCCAATGATTAATACATTTTCTTTCCAGCCATGGCTAGTGGATAATGATCAGGATTGAGAATGGAGAATGACTTTTCTCCTCCTTCAGCAGCAACCCCCACCCCCCCCCCCCACCCCCAAGGGTACTCAGGAACTCAGCACAAACTGATACTTGAACCCACAGCCCACTATGTTTCAGGATTACAACATAAACAGTTGGCTCCGAGTCAAACAATTTTTCAGGTATGGGTATTTAGTGTACAGTGACAACCTCAAGAGAATGACTCTGAGCAATTGAAGGGTATAAAAATAAACTTAAACCACGGCGGCACAGTGGTTAGCACTGTTGCCTCACAGCACCAGGGACCCAGGTTTGATTCCTGGCTCGTGTCACTCCCTGTGTGAAGTCTGCATGTTCTCCCCGTGTCTGCGTGGGTTTCTTACAGGTGCTCCGGCTTCCTCCAACAGTTCAAAAGACGTGCTAGTTAGGTGCATTGGCCATGCTAAATTCTCCCTCAGTGTATCCTAACAGGCACCGGAACGTGCTGACTCGGGGACTTTTCATGGTAACTTCATTGCAGTGTTAACGTAAGCCTACTTGTGACACTAACGACAAACTTTACTTTGAATGTCAGGTTGTGAAAAGGATAAAGATTAGTGCAGATTTTAGTTTGTCTTTTTAAATAGCATATCAGTAATTATAGTATTGTGTTCAGAACTATACTTTCCTGGATGACTGGAGTTTCCACTTTAGCAACTTATTGGGGCGAAATTTAAAAACGAGCAGGCGACAGATTCCCCTTTGGATTCAGTGAATGAAATTGCCACTTTTCCCAGACATCGCTTGGCAAATGACATCAAATCTCATGTACTGCAAATGTCAATTCCACATTCTAAATTTAGACTACTCTGTGTAAAAAAAAATAATTATTTCTCTAATGCTATCCCTGTCATCGTATTTCTAATTTTAAGATGGCATGTAATTCTAGGACTGTTTGCAAAACATATAAAACAGTCACAGGGTTCGGGAAACAGTGTCAGTAATGTCTGCGCTCTTTCCATTGATTTGCTGTGTGAATCCGGCTGTAATCCTCTCACACACTTCCACTCGAGTAATCCCACCCAGAGCTTTCTGATGTCTGCTCCTGTCTACAGTTCCCTGTGTAATGGGTCGGTGTTCGCTGAGAAAATAAATGACAAGCCCGATGCACACGCTGTCATTGCTGCATGACAGACCCATCAATCTGCGGCGGGAGACAGATACACCACGAGTTGCAAATCATAATAAGTTGTCGGACAATTTTTTGCCGCCCCGCAGTTAGCCTCATGGAGATGCTCTCTTGCTGTCAGCCTCCCAGTGAGTCCCCATTAAAGCGTTGCATTTATGCGGTAAAACATTGAATCAAACCTGTCGCAGCAAGTTAGGGCTGGTACTTAACAACAGAAGGACCCTTTCAATGGCAAGGGTTATACCTCTGCGATGCCACTCATCCACTCTGGCCCAGAAAGAGAACAATTGCTGATACGGAATCTCACTCCTGCAAATAGTAAACTGTTTCGAAAGTCTTTCATTTTATACTTCCTCTTTTTATTGATCAAATTCTTCCTGCTCTCTCTCTCTATGGGTGGATGTCATGTGTCCTGTTGCAGATGGAACCACTGCGGTCGGTCTCACTTAATCATAGGAGTGGCCCCACATCAGTCTCCCACGTGTGTCAAACCCCAACTCACCCTCCCCTCCCCCACGATTAAGTCGGAGGACAAAGGCTGACAGGGCCTTTCCCGTTGCCGCCAACAGAGTGTCAATTAAGCTTGTTAACGAGCCACCTGACATCCGTTATCTCTAAGTCCTCCCATAGTTTTGGAATTATGGTTCAGGAATCAAAAGAACATAAGAAATAGGAGCAGGAGTAGGCTATCTAGCCCCTCCATTCAATAAGATCATGGCTGATCTGTCGTGGCTCAGTTCCACATTCCCGCCCTCTCCCCATAACCCTTAATCCCCTTGCCTATCAAAAACCTATCAACCCGCGTCTATGTTCTTAAAAATATTGAGCGAGGCAGCCTCCACCACTTCAACAGGCAGAGAATTCCAGAGATTCACCACCCTTTGAGTGAAGAAGTTCATAAGAACATAAGAAATAGGAGCAGGAGTAGGCCATCTAGCCCTTCAAACCTGTTCCTCCTCAACTCCGTTCTAAACCGCCCCCCCCCCCCCCCCGCCCCACTTTATCTTGAGGCTGTGCCCCCTAGTCCTACTATCCTTTCTGAGCGGGAAGAGCCTCTCCACCTCTATCCTATCCATCCCATTCAACATCTTATATGTCTCAATGGGATCTCCCCTCATTCTTCTAAACTCTAACGAGTACAAGCCTAGTTTATTCAGCCTCAAAAGGGAGGCATCAAGGAGTGATTTCAGAAGTTGCACCCTGCAAACCGGTTCAAGGGGCCCAGCATCCTCCAGCCACCCACCTGAACTTGCCTCTGACCACCAGGCCCCCTCCCCCCCACCATCCCTTCCCACCCCGTGGCCCTCACCTCATCCTCACTTGCTTTTGCCCTGTGGTCCCTTGGGCATCTGGTGGGTGCGTTGCCCTTCTTCCGATGGCGCTGTCAAGCAATGGAGAATTACTGGCCTGTGATTGGCTGGCAGCTCTCAACGGCCAGGACTTCAGCCACGGGGGTCCTGAATACCTGGGAAGGGCTTGATGGTGTCCTGTTAGGTGCCTAGAATATTATCGGATTTCCCTCGTGGAACTCATGGAGTAGACGTTCTCCATCTGCAAGTGGGGCACCCACTCCCACAAGTGGAAGAGGGATGCTCAGCACAGAGGAGTCAGAGTCACTGGGAGGGATATTACAGCCTCGCTTGTCTCAAAACCGCCTGAGGTCAATAAACATTTCCATTGTCCATCCCTCACCTACTTTGATCTCATGGTGAGCAGAGCAGTAAAATTACGGCCCAAAGCCATACAGTGCAGAAAAGGCCCTTCGAGTCTGCACCAACAGTATCTACCACTAAAGGCGCGCTATCCCATTTCCCCTTGTCCCATTTTCTTGAATATTATGATATTTCCAGTGCTGATCCAAACATTTTTTGAAAGAGAGAGTGTCATAATTGGCAATGTTGCAGTGAGGAACCTTCAAGTAGATAATTTCCACAGTAAGCTTAGAATGAGGGGCTCAACTGTTCTGCCAGGCAGGCAATTATGGCAGGAAAATATTGCGGGAAAGAAATATATCTAAAGATACTTATTGAATCCATATGCAAGAATGAAATAATTAAGAAACTTGTGTGAATCAAATAACAGTAAATATTTCTTGCTGGCCTGCCAATATTTTGCTTCAAAAAAAAAGACAAACTTGAGAAGTTTTCCCCCAAATTAAGGACGTAAATCCATGCAATGCCCTTAAGGTGGAATAGCCCAGTCCACAAGCATCAAAGCAGTTTTTCAGCCAAGCTGCGATGCCGGAAGGCAGCTGCGAGCAATACAGCAAAGTGCCCCGGGCTATTTTCCTTTCCGTGTTCAGTGTGACTGAAGCCAGGAGAAGCTTCCCCTCGACCCCACAGCAGAAAGCCCAAAAGGCACTTTCGTTCAAGGCCATGATCTCTTCTGGGACGCAATAATCAGCAAGCTCAACATTCCCACTCCGTTAACTGCTAGGAATTCACCCCGATCGAAGAGAGTTACAGTCACAGCTGTTTGGAATTGATACACCTTGCCATTAGCATTTACTTTTCTTTCATTTATTTGTTTAGAACAATCACTGGATGGCTTGTGTTTAGGACTGACGAATGAAGGGGTATTACTTCCTTCCCTTCTCACTTTGGTGGAATTATTGTTCTGAAGGGTGAACACCAGTGAAGAGGAGAACTGACAAGGAGAAGGGAACTAATTGACTATTTGGTGATCTAGGCTTGTCCCTGATGCCTCGGCTGACTGGATGAATTGCCTCGCATTAAACTGATCTTTCTCTACACCTTAGCTATGCCTGTAACACTACATTCTGCACTCTCTCCTTTCCTTCTCTATGAAATATATGCTTTGTCTGTAAAGCGAGTAGTCTCACAACACCAGGTTACAGTCCAACAGGTTTATTTGGTAGCACGAGCTTTCAGAGTGCCGCTCCTTCAACAGGTGAGGGCAGGATTTGTTTCACAAACAGGGCAGCCCTGAAGGAGCAGTGCTCTGAAAGCTCGTGATACCAAATAAACAAGTTGGACTTTAACCAGGTGTTGTGAGACCACTTACTGTGCCTACCCCAGTCCAACGCCAGCATCTCCACATTTTGTCTGTACAGTGCGCAAGAAACAATACTGTTATATTACTGTGAGTGACGATAATAAATCAAAAATCAAATCAAATTAAAAAAAGAATCGTGTCAAAATTTGAGAAATATAAATTGAACGTCTTCAAAGCAGAAGGAGGCCATTTCGCTCATTTACTCTGCACCGACTGTCTGAAACGGCATCTCACTCAGTCCGCAAACCTACCCCCCACAGCCATTCACATCCCCATAACCCTCTGCATTTACCATGGCTAATCCAGTTAACCAACACGTTTTTGGATATTCAAGGGCAATTTAGCATGGCCAATTCACCTAACCTGCATATATTTGGAGTGTGGGAGGAAACAGGAGCAGCTGGAGGAAACCCGCACAGACACGGGGAGAGTGTGCAAACTTCACACAGACAGTTACCCAAGCCAGGAATCAAACCTGGGTCCTTGGCACTGTGAGATCACAGCGCTAACCACTGTGCCACTGTGTTCATGGCCTCCACAAGCAGAAACACTTCCCATTCCCGCCCCACCATGGGATTTCGATCCAGGATGAGAGAATTCCACCCCAAATCTCGGGAACGGACTTGGATTCATAAATGTTTTGACACAAAGGAAAGAGAGAATCACCAGTGAGACAAGGCTGACCCTATATAGAATTGTAACATTTTTCACACTTCATTAGAAACCACTAACTCAAAAAGAAATATGATAGTAGGGGTGCATGAAACTTAATTAATATATTTTTAAGATAATGCAGTGTTTAATGGTTTGTGCTCGGAATAGGAGAGTTAAAGTGAGGCTTATGTTAAAATTCACTACCCTTCTGTTTCTGTCATGAAGACGCCTTGTTTGATACAGGTCTACTGCCATTCATTCTGTCATACCTCACTTGAGTGGCTTTTATTACCAGGTGCACTATGACATTGAATGTCAAGAGGCAACGTGACAAAAAGTTCCATCATTATTGAACTCAAATCTACGCGGATGAATACATTTCCAACAAGGGCTGATGGTTTGTGATCAGAGCAAGAAATGTTCCTCTCCTTATACCAATAGCACTGAGGATAATTATAAAACCTTCACCTGATCAGTTGACTGAATATACACTGGGTACCGTATCTTTGACATTCCTGGTCTGTTCACGACATGAACGTGTTACATGATTGGGTGGCAAGACAAAAAGACGAACATAAAAAAGAACAGAATTGACTTGCAGTTATAACACACTTTGTAATGTCGCCAAGAAATGTTTCAGCTTCACAATGATTTGTGGTTGTAATGCAAGCAGATGGTTTCTCTCTCTCTGCAGGAACTCCTTGCTGCCCTGCTATTTCTACCAATACCAAGAGCATGATGGCTGAGCCATAATCTGATGCAGGGCTTGTGGTAAAGAACAGGGGAATTGCACTAATTGGCGAAATCTTTCAGAGTTGGCACTCTTGTGGTGCTGCATGTTTCTACAGAAGTGCAGCTGTCAATTTCTCCCCATCAAGGTTGCACAAACAACAACGAGAGGAGCTGTCAATTGGTCGAGGAAGGAATGTTGGCCAGGAGACTGAATCACAGAAAACTACAGCGCAGAAAAGGCCCTTTGGCCCATTGAGTCTGCACCAACACATGAAATGCCCTGATCTGCCTACCTAATCTCACTTGACTGGGGGGGATCTTTCCCTTTCTTTGGGCACAGTAAGAAGTCGCACAACACCAGGTTAAAGTTCAACAGGTTTATTTGGAATCACAAGCTTTCGGAGCACTGCTCCTTCTTCAGGTGAGTTGCGCTTTGGAAGCTCATGATTCCAAATAGACCTGTTAGACTTTAACCTGGTATTGAGAGATTTCTTACTGTGCCACACCCCAGTCCAATGCCACCATCTCCACATCATGGCCCTTTGAGTGTTAGCATGAGATCTCTAATCTGAACAAACAAAAACAAGGCCTAGAGGGTTCAATATCCCCTCTACTGACAGACTACACCAAGTCAGCATTCCCTCAACCCTTCACTACATTGTCTTCCACCCCATTGGTTTTCAGGCCATAGTATAGAGTCCCAAGTTCCCACCTCCCCTCTGGAGTTTGACCAGATGAATGGATCATTCATTCTGTCCTCAGTACCATGAGGGAAATCTGTCGTTTCACAACATCAGGTTAAAGTCCAACAGTTTTATTTGGTAGCACGAGCTTTTGGAGTGTTGCTCCTTCATCAGGCGAGTGATGGTGAAGGGGCAGTGCTCCAAAAGCTCATGCTACCAAATAAACCTGCTGGCCTTTAACCTGGTGTTGTAAGCCTACTTACTGTGCCTACTCCAGTCCAACACCAGCACCTCCACAGCATGATCTCCTGTCAGTAAGAGAAGCTTTTAGAAAGGTTCTTTTACTATCTTTTTAATGGCTTGTAATGCATTAACATAAAAAGCCCTATTTGCTGCACCACAGAAGCTGCTGTTTGCAATTACACCGTGCAAAGCTATCACATAACGCATTAGTGATTTTATTGTGAGTGTAAGTTCTGGTCAATTAAATGCATTGAGCTGCCTGTTGTCTCATCTTCCAATATCGATACATGACTGGATGTTTTTGATTGGGTTTTGAATGCTGGATGAGCATGCTTTAATGTGTTCCTGGGAGGTGGGCAATATTAAGGCAGAAATTTATTACCCAACCCTACTTGTCCAAGGGCATTGATGGCACGCCACATATTGTTACAACTAAGGGGAATTCATGGGCCCCATTCTCTGCTGGCAAGAGTTCCGACATTCTGCTGAATGGGACATCGGGGGGTGAAATGGGATTCCCATCTGGTGTCAAAGCCATTGCCATTCATTCGGCTCACCGTGCCAGCCCTGACCAGGCTTCCACCAATTGATTTTGTGGACTTGCCAATTTGAATGTAATTAGTGGGCTTGAAGCCTGACTCAAAGCCCTCTTGCCATTCTTCCACCTCCCTGGAAAGATCTGCACCAGTGGTTATGAGCTTAGGGATCGGGTGTACGGACTCCGAGAGGGCTCAAGAAAGTAAGTGCAGTGCCAACATGCCCCTCTGCCACTGCCAGGCTGCAGTCAGAGTGTCCTCCAAGGGTCCTGGGGTTGGATGGGCTGGGGCCAAGGGAATGACCTCCGCACTATCCCCCAGTATGGCTAAAGTACAAGGTGCCAGGTTAGGGTATCACTACCAGGGACCATGCAAGGTTGGCACCAGGGTTCCTGAGGCGGGTCATGAGGAGGGGATCTTGAAGAGTGGGAGGGAGGGGCGGTCATGAGGGAAGGTCCATTTGGGAGTCTCTCTCCTCTGGGGTGGGGGGGGGTTGTGTGGGAGGCGTGAGGGGCGGGTGGCATTGAGGCCTTTGGCTGGGGGCAGGGCAGGAGGAGAGATGGATCATGCCTGGTGGTATGTGGAAGGGAGGTAATCTGTTCTTTCCGTGGTGGGGGGAGGACGTGATGAGGGTTTGGTGGTGTTCCCCTGGTCAGCAGCAGGGGAGAGGTCACCATTTCAATTGTGGGTGAGGGGAGGGAGGCCTGTCTCTGTGAGCACACAGATCAGGGCACCCTTTAAAAATGGCTCTCTGAATAACTGGGATGATGGGGTGTTTCCCACGATGCACAAATGAGCATTGCTCAGGTGGGAGATTCCCATCTCAGATCATAAATCAGACCACAAAGCTACGCGCCTGCTCCTGGCTTACAAGCAAAAACTGAAGCGGGAGAATCTGATAAAGAAAGTCACGCAATGTTGGTCTGAGGAATCGGATGATCTCCTACAGGACTGCTTCGAGTCAGTGGTCTCATCAATATTTAAAAACTCAGCAACCAACTGAACGAACAAACCACTGAAGTAACTGACTTCATTAGTGAGTGTGCAGAAGATTGTGTGCCAAAGAAGCAAATCCGTATTTCCCCCAACCGAAAACCATGGATGAACAGACATATCCACTGCTGGATGCAGTCCAGGTCTCTGAGGCGTTCAAGTCAGGTGACCCTGACTGATACAAGAAAACCAGATTTGACCTATGGAGATCCAATAAAGCTGCAGAAAGACGATACTGGACCTTGGCACTGCGAGGCAGCAGTGCCAACCACTGTGCCACCCTGAATGGATTCTGAGGTGGGTGGTGGAGGGTAAAATTGAATGGGATTTTCCCCAGATCCTGCTCACCCAAACCCAGATGTAATTTCACGTTTGGATGGGCAGACCTTTTAAGGCCATTAAGTGGCCACTTAATGGTCAATTAATGGCCTTACTCCACCCAGCCTCATGTTTTTGGCTGGCAAGTGCAAGTGTTGGGAGGGTGGGAAACAGAAAGAAAACTTTTCTCTATCTCAGGCAGAAAGGCCCCCCCCCCACTTCAGAGTTGGGCCGTCCGCCCCTACAGGATCTTAGAACGCCAGGCCTCACTGCCTCCCTCCTCATCCCGGATACCACAATCATCCCTCCTCCTGAACCCCAGGGTGACCCTTCCCTCTGGCTGTCAGGACCCCCAGGACGTACCTTTCCAATGGTCCTGGGACTTTGTTCCAGGCAGACCTCTGCAATACCACTTCTGGTCACTGCAGGTTCAGGAACTGGTGGTCAATTTGATTGACTGGCAGCTCTGATGGGTGGGACTTCCTTCCACGGGCAGTCTGAAGACCTGCCCACTGCCAAGCAATGCTCAAGTGAGCATCAAATAGCAGTGCTGTTCTGAGAATCTGTGGGAGCATATTCCACCAATCGGGCAGCATCTTTAAAATCTGACCCAATATTTTCTAAAACACTGCCTGAATATTCTGGACATGGTAGGTCTTGAATTATAAACGAGGTTGAACGGAAATGTGAGGGGAGAAAATTCTCAAATTTTAGTTCAATTTTGGCAACTATTTGCACTCAGGTTGCTAACTGCACCCAAGAGAAATTCCATCTCTCAATTTTTTCGCTTAACGCTCAGCCAATAAGATATGCTCCACCTTTGATTTATTTCATTCCACATACAGATCTGATACTATATATCTTAATTCGTCATAGACATGGAATAAGCTCAGTGTTGGCAGTGGGATTTCAGTGAGATCTAATGGAGTTTTGGTTGACTGAAGTTCCCAACAGCACAACTAAAAATTTTGTCTGCTCACACCTGAGTGGGGTAGTATTTTTCGGAACGCTGTGCGGTGAATTTAACAGTGGGTGGAATAATGCGGCCGGAGGCACAGAGATTAGCACTGCTGCCTCACAGCACCGGGGACCCGGGTTCGATTCCAGCCTCGGGTCACTGTCTGTCTTCTGCTTGCACATTTTCCCCAGGTCTGCATGGGTTTCCTCCAGATCCTCTGGATTCCTCCCACAGTCCAAAGATGTGTGGGTTAGGCTGATTGGCCATGCTATGTCAGGGAGAATCGCAGGGCAAAAACGTGAGGTTACAGGGATAGGACTTGGGTGGAACTGTGGTCGGTACAGACTCAATGGGCCGACTGGCCTCTCTCTATGCTGTAGGGACTCTATGAGGTGAAAATTTAGTTTCCCGCCGCTGTTAAATGGTGGCAGGAATGTGCCCTCCCACTTGTCACGGCGAGCCACCAGCCCCACCAGAGGCCGCTGTCAAACTGTTACCGGGATGCAGGTAAAACCTGACTGGAATTTCCTACCCTGTCCAATTAAGTGTGCCACAATCGTATGCAAATGTCAGACATAGTTGCAAGACGCTCAAAGGCAGCCTGCAGAGATCAGAAGGGAAGATAGGGGTGGCCCAGCAGCACAGTGGTTAGTACTGGTGCCCCACAGCATCTGGGACCTGGGTTCAATTCCCGCTTCGGTTAATTGTCAGTGTGGAGTTTGCATGTTCTCTCCATGTCTGCATGGGTTTCCTCTGGGTGCTCTAGTTTGCTCCCACAGTCCAACGATGTGCAGGTTAGGTTGATTGGTCATGCTTCAATTGCCCCTTAGTGTCAGGAGGATTAGGGTTTAATGGGGATAGGGCCTGGACGGGATTGTTGTTGGTACAGGTCGATGGGGCAAATGGCCTCCATCTGCACCGTAGGGATTCTATTCAATAATTCTAGAGTAAGAGAAGATGGAGGCCTCTGGCTTCTGGCACCACAAGTAGCAGTGAAGCTTCTACAACATTAACCATCTGACTTCAGGATCTTCCAGAAGATCTGGCTTTCTTCAATGGTGGTCAGTCGATGTCCAGTGACTTTTTAAAGATGATGTCTGGATATGATGGGAAGCACAAGCCATCCAGAGAGCCCTGCCTTGAAAAGGGTCAGGAAACCCCCTGACTGCATAATTAATCAGGTCACCCTTGTGAAAATTCCCAGCAGCCTCCAGGGTGGGAAACTCCTTCCTGTTCTCGTTCCCACTACAGGACTTAGTCCCGAGATGGAAAATTCTGTGCGTGGTTTCCAGTCCCACTGAGCAGAAAAGTCGAGGCTGACACTCTACTGCAGTTCTGAGGGACTGCAGCACTGTTAGATGTGTCTTCCTTCAGATGAGACACGATATATACATACAATCCTTACAGTGCAGAAGAACGCATCAAGTCTGCCACAATCCCACCTAGGCCCTAGTCCTGCAACCCTACACATTTACCCTGCTAATCCCACTGACACTAGTGTCAATTTAACATGGCCAATCAACCTAACCTGCACATCTTTGGAGCGTGGAAGGAAACTGGAGCACCCGGAGGAAACCCACGCAGACACAGGGAGAACGTGGAGATTCCGCACAGACAGTGACCAAAGCCGGAATTGAACCTGGATCCCTGATGCTGTGAGGCCACAGCACTAACCACTGTGCCACATTAAACTTCGGCGCTGTTGGCCCTCTCAGGTGGGCATGGTGTTGAGATGCCGGCAATGGACTGGGGTAAACACAGTAAGAACTCTCACAACACCAGGTTAGATTCAACAGGTTTATTTGGTAGCAAAAGCCACTAGATTACAGCGCGCTGCTCCTTTGTCAGGTAAGTGGGAGTTCTATTCACAAACTGGGCATATAAAGACACAAACTCAATTTACAAAATAATGGTTGGAATGCGAGTCTTTGCAGGTAATCAAGTCTTAATTGCGAACAGAATTCCCACTTACCTGACGAAGGAACAGCGCTCTGAAAGTTAGTGACTTTTGCTACCAAATAAACCTGTTGGACTTTAACCTGGTGTTGTGAGACTTCTTACTCTCGGGTGGACCCAGGAAAATTCCATGACACTAATTTGAAGAGGAGTTGGGAAGCTCCCACTCATGTCCTGGCAAAATATTTATCTCTCAATCAACATTATACTGGCCATTGCCACAGTGATGTTGGTGGGAGCGTGCTATGTGCTATGTACATTACAACAGTGACTACACTTCAAAAGTACCTTATCAACTATGAAGTACTTTGTAATGCCCTGAGATTGTGAAAGGCGCTATATTTTGTATGTCAGGAGAGAGCAATTTGTGATAAAATTATAGTTTATCGCTGATGGTTTTGATGTTGGGAGTAATTTGAGATATTAAATTAAGAGAATCACACAAGAAGTACATTGCAGAATAAATGTATTGAAAAAGATATAACCTTTTTTTCATGCTGTTTTAGCATTAATGTACTAAATAAGTCTAATGGCAGTCTGAAGTGATTTTATTAGCTTGTTGAGTGCATAGAGAAATTGCGATTGAAATGTGATTTTTAAAAAAATATCTATTTTAGGTATTTCGGAGGTGGCGGAGAATGATTAAGTGATTCAAAGCCCCTGATTTTCCAAGTTGCAAATTCAAACCACAAAAACACATCTCACTGAATCTTAGAAAATCTACAGTGCAGAGGGAGACCAGTTGAGTCTGCACCAACCACAATCTCACCCAGGCTCTATTCCCGTATCCCTGCACATTTACCCTGCTAATCCCCCTGATACTAAGGGACAATTTGGCATGGCCATTCAACCTAACCCACACATCTTTGGATTGTGGGAGGACAGCCACACAGACACGGGGAGAACGTGCAAACTCCACACAGACAGTCATCCGAGGCTGGAATTGAACCTGGGTCCCTGGCACTGTGAGGCAGCAGTGCTAACCACTGTGCCACCATGCTGCCCCAAACAGATGCTACCAGATTGGGGAATTGAACCCCGATCTCCCACATGACAGGCGAGGATACTAACTACCACACTAACGAGGAAATGCTTTACACCAAAACTACAGGGAACTTGGGGGACACATTATGACACCATAAAGCGGTATCTCGGTGTTTGTTTATAGAATTCTATTATTTCTCTCTTTGTGGGCAAGGCCAGCATTTATTGTTTGTCCCTAATTCCCCAGGAGCAGGCGGTAGTGAACCGACTTCTGCAGTCCATGTGGTGTGGGCATACCAACAGTGCCATTAGGACGGGATTTTCAAGATCTTGACTCAGTGTTAACGTAAGAACAGGCTGGTTTTGGAGCAGGATTTGCGGGTAGTGGTGTCCCCATGCATCTTCCACCTTTGTCCTTCGAACTGGTGCAGGTCCTGGGTTTGGAAGGTGCTGTCAGAGGAGCCTTGGTGAGTTGCTGTAATGCATCTTTTGTAGATGGTACACATGGGTGCCACTGTGCATCAGCGGTGGAGATGATGAATGTTGGAGTTGGAGATGGGATTCCAATCATATGGGCTGCTTTGTCCTGGTTGGTGTTGAGCTTTTTTAGTGTTGTGGAGCTGCACACATCCAGGCCGGTGACAGGATATTCCATCACACTCCTGATTTGAGTCTTGTAGATTGTGTACAGACTTTGGGGAGTGACGAAATGTACTACTGTCCACAGAATTCCAAGCCTCTGATCTGCTCTTGTCACCACGGTATTTATATGGATAGTCCCAGCTCAGTTTCTGGTCAATGGCAACCCCAAGGATGTTAATAGTGGCGGAATTAGGCAATGGCAATGCCATTGAATGTCAAAGGTGCCAGTTGGATTCTGTCTTGCTGGACGTGGTCATTGCCTGGCACATGGGGTGGCACAGTGGTTAGCATTGCTGCCTCACAGCACCAGAGACATGGGTTCAATTCTGGCCTTGGGTCTCGGTCTGTGTAGAGTTTGCACATTCTCCCCGTGTCTGCGTGGGTTTCCTTCGGGTGCTCCAGTTTCCTCCCACAGCCCAACGGCATGTGGATTAGGTTGAATGGCCATGGAAAATTGCACCTTAGCATCAGGGGGATTAGCAGGATAGATATGTGGAGTTGCGTGATAGAATCTGGGTGGGATTGTGGTCAGTGCAGATTCGATGGGCCAAATGGCCTCCTTCTGCACTGTAGGAATTCTATGTGGGATACAAATGTTAATTTTCACTTATCAACCCAAGCCTGAATGTTGTTCAAGTCTTGCTGAGTATGGAAACAGTCTGAACTTTTCAGCTGAGTGACAATATTTATTGAAATGAAAAGATATGCAAACAAATCAGTGCAATGGCTGATTGAGTGTTAAATACACGAAGCTGTAGATTAGTTTGAAGAGCACGGCTGACCCTCACCATTTGATCGCCTCACCATTATTCAAAAGAAAATATTTTGCAACTGTTGTTTTAAGTCAACCTCAAATAATGTCACGGTTTCATTGGTAACATCCTTGCCCCAGCCTGAATTGGAAGGTTCAGGATTAAAAATCAAAACCTGATGTACCAGTGTCATACTGAAGGAGCACTGTTGGCGATGCTGACGTTTGCTCGAGTCATCGAAATCACAGAAATCCTACAGTGCAGAGAGAGACCATTAGGCCCATCAAGTCTGCACTGGCCATAATCCTACCCAGGCCCCATCCCCATATCCCTATACATTTACCCACCAACGCCTCTGACCTATGCATCTCAGGACACTAAGGGGCAATTTCAGCATGGTCAATCAACCTCACCTACACATCTTTGGACTGTGGGAGGAAACTGGAGAACTCAGTGGAAACCCATACAGACATGAGGAGAATGTGCAAACTCCACACAGACAGTGACCCAAGCCAGGAATCGAACCCAGGGTCCCTGGAGCTGTGAAGCAGCAGTGCTAACCACTGTGCTACCAAGATCTTAAACCTAAGTCCAACCATCACTCTCAGTTGTATGTAAATGATCCCATGGCAGTATTTCCAAGAAGTCTTGGAGATATCCTGATCCTCACCAATATTTATCCCTGAACTAACGTTTTAAAAAAGGTTACTGATCATGATCAGATTTTTTTTATTCATATGTGGGACATCGATGTGATTGGCTGGGCCAGCATTTATTGCCCATACTTAGTTGCCCGAGGGCAGCTGAGAGTCAACCATGTCACTGTGGCTCTGGAGTCACATGTAGGCCAGACCGGGTAAAGATGGCAGATTTCCCTCCCAAAAGGACATTAGTGACCCAGGTGAGTTTTTCCGATAATCGACAATGGTTTCATGGTCATCAGTAAATTCTTAATTCTAGGTTAAGTCAAACTTCACCCTCTGCTGTGGCAGGATTTGAGCACTGGCCCCCAGAGTGTCAGCTGAGTTTCTAGATTAATAGTTCAGTGGTAATACCACTAGGCCTTCACCTCCCCATACAGATTGCTGTTTACGAGAGTATGCTGTTGGAAAATTGGCTGCTGTGTTTTCTACATTACTGACATTTCTTACTGACTACACTTCAAAAGCACTTCATTGCTTGTGAAGTGCTTTGGGACATTGTGAAAGGCCCTATATAAATACATATCTATCTTCTTCAAAACACATTTTCCTATTGTAGTTCTACAAGCAGTTGTCAGTACAACAGTAACGATTGCCAGCTCTTCCGTTTTGAAATGTTTAAAGCCTCAAGTCCCTCAATCTTTTAAACATTTTCAGCCTGTCGCCTGCTGTAATTCCAGAGGATAACAGACAGAAAATGTCGAAGGCCCATTTGCAGCAGGTCTCCCCTGCATGTCTGCTCCTTTACAGGCAAGTTGCTGGTGGCAACCTCCCTAAGACAGTGGTCCTCACTCCTGACCTTGGTCAGGCCCTGCTATGGTAGATGTAGCCAGTGCTCCAAGAAAGTGGTTATGAATAAGTCTGGCTAATTCAGCTACCAAAATTGTTCCACCAATGTTCCAGCCTTATGTAATGGAGGGTAGAGGAGAAAGACACACACAAACATGCACACATGTGTATACACACATGCACAAAAACATACATACATGCACATAGACACACATCTACATACGCATATATACACAAAAACACATACACACACACAAACATATACACACACACACAAACACATACAAAGAAACACAAACACCTACTTTCACACACACATATGCACAAACACACATACAAAATACACAACGCCTGCAGCACATACACACACATACAAATGCAGACACACACATACATATGCTCAGGAACTGAGTAGTGTCAGCTGTCCCTTGATTTGAGTGCGACGGAAGGTCACAAAAAAGAGTCTTCATGTGAGTGAACCGGCCACTTCTCAACCCGTGAATCTTTGGTCATTGGAAACAAGAGGCAGGATTTTTTTGCTGCTCTAGCCCCAATGTTGGAAAATCCCGCTCGAGGTCAACCAACCTTTACATGGTCCGTGTCCCGCCCACTACAATTCCACACCGGGCGGGACAGGAAAATTCTGATGTCCCATGATGTAGTGGGATCAGGATTGCAAGACTTCCTTCTCTGCTGCCACCTTAGCACAACATTAAGATTTTGAGGCTCAAAATGTGATGTAACTTGATGAATAAGTTGTTGCCATCTTGAACAATTGATTGCAAGCCCCTTGCAGTCATTAATGTCAATGCTGCTAGGTTTTAAGGAGGGGCCCCAAGGTGTCCTCGTAGAGATTTCTTTGTCCTCCCTTTAGGATGCTGGCCATTTGAGAGTTGAGAAAAGAGGACCTGGTGCTGGTGGCCCATTCAGACAGTGTCCAGAGATTTTGAAGGATATTTATCAGAACATTCTATATACAAACATTATTTCACAGCACTCTTTTTGGATAATATTTCGAATTTAATACAAACCGATCCTGTCCTCATTTGGAGTCCAGAAACATTTACAAATGAGGGTAACTGGGGAACACTTGGGAATAGGGAGACTGAATCATTTTCCCAAGGTTTCCGAGGCTAAGCTCAGTTAACTCTGCATATAGTAGGGACAAAGCTCCTTTCTCATTTGTATGTTTGACTGAGTATTGGAGTTTAGCAATCAGGTTGTTGCAGAAGCCCAGCTCCAGTCTGTACACGTAAAGTAAGTGCATACACAGTACCACAAAAGACAGCAATCCTTTTAGTAATGGATTTTTTTGTCCTGTTCTTAGCCTTATTTCATTTTGGTTCACGGTGAATGTCAGTGAATCTACTCAGACGTACAGGTTTAAACCGTACGATGAACAGGGAAGAAAAATCCTCTAACTCGATCCCTCCAACTTGTCTCTTCAAACTTGTACAAGACTCAATCATGGAGACCTAACACAGAATCTGTGTCATAGAATCCTACAGTGCAGAAGGAGGCCATTTGGCCCGTTAAGTCTGCACCAAACAACAATCTCACCAAGATGCTAACCCCATAACCCAATGTATTTACCCTGCTGGTCCACCTGACACTAAGGGGCAATTTACCATGGCCAATCTACCTAATCCGAACATCTTTGGACTGTGGGAGGAAACTGGAGCATCCAGAGGAAACCCATGAAGCCACAGAGAGAACATGCAAACTCCACACAGACAGTAGCCCAAGCCAGGAATTGAACCTGGGTCTCTGATGCTGTGAGGCAGCAGTGCTAACCGCTGTGCCATTGGGCCGCCCAAAGAAACTGGCTATTTATTTAATAACAGTGCTTTCTCTGAAAAAATAACAAACATGAAAATGCACTACACCTTAGGAATGAGGAATCATTTTTTCTAACTTTATTTATTATTGTCACAAGTAGGTTTATTGCAATTAAGTCACTGTGAAAATCCCCTAGTTGTCACACTCTGGAGCCTGTTTGGGTACACAGAAGGAGAATTTAGCATGGCCATTGCACCTAACCAGCACGTCTTTTGGACTGTGGGAGAAAATTGGAGCACCCAGAGGAAACCCATGCAGATATGGGAGAACGTGCAGACTCCACGCAGACAGTGACCAAGCCAGGAATCGAACCTGGGCCCCTGGCGCTATGAGGCAGCAGTGCTGACAACTCTGCCACCGTGCCATCCCAGTCCAGATAAAGATTCAACAACATCCTGAATAAAGCAAACTTCTGAATTGAGAGCAACGTTCTCACGTTCAAGTTCCTTATAATACAATCTGTTTTTAAAAATGCATTCTAAACATGATTTCAGCCATATCATTCCAAAGTGTGAAGTCTTCAGAGATGATTAGTAGCTGGAATCATTTCATATTAACCAGGCT
The DNA here is from genome assembly GCF_965287045.1 of Carcharhinus amblyrhynchos. Classification (NCBI taxonomy): domain Eukaryota; kingdom Metazoa; phylum Chordata; class Chondrichthyes; order Carcharhiniformes; family Carcharhinidae; genus Carcharhinus; species Carcharhinus amblyrhynchos. The sequence goes on from NC_137352.1 coordinate 12,631,092, forward strand.
ATCTTTCATTGTAGACTTACCACTGAACCAATAGCTTAGTGGGACAAAAAAGTCCTGAGTTCCTTAATGGCGTATCATATTATTTGCTACACTGTAGCACTGACTCCCAGGCATTTCCTTATTTCCAATCACTCTCCATAAAGACAATTTCTTACCATCAATGAGAAAAGGAATGGATTTGTTTCTGGAGGATAAGAAGGCTGGTGGGTCCTTCTGCAAAATGATAGAAACTTGTTTGAGGTGAATCACCTTCTCCTTTTGTTACAGATCCTTGCAATCAGACAAGTACAAAGCAAATGGATAAATTCTCAGCTTAAGGTCCTGATTAGCTGGCACGGCGATGTGCCACATTGAATCTTAAATGCATCATGTCCTGCTCTGGATTTGCGCACATAACTCTCCAATTCAGGAGCTCTTCATTTCACTCTGCTGCAACACAAATCCTTTTTATCCTCGCACAGAATGGGCATCATGGGCAAGGCCAGGATTTGTGGCCCATCGCTAACTGCCCTTGCATTGAGGCCATTTCAGAAGTTAAGTGTCAACCGTATCCGGAGTCACGCGTAGGCCAGACTGCGTAGGGATGGCAGATTTCTTTCCCTCAAGGGTGACATGGTGGCACAGTGGTTAGCACTGTTGCCTCACAGCGCCAGGGATCCGGTTCGATTCTGGCCTCGGGTGACTGTTTATATGGAGTATGCATTCTCCCCATTTCTATGTGGGTTCCCTCCAGGGGCTCCAGTTTCCCTTCTACAATCCAAGGATGTGCAGGTTAGGTGCACTGGCCATGCAGAATTGTCCCAAATTATTTCAAGATGTGTAGGTTAGATGGATTAGCCATAGGCAATGTGCAGAGTTATCGGGATAGGGCAGGTAAGAGGGTGTGGGTAAGATACTCTGTCAGAGTCGGTGCATACACGATGGGCCAAATGGCCTCTTTTGCACTGTTGGGAATCTATGGTTCTACAGTAAATGTGTGTTTAAGCTGTGCCTGGTGAGACATATTTGAGAAATGCTCTGGAACCATAATGGATGCCACTGAGCATCTGACTGAGGGAGGACGTTGAATGTCCATTGAAGGCAAAGGAAGATCAGTTACTCAATAAATCAAAGCAAAATATTAGGATGCTGGAGGTCTGAAAGTGAAACTCAGCATCCATGGAGAAGAGAAACAGAATTAACTTTTCCAATCCAACATGACTTTTTGTCAGAAAATAATTCCCTAAATCAGTACTTACTTTAATGGAACTGACAGGAGGCTAGGGTATGGTTTTCTCGCTACACGATTAAAATCAGAGCCAGAAAGATTCAAAAGAGGTAAAAGGAGGAAAAAACAGAAAATAAAACGTGTAGACATTTGGCCTCGGATTGCCCATCACTGCGATTAGCAAGTTGAGGTGTACCTCAGGAGGCTGGGGGTGGGGATGCAAGGTGAATAAACCAATGCAATTTTCTTCCATCTCAGAGGTACTCCTATTTGTGCGGAACCACAGAGGATGTTTACATCCTATTAAAAGTTCTACTCTCCATTTTCACAAATTAAAAGAGAATTTGTATAATCCCTACAAGTGCCAAAGGAGGCTATTGGGCCCATCAAGCCTACTCTGACAACAATCCCACCCAGGCTCTTTCCCCATAATCCTACGTATTTATCCTGCTAATCTCCCTGACACTGAGGGGCAATTTGTCATGGCCAACCAACCGAACCTGTATATCTTTGGACTGTGGAAGGAAACTTGGGCACCCGGAGGAAACCCACACAGACGCAGGGAGAATGTGCAAACTCCACATAGATAGTAACCCGAGACCAGAATTGAACCCAGGTCCTTGGCATTGTGAAGCAGCAGTGCTAACCACTGTGCCACCATGACACCCTAAACTCTAGAATTGTGTAGCAGCTGCATATTTGACTATGTTAGGCCAGCTGTTCTTTACGTAGAAATTAAGTTTATGTTTATTTATTAGTGTCACAAGTAGGCTCAGATTAACACTGCAATGAAGTTACGGTGAAAATCCCCAAGTCACCACACACCAGCACCTGTTTGGGTACACTGAGGGAGAATTTAGCATGGCCAATGTACCTAACCAGCACATCTTTCAGATTGTGAGGGGAAACCAGGGCACCCAGCAGAAACGCACACAAACACAGGGAGAACGTACAGCCTCCGCACAGATAGCGACCCAAGCCGGGAATCAAACCTGGGTCCCTGGCGCTGTGAGGCAGCAGGGCTAACCACTGTATTACCATGTCACCCATTATGGAGAGATAAATTAGGCAAGAATAGATGTCAGAAATTGCAGTCCAAACTGCGTCACCACAAAATGCATGAAGATGGCGTTTCTGTTGTCCAGAATCTCCATTCAAATTCATTTATGAAGTTCCTGCTCCTTTATTATACATTGAACTTGGCACAGAAAGTTGTGGTTAGTTCATTAGTTTCAGTACCCCATTTGATGCTGTGATGCATCTTACTTACAGCCACATGCCCTCGCATGCTCTATTATAAGTGCAGAATCTCATTCTTTCAACTTTTAATTGTTGTCAGAGACTCAAAAAATATACTCTTAAATGCTTCTTTTTCATATTTCCCTCTTACTCTCTCAATCTAATCATCTTTTCCACCTCTTTCTTTCAGTTTTTGTACTTGAATTCACTATTCAAACTTACACGTACTATTCGGACTCTGGTTTTTTCAATCCCCCATGATTGCTCAGTCTGGTTAAAGAGATGGAGAGTTTCTTGTGCCATTTGTCCAGGTCCCAGAAGTGCTGTGGAGGGTGCCGCATTGTTTTGGACTTCCCATTTACTGTGACTTCCAGAACAGAGGCCTAACTTCTCCAACCTTACCCACAGCTGGGATCCTCCAGTCCCACTGCAGTGAATGGAGCGCCAAATTCTCCATTCTCAGCAGCAGTGAGGTTGGAGTGGACGAGATTGAAGAATTCCTGCCAAAGTCTCATAGAACTGTTTGGGATGGACATGTCTAACAAGCAATGGGTGCTGCTTATTCATTGGCTGTGGAAAAATCTGTCCTTTCTCTCTGTACTTTGCCATGTTTCCATTTACATCATTATTTATTAGTGTCACAAGTAGGCTTACGTTAACACTGCAACTAAGTTACTCTGAAAATCCTAGTTGCCATACTCTGGTGCCTGGGATCAGGTACACTGAGGGAAAATTTAGCATTGCCAATGCACCTAACCAGCATGCCTTTCGGACTGTGGGAGGAAGTCAGAGCACCCAGAGGTAACTCATGCAGACACGGGGAGAATGTACACACTCTACACAGACAGTGACCCAAGCCGGGAATCGAACCAAGGTCCCTGGTGCTGTGAGGCACAGTGCTAGTCACTGAGCACCGTGCCACCCTATGCTGCAATTGAAAGATCTAAACTTTATTTATCAGTGTCACAATTAGGCTCACATTAACACTGCAATTAAGTTACTATGAAAATCCCCTCATTGCCACACTCTGGCGCCTGTTCAGGTACACTGAGGGGGAATGCAGCACCGCCAATGCACCTAAACAGCACGTCTTTCGGATTTAATTTGGAACTTAATTTTGATGCACGCTCTGCAATAAGCATCTAAAAAGTGCCTCTGATCCTTCTTGTGGTTTGGGGACCTGGAAACGATCTTCTACATTCAGAAATGAGATGGGTTGTCCCTCAAACAAGCCTTCAAAATGATCAAGCAGCATTCTCAACACGGCTGCAAAAAAAATAGTTTCGAAGGTTCATATCCGTCGAACTTCAAAGCTGCCACATTGTGCTGCTGGGTTTCTGGAGTTCTGCAGCCGCTTCCTTCACTCGTGCTGCGTATCAGATTGAATCACTCTGAACTCTGCCCCCTATTTAAATGTCAGCAGCTCCAACTGCAGCCAACAGCAGGACTTTGGAGGTAATCTTATGTTAACGATGGTTTAATTTCCCCAAATCTATAGCTGCATTACAGGGCACCTTGAACTCCCAGGAGGAAAATTTCTCCTTTGCTTTGTGCAGTGAAGTCTGATGAACCTTTGAAGTGTTTTTGATTTTGCCTCATGCAGTGCAAAGAGGGACATCTTCTCCCCCATGTGAAGCAATCAGCCCTCTAGATACTGAACTCCTGCTTATTTTGAGCATCGATGAGAAAGGCTGGAACATAGGAACAGGAGTACGCCATTCGAGCCCCTCAAGCCTGTTTTTTTTAATTCATTCATGGGATGTGGGTGTCACTGGCTGGCCAGCATTTATTGCCCATCCCTAGTTGCCCGAGGGCAGTTGAGAGTCAACCATGTTGCTGCAGCTTTGGAGACCAGGCAAGGATTTCTTTCCTTAAAAGACACTAGTGAACCAGATGTGTTTTTCTGACAATCAACAATGGTTTCATGATTATCATTAGATTTTTAATTCCAGATTTTTTTTTATTGAATTCAAATTCCACCATTTGCTATGGCGGGATTCGAACCCCATATCCCCAGAACATTAGCTGTGTTTATGGATGAATAGTCTAGTGGTAATACCACTAGACCATTACCTCCCCTTAAATGTTCCATCATTCACTTGCTGATCTGCATCTTAATTGCTTCTGTAACCTAACTACCCTTACCTATTAAAAGTCTATTAATCTTAATTTTGAAGTTTCTGATTGACCCTGCCAGCCCCAAAAGCTTTTTTCTGCAACTTCCAGGCTTACACTGCCATAGAATGGCACAGTGGTTAGCACTGCGGCCTCACAGTGCCAGAGACCCAGGTTCAATTCCAGCCTTGCGTGACTGTCTGCTCTGTATACCTGTGGGTTTCCTGCTGGTGCTCCAGTTTCCTCCCACAAGCCAAAGATGTGCAGGTTAGGTTGATTGGCCATGCTAAATTGCTCCCAAGATGTGTAGTTTAGGGGGATTAGCGGGGAAGTATGTACGTTTACGGATAGAGAGTGGGGGTGGGTCTGGGTAAGATGTTTTGTCGAAGACTGATGGGCCAAATGGCCTCCTTCTGCACTGTAGGGATTCTGTTTATTCTAAGACCATAAGACATAGGAGCAGAAACAGAGCATTCGCCCCATAAAGTCTAGTCTGTCATTCAATGAGATCATGATTAATCTGATAATTCTCAATTCCACTCTTCCGCCTTATTCCCATAACCCTTGATTCCCTTTAAAAGAACCTTATGATAATTATTTGCAATCATGCAGGTAATGGTTGCCAGTGTGAAAAAAAGAAATAATGTTGTTTCTTGGGTAAGCACAAATGCCACATCTCCAGACAACACAACATTCTGCAAGGATGTAATGTTGGAACTGTATAAAATGCTAGTTGGGCCACGACTACAGTGTTTTATACAATTCTGGTCGCCACACTAAAGGAAGGACAATTGCTCTGCAGAGAGTGCAGTGGAGATTTACAAGAATGTTGCCAAGGCTTGAAAATTGCAGCCATGAGGAGAGATTGGAAAGGCAAGGGTTATTTTCCTTACAACATGATGTGGAGATGCCAGTGTTGGACAGAGGTGGGCACAGGTAAGAAGCCTCGCAACACCAGCATTAAGCTCAATGGGTTTGTTTGGAATCACGGGCTTTCAGAGCACTGCTCCTTTCTCAGGAAGGCCTATAGTACACCTGAGGAAGGAGCAGCGTTCCGAAAGCTTATGATTCCAAATAAACCTGTTGGACTTTAACCTGGTGTTGTGAGATTTCTTACTTGTTCCTTACAACAGAGGTGGCTAAGGGGTGAGGTGTACAAAATTATACAGGGTTTGGGTAGGATAGACAGGAAAGACCTGTGTCCCCAGCTGAAGGGCCATAGATTGAAGGTAATTGATAGAGGGGACATGAGGAAAAACCTTTTCACCTAGAGGGTGGAAGTTGGAATTCTCAAGTCATTTAAAAGGTACCTGGATGAGCATTAGAATTGCTGTAAACTGGACCAGATGCAGGAAAGTGGGATTAAAATAAGCAGCTAGTTTCTTTTTTCCTCTTGTTTTGGCTGGTGCAGGTACAATAAGCTGAACGGAATCTTTCTGCATTGTAACTTTTCTATGGCCAGAATTATGAGTGTGTGCACGCTGAACCTGAACCTACATGAAATTGTGCGCGAAACGTCAGATACGGACCCAATGTCACCAATGGCAACACTGGGCACCCAATGGCACCCTCCTACGATATTCTAGTCAACAGGCAATGTGAAGAGTGGAAAGCACGTCCATTGACAATTGATAGGGCAACTGGGGGCAGCATGGTGGCACAGTGGTTAGCATTGCTGCCTCACAGCACCAGGGACCCGGGTTCGATTCTGGCCTTGGGTCTGTGTGGAATTTGCATGTTCTCCTTATGTCTGCGTGGGTTTCCTCCAGATGCTCCAGTTTCCTCCCACAGTCCAAATATGTGCGGGTTAGATTGATTGCCCATGCTGAATTGCCCCTTAGTGTCCCATGATGTGTAGGTTAGGAGGATTAGTTGGTAAATACATGGGGTTACATCAATAGGTCCTGGGTGGGATTGTTATCGGTGTAGGCTTGATGGGCCGAACGGTCTCCTTCTGCACTGTAGGGATTCTATGGATTCTAAGCTGATTAAGCATGCAATTGATCCTAATTTTACATGGTCCACGGGCTTCTACGCTTGGCACACGGCCAGTTGGCTTTTATATATTTTTTCACCATTTCTGATCCAGGGCGGGATAAAATGTCCAGAATAAAATAAAAGAACGTGTTTGAGGGCTCAGCCTCAAACTGCTACCAGTTGCTCGACCCTGCGTGATAGACAGTGTGCAGCATTCTTTTGGTGCGAGTGCCTTGGAAGAACATTCCCTGAGACAAGCGTCAGCTCCATTCAGGCTGGTGGCTGGAAGCACCCTCCTGTGCCTACACTTCTCTCGGTGCCCGCCCTGACAATGTTTAACATTTCAGAGTGCACGTTTCACTCAGGTCAGCTTGCCTGAGGTAGCGCACTGGGGCCGATGTGGCCTTCGAGGGTGTGTGCCTGACACGTGAAAAACTTAGGCCTAATCGTTGAACCACTCTGATCTGTCTCTGGCCACTAGGTGGCAGGAACTCCCATCTCGTTTGACATGTTCATATTTGGGCTCCTCCTGAAATTTGAAAGCCCAGAATTATTCACACTGAAATTAAGCATGTGTGGAACTTCCGACTCGCAATCGCTTTTGAAATTTGTTTGTTTGCTTCATGTGGGAACATAATAATTCTTGTTCACCCGTTTAGGGAAAAAGGAACATTTACTTACAAGTTAAAACTATACAGAGGCTTGCAGCCTCGTGGCTGCAATCAGCTACTCGTGACGAATAAATAAACTTAACTTTAAGTTAAAGTTTATTTATTAGTCACAAGTTTGGCTTACATTAACACTGCAATGAAATTACTGTGAAATTCCCCTAGTCACCACATTCCTCCAGTCACCACATTCCTCCTCCGCCTGTTCAGGTCAATGTACCTAACCAGCACGTCTTTTGGACGGTGAGACGAAGCCAGAGCATCCCCACACAGACACGGGTCGAATGTGCAGACCCTACACAGTGACCCAAGCCAGGAACCGAACTCAAGTTGCTGAGCTAACCACTGTGCCATCGTGCCACCCCAAGATGACAGAGTACGGAAACCCATGGTGATTCCTCTACCCTCTCCCCAATTAGTTCTCCAGGTCATGCAACCTTCACTCTGTTGATTGATCCTTAAAGGGACCATCACGACAGCGGGTGAAGGATTTGTTGCCCATCCCTAATTTCCCTTGAACAGAGGCCAATTTGGAGTTGAGAATCAACCACTGGGCTGGAGTCACATAGGGCCAGACCTAGTAAGGAATGCAGATTTCCTTCTTCTCAAGAGCATTAGTGAACCAGATGAGCGATATTTAATGATAGCTTCATGGTCAATTCCAGAATTAATTGAATATAAATTCCTCCTGCTGCCACAGTGGGATTTGAACACATGTCCCCAGATCTTTAACCTCTGGATTACTTGTCCATTGGTACTACACCACCATTCTACTTCTACTCTTTCCTTCAGGTTTGTTTTAGACACGGCTAAGAAATTCTTTTTGATTGGATTCCTATCTGGACTGTGCTCAATGCTAAGCTTCCTTCAAATTGGTCCAGAATAACCAATCACTTTGAAGATAGCCTTATCAAAATGGCAGCTGTGGTCCATCTGTAATATCATAGAACCCTACAGTGCAGAAAGAGGCCCTTCGGCCCATCGCGTCTGCACCAACCACAATCCCACTCAGGCCCTACCCCCATATCCCTACATATTATACCCACTAATCCCTCTAACCTACGCATCCCAGGACACTAAGGGGCAATTTCTTAGCATGGCTAATCAACCTAATCCGCACATCTTTGGACTGTGGGAGGAAACCGGAGTACCCAGAGAAAACCCACACAGACACAAGGAGAATGTGCAAACTCCACACAGTGACCGGAGACAGGAATTGAACCCAGGACCCTGGAGCTGTGAAGCAGCAGTGCTAACCACTGTGCTACCATGCCACCCTGAATTCCTCTGCAGATGTTTTACCATATCCCAGCCATGGGAAATGTGTCCCAGCCATTTGTCACTGAACACTAAGATCAAAATCAAAGAATCCACTTGGGCTTTCTCTACAATATGAATCACGTAAGCGAAGGGTTCCATTTTCTTTGTTACACCTTCCTTCCCTATAATTTTGCACTCCCACTAATGAGCCAAAAATACTAAAATTTGACGTTGATTCTGTTTTACATCAGCAGCAATGAGGATGTCTAAGAAAAAACAGATCCTGCAATGTTTGATCACTCACTGATTGAGACATTAGAATCATAAAATCCCTACAGTGCAGGGGAGGCCATTCGGCCCAGCGGGCCTGCACTGACAACATTTCCACCCAAGTCCTATCCCCATAAGCCCAAGTATTTACCTCATTAATCCCCCCGACATTATGGGGCAATTGAGCACGGCCAATCAACCTAACCTATACATCTTTGGACTGTGGGAGGAAACTGGAGCACTCAGAAGAAACCCATGCCGACACAGGGAGAACATGCAAAGCTTTTAAAGTGACGTTTATTTATTCATCATAAGCAGGCTTACATCCACACTGTAATGAAGTTACTGTGAAAACCCCCTAGTCGCCACACTCCGGCACCTGTTCAGGTACACATTAGCACGGCCAATTCACATCCAACACAACATCAAATACACAACACATTCAAACTCCACACAGACAGTCACCTGATGCTAGAATTGAACCTGGGTCCCCAGCACAGTGAAGCAGCAGTGCTAAACTCTGTGCCACCATTGCTGGCGTACTTCAAATTCCACTTGAAGCCAATTAGATAGACAGGCAACCTGGTGAACATCGAAGATCAAATATTGCACAGCCTTTGCTCAGAGCTTTAGCTGATGGTAAACATTCGACAAATCCAATTTACTGAATAAGGCTCTGGATAGTGTGATCAACAAATTGTCAATTTTGGATGAAAGCTAAGGTTTAGCCTCCACACTGCAGTTTACTGCTACTTTGTAATCCCTACAGATTTATATGTATGTGTTGGGATTTGGCATCAAGATGAGGTGCAGGCCAATTATTTTAGTCAATCTCTGAGACAGTGCTATCGAATTCTTGTTCCACTGTTTTCCGAAGGACAGATTTATTGATTTGGCATCAGGCTGGAAGATAGGGGCAAGAGTGGACCAATCAGTCCCTTAAGCCTGTTCCACCATTCCACTGGATTACACCTGAGCTGTGTTTGAATTCTATTTACCCTCTGTACTCCGGATAACATGAATCTGCTGACCTCACTAATATCTTTTTCAACTGACTCAACATCCTCACCGTTTGTGACAGTTCCACATTTCCATTTGTGTGAGGAAGAGGAAATCCTGATGTCGCACCTAAATTGCAAGGTTCTGATAGCTAAAGATGCGCAGATTATGTTGATTGGCCATGCTAAATTGCCCCTTAGCATCCTGGGATGCCTACTTTAGACTGATTAGTGGGGTAAGTATGTGGGGTTACAGGGATGGGGTCTGGGTGGGATTGCTGTTGGTGCAGACTCAATGGGCCAAGTAGCCTCCTTCTGCACTGTAGGGGTTCTAGGATTCTATGGTCATGGATATGTCCCATTATTTTAGATTCCTTCTCATCAGAAAAGTATCATTTCACTGCATCAAATCCATCGTAACCTTTCATCACTTTGATTAGATTACCTCCCCTCTGCCATTCCCTGGTTTCAAAACTAATGAGAATGCACACCAAGCATAGTGATTGTCCCTTTAAGGGCAACCCAGCAGGGTAAGGCGGCACAGTGGCGCTGCTACCTCATCGCACCAGGGACAAAGGTTCGATTCCTGGCTTGGGTCACTGCCTGTGTAGAGTTGTACACACACTGTGTTTGCATGGGTTTCCTTCGGGTGCTCCAGTTTCCTCCCACAGTCTAAAAGACGTGCTGGTTAGGTGCATTGGTCATGCTAAATTCTCCCTCAGTATATCCAAACAGGATTGGCGACTACAGGATTTCCACAGTAACTTCATTACAGCGTTAATGTAAGCCTACTTGTGACTCTAATAAACTTAAACTTAAGGGTCACCTGGTCTGGGTGACCAACTGAGACTCAAAGTGGGAAATCACGTCAGGCGTGAGAGTTTCCCTAGTAGAGAAAGATACTTTGGAATTAGATGCAATCATGCAGCTCCTGTAAGTGACTTGAAAATAAATCCTTTTTTGTTCTACTAATGAAATCTCAGACAATGCTTCATTAGACCAGGTTTCAACAACTTGCCCTCAGTGTTTAGCCTTTTCCCATTCCGGTAAATCTACGTTGTACTGTTTCCAAAGCCGGTATATCTTTCCTGAGAATTGAGGCTGGAATTGAACCTGGGTCCTTGGCACTGTGAAGCAGCAGTGCTAACCACGGTGCCACCATGCTACCCCAGTGGAAGCACAATCAATAATAGCATTTAAATTACATTTTTTAAATTAAAATTGTTGTGGGGAAAGGGAAGTAAATGGATCCAATGTGTTGGATCATTGAGCAATCACTATCATGATGGGCAGAATGGTCTCCCTCTCCACTGTAAATACTACAGATTGAGCGTGACATCAACTTCATATTAGATTATCCAATTTGTTCTCCTGGTTGAATGAGATTCTGTGGGCTAATGTTGACTTGAAAAATTAACTCCAGCATCAGAGCAAGCTAGTGTTGAGATGATTGGACCTATGTTGCCATGGCGATGGGATACCAAGGTCCTTACAGGTTGTGTTCATCCTCCCCCTGCTCCCATTTCCATTTGTTTTTCTGCTCTGCCTTTACCTTTCCAGTTGGAGAAACGGTGTCTTCTGTTGTGCTGCACAACTCTCCCACTGCTGAATAATTACTTTCCTTCTATATCAACAATATCTCAGTCAAGTCCAGCTGAATCACTGCCTGCATTATTTCTGCACACAGTCTATTCTTTATACAAACTGAATATCATCTATCTAAAGATAAAAAGTTTATTTATTAGTGTCACAAGTAGGCTTACATTCACACGGCAATGAAGTTACGGTGAAAATCCCCTAGTCGCCACACTCCGGTGCCTGTTCGGGTACACTGAGGGAGAACTTAGCATGGCCAACGCACCTAACCAGCACGTCTTTCTGACTGTGGGAGGAAACCAGAGCATCCGGAGGAAATCCACACAGACATGGGGAGAACATGCAAACTCTACACAGACATTGACCCAAGCTGGAATCAAACCCGGGTCCCTTGCACCGTGAGGCAACAGTGTGCCACCGTGCTGCCTTCTCTTCTATTCTATTCTACTCTACTCTGTGCTTATGGGACTGTTGTCATAAGAACATAAGAAATAGGAGCAGAAGTAGGTCATCTAGCCCTTCGAGCCTGCCCTGCCATTCAATAAGATCATGGCTGATCTGAAGTGGATCAGTTCCACTTTCCTGCTTTCCTCCCATAACCCTTAATTCCCTTGTCTGTCAAAAACCTATCTACCCGTGACTTAAATATATTTAGTGAGGTAGCCTCCACCACTTCAACAGGCAGAGAATTCCAGAGATTCACTACCCTTTGAGTGAAGAAGTTCCTCCTCAACTCCAATCTAAACTGTCCCCCCCCCTTATCTTGAGGCTGTGCCCTCTAGTCCTGCTATCCTTTGTAAGCAGGAAGAATCTCTCTACCTCTACCCTATCCATCCCTTTCATTATCTTATACGTCTCTAAGATCCCCCCTCATCCTTCTAAACTCCAACGAGTACAGACCCAGTCTATTTAGTCTCTGGTCCTGACGAAAACATATTTTTCCCACCTTCTCTTGCTGTCTTAGTAACAAGCATCTGTTGCTAAGTTTCAAAAGTGGGCAAAAATCTTTGGAGCTTGCCTCTCTAAATTTCTGAATATCTTATTCTTCCAGATACAGCATAGTGAAGGAATCCTTTGCAATAATTGCAAATTGATTAAGGTTGTGGGTTCAAGCCTGACTCCCAAGACTTTGATTTGATTTAGTTTATTATTGCTACTTATATTGGGACACAGTGAAAAGTATTGTTTCTTGCATACTATACAGACAAAACATACCACTCATGGAATACATAGGGGAGAAGGGAAGGAGAGGGTGGAGAATATAATGTTACAGTGATAGCTAGAGTGTAGAGGAAGATTAGCTTGATATAAGTCCATTCAAAAGTCTGATGGCAGCAGGGAAGAAGCCGTTCTTGAGTCGGTTGTTATATGATCTCAGACTTTTGTATCTTTTTCCTAATGGAAGAAAGTGGGAGAGAGAATGTGCTGGGTGCGTGGGGTCCTTGATTATGCTGGCTGCTTTTCTGAGGCAGCTGGAAGTGTAGACAGAATGGATGGGAGGCTGGTTTGTGTGATGGAATGGGCTATGTCCACAACCTATATCAGTAAGGAAAGGCAATAACACCTCCTTCACGATCATCCGCAATACTGATGCCCAAAAGGCTGTGTTCTCAGCTCCCTACTATACTCCTTATGCACCTATGACTGTGGGACCAAATTCACCTCCAATTCGATTTTCAAGTTTTCCGATGACACCACCGTAGTGAGTCGGATCTCAAACAATGATAAGACAGAGTACAGGAATGAGGTAGAGAATCTGATGAATGGGTGCAGCAACAATAATCTTTCCCTCAATGTCAACAAAACAAAGGAGATTGTCATCGAGTTCAGGAAGTGTAAAGAACATGCCCCTGTCTACATCAATGGGGATGCACCATAGAAAGCATTCTTTCTGGTTGTATCACAGCTTGGTATGGATCCTGCTCTGCCCAAGACTGCAAGGAACTGCAAAAGGTCATGAATGTAGCCCAATCCATCATGCAAACCAGCCTCTCATCCATTGACTCTGTCTACACTTCCCGCTGCCTCAGCAAAGCAACCAGCATAATTAAGGACCCCCAAGCACCTTGGACATTCTTTCTTCCACCTCCTTCCTTCGGAAAAGGATACAGAAGTCTGAGATTACGTACCACGACTCAAGAACAGCTTCCTCCCTGCTGTCAGACTTTTGAATGGACTTACTTTGCATTAAGTTGATCTTTACACCCTAGCTATGACTGTAACACTACATTCTCCTTTCCTTTTCTATGAACGGCATGTTTTGTCTGTACAGCACTCAAGAAAAATACTTTTCACTGAATGTTAATGCATGTGACAATAATAAATCAAACAAATCAAATCAATCCTTTGTAGTTTCTTGCAGTCTTGAACAGAGCAGGAGCCATACCAAGCTGTGATGCATCTGGATAAAACGCTTTCTATGGTGAATCTGTCAAAATTGGTGAGAGTCACAGCGAAACATGCTGAGTTTCCTCAGACTCCTGAGAAAGTAGAGGAGTTTGTGTGCTTTTTTGAGTACAGAAATCTAGACTAATACTCCAGTGCACTACTGAGGCAGGTTGGAGGTGCCGTCTTTTTGCCTGAGATGCCTGCTTTCTTGGATGAATAGCTCAAAGAAGAGCAGGGACATTCACCTTGATATTCTGGCCAATATCCATCTCTCAGTCAACAACATTAAAGCAGCCGACCCGGTGATTGTCACTTTGTTGTTTGTGGGAGCTTGCTGTGCACATATTGGCTACTGCATTTCCCACATTACAACTGTGACCACACTTCAACTGCTCCAAAAAGCTTTGTGACATTTGGAGTTTGTGTAAGATGATATGTAAATCCATGTTTCTGGAGAATTGAAGGCTGAGGGGTGATCAGATATTAAAATGGTGAAGGATTTTGATAGAGCGGTGCACAGAGAGAACTTATCCTCCTGTGGGCAAGAGCATTAACAGAAGCCATCAACATCATTTTGTCACTAAGAAATCTAATCTGGAATTTGGAAGAAACTTTAAGTCATGAAAATTACTACAGGGAGTAGTGAAATGAATATTATAAATGCATTTAAAGGGAAGTTAAAAAGTATTATTTATCAGTGTCACAAGTAGGTTTACATTGATAAATAAACTTAATTTCAGTGTTAATGTAAACCTACTTCTGACATTAACACTGAAATTAAGTTTATTTATTAATGTAAACCTGCTTGTGACATTAACACTGAAATTAAGTTTATTTACTAATGTCACATGTAGGCTTACATTCACACTGTAACAAAGTCACTGTGAAAATCCCGTAGTTGCCACACTCTGGCGCCTCTTTGGGTACACTGAGGGAGGATTTAGCATGGTCAATGCACTCAACCAGCACATCCTTTGGACTGTGACAGGAAACTGGAGCGCTCAGCAGAAACCCACGAAGACACAGGGAGAAAGTGCAGACTCCGCACTGACCCAAGCCGGGAATCGAACCCAAGGTCCCTGGCACTGTAAGGCAGCAGTGCTAATCACTGTGCCATTGTGCCGCCCTAAATCAAACATGGGAGAAGTGATGAGAGGTTTACGATGATAGACCTATATGAGAAAAGATTTGAGAGGAGCACAAACTCCAATATAAACTGCTTGAGGAGGCGCTAGTATCAAGATAGTGGCAATGGACTAGTAATCTAGAGAGCCATGATAATGCTGTGGGGATTGGAGTTTGAATCCCACCAGAGCAGATGGTGAACTCAATAAAAGAAATCTGGAGTTTAAAGCATAATGATGATTGCTGTAAAAAAAAAACACTAATGCTCTTTAGGGAAGGAAATCTACCTACCTTACCTAGACTGGCCTGCATGTGACTCCAGACCCACAGCAATGTGGTTGACTCTGAAATGTCACTCATTTCAAGGTGATTTGGAATGGGCTGGCCTAGCCTGTAACACCCATATCCCTTAAATGATTTTCTTTGAGAAATTGACCTATTTCTACACAGTGTTTCCTGTGTAATCCTACACAAGTTTTTCTTTCTAGGAAACCTTATTCAAAATTGATGTTTTGTCTAGGGTTTTCAGACAATGGGCAATGTCTATACACTACTTAAAATGGCAGCTGCCCACCAATGGGGTGGATAGGGCGAGAGAGAGAGACATGTGAAAATCAATAGTTGGTTAAAATAAGTGTAATTGTTGCTGCATCATTTACAAGACCTGCTAAACTTAACCCCAAAAAATCCCACCACACCAGTTTAAAGTCCAAACAGGTTTGGATTTTAAATTGGTGTTGTGGGATTTCTTCGTGTTTTACCTCAGTCCAACGCCAGCATCTCCACATCAAACTTAACCCCAACATTGAAAAAGAATTACAAAAGAACTAAACAACAAATTCACTGGTGATGTCTTCCACAGTCTAGTGGATCACACATGTTCACTATGTCCTCACGAGGTGTAATGGAGGGAATTGTTCATCGGTTTCGTTAGTCATAAACAAAGCTACGTTATCAGCAAATTATAAATAACACTTGAGTTACAATAATCAAGAAACAAAATCTGGAAGAAAGAACCATCAATACTCCATGGAGTTTAGAACAATGAGGAGTGATCTTATAATCAAAGCATGTAGAGATTCCGAGGGGATGTGACAGGATAGATGCTGGGAAGATGTTGTCCTCTGTGGAAAATTCTAGAACTAGGAGGCACAGCTTCAGAGTAGAGGGGCCCTGATCTTTCTGACTCCCATAAGATTGAATACAATCAAAACTGCTGGAGCATCCTCAGCTGTATTTCATGCACCTCTCCATTTTGTGGGTGGACTGAAAGTTGATGGATTCTATTGCTATTACCATGATACTTTCTGTTACTGCTCCCCTTAAAGGTTACTGCTTGAACACCATGGATAAATTGAAAGGAAGTTTTTATTAACAGTACTTAACTATGCACATACCTATGGTAGATATGGAGAGGACTCCACACTGGATCCTTGTACGTTGCTGCTCACCTCAAGACTGGCTCTAGCTCAAAGTCATGTGACTTCTTACATCACCATGTGGGTGTCACAGTATTCAGTCTCATGTTAACTCTTTAAGTGCCAGCTCCTTTTACTACACCTCCCCTCAAGATGAAGGGCAGCATGGTGGCAGTGGTTAGCACTGCTACCTCACAGTGCCAGGGACCTGGGTTCAATTCTGGCCTCGGGTCACTGTTTGTGTGGAGTTTGCATTTTCAACCCTGTGTATTCATGGATTGCCTCCAGGTCCTCCAGTTTCCTCCCACAATCCAAAGATGTGCATGTTAGGTTGATTGGACATAATAAATTGACCCTAGTGTCAGGGGATTAGCAGCTTAAATATGCGGAGTTATGGGAATAGGGCCTGGGTGCGATTGTGGTTGGTGCAGACTTGATGGGCTGAATGGCCTCCTTCTGCATTGTAGGGATTCTATGATTTTATGACATTAGTTTTCTTTCAGTTTGCTTCAAGCCTTAAAATACTCTGGATCTTACCAGCTGCTCATGCCACGTTCCCATTGCAACGAGTTTGGAGAATTTGGCAGCCAGCACTGCAGCGGGATGGGAAAACCCCGCCGTTGTGTATGGTGATAAGATTCGGGCTTATATGTCTTGTGTACCAACTTTAATGTTACAACTATAAACTATTCTAACTCGAGAATATATTATTTCGTTATAAACATTAAGAACATTTACAGTAATGGCAATGCATTAACAATGTTCTTGCTGCCCCATCTCCCTCCTTCAAGTCCTTGACTGAAGAGGTTCAGACATCCCTGCCATGTTTTGTTTGCATTTCAGTGGGGAGAGTGATAGACTCTTGAGGTTCTTTCTCTTGCCAGTGGTTTGGAGGTTGTACTGGGGCGCAGGCATGGTTTCATTTGTTTTTTTCATTGATGGATGGTGTCCTGTACTTGGTTGCACTGTATGGCTTGGTGGTAGTTGGTTGTTGTTCATTGTGATCATTTCTTTTTGGGGTGAGCAAAACTGGTATTTGTTAGATTGAGAGTGTTTTTTCTTCTTCTTTCATCTTTTTGGAAGTTCTTTGCAGTTGAGGGAGAATCTGTCTGTGGCTAGGAAAAGACTGGGTAGGTAGCACAGCTTTGCTTAGCTGCGTAGCATGTGTGAGGTTGCCACAGGTGTTGTGGTTTTGGCACACTGGCTGGAGGTTGTTGGGTTACAGCGGTGGTTATCATGTCTTACTGAGGTAGAGGTTTCTTTGAAGATCATTCTGGCTCTGACTTCTGCTTCCACCAGGGGGTGCTGTGGTAGCCTCATGTGTAGCCTCAGGTTGGTCTGGTCCTTGAGAAAGTTCAGGGGCCTGGGCTGGAGAAGGAGAGAAAAGAGAAGAAAGCTGACAAATAGTGTCAACATTTGAATAACTGGGGGAGGGGATGGGGAGTAGCTGGAGAAGGTCGAGATCCATGCAGGCATCTTTACTGAGGAGAGCTAAAGGCTGATTTTGCACAATGTGCATCAGCTCCGTCATCTGTTTATTACAATACCTCAGGGTTTTTGTATCATTTCAATGACCAGGAATTGGATTCCTCTTGCAGAAAGTGGGTTGTCTGTTATTCAGAGCAGGACGACTTGGAACCACAGTTCCTCTCCAATATCACTGTTATTCTGGCAATATAACCTCATTTACAGCTGGTTGGTTGGCCATTCGCCACGATGAGAGGGTTCCAGAAGGAAGAGCCACATTATTTGATGTTTCCTAAGCTGTGTGCCTTCTTTCTTTTTTATTCGTTCATGGGACATAGTTGTCCCTGGCTGGCCAGCATTTATTGCCAATTCTTAGTTGCCCTTGTTCAGAGGGCAGTTGAGAGTCAACCATATTGCAGTGGGCCTGGAGTCACATGTAGGCCAGACCAGGTAAGGACAGCCAATTTCCTTCCCTAAAGGACCTTAGTGACCCAGATGGGTTTTTCCAACAATCAAGAATAGTTTTATGGTCATCAGTAAATTCTTAATTCCAGGGTGTTTTAAATTAATTCAAATTCCATCATCTGCTGTGGTGGGATTTGAACCTGGGTCCCCAGAGTTTCTGGATTAATGATCCAGTGATAATATCACGAGGCTATCGAACCACTGGCCTTGATCTTGTCTGGCTTTCAGGTTGTCTGTGCAGTGCTGGCCTCTTGATTTGCACATCTTGCTGAATTGTAGCAGTGAAAGAACTGGGCAGTTCTTGCTGGACATTGGTCTTGCCTGTGCGGGCGCCTAACATTTCAGCAGTGGTAAGGTTGCTTGTTGGGGCGGTTCAGAGCTGGTGTACACTGACTCTGGAAGTTCAAATGGATGCAGGGTCAGAAGGCTGCCAAGGGACTTCTCACTCTGGGCTGGTGTTCTGGAGGTCAGGAATGTGTCCGAGGACAGAACTCTCACTGATTGGGAGAATCATGAGGTCCTCGACTTAAGGAAAAAAAGCCGTCTCTATCTTCTTGCCTTTTACTGTGTCTGAAATTAGCAAATGCATTTCTGCCGGATTTGATTGAAACAAGGACTGGCTGGCCTGGAAATTTAAAATAACTTTCTCTTGCCTTTGTGGTTTTGTTTGATTGAAGCTGATCTTCGACAGAGCTTTCAGTAGCATCTTTTGCTGGTGTTTAAACTTTACTTTCTTCCTGCTTCCAGGCTCTTGTCTCTGGAGCTTCTCTGGTGTGTTTTCTCAATCTCTTAGCTTCTGTAGGATGGTTGCTTCAGTGCAGAAAGTATTAAAGACATTCTTTTCTTTCACTCTTCAGCTTTGTAGTGATGCTGAGAATTGTTTATCACTTGCTGCCACCATGGTGGATTCTCCCTCTTTTACCATTGAACGGGTTAATAATTACACAAGTTTAAAAATTACATAAGCTGCTATAAAAAGGGGCTTCTTATAACAGCCTTCACAGATAGACATCAAGGCCATTAGTCTGGACAAAACTCAAGACATCTGTAACCAGGAAAAAGGGAGTGGTCCACAGACATAGGGATGAGCTGGGACACAATTACTTATTTTTAAAAAATGATGTATTAAATCTTCACGCTGTTTGGATATTATAATGAAGCAAGCGTAAAGTGATTGTGATTGGTTATATGCTTATATATCTCAGAATACCTCACTCTGGCTAGCTAAAGAATGTAAGCTGTATCTTTCCAGGGATATTGCTATTCCTTGATTAAAACAGTTGTACAGGAGAACTCTGTGACTTGGAGTGGTCACTTGAAGGGTAAAGTTGTGATCAATTAAAATACTGATATCAAAGTCCGCAATATCATGATACATTCTGATAAAGGCAAAATACTGTGGGTGTTGCATCTGAAACAAAAACAGAAAATGCTGGAAAATCTCAGCAGATCTGACAGCATCTGTGGAGAGAGAGTAGAGCCAGTGCTCTGATGAAGGGTCACCCAGCTTCGACACATTGGCTCTATTCTCTCTCCACAGATGCTATCGGACCTGCTGAGATTTTCCAGCATTTCCTGTTTTTGGACCATGATACATTTTGTTGTCATTGCCCTTGAAAGATCTATTGACAGCATGAAGCAGTCAAAATCTTTATTAACTATACTTAATTATATACAAATCTATAATAGATATGGAGAAGGCGCCATACTAGATCCTTACACACGCTAGTCATCACTAAACCAGCCCCAGCTCTAGGTCAAATGTCATTTTACATTCCAGTGTGGACATTACTCTACTCAGTGTCATGTCAACCTTCTAGGTTCCAAATCTTTCTATGACAATAGGCTAATACATTGTTGTTTGGGACATGACTGGAGTATGTCTGTGCATGTGGCACCCCGGAACATAGATTCATAAAATCATAAAATTTGTACACTGTAGAAGGTGGCCATTCAGTCCATCGAATCTGCACACACCCTCCAACAGAGCATCTTACCTAGGACCACCCGTCCACCCTATCCTCATAACACCATGCATTTACCTCATTAATCCCCTAACCTACACATCTTGGGACACTGAGGGGCAATTTGGCATGGCAAATTCATCCAACCTGCACATCTTTGGACCATATATACTTTGAAATATATATTCACATAATGATTTGTTCCTAGCTCATCACATATCATAAAGCAATATAATAGACACCATTTAAGATTTTATATGGGGAAAAATTTCATCTCTCCTAATGTCAGGAATCATTGGAATTTGCTTTCACAGAAAGCAGTGGAGACTGAGTCACTGAGTATATTTAAGACTGACCTTGACAGATTTTGAATGAGAGCGGAGTCAAAGATCACAGGGAAGAGTCAGCAAGGTGGAGTTCGGGCTGAGATCAGATCAGCCACAGTGGAACTGCTGCCTCACAGCATCAGGGACCTGGATTCAGTTCCCAGCTTGGGTCACTGTCTGTGCAGAGTCTGCATGTTCTCTCCATGTTTGTGTGGGTTTCCTCTGGGTGCTCTGGTTTCCTCCCTCAGTCCGAAAGATGTGCTGGTTAGGTGCATTGTCCATGCTAAATTCTCCCTCAGTGTACCCAAAGAGATGCCGGAGTGTGGCAACTAGGCGATTTTCACAGTAACTTCATTGCAGTGTTAATGTAAGCCTACTTGTGACACTAATAAATAAACTTCAATCCTTTATTGAATGGTGGAACTGGCCCAAGGGACATAAGAAATCCCTGTGTGTTCGCCCAAGACAGGAAAGTAAAGCAGGATGAGAAGAATTAGATGCTTCATTTTAAATAACATTAAAATATTATGCAAAGTAATTTAAGACTGCTGTGATGTTTACTTCAGTGTGTAAGGTAAACCATTATTAAAAGGTCCTGGGAGTCTGAAGCTTCCTTGAATCTAGAATTATAGAATCATACAACACAGAAGAGGACCTTCGGCCCATCGAGCCCGCACCGACACATTAGAAACACCTGAACTCCCACCTATTCCCATCTGCCGGTGCTTGGCCCAAAGCCCTGTTTAATGATGATACTGTGAAGGCCAAAAAAAAGATGGCCGGGGAGAATGCCAGAATTGATACATTACTTATACATTGAACTCTTCAATGCCAAATGATCAGAATGTCTTCCAATAGAACACTGTGGTTATTGCCAAGCATAAAATATCGATGAAAGGTTCACAGGAGACCAAGTAGAGAATAAACTATATGATACTCTTTTGAGGTAGAAATTCTGAAGAGAAACATCTTTGTAGGATTGTCCCATGTTGGAATTAACAGATTTCAGTCTGGGCTTACACAGGAAAGTGAAGCAGCGTTGAAAGGGATGTTGGAAGAAAGGAATCAGCTGGAGCCCTCATTCTTAATCATTAAACATTGACCCGTGCTATGTATCGGTGGGCGGAACTCTCCTCATGGCCCACTGACACCCATTATTAAAAATTGAAGGATGGACATCCATTTGGCAAGATTCCAAATAGTGATTAGGCAGCTGATTTATGATTTACGTGATTGGAGAACATTAATTTTTTAAAAATCTTTCACACTTAATGACAAAGGAATCAGCTTTGTTTAGTGAAAAGCAGAACTTTAGGAACAGAGGGGACTTCACATCCAATATTACCTAATTGATCAAGTGTTGGACCATTGGATCATAAGATATAGGAGCAGAATTAGGCCATCTGACCCATGGTGTCTGCTTCACCATTCAATCATGGCTGGTGTGATTCTCATCCCCATTCTCCTGCCTTCTCCCCAGAACCCTTGACCCCCTTATTGGTCAAGAACCTATCTATCTCTGTCTTAAAGATACTCAATGACCTGGCCTCCACAGCCTTCTGTGCCAATGAGTTCCACAGTTTCAACAACCTCTGGCTGAAGAAATTCCTCCTCATCTCAGATTTAAAGGAGTGTCCCTTCACTCTGAGGTTGTGCCCTCAATTTCTAACCTCTCCCACTAGTAGAAACATCCTCTCCACATCCACTCTATCTAGGCCTCTCAGTATTCTATAAGTTTCGATTAGATCCTCCCTCATCCTTCTAAACTCCATCGATTACAGACCCATCTTGCTTTGATACTTTAAAAAAGTGATCAACTCATTGATGAGATGAGAAGTTATTCCACCTGTAAAAGAGCCACTCGGTTTACGTGGCTCTATATCTAATATTCTTCAATACTCAGCAGGTCTGGCAGCATCTGTGGAACATACAAACATATGAATTATGAGCCAGAGTAGGCCATTCTTTCATTTAATAAGATCATAGCAGGTCTGATTGTTACCCCAATTCTACATTCCCAGCTACTCCCGATAAATACAAGAGGATTAAGAGTTCACACTTCCAGTTGAATGACTCTCCTTTGAAGTTGGGGTAATGGTTCACAGTTCTGAAGAAGTCATTTGACTTGAAACGTTAACTGGTTTCTCTCTCCACAGATGCCATCAGATCTGAGTATTTTTCCCCATAATTCTCAGTTTTCTTTTCAGATTTCCAGCTTCTGTAGTAGTTTGCTGTTATTTCCCAATATTCCTCAATCTACACAGAAACATAAATAGACTTTAGAATTTTGTGAAAGATAAAAGATGATGCTTTCTTGAGTGGCAAACATCTTAACCTAATATGATATGGTGTTCCCAGATCTGTCATTTTCCAAATAAGAGGATAAAATGATTCAATTCATCAGATATTTATATTAATTAAATTATTTAAAATTCAGCATCTTGAAAAGGTTCCCTTCTGCAAGTGGGTGTTTTCAGTTGATACTAAATGCTGGAATTTAGGATGATCTACTGTCAAGTTAGTTTGATCTATTTAGCAAGTTTCCTTCCAGAATTCACAGTCCTTTTCTCTCACCTACTTTGTTTTCTTTTTGATTGTTGGGTGACACTCAGTCTCGGGGTGGCACGGTGCCACAATGATTAGCACTGCTGCCAGGGACCCGGGTTCAATTCTAGCCTTGGGTGATTGTCTGTGCGGAGTTTGCACATTCTCTCCGTGTCTGCGTGGGTTTCCTCTGGGTGCTCCGGTTTCCTCCAAAAGACATGCTGATTAGATGCGTTGGCCACGCTAAATTCTCCCTCAGTGTACAAGCGCTGAAGTGTGACAACTCAAGGATTTTCACAGTAACTGTAACATTTATTTAGTTTATTTATCATTAGTTACAAGTAAAGCTTACATTAACACTGCAATGAAGTTACTGTGAAATTTCCCTAGTCGCCCCAGTCCGGGTTAATGCACCTAACCAGTGTGTCTTTCAGAATGTGGGAGGAAATCCATGCAAACATGGAGAGAATGTGCAACTCCACACAGTCAGTGATCCAAGCTACGAATCAAACCTGAGTCCCTGGCGCTTTGAGGCAGTTGTGCTAACCACTATGCTACTGTGCCAATTTCATTGCAGTGTTAATGTAAGCCTACTTGTGATATTAATAAATAAACTTTAAATATCTTTTTTTCCTAAGTTGATCTTGAGCTATTGACTCTGGATTTTTGTCTCTCCTCGGAGCTTGCAATGACTTGGGGTAGTGGGGTCAGAGTTGGTTATAATGGTGATTGGTTATAGGCTGGGGAATTTGACAGTGCACCTTGGCTGCTTTTATGCCTGGCTTTGATAGTCTTGGTGGATTAAATTGTCTTTTCTTACATGTTCATGAGCTCAATCTCCTTCCAGGCCACTGGCACTCAAGGAGCTGGATGTAGAACACCCCGTCTAATTCCTGTTACTCTAAGGTCACACCTCCCGTGTGCAACTGGCTGCAGTCTTATGTTGACTGCATTTCCTGGAGAAAACCCACTGTCTTACAGAAACAGTTAGGGGGAGGCAGTTGCGTAGTCGTATTGTCACTGGACTAGCAATCCAGAGACCCAGGGAGATGCTCTGGCGACCAAAGCCCACCATGACAGATGGTAACATTTGAATTCAGTAAAAATCTGTAACCTGGTGATGCCCATGAAACCATTGTCAAGTGTTGGAAAAACCCATCTGGTTCACTAATCCCTATTAGGGAAAGAAATCCGTTGTCATTACCTGGTCTGGCCTACATGTGACTCCAGAGCCACAGCAATGTGCTTGACTCTTAAATACCCTCCAAGATGGGCAACCAGTGCTGGCCCAGTGACATGCACATCCCATAAAAATGAATAATAAAAACATGTGCATTGTTGTGGATTTACAAACATAGTTTTGATCATGGGAACCATTGAAGCATTTGGACTTTGCATCAATAACAGTGTCACAGGGTCTGGTCAAGGTTTAAAAATGGGTAATGGGATGTAGCACCCTTAAAAAGGGATACTATCCAAGGAATAGATATGGCAAATGTAAAGCCATTTTCTATTCCAATGTTCAGGACAATGTACTGAGGGATGCACTAAAGCTTGAGGCAGCCACCCCTAGGGTTCTGTGTGGAAATACCAGTGTCTGGGGCTCCCCCTGGTACACAGCACACAAGCCCAGGAAAAAGTGTAAAGGTCTTTGGGCTACACATACCAGAAAACATTTTGACACAAAGCATATTGTAAACATAACATGTAATGGCAAAGTGATGTGAGGTACCTTGTATTGAGATCTGTATTGTACATTGTATAATGTCAAATTGAACTGTTACTTTCACAGATTTTATAAAATGCATTTTTGGAAAAAATAACGCTTTGAATCCTGCACTCCGCACCGAGTTGAGACCTTCAGACATCAGAAATCAGCTAACTGCTCTTTCATTCAGGAAGGGTAACGGAGGACATGCCACTGTCTACATCAGCGTGGATGAAATGGAAACTGTTGAGAACTTTAAGTTTCACCAACAACCTGTCCTGGTCCCTCCACACCAATGCTACAGTTAAGAAAGCCCTCCAGTGCCTCTACTTTCTTAGGAGGCTAAGGAAATTGAACATGTCCGCTATGACTCTCGTCAATTTTTATAGATGCACCATAGAAAAGCATCCTTGGCAGATGTATCACAGCTTGGTATGGCTCCTGTTCTGACCAAGACTGCAAGAAACTACAAAGGGTTGAGAATGAAGCCCAGTCCATCACACAAACCAGCCTCGCATCCAATGACTCTGTCTACACTTCCCGCCGCCCCAGAAAAGCAGCCTTCATAATCAAGGACCCTATGCACCCCAGACGTATTCTCTTTCATCCTCTTCCATTGGGAAAAAGATACAAAAGTCTGAGGGCATGTACCAAACGACTCAAGGACAGCTTCTTCTCTGCTGCCATCAGACTTTTGAATGGACCTACCATATATAACCTGGATCTTTCTCTACATCCTAGCTATGACTGTAACACTATATTCTGCACTCTCTCATTTTCTTCTCTCCTGCGTACTGTATGAATGATATGCTTTGTCTGTATTGCACACAAGAAAAAATATCCTTCACTGTATCCCAGTACATGTGACAATAATAAATCAAATCAAATCAAATCAATTGTGTCTCAGAGTTGACTAGGATGGCTCAGTCCTGCAGTTTTTGTTTCTACACGCTATCATTTCTGCACTGACTCCTCTCACAGCTAGATGTAGATCAGGAAATCGTGTGGAGGATCCGTTGGTGCAAACCCACATTGGATCCGTCTGGGCTTTCATTTCCTCATGCACTGATACACAACGAGCATCAGAGGCTTGGCAAATCACCGTGTAGTAAATTTCTCCAAAACAAGTCGGCAGAAATAATTATGAGTCAACAAGTCAATAACACAATTAAACGAAGTAAATCCTGGCTGAATTGTCACCTCCTCTCATTAGGAGTGCTTTAAACCTCTTCTGCCTGACACCAATGCACCATTTTCTGTTGCTTTGAAATCTGCATTCACGATCAAGCACCAATTACTGATCAATTTTCCCCTCCAGGAAATGCTAATGCCGATTAAACAGATCCAGACATCGAGACTGCAACACTGCTGACTTAGGGTCTCACAAACTGCTGTAAACAGAAGTGAGTAAGGCTGAAATGTATTGTAGGGAAAGTGGAACTCTTCAAAAAGAGTTATGTTGGGGATACGGTTCTGGCTGCCAGAAGCATATTAAACAGGCATTGTCTGACTTTTAAGACAATCTACCTTGGTAATCTTTAACAGCATTAAATAGAACATTGATGAAACGATAATAATGCTATATTTGCTGTCCGCTTTGAAAGCTGTTGACTGTGTGACTCGACATGGCATCTTAAAGGGCCACAGCCTTTCTACTGACATGTTTGGCATTTCTTTACCAGTAAGTATTTATCTTTTATTTTCTTATTCATTTTATGGGACTTGAGCCTAGCTGGCTGGGCTGGCATTTATTGCCCATCCCTAACTCCCCTTTCAGAGTGCATTTGAGAATCAACCACAATGCTGTGGCTCTGGAGACACATGTAGGCCAGATCAGGTAAGGATTTCCTGCAATAAAGGACCAGGTGAGTCTTTACGACAATCAATAATGATTTCATGGCCGTGATTAGACTTACAATTCCAGATTTTTATTGAATTCAAATTTCACCAACCTGTGAGGTGGGACTTGAACCCAGATCCCAGAATATTATCCTGGGTTTCTGGATTACCAGTCCAGTGACAAAACCACTGCTCCACTGTCTCCAGAGCAAATTACACTACAATGTGTCAGACAAATGCAATTTGTATGGCACATGTGGCATTGCCATGGGGGGTAAATTATATAAATGACATTGATGACTGTGGGGGGTAGGCTTACTAAATTTGCAGATGACACAAAGATTGGATGGGTGGTTAACAATGAGGCAGAGCGTCTTGGGCCATAAGAAGATATTGACAGAATGATCGAATGGACAGATAAGTTGCAGATGGAATTTAACCCTGAAAAATGTAAGGTGATACACTTTGGAAGAAGTAATTTGACAAGAAAGTATTCAATGAATGTTAGGATACTAGGAAGTTTTGTGGAACAAAGGGATCCTGGCATGTTTGTCCACAGATCTCTGAAAGTGGAACAACATGTTAGTAGGGTGGTGAAAAAGGCATATGGGACACTTGTCTTTATCAATCGAGGGATAGATTACAAAAGCAGAGAAGTCATGTTGGAATTGTATAGAACATCAGCTAGAATACTGTATGCAGTTCTGATTTCAGAGGGATGTGATGGCACTGGAAGGGGTGCAGAGGAGATTCACCAGGATGCTGCTTGGGATGGAACATTTAAGTTATGAGAGAGATTGGATAGGCTTCGGTTGTTTTCATTGGAGCAGAGAGGCTGAGGGGTGACTTGATTGAGGTATAAGAGATTATGAGGGACATGGACAGAGTGGATAAGGAGCAGCTGTTCCCCTTAGTTGAAGGGTCAGTCATGAGGGGACAAAGGATCAAGGTGAGGGGCAAGAGGTTTAGGGGGATATGTGAGGAAAAGTCTTTTTACCCAGAGGATGGTAATAGTCTGGAATGCGCTGCCTGGGAGGACGTTGGAGGTGGGTTGCCTCACATCCTTTAGAAAGTATCTGGATGAGCACTTGGTATATCATAACATGCAGGGCTGTGGGCCAAGTGCTGGCAGATGGGGTTAGGTGGGAGTTCAGGTGTTTCTAACATGTTGGCGCGATGGGCCGAAGGGTTTCTTCTGTGTTGTATGATTCTATGATTCTAATTTCACTGATCCTGAACCTCTTCCCCTACATCCCTGAACAAATAACTTTGGAAACAAGTTTTTCTGAAATCTGAAGCAGTCCCCACCATAGCTGCTTTGTGTAAAATTGAATTGAAATATTAATTCAGTCCAAATCTCTGTTGCTGTGCTTACAAAAAGGTTCAAAAACTGTTTTGCTTTTCAGACGCTGTATATTTCCAGCATCTTAGTTTTAAAATGTGTGGCAATAAGTTGAACTTAAATCAATTGGTCGGACATTTCTTTCTATTTTATAGCATTCAGCAAAAAAATCCAAATTTTTCTAGATGTTTTGTATTGCTATATTCTATCTTTGGGTTGAACAGCATTAGGAGATTTTATGTTGTATATTGGAGAATTGATGCTCAGATCAACACCAGAAGGTGTTGCGCCATATCCTAACTGTAAGGGTAGGAAAGGATTAAAATGTTTAACAACTTCAAATTTGAGCAGTTCTTCATTAGCTTGCACAAAAACCGTTATTGTATTGATTTGACCATTTCTACTTATTTTTCTGGCACAAAAGGGTTTCAGAATGGGAGCAAAGTTTAGAACAAAGCTTCTGTAGCAGTTCAACAATCCAAGGAAGGGTCACAACCCTTTAATGTTCGGAGGTGCAGGCACCTCTTGTGATAGCCTTGACCTTTGAAGGAGATTTATGAAGGCCTGTGGTATCCATCATGTCTCAGAAAATCAACGGATGACTGGAAGAACTCACTCTTGTCCTTATGGACTCTCAGACCATAGCTTTCCAATCCCTGGAGAGTGGCTTCAAATTCTGAAAATGTTCCTCTTTATCTCTTCCAGTGACTTGGATGTCATCCAGACAGCACTGGATTCTGTTCAGGCCACTCAGGATCCGATCCATTGCCATTTGAAACAATGCAGGAGCTGATGTGATACCAAACAGCAATTTTTGGTACCAGAATAAGCCTTTATGTGTCACAATTGTCAGAAATTTCTGTGACTTCTTGTCTATGTTTGTCTGCAAGGAAGCCTGGCTCAGGTCAATTTTGCTAAAACATTGGCTCCTGCCATTCCTGCAAACAGGTCATTGATGTGGGGAAATGGGTACTATTCCACACATGACACTGGATATATGGTGACTTTGAAATCCCCACAAATCTTTACAGATGCATCCTTCTTGATGATTGGTATTATTGGTGTGGCCCATTCTCTGATGTTCACAGGTTCCAAGACTCCTGTCTTCACAAGTTTTTCGAAGACAGCCTCCGCTTTTGCCTAATAGCAGAGGGCATGGACCTTGCCTTCAAGCATTTTGCTTGGCTTCCTTCTTTTAATCTTCAATTGGACTGTGATCTCTTTCATGTCTTTCAATTCTCCATCAAACACAATGGCATGATTATTTAGAATTTTTGTGAGATCTGATTCTCCATCTGTCATCAGGTTGACTTCAGCCCAGTTCAGTCGAATCTTCTCCAGGCATGTTTGACCTGTCAAATGCTGGACAATTCCCCTTTACAACATGCGGAGACAAATTTGCTGTTTGTCCATTAAATTGAACAGCTACTTCAATGCTGCCCTTCAATGGAACCATTTGATCTGTGAATATCTTCAGCACTATCCTTGAAGGTTTCAAGGGAGTGTGTCAGAGCTTTTTCTTGTAGACAGTCTCTGGCACCAATGAGATTGCTGCGTCAGTGTCAAGTTTCATTCTTACTGGTTGTCCATCCAGTGGTGGAAAGACCCAGTATCAGTGCATGGAACCAGCAATGGCTAACTGCTTTGGAGACAAAGGTCTTTGAGGCATACTTGTCTCCTTCATCACCTGACAGTATATGATGTGGAGTTGCCGGTGTTAGACTAGGGTAGGCAGAGTAAGTAGTCTCACAACACCAGGTTAAAGTCCAACAAGTTTATTTGATAGCACGAGCTTTCGGAGCACTGCCTCTTCAGCGCAGTAACTTATTGACACCTACCTGATGAAGGGGCAGTGGTCTGAAAACTCATGCTACCAAATAAACCTGTTGGACTTTAACCTGGTGTTGTGAGACTACTTACTGTGCCTGACAGTTTACAGATACATCTCAAGAAATATTTGGCTCGATCTTTTTTAATTTTCCTGGGAGCATCTCTTGTGCCAATTCTAATGCAGATCATTTTGTTAAACTCTCCAATATTGTATAACGCAACATTGGAAATGTCACTCACTGACCCATTCTGGTGCTGACAATAGGGAAAGCAATGCAGCAGCAAAACTTGCCCTTCAATATTCGGCACACTAAGAAAGTAGATGTTTGACAGGAGACCTTGGGCTTTAGATTTTCTTTGTGACTGTTACCAGTTGTTGCTTTGGAACGTCGTTTTTCAATCATGTCTTATTTTGTAAATGTTAACTCTGATTTTTGCGGACACTGTTGGCAGGCGTTCGACAAAGGCTTACTTTCTTTATTCCTTTTCACGGTGATAACTTCCATTAAGCGAGCACTTATCTGACACCTGACCAATGCAAACTTCCAAAAAAACTGCACATTGAAGCTGAGCTGTAAATAATTGGTTATCACATCAATAAAACTAACGAGGTTTACTTTCTCTTTTTAATGGTGAATAGGAAAGACAAATAGTTGGTGAAAAACAAGATCTTTTTTGTTTTAAAGGGTTTTTTGTTAAGGTTATTCATTAGTCACAATAGGCTTACATTAACACCGTGCTGAAGTTACTGTAGAAATCCCCTAGTCATCACACTCTGGCACCTGAGGGAGAATGGCCCTGGCACCTAACCAGCATGTCTTTTGGACTGTGGGAGGAAACTGGAGCACCCGGAGGAAACCCACCTAGACATGGGGACAAGTCTACACGGACAATCGCCCAAGCTGGGTCCTTGGTGCTGTGAGGCAGTAATGCTAACCGCTGTGCCACCTTGCTGCCCTGCATCCGCAGCATTTTGCTTTTATATTAAAAATATACTGTGATTTTTAAGCTCCACTGAAGAGCTGTTTCCGCACTTGTAAGCTCTGCCTCCTTTCTCAATCCCTAGTGAATTAATTTCTTCAGTAGCTGCTGGACATGTTCCTCGCTATTGAATTTCAGCAAGATGTCGGCAAAGAAAGGAACTGACCTTTGAACTCGGTGGGTTGGGTGGAACTATGGGAAATTGCAGTCTTAACTAGTCACATCCCAAAACTCTCATACGAGATCGTTCTGCCACCCTAACAATCATTGCTCATATTTCTGAGATGTGTTTGCATTACAGTTTTTGCAGCATGTTTTTTATGCCATGGTAATGTTAAGCTTGATAATAAACTCGAAGATAATTGCGTACAAGATTTATAGCCTCCAATGTCTACCTCTGTGGAACCACAACGATTTGTATTAATATAGTACATCAGGGGAAGCAATGGCCAAGTGGTATTATCAATAGATGTTCTGGGGACCTGGGTACGAGTCCCGCCATGGCAGATGGTACAATTTGAATTAAAAAAAACAAGAAAAAGTACCTGGAATTAAGAATCTACTGATGACCATGAAACCATTGTCGGTTGTCAGAAAAACCCATCTGGTTCATTAATGTCCTTTAGGGGAGCAAATCTGCTGTCCTTACTTGGCGAGATCTATCTATGACTCCAGAGCCACAGCAATGTGGTTGATTCTCAACTGCCCTCTGAAATGGCCTAGCAAGCCTCTCAATTGTCACCACCACCTACTCAAGGGCAACTAGGAGTGGGCAATAAATGCTGGCCAGCCAGCAACACACATGTCCCAGGAATGAACTGAAAAATAACTTAATGTAAGAAAATATCTCAAGATGCTGCACAGGAACTTTACAAAGGAAATTGACACCAAGCCACACTGAGGTGATATGGCAGATGGTCAAACTCTTGATGAAGGAGGAAAGGCTCAAAAGGAGTTTAAAAAATGAGCGAAGTAAGATAAAGAGGTGGCGAGATTTTGGGAGGGAATTCCAGAATTTAGGGCCTTGGCAGCTGAATTCACGACTACCAGTAATAGAGCGAATAAAATACAGGACGTTCAAATGGCCAGGGGGTCTTGGGAGAGCTGTGCGACAAGAATGGATTACAGACATAGGGAGTGGTGAAGCCATGGAAGGATACAAAAACAATAATAAATTTAAAATCAAGGCTTTTATTGTCAATAAAATACTTTTTGCAGACCTTCTACCAGTTTATTACATTTACATCAAGTGCCTTTATGAGACAGATAAAGGACTGTGGTTCAAACTTAGCTTTGTTAAAACACTCATGGATTAAAGAATCAGTTCTTACACAATAGATTGAGTTAACTTTCCCCAACTAGGCTAATTGCCTGAGAAATAAGTATTACCGGTCTGGTGAAATCAACTGGGCGTTGGATTCAATTCACTGAACTCACAAATAACATAGAATAGAATCCCTACAGTGCAGAAGGAGGCCATCCAGCCTATTGAGTCTGCATTGACCACAATCCCACCCAGGACCTATTCCCGTAACCCCACATATTTACCCTGCTAACCTCCTGACGTTAAGGTCAATTTATCATAGCCAATGGGTGGGGGTGGGGGTGGGGGTGGTGGTCCACAACATCCAGTGAAGTTAGACCAGGTCATCCTAGTTGTACTTCCCTCTTTAACAGCAGGGAGTCTGACTGAATACACAATCATAATATCTCCTGGCTGATCATCTCTTGATGGGTCTTGGGATTCCATTGTAATGTTTGAGCCCCTCTATTCAATATGTAAGAGGTATGGATTTTGGTTCCAGGTCATGGTGAAGCATCCCTGTTCAATATGCGAGACAGTTCTGGTATGAGTCCCTTTTGGCTTTTGACCTGTGGTAACCTCACAGAAGCAGTTTTAGCTGTATTAATTTAAAGTGTTTAGCTTTATAAAAGCAAATTGCTGCGGATGTTGGAATCTGAAACCAAAACTGGAAATGCTGAAAAATGTCACCAGGTCTGGCAGTATCTGTAAGGAGAGAGAAGAGCTGACGGTTCGATTCCAAATGACCCTTTGTCAAAGATAAAAGGCATAGAAAGTGGGAGATATTTAAACTGAGGGAATGAA
The DNA here is from genome assembly GCF_965287045.1 of Carcharhinus amblyrhynchos. NCBI lineage: Eukaryota > Metazoa > Chordata > Chondrichthyes > Carcharhiniformes > Carcharhinidae > Carcharhinus > Carcharhinus amblyrhynchos. Next base: position 12,663,926 of record NC_137352.1, read on the forward strand.
AGATGAGTCATAGCCACAAAAACAAGTGGAAGGTTAAGAGGTGTTAATAGTTTATAGGGAGAATAGAAGGTGTGAATGACCAAATGGCAAAGAAGCTGAAATTAGAGGGTAAATCGTGACAGATGAAGATTGTAAGAAGTCTCACAAACCAGGTTAAATTTCAACAGATTTATTTGGAATCACGAACTTTTGGAGTGCTGCTCCTTCCTCGGGTGAGTCAAATAAACCTGTTGGACTTTAACCAAGTGCTGTGTGACTCCTTACTGTGCCCACCCCAATCCAATGCTGGCATCTCCACATCACAGATGAAGATGTGGGGTGAGGGTGGAGATGGGTGGGAGAGAGGTGAAATTGAGAAAAAGAAGGGAAAAGGGAATCAACGGGGGAGAAAAGGGGGGATAAAATAGGGGGAAAGAAAAATAAAGAAAGAGAATAAAGAAATTAAGGATAGAGAAAGAACAGTTAAAAATTAAATAAAATGAAAACAAAGGGGTGGAGCTAATCCACTTTTATGTTGGGCCTAGTTTCTCAGGTCTTGTCCATTTGACTGCATCGTGTTTAACTGGGAACCGATATGGTCAGAAGCACAGGAGGGGGGGTCACAGCGTGGGATAACTGTCTCAAAACATCAGTTATTGGTTCCAAAAGTATTGTTAGATGCATATTCAACACTTTGAAACATGTGGAGCACATCACCTTTAATCTAGCTTTGCATCACTTCCAAAATAATGATCCTGCCAGCAACTGTATTCATTTATACATGGCAGCAAGGCTAATTTTTGAACCACTTGATAAACAATGGAACAGCAACTTATCACAGGATGGAGCGTGGCTTAGAACAATTACAAATCACCAGAAACCTCTTGAGTTTTAGTGAGAGTGTGCTGGTCCGACTCACCTTTGTAAATCGTTTGGGCCACACTTCTTCCTGCACAGAATTCTTCAAATCAGACTTAGATTAAACCATTAAATATCCATCTGATTGACTGTCTTCAAAGCAGCCTTTCAAGTCTTGACATCTCATTTCTGTAGGCAAGACATTTCAAAGGAGTCAGCCCTGGGCTTTATTACTAGACAACCTTAAATAATTCATTGACTATGAAATGCTCTGGGTTGTCCTGATGATCAAAACGTGTACTTTATAAATGTAACTTTGCGCTTTCTTTCTACCATTACATTTGACACAGCAGAACCACTATTTTCAGAGTCAGATATTGTTACAGTGTAGGAGGAGGCCATTTGGCCCATTATACTTGTACTACCACTCCATTCACAATGTCATCCTCTTGTCCTCTCCCCGTAACCCTCTCTATTCTTCCTTTGCAGGTAGCAGGCTAATTCCTTCTTGGGTGTATCAATTGAATTTTAGGGGACAAATGAAGCCTCCTTTTATCTTTCTCAGGCTGCTGACACATCAATGTATCATTTAGATTTCCAAAATGAGCAGGGTCGGCACGGTCGCACAGTGGTTAGCATTGCTGCCTCACTGCGCCAGGGACCTGGGTTCCATTCCTGGCTTGGGTCACTGACTGTGTGGAGTTTGCACATTCTCCCTGTGTCTGTGTGGGTTTCCTTTGGGTGCTCCGGTTTCTCCCCACACTCCAAAGATGTTCAGATTAGGCTGACTGGCCATGCTCAATTCCCCTTATTGCCCCAAGTTTTGTAGATTAATGGGGTAAATATGTGGGGCTAGGGTATAGAGCTTGGGTAAGATGCTCTCTTGGAGAGTCAGTGCAGTCCAAAGATGTGTGAGTTAGGTGGATTGGCCATTAGTATCAAGGGGATCAGCAGGATAAATATGTGGAGTTGTGGGGATGGAGCTTGGATGGGATCATTGTCAGTACAGGCTGCATTGTAGTGATTTTATGATTCTATGACCACTTCCATCTAGAAGCACAAGAGCAGCAGATACATGGAAACACCACCACCTGCAAGTTCCCCTCCAAGCCACTCTTCATCCTGACACGGAAATATATTGCCGTTCCTTCGCAATCGCTGTGTTAAAATCCTAGAATTCCCTCCCCAATGGCATTGTGGGTCAACCTATAAGCATGTGCAATGCAGCGACACAAAAAGGCAGCTCTCCACCACTTTCTCAAGGGTGACCAGGGATGGGCAATAAATGCTTACCAGACAGTGATGCCCATGTCCCACGACTGAGTTTAAAAAAGTCCCTTTCGGTGAGGTAGAACTTCTGCAAGAAACTAACTTATGGACATTCTGCTACAAATCGAACTGTTGGGGCCAAGATTACAGGGCCAAGTGAATTATAAAATGAACACCTTAGAATTCAATCAGGTTTTCAAACTTAACCAAGTCCCTTGTTTCCAATACAGAACCTCACACTTTCCTCCTGTGGAAATCAATTTCTGACATGCTTTGAACCCAGTAAGAAGTCTGACAACACCAGGTTTAAGTCCAACCGAATTATTTGATCAAATAAATCAGTTGGACTTAAACCTGGTGTTGTCAGACTCCTTACTGTGTTTACCCCAGTCCAACACCGGCATCTCCACATCATGCTTTGAACCCCCAGATAAACAGGGTTAGACTATTTCTGTTCCATAACATTACTGCATTCTAAATTTACAAGTGGTTACTAATCCATTCTGTATTGTCTAAATTTAAAATGAAATGAAAAGCCTCATTACATTCATCTAAACCAATACTTTTTTCATAATTTTCCATCTTCAGGGAATAGCATTGGTGTGTGTTATATATACTTCAGAGCTATGCAGAGATGATACTCATATCTAAGCTTGCAACAGGTTTATTTACAAGAGTTTTAAAATATCTGCAATCTCAAAATGCCTGCTCTCATGCTTACAGTTCAGCCTCCAATAGCTTCTGTGGTGTTTATTTACTTTACAAGTCCATCGCCAGACCTTACCAATCAAGCACAGGGAGCATAATGCAGTTACCAGACATTCAGAATCAAACACTGATCAATTAAACCATTTGAAGAAATGGTTCCAAACAAACATGTTCCAATCAGTCTTTGGGAAGGTAGGTATCTCCGCATATTGAAATCATGTCTAAAAAGCATGCTCAACACGTGTTAGGGTGGATCATTACACTACAGCTACTTGTCAAATTAATGGTTTGTAATTACTACAGAACTTCAAAATCTCAATGCTTGCCAAATTAGAGCTCGCACAACAAACAAGGATGCATTTATGACCTGGAGGAGGGGGCCGAGTATAGGGTAACAAAATTTGCTGATGACACAAAGATGAGTGGAAAAGCGAATTGCGTGGAAGGCCTGGAAAATCTGCAGAGATCTGGATAGGCTGAGTGAGTGGGCAAGAACCTCGCAGATGGAGTATAACGTTAGCAAATGTGAGGTTATCCACTTTGGTAGAAATAATAGTAGGAGGGATTATTATTTAAAGAGTGAAAAGCTGCAGCATGCTACAGTGCGGTTTCCTCCCACAGTTCAAAGGCATGCGGGTTAGCTTGATTGGCCATGCTAAATTGACTCTAGTGTCAGGGGAAATGTGTGGGGTTACTGGAATAGGGCCTGGGTGGGATTGTGGTCAGTGCAGACTCAATAGGCTGAATGGCTACCTTCTGTACTGCAGGGATTTTAAATTTCTAGGTTAATCCCTATGCCACTGAATACAAATGAACAAAAATCATGCAATTGGGTTCTCTTTGGATGTCATGATTGCTTAAATAAAATAGGAAAATAAGCCCAACTGCAAGTCCACATTGGTGAAGTTCAAGGAATCCTATTCATAGAGTTATAGAAACAGTACAGAAAAAGGCCATTCGTCCCATTGAGTCCGCACTGGCCACAATCCCACCCAGGCCCTACCCCCATATCTCTACATATTTACCTACTGATCCCTCTAACCTTCACATCTCAGGACTCTAAGGGCAATTTTTGGCCAATCACCCTAATCCACACGCCTTTGTCGGAGAAAACCAGAGCACTCGGAGAAAACCTACGCAGACACAAGGAGAATGTGCAAACTCCACATAGACAGTGACCCAAGCTGGGAATCGAACCCAGGTCCCTGGAGCTGTGAAGCAGCTGTACTGGCCACTGTTCTTACTGTGCCTACCCCAGTCCAACACCGGCATCTCCACATCATGGCTATCAGAGTATAATCTACTTTTAGTTTGTTAAGACAGCTCTTGGGGCAAATGGGATCAAAGGTTATAGGAAGAAAGCAGGATTAGGCTATTGAGTTGGATGATCAGGCATGATCGTGATGAATGGTGGAGCAGGCTCGAAGGGCCAAATGGCCTCCTCCTGCTCCTGTCTTTTATGTTTCTATCTTTTCTTGAGTCAACACAAGTGAGGATCTGTTGCTTGCTAAATTTTCACTTCATGCTACAAGTCATGAAGAATGATTGGACTCTTCCAATCACTCAAAGGCAATAAGTGCCAAGAACATGAGGCATATGCAATCAATGAGATCAATAGCAATTATAAATTGTCATGAAATCTTAAGAAAAAGCAATAACTCATCCAAGGGAAGTCTTACCAGATAGTTACAATCTTGAGTAATGAAGCTCAATTGGGGTTTTCATCTGTTGAACAATGTAGCCCAGATTAATGAGCTGTCGCTCACTGTTAACACTCAAAAAAATGCATTGAGAGACTGGGCAGCGTGAATTGAATTCTCTACAGTGCTGAAGTTAAAAAAACTCCCCTTAATTCTCTGTCAACAATAAAAGAGCCACTTCAAATATCTAAATGTTGGCTAGGGTGGAAATGGGCTGTGATTTACAGGTGCCACAGATTTTGAGATTTTTTATATTCATGGTCATTACTGGCTGGCCAGCATTTATTGCCAATCCCTAGTTGCCCTTGAGGTGGTGGTGGTGAGCTACCTTCTTGAATCGCTGCAGTCCACGTGCTGTAGCTTGACCCACAATGCATGGGATTATGGGGATAGGGCCTGAGAGGAATTGTGGTTAGGGAGGAAATTCCAGGATTTCGACCCAGCGACTATGAACGAGTGGTGATACATTTCCAAATCCGGGTGGTGAATGGCTTGGAAAGGAGCTGGCTGGTACTGGTGTTCCCATGTATCTGCTGTCCTTTAAATTGTGGTAAATCATTAAATGTACAAGAAAGTTCATTTTGGATTTGATCCACAATAAATGGAGCCTGGTTGATTCAGGCAAGAGATACAAATGTGAAAACAATGGAAAACTGTTTCATTTCCACCATTTCTCTATTTGAAACACTGTCTGTTGTCCAAAAGCTGATGCCCCATGAACTAATAAGTTATTTTTTAACTGGAACAGATGTTTGGACTGGAATACAACTGCTTTAATCATGAAGTGTGGGGTTAATTCAGGAATGCTTGCTGCCGGGAACAATGTCTTCAATTATCAGCTTAACAAAACCTTGTTACGCATTTTAAACTGGATGAATGTCATCTGTCAAAGTTTGGCCAGTTCTGGAACATCTGCTGCTGAATCCAAGTATATAAAGCATGTGTGACCGTTTGTAATTATGCTATGAAACCTCAACTTGATTGATACTCCTTCCAGGAACATTCACTCCCCTTCACTACCGGACAGTGGCAGCAGTGTGTAACATCTACAGGATGCACTGCAGGGACTCACCAAGGCTCCTTCAACAGCACCTTTCAAACGTATTTAGAAGGGCAAGGGCAGTAGATACCTGAGAACAAAACCACTGGAGATTCCTCTTCAAGTCACTAACCTCCTCACTTGGAAATATATCGCCATCCCTTCACTGCTGCTGGGTTAAGATCCTGGAACTCCCTCCCTAACAGCACTACGGATGTACCTATGGCTCAGGGACTGCAGTGATTCAAGAAAGCACCTCACTATTGCCTTGTTCAGGGCAACAAGTACTGGGTTATAAATGTTGGCCCAGCCACATCCTGTAACTGAATAAAATATACATCCATTATGCCCAGTGGGCTAGGCAATGAATGATTTACTACCATCCCCCACTTGTCTCGGAATGAAGACACATTGATGTGCCCAGGGCTCGGAAGATCCCGCCTGAGGCCAACGGAGAATGCTACTCTCCAAATCTCGACTGCCCCAAATCTGGGGCGGGTGAGGTGGTAAAATTCCAGCCATTACTTCCAAAACAAGTTTGCAATTCTCCCTGTGTTTGTGTGGGTTTGTTCCGTGTGCTCAGGTTTCCTCCCACAATCCAAAGACAGTTGGATTGGCTAAATTGCCCCTTAGTGTCAGGAGGATTAACTAGAGTAAATGCATGGGATTATGGGGATAGGGCCTGAGAGAAATTGTGGTTGGTGCAGGTTTGATGGGCCGAATGGCCTCCTCCTGCACGGTGGGCTTCTATGATTCTATTCTATAAGTGCTGTTCTTTTCCCATCCTTATTTCTTTGCAGTCACTACCTATTAGTTTCTTCCTTTAGGCAGTGAAGGCTGTGGATAAGCTAACCAATTAATATTCCAATTAGTGGACTACTTCAAACAGAGCGTATTGTAAATTCTGGTCACTTATCCTTCTGTTGGTCATTTTTATGGTTTTTACCTTTTGTTCCTCAGACTTTTCTTTCTGGTGCTATCTTTGGTTTTTGTGTTTCTCTTTTTATTATTTCTCAATATTTTATTCCTCTCTCTCTCTCTCTCTCTCTCTCTCAGTGGGAGAGGTGTTTGTGGTCAGCAGGAGATTACTAACAACATCCAGATGAGATAATACGCCAAAACTTCTGAAGTCCTCTGCGGATTCTCTGGTCCGGCTGCAGGGAATGGAGTTTTAGCTGAGTGTCAAATTCTCCATTCTCGCCGGCAGGAGGGTGGCAATGGACGTGATAGGAGAATCCAGCTCATAGTCAAAGCTGGAGGGAAGTTTCAAGTCTCTTGGGGTAGTTGTTGGGCTGGAGTCATTTCAGTAACTACCGAAGAGAGTTAGCTGAAAACACAAACCTTATTGTGACGTATTTCCAGTTCAGAGAACACTCCCTTACATTAACTTGTTTCCATGCTGCCTTTCCTCAGACTCTCTCAGATCACACCAGTATATGTCACTCCCTTTTATGACTTGGCCTGACATATTCCATTAGACTACATCCCCCCCCCCACCCCGGTTTAGACTCTGAAGTTCCCTGCCATTCCTGGAAACTCATTGTTCTATTTCTCCTAGTCATTCTGAACATTTCCAGGTTTTGAAGTCATGCAGGAAATATAGCCTCTTTTTCCTCTCTTGGGTAAATCTCCCTCCTTCCTTCTTCCTCCTTTTATGTTGAGATTCCCACCTTCTTTTCCATCAGTAAGTTTTGTGCTGCCTTTAATTGGTCTATTGTACATTGTTCTCCTTTCACTTGTAGGGAATTAGGCATTCACATTCCGTGGAAACCTCAATGAACAGATCCAAATAATTCTGCAAACTTTCGAAGCTCTCTGTTTGTACCTGAAAATGGACTGCACCTGAAGAAGTTGCATTCAGTGTGGCAGTTGGAGGTAACTGGAGTTGGAAATTCTTTTGTATCTCTGGCTTTCCGTGGATCTACCTTTTATTCCTGATACACTCACTAAGTGACCAAGGAACCTGATTGTTGGCTGGGAAGACTCACATTTCCTTATGAGTATCAATCTCGCCTCCTGTAGGCTTCTCAGCATTGGTCTTACTCTGTCTCACTCAACTTGCGTGGGTCTATGTATCATCCATCTTACATCATCCGAGTGGCAAACAAGCCCTCCAAAAAGATTTGACTTGTTCTTTGGAAGATCTCTGGTGCCGATGTTACTCCAAAAGGTAACACATACCGACCAACTCAAGAACAGCTTCTTCCCTACTGCCATCAGATTATTGAATGGACCTAAGTTGATCTTTCTCTATATCCTAGCTATGACTGTGACACTATATTCTGCACTCTCTCCTTTTCTTCTCTATGCTTTGTCTGTATAGCAAACAAGAAACAATACTTTTCACTGTATACTAATACATGTGACAATAATAAATCAAATCAGAATCAAATCTAAATGGTATTATGGAAGTCATAAGAAGCTTAAAATCTTCTTCCGAGTTTTGTTTGCCAGAATCTGCTGCTACCATTTAAATAAGAGGATATTGAGGCTACCCTAATTTAGCTAAACTCTCAACAATTGATACCATTGGATGGACTTGTCTTTCCACAGATTTATTGAGTTACACAAGATCAATGTATAGTCTTAAGGAACTTTTTGGTTTCGGAACCAGTCCCACCTGAGCACCAACCTGTTACCTCTTTTGTGGGTGAAATGACTCTTCATCTTCCCACTGCATTGATCTCTTCCTTTATCTTTGAGTGTTGCATCGTGAATTTGCTTTTGGGCCCAGTGTTATATTAAAAGACCTCCCAACCCAATGAACAACTTTGGGAAATCTGCTCTGAACTCTCCTAATTCACAGAATCATAGAAACCCTACAGTGCAGAAAGAGGCCACATGGCACATTGAGTCTGCACCGACAACAATCACACCCAAGCCCTATTCCTGTAATCCCATATATTTACCCCACTAATCCTCTAACCTACGCATCCCAGGACACTAGGGGGCAATTTAGCTTGGCCAGTGCACCTAACCCACACATCTTTGGACCATAAGACATAGGAGCAGAATTAGGCCACTCAGCCCATCGAGTCTGATCCGCCATTCAATCATGGCTGATATTTTTCTCATCCCCATTCTCCTGCCTTTTCCCCATAACCCCGATCCCCTTATTAATCAAGAACCTATCCATCTCTATCTTAAAGACACTCATTGACCTGGCCTTCACAGCCTTCTGTGGCAAAATGTTCCACAGATTCACCACTCTCAGGCTGAAGAAATTCCTCCTCATCTCTGTTTTAAAGATAGCTTTAGCCTGAGGTTGTGCTCCGTCATTCTAGTTTTTCCTACTAGTGGAAAAATCCTCTCCACGCCCAGGCCTCACTGAATCCTGTAAGTTTCAATAAGATCCCCCCCTCATCCTTCTCAACACCAATGAGTTTAGACCCAGAGTCCTCAACCGTTCCTCATACAACAAGCTCTTCATTTCAGGGGTCATTCTTGTGAATCTCCTCTGGACCCTTTCCAAGGCCAGCACATCCTTCCTTAGAGACGGGGCCTAAAACTGCTCACAATACTCCAAATGGAGTCTGACCAAAGCCTTATACAGCCTCAGGAGTACATTCCTGCTCTTGTATTCTAGCTCCCAAGACATGAATATTAATGTTGCATTTGTCTTCCTATATGCCAACTGAACCTGCACGTTAACCTTAAGAGAGTCTTGAACAATGACTCCCAAGTCCCTTTGTGTTTCTGATTTCCTAAGCATTATCCCATTTAGAAAATAGTCTATGCCTCCACTCCTCCTTTCAAAGTGCATAACCTCCACTTTTCCATTTGCCAGTTAGATTCAATTCCATACAAGCCTTTCTATTTAAGAGAAAACAGCTTTGATCTTGAATTATGTATAGTAATTACATTCTATCTGTGCTTAAAGGTAACTGTAGTTCTCCCAGAAAACTTCAGCTTGTTCCTGTTGGTCCATGTGGCTTGTTGTAGGATGGTTAAAGAACCCTTTTTTAACCAGGGTTCAGTGTCTGAAAGATCAGTAACATCGACCAGGATTTGTGCACTCCAATACAACTTATAAATTCTTCAACCTCTATCTCAAAATCTTGTGAATTTTCTACTCTATGGACTCTGTTTCCATTTAAAACTTTTTTTTGAATGTTCTCGTTTCTTCCACTGCAACATACTGTCTGAAAATGCCCTAGGTTTTTACACCAATGGCATTGTCCCTTCACAGGGCAATTCCCAGAGTGGCACAGTGGTTAGCATTGCTGCCTCACAGTGCCACAGACCCAGGTTCAATTCCCAGCTGAATGGAGTTTGCACATTCTCCTTATGTCTGCGTGGATTTGCTCTGGTTTCTTTCCACAGCCTGAAAGACACGCTAGTTAAGTGCTAAATTCTCCCTCAGTGTACCATCAGGTACCGGAATGTGGCAACTAGGAGATTTTTCACAATAATTTCATTGCAGTGTTAATGAAAGCCCACTTATGATACTAATAAATAAACTTTAAACTTTCCTGTATCAGTACCTCTCTTCCATACCAGTTAATCTGGACTTCAACCATTGATTGCTTTTCATGCCACATGTCCCCTTCTTGACAAATTCAATTGTATCTGTTTCTTTGGGTTGCCTTTCTCTCTCTCCTCTGATTACTGATTGGTTCTGTCTCCTGATCTTAAGTTGTCTACTTAATTGAATCATCTTTGCCAGTGTCTGCTTGGGACTGCGAGTTACCAAATAGCTCATCTTTCAGGTTATGGCACTCACAGTCTTCTGCTGATCAGTATAAATCATTAATAAATACACACTGCTTTCCCCCTGGCCCATTTATTGAATTTTGTGCTCTCCATGATGATGTTCTTGCTAAGATTGGCATATGTCTCCAATGCAGCAATGACTTTGGCTATGTGGCTTTACCCTCATTGATCCATCGTCACCCACTACATACAAGAGTGTACTGACCTGCTCATCATCTGGCTTTGCTGGGAGACCTGATGCAGTACAAAATTGTGTGCAATTTTCTTTTACCTGTTTGGCCATGTTTCAGCCTGATTTAGGCCTGCATCTTTCTCAACATGCATTGTTCAAGGTAAAGATTTTCCTCGTTTCATCCTTTTGCCATTTGCCACCATATATTGGTGTGCTTATGGGCCGGAATAGTTTCAGTAACTCCTGTAGGCCGTTAGCTGCACTCTAAGCTATATTTTTACGGTTATGAGAACACTGCCTTCCACCAGCTTCTTTCGATGTTGCATTCTCTTATATGCTTGTGATCTGAGAGTGTCTATGTCACTTCCTTTTACAACATTACAGACAACTACAGTTGACCCTTTATGGGAGTTAGCCTGATATACAGAATTAAATTGCAGGATCAGGCGTGTGGGGAGAGAGGGGTTTGAGGAGGGCTGCATGGTGGTTAGCATTGCTACCTCTCAGCACCAGGGTTCCAGGTACAACTCCTGCTTGGGCCACTGTCTGTGTGGAGTTTGCACATTCTCCCCATGTCTGCATGGGTTTCCTGCAGGTGGTCCAGTTTCCTCAGACAGTCCAAGGATGAGCAGGTTAGGTGGATTGGCTATGCTAAATTGCCCCTTGATGTCCGGGGAATTTGCAAGGTGAATATGTGGGGTCATGGAGACAGGGTGGGATTGTTGTGGCGATGGACCAAATGGCCGCCTCCTGTACTGCAGAGATTCTGTGATTCCATGACTAGGACCTGATATGGCAGGTGAAAGTAATATAAAAGGGCAGAGATTATAAGATCTTGCCTGTCCCTCTAATTGCGTTACGCTCCCTCCTTTCGTCTCCCCAAAGTATCCTATTCTTTTCTACTGTAACTGCTGGCCATTACATGACATCTCCTGTTTTGCAGTAGCATCCCTGTTATTCCTTGGCCTCTTCCTTCCCGTAGCGCCTCTGCTTCGCCCCCTCGTTTGTCAATCTTTCCTTCATTTCTCTTCCCCATCCTGCCCCTGGAACACCCTCCATATTCTTCAACTCCGTCCAATAACCTGAAATAAAAACTGACATGTAAACTGAGCAGGAAATTAATCCTCAATAAGAATGGACTTGGAAAATGGTGTGCGGAGGACAGCAGCACTGTCCAATGTCAAGAGGAATGAAATCCCAAGCACAGATCCATGTATTGCTTAGGCATTGTAGATATAGTGGCCTGGGATTTTTTGCCCTTCCCCACCAGTATTTTCTGGTCCCATTGAAATTACACCCTCCCTCCCCCCACCCCCCAACCAATACCCCCCACACCCCCTGTTATAGCCAGTGAGCAACACAAATGGCCATTGACTTAGGTAGGACTGCAAAATTCCCACTTTCGGCCAATGGCGAGCCTCTGCAGTGTAAAACTCACCGTGACGGGTGGAGGCTGGAAAATCCCGGCCAGTGATTTAAACTGGAAAGAGCGCAGAAAAGATTTACTAGGATGCTACCGGGACTTGATGGATTGAGTTATAAGGAGTGGCTGGATAGTACCTTTTTCCCCTGGAGCACAGGAGGCTGAGGGGTGACATTATAGAGATCTATAAAATAATGAGGGGCACAGATCAACTAGTCGACATCTTTTCCCAAAGGTAGGGGAATCTAAAACTAGTGGGCATAGGTTTAAGACGAGAGGTGAAAGATACAAAAAGGTCCAAAGGGACAATTCTTTCACACAGAGGGTGGTGAGCGTCTGGAACAAGCTGCCAGAAGTAATAGTAACGGCAAGTACAATTTTGTCTTTTAAAAAAACATTTATACTATTACATGGGTAAGATGGGTATAGAGGGATATGGGCCAAATGTGGACAATTGGGACGAGCTTAGTAGTACGGAAAAGGACGGCATGGACAAGTTGGGCCGAAGGGCCTGTTTCCATGCCGTAAATCTCTATGACTCTAAGAATGTCTTAAACTTTTAATATGTGATCTACTAATGTTAATTCAAAATCTAGGATAACTTATGCTCATTAAAGTTTAAAGTTGAAAGTTTATTTATTAAGGTCACAAGTAGGCTTACATTAACAGTGCAATGAAGCTAGTGTGAAAATCCTCTAGTCGCCACACCCCTACCACTGTTCAAGTACACAGAGGGAGAATTTTTAGCATGGCCAATGCGAGTAACCAACACGTCTTTCAGACTTTGGGAGGAAACCAAAGCACCCGAAGAAAATCCACACAAGACTCTGCACAGACAGTGACCTAAGTGCAGAATCGAACCCAGGTCCCTAGCACAGTGGGGCAGCAGTGCTAACCACTGTATAACCAACAATAGCAGTCTATGGTAGCAAGGAAGTACCAAATTATTATTCGAATGGCCTACCTGATTGTAATCTGTCCTGTTGCTATAGCTTGCCCCTTACCCAAATAAGAGGTCTCAATGAAACCACAAAAGGCGTCTAAAGTATTGTGCCCAACTTAAGCCCGTCCAATAGTCTTTGCCACAAATATCTTAGATTCAAAATAAAGAACAAAGTTTCGGAAACATTCAGCAGGTCTTGCAGCATTTGCACAGTGAGAAAAGAAGCTATATTTCAAGTTGAAAGTGACGCTTCATCAGAGTTGTTCTTCAGTTCTGAAGAAATGTCATATTTAACTCAAAACGTTAACTCTGCCTCTCTCCACAGATGCTGCCAGACCTGCTGAGTTTATTCAGTACTTTGTTTTTATTGCTGCCTGACTTATTTAATATTCCTAGCACTTTAGTTTTTATTTCTGATTTCCATCATCCATGGTATTATAATTCAAATTGTTGTTACTAAATTATCTTCAAAATGGAACTTTCAGCTTCAGGAAGAATAGGTCTGTGAAGAGCATCACACGATGTAGGGAGGACAGTGAGGACAATTCATGGAATTCCTACAGTGCAGAAGCAGGCCATTTGGCCCATTGAGCCTGCACCAACTCTCTAACAAAGCATCTTACCCAGGCCCTATCCCTTGTATTTACCCTGCTAATCCCCCTACACATATTAGCGTACTAAGGGGCAATTTAGTATAGCCAATCATCTAACCTGCATATCTTTTGGGAGAAAACTGGAGCACCCAGAGGAAACTCATGCAGACATGGGGAGAATGTGCAAATTCCACATGGTCACCCATTCAGAGGTGCTATACAAATGTAATTGCTGTTTTATTTCAGTAATTGTGAATAAATAACATTGATAAAGCTCAAACCCAAAAACAAGATTTATCGTAGAATGCTTACAGTGCAGAAGGAGCCCAATCAGCCCAATGAGTCTGCACTGACTCCAGCAGAGTGTCTTACCCAAACCTACACCCCACCCTACCCTACCCTGTAACCCAAAGCATTTATCCTGCAAATCCTCCCAACCGTGCTCATCTTTGGACACTAAGGGGTAATTTAGCATGGCCAATCCAATTAACTTGGACATCTTTGGATTGTGGGACAAAACCCACACAGGTATGGGGAGAATGTGCAAACTCCACAGTCACCCAGGCAGAGGTGCTATACAAATGTAACTTTAAAAGCCCATATTTTCATTTATGTGAAGCATTACCACTGTTCTGAAAGGGTTAAATGAATTCTTTTTTTAAAAAAAAAGCCTCAACAACTTCAACCTTGCCTAACAAGGAAAGATGGAGAAAATGAAAAGAGAGTGTTTCGTGACTACTTCACAAGATCACAATCTTCACAAACTGCGGCTAACTCAAATGACAGAGCTTCACCCTCAAGGTAGAAAAATGCTCCATCTCCCAGTAGACACCCCTCATCCTGATGACCGTAAGAAGAAGAAAATCGCAGACGGTAATTATACACCACAGAACCAGATCAGAAATTTGGAACATTTAACTTTTTTTTATTAAGAAGACAAGAACGCTTCAGTAGTTTTTGTATTTTTTTTCCTGTAAAAATGGCATACATGAACTGATACAAAAAAAATGGCGTGGGAACATATGAGAGATTCTATCAATACACAAAATTTGCCCATGTACACCAGAAATAAGAGATGGTCTAAGCAAACAGCTTTAGTGCCTAAAGATCAAACCTATTGGGCATATAAACATAGCAAGAATCTTCAACTTCATCAATGCTTCATTTTTATATAACCAATTTTGCACAATACTTGTTTCGCACGTGACAAAAAAACCCCAATTCATTTGAACTAACTCTATACAAAGTAATACATTTTACAATTAAAACAGTGCACTGCATTTGAGAGAGAGAGAAAAAAATAATAAAGAGGGTTCACACAAAAACATGTACAACTAAAACTCTGAATTTGCCACGTTTTGTTTTCAATGTGTGGGGGGCATATCTTTTGCATTCTGCCCGAGATGCAAATGCCTATCAGAACACATGTTCCTGAGACATGACAAATTTAATTTTATTTGACTCTTTTTCTTAAAAAAAAGGCCTACTTCAGTAACACGGCTAACACTATAATACAGTTCAAACTAAAGGAGTGGGGAAAAATGACAGCAAATGACTGTGAAACCATATTTAAAACAGCAACGAGACACAGTAAATCACTTTTTGAGTATGTCAGCACATTCCCTTCACTGCTTATGGTGACCCTTTATCTGATGCAATTGTACAGAGAACTGAGCGTTGGCTATCAAGTATATATTTCATAATACTTTAAAGCAGCTCAATTTTTTTGTCACTTTCTTGTAACTCAGTGAAGAGGCTCAATAAGAATCCTTTAAATTGTAAAGCACAACACTTTCCAATTATAATGTCCCTCTGTACCCAAATCCTTACTCCCTCGTTGATTCCTTGGTTAGCACAGGTTCCAGTAGAAAGACTGAGGCTAACTCACCCTCTCCATTCCTGCCCCGTTTTACTCCTAAAGGTATGATAGTGTTTCGCACTTTGTAACATCTGTCCCAAATAAATCTCAAAACAAAACCAAAACGTTAAAAATAAAAACTAAAATGAACACTCTTCAGGTAAAGCTATGTCACGTCGGAATTGGGCCACGTACCTTATTGGAAATCAGGAGAAGAGATTTTGCTTTCCATCAGTAAGTTAATATTCATTAACCTTTAACCCACAATTTAGCTCAACGGTTTAGGTGGTGATAATTTTAAACAACTGCCAAAAAGTTTTACCTTCATGCCAAAAACTGTGAAATGCCATTTTGAGAATATTTTCTTTAAAATTTTCAACTGAAAGCAATAACAAGATATTTCCAACAGAATCTGATCCCCTCTGCAAAAGGCTCAGAGAAGAAAAGGCTTATGCTAAACACAAAAAAAGGTAATATTTTAAGGCAGCTTTTCACACTTCTCTAAAGAGGCATAATCCCTTTTTTTTTGATGGCAGACATAGGATGAATAAAATGCAGGATACACACAGAACTTCCATTAAATACTACAGCGCCCTGTACAGTGTTTGATCAATTTTAATTAAATCTTTTAAATAGAATACAAATAGCATTATACAATGGCACAAGGACTAACCACTTGCATCACTGGCTTGATTAAAAAAAATACACTGCCCTTTAAAAAGAGATCTATGCACACAGTCCATGTAAGCAGTGGTTGTTCGGAAGAGGTTCTCGAATATAAACCATGCACGATGAACAAAAGGGATACGCCTTTTTAAACCATGCTAGTGTTTATGAGCCAAACTGTACTGTGTGAATCCAGACTTCAACATGTAACATTTAACTTTTGCTCCAGGCAGTTGCTTGCCTTGCCTCTTTTGGGGTCGTGGGTGGGTTGGGGTGGGGTGGGGTGGGGAGGGGGAAAGCCTTGCTGACAGGGAACCATGAATGTAGATAGCTTTCAAGTTTTTTTTTTGGCAAACAAATTAGTGAAGTAAGGCCAATTGGGAAAGACTGATGAGATCTTTTGAAACAAAGAGCTGGCTGGAACTAAGCTTGTTCGCACTGTGATAACTCAAAACTGTCCACTTGCTAAAAGGCACAGACCTCAGCTGTCAGGTCTGGTTAGGGTTGTTGTTGAAAGTCCTGTCAGTTGCCCAGAACACAGCCAGACAGTTTGAGGTATCCTACATCGCACAGTCTATATATAGAGAATGAAATTATAGAGTCGATCTCGCCACAAGAAGCCTCACTTGCAGAAAAAAGCTCGATCCGTGTCCCTCTGCGGTAAATTGAACTGCCGCACGGGCTCACCCCTCACAGACAGAGAGAGCGTGCGTTAACAACAGAAAAAAAAAATTACTTTTTCTTTTTAAGTGTAGAAATAAAAGTGAGCTTGTAAGTCCACGGAGCTTCCAAAATGGCAATTCAAAGGCTGGAGCGTTTGCAGGGAAAACAAGGCACGGAGTTTTCTGCAAATGAGAGAACTAAACTAAGTCCAAGCCTGGCTTGGCATTTACAGAGGTGTCAAACTGTGGAACTCACTGAACTCAATGAACACTTTTCCCCCACCCTAACCCCAAGTGTACATACTCGTCTCAATCATCATCACCACCACGCTAAAAACTCAACTGCACGTACGTCTACAGTTGGACACCTCAGTGTAACTATACTTTATTTAGATGAAGTACTCTTTCTTTTCATCGGAGTTATTCTGTCCACCCTCTGCATTGATAATGGCAGTGTCCGCATCTGCTGCATCATCAGCTCCTTTGGCTTCGTGTGTGAAATATGTACCTGCAAGAAACCACGAAGGCTTTTGTTAGCATCGCCATGATTCAAACCCTCAGCCCATCCAGACTCTCTCTCCCTGGCAATCGCAATTCTGCTTCGACTGCCCAAAACCCACAGAAAATGTGCCTGAAAAGTCCCCCGCACCCTTCTTAAAGAAATGGGTGTTACTGAAGGCATGTGAAATTAAACAATCGTTATGTGGTCCAAACTTGTACAGGTTAGGTGGATTAGCGATACTAAATTGCCCCTTAGAATCCAAAGATATGCAGGTTAGGTAAATTGACTATTAAAAATTGTCCCTTGATGTCCAAAGGTGTGCAGATTAGGTGGATTGGCAATACTAAATTGCCCTTTGTGTCCAAAGATGTCTAAGTTAGGTAAATTGGCCATGCGAAATGGTCCCTTGGTGTCCAAAGATGTGCAGATTAGGCGGATTGGCGATAATAAATTGTCCTTTAGTGTGTAAAGATGTCTAGGTTAGGTGAATTGGCCATGCAAAATTGCCCTTGGTGTCCAGGGATCTCTGAGTTAGGTGGATTAGCCATGCTGAATGCACGGAGACATGGGGATGGGGCGGGCGGTTAATTTCTTTCAGAGAGTCAGCACAGACTCGATGGGCTGATTGACCTCCTTCTACACCGTTGGGATCCTATGTACCTCTCCAAGATTGGAACAGGGAAGCCACATTTACCTTGTGTCTGGTCTATACCTGTGGCTTAAGAGAACCTGGTGATGCCACTGTTTGTCAGAAATGGGAAGATATTTCAGAAGTGTCTGAGAACAATAGCTAAAGGAATATTAAGTTAATAATCCAACAATATTTGAAGGTGCAGTCCAGTCACCAAGTTGCAGATCACTCCACTCATGGAGAGATAGGGGCAAATCGGTAAAGTAGAAATAAAGAGAAGGAAAGGAAGATAAAGTTGAGAGAAAACAAACAGAAACAGAGATGTTATATTTCTTTAAAAAATTACAGTCTGTCAGAATGGAGTTTACAGAACTTTTACTGTTACTTTTCAGGTTCAGAAAAGTTGAGTGATATTGTCGGAACAGCGCCAGGCTCCTGGCTTCAATTCCAGCCTTGGGTCACAGTCTATGCGATGTCTGCACGTTCTCCCCGTGTCTGTGTGGGTTTCTACCAGAATCTCCGGTTTCCAAAGATGTGTAGATTAGGGGGATTGCCCATGCTAAATTGCCCCTTAATGTCCAAAGATATGCAGATTGGGTGGAGTAGTAGGGTAAATGCTTTGGGTTATGGGGATAGGCGGGGTGTGGGTTTGGGTAAGATACTCTGTCGGAGAGTCAGTGCAGACTCAATAGACCAAATGGCCTCCTTCTGCACCGTAGTGATTCTATGATGTCTTGTTTTTGGGTATGAGCCCTAGCAACGATATTTATTCACAACTACTAAAATAAAGCAGCAATTTCTTAAAATTTACTGGGACATCACTGGCAGTCTGCCTCCTTTGAGGAGCTAATGACATATTGTCCAGTACCACAAATCACGGTACTTTCTCCATCAGCTGGGCGATTTCAACAATAATAACAGTATGAGAATTAAGAATTCCAATACTTTACCAGAAAATTCTGGGCCAATATCAGTAGTTCATGACGTACTTATCAGAAGGCTAACTCCAATAGTGCTATTCATTGTTGATAACTGGGAGGCTTGATTTGAGGGACAGTAAGTAACAGGCCTTAGTACAAGGATTTACATAAATGAACCAACAAAGGCTACATAACAAAGGAATAACTGTTCTCCTGTCTTATCGAGAAGGTAAAGAATGGCTGTAATTTAAGAAGTTACCCCGATAACAGCAATGAATGAAGAGGCAAATGCTTCAAATGTCTTCTTTTGATGATTCTTATCATGGGGTTGGATTTCATTTTGGAGAGGCGATAGCCTAGTGGTATTATCGCTAGACTATTAATCCAGAAACTCAGCTAATGTTCTGGAGACCTGGGTTCAAATCCCACCATGGCAGATGGTGGAATTTAAATTCAATAAAAAATATCTGGGGATTAAGAATGAAGATGAAACCACCGTTAGGGAAAACCCACCTGGTTCACAAATGTCCTTTAGGGAAGGGAACCTGCCGTCCTTATTTGGTCTGGTCTACATGTGAAGAGCTACAGCAACGTGACTGACTCTCAACTGCCCTCTGTCAAGGGCGACCAGGGATAGGCAGTAAATGCTGGTCAGCCACCAACACCCATATTCCAGGAATGAATAAAAAATATATAACTGTTTGAATTCCATCACTGGCTGAGTGAAATGGAATTATAACACTGTATGGACTTTGTTACTTAGCCACTTCCCTGTGCTTTGTGACATAGACTGAAGCAGTGTCAAGGACATGATAATAGCTGGGAAACTACCTCTATAAGGTTAGGAGCTTCTCATTTGCCTACCCCAAGTAGGTGATATATTTTAAAGGGGGAAAGAGGAGATTTAAAACAAACGTCACTGCTGGTATGGGTGTTGCTGAAATGTGCCAGTTTATGGTTACTACACATTGGGCCGTCGTGCTGTTGTGTGTGCAGCAATATGTGAAGAGGCAAATACTGCAAATGCCTTCTTTTGATGGTGCTTATCAAGGGATTTGATTTCATTTTAAGGTTAGCAAAGCAAACGTGAGCCAACAGGCCATGTCTCTGCTGCTCCTCATGTCACCTCCATGGCATTCCGCACATGCTCAGAAGAAATATGCCAAAAGGATCTCACAGTTAACCTGACTTTCTGGTGCACCAAGTGGTAACATTACATTTGTTTCAAATGGCCAATATCTACATTATTATGGTGCTTGGAACAACAGCTTTTTACAAATTCTGGCAGAGCTGCAACAGGTTTGGCTTTGCAGCATTCAAAAAGAAAGTTGTCTTCAAGCAAAGCACTAAATTCTGAAGATCAGGAGGACATTTTACTTGGACCTGGAACCAAAATACGGTCTAATGGGAGGGACAGGCGCCTTCTGCTAATGTTACAGGAATTATGGTCATCACTGTCTTGAGGTTTGTGTATGCGTGCGCAAGCATGCGGTGTGAGTGTGTACACATGGGGCTGTGCGGCATGTGTGTGCATGTGGAGTGTGCGTGCGCATGTGGCTACTGTGTAATGTGTGTATAGTGTGATAAGTGTATGTAGTGTGTTGCATGTAGCATGTGTGTGTTGCATGTAGCGTGTGTGTGTTGCATGTAGCATGTGTGTGTTGCATGTAGCATGTGTGTGTTGTGTGTAGTGTGCATGTGGGGCACATGTGGTGAGGGCAGAGGGGTGAGATGGCATGGATAAGAGGTGAAGTGCCTTGTTTGGCTCTGCCACAAATAATTGCACTGGATAAAAAAGGGGGAGCTGGGGGTGGGAGGAAGAGTGCTGTTAGGCACCATTTTCCCACTACTGCTACGATCCAACCCAAATTGAGACAGGGTAGTCGAGGAAAATCCAGGGTACTTTAACGTTAGAATAAGCAGGTACTGTGAAGAAAGTGGATTTAATTCACACTGACACATTGAACAGAATTTAGATGCACTCTGCTATCCAGATTTTGCAAGCCATAAGGAACAATGCAACGCAGTTGAGAACATTGACTGCGTTTCATTGTAAGTGGTTTGAGGATGGCGGTTACAGAAGGCCTCCTTCGGGGCTTACCTTTGTGTCTCGCAAAGTATCGGCCAAGTACAATCAGCAGGCACAGAATGGCAAATACAACCACAGCAACCACTCCCCCGATGACGGCATGGTCTACAGACCTTGGAACTTCTGTGCCTGCTCTCGAGTCTGTCAGATCGAAAGCAAGAAGCCTTTGTCAGAAACATTTTTATATTGACTTAAATTAATTGACTGGGACTCAGCAAACGAGACATTCAAAAATAACATTTCCTGCCACAGATCCCTTAAGAACAAGGTAGTACATCAAGAAGCAAATACGCTTTCAAACCACCACCCCTCCCCCCCGCATCTTTGCTGCAGAATGATTTATCCTTTAGAATTACACTACAGCTTTTAAACATTCCCGTGCTGCTACAAATTGGCATGTTACAGCCTTTCTCTTTTTTATTGCTTTAGTTTGTCAAATGCTGGTGAATAATTTTACACAGGCTAAAGCAAAGAAACTAAATGCGCTCGAATCATTGATGAATATTAACAGCAGGTGACTAGAACAGAGCCAAACATCATCAACAGATATAATAACACATGCATTTAACTGCTGGGCATCTGTCAGTGGGTTCTGAGGAATGGCTGCTGCTGTTGTTCATTAACAAGCAATAAGGGCATGAAATATGAGCAAGTTGATGCAGCAAGTTAGTGAGATTCCACTCGGTGTTATCACGAATATTCCAGTAAGGTGCAATAAAAGGGAAAGTGTGATTTTTAGACCGTGACAATTTGAATTGCCAAAAAGTACCTCTGGGTACATTGAAAAAGGTATCGGCCAGAATTCCCTGACGTCTTAGGGCCTGCCAACGTTGCCAGCTGAGAACGGGGAACTCAGAGCTCAGCCAAATCTCCATTCACTGCAGTGGGGCTGGAGAATTCCCAGCCACGGGCGGGGCTGGAGAATGGCAGCCATGATTCCTCCCAGCTGGTTGTGGCTGACAGAGTCCTGGAACAGTTGAATAAATTACTGCCGATTATCAATAGGATCAATTTGAGGTGGTGAATTAAGACGACCGGCATTGAGTCCTAGTAATATTATGTTAAGTCAGGCCGGTAATAGTACTGCAACAGATACAACACGGGGGGTGGGAATGCGAGCAAGCAAAAGCTTTTTCAAGTCACAGAATGCTTTCTTTCCAACCCAAATGATGAAAAGTAGGAATAAAAACAATATAAAGTATTGCACCATCCAGAAGATTTACTATCTTTGAAAACATACTGGTAAAGCTCAGATAAAATATTCCAACTTTTAAATCATTTTTAGTTCATACCTAGTAAGCTGTCACCTAAATCTCTCAGTGTGTAATCGTACTTGGTCAATAAATCTGTCTTGATCCCAGTGCTGAAGGGAGTGATAGATATTAATTTAACCCATATATAAAATGTGCAAGTATTCATCAGTTAATTTTAAGGAAGATTTATATTGATCTCCCTGAAGATAACAGAAAATCCTTTCAAGGCTGACTACTGTGTATAATAATGTTGGAAGTTTATTGATCAGGTGTAGAGAACTGTGACAACTAAAGGTGATGCTGCAGCTCAGCGAAGAGGACATCTGATTCATCACTTTCCTGTTGAATTTATACCTTCTATGGTCTATCAATTTACCGTCTAAATTAATGGTAATTGATTTCAGCGTACTAACCTTTAGCCTCCTGGAAATTCTTTCAAATAGTTGCTCAAAGCCATATGTATCAGGCCAAGGGTTAAAATGTAATTTGAAAAGAAAGCCAGCAAATATATTTGGTTTACAAAATGAGGGGAGTTCCTGGTTTTGTATAAAAATGATTGTTATAGACTTGGTCAGAGGTTGGATTCCTGATATTTGGAACATTAAGCAAATGGCTGCCAAAATCCTGTTAAATATAATGACTAGACAAAAAATTCTACAATGGGTTCAGAGTCAAATTTCCATCTCAATTTGACAAAACATTTACCTTCCAGAACCCATGCCAGAAAAAAAAAGTGCCCTACATACAAATCTCACTCATTTATACAGTTCCTCTGGCCTCTGCGTCAGTCACTTGTATAGTTCCTGGCTTGGGCATTAGCTAATGGAGTTTCCATGGTGGGAAAAGGGAGCAGAGGTCAGAGTAGCAACTTTGCTCGTCAGATTTTTTAATTGTAGCAAAGTTGCTTTGAATGAGAGATTCTAGATTCAAGTTCATTATGTACTTCAGTACGTGATCTAGGCAAAGAATTCAGTGCAGCACTGAAGGTTGTTGTGGATTGTCACAAGTGCCATATTTTTTCATGAAGCATTAAAACTCCCTTGCATGTTCAGGCAGATGCATCCCTTGGTGCTGTCCAAAGAGCATTGGATAATCTCTTGGTGTCCCAGATGGATCCCTCAGCCAACATCACCAAGAACCAATTAACTGGTCATCTGTCTCATTTGTGGTTGATGGCTCTTTACTGTAAATAGACAACTTCAAAAAGGTATCTCACTGGCCTCAAATGCTTTGGGACAATCTGTAAGAGGAAATGCACCATGCAAAATGCAAGTTCTTCTCCAGCCACAACATGAAGCCTCAGAGAATGGGTGAAGTCAGAGACCATCCTAAGCCAAGGGATTGCAGAAGAATAGCATGGAAGGTGCGGAAAGTCAGAGATTAGATAGGTTCTTGATTGGCAAGGGGATCGAAGGTTATGGGGAAAAAACGGGAGAGTGGGTCTGAGAAACATATCAGCCATCATTGAATGGCGGAGCCAATGCGATGGGCCAAATGGCTAACTCTGCTTCTATATCTTACGGTCTAATGGAAAAATGCACAGAGGAAAGGATATCTACATATTCCAAGGTACTCAGACTTCCTGTAACTGCACACCCTAAATCAGAAGATAGATATTCTGCCAGATCATTCATACTTTCAAATGGCATATTGCTATTGCAAGTTCAAGGAATATAATTGTAAAAGTAGTTTTACAACCTTCCTTGGATCATAAGGTAGGATATACTGCTCCAAATCTAATCAGAGATCAAATCTCAAGTTTTCACTTCAAGCCTTAACCACTTGATATACCAATGATAGACCAAAATGCGTGTTAATGACTGGTGCTGCTTTTCTGATTACATGGTTGGGTAATGCAATAATACCCTTCCAACTATATCTTCTCTCATGGGTCACTATCTTAACCCTCAAATTGATAAGTCAAGGCTGCAACTCATCAACGTTCATGTAATTCAGATGTTTGTGATGAAGTATATATGAAAGTATGTTTTAATTGGCGGGTTTTTTTTGGTGGGGGTAGGTGGCATATATATTGCAATTCTCCCAGACGGTAAAACTGACATCCCACTCTACATGTTCTATCAATTTCATTAATGTAACAGGAGTTATGTGAGAATATCTTAGTCAGAAAATACTTTTAATTTGGAGTGCGATGAAGATCACCCCAAACCTCAGCACGAACATAAGGTTCCTGAGCCCCATGACTGACCGATCTTCTGCCACAGTTCAATGTTTCTTCTCTTCCTCCCCATATCCCTTGGAGAATAAAAAAGCTACCTCCCGAGTCTTGAATATACTCAATGATGGAGCAACCACAGCCTCCTCAGGTACAGAACTCCAAAGAGGCACAACATTTTACGTGAAGAAATTTCTTCTCAGTCCTAAATATCCACTGCTTCCCCCAAGACTCCGCCTCTGTGTTACAGAATCCTCTGCCACAGGAAACAGCCTCTCAGTATTGACCTTAACAAGCCCCTTCCACGCGTGCTTCAATTAGCTTGCCTCTTATTCTTCTAAACCCGAGAGACTAAGGGCGGAATGTTCTCGTCCCACCCACCACGGGAATCCTAGCGGGCTGGACAGCACCATGCAAAGATCTGTTGACCTTGGACTGGATTTTCCAGTCATGGGATGAACGTGGACAGAAAATCCCACCGTAAATGTCTAAATTACTCAGCCTTTCTTTATAGGTAAAGGGCAAAGTTGCCATAGTCCCAGATGACCATAGGCTGCTCTCCCTTTTGATGGGGAGAGCTTACTGGTGGTGATTTAACCTGAGGATCACCAGACCTCAGGCGAGGAGGCAAGGTTGAGAAGGCAGGGCCTTTGTTAATAACCTCAGCTGGTGCAGGAATCAAAACCACACTGTTTGCATAATTAACCAGCCATCCAGCCAACTGAGTTAACCCAACCCTTTCATTATAGGGCACATCACACCTCCTAGGAATGAATGTAGTGAACCTTTGGTGCACCACTTCCTAGGCAAGTATATCATTCATTAGATATAGAGACCAAAACTGTAATTCTTCTGGTATGGTCTCACCAAAGTCTCATAGCAAAACTTCCTTGTTTTTGGACACCGGTCCTCTTGAAAAAAAATGCGTCATTTGCCTTCCTCATTGCTTGTTCTACCCACATGTTCACTTCTGGTGTTCCACATACCGTGTACGAATACAGCCAAGTTTCTCCGGCTGTCAACATTTACAAGTTTTGCACCTGACCAGCACGTCTTTCAGAACAAGTTTAAAATTCATGGATAAACGTTATGCAGCATAGCACTGCTATATGAGTGATGAGGCTCTAAAGTTTGATTGCTGGTCTGGGCTGACATAGTTGAACACTAGCCCAGAGTATCCAGAATTATATCTGACTTTAACAAACTCAGACTGAGTGGTGAGTCCTGGTGGGGTTTTTTTTTGAGGGGGGTGGTGGTTGTATGTATGATACAAGGGGTAATAAGATTGTTCGATGTGACTGAGGGTTACACGGCGAATTCCAGGTCAGGCTCAGCACTCCAGCTTAAACACTCGGCCAACATTCACTGACTAGCTTCACACCAAAAAAGGAAGGCATCTTGATGAGCTGGTAGGTAGCAATCAGCTATCTCCTCGTTCCCTGTCACAGGAGAGGCAATGGCCTAGTAGTATTATCGTTGGACTCTTAATCCAGAAACTCAGCTAATATTCTGGAGACCCGGGTTCAAATCCCGTCATGGCAAGTGGTGGTATTTGAATACAATAAAAAAAATCTGGAACTAAGAATCTACTGATGACCGTGAAACCATTGCTGGAAAAACCCATCTGGGTTCCCTAATGTCCTTTAGGGAAGGAAATCTGCAGTCCTGATCTGGTTTTCATGTGACTCCAGAGCCACAGCAATGTGGTTGACTCTCAACTGCCCTTGGACAACAAGGGATGAACAACAAATGCTGGCCAGCCAGCGACACATGAATGAATTTTTTTTTAAGAAAGCAGCCTATTCTGGGGCATTAGTCCTTGTTCTCTCCTGGAAGAGGGAATGGCCCAAATCCATAATAATCCAAACCACCGCTCCGCCAGGATTGCTAACCGAAAGATAAACTGATGAGTGACAAGTGAGCATGGTCATCCAACCTTCTAATCCAGGTTGCAGTATTTAATCGGGCAGCATGGTAGCACAGTGGTTAGCACTGCTGTTTCACAGCACCAGGGACCCGGGATTGATTCCTGGCTTGGGTCACACTGTGTGTGGAGTTTGCACGTTCTCCCCGTATCTATGTGGGTTTCCTCCGGTTTCCTCCCACATTCTGAAAGACATGCTGGTCAGGTGCATTGACCCGAACAGGCACCGGACTATGGCAACTAGGGGAATTTCACAGTAACTTCATTGCAGTGTTAATGTCAGCCTTCCTTGTGACTAATAAATAAACTTTAATCTTCAAAGGATACCATAATGTACTGACAGCATAAAACTTGCCACTTGCTGGCAGAAAGCAAACATACCCACAGAATAAAGCTCCCCATAAATGACATTCACTTTGTAGCACTAATGATTAAAAAGATGCACTACAGTTGAGGTCTGGAGTCCCTTCTTGGGGCAGAGTTGGTT
Source organism: Carcharhinus amblyrhynchos (assembly GCF_965287045.1). NCBI lineage: Eukaryota > Metazoa > Chordata > Chondrichthyes > Carcharhiniformes > Carcharhinidae > Carcharhinus > Carcharhinus amblyrhynchos. The sequence goes on from NC_137352.1 coordinate 12,690,491, forward strand.
TTAGAAGCTTTGTGCCCTCACTTTCTCTGGAACCTTCTGTGAGTTACTGCTTTTACTTTCTCTAGCAGCTGAATAAACATAAAACTGAACATTTCTGTGAATGGAACTCTAACCTTGAAAACAAACATCCTTCAAAACACTTCTGCAGACCTACAAATATATCATCTAGAGTCTTCTTGCAGAATGGGCCATTCCAGAATCAAACACAGTTCGGTATCTAGACACCAGTTTCTTCAAGATTAAATCTGTTGCACAATTCCTGGTTTAGCTTTGGGCTCCCCTAGCTAACATTCAAACATCTTCTCTGACTTAACAACATTACATGATAAAATACTACACTCCTACATGTGGCTTGCTTTCCCTCCGTTAAAACATATCCCCCTGCAAACAAATTGCTTTGCCACCCGAATGCTGTCCCTAGAATTCGCGTTAACATCGTTCAAAGTGACAAAATCGTGACGCAGGTTTTGGAATGAAGTACGCTTCTTATTTTTTTTAAAAGAGGAGAGACACAGATTGAGTTTCTGCCTTCTTTGTTATTATTTGTTTGTTTATAAATCAATAGAAACATTCAATAAAGTTGCAGACTGCAAAACTAAAAATGACATTTAATTTGTATTCCATGAACTCCATGCATTTATTTAAATAGGATTGTTAATTTCAATTTAGCACATGAAGTCCAAGTAAATCACTCCTCTCTGTGACAGGAGGGACAAATTAATTTAATCTTTCATATACTCAATGTATTTTGAATTTTTGTTTCAATAGAAACATAGAATCCCTACAGTACTGAAGGAGGCCATTCATCCCATTGCATGGACCACAATCCCACCCAGGACATATTCGCGTCACCCCACATATTTACCCTCCTAATCCCCGACACACTAGGGTCAATTTAGCATAGCCAATCAACCTAACCCGCACATCGTTGGACTGTGGGAGGAAATTGGAGCCCCCCCCCAACCACCGGGAAGAAACCCATGCAGACATGGGGAGAACATGCAAACTCCATACAGACAGAGACCCAAGGTCGGAATTGAACCGAGATCCCTGGTGCTGAGAGGCAGCAGTGCTAACCACTGTGCCACCATGCCGCCCCAATAGAAAAGCATGAAGATTAAGTGGGTAACTCTGATCTGATGCTAGTATAAAGTAAGTGCATTAACAGATGGAACACCTTGGAGGTGTAATACTCTGTTTGAAGGCATTGCCTGGAATGAAGCATCTGGAATAACTCCTGAACAACAACAATAAATATTTACATGGTGCTTTTAATGCAACAAAATTTGGATGGCGTCCTGGATGACCTCAAGTTAGAATCATAGAATCCCTACAGTGCAGAACGAGGCTATTCAGCCCATTGAGACTGCACTGACTCTCTGACAGAATATCTTACCCAGGCCCATGCCCTATCCCTGTAATCACACATATTTACCCCACTAATCCCCCAGCCTACACGTTTTGGGGCACCAAGGGACAATTTAGCATGGCCATTCCACCTAACCTGCACCAAGTCCCTACAGTGCAGAAAGAGATCATTCGGCCCAACGAGTCTTATTTGACTCTCTCTGACAGAGTATCTAATTCAGGCCCTTTCCTCACCCTTTCCCCATAATCTCACATTTCCATGGCTAATCCCCCTAATTTACACATCTTGGGACACTAAGAGGCAATTTAGCACAGCCAATCCACCTAACCTGCACATCTTTGGACTGTGGGAGGAAACCAGAGTACCCGGAGGAAACCCACACAGACATGAGGAGAATGTGCAAACTCCATACAGAAAGTCATCCAAGACTAGAATTGAACCTGGTCTCTGGTGTTGTGAGGCAGCAGTGCTAATCACTATGCCACCAAGGGGGATAGCACACGCGTGAGCAGCTAGGAGCATATTGCAATAGTAGGTAGCAGGGGTTTCAGCAACATTGAGCTGAGACAGAGCAAAGTCAGGCGGTGTTACAGAGGTGGAAATAGGTGGATGACACGCATACGAGATTAGAAGTTCCTCTCATGATCAAATGTATCATCAAGGTTATGAATACTGACTTAATGTCAGACTGTTGCCCTGGAGAGGGACAGCGTCAACAGCTATGGAGTTTGGAGAGGGGACCGTAAACAATGGCTTCAGTCTTCTCAATATTTAATTCAAGGAAGTCTCTGCTCATCAGTTAGTGGATGTTAGGCAGGCAGTTAGATAGTGCAGTGACTGTGGAGGAATCAAGAGAGGTGGTGTGTGAGATAGATACGTTGTCAGCACGTATATGGAAACTATTGCCTTGGCTACCAAGGGACAGCATGTAGATGAGACACTGGGCATGGGGAGGAGCCAAAGACCGATCCTTGGGGACATCAGAGGTAATAGCGTGAGACCAGGAAAAGAAGCTATTGTAACTGCCTATGTTTAGATAGCTAAGAATGGAACCATGTGAGAGCAGTGTCTTTCAACTGACCAACAGCTGAAGGAGGATGGTGCGATCAACCATGTCAAAGATTGCAGGCAGATGGAGATGGGTGAGGAGGGAAAGTTTACCTTTGTCACATTCACATAGGATGTCATTTTACCTTTCTATGAACCGTGACAGTGGTGGAAATCTGACTGCAGGGATTCAAACATGGAGTGCTGAGAAGAGTGGAACAGATTCCAAAGACGTACAGGTTAGGTGGATTGGCCATGCTAATTTGCCCCTTGGTGTCAAGGAGCCTAGCTAGGGTGGCCTCCTTCTGCATTGTAGGAGCCTATGACTCAGATTTAGTACCTTTACTGACCTCAGGAAGCGTGTACAAGTAATAATTCATACCCTCCAAATTGAGAAAAGTGCCAGCAAACAATTGTTGCAACTGTTTATCCCCTGTGGATAATTCAAAGTTTCAGGATGGGTGGGAGGCTGGACTGATAGGTGGAGGTTAGTCTTTCCTTGGCTTTATAATTAAGATAGTAAGAAGTCTCAGAACACCAGGTTAAAGTCCAACAAGTTTATTTGGTAGCAAAAGCTACCAACTTTCAGAGCGCTGCCCCTTTGTCTTACCTGACGAAGGGGCAGTGCTCTGAAAGCTAGTGGCTTTTGCTACCAAATAAACCTGTTGGACTTTAACCTGGTGTTGTGAAATCTCTTACTGTGTTTACCCCAGTCCATTGCCAGCATCTCCACTTTAAGATTATGAAGCAGGCTAACTTTGTAAAATGCAGCAGGAATCCAGAATCCCCATCTTTTTCTTCTTTATTGCTACAAAACAGGAGAACACTATGGACGCAAAGCTATGCCAGCACAAGAAGAATAACTGAAAGGGCTCCATCAAAGACAAGCCTTGATTCAGTGCTTTTGGGGCCAGAATGGGTGGAGGAGATGGGGTTGTGGTGCCAGGGTTGAGCTGGGAAGATGGTATATTCTGGGCTGTTCAAACCTCTCTGAGGGCACTTGCCTTTTTTTGGATTAGACATGTTGGAAGGGTTAGTTGGAAGCAGCCAAGAAGCCTCCTTGAGTGATATGACACTCCACTTTAACATCATCATCAGTAACCCAGACTAACTTCTATCAACTTGCAAGTCAAGGAAAGCGCAATGTCTTGGTCACAACTAGGACCGAGATCAGCAAATCAACAATTGATGATCCGAGTCAGCTCAGCTCCACATCACGTGGTGGTGCAGTTACCCACGGTAACAGTTACCGTGGGTAACTGCAGCACATCATAGGAGCAGCTGCAACAAACCTTAGACAATTTAATTTTCACAGCATAATTTTTTTTTGAGATGTTTTATCATGTTTCTAGTTCTTGCTTTTGGCTTTTCATCCTTTGCTTTATCTTGCAATAGAGACCTACTGCAGGAAGAATGGATCTTCCTTTTTACCCGCAAGTTTTCCTCACATTCCTCCTTCTAAATAACATACAATTCCTTTTTAAATTCAGATTTTATATATCATTGGACGCCTTTTCCGGTTTCTAACTTCCTTTTCATATTTCCTCTGTCCCAATGCCATAAGTGTTTCCTGAGAATACTTTCTAATCTTCATTCACTTTTTCTCCAAGGATTCCATTCTATCTTCCTAACCTGCATGTCTTCACGTCATTTGTGGGCAACCTTTGTTGGCATTGATCCATCCTATTCTTCCTAGGTGTCTTCAAGAGCATGCTGGAGATAATTATTTCAAGTCAAGGTTCTTTCAGGATCTTAACGTCTGCTTTAGTTGTACTGGTATCACAGACTAATAGTCACATTTTGTCAACAATTAAATGGGTCGCGCCAGTTATACCGGGCATGACCAGCTGAGATGGTGGCCCTGATAATGAACACTTTTCAATGGAAACAATCTAAAGATTGGTCATGAAGATTTCAAGTGATGGGGCTGTGGCTATTTCCTTTGGGAGCTTATTTCATTGTGGGATTGTCTTTGCGAAGAAGCAGAGAAACTAGAAGCAGGAGTAGGATATTCAGCCTTTCGATCCTGCTCCGCCTTTCATTCGGCTGAGTATCAAATTCAATATCCTGATTCTCCCCCATATCTCTTGATCCCTTTAGCCCCAAGAGCTGCATCCATTTTTTTCTTGAAATCAGACAAAGAAACCTTACCATCGCACTGTTTTGGAAACAAATAGTCTTTGTAGTTTATGGGGATGGCTACCTCATGTCTTGCCATTGCCAGAGGTCTCCAGGTACTTGCTGCTGTCAATTCCATATTTTATAGAATATAGTCATTCTATTTTACTCCCTCTTAATTGTTGTGATTCCATTCCAAATCTTTGACTGAGGATGTGACACTGGTGTACGTTCTCAAATGTACTGATTTGCACAGAAACCTCTCTCTAGAAGGATCTTACACACAATTTGCATTCTCCAGGATTTGGACGAACAAAATGTTTGGAAACCTGATATTGTTATTGCAATGCCAAAAGATTCAACCAAAATTCATAGAATCCTAGAACACTGCAGTGCAAAAGGAGACCATTCGGCTCATCGAGCCTGCACTGACAGCAATCCCACTCGGGCCCTAACCCCTTAACCCCACGTATTCACTCTGCTAATCCCCCTGGCACTAAGGGGCAATTTAGCATGGCAAGTCAAGCTAACCTGCACATCTTCTGACGGGGGGAGGAAATCGGAGCATCTGGAAGAAACCCACGCAGACATGGGGAGAACGTGCAAACTCCACGCTGTCGCACAAGGCTGGGAATCGAACCCAGATCCCTGGCTGTGAGGCAGAAATGTTAACCACTATGCCATCCTATTGTATTTCAATATTGTACTTGGAAAAACTCCAGAAACCCCAACTGCTGCATACGTCAAGGGTGTTACAAACATAGAAGAGCACATTCAGAATCACTCAAGCGCTTATTTTCTCTATTTGTTTATTTTAGTATAAATCCTGTTTTGTATTCATTATTCTTAGTTAATTATAGGAAGCAGATACGCCCAGAAATAAGGTTTTTCACAAGTTTAGAAGATCCATGGCGTGCCAGTGCATCATTGGCAATCCATCCCTAGTGATTTACATTTTTCAATCTGCATCTATTGTTACGCAGAACACATTCATGTTAATATATTAGTGGGTAATAATTATTATAAAGATGTAACTTCAGAGTCACATAAATTTGACTCCGATCAAAAAGATACAACTAAACGGGTGACCGAGATCAACTCTTGGCAAATGTCGAAAGTTCACTGAATGAAGAGAAATGACAATTTATTTAAAGAACCAATTAGGTGTATTGATAATTGAACTTCAAGATTATAGAGGGGACTTTCGCTTCAAGATGTGTGTTCCATTTCAATCCTAATACAGTTTTGTATGACCAACTTTCATTTCCACTGCCCGGCCTGATGCCATTGGTACTGCATTGGAAGTTTAAATGCCACATTCTCAAGTGGTGGGATGCAGAGACATGCCTCGTCATCCTGAACACACTTACACTGAAGGCCAAGTGCTTTCTAAGACTCCTTCTGAACAAGACTACTGCTCTTTGGTTTCTCAAGTCCACTCCACGTATGACTAATTAATCATGCACATCTCCCTCTTTCACCCTGCCTTCCAAATCCACTTACTTTTAATCCCTTAAACTGATTGTCATAACTCACTTATTTATGAGAATTTTGCCCAGGCTGGTAAAATGAGGAGAGATTGGAAAAGTTGGGAACAAAGAAGGCTGAGGGCTGGAGGCAAAGTACTGTGGGTGCTGGAATCTGAAACAAAAACAGAAAATGCTGGAAAAAATAGCCTCGATGACTCTTTGTCACTCTGACGAGCGGTTATCCAGACGTGAAACGTTGGCTCTATTTTCTCTTCACAGTCTGACCTGTTGAATTTTTCCAACATTTTCTGTTCCGGCTGAGGGGTGACTTGATGGGGGTGCACAAAATTACGAGGGTAAGAGATAGAGTGGAGAGGATAAAACTGTTTCCCTTGGTGGGGAACTCCATAATCAGGGGACATAGATTCAAGATAGAGGGAACATGAGGAAGAGCATTGGTACACTGAGGGTGGTGGGGTGTCTGGAATTCACTGCCCAAGTTTGTGGTGGTGGCAGAGATCCTAAACTCTTTAAAGAAGCACCTAGATCTACACCTTAAGCGCTGTGAGCGACAGCGCCATGGGCTGGGTGCAGGAAGGTGGAATTAGCAAGGGCTCCTGAGGTGTCCTCCGGCTGGAGTGGACAAGATGAGCCTCCTTTCTGTGCTGTGAGGTTTGTATAGTGGGGGAAGAAATTAAGGTTTTTGGGGTGGCAGAAATCAAACTTCTGGCAGGGAATGAGGTTGGTATTTGAGAGGTAGACTCACCCCTTGGGTTGTCTCTTACATGCAGCTTGAGAGAGCTATCTATCTTCAGCGGCAGGGTAAGAGCATTTAGTTTCTTGGCCTGAAATGGTGCATGAGCACCTGAGTGAATAGATAACACACAGAGAGAATCTCATCCTGTTTCTCCATGTGCGCAGTTGGAGATAGGAAACTATGTAACGGAGCAGAAATCATTCAAATCATTAAAACAAAACCTTTGGTACCCCTTGTGGCACATTTGAATAGATATTCCCCGCACTCAAAAGCTTTGCAGCATGATTAAATGACTTTTTTTTGAAAAAAGTAACGCGAAATTTCACTTTGGTGAAATACAATTCATCACACTAAAATTATCTTTAATTTCAGCAATTCACACAACATTGTTGCTAATAAATACCACCGCAACTTGAGCAGAACGTTTCCTGACAGTACTAACAGCTATTTCTATTATTGCTTTCTTCAGGGAACCTAATGAAATTAGGGAGATAACAGTCCTCTCCCTTATAAGGCAGATTTACGCTTCACACCCAGGCATCTGCCTGGCCTCCTGACTCCTAATCCACTGCTACTATACGCAAGAGACTTGCTACAGAATATTAACATGTGCTCACACTATTCTGAAGTATTTTGGCTTTTGTGCTCAATGACTTTGGGGGGTGGAGAGGGGAGGGATAAAGTGAGATCCTCAGAGGTGCTATCATCTTGAATGCAAATAATTTTCACAGGCAGACAGTATGAACTGAATTTAATTTCACGCAAGTCTTATTTACTTTCACATCGCTTATGGACTTTTTGCCCTGTCTTTCTACTCTAAAGGTAATGAACTCTACTGAGACTGGCATGGTGGCACAGTGGTTAACACTGCTGCCTCCCAGCACCAGGGACCTGGGTTCAATTCCAGTCTCAGGTCTGTCTGGAGTTTACACATTCTCCCCGTGTCTGTCTGGGTTTCCTCCGGGTGTTCTGGTTTCCTCCCACACTCCAAAGATGTGCAGATTAGGTGGATTGAATCACAGGATCCTACAGTGCAGAAGGAGGCCATTCAGCCCATCGAGTCTGCACCGACCACAATCCTACCCAGGCCCTATCACCGTAATACTAGCTCGTCCCTCTGACACCAAGGGGCAATTTAGCACGGCCAATTCACCTAACTCGCCATCTTTGGACTGGCCGCGCCAAATTGTTCCTTAGTGTTCCAAGATGTGTATATTATGGAGATTAACCATGGAAATGTGAGAATTTGGTGGGGAAAGAGCCTGGGTTAAATTTTCTGTCAGAGAGTCAGTGCAGACCCGATGGGCTCTTCCTGCACTAAGAATTCTATGAAGGTATAGTTCCCACCATGACATCATTTACTGAAGTAATGAGATACTGAAAGTTCACTGAAGTAGAGATATGACAGTTTATTGGAAGAACCAATTTGGATATACTGGCAATTGAACAAGTTTATAAGGGAGACTTTGGCATTCATGTTTATGTTCTGCTTCAATCATAATACAGGCATGAAATCCAGCTTTCATTTTAAATTCTGATAATAATTGTGCTGCATTGGAAGGTTAAATGTCACATTCCCAAGTGGTGGGATGCAGAGATGTGCCCAGTGATTCTGAACACAGTGTTACACTGGAGGCCAAATGCTTTCTAAGACTCCTTCTGGAGCAAGAATGCTGTTTGGTCTCTCATAAGAACATAAGAAATAGGAGCAGGAGTAGGCCATCCAGCCCTTCGAGCCTGCCCCGCCATTCAATAAGATCATGGCTGATCTGAAGTGGCTCAGTTCTACTTTCCCGCCTTCTCCCCATAACCCTTAATCCCCTTGCCTATCAAAAACCTATCTACCCACGTCTTAAATATATTTAGCGAGGCAGCCTCCACCACTTCAACGGGCAGAGAATTCCAGAGATTCACCACCCTTTGAGTGAAGAAGTTCCTCCTCAACTCCGTTCTAAACCACCCCCCCCCCCAACCCCGCCGTTATCTTGAGGCTGTGCCGTCTAGTCCCACTGTCCTTTCTGAGCGGGAAGAGCCTCTCCACCTCTATCGTATCCATCCCATTCATCATCTTGTACATCTCAATGAGATCTCCCTTCATCTTTCTAAACTCTAATGAGTAGAAGCCTAGTTTATTCAGCCTCTCCTCATAGCTCAACCCCCTCAACTCTGGTATCAGCCTAGTGAACAAAGCCCACTCCATGTGTAACAAATTAATGAGTGATTATTTTCCAAGATGGAGACTGGGTGCTAAGTGTTGGCGGCCATTTAATTGCTGGAGGGCACGGGAAACGGGAGTTAGTCCTCACCCGGTCTGTGTAGCAGCAAGAGGCATTGGCTTGTTACCAGAAGTAGGAAGCCTCGTTGGCCTCGCCTCCTATACCCAGGGACACCGAGACATTCCTAAAAGCTGACTCAGCTAAGTGTATTTCAGACAGAGATAGTTAGGTTCTTGATTGGTAAGGGATCAAAGCTTATGGAGAAAAGGTGGGAGAATGGGGTTGTGAAACCTATCAGTCATGATTGAATGGCGGAGCAGGCTCAATGGGCCAAATTCTGTTTCAACATCTTATGACAGCACAGTCTTATTCACAGCATCACACCTTGATGCACTGTGACATTTTTAAAGGTTTGCTTTTCTGCCTTCAAGTCCCTACTCTGTGTTAATTTTTTTTAAAAAATCCTGAAATCCAATTAAAAGCATTGCTGGAATAGAAGTTAGAATTTGCGTACATGTTTCTTTATAAAAAAACAGAAAGGCTGCATTAGAAAGCACTGCATGCAAGGAAGGCTTCTACCTAGCCAATTTAAAGAAAGGCTCAGCATCAGATAATCAACAACAACATAATGAAAAGTAAATCAAGTTATTAAAGCACAAGTTAATACTTTGTGTTACTCAACTTGCAATTTAACCAACAGGGAAATTAGCAAGCCATCCAACGGGAATAAGATTTTCAAGTTTGGGGCGAAGCGAATAAAATGCTATAAATTATGAAGATAACAAACGAATGAAGAAGTGGGAAAGGTTAACTGGTGCACCAAAAGCTGCCAGTGTATGAGCTGAAAGCAGGCTTGATGATGAGTAAATTAAAAGAAAGAATGCCACTCTCATTAAGTGAACGGGCAGGGTGATGGGAGGGATGTTTTCATTTAAGAATAATTGGATGAAATATCTGACAAGCCACTCTCTGACCCAGAGTCCCGGTGCTTGGTCAGGGTTGCAATCATTTGCTGCTGTGGGTGGCAATGTTAAAACTTGAAAACCCACTCCAATATGTTCAGACCTGACAGTCCACACTTGGAGATTAGCTGCACAGTATTACTTTACACAGTATTAGTGGTTAGCACTGCTGCCTCACAACGCCAGGGATACAGGTTCAATTTCAGCCTAGGTCACTGCCTGTGTGGAATTTGCATGGTCTCCCCGTGTCCGTGTGGATTTCCTCTGGGTGTTCCAGTTTCCTCCCACAGTCCAAACCTAACAGTGCTGGTTAGGTTGGTTGGCCATGGTAAATTGCCCCTTAGGATCAAGGGGAATTAGTAGGGTGAATACATGGAGCTGCAGGGATAGGACCTGGGTGGGGGTGTTGTCGGTGCAGGCTTGATGTACCCAATGGCCTCCTTTTGCTCTGTAGGGATTCTATTTATTTTTCTTCTATGGAAGTTGCTGTCCCTCCAATGTGACGGCCTCCCTATTTGGATGGGTGAATTTACCCACATATTGTTGTATGCTTCCCTTTTAAATGGGCAAGAGATTTGGTGAGCAACTTGTTTTGGGATTAAGACACTAAAACTCTGGCATTTTACAGCCATGTGTTAGGACACAAAGGTAATACTGGAGGAGGGGGAAAGGCGGGGGAACGGATAGTTCAGTGGTTCATGTGCTATGAAGACCTCCCAACTGTGCCGGGAAAAAAAGATTGAAAACTCACGTAATTAGACCATAACTAAACCTTCATCTTCAGCTCTGTGGTTTGCATCTTCAATACCAGACAAATCTCAGGCCTCCCATGCATGAGCTGGGTGGCAAAGAGCTGCAGGTATGTGGTTGAGATTGTTTTTAACATCGCTCAGGCCCATGCACATTGGCTAACGGGACTTAAAGCTGAAGAGTGTATCATGTACTTACGACATACCTGCAGCAGTCAGAACCATGCAATTTATAGAGTATTTCCACAGATTATTTCACCAGCACTGCATAGCATTTCTCACACAATGCACAGATTCCTGCACAGCTGAGAAAAATCCGTTCAAAAAATAGACTTTGCCTCAAATTCCCTTACACTGCAGTAATGGGGAAGAAGGAACAAAGGTGTCTCAGCATCCATCTGGTAACTCCACCTTTGTGCTACCCACTGCCTTACTCTGAATCCTGACAATCTCTGCTTGATCCAAATAATCTGTGAATAACACATTGCTGCCGTGATTATGCCATTAATCATGGTCAGTCCTTTGCTGATTCACCACATCTCTGCAGCTCATTACAACAGCCCCAGTAGTCATTCAGTGAAAGATTTTCAGTTCGATTTAATATTTCAATAATCAAGTGATGGCACAGTGGTTAGAGCTGCTGCCTCACAGCACCAGGGACCCAGGTTCAATTCCAGCCTATGGGGACTGTCTGTGTGGAGTTTGCACTTTCTCCCAGTGTCTGCACGGGTTTCCTCCGGGTGCTCCGATTTGCTCCTGCACCCTAAAGCTGTGCAGGTTAGGTGGATTGGCCATGCAAAATTATCTCTTAGTGTCCTGAGATGTGTAGGTTAGGTAGATTAGCCCTGGTTAAGGCACAGGGTTACAGGAATAGGGTGTGGGTAAGGCCTGGGTAAGATGCTGCCTTAGTGTAGGCTCAATGGGCTGGATGGCCTCTTGCTGCACTGTAGGGATTCGATGGTTCTATGACTCATGGTCTAAATAGCATTGGCCATGCTAAATTCTTCCTCAGTGTACCCGAACAGGCACCAGAGTGTGACAACTAGGGGATTTTCAAAGTAACTTCACTGCTGTGTTAATGTAAGCCTAATTAAGGACCACATGCACTCCAGACATGCTCTCTTCCACCTTCTTCCATTGAGAAAAAGATACAGAAGCCTGAGGATACCTACCAACTGAGTCAAGAACAGCTTCTTCCCCACTGCCATCAGACTTTTGAATGGACCTACCTCACATTAAATTGATCTTTCTCTATACCCTAGCAATGACTTAACACTACATTCTGCACGCTTTCCTTTCCTTCTCTATGAACGGTATGCTTTGTCTGCATAGTGCGCAAGAAACAATACTTTTCACTGTAAACTAGTACACGTGGCAATAATAAATCAAAATGGCTACCAACTCGACATTTATATGCTGAAGTCTGTATAAATCCCAATACCAATGCAATATTTCTTGGCAAAACTACCTGAGGTGAGACTGTAGGAAGAACACACTGCAAACCTTGGCTCTGTAACCTTAGCCAAATTATCACAGATGGGTGTGGATCAGTGTCTTAGTTAAGAATGTGAACCAATTAACCACACCACTGTGATTGGCATACTCCACTGGGTGCGGTGGGTGGGGGTGGGGGAGGAGAACAGGTTGAAAAATATATTTTGAACAAAGCGGGGAGGCTGAAGCTAAAGTCAGCAGTGGAGTAGGATGAGACTTTATGGATTGTTTGTTCACCACTCCTTCCCTCCACTTGTACCTCTCCAGGGCCTGGAGGGACTCCTGCTTAACTCCATAGGTGTCATCACCGTTCTGGTTTCTCAACGCCAAGTCATTTGTCTTTGCAGGGTCAAATTTCCACCAATCAAGCCAGTTCTGGCCCTACATCCATGTCCCATGCTTTCCTGCAAGGGCCACACTTGCCACAGTCATCAAATAGAAACTAAAAGAAGGATTAGGTCATGTGACCCTTCAAGCCTGCTACATCATTCATTACAATCATGGCTGATCATCAAATTCAAATATCCTGATCCCACTTTCTCCCCATATCCCCGATCCCTTTAGCCTCAATAGCTATATCCAATTTCTTGAAATCAGACAAAATTTTGTCCTCAACCGTATTCCGTGGTAGTGAATTCCACAAATTCACCACTCTCTGGGTGAAGAAATTTCTCCTCACCTCAGTTCTAAAACAATCCTTAAACAATGGCCCCTAATTCTGGACTCACCCACCACTAGGGACATTCTTCCTGAATCTACCCTCAATAACCCTGTTAGAATTTTATAAGTTTCTATGAACTCCCCTCTCACTCTTCTAAACTCCAATGAATATAATCCTAACTGACTTCATCCCTCCTCACGTGACAGACCTGCCATCCCAGGAATCAGCCTGCTAAACCTTCGCTGTGCTCCCTCTATAGCAAGGGTATCCTTCCTCAGATAAGGACACTAAAACTGCTCACAATACTCCAGGCGTGGCCTCACCAACACCCTAAACCCTTATCCCTATATTCAAATCCTCTTGCTATGATGGACAACGCGCTCCTTCTTTACTGCCTGCTGTACCTGTCTGTTTACTTTCAGCGACTGATGCACGGAGCACCAAGATCTCGTTGAGTATCCAACTCCCTCAATTTACACCCATTCAAGCAATAATGTCTTCCTATTTTTGCTACCAAAGTGGATAACCTCACGTTTATCATGCTTCACAGTGAGCCTTGTCTGATTCTTGGCACGTTACTCTAACATGGAGGATTCGCAGGCAAATCAGATTCTCTTATCAACCAATGTCTAAGCACAGGCACACTTTCCAAGGAGTCACTGGGCAGTGACAGGCAGCATAAACCCTGGCTGATCTTTACCGGGGTGCTAATACTAAAATCCCCCTTCCTAGGATGGGGTAAATTGCCAAAGGCCATGCTTGGAAGATGTATCTTGGTTTCTCTGCTGTCTACAACTATAATTTGTGGATGGTTCATGAGGAGAGGGAGAGTGCTAAATATAGATGGAATAAACTTTTTAAAAATTAATTGAATTTCCTAATAGCAAACGATAATTTAGATTAGTCCTATATAGCATTCATTTCTGAAATCTGTTTTGCTGTTCTTAATAACTGCACTGAATTTAAATTAACTGCAAGTCATTCGCTAGTGAGGAAGGAAATAAATGCCAGGCAAAGTCTTTGCTCTTTGTATTAACTTCAAGTCACATCCCCGCATCTAAATGCTTTGATTTAAAAGGAATGCAGTCATTATTTTTTCATTAACAATTCTAAGAAATTAGATTCTTGCGAGATTGAAGTAATATCTGTTTACACCATTACCAATTCTAAGAATGTTTGAGTTAACTGTGCACTTCCTCCTTCAATAAAGGCAGTCATGAGATTATTGCTTATATTTCAATTATTGCAGTTTGATCAACTTTGACTCAAATTTATTCTATGTCAACTGCTGCAAGTTTCATTACAGAGCAAATATTCCTGCTCGAGAGAGACTTTGGCAGCAGTGCTACAACATGGGACATTTTGGTAACTTCTGTCAGAAAATTGCGATTGCAGTTGTTTGGAGTTAGGCGCCCTCCCTCCACACAGCAGTCTACCTCTCACTAGTTCTGCCTTTCCGAACTAGGCTGGAATTCAGCAGCCACTCACAGCACAGCCTCCTCCATTGCTGCAAACAAGGATGATGAACTTGGTACTCGGCCAAGTCTGTGTTCATTGCAGCGGGACCCCACAATCCTGCTGGCATGAACGATCGGAGAATTCCAGCCCTGGTTTCTAATCTTTTATGGCATGAACCCACACATCTTGCTGACTGTGACCAGGAGAAACTATCCCTCCTCATCTTTTGTGATCTGGCAGCAACCTTTGACACAGCTGGCTACACCTTTCTCCTTCAACACCTCTCCCCCATACTATATGCAGAAAATGCTGGATAAACTCTGCAGGTCTGGCAGCATCAGTGGACAGAGAGAGAGAGAGAATAAGACAGAGTCAATAAGTGGGATTCTCCCATCTTGCGTGCCCCAAGACTAGAATCATAGAAGAAATCCTCCAGAAAGAGGCCATTTGGCCCATCGAGTCTGCACCGACCACAATCCCACCTGGCCCTACCCCTTATCCCTACACATTTACCCGCTAATCCCTCTAATCTATGCATCTCAGGACTCTAAGTGGCAATTTTTCTTAGCATGGCCAATCAACCTAACTCGCACACCTTTGGACCGTGGGAGGAAACCGGAGCACCCGGAGGAAACCCACGCAGACATGAGGAGAACATGCAAACTCCACACAGACAGTGAGCCAAGCTGAGAATCGAACTCAGGTCCCTGGAACTGTGAAGCAGCAGTGCTAACCACTGTGCTACCGTGCCGCCTGAGCTCAGTGGTCCTTTGAAAGTGTGCCGAATTCTCTAACTCACTATTTCACTCCTGCTACAATTCCTGCTGCAAATGAAACAGGAGAATTTAGGCCAATGTTTCCACCCTGTACGACTCCCCTACAGAACCTGCTGAGTTTGTGCAGCATTTTCTGTTTATGTTTCAGATTTTCGGAATCTGCAGAATTTTGCTTTCATCCTTGATTCCCTTGTCCAGCTGAATGTGACCACCCTCACCTGGTTTCCAGTCTTGTCTATCCAGTCATGCAATGGCTCCTCTTCCTGCTTCCACACCATTATCCTAAGGATCTATCCTCGGACCCCCTCCTGCATCCCATCCACGTATCGTCCCTCACCAACAACATTCCAAAAAAGCACATCAGATTCCACGCACATGGTGATCGACGTTCAGTTTGATCACACTGCTACCACTCTTGATTCCTCCACTGCCTCAGTGTTTCCAGGCAACATGTCCGAAATCTGTCAGCAGATGAGCAGAGATTTCCTACAAGGATTCATTGCAAAAGCCAAATCTATTGTCTTTAGTCTCCAAACTCTGTTCTCTAGCAAACACGCTAATATCATTCACTTATGTCCCTGTTGAATGCATTATCTACACTTCTGTTGCCTCCAGTGTGACTAGTTCACTGCCCTCCAGACTGGCCTCCAATATTCCATCCTAAATAAGTGGAACTCATTCAAAACTCTGTACCCCAACTCATACCAAGCTTCACTGGTAACCTGTACCCGCTGATCCAGGCTTCCTCCCGGTCCAAAGGTCCAAATTTCAAATGTTACCATCCATGTGTTCTTATTGGCCAGTAATTAGTGATAGAAATCCAATTAGCAGACCAGACAGAATGTTCTTAAGGCAAGAATAGATACATTTTTGAACAGTAACGGAATTAAGGGTTATGGTGAGCGAGTGGGTAAGTGGAGCTGAGTCCACAAAAAGATCAGCCGTGATCTTATTGAACGGCGGAGCAGGCTCGAGAAGCCTGCTTCTAGTTCTTACGCTCGCTCCCAAATTGGCACCAATTAAATGTTCAATCCCCAATAAATTTGTAGATACGTGTTCCAATTTATGATGACAGATACCCAAAAATTTCTGAGATTTGAGTTAATGAAAATGCTGCACCCAGCACAATAGGGGCTGCCCTCAGTGACTGATCCTATTCTGGCTCTCCAAAGTTTGAGTGGGGAGGGGGGCAATGGTTTGCACTCATAGATGTTGGTTCTGGAGGAGTGACAAAGATAGAGCGTGCGGGGAATGGAGGACAGCATTCTGTAGATGAATAACAAGTCCTCTTATTATCTTCCGCAGGCAGAATGTCATCAATCCTCAGCCAGGGGGGAAATGAGCTGCGGGCCAGGCTGCAGTAGCATTCACTGCCAGGCAATTAACATGTTAAACCCTGCCACTGAGGCTTCATTAACAAGACGATGTAACCGGGACAGCTCCCAGGCTTGAATAAATCAGCAATTTTTTTTTGCCAAAATCCAGCTTGGAACATTGGCAAACCCCGAGCTTCAAACACTAGTGTTCGTGCTTGTGGTCCTTTCGGCCTTCTCTGTAATTAACAGTAATTTTTGTTTAGCTTCGAAACAGACATGCTTTGTTTTTTTTTGCCCATTATGCCGTGTCAGCCAGGTGAAATTTGAATAATTACAAAAAAAAATCACGAAACCTCGGGAGAGCAATGAAGTTTCATGTTAAAGTGGAGATTCAGATCTCCCTCCCCGCACCCCCTGTAAGAAGCTTGTCCTGTTTACATGCAGATTATTCGAGATACAAGGGAGCAAACCTGTGGGAAAAACAAATGTAAATTTTATTAAAGCCTCTGCTGTTTATGTTCTGTTGAATCCAGTGCCAGGAGTCTCATCGCAAGCTTGTTTATGCCAACATTCTCCCCGCTACACAGCACGCCCCCCCACCCCCCTACCGCCACTCCAGTGGGATGTATTGCCAGTCACAGCCAAGCCACCAGTTTCCAACCTTGGCACAAAACAACTTGCATTTTATACAGCAGTGTGATCATTGAGCATTGCAGGGTTCCCTGCCATTGGGCAGGGTTGGGCGGGCTAGGGTGGTGGTGGGGGGAGGGGAGACCAACACAGACATGCTTGGCATTAGCCTCACACAAAGCATTTTCACAGCGGAGGAAACCCTGCATTTGGTAGCGCTGCTGCCTCACAGCGCCATAGACCCGGGTTCAATTCCGGCCTCGGATGACTATCCGCATGGAGTTTGCACGTTCTCATGGCGTCTGCATGGGTTTCCACCTGTTTTCTCCCACAGTTCAAAGATGTGCAGGTTAGGTGGATTGGCCTTGCCAAATTGCCCCTTAGTGTCCCAAGCTGTGCAGGTTATTGGACTGGCCATGCTAAATTGCTCCTTAGCGTTCCAAGACATGCAGGTTAGGTAGATTGGCCATGGCAAACGTGTGGGATTATGGCTGGGGAGAGGCCCTGGGTTTTCAAAACTGACGTCAATAGCTTGAAAAATTTGTTGGAACTGCCAAGGATTCCAGCAACGCTGGTGTGCCACAGGGAACTGCTGCTCCACATGTTGGCCTGAACTAGCTGTGTATCGCCAGACAACTCAGTGGAGTGTGTGGAGTTACACTCAGGGCTCCAACTTCTTGAAGAGCTGTCAAGAATTCAGTAATTGGTATCTTAAAGTAGACGTTCGAGGCTCTCTCAGCCACTTTTCATTTGGTTTCTTAATCTCATCAACCTGGTAATGATGTGCAGGGTGCAGAAATTTAAATGCACTGGACGCAGTGTTCACTTTTCCAAACAGTATTTAAAAATCATTGACAAGTGAGGCAAAAATGCCATTTGTCTACGATAATTTAGGAAACTATTTTTTGTTCTGGTTCTCCCCCCAAGGTGTTTGTCTGTTGGGCATCAGTAATAATAGACAGCATGGGTGAAATAAAATTGTAGATCTCTGCCAATGCTGCATTATAGCTCTCTAAATAGGGCACAAGTAAAGGCAAAATCACTATAGTCCCGGGTGGTGATTTAACCTGAGGGTCACCACCACCTCAGCTCAAGGGGTGGCACGATAGCACAGTGGTTAGCACTGCTGCTTCACAGCACCAGGGACCCGGGTTCGATTCCGGCTTGGGTCACTGTCTACGTGGAGTTTGCACATTCTCCCAGTGTCTGTGTGGGTTTCCTCTGGGTGCTCCAGTTTCCTCCCACAGTCTGAAAGACGTGCTGGTTAGGTGCGTTGACCCGAACAGGTGCCGGACTGTGACTTTTAGGGGAATTTCACAGTAACTTCATTGCAGTGTTAATGTAACCTTACTTGTGACTAATAAATAAACTTTAACTTTTTTACTTCAGTGAAAGGTTGGGAAGGTAAGGCCTTGATGAATAACCTCAGCCGGGATGGGAATTGAACCTGCGCTGTTGGCCCGCTCTGCATCACTAACCAGTCGTCCAGCCAACTGAGCTCAACCCAATTGGAACCCGGGTGACTGACGCACAGATAGCAGTACTCCTCAGGATCTCACCACCCAAAGAGATGTGGCTGCCAACCCATCCTAGGACGGACTATATCATCAAACACTGTGCCAACTGGACGGTCTTTTATTTGACGTGCACAGAAAGCCAACATATTCTCATTGGCCAGGCATTGTTGCACATTAACACAAACCCCACATTCTCAATTTTACGAAGACAGCATCTGGTCTTGTGTATAAAAATAGAGCATATTAATAACTCTTTCTCAGTCCAAGTACAATCTATTTAAAATCAAAACCTCACCTGATCTGCAGTTACAAGGGATTCACAGTTAAAACTTCGTTCGGAGCAGCACAATTAGTAAGCAGCAAAATTATGCACAGATTAGGAGGAGTTAAAAACACAGGCTTACCTCCTACAGACACACCAAAATTAGACTACACAGCTGTGGACTAATAACACAAGCAGTGTGCGCATAAAACATTATGCTGATTCTGGAAATAATAAATGTTATCGAAAGTGGCAAAACAAGCCTTCAGGGCGAGGTATTTAGGTGCAGCTTTTAGTTCAGCACCATTTTGGGCAGGGACAATAGAACAATTGATGCCTCGCACTGGAGGTGAATGGGAATCAAGGCACTAGTGCTACAAGTCAATAACCCTCTCTCCCTCCCACTGGTAAAGTGCAGCGTCACGTTGGCGTCCGGGTGACACAGTTAAATCCATGTCAACTGGCACAATAGCTGTGATCTACATTCACAAAGATTAACGACAACTCCAGCTAACCCAGGGATATTTTGTTCCCTGAAAGAGGAAGACAGTGCAGAAAAACAGCTGACTTTTTAATCCAACTATAATGAATAGATTTATTCAAATATTAATACGTTGCCATTGACGACAAACATCCTATAATCCTCTCGCCAGATGTTTTCCCATTCAATGAACGGCATGATGAATGGCAGACTTGTTTATTCTTGACACCAGTTCACTGTATCAATGACAAATGTGCACATTATGAAAATTATTAATAGCTAATCTTCAAAAAGAATTGCTGATTCCAAAGTCCTGAAGACCTGGTGAAATCTCAGTTTCACATTCTGATGGTTCAAATTTGAGTTTGCTTTATGACCGAAAGGGAGGGGGAGGGGGGTTACTTTGGATAATTACAATTTAAACAGCACTTGAGAAGAATTTCTTAAAAAACTCAAGTGAAAAATAATTTTAACAAGGGGCCGACTGATTTGCACATCTTCATCTTTCTATCCCAGTTAGCAATCTGTAGTCAAATATTAGGTTATGGAATAAAACTAAAGTTAGTGCAATGATCATTAAGGACCTCATTATTTTATCATCAGACAGCAGCACCAGTCATCAATGCAGTCCATTGCTTCTGGCAAGAAGAAACATGCAACTTTGACAAAGTCTGCCAGATATTCATTCCCCCCCCAAGAAAGGAGCTTTAAGTGTCAGACACCCAGATGTCAGCTATTGATTCAGCCGATCTAACATTCAGAATCAGCTTCAGCAGAGGTGGAAGTCAGTAGCTTGCTCAGACAGCATCACCTGCTTTTTTATTGTTTTGTCAGATCCCAATTTTTGAATTCCCTTTTGTGGATTGGTGGGGAGGTGTCGGAAAGACTGGAGGCATGATTATCTACCTGTTGAACCCTGGCCATGGACATCCTCTGCCGTGGCCAAGTCCTGGAGGGGAACTTGAGCCCTCAGCTTCTGGTTCCGATGCAGGGTGACACCCACTGAGCCTTCCCACTTAAGCCAGTGATCTGCCTGCAGTGTGCATTGGGAGAGGAGATATCTCATTCTCCCCACTCTTGATCATCATTTTGGGTGTCGTGTTATGGTGGCCCAGTGTGAATGCAAATTGTACAATTTCCAATACTGGGAGAGCATGGAACAATCAACTCTTCCGCAATAGTATTATTTTTTAATTCGTTCACGGGACATTCGTGTCACTGGGCTGGCCAGCATTTAACCCTAACACTAGATGCCCTTGAGAAGGTGGTGGTGAGCTATCTTTAGCTGGCAAATGCAGCTCTTTTGTTTGGACAGACAGCAGAGTTGGCAGTATAACTTTGATGTGTCAGGTAACAGAAATACTATCAGTGTAGTGATAGCCCTTAGTCTCAGAACTCCTGCTATAAAATCAAAGATTTATTTATTCAAAGACCAACTTCTGTTATGGTTAAGGGTGGAATTGAGGTAAGTTTGACAATCAATCATTCCAAGTAAAATATAAAGTACAAAAATGGTAGAAATAACAGAGCAAAATAATGTACCAATCATCATTAAATTATATTCTTTACATTTTCAAGGCTCAAAGCTGAACAGTTATGAGAGTTTATTTGTTGTTTAATAAAATATAGTATTGGACTATTCTTAAAACTTGTTATTTCACATTTGAATTCAGTTAGTTGCTTAGCGTTCCATAGACGGTAGCTACCAAGAGATCTATGTGTGGATAACAAGTGGTAAAGAGTTTGTCAGTGATATTTTGTGAGCGATTGTGTCTGTTTGAGTGACTCTCGGGCTACGATCTGTAATTAGGGCCAATAAGGACTGACTGTCTTCTGAACACTTGCAGTTTCTTTACGCTGCTGCTTTTGCGATTTGATTAAATATGAATTTTTTTTTGTGAGGCAGGCAGGGTAAAAAAATTGAAAGAGCAAAGTGCAGAGAACCTCTACGCGCGTGGCCCAGACTCGTGCGAACGCAGAGAGCGACGCCTGGCCTTCGGGTGCACCTGAGCCAACCTCACCCCGCCCAAGACTCATCTTGCCACAAAGAAACAAACTGACTAAATAAACATCAAGTTTTACCAACCGTGAACTGATGGTTCTGTCGTCGGCGGTGTGGCTACACACAGGGAACAGATGATTTGAGGAAGGGAAGAAACAGTAGGAGCAGCATGCACAGGAATGGGAAAAATGGAATAGAAACGTAAACAAGCATTTGAGAAATTCCATGACAACAAGCAACAATTAGATTGTTAAAAAATTCTCTTAACAAGTGTGTGGGGGAGCGGTGGGGGGAGGGGGGGGAGGAAGGGGGTGGGTGTGGGTTGGGGGAGGAAGGGAGGGGTGGGACCTCAAAGCTGTAAATAAAAAGAAGCCAGTGAATGATCATCTCATCTTAAAAGACCCAGTCACATGATACACTAAACGGCAGTTGTCAAGGCAACAATGATTAATAATGGTTGCAATGATTACATTAAAACCAGCTGAACAGCACAAACATCAGATCAAATCACTTCTCATTCAACACTTCAGTTAAAACGCAGCCCTCTCGTTTGGAAGAAAAGCAACAGCAACAGAAAAAAAAGAACAGGCACCTACGGTCATTTCCTCAACATCTCAGGACTCCCTGTGTGGCACTGCATTTTATTCCATGTTAATGGGAGGAATCAAGTTGACTGGTAGACGGGGCAACCATGCCTGATATCCCAGCAACTGTGGACCAGGGGAGGGACGAGGTGAAACTATAATTTTCTAGCTTAGGAGAGGCAAAGGGAAAAAAACAGGGAAGCTTAAAGTTTTAAGGCAAAGTTCCTAAATGGTCGAGTGCATATTTTAAAAATACCTTTTTCTCAAATGCGAGACTTTATTTTAGATACATAATTTTAAAGCTTCGGATGACAACTGCACGTTTAGTTGGCTTTCTACGTCTCCCTCCAGTTAAGTGGGACAGTTTGGAGCTCAGCATTTTACCAAAGCACATCCTGCGTTTGGATTCTCTCGCTTCTAATTTTATACACCAGATTTTAATCAGTTTTATCCTGATCGGCTTTGTCCTGCTGACCGATGCTTGGCCCAGAGCCTGGCAGCTGCTTTCTGTGTCAAATCTATCTACCTGGGTTTCCTCCGAGTGCTCCAGTTTCCTCCCACTGTCTGAAAGACATGCCGGTTAGGCGCATCGGCCAGGCTAAATTTTTTTTTAAAAGTTAAAGTTTATTTAATAGGGTCACAAGTAGGCTTACATTAACACTGCAATGACGTTACTGTGAAAATTCCCTTGTCGCCAAACTCCAGCACCTGTTCGGGTACGCTGAGGGAGAATTTAGCTTCGTCAATGCACATCTTTGGGACTGTGGGAGGAAACCAGAGTACCCGGAGGAAACCCATGCAGACATGGGGAGAACGTGCAGATTCCATGACCGAGGCAGGAATCAAACTCGGATCCCTGGCGTTGTGAAGCAGCAGTGCTAACCACTGTGCCACCCAATTCTCACTCAATGTACCCGAACAGGCGCCACGGGGGAGTTTTCACAGTAACTTCATTGCAGTGTTAACGTAAGCCTACTTATGACAATAATAAATAAAAACAAACAAATCTATTCAATTCTTGATTGTATTACTTAGTTTAAAATGTAAGTTTTTACATTAGGAGAAATAGAATCCATTCAAACTCTACTTTGAGCAGTAACTTATTGTAGCTTTAACTCAATGAGGCAGATGCTGACTCAGATCAATTTCTGCCAGGCTGGTTAGATAAAGTTTCCTGAGCTATGGGATTACAAATTGATGGAACAGTTATTCATCGCTGTGTTAGCTCCAAGGTCCATATAGATTTCAAGCCTACACATAAATCGTTCTTTAAAAAACTAGGTTATAGGTGACTTTTTCCAGTATCAGCTACAAATCTTAAAACTGCCAATTAGCTTTACTGGGCAAATTTAACAAACATGGACAAAGTCCAAGGTACACACAATCTCCGGGAACATCTCAGAAAATAAACAAGGCACCAATCTTTTCACTTCCTTGCCGTTGGACTCTGAACTTTTCCTACATTGCTCTAGCCTACAAAAGAAAGGGAGATTGGCACTGGGCTTCAAGAGTGTTACCTTCAGTTGTTTGCTATCTGCCCCTGGAAGAGGACAGTGGAGAGGAGTAAGGGCAGCACTGAATGTGTGTGTGTTGTGAGTGCATGTGTGCAGTGGGGGGAAGTCAATTGAATTTTAAAGTGAACACCACCAAAGTGCCCATCTCAGCTCGGGCTAAATGCCTGGGTGAGGCAACAAAACAGGAGATAGGTGGTATTTGCCTGCTCGGTTTCTAAATAGGAATAGGAGGAGGCCGTTTCATAGAATTCCTGCCGTGCAGAAGGAGGCTATTCAGCCCATCGAGTCTGCACCAACTGTCTGACAGAGCATCTTACTGAGGCCCACCCCCTCAAGCCCACACATTTACCTTGGCTAATTCTCCTAACCTACACATCTTAGGTCAATTTGGCATGGCCAATCTCCATAACTTACACATCTTGGGATACTAAGGGACAATTTAGTATGGCCAATCCATCCAGCCGGCACACCTTTGGACTAGCCCCTCACACTCATGCCCCCCATATAATGAGGTCATGGATGAGCAGTGCACCTCCATACATCTGTCTTTCCTCCACTTCCTTCAATAAATGATCTCAACTTTAGAATTAACAACTGATCTCGCATCATTTATCATTTGCAAAGAGATCCAAACTTATACCATGTTTTTAAACGTGGTAAAGTTTCCTAATTTCGCTCCTGGTGGGTCTACCCCCTAATTGCTAGACCATGTCCTCTGCTACCAGATTTCTCAACCAGAAGAAATATCTACATAGTTGTTTCCTTTGTGGACTTAAAAATGTCAATTAAATCACCCCTTCACCCTTTTAATTCCAGGGAATACAAACTCAACGTATACACAATCACTCCTTGCACTGGAACCCTTGGGAGTCCAGGCACCGTTCCAGTAAATCTATGCTGTATTCCTTCCAAAGCCCATGTATCCTTCCTCAAACATGGTATGCAAACCCGCAATTAAGTTACCTGCAGAATGAAGTTATGGTGCACTCTCTCTCTACTGGTTCACCGCAGCTCCCACCATATCTAGTTTAGTTGGGATCCCTCTAATCACATTCTGACCTCGCTGGGAACCACCCCCTGCCCCCAAATTAACAACTAATATCAGTCAGCCAGCCACTTGATACCTGGCAGCTAATTAAACCGACAGGCCGATTTCCCATTTTCGTACGCACTAGATAGAAAACTCTTGCAAAGTGTGAAATTTTCTAAATAACGCTTGAAGTTTTGGGCAGCAAAGTGGTTAGCACTGCTGCCTCACAGCATCAGGGACCCGGGTTCGATTCCCGGCTTGGGTCACTGTCCATGTGGAGATTGCACGCTCACTGCGTGGGTTTCCTCCTGCTGCTCCGGTTTCCTCCCACAGTCAGAAAGACGTGCTGGTTGGGTGCATTGGCTGTGCTAAATTCTCCCTCAGTGTACCAGAACTGGCATTGCCGGAGTGTGCCAACTAGGAGATTTTCACAGTAACTTAGTTGCAGTGTTATTGTAAGCCTACTTGTGACACTGAAATAAAACTTTAAATTTAAAAACTTTAAACTAAATTATGGGCACAATAGGTTAATTCAGATTCAGAAAGGGAAAGGGAACAACTTAGCAGCTTCTCTCCACTTTTGATACAGAAGTCTGATATCTCCTATTGTGAGATAACAATGTCATAAAGTGAAATGTTTTTGCCTGAAGTTGTACTGCTTGTTAATTAAGTGAATGCATTAAAATTACTGTTGTTGCTGAATAAAAAGCCTTTACTAGGATAGTGGAGAAACTTCAGACAAACAGATAAACCACTTGTGTGCCATATGCAATTCCAAGCCTATGGAGTTGTCGGAAAACGAACAAGGAACTTAAAAAGCTGGACGTTTCTATTCCAATAAAGATGGAAAATGCTTTGCTTAGTTTTGTTTGATGAAGTGAAAGATGATCAAATAAAACGACATTGTTCTGCAGAACAAGGCGACTGGAGATGTGGGGCGAGATTCTCTGGCCTCCCAGACGTGTATATCTGCTGCCAGTGGGAGGTGGCACGTTGCTTGCTAGCGGCAGGACGCTTTGGTCCTGTCTCTGCCAATGGGAATTCCCACTGACCTCACCCCATGCTGGCGGGAAACCAGCCGGCGGGGCTGGAGAATTCCGGCTGTTGAATTTCCTCTCGTGCAATTACATGCATCCATGGGAAAGGAAAAATTCAACAAAATACCAGGTTAAAAAGCTAGCATTTTCAATGGTCAAAATCCAAGTAGAAAATGAGATGTACGGAGAATATAATTTGGATACAAAATACCAGGATATAAAATATTAAAGTGAAATCTGCATTCTCCCAAAATAGGGAGAGTTTGCGCAGCAGTGACAAATGTAATTTGTAAATGCTGCAGATATTCAGTAGGGTTTCAAAAACGTCACTTTTCAGAAGAGATGAAATTAATCAATTCTGGTGATAACTGGAATCATTTTTTGGTAACAAACTGGCGATAAAGCAGCACCAATTGGAGCACCATTGTTAATCGCTCAGTGACGCTGCTCCTACAGGTCAAAATTATCTACTGTGCCAGTGGGGAATAAAAAAAATGAGGAGAAAAGAGGCAGATACTAAACCGACTGCTCTGATAGGATTCTGTTTATTGCTTTTTAAAATGAGTGGATGATAGGCAATGTTGTCCAAGTTTAGCTGAAATTCCACCTGTGGTGAGTGCTATATGTGTCATATTACTGCATGCTGCTTATTCCAAAAGCAACACATGATATGCACAATAAGTTAATAAATTTAATAGTTTTTTTTCCTTCATAGATTGTAATACTATTTATTGAGTATGCAAGATATCGGTTCTCAGTTTTGAAGGGATACAAGGTTAAGAAATTTTTAGCAATGAGGTAATGGGCAGCACAGTGGCACACTGCTTAGCACTACTGCCTCATAGCACCAGGACCCAGGTTCAATTCCAATCTCGGGTTACTGTCTGTGTGGAGTTAGCACATTCTCCCCACGTCTACGTGGGTTTCCACTGGGTGCTCCGGTTTCCTCCCACAGGCCAAAGACATGTGTGTTAGGTTGATTGGCCATGCTAAATTGACTCTTTGCTGGAGAAGGCTGTGAAGGCCAGGTCATTGAGTGTCTTTAAGACAAGAGATAGATAGATTCTTGGTTAATAAGGGGATCGGGGTTAGGGGGGAAAGGCAGGAGAATCAGAATGAGAAAAATATCAGCCATGATTGAATGGCGGCGCAGACTTGAGTGGGCCTAATTCTGCTCCGATGTCTTACGGACCCTAGTTTTGGAGGGATTGGCAGGGTAAGTATGTGGTGTTGCGGGGATAGGGCATGGTTGGGATTGTGGTCGATGCAGACTCAATGGGCCAAATGGCCTCCTTCTGCATTGTAGAGATTCTATGATCTAGATACGGAAAAAAAATTAAGGTGAAAGCTAATTGTAGTGTGCGTGTCCATTATAACACACACATTTTCAAAATCAGTTCAATAACTGGCAGAGATATGGGCTACATAGGATTAACTGCAGAAATCCACCTTAACCATTAGACACTGATGAGATTAATTTTGACATTTGTATTTGATTCAGAGCTGATTTAAACATTTCAAATGAGAAGGAAAATATGTAAGGATTTGGGAAAGAGATTATAGTGAACCTAAGTTGCTATTACCTCCGTAACTTTAAACCTATGAAAACCTATGACTTTGCGGAAGGTATATTTAATATAATTGTCCTCAATGGGCAGTCACTCACTGCCTTGTTTGGGAGCAACTCAGAACTGAAGTCAGAAAATGTTTACAGTGGGAACTGTTCATATCCATTTCCATTCTGCTCCAGAGCAGAAAAAGGCAGCTCACAGAAACAAAAAGAGAAAATGCTGGGGAAACTCGGGTCTGACAGCAGCCATGATGTGGAGATGCTGAATTGGAACTGGGCGGGGGGGGGGGGCAGTAAGAAGTCTCACAGCACCAGGTTAACGTCCAACAGGTTTATCTGGAATCACGGGCTTTCGGAACCCTGCTTCAGGTGAGTGGAGATAGGTTCACAAACATGGCACATATAGGCATTAAACCCATTGGACTTTAACCTGGCATTGTCAGACTTCTTACAGCATCTGTGAAGAGAGAATAGAGCGCACATTTCGAATCCTGATGGCCCTTCATTAGGGCTAAAGACAGGGCAAGAATTTTTTCTTTTTCTGTGTTTGTTTCAGATTTTTGCATTTGCAGCATCTTGCTCCTTTTTAAAAAAAAGTCCTTGTTGGATTTTTTTCAAGGCTTGTATACCTTCTGAATGACAGCCAAAAGCAGGAAGGACATTTAGTCTATATTGTTGCTTGTGTGACTTCGGCTGACTGGCATCAGTGAGGCAATTCACTCACCATGCTGAAAATCTGGGGTACTGCTTCTCCACAATGTTCGAGTAATTATTACAATTTCATACTCCAGCTGATTTAAGGCAATGGGTATGGTGGAACTGTACTCTACCGAGCAGGCAGGTTGGAACTCCTAGACCAGAATTCTCCAATCTCATACACCCCCCGCCACTGTCACCAGCAGGAATGGAGAATTCGGCGCTCAGCCAAAACTCCATTCACTTCAGCGGGACTGGAGAATCCTGGCTGCAGGCAAGGTTGGAGAATTTAAATCCGCCAGTCTTTGCTGGGTTAACTGATGTCAGCCAGAATGCTTTTGGGGACTACAACCGCCCGTAGTGCGCATGGGCATTTGGCTGGGTAGAGAGCATGTGGTGCATGCAGAAGAGGGGTTGGGGTGCAATAGGAATAGATGATGCCTTCCATGTGTGAACAGCCTGTCAATACTCACATGGATGATCATGCGGGAGAAATGGCTACTATGCCGAGAAAGATATTGGGGTAAATTCTCTGGTCTAGACCTCGATGAGAATCGGAGAGTGTGGAATGATCTGTTGACCCCCAAGTGGGTATTTCCAGTCTCAGGGTGGGCAAGGCTGGGACCCTCTTTCTCACCCCCCGTTATGTTTTGTTCCCTTGGAACTGTAAACCAGGACAAGTTAGTTTTGAGATTGGGGATGGAGCTAGGAAAGTACAAAAGGTTTAATAATCCTTACAAGGTTTAGTTTACTTGAAATTTCTTCAAATCTTTTTTTATTCATTCGTGGGACATTGGCAGCACTGACTGGCCAGCATTTATTGCCCATTCCTAGTTGCCCTTGAGAAAGTGGAGGTGAGCTGCCTTCTTGAATCGCTGCAGTCCATGTGCTGTGGATTGACCCACAATGCTGTTAGGGAGGGAATTCCAGGATTTTGACCCAGCAACTGCTAAGGAACGGTGATATATTTCCAAGTCAGGAAGTTGAGTGACTTGGAGGGGAACTTGCAGGAGGTGGTGTTCCCATGTATCCCTCGTCCTTCTAGATGGAAGCTGTCATGGGTTTGAAAGGTGCTGTCTAAAGATCTTTGGTGAACTTACACAGATGACAGTCGACTCGTGCATTCTCTCAAATTAAAATCATAATTGATTTGGATTTCTATTTGTGGCTGAATTTTCAAACACTCTGAGTTATAAATTAGATGAAACTTTTAAATTAAAAGTTTAAATTTAAATTAAAATTTCTGCACTTTGATGATCCAAAGAACATCAGATGCAATGCTAAATAATCCGTTAACGTGCCTCTGTTAAGCATAAAGTTAAACTGATTGAGCAGTGATCTGGACCAATTATTGAATTATTTAGATAAATTTATATTGTTCTTTCCAGGATAAGTTTAAGTATTTAAACTATATCTGATTATAGTTAGCTAATCTCTTTTAAAAAACGTTACAATTATGAATAATTTTCCAACCAAATTTGATATCAGTTTTGCATATTAATTTGAAAGAACACAAGTCAGGTCTGCAGTTAGCAAATAAGACACCCCTCCTGGACTTGTGGAAGCTTCTAATAAAGGCTCTTCCCTTTTCTTAAAATTGGGTTGCCTGAAGGAAAGAACAACTCAGCAAAAAGCAGAGCTTCATGTCGCAGTCCAGGCACATTTTCCAGAGACAGTACTGCTACTTGTGAGCCAAATCAGGATGACTGCCCAATCTAATGCAACCCCCCTTCAAATTCACTGACATGTACAGGTAGATAGGATTAAAAAGGTCACTTAACAGATAGCCAACGAAACAACACCCTACTATTCCGTCTAATTTGCATTAAAATTTAAAAACTGTTCTGAGGTTTGAAGGGATAACGGTTGGGCCAATTTATCTGGGGAAGCTGCAAAATATTCAGTGAACAAATTAGAAATTCTGCTTAAAGAAACATTTATTAAATAGGGATTACTCTCCGTGCATCATTTGGTAAATTAGAACAAGAGGTTTTTGAAAGCAGAAGACTTTTACATAAAGCATTCTGCAGCACTTTGCAATGTAACGGATGAGGTAATATTTGGGTTGCCTGGAAAGAATTAATTTAAAAAAAATTTTGGCATAATTTCACATTTGGTAATTTCAAAACCATCAAAACAATGGGATAAGTTGCTAACTGGTGTAAGCCTAGGCATGAAAATCTATCCTAAATATTTATTCTTCCTCCTTCAATGTCAATCCCTATTTTTAAGCAGCTTTAGATTTACAGAATGTATTTTGCTTGGCTTAATTTAATAATGTGAAAAAAAAACCCAAATGAAATCTAAACTACAATTGCCAACCAGGTGTGAACTGAATCTGTAACAAACTGCCTTGTCTGTACGTTCCCCCCTCGCCTCTTGTTAGAATGCGTTGCATGCAGCATTACAGTGATAGACCCAGAAACATTCATGCAGGGATACAGCAAGAATCCGTAAACGTAACCAACTAGAGCAGCAGGCTTTCCGCATTTGACCAGGGGCAGCCAGAATAGGATTGTTGCATTGGCATTTGAGTTTTAAATCAGAATTTCATTTAATAATCTTACAACGAAGCATTATTAACTGCAAAATCGTTAATTAGCATGCCTTTGAGCATTGAGCTGCATTTAAAGTTTATTTCAAGAAAGGATAGAATAGGTCACATCTGTCCTCAGTGTCAATAAAATGGGAGCCTTACTATTATCCATCCCTTTCAAGGATAATGAATAGCATCTCCATCATCAGCTCTTGTACACGCCAAGTACCTGAGGCCCATGTAAGCGTTTTCTGACACATTTTTGACTCGCTTGTGGGAGTGATTCTTTGTATTATAGTTTAAGAACCTTTTACCCGGCAAGTGGATTAAAGATCAAGGTTATTGTTTTGAACAGAGCTGGAAGAACACATGGTCTCACAGAATTTCGAGTTTTAGTTTGACAAAAGGACTTTTGACCATATGATGCATATTTGAAACTAACTATGGAATTGTAGGCTTCGAGTGCCAAACAGACGGCCTTCACCAGAACAGTTCTCTAATCAAAAGACACCTTTGGAGATGTAATAGCATGAGTTGCTTCTTCAGTATGATGGGGGGGGGGGGGGGGGAACTAACATAAATACATTCTTCCAACTTTGTTTCAAAGCTGAGGTAAATATGTGTGTACAAAATATAGGAAATTCTTTTATCCGTTTCATTTTCAGCCATTGTACTGTACAGTTAAGGAGACAGGAGATAAATAGATGATCATATAGGCAGCCTGGTCCCAGGACACTGCCAATGTCATAGGAGGTTCTTCATGGCAGCTCACGACAAGCCTTCCTCAGATTCATCCTCCTGTAAAGTACGTACCTTGCTCTCGGGATGTCTCCCCCTCGCAGCAACCTAGATTGGGACCTGCAGAAGGGAATTGATGTTGCTTCGCTATGACGTAACCCCCACTATCAATTTGTATCACCGTTAAGGTTTCATTTTGTTGGCACCACTGCTTGCTTAACCAGTGGCTTCAGCAGATCCTGATTAATGGAACACTCCACAAGGGGCAGCCCAGGCTGAAATTGGAAGGCTCCAAAAATCAAAAGACTCACAATTCTGAATTCTCAACACAAGGACACTGAATGCATGTGCCATAAATCAAAAGCAATTTAATATGACAAAACTTTTTTTTAAGAAAGCAAGGCAGGTTTTACCCCATCCAATCTTGGGCCAACAAAATCGAGAAGTGTTTTGTGGCTGCAAAAATAACCACTCCTCAGAGGAGAGTGCTTTGACAGTATGATGTTCAGGAACATGAATGAATCACTGCAATCTTCAAAAGCACAAAATTATCCTGTCATAACATTCTTGATCATAATGAAGTAGGTGACAAGGACAAATAAGTCAATGCATATCCTGCAGGAACTTGTAAATGATAATAAGAGAAACAGAAAAGCTGGTCAGAATTTGAAATATGAGGCAGGATTTTCGAAAGGATAACAGACGGAGAAGCAATACAATGCAACGGCGGCACTGTGCTTGTCCGTGGCAAATACATAAAGAATTCATGCTGGCCGCAAGAATTGGATGAGTGCAGCAGTTTGTGTTGAAGTGGAGAGGTAATTAATTCCACAAATTGCCCTCACTGATTATCATGAGTACTCATTGCCCGAAGAAGCCAATCAGGGCATTAATTCAAATTGATCTTCTGGTGGCAAACTTGGTCTTTGGTAACGTGAAGGAGAAAGTGCCAAACAAGAGAACCTTTTTGTTTCTGAAAACTTTGGGAATAACTGTTCATTTGCACTTCAGTCCAACGGCAATAAGGATTCACTGGGAGACTTCAGCATTCAATCAGTGGCAGGGCTATCAGAGCTTCAGGAGTAATTACAATCGCCATGCAAGCAGCTTCCTCTTTCACTGAACAGGATATCACTTTAAAAAAAAACTCATTACTCCACTGGGAATGAAAGAAGGCATTTCAAATGGTTGACGTTCCCCAGGATTGCTAGCTCAATATTGTTTAATACTGCAATCTCTGTTCTGGTTTACCTACACTGGTTAAATGAATACCACAACCAAAAAAGGTTAGATAATAATTCTATCCTTTTTCTTAACCTGAAAAAAAAACTAAGCTTAAAACTTGTATCCTTTAATTTGCATGCACGCATTACAGTCCTCATAGAGACCGATAACCTTTAAGATATCTGCATATCCACCAACTATCTGGAAGGATCATACAACAATACATCAAGCTTTAAGACTTTTATCGTAATAAACAAACCAAAAGCAACATTGTCTAAACACTACTCATTAGACAACTCGTACTTTAAACTACAGAAAAGATTCATTCTCCAGGAACCAAAGATCATGGTTTGCTTCCTTTGACCTTTTCCAGCCAGATAACTTCTCATCATCAAATTGATTTTCACGGTGAGGTATTCTTCCCTGTGGCAAAAGCTAGGTGAATCTTCCAGCCTCCTTTAAATCATTGCAAACCTGATCTGTACAATCTGAGCCTCAGCTCCCACCAACATTCTGCATGGTGAACAATTCTTTCTCTGCACAGACAGACTGACCTCTGCGAGGTTCAAGGGTATCTTTAGAAAAACCCTGTAACCCAATCTTACAGTAGTTTGGTTTTGACTTTTGCCCTCGCAAAGCCCATCTCCTTGGCTATATAATCACATGGCTCTTACATTCAGGTAGATGCTCTAACTAATTATGGCTTAGACCCCCAACTTAGCTCTGCCTTGAAATTTAATAGACAATTTAAAGCATAAACGTTTACAAAACTTGACATTCTTAGTACCTTATTGAATCTTAGGGACCAACAATTTACTCAGAATTATCACAGATGCCCTTGTCTTTTTCCACAGGTGTGTTTTTGCACCTTTCTCTCAGTAAATCTACCTGGGCCTCATTGCCCCCATAACAACCAAGCCACATGGGGTTGTTATCAAGCAGGTTTTGGTGCAAGCCATTTGAACCTCTTCACTACTCTATTTTACCTCAAATTAAACAGACAGTTGCAAAACAAAATGAGCTTATTCTCCTCGCATTTGTAACATGCTGAAGTCAAATGTATAAGATGAACGCTGAACTTGGAATAAACAACTAGAAATGAGTTCAGAAAAAAAAGGGTTGTTCGATTCTAAAGTTTGCTTTAATAGCCGAGGAAATTGATGAGTTTAGCGCCACATCCAGGAAGTAACAAAACTAATAACTTTTACTAATTGCCCACACGCCTGTGAGAGAATTACAATGTTTCAGAGACTTAAAAGATAAAACAAATTACTGTGGATGCAGGGATCGGAAACAAAACCAGAAAATGCTGGAAAATCTCAGCCAGGTCTGACAGCGTCGGTGGACAGTGAATAGAGCTAACAAAAATGATGCTGGTTTGAGTCTGCATGACTCAAGCTCTATTCTCTCTTCACGGGTGCTGTCAGAACTGCTGAACTTTTCCAGCATTTTCTGCTCTTGCTGCCTTAGAAGATAACTTGGGGGAAAATAACTTCAGGGGACTCATGCCTCGACAGCAAGGATATTAAAAATATGTAGATATATTGAAGCTTTAAACTTGCCCTTTTATCCTCCTTGTACCCCCATGTATCCTTATCCCACCCTTTGCTCATAGCCACCACTTTGGCCCGGTAGATTTAGGCAACTGATAGCAGTGATTGACAGTGGCATTGGAGGTACTTGGGGCACAGCGAAACCTCCATCATTTCTGACCTGTGTTGAAGTGAGATGCCTCTGTGGCCCATGGTACTGAGAACTTGCTTCAATTACTACCTTTACTGATATAGGGGTTTGAAGGATGCGTCGGCGTGGAGGTGGAAATGGAGAGTTTCCATTGGAAGTAGTTGATACCCAAGCATGACTTAACCTATCCCCAATGTCTTGATCTATCTTGGAATCTGTTACTCAGCAACCTCTCAGTCTAACTGTGCAAGGATCATCCAACTCCACAGAAAACTTGGCTTAAATTTTGACTTTTTAGATACTTTGCATAAAAGTTGTGATAAAAATTGATCTGTGACAGTAACTGTCAACTGGATTAATACTTGAAAGGGAGAAAGTTGAAAGCTGATAAAGAAAGGGCAAGAACTGGGTCTAACTGGATTTCTCTTTCAAAGAACCAGTAAGGACAGAAATGGGTTCAAATGGCCTCTTTCTAAAATTATCTGAAAGACAGTCCGCCATAGAGGTTACTTTAGAAATAATTACTTTATATTAACTCTACCAACTGCAAGGAAATAGCAGTAATTGGGATAGCATGGGCAAGATTCCTGTCAATTGACAAAGATCAATTTCAATGTATATAGTTAACAGCTTTCTGTAATTGTTCTGTACAGCTGTTTAGAGCATAGCTCCCTTTTCAATGGTTCGCTAATGCAAAATCATCAAGAACTTCAGATAGCCTTTAGCACAATTTCTATCAACCTAGTTTCTATGCAGAAGGTGCGCGGATCCAATTTTCGCCCAACGGAAGAAATCCATTTGTTAGGTTTGTCAGAGAAAAGCTCCAACAACATTAAAGCCAAATGTAGGACTGAAATTTTCAAAAGGACCAGATTAATCACGTATTATTCCATGGGGTTACAGCATTCAGACCACCTTTTCAGAAATCCTCACCTTCCACTTTGCTGGATTATTTGAGAAAGGAAATCAAATGGTTTTGAAAGTGAAACTGCAGATTTACTTGTCTTTTCTTTTTCCCTCCCCACATCCCAGTTTCTTGGTTGCTTCTAGCATGGTTTCCTGTTTAAGAGGGCAAACCACTGGGCACAGAATTCTTCAGCTTCTGGTGCTGATGTTTTGTTGCCAGTGAGCAGGCAGACTAGGAACCCACCAAGTTACAATAATACAGTGTGGAAAATGTTTATCTCCACCTTGGGGCATCATCTGGCCAGATTTGCGCATATAATGGGTTGCTGAAATTGGAATTCTGATTACATTTGATTAACACAACAATGATGTGTCAGTGTAGACTTGATGGGCGGAATGGTCTCTTCTGCACTGTAGGGATTTTAAGATTGAAAGTACAGTCTATGTCGCTTCTAAGACTAAATATTCTATGACACTCTCTATAGGGGATAGGTTCATTCCTTGTAAGCTGTTTATGGAATCATACCATTCCAGCTTTAGGCACACAATGCAATCTCTCGCCTGTATTGAGTAATTCAATTATGAGAATCCGTCTCAGTTCTCAATTCAGACAAAATCTCTTGGTGTAAGCGATTGCAAACAGTCCCATGAACTGCTTCTGTACAAGAACAGCTGGGAGTGTGTTCCAAGGCAGAGTTGGGAGAACAATATCACTCCATTACACTTTATGGCATCATTTTAATCCTATAATGTCACTGACCTTTTACCTTTTACAGAATGGAGACAGATTTTCTTTATTTTCCTAAGGGATGGTTTTATTCAATTCACTGAGCAACATCCAATGATCAGGGCCACTACTTAGTTATGTCAAGGGGCCATTTGTGAATTACGACATCAGCTTTAAATATCACTTTAATTTAGATTGTCTCATTGATATTCTTGGTTCTGTCAACTCTACAATGTATTAAAATGGAGTTGAAGTCTCCCCTTTTCCTCAGGACTATTCGGACCAGATGAATCCATTATCGCCTAAGTTTGAGAGAAAGGTGCTTCACAAACCCTTTTGGAACACAAGGGTGCAAGAGTAGGCCATTTGGCCCTTCGAGCCCATCCCACCATTGAATGAGATCATAGCTGGTCTTCACCCTCAACTTCACCTTCCCACATAATTCCCTTCCTACTCAAAGATCTTCCAATCTCAGTCCTGAATCTATTGAATAGCTTTGCATCCACAGCTCAGGAGCATGGAAAATTCCAAAGACTCACAACCCCCAATGAAGCAATTTCTCCTCAGCTCAGTCCTGTATTCTGTGACTGCAGCCCCTTGTTCTAAACCACCCAGTCAAAGAAAATACTCTCCCAACATTTATACTGTCAAAGTTCCTGAAGAATTTCATTTTGCCAAGCATGTGATGCAATGGAATGAATTATTGTGTGCTGTCTTTTTTACATTTTAGCTTTTTACCTTTCACAGAATCCCAACATGCAGAAGGAGGCCATTTGGCCCATTGAGTCTGCACTGACAACAATTCCACCCAGGCCCTATCCCCACAACTGCACTTATTTACCCAATGTCCCAAGGAGTAATTGAGCATGGCCAATCAACCAAACACATACATCTTTGGAGTGAGAGAAGAAACCGGAGCACTTGGAGGAAACTCACGCAGGCAAGGGGAGAACGTGCAGACTCTGAACAGACACCTGATGCTGGAATAGAACCTGGGACCCTGGCACTGTGAGGCACCAGTGCTAACCACTGTGGCACAATGCCACCATCGTGTCCAAACCGAAAAATAGTGGAAAGGCATATTTTTAATTCAGGTAGTAGTGCTTCTCAGCATTTAAAAAAAAAAATCAAATAGTTGGCATTTGCCATTCTTCACATGAACTGGGCGGCAGAGTGGTTAGCCATACTGCCTCACATCGCCAGCAATCCAAGTTCAACTCTCAGCTTCAGTCACTGTCTGTGTGGAGTTTGTACATTCTCCTCTTGTCTGTGTGGATTTCCTCTGGGTGCTCCAGTTTCCTCCCACAGTCCAGAGATGTATGGGTTAGGTGGATTGGCCATATTAAATTGCCCCTTAGTGTCAGGGGGACTCGCCAGAGTAAATGCATGGGGATATGTGGATACGTGGGATTGTAATCGGTGCAGACTCAATGGGCCGAATGGCTTCTTCTGCACTGTAGGATTTAAACTGAATCCTACACTTGGCATGAAAAAGAAATGCTGTTTCAATGTTACATCTTTGGATTGATGCTATAACGCTTTATCAGTAGAAACCTGCTTTTGTCAGGAGTGCCCTTAATCAAACTAAATAACTAACAACAACACTGTGGGCCATCAAAAAAAAATCTGCTTAGCGGAGAGGCAAGAGTTTGTTTTTGAAAAGTGATCCTGAATTGCAAAGCATTTTTTAGAGGATTGGGTAACATTTCCTCTGAAGACACAAGCATGCAGCAGTCACAACATCGCAATCTGTCAATACACAACTAACAGCCACACTGTTGGGGAAACACATTCAATGTGAGGTGACAATTTAACTTGTACCCTGAAGCTCTGTCAGTGGGGTTCAACTTCGATTCTCAACAAACTGCTGCTGATCTTCCAATGCACAAAAGGGAAAAATAAAATATAGAGAGAAAGGGCAACAAGCAAGATGGTATGTGGGTACTGTACCTTCGGAGATGGTGGGGATGGTGGTAGTAGTGGTGGTTGTAGTGGGAGGTGGGGTAGTAGTGGGTGCATCTAGATGGTAAAAAGGAAAAAATGAATAAAAACACAAATGAAATACACAACATCTTTCCACATGAAATCACAAAAAAATGAAAAAAATTGCAAATAAATAACATACGCTAATTTCTTTGGCTCGTGTGATGGCTTTTTCCAATTGCTTTCCCTTCCCTTCAAAACATGTACCATTCCCAACCGTGTCAGAAATAGTGACATAAAACAGAAATGCCATAAGCTTCATCTAACACTCAAGAAATGGAAGCAACCACAACTTGTCGATAAACCCCAGATGGCTTTTTAATGTGCTTCCTCGCATTCTTCGCAACTTTTCCCAGGTATTGAAATAATTACTGTGCATTGCTAATGGCATTGGATTTAAGATGTTTTATGCCAAGATATAGGCTTAACATCAAAATCGTATTTAGTGAGCAATTCAATGTAGCAAAACACCTCAGTGTGATGAGATGTCATTAGCTTGGAGATACTGCTGAGCGTGGTGCCTTAGATATGGAAGGAATGCAAGAAGAAGTGATGAAAGGTCACATTAACCGCTTTAACTACAATAGCTTCTGAATTCTGGACTTTGCTTTCTCTTTTAAAAAACGGTCAATTCTCACCACAGTATACTCTTGATCAATATGCTCTTGGTTGCCAGGGAAGTGACGGCCCAGTGGTATTATCACTAGACTATTAATCCAGAAACGCAGCTAATGTTCTGGGGACCCGGGTTCAAATCCTGCCATGGCAGATGGAATTTGAATTCAATAAAAATTAATATCTGGAATTAAGAATCTACTGATGGCTGTGAAACTATTGTCGATTGTCAGAGAAACCCATTTGGTTCATTCATGTTTTTTATGGAAGGAAATCTGCCTTTCTTACCTGGTCTGGCCTACATGTGACTCTTGAGTCACAGCAATATGGTTGACTCTCAACTGCCTCCAAGGGCAACTAGGGATGGGCAATAAATGCTGGTCAGCCAGCGATGCCCATGTCCCACAAATGAATTTTTAAAACTGTCAGTAAGTAAAGGGACAATTATTTTTAAACAGGCATTATCTCAGAGTGCATTAGGCAAAAAATGTAGGTGGGAAGACGGGTAAAACCTATTTAACAATTTCAATTCAAAAAAAGTCCCTCAGGCCACAATTTATAAAGTAATCCACTGCAAAGTGAATGCCTAACAGCATTGTGGCTGTGCCTACATCATCTGGACTGTAGAGGTTCAAGGAGGAAGCTCACTCACCATCCTCTCAAGGGCAATGAGGAACGGGCAATAAATTGCGGCCTAGCCAACAATATCCACATCCCATGAGCAAATGATATAAAGAAGCTTTAATTGTACACCCTCCTTTTGACAGGCGGGTGATTCAACAGGGCATTCAAGAGCTTCAGGAAGGGCAAGAAATAATTTGCTGGAGATCTTAATGCCATGATGGAAAGATGTAGGATGGAAACTGGACTGTTCCACCCAGGTGGAAGAGAAGGGCTTGATCATTTACCACTTTTATGGTAGTACTGGTGACCCATGGCATATTAGGTGAAAATTAAATGAACGGAAAATGAAAGATGTCAAAAAGGCAACCTCCCTACAGCAGCAATATTACTTTTCAGAAACATTGCAACAAAGCTTATTGGCGGATTGAAGCCATTTTGATAATGAATGGAAATTGTGCCAATATTATGGAACTGTACTTTATATGTTTTAAACCAATGAAAGTTTGAATTTAACCAAATATAGGTACAGGAAATAAAAATGCTTTTTGAAGAATTTGGCTCTGTTTCATGCTAAGGATGTTCTTATTTCAATTTTCATCACGTGTCTATCACAGTCTCTCATTGTCATGATGCAGTTTGATAAGGGGAGTGAAAAAAACCTGTATTTACTGTAAATTCTTAATCAAGATCAATTAAAAATTTATTTGTGATGGAACAAATTCTTGTTCAAGATAAAAATCAATGTTTAAAATTTCTGAACCAAAACCAGGAAATGAATCATCAACTTTACGTGGCCCTTTGTGGGGGATGTTTACTGTTAAGTTAAATACAAAAACAAGGAGGCAAGTGTGCAGCGGGACCTGGGTGTCCTTGTGCACCAGTCACTGAAGGTCAGCTTGCAGGTGCAGCAGGCGGTAAAGAAGGCAAATTGTATGTTGGCCTTCACTGCAAGAGGTTTTGAGTACAGGAGCAGGGATGCAATTGGCCTTGGTAGGGCCTTACCTAGAATATTGTGTGCCATTTTGGTCCCCTTTTCTGAGGAAGGACGTTCTTGCTTTCGAGGGAGTGCAATGAAGGTGATTCCGGGGATGGCGGGACTGATGTATGAGGAGAGATTGACTAGGTTAGGCTTGTTTTCACTGACACTCAGATGAATGAGGGGGTTCTCATTGAGACTTATGAAATTCTAACAGGACTGGACACTGTAGATACAGGGAGGATGTTCCCGATGGTGGGGGAATCCAGAACCAGGGTCACAGTCTGAGGATTTGAGGTAGACTATTTAGCTCGGAGGTGAGGAGACATTTCTTCACCCAAAGAGTGGTGAGCCTGTGGAATTCATTGCCACAGGAAGTAGTTGATGCCAAAACATTTAATGTATTCAAGGGGCAGCTGGATATAGTGCTTGGGGCAAACAGAATCAAAGGTTATGGGAAGAAAGCAGGATTAGGCTATTGAGTTGGATGGTCAGCCACGTTCGTAATGTAAGATGGAGCAGTCATGAAGGGTCAAATGGGCTCCTCCTTTTCTTATCTTCTATGTTAGTGCTGGAATCCCACCACCATATTTATTGGGATGTGAGTGCCATTGGTGTGAACAGAATTTATTGCCCATTCTTATTTTTTACTTTAATTCCAATCAAAAAAGCCAATTCAAATCCAATCACAGTCCCCAAATGAGAGACAAACAAGATCCAAGCTGACAAGACAAGTGGTGAGCCACCTATAACTGACTGGCTAATAATGCCATTTTAGAGGGCAGTTAAGAGTCAACCACATCAACGTGGGTCCAGCGTCATACGTAGGCCAGACCCAATGATGGCGGCAGATTACCTCTCGAAAAACATCAGTGAACCCATTGGAATTTATGACAATCCAGTAGTTTCTTCATATTTACTGAGACTAGCTTTTTATTCTGGATTATTAATTCATAGAATTTAAATTCTCCCACCTGCCACGATGGGATTCAAACTTGGGCATGCAGAGCATTCGGCCTGTCTGCTGGGTTACTAAGCCGGTGACGTTACCACTATTCAACCGTCCACGTTTAGCCAAATGGGAGTAGTCCAGTTTGAATTGTGAAGCAAGTTGTTCCAAATTAGTTTGTACTTGCTGTGAAGTGGCTACAGCGTCCTTACAAATCGCCCACAGACGTCTAAGGTCTTGGCACTTGTCCTCTGCTACTTGCACATAGCACATCATTACTGAAATAACTCATGATGCATTTTTTAGTAAATTATCACATTACAGTGGGATAATCACAAGATATGTCTTGAAAAAGCCATCATCCGAACCAGAAAACACTGCTACGTAAATGATTGGGGTTTTTTTTTGGGAGGGGTTGTGGAAGGGAGTGTTTCTTTAATCTAACAAGGGGGAAAATCGATCCAAAACTTATTCAAATTAAAAATGAAAGTGAAAATTGCCACACAGCAGGAGTTTCATGGAAGGGAGAAGGAAATTCATAAAGGGGTTGGTTGGCCCACACTGCAAATTTAAATTTCTGTTTGACAATGGCTCTGACATTTCTCCAAATAGAAGATGCCTAATGCATCAGGTCTGCCTTATTGGTAGTGAACAAATAATGCAAACCACTATCCTCCTCCCACCAACCACAGTTTCGATAAAATATTAATCCCGTTTCATACAAGCAGAACATTTAATTCACGGGCATTACCCTTTAGAAAGAGGAAGCACCTATAAATAGGTCAGACTCATCCGTGTGAGGAACACTCTCACAAGAATTAACACCGCGCTTTGTGGTGTTACATATAATGTGAAAGTAACTCAATTTGCAGAGAGATCGAAAATATGCACAGAATGAACAAAAGCATTGCTGCTTTCACACGGAAACTCCTGCGTGTGCCATGAATGTCATGGAAATAGATGATAAGAGTTGAAACACAGATCTACAATAGTACAGCAGCTGCAAAAACTCAACACAGAAAAGATGAGCAATTTTTTTAATATGTCCTTGTGCTGAATTTTAATTAATACAAAGTGCTCGAGGTGACATTTTGCCTGATTTTTTTTTGCTGTGAATTGAAATCATTTTGTTAAAAAAAAAAGGTGAATTACATTTACATTTGCTCGCATCAAATGCCAATTTTGGCATAAATTATTAACGCGACGTCACTTTTATTAAATGTTAGCAATGACAACAATTAGCAATAAATAATTCTGATCTCCCTGTAAGTGTGAAATTGTTAATCCACGGGTAACGAAAACCAATGTATTTTGGAACACATCAAATAAAGGGTTAACATTTTGATACCAGTCCGTGGATTGTCCCAGCACATTTCATAGTTAACACAGATAGGAACAAATTGATTGGATTTAACGCTGGATGGCAGTTGTCTTTCTAACCGGTCTGATTTATTTTGGGTCCGCACACACCACTCTGCATCACTACCCCGCACTCCTCATATTATAAAAAACAGGAGTGTTAAAAAGAATA
Source organism: Carcharhinus amblyrhynchos (assembly GCF_965287045.1). Classification (NCBI taxonomy): domain Eukaryota; kingdom Metazoa; phylum Chordata; class Chondrichthyes; order Carcharhiniformes; family Carcharhinidae; genus Carcharhinus; species Carcharhinus amblyrhynchos. The sequence goes on from NC_137352.1 coordinate 12,732,698, forward strand.
ATTTACCTTAGCTTTACTTTGATTTGCTTAAGCAGCCAAGGCACTGTGGGGGGGAGGGGGGGTGGGGCGGGGGGAGAGATGTAACGCTTGGAGTTACTGTGCCTGACAGCATGAGTGAGCTGGTATTAACATGCACAACTGAAGTTGGAGCACCACTGGATAAATGATCATCTCTCTAGCAATGTTAATTCAACTTGTTCACACTGCTGGGGCTCAGTAACACTCCCTGGACGGTAATCCTGAAACGCTGTCACGGATGCTTGTTTAAAAAAGTTAAACGACTGGCAAGGTAGGAATAGAAGGTAGCGCATTTAGCAATTCCTTCTAACAAAGCTTTTAGATATAAGGAGCATCAAAGGTGAGACTGCTGATTTAAACAGCATCTTACTGCTCCAGACTAGACTGCAGAGACAGAGTGAGTTAAGAGAGAGAGAGAGATCTGCAGTTTACGAGAGACATTTAGGTAGCAATTGCAATTCATATCTGAATCACAGTCTGAAAAGGGCTATTTTGCAAACTGCCTTTTGGAGCTAACCCATATAAATTATTGGGTTTTATCAGACAAGCACTACATTAAATTAATTTTGAGCATCCATCATGCAATACTAATCAAACAGAGGTTAAAAATCACACCTTTACCGTGTGGGGAAAGGAGAGGGCGGCACACCCAAGGGAACCACTGAGTACAAAAACTCCCCCCCCCAGAAACCTGTTCCCCAAGTCTGCGTGATGGGGGATTCAATATTAACACATTTGCGTTTCCGCTCGCCCAAGGCGGGCTTTTAGTGGGTAAAGGAGAGAAGCAGGTCTGAAATGGTTTGGTAGTATTTTAATCAGTCATGAATGATATGGGCTCATTCTGTAACAGCATGGAGGTACATTTAAAACGCTACACTTCAGCTGAAACTAACAGCAGGAGGAACCTGGCCAATTTCAGCGTGACAACATCAGTTACACGCTGGCTCGACACTTGCCGACAGCTAGTGAAAGGGGCATAATTCATTGCCACTGTTACGAGGGGGCTCTCGTCTTAGCGGATGGTTAGGATTTAGCTTGGGCAAAAGATAGAACTGAATTTGGCTGGAACGAGAATGTGGGCTGCCGAAATTACCAGTGGAACAGTACTCAGAATGCAGTGGCTACAAGATGAAGGAAGACTCATCTGAAAAACAGAACAAGTTGGAATGGGCTGTATTATTCCACACAGTCTGTTCCAGCTCAACATCTTTGAGAGACCCATTGAAACATTACTGCATTCCACTCTTATACTTAAAATGTGCATCATTTCCCATCTCAGTTCGAGATCAGAACAGAAGGAATGTTCCCAATTACCAATTCTTGCAGCTGCCAGCTGTTCTTGAAACAAAATGAATTCTCCAATTTCTACAGTCGACTGTATTTTGGGAGTAAAATTTCTTGGGCTATTTGTATTTTATTGATATTGGAACACATCTACGGGAAACAATGAATTTCATTTGTGCAGAGTGAACCGGTAATAGGCTGATCTCAAGAAGATACGCTGAATTCCACAATGATGGGATACAGAAACGCTACTGATGGCATACTATAACTGTCAGTGCTATTCAAGAGGAGACAGTCATGGATAAGCACCTTCCTGCTTGGTCATCTCCATTCTATTTTAACATGAATAGTATAATGCTTTGGGATTTTTCTATGGCGTGCCCTCTGCACTGTTTTCTTTAGCAAACTCAGCACTGGATATTCTGAGGTGATGCTAACCAGAGGATCGTGTTGAGAGAATGACCACCCCGTCTCATTCCTCACTCTGGGCTGAACAAAAGTTGGGTTCTCCTCTTCTGATGCCCAAATATGGGCTAAGAACTGATTGAATAGTCAGACTTGGGGGCCGGGGGGGGGGGGGGGGGGGGGGGGTGTGTGTGTGTGTGTGTGTGGAGAGCAAGCTAACCAATTTCCAGTTTCTTCCACCTTTCTTACATGGTCAAGGTGCTATAAAACATTCCCTTGCTTTGATTTACACAGCTAGCAAAGGCTAGTGTCTGAAAGGCATGCTGGTTTGGTGCACTGGCCATGCTAAATTCTTCCTCAGTGTACCCAAACAGGCACCAGAGCGTGGTGACTAGCGGATTTCCACAGCAACTTCGTTGCAGTGTTAACGTAAGCATACTGTGACACCGAGGGCCAAATTCTCCATCTCCGCTTATAGCGATAGCGAGGCACGAATGGCCTGAGAATTCTGGCCCAGAGGTCCACTGATAGCTGTTCACCGCAAGCACATCAACATATAGATCTGGCTACTTTGTGAAGGCCAGTGTTTCTGTTGTGGGCTGTGTCATCATCAGTCATTGTGGTGGAGAGGGCATTTCATTCCTCGAGGTCACCTGTTTGATGTCCAGGTATTCTGCTCAACGGCATGGTCTGAAAAATATCTCCTTTCTTTGGCTTGTCATCCACATTTGTGTCATTCTAACCACCAAAGTGCCATGGGATATTTTTCCATGTTTAAGGTGCTATATAAATGCAAGAAAATCTGAAAGGGAAGGAAATTTGCCATCCTAACCTGGTCTGATCTACATGCGACTCCAGAGTCTCGGCAAAGTGGTTGACTCTCAACTACCCATGGGTAACTAGAGATGGACAATAAATGCTGGCCTGCTGGTGACGCCCATGTCCCATGAATGGATTAAAAAAAAGTGGTTGCCAGGTTTATGCCCATTCTTTCAGCATTGGCTGCAGATTAACATCATTAAATCCTATGGAGCAAATAGACTCCAGTTGCTCCTTTGTTTGACATCACCCCAGAGAATCCACTAGAGTATTTGCTGAGATAGACAGATGGTGCTCAGGGTTCCATAGAAGATCTCAATGAAGAACACTGCTCTTTAGAAAATCTTGTCTCCAAAATTGAATCCCATTGAGATGATCTATTGGGATAGGCTCATTTTTCATTGCAGCTAACCATAAAACTACCCTTGCCTTAAATTGGGATGCATTCTCAGTGAAGTGTCTTTTACATCTGCAGCACTTCGTTCTGACTCAACAACCTTTACAGAGTCTCCCAGCGTTACTGCACTATTGTTTTGTAAAATGCAGCTGGTAGGATACTTTGAGGAGGGTGCATGCCACGCGCAAGGAAACATTATGTAATCATGCGGACAATCAATGCATTAGGTTTCAAGGACCCAGCTTATTATATACCACTTCATTATTGATTGAGAACATGATGGCGGATTAATGGAAAGCTGAATATTAATTGCATTGAGAGAAATTCACTGCTGCGTCAAGACTTTCCACAACAGATTGTACTAAATGCAACTAGGATATAGCCAGTTGTTGGCCTAATCATTCAGCAGCTGCCTGGGACTATCAAGTTATTTGCCATCAATAGAACGGACCTGATTAAGTCTGACCAAGGATCATCCAGACTCAAAATGTTAGCTCTATTCTCTCTCCGCAGATGTTGAGATTTTCCAGCATTTTCTGTTTTTGTTTCAGATTCCAGCACCTGCAGTATTTTGTCTTTATCTGATTGTGGGCAGATTTGGGGTAGCTCAACTGGGGCAGGCAAGAGGAGAGACAAGAGGTGAATTTGACAATCACCCACCACCTGAACTGGTCATCAAAGCAGCACTAACGGTGACCAGAGAGAAGTGTTTGAAATTTAAAGTTTATTTATTAGTGTCACAAGTAGACTTACATTAACACCTCAATGAAGTTACTGTGAAAATCTCCTAGTCGCCACATTGATGCCTGTCCGGGTACACAGAGAGAATTTAGCATGGCCAATGCACCTAACCAGCACGCCTTTTGGACTGTGGGAAGAAACCGGAGCACCCAAAGCAGAGGCAATGTGCAGATCCTGCACAGACAGTGACTCTCAAGCCTGGAGTCAAACCCGGTCCCTGGCACTGTGAGGCAGCAGTGCTAACCACTGTGCTGCCCCCAACCCTATTTCAGGCTAGCAGGATGAGGGGATAAATGGAGAAAATATTTAATGAGAAGTTCCAATAATCCCATGTGCGTCAACTCAATTCTAACTTGAAAGTTAGAAATATGAGGTTTGGGGGTTTTTTTGTCTTTAATTTTTGAAGTGGTTGGGGAAGGAAAGGAACCCATAGAGTGATGCTGATATTAAGCTCCAGACTTCTGAAACCAGGTGTAAAACGAGCAATATATTTTCTACTTCATTCAACGTGATCATTGAGTTAGTTCAACGCGTTGATGAGGTTACTTAACTACGTCCTGCAACCCAGTCTGAACGGCTTAACTTCCATGAAGTTTGACTCCAATGGAAAAGAGGGTGGAGGAACTACATTTGATTACATTACTTTTTTTTAACTCATTCATGGGACATGTGTGTCGCTGGCCAGGCCAGTATTTACTGCCCATCCCTTGTTGCCCTTGCTCAGAGGGCAGTTGAGAGTCAACCGTGTTGCTGTGGCTCTGAAGTAGGCCAGACCAAGTAAGGATGGCAGATTTCCTTCCCTAAAGGGCTTTAGTGAACCAGGTGGGTTTTTCTGACAATGGTTTCATGGTCATCAATAGATTCTTAATTTCAAATTTTTTTTTATTGAATTCAAATTGAATTCACCTACCGTGGAGGGATTTGCAATCAGGATTAATAGTCTAGTGATAATACCACTAGGCCATCGCCAAATATTTGATTAACTATTTAGCACGTACTAGCCGGAATGGGCTCAACATCAACGCAGATAGAAAAATGCTAAGTGCTTTATGAACATGGGGCATTAATCCTTGCCATTGAAAATTTAGTGGTATACATTAAGTACTGGATCCACACTACAATTACACAACATACTTTTAAAAAGCATATTAGATTCATGATTAGTAAATAAAAGCATCTAGGAGCATTTTCATCTCAAAATCACTGTCATTTTTATACATTCCATTACTTTTTTTTTCCTCATTTACTTTACATCCAAGAAACAAATTACATTTCTAACATGCAAAAGCTACTAGTGACAAAAGCTATTTAAAAAGGCTAGCATCTGGCAGAGAGAGAGAGAAAGAGAAAGAGAACCCAAGTTTTAGATGGGAATTATACATACCATAGACAAACAAGACATAATCAGCATATGATTCCCCAACATCGTTGAAAGCCTTGCAGCGGTAGGTCCCATTGTCAGTTTTGTTTAGAGACTCAATGACTAAGTTGTCAGTCAAAATAGCACGATCAGGTATTTCATCATCTAATCGTTGCCAGGTGAGTTTAGGCCTGTGGGACAACATTGGTAAGACTGAATTTAGTATAGCGTTCAACTTTCCTCCCTTTCTTTCTCAGCTGATGTCCGTGATGGGAATATCCAAATGAATAGGTTGAAATCTTAAAACTTTAGATTACTACACTTTAGAATTCAGAAAATGGATACAGGCTAACACATAGCCATTTTTACTCAGAAGCCTTCATACACAGAATAAACAGACTGGTTTTAAAACTCAAAAACTCATTCATACAATCTACCAGAGACAGTTCTTTCTTTCTCTGAGGTAAACTTCAGGTGCCCGTCTCTGTGGAGTTTGCACATTATTCTTAGTGACTGTTACGGTTTCATCCAGGTGCTCAGGTTTCCTTCCACAGACCAAAGATCATAGAATCCTACAGTGCAGAAGGAGGCCATTCAGCCCATTGAATCTGCACCAGTCACAATCCCACCCAGGCCTTATGCCCATGACTGTATGCATTTACCCCAGCTAGTCCCGCTGACACTAAGGGGCAATTTAGCATGGCCAACGCATCTAACCCACACATCTTTCAGACTGTGGGAGGAAACTGCAGCACCTGGAGGAAACCCACACAGACACAGGGAGAACATGCAAACTCCACACAGACAGTGACCTGAGGCCGTAATTGAACCCGGGTTCCCTGATGCTGTGAGGCAGCAGTGCTAACCACTGTTCAGCTGTGTCGCCCATGTATCGGTTATATGGATTAGCAATGCTAAATTGATCCTTTGTGTCCCAAGATGTACAAGTTAGGCAGATGGACCATGGTAAATGCACAGGATTACAGAGGGTAGGGTGGGGCGGGTTGGGGTGGATGGGAAGAGGGTCTTGATGAGCTGAATGGCCCCCTTCTGCACTGTAGGGAATTTATGATTCTTTTATTGCCTTATTCACTAGCAAAGGAAATTTAGGGAAGATTAATAACGACACAACCTCGGGTTGCCACTATCAATTAAGACGACATCCCTAGAACTTAGCTCAGTGAATGAGAATTGAACATGATCAGACAACCTGTTATAAAATATACCGTAAGCTGAAGAAGAAAGAAACATTTAAAAATTTCTCCATCAAAAGTTTCAAAAAGAAATCAGGAATGATATTAGGTAAAGACCAACTTTAACAATTATATAACAGCGAATTACAAGAACTAATCAAGAAGAAGGAATTTAATTAAAGAATCAATGTCCATAATTGCTAAAGGTGATGTATTCCGTTTGAGAAGGGGATAAACGTGCTGTTTTTTTCCCTAAGAAATCAGAGGTAGTGTAGATGCATTTCAAATATATTTTGAAACCTCCAATATGTCTCCAGTTGTGTGTGTCAGCGGGGCAGAGGGGGATATTGTAAATTAGAATTCTTTTTGTGTCCTGTTCCTGGGACAACTGAAACACCAGCAGATTTAAGATAAAACATTACTTTGAATGATTTTAGCTGTAGCATTGTGCAATAAATTCTTTTTCAATGGTTTCCCTGTTAGAACGAAGGCCATCATCTTTTATAGTCGTTGACATTGTGATGCACATAGTCACTTTGAAGTATCGCAATGGCCCAGTGGTTGCCTCTCAGCACCAGAGATCTGGGTTCGATTCCAGTCTCAGATGACTGTGTGGAGTTTGCACGTTCTCCCTGTGTTTCCGTAGGTTTCCTATGGATGCTCCGGTTTCCTCTCACAGTCCAAAGATATGTAGGTCAGGTGGATTGGCCATGTTAAATTGTCCCTTAGTGTCCAAAGATGTGTAGGTTAGGTGGACTGGCCATGGTAAATGCACAGGGTTATGGGAATAGGGCAGGGCGGTGGGCCTGGGTAAGATGCTCTTCGGAGCAAACGGTCTCCTTCTGTGCTGCAAATGGTTCTTTAATAAACTTATAAATAAGTGAGCAAAGTATAACTTCCTTGACGTGTTTCTGTAAGCAATTTTAAGAACTCAACTTTCTTGTATTTTCTGAAAGTGAGAAGATAAAATTTTTGAAGAGAAATCCCAGGACCCTTACAACATCCGGATTATTATAACCCGGCTGATAAGTTATTCAGCAGTCTCTCTGGATGAAGGTAATAGCTCGAGAAAGTTATCTTCCTTGTGGGTGAGGTAGTTCACTTTCTCCGACTCAAACTAAGTGGGTGGAGTGGCTGTTTCAAATGAGGAGGATTGTGGAGGGAGTGTTTCTGATCTCGGTTGGTCCCTACTGGGGCTAGCAATTGTAATTCACATCTGATTTCATACCTTCTCATTGCAAATCATCAGAAACTTGTCGCGAGAAGGAGACTTTCCCCAGTCATAAATTGTGAAGTTTTACAACTCAAATTTCAGATAGACTCCAACTCTCGTCTCTTCAGCTATCCAGGTCTCGTGCTCCATCACTTCCACACAAGATGTATGGTGTGTGATTAAGAGGAATGATACGCTGTCTGTTGGCATCTCTAAGGGCTTCATCTTGTGACAACTTTGGTTGATGACCAAAAAATGAGCTTATACAGTAACAGGTAGATCACCTTGTAATGCTTTGGTCTAATCCCTTCTACGGGCAATGTCTTCTGTTCCATCACAACCCAGTTAAGTAGAAATGTTCCAGTTGAGAGAAGCTATATTGATTGCTGAAATACATCATGCTATCAAGATTTCCCCAGGCAAATTGAATTTTATCTATTACATTGTACAGTGCGTTGAGTAGCATTTAGGTGAAGTGAGGTTCGAGGGCAGGAGATTATTCGACCAGGGAGCACAAATGTAATTAAGTTCCCATTTTGGAGTGATACATTCGGTTCTTTATGTTTCCATTATAAGTTTCTAGATCCACGTTTGTCATAGAAATTGGCTATGTACACTGGCCACACTAACCAATGGAGGAGCGAGGTAAGGGTTTAATTACTGTAACCTTGCTAAGTTTATATTAACAGCTTCCATGATAAACCTGGATGTTATGATGGGAAAAACTGACAAGAATGAAAGCACAGATGCAAGTTTTTTTTTACAGGCGGCACTATGGCACAGTGGTTAGCATTCTGCCTCAAGATGCTAGGGACGTGGGTTCAATTCCAGCTTTGGGTGACTTTGTGGAGTTTGCACATTCCCTTTGTGTCTGCTTGGGTTTCTTCTGAGTGCTCCAGTTTCCTCCCACAGTCCAAAGATTAACAGGTTAAGTGGATTGGCCGTGCTAAGTTGTCCCTTAGAATTCAAAGATGTGTAGGTTTGGAGGATTGGCTGTGTAATTATGGGGATAGAGCCTGTTGGGATGCTCTGCCGGAGAATTGATGCAGACTTGATGGGCCAAAAGGCCTCCTTTTGTATTTTAGGGATTGTATAATTCTATATAGATTTGCTTCAAACCAATTTTTCATCATCCTCTCAAGCCACTGGTCCACACAAGGGGGCTAGTTTCTTTTGCACCCATTGATGTGTTCAAGTAACCATTTTCGCATGAGAATCAAGGGTCATGGAGCATAGTGTGGCCAACCCCATACAGTCCTTTAACTAAGAGCCCATTCAGTCCTTTGATGAACATTCACAGACAAATACTTTCCAGAAAATGCTGGAATCACTCAGCAGGCCAGGTAGCAGCTATGAAGAGAGAAAGCGAGCGAATGCATTTGACCACAGATTGTTCACTGAGCTTTAACTCTCCACAAATGTTGCCTGACTTGTCGAGAGTTTCCAGCATTTGTTGTTTTTGTTACAGACTTTCAGATATCCGCAGTAATTTGCATTAGATACTTTTCAACCACCGCATTGCAACAAGGAGGAGGAGAAAGCGGCTGAACTTTGGTTGGTCTCCTTTAGGCAACAGACACCGAAATCCACTATAGGCACTGGGGCAAACTGCAACCACTGAGGATAATCATCTAATCAAAAGTCTCATTTGGGAACTTGCCAATCTGCAAACAACATCCTACTTCCTCTAGGGCGTAAATAGGCCAATAAATATAGCTTTATGTTAATGAAATAACTAATGCGCCAAGAAAAACAAAATGATAAAATGGATTTCTGTACCAATTGATATAATAAACCCTTTTTTTCATTCATTCATGGGACATGGGCGTCTCTAGCTGGCCAGAATTTATTGCCCATTCCTAGTTGCCCGAGGGCAGGTGGGAGTGGCTTTGGAGTCACATATAGGCTAGACCAGGTAAGGATGGCAGATTTCCTCCCCTAAACAACATTAGTGGGTTTTTCCCAACAATCGACAATAGTTTCATGGCCATCAGTAGATTTTTGATTCCAGATAATATTTATTGAATTCCAATTCCACCATGTGCCATGGCGGGATTCGAACCCCGGTCCCCAGAACATTGGCCAAATTCCTGGATTAATAGTGTAGCCATAATACCACTAGACCATTACTTCCCCTTAATAGACCAAGGTACCATAGAGATATGCTCCCCTTATGTTCATGCTCCATGTTACATTTTAAAGTAGTGTTTTGTTAGCAAAAGCTCATTTGAACTAAAGTTATGCACTGTATCATTGATAATTGAAGTTAATATCTGTGGGCAGCAGAGTTAGCACTGCTGCCTCACAGTGGCAGGGACCCGGGTTCGATTCCCAGCTTGGGTCACTGTCTATGTGGAGTTTGCACATTCTCCCCATGTCTGCGCAGGTTTCCTCCAGGTGCTCCAGTTTGCTCCCAAAGATGTGTGGGTTAGATGGATTGGCCATGCTAAATTGTTCCTTTGTGTCAGGGCGACTAGCTAGTGGTAAATGCATGGGATTATGGGGATAGGACCTGGGTGGGTGCAGACTCAATAGGCCGAATGGCCTCTTTCTGCACTGTAGGATTCTATGATTCTATATGCTTGCTGCCGTTATGGAACTGAAACAGCACACAAACTCGGACTACAAATATCATCATTGTTCAAGCAGCTTGGGCAAATGTCCCATTAAATTCAAAGTTTATTACTGCTCAGCACTGGCCCAATAGGCCAATGAATTGGTTAACTGTGTGTAAAAATAAATATAGCCAACGCATCAAAAGAAAAATTAGTCTCTCTTGCCAGTTTGAAATGCGTGCACTTACTGTGGCTTCCCATTGGCTGTGCAGACCAGCTCTAGAGTGTCGCCTTCTCTCATCAGACCTTGTGGATAACTCGGAGTAATCTTTACTTGCGGCTTAACTGGAAAAATAACAGAAAGACAATTCAGCACAAGTACGTTTCACTTTTCCATTTGCATGTTCTCCCCATGTCTGTGTGGGTTTCCTCCCACTCCAAAGATGTGCAGGTTAGGTGGATGCTAAATTGCCCCTTGTTGTCTTGAAATATGTAGGCATGGTGGATTTGCCATGGGAAGTGTGTGGGGTTACGGGCATTGGATAGGGAAGAGGGCTTGGGTATAATACTCTGTCAGAGAATCAATGCAGACTCAATGGGTTGAACGGCCTCTTCTGCACTGTAGCAATTCTATAAATCTACGATTTCCTCTGGCGACTTCCCCAACTTTCGCACATTTCCGAGAGCCAAGATTTTTCTTTTCCCTTTCATTCGTTCGTGGGACATGGGCCCATTTATTTGTTGCCCATCCCTAGCTTCCCTTGAACTAAATGGCTTGCAAGATTCAACCACTCCCACCTGGCTAAAGAAAATCTCCTGTAATAATATGCTAATAGAACATAGGCACATCAGATAGGAGCAGGAATAGGCCAACTGACCCCTTGAATCTGCTCCGCTATTCAATAAGATCACGGCTGATCTTTTCATGGACTCAGCTCCACTTACCTGTCTACTCACCAAAACCTTTAATTCCTTTACTGTTCAAAAATTTATCTATCCCTTCCTTAAAAACATTCAATGATGTAGCCTCGACGGTTTCACTGAACAGGGAATTCCACAGATTCACAACTCCTTGGATGAAGAAGTATTTCCTCAACTCAGTCCTAAATCTGATCCCCCTTATTTTGAGGCCATGCCCCCTAGCTCTAGTTTTATCTGCCAGTGGAAACAATCTCTCTGCTTCGATCTTATCTATTCCCTTCATAATCTTATGTTTCTATAAGATCTTCCCTCATTCTTCTGAATTCATAAGAACATAAGAAATAGGAGCAGGAGTAGGCCATCTAGCCCTTCGAGCCTGCCCCACCATTCAATAAGATCATGGCTGATCTGTCGTGGCTCAGTTCCACATTCCTGCCCCCTCCCCAAAACCCTTAATCCCCTCTCTTATCAAAAACCCATCAACTCACGTCTTAAAAATATTTAGCGAGGCAGCCTCCATTCCAATGAGCATAGTCCCAATCTGCTCAGTCTCCCCTCATAAGCCAACCCTTCAACTCTAGAATCAACCTAGTGAATCTTCTCTGCACCCCCTCCAATGCCAGTATATCCTTTCTATAGGTGAGGGTGAGCACTTTGCTGTCAAGAATTGAGAGATATAATTTATTCACAAGAGTTCTTTTACAGATCTTATTTTCAAACAGGGAATTTTTTTTTAATATGGGATTTCTCAACAATTTTTATCAAAATTTTCTTTTAAAACTTCCATCTGTTATACTCAGGATAAAGGGAAAGAAATCCGAAAATCCGAAAACCCAAAATAAGAACAAAATAAACACTGGAAATGCCCAAAAGATGCACCAACGCTTTAAAAAACCATGTAACATATTACTTGGAAACTTTGGCCTAATTTTCAGATTGACATTATTTTGATGTTGGGCCAATCCTCTCGCCAAAAGACGTGTGGGTTAGGTTGATTGGCCATGCTAAATTGCCCCTAAGTGTCAGGGGGATTAGCAGGGTAAGTACGTGGGGTTAGGGGATAGGGCCTGAGTGGGATTGTTGTCTGTGCAGACCCAATGGGCTGACTGGACTCCTCCTGCGCTGTAGGGATACTTTGATTCTATGATTTTAAAGTAGGTTGTCACTGACATCAACATAATAGAAGTTCAGCAATAAAACACTTCCACCATGATGACTGCTTTCATTTCTGTCGCTTTCTCTTCCGAATTCAGTTTAGTTCATCCTATTTGTTACTTATTGAATAAGAACTAGGAGCAGGAGTAGGCTATCCAGCCCTTCAAGCCTGCTCCGCCATTCAATAAGATCATGGCTGATCTTTTTGTGGACTCAATTCCACTTACCCACTCGCTCACTATAACTCTTAATTCCTCTACAGTTCAAAAATTTATCAACCCTTGCCTTAAAAACATTCAATGTGGTACCTTCAACCGCTTCACTGGGCAAGAATATACTGCAATTAACAGTAAACAACTCTAAATGTAAAGACCTTCGCTTCTACAGTAAATAGTTCAGTTATATATGAATTGTGGGTTATTTCATTTTTCAGCATGCATTTAATCAACATTTCAAATAGTATTACACATCTCACGCTGTTCAGAGCGAATTATATAGTCTCCATCATACTAAAAAGTGAAATCATATTAACTTTACTTACTCGGGAGTTGCAAAATTGTTAGGGAGATTTTTAAAATTGTATAGAAAAATTGCACATGACGTGCACCATTTTGGGCATTTATATCTAGTGCAAGCACATTTTTAAATGTGAAAACCTTTCTTTTGCCACGCAAGTTTAAGTTTTTAAGTTTATTTATAAGTCACAAGTAGGCTTACATTAACGCTGTAATGAAGTTACTGTGAAAATTCCCTTGTTGCCACATTCCAGAGTCTGTTCGGGTACACCGAGGGAGGATTTAGCATGGCCAATTCGCCTAACCTGCTCATCTTTGGGCTGTGGGAGGAAACTGGAGCACCCGAAGGAAACCCATGCAGACACGGGGAGAACGTGCAGACTCCACAGAGTCACCCAAGCTGTGAATCAAACCTAGGTCCCTGGCGCTGTGAGGCAGCAGTGCTAAACAATGCAAGAACACCAGCTAAGAGAGGGCCTGAGCAACTTCATATATAGAACATAGAACATTACAGTGCAGAACAGGCCCTTCGGCTCATGATGTTGCGCTGACCAGTTAAAAAACAATGACCCTCTAACCTAAACCAAGCCCTTACCATCCATAAACCTATCCACGGATCTCTTAAACGCCCCCAAACTAGGCGCATTTACAACTGCAGCAGGTAGGGCATTCCAATCCCTCACCACCCTCTGGGTAAAGAACCTACCCCTGACATCCGTCCTATAACTACCACCCCTTAATTTAAAGCTATGCCCCCTCATGCTGGCTTTCTCCATCCGAGGAAAAAGGCTATCACTGTCCACCCTATCTAAACCTCTGATCATCTTATATGTTTCAATAAGGTCCCCTCGTAGCCGCCTTCTTTCTAACGAATATATTCCATACATACCAGGGTTTTCATTAACTTCTATTAGCAAGGTCAGGAGAGTAGGATCAATGCCAACCTCATTCCGACCTACCTCAACTGGCCAGGGCTAAACACATGGATAAGCTAATTGGGACACGCAACAGGAATGACATTCAAAGGACTGTTTTTACCTCAAATAATTGAGAATACACATTGGGATTCACTTCAAATGATTGCTGTTTATGGTAATCAGTTGGCTTTATGGATCAAATCTTGATTTGACATTCCCGTTCGTGCACTTGCACTCATTATAATTATCAACAGGTATGCTGATCTTCAAATTAATTTTGTTGTTACACAGCAAGATTTTGAACTTTCTGCTTATTGATAGTACTGCGAACCAGATTTCCGTGTCTGTACATAAAACACGGCATTAGCTTTATTCTTCTGCTCTTTGTGCACCGGCTTGCAAAGATTTGAAATATCCTGTGCAAGAACAGGTCACTGCTTCGACGCTATTTGCTGTACTTTAACTCAACGACACATTGAGACCCCACAGTAAGATCTGGACTCGAATTTTTAAAAAGGGAAATAAAAGCTAAGTTGCAGCAATGATGGCAGTACCAAGGTTGTAGTAAAGAGAAATAACTGGCATGTCAGTGTTGGGAGATGGAATCCATGCCAACACCATAGAAAGCATCCTTTCCAGATGCATCACAGCCCGGTATGGTTCCTGCTGTGACAAAGACCGCAAGAAACTACAAAGGGTTGTGAACGCAGTCCAGTCCATCACACAAGCCAGCTTCCCATCCATTCACTTCATCTACACTTCCCGCTGCCTTGAAAAAGCAGCCAGCATAATTAAGGACCCCACATACCTTGAACATACTCTATTCTGTCTTCTAATGTCAGGAAAAAGACACCAAAGTCTGAGGTCACAGGCCAACCAGCTCAAGAACTTCTTCCCTGCTGCCATCAGCTGTTTGAATGGACCTAGCATATATTAAGCTGTTCTTCACTGGACCCCACCTATGACTGTAACACTATATTCTTCACCGCCTCCTTTCCTTCTCCTCTCTGCACTCTATGAACAGTATGCTTTGTCTATATAGCAGGCAAGAAACAATCAAACGTGCCAAAAATTTTGCTGCCTGTGGTCCCACCAATGGCGCACTCTCATCGCGGGCTTCCCAGCGATGAGGGGTGCATTCATTGACAGGACCGTAATATCCCACCACCAGCGGGTGGCATACTGGAATCACCCCGTGCAGGGGAGAGGAAAATCTCGCCCATGGTTTCAAAACTTGTATTTTGAGGGTCAGATCATAACTGAAAGGGAATCTGAAGCTTCTCAATTCTGTGGAAATCGAAACTAAAAATTGAAACGGAAACTGGGAACTTCAGGTGGCTGGGGGTTAACTGAAGTTGGTTAAAACTAGATTGGAACAAACATAAAAACCAGCCAAGCTCAGATTCCCAATGGCAGCTGAGAGAGAGGAAAAGGAAAGCTGGTTCTGGGAGCAGAGATAAAAGGAGAGTGAGGTTACTGCCACTGAATAAAAAACAAAGAAAATTACAGCACAGGAACAGGTCCTTCAGCCCTCCAAGCCTGCATCGACCATGCTGCCCGACTGAACTAAAACCCCCTACAATTCCAGGGACCATTTCCCTCTATTCCCATCCTATACATGTATTTGTCAAATCACTTAAAAGTCAGTACATTATCTGCTTCCACTACCTCCCCCAGTAATGAGCTCCAGGCACTCACTATCCTCTGTGTAAAAACCTGCCTTGTACATCTCCTTTAAATCTTGCCCCTCACACCTTAAATTTATGCCCCCTAATAACTAACTCTTCCACCCTGGAAAAAAGCTTCTGACTATTCACTCTGTCCATGTCTCACATAATCTTTTAGACTTCTATCAGGTTGCCCCTCAACCTCCACCATTCCAGTAAGAATAAACCATGTTTCTCCAACCTCTCCTCATCGCTAACGCCCTCCATACCAGGCAACATCCTGGTAAATTTTTTTCTGTACTCTCTCCAAAGCCTCCTCATCCTTCCTGTAGTGTGGCGACCAGAATTGAACACTATATTCCAAGTGGAGCCTAACTAAGGTTCTATAAAGCTGCAACATGACTTGCCAATTTTTAAACTCAATGCCTCAGCCAATGAGGCAAGCATGCCGTATTCCATCTTGACTACCTTCTCCACCTGCGTTGCCACTTAGAGTTTCTGCTTCGGTTGTTTAAAAGTAACTGGTGGCCCAGCATTAGCCATTCAGCACACACAAAGCTGTTACTGAGGGTTCACAACTTTAGTGTATTGGCCATGCTAAATTCTCCCTCCCGAACAGTGTGGCGACTAGGTGATTTTCACAGTAACTTACTGCAGTATTAATGGAAGCAAATTGATTAAAGCAAATTGCTGTGGTTGCTGAATCTGAAATCAAAAAAGAAAATGTTCGAAAATGCAGGTCTGGCAGCAACTGTAAGGAGAGAAACAGCCGATGTTTTGAGTCCATATGATCTACCTAATAGAGGTGTACAAAATTATGAAGGGTATAGATAGGGTAAATAGTGGGAAGCTTTTTCCCAGGTCGGAGGTGACGATCACGAGGGGGTCACAGGCTCAAGGTGAGAGGGGTGAGGTATAACTCCGATATCAGAGGGACGTTTTTATGCAGAGGGTGGTGGGGGCCTGGAATGCGCTGCCAAGTAGGGTGGTGGAGGCAGACATGCTGGCAAGTTTAAGAATTACCCGGATGGACACATGAGTAGCCTGGGAATGGAGGGATACAAATGAATGGTCTAACTGGACCAATGCGTGGCACAGGCTTGGAGGGCTGAAGGGCCTGTTTCCTGTGCCGTACTGTTCTTTGATCCTTTGTCAAAGCTAAAAGGCACAGAAGGCGGGAGGTATTTATACAGTAGGGTGAGGGAATGAAAGACGAGTCATTGCCACTTTCTCTCCTTATAGATGCTGCCGGACTGTTATAAGTAGAGTTGAGTAACGTCCGCAAAAGGGCACCATCTTGGTGAAACTGTGCCCGGGTAACTCAGGTTGGTTGGAAACTGCTGCTGCTTGAGAATCAGTGGTTAAATCCTTGAAGGAAAAGGGCTAGAATTTCACCCTGAAGAAGTTCGGAGCTTTGCAGCACTTGTAAAGTAAAGGTAAAGAAAAGACCAGAAGACTTATGAGCAGAATTAGGCCACTTGGCCCATTAAGTTCTACTCCGCCAGTTTATTTATTAGTCCCAAATAGGCTTACATTCACACTGCAGTGAAGGTACTGTGAAAATCCTCTGGTCGCCATTCTCTGGCACCTGTTTGGGACACTGAGGGGGAGTTGAGCATGGCCAGTCCACCTAACCCGCACATCTTTGGGCCGTGGGAGGAAACCGGAGAGCCTGGAGGAAACCCACGCAGAGACGAGGAGAATGTGCAAACTCCGCAGACGGTGACCCGAGCCGGGAATCAAACCCGGGTCCCTGGCGCTGTGAGGCAGCAGAGCTATCCACTGTGCTGAAACTGGGGCCATATATGCTGATTGGACTGCCCAGTAAATCGGGGAGATCTACCTTTACTGAATCTGCCACTTAATATGTAATCTATGGTTTATATTGACTGCCTGTTAACTGATGCTTAATTGATGTTGATCTTTGTAAAGTAAATATTATAAAAGTGAAATCTTGCCCCTCGATTTTCTCACTGGGGTCGGTTGGTCCTTCTGGCTTGTTGGTCTCTGCATTGATCGTAACCATTGAAGAACTGAATCAATTCTTACTGAACCTTGGTAATGAGGAAAGGTCAAATTTATGATGCTGACTGGCATTCTTTTTAATCAATGGTTCTCTAGAATTAATTAAAAGGGAAAAAACCGGAAGTTTTTAAAAAATATTTTGATGATTCTGATTAATGTATTTAAGTTACTCATTTGTAGCACTATTATTATTCTTCCATCAATGAAGATCAGATTCTCTTTTCTTAATTCCTCTTTGCTAGCGCATCTACCGCATCCAGCGCAGTCATTTGTACATATTGATCCTGCCGACTTTATTATCAAACCAAATTTCACAGCATCCCCTTTGAATGCACAGTGACTTCCCCACTACGTGGCTAGGAAGAAAAGGAATACTCCAGCTTAAAATGAGCTAATCTAAACTTGGTCTCTACCCCTCATGAATACTTTGGACGTTGCACCTCAACCAGATGCCACAACAATTAAGATCATAATTAATTGACTGTGTTCAATTTGGACACTGAGCAACACTTGCTTGTTCAGGAAGACACTTAAAAAATTCAGGCCGAAATAAGGAAGTTTTCAGTACCAAACTGAACAGTTTTGGGCCCGAAGGAAGAACGTGCTGGCCTTGGAGGGGGTCCAGAGGAGGTTCACAGGAATGATCCCAGAAATGAAGGGTTTGATTTGATTTATTATTGTCACGTGTTAACATCCAGTGAAAAGTATTATTTCTTGCGCGCTATACAGACAAAACATACCGTTCATAGAGAAGGATATGAGGGTGCAGAATGTAGTGTTACAGTCATAGCTAGGGTGCAGAGAAAGATCAACTTAATGCAAGATGAACCCATTCAAAATCCTGACAGGAAGAGGAACGAAGCTGTTCTCGAGTTGGTTGGTATGTGGCCTCAGGCTTTTGTATCTTTTTCCCCCGAAGGAAGAAGATGGAAGAGAGAACGTCCGGGGTGCCTGGGGTCCTTAATTATGCTGGCTGCTTTGCTGAGGCAGCGGAATGTATAGACAGTCGATGGAGGGGAGGCTGGTTTGCTTGATGGATTGGGCTACATTCACGACCTTTTGTAGTTTGTCATATGAAGAGCAGTTCTGAAATCCTTCTAAACTCGATGGTGTTTAGAAGGATGAGGGGGGGATCTATTTGAAACTTATAGGATACTGAGAAGGCTAAATAGAGTGGATGTGGAGAGGATGTTTTCACTAGTGGGAGAGACTAGAACTCAAGGGCACAACCTCAGGGTGAAGGGATGCTCCTTTAAAACCCCCCACAGCTAAAGGGTGGTGAATCTGTGGAACTCTATACCACAAAAGGCTGTGAATCCCAGGTCACTGAGTGTCTTTAACACAGAGATAGTTAGGTTCTTAATCAATAAGGGGATCAAGGGTAACGGGGAAAAGGCAGGAGAGTAGGGACGAGAAATATATCAGCCATGATCGAAAGGTGGAGCGACTCGATGGGCCGAGTGGCATAATTCTGCTCCTATATCTTATGGTCTTAAGAAATAAAGCAAGCAGTCAACCTGCTCAGTTGGATTGGGAAGGTGAAAGATTTGTAAGACTAGCTGTGTGAGCACAACTTGCAAATATGTTTAGAATTGGTGATAGAATCAAAATATTTGAAAAATGAGAAAGCAAGTGTGGAAAAGGGGTTGTTAAAATTATTGAAGGTTAAAGTAAATCCACAGCCACTTGACAAATGACTTCAAACACTCGTCATGCAGGGACAGAACGCAACCCAGCCTAGCATTAGGTGACTAAAGGACAATTTCAAAACAACTGAATTCAGTAAACAGAGAGGTGAAGACAGAGGAGAACAAGAAGTGCGTGTGAGGCTTCTGAACACAGCCATCTGTCACTGACGCCAGTCACTTTCCTGGAACCCAGTCATTAATTGGGTACGTGCTGTCGCTGATTTTGCAACAGAATCTCATGGCTCATTTACTGTCAAACTTCAAGGCTCCCAAGCGCAAGCGAACTTGTCCAGATCATGTTGAAGGATGGATTCTGTATCACTGGAGATTTCTAAGCTTACGCATGTGTAACTGGTCTTCAATTCGTGGCTTATTCATGATCATTTTCCAGTTTCACCTTCTCCACAAAAATTTCAAGTTCCAAGGACAGGAAAGCTAAAGTCCTACCCTAAATAGATGGGATCCAGGAATAGTCCAGAGCTACTTGCTTGATGTAGAATGCACAGAATCCCTACGGTGTGGAAGAGGCCATTCGGTCCATTGAGCCTGCACCAATTCTGACACAGTCCTCTCCCCCGCCCATCCTTGTAACTCCACACATTTCCCACGGTTAATCCCTCTAATTTATACATCTTGCGACACAGAAGGACAATTTAAAAGTAGTTTGTCTATTAGCGTCACAAATAGGCTTACACTAACACCACAATGAAGTTACTGTGAAAATCCCCCAGTCGCCACACTCTGGTGCCTGTTCGAGTACACTGAGGGAGAATTTAACACAGCCAATGCACTTTTCATCTGTGGGAGGAAACCCACGCAGACACAGGGAGAACATGCAAACTCCACACACACAGTGACCCAAGCCGGGAATCGAACCTGGGTCCCTGGTGCCGTGAGGCAGCAGTGCGAACCACTGTGCCACCCATGTTCAATTTAGCATGGCCAATCCACCTAACCTGAATGTCTTTGGGCTGTGGGGGGGGGTGGGGGGGCAACTGCAGCACCTGAAGGAAAGCCACAAAGACACCAAGCAAATGTGCAAACTCCACATAGGCGATCACTTGGGTCCCTGGAGCAGTGAAACAGAGTTGCTAACCACTGTGTCCCCCTTAAGATAGCTGGCTCCCCTTCAGTTGTATTGTTTTCTTTTGGGTGACACTGTTTGCTGACATAACTTGTTGACCTGCAAGGAGTACAGTAAGAGTCAGCACAGTATACCTTTTTTCAATGCACGAGACCTCGTGACCCTGTAATTGTATTTGCACTGAGCACTGCCAGAAATATGCACCACACACTCTTGCAACCAGACCTCTTGTGCTCTCCAACTTGTTCAGGCCAGTTTTTACTTCCACCTTAATGTGGAGAACAGCGAGAAAATTCCCTGTCCAGCTGCCTTGTGCAGTAAAGGAAGTTGGACAGGCAACTCGTCTATGTGAATCCACTAAAAGACCAGCAGGTGGTGCACTGGAGAAGGCAGAGACAATGCTTAATAGTTCCTGTTGCTCTCTGCTGGTAACCCACACACGAGAGCAACTTTCCACTGCATTGAAGTCATCCGGATGTGTCAAACGCGACTCATACATGACATAATCAAGTGTTACTGCCAGACTGTGTCTGAACTTGAACCAACAGGGACATTAATGCAAGTAAACACCACATACCAATCATTATAACGCCAACTCGGTGAAGAATTAAGGTGTTGTGAGACAACGTAAAGCAAAAAGAATTCCAAGAGTTGTTTATAAAACCTGGAAGGTGTTGTATGGACGAAAAACACTACAAAGCATGTAATTGTACAACTTCTCCTCATAACAAGAAAAAGTTGGATTAAATCTAATTATGAGCCATCCATGTTAGTTTTAAATCTCAATTTAGTTATTTTGCTGTGTTATTGCTTCTAGGTAAGAAGGCTTGAGTTAAGAGGCCCATCACCTTAGCTGACAGTTCAGAGGAGTGTAGAGTTGCCACTATTGTCCTCGGAATGAGACATTTAACCAAAGTGCTGTTTGTCCGTTGGGGCAGACATCATAGATTCCATGGGGCTACTCAAAGTAGAGCAGGGAGTTGATCCCATTAACCAGCAAAAGGAAAATTAATTATTTATCCCTTCGTTGTTTGCAGAAAATTACTGGCTAGGAATGGCAGTTCTGTTTGCCCACTTTACAGAATTATTTTGAATATCTTTAAACATTTATTTATGAGTCACAAGTAAGGCTTACATTGACACTGCAATGAAGTTACTGTGAAATTCCCCTAGTCACCACACTCTTTGGGTCAATGCACCTAACCAAGAAGTCTTTCAGACTGTGGGAGGAAACCGGAGCACCCGGAGGAAACCCACATAGACATGGGGAGAATGTGCCAATTCATAAGAACATAAGAACATAAGAAATAGGAGCAGGAGTAGGCCATCTAGCCCTTCGAGCCTGCCCCGCCATTCAATAAGATCATGGCTGATCTGTTGTGGCTCAGTTCCACTTTCCCGCCCTCTCCCCATAACCCTTAATCCCCTCTCTTATCAAAAACCCATCAACCCGCTTCTTAAAAATATTTAGCGAGGCAGCCTCCACCACTTCAACGGGCAGAGAATTCCAGAGATTCACCACCCTTTGAGTGAAGAAGTTCCTCCTCAACTCCGTTCTAAACCGCCTCCCCTTTATCTTGAGGCTGTGCCCCCTAGTCCTACTGTCTTTTTTGAGCGGGAAGAGTCTCTCCACCTCTATCCTATCCATCCCATTCATCATCTTATACGTCTCAATGAGATCTCCCCTCATTCTTCTAAACTCTAGCGAGTACAAGCCTAGTTTATTCAGCCTCTCCTCATAGCTCAACCCCCTCAACTCCGGTATCAGCCTAGTAAACCTCCTCTGCACTCCCTCCAGGGCCAAAATATCCTTGCACAGGTGCGGCGCCCAAAACTGCACACAGTACTCCAGCTGCGGCCTCACCAATTCCACACAGTCCATGACCCAAGCCAGGAATCGAACCCAGGTCCTTTGATCTAATGCACTAATTAAATGTAGTGGTTAGCACTGCTGTCTCTCAGCACCAGGGACCCGGGTTCAACTCCTGACTTGGGTCACTGTCAGTGTTACTCTGCATATTCTCCCCATGTCTGCATGGGTTATCGCCAGGTGCTGTGGTTTCCTCCCACAGTCCCACAGAAAGATGCGCTGGTTGGGTGCACTGGCCATGCTAAATCCTCCCTCAGCGTACCTGAACAGGCGCTGGAGTGTGGCAAGTATGGGATTTTCACAGTAACTTCATTGCAGTGTTAACGTAAGCCTACTCATGACACTAATAAATAAATATCATTGGGCAGCTGTCGATAATGAAGAAACATGGGATGAGAATCCCATTTTGAGGACTGGACCTCAGTGAATATGGATCCGTAGATTTGGGCAACATCCAGTCTACTCCATTGGATGGGGAAGGTATGAGTCTGAAGGGCAATTTGATGAAGCATGGAAAATATAATCAAATTATGCAGCAAATTGGTTTCATGGAACATCTCAGCACGAGAAAGCAGAAAACTCCACTGAATTCATTCCTTAATGTCCTAGTATTCTGCCCAGATCACAGCATCAAACTGCTCCCCTAAATCATTGATCTCATTACTCTCAAAGGAGTCGAGTTTGGATGTTAACTTAATGCTAATTAATAATGAGAATTTCAAGTCTCTCTGTGGCTCAGCAAGTATAGCGAAAGAGCAGCTGAACCCCTCACCCGCTACTACTACAGCCTCTGATAGGTGGCGGTAATCTGAGCACCTCCTGGGATTTTACACTTGCAGCCACCCCAGGCGGAGCTGGTGAGTGCAGTGATAGCTTTATAGCCGACACAGATTATCCAAACTCTACCACAGATTACCTGATGCACATGGAACTCGATTCCTCAAGGCAATGCCTTCCTGAGAAGATAGGGAGGCGCATGCGGCAAATTGTGGAGTTATCACGAAATTGACCAAGTCAGAGACAACTTCACCAGCTAACCACAGGTCTATTGAACTGTATCAAGAAGATCTGTTTTCTTTAAAGAAAATACAAAGGCATTGACTAAAAAAATGGCTGCCAGAGTCACCTGATGGCTGAGACTGTAAATGTGACCATTTTTCTGAAAAGTTGATGTGAATTGCACTGCAGAATTGGTAAATGAAATTTCACACCTGGGGACTATCAAAATCCACTTCAAACAGAGACACTCTTGAAAGGAAGCCATTAAAGATGCAAAGTGCTGCACTTTGATCAGATACTCATCAGACATTGGAGGATGAAACAATCCCCAACCCCTGTTGATTATTATCATAAAATATGTCAAAGGTTTTAGAGATGAAAAGATCGGAATATGGGCGTACACGGTCTAGAACAACGAATGCAAGACTTGCTAATTCAATTCTCTTCTGGGAACATACAGTGAGGAGTTTTAAAATCTGCCCTTGCCAAGCAGGATAAGGGAAAGGGAAAACAGGAGGGGAGGAAAAAAATGACAGTCATCTAAAACACTGTTGGAAAAGAGCAGGAACGATCTCTCCCTCTTTGGAAACAAGATGATCTTCAACAAAGGCAACTTTAGAATTCTATGGGAAACCAACCATCTTCAAATGGTTGCAACATTCAACAATATACTCCTCAAAGACAAGCACAGGAGTTAGAGTCATAGAGGTTTACAGCTTGGAAACAGGCCCTTCAGCCCAAATTGTTCATCCCGCCCTTTTTTTAAAAATGACCATGCTAGTCCCAATTGCCCGCGTTTGGCCCATATCCCCCTATACCCATCTTATCCATGTAACTGTCGAAATACTTTTTCAAAAGACAAAATTGTACCTGCCTCTACTAGTACCTCTGGCAGCTTGCTCCAGACACTCACCGCCCTCTGAGAAAAAATTGCCCCTCTGGTCCCTTTTGTATCTCTCCCCAATCATCTTAAACTCATGCCCTCTTAATTGTATATTCTTTTTATTGGACTCTAATTTTCTTACTTTTGACGTGTGTGTGTCACTGTGTCTTTGTTTTTTTCCTCAGGTTCAGTAACTAACAAACTTACTCTTTTGTTTACTTAAGAAAGCCTGGTTTGATAGGCTTCTTATTAACAAATTGAATTTCAACATTTGGATTGTAAAAGGGCATTTACAGGGAAAATAAGTTGTAAAACCTTTGAACAACGAACAAAGAAAATTACAGCACAGGAACAGGCCCTTTGGCCACCCATGCCTGCACCGACCATGCTGCCAACTGAATTAAAACCCCTATTCTTCTGGGGACCATATCCCTCTATTCCCATCCCATTCATGTATTTGTCCAAATGCCCATTAAAACTCACTATTGTATTTGCTTCCACTACCTCCTCTGGCAGCAAGTTCCAGGCAGCCAGCACCCTCTGTGGAAAAAAACTTGCCCTGTACATCTCCTTTAAATGTTGCCCCTCGCATCTTAAACCTGTGCCCCCAAGTAATTGACTCTTCCACCCTGGGAAAAAGCTTCTAACTATCCACTCTGTCCATGCCCCTCATGATCCTGTAGGCTTCTATCAGGTCGCCCCTCAACCACCGTCGTTCCAGTGAGAACAAACCAAGTTCCCCCAGCTTCCCCTCATAGCTGAATCCTTCCATACCAGGCAATAGCCTGGTAAATCTTTTCTGTACCCTCTCCAAAGCCTCCGCATCCTTCTGGTAGTGTGGCGACCAGAATTGAACACTATATTCCAAATGCAGCCTAACTAAGGTTCTATAAAGCTGCAACATAACGTGCCAATTTTTAAACTCACTGCCGATGAACGCAAGCATGCCGTACGCTTTCCTGACTACCTTCTCCACCTGTGATGCCACTTTCAGTGACCTGTGTACCTGTACACCTCTGCCCTCTGCCTATCAATGCTTTTAAGGGTTCTGCCATTTCCTAGGTATATTAAACCTTCCAAGATGCATTATCTCACAAGGAAGGGTGGGGAGGCCCAGGGAGGTCAGACTGGAAGAGTGGGGGCGACCTGGGAAGGGGTTGGGGGAGGGGTGAGATGGTGGTTAGCATCCCATGCGGTACTCAGTCTGGGTGTTTAAAATACTTACTCTGAAGTCAGAAGTGCTTCCCCCCCTCACCCTCCCTTTTTTAAACTCTTTCAGAGTAACCATCAGAATCATCCAAAGTTAATGATTTAAATCAAATTGTCAGATGGTTCCTAGCCCAGCTCAATTGTCCAGGGGACAATTAGCCCTTCTGGACAATTGCCAAGAAAACCCTACATGGGAGCTTCCCAAAGGGATGGTCGAGCACATTGTGATATCCCTAAATGATGGGGATAGGAAAGGATTGAAGAAATGGAGATTATTTTAAGTATCTGAAGACCCCACTAGAGTTGTTTATAACCTTAGAATGGCAGTCAGTCCAATCACCTTCGCCAGTGTATCTTATTGCCATATTAGTTCTTTCAGAAGTCTTTGGCTGTGTTAACTCATAGCTGCTTGACTTCTAGCAGTTCTGCAGGCTCCGTTGTTCTCACATAAATGTCTCATTTAAGCTGTTTGGTGGTGGAGAGATCATTCACTGTTTTAATTTGTTTGGTTCACAGGATTGATTACAGAGTGGGCAAATCATCTCGCGTAAGCCGTCGATCTCCCGCTACACTGGCGTGACAAACGCAGGTAACGGTGTCACCGACAAAAGCCTTCAAATGTGGAGCTCGCTGTAAGCTTGTTCCGATGGCCAGGGTTAGAAAAACAGCAAAGTAGTTGAGTGAGGCTCTGGAGAAATGGTTCGCAAATCCCATTTGCAAACAAAAAAAAAATTGCAATTTCTGAAATCTCGAGCAAGTGTTTAATGTGCTGCAAACCACACACACTTGCAATCTGTCACCCAGCACGCCGTCTGATACAGAGATGGTTTACAGTCTCTGCACACAGCAAGATATTCTGATGTCAGTAAAACATGTGATAGATAAATGAATTGATGTAGCATCTGTTTTCTTTGGCGAGGAGTTTGCTGCATTTCAGGATCAATAGCAAGCATGTGAGAAATTCTGTAGCATTCAACAGGGGCTATGACTTGTATTACTGCTTCTCTTGTGATTTATTACCGGGATTAGTTTCCCAACCATCATAATGAGCCTGCTAAGCATGAGACAGGTGCGGACAAGCAAATCCTAGATAATTGCAGGATCGTCACTGCTCTTCAGGCTACGCTGATACAGATGGCTTCCTTGAGGACTGTTTGATTAACTGTGGACAATACCTGAAATCGGCCCTCTGGGACCGCTCAAGAAGTTTGAGAAAGGATGACGCAGCATTTTGAAACGTTAGTTCCGCAAACGCAACTTGAAGAAAACACCAGTCAGCACTGAGCGGCATGGTGGGTGAATTATTTGGCATCATACTTTCAGGAAGACAGCAGGTTATGAAAACGGACTTGAATATTCCCAGAATTGGGAGAAGAGGTGCAGGGCGAACACAAGGGTTGGAATTTTACCAGCACACCCGCCCTGATTCCGGGAGCGGGCGAGGTTCGGAGAACGAGCATTCTCCATCAGCCCCGGGTGGGATTGTACGAACCTCGGGCCAGACGTGCCGGTAAAATTCCACCCAAGGTTTCCATTCCGGATCGCTGAGCAATAACCCTTGTTGGACAGAGTGGGTCTTGATGTCAGGCGAGAACAGCTTTGGTACCCACTGCAAACAATGGATGTGTAACCACTGGATAACGTGGGACTAAAATGGCGAGTTGGAGAAAATACCTCGGGTTCTGTACATAGTTCAAGAAAAAAGGAGCAAAGAATTGGGGGCAGAGAAAGGAAGGGAAAACACTAGAGAATTTTAAATTGTTTTCACCTGATATTCTTACCAGGTTTATGAGTGGCCCCTCTGTATTTGTGACCCTTGTTTTGGAATCCTCATTTTTCTATATCCACCGTTTCTTTCCTTTTGGTACCTTTCTGTATTTTCATTCTAATCCATAAAGCCAAATCAGATGAAGTGCAATCATGGTGCCTACATGACAGCCAGCCAGGTCTAAGCTGACATGACAAGACATTACATTCCATCTTGGGCTTGATCAAACAAGATCCAAGCTGACAGGATGAGGCATTGCACCCCCTCCCGGGCTCGATCTGACGCTTCATCTTAGCCAAAAGGGCCAAGATGGCTTTGAAAAAATGCATCAGGTAAAGCATTGGCTTTATGTCATTGGCTACCCCGATTCATTAATCTACTCTAGTTTGGGCAAACCGCCATCGCAGACGTCAGTACACCCCCCCCATGAAATGGGCTAACCCCCCTCCCCTGCTTGACCATGGTTTTACCCCTGCCAGGTTAAGTATCACCATCATGCTCGGTGAGGAGAGCTTCAGAGCTGGAGCAGCTGGGGGACCTCTGGAGGAGGCAGAGATGGACCATCCACTGGGCACGTCCTTCAACCTTGTCCTTTACACTGGTGTTGAGCTCCCCCCTCATTGAGGATGGGGAGAGTTGTGGAGCCTTCTCCACAAGCGAATTGTTTAATTGTCTACCACTACTCACAGTTGTGGCAGGACTTCAGAGCTTAGAACTGATCTGTTGACTATGGGTTCGCTTTATCTTTTGCTGCTTATGCTTTTTGGTATACAAGAAGTCTTGTGTTGCTGTTTCACCTGGGTATATTCCTGGCATTCCCACTGACACACTTGATTGAATTTTATTGAGAATATTTGAGGCAGGGATCGAAAGGTATTTGGATATTAGAGGAATCATGGAATATGGGATCAATGCAGCAAAGAGTAGCTGATGTAATCGTTCATCATGATCTTTTTGAATGCCCACTCCTGCTCTGGTTTCCTTCCACAGTCCAAAAGATGTGTGGGTCAGGTTGATTGGCTAAATTTCCTCTTAGTGTCAAGGGGACTAGCATGGTAAATTTGTGGGGTTATGGGGATCGGGCCTGGGTGGGATTGTTGTCGGTACAGGCTACTTCTGCACTGTAGGGATTCTATGATGAATAACTCTCTGTCCACCCGTGACTAACCAAGTATATCTATATCAACCTCAGCTTTTGGGTTCTTTGGTCTGATCCGCTCGACTAATTCTTCACTACTTTTATGAAGCACTTTAGGATCCTTTACTATGTTCAAGGTGCGACCTGACTGTGCTTTAATGGT
This sequence comes from Carcharhinus amblyrhynchos, assembly GCF_965287045.1. Classification (NCBI taxonomy): domain Eukaryota; kingdom Metazoa; phylum Chordata; class Chondrichthyes; order Carcharhiniformes; family Carcharhinidae; genus Carcharhinus; species Carcharhinus amblyrhynchos. The sequence continues at coordinate 12,760,685 of NC_137352.1, forward strand.
GCCAAGGGTTTGAAAACTGGAGAGGAATCCAGTCCAGCTACAAACCAGGACTGCCCTGAAGATATTTGTACCAGTGGCTATTGCGGAATAGGAAATACACTGTCATCTCTACTCCAACCACACTGGCGGCCTACAGATGTTCATAACCAGCAATAAAGTGATTTATGCCGCCTCACAGCTCCACAGTCCCAGGTTCGATTCCCAGCTTGGGTCACTGTCTGTGCAGAGTTTGCACTTTCTCCCCTCCGGGTGCTCTGGTTTCCTCCCACAGTCCGAAAGACGAGCTGGTAAGATGCCTTGGCCATGCTAAATTCTCCCTCAGTGTACCCTAACAGAGTGTGGTGACGAGGAGACTTTCACAATAACTTCACTGCACTGTTAATGCCAGCCTACTTGTGACATTAATAAAGAAATAAATGATGGAAAGATTATAATCCCTCCTACAAATGGTTTCCCTGACTAGCAGTAATAATTGCGATTTAGTTTTCAATCGGCGCTTCTTGCTAAAATGAAAGGGAACTTGGCCGGCCTGAAACTTGGACGGGAAGTAATTAATTTTACCCCTTCACCATTTTATTTTACACTCTGCAGTTCAGAGCGTGCACGGGCATTTTAACATGACACGCAAGTGTTGAGGAAGCGCTCAAGCAGAACTGGTGAATATTTTATGCTCCATTTCGCTTTGATATAAGCAAATAGGTTGTCAAAAATTGAGACAAGGAATAACTTTTCTTTTAATGGTGCAAATATTTAACTTCATTTGCCAGATTGCCTTTATCCTGTAGGAGCTGGTTAACAATGCTGTAATGAGGTCACTGCAAGAGTTGACAGTGAGGTTGTAAGACAGCTTTGGGAAGTACCACTACTCCAAAATAACTCACTCATCCTTTCATTGGTAAACCAAGAATTGGTGGCACAGTGCTAGCACTGCTGCCCCACAGCACCAGGTCCAATTCCAGCCTTGGGGTAACTGTCTGTGTGGAATTTACACATTCTCCCTGTGTCCACGTGGGTTTTCTCCAGTGCTCTACTTTCCTCCCATAGTCCAAAGATGAGAGAGTTAGGTGGATTGGCCATGTCAAATTTTCTCTTAGTGTTGGGGGGATTAGCAGGATAAATACATGGAGTTATGGGGATAGGGCCTGGGTGGATTGTTGTCAGTGCAGGCTCAATGGGCCGAATGGCCTCCTTCAGCACCGTATGGATTCTATGATTTTATTCTACAATCATTGTTGGAGCCTCAGCTATTTATAATCTATGTTAATGACTTAGATGAAGAGGCAGAGTATGTTGTATTGAAGTTTGCAACACTCCTTGAAAATGGAGGCTGTGGGGAGGACACACACAGGCTGCAAAGGGATACATACACAGATTAAGTGAGTAGGCAACAAGGTGGGTGATGGACACTGATGTGGGGAAGTGTGAACTTATTCACTTGGGTCAAAAGATTAGAAAAGCACAATAAAGAGACTTGGTTGTGCTTGCAGGAGGTTTGCAGGAAGTTAGCACACAAGATGCAATTAAGGTGGCAAAGCGGCAGCATGGTTAGCACTGCTGCCTCACAGCACCAGGGACCCAGATGCGATTCCCAGCTTGAGTCACTGTCTGTGTGGAGTTTGCACATTCTCCCCATGTCTGCATGGGTTTCCTCCATCTGCTCCGGTTTCCTCCCACAGTCCAAAGATGCACTGGTTAGGTGGATTGGTCATGCTAAATTCTCTCTCAATGTACCCGAACAGGCGCCGGAGTGTGGTGACTAGGGGATTTTCACAGTAACTTCATTGCAGTGTGAATGTAAGCCTACTTGTAACTAATAAATAAATAAACTTTAAAAAAAATTGTATGTTGGCCTTTATTGCCAGGGGATTAGAGTACATGGCATAAAGAAATCCTGCTACAATTACACAGGGTTGGGTGAAACCACATCTGTACCCAGCTTTGGTCTCCATGTTTAAGAAAGGATATGCTTGCATTGGAGGAGGTACAGCGAACGTTCACTAAATTGATCCCTGGGATGAGAGTGTTATCCTTTGACGAAAGGCCTAAATAAATGGGGCTTATATTCTCTTGAGCTTAGAGAAATGTGAGATGATCTCATTGAAACGAGATTCTGAAGGGAGTTGATAGGGTGGACACAAAGATTGTTTCCACTGGTCGGGTAATCATAGAGGGCAAAGTCTCAAGATAAAGGGCCAATTATTTAAGATGAGGAGAAATGACTTCTTAGGAATTCTCTATCTTAGGAGGTACCTTCGCTGAATACATTTAAGGCTGCAATGGACAGATTTTGGTATCTCAGGGAATCAAGACATTTGGCGAGCAGGCAGGAAAGTGGATTTCAAACTAAAGATGAGCCCTGATTGTGTTGAATGGCAGTCCAGGTAGTCTACTCCTGCTCCTATTTCTTGTGTTCATATGTGCATGTTCTAGGACTGTTTACTGCATTGTAGTCCAAAATTAGAATTGCATTTCTTCACCTTCCCAAGGGATGAAAAGATATTGAATTTAATTCATACACCACCTTCTGCTGAGATAAATCTGGAAAAGCCAAGATATTTTCAGTAATGGTGACCATGAACCTGCCAGATAATTGTGAAAACAATTCTGGTTCAGTAATGTCCTTTAGGGAAGGAAATCTGCCATCCTTACTTGGTCTGACCTACATTTGACTCCAGATGACTCCAATGAGTTAACTTTTCTTTATTCATTTGTGGGACATGGGTGTCCAGCATTTGTGGCTGGCCAGCATTTATTGCAAATGCCTGTCCCTAGTTGCCCTTACTGAGTGGCTTGGTAGGCCATTTCAGAGGGCAGTTGAGAGTCAACCATATTGCTGTGGCTCTGGGGTCACAGGGAGGCCAGACCAGGTAATTACCTCAGATTTCCTTCCCTAAAGGACATCAGCGAAGCAGATGGATTTTTCCAATGGTTGACAATGGTTTCGTGGTCATCAGTAAATTCTTAATTCCAGATTTCTTTTCTTGAATTCAAATTCCACCATCTGCTGGGGCAGGATTCGAACCCAGGTCCCCAGAACATTAGCTGAGTTTCTGGATTAATAATCTAGTGATAATACCACTGGGCCATCACCTCTCCCTGAACTGTCCTCTGAAAACTCCAACGATGTGCGGATTAGGTGGATTGGCCATGCTAAACTGCCCCTGAGTGTCAGGGTGACTGGCTAGGGTGAATGCATGGGGTTATGAGGATAGGGCGGGACTGTGGTCGGTGCAAACATGTCAGAGTGGGAAATAAATACGAATTTCAACAGCAACACCCATGTGCTGTGAATGTTTAAAAATAAAGCTTCCTCAGGTATGATCTGCACAAACTGAGGATCAAACAGCTCCAGGGAGCATTATTAAAGACCACCCCAGTATCTTGGTCTCTATAGGACCAGGTTGTCTATTAATCACCAGGAAACTGTCACATCTACTTTAATTGCAAGCAACTTTTAATTTTTTCCAGTAAAAGATGTGCACATTAGGCAGATTGCCATGCTAAATGAGTTACAGAGATGGGGCGAGGGGAGAAGGGCCTGACTAAGGTACTCTGGCAGATTGTAGGTGCTGATTCCATGGCCTGAATGGCCTCTTCTGCACGGTGGGGATTCTATGAAAATAGACCTGACCTTACAAGAAAACCAATATACACTATTAATGAACACTGGGGGAACAGCATAAGTATTTTCTGATCCTTTGCTGCAAAGATAACTGTGTTAATTATGCATGAATTTTTTACAATAGAGACACTGGACATTCAGAATGCTGCTTTTTAAAAAAGTATAACTATTGTATAAACAGGCTTACAAGACAACTGTACACAATCTTGAAAATGCTTCATTGTATAACCCAAGTACAGTACTCTGTTAAAGTACGGTACTCAGTTACTTAATGAGACCAGAAAACAAGGGAAGGTCTATGCTTTCCACTCTCCGTAGAAGTGCTTATACAAAGCTTTGCTAATGAGCTTGCAAATGAGCACCCAACTGGGAAATGTGACAACTAAAAACAGCTAATGCACCATAAAATCAACTCAAAAGGCACAAGTCTGCCAAGGGTGCATTTACCCACAAGGTACATCGCTGCTCCGGTCCACAGGCCCATTTCCCTGACTAAAAATCCATTTTTAAAAGAACGTACTTTTTCATCTCTTCTAAGAATCAACTGCTCATCTCTCGGATTTCTAACCAAGGATTGTTCTCATGCATACTCTGGAGCGAAACAAAGTTTTCTAGTTTGAAATGAAAGATTGTGATGGGTAATTGTAATCTGTCCTGCACACCGGGAAATTTAGAGGCCGGGGATTTTGCACCCCCGTTCAGGCGGGGTGTGAACGGCTGCGGGAGTGGGAAATCCAGCGAGACATCCAGATTTGCGTTTCCCGTTGATGTAAAAGTGTGGCCTCAATTCCCCCCTACCCCCTCCCACTCCCCACCAGTGACAGAACAGGATTCTGTGTGTTGAACATGGGGAACCCCAGGATAATAAATTTGAACTGCATTATCAGGCCGCAGACATGAATTACAACTGGGTTCCCACGGCACGCAGATAGACGTGCTAGAGGTCCTCGGATGAGTGCATGGCTTGGACACAGATATCCTGCGGGGTGTTGTGTTCTATTTCTACCTTGCCAGGGTGGCCTTTAATAATCATAGAAACCCTACAGTGCAGAAGGAGGCCATTCAGCCCATCCAGTCTGCAGTGACAATAATCCCACCCAGGCCCTTATCTCTGTAAGCACACATATTTACCCCACTAATCCCTCTAACATACACATCCCAGGACACTAAGGGACAATTTAGCATGGCCAATGTACCTAACCTGCACGTCTTCGGACTGTGGGAGGAAACCGGAGCACCCAGAGGAAACCCATGCAGGTATGGGGAGAACATGCAAATTCCACACAGACACAAGCTGGGAATCGAACCCAGGTTCCTGGAGCTGAGAGGCAGCAGTGCTAACCACTGTGCCCCTATGCCGCTCCAAATAATGCTCCCCAGTCTTTAAAGAACTATGTTGCTGGTGGGGCAGGCTTGTGGGAACCACCCTTTGGCTTTCTTTTCTCTAGGTTGCTAACAATATGACAGAAGAAGCCGCCTTTGGGGTTTAATGCCGCTTTTCCCACCCGCTCTGCCTCACTAAGGGAAATTTCTGCCCACAAGATCAAACACAACACTGGTTTCGCATTTGCTGGACTTTCTTTTCCATTAAGGATGGAGACAATTCTACTGGGTGCCGTGAAAAACCAGTGTTCCACTCTGGCCCTGAGTTTCCCACCCAACAAATTGAAAAAATAATATAACGAACCCCTACAAGAGATCAAAGACTTCCAAAGGAAATTGGATGGATACTTGAAGCAAATAGACTTTGTACTGCTATGGGAACTGGCTGGCTCACTCTTCAGAGAGCCATCATGGACCCGAGAGGCCAAATGGTCTCTTACTGTGCTGTCATGACCCTGCAGCACACAAATATTGATGAAAATTATCATGAGTACTTACGTATGGGGAGCGAGGGAAGAGATATATGCCTTTGTTACATAGTTGACCAAAGAATAAAGACTGCTTTTTATATGATATAAACACCTATTTTTGCAGTGAAGTTCAATGATACCTGGAACTTGGAGGGTGCCAGGGAAGAGAAATCTCTCACCATTTTCACTCTTATTTACCCACTCACCCTTCCTGGACAAGGAGTCCATGTTAACATGGGGAAAGGACAACACCAGGATCACCTGTGATGTGCTCAAAGAGGAGTGTGACTGAACCCAGTGCTCACATTGTTAAGTGGCGAGCTAAAAATCATCAAACTATTCGTCACTGTCAAAATTGCCAACAGGTGATAAATGACAAATAAGGCCAACAGCAAAAGGTGAAAGTGTTTAAACATCAGAAATTGTTGAATTATCTGGGGACATAAGACTGTTAGATAGCAAAGCAGAAATAGGCCATTCAGCACATTGAGTCTGTTCCGCCATTCAACCATGGCTGATAAGTTTCTCAACCCCATCCTCCCCCTTTTCCCACCCGTAACCCCTGATCCTTAATAATCCCACAATATCATTGAAACCAATCAGGTCTTTCCATTTCATGGTATGGTAATATATTCCTATTATAATTAAGAAGTCTATACATTCGAGTGAGACAGCCACATCATAAAAAATATAACAGATGAACCGACACACCACAAAGATTGTTTCAATTTAACCAAATCTTACATACAAGATTACGTGGTAAGAGTAAAAAAATTCATGAATATTGCTGCTCACATATTACAATGGCAGACGGTGAATTTTTACTTACATTGTACATCTAGATATCTTTGTGCTTGCAAATCCTTCATTGTCTGAAGTTCCTTCACTGCTGGATGCTCCACTTGACAGGTTACAGGTAATCCATCATCTCGGTAACTCACTTTCAGAACCAGCTTACTCGTGACATTGAACAATTTCTCTTCCCTCGGGTCCTCCTCCACTTTACCTGTGCTTTCTTGAGAATAAAGGGGGACATTTATAAATATTATTCATGAAAATATTTGCAACCAAGCAACTGCTGCTACTCAGCAACACACATCCTCGGATTGAATGTTTCCTATCGAGCTCACCGCCAGATTGGACACATTCAAGCTCACGAAAGGTCAATGTCATCAAACGCACAGCATACGTTGTCAGGCGGTGTTATCCCTGTATAAAGCATAAAAACGCCCAGCCGTTCTCGCCAGCGGGATTTTCTCATCTCTTTGCAGTGAACGGAGATTTGTCTGGGCGCCAAATTCTCTGACAGCGGGACCATGGTGTGAACGGCTGATAAGATTGCGCCCTCAGACCTCTTTTGCAGTTGCAGATGCCAATGAGGCATTACGACATTCCCAGTCAGTAACTGAGCGTTTATATATGGATGAACAGACATAAAAAAATTCCGCATGTCCGCTGCAACTCTCACCAACTTTTACAGATGCACCGTAGAAAGCATCCTTTCTGGTTGTATCACAGCTTGGTATGGCTTCGGCTCTGTCCAAGACTGCAAGAAACTACAAAGGGTTGTGAACGAAGCCCAGTATATCACTCAAACCAGCCTCTCATACATGGACACTGTCTACACTTCCCGCTGCCTCGGAAAAGCAGCCAGCATAATTAAGGACCCCACGCACCCCAGACATTCTCTCTTTCACCTTCTTCCATCGGGGAAAAGATACAAAAGTCAGAGGTCATGTATCAAATGACTCAACAACAGCTTCTTCCCTGCTGCTGTCAGACTTTTGATTGGGCCTACCTTGCACTAAGCTGATGTTTCTCTACACCCTAGCTATGACTATAACACCACATTCTGCATGCTCTCCTTTCCTTTTTTATGAACAGTATGCTTTGTCTGTACAGCACACAAGATACAACACACTGTATACTAATATATGTGACAATAATAAATCAAATCAAAATATGGATGTCAATGGCAACCTTGAATCAGTTGTATTTTGATCAAGGTAATTAATTTTGTGTTTCCAACTTCCAGTCTCGCAAGTCTGAAAATGTTGGTCATAAAATTGCAGGCCACCTAAACTGAACTGCTTAAGAGACATCAGGAGCTAGCTCATGCCACATCACATTAAGACCTCTTTAAATTAGTCCCTTGTGTTGATTACCATGAGAGAATGTATATTCGAATGCAGTCAAGTACTGGGATGGTACAGTGTTTAATTTGCAGGGTGTTCCATGCCCATGAACCCTCCGGTAGTGCTGTTAGAGCATATGGTTGCCTCGTAACAGCAAGTGGCACTCTGCTGTTTTTGGAGCAGCTCTTCACCTATTAGTAAAAATGCAGCAGTTTGAACTTTGCTGATTAATGAAGTCTCTAAAAGGAGATATTATACTGCCTTGTGTTAATTGTGAGGAGCTCCAGCTGTTAGTTAGTTTGCACGGCTTAATCAGGAGAGAATGCCAATGTGTTCAGCAGACAGACTTTGGCTAAAAGCTTACATGAAAGAAAGTGTAAGATGTCACCACACTAAGGGTTCTGTTAAGACAGGGGTACAAGCCTACAATTCCTTATACGACACTTGGCAAATTCCCAAGCTCAGTGTTGCTAATTCATTGATACAAAACAACTGAGGGCCTTGGAGAAAACAGTGCAAGCACATCATGTGCAAGTAAGCACACAAAGCACAGGATAGGCTACAAGGTGCTGCAAGCCAACTCACAGTGATCTTACTGAATGGCGGATATTCAACCTGAACAAGGGGACAATGGTGCAATGGTGTTGACCTAAAGGAACATATGAATGAGGAGGAGTGGGTCACTCGACCCCTTAAGCCTGACCCACCGCCATTTTAAAAGATCACACCTGACTTGACTGCAACTTCAACCCCACATTTCTGCCTCCCCTCGATACCCTTTCACTCCTTTATTGATCAAAAATCTAGAGTGAAACCCAATCCCACATCCTTGCCTAACCCTGATACCTTTTACCCTCTTGCTAATCTATCTATTTCTGCCTTAAAAATATCCAAAGATATTGACAAAGACATCCAACAACTGAGGAAGAGAGTTCCAGACACTCATGACATTCAAAGTATTTCCCATTTCAGCCTTAAATGAGTGACCCTTATTTTAAAAGCTGACCCCTAGTTCTAGATTGTCTCACCCACCCCAAAACTGGAAAATCCCACCTGAGGTCAACAGACATTTCCATGATCCGTCCCTCGCCTGCTCCAATTCCTGCAGCAGGCAGGACAGTAAAATTTGCCCATCCTCTCCACATCCACCTTGTCAATACCCCTCAGAATCTTAACAGTTTTGATCAAGTTGCCTCTTACTCTTCTAAACTCTTGTGGATACAAACCTAACCTCTCCAACCTTAATATATAAATATTGAATATAAATTTCTCCTCTCCACAGTCCTCAATCTGTCTTTTTTCAGTTTAAAGCCATATCTACAACCCTGTCGATTTAATAGTGTACTGGTCCCAGCCTAGTCAAAGTGGAGACTGTCACAATGAAACAGCTCTCCCTTTCCCCAGTACCCAATGAATTGAAACCCGTCTCCCACACCATTCTTTGAATCCCATATTCAATCTTCCGATTTGTTTAATCCTTTGTCACTTTGAACATGGTTTGGGTAGTAATTCAGAGGTTGTTACCTTTGAGGTTCTGCTTATTAATTTGGACCAGAGTTCCTCAAACTCCCTCAGTGGAACTTCATTCCATCCATGTTCTTGGTTCCTTTGTGGGTCATCACAACGGAGCATCCCCCTCCCTCTCCCAGCTCTTCTATAGCCGCGAGGAGATGTCCTTAACTCTGGCACAAGGCAGACAACACAACCTCCAGCACTCCCGGTTGCAGCTGCCATATCGATTCCTCTGACTATACTGCTGCCTATCTCTACTCCATTCCTTTTCACTCCCTCTACTTCAGTGGTCTCTGGTATTACATTGCCACGGTCAGTTTGTTCATCAACCCTGTAGACTTTTCCCTTGTCCACACAGGCAGCAAGAAGGTTGCAGAAGGGCAACGGCTGAAGTTCCTCCATCCCAATGTCCGCTGATTTGGTGTTACATCTTTCCATCTACGACCACTGGTCATATCTGTACTACTTTCTAACATAAAAGCTGTGATTGCCACCTGAGCAGAATATCCAAGCAACCCTCATCGTCCCCAATGCCAAAATAAGCTTTGGCCGGTTCATTTTGGATATAAAGGCATTAGGAGAAATCCAGAGAGGTTCATTTGAGTGATACCTGGGAGGTGGGTGAGGGTGTGGTCTATTTTAAGAGGAAAATGTGGACAGGTTGGGCCTGTATCCATTGGAGTTTAGAAGAATAAGGGGTGACCTTACTGAGGCACAGAAGGCAGCACAGCGACACAGCGGTTAGCACTGCTGCCTCACTGCCAGAGGCCCGAGTTCAATTCTCGCCTTGGGTCACTGTGTGGAGTTTGCATGTTCTCCCCCGTGTCTGTGTGGGTTTCCTCCAGGCGCTCCGGTTTTCTCCCACACTCCAAAGATGTGTGGGTTAGGTTGATTGGCCATGAAAAATTACCCCTTACTTCAGGGGACTAGAAGGATAAATACATGGGGTTATAGGGATAGGGCCTGGATGGGATTGTCGTTGGTACAGGCTAGATGGGCCAAATGGCCTCCTCCTACATTGTAGAGATTCTATGCTAAGACCCAGAGGGCAATTGACAAGGTAAATGCTGGAAGGATGATTCCCCTTGTTGGAAAGGCTAAAACTGGAAACACTGTTTAAAAAAAAAGGGTCTTTCATTTAAGGCGGAGATAATAGGAAGATTCCGCTTTGGATTCTTTGGAACTTTTTCCCAGAGAGCACTGGAGATTGGGACATTGAATACTGTTACAGCAGAAGTAGATAGAGTCTCAACTAAAAAGGGAGTCAAAGATTATCTGAGCGAGGTAGGAATATGAATTTAAGACCACAATCAGATCAGCCACAATCTCACTGAAAGGAGGAGCTGACTTGAGGGGACAAATGGCCAACTCCTGATCCTAATTCCAAGTTCTCATGCTTGTACTCCATAATGGCAGGATCTCAAGCCTCCAGCTCAGCAAGCCCTAGCTGGACTTCCTGGACATGCAGACACGGAGGTTGTGAAGGATTGCATTGCTCTTCACAAACTCACATGCTGCAGTTGCCCCGCATCCCCTGCGCTGTCATCCCGGGCTAACCTTGTTTCATTTATTTAGTTAAAGCATATCTATGCAATTTAACCAATAGTTTTCAACAAATTACTTAATCTAATTTAAATTAGATAAAGTTAAATATTCATTTGCAACTTGAACAATGCCCCAAGCACTGGAGATTAAAAAAGCCATATGTCTTTCCCACTCTGTACCAATTTCCTATTCTCACCAAGTTCCCAACTTTCCCACTTGGTTAATGATGCATCCTGTTTTGTGACTGCCTGTGCAACCTAAAATTCATTCACACTTTCCTCACTTAGCTGAAAAGAAATGTAGGTTGACGTCTCAAAGTTACCTGCTAACTCCTTCAGCCAAAAGACAAAACCTGGCTAGAAAATCTACTGGGGTGCAAAAATAATTCAGCACGAAAAGCTAATTTAAAAATAGAACTCAGATACCTCATCAATGATATCAAGTCAAAAATTCTACTCAAAAATGCATAGTAGCTTTTAAAAGGATAATTAAAAATGGTAAGCATAAGCCAGGAGATGGAATATTTTCTGTTTGGTGTGTTTAATCAGAGGAGAATGAGAAACACCCTAACTAAAGTGTCAGTCTAGATTACGTGTTTATGTCACTGGAGTGAAACTTGAATCCAGCATCTTCTGACATAGCTGGAGTAATTGACTACTTATCACTTGATACAGTAATACAAATTTCTTTCAATACATTGCAATATCGTGGCCAAGGTCGCCCAGTCCATCACGCAGATCAGCTTCCCATTCATTGGCTCTGTCTACGCTTGCTGCTGCCTCAAAGAAGCAGCCAGCATAATCAAGGATCCCACCCGTACTGGACATACTCTCTTCCACTTTCCTCCAGGAAAAAGATACAAAATCTGAGATCATGTGCCAACTGATTCAAGAACACCTTCTTCCCTGCTGCCGTCGGACTTTTGAATGGACCTATCATGTATTAAATTGATCTTTCTCTACTACCTTAGCCATGACTGTAACACTACACTCTGCAGTCTCTCCTTTCCTTCTCTATGCACTCTATGAATGGTATGCTTTGTCTGTACAGCACACAAGAAACAGTCTTTTGGCTGAAGGAGTTGGCAGGTAACTTTGAGACATCAACTTGCATTTCTTTTTAGCTAAGCAAGGAATGTGCAAATGAAGTTCAGGTTGCACAGGTAGTCACAAACAGGATGCACATTAACCAAGAGGGAAAGTTAGGAACTTGGTGAGAATAGGAATTTGGTACAGAGTGGGAAAGACATACTGATTTTCTAATCTCCAGTGCTTAGGGCATTGTTCATGTTGCAAATGAATATTTAACTGTATCCAAATCCACGTAACAATGATAAATCAAATCAAAATATCCACTTTTAGCAATGTACAGTTCTGTAAATGGAGGAGAGAAACATGAACCTCAAATAACTCCCAGAAGCCAGCTAGAGGACCAAGGGAGAAGCCAGACTGCCTGCCTTCCATTTACAAAGATGTCCTGAGAGGTCAACAAAAATGAATTAGCGCAAGGAGGGGCAAAAAAACTTGGAATATGTAAAACATGGGCCTTTGTTGAGGGTTAGTAGCTAAATGCTGCACCTGCCAGTTGGTATTGAGAGTTGGAACACAAAGAGTCAGAGAGTCATAGAGGTTTACAGCATGGAAACAGGTCCTTTGGCCCAACTTGTCCATGCCACCCTTTTTTTTTTGAAACCCTTAAGTTAAACCCAATTGCCCACATTTGGCTCATATCCCTCTATACCCATCGCACCCATGTAACTACCTAAATGCTTTTTAAAAGAGAAAATTGTACCCGCCTCTACTACTAGAGTAGATGGATGGCAGGGCAGGCTTGAAGGGCTAGATGGCCTACTTCTGCTCCTATTTCTTACGTTCTTACTACCTTTGGCAGCTTGTTCCAGACACTTACCACTCTCTGTGTGGAAAAATTGTCCCTCTGGACGCTTTTGTATCTCTCCCCTCTCACCTTTATCTATGCCCTCTAGTTTTAGACTCCCCTATCTTTGGGAAAAGATATTGACTATCTAGCTGATCTGTGCCCCTCATTATTTTATAGACCTCTATAAGGTCACCGCTCAGCCTCCTACGCTCCAGAGAAAAAAGTCCCAGTCTATTCAGCCTTTCCTTATAATTCAATCCATCAAGACCTGGTAGCAATCTAGTAAATCTTTTCTGCACTCTTTCTAGTTTAATAATATCCTTTCCGTAATAAAGTGACCAGAACTGTACACAGTATTCCAAGTGTGACATATTTACACAGATCAACATGATGCCAGCACAGAAAGCGTCCAAACCTTGCATCTCTTGATCGCCTTTCAGCCACTTGATCTCAGCAGCTGGCTTGCTACCCGTAGTACTGCATGTGAACTCGACATCCTCCCCATCACTCACAATGTCCTTGTTTGCATCGATGGTGGGAGTATCTGGTGGGACTGATGTTGAAAAGATGGGTGTCAGAATACGCGTAAAAGCAAACATTGGGACACATGGAAAACATTGCAGAGTTAGCCCCTGGCATTTGGCAGAAGAGAAAGAGAAGTTCAACATTTTGCTAATTTACAGTTTCACATTAAGAATTCCACTGCCATGCTGATTCCTGCATCGGCACAAAGCTGTTTTGGGCACATCTCAATGAGGCAGGATTATTTGGGCACCGGATTGGTGATTTGACTTGATTGCATTCAAGCAAGCACTTGGGCATAGCACAAGGTATAAACTAAGTTCAGAGCACAATCACAAATAAGCTTAGTTCTGACCCTCTTTACTGTTATTCTCTCTGCACATGAAGACTTAGTGACTGGGGAGCCAGGCATACAATCATGCAGGCATAAAATTCTCTGGCACTGATTTCATGGATCTCGCAGTAGGGGCCCCCAGTTGTACATAGTATCTTAGAATCCCTACAGTGCAGAAAGAGGCCATTTGGCCCATTGAGCCTGTATAGACAACAATCCCACCCAGGCCCTATCCCCGTAACCCCACATTTTTGCCTTGCTAGTCCTCTTGACACAAAGGGGCAATTTAGCATGGCGAATCAACCTAACCTGCACATCTTCAGAGTGTGGGAGGAAAGTGGGGCACCCGGAGGAAGCCCACGCAGACACAGGGCGAATGCGCAAACTCCACAAGGTCACCTGAGGCTGGAATTGAACCTGGGTTCCTGGCGCTGTGAGGCAGCAGTGCTAACCACAGTGCCACTGTATCATAAATTGCCACCCTGTCATTTTCCTGTTCCGATGCAGGTGCTTGTGGAACCCAACAGCCTAAAAACACTGTGCAATGTAGATAGAAAAACCCCAGTTGCAAAGCAATGTTATACTTTGTGTGACATTTTCAGGTTTGACACTGGACTTTGATGGATGCACTAGACTGAAGACTCCTATTATTTGTATAGACAGATAGATGATAGACTCATAATAATTTACAACCAGCCTATGTAGCATGTTAGGACCTGGTTGTGATTCGCCAGAGGCTCTCTGGTAATCAATTCAATTGCACTATCTGCCTCAGTCCCTAGGCACAGCAAGCGGCCTTCTTTACCAATAAATGTATAAAGTTTTACAACTTAATCATTCCCTACAAACACAGTCCATGAGAGATTTACCGTTAAACCTCAGCTGCAGGGTGTGGAAAATATCAATGGTTTGAGAGTGGTGACTTCTGCGGTTTCTTTGCTAATTATGTTAAATGTCAAGTGCCTCCCAAATGTGCGACTGCCCCCATCTTGAGGCATAAGTGCAGTAGGCACACGGGAACACTTTTATCTTCAGGTTCCCCTCCAATCAGGCAATATCCCACACTGGACATAAATTGCACTCCTGAAATAATGCTGGGCCAAAATCCTGGAATGACCTACAGGCAATGTGGGAACAAGGCAGTAGACGTGGTATATATGGATTTTAGTAAGGCGTTTGATAAGGTTCACCATGGTATGCTTCTGCAGAAAATGCAGATGTATGGGATTGGTGGTAATTTAGGTACTTGGATCAGGAATTGGTTAGCAGATAGGAGACAGAGGGTGGTGGTTGATGGTAATTATTCATCATGGAGTTCTGTTACGAGTGGTGTGCCTCAGGGATCTGTTTTGGGGCCACTGCTGTTTGTAATCTTTATTAATGATCTGGATGAGGGTATAGTTGGGTGGATTAGTAAGTTTGCTGATGACACCAAAGTCGGAGGTGTGGTAGATTGTGAGGAAGGGTGTCGAAGTTTGCAGGGTGACTTGGACAGGTTGCAGAGCTGGGCCGCGAGGTGGCGGATGGAGTTTAATGCGGAGAAGTGTGAGGTAATCCATTTCGGTAGGAATAACAGATGTGTTGAGTATAGGGCTAACGGGAGGACTTTGAATAGAGTGGAGGAGCAGAGGGATCTAGGTGTATGTGTACATAGATCCCTGAAAGTTGGGAATCAAGTAGATAAGGTTGTTAAGAAGGCGTACGGTGTCTTGGCGTTTATTGGTAGGGGGATTGAATTTAGGAGTCGCAGCGTCATGTTGCAACTGTACACAACTCTGGTGCGGCCGCACTTGGAGTACTGTGTGCAGTTCTGGTCCCCACATTACAGGAAGGATGTGGAGGCTTTGGAGAGGGTGCAGAGGAGGTTTACCAGGATGTTGCCTGGTATGCAGGGGAGGTCCTATGAGGAGAGACTGAGGGATTTGGGGTTGTTTTCACTGGAAAGAAGGCGGCTAAGAGGGGATCTTATAGAAACATATAAGATGATTAGAGGTTTAGATAGGGTGGATGGTGATAGCCTGTTTCCTCGGATGGAGAAAGCTAGCACGAGGGGGCATGGTTTTAAATTAAGGGGGGGTAGTTATAGGACGGATGTCAGGGGCAGGTTCTTTACCCAGAGGGTGGTGAGGGACTGGAATGCCCTGCCTGCTGCAGTTGTAAATGCGCCTAGTTTGGGGGCGTTTAAGAGATTGGTGGATAGGTTTATGGACGAAAAGGGATTGGTTTAGATTAGTGGGTCAATGTTTTTTTTTAAAAATAAGACTGGTCGGCGCAACATTGTGGGCTGAAGGGCCTGTTCCGCGCTGTAATGTTCTATGTTCTATGTTCTATCTTCACCAGAGTGAATGTCGCAATTCAGGAAATCTCACCACCAGCTTCCTGGGAGGTGGAGGTACTCTCAGTATTGTTAGTGAGGGAGTTCCAGGATTTTGACACAGCGACAAGTGATAATGGTGGCACGGTGGCACAGCGCCAGGGACCTGGGTTCAATTCCAGCCTTGTATGACTGCCCCTGTGGAGTTTGTACAAACTCCCCATTTCTGCGTGGGTTTCCTCTGGGTGCTTCAGTTTCAAAAAACGAATAAAGAATAAAGAATAAAGAAAATTACAGCACAGGAACAGGTCCTTCACTCTTCCAAGCCTGCCCAACTGAACTAAAACCCCCTACTCTTTCGGGGACCATATCCCTCTATCCCCGTCCTATTCGTGTATTTGTCCAGACGCTCCTTAAAATACACTATCATATCTGCTTCCACTACCTTCCCTGCAATGAGTTCCAGGCGCCCATCACCCTCTGTGTAAAAGAATTGCCTTGTACATCTCCTTTAAATCTTGCCCCTCGCACCTTAAACCAATGCCCCCTAGTAATTGACTCTTCCACCTGGGAAAAAGCTTCTGACTATCCACTCTGTATATGCCTTTCATAATCTTGTTGACTTCTATCAATCGCCTCTCAACCTACGTCATTCCAGTGAGAACAAGATCCTCCAATCTCTCCTCATGGCTAATGCCCCCAATACCAGGCAACAGCCCGGTAAATCTTTTCTGTACCCTCTCCAAAGCCTCCACTTCCTTCTGGTAGTGTAGCAACCAGAATTGAACACTATATTCCAAGTGCAGCCTAACTGAAGTTCTATAAAGATGCAATACGACTTGCCAATTTTTAAACTCAATGGCCGATGAAGGAAGCATATCGTATGCCTTCTTGCCTACTTCTCTATCTGCTCACTTTGTGACCTGTGTACCTGTACACCCAGATCCCTCTGCCTATCAATACTCTTAAGGATTCTGCCATTTACTGTACATTTCCTATATGTATTAAATCTTCCAAAATGCATTACCTCACATTTGTCCACATTAAACTCCATCTGCCATCTCTCTGCCCAAGCCTCCAACCAATCTATATCCTGCTGTATCCTCTGATGGTCCTCATCGCGATCCACAAATCCACCAACCTTTGTGCCCTCTGCAAACTTACTAATCAAACCATTTACATTGTAACATATATGAATGATTTGGAGGACAAACAGCAAAGATCCCAGCACTGACCCCTGAGGAATGTCACTTGTCACAGCCCTCCACTCAGAAACACACTCTTCCACTGCTACCCTCTGTCTTCTATGACCGAGCCAGTTCTGTATCCACTTTGCCAGCTCACCTCTTATCCCATGCAACTTCACCTTCTGCACCAGTCATCATGAGGGACCTTGTCCATGCAGACAACAGCCACTGCCCTACCCTCATCAATCACCTTTGTCACTTCCTTGAAAAACCCGATCAAGTTAGTGAGACACAACCTCCCCTTCACAAAACCACGTTCACTTATTTCCAGGTGGGACTAAATCCTGTCTCAAAGAATCCTCTCCAATAATTCCTCTACTACTGAGTAAGGCTCACCGGCCTGTAATTACCTGGATTATTCTTGCTACCCTTCTTAAACAAAGGAACATTGGCTATTCTCCAAATCTCTGGGATCTCCTCCGTAGCCAGTGAGGATACAAAGATTTCTCTCAAGGCCCCAGCAATTTCCTCCGTTGCCTCTCTCAGTATTTTGGGGTATATTCCATCAGGCCCTGGGGGCTTGTCTACCTTAATGTTTTTCAAGAACCTCAATACCTCCTCCTTTTTGATCTCTTGTTATTTATTTTCCTCTCACAGTCCCAAGATGTGCAGATTAGCCATGGTAAATTCACCGGGATTAGGGCAGACTGGATTAGGGTTGGAGTCAGTGGGATGCTCTTTCAGAGGTCATTGCAGACTCAATGGGCTGGACGACCTCATTCTACACCACAGAAGTCTATGAATTTCCACATCAGGCTGGTGTGCAGCTTGGAAGCGAACATGCTGACGGTGATGTTCCCATGTATCTGCTGCTGGAGTCTTTATAGGTGGCACAGCTTGTGGTTTGGAAGACTACAAAGAGCCTTGCTAAATTACTGCAATGCATCTTGAAGCTGGTACACACTGTTGCTACTATATATCAGTGATGGAATGAGTGGGTGTTGAAAGTAGGTGGATTGGGTGCCAATCAAGTTTTGTCGTGGATGGTATTGAGCTTTTTGAGTGATGTTGATGGTGGGAGATTCAGTGATGGCAATGCTATTGAATGTCAAGGGGAACTGGTTGGATTATCTCTCGTTGGAGGTGGCCATTGCCGAGCACTCGTGTGGTGGGCATGTTACTCATCACTTATTATTGCAAGCCCGAATGTTGTCTAGCTCTTTCCGCAGATGGGCAGTATCTGCTTCAGTATCTGAGGAGTTACAACTGCTGCCGAATATAAACATCCCCATTTCTGATCTTATGATGGAGGGAAGTTAATTGATAAAGCAGATGGAGATGGCATGACCCTTGTAGCACCATGATAATATCTGAGAGTAGGCTGAAGGGGTAGTAATTGGCCAGGTTGGATTTGTCCTGATTTTTTGTGGACAATGTTCCATACAGCCAAGTAGATGCCAGTGCTGTAGCTGGACTGGAACAGCTTGGCTAAGGGTGTAGCTAGTTCTGGAGCACAAGTCTCCAATATGATTGCCAGAATATTATCAGGACTCAGAGCCTTTGCAGTACCCAATGCCTTCTGCTGTTTCTTGATATCATGCAGCGTGAATTGAATTGGCTGAAGACTGACATCTGTCCTTTAGTATTTCACCAGCTCCAACAGTACTTTTTAAAAATTTTTATTCCAATCCAGAGAAAAAAATTCAAATTGAATCAATTTATCATTCCCATGAGAGAAAAACACAAGATCCAAGCTGACAGAATGAGGCACTGCACCGCAGCTCGAGCTTGGCCTAATGCTTCACCTTAGCTAAATGGCCAAGATAGCTTTGAAAAATTGCATCTGGTGATGCCTCGGTTGAGCCTCATCAGCAACCCTCGTCCTTTACACAATCCTAGCCTGGGAGATCCACCTGCCCCATCACTGACCCTCCCCTGCCAGCTCCAACAGTGATGGTGCTACAGTATCGCTCAGTGATGGACACTGGGGATATCTGGAAGAGGCCAACATTCATCATCCGGTTGGCATTTCTGGGTGAAGATGGCTGCAAATGTTTCAGCTTTGTCCTTTGTACTGACGTGCTGGGCTCCCCCATCATAAGGAGCTTCCTCCTCCAGCAAGTGGCTTCATTGTCTATCACCATTCAAGGCTGGATGCGACAGGACTGCAGTGTTCAGTTCTTATCCACTGACTGTGGACTCATTTAGCTCTGGTTATTGCATGCTGCTTTCGCTGTTTGGCATACAAGTAGCCTGGAGTTGCAGCATCACCAGGTTGGCACCTTATTTTTAGATATGCCTCGTGTTGCTCCTGGCATGACCTCCTGCAATCTGTATTAAACCAGGGGTGACAACCCCCAGCTTGATGGCAATGGAGACTGTGGCAGACCATGAGGTTCTGCTGCTGCTGATGGCCCACAGAGCCTCATGGATGCCCAACCTTGAGTCACTAGATCTGTTTGAAATCACCATGATGGAAAGGCCATGCACATTGCCAATGGCAGATTGGAGGCAAGGATTTCATCTTAATGAAGACTTGCGGTGGCATTCCTGCCAATACCGTCATGGAGAGATACAGCTGAGACAGGTAGATTGGTGAGGATGAAGTCAAGTATGTTTTTCCCTTTTATTGATTCCCTCCACAGACCCAGTCGAGTAGCTATGTCCTTTAGCATTTAGCCAGCTCCAACACTACCATTACTGCTGGGCCACTCTCGGTGGTGGACACTGAAGTTCCTCATCATAGAATGCACAGTGCAGAACAAGGCCATTTGGCCCATCGAGTCTGCACCAACAACAATCCCATCAGAGCCCCATCCCCATAACTCCTCATATTTACAGTCCTAATCCCTGATACTAAGGGGCAATTTATCTTGGCCAATCAACGTAAACCACACATCTTTGGACTGTAGGAGGAAATCGGAGCACCTGGAGGAAACCCATGCAGACGCAGGAAGAACGTGCAAATTCCACACAGTCACCCGAGGTCGGAATTGAACCTGGGTCCCTGGCACTGTGAGGCAGCAGTGCTAACCACTGTGCCATCGTGCCGCCCTGAAGTCATTCTGTGCCCTAGCCATCCTCAGTGCTTTCTCCAAGTGGCAGTCAATGTGGAGTAACGACTGATTCATCAGCTGAAGGAGGATGGTGCGTGATGATCAGCAGGGAGGATATTCCCGATGGTGGGGGTGTCCAGAACCAGGGGTCACAGTCAGAGAACTCAGGGCAGACCATTTAGGACAGAGGTGAGGAGACATTTCTTCACCCAAAGAGCGACGAACCTATGGAATTCGTTACCACAGGGAGTGGTTGATACCAAACACTGCATATATCCAAGTAGCGACTGGATATAGCAATTGTGGTGAATGGGATCAAAAGTTATGGGGAGAAAGCAGGATTAGGCTATTGAGTTGGATGATCAGTCATAATCATGATGCATGGCAGAGCAGGCTTGAAGGGTGAAATAGCCTCCTCCTGCTTCTATCTTCTATGTTTCTATCCCCTCCCCTGGCCACCACTGCCATCTGGAGCTATGTAGGCAAGTGAAAATGCAAAGATGAGTATATTGGTCTATGACCGCTCCCTTCCACACGGACTGAACACCACTGTAGATATAAACCTATTAATCCACTACTGTACCCAGAAGATGTGCTGGGGGAACCTCGAGGAGGTCCCCATGTATGTACTGCATGGGAATTGCTCGGGGAAATTTCCGACCCTACATCTGGAACCATCCGAGTTAAATTAGATGGTTTAGGCACTCCAAATAGAACTGTCACCCAGAAAAAAATTAAAGGATTAGAACCACTTCTAACTCCGACCACCACAATGTCCCCAGTACTAAACCGCCCTGACGACACCTGGTCTTTCCGCCGGAATCCCCCATCCCTGACCACCCTCCTAACCCATCAGCTCCTCTCCCCCCCCCCCCCGACCTTCCTGAACCATCCCACTCCAAATACCCAACGTAGCTCCAGGCAACCGTGCCCCCCCCTCAACCAAATACACCTTCTCTGCCGCAAATGATCTCCCCCACTCTCCCCCTACCCCTCCCCCAGCTACCCTTCCTCAGCCATCCAGCGCACTCTCAGAACAATACTGCCAGCACCCAACCCCTAACCTCTCACTCACTTATTGGAAAGACCTATCTCCCCCACCTCCCCCCCCCACCGGCTTCTTCAAGTGGCTGGCACCTTTAAACTTACATTTGGTGCATAACGACGAGGTGTAGCTTCACTTCCCCCATTTCCCCGCTTCACCGCAGCATGAGGTCAGGTATCAGGGTGAGAAATGTGCAACTCCAGAGGTTCTGGGTCATTTTTGTTCAAAGCACAATAGCACAATGCACATTAGACCAACAACACAATCAAAGAACGCCAGTTAATCTGGTCAAGAGCTTTCTTTCAGCCTACATACCCTTTGAAATGGCAGCATTGGCACATGAAGAAATACTTGATTGACTGGGCTTGTACTCACTGCTATTTAGAAGAATGAGAGGAGATCTCACAGAGACATATAAAATCTGATGGGACTGGACAGGCTAGATGCGTGAAGAATGTTCCCGGTGTTGGGGAAATCCAGGACTAGGGATCACAGTCTAAGAATAAGGAGTAAGCCATTCAGGGCTGAGGTGCGAAAGAACTTCTTCACTCAGAGAGATGTGAACCTCTACCACAGAATGCTGCTGGGGACCAGTTTGTTAGGTATGTTCAAGAGGGAGCTGGATGTGGCCCTTGTGGCTAATGGGATCAAGGGGTGCGGAGAGAGAGAGCGGGAGTGGGATAATGAAAGTGCATGATCAGCCATGATCATATTGACTGGCGGTACAGGCTTGGATGGCCTAATCCTGTGTCTACTTTCTATAAAATGTTGCACTGTTTTAGAAAACTTTCTGGATAAAACGCGGCGTTCCATCTTTGTGGAACAGCTTCCGTGCACAAAAACAAGGCTACATTGCTTAAACACAACTCCAGACACTAGTCAGGATGTTTCAAAGTGTGAGTGGTATCTGATATTTTTAGTTACTTGTCTGTTTGGTGAAATATAAAGAAAAATATGGATTTACAAGGTATTGGGTAATACCGCCCCCCCCCACTGATCCTTCTGCCTAAATAGGTAAGATCAAGGATCGATGTAAAATGTTGGGGATGGCAGCTGTCTTAGCAAAAGCTTAAAACATTATGCTGTTCTATTTCTATGAGTCAGTGCTATTACTCACCCAGAACTGTAATTGTAGCAAAGGCTTCCTGGGGAGGATCTGTGTAAAGCTGGCAGACGTATCTCCCTTCATCTACTAAAGAAACATTTGACAACGAGACTCGGAGCTCGCTGCTCGAGAAATTCACCAGCTGAAATCTGTTGTCTTTCAAAGCTGCAAGATTGAAGGTGACAACATTATAAACTTTAAAATTTTTGAATACATTAAAGCTTTTGTTTCAAGTGTCTGAACAAAAGGGAAGCATTTCAAGGTCTAAGAGGCAGCACATTAAAAAAAAACAAACACAAAGGGAAAGATGAAAAGTACAACCCCAGGAAGGAAAGATTCAGTTAGGAAGAAGGGGTTGTGTGTAACCTGTCACCAGCAGGACTTGGGAGAGTCAATATGAATTTTCTACTTTGGTCGTCAAGCCTTCCCTGTTTCCCTTCATTCCCAAAGCATTTTTGTTTTTTTTCCCCAGCTAATTCCTTTCCAGAATATTGAAACAAGCTTCATAGATTGGGTGGCACGATGGCATAGTGGTTGGCACTGCTGCCTCTCAGCACCAGGGAGCCTGGTTCAATTCCCAGCTTGGGCTACTGTCTGTGCAGAGACTGCACATTTTCCCTGTGTCTCAACTGAACAGAATATTTCACCCACGTTCAACTTCATCTCATACCTACGACTAGAATTAGCATCAGGGTGAGATGTTCTATCCTAAACATTAAATGGCAACCTCAAGTATTGGTTAAACCTAAAGGTTTCAACAAGGAAATTGGCACGATGGCACAGTGGTTAGTGCTGCTGGACCCGAGTTCGATTCCCAGCTTGGGCCACTGTCTGTGCAGAGTCTGCATGTTCTCCTTGTGTCTGCATGGGTTTCCTCCGGGTGCTCTGGTTTCCTCCCACAGTCTGAAAGACATGCTGGTTAGGTGCATTGGCCATGCTAAATTCTCCCTCAGTGTACCCTAATAGGTGTTAGAGTGTGCTGACTAGGGGATTTTCACAATAACTTCATTGCAGTGTTAATGTAAGCCTAACTGTGACACTAATAAATGTATTTAAACTTATCCCCATAAAAGTACATATTTTCCAAGGCTAATCCATCTAACCTGTACTTCTTTGGACACCAAGGGGCAATTTAGCAAGTCCAATTCATCCAGCCTGCGCAGGTTTGGACTGTGGGGGAAAACCCACTCAAACACAGGGAGAACGTGCAAACAGACAAGGTCGGAATTGAACCCAGGTCCCTGGAGCTGTGAGGCAGCAGTGCTAACCACTGTGCCACCCACCAATTTCTCATTCACGTTACGTAAAGCCCATTGTGCATCACTGCTAGTCACCTGGGAGTGTGTTATCCTTCAAATGCCATGCGACAGTCTTGCCTCTGATGTTCCATCCCTCTGTATGCCATTACTACCTGTATCCCCAAGGAAGCCTCTAAGATAGAGATACAATTGATCCCCTCCCCAAATCAGTGACGTTACATCACCACTTTGGGGTGGTGGGATGGGAAGGCGGGGGGGGGGTTCAGTTGGTGACAAACTGAAAGGGTCAAGAAATGGTTGCAAGGGTTTGGTTTGCAAACAAATAAAAACATTGTGTGGATATTTTAAGTATAAAAACGTCACTTGCACCAAAGAAACTTGTCAAAAAGCATAGAAAACGTCCCAATTTAAGAACAGGAGTGTCAAATTAATTTACACTGTTCCACACAAGCCCCAACACCTTACATTCAGAGATTGCCACTGACATTTCAAGTTGCTTTAGAATATGCAAGCATGTTCGAAATGATGCAGAACCTGAACTTTAAGGAACACTGCGGCTGATAATTTCCATACGTTGTCACCGGTGGTTAAATAAAACAGTGGAAGGAATCGGTGAAAGTCACGTAGAAAGTTTAAAATACAATCTTGTGCATTCCTCGCCTTGTTTAAACATTGTTTTAGAGAATAACTTGAATGAATTTGAGCAGGTCTAGGTCTCTCCAGGGAACTCAATGCCCGATGTGTACAATGGGAAAAGCATGGACACATATTTCACATTCTTCAATCGTCCAGTTACACCAAATAAAATCTTACAGCCAATGGTAATCCAAACAGGCAAAAACACGCTGATGCAAAATGATTCATTTCCGATTATTCCCTTGGAGGTAGCAATGGTTAGCACTGCTACTTCACAGCTCCAGAGACCTGGGTTCGATTCCCGGCTTGGGTCATTGTCTGTGTGGAATTTGCAAGTTCTCTCTATGGGCCCGATTTTACCATTGCGTCAACTTGGCGGTGTCGGGTGTGAGGCCATTAACACGATCCACGCCCACTTTACCGAAATCTGGGAATGGCAGTGATCTGATTTACGCCCAAAGTGGGCGCAACAGTGATTTAAATGCATTTGCATGTCTTTCAATTGAATTAATGAACTGCCTGCCCAACTTTATCAGCATTTCCCTTTACCGCCACGTTCGCCAATCTGGAATCATGCCAAAACGAACCTGCGAAATAAAAGTTTGAATTGGGTGCTCCAGCTGCTGAAGAGCGAGTTCAGAGCCTCCAATGGCTCTCTGACTCAGATCGGTAGGGGGGAAACAGGGGACAGATCGTTCTCTGGCGGAGGTGGGGGGGTGGAGATGAGGCGAATGAGGCCAGATTGTTGGCTGGTTGGGAAGGGGGGTGAAGAGGCGGTGGGTCAAATGCTTCTCTGGTGCGGTGTGGGGGGAGGATAGTTGTCCAGTGGTGGTGGTGGGGATGGAGAGCTGATCATTGTCTGGTGGTGGGACTTGGGGGGGGGGGGGGGGGGGGGGGTGGTGGGAAAGAGGACTGATGGTTGTCTGGTGGTGGGGCTGGGGCGGAGGTGGCTGATTGTTGTTTGGTGGTGGGGTGGGTGATTGCCGTCTGGTGGGGAGGGAGGAGGAGGTGGTCAGATGTTCCTCTGGGTGGGGTGGGGGCTGAGTGAGTGAGGCTAGATCGATCTCTGAGGGTGGGGGAGGAGGAGGGAAGCAAGGTACACTGTATCTCTGATGGATTGGTTGGGGATGGGGAAGGGGGGGGGGGGGGGAGAAGGCCACTGGTGGGTTGGGGGGAGCGGACAGATGGATCTCTGGTAAGGGGGAGTGATGGGGGGGGGGGGGGCAGAGGCGTCCATGGTCCATGTAGGAGAGGGGGAGAAGGGGCAGGGGTTTGATTGGTCTCAGTAGTGGGGGGGGGCAGTGGATAAGTGGGATAGTGATATCTGTGGGCAGTGGGGGGGCAGATAAGTGGGATAGTGACGTGAGTGGGGGCCATCGCTCCTGCTTTTCGCTCTCGGGCCGCTTTCTCCACTTTCTACAGCCCGAGAGTGATCTGACACGGGCGCACTTCTTCAAATTTTTTTCTAACTGCGCATGCGCAGTTCGGAGCTCCGATCGTTTCGGGAGCGCTAAGTCCCGTTGACAGCGCGAATGGGACTGGCAATTTTTTTTTCAGGCCGAGTGTGTATGGGGACGCCTGAAAGCAGATTTCCAAGTCGGATCTGCATTATGCCCAGATTCAGCACTTAGAATGAAAATGGTAAAATAATGTGTCTTTGTGGGTTAGCCATAGTAAACATGCAGGGATATGGGGAGAGGTAAAAGGGGAGGGCCTAGGCAGAATATTCCTTTGGAGAGTCGTTGAAGACACAATGGACTGAATGGCCTCTCTCCGCAGTGTAAGGATTTTGTGGATTCTACGGTCATCAACAGCACTATCAAGTGGCATTCATTCTGCAAAAAACCTGCTCACCAATATTTATTTAGGGCTCTGTCAGAGATACTTGACTCCAGACCCAATTACAGTTTGCTCCAGAGATGGACTGAAAGCTGAACTGCAGAGGTGTGGTGACACTGATTCTCCTTGGCATCAAGGCAGCATTTGACCAAGAGTGGCATCAAGCAACTCTGGCAAAAGTGAAGTCAATGGAAATCAGGGGGAAAGCTCTCCACTGGCTAGAACCATGCCTAGCACAAAGGAAGATGGCTGTGGTTATTGGAGGACAATCATTTCAGCTTCAGGACACCACTGCAGGAGTTCTTCAGGGTTGTTTCCTCGATCTATCAATCTTAATCAACAACCGTCACTCCACCATAAGTCTGCTGATGATTGCACAACGTTCAATGCTTTTTGCTCCTCAGATAGTGAAGCAGTCCATGCTCACACGCAGCAAGACTTGGATAACATTGGGGGTAAGACTCATAAGTGGCAGGTCATATCCACGCAGACAGTGACTATCTCTAACAAGAGAGAATCTAACCATCTCCCTTTGATGTACAACAGTATCACCATCACTGAATCGCCCACTATTAACATCTTGGGGGATTCCCATTGACCAGAAACCAGCCGTCTAAATTACAAGAGCAGGTCGTAGGCTGTGATTTGTGTGTCTTGTCACTCACCTCCTGGCTCCCCAAAGCTTGCCCACTATCAGCAAGGTACAATTAGGAATATGATGGAAAACTGTGGACTGCCTCGATGAGTGCACTGTCAACAATATTCAAGAAGCTTCATACCATCCAGGCCAAAGTAGCACTCACTTAATTGCTACCCTTTCCATCACTTTAAACATTTACCCTCTCCACCACTGGTGCCCAGTGGCAGCAGTATGAACTACCTACAAGGTGCACTGCAGAAACTTGCAACTTTTGACAGCACCTTCCAAACCCCCTTGAACCTCGACCACTTAGAAGGACAAGGGCCGCAGATGAAGTCTACTGTCTACAAATTCCCCACAAAATCATACATCATCCTGAGTTGGAATTATATCACCATTCCTTCACTATCGCAGAGTCAAAATCTTGGAACTCCCTCCCTAACAGCACTATGGGTGTATCTACATCGCATGAGGTAGTAGTGTTTAAGATGATGATGAGCCTTAAGGGCAATTTTAAAAAAATTCATTTGTGGAACAAGGGCGTCGCTGGCTGGCCAGCATCCATTGCCCATCCCTAGTTGAACTGAGTGATTTGCTAGGCCACTTCAGAGGACAGTTGAGAATCAAGTATATTGTTGTGGCTCTGGAGTCACATGTGGACCAGACCAGGTAAGGATGGCAAATTTTCTTCCCTAAAGGAGATTAGTGAACCAGATAGGTTTTTGTGACAATCAACAGTGGTTTCTTGGTCATAATTCTTAATTCCAGATACTTATAATTGAATTCAAATTCCACCATCTGTCATGATGGAATTCGAACCCAGGGTCCCCCCAGAACATTAGCTGAGTCTCTTGATTAATAGTCTAGCGATAATATCATGAGGCCATTGCCTTCCTGATTAGGGATGGGGATAGGGGAGAAAACACAGAGGTACATACATACACGCATGCACACATATATGCTTGCACACACGCACACAGTGTAAGGCATTGCTTGGGTGTGGCTCCCTGTTGAGTTACTGAAAGGAAAACATTAAGTAATTATTGCAGGAAGCTTGGAAACTTACGCCGGACGTCCCGGAAGTAAATCGTCTGTCGACTTGGATTCAACAGCTGAATAACAGAGTCGTCGTTGTTCTTCACTCGGCAGCTAATGGTTGCCACCTCGCCCTCCACCACCACCACGTCATCTGTCACCAGATTCTGGGAGTCAACTTCACAAATCAAAAGCAACAGTTAGAAACACAGAGAAATGAAACAATGCTCTTTGGCGGGTCTCTGCACAACAACCTGCCACACCAAACAACATAAGAACATAATAAGAACATAAGAAGTAGGAGCAGGAATAGGCCATCTAGCCCCTTGAGCCTGCTCCGCCATTCAATAAGATCATGGCTGATCTGAAGTGGCTCAGTTCCGCTTTCCCACTTTCTCCCCATAACCCTTAATTCCCCGCCTACCAAAAACCTATCTACCCGTGACTTAAATATATTTAGCGAGGTAGCCTCCACCACTTCAACGGGCAGAGAATTCCAGAGATTCACCAACCTTTGAGTGAAGAAGTTCCTCCTCAACTCCATTCTAAACTGCCCCCCACTTATCTTGAGGCTGTGCCCTCTAGTCCTGTTATCCTTTCTGAGCGGGAAGAATCTCTCTCCCTCTACCCTATCCACCCCCTTCATTATCTTATACGTCTCTATAAGATCCCCCCTCATCCTTCTAAACTCCGAGTACAGACCCAGTCTATTTAGTCTCTCTTCATAGTCCAACCCCCTCATCTCCGGTATCAGCCTAGTGAACCTCCTGTGCTCTCCCTCCAAGGCCAAAATATCCTTGCGCAAGTGCGGCGACCGAAACTGCACACAGTACTCCAGCTGCGGCCTCACCAGTGCCCTGTACAGTTGCAGCAAGACCTCCCTGCTTTTATATTCTATCCCCCTCGCTATAAAGGCCAGCATCCCATTCGCCTTCTTGATCACAAACATGATTAGCTTCTGCCACAAAATGAGGAGGACCTTTTTTCAGTCTGGTGAGGCTCGAGGCGGATTTCATCTTCAGTCACCTGGCATGAATTAGATGGCATTTATTCTACTGAGAAAACTCTGGTCCAACACTCGAGGGTGACACGCACTCTGGCTCACAGAGCTTGGTAAAGATTTCGCTCATTCTGGTTCAGGGTTTTGTATCCACTTGGGTCACCACACACTCTGCCTGAATAAAGCTACACTGTTTGTTCAAGGTTCAAACTCTTACCGGTACTCTTAACTTTTTTGCAGAGGATAGAAAATAAATGCCTTGCAGCCACATTTAATTGACAATAAAGAGCCAATTATATAACCATGTTAGATCATCCAAACACAGCTCCATTGTTATTACAAGGAACAGTGGAGAAACACACAATGGAGTCACCTGGCAAGGAAGAGTCAATGATCAGGCACGGTGATCTCTCAGGCTAGGGTATAAAGATCAGGTTAGCCGAATCAGTTTAACGGAGGTATTGCCTGATGCAATCTTTCAAAGCTATCTCAACCTTTTGGCTAAGATGTTGGCACGGTGGCACAATGGTTAGCACTATTGTCTCACAGCACCAGGGGCCCAGGTTCAATTCCTGGCTTGGGTCACTGTCTATGTGGAGTTTGTGTGTTTCCTCCAGCTTCTCCTGTTTCCTCCCACAGTCTGGAGATGTGCAGGTTAGGTAGTTTGCACCCTTAGTATCAGCGGAACTAGCAAGCGTAAATGTGTGCCGTTATGGGG
This sequence comes from Carcharhinus amblyrhynchos, assembly GCF_965287045.1. Taxonomy (NCBI): domain Eukaryota; kingdom Metazoa; phylum Chordata; class Chondrichthyes; order Carcharhiniformes; family Carcharhinidae; genus Carcharhinus; species Carcharhinus amblyrhynchos. Next base: position 12,789,920 of record NC_137352.1, read on the forward strand.
ATAGTGCCTGGGTGGGATTGTGGTGGGCGCAGACTTGATGGGCCAAATGGCCTCCTTCTGCACTGCAGGATTCTATGAAGTACTGCAATGTCTTTCTTCCAAAGCTACATAATAAATGTAATAATCTTTTAAATCTGATATAGATGGGCAGCGGCACAGTGGTCAGCACTGCTACCTCACAGCACCAGGGACCCGAGTTTGGTTCCCGGCTTGGGTGACTGTGTGGAGTTTGCACATTCTTCCTGTGTCTGTGTGGGTTTCCTCTGGGTGCTCCGGTTTCCTCCCACAGTCTGAATGATGTGTTGGTTGGCTGTGCTAAATTCTCCCTCAGTGTACTGGATTGTGGTGACTAAGGGGTTTTCACAGTAACTTCACTGTAACTAATGTAAGCCTATTTGTGACACTAATAAATAAACTTTAAAATTATCGCAAATCTAGGAATGAATCACATTTCATCGTGTCTACTCATTCCCTTGACTGAACTTGCACAAGCATGTGAGGAGGATGTGACACAATGTCCAGTCAATGATAAAAAATGAAGAAAAGGACAGTCTGAAGCAACTTGCTTCAGGAGCGAAGTGACTAATCTATTACTAAGCCTTATTTCCGATGTTTCGCAGAGCCTAAATTCCATGATGCTATCTCAAAGAAAATAGCAGAGGCAGAGGTCTCTTTTTAAAGGAATGAGATGAATACCATCTCCCGAGATTGCTAATTACAGGAGCTAAATCACAAATCTTGCTTTTTACAGCACCAAAGCTTCGGGAAACGACTTCTGGAGCAGGCTCGTTGCAAAAAACTCGACATCAAAAGTCACTTGATTTTCATACCTTATTGTAACTTTCACCTGAAAGTCAACACGTTAACAAGCAAGAGTTTACAAATCCTCCATATCTACTGTTTAAGATCACAAAGTACAAACGCTCCCAACGAGTATTTTTGTGCGTGGCCAGGGCAAGAATCACAGCACGGAAATGGCATTTTCTTGTCCCCTACTTGCCTTTCAAATTTTTTTTATTCACTCGCAGGACATGGGCATCATTGGCTGGCCAGCATTCATTGCCCATCCCGAGTTGCTCTTGAGAAGGTAGTGGTGAGCTGCCTTCTTGAATCACTGCATTCCATGCACTATGGGTTGACCCACAATGCTATTAAGATGAGCATTCCAGAGTTTTGACTCAGTCACTGTGAAGGAACAGTGATATATTTCCAAGTCAGGATGGTGAGTGGGTTGGAGGGGAACTTCCACAATGGCACGGTGGCACAGTGGTTAGCACCGCTGCCTCACACTGCCAGGGAGTCGGGTTCAATTCTGGCCTTGGTTGTCTGTGTGTGTTTCCTCACACAGTCTAAAAAATGTGCAGGTTAAGTGGCGTGGCCATGCTAAATTGCCCCTTTGTGTCCCAAGATGTGTGGTTTAGATGGATTAGCTAGGGGAAATGAGTTATGGGGATAAGGAGGGGTAGAGGTTCTGGGTAAGACACTTGTGTCAGGAAGTCAGTGCAGACTCAAAGGGCCAAGTTGCCTCTTCTGCACTGTAGGCACTCTAAGATTTGGGATCCCAAAAATTATGTGCAGAATAGTGAAATTAGTAAAGTGAATTTGGGCTCGAACTCAAATCGAACTGGGAAATTTGGTGTAACTAGGAAGAGCACTTGCAGTCAAAAGGCTGTGGCTTCAAGCACCCCCCCACCAGCCCTTGAACCCTCGGCTCAAATTAACAGCGTAAGGAGCTGGTACCACAGTGTTGGAAGTAATTAGCTGTTAGGTCAGCCAGAAGCAAGTCGCTGATCCATTGATTCAGATGGATGTTAAAGATCTCATAGATGAGTACAAGAGGAGCAAACTTCTTCCATTGGATATCGACAAAAACAGGGTAGGTTATTGCTTGTGAAACCTTTCTACCCACAAAATGGCCAGCTTGATTACTTATATATTTAGAGCACTACAGAATATAGTCCATAATGTGGATCGGTGCCCAATTTTTCTGATCGAATTATCAGGGTGATTGACTGATCTGTGATGTGTGACCTGCATTTCGCCGCGCCAATATTTGTATGGCACATTTGATAAACAGTTGCAAAATTTGAGTTAGCAACTCCAGAAATACATTTACAACAGAGATTCATCCTAACAGAAGCTGTGAGCTTGTTTAAATATAATTTTATGGACTGTATAAAAATAGATTTCGTGGGGCTGGATGCTACTACTGTATTGGACACCTATGGTGCGCTTTCTGTTGGTTAATATTTTTTGCACTGCCTTATTTGGAGTACAAAGGCCCCGGGATCTGCTGCCCCCACCACACCGCTCCAATTGCATCGCAACATGAGCGCCAGCTTTAGAATGTGTGATTGACAAGGCTTTCACATCTTAAGATTCACAATTCATCAGTGGCCAAGAGACCAGTTTCTCCAAGTTCCTCACTCAGCAGTTGGTAATTTAGTACGAGAAAATTGTGTTCTGTTTCTGAAATGCCATCTACCAAGTTCTGACTGCTGTAAAATGGAAAAAAAACAATGAAGGTAGATGCAGCCAAAATGGTTTACCAATCTTTCCTTTGCCCTGTATCTTCTTAAGCCACAGATCCATGTGGAGAACCACCAATGAATCATAGTTTGGTATAATCTTATCCCAACTTGGCATTCATATCACATGTTTTCTTTTCTCAGGGAATTGCTTGTGACCAGGAGGAGGCTATTCAGTCTTGGTCCATTCCAGCCATTCAGTAAGAACATGGTTCACCTGTATCTTAACTCCAGTGACCTGCCTTGGCTAGCAAAAATCTCTCTATCTTGGGCTTCGAATTATGAATTCAGCTCCATCATCTCCTTCTTTATGGGACAGAATTTTCCTCTTGTACCACCCAGGAGCTGGGGCAGCACGGTGGCACAATGATTAGCACTGCTGCCTCACAGCGCCAAGGACTCGGGTTTGATTCCCAGTTTGGGTCACTGTCTGTGTGGAGTTTGCACATTCTCCCCATGTCTGTGTGGGTTTCCTCCAGGTGCTCCAGTTTCCTCCCACAGTCCAAAGATGGGCAGGTTAGGTGAATTGGCCGTGCTAAATTCTCCCTCAGTGTACCTGAACAGGAATGTGGCCACTAGCCGATTTGCACTTCATGGCAGTGTGAATGTAAGCCTACTTGTGACTAACAAATATACTTTAAAATTTATCCTTCTTCAACCATCTTCTCAAGGGCAATTATATCAAATGCTAACTTTGCAGTGGCACCCTCCCCAACCCTGTGAAGTAATAATTTAATCATAGATTGAGTTCCTACAGTGCAGAAGGAGGCCACTCGGCCCATTAAGACTGCACCAATAACAATCCTACCCAGGCCGTATCCCTGTAACTCTAGTCTCTCTGATACTAAGGGGTAATTTACCTTGGCCAGTTAACCTAAGCGGCGCCTTTGGATAGTGGGAAGAAACCGGGGCACCCAGAGGAAACCCACACAGACACAGGGAGAACATACAAACTCCACACAGACAGTGACCTGAGGCTGGAATTGAACCTGGGTCCCCGGCACCGTGAGGCAACAGTGCTAACCACTGTGCAGATTTTGCATGTTCTCTCCATGCCTGTGTGGGTTTCTTCCGGGTGCTCCAGTTCCCTCCCACAGTCTGGGAGACATGCTGGTTAGGTGCATTGACCGGAAAAGGCGCCGAAGTGTGGCAAGTTGGGGAATTTCACAGTAACTTCATTGCAGTGTTAATGTAAACCTTACTTGTGACTAATAAGTAAATTTTAACTTGTTAACATTTCCTCATCACCCCATACATTTACCCCACTAATCCCTCCAACCTGGGACACTAAGGGGCAAATTAGCATGGCCGATCAACCTAACCTTCACATCTTTGGAATGTGGGAGGAAACCGGAGCACCCAGCGGAAACCCACGCAGACACAGGGAGGGTGACCCAAGGCAGGAGTTGAACCTGGGCCCCTGGAGCCTTGAGGCAGCAGTGCTAACCACTGTGTCACCCTTAATCTTGAAGAAAGCTTGCAAGACTTATGAAAATGATATGATTGAGTAACTGAGTGGCAGGATTTTTGCTTCTCCCTGGTCCAGGAATATGGAGACCATTTCCAGATGAAGTTAACAACTCAGAACAGAAAACAGAATACAGGACCTTCCTGGGTGTCCGTCTCATTCATAACATTAGGTCTGTTGAGGTTTACAATCCTTTTAATTTGTGCAAGGCCATTATAAATGAGAGTTTTCCATAAGGCGATGTAACAAAGCTTGGTCAAACCTTATATTTCATTTCTGGGGGATACGAGTTGTCAGAAATATGGTGGTCAGTTTGATAACTGGACAGGCTGTAGGACGAAGTGTATTGAAATTTAGCGTTCAGATTCCAGATTCAGCTTCAGGAATAAATTGGAAGGCAAATCACCTCGATTTCCCTTTTGATTTGGCGCCATCTTAAAATCTTTCCATTTAGATGCAGCACCAGCTTATTATCAGCACATTTCACCGTCTCTGACACGACTCTCATTCTGTCCGTCAGTCAGGCGAGTGAGGAATAATCCAGGTCTGGCCAACTCCAATGCCAGTTTGTGGCAAAATTTTGACTCCAAAGGCAAATTTTGAAGCCAATTCAATCTCTATCTGCTGCAGAACTTCTGTCTTATTTGCGAGTGAAGTTTCCATTTCTCAGCCAGTTTTGTGACAACCCTAAACCGAGGCACGGAATGTTTTTGGTTCTGAAACCTTTAGCATTTTGCACACGCTTTCGTTTCATTCATGGACACGACTCCGAACACTCCAGGGCTCAATATTTCGTAGCAGGTGATACTTCGTAGATTTGCTGGTGGGTCACTCGTTTTAACTCCAGGGAACCCACAGCAGTTATTGAGAATTACACTCTGGGAGACTCTTGATGCTTATCTCAACAAGAGACAACACGGAGAGATGGCCTCATGATATTCACTTAGCTGTGCAATAAATCTGAATTGCAATCATTATGTTCAAGGATCATTCTATTCAGTCTAGTACAGTAAAAGAGGTTATTCACACATGCTTTGTTAATTACATTACCATTAAGAGTGAGGCTTGTGAAACTTTTAGACAGATTTGACGAGATGCCAACAGTGAGGGATGTACTGAGTGAATTGTGAACCAGACTCATTACAATGGGGAACTGTTACTCGGTAATTTGACAAAAGCAAAAGCAACTCCCCAAGTATTCACGGTGTACACACGCATACTAATGTGAGCTCACGATGCAAGCATTAGTCAGGCTAGCTTATTGAGAAGGGGCATTCCAACGGAAAGAAAGCAACTTATTTTCAGGTGCCAGAAAAGCTCATATCCATGAATAAACTCGCTATATCAAGCATAAAACCAAAAATAAACAGATCAGCTGGTACAAGATTATAATAGACAAGTCATAAAGCATACTGGAAGCTGTCTGGGAGCTGCCATGATTATAAAAAAACCAAGTCAAAGGAAAGTGCTAGTTTAGGATTGTTAGCAGAGATGTTACTGCACGCACTCATTACAGGTAGGATGGGCTTGTTACCATAGATATTCATCATCAAAACACATTTTAAAAATTATACACAAATACACATTCATACCCAGAAACACTGACTGAGGAGGGTCAAATAATGCTGATAAAACCCCACTGCTTAATATCACAGAAACCCTACAGTGCAGGAGGCCATGCAGCCCATTGAGTCAACACCAACAACAATCACACTGGGCAGCACGGTGGCACAATGATTAGCACTGCTGCCTCACAGTGCCAGAAACCTGGGTTCGATTCTCAGCTTGAGTCACTGTCTGTGTGGATTTTGCATGTTCTCTCCATGCCTGCGTGGAGCTCCAGTTTCCTCCCATGCTGCTTAGGTGCATTGACCTGAACAGGTGCCAAAGTGTGGCAAACTAGAGGAATCTCACAGTAACTTCATCGCCGTGTTAATGTAAGCCTTACTTGTGACTAATAAATAAATTTTAACTTGTTAACATTTCCCCATCACCCCATTCATTTACCCTACTAATCCCTCCAACCCAGGGCACTAAGGGGCAATTTAGCACAGCCAATCAACCTAACCTTCACATCTTTGGAATGTAGGGGGAAACCGGAGCACCCGGAGGAAGCCCACGCAGACACAGGGAGAGTGACCCAAGGCAGGAATTGAACCCGGGTCCCTGGAGCTGTGAGGCAGCAATGCTAACCATCGTGTCACCCTTAATCTTGAAGAAAGCTTGCACGACTTATGAAAGTGATATGATTGAGCAGCTGACTTTTCTGCAAGTCATTTGTCTGTGCTCCATGTAATGCGAAAAAATTTGGAATGCTAGCAAAAAACAAGAGATAACTGCCTCACGCAGTCTTATTTACAGTCGTCTATCTTCGGATGAATAAAAGATCAGACAATTAATAAGCAATTCTGTCACAGCTGGGGAAGGGTGTGCAGCTCCCGACCCCTTCACTTGTCTCCCGCCTTACTGAACAGATTGCGCAGGCCAATCAAATTAATCAGGGTCCTGCAGATGAGACAGCAAAGTTGCAGTCAGCTACTGAGAAGCAGTGACGATAACAGCAGCGCAGGGTGTGCCATTGCACCAGCCCTCTACCAAACGCAAGCAACATCATTCTAAACGAAAGGAACCGAAGACCCAAAAGGAATTTTAACCATGTACATATCATACGTGTGCGTGCCGAGGTCTTCTTTCTAAGGCATGCAATGGGAAACATGCAGGGGGTTGGGGGGGGTGGGTAGAGAAAGGAACAAGGAACACGCAAAAAGGTGAAACAAAAGAACTGTTAGAAAGATATTTAAAAAAAAACACACGCACACACAATTGAAAGTATTCAGCTTTTCCAGCTGAGAACAAATCCATCTGCAAGATCAAAGCTGGGCTCTTTCCGGTTCACTGCTACCATTAAGTTTAAATGAGATTTTGGCCACAGCCTTTATCCTGATGGCTAGAGACAGTCCCTGCTTTTAAATTCTTTTATTACCCGACGGTAATTGGATCATTCACTAGCAGCCTGGATTCATCACTTTGGGCCAAACTGCAGGGATTTGAAGTTCGGACGACAAGCTGAAGAATTATATCCAAATTAAAATTCATGTGCACAGGACGGGCCATGGTTTCTCAGAGTTGTTTACTGAGAAAAAAAAATGGTCCGAGGGATCTGCACTGTTGGAAATTTTAATTGGGAGGGAATTGTGGTTAAGGATGGTGGCAGTGGGGGCGCATCAGGATAAACTATGTCTCCTGGCAATTTAATTGAAGCGATCTAAATTTTAAACTTTCCCACAGAAGATTTAGAACGTGGCCTTGGCAAAATCTGGGTGGCCTGCAACCAAAGGCAAAGATGCCCCCCAAGCGAGTTCAGCTCCTGGTACGCCGGTCACAAAATGTGGAGCCCTCCACTGAGATTCTCCTCACGAAAGGCCTTAGCACATGGTGTGGCAACCAGCGTACGCATTGAAGCAAGTAACGCTTTCTGCTTGTTCGAGTCCAGATACAAACTCAACACCAGAGAAAAGGAGGATAATGGCTCAATGAAGGTGACTGTCCATTTTGAACTTGAACAAACTTGCATTTATATAGCGCCTTATCTCATCATTGATTATTCTATTATTTTTCATTTTGCAGTGGTGCATTTTCTTTCCAGTTGCCGCTTCAGACTATACGGGCATTTGATTTAAGATCAGGAGTGGGCTATTTGATCCTTCAAGCCTGCTCCATTCATTAAGACAATGGCTACTCTAATTGTAACCCCATTTCCACATTCTTGCCTATCTCAATAACCTTTCACTCCTTTTATAGCATAATCAAGGACCCCATGCACCTGGGACATACTCTCTTGCTTCAATCAGGAGAAAGGTACAAAAGTCTGCGATCACATACCAACCCACTCAAGGGTAGCTTCTTTCCTGCTGCCATCAGACTTTTGAATGGACCTACCTTATACTAAATTGACCTTTCTCTACACCCTAGTTATGGCTTTTTCCCCAGCATTGAGATGTCTAAAACTAGAGGGAATGGACTTAAAGGGGAGATAGGGAAAGTTCAAAGGAGATGGGAGGGGCAAGTTTTTTTTGCACATAGAGTGGAAGGTGTCTGGAATGAACTGGCAGGGGTGGTGGGGCAGGTTGATCCAATAGTGGGGTTTTGGATAAGCACGCAAATATGAAAGGAAGGGAAATTAAGAAGAAATGTGTAAGGAGATTACAGATAGCTTCAAGAAAAATAGGGTGGGTAATAGTAGGGGATTTTTACTTTCCCAACATTGACTGGGGCAGCCACAGTATTAGAGGGTTGGATGAAGAGAAATTTCTTGAGTGTATTCAGAAGGAATTTCTCATTTAGTATGTGGATGGCCTGACTAGAAAGGGGGCAAAACTTGACCTCCTCTTGGGAAATAGGCAGGGCAGATGACAGAAGTGTTGGGAGGAGTTACAGAACAACGATCTAGGGGTATCCATTCATAGCTCCTTGAAAGTGGAGTCACAAGTGGATAGAATGATGAAGAAGGCATTCAGCATGCTTGGTTTCATTGGTCAAAAAATCAAACACAAGAGTTGGGGCACCTTGTTGAAGTTGTACAAGACATTGGTACAGTTCTGGTCACCCTATTATAGGAAGGAAATTACTAGACTAGAGAGAATGCAGAAAAGATTTACTAGGATGCAATCAGGACTTGATGGATTGAGTTATAAGGAGAGGCTGGATAGACTAGGGCTTTTTTCTCTGGAGCATAGAAGGCTGAGGGGTGATGTTATAGAGGTCTATAAAATAATGAGGGGTGTAGATCAGCTAGACAGTCAATATCTTTTCCCAAAGGTAGATGTGTCTAAAACTAGAGGGCATAGGTTTAAGGTGAAAAGGGAGAGATACAGAAGTGTCCAGAGGGGCAAATTTTCACACAGAGTGTGGTGAGTGCCTGGAATAAACTGCCAGAGGTAGTAGTAGAGGCGGGTACAATTTTGTCTTTTAAAAAGCATTTAGACAGTTACATAGGTAAGATGGGTACAGAAGGAAATGGGCCGAACGCAGGCAATTGGGACTAGCTTAGGGGTTGGCTAAAGGGCCTGTTTCCATGCTGCAAACCTTTGTGACTCTCTATGACTAGAGGGATGTGGAACAAGGACAGGCAGCAGGGATTAGTTTAATTTGTGTCATGTTCGGCACAACATCACAGGCTGAAGGGCCTGTAAAAGAAAGGGTGAGAGTGTTACAAATCCCAGCAGGAGCCAACGAGGGCAAATTACAGCAGACAGTAAGTGTTACATGGCACGCCAATGTTTGGCTTGTAGGCTGGCAGGAAATACATTTACACTGGTGATTCCCCACATTAAGTTGCATGTCAGAGGAGTGATCTAATGAAGCAGATATATATTTTCTACTGGAACCGGATAAAAACACGAAACGTAGCACACTTCTCTCTCTCCTCCTCCCCACAATCTTGCCACGGGCTCAACAGGAATCAGAGCAATCATGCCTAAAGAGCAGAAATTGTTTTCCCTGAAAGAAATCTTTTAAGAAGGGCAGCTTTTAGATGAAGCCACTGAAAGAAAGAACAAGGGCAATGCAAAGAAACTCCCCTGTGCAACGTACAATAGGCAACTTGGCTATCGGAACACTGCACGAAGTTACCATAACATCTTATAACAATGAATTCATCGTATTTGTCCAAAAAGGAGCAACCAGAACATTCTAGCTACACTGCTTTATCCATACGGGTTCACTTGCCTCATTCTTATGATGCATGCACAGCTACAGTCTGTGCCCTCAATTCAGTTACAACCTAATTTCCCAAGCTCTTCATTTTAACGTCTAAAAACACGAACCAGCAGAATGTCACAATGTTCAGTGGCGCCTCCCAAGGCGTGCTGTAGAAATGCAAGTTTGTTGTGGTTGTAGAATGCCCATGTTTAAAACAGAAGAAAGGAAGCAAAGCGTGCACAAAATCCGGAATCATCCAGATGCTCACGCCCCGCTACCGCTACCAGCGAGGATGGAGAATTGGCCCTCAATCTAATCTCTGTTCACTGCAGCTGGACTGGAGAATCTCTCCAGCGTGAACGGCCAAGAAATTCCGGCCAAGTCATTTCTGTCTGCTATTGGAGTTCCCAGGATAATCACTGGAGAACAGAGTTTTTGAGAACACAGGAGGAGGTACGGTAGCACAGTGGTTAGCACTGCTGCTTCATAGCGCCAGGGACCCGGGTTCGATTCCCGGTTTGGGTCACTGTCTGTGTGGAGTTTGCACGTTCTCCCTGTGTCTGTGTGGGTTTTGTCTGGGCGCTCCAGTTTCCTCCCACATTCTGAAAGACGTGCTGGTTAGGTGCATTGACCATAACAGGTGCTGGAGTGTGGCAACTAGGGGAATTACACAGTAACTTCATTGCAGTGTTAATGTAAGCCTTACTTGTGACTAATAAATAAACTTTAACTTTGAAAATCTTTTTGATGTTAAAATGGCCAGGCAAGAAACAAAAAGCAAATTTCTAATGGTGAGATTTAGCTTTAACCTCATGGTTTCCACACAACTGACAAGAGAAATTTAAATTGAAGAGAGTCCAGATTCCAAACGAAAGAATCAATTTTTGGGTTATTCCTTCACTTGTTGTTAGTGGCCTAAGGCAATATTAGAATGCAAACTAAAGGGCATCACTGATAATTGCATCTTTATATCCCCCAGTACCAGACCTCAGGTTGCATTTTTAAAGCAAGATACTGAATGATTATTGCATGGGTTGGTGCAATGGCTGGCCATCCAATTTGCAGCTCTTTTCCCTTTTAAAGAGGTCCCCACGTGAAACAGAGAGAGTCCAAGCTTATGAAATGCATTTGTCCTTCTCTACCTTCGATCTCTTGTGCAGCCCCTGTGAGAAAAGAGCGGTTTGGGTAGAAGAGGGAGGGGTGAGAAAAGACAAAAGAAAAACAAGTTTAGAAGTCAGCATTAGCCACGTGTGATTAAAGCTCTGACAGAGAAAAAAACACAAGCCATCACGAGAACATGAATAGCACTCAAGATTTACCGATAACCTGTGGAGGGGGAAACTTGCTGTACAGTACAGTGCAAGCAATGCAGTCATTAACGCGATAAGGTGCACAGTGTGTACCTAACACATCTATTCAGCTCCAAGACCAGACAGCTAGTGAAGCTCAATGCAGGCTCTCAATGTCTTCCTTGCTCAAGTCTGAACCTGTGCCAATGTTTCATTACAAGAGTTAGAGGATTTAACATCTTGACGTGCATTAATCAGCCCAACAGTCTCCTGTTTGGGCATGCATCATGACCGAGAAATGATTCAACTCCCCAGGAAAGGAAAAGGCATGCGACATTCTCCCAGATCACAACAAAAGCACTTTTTTTCAATGCCTTGTACCGAGAATTGTGTTGAAAAAAAATATAAATGAAGCAGTTTTTTTTCTGGAATTACAGCTGTTAAGTTGGCGGATCAAAATCCGAGCTCATTAACACAGATTCCCTGACAAGCCCACTAACATACAGCATGTAGTTGTACTACTTGATGTTCTTGTATTAAAAAAAATGGTGGAGTAACAAGAACTCGATAATACAACACTGAATTAGCCTGACAGAAATGTTAATAAGTCTTCGCTTTGTAACGATCTCAATAAATATTACTGCTTAAATTTGTAAACTCTCATATATCTGGAAGTCAGTCCTATTGCATCTTGGGCTGTTTGAAAATCCAGTCAATGGCACGTGATCTACGTGTAACACAGTAGACTGCTGAGTAGAATAGCGCGAATGGCTCCTTCTGCCAAAATGCAGAACCTTGGCCAAAGAATGGAGGACAAAGAGGAGGAAATATTTGGCGAATAAGGCAATCAAAATAACAAGACACACTGATGGACGGCATGGTGGCACAGTGGTTAGTACTGCTGCCTCACAGCGCCAGGGATGCAGGTTCAATTCCCAACTTGGGTGCGTGTGGAGTTTACGCATTCTCTCCGTGCCTGTGGGGTTAGGAAACTGAAAGTTCGAAAGACATGCTCGTTAGGTATGTTCGTCATGCTAAGTTTTCCCTCAGTGTACCCGAACAGGCACCTGAGTGTGGTGACTAGGGGATTTTCACAGCAACTTCATTTAATTTGATTTATTATTGTCACATGTATTAGTACACAGTGAAAAGTACAATTTTGTGTGTGCCATACAGACAAAGCATGCCTTACATAGGGAAGGAAAGGAGAGAGTCAGAAGGCAAGGTTATAGTCATAGATAGGATGTAGAGAAAGATCAACTTTATGCGGGGTGGGTCCATTCAAAAATCTGATGGCAGCATGGAAGGACTGTTTTTGGATTGGCTGGTACGTGTCAGACTTGTTTATCCTTTTCCCAGCAGAAGACGGCGAAAGGGATTATGTCTGTGATGCGTGGGTCTTTGATTATGCTGGCTGCTTTACTGAGGCAGTGGGAAGTGTAGACAGTGCCAATGGCTGGGAGGCTGGCTTGAGTGATGGACTGGGCTTCCTGCATGACCCTTTGTAGTTTCTTGCGGTCTTGGGTAGAGCAGGAGCCGTACCAAATAGTTACACAACCAGAAAGGATCTGTAGAAGGTGGTGAGAGTTGTAGCAGAGATGCCAACTTTCTTTAGACTCCTGAGAAAATAGAGGCATTGATGGTCCTTCTTAACTATAGCATCCGCATGGCGGGACTAGGACAGGTTATTAATGATCTAAAAGCTTGAAGCCTTTGTCCCCATTGATGTAGACAGCGGCATGTCCTCCACTATGCTTCCTAAAGTCAATGACAATCTCCTTTGTTTTGCTGACATTGAGGGAGAGATTGTCATCGTACCAATTCACCAAATTCTCTATCTCTTTCACGCACTTCATCTTGTCATTGAGATCCGACCCACAACAGTGGTGTCATCAGCGAACTTGAAAATCGAGTTGAGTTGGAGTACATTGCAGTGCTAATGTAAGCCTACTTGTGAAACTAATAAACTTGAAGTCCTCCAGTTTCCTCTCACAGTCCGAAAGGTGAGCTGGCCGTGTTAAATTTTTCTTCAATGGACCCAAACAGGCACTGGAGTGTGGTGACTAGGGGATTTTCATAGTAACTTAATTGCAGCGTTAATGTAAGCCTACTTGTGACAATAATAAATAAATGATGTGCTTCTCAGCATTCAAATCGAGATAGCATAGTGCAGAAATGAAAGGGCAGCTTTCTTACTTAGACCACAGAGATACTCAACAGGAAAAAATATATAAATACTAAGATAATTAGCATTTCCTCCATGTTACATTTATGCCAAAAACAAAGCCTTAATGATGTGCTACATTGAATAAACAGAGAGGAATTTACTGTTAAATATTGACAAAATCTGAAGATCCCTTCAAAAATAGAGAGAACAAACATAAAAGTCAACAGGCAACGTAATTTTTCTGGAAAGATTGTCAGACTTGGCTTTACAAAAATGCTCAAGGTCTCCATAGCAACGACCTCATAAGGTCTGCCAATAAGTAACTGAAAAGTCCAAATCTGCTTTTACAAGAAAGGTCAATACAGCCAGTTAAAACACTTCAGCCATGTAATTTTTTTCTTCTGAAGTGCATCAGATAAATTATATTTACTGTTCAATCCCAGTTGTGTTTATTCCAGATGCATCCACAGCATAACAATGCCACAATCTCAATTCTCTGGTCATCAAAGAGCAATCAACTCAATCTCCTCCCCTCACCACTTCATAACTTTTCTGGTGTGTATTTAGCTACTGAAGAAACGTTTAGCACTCAACGATGGAGCACAGCATCAAACATTGGTATATCGTCCATCACAGGGAAAAGCCGAGAAGAGCCTCACCCACTCTGCCCCCAAAAAATGACTTGGCTTCAACCTCAATCTCCCCGCGGTGACAGTTCCCATGTGAGTGAGCACTGTGACCTATCGGAGCGAGCCTGTTAATAAATTATTTACTGAACTCTACTGGCCCCTGTTCACTACAGCAACCACAATACCAATGTAAATTGCACAGAATCAAAGTGGCAGCAAAACACCCAACTTACAAGATCACAAAATAGATAGAAGGCAGCACACACCTATGGCCATTTTAGTTCAGAGAATGCAACAGTTTGCCCAGTGCAACATTCAATTATTTCTTAAATATTGCAAGGGTTTCCTTCTACTATTCTCATGGAGGATTGTTCCATGTATTGCTCATTCTGTCAAGAAAAAAATCCCCTATATTAATCCTGAGTTTGCCTTTGAAAAAATCCCTACAGTGTAGAAGAGGCCATTCAGACTGTCAAGTCTGCACCGACTCTCTAACAGAGTACTTTACCCAGGCCTTCTCCACTCCCTGCCTTGTAACTCCACAGATTTACCATGGTTAATCTATCTAACCTACACATCTTGGGACACTAAGATGGCCAATCCATCAAACCTGCACATCTTTGGATTGTGGAAGGAAATCAGAGCACCCAGAGGAAACCCATGCAGATACAGGGAGAACATGTAAGCTCTGACATCAATCTGAAGTAATTTTCCGTGTTTATCTTTTCCACGCTGTATAGTATTTAATACAAGGCCACCCCTTTGGTCACTTATCATCAAAACTGAAAAGGCTAACTTTCGCTAACATTTTCTCAAAATTTACTTGGATAAAGGAGAGCTAATTTTCACTCCTGGTGGGAATTGTACCCGAGTAACATTCAAATGCCAGGAAGACTTTTTTCACTCTGTGATTCCCTGCTTGGCCAGCCCAGAGATCCCCAGCAAGTCCCAGAGAGAAGATACAATGAGGCATCTTGCAACTGAGGAATGGTGATAAACCAGGTCAACAGAAGTCAAGACAGGGTTGGTGGAGGATGTGTTGAGAAAAGAGGGGGTGGGGCAACTACTGGAGATGCACCCCTATTCCTCTGTGTCCCTCTAAGCAGAATTTTTATTTTTTTCTGTAAGACTCCCAACAAGGGCCCTTCTCAGGATCTGATTTATTTAGCCCCTTGTGTGTTTCTGAATTTGCTCATGAGGTTACTGGTGGGTGGCACTGCTACTAAAACAGGCAATGTTTAAATTGCAGACTGGTCAAGATTGGAGCTAATCCATTTTAATGCCACTCTCCACTCGATTTGCACTGATTGGAGAGAGTTAAAACTCACCCTTGGGAATCAGCTCCGAGACTCTTAATTGAATTGCCTCCAAGGCTTGTATAACTTCTCTAATGACTAGAATTGGAATAGTTCTGTATGGTTTAAGCCCTCCTCTCACTCTACTCAATTGGGTATCTCTTTTACATACCTAAAAAGTAAACAAACTCAAATTAACTTAGGGACAAATTAAGACGGGCAGCCCCCCCAAAAAGGAAGGATGGGGGGGAACGGCCCGAACAGAAACCAAAGTCCAAAGGAAACTTAAAACGTTAAATCAAAATGTTGTTGTAAGGGTCTATAACACACACCAACCCCTGCGGTGCTTAGCGGGCATCTCGATCCAATCCAATTTATCTTATTGATTGCTATTGTGCCGGGCTTGGCCTAATTGAATGTCAAGTCTGCTGTTTCTTGAACAAAAACAGAAAATCGCAGCAGGTCTGACAGCATCTGTGGGGAGAGAATAGAGCTAATGTTTTGACTCTAGATGACCCTTTGTCAGAGCTGGAGCATATATCTACTGTTTCTTGGTTGGTTTGATGTTCTTTGAGTAAATCGTTGCCATTTTTCATTTTTACATGCTCTAATTTACATTTGCCCATTCGAATTTTATCAATCCTCTGGGTTGGTATAGGCTCTATGGGCCTAATGGCCTTCTCCTGCACTGTAGGGATTCTATGATCTTTGATTGTTCTTACCACTTGCAACCATGGCCTCGTAAATATTTAATCTTCCATAGATTGCAATTAATTACGTGGACCTTTAAACATTCCTGACTGAACACAAACACAGATATTAATCAAGTTATTCTGAAAATCTAAGGAAATTATTCCAGCACCCTGGCCAACAAATACCCCTCAACAATCACAGACACATTATTTGACCATTTATTTCATTGCTATTTGTTGCACCTTGCAAACCGGCTGCTGCATTTGCTTACAGTGGGGTATTCCAGTCTGCAGACACCTCCAGTGCCAATGTGGATTCTTGGTCTATATACTTGTCTTTTTCCAAGGCATTGATTGAGTGGACCAGATATCTCTTCAATCAGCACAGAGAAATCATGGCCAGAACTTTCCGGACATTCATGGCAGCGAGATCTTCTGGTCCTGCTGACAGTGCACCCCATCACGGATTTCCCTGCAACAAGGGTGTGTTCAATTGGAAACCCCACTGACAACACCAGAACCTGCAATGGCAGGCTGCCTCCTCCACCTCTAATCACGCGACGGGTTGTGTGGAAAATTACGTCCATTATTTTTTACCACCTCCCCTGAAAAGCTCGTGTTGGTGCCTGTTCAGTTTAGAATTACAATTCGTGCTCCTGTTTATAATGTCCAATATTCTCACAATAGAAAGATGAGCTGCCAGTAGCTTCAACAGCAATGCTTCCCGTGCAGTGCAGGGTCATGCTGAGCCACACTGACAAAGAAATGTTTCAATTTGATCCCTGGTCTAAGTGAGCAGATATCAGGCAGGCTAATGGCTGTGGTGGTAACTGGCACCAATGAAGTGCAGAGAAACGCAGTTCAGTTGAATTTCCTGCTTCTGTCAGCGTAGGGCATGGTGACACAGTGGCAAGCACAGCCACTTCATAGCACTAGGGACCCAGGTTCAATTCCAGCTTTGGGTGATCCTGTTTGGAATTTGCACGTTCTCCCTGTGTGTCTGCGTGGATTTCCACGTGCAGGTTACGTGCATTGGCTATGCTACATTATCCCTTAGTGTTCCAAGATGCATAGGTTAGGGGGATGAGCGGGATAAATATGTGGGATAATGGGGATAGAGCTAAGATGCCCTGTCGGAGAGTTGGTGCAGTTTCGATGGGCCGAACGGATTCCTTCAAGGTAAGGAGCAATACTTTTCACTGTATGCTAATCCATGCGACAATTACAAATCAAAAGCAACTCAGTCCATCACTCAAACCAGCCTCCCATTCATCTGTCTACACTTCCCGCTGCCTCGGAAAAACAGCCAGCATAATTAAGGATCCCACACACCCTGGACATTCTCCCTCCCACCTTCTTCTGTCGGGAAAAAGATACAAAAGTCTGAGGTCACATATCAACCAACTGAAGACAGCTTCCCTGATGCCATCAGGCTTTTGAATGGGTTATGAGCTATCTCGTAACCCATACTGGAATGTACATTTGGCAATTGATCTTTCTCTACACTCTAGTGATGGTTATAACACTACATTCTGCACTCTTTCCTTTCCTTCTCTATGAATAGTAAGCTTTGTCTGTATAGCGTGCATGTAACAATACTTTTCACTGCAATAATAATACATGTGACAATAATAAATCAAATCAAATTCAAATTCTGCACAGTAGGAAATCTTTTATAAATTCTATATAATTCTATAAATTGGAGAAGTTGGTATTCCTTTCCTTGAGAACTTTGAAAGGAAATTTGATTGAAGCATTCAAAATCATAATTGATCAGGGCAGAGTAGCTAGGGAAAAAATCATTCCCAGTGGTGGATGTATGGAAAAAAGGAGGGCAAAGGTTTAAGGTAATTGGCAAAAGAAGCAAGACTGACATGAGGAAAACTTGTTCACACCACCGTGAGTAATGAGGAATGCATTGCCTGAAACTGCGTAGGAGGAAGTATCAATTAAGGCATTGGCGAGGGAACTGGATTAAGAGCCTGTAGGGCTATGGGGAGAAGGTGAGCGAGTGGTACGAGGTGCATTGTTCACCCGGAGAGCCAGCATAGCGAGGACAGGCTGAAAGATCTCCTTCTGCGCAGTAACAATTGTTTCTTTATTCATTCCTGGGACATGGGCATCGCCTGCTGGCCAGCATTTTTTGCCCATCCATTGTTGCCCTTGGTGGGCAGTTGAGAGTCAACCACATTGCTGTGGCTCTGGAGTCACATGTAGGCCAGATCAGGTAAGATCATCGGATTTCCTCCGCTAAAATACGTTAGTGAATCAGATGGGTTTTTCTGACAATCGACCATGGTTATCTGTAAATTCTTAATTCCAGATTTTTTTTATATTGAATTCAAATTCCACCATCTGCTGTGGCGGGATTTGAACTTGGGCCCCAGACCTTTAACTGAGTTTCCAGTTTAATAGTCTAGTGATAATACCATGAGGCCATTGCATCCCGTGTGTGATAGCTATCTCACAATCCATACTGGAATGTACATTTGGCATGTGTACTGGAAAGAATAGGTTTGGGCTCAGCTACAATGATTCTCACGGTCACACACTGTTTATATTGACAGGGTGCAAGATTCATGTGGAAAGATACCCCAGGGTGAATCAATGTCTTCAGTGGACGGGGAGGAAGAAAATGGGAGAAAAAGACAGTCTAATAAAAACAGCAGTAAAGAATTCAGTATGTTCATAAAAACAAGCCTAGTTGTTTACGATGCCAATCGCTAGGGCCAATGAAAAGAATTAGACATCTCAGCTCAGAGCTCAGTTGTGGTAAACCTAGCATCTCTGCATCACTGCCATTAATCAAAAGCAAAGAATCACATCAACCTTCCAGAGTTAGAAGCATTTGAGAGCTGTTCCGTACAGACGCAGAAACACAGTGAAACCCGCTGACCGCTTCTGAATATTAACAGTCACCGCAAGGCGTGAAGCCACAAACTTCCTTTATGACAGAAGAAATGTACAACAAGAGTGCCAGAACAGGCACTTCCTACAAAAGGCACGTGGAGTAACACATTACCAAGAGGCAGAACACAAAAACTTACCCCCAGGCGCGCTGTACCTGTGAAAAGAAAGCTCAAATCAATGCTACGAGAATGTGCCACGTGGTGTCGAGCTTTTGACTAGGGAACCCACACTGATACACCAGGATGCTGGGGAAAAGTTCACTGGGTTTCAGCCCACAGCTTCCCAGAGAGAGTGACATTTCCATCTCAGGCAGGTTTTCAAAGGATTCAGAAAACCACAGGATTAAAGCGAACTTGCAAGCTTTTATTACCAGGCTAGGGTTGCAGTGGAAGGTGCATGGAGACTGCTAATGTTGGAATTGAGTTGTACATGTTTTAACTTGGTAATCGAGAGCAGCTGTCTCCAATTGGGAAAGCATTAGGGTTTCATTACATGAATAGAAAAAGAAGTGTTCGTACTGGGTGTTGGAGGGAATTGGAAGAGTGCACATCTTTACTCTGCAGGCTTGGAAAGAAATCTGTTTACAGACTGGTTTCTTTCCTCAGCACACCAATATTGGATTTAACAGATTACACAGCTACCCACTTGGTTCTTGAATGACACAGCCTGGAAATAGATGGCACATTGACCCTTGTACGTTCCAGCCTCTGCTTCTGGATCTGAGTTTCCTTCGTGTAATCTACACAGGGCTGTCCCAGAGCAAACAGTCTTACAGTGGGGGACCTTTTGGATTCTCAGCTTTGTTTCAGGAATAGTCCATGATAAGTTGGGCCTTTACCATTGCAGAAGGTGACGTATGTTTGGTTCATGATAAGCAGGCTCTTCTTGTCTGTCATATTGGAGGTGGCATAGTGGTTAGCACTGCTGCCTCACAGAGCCAAGGACCTGGACTAATTCCAGCCTGTGCTCCCCATGTCTGAGTGCGTTTCCTCCGGGTGCTCTGGTTTCCTCCCACAGTCCAAAGGTGTGCGGGTTAGGCTGATTGGCTGTGCTAGATGGGCAGGATTATGGGGATAAAGCTTTGGGGGGAGGGAAAGGGTGAGGTGAGGGAGGCTTGTGTGGGATGCTCTTTCGGAAGTCAGTGCAGACTTGATGAGCTGAATGGCCTCCTTCTGCACTCTGAGCAATTCTATAGATTCCATGGAAAGAGGCCATCTAGGGTCCAATAAATGGATATTGTCCAACTGAATTCCTAGGCTCATATCAGATAAGGGGGAGGAGTGGAGACCAAGGACGATGCATGCAAAGTGCACCAGAGGTCAAAGAGAATTCTGAAGAAAGTCCAAAACAGCAGAGAAAGAAGACAGAAGCTTACAAATGAGGGGGAAGCTGGAGAAACTCAGACAGGAATCTGCGACAAAAGCTCCTCTCACCATTTTGATTCCATACATCCAATTGGACACCCACTCAATGCTCAGGGTACAACAGGACCCTTTAGGTTTCATGCTTGGATATAATGAATTCTGGGGATCGATGGAACTTCTACCAAGCATTTCATTGCCTAAGGCCACATCTTGCATAAAAAAAATGAATTTGTCAGTGAGGCACAACTTAGGATAGAAGACAAACAATGTACTTGTAACAATGCATGTGGAACGGATTAAACCTCATTAGATAAAAGCAACATGACATCAATAAAACTCGGTTCCTGTAGCAAGCTTGTTAGTAAATATTATTTTGGTAAATGGGAGCTTTTTATTATTCAGATTTTTTATTAAAACTATGCAGAATGATAGTGAACAGAGGAAGAATGCCTACAGTGCAGAAGGAGGCCATTCAGCTCATCAAGTCTGCATCGACTCTCTGATAGAGCATCTTACCCAAGCCCTAGCTCCGTAACCTCACATATTTACCCCGCTGATCCCCATAGCCTACCCTTCTTGAGACACGAAGAGACCATCTAGCATGGCCTATCAACCTAACAGGCATACCTCTGGACTGTGGGAGGAAACTGGAGCACCCAGAGGAAACTCACACGGACATGGGGAGAACGTGCAAACTCCACAACAGGCAATCACCTAAGGCCGGAATTGAACCCAGGTCCCTGGCGCCGTGAGACAGCAATGCTAACCACTGTGGAAGTCAGCTTAAATGAACTACAAGAGTTGGAGAGCATTTATCATAGCGTCTGTTTCCAGTTCACCTGCATATTCAACTCGATTTGGAACAGTATTTTATTTTTAAAACACAAACAGTTGTCATGACTTTTTGACAAATGACTTTTGTGCTGTTGGTTGTTTTCCTGCAGCATTAAGGAAATGAGCTTTCTCGACAATTAATAGCCCTGTTCCCTCCGGGGCGCGCAACAAGCTGTTGCCAGTGCGGAGTATTCCTGCTCATCGTCAGACTGACCCCCACCACTGAAGGATTTATGTCCTTTCAGCTCCCCTGCGATTGTGCTCCTATTCTTGCCGCTTGGTGTCAAACCGATAAGACAGGAGTTCTACACTGATGGATGAAAGGCCCGATGAAAGGACGTTACCACCTGCAGCCGTTCAAAAAGAAGCTGATATGTCGAGAATTCATCAAATACCACACCGCACAGAAAACAAACAGAAAGTGTGAGGCGTGCCAAGCGTTGCTGACGATTGAAGGGAGGCTGGATGCCAATGCACAGAGGCTATACCTTGCAGAAACTATAAAATGTTGACAATATAAAATGTGACGATAAGGATGAGATTTTTCCCATATCTGTAGTAAACGAGTAGGAATTGGGTGGGAAGCCATAACGACCTTTCCAGCGCAGGGGAATTTATTGAGAAGCGATTTCAGAGAGAGAGCTTTTGACCTTTGGTTGATCAAAATCAATTTGCCAATTTGTAACACAACTGGGGAGGGAACGGCTTTTCACATTCATCTTAGCAAATTGCAAAACGCTTCCTGTTGCTTTCCTCACTTTCAGAAACAAACACTGGCCAATGCATTAACACTAGGGTTGCCAACACGAGGCCCTGGCAACTGTATCCAAGGTGACGGAGGAGATACTTGTTCCCGCACCTTTCATTATCAGGTCACGGATTTGGCGATATTTTCTGCTTTTATGCATTTGGCGGTGGCTGGGCATCAAGTACCATAAAGGACAGCCAAGCGCCTGCCGGCGTGCGCAGGGACAAAGCAGAATATACACTTCACCTTCAGTACAAATTTCAGATGGGGCAAACCAGAGTGCTGTTACATCAGGCCAGAAAAGGCATCTGTGAAAGTGGTGAGTTTTCACACAGCTTTCCCCACCTGAGCCAGCGCTCTGCAGAATTTCTGGAAAATTCCACCCCATTGCCCTGAAGCCTTTTGCACACCCTGCCTATCCTCGCCTCAGTGTCCGCGCCAAGTCGTTGACACAGGCATGACATTGAATGAGTCATTTCATTTACAAACCTGGCGAAATGATATTGAGTCAGCCCACCTGCTGCACGATGTGCCTTTACATCATTAAGCATTGGTGGAGAAGCTAACACTGGCAGCATTTCTGCAGGGAGAGGCAATGTGTGCTCAGTTTAATAGTGACAGCTACTCGTTTGTCATCTGCAGTGAGACACAATTTTCAGTTGGAGACTGGTAAACACTGGAAATTGTCCCCCGCTCTCTCCTTCCCAATCAGCAGACAGTAGACAATAGTTCGCTTTGTTCTCCAGCTCTCGATAAATCACAGGGCTGCTGAGTTGTTACAGAATGCAAACAAAACATGTTCCAATCATCTGCCCTGGCAATCATGAAGAGTAAGGGATTCCGCTTTTTCTTTATCCCATTCCATTAAGGAAGACAATTAATGTGGACCGCACGGCCGTACACACAGATGACCCCATTTATAACTGGGTATGGGAGAGAGTCTTTGAAACAAGACCGGTTCCAGGTTCAACCCCAGGCCTGTGTGGAGTGGGGCAGCACACTGTTCCTTACAGTGCCAGGGACCCGAGTTTGATTCCGGCTTGGGTCATTGTAAAGTTTATTTATTAGTCACAAGTAAGGCTTATGTTAATGCTGCAATGACGTTACTGTGAAATTCCCCTAGTCACCACACTCTGGCGCCTGTTCAGGTCAATCAACCTAACCAGCACGTCTTTCAGGCTGTGGGAGGAAACCCACGCAGACATGGGAAGAACGTGCAAATGCCACACGGACAATGACCGAGTGGAGTCTGCGCCTTCTCCCTGTATCTGCATGGGTTTCTGCCAGTTTCCTCCCACAGGTCAAAAGACATGCTGGTTAGGTACTTTGGCCATGCTAAATTCTCCCCCAGCGTACCTGTGCTAGAGTAGGGCGACAAGGGGATTTTCACAATAACTTCATTGTAGTGTTAATGTAGGCCAACTTGTGGCACCAATACATAAATTAAAAAAAAAACTTTACATGGCTTACCCCAGTTGAGATTGCATTAAATTTACAGCACAGGAATAAGACCACTTGGCTCAACTGGTTGGCATTGCGGCACAGTGATTAGCAATGCTGCCTCAGAGTGCCAGGGTCTTAGGTGACTATCTGCCAGGAGTTTGCATGCTCACCATGTGTCTGCAGAGTCCAAAGATGTGCAGGTTAGGTGGATTGGCCATGCTAAATCACCCTGTAATGGCCCAAGACGTGTAAGTTAGATGGATTCGCCATGGTAAATGTGTGGGGTTACAGGGGTAGGGCAGGGGAGAGGGCATACGTAAGATTCTGTGACTGTCGGTGTAGACTTGTTGGACTGAATAACCCACATCTGAGGAAGGACGTGCTGGCCTTGGAGAAGGTCCAAAGGAGGTTCACAAGAATGATCCCTGGAATGAAGAGCTTGTCGTATGAGAAACGATTGAGGACTTGTTGGAGTTTAGAAGGATGAAAGGAGATCTCATTGAAATGTACAGGATACTGCGAGACCTGGAGACAGTAGATGTGGTGACGATGTTTCCACTAGTAGGAAAAACTAGAATGAGAGGGCACAACCTCAGGCTAAAGGGATGATCCTTTAAAACAGAGATGAGGAGGAATTTCTTCAGCGAGACAGTGGTGCATCTGTGGAACTCTTTGCCGCAGAAGGCTGCGGAGACCAGGTCATTGAGTGTCTTTAAGACAGAGATAGATAGATTCTTGATTAATAAGGGGATATGGGGTTATGGGGAAAAGGCAGTAGAATGGGGATGAGAAAAACATCAGCCATGATTGAATGGCGGAGCAGACTCGATGGGCCGACTGGCCTATTTCTGCTCCTATGTCATATGATATTATGGCCTCTTCTGCACTGTAAGGATTCTATGCTGGTATTTATGCTCCAGGTGTTTCTTTTCCCAGCTTACTTCATATAACCAGACCAGAACATCCTTCCACTCCTTTGTCCCATCATGTACGTTACCAGCTTAGCCCGATTGTACACTGGGCAGCTGTGATATTGGTTTGGGCAATCTACACACAGCAGAGAGAAAACTAATGACCCAGAGGTACCCCCCCCCCCCCCCCCCCCCCCCCGATTCCACCCCGAAAAATGTTCACATATGGACAAAATTCAACTGTGCAGGTTCCTCCCTCCCCAACCAGATAAACACCCTGCTGATACTCAATACAACAGCTCACACATTAAGGGCAATTACTAAGACAAAAGTGCTAGAAAACTGCCGGCAGCTGGAGAACTTCATCCTGGGGTGAGTCATCAACTTCCAGCAGTGAGAATGGAACAAGAGGGGGGGGATCAATTCAAAACTCAAGAGCTCCATGTTAATATCTAGTCTCCCAATTCATTCAAACAGCCCTGTAATAACTGCCTTCATAATACTGCTGTGATATTTACATTCATATCTTTTCATGCACGTTCAAACTGTGCACTAATATTCAAGACCTTGTGTTTAGAAAATATTTACATCATGGGATTCCCAGTAAGACTTTCAGAAAGCAAAGTCAACAAAAGCACCTTCATAAAAGCAAATTACTGCGGATGCTGGAATCTGAAACAGCACAGAAAATGCTGCAAAATCTCAGCTGGTCTGACAGCATCTGTGGAGAGAGAATAGAGCCAACGTTTTGAAATCTGGATGACCCTTCGTCAGAGCCTTTCATTTCACTTGGACTGTGGCAGAGAGTCAAGCACGCATCACATCCCAGTGTGCTTGAGTGGGGCAATTCTACAACACGGTGCTCCCAGTGACAAATCTCGCTGCCTGGAAATGATCAGAAACTCGGGTGGAAAACAGCATGTGCCTGAATACCCAACCTTGAAATCGAAAGAAGCTGGAGGATAACTTGCTGTTTGAGGTTTCATCATGTGTCCGCAGAGGAGCAGACTTCCCCTCCCATGGCAGAATAAAGTTGGATTTCTTCAAGCCTGGTTGAGAGGCAACTCGAATTACACGTGATTATGTTCTCTTGCCCATCTCAGTGGGTTATTGGAAAACTGATAGCACTCAACTAAACCCCATGTGCAACAATATTTGTAAATGCTTGGTCTACCTGGCTTTCAGGGTGGAGTTTTAAATACGTAATTCATCTCTCCACCTTCTCCTGGAAACTACCAAGGGTTGTGAACATAGCCCAGTCCTTTACGCAAACCAGCCTCCCATCCATTGACTCGGAAAAGCAGACAGCATAATCAAATACCCAACGCACCCTGGACATTCTCACTTCCAACTTCTTCCATTGGGAAAAAGATTAAAAAAAAGTCTGAAGTCACGTACCAAACTGACTGAAGAACAGCTTCTTCTCTGCTACCATCAGAATTTTGAATGGACCTACCTCGCATTAAGCTGATCTTTCTCTACATCCCAGCTATGATTGTAACACTACATTCTTCACTCCCTCCTTCCCTTCTCCTGTATGTACACTATGAACAGTATGCTTTGAGGCGTCATGGCAGCACAGCGCATTGCTGCTTCAAAGCACCAGGGAGCCAGGTTCGATTCTCGGCTTGGGTCACTGTTTGTGTGGAGTTTGCACCTTCTCCCTGTGACTGAGTGGGCTTCCTGCAGGTGCTCCGGTTTCCGCTGACATTCTTAAAGATGTGTTCATTGACCGAACAGGCGCCGGAGTGTGGTGACTAGGGGAATTTCACAGTAACTTCATTACAGTGTTAATGTAAGCCTTACTTCTAACTAATAAACAAACTTATTTACTTACCTGTCTGCATAGTGCACAAGAAACAATACTTTTCTAATACACGTGACAATAATAAATTGAATCAAATCATACCTGGTGAAGAAGGCCATGGTATTAAAACTGAGTGAACCGCTTGTTAGATCGAAGATCAAGTGAAAAAATGAGTAAAAGGCAACTGAATTCAGGCATTGCCGACCACTGCATTCAAAAGAGGAAACTCCAAGATTAACCATCTCAGTCGAAGAGACTGTAACCACAGCAACCAGGCCATAGTGTTTCCCATTCTGCCACTTTATAACTCAGCATTAAATTACTGGATTAAACTGGATTTACTGGGAGCAGAAGAACTGAATTTGATGAACTGTCTCCAACTGATTTCCAGCTTCAAAAGCAGAGGGAGTTTGAGGGTAGTGGGGAAGGTGGAATGCTTCAACAGACAGCAAGCAGCATGTAGTCGCTGCACAATGCTGAAATGTCTTCTGAGCAGATACTAAACACAGCAAGACAGAGCATGACACATAACCAGCGGACCACTGAGACAAGCTTCTCCAGTCATGCCTTTGATGAGAGCAACGACGCCCCATACAGTTGGTGGCACTGTCACCAGAGATCAGTACATACTTGGTGCTAAACATGGCGGTAATCCAATCATGGTCAAATAAAGACACCTTTTCCAAATCATTAGCATTAGCCATGGTGTGATCTGGGGCTCCTTAGAACAGGAAATGAGATTTTACTTTTCCCTTTTTTTGACACAGAATTGCATTTAAAACTGCACCGTTTGTTTCAAAGTCTTACAGTGGTTTGGCAATACGTGTCAACATGCATATACACCAATGCTTTCCCCAAAAAACCAGGTGACCATCAGTTGGGTCTATGAGAATTGGCACCCCAGCACCTTTCCACCTGGTACCAAGCTTATTAATAATTACAAACACTGTGATTACAATAGGAGGGAAAAGTGCAAGGTTCTTAAATCTAAGTGATCAACCGCAAAAGATTTTATCAGGTCGGAAACCATTACGTTGTTTATTTACCATATGTCAAACATCTGAACTCTTTGAACACTGCACAGTACCACACACTGCGATATACTGAACTGGCGCCAGGAGAACAATTTGATATTCATCCATTCATAGAATCCTTACAGTGCAGGAAACCATTCAGCCCATCAAGCCTGCACCGCCAACAATCCCACTAGGCCCTACCCTTGTAACGTTGCGTATTTACCCTGCTAACTCCCCTGAGGCCACGGGGCAATTTAGCATGGTCCATCAACCTAACCCGCGCATCTTTGGACTGAAAATGATCTTTTCAGAGGGCCGTTTGGTCTCTTGAGCATCTCTGATCTTAACAGTCTGCCACTGGAGACCATGCCTTCAGTTTGTGAAATTTTAGTCCCTCAACTCTCCACCTCATCTGCTCTCCTCTCACCCTGGCCTACTGTCAATCTCTGATTTTAACTGCACCGCCATCATTGGCCATTCTTTCAGTTGCCCAGGCCCTGCGCTCTGGTGTGCCCTCCCTACACTGTGGAACCCAGGCAGTGGTCAGTTGGCTTGGCTTTGACTGGGTACGACGGAACGAATTCCAGGCCAATCCCAAAAACTCCCTCAGACTCGGACCAAAAGTTGTCCCCTGTCCTCCAGATAATTTGAACCCTTTGTTAGGGATGGTAAAAACTAATCAGTTCCCCCACTGTGATTGAAGGGCTGTTGATATTGTGCCTGTCATTTTGTGATTTGAACATTTTATGAGTAAAATATGAAAATTTATACAACATATTCAGCTATATCTCAACCAACCTGCTGTCAGCCCAAAGGAGAAAAATTCTACTGGCACAATTTAATTCTTTCTCCACACATCTTATTTCACAGCCCATATGGCATACACTTTGCCGTTAAATGAGTTTTAACTTCAACATTAACAATGGAACTGGTTCGACACTGACGTGAGCAATGGAGAGGTTTGTTTTTTTTTCCTGAAGAGTTCCTCATTTTGTAATCAGCCCAATCATCTGGAAACCTTCAGCAAGTTGGGAGATTTAGATTCTCGGAGAAAATCAGAAGTGTGCCCCTAGGTGCATTACCTTATCAAACTGACTGCAAAAAGCAGACTTGTCTCATCTGCTTAGTTATACTCAAGGGACCCTGGGTGTAATAGGAGCTTTCGACTGTCAAGGAGAGAACTTGATCTCCCAAAGGCACAGCGTGTGGATTTGTTCGGAAAGCTTCTTTCTCTAGGTTGGAGCACCTGTTCCCTGCACCTGCTCTACGCTCCCCAGACAACCACATCACATCCTGTCAGTGCATCAACGTTATCCCAAGCAAGATCAAAATCGCTTGGGACCAAAGCAATTATATCCCAAAGGCATCAAAACCTCTCCTCGGGTAGAAGCAGAAGACTTCTTCATCTTGCTGCCATTTTCAAATGATGAATCTCAACGTCACACTGCACTCTGCCAGTCTGGAGGCCGAATATTATCTTTGAGGATAACCCAATAGGCTTTGAGCAGTAAGTTTGCCAAATTGTGTTTCCAATTTGCCAATCAAAAATTTCATACCACTGTACTCGCCCTTATGGCTACCCAAGCTTATGATTCGGACAAAGCCGAATTAGGTCTTTAAGGACTGAAAAGGGGTGCCAGATTGGCATGTGGCACAATAGTTAGCACTGCTGCCTCTCAGTGCCAGGGACCCGGTTTGATTCCTGGCTTGGGTCACTGCCTGTGCAGAGTCTGCACATTTTCCTCGTGTCTGCATGGGTTTCCTATGGGTGCTCCAGTTCCTTCACCCAGCCCGAAAGACGTGCTAGTTAGGTGCATTGGCCACGCTAAATTCTCCCTCAGTGTACCCGAACAGGCGGAGTGTGGCAACTAGTGGATTTTCACAGTAACTTCATTGCAATATAAGCCTACTTGTGACTCTAATCAATAAACCTTCAAACACAAACTTCAAGGGAAAGGAAATGTTTTAAAGATGCAACTTGTGCAGGACAAGGTATCAACTGGAAATGCTGGCACACCTAAGTGGCGTGTGAATGAATTAGTACAAACATGGATGAGATGTCCTTTGAAGAGAAACCCAGAACAAAAAAAAATCAATTGTTCAAAGACCATCTGCAACTTGTCTTTAGTTGAGACAAACATTCTTAATTCTTATCGTAGAATCCCTAGAGTGCAGAAGGAAGCCAGTCACCAACTCCCTGACAGAGTATCTTACCCAGGCACACCACTCCACCCTACCCCTGTAACCCCACACATTTACCATGACTAATCCCCTTAATCTTGGGACACTAAGGGAGCAGGTTGGCATGGCCAATCCACTTAACCTGAACATCTTTGGACTGCAGGAGGAAACCGGAGCACCTGAAGGAAACCCTTCAAGGCGATTTTCACACTAACTTCATTGCAGTGTAAATGTGATACTAATAAATAAAATTGATTTAAAGCTTAATGTACAAACTGCACTCTCAGTCACCTGAGAACCCGGGTCCCTGGCACCGTTCAGCTTCATACGGATATCATCTCTCCAATATATTTCTTTGACAATGTTTTGCTCCGAAGTCCTACTTAACAACCGCCTACTCTTCCACTTACTGAATCTTAACTAATGCAGCGCTTAACACAAGGGGGTAAGTTGTGTGTGTATCGGAAAGGAGGTTGAACGAATTACGCAATTGTTATGTATTTAGCTACGGGAATGAAGACAAAGTTGAACCCAAATTTAAAAAAAGATAAATCCTCTTAATCTTCTGAAGCCTGGTTCTTATTTTATTAAAGTCGGTTTTGCTGGCTTTCATTTATTTACACTGGATCGAGGGCTTTAAAAAATAAAATCTTTTCACCCTTGGCGTACTGAGGGCCAAGATATCAAATGCAAAGAACAACTGGAGACTGGAGGAGGGCAGAGCAGAAAATTGAATGGCTGAACAGATGATTTTATCTTTTAAAATGCATCCAGAATTCAGCAATAGAATTTCTGGCTTGAAAGAGTACAGAAATACTACACCTACAATTCAAACCATGTCCATCCATTGTGTGTTCTGCCCTATGGCGTGTCCAAATAAGTCACAGTTAAAATATTTTTAACCTGCTTCCTTGGACAGAGTGGCCGAGGTATTTTTCTGTTACCTTCCTTGTGGTTTACATTTTAATCTTTGGAGGAACTTCTAAAGGTGGGCTGCAACAACGGCCATAACGTTTCCCCTAACCTGTGGGTGGCACAATGGTTAGCTCTGCAGCCTCACAGGTCAGGGACCCGGGTTCACATTCCCGGCTTGGGTTGCTGTCTGTGTGGAGTTTGCACATTCTCTCCGTGTCTGTGTGCGTTTCCTCCAGGTGCTCCGGTTTCCTCCCACAGTCTGAAAGATGTGCTGGTTAGGTCATTGACCCAAACAGACGCCAGAGTGTGGCGATGAGGGGATTTTCATTGCAGTGTTAATGTGAGTCTTACTTGCGACTAACAAATAAACTTTAGAAAAAGCTTTAGAATGGTAGGGAAACCAGCCCACAGCCCCTGGATGCAAGTACCTCCAAATCATTCATCTCAGGTTGAGCAGCATTTCACTTGCATCTCTTTCAATTTTGGTCTACTGTATTGATTGCTCCCAATGTGGGTCTGTTCTGCATTGGGGAAATTAAATACAGACTGGGTGACCTGCTTTGTGGAACACCTTCCATCCGTACGCAAGCACGACCCCTATCTTCCTATCACTTGCTATTTCAACTCAGCATCTTGCTCTCAATCCCACACGTCTGTCCTTGGTCTGCTGCAATGTTCCAGTGAAGCTCAATGCAAATGGGAGGAACACCACCTCATCTTCCGATTAGGCACATTACAGCTGTCTGGACTCACTGAGTTTAACAACTTCAGCTATAAACTTTCCCCTCATCTTAAATCCTTTTTTGTTTTCTTTTTTGTCCCAAATCCTTTCCCCACAGGGCCATCTGTCACGAGTTCTTTAGTTTTACTTGCACTGAGCACTGACCTTTCTCCCCCTATTAACACGTGATCTTATTTACACCACTATCAGCACCTTCATTAATCACAGAATCCCTACAGTGCAGGAGGCCATTCAGCCCATCGAGTTGGCACCAACCACAATCCTACCCAGGCCCTATTTCCGTAACCCCACATATTTACCCTGCTAATCCTCAGGCACTAAGAGTCAATTTAGCATGGCCAATCAACCTAACCTGCACACCTTTGGACTGTGGGAGGAAACCAGAGCATCTGGAGGAAATCCACGCAGATACAGAGAGAATGTGCAAATTCCACACCGACAGTAACCTGAGGCTGGGATTGAACCCTGGTCACTGGCGTTATGAGGCAGCAGTGCTAACCACTCAGCCACTGTGCTGCCCTAGTCCTTGATGCTACCATTAACATTCCATTTGTGTCCATGAGATCTTTGTAAATCTCTTCTTAGCTCCAACCTTAACCCTGACCTTCTACTCTGCTCCCCCTCCTCCACCCTGTCCCCCTCTCACACCGTGTCACATTTCTACTCTTCTTCACCCCTGAGGAAGAACCACAGGGACTCAAAATGCTGTCTCGGTTTCTCCCACCTCGTGAGGCTGCCAGACCTGCTGAGTTGACCTCATCACCTTCTGACTCGACAGACTGCCACTAAAGCCAAAGGCTCAGCACCCAGGCGGCGAGGAAGCTTCCCCTCCCAGTGCTCCATGAGATAAGTCACTTGGTGAACCCTGTTGGCTTCAGCTGAGCAACTTCAGTCAGCCCTGAGTTTGAAAATGCCAACAGGATCGGCATGTCAATTCTTTGTGTGTCTGTGCACTCCTGTTTTAAATTCACAGCTACAATCGGAGTGGTGTTGCTGCAACCAGTATACTGGTTTAGCAGGCAGCCTGATCAGACAAGGCAGTGTTCAAGTGTTTTTGCAAAGGTCCCAAGTGCAAATTGAATGCAGCATCTAAAACGTGTGACCTCCCGATATTAGTGCCTGCGGGACCTCGCTGGGCACAAATTGTCCCGCCTACATGACTACAAATCGGAAATATTTCCCTGGCTCTAACAGTGGGAGTTTCTACAATTGTGAACTAAACCACACGCTCTATGAATGCAAGACCTTTCCTCCACTCCACACGTAAGTGGAATAAACGGGGGAAAAGAAACATCATATGTTAAGATCTTAAGGTCGGGTACTGTCGCTTGCTCTGAACGAGTGCAAGAACTTCAGAATACATTTGGCCAACACAAGCAGTCATAGACACTAAAGTAGTCCTCCCGTTCTATGCATGACAATAGCAGAGCTCAATAGATTCTGCTAATGCAGATTAACAGATTAGGGCTTCAGGTTTCATAGCCTGAAAAACAAATTGGCTGTCTCACTGGCATGAAGCTAATTGCCTCTGGGGAAGCAAGGTGTCAAAGTACCTGCATTTCAGTTTCAACAAACCATTTACTGCAAGTGCCCAAATTCTGTGTTGAGCTGGGTATGAAATGTGATCAGCATCGCACAGCGGAGGTCACCACCCCTAATCAAAAGCAAAGCAATTAGTAGACATTTTAAAAATGCATGCACAGTCACCCGGTATAACTCTCTTGGCGTGGGTGCATTTCTGAAATTGATATAGAATGCCTACAGTGCAGAAGGAGGCCATTTGGCCCATCCAGTCTGCGTTGACTCTCTGACAGAGCATCTTAATCAGGCCCAATCCCTGCCTTATCTCCGTTACCCCACTGATCCCCCCCGACTAACCTGCACATTGTTGAGAAACTAAGGGGCAATTTACCATGGCCAATCCAGCTAAATCTGTATATCATTGGACACCATGGGACAACTTCCCATGGCTAATTCAGCTAAACCTGCACATGTTTGGACACTAAGGGACAATTCCCCATGGCTAATCCATCTACTCTACACATATTAGGATACCAAGGGTCAATTAAGCATGGCCAATCCGCGTAACCTGCACATCTTTGGACCATGGGAGGAAACTGGAGCACCGAGGAAACCCATGCAGACATAGGGAGAACATGCAGACTCCACACAGATTGTCACCTGAGGCTTGAATTGAGCCCAGATCCCTGGCGCTATGAGGCAGCAGAGCTAACAACCATGCCACCCCGATACAAAACTCCAATGCTCACTCAAATCCTGCAAAAGATTATTTGAATTCACTGCACTTATATTCAACTTTACACAGGATGTGACGGTGGCAGAGCGGATAGCACTTCTGCCTCACACCTAAGAACTGCTGCATTTATGATTTCATAAAAAAACAGAAACACTCTTTATTATCCAACGTAAAACACAAAATATTATTCTGACATGGTGGCACACTGGTTAGCACTGCTGCTTCACAGCACCAGGGACCAGGGTTCGATTCCTGGCTTGGGTCACTGTCTATGCAGAGTCTGCACATTCTCCTCGTGCCGTTGAGGTGGTGGAGGCTACCTTGCTAAATATTTTTAAGACGCGGGTTGATGGGTTTTTGATAAGCGAGGGGATTAAGGGTTATGGGGAGAGGGCGGGAATGTGGAACTGAGACACAACAGATCAGCCATGATTTATTGAATGGCGGGGCAGGCTTGAAGGGCCAGATGGCCTACTCCTGCTCCTATTTCTTATGTTCGTATGTTTCCTCCAGGTGCTCCGGTTTCCTCGCACAGTGCAAAGATGTGCGGGTTAGGTGCTTTGGCCATGCTAACTTGTCCCTTAGTGTCCCAGGATGTGTAGGTTAGAGGGATTAGTGGGGTAAATGTGTGGGGTTACGGGGATAGGATCTAGGGATCGTTGTCGGTGCAGACCAGATAGGCTGAATGTCCTCCTTCTGCACTGTAGGGATATGATACTTTTGTGGGGAGGTGAATGAGATTAATTGGTTCGTGAAAATGTGCTAACGTGAGAAACATCTGATTAAAGTACTCGTATAAACAATATGGATCAGTGCACAGAGCGTTCTGGCTGGTGACATTTCTCCAGCAGAATAGACACTCTTCTCTTTGCTTTGTCTGTCCCTTCCAATTTCACAGATTTCCTTTCAATTACTGCATCTCATTGTTGTTTCACGTAGTTCTCTGTCAACTCATGCTCTGCAGATTATCGATTAATTCTTCTTCACACTCTATCTTTCACTTGCTCCACACATTTTGGAAATGATTTAGTGTTGTTGCAGTGAAGGATGAAGCAGGAGACAGAGAGAAGGCAGCACAGATAATCTGGAGGTAATGTGGACACATGTATTGAAAGATTTCCCACAGAGAGGAGCATTAGCCTAGCCGTTTATTTTTAAAATGCCAGCTTTTGTCTTGCTTCAAGTTAGTATCAGCTTGAATACAAATGGCAGCATCCCCAACCTGGAGGTTAACGCCTCTTGGGATGTTTATCTGTCAGAAAGAGGAGTCAGTTTAGCTCAGTTGGCAGGACGGCTGGTTAGTGATGCCGACAGCGCGGGTTCAATTCCTGTGCCGCCTTTTCAAACTTGCCCCTTGTTTGAGGCGTGGTGATCCTGAGGTTACGTCACCACAAGTCAGCACTCCCCCCTCAGAGGAGAGAGCAGCCTATGATCATCTGGGACTGTGGCGACTTTACCTATCTGAAGGAGAGGCAGACTTGCATTTATATAGCACCTTTTCCCAACCTCTGGGTGTCCCAAAGCACTTACAGCCACTGAAATGTCATCCTGTCAAGGTTTCCAAGCTCAGGATTGACTGAAGTTGATCAGCGTTGTGTGGTGGTGTTATATAAATGCAAGTTGTTGGCGGTGGTTCTCGGAAGACACCAGGGGTGTAATTTGATGTTTCCATGGTGGCAAGGGGCAGGGTGGAAAATGTGATGAGTCATTCTGACGGCATTAATTTCAGCAGGAGAAGATCCCACTGAGGGGGGGAGGGGACATAAAATTCTGTCCAGGTGACAATGCATCTAAAGCAGCAAAGTTAAAGGATAAGGGCCATCTTACTGAGTCTGACTGGCATTTCACGGGGTATTTAAGAATCCACCA
Organism: Carcharhinus amblyrhynchos; assembly: GCF_965287045.1. NCBI lineage: Eukaryota > Metazoa > Chordata > Chondrichthyes > Carcharhiniformes > Carcharhinidae > Carcharhinus > Carcharhinus amblyrhynchos. Next base: position 12,824,685 of record NC_137352.1, read on the forward strand.
CATTGTTGTGGCTTTGGAGTTACATGTAGGCCAGACCAGGTAAGAACAGCAGATTTCTTTCCCTAACAATCGACAATGGTTTCATGGTCATCGGTAGATTTTTCACTCCAGAGTTTTACTGAATTCAAATTTCACCATCTGCCCTTGAGGGATTTGAACCCAGGTTCCCAGACTATTACCCTGGGTCTCTGGATCTTGTCATAGATTCCTACAGTGCAAAAGGAGGCTATTCAGCCCAGTGAGTCTGCACCGACCACAATCCCATCCAGGGCCTATCCCCATAACCCCATGCATTTACCCTAGCTAGTTCCCCTCACCCTAAGGGTCGATTTAGCACGGTCAATCCACCTAGGCCGCACATCTTTGGACTGTGGAAGGAAACTCACACAGATACGGGGAGAACATGCAAGCTCCAGACGGACAGTGACCCAAGCCAGGAATTGAACACGGATCCCTGGTGTGGTCAGGCAGCAGTGCTAACCACAGTGCAACTGTGTCCACTGACACAACCAATTATGCAATCACCTGCCCTCAATGAGCACGAGGGGACATGGGGAGTGGTTTGAAGAGTAGAATCTGGTATAGGAGGCATGAAGAGACATGGGGGCAGGGTGGTAGAATTTGGCATGGGAAGTTTTTTTTTTAAAAAGGTCCCCCTCATATAGACTCAAGTTCATCATTCGGAGGATCCATGAACCCCAGACCCTTTAAACATTGGCTGGAAATTACAAAAGAGCTGGATTGGGAGTGCTGCTGACAAGAAGCGGCCTCCATCCTTTAAAGGCAAACCTGGAAATCTCACTGCCCGGGAATGGGATCAGGGATCCTGGAACTGGCCGTTTTTGAAGGACCATTGAATCAAGCTGACTGAGTGAAAATCTTGACCAAGTGCTGGTCAGCAAAGGAAGCGGCAAATTCACCTGTGTTAAATTGCAACTTTATGTATTTATTTAATTCTATTCATGGAATGTGGGTGTTGCTGGCTGGGTCAGCATTTAATGCCTCTTTGTCCTCTAGAAGATGGGGAGCTGCCATGTGGCCATTTTACCAACAGGTAGGCAGGACAGGCAAGTTTCCTGGTATTGTTAATCCTCCAAAGCTGATGGTTAGTAAAGTCACCGTAGTCCCAGCTGACCACTGGCTGCTCTCCCCTTAGAGAGCAGAGACAGACAGACAGACACAGGGACAGACAGAGAGAGAGAGACAGACAGAGAGAGAGAGACACAGAGACAGACAGAGACACAGAGACAGAGAGAGAGAGAAAGAGACAGAGAGAGACAGACAGAGAGAGAGACAGAGAGAGACACACACAGACAGAGACAGAGAGAAACAGAGAGAGACAGAGACAGAGACACAGACAGACAGACACAGACAGAGAGAGAGAGAGACAGAGAGAGAGAGAGAGAGAGACAGAGAGACACACACAGACAGAGACAGAGAGAAACAGAGAGAGACAGAGACACAGACAGACAGACACAGACAGAGAGAGAGAGAGACAGAGAGAGAGAGAGAGAGAGACAGAGAGAGAGAGAGAGAGAGAGACAGAGAGGGAGAGACCGAGAGAGACAGAGAGACAGAGAGAGACAGAGAGACAGAGAGACAGAGAGAGAGACAGAGAAAGAGTGCTAACTAATGGTGATTTAACCTGAGGATCACCACACCTCAGGCAAGGGGTAAGTTTGAGAAAGTGGGACCTTTATGGATAACCTCAACTTGTACTGGAATTGAACCCAAGCTGTTGATGTCACCCTGTGTCACTAACCAGTCATCCAGCCAACTGAGCTAACCTGATTCCAAAAGGTAAAGTTACCAGGGTTGCAGATGACATAGGCTATTCTCCATTGTGAGGACAGGTGGTGATTTTAACCTGAGGACCACCTTGCGAGGGGACGGTTAAGGTGGTGCAGCCTTTATGAATAAACTTATGTTGCAGATCACTTGAGTATTCTCACATCAAAATCAACTGATGAAGACCCCAGAGATGTTTTACTTCATGAAAGGCAGGTAGCTGTGCAGCAAACCTCTTTGAAAATCATATGGAAGTAATTATTTTGATCTGAAGTTAGATTGGGAAATTTACAATTTCTTCAACTTCCGTCACTTTCCATTGGTTACGCGAGAAAGGTACAGCGCTGGAATAGATACACAATTTATCATCACAGCTGTCGAAGATGGATAGGATTCCTTTGTTTGGACTCAGTGGGACCCTCCCTGGGACGTGTATCGAGAACAATGCCAGCTCGATGCCCAATTGACTCTTTGTAAAAGAGTATTTGCGTGCAGCACAGTCACTGCTGAGCAACCATATTGTTACCTTCCCAAAGAAGACCGCTTCAAATGAGGAGGATGTTTAAAATTCAAGTTTGGCAACAATGTTAACATGAAGGAAAGGGGGAGACATATAAAGAAAAACTGTTGGAGATCTGAAATGAAAGCAGAAATGCACAGCGGTCTACAAGCATTTGGAAGCTTTTTTTTTTAAATAAAATCTTTCTGCATCTTCTCTTTGTCAGCTCTTGGACTGACGTTCTGTGTATTTCCCTTCCACCAGCATTTTATCCATTTAAGTGTATGGGCCACATTGGATTAGATTTCTCTTGTTAAAAGCTTGAGATGTTGCAAGTTACTGACTCATTTCTCTATTTGTACAGCACATTTCACACGAAGATAAGGGACTGGTGGGCCAGGCTGAGGAATCGAGCTATGTGGAGAGAACGCTGATCCTGACATTAGAACTCTCACCATTTTACTGATGACATACCGTTACACTCATTCGTGCAAACTTGCACTTAGTCTATTTTGCCATCTACTGGCATGTCAACAATTCAGGGGAGCTCAAACCAGGCAGAATTTTTCACCCATGTTAAAATTCATCTCATACCTACGGCTGGAATTAGCATTAGGGTGAGATGTCCCGTCCTAACATTAAATGACAATCTCAAGCATTGGGTCAACCTAAAGGTTTCAACAGGGAAATTGGCTCGACGGCATAGTGGCTAGCGCTGCTGCCTCACAGTGCCAGGGACCCGGATTCGATTCCTGGCTTGGGTCACTGTATGTGCGGAGTCTGCAAGTTCTCCCCGTGTCTGTGTGGGTTTCCTCCAGGTGCTCCGATTTCCTCCCACAGTCCAAAATAGGTGCAGGTTACGTGCATTAGCCATGCTAAATTCTCCCTCAGTGTACCCAAACAGGTGCCGGAGTGTGGCGACTAGGGGATTTTCACAGAAACTTCATTGCAGTGTCAATGTAAGCCTACTTGTGACTAATAATAAACTTTTTTTTAGAAGGGATGTTCAAACCAGACAAGATGGAGTCTCTTACATTCACCACTTAAAATCTCTCCCTTACGGACTCCTAACCACTTCTGTAACATGAGCATTTCAGTGTCGAAACATAACACCACTTCTTTGTCCCTAAAAGTCATGGAAAGTCTGAGAAAACCCAGGACAATGTGTCAACTTGACTGTTGGAAATATTCAGACATGACAGCAATATCTCTAGTCAGGATTTTATGACATATCTACGCACAAAGTTGTCTTTTAATAGTGAACACTCTATGTGAGGCTACAAAATTCCCCATAAAACAAAAAGGGTTGCAGCATTTAACGACCCTGGATTATAGTCAACAACTTTTGCGCTATAAACTGCTTTGCTTGTACAAGTAGTTAAAGCCACGGGCAAGTCTCACTGTTAGTCACATTGCCATAATGCAACCTTTCTCATTTTCACATGCCAGTTAACCAGTTTTTTCATCCGCCTTATTTATCATTGTGATGTCAATGTGCTCCAGGGTGGAATGAACCAAACAAAAACACATTTAAGCCACACACCAGTGCTGTCTGATGCTCCTAATTGAACACTTCAAGTTGCATTCACCGTGAACACCAGTGACAGCTCTGTCATCATTAGCAACTCACCCGTTCTTCCATCATTCACAATGCTCACCTGAACACGTTTCGAGAAACTTCGAACATATATAAACCTATTTCACTGCTTTGTGAATGGATCTAGGGTACCAATTTCACATTATGCTTTGCTGAAATCCTACTTGCAACTCTGTATGCTCCCTGAATTTGGCAAGCACACATTAAGTTAAGTGAAACTTGAATTCCAGACATCCTTTTGCTGCCATCATACTAAACTGCTTTATTTGCCAGCTATTTCATGCTTCCTTCCCCTTCTGATGATTCCCTCATCCTCTTGACACATGTTTGGTTTCTCTAATTTCTCTCATTATCATCTCATTCTGCTTGGCACTGTTATAACTAATGTCAGTTAATTATCCTTCTATCTCCAATGACCCACCTCTCCTACTTTTATTTTTCTTTGCCCCGTTTACAAAGGGTTCATCGATAATAGCTTCCTGTTCCCAGGATATGTGATCGATCTGAAAGGTCAACATCTCTCTCTGCAGATGCTGACTGACCTGTCGAGAGTTTCCAGCATTTTCTGGCTTCATTTTCACCTTCGCTAAGTATTGTGTTTTTTTCGTTTTTGAACCAGTGTTGGATTGGTTCAGTGGCTGGCACTCTTACAAAACAGGAGGCCATGGGATTAAGCTGCACACCAACTCAAGCACAAAATCTAGGCTAACGCTGTCAGAGGGACCAGTAAACAAAGACCTTATTTTCCTCCTGTGCCTCATCCCTGCTGTCATCAGATTTTCAATGCACCTACCTTATATTAAATTGATCCTTCTCTACACCCTAGCTGTGACAGTAACATTACATTCTGCACTCTCTCTTTTTCTCTCCCATATTCTCTATGTACAGTATGCTTTGTCTGTACAGCAAGCAAGAATGGGTGACACTGTGGAACATGTTTGGCACGGTGGTACAGTGGTTAGAATGCTGCCTCACAGCGCCAGGGACCCAGGTTCGATTCACGACTTGGATCACTGTCTGTGCAGAGCTTGTACGTTCTCTTTGCATTGGCGTGGGTTTCCCCACGGGTGCTCCGATTTCCTCCCACAGTCCAAAAATGTGCAGGTTAGGTGGATTGGCCACGCTAAATTGTCCCTTAGTATGTGGGCGCTAGGTAGGGTAAATGCATGGGATTATGGGGACAGGGCCTGGATGGGATTGTGGTTGGTACAGATTTGATGAGCCGAATGGCCTTCGTCTGCACTGTAGGATTCTATGATTCTAAGAAACAATAATTTTCATGCATACCAATACATGTGACAATAATAAGTCAAATCAAGTAACAGATCTTAGGCTGCATATCACATCAACATTATTCCCAACCAGATTGAGAAATGATTGACGAGTGAATAGTTCAATCACAAACGGGGATCATATTAAATGTAGTAAGCGCGGTCGCTTTTCCTTTGTCTTGTTTGACTATCCAATGTGATGGAGGATAATCAAATAATACCAGCCAGTTGGCCTTGAATTGGTGACATTGCTGTCGGGTTGGCCCCTTATTCTGTTTACCTTAGTTTATAAAGTCTCTTTCCAAGTAAACTCCAAGGTTGTTGCAGAGTGCTGTTTAAATAGAATCTGTGATTTGTTGTAAATTAGACAGATGGCTCAAAATCCTGCCCCACCTCCAACTCATCAGCTAACATAGTGTCAAGAGACACATTGAAGATTTTGATGTCAGCATTTGAGGAGAACCAAGGGCTTTCTCCCCAAGTACAGGCAAATATTCACTGCTCAAACAACGGCATCTAAATAGATGAACAGAATGCACAAGAGGCAGTTCTCGGTGGTATTGTCACCGGACTACTAATTCAGAGACCTAGGATAATGCTCTGAGAACCCAGATTTGAATCCCACTACGGCAGATGGTGAAATTTGAACTCAATAAAAGCTTGGAATTAGAAGTCTAAAGGAAACCATTGTCGATTGTCGCAAAAATCTTGGTTCACTGATGTCCTTTAGGGAAGGAATTCCGCCGTCCTTACCTGGTCTGGCCTACATGTGATCCAGGTCCACAGCAATGTGCTTGATTCTTAACTACTCTCTGAAATGGTCTAGCAAGCCACTCAGCTCAAAGAAAAATACAGCTCAGGAACAGGCCTTTCGGGCCTCCACGCCTGTGCCAATCATGATGCCCTAACTGGAAAATAATCTTCTGCCCTTATTTGGTCCACATTCCTCTATCTCCTTCCTATTCATGTACCATCCAAATGCCCCTTAAATATTGCTAACTTGCCTGCTTCCACCACATCTTCTGGCAGCATGTTCCAGGCACCCATCACACACTGCATGAAAAGCTTCCCCCGCACATCTCCTTTAAACTTTTCCCCTCTCACCTTGTACCTGTGCCCCCTTGTAATTGACACTTCCACCCTTGGAAAAAGCCCCTGACTATCCACCCCATCTATGCCTCTCATCATTTTGTAGCGTCCATCTTTCCAGTAAAAAAGAAATCCTAGTTTATTCAATCTCTTCTCATAGCCAACACCTTCAAGTCCAGACAATATCCTAGTGAACTCTCTTTGCACTTTCTCCAAAGCTTCCATGTACTTTTGTGGTGACCAGAACTGCACGCAGTATTCCAAATGCGGCCTCACCAAGGTTTAATACAACTGCAACATGATTTCCCAATGCCCTAACTAACGAAGGCAAGCATGTCACATGCCTTCTTAATCACCTTGGCCACCTATGTTGCCACTTCTAGGAAACTGTAGACTAGCACACCCAGATCCCTCTGCAGGTTAATGTTCCTAAGGGTTCAGCAATTCATTGTATGATGCATACCTAAATTTGATCCTCCAACACGCATCGCCTCACATTTGTCTAGATTAGCTCCATCTTCCATTTCTGTCCCCAAGCCTTGAATCTATCTATATCCTGCTGCATCCTCTGACAATCATCAGCACTATCAGTAACTCCGCCAATCTTCATGTCATCCACAAACTTACTAATCAGACCACCCACATTTTCCTCTAGACCATTTATATATATATTACAAACAACAAGGGTCCCAGTGCTGATCCCTGCAGAACACCACTAGCTACAGATTTCCATTCTGAAAAACACCTTTCCACCGTGACTCTTTGTCTTCTATAGCCAAGCGAGTTCTGTATCCATCTAGCCAGCCCACCACACATCCCAAATGATTTTAATTTTTGGACTAATCTGCCATGTGGGACCTTGTCCAATGCCTTACTAAAGGCCGTATAAACTACATCCACAGCCCTTTCCTCATCAATTTTCTTTGTCGCCTCTTCAAAAAACTCAATCAAGTTCGTGAGACATGACCCTCTATGCTGTCTGTCACCAATTAGTCCATTTTCCTCCAAATGTGAATCCATCATCCTCCAAACGTGGCAATTAAGGACAATTAGAGATGGGCAACACATCCCATGAATGAATAAAAACAAACTTACCACATGGCCATTCATATTTTGACCAACGCATTTGTCTACATAACAATAAATACACTTCAAAGGCAAAACATATTTGCCATCCCAAACACAAAATATATGGGGAATACATGCTTCTCACATAAAGAAAATAACATGTTGATCGTTTAACGTACAAAGTAGTACATAGTGACTATTACACATGGTGCTTTCATTCCATAATGTTTGCCATGGGAAATATGCACCATTTTACTAATTTGTATTTTCTAATCAAAATAAACAGTGAGGCTAAGGTGCCGTTATTAATAAGTAAATCAGACAGCTCCTTTGGCCATCAGCACACATGCAATTAAACATGGGGATCAGTAATTTATGAGATCATAAATTGACCCTTTGTGCCAGAGGGATTAGCAAGGTAAATACGCAGGGTCACGGGAATAGGGCCTGGATAGGACGGCGATCAGTGCAGAGTTGATGGGTCAAATGGCCCCCTTCTGCACTGTAGGGATTCTATGATTCTGTAATCAGGAAGTTAGTGTCCCTGTTGTCTTGTCTTTCTAGAAGTTACATTAAAATAATATCGTGCTGACATCCTCTGTATTCACACAGATGAAGTCAGGGAGGGGCAGGGGTCTTTCCCACTAGACACCCACTGAACTTGCCAGAAAAAGTTAGAGTTTAAGTTTATTTATTAGTGTCACAAGTCAGCTTACATTAACACTGCAATGAAGTTACTGTGAAAATCCCCTAGTCGCCACACTCCGGAGCCTCTTTGGGTACAACGATGGTGAAATTAACACAGTCAATGCACCTAGCCAGCACATCTTTCGGATCATGGGAGAAAGTTGGAGCGCCAGAAGGAAACCCATACAGACATGGGAAGAACGTGCAGACTCCACACAGACAGTGACCCAAGCTGGGAATCAAACCGGGTTCCTGGCACTGAGAGACAGCAGTGCTAACTCCTCTGCCACCATCCACAATTGAACTCTTAATGGTGTGACAAATCTTAATTTATTAATGCCAAACAAACCTCTCAAGACACTGAAAATTGAATTTTACAAGTGTGGAGTCTCATTCCTTCAGATTTTCACTATTGCTGAAGATTTTAAAAGGGTGAAAATAACTTAGTCTTTTCATCCCTCCCAATCCCACCTATCTTTCCCTTTATTTCACTTCCTGTATCTGGTCTGACATTAAATATTCTAACGCGCAATTCCTGGTTTAGATGTGGTGTGTCTCAGGGAAACTCTGAAAGCTGCTTGCTAGAGGAGACGCACGTATTTAAGCAGGGCTTAGATCCCCTTCCAACACATCACATTGCATCAACTGTTCTTTTAACAGCAAATCCAGGGAAATATTTTAAAAATCCCTGAAGTAAATCTCAAACTTCAACAGCAGAATTTCTACATTTGACAAGGTACTTAATCCCCAAAATTCAAACAATAACTTACTTCTAATTTTGTTATAGCGCAAAGCAGATTTTCTCGTAGGTGAATAATACTCAACATGCAGTCAGGTGAACCACTCTGTTCTTTCACAACTTCAAACTGATTATTCTGTTTTTACCCCTTAGTTGATGTCTTGCAATTTATTTACCAAATATTTTACATTATCAACATAAAAATTTCCTTAACCTAGGGTAAATGGTGTCATGAGCTTGATTAGTGGCTGCTTAGTCCCATCATTCAAGATCAGCACACATCTCACTCTTGAACTCCTGATGAGACAGCCTAATGGAACAATTCCACAAGGTTAATAAGTAAGGATCCCCTCCATAAATAGCATTTTTGCTTCCCACATCAAGGAAAGGCAGAAAGCTCGAGCTGCAAGTTCCGACGCATAGAGTCATAGAGGTTTACAGCATGGAAATAGGCCTAACTTGTCCACGCTGCCTTTTTTTGGAACCCCTACGATAATCCCAATTATACAGGGCGGCCCATACCCATCGATACCCATCTTACCCGTGTAACTGTCTAAATGCTTCTTAAATGACAAAATTGTTTTCGCCTCTATTACTACCCCTGGCAGCTTGTTCCAGTAAGAAGTCTCACAACACCAGGATAAAGTCCAACAGGTTTAGTTGGTAGTAAATGCCACTAGCTTTCGGAATGCTGTTCCTTCATCAGGTGAGTGGGAAGTTCTGATCACAAACAGGGCGTATAATGGCACTTGCATTCTAATCATTATTCTGTAAATTATGTTAGTAGAATAGGTGTGGAGACATTGCTTTTTAATTGCAAGACCCAATCTTGCAATTGCACCTTTTTTAGTCTTAAAGGTGCTAATCAGCTAATCAAGTCTTAAAGGTGCAATTGCAAGATTGGGTCTTGCAATTAAAAAGCAATGTCTCCACACCTATTCTACTAACCAAGTTTACAGAATAATGATTAGAATGTGAGTCTTTACAGCTAGTCAGTTAATCAAGTCTTAAAGGTGCAGACAATGTGACTGGAGATAGCATTAAGCATAGATTAGTCCTTTCAATATCTTGTCTGCTTTCTTGCACCCAAAAGCTAGTGGTGTTTACTATCAAATAAACCTGATGGACTGTAACCTGGTGTTGTGAGACTCCTTACTGTGTTAACCCCAGTCCAACGCCGGCATCTCCAATCTTGTTCCAGACACTCGCCACCCTCTGTGTGAAAAAATTGCCCCGCTGGACCCTTTCGTATCTCTCCCCTCTCATTTTAAAACCATGCCCTCTAGTTTTAGACTCCCCTACCTTTGGGAAAAAATATTGAAAATCTGGCTGATCTATGCCCCTTATAAGATCACCCCCTCAACCTTCTACGCTCCAGAGAAAAAGGTCCCTGTCTATCCAGCCTCTCCATGAACAATTGCAGATGCTGCACTGAGGCCATGCCATAAGGGGCAAGGACAAGTTTCCTCTGGCATTGTGGTGCTCCCTCCACTGCACTGTTGGGTAGAGAAGCCACCACCAACACCCAACATGGATCCAAATTCACACGGTTATGGCAGGCATGAGGAAGGATGCCCGATGTTTATAGACCAAATCATTTACTCAACTATGCATTCAACAAAGGTTCCCTCAATAGGCATGCCATTCTCCACCCCAACCCCTGTATAATCTCGTTTTGCATGCCGCCCCTACGCTGTAGCAATAAAACATGGTGGGACTAATTAATCAGAGCCGCGTGAGAATTCCGTTACTCATTGGAATGAGGGCTCCACCCTCTGGAGCTGCCAGCCAATCAGATCAGGCAACACATCACCCTACCCAGGCAGCACCAGGAAAGGCATCAGTTGCAGGTGAGGGGTGGGGCCCGGGGTCTCGGGTCTCTGAAACAGTTAATCTGGGGTCTTGGGCCAGGAGAGTTTGGGAGCATTAAGGAGGGAAAGGGGAGAATGACCCCCCCCCCCAACTCTTCCCATCCTTTAAACATTTGCATTTAAAAAGCAATGTCTCCGCACCTGTTCTACTAACCAAGCCAAGTGTATTGTGATATGAAAAACATACTATGAGGGTCAATTAGATTAAGGGTCGTTATTTATTTCAATATGGCAGGTGGGCTTCTGGTTTCGGTGCCCAGCCCAGCTGTATTATGGGGGCGAGAAGAAAAGCAGTGGAATGGGTGCCCACCCCATTCACAAAGAGTTGTGAACGTAGCCCAGTCCATCATGCACACCAGCCTCCCACCCATCAACCCCGTTTACACTTCCTGCTGCTACAGAAAAGCAGCCAGCATAATCAAGGACCTCATGCACCCCAGACATACTTCCACCTTCTTCCGTCGGGAAAAAGAAATAAAAGTCTGAGATCACATACCAACCGACTCAAGAACAGCTTCTTCCCTGCTGCTATCAGACTTTTGAATGAACGGACATTATATTAAACTGATCTTTCTCCTTAGCTCTGATTGTAACACTACATTTTGTGTTCTCTCCTTTTCTTCTCCCCTATGTACTGTATGAATGCTATGTTTTGTCTGTATAGTGTGCAAGAAACAATACTTTGCACTGTATATCAATACATGTGACTATAATAAATCACATCAAAACAAAATCAAATCAAATGTTACATGCTCCCCATTCAGGAAACACAGTGGTACATACAATGCAGTGTTAGACTAACGTCAAACATTCCCTGCTTCTACCTCACTGTCAACAGTTTAAAATATCTGAACTGAAAGGAGCGATTGGCTGCAACACCGGTTAGACATATCAGCCTCAAGCACCTAAAGCTTAGAAAAGAAGGATTCACTCAATGTTACAATCATGGGGTGCAGCTGGGTTAAGAACTATGCAATTCAACTGACTAATATCAATCAATAAAGGCCAGGTGGAGGTTCAGACCAAGCAAAGGGCCATTGACCTCGGGCGGGATTCTCTAGTTTTGGAGTTAGAGTTAACGCGGCCTGTGAATCCCACCTGCAAAGAGGGCCCAAACACAGGAAAATGCTTTTCTCTATCCGAAGATGAGCGGGTCAGGTTGGTTGGCCTTACTAAATTGACCCATAGTGTCAGAAGATTAGCAGGGTAAATACATGGGATTATTGTCCATGCAGGCTTGATGGGCCAATTGGCCTCCTTCTACACTGTAGGGATTCTATAATAATTCCGTTTTAATCTTTGGAATCTTTTTTGGGAAAACATTATTTTCTCAATCAAACAAAGGCAGCGTTTAACATTGGTTTTCCAAAATCATTACATTAATGATCTTCCTCTGCACGCTACCAGAACATAAATAAACAAAGGATTAATTTTTATTTATTAGTCACAAGTAAGGCTTACATTAACGCTGCAATGAAGTTACTGTGAAATTCCCCTACAGACCACACTCCGACGCCTGTTCGGGTCAATGCACCTAACCAGCACATCTTTCAGACAGACAGGAAACCGGAACACCCAGAGAAAACCCACGCACACACGGGGAGAACATGCAGACTCCACACAGACAGTGACCCAAGCTGGGAATCGAACCCGGGTTCCTGGTGCTGTGAGGCAGTGCTTACTACTGTGCCGTGTTGCCCACAGTACATAAATCTGCGTCACCCATTGCTCAACTGCACCAAGAATCGTGCTTCAGTTTGTTTTCAAAGACTTAGCACAGCACACACTGCCACATGCATGCTAACCACCCCTCTGGAAAATTCACAATGCTTATCTAACTGCTCCCTCTTCGGAGGAACTTGTTGAGCTGATGTCTTTCATCAGTATGAAAATGGAATGGACCATCTTCCTCTGCTGCACTGCTCCATTATGTGGCGCACAAAAAAACCTGAGAGATAACAACCTGCCAGTGCAACAGCTCTCTGATTTAATGTCCTTTATCTCACCGTTACTTATTCACCCAGAAGATTTTTTTTTCCCCTACAAGATTAATGAGCAAGGATGCAACCATGACAAGCTGCGTACACTTGTTGAGGGAGCCCACAATCTACAGTCTATAGGTATCCATGTGCAAGCTTATCAGCCTTGTGTGCAAAGCTCGTCTACAAGAGAAAGCAAAATGAAACACTGGATCACAGTAAATTGCATGCTAACACTTATGCTTTTTGGCAAACGAAGACTGCAGTATTAGACCCTGAAGTTCCATTTGTTGTGACAGAGAGAGAGAGAGAGAGAGAGATAAAATATGGTGCAACTTACCTTTCTAATATCAAATTTACCTTGCTATTATCAAAGTATGATCCATAATATGGGCAAGGTAGGTTCAGAAAATTCTACTAAACACAATGTTCATCATAGTACACAAGCAGAATTCACAACTCTGCTGTTCATAAGGGCGGCAATTATTGTGGTGGTTAGGAGATTTTCACTGCAGCGTTAATATAATTCTAACATGTGAAACTAATAAAAAATTAACAAAGATTTGGCACATGATTAAATGTCGCGTATATGATTAGGGTACCCTAGTATATTTATTTGGGTGGCACGGCGGTTCGCATTGCTGCCTCACAGCGCCAGGGATCCAGGTTGCACTCCTATTTGGGTCACTGTTTGTGCAGAATCTGCACATTATCCCTGCGTCTGCGTGGGTTTCCTCCAGGCGCTCCAGTTTCCTTCCACAATCCAAAAGACGTGCTGGTTAGGTTTCTCCCCTTACAGATGCTGCCAGACCTGCTGAGATTTTCCTCAACACCTTCTCTTTTAGTTTCAGATTCCAGCATCAGTAGTGATTTGCTTTCATCCAGCGCTGGTTAGGTGCAGTGGCTGTGCCAAATTCTCCCCCAGTGTACCAGAACAGGCGCCAGAGTGTGGCGACTGGGGGATTTTCACAGTAGCTTCATGGCAGTGTAAATGTAAGCCTACTTGTGGCACTAATAAATCAACTTTAATCTTATTTGATTGGACTAGTAACCCAGAAGTCAAGATCCCTCATTGAAATCCCACCATAACAGCTGGGGCATTTAAATGCTGTCAGTTAAACAAATCTGAAATAAAAAGAAAGCGTCAGTATGTGAAACAATCAGACTGTCATTAAAAAAAACCTGTTAGGATTCATTCATGTGCTTTGGGGTAGGAAATCTGTCACCCATGCTTGGCTGGCCTACGTGAGACTCTGCAGTAAGCCATTAAAGGCGACAGTTAGAAATGGGCAACAAATGCTGGTCTTGTCTTCTCTGAATGAATAAAAATAACCTCATGCACTGGATGACCTGCTGGGGAACTGACAGGAAGGATGCTGGCATTCGGTTCCAAAAGATGGGGGGGGGGGCGGATTGGCAGAAACCTGGCGAATTCGAAGTGATCGGATAACCACAGGATCAGCTTTATATCCAAGTCCCTTCTCCTCTCGTGCGCTGAAGCAAACACAAATCCTTGGTACAGTGAGCTGCTGCTGACCTGACCCTCTCCTCTCTCACCGCGGTACCTGTCAGGGAAAATCTAAACGTTCTAAAACAAACTGGTGAACTTACAAACGCAAGAGTAAATACATTAAATGGAAAATGAGGCTGCCTGCAACTGTACTCATTAAATTGCACCAATTTTATCAAGAGCTTTTGCTTCCCTCACACAATATGTTTACATTTTTGTCTGCTTCCAGTTTTGTCTGCAAAACGCAAAGTAATGCAAGCCAATCAAACTAATTATACAGATAATCAGGTAGCGAGGCTAAGTGCGTATTAGGCAACCTAATCATTAAGAGCCCAAAGCATGCGTGAACACCTGAGCACGATGAATTAATATAAGACTAAGCAGTGCAGATGATTTTATTCAATCTTTGTCAACTCTCTTATGAAACACAACATCCTTCAATTTGTGTACCTTCTGTTAAAAAGAAAAGGTTTGATCCCTGGTTTGTGTGAGTTTACCAAGGCTTTGTTCAGATAACTCGAGAGCTAGGATTAAAGCCCAGAGCTGCCCACTTCTCCATGACTCAGTGTCACATTATTCAGTTCGCCAAGGGGGTCATTGAGGACTCAATTGTTTTGAAAGACCCGTGAATGATTAAAACTGGCGAGGGCACTAAATTTGGCGTGGGGGGGAAAAGTCAAGCTTCCTACCAGCAGGAAATTAGTTTTGAATTTTGTTCCCTCGGCCATGATCAAGACCGCAAGAAACTACAAAAGATCGTGATCATTGCCCAATCCATCAGGCAAACCAGCCTCCCATCCACCGAATCTGTCTATACTTCAGCATAATTAAGGACCCCACACACCCCAGACATTCTCTCTTCCACCTTCTTCCTTCGGGAAAAAGATACAAAAGTCTGAGGTCACGTACCAACCGACTCAAGGGCAGCTTCTTCTCTCCTGCCATCTTAAAAATGGATTTACCTTATATTAAGTTGATCTTTCTCTACACCCTAGCTATGACTGTAACACTACATTCTGCACTCTCTCCGTTCCTTCTCTACGAATGATATGCTTTGTCTTTATAGTGCACAAGGACCAAACTTTTCACTGTATACTAATACATGTGACAATAATAAATCAAATCAAATGGCGGTGGGTTAACAGCAGGTTAAGTCTCCTGCTGATCTGGGTTGGGAATTACATTTACATTTATTTCCATCTCATGAAGGTTCATTAGCAGGCCAACTCACTAGAATGACATTTCTCCCTCCCAATTATGGTCCCTGCCACCAATGGACAATGGGGACAGTCAGTATTCTGACAGTATACAAGTGCTACATGCCAGGCCAAGTCAGACGCTGCTTTCCCTACTGTTAGAAATGTTATCAGGGACAATAAAAAGACTGTCCTGGGGCTGTGCGGGCCACGTTAGAAAGTTCAGCATGGCACAAATGTCTTGGTGCCTGGGTCTTGGCCAGGGGAAGGCCTCTCTGGGCAGTGAGGGCTGTGCACGGTATGGTGGGTAGGCTATGCTCAGTCACCGATGGAATTGGATTGTGATAGTTTGAGTTATGACATTGAGAGGACTGGCAGCTGAACCGTCATGTGGGGGTGGGGGGAGGGGGTATTGGATGGCCTCATTGCAGGAGGGCAAAACAGTGAGGGTGCATATTGCCTTAAGAAGGGGAAGGGGTCAGAGGGTATAGGGACATCAACACTAAAGAGGTCAGAAGGAAGATACAGATAATGACGGGTTCAAGGCCCCTGAAGGACAACTAACATAGCTATGGATCCAAGGATGAACTTTTTTTTGACTCAAGCAAAACCTTCATTATGAATGCGCAGTCACATCTAAGGATAAGTTGACCCCACTTGCTTCAGGATGAGATCAGCCTGCAAGGAGGAGAACTTGGTATGTGGCGTGCGGACTGAGGGAAAGTCAAGGACTGGAAGCTGCTTCCCAGGAGGGAGACCATTCCATGGGAGCTACAATTGATAGCATTGCTCACGGATACAAGCAGGAGTGGGGGATACAGGCTGCAGGCAATGCAGGCAAAGTTACCAATCTTGATAACTTTGATTAGAATCTTACAGATTCTTACAGAAATCTTACAGATTTGTTTCAGATGTTTGGACCAATTGGGCTCCAATACTCACTGCAGTGTGTCCACATCTTCACTGTTGGCTACAACCCAGCACTGCCACAGGGAGACATGGAAGAGCTAGATGTCTCCTCAGGTGAGGTTAACATTGAAGGGAATGAATGTGGAGAGGGTGAGGGCACCATTCAGATGAGCCACATGAAGATGACACTGCAAGCGTAGAACATGGCAGACCCACAAGCTCATTGCTGCCAGATTCCAGGAGGAATAGGTGAAGACACATTCACGGTTCATGCTTTGAGGCCGCAGCATCTTCGTCGTCACCTTCAACCTACCCCAAAAAGGTCATCAATCTCACAACAATCACAGAAGCAACACCAGTCACCTTCAACCCTAACAATGTCGCCATCCCCAGAAGGCACAGCAGCTGAGGGAATGTGCAATGTAATCAGCACTCCACTCACGCAAATCCTTCAGCAACTACACACACAGTGCAGTCCTTTCAACCACAGCAGCAATATGTCAGTGGCCACAGCACCCTTCAAGAGACCGAAAGCTGTTGCACACACGAATGCTCTCGCGCCGGTTTGACAGCAGCTTAGCGAGACAGCTCAAAGATGAAACACATTCATCTGTGGTTAGCACTTGACCACTTCAAAAGGGAGCCACATCCGGACAGCACCAGCTCTCCAAATGCCAGCTCTCATGCCCATACACAACTGATGCAGAGGTTGCACCTTGCCACCGAGCCCAAGACTGTATTGGACATGGGCACACAGTGACTTGATCTGCCACAGCAGGGACCCCATGAGTTATGTTCTCACTGTCCCCACAGAGAGTGGTTCAGCAGGGTAATTGCGAGATCACTGATAAAACACTCATTTGTCAAAAGTGTGCTGACTCTACATCCTGCATTGCCTTGGTATTTTGGAGAGATGTGGCCCACACATTTTTGGCGCAGCAGTCAATGATCACTTATTCCCTTTTATAGATACTGATGAGCGCACAGGAGATGTAGTGGAGCATCGGTTTCACATCATTACAGTCCTCAACGATGTCCATCTCACAAAAGCTGATCCAGGCTGTGAACCTTAAGTCACTGAGTGTACAGCCATGCAATTGGCGTTAGAGTCAGAGAGATATACAGCACGGAAACAGGCCCTTCAGCCCAACTCGTCCATGCCAACCAGGTTTCCTAAACTGAACTATATCCTGTGTATGGCCCAAACCTCTCCAAACCTTGCCTATCCATGCACCTGTCCAAATGTCTTTGGTGATTCCATGAAGAACCTTTAGGCAGCCATACAGGAGCAAAATCAGATCCTTGAGGGTAAGTAGGTGCAATCAGCACACACCTCCAACATCACACGTTATTCCAGTCTAGCAAACATTTCAAACGTCACTAAGTGGAACCAACACCCATCACTCAATATCATGCGTGGGGAGAGTGGGAACTAGCAGGGGAATAACATTCAACCTTAATCAGAGACAGAAAATTCTGCGGGGGCGCATGAAAGGCTATAGTGTTCAACAATGAATATTACTTTACCCAAAAGCGTTCAGCCATAAAATAAATGCCACTGCAAAATACATTTTAGAGAAAAAAACTAACATTGCCCATGGGAAATACTTACAACAACCACAGACTACAGTGCAAAAACATTATGATAATCACTAATCTGAATTAGCAAATCTCAGGAGGTCACATAACATCACCCCTGTATCTCAGACAAACATGAGTGTTGCATTTTGGCTGGCCGGGGGTGCTGACCTCACCCTGATGGCCTCCTCCCAGGCAGGTATGGTCAGGTGCAGAACTTCCTGCCCCCATCCCCTGGAATGAGGACCTCTCTCCCCTATCTTGGATGGCCTGGAGGAGAATCCCCAGCGAGGCCTCACTGAACCGTGGAGCGAGAGAATGGGCACCGTGGTGACACACAAATTCACCACACGGCCATTTAAATATGGTGCCATGACCTTTGACCTCCCCATGCGGGAAGGACAGGGTGGATGTATCCCTGCCCACTCGACCACGAAATATAATGCAGAATAATTAGCTGAAAAGCAGAAAATTGGGCAGAAAAATAGGAAACACACCAACTTATCCACCTGCCATTGCTCTCATCCAGAGTAGAAGATTCCAACCCGCATCAAGTGGAAAAAGCTCCTTCACCGCAGGCAAAAAATACAATCCATGATTAAAATCGATTCTCTCCAACATTTTATTTTGCTGGAAATAACATTTTAAACCTTGAGGCAAAGTCCAGCAGATAACCATCTCACCAATGAACAGAAATGTCAGCAACATTTCCCTCAAACCAACCTACTGCTTCCTCACTTGTCAAAGCTTTGACCAAAGCCCTTTCCCCAGTACTGACTGAGAGTGGCCCTCAACCTCTTCTGCCCAAGAAAGAAAGCCCATCCCCCCCCATTTCCCCCTTGATCAAACAAAAGTAGGCCTGATCTATTCTCTCAGCATCACGCAGACCTGCTTGTCACACTGCACTGAAATCAACCCATTTGGCACAAATGTGCATCAGTTCACCCAGCCCCGCTAGGTGCACTAATTCTCCCCCACTAAGAGAAACAAATTTCCATCCTGCACCAACAACGTGTGCTCCCTCTGTCCCCTCACGGAGAAGCAACACTTTTCCCCCAACCAGTCAAAAACCTGCGCCGGAAAGAGAGTGCATGCTGCCCAACCTCATTGAGTGTTTCCACAACTTTCCACACCGTTAGTGCTGGGTACTTGAGTACTGGGCGTGATGGATCAGGGGGTCAGTGCAAGGTGCCAGTACCTTGCAAGTGGGCATGGCCAGTATTGGTGTTGCAGCTTTGGTGGAAGGAAGATTCAAGAGGCTTCTGTCTTGTACCTCTCGAGGAAGGGAAATTGGAGGGCTTCAGAGAGGCTGTTTGTGCTGCTCTGCCTACTGCTCAGAAGGCACAGCCTGAGACCAAAAGGGTATGACAGTTCCAATCTGAAACAATGCAGTGGTTGAGAAACACAAATCTTTTGAGGCTGTTGACCTTGTGGTTATAACATCCCTACAGTCTAAAGATGTGCAGATTAGGTGAATTGGCCATGATCAATTGCCCCTGAATGTCAGGGGGACTGCTAGCGTAAATGCATGGGGATAGGGTCTGGGTAGGACTGTGGTTGGTGCAGACTCGATGGGCCGAATGGCCTCCTTCTGCACCGTAGGATTCTATGGTTCACACAGCATCACTTTTGTTTCCTCGTCCAGTTCAACAGCCTTGGGATTCAGCTAAAGGTGTGAAGATCTTTTTGTCCGTTGTCTTGTAATTTTACTTTTGTTTTTAAATGCCTGTTGCATGTGGGGTTGAAATGATCATAGGTTCTTGTGTAAGTCATTCTGTTGGAGCTTATTCTCAGAGAAGGGACCCCTTTGCAAGGCAGGAGTTCTTGTGTTTGTTTTCATTCCAAGTCCCATTTGAACATGGAATTTTACTGCCCCGCCTGGCATGGGAATTGGGGTGGGCGAGGGGCGAAACATGGAAAGAACCATTGATCTCTACTTTCGCCCCTACTTTCTCAGAAGACTAAAGAAGTCTGGCGTGTCCGCGACGACACTCACCAACTTTTAAAGATGCATCACAGCTTGGTATGGCTCCTACTCTGCCCAAAACTGCAAGAAGCTACGAAAGGTCGTGAACGTAGCCCAATCCATCACGCAAACCAGCCTCCCATCCACTGACTCTGTCTACACTTCCTACTGCAAGCAGCCAGCATAATCAACGGCCCTACACACCCTGAATACACTCTCTTTCATCTTTCTCCATCAGTAAAAAGGAACAAAGATCTCAGATCACGTATCAACCAACTCAAGCTTCTTCCTTGCTGCCAACAGAATGCTACTTTACATTAAACTGATCTTTCTCTACACCCTAGCTATGACTGTGACACAACATTCTGCACTCTCTCCTTTCCATCTCTATGAAGGGTGTGCTTTGTTTATATAGCGCGTTAGAAACAATACTTTTCACTGCCTAATACATGTGACAATAATAAATCAAATCAAAAACCACGGGCAGGATCTTGCGGTGTCGGGATGAACGAGGCCCGAAAATCCCATTACTCTCTTTCCAATCTCACTTTTGTGCCTCAAAAAGTTACACCTGCCAGAGCTACGCACACTGTTAAAATTGCTCTCTATGCTCACTTGCAACTCGTACACCATTTGTTCATGCAATTCTCATCAAATCTTTACACTGAACCGTTCTGGCACCAAAAATCACCAAAACATCTGCTGTTCCCACCAAAGGGTCAAGATTGCAGCCAAAGGCATTTGGAAGCAGCAGCAGAGTCAAATATTTATGCAGACTTTATGCAAAGTTTGTTCATGAGGCTGGGGGAAGAAAACACTTGGATCGGCATATTCAAAACCTACTTGTCTCAGGAGAGTAAAATCCAGAACATTTGCTGCGGTAGCTCCGTTTTCATCATTATTAGTAATAATCTTAAATCTACGACCTTTAGTTATTGACTCGACAAACGGCGGGGTTAGCTTTTCCCTCCCATATTGGCTTGGCAAAAACCCCTTCATATCAGGTTTCAGCGCCTCTATCAAATCTCCTTTCAACGTCAAGGGCGGTTTGAATGAAAGACACCTCAGTTTCCTTAGTGTCTGCTTGGGTAGCTTCTGAGCATTGCCAGCGATGACATTAACTGCCTTTGTGACAGCATTGCTTTTAATAAGAAAGTTGTGTATCTATATTCCGGCACCCCTCAGTTACTCAGCTCTGAGACTGCTATGAGTTCGGCATGACTACGCGAGGACGGAAAAGAAATGCTTTTAGGCAGAACAAAAGGCACATGGATTTTATTCAATGAGGTCTGAAGTCACCAAATCAATTACTATTTTATTTTTGATCTTTTTTCTCTGGAGGCAGTTTACAATCTCTGCATGAAGCTGTCCTCAAATCTTTAGAGCATTTCTTCTTCCTTTTTTTTGAAGAAATTACTTTGTAAATATCCTCAGTTAGATATTACAGTCAGACTTTAGAACGCGAATGCTTCTCCCAGTAGGTGGTGCGGGCTCTTGTTTTCAAATCAGCTACCTTTGTTGTTCTTCCTTTTACAAATCTCCAAACCCATTCTTCTGCGGTGACCTGTGATTACGCATCCAAAGGAGTTGGGTTCATTTCTCCCACTCACGACACAAAACGCAGGCAGAATTAAAACTCCCAGCACGCGCCACAAATCACAGTCAGACCTTGCGAGATCGCAGAGGTATTACAGTGTAGAAGGGGGCCGTTCAGCCCATCGGATCTGCAGTCGTTCACTCAAAGAGCTAGCTTAAAAAAAAATTCATTCATGAGACACGGGTGTCGCCGGCTGGTCAGCATTTATTGCCCATCCCTAGTTGTCCTTGAGGAGGAGGCAGGGACGGACAATAAATACTGGCCAACCTGCGATTCCCATGTCCCACAAATGAATATAAAAAACTAGCTCTTTGAATTAACAATTCATTTAGTGCCATTCTCTTGCCTTCGCCCTGCACATCCTTCCTTTTCAGATAGCAACTGTTTAATTCCTCTTTGTATGGTTTAACTGTATCTACCTCCACTGGCAGTGCATTCCAGACTTTAACCTAATCTTTCTCGGCACAGCAATTTAAATATGGTGATTCATCTTAATACTGGCTTTGGAGGAACTTAACATTACTTTAAAAGAGCACTTATAAAAAGGTTTGAACAAAATGTCCAATATAGACAACAAGCAATGAAACCTACCTCTTCTAGACTGGTCATGCTTACTGCAAGAATATGCTTGAATTGCAGCCTCTGATTTTTGAGAGAGGCTGAATCTGAACAACTCTCTCTCTAAAATTGCTCATTAAGTTCTTAAATATTTTTGTCCTACACGCAGAGGTCAAAGACCAAGTGTCGTCTTCAACTGAGGTGGGATTGGAAGCCAGACAGGCCTGCAGATTAGGCCTCATCAGAAGCAAGCTATTGATTTGATTTATTATTGTCACATGTATTAACATACAGTGAAAAGTATCATTTCTTGCGCAATACAGGCAAAACACACCATTCATAAAGAAGGAGAGAGTGCAGAACGTAGTGTTACAGTCATAGCTAGGGTGGAGAGAAAGATCAACTTAATGCGAGGTAAGTCCATTCAAAAGTCTGACAGCAGCAGGGAAGAAGCTGTTCTTGAATTGGTTGGTATGTGACCTCAGACTTTTGTATCTATTTCCCAAGGGAAGCTCCGAGCATGAAGGCCCATGCTCGATCTTCCTGCCCTGCCTCCATTTGAGTCCAATTAACAACCACTTAATGACCTCTACCTAGCACTGTTATGATCTTTGTAAGCTTTGACAAAGGGTCAACGTGACTTGAAACATCAGCTCTTTTCTCTCCTTACAGATGCTGCCAGACCTGCTGAGATTTTCCAGAATTTCTCTTCTAGTTTCAGATACCAGCATCTGCAGTAATTTGCCTTTATCCAGTTACAATCTTCCCAGGTCCAGCTCCATTCAAAGAGCTGGCACAGACATGATGGGCTGAATGGCCTCCTTCTGTGCTCAGTAAGAAGTCTCACAACACCAGATTAAAGTCCAACAGGTTTATTTGGTACCCTTCTGTGTTGTAACACTTTTGAGATCATAGAATCCCTGCAGTGCAGAAGGAGGCCATTTGGCCCATCGAGTCTGCACTGACCACAATCCCAGCCAGGCCATATCCCAATAACCCCTTGACATTAATGGGCAATTTAGCATGGCCAATCCACCCAACCCACACATCTTTGGACAGTGCGAGGAAACATGGGGACGAAACCCACACCGACACTGGGAGAATGTACAAACTCCTCGCAGACAGTCACCCAAGGCTGGAATCAAACCCAGCGTCCTTGTGCTGCGAGGCAGCAGAGATGAGATTTCACAAGGCCCGGCTGTGATTTGTGGCGTGTGTTGGAGTTTTAATTCTGCCTGCATATCCCTACTTTGTTACAAGGGCGGGAACGAATGAATGATGCTGGCTCGTCAGGCAAGACCTGTCAACTCCTTTGGACGCACAATCATAGATCACCTCATGAGACTGGGTTTGAGCGTCTGTCAATGGAAGAGCAACAAAGGTAGCTGATCTGAAAACAAGAGGCTGCGCTACCTACTGGGAGAAGCATTGGCATTCCAAAGTCGGACTGTAATATCTAACAGAGTATTTACAAAGTAATTTCTTCAAAAAAAAATATATCGGAAGAATAAGCATCCAAAAGATTTGATATGTGGCCGGCACAATTAGTAAAGCAAGTGGGCTGCAGGCCACCTGGTGGAGGGGAGGGGGGTGCGGTGTGTGTCTCTCAATCTGTACGCGACCATGGGCGTGAATCTTGGGTAGCTCCTGGCAACGAAACTACTCCCCCCCCCCTCACCCCCGCTATTGACCCACCTCGCCCCACGGCTCTCCCCACCCTGTGACAACATCCCCCCTCTCCCCCACCCTGCCCAATAGCCCTCAACTGATTCCTCAGCCGTTCCTCAAGCCTGAGACTCAAAAGGGTTATTATTCTGGCAGCAGCCGCCCATAGCCGCTTCCGTGGTGCTGCCTTTAGTAGGCCAGCAGCTCTTGGTGGCAGGGAAGCCATTTTCTTGGGTGCTGAGAATTTGATTTATTATTGTCACATGTATTAACGTACAGTAAGAAGTATTGTTTCTTGCGCGCTGTACAAAGCATACCATTCATAGAGAAAGAAACAAGAGAATGCAGAATATAGTGTTACAGTCATAGCTAGGGTATAGAGAAAGATCAACATAATGCAAGATAGGTCCATTCAAAGGTCTGACAGTAGCAGGGAAGAAGCTGTTCTTGAGTCAGTTAAAGTTATTAGTCACAAATAAGGCTTACATTAACGCTGCAATGAAGTTACTGTGAAATTCCCCCTTAGTTGCCACATTCCGCTGCCTGTTTGCGTCAATACATCTAAGCAGCATGTCTTTCAGAATGTGGGAGGAAACCAGAGCATCTGGAGGAAACTCATGCAGACACGGGGAGAACGTGCAAACTCCACACAGACAGGACCCCAAGCCAGGAATCGAACCCAGGTCCCCGGCGCTGAGAGGCAGCAGTGCTAACCACTGTGCCGCCATGCCACCTTTTTACATGGTTGGTACGTGGCCTCAGACTTTTCTATCTTTTTCCTGATGGAAGGAGATGAAAGAGACAACGTCCGGAGTGCGTGCGGTCCTTAATTATGCTGGCTGCTTTGAAATTAAAAATTGAGTACTAATTTGAAGCTAGTGCCATCTCAAGGGGATCTGAGGTGCTCAGCAATAGCTGATGTTATCAAGCAGGGTAAGCAGCCAATCACACTGAAGTATCCTCACAGACAGCAAAACAAAGTAACTGGCAGTGATTACCCTTCCCTTGTCTCTATATTTTGAGGGAAGGCAAAGGAAAGATTGGAAAATGCACATTAGAAACTAAAATGTCACAACTAAACTTGAAAATATGAAAAACTCTGCAATCTTTATATCATATTGGAAAATTCCTAGGTTCCATCTAGCGGTTAAGCTATGGCTCTTCAGGGCGGCATGGTGGCAATGGTTAGCACCAGGGACCCGGATTCGATTCCCGGCTTGGGACGCTGTCTGTGTAGAGTTTGCATGTTCTGCCCGTGTCTGCGTGGGTTTCCTCTGGGTGCTCCAGTTTCCTCCACAGTCTAAAAGATGTGGGGGCTAGGTGGATTAGCCATGCTAAATTGCCCCTCAGTGTAAGGGGGACTAGCTAGGGTAAATGCATAGGGTTATGGAGACAGCACCGGGTAGGATTGTGGTCGGTTCAGATTTGATGGGCTGAATGGCCTCTTCCTGCACTGTAGGGACTCTATGATTCTGTGAAACATAAAATGAGTTTTCCAGGACCTTGGGAAACACTTCAGCAATAGTTATGATTTAGCATGCTTTGGGGGGTAGCCTGACAGTAAAATATTTGTGCTTTTTAACATACATTTATGCCTACTTTTAACAATTCCAAAGGGCGCCTGATCTCCAACAAATGGGGGCAGCTGACCTCAGTCAAAGATGTTCTGGGATCAGATCCAAAGGGGTACCTTGCCTCTCCAAGGGGACTAACCAACCTTTCCAAAAACATCCTCCAAGTTAACCTGCACACATTGGGTTTCCAGTTCCTGGCCTACCAAAAACCCACTTCAGTGGGGACAGCTGGTGACTTAAAATGGCCAATTGCCTCAGGGAGGCACGCGTGTGCAGAATGCACCCTGCCTTCATTCCCACCCTGCTTTGCAATGGCGAGAATCTGGGCCGTTGTCTTGGTTCCTTATTACTAATTGTTATGCCTATATTTAGAAACATAGATAAATAAAAATTAGAAGCAGGAATAGGCCATTTGGCCCACAAGTTGCGCTGATGATATCCATGCCTACGAGGCTTACCTATAACCCTCAATTCTATTAAGTTCCACGTACTCATCCAGAAGTCTCTTGAAAGACTCTATCGAATTTGCCTCCACCGCCACCAACAGCAGCCCATTCTACTCACCCACCACCCTCTGAGTAAAAAACTTAGCCCTGATATCTCCTCCTCTGCAGCACTTCAAACCTGTGTCCTCTCGTAGCAACCATTCCAGCCCTTGGAAAATGCCTCTGAGAATCCATCATGACTGATCATCAAATTCAATATCCCAATCCACCCCTCCCCCCCCCCCCAACCCTCCACCACCCCCAATATCCCTTGATCCCTTTAACCCTAAGAGCTATATCTAATTTTAGTGAAAATTACTCATGCACACTTATAATCCAGGTGCCACATCACAGTTGGGTTTAATTGCAGCCTGACATTTTAGATAGGCCACCTTCATTAGAAATCTGAATGTTGCGTCTGTTAATGGAAAAGTTGGCAGCATGTGTAAGCAGGCGAGAGGTGCAACACATTCATAGATGAATGCAAGTTATAATAACACACACAGCAGCATAGGGAGCAAGTAAGAAAAACATAGGCTTGATGTTTATTCACCAAATGGCTGAACACCATTTGGTCCATGTCAAATTAGCCATAAAGTATTTAACCAGCGCTGCGGCGACATAATGGCACAGGGATCACTATTAATCGTTCTCTCCACTTGACAGTGTTGTTCTATTATTTCTAGTAAGGCATGAAACATAATCCAACTGCAGCTGCAGCTGCTTGCAGAGTAAGCATTGTATTGATGCACCAGGGAATGATATGAAAAATTAACTGGTACACAGGTGAGTTCTTTAAGTGACTTTTAGCAGGGAGGAAGGAGCTCCAAGCACCAGCCGCAATATCAGTCCCAACACTAGAGGGAGGACTAGGAACTTCTCTGCCGCGAAAGAGATCATAATCATGCGGCAACTGAGGAATCCTCCTGGAAGCTGTGCTTGCAAAGACAAACCTTTCAGTTTGCCACTGCCAACAAGCCAGCTCGAAGCTAGATCAGGCAACACCTACTTGCGATCCCAGTCGAACTGCAACAACCACCTTCATTTATGTTAAATGCTTTTATTAATGTAATAAATCGCGCAGTGGCATAGTGGTTAGCCCTGCTGCCTCACAGCACCAGGGACCCGGGTTCGGTTCCCGGCTTGGGGGTTGTGCGGAGTCCGCACGTTTTTCCCCCCTTGTCTGCGTGGGTCTCCTCCGGGAGCTCCTGTTTCCTCCCACGGTCCGAAAGACGTGCTGGTTCGGTGCATTGGCCATGATAAATTCTCCCTCAGTGTACCCGAACAGGCGCTGGAGTGCGGCAAATAGGGGATTTGCACAGCGTCTTCATTACTGTAATAAGCCTACTTGTGACACTAATAAATGAATTTAAAACTTAAATCATTCCCAAGTGCCTCCCAGAAGCAGTATAAAAGAAAATTTAAGACAACAAGCTGCATTAAGCAATATTTGGCCAAAATTGTCTTAAAGAATACAGTCTACAATGCTGAAAAGTTCACACATTTTTGATCGTCTGGCTATTGGTTTTAACAAATATCAGTGTGTGCTATCCACAAGATGCACAGCAGGAACTCACCAAGCCTCCTTAGACAGCACCTTCCAAACCCTTCATTCCTACTATTGAGAAGGACAAGGGCAGCAGACACATAGGAACACCACCACCTGGAAATTTCCCCTCCAAGTTGCGCACCATCCCTATCTGGAAATACAGCGCTGTCTTTCGCTGTCGCTGGGTCAAAATCCTAGAACTCCCTCCGCAACAACACTGTGGGCGTGCGTACCAGCACCACAGGTTAGGTGGACTGGCCACGCTAAATTGCCCCTTCGTGTCCAATTCTGTAGGTTAGATGGATTAGCCTTGGTAAATATGCAGGGTTATGGGGGAGGGTGGGGAAACAGGCCTAGGTCAGATGCTTTTTTGGAAAGTTGGTGCAGACTCAACGGGCCAAATGGCCTCCATCTGCACTGTGGGGATTCTATGGTTCGAAGATAAAATGCTGTCAGACACAGAGAGACATTAGAAGAGGAATTCACAGCCTTTCTTTTGCTTTGTAATGCATTTAGCCTGTGCATAAGTTGGTTCCTGACTCTGAATTTCCCATTTAGAATCTTGCATCCCTCCAGAAAATCCTCAGTCTTCTCACTCCAGTTTCTCTCCTTTGTCGTTGGACACTTGGATCGGTCTCGTGCGGCTTCTGCGAATTATGTTAAGTGCTGGGGTTGGCCCCTCTTTGCGTCTCACCCACCACAAACGAATATTACTTGAGGCGCGGTCGATGGTGGGATTTCCAACTTTATCTCGACTGAGAGAAACACAGAACTCGGAGCGGGGTGGGGGGGGGATCATCTTCATTCTGCCTGGAAAAAAAAACTCCTAACTTTGACGGCAGAAGGATTTTGCACCCCAAATTTAATCAGGAGTTGTTCCCCGCTGTTACTGCTGCAGTGCAGGCAGTTTACTACAGAGCAGAAAATTGGGAGAATCTGGATCTGTTGTTTGAAAGAGCTCTGTGTGTTTTGTAAAACAAAATAAAACCCTTAGGGACCCTAAGAAGCCTGTTTTGTTTGGGCTGGGGAAGAGCTCCCAGTTGTGCTGGTGCTACATCATCTGATCAGAGGTACACCTCAATGAAGAGCAGCTAAGCAGATGGTCCGCACCATATGGGAGGAGAAAAATGAAATCAAAATAATTCCATAAATTAGCACAGACATTACCTTCCCGACATTGGAGACTGGACCACTAGGTTCCACCGTCTAATGAACTTGGCACGGATAGTAGGCAACTGCGTGGGGGCCCAGTGTAATTACTGGCTTAACTCCCTGCTTCAGCAAATTGCTTCCGTACTCCCACAGATATTCACGTCTAGGTGTGCACTCCGTTTCCAAACCTTCGGCACCGCAAAGCTTTTTTAAAAATCGCTCGCCATCTTTTCAAACTACAACTTGTTGGTCACCTCAATGCACCGCAGCCTGCAAATCCATTAGCGAATCCTAGTTACTGGTTACATCACATAGAGCGGGAGCGAAAGGGCTGAGTCCTCTATTCCCCACCACTGCACACATTTCCCAAGAAAAATAAATTAATGGGGCACAATGTAATTAAGCACTGTGCCAAGCTCCGACTAGTTGTCAGTACCACTGACATCTGATTTGCAAAGAAACGTCACAAGGAAATTAACCCAAGTTTTTTTTTACAAAACTACAGAGGGTTTACTGGAAGGTCTATGAGCCTGAAAGCGGCAATGTGTGTAAATCTTCCAATCAAGCCCCCACGTGTGCAAGAAAATCTCATTCACAAAACTCTTCACGTTCTCCCTGAAAATGGGATTCCATTATTGAACACTGGCCTTTCCATGCTTAGCAAAAGGCTCTTGTAACATTAAATATTGAAACGGCAATTTCTGCCATATTGTCAGAAATGAGACTCCAAAGGAGGGGAAGGAGCAACAAATGCCCTCATGGCACAGGAGTGCAAAGCTCACCTTCAGAAGCAATAGTATTTCGTACAACAGGCGTCAAAGACTTCCAGCCTATTATCTTAATGCTATGCTGTGCTGTTTTGCACTGTTGAAACTCAAAAGGCGCTTGCAGAAGTGCTTGCTTGCACGTGACATGGATCCGATTAAGACCACAAAGTTCTGATGTCCAGTTCCACAGTTTCCTGAATTACAGCAGATAGTTTTACTGGTGCATCAAGGGCAAAGTGAAGGAAAGCTTCAACATGTTTTGTGTAGTCATCTATTTCTGAATTAGACAAAACTGGGTCAATTATGAACCAGGTGACATTCTGAACCACATAAAACACACACAGGAGGCTAGGAAGTTAATACCAATTGAATTATGATGCGGCAATGCCAGTGTTGGACTGGGGTGGGCACAGTAAGTAGTCTCACAACACCAGGTTAAAGTCCAACAGGTTTATTTGGTATCATAAGCTTACGGAGCGGTAATGAGGGAACAGTGCTCCGAAAGCTTGTGATACCAAATAAACCTGTTGGACTTTAGCCTGGTATTGAGAGACTTCTTACAATTGAATCATAGAATCCCTACAGTGCAGAAGGCGGCCATTTGGCCCTTTGAGTCTGCACCAACCACAATCCCACCCAGGCCCAATCTCCATAACCCCATGTACTTACCCTGCTAACCCCCCTGGCAATTTAGCATGGCTAATCCGCCTAAGTCGCACATCTTTGGAGTGTGGGAGGAAAGTGGAGCACCCAGAGGAAACCCACGCAGACACAGGGAGAATGTGCAAACTCCACACAGTCA
The DNA here is from genome assembly GCF_965287045.1 of Carcharhinus amblyrhynchos. Taxonomy (NCBI): domain Eukaryota; kingdom Metazoa; phylum Chordata; class Chondrichthyes; order Carcharhiniformes; family Carcharhinidae; genus Carcharhinus; species Carcharhinus amblyrhynchos. The sequence continues at coordinate 12,854,581 of NC_137352.1, forward strand.
GTGACCCGAGGTGGGAATTGAACCCGGGTCCCTGGCGCTGTGAGGCAGCAATGCTAACCATTGTGCCACCATGTTGTCCTAATTGGTACAATATAATTTGTTGAAGCACCAAAAAAGCAACATCTAGGAGAAATAACGGGCACTTGATTTTTGTCAGTGTGACAGTCACTGCGTTGCTTTTCTTAAAACATCATCCTTCTGGGCATCTGTGACAAGGTCACAGCATTTATTGCTCATCTCCAAGCTGACCATGAAAAAGTGCAGTGAAACCTCGAACTGCTGTTGTGCGTGTGGTGAAGGATGTTGGGTAGGGAGTTCCGGGATTTTGACCAAGTGATAAAGTAACAGCGATATGTGACCAAGTTCAGAGAGCTTTGAAGTGAGGCTCTCATCCTTCAGGCTTAAAGAAGAATATGAATATCTAGAATAGAACTACAATGCAGGAGAGGCTGTTCAGCCCATCAGGTCTGCACCACCTCACTGACAGTATCTCACCTAGGCCCTTTCCTCGTAACCCCAAACATTTCCCATGGCTAATCCATCTAACCTACGTATCTTGGAACACCAGAGGACAATTTAGCATGGCTAATCCACCTAACCTGCAACCTTTGGGAGGAAACCGCAGCACACGGAGGAAACCCATGCAGACACGGGGAGGATGTGTAAACTCCATATAGACAAGTACCAAGTTAAAGTTTAATTGCAAAAATGAAATCAGTGCAATTAAAGCAAATTTGATGCCTACTGCACTTAAAAGGAGGGGCCATATTGCCTTGAGGGGTTAACAGCTAGAAAGATAAGGTAAATAAACTGCTGGCCTTTAGAGATTGCCAGAAAGCCTCAAGAAATGGCAGTTCTAAAGGTTAGTCATGTTTGTTTAATTAAATCAGAAGATATAGATGTATAAAAGGGCAGGTAAGTTTAGCTAAAGAGCATGCTCTGGGATTCTCCTCAAAAAGAACTCAGCGTAAAGTTTATTTATTAGTCACAAGTAAGGCTTACATTAACACTGCAACAAAGTTACTGTGAAATTCCTCTAGTTGCCACAGTCCACCTGTTCAGGTCAATGCACCTAGCCAGTGTGTCTTTCAGAATGTGGGAGAAAAACTGGAGCACCCAGAGGAAACCCACGCAGACACAGGGAGAATGTGCAGACTCTATACTGACAGTCACCCGAGCCAGGAATCGAATCTGGGTCCCTGGTGCTGTGAAACAGCACTGCTAACCACAATGCCACCCCAGATCAGAAAACGGGAGAAATTCCCACCCGCTTTTAAGGGCATACTTAGTTTGTCTCACAAAGTGCCTCAGAGGGATTCGTATCAAATATAGGGGGCAAGGCCTCATCCTACCTGAGATGCCAGCCGCATAGTGCTGATTGCTGCATGCGCAGTGGCCCAATCTGTCAGTGTGGATATTGGCACGTGCATGCTGTCTCCCCTCCCCATCCCCAACAATCGCTGGCCACCCTATCCCTCTGCTGATTGCTGGTCTATCTGACCCCATGGTTAGCCCCGACAACCCCCAATGTCGCTGGCCCCAACTGCCCCCTCACTCCCTCCCCCGCTGATCTCATTACAGAGTGGCAGCAAGTCTCCCCACTCCTCCCCCAGTAGGCCCCACCCTCCCAATAGGCCATGCCTCCCTCTGCCGCACCAGGATGCTAGGCTGGCATTGTCCAAAGGGCACCCCTTCTTCCCCTAGTCTCCCTGGAGAGGGGAGGGGGGGGCTCAGTAGTTTTAGGAAGTAAAGATAGTTGAAAAACACTCAGTGAAAGGTTGTAAAAACTACTTACGTCATCAGATCAAAGAAGGAATTGTAATCAAGAGATAATTAACCTAAAGGTAGTTTGCTGACAGCCCAGAGCGGGCTATTTTGTCATGGAGATGGGTGGAACATAGGATTGTTCAGAGGTTTCAATTTAGCTGGATATTTACAGTGAGTGATTTTTATTTGCAGATTGGACCTTGTGCAGTTTGCAGCTCAGGAAAAGACGTTAGGCTGAGGAAATGATGGTCAGCTAAACCTGCACTGTAAGCAGCGTAAAGAACTCTCATAATGGTGGCTTCCTCTCAATTTGAATCTTTTGAGGAAACGCGAACTGGAAGATTGCCAGGTTTGAAGTTAGAGAGCGAATAGACAGTTGGCCTGAGCATTTTATTGCAAGAGAATGTTATCAGCAGAATTAGCTTATAAGTATTTAGAAATAATCAGGAAAAGGGACTGAGGTAAAGGGATGGTAAATGCAAGTTTTACCACTGAGAATAACTGGAACTGAAGAGAATTTTAAAAATAGCTTTCAGAGGACTCATAGGTGGTCCCTACAGAAGTAAATAACTTTAAAGTTGATGTCTCCTTTTACTAATCTGAGTGTACAACACATAGTTTAGGATTTTCCTGGACTGTATACAAGTGTAGGTGTGTACCTACACCACCTGAACAGCAGTAGTTCAAGAAGGCAGCTCACAGCTCACGTCTACTCAAGGGAAATTATGGATGGGTAATAAATGTTAGCCATGCCAGTGATGCCCACGTCCCATAAATGAATAATAAAAAGGAACGAGATTGACTAGATTGCTTTACACAGGACTGACGGGCTCGATGGGCCAAATGGCCACCTTTGGTGTCGCGATGATTCTATGACTGGAAAGTGACCCCTTTCCTGCATTAATATATTGTTCACGTTGTCCCATTACTTCAAATCCAATTTAAATCTGCGACAATTCATTCTGGGATGTCCTCTTCCTGAGTGCCTCATACAGATGGAGAGTAAATCTAGACTCTATTCTCTCAAATTGTGTAGATGTAAAACAACTTGACAAATGAAATGATGACATTTAGCTATGGAATCCCTACTGTGCAAAAGGAGGCCATTTGGCCCATCGAGTCAGCACAGAGTTTCTGAAAGTGCATCTCAACCATAATGCATCTGCCCCCACAACCCCACGCGTTTAGCATTGCTAATCCAGCCAACCTGCTCATCAGCCTTTGTGGACTTCATTGGATATAGTGACAGAACCGTCACACCTCCCGATCTCTAAATCCACCGGCTCACTGTACAAGATTAAACCTAAAATTTTCTGTTCCCCTGACCCCAGACGTCAGTTGCCAGGTTACGCCATGTGGTTAGCACAGTTCCGAATTAGAAAAAAGACTATCCAAGGAAGTTGAAGTGAGGCAGTTTAGATCATTCGATTACTTTTAATTAGAACCACAACAAACCTTTGAAGTGAAACGGATTTGCGCTGGGAACGTTGCTGGATATTGTACATCTTAGGAAGTCGCAGTATTTATAATAAAAATTGTGAAGCCATGCAATTTGAAACCCACTGCTAAATGAGCAAAACGCACGGAAGATTGCAAAAGAATTAATCATTCTACAGCTTAATACTTTCTTAAGATTTGAACGTTGCCACGGTGACTAGTTTAAGAAACAAACAACTACCTATTCCAGCTTCTATATTAATTAAAGTAGTTCCACCTGATGTACTAAAACCTGCAGCCTCCAGCTCTCTGAAGGAATTATGATTTCTAGACAGTTGGATTAAACTTCAGTACCAAAATAAATTAAAATCACACTTTCTATTTGATGATTAAAACAACTGTTCCACTTCAAAAGGGTGGCAAAAGCCTTAAAACAAATCCCCAACTGGAGAAGTGCAGCCACTGTCTCATGAGTCACACTGATCAGGAAGGCCGCAGGCTATTCAACTCTTGTGCTGAAATAGCTGTGATCTCACCCAGGGCAGCACAGGAGATTCACCACTAGCCGCAGGCATTAGGAGGCAGGGAGAGATGGGCCCAGGCTACCCTGCTGATGTCAACAGCGAAGCCCCCACTTTACACACTCAAACCATTGCCCAGTGGGGCCAAACGTGGACTTGCTATCGAGGCTCACAACTTGCCTCTTGGTCCACACCACACCATGAAATGGCGCCTTAAGTCAAGAGAGTGAAAAGCCTTCAGATGAACACAGTAGAAATATTGGAAAGAAGTCAGCAATAAATGAATGGCTTACAAGCTGGAACGTGCAGGTTTTAACAAATATCTCGCGCGGAAAAGGATGAAGAAACCCTCCACACTTGAAAGAGGTTCGAAGAAAAAGCACAAACAGTGGTTAAGCACTGCTCTGTCTTTTTGTCTACTAAATACATTTGGAATTTCCAACAATTAAATAACTTCACACTCCAATTACTGTTCGAGGGAGCATTCTTTAATTAGGAGTTTAAAGGGCATTTGTCTCGCATTCCAATACCATTTGCAAACATGCATTGTTAAAGTTATTCGCATCGTAAATCATGTCAGCAACACGCAGCTGCCTCAGAGAAAAAAAAATGCTGACTTGAGACGGGCTCCTCCAGCCTTTTTCGATCCACAAAGGTAATGACATCCACTCTAAAAAAAGATTAGAAATACGTCCCATTCCGCAACTGCTTTGCCGATGCGCCGCACGCAAGTGTTGTGAAAAATCCTGCTGCCAGGAGACAGAAGGGAATCTCAGGTCGAATCTGCAAGACACGCTTTTAAAATCTCCTGCTTCGTCTTTCGTTGTAAGGCCAGAGTAAACTTGCTTGGAACACTGGCTAATTACCTGAATGTCACCTATGCACTTCCGAAATGACAAAGCTTTAAGTTGTCCATCAATACTCCAGGCAGGTAGCAATAGTGATCGATGAGGGCAGACTGTGAATTTTTAAGCATACAGTTAAAATGCCAAGGGGATTGATTATAGATCAAGTAATCACAGCAGACGAGAGAGGCGGGGGGGAGAGAGAGAAAGAGAGGAACAGCGCCAACACTGGCATGGGACTGTTTCAATGTCTCACTCTTCACCAAATCACACCAGCAAAGGAATATTTCAAAAAAAGGATGCTAGGAATCCGAATCAACAGAAAATGTTGGAAATATGCAGCAGATCCATCAGAATCTGATAACAGAAAAGGATTTTCTCTCTCTCTCTCTCAAAATGTTTAGCTACACATAGATTTTTCAGATCTGCTGGCTATTTCCAGCATTTAAATGTGGACTTATCCAAAGTGCAGTTGCAGAGTACATTAATTAAAAACAGATCAGTGCCAGGAACCCAGGATTGATCCCCGGCTTGGGTCTCAGTCTGTGTGGAGACTGCACATTCTGCCCATGTCTGCATGGGTTTCCTCCCACAGTGTGAAAGTCGTGCTGGTTAGGTGCACTGGCCATGCTAAATTCTCCCAGTGTACCCAAACAGGCGACTAGGGAATTTTCACAGTAATTTCATTGTAGTATTAATGTAAACCTACCTGTGACACTAATAAATAAACAAACTAGAGATAAGATATGTGAGCTGGAGGATGTCCCACAGCATGACAGATAAAGCAAGTTAATCGCTAACTAGAAATGGCCATGTCTCTCCAAGCCGGCTTTGCCAGCTCATAGGGTGGCTTGAATAAAGCTTCCAGAGACTGCTACTGCTCTGGCTAAATGTCCTAACATTTAAAAAATAATTTCCTGCCATATGAAAGTATTTAAGGTGCAAAATCAATCATGGCTTCCAAGTAACTTGCTCAGTCTCTCTCTGCCAAATTAATCCTTGTAATTCTGTTTACAATGATGGTGTACATCCTTCCAACTAAATGCATTTGATTTGATAAACTGTTGTCACATGTAGTGGGATGCAGTGAAAAGGATGGTTTCTTGCGCCCTAAGACAAAGCATACCATTCATAGAGTACATAGGGGAGAAGGAAAGGAGAGGGTGCAAAATGTAGTGTTACAGTCATAACTAGGGTGTAGAGAAAGATCAGTTTAATATAAGGTAGATCCATTCAAAAGTTTGTTGGTAGCAGGGAAGAAGCTTTTCTTGAGTCGGTTGGTACGTGACCTCAGACTTTTGTATCTTTTTCCCAACAGAAGAAAGTAGAAGAAAGAATATCCAGGGTGCAGTACTTATATGTTCACATTTGCCATTTATCTGACCAGTAACATACGCAATCTTTCACTGCATCTCCCACTGCTGCACATCTTAGTCAGCAAAAAATAGGGACATTCACGTTGAATTGTATCACAGCTTGGTAATGGCTCCTGCTCTGCCCAAGACCAAAAGGAACTACAAAAGGTTATGAATGTAGCCCAATCCATCACGGAAACCAGCTTCCCATCCATTGACTCTGTCTACACTTCCTGCTGCCTCGGCAGAGCAGTGAGCATAATTAAGGACCCCACGCACCTTGGACATTCTCTCTTCCACCTTCTTCCATCGGGAAAAAGGTACAAAATACTGAGGTCATGTACCAACCGACTCAAGAACAGCTTCTTCCCTGCTGCTGTCAGACTTTTGAATGGACTTATCTTGCATTAAGTTGATCTTTGTCTACACCCTAGCTATGACTGGTCCTGTATAGGGCACAAGAAAGAATACTTTTCATGGTATGTTAATACATGTGACAGTAATAAATCATATAAAATTCAAAGAATTTAAAGATTTAGGTAATTAACATGCATGAAGACATATAAACACTCAGTTTCCTCTTGAGTTTCCACCATCACATGCCCATCTCCAACTAACCTGATTCACTCAACAAGATAATTAAGTTATGGTTGAGTGCGCTGGACAGAGCAATGGTTATGGACACTGACAGAATCCCAACTGTTGTCAAAGTCTGTGCTCCAGGGTTAGGTGCATCCCCAGACAAGTTGTCCAGCACAGTCACAATAATGTCATCAAAGAAGTGGAAAATTGCCCAGGTACGGCGATAAAATGCTGAACAAATCCAGTGGTCTAAGTATCAGTCTACTTTCAATCGTCAGCTAAGTGATGGAAGGTGTTCTGCTATCAAACGACACTGGCTCAGCAATAACCCATTCACCAATGCTCAGTGTGGTTCCATAAACTGAGAAATAGGGACAGGGGCTCACCAGACGTAACTGCAGTTGTAGAAATAACAACACTTACAACTCTTAAGAAAATGGGTACTGCATCAATATTTAAACTAATGGGAGAAGACATTACACTATGACAATCTCAGATATTGAATCCTCTAATTGTTTCTCATGTGTCTTGAGTTTTATGCCACTTCAGGGCACAAGGAACATCAATCAACTTGCTCTCATCAGGGCCTGGAATAGATTGACTGGGCCACTAAGAGTTGAAGTACATTTACCTCAAGATTTCTCACCACAGAATTCACAACATAAGACAGTGTTTCGTACAATCCCTACAGTGTAGAAGGAGGCCATTCAGCCCAGTGCGTCAGCACTTACTCTCCTTCGACACAGCATCTTATCCAGGCCCACCCCCCCCCAGCTCCATTCCATTAACACCACACATTTACCTCTAACCCAAACATCATTGGGCACAAAGGGCAATTTAGCATGGCCAATCCACCTAACCTGCATATCTTTGGACTGTGAGAGGAAATCAACATAGAAATGGGGAGAACGTGCAAACTTCACACAGTCACCCCGAATTGAACCCGGGTCTCTGGCACTGTATAGCAGCAGTGCTAACCACTGTGTCACCATGCCGCCAATTTACAAAGAACTGATTATTATTTTCACTACTAAGATCATTTTTCACATCATACAAGCTTGTATACTCAAAATACTTGTCCGCCCAGCATTTTCAAAGCTTTTCTTCCTGCAAAGGCGCTAATTCATACTGGTGTGAATGCCATATTATAGCCATTGGGTACCCGTCCAAAAACCCAGCAGTGCTGTACGAATCTGGTAGCAGGTCACTTGACTGTGGGGCGGTGTTAGACTGGAGACAATTCTTGCCCTCGAACAGCATTGACCTACACTTTCCAACACGGTATCAGAGGCCAATTATCGCGGCTCACATTGAGCATGGAGAGAATGAGTTCCATTCGTACAGTGTAAGGATCAAATCCTGAATCTAGCAAGGCGAGCTCACTGCCACACTGGACCTATCAAACAAAGCACTGTAACCTGCGAACCAAGACCGATGGAAAAGTCTAATCGCCCAAAATAAGAAGCTGCGTTGCGATGAAGAACAAACACCAAACTTCATCTTTTATTAATTATTGTCAGTTTTATATCTGGAAGTATGGGCTAAATATTGCAGATTTATGCTCTAGAACAAAGAAAATTATCACTCAGGAACAGACCCTCCAAGCCTGCACCGACCATGCTGTCCTTCTGAACTAAAACCTCCTACCCTTCTGGAGACCATATCCCTCTATTCCCAAACTATTCATGTATTTGTCCAGGCACCCCTTAAAAGCTCACTATCATATCTGCTTCCACTATCTCCCCTGGCAGCAAGTTCCAGGCACCCACCATCCTCTGTAAAAAAATCTTGCCTCGTACATCTCCTTTAAACGTTGCCCCTCACACCTTAAGCCTATGCTGCCTCGGAATTGACTCTTCCACTTAGGAAAAAGCTTCTGACTATCCATTCTGCCCATGCCTCTCATAACCTTGGCAAAGTACAGTTTTACTTACCTCAACTCAGATGGTGAACATAGAAGCAGCGGATGGAATTTTCCCACACTGCCTGCCATGCAAATCACAGTCGGTGGGACATGGACCACACATAGGACCGTTGAACTCGGGCGGGATATTCTGGCCTTGGGTTGAGCACGGCCAGAAAATCCGTGGTTTTTTTTTAAACAGTACAAAAAGAGGCCCTTCAGCCCTTCACGTCAATGCCAGCCACTAAGCACCTTTCTATTCCAATTCCATCTTCCAGCACTGGGTCCGTAGCTTTGTATGCTATGGCATTTTACGCCCATCTAAATGCTTCTTAAATGTTGCAAGGATCTCTACCACCATTTCAGGCAGCAAGTTCCAGATTCCCACCACCCTCTGGTCAAAAGGGTTTTCCTCAAATTCTCTCTAAATCTCCTGGCTTTTATCTTAAACCTATGACCTCTAGTTATTGATCCCTTTACTAAAAATAGGAAATGTTTCTTCCTATCTACGTCTCTCATAATTTTAGCACACCTCAATCTGATTCCTCCTCAGCCTTCTCTGCTTGAAGGAAAAGAACCCCACCCTAACCAGCCTCTCTAATTCTCAGCTGAAATGCTCCAGCCCAGGCAACATCCTCTCCACCCTCTCTAGTACAATCATAATCAAAGAAAGAAATGATTGAAATATACAAATTGTGATACCTAACCTGTTGACACTCTTTGTGGCCTTTCGAGTTGGCTTCTTTGAATAAAGAAGCCATCCACGGTGAGCAGATTTCATAGGGAGGCAATGGCCTAGTGGTATTATCGCTAGATATTAATCCAGAAACTCAGCTAATGTCCTGGGGAACCCAGTTCGAATCCCACTGCGGCACATGGTGGAATTTGGATTCAATGAAAAAATATCTGGAATTAAGAATCTACTGACAACCATGAAACCATTGTTGATTGTGGGAAGAATCCACTAATGTTCTTTACGGAAGGAAATCTGTCAACCTTACCTGATCTGGCCTACTTATGACTCCAGAGCCACAGCAATGTGGTTGACTCGCAACTGCCCATGGGTAACCATGGGCAGTTGCGAGTCAAGAAATGGGCAAGAAATAGGCAAGAAATGCTTGCCAGCCATGTACCATGAACGAATAAAAGAAAGAAATATTTACAGCTAGGCACATGTAGTTTTACTAAAAAAACCAACAGAAATAAAATAGTCACATCACAGACCTCTGGGAATCAGGACTCATTAATACAGGATAACTCGTTAGTTCATCACACTATGTTGCTCAAACTCTAGCTGGCAGGAAGAATGTGGTCACACTGCACAGCTGCATGGGAATTCATTTTAGGTACCTGCCAAATGCCAAACTGCATAAAACTAACAAACATTAGCAGTTGGCAACGCGTCTGGACGCAAGCTGATATCTGGACAGCACCAGTCATACAGTATGAACGTTGGCACACTGTTACCAGAAAGTCAAGTTCAACCAATCTGATCTGGTGCAATGCCAAGTCTTCTGAATGCAAGCTTTCAAAGTCTTCCCCACAGCGAGGATCACTGAACTTCTGCACTCACAGCTGAACATGCATGAAGTGAAGCACGCAGTGTCGGTGCCTATTCTTCCCAGATTCAATGAAGCCCGGACTCCTGGCTGTTTGCTTTTGAAGATCATTAGGTCCCAAACAAACTGTTCAGTTGCGAGCCGGGAGACTCGAGTGTTCAACTGAAGAAAAATAAATACAGCAGATTTGTACTCGAGAGACAGCAGTCAATAGCTCACCATTTTGCAACCCAAAGAATACAACCAAGAGCGCATCAAATGACTCGCAGCCTGCCAGGATTATGCTTAGTTTAGGGTAAACCAATAACATAACAGGATGAAGTGTCCCTCTCCAAATAAACGCACCCATCAGATTACTCAACCAAATCCACTTTCCACACATTCCGTCCTTCTCTCCGAGCGGTCCTCCTGAATTATTGACAAATCATCATACAGCTTCTGCTCCATCCACTGGGATCTACAGCAAGAATGGTCAATTTTATTTCATTTAGCTACCTCAGCAGCCACCAGAGGAAGTGCATTTCATTCTGCCTGACAAGGTTACATTTAAACTCATCTCCCAATAAGTGAAAATGGCTAAGACACATTGATGTCAACAGCATCTGAACAATTGGGTCTTGCGCCAACTGTACTTTATGGGCCATTAGAAACAAGAACCATTAAAGCATTCACATGAATGCTTTCTTGTTCTCAAAGATATATAAAATCAAACCCAAGACCTTTAAAACCTTATAAAATTCAGTACTGTGCATTTTTTCTTTATTCATTCATGGGACTTGGGCATCACTAGCTGGCCAGCATTTATTGCCGATCCACGGTCACCTGATGGCAGCTGACAGTCAAGCACATTGCTGTGGCTCTATAGTTGCATGTAGGCCAGGCCAGGTAAGGATGACAGATTTCCTTCCCTAAAGGACATTAGTGAACCAGATCAGTTTTTTTCCAACAATCGACAATGGTTTCATGGTCATCGGCTGATTGTTAATTCCAGATATTTTTTATTGAATTCAAATTCCATCATCTGTCATGATGGGATTCGAACTGGGGTTCCCAGAACATTAGCTGACTTTCTAGATTAATATTCTACTGATAATACCACTAGGCCATCGCCTCTACTTATAATAAATAGTTTGTGAAGTATGATTGTGCAACTTGGTTGAGTGGAATGCGTCACCTGTTATATGTGGGAAGATCTGGATGTACCAGGCAAGGACAGCTGATTTCCTTCCTTAAAGGGCATGAGGGTAGTGAATGGCCTTTTCCGACAATTGATAATGGTTTCATGGTCATCAGTAGATTCTTAATTCCAGATTATTTTAATTCAATTTAAATTCCACCATTTGCTGTGTTGGGATTTGAACCCAGGTCCCCAGAACATGAGCTGAGTTTCTGGATTAATAGTCTACCTAAATACCACTAGGCCATCAACTCCCCCTACGTTGCCATATCAGAGAAGTACAGAACGTTGGATATCAAGGACAGTCACATTTCAATGTCTAAACTCAGTTCCGTAAATCACATTGCACAAATTCCTCCATTACAACACTGGCTCCACCGATTCCTGGCTTGGGTCACTGTCTATGCGGGGTCTGCATGGGTTTCCTTCAGGTGCTCTGGTTTCCCCCCACAGTCCAAAAAATATGCTGGTTAGTGCATTGGCTATGCTAAATTCTCCCTCAGTGTACCTGAATAGGCACCGGAGTGTGGCGACTAGGGGATGTTCGCAGTAACTTCATTGAAGTGTTACTGTAGGACTACTTGTGACATGAATGAACAAAAAAAGTCCATCATTGGCTGCAAAGTGCTTTGAGGCATACCGCGCTTGCAAAAATCGCAACATAAATGCAAGTCTTTTCTATTCAGCTCTACTCTGGCAGTGAGCAATGATGCAGTGAGACCATTTTATATTCTAAAGTGCGCTGCGAAATCTAGGTGAAGACTGTCTGCCAGTATACATTATAATGTGTTGAATACTGCAATAAAAAATGACACATCATTAAACATCAGTGCCAGCCTAGATAGCAGACAGGTAATCATCTTCCAGGGTTTCATTGCTGTACAAGAAATTTGAAAATGCAATTAGGATTCCACCCCCCCGCCCCCCATTTATGTAAGAATAAGCAGTGTCAAAACCACAAGGACTAAGAAACTCAGCTTAAGCCCTGGCCACTTGGAAATATCAAGGTGGCCCATATTAAATATACACAGTAAAAAAAACGCTTGATCGAGAAATAACTCAACATTCAACGAGCTACTAAATTTTTCATCACTGGTTAGTCAGTTCCTAGAACAAACCTTGTGCTTTGAATCAAGCCAGAGACCAGCATTGAACTGATAAGGGGGTATGGAACACACTGGTACTAATTTGTAGCGACAGATTACATGCACCTACTCCTTCAATGTTTATTTAATTGTACCAAACGCAGTGCCATTGTTGTATTAGTTGCCGCTGGGCCCAAACTTTGAGAATGGTCAATTTGACGTCCTCTCAACAGCCACCAGAGGAAGAGCATTTCGTTTTTCCTGTTGAGGTTACATTTAAACTCATTTCCCAGTGAGTGAAAATGGCCAAGACACATTGGTGTCAACAGCCTCTGGACAATTCAGTTTTGCACCAACTGTATTTCATGGGCCATTAGAAACGAGAACCATGTAAGCATTCACACGAATGTTTTATTATCTTTGACGATATGCAAGATTGTCAACTTCACAACAGAGTGTCATAGTTTGAAATTCTATTGCCTCGCCTGCCACGGAATCGGAGCGGGTAAGGGGCAGATGACAAAAATGCCTGTTAACCTCTGGCAGGAATTTCAATCTTACTCGAGCGAGGCCGTAAAATCCCGCTCACGGAGTTTTGCAGCCGGAAAAGAAGCCCTTCTTCAGCCCGACCTCCCTATTCTTATCCCGTTTGCAGCACTTGGTCCATAGCCTTGGATGCCACAGTGTTTTAAGTGCTCATCTAAATGCTTCTTAAATGTGTTGAGAGTTCCCACCTCTACCACCCTTTCAGAAAGTGAGGTCCAGCTGCCCACCACCCACTGGGTGAAATGCCTCAAATCCCTTCTAAATCTCTTGCCCCTTACCCATGTCCCAGTTCCAGTGCGAAAACATAGCGGTTACAATGGAGACCGGGTAATTGGTGCGACAGGAAGTTTATGTGGAGCACACCTCAAGTAAGGCCATCGGAAAAAACGGTTGGTTTCTGTGCTCTAGGTTCCACATGCCATCATCTTGCCTGCTCGCCACTCTTCCTCCAGTGTTTTTTCCAACATTTACTCAAGCCGCCACCTTTTGAGGCTACACCGTGGCAACGCTGCCTCACAGCAGCAGTTCAATTGCGTGGAGTTTGCACCTTCTCACTGCGTCTGGCTGGGCTTCCTCCAGGTTCCTCCCGCACTCCAAAGATGCACAAATTAGGTGGATCAGCCTGGGTAAATGTGTGGAATTACAGGGGAAGAAACGCTGTCAGAGAGTCAGTGCGGATTTGATGGGATGAATGGCCTCCTCTACATTTTTGGGTGATATGAATATCCAACTTAGTTTGCGAAAGGGACAGGATATAAGTTGGAGGTCAAGCAAGTTGCATGCAGTCCATTGTAAAAGTGGGCAGGAGCAATCGACTGCCAAACACTGCCTTCCCTTTTAACTGTGAAACCAGTTACACAACAGGGCAGTATTATTTCCTCTACATGATGCCTTGGAATACTTTGATCCAGAACTCAGCTCAGAGCAGAAATGATGTCAAAACTTTTACTGATTTTTCACCTGATGACAATGGTAGGATTGGTCACAGGGATTTGATTTGATTTATTATTGTCACTTTTTTTTCATTCATTCGTGAGACTTGGTTGTCACTGGCTGGCCAGCATTTATTGCCCATCCCTAGTTGCCCTTGAGAAGCACGTTAAGTAGTCTCACAACACCAGGTTAAAATCCAACAGGTTTATTTGGTAGCATGAGCTTTCGGACCGTTGCCCCTTCATCAGGTGAGTCTCAACTGATGAAGGGGCAACGCTCCGAAAGCTTGTGCTACCAAATAAACCTGTTGGATTTTAACCTGGTGTTGTGAGACTACTTACTGTGCCTATTCCAGTCCAACTCTGGCAACTCCACAACTTGGCCCTTGATAAGGTGGGGGTGAGCTGCCTTTGAATAGCTGCAGTCCATATGCTGTGGGTTGACCCACAATGCCTTGGGAGAGGGAATTCCAGGATTTTGACCCAGCGACCACGAAGGAATGGTGATATATTTCCAAGTCAGGTATTAGTAGACGGTGTTGTTCCTTGCGCAGTTTACAGACAAAGCATACTGTTCATAGAGAAGAAAGGAGAGTGGAGAATGCAGTGTCACAGTCATAGCTAGGGTGTAGAGAAAGATCAACTTAACGCAAGATAGGTCCATTCAAAAATCTGATGGCAGCAGGGAAGAAGCTGTTCTTGAATCGGTTGGTACGTGATCTCAAACTTTCGTATATTTTTCCTGATGGAATAAGGTGCAAGATAGTATGTCCAGTGTGTGTGGGGTCCTTAATTGCGCTGGCTTCCTTTCTGAGACAGCGGGAAGTATAGACAGAGTTAATGGATGGGAGGCTGGTGTGCGTGATGGATTGCTCTCAGAATGCAATTCCTCTTCTTAGGCTTCGCTTACCATGCCAACCAAAGGTACTGTAGGAAGATTTCCAATGATTACACCCGCTATTTGGTGCGTAACGGAACAAACTGTGTCTCAACACCATTAACTTGGATAAAGTGTTCCTGTATTTGTGGCCTCTCACATCTCCATGCACTGCCCAATGCCAGCTCCTGCTGAAAAAATCACATGACCAAACACACTTGGTTGACGGCATTCCAGTTGTGCAAACAAACCTGTGCGGTTCCGTCTGTGAAGTTCGCTAATTGATGCTGGGAACCAAATTAAAAGTTGACGATCCCAAAACAAATGCCTTCACAGCAGGAGTCCTGCCACAAAATATAATCCCTAAAGTGTATTTCCCATGACACAGTTACATGGTGACTATTTTGAGGATATGTTTATTCAAGGAATTTAAAAGAGGTTTCGTCTTGTGCATCCTTCTCTGAGTCATTTAACAGCTTCACAAGCAAATAGCTCGGCCAAGCGAGGAGGTAATGTAGGGCCTAATGGTTTGGCCACATCTGGAGCATTGTGTGCAGTTCTGGTCACCTCACTATAGGAAGGAGTTGATAGCATTAGAAGGGTACGGAGGAGATTCACCAGGATGTTGCCTGGGATGGAGCATTTCAGCTATAAGGAGAGACTTGCTTTCTTTACAGCAGAGAAGAATTGGAGTGGGAGGCGGGAGAGGGGAAGGAATACATAATTGAGGTCATAAGATTATGCGGGGTATGGACAGAAGGAGTAGGGAACAGCTGCTTCCCTTGGTTGAGGGGTCAGTCACGAGGGGGCACAGTTTTAGTCTGAGGGGCAGGAGATAGAGGGGATTTGAGAAAAAACTATTTGACTCTGACAGTGGCAGGAATCTGGAACGTACTGCCTGGAAAGCTTACAACCTTTCAAAATATTTGGATGAGCACCTGAAATATCATAACATTCAAGGGTATGGGATGAGTGCAGGAAAATGAGATTAGCACGTCTTTCGTGGGAGTTCATGGCAGTGCAGAGTTGATGGGCCTGTATCTGGATCCACCAACAAGAACCCCCTTCTCCTGAAAAAGGAATTTGAGTTTTAAGCTTGAAACGCGGTGCAAAAACCCTCAAAAATGATTCTCCGGGAGCTTTCTATCAAAGTTCACACATTGTTAACCCAAGAGTGTACAGTTCTTCACAGATATTCATTTTGTTTTTTAGTTTTTTACAATCAAACCCTGAGCTGCTCAGTGACTGACAGGACAGGCTCACAGTACATCTTGCATCATCCACTCTCCCCAGAATTTACTGACTCATGTGTGCAATTTAAAGGATTCCAAACAAATTATATAAACCGACACGGATGAAGCTCACAGAAAAGAATCTGGAATTAAAATTCTGGTACAGCTACCCACCATTACTTCAGATCAATATGTTCTTTCAGAGCTAAGTAGTTCCTGGCATTTGAACCTAGTGATTTTGCTTATCTACAAAACTGCAAAATCCATTTTGCCTTTTCACTGGACGGTCATTAAAAGGAGGCAGTAAATATTGCAGCTGGGGCAACATAATGGGGTTTTAGCACATTTTGTTGTCTACGCTCCATCTGGTCTTCAGCACACAGTAACGCAATGTACAGCTAAACAGATGTGTGTGTGTGCCAGGCGTACTGGTGCGTGCATATGTGCATGCATGTGGAGGGGCAGGTCTGGTGCGTGCGGGAGAGAGTGTGTGTGCGCGCACGTGCGGGAGTGTGTGCGCACGCGTGTGCAGGAGAGAGTGTATGTGTGTGGGAGAGAGAGCGTGTGTGCGGGAGTGTGCACGCGTGTGCAGGAGAGAGTGTGTGTATGTGTGTGGGAGAGAGAGCGCGCGTGTGCGGGAGAGAGTGTGTGTATGTGTGTGGGAGAGAGAGCGCGCGTGCGGGAGTGTGTGCGCGCGCGTGTGCGGGAGAGAGAGTGTGTGTATGTGTGCGGGAGAGAGTGTGCGCGTGTGCGGTAGTGTGTGTGTGTACACGCGGAAGAGCGTATGTGGGCAGGGGTGTGTGTGTGTGTGCGGGAGTGTGAGTGTGTGTATATGGGGAGTAGGTGTGTGTAGGGGAGTGTGTGTGTGTGTGTGTGTTTGGGGAGTGTGTGCACACGCATGCATGTGCACGGGGTCTTGTGTGTGTGTGTGTGTGTGTGTGTGTGTGTGTGTGGGGTCTGCTGTTTGACAGCGTGCATCAGTGTGTGCGCATGTGATTTAATCTATATAGCACTTTTAATCAATATCCAATTAAGTAATTTAGAAAATTACTTCATGCAAGTGTTGACAAATAAATATGCATTCTTCATTACTGGGTATTTGGCAGAATCCCTGGAACATCATCAGAGGAAATGCTGAATTAGGATGCAGCAAGACTGGAAGCAGCAATTTACTTTGCTTGTGCCTCTGCATCCAGAAAGGCTTTCTGATGGCAACTCGGGCAGCATGAAGACTTTAAACTCCAGCACCGTGAGAGATTGGGCCAGCTCATGGTGAGCAATTCTTAATTCACTGTGCTTCCTTTGCCCTTCAGCATGGAGTTGATTTGTGTTGTAACTTGCTGGAACCATGAGCTGATAATGGCCTGGTGAGGGTAAAAGGATAAACGGGGCCTTTAGCGAACAGCATTTATTGCTCATTCCCAACTGAACTGAGCGGCTTTCTAGGCCATTTTTTAAAGAGTCTACCTCCTTAGTGGTGGGAACTGCTGCCTCAGAGCGCCAGGGACACAGGCTCGGGTGACTGTGTGGAGTTTGCATCTTCTCCCCATGTCTGTATGGGTTTCTTCCGAGTGCTCCGCTTTCCTCCCAAGTTCCAAATACGTGTAGAGTAGGTAAATTGGCGACGCCAAACTGCGCCTTAGTGTCCCAAGATGTGCAGGTTAGGGGGAATTAGCGGGGTAAATTCGTGGGCATATGGTGAGGGGGCCTGGCTAAAATGCTCTCAGTGTCGATGCACATTCAATGTGCTGAGTGGCCTCCTTCTGCACTGTAAGATTCTGTGATCAACAAATGAGATTGGAGGATTAAGAAAGAAACAGCAACAACAGGGAGGATGTTTTGGAATAGAACTGGAAACAGAAGGAAAAAGAAGAGAGAAAGCAAGATTGGAATAAGATACTGTAGGTGGGATTTTCTGGTCACACTCGCTCCAAAGCTGGAAATCCCTGGTCCGAGGTCAGTGGACCTTTGCATGGCCACCACCCCGCCTGCTATGATTCTCATGGCGGCCAGGATGAGAAAACTCCGCCCTTTGTGCATTTAATTGTCTTTCTTCATGTTTACACCTCATTGAGTTGAGAATTAGCGTTAGGATTTTAAATAAATAATTAGCCACATGCAAAACAGAAGTAAAATGGTCAAGATTGCATTGGAACGTCTTTTATTCTTTTGTGAGATGCGGGCCTCTCTGGCTGGGCTAGCATTTATTGCTTATTCCCAATTGAACTGAGTGGCTTTCTCTGCCATTTTTTAAAGAGTCAACCACATTGCTGTGCGTCTGGTGTCACATAAGAGTGGCAGATTTCCTCTCCTAAAGGTCCTCAGTGAACCAGACAGGTTTTTTGAATAATTGAGAATGGTTTTGTGGTCACCGTTAGACGTCATCTTTTTTAGAACCGTAGAACATTACAGCACACAAACAGGCCTTTTGGCCCTTTGCCAAACCTTTTTTCTGCCTAGTCCCACTGACCTGCACCTGAACAACATCCCTCCACACCCCTCTCATCCATGTACCTGTCCAAGTTTTTCTTAAATGTTAAAACTTTTAAAAATGGAATTCAAATTTCACCATCTGCCACGATGAGACTTGGACCCGGTTCCCCAGAGCACAACTCAGTCCAGTGAGATTACCATTAATTCATTGCTTCCTCTATGGAATCAATGTCTTTGGTTTGATTTATTATCATACGCTTTGGGATATGGCAAAAAGTATTGTTTCTTGCACGCTATACAGACAAAATATACCATTCATAGAGTACATAGGAGGGAAGGAAAGGAGAGAGTGCAGAATGTAGTGTTACAGTCATATCTAGGATGAAGAGAAAGATTAGCTTAATATATTCCCTGGAGCGTAGAAGACTTAGTGGTGATCTCATAGAATAATGCGAATAAATCAGCTAGATAGACAACATTTTTTCCCAAAGGTAGAGGAGTCTAAAACTAGAGGGCATAGGTTTAAGGTGAGAGGGAAGAGATACAAAAGGGCCCAGAGGGGCAATTTTTTCACAGAGTGATGGTGTGTATCCAAAATGAGCTGCCAGAGATAGTAGTAGAGGCAGGTACAATTGTCTTTTAAAAAGCATTTAGACAGTTACATGGGTTAGATGGGTATAGAGGGATATGGGCCAAACGTGGGCAATTGGGAGTTAGTGGTTTTTAAAAAAAGGGCAGCATGAACAAGTTGGGCTGAAGGGCTGTATACGATTGGTCCATTCAAAAAGTCTGAAGGCAGCAGGGAAGAAGCTCTTTGTTCTCGAGTTGGTTGGTCCGTGATCTCAGACTTCTGTATCTTTTTCTCTGACAGAAGAAGAAGGTGGGACAGAGAATGTCCGGTGTGTGTGTGTGTGTGGGGTCCTTGATTATGCTGGCTGCCCTTATGTCTGTCAGTGCATCAAACCTAAACTAATATTCTATACGGCTAATCAGAAAAATACCACCTTCGGCAGAATGCTCCAGCTTTAACCTCATTCCACTCCCAATGCACCAGTCAGCTTGGAGCAGCAGCCTGGCTGAATCACTGTCACAATCATTTATCTTGACACTAAATCCATTTTCATCACAATCTTCCACAACCCCACTTAAAACTCTGATCCTTCCTCAGTGAGGAAAATGAATGCCATGGTTGAAAAGGTTTTTACCTTTTAGGAAAAGCTCCAGTTGACCAATGAAGTAATGATCTGTGCCTGATTGTGACAGGGCAGAGGCGTGACAGCAAAAAAAAAATGACTGGCTTGGACTGATTCCCAAAATTTCATGCGTACAACCGACAGAATACATCTCAACATATGTTCAAAATCCATGGAGCGTTCCGTAAAGCAGCACACTTACAGAATACTGACCAACTTTCATTACTCAAGTGAAATGCTCACAAGAGCCCAAGACACTTGTATAAAATGTAAATAATGAGTTGGCAGCTTTGCTTGGAATGAGAGGGTAGTGGATCTGGAGTGTGGAGTCTTGGAACAAACAGAGTACATTGGGCAGCACAGTGACACAATGGTTAGCACTGCTGTCTCACAGCTCCAGGAACCTGGGTTCGATTCCTGGCGTGGGTCAGCGTCTGCACAAAGTCCACGCTGCCTCCCTGTGTCTGCTCAGTCTTCCCGTGTCTGCGTGGGTTTCCTCTGGGTGCTCTGGTTTCCTCCCACAGCTCGAAAGATGTGCTGGCTAGGTGCATTAATCCATGCTAAATTCTCCCTCCGTGTACCCGAACAGGCGCCAGAGTGTGGCGACTAGGGGATTTTCACAGCATCTTCATTACAGTGTTCACGTAAGCCTACTTGTGACACTAATAAAGAAACTTTAACTATAAACCATTCTGTGTGCAGAGAGGAAAGAGAAGAAGGGCTTTCGCCAAGCAAAAGGTTCCAAGAAGAAAGGGAAAATGACAGGAAATAAAATGAGTGACTTCTAAAACCAAAGGCTGTCAGAGGTATTTGGTGTCAGGTCCCTTCAAAGCAAAACAATGAAGTCTTAAGTTGCTAAAAGTACAAGGGCTGAATTGCAAGCTTGGTTTTAGGCTAAGCTATGATTTTATATTTCTATTTTAGACAGTCAGGCCCTTCCCAAATGTTCGAGTCCTTTCTCTGTTTTTACCTGCACCTCCTGTTATTAAAGCACTTAATTGTTTCTGTGGAAGCTGCATAAATTCCAACCAACAGTCCTCGCCCCACGAGAGGTCACATGACAGTTTAGATCCATTCCAAACAGTTTAGTGCTTTTTTTTGGAAGTCTTCGATCAACCCTCACCCTCGCATCATTCCGCCTTCGTGAGGCTAGCTTAATCCCCACACAGCTGGAGATTTGTCTAGGCTTCAAACAGCCTCAATAACCATTGTATAATTTCAAAAGACATGTTTTCAAAGCTCCTTCCTGCTTCAAGATTTTGGTATACTTCTTATTGTTCATGACATCTCCTGGCTTAGCAAGAACCAGCTGTGCACAAAAACATCCATCTTCGGCCACTGACACTTGTGTACTTTTCTACTGGCAAGCAAAATATTCAAGATCAAAGCCTCAGTGAAGACAATATCCATAGGCAAGTCAGTCTCTCTTCATAAACAACGAAGAGCTAGAACGCAACTACCTTCTATTCAAGTTAAGGGTGGCACAGTGGCAAGCACTGCTGCCTCACAGTGCCAGAGACCCAGGTTCAATTCCAGCCACATGGGAGTGTGTGGAGTTTGCACATTCATAACACCCCTACATTGTAGGAGGAGGTCATTCGGTCCATTGAGTCTGCACCGACAATAATCCCACCCAGACCCTATCCCCATAACCTCAAGCATTTACCCTGCTAGTCCCAATTGAGGGGCAGCTTGGCATGGCCAATCGACCTAACCCACACATCTTTGGAGTGTGGGAGGAGACCAAAGCAGCCAGAGGAAATGCATGAGGAGAATGTGCAAACTCCACACAGACAGTGACCGGAGGTTGGAAATGAACCCAGATCCCTGTGAGGCAGTAGTAACAACTATGCAACCATGCAGCCCATGTTCTCCCAATCCAAAGTGGGCAGCAGTGGTTAGCACTGCTGCCTCACAGCAGCAGGGAGCTGTTTTTGATTTATTCCTGAGGTGACTGCCTGTGCGGAGTTTGCACGTTCTCCCTGCGTCTGGGTGGGATTCCCCTGGGTGCTCCGGTTTCCTCCAATACCCCACAGATGCGTGGGTTAGGTGACTGGCTGAGTTAAACTGCCCCTTAACGTCCAAACACACGTAGGTTAGGTGTGCATGTTAGATTGGCTGCGGTAAATTGCCCCTTATTGTCCCAAGGTATGTATGTGAGGAAGATTAGGGAGATAAATATGCAGTGTCACAGGGACAGGACAGAGGAGATGGCCTGGTAAGATACTGAGTCAATGTAGACTCGATGGGCCAAATGGTCTCCTTTTACACTGTAGGTGTTCAGACACCCTTGTATTTTTGAAACTGTACAGCTTCTTGCTAATCACCCCCACAATTAACCTCCCTGCTTTGTCAAATCATGGTAAGATTTCTCAGATATCAGTATCTTAAAAGCTGTGACATGATTAAAAGTTAGAGGTGTCCTTGATGATCAAAGGCAAAAAAAAAAAATCGCTTCCAGAAAATAAATCTGAGAACTCGGTGTATGTTCGTGCCACCTTGCGTTGGTGGCCATTCTTCATACTGATCATCACTTTAGCGAGCCTTCATGTTCCATGCCTCCGAGAGTATATTTACTGTTTGCGTCCAAGACTTCCCTCATTTTTCAAAGTTACATTTGCTCAACGAGCAGTGCATCATTGTAGATGCCATCAAGCAGCGTTGCTTAATTCTTATTGCCGGGTGTTAAGCGCAACTGATCGCATTTGATTTTGCTTTACTGACCCGACAGAAAGCACAGCCCAAGTAAGGAAAGTTTAGAGACAATATTTGCCTTTCAGAACTTTACATTTGTTGGATCAGGATTAAGAATTAAGCAAGGGAATATTCTGCTGCCTCTATGACTTAATTGCGTGCAATATATGTACGTTGATGTAAGATGCAGAACGGGCCACTGGCTATATTTAGCACGTAATAATTCAGAGCTGCTACAGTTGAGATATTGAGCCAGATCTTGCATGAGAAATAACGACGTGTGGCATTATTCATACTGAAACTGGCGGCATGGATTAAGACACGGCACGGGTTTCAAATCTCTAGAATATTGTTGGCTCATTTACACCGTTGTGCCGTTGGCTTTGCAAAAATGGCAATTTGCGCCCTCAGCCTGCCCTCGAACTTTTGATGTTATTTACTTATTAGTGTCCCAAGTCTCTGGGGTGATGTCGATCAAAGAAGCCATCAGGGCCTTTCTGCTCCACAGGATAAATGACGATAATCTGCAGCCAATGCTGAATGGGCTATACACATGGCAACCACCTACATTCATACAGCACCTTAACCATGGGAGAATATCCCAAGGCGCTGGCGAGAATGACAAGTGAACTAAAAAAGGAGAAATCCTCAGGCCATGCTGTTGAGCAGAACATCTGGTGTCAAACAGGTGATCTAGAGGTATGAAATGCCCTCTCTGCTATAACAGCTGGTGGTGACACAGCCCACAACAGAAACAGCTAGATCTGCTTGCAGTGAACATCTGTCAGTGGACTCCCGGGCTGGAATTCTCCGGCCATTCATGCCCAGCTGCTGCTGCAAGCGAGGATGGAGAAATTGGCACTCAACCAACTCTACATTCACTGCAGCAAGACCAGAAAATGTTTATTTTATTAGTGTCGTAAGTACATTGACACTGCAATGAAGTTACTGTGAAAATCTCCTGGTTGACACACTCCAGCGTCTGTTTGGGGACACCGAGGGAGAATTTAGCACGGCCAACGCACCTAACCAGCGCATCATTCGGACTGTGGGAGGAAAGCGGAGCACCCAGAAGAAACCCACACAGACACAGGGAGAACATGCAGATTCTGCACAGTGACCCAAGCCAGGAATCAAATCCAGGTCCCTGGCGCTGTGTGTCAACAGTGCTAACTACACATTAATTATCCATTAAATTTGCTGCAGAAAGTTAACGCTGGAGCTTTGCAGCGCAAATAACTTCCTAAACTTCTAAAATTCTAACACGATTAGACAGGGTAGATTCTGAAGCAATGTTCCTGACAGTGGGGGGAGTCCTGAACTAGGGGATCACAGTTGGGAGATGAGGGGTAAACCTTTTTGGACTGTGAGGAGAAATTTCTTCACCCAGCAAGTGGTGAATGCGTGGAATTCACTACCATAGGAAGTGGTTGAGGCCAAAACAGTATGTGATGTCCAGCAGAAATTGGGCGTAGCTCTTGGGGCTAAAGGGATCGGGGGGGGGGGGGGCACGGGGTGGTTGATTTTGATGGTCAGTCATGATCAAAAGGGCCAAATGGCCTTCTCCTGCTTCTAGTTTCTATGTTAACACAATGCCTAGTCGACCTATCAGAACCCAGAAAGGATACAGTCTAAATGGCTCATTATGATTTCTGCCTGTAAGAAACCGTTTGAAGATTTAACTAAATGTCATATTTCTGTTTTTTTTTAAATCACTTTTCTGTTCTCCCTTAATCCAGTCTTCCTTTTCCTCTCTTTATATTTCCATTTCTGTCCATTAATTTGATTTGAATCCACCCACCCCTCAATTCTGCTTTCAATCCTCAAGCCTCATTGATTAAGCAGCGTGTCCCATTGCTCACCGAGGGCCGATTATCCCCAGTCGCCAGCCCACACTTCCAGCAAATTAAGGCGTGAAGAGCTTCCATGCTGAAGAGTGTGCGGGACATCTAATGGTGCTGGCATTGGAATGCTTTCCTGCAGCAGGATTCATCAGAGCAATTGAACGCAAGTACAAAAATAAACTTCAAGCCCATCTAAATGAATACATTTGAATTGATAAACAACATTCCGCTCTGTTGCGATGGATGCATTTCTGAAATCAATTATTCTAAGGTTAAAGAAATGGTCACATCCCAAATGAATTGCTATCAAAGGCAAATTTCAGTATAATGGACTGAATTACACACAAAGCTAGAAGGCTTTATGATTCCCTAAGAATATAATGAACTGTCATAGGAGCAGCCCAACACATAGCATATGGATATATTATACACTTAATCTGTCATTCTCTGCATATTTTCTGAGTCTTCAGAACTCGATTTCAAGTCAGAAGTCAGTTATGCTTCTGCTAATCTACTGCAGATCTGAACGATTTACGCCCAAGCCAATTGCAAAGTCCTGCCTCACTTCAGAATTATGAGTACCTTGCCGATATTCCTGTTCGGTATTTCGTATTACCTCCCTTTCAAAAAAAAACACACTTCCCACACAAAAAAATCCATCTTGCCTCAGGCATTTTGCTGCTATCTGGAATGGACGGCATGATGGCACAGTGGTTAGCACTGCTGCCTCACAGTGCCAGAGACCTGGGTTCAATTCCCGGCTTGGGTCACTTGGTGTGGAGTTTGCACATTCTCCCCGTGTCTGCATGGGCTTCCATCAGGTGCTCCGGGTTTTCTCCCACACTCCAAAAGATGTGCATGTTAGGTGGATTGGGTGCAAAATTGCCCCTTAGTGTCAAGGGGTCTAGCTAGAGTAAATGCATGGGGTTATGGGGATGGGGCCTGGGTGGGATTGCGGTCGGTGTAGGCCCCCTCCCACACTGAAGGGATTCTATGAAGTTCATCCAATCTGTTGCTGGCCCATCAAAATGGATGGCAGAAGTAGAATTTTGTAAAATTTGAACATCTGTGGAATCAAAAGAGTGAGTGCAAAAAGCTGCAAAGATTTCCAGCTGTTAACAGCCACAAACAAGGAAGTATCGTGCTAGTAGAAACAGAATTTACTTCCAACGCCATCTCATTCAATCCCCGACAGGACAGCCATGTTTTTGGAAACGTATCCATCCCACAAGCATCTCCACTTCGAAATAGTAGGTCCGCGTGCACACTCCAAAACTGCCCCACCTTTCACAGTGCAGCCCTGGGAACAACCAGATATTTGAAAGGAAGTGCTTTGAACTCGCTTACTATTCCGTACACGCCTGCTGAATAAAAACGTCACCCGCCATGCTCACACAGAAGAAGCTGTTTATTGCACAGGAACGTATCAGAACAAACACTGCATCAGCAACGGAACATTTTTTTATTTTGAACCTTAGCGCACGTTTGCGTATTATTTTCGGAGAGGTTGCCGGGATATCACAGATGGCAGGCACTAAGTTCCACTGCTGGCTTTACTGAAAGACCTGGATAGAACGGGATGTGGGAAAGATGTTTCCAGTGAGTGGGAGAAACAAGAATCTGAGGACATAGCCTCAGAGTAAAGGGATGACCCTTTGCAACTGAGTTGAGGAAGAATTTCTTCAGCTAGAGAGTGGTGAATCTGTGGAATTCATTGCCACTGAAGGCTGCCAGGTCATTGAGTGTATTTAAGACAGAGATAGATAGGTTCTTGATTAGTAAGGGGATGAAAGATTGCAGGATAAAGACAGGAGAATGGAATTGAGAAACACATTGAATGGTGGAACAGACTGGATGGGCTGAATGGCCTAATCCTATTTCTATATCTTACGGTTCTTATGGAATGTCAGCAGAAAACAGATATTGAGCCAAATTTCACATGACCCCAGCAGATGCGATTTGATGTAATCTAAGAGGGGACAGTAAACTGGGGTGGGCACCAATTTGACCACCTTGCTGCCCACACCCAAGCTCACTCCATAACTCTGGGGCAGACGGGCACCAAAATCGGCAGCCCAGGTCCATCTGAACAATTGAGGGTCAGTTAGACTTGTTAGTAATCAAATGGACCCTGATATTACACCGTCCATGCCATAAAATGTTTGGCGTGGGCAGCAGGATGGGAGCAGGAAGACCAACTTTTCACCTCAAGCTTCTGAAGGGCAGGAAGGTTGGTTCAGGGGATGAGCTTTGCTGAGATTGTGGGACATCTCTCTTTGGTTGAATGCCCTCTTCCTTCCTACCCAATCTCTCCTTCACTGGGCGGTGGCTAGTTAAAAACAATTTCTTGTTTCTCCTGTGCCATTGAATAATCAGAAAAGTTTCAAAAATCAGTATATATAATCCATTTTTTAAATAAAAGTCACTTGTACAATGTACAGTAAAAATGTGGTAGAACAACAAATGGCCAAAAGAGTGGAGGCTTCAATGGTTCTGTGGCCAACTGCACCATGTATTGCAGTGATGGTCCCACATGCAAAACGTTATCCCTATTCTATGCTGAGTAAACTATTTTCAAACAGGTTTGGGTATCGAAATTCATCCTAGATCATGCTTGGGAACTGGCTTTCAGTAATGGCTGATAGGTAAGGCACTTCCGTCCCATTAGGCTAGACAAATGCAACTTCAAATGGACACAGTCTAGGTACATTCTTGTAACAAGGACTGGGCGGAGTGGTGGGCCCGTAGAGTTGGATAGCCTTGCAGGAACGGTCATCTGCAGCAGGGAAAATGATTAGGTTTGTTTCAGAATGCCTCATTAACAAGAGATCACATCTATTCAATGCAGATTAAGTATATGGTTCACAAGTAACAGTGCTTCCACACCACCCGATGTAGGTGCATGCCTTTAGACCCATGTTCAAACCTGTTCGCGAAGAAACATTGATCGTGCAAGCTATATTTGATTAAATCCCCAAAGATTTACCATCAGCTGCGAGCAGTTACTGGCAGGAACCGTGTCTGGTCTTGGAGCGTTTCATAACTGCGAGAGAGTTCCACTTACCTAGAAAACAAAAGGGAGAGATCGTCATTACAAAAAAGGTACAATTGTCCATGCTGCAAGGGCTACAAATTTTTAAATAGGTGAACATGAATTGTTGCCTACAAGGCAGGAAATAAAGATGTAAATGGGATGCATTCAATTTTCAAGCCAATATAAATTTAGCAACTCTTCTGTATAAGTTCATTTTTGCATGTAGACATAATGTTTGACAGTGAGCCTGATTGTTCCTGTTTACTTGCAGTGTGGATACACTAACAAATAATGTGGCTGCATAATTTATGCATATGTTCATTGATTGAAGTTTTATGTGCACAGAGACAATAACAATAAATTTATTTTTTCCTCAAATGAAAGAAACAGAACACCAGCGTGTTATATCATGTACATTGACAAGAAGTCAAACATCACATACAAAACGGATAAATGGGATCGGAAGATAAGGAACTAGGCCAGTGAATCCTCCATTATAGAGAAGCAAAATTTTATTACAATATCAGTTTATCAGGCTGGTTGAAATCAAAACAAAAAAGGCCCTTCGACCCTCACTGTCCAAACACTTCACATGCCCAATCAATGCCAACTCATGCCTCCACCCACACACCATCCCATTCTCCTCTTGCCCTAAGCCAAGCTAGACCATTCCACCCATCCCTTCATGTCCCCTGTGGCAAGCTCTACCTTTCCCTTCCCCACTCCTTATGGTCTCTCAGCTGAGCTAGAGCACTTCCATGCCTCTTGGTTCTATGCAGTATAAAGTTGGTCAATGAACCTTAGCGTAGGGTATAGTAGTGTATGTAAAAAAAAACTCTTAAATATTTAATTCATTCATAACTTTCCCCTAGATTGCAAAAGTGTAATTTCACTACAATCATCAAGGTCCTTCGAAGCATTGTGACAAAAACTACAAACCCTTGAAGCAATTTAATTGTGCAAACAAACATTGTGGAATTGACAGCAGAGAATCAGAGAGCCTGAGTTGTCAAATGAATGCAATGAGCGGGATTTTACGGCCTCACCTCGAGCAAGACTGGAAATTCCTACCCAAGGTCAACAAATACTTCTGTCGCCCGCCCCTCTCCCACGGTGGGCGGGGTGGTAGAGAATGTTTTCTCTCTGGGGCGCAGATGTTTTAGTACGCCAATGGTTGTCTGGACTCTCTCAACCAATGCAGTGCAAAAACAGCTGCGCCCTGGGAAATCACGTGCTGCCATCTCTGTCACTGCAATCACTAAACACGTAGAACCACTATTCAAAGCACATTCTGTTTCTCCCCCAACAGCCACACTGGTATTGAAGCAAGAGCAGCCAATAACATCAGAATTTGGATGGATTGTTATCATGGAGTACTACCCGCATATCTGAAACTGTTGGCTCTTCAACAATTCAGGGACATACTGTTCGTAAAATGCCCTGGAGTCATCTGAATATTCTTTTATTAAAATACATTTTTATTGGACTTTTCTCATTTTTACAAGTAACACGACACATCCTCAAAGCTGTTACAGTTCAGCTCAATTATTTCTCTATATATAAATATAGTGAAAGACAGGAGGAAACTCATGCAGTTGGGTCACTGCGTGGCATTGTCCACCTCCATCTCCCCTGTTTCGCGCTGGCAGGAGGCAGCAGCATCACCTTCCACAATGAAACTTGCAAAGTCAAAAGTCTAGGCAGCAAATGCAAGGATATGGTACATGGGAATTGGTTTATCAGTTGTGAGGAAATTAATTGAAGTTAAGCCTTGCAATTGGATTTCAATGTTCCATGTCTATAAGAGCTATCTTCTGCAAGCAATAAGGTAGAAAACAATGTTTAATTTTTAATTTCCTCACACTATTGCAAATGCATGGTTTTAAAAGTTTGTTCTTTTTTGGGATTGTACCTCTGTTTAGGTAAAATAGAGGAACGAAGTGATCGTGTCTAAATTCTGCTGATTGTAAATCGCAGTGGTTTGGGTGTTAAAGATTAAAGGGAAGTCCAGGTTGTTTTACTGGGAAGAAGGTGCAAGATGTCCGATACTAATAACAAATACATTTGCACAGATGGTGGAAAGACTTAGCCTCCAAAGCCCCGGAAAGACTTTAGGAATGTCAAGTTTTATAAATGGTTATGCCAAAACTTTACATTTATTTCAAGATTGCGGTGGATCAAAAAACACTGGTGAAGGTTTTCTCTTGATTGCTGGGCAAGCCCATAGCACACCACAACAGGATCAACTCAGTGACATTTTAACAAAACACCACTGGACCTCAAAAACAGCATCAATCTACAAAAGACAGAGGGGAGGGAGAGTGCGCGTGTGAGAGCATGCACGCGAGAAAGAGAATGAGAGTGAGAATGAGAGAATGTGAGCGAGAGAGAATGAGAATGAGAATGAGAATGCACCAGTCCCTATCGTTCACCAAGGATGCAGGTGGGTGCTGGTTTAACACTGCACAGACTAATGATCATGTGATAGTGGGATCGAGGCTGTTACTTGAATACTGCAATCAAATGCTTTTGAGACTCAGAACAGTTTGAAGACCAACAGCTTCCCAAAACATCAGAGACACTCTGGTCCCGCCCCCAATAACAGCAAATTTTCATCCATCAGAAAAACGAGTTCTCGTTCTCAGAAAACCAACAGAATTTTAAAAACAACAGGGAGAGGGAAAACACTTCCTTTCAACTTGCTGTCCCTTCTAAAACTCAAACCTGCAGCTCCAAATTGAAACTGAAAGTTAAATCCCTGTCAGTTTTCTTTTCTCCTCCCAACAATTACATCACCTAAGGTTGCGAGCATGAATTTAAAAAAACTCTTTTAAAGGTACACTAACATCACTGTAGGATAGTTGCTGGTGCAGGCTCGATGGGCCAAATGGCCTCCATGTGCACTGTTGGACTTCTGTGATGTAACCAATTGCTTTCAGCAATACCACGCCACCATCTTAGGGAATTCCGGACTCTCCGACTTTACACTCTACTCTGAAGCATTCCGCTACACACGACTGTGTCCCAAACGACGAGCAAAGTTCCACGCAGCAGGGAAAAGAGGGACAAAAGGACCTTCAAGCTTCGGCTGCTTCTCTTAAGTCTCCAGTGTGGTGTGACATTAGATGCTTCAATTTGGTGTGTCAGTATTACAAAGTGCTCAGGCTTAAAAGGGCATGAAGGACATTTAGTCCAAGCAGACTTAGCAATAAAAGCAGGGCAGTGTGTTGTCTGAATACCCACAAATAAATTTATAGATCTGTAAAGCTGCCTTTAAAAAAAAAGCTCTCGCTATGCTTCACAGTAATTATTCATCAAATCCCACTGAACCACAGCACTCCA
The DNA here is from genome assembly GCF_965287045.1 of Carcharhinus amblyrhynchos. Taxonomy (NCBI): domain Eukaryota; kingdom Metazoa; phylum Chordata; class Chondrichthyes; order Carcharhiniformes; family Carcharhinidae; genus Carcharhinus; species Carcharhinus amblyrhynchos. The sequence continues at coordinate 12,884,939 of NC_137352.1, forward strand.
TCCTAATCAAATGGCTTACTGCCCTTATAAAATTGGAATTACTTTTCAAGCAGCAAGCACAGCATTCTTCAATATATTACAGAACCAACAGAGATCAGAAACATTTCAGACGTCCTGTCAGCACCGTATCAGCTGTCTGGACCACAGGCAGCTGCAAGTGGCCGGGGATTTCCTCCACAGGGGAAAAAGAGGAGGAGGAAAGTGATAGAGCAGAGAACAACAAAAGATAATGGTGCTGGTTTCCTCAGAGAGCTGGTTGATAAAATATGTGGAAATGTTGGGTAACTGTAAGATCGGGTTCGATTAAAGTCACCCGACACCTCCGATCAAATAGTCAGTTCAGGCTTGTTCAAGAAGAAAAATATAGCACAGGAACTCTAGCCTTCCAAGCCTGTGCCGATCATAATGCCCTAACTAAACTAAAAAACCTTCTGCCCTTGTTTGGTCCATATCCCTCTAGTCGTTATTCATGTAACCATCCAGATGCCTCAAATGCTGCTAATGTGCCTGCTTCCACCACTGGCAGCGCGTTTCAGGCACCCACCACTCCCTGCACAAAAAACTTCGTCCGCACATCTCCCTTAAACTTTTCCCCTCTCACCTTGAACCTGTGCCCCTCTCCCTTGTAATTCACACTTCCACCCTTAGAAAAAGCATTTGATTATCCATCCTGTCCATGCCTCTCATAATTTTGTAGAATGAAGATCACAATATGTTTAGAATTCACAATTCTTGTAGAATGATTTTTGACAATGAAGAAATCATGCCCAGTGTTGTACAGATGCATTCATACAGTGACCTTAATGTAGCAAAATGAATAGCAAAATAGCTGATGGCTGGCATCTTCCATATTACGCACTCATAAACCACCTCGCTCAAGCTTTGTAAATGGCTCACTTCCAAATCTGATATTATAAAATTAATATTTTCCTCTGCTCGCTGCTTTGGATGAACCTGTGCCCACTTGTAATTGACACTTCCACCCTGGGAAAAAGCCTCTGACTACCCACACTATCTAAGACCCTCAATTTTATCGACCTCTATCAAGGTCTCCCTTTCCAGTAAAAACAATCCTAGTTTATTCAACCTCTCGTGGACTAAAAGTACACGGCAATACTTGGGTCACGCAAGAAGAATGCCAGCCCTGTAGAGTTGTTTCCCCCCACTGCCAACCCAACGTCCCACCTGACTTTAGCGTGAAGGTTTAGGAGACGGAGGGAGTAATCACTACATTTTACAATCTGCCAAAAGAATTGGACTGTAGAGATCAAAAGAAGGATGAAAATCTCTTAAGAATAATCATCAGCTGAGCACCAGCAAACTGTAGAGACAATTGTGTGATTCAACCTCATGCTCTCAGAATATAGGGGGTTCTTTAAAATGAACATGTGGATGTGTGCAGATGTGTTCAGAGATATTCTCCCTCTCTGCTGCATCTGTGTATGTGAGAATATATGCGTATGAAAAAGAGGACACAGTGCAAAGCATTGGAATTAATAACCTACAGCAGTGCTAACCACTGTGCCACCATGGAGCAGCACCGTGGTAGAGTAGTTAGCACTGCTGTCTCGCAGCACCAGGGATCCCCCCAAGTTCGATTCCTGGCTTGGATCATTGTCTGTGTGGAGGCTGCATGTTCTCCCCGTGTCTGCGTGGGTTTCCTCCAGGTGCTCTGGTTTCCTCTCTCAGTCCGAAAGTCATGCAGGTTAGGTGCACTGCCCATGCTAAATTCTCCCTCAGTGTACCCAAACAGGCACCGGAGTGCGGCGACTAGGGGATTTTCACATTAACTTCATTGCAGTGTCAAGTCTACTAGTGGCATTAATAAGTAAACTTACAAACAGGTTAAATCTAAAGGACTGTCTTGAAATGACTACTTGCAAGTTAACAAAACGGCAATCCTTTTTTTGCCGAGAACAAAAAATGCTGAATGACAGCAGCCATGCTCGCAACATTGCCCGACTATAAGCCAAGAAACTCTTAAAATAAAATGAATATTACACATCAAGCACCAGCAAAACAAACAGCTGGCCTGGAGTGATTTCAAAGCAGTCATATAAACTTCATAGTCGGATGATTTATAAACCACTGGAGCTTTACAATGGTAGCTGATGCCTTCACCTGGAGCTCTGAATTAGTTGACTGCTTTGTAATGATTTTCAAGATATTCATTCATTTCCGTACATTGTGCCGCTTCAATAATTAGCGCCTCGCCACAGAATTATTAAAAATGCAATGATACATGTAGCATTTAACTGAATGTGACAACAGTCAAGTACAACAGATGCAAAGCTATCTGAAAACAGCTTGCTTATTTATTATCTTTCAGGATAATGATCATTCTACAATTGAACTTAATTTCAGGGTGCGCATACCTAACACGTCGGGTCCTGATTCGACACAAGCATTGGAATGCAAAGCATCTCGGAGCACTTCCCTTCACAGAACAACTGCTTGTATTCACCGAATACAGACATTGCGGAACGCTGATATTGACCTGTGATTGACACTGTCGATAACCGTTCCTCCTTCACACGTAATCTCCAAGACCACTTGTTTCAGAAATAAATGGTTAGGGAAACTCGCTGAGAAATAGCCCAGTGTGACAGGCAGAGTTTTCAGCCTGCATCCGTGTATCCCTGGAAGACTGTGATGGGAAGTGTGGCAGTGCTACTTTGTTGGGGAGTAGGGGAGCTTCTCTCTCCAATTCTCCTTTGCAACATGTCCTTTAATGGCTTTCATAGGATCCCACAGTGCAGAAGGAGGCCCTTCAGCCCATCAAGTCTGCACAACCACAATCCCACCCAGACTTTAGTCACCTGGAGCGAACAAGAGGAGCGAAACTCTGTATTCTGGATGGAAGGAGGACACTGGACAAAGGGGTACAGAAAGCAAGAAACTACATGCAACTGACTATATTCTGGTACAATTTTGACACATTGCCCCAGGGTTTGGGTCGTTCACAATGGCAGACGGAATGCAAAAATCAGAGAATAGTGTAGGAGGCCGCCATTTGACCCATCGAGCCTGCATCGGCAACAATCCCACACGGACCCTATCCCCCGCAATCTCATGTATTAACCCTGCTAGTCCCACTAACACGAAGGGGCAATTTACCATGGCCGATCCACCTAACTTGTAAATCTTTGGACGGCGGGAGGAAACCGGAGCACCCAGAGGAAACCCACACAGACACAAAGAGAACGCGCAAACTCCACAGAGTCACCCGAGGGCAGAATTGAACCTGGGTCACTGGTACCATGAGGCAGCAGGACTAATCACTGTGCCACCCTGGAACTAGAACAGAAAAACAGGTTTAGATCTAAAAGTGGCAACCAATTTGGGAGGGTCTGGGGAACTCTCCAATGATAGCACAGGTGAAAAGTGCTGTAGAATTGCAGCACTTTCGATCAGCCATATTGAATCATAGAAAAGCTACAGCACAAACAGGCCCACAAGTTGCGCCGATCTTATCTCTACCTACTAGGCTTACCTATAACCCTCAATCCTATTAAGTCCTATGAACTTATCCAGAAGTCTCTTAAAAGACCCTAGCGAATTTGCCTCTACCACCACCAACAGCAGCCGATTCCACTCACCCACCACCCTCTGAGTGAAAAACTTACCCCTGACATCTCCTCTGTGCCTGTTCCCTCACACTTTAAACCTGTGTCCTTTTGTGGCAGCCATTTCAGCCCTGGGGAAAAGCCTCAGAGAATCCACCTGATCAATACCGCTCATCATCTTATACACCTCTATCAGGTCCCCTTTCATCCTTCGTCTCTCTAAGGAGAAAAGATCGAGCTCTCTCAACCTATCCTCATAAGGCATGCCACCCAATCCAGGTAACATCCTTGTAAATCTCCTCTGTACTTTTTCAATGCCTTCCCCATCCTTCCTGTAGTGAGGCGACCAGAACAGAGCACAGTACTCCAAGTGGGGTCCGACCAGGTCTTATACAGCTGCATCATTATCTCCTGACTCCTAAACTAAATTCACCGATTGAAGATGATCAGTACACCATATGCCTTCTTAACCACATCCTCTATCTGCAAAGCTGATTTGAGAGTCCTATGAACCCAGACCCCAAGATCTTTCCAATCTTCCACACTGCTAAGAGTCTTACCCTTAATATTATATTCCTTCTTCCCATTTGACCTGCCAAAATGTACCACCACACATTTATCCGGGTTGAAGTCCATCTGCCACTTCTCTGCCCAGTCTTGCATCCTATCTATGTCACATAGATTGAGGCACAGCCTACCCAAATAAAGTGCAGAGAATCAAGGAGAATAGCTATTTATTAAATTATTACATCTGTTCTCAGCTGCAGTTAATACAAATATGTCTCTGAATCTCACCAGAGATAAAACAATCCCTAAAAACAGAAGAAATTGAGTTGTAAAAGTTGAAAGAGCATAGATATTGATCTCAAAATTTAAAAGATCCATTGATTTTTATACCAATGTCCTCCCGAAGCAATGTCCCTGCTGGGCCAAATGAATTAAGCTTACGCTATTAATTTCAAATCCAATATAGCATGCTAAACTAATGATACATTAAACTGCAAAATTTCAAAAAGAAAATCAACTGAATCTAAATCAAGTGAAACATCAGTACTAAAACGTACACACTTAGAACCCTGAACACTCCTGTGGCCTTTCATTTCCTAATAATGACATGACAGAATTTCCACTGAAAACACTAAATGTTTCAATTCCTTTGGACGCATCTCATTAACCAGTTGAGTGGGATTTAGTGCGTGACAACTATTTCACAGAGAGGATTGCCCTCTGCATCTACCGTGGAGTTGACACCAATGACTCAAAAGGTAGCACAGAACTGGTCAAGATGCTGACCGTGGGACCTCTGCAATCACGGATCCCACGGCTCAGGCCTTTGGTCTCTAACTCAATGCAATCTCAAAGCCTTTGTTGCACAGAAGCCAAGTCAATTAGAGCATCTTGTACGTTAACGACTGGGAAATTGAAATACTGTAATAACATAAAAAGCTGGAAATACTCAGCAGGTCTGGCAGCAACTGCAGAGAGAGAGAGAGAAATAAAGAGTTAACTCTTCACGTCCATAAGACCATATCACATAAAAGCAGAATTATGCCACTCGGCCCATCGAGCCTGCTCCACCATCCAATCATGGCTGATAAGTTACTCAACTCCATTCTCAGGTCTTTTTCCTGTAACCTTTGATCCTCTTACCAATCAAGAACCTATCTCTGTCTTAAATACACTCAACGACCTGGCCTCCAAAGCCTTCTGTGGTTACAAATTCCTTAGATTCCCCACCCTCTGGCTGAAGGAATTCCTCCTCATCTCAGTTCTAAAGGGTCATTACCCTGAGGCTGAGGCTGTGCCCTCAGATCCTAATCTCTCCTACTGATGAGAACGTCTTCCTCATGTCCACTCTATCCAGGCCGTTCAGCATTCGATAAGTTTCAATGAGATCCCCGTCCTCCTTCGAAACTCCATCCAGTACCAATCTCAAACGCTCCTTATACATCAGTGACCTTCCATGAGAACATTGTTCTGAAGTGGGCCAAATGATCTTGCTCTGTGCTGTAACTATCCTGTGATTTTACATTTACTCTGTTTCTCTCTCGAAAGACACTGCCAGATTTGTTGAGCATTGCCAGCACTTTTTGCCTTATTTCAGCTTTGCATTGGTTTGGTTTCACAGAATGCCTACAGTGCAGAAGGAGGCCATTCAGCCCATAGAATCTGCACCAACAGAGCATCTCTCTCAGGCCCTATCCCTGTAACCCCACGTATTTACCTGGCTAATCCCCCTAATCTACACATCTTGGGACACTAAGTGGCAATTTAGCATAGCCAATCCACCTAACCTGCACATCTTTGGACTGTGGGAGGAAACTGGAGCACCTGGAGGAAACCCACGCTGACATGGGGAGAATGATGTGGAAATGCCGGCATTGGACTGGGGTAAACACAGTAAGAAATCTCACACCACCAGGTGAAAGTCCAACAGGTTTATTTGGTAGCAAATGCCACTAGCTTTCAGGGCTCTGCCCCTTCGTCAGGTGAGTGACGAGTCAGGTGATCATAAACAGCACATATAAAGCCACACACTCAGTTTACAGAATACTGATTAGAATGCAAGTCTATACAGCTAATTAAGTCTTAAGGGTGCAGACAATGCCCTCATAAAGATGCCCTCGTAAGAGCAGGATATGGTGCTCGACTCATCGACTGACAGTTTTGATGCACCACAGCGAAAAACTGCACCGATCTCCTCAGAAGACAAACATGGGACACGGTGGACAGAGTACCCTTTGTCATCCGGTACTTCCCCGGAGCGAAGAAGCTACAATATCTTCTCAGTCTTCAACATGTCTTTGATGATGACGAACATCTCGCCAAGGCCATCCCCACACCCCCACCCCCACTTCTTGCCTTCAAACAACCACACAACCTCAAACAGACCATTGTTGCAGCAAACTGCCCAGCCTTCAGGAGAACAGTGACAATACCACACAACCCTGCCACAGCAACCTCTGCAAGACATGCCGGGTCATCAACATGGATGCTATCGTCTCACATGAGAATACCATCCATCAGGTACACGGTACGTACTCTTGCAACTCGGCCAACGTTGTCTACCTGATACGCTGCAGGAAATGACGTCCCGAAGCATGGTACATTGGAGAGACCATGCAGATGCTATGACAACGGATGAATGAACACCGCTCAGCAATCACCAGGCAAGACTCTCTTCCTGTAGAGAACACTTCAGCGGTCACGGGCATTCGGCCTTTGATCTGCGGGTAAGCGTTCTCCAAGGCGGCCTTCACGACACATGACAGCGCAGAGTCTCTGAGCAGAGGCTGATAGCCAAGTTCCGCACACAAGGACGGCCTCAGCTGGGATCTGGGGTTCACGCCACACTATTTGTAACCCCCATGACTTGCCTGGGCTTGCAACATCTCACTTACTGTCCTGTCTGGAGACTCTTTAACCTATGCTTAATGCTCTCTCCACTCACATTGTCTGCACCTTTAAGACTTGATTAGCTATAAAGACTTGCATTCTAATCAGTATTCTGTAAACTGAGTGTGCGCCTTTATATGCCCTGTTTGTGATCAGAACTCCCCACTCACCTGATGAAGGGGCAAAGCCCCAAAAGCTGGTGGCGTTTGCTACCAAATAAACCTGTTGGACTTTGACCTGACTTCTTAATGGGGAGAATGTGCAGGCTCCCCGCAGACAGTCACCCAAGGTGGGATCGAACCCGGCGCTATGAGACAGCACTGCTAACCACTGTCCCTCACCAAATTTCCAGCCGAAACATAGCCTCAGAAAGACAAAACAGCTGAACATGGGCAAAGGTTGGAGCTGCATGGACAGTGCAGTACACTGTCTACAACAAACAGTCGCGCTTGTACAACATGCCGCTACCATCGCTCATGCAGGTGATGGGAGAAAGTTAGCACAGAACCTTGAGCAAGGGAGACAAACCGAGAAAGTTGTAACCTCGGTCATTTCTTCATTAATATTTTACTTGCAAATATACACCCAAAAGACATTACAGTGAATGTAGATAATTAACAAAGATCAGCAGCATCTTTATGATGGTTAATGAAGTGCTTAACCCGATTAGAGGATCCCATTGTGCTCACTCAGAAGTAATTAGTCACTGCAGCTGGATCTGAATTTTGCACATTTTATGATTCCGAATTTAAACGAATTTTTCATGAAAGCAGCCCCACACGAGAAAATAATCAACAGATGAAAAAAAAATACTGCAAATGAAATAAAAATAAAAATCAAATCAAAAGAGAAAGCCTGCCATCTGAAAGCAGGAGGTGGTTAATGGCTCTGGTGGGACCACTCGTCAGAACACTTGTGACAAGCCCCCCCCACCCCCCAAACACAACCTACATCATTAACTAATTTCTCCCAGATGTTAAACGACTTGCTTTGCCTTTCCAACAGTTGCTTTTCTTTTTCCACCAGATAGCCTCTCCCCGCATTGTGCAAACGTCATCTCAAGCCTGAAACACAGCCTGGTTAATGAGCTGATGTTGAAAATGGCCCACTCCCAGCAAAGCCTCTTGGTTGCTGGCAGCTGGCAAACACAACGAAGCACATCCTGCAATCAAAAAGAAAATTTCTCAAGATTAGCAATAGGGCGTGCAAATTATTTGGCTGCTCTTCCTCACGAAGAAAGGGGGGGCCAGGGGGAAAGAAATACAGAAACATAGAAGATAGGAGCAGGAAAAGGGTACTGGGCCCTTCGAGCCTGCTCTGCCATTCATACCATCATGGCTGATCGTACAACTCAATTGCTCAATCCTGCTTTCTCCCCAGAATCTGTGATCCCATTCGCCGCAAATGCTATGTCCAGGTGCCTCTTGAATGCATTCAACGTTTTGGCATCAACTACTTTCTGTGGTAATGCATTCCACAGGCTCACCACTCGGAGTGAAGGAACGTCTGCTCATCTCCATCCTAAATGGTCTACCCGAATCCTCAGACTACAACCAGAAGAGAAGGGAGAGACGGTGGGGGCTAAAGGCAGAGGGGGAGGTTAAAGGTGTGGGGGGGGGGGGGGGGGGGGGTGGGGGGGAGAAGAAGAAGGAGGAGGAGGAGGAGGAGGAGGAGGAGGAGGAGGAGGAGGAGGAGGATGAGGATGAGGATGAGGATGAGGATGATGAGGAGGATGAGGAGGATGAGAAGGAGGTGGTTAAAGGGCAAAAGGAATGGAAGGGAAGGGGAAAGTGCAGGGGTTTGGGGAAAAGGCGGGGGGGGGGGTGGCCGGAGTGGAGTGGCCGGGGGATTGGGAAAGGGTGAGGGAGGGAGGAGAGGGGCAAGAGAGAGGGGGGAAGGAAGGAGAGTGGGAAGTGTCTCCCACTGCTACAAATAAAGGATTGTCAAACTTCCCCATCAGCACCCACTGCAATATATTAACAGCTAGCAGCCAGCCGACAGGTGTGTGCGCAGGTGTGACAAGGGGTCATACTCTTGGTAAAATCTCTGAATCTTTTGACAGTCAGAGTGTTAACAGCTGTGACGGGATCAAAATCTTTCATTAATTGCAGAATGAATTCAGCAGATTAGCTTCCTAACTTACTGGGGTATTTGAACGAGCTAACCAATTGGCATTTTCCCTCACTTTATATATTGTCAAAAGTAAGAAAATGTTAAGGTGTCCCAGTGGAATCATTTGGAATCTTCCCCATAGCAGACTGGCATCCTGATAAACGCAAAACGAGGGGTGCAAACAGATCTCTTGCAGTTATATTTCAATTTTCTATTTGCAGCTAAATAGTCCAGTTAAAAATTGAAGATCTGGGAATAGTAAAGGGTAAACACAATCCAATGCCGGCGTCTCCACATCAATAGTAAAGGGTGCCAGACAGCAGAAGAACCAGGAAACGGCCATTTGGTACATCAAGTCTTCTCTGCCGTTTAATAAAATCACAACTGATCCAGAATCATAGAATCCCTACCGTGCACAAGAGGCCAGTTGGCCCATCGAGCCTGCACTGACAACAATCCCACCCAGGCCTTATCCCCACAACCCTGCTAATCCCCCTGACACCAAGGATTAATTTAGCTTTGACAATCAACCAAACCTGCACATCTTTGACAAAATGGTAGAGTTCTCACCAGCGATTTCACTGGGGGATTTTCACAGTAACTTCCTTGCAGTGCTAATGCAAGCCTACTTATGGCTCTAATAAATAAAACTTTATCCAATCTCGCCTTTATTCCTGTATTTGCTATGGGTAATTTCCAACACCCAGTAATCATTGCATCATCAAATTCCAAACTTGTTGAATAATTGCCACAGACAGAAAGCTTGTAAGTAAAATGCACCGACTATCCTTCACTTAAATCATTTTACAGAAAGTGACATAAATATTGGGAGATTCACACATAAAACACACCTAATACACACTAAGAAGTCTCTCAACACCAGGTTAAAGTCCAACAGGTTTATTTGGAATCACGAGCTTTCGGAGCACTGCTCCTTCAAAGTATATTTATTAGTCACAAGTAAGGCTTACATTAACACTGCAACAAAGTTATTATGAAATTCTCCCAGTCGCCACACTCTGGTGCCTGTTCGGGTCAATGCACCTAACCAGCACATCTTTCACTTTGGGGGAAGAAACTGGAGCACCTGGAGGAAACCCACACAGACACAGGGAGAACATGCAAACTCTACGCAGACAGTGATTCAAGCCAGGAATTGAATATGCGTCCCTGGCACTGTGAAGCAGCAGTGTTAATCACTATGCTACCATGCTGCCCCATCAGGTAAGTGGCCACTCACCTGATGAAGGAGCAGTGCTCCAAAAGCTTGTAATTCTAAATAAACCTGTTGGACTTTAACCTGGTGTTGAGAGTTTTTTTTTTAAACTGTGCCCACCCCAATCCAATACTGGCATCTCTACATCATAATACACATTAAGGCAGAGGTTAAAATAACAAATCATTTAAAAATATATCAAAATCTATGGGTGTGCTTTTATCATGAAGTGTTTCTGGGCTAGAGAGATTGTTCAGCAGAGGTTATGACATTGTGCCATTAAAATGCCACTTACACCTCATTCAACATGGTGCAGCCTTGTCAATGGTTTTTACAGCCAGGCTAAAAGAACAGAAGTGAAAGGTCACATCAGATCAGTGATTTTTAATTGGTTTCCATCTGTGATGGTTCCCTCCAGCACATCCTACAGTGCTGTGCGGCATCATTGATAATTTCTGAATTTCCAGGGTTTAACTGTGCATCAGCAAGCACCAGAACTGCTGCCTGTGTTACAACTATGAAGTTTGTCAGATTGATATGCTTTGAGGCTTTCTTTAATTTCAGGTAAGATGAAGGAATGAACTTTGTGAATGAACCTTGGATGAACTGTGCTGAATCCAACCCGACAATAAACCAAAGTAGCCTTGTAGTTAAAGATGAAGGAGAAAAAGATGCAAGGTGCTCATGGCTGCAGACTGTTAGGAAGACCAGTTGTGTTGGTAGACAGTTAGTCTCCAAGTATTGGGGGAGGGGGCGATTTCTCCAAATATTGGGTGCAGTGGAGGTGACGGGGGGATAAGATTCCTGGGTCACTGGCTACGCAGAGTCTGCACGTTCTCCCCATGTCTGTGTGGGTTTCCTCCAGGTTCCATCCACAGTCCGAAAGATGTGCTGGTTAGATGAATAAGCCATGCTAAATTCTCCCTCCGTGTACCCAAATAAGCACCAGGGGATTTTCACAGTAAATTCATTGCAGTGTTAATGTAAGCCAATTTGCAAATAAACTTAAGAAATTGTAACATCAGTTCCACAGTTGATGTTGACAACTTTGCTGCCACTACAACACCAAAAATCCAGTTCCATGTGTTCATGCTTGGCACTCAACCAGGATATCTGAGGGTTCCAGGCAATGCGGTACCACCAGATCCTGCTTCAATTTGCAAGCTCTCAATTAAAAAGTTCAAGACGATACTACAAACTTTTGCCTTTCATTCTGGTTTGCTAACCCACCTACAGTTAACTCAATAATCCACTAATCAAAATTAATGCAGAATTTAATTCTAGCAGAGCTTTCAATGCAGGTCCAGTCCTCCTTTCTAATCTTTGCTATTATGCAGCAGGAAAGAATGGCAGAAGGGAAGGAGAAAGAGAGAGGGAGGAGAAAAAAAAGGGAGAGGGAGAGGAAAAAAAAAGAGACAGGAGAGAGAAAGAAAAAAGAGAGAAGGAATAAGGGAGAGTGAAACAAAGAAGGAAAAGCAGACAGAAATGTTAACTGTTTCTCCCTCCGTAGATGCTGCCAGACCTGCTGAGTTTATCCAGCATTTTCTGTTTTTATTTCAAACTTCCAACGTCTGCAGCTGTTTGCTTTTAATTGAAAGGAAGATTTGTCTTTACGTAAATGATCTTAGTCTGTCCCTGAAGCATGGCAGAGCCAGTAAAAAGTATTTGAACAGTAGTCATTATTGTAAAGCAGGAAATGATCCAAGTGCTGCTGTGTAAAATACATAAATGATTAGAAGGATTTACTTTTCACATCATCAGCAAGTTCACCATCTTGTCCACAGGTGTTAAAATCCATTACATAAGCAATTTACACTGTACAGCTTCAACCTTCATTTACAAAGCGTTGGTATGCTTTTGATAAAAAGAATAGCTCACTTTATTCTTAAAATAAAATAGCACCTGCTTCAGATAATGAGAGAAGCAGGCTTCAACGCAAGTGTGACCCTCAGAATGAATATGTGACAACTGATCAACCTCACTGTATCTAAACGATGGGTTTAATACTAACCTCCACACATTTAGTCAATCTGCAAACTTGCCTTTCTAATTTTTAAAAAAAATCAGTGTTTAAAATCTGATTCTCAAACACTGAGGTGAGATTTTCCAGCTGGCCTTGCACCAAGACTGGAAAATCCCGCTCAAGGTCAATGGACCTTTGCCAGGTCTGTGTCCTGCCCAGGACGATTCCCATAGCAGGTGGGATTCTACCTGCCGCCATGACATTAGAAAACAGCATGTTGACAAAATGTTGAACTGAAGCAACTTCTACATTTTGATCTGGGCAGCACCGTGGCACAGTCTGTGTGGAGTTTACACATTCTAGCAGTTCGCAATGCTGCCTCACAGCGTCAGGGTCCTGGGTTTGAATCGCGGCTTGGGTCACTGTCTGTGTGGAGTCTGCACATTCTCTTCGTGTCCTCCGAGTGCTTCTGTTTCCTCCCACAATCCAAAGATATGTGGGTTAGGTGGGATTGGCCTTGCTAAAATGACCCCGAGTGTCGGGGTGGGGGTATGGGGATAGTGCCTGGGTAGGAATGTGGTCAGTGCAGGCTCGATAGGCCGAACTGCCTCCTTCTGCACTGTAGGGATTTTATGATTTAGCCCAGATTGTGTTCCAATGACACTTTGCCGAGAAGCAGGTTTTTGAAATAAAGGGCAAGTCTTTTTGTGGAATGGAAATGCGTCAGGCGGATCTGGTGTGACGCAAGACAAGTTGAACCGTTTTATATGTCATAATATCAGTGGTTGCCTCAAGCCACAGCTCAAAGATTTTGTGATTAATTTGTCTGCCAACTAACTTATCTATCACTTTCTGAGATAACAGCAGCATGAACTTCAGTGATGGAAGCTGTTAACTCTAATCTATTACACCGATACACATCCTGTTACAAGATGGTGTCTTCATTGGTTCATCAAGCAGAGTTCAGGTGGGAACAAGGCAGCAAAAAGAAATCTACTATTAATTAGTCGAGGCAGAGTGGCACAGCGGCTGGACCCAGGTTCAATTCCGGTGAATGTGCAGAGTCTGCATGTTCTTGCCATGTCTGCGTGGGTTTCCTCCAGGTGCCCTGATTTCCTCCCACAGTTCAAAGATACGCAGGTTAGATTGACTAAGGTGCAGTTTTGCATAACCAGTCACAGAATCAAAGAATCTCTAGTACAGAAGGAGGCCATTTGGCCCATCAAGTATGTACTGACTGCAATCCCACCCAGGCCCTATTCCCATAACCTCTCATATTTACCCTGCTAATCCTCCTAACACGTGGGTTAATTTATAATAGCCAATCAACCTAATACATACATTTCTGGACTGTGGGAGGAAACTGGAGCACCTGGAGGAAACACTATGCAGACATGGGGAGAATGTGCAAACTACATACAGTGATCCGAGGCCGGAATTGAACCCAGGTCCCTGCGCCCTGAGGTAGCAATATTGACCACTGTGCTGGCCCAAATGTCCCAAGATGTGTAGGTTAGACCTGCGCAGAGAGACCTGGGTGTCCTTGTGCATGAATCACAAAAAGTTGGTTTACAGATGTAGCAGGTAATTAAGGTGGCAAATGGAAATTTGTCCTTCACTGCTGGAGGAATGGAGTTTAAAAACAGCGAGGTTATGTTGCAGTGGCATAAGGTACTGGTGAGGCCACACCTGGAGTACCGTGTACAGTTACAGTATCCTTATCCGAGAAAGGATATACTGGCACTGGTGGGTGCACAGAGCACTAGGTTGACTCCGGAGTTGAGAGGGTTGGCTTATGAGGAGACACTGAGTAGACTGGGACTATACTCACGGAATTTAGAAGAATGAGGGGGGATCTTATAGAAACATAAAATTATGGCGGGAATAGATAAGATAGAAGCAGGGAGGTTGTTTCCACTGACGGATGAAACTAGAACTAGGAGGCATAGCCTCAAAATAAAGAGGAGCGGATTTAGAACGGAGTTGGGGAGGAGCTTCTTCACCCAAATGGTTATGAATCTGTGGAATTCCCTGCCCAGTGAAGCAGCTGAGACTCCCTCGTTGAATGTGTTTATGGCAAAAGTAGATGGATTTTTAATCAGTAAAGGAATTAAGGCTTATGGTGAATGGGCGGATAAGTGGAGCTGTGTCCACGCAACGATCAGCCATGATCTTATTGAATGGCAGAGCAGGCTCAAGGGGCCAGATGGCCTACTCCTAGTTCTTATGTTCTAAATATGTGGGGTTATGGGGATAAGGTCTGGGTAAGATGCTGTTTCGAAGAGTTGATGCAGACTCGATGGGCCGAATGGCCTGACTCTGCACTGTCGGGATTCTATGATAATTGGGCAGCAGTGCTCACATCCGCTCAATGGAGGAGCTGCAAACATCACGAGTATCATGGTGCTATGACAGAGAGGGGAGGGTACACCAAATTTCCACAGAAATTACCCTCCTTTTCCACAAATTGTGCTTCTTCCAAATCCCAAAGGTTTTGGCAAAATTCTCGTTCTTTACTGGAAGAATATAGCATCTGAGATTCCAAGGAACGCCCTTCACCCATTGAAAAATGTCATGTACAGCCATTTTTTTTCTGCTGCACTCTATCCTCCAAAGCACTTGCTTTCTTCCAATGAATTTTCTCTTTAGAGCGGAGGAGGATGAGAGGCAACTTAATAGAAGTTTATAAGATGATGAGGGGGATAGATAGATTGGACGTTCAGAGATTATTTCTTCGGGTGGATGTAACTGTTACTAGGGGGCATAACTATAAGGTTCATGGTGGGAGATACAGGAGGGATGTCCGAGGTACATTCTTTACTCAGAGTGGTTGGGGTGTGGAATGCACTGCCTGCTGTGATAGTGGAGTCGGACACTTTAGGAACTTTCAAGCGGTTATTGGATAGGCACATGGAGCACTCCAGAATGATAGGGAGTGGGATAGATTGATCTTGGTTTTGGACATAGCTTGGCACAACATCGAGGGCCAAAAGGCCTGTACTGTGCTGTACTGTTCTATGTTCTATATGAATCTTCTGCTGGTCTCGTGGTATTATTGCTAGACTGTTAATCCAGAAATTCAACTAATTTGCCGGGGATCCAGGTTTGAATCCTACCATGGCAGATGGTGGAATTTGAATTCAATAAAAAAAAGTATCTGGAATTAAGAATCTTCTGATGACCATGAAACCATTGTCGGAAAAAACCATTTGGTTCACGAATGTTCTTTAGGGAAGGAAATCTGCAGTAGATTTTTAATTCCAGATTTTTTTTTATTGAATTCAAATTTCACCACCTGCTATGGTGGGATTCGAACCCAGGTCCCCAAAACATTTATGAGCTTCTGGATTAATAGTCTAGTGATAATACCACCAGACTATTGCTTAGTGGTATTGAAACCAGATTTGAACCACAACGATCTATTAGGTTTGCCAAGACAATGAAAATTTACAAATCCCTCAATTCTTGCAGCAAGAATCCTGAGGTAGGCTAAATTCTATAACACGATAAACTCAGGCTGCTTCACCACACTGACGGCACACTGATGGGGGTGTCAACAGTGCCAGCATCCCCTTCAAAGACTGGTACAAGATTTGGCCCTGCGGAATTTTTGACTCTATAGGCGGCACAGCGGTTACCACTGCTGCTTCACAGCGCCAGGGACCAGGGTTTGATTCCTGGCTTGGGTTACTGTCTGTGGAGAGTCCGCACATTCTCCCAGAGTCTGCATGGGTTTCCTCCAGGTGAACAAAGAACTGTACAGCACAGGAAACCGGCCCTTCAGCCCTCCAAGCCTGCACCGATCGCGATGCCAGGTGCTCCGGTTTCCTCCCACAGTCTGGAAGACATGCCGATTGGGTGCACTGCCCATGCTAAATTCTTGCTCGGTGTACCCAAGCAGGCACTGGAGGGGGGTTTTCACTGTAAATTCATCACAGTGATACTTGTGACACTAAAAAAAACCTGAATGTTGCCGACTTGTACCCCGTGAGAAACACTCAGTGAGTAGCGTTGCACTAAAAAGACCATGTCTGTCAAATGAATGGCCTGGCCATGAGCCCCCTTTATTGGTCGTCTATCAGGGTCCGCGTTAACTAAAGGATTTGGGCCATTTTCGATTAAAAGCTGCTGTTTTTGAAGTCTTTTCAATGGGGAGCTCCTTCTCCGCTGCTCTGATGAATATGTAGCACACAACTGCGGATAATTGGGCAGAAGTCAGAAGTGGAGAACAGCAGCAGACTATTACGCAAGATTTGAGACAAAATCTTAACCAAATAAGAAGCTAATTCAAGCCACATTCAATTAAATTAGAGCGGCAATAATGGAAACAATATCTCTAGATATGAGATTGATCCAATTAAGCATTCTGTGGATATGATTATTAACTATGCTGCTTTGTGCTGGCCAGGGTGTTTGTTTCAAATCTTTATTTGCAGGGTGCTATTCAGAGGAGCCTCATAAACAGGTCCAATTCATTGTCCTGCTTGTGGTTATTTAAGGAGTGCTGTGTAATTTTAATTTTCCGATGCATGTCAATGCACCAAGGCGAACAGCCTGAGAGCTGAACTGCCAAGTTCATTGAGGTGGCACCTCAATGAACTTGGCAGTTCAGCTCTCAGGCTGTTCGCCTTGGTGCATTGACATGCACTACTGCCCTACAATGCCAGGGATCCAGGTTCGATTCACAGCTTGGGTCACTGTCTGTGTGGAGTTTGCATGTTCTCCCCGTATCTGCGTGGGTTTCCTCCGGGTGCTCGGGTTCCCTTCCACACTCCAAAGACAACCATGCTAAATTGCCCCTTAGTACCTTGGGGATGCGTAGGTAAAGAGATTAGTGGAATTAAATATGTTGGGTTATGAGGATCGGGCCTGGGTGGGATTGTTGTTGGTGTAGACTCGATGGGCCAAATGGCCTCCTTCGGCATTGTAGGATTTCTACGATTCCCGCACAACAGTGACATTATCAAGCTATCACCAGTTTGAAACACACTGCACCTCTTTCTTGAGCTGTTTTTGGGCTTATGATGTGTACAAGAGAATAGGATAAGGAACAGAAAAGGATACAAGTTGCAGCGGATGTGGATTTTTCTGTATGTTTCCATTTCTCGCTAGGTGCAGCTGAGATTTCTTCTAAAAATATATTTTCTCAATGATGTAAAAAAAATGGGTGCACTTATAACCCTGCCTACTTTTAGATCTTGAGCCTATGGGCTATAGTATGAGCAAATAAGCATTTTCCATCGTGAAGGTGTGGCAGGACGGTTAGCACTTGATGCAATACGATTCCAGGGAGCCGGGTTCAATTCCAGCCTTAGGTGACTGTGTGGAGTTTACGTGTTCTCCCTGTGTCTGCATGCGTTTCCTCCTATTTCCTCCCACACTCCCAGGATGTGCAGATTAGCCATGGTAGATTGCCCCTCAGCAGACAAAGATGTGCAGGGTAGATGGATTAGCTATGGTAGATGTGTGAAGGAATGGGAATTTTGGGGGGGTGGGGGAGAGGAGGTTGCTGGGTAAGATACTCTGTCAAAGAACATGTGCAGATTCGAGAGGCCAAATGGCCTCTTCTGCAACGTAGGGATTCTAAGAATTTGGTTCGAGTCGCCAGAATTGATGATCTCAGTGCAGAGTGTGTGTCCACTATACCACTCACTGCCCCATGTCACGTGGTTGAGGTTAATACTCTTGAAGAGTATGCGGGCGGGTATGGTTGCCCTCAGAGACTGGGTGACCGTCCAGTGAAAACCATGGCTAATTGTGTTTAATTTTGTGTGGCCCGTGGCAGCATCTCTATCACTAGTGTGGTGGAAGATCAACTTACACAGCACGGAACAGTGCTCGAACATTATAAGCCTCATGCCACACAACATGATTTATCTCCTATTTAGTGTAGTGGAAGCTCTCTGTTTCGGTGTCATTTTTAAGTAGCTGAGTTCCCCAGGGATCTTAGTTTATGGATTTCCTGCTTCTTTAACATTCCAGAAGCTATAACCCAAGTACATCGTTCGCAGCGGTTTATTTTGCCACATTAAGTAATGTAAAAACCTGCAACGAAACCCGAATCATTATCTTTTTCTCTGAAGGTGATTATCTGTACTACCAGCCTCTGGGTATGAGTATACACAGGGGTATACAGTAAACGAGCAAATATCCAATGGCTTCAACATCTTCTGTACAGCATTCATGTTACACTACAGTGCAAGACTGACTGACTACAATTAATTCCCCAAATCCGGTCTTTGTACACGAAGACATGGAAAAATGCATGTGCTGATTAGTGGCAATGCAACGCAGCAGAACTGGATTAAAACCAGCAAAGACACAAATCACTTTTAATAGCTCCAGCTTGTTGTCCAACCCGAACAAACTTAAAAGATAACACTCCAACGTGTTGTGGCATCTCACTGAGTTAAGAACCAAACTTCACGGATACATTTACAATGGAAACATAGCAAATAACCCTGTATCAAACTGTCATTTGGCTCTTTGCTTGCAGTCAGAGTAAATGGCAATAGCCTCATATCAGGGCCAAATGGATCTCCCTGAAAAGAAAATGAAATCCTTTTGTCTCTGCTTCACGCCTGCAAGGATGCATGCTGCTACCAGCTAGATTTTTGGAGGAATGTTCTTGTGCTACATGGAGGTGTGATGCTTGTGCTGATGAGTAGCAATGTGAATCAGCTGAACTGGATTAAACCAACAAACACAAATCATTTTTAGTAATTCCAGCTTATTATTGACATCGGCGA
This sequence comes from Carcharhinus amblyrhynchos, assembly GCF_965287045.1. Classification (NCBI taxonomy): domain Eukaryota; kingdom Metazoa; phylum Chordata; class Chondrichthyes; order Carcharhiniformes; family Carcharhinidae; genus Carcharhinus; species Carcharhinus amblyrhynchos. Next base: position 12,903,941 of record NC_137352.1, read on the forward strand.
GGACAAAATAGAAATGATCGAGAGCTTCAGGTTTTTACATGTCCAGATCCCTCCATGCTAACACTATAGTTAAGAAAGCCCATCAACTTTCTCAGAAGACTAAGGAAATTTGGCATGTGCACTACGACTCTCACCAACTTCTACAGGTGCACCATTAAAAAGCATTCTTTCTGGTTGTATCACAGCTTAGTATGGCTCCTGCTTTGACCAAGACTGTAAGAAACTACAAAGGGTCATGAACGAAGGCCAGTCCATCACTCAAACCAGCCTCCTACCCATTGACACTGTCTACACAGACTGCTGCCTCGGCAAAGCAGCCAGCATAATTAAGGACCCCACGCACCTCGGACATTCTGTCTTCCAGTTTCTACCGTCGGGGAAAAGATACAAGAGTCTGTGGTCACATACCAACTGACTCAAGAATAGCTTCTTCTCTGCTGCCATCACTTTTGAATGGACCTATCTCACATTAAGTCAATCTTTCTCTGCACCCTAGCTATGTCTGTAACACTACATTCTGTACTCTCTCCTTTCTTTCTCTATAAACGGTAAGCTCTGTCTGTATAGTGTGCAAGAAACAATACTTTTCACAGTATGTTAATACATGCGACAATAATAAAATAAATCAAAGCAAGTTGAAAGTTGAATAATCACAGATTTCCTGGGGTTATAATGTGTGACTGTGAAATTACAGTTTTGATTTTGGCCACTGAAGCTAAGCAGGTAATAAATTTTAAGTAAAGAGGCAAAATCTTGTGTGGTTATTTATTCCAGCTGTTAAACTACCAGGGTTATTTAAATTTAACCGAATCTCTGTCTAATGCCCAAGCAATGTTTGGCTCAATTGTTGTTGCTTTGTTAAACCAATCCTTCATCTCCCTGCCAATGTCGTTGTCAGGAGCAAGGCCTTCATCATCTCCTTGTCTAATCATTGCCACTAATAAAGGCAGCATCTTCACTTCCACTACAAAAGGCACAGATTTGTACAACTGGTTTAATCAGCAAATTGACAGATTTGGCTGGACCACATCAGCAACTTGTACCCTTCTGAAGCAAAACCACCCACTCTTATCCAGCATCCTCATGCTCATTGATCTGCTTAAATTCTCATCCTTGTTTTTTAAAATCCATCCATCCATGCCTCACTCGCTCCCTGGCATCTGTCCCAGTTTCTCAATGCCCAAAAGATCTCTATGCTGGTCCAATTCCGACTTTTGAGCATTCCCGATTTTAATTACTCTACCATTGATGGCTATGTCTTCAGCTGCCAAGGCCCTAGACAACATCCCTCCATCCCCACCCAAACCCCTCTGCCCACCTCCCTTCTTTTAAGAGGCATGGTAGCTTAGTAACTTTCAATCCAGGGGCCAGACTAATGCTCTGCATATTCAAATCTCACCATGGTGCCTGATGGAATTTGAAGTCAATGAACAAAATCTGGTCTCAGTAAAGGTGATCATAAAACTATCAATTGTTGTAAAAATCCTTCTGGTTCACTAATGCCCTGTAAGGAAGAAAATCTGCCATCTTGACTTGGTCTGGCCTATATGTGGCTTCAGATCCACAGCAATGTGGTTGATTCTGAAATGGCCTAGCAAGCTGCTCAGCTCAAGGGCAATTAGGGACGAGCAACAAATGCAGGCCTTGCCAGAAATACCCTCAGCTTATGAAATGATAAATAAAATGCCCCATATAGTCTAACTCTTTGACCAAGCTTTTGGTAGTTTGCTCTAACGTGGCTTGGCATCAAATCTGGCTTGATAAGATTCCTGAAAAATGCCTTGGGACACGTTTATGCTGCCTTGAAGGCACTGTGTACAAGTTGCTTTTGCTGTTCAGTTGAAGAGCAAAGATAATGCGCAACTTCATTTCACCTTCATTATTGCCTCCTCAACCACCTCCCTGTGCCTTCCATCCTAACTTCCAACAAGTACAAGGAGCTCTTGGATTTCTTTACTGAGCTGGAGGGTGGGCTGCTGTTAACGCTGCTCCCTCCACCTCAACAAAAGCTTTACAATCAGACTTTTCCAACCCAATCACTGAACAACTTTTCCATTCGACCTTCCCATGCCCCATCAAAGCACAAATTCCCTATGTGACGTCTACTATTCCCCTCGACCCCATTCCCATTAACTTGTTGCACTCCCCCCGCCCCCCCACCACCCACCAACTTCCTCTCTTGGACCCTATGGTGGTTACATTTGCTCGCCACTCAATTACTTTCCATCTTGCTTGCAAATCACCATCATCACCTCACAAAACCCCACCTCATGTAACTCCTGCCCATCTTCTATTTTTTACCCTCTGAAGTCCTTGAGCATGATGTCTTACTCATCTTTCCCACAAGCACCAATGTGAATCCTTTAAAATGCGCTATCTTCACAACTGACTCCATCTGGAATTCTGCTCCCCCTATTCATGGCTGGAGCTTCTTATCATCACCCTTGTCCTTGCTGAATCTACATTGGCTTCCAGTTTACCCAAAGCCTCTCGTTTAAAATTCTCCCATCACCTTTTAACCTCATCAAACGTCGACTTTCCAGAGCTCTGGAATACCCTTTAGCTGATTCCCAGTCAGAACTCTCCCATTCTTGGATTCCAGCCCCCAGTCATCCAACAAGCGTCAGAATGTGGCGACTAAGGGATTTTCACAGTAACGTCATTGCAGCGTTAATATAAGTATGCTTATGACACTAATAAATAAACTTTAAACCTTTCTCCGATCCTCCGTTCACCTCTCTTCCATCATTTTGGCTAAGTGTTAGATACCCCTCCCAATACCTCCTCTCTTAGCTTTATGTTTTCTTTTGTCCCCTTACGTTTCTATTAATCGTTGAATCCCTACAGTGCAGAAGGAGGCCATTCAGCCCATTGAGTCTACACTGACCACAATCCCACTGAGGCCCTATTCCTGTAACCCCACATATCTACCCTGCTAATCCCCCCGACACTTGAGTCAATTTAGCATGGCCAATCCACCTAACCCGCACATCTTTGGACTGGAGGGAGGAAAACCCACGCAGACATGGGGACAATGTGCAAACTGCACACAGATAGTGGCCCGAGTCTGGGTCCCTGGCACTGAGAGGTGGCAGTGCTGGTCACGGTGCCACCCCATCTTGACAAGCGTTGCGATGTTAAACTTTGGGCTGCCATTCTTTATAAGGAGGAGGGCACTTGATAAGCCGCATCACGTGATCCAAGGTTGAGCCTCAGCAAGTGGCTGACAACAGCCATCGGAAAGAGCTCTGATTACCACTGATTTGACAGCTTCTAATTAGCCTCTTTCAGGCATCGCGCAGAAGGGAGTCCAGCTGAGTGCCCGAGCAGGCGATACACACCGAATGTGGCTGCCGTCAGTTGCAGACTGTGGAACATTTCTGATCAGACCACGTTCGCAGCCCGCTGTGCAAAAAATGAAAGCCATAAGCGTCGCTGTAATTTCCACACCGCTCGTAACTTTCAATAGTGATTTTCCTAAATGTTGCTTTTACTGAACTCGAGACCATGGTAATGAATTCCAGCTTCATGTCATACAAGCGAAACAACATGATACCGCTGCCGTTACAGGATACTTTGGGAAGTGTGGGAAATAATCTATAAATATTTTGATGCCTGCAGATCTGCGCTGTATGGCAACGTCTTACTCAATTTTAACCGCCAGCAGATATTTGCATGTCCTTTATTGTGGCTGTTATTCTAACACAGACATTAGTGTGGAAGCGCCAGAAAATGCTACTTCTGGCTTGCCAGAGGCAGCTACCGTTGAGATGAGACAGCTGGAAAGCAGAATGACCCTCTGCTTTTAGAAAAGACAGCACTCTGCAGTCTCAAAACTAAGTTTTTTTTCCTCCCACCTCTCTTGCTGCTTCTCGCCCGCTGCCAAGCCTTTTGAAGTCAGCCACTTCTTTTAAATTTCTGTCAAGCCACCACCTACCAGCGTTAAAGCTGATTTTATTCAGCTTCAAAGTTCTCCTCTTAATAGCTGGAAGTTTTTGAGCAGCTGGTAACTTCATTTTCCGCTACATAGATGTGGGCATGGAGCACAAGCCCACACTGAGGGGGAAGGGCTGACGTGAGCGGTTAGAGACCATTGTGCAGAGGTAATGTCACTTTGTGGTTGGCACTGCCACCTCTCAGCGTCAGGGACCTGGATTCAATTCCCAGCTTGGGCCACTGTCTGTGCGGAGTCTGCACCTTCTCCCCACATGTGTGTGGCTTTCCTCCGTGTGCTCCAGTTTCCTCCCACACTCCAAAGATGTGCAAGTTAGGTTGACTGGCCAAGCTAAATTGACCTTAGTGCCAGGGGATTAACAGGGTAAATATGTGGGGTTACAGGAATAGGGCCTGGGTGGGATTGTGGTCAGTGCAGACTCGATGGGCTGAATGGCCTCCTTCTGCACTATAGGGATTCTAGGGCTAATAACCCCCCAGACCCAAGCTAATGGAGCCATGGGCCGGAAGTTTACCACTCCCGCTCACCATGGGAATTGGGGCGGGCGAGAGTCGGACAGTGGGAAGGTCTGTTGACCTTGGGATGGATTTTATGGTTTCGGGACGAGCGAGGCAGGAAACTCCTGCCCACTGTTCTTTTCAACTGCAGAGGAGGAAAAAGTGCCATTATTGATTTTGTGCTTTCGAAGCTGGATGTATATCTGGAGACAGCAGATTTAGCTAATCGCACGGGTCTAAAATATCATAAAGAAAGCTGAATGTTCAATTCTGATGAGGAGGCTGTGGAGTGAGGAAATATGCTGTCCTGGGGAGAGGGAGTGAAGGAATAAAGGAGTTAGCGTTTACTGATACAAGTGATACAAAAGCCTGATGTCAAATATTACAACCCAAACTTTATGACTGGTCATTTAACAATGGGAGAAATTTGGACCTCCAGGTTTTAAGATAACCATGGTGACAAAGTGATTAAAATAATCCATAAACATTGTCATTTTCATAGCTAGTATTGAATCTGTGTTGTCCAAACTTTCAATTTCCATTTTCTCGTGGCAGGATCTTTCTTTAAAGTGTAAATATGGATGCTGACACAGATCAATCCCATTCACTGTGTGCGTGCCTGCACATATGTGCCTTTGTGTGTTCGTGCCTGTATGCCTTTGTGCGTGTGTGCGTCTGGTTATTTGAATCTTGTAATATACTCGCAAGCTTTCGGGTTAGCCCCTTCGTCAGGTGAATGGAGAGTTCTGGCCAGAACTCTCCATTCACCTGACGAAGGGGCTAACCCGAAAGCTTGCGAGTATATTATCAAATAAATAGGTTGGACTAAAACCTGGTGTTGTCAGACTTTTTACTGTGTTTACACCAGTCCAACGCCGGCATACCCACATCATATTTGAATCTTGCCTGCCCAGCGGAATGGGCAGTTAGATTTTGGCATGGTGATCTAACTGGAACGTTTCCTTCCTCCTCCCCCACAACTCGCCCTTCCCTGCACAATGGATATTAAAACCATTTGTCTGAAGCTTTCACAATCCTATCATTTATCAGGCCCCGGCTGCAAAGCGTCATTAAGCAGATCTGCGGCTGAGGCTTGCCGTCCAGGTGAAGAGGGCAGTGTGGCACAGTGGGATTGTCACTGGGCTTGTCATCCAGAGACCCAGGGTGTCTCTCTGAGGGTAAAGGCAAGAGTCTGTGGATGCTGGAATCCGAAACAAAAAGTAAAAACGCTGGAAAAGTCTCAGCATCGGTGGAGAGAGAACAGAGCCAACGTTCAGAGTTGGGATGAGCCTTCATCACAGATAACACGAGTTGGACAGGTCTTTGAGCATGGGGAACTTTTAGGGCAGTGACAGGCGACTAAGCTCATGAGTGGGATGAATGAGTTGCCCTCCTTCATCCCAGTGAACCGCAGTCACTAACTATGACCCTATGAATAAAATTAAAATCCATTTACTACACGCCAAATATTTCAAGTTACAGAAAATGCTTAATCATTTAAATATTAACAGAACTGTCACAAACTTCAAGTGGTTAAAAACAAAAGAAATATTTACACTTTGGACACAGAGGAAGTGCACAGTGCTCCCAATCAATGTTGTGAGCAATCACTTCACTTGCCTTTGCTTTACTGCTAATCATTTCAGTCACACTGATAGGGGAAAAAAAACACATGGGTGAAAATCAGTGCAACGTGGCAATTCTGCATGTGGGCAGTCAACAAAATACTGTTATTGCTTGTTTGTTTATTTTAGTTACAAGTAGGCTTACACTCACACTGTAATGAAATTACTGTGAAAATCCCCTAGTCGCCACACTCCGGCACCTATTCGGGTACACTGAAGGAGAATTGAGCATGGCTAATGCACCTAACACACTGTCCAGTAACCAAGCCCCATTGGAGCGGCAGATGTTTCACTTCCAACTACCCCTGCCACCCACTGGTCAGAAGGGCAAAGCAGTTGGACTGTCCTTTCCGTTGGATGGACCCCTATACTGCAGAATAAAGGAGGTCTGGAGCGTGAGGCAGCAAGGCGGATGATGGGAGCGCACCCTTTGGGGCATGCCCCATTTGTGCTCAAATCAGAGTAGTGCCAAGCTATGTAGTCTTTCAGCATTAACATGAGTGTCGAGTCCCTGAACAGCTCTAATCCCACAACTCGCAAATTGACATTGGCAGATTTGCGGAGACAGACTGGACTACTGGACCAAAAATAGCTGGTGGTCTAGAACCACCTGGTGCTTTCATCCCCCACTATCAAAGCCCTGTCACTTGCATGTCAAAAATTATACCACATGAAATGAACAATGATAGATGCTTGATTAAAGCAATTTATTAGCCCAATTTAGAGAAGAAATCTATTTGGCGATTAATGTCTCAGTCACTTTGCATCTTATTTATTTCTATGGTGGCAAGGTGACCTCTCCCAGTATATTGAAGCGCGCCAGCAAACCCTTCACCAAGCTCTCAGATTCCATTTCCCAAAAGCAGCCAAAACAAAATCACTCAGATTCAGAGCATCAACCCATCACTGGCTTAGTCTCAGATAGTCATTGCTTCACATACTTATATGGCAACCAATAAAAAGGAAAGAAAGTGCGACAAGCTGGTCAAATACTTTTGAGGAGATTTTTGTCATGTCATAAAGCAGACTTTCAGGGAAACTTGAGAACTTGCAGAAGAGATGAGAAAGCCGGCAGTGAAATGAATTGACATGAAGCCCAATCAATCATTCCACTGACGCTGAGGTCTTTGGAAAATTTCGTTTTGTTCAGCATTTTGTTTTATGGTAAAATTACAAATAAATGTCTTACAATCAGTTTCCATTTTTGTTCATGTTAAGATGGATTTATACGGTTGACTAATCATTGGCGCCAGTTCCTTGGCTCTGATAAAGGATCTTTACCCAAAGCATTAACTCCTGCTGCGCACTCCCAGCCTTTTGGTTTCTGCACTCGCATGGTCCCTGGAGCTAATCCCAGGTGCTTTACAGCGAATGAGTGGAGTTTTGAAGAGTTATGCTGGAGAATACAACAGCCAGTCGGTGCATAGCAAGATCCCACAAGCAGCAATTGAGATGAAGGGCCAAGTACAGAAACAGAAAATGTTGGAAAATCTCAGCAGGTCTGACAACATCTGCAGAGAGAGAATAGAACCAACATTTTGACTCTGAAGGGTTGTTGAGGCTTGATGCATTGCATCCATTGAGAATAGAGCCAGTCAGATTTGTTGGGATTTTCTGTTTTTGTTTCAGATTCCAGCATTTGCAGTATTTTTGCCTTCACCTTAGTAATTTGCTAGGTGTTGACTGATAAATATTGGGTAAAAAAACCCCTTCCTCCTCTTCAAATACTGCATGGGACCACTTCCATTCGCTTGAAGAGTGAACTGACTTAACCTCTCATCAGAGAAGGCAGCATCCTTGACAACCCTCCAAGTGTACATTAAAGACGTCAAGCTTAGATCATGGATTTCAATCTCCAGACGGGACTTCAAATGGTTATGTTCCAAATTCTTCAACCAAAGCAAAAGTGCCCAATAAATGATTGTGTCAGCAGACACAAACATGTCACAGCGTGTGAACACGCATACAGAAACATAACATTCATTTGTGGGTGGGTGTCACAGGTTGGCCCCAGCATTTATTGCCCAGCACTCAGCTGAGTGGTCTAAGGCACCAGATTAAGGCTTGCATCTGCGGGGATGTGGGTTTGAATCCCACCGTTGCCACGTTGGGTGGCACGGTGGTAAGCACTGCTCCCTCATAGCGCCAGGGACCTTGATTCTTGGCTTGGGTCACAGTCTGTGAGGAGACTGCATATTTTCCCCATGTCTGGATGGGTTTCCTCCCAGAGTCTGAAAAATGTGCTGGTTAGGTGCAATTGGCCGTGCTGAATTCTCCCTCAGCGTACCTGAACAGGCGCTGGAGTATGGCGACTAAGGGATTTTCACAGTAACTTCATTGCAGTGTTAAAGAATGAACAAAAAATTACAGTACAGAAACAGGCCCTTCGGCCCTCCAAGCCTGCACCGACCATGCTGCCTGATTGAACTAAAACCCCTACTCTTCCGGGTACCATATCCCTCTATTCCCATCCTATTCACTTTTTTGTCCAGACACCTCTTAAAACGCATTATCATATCTGCTTCCACTATCTCCCCTGGCAGCGAGTTCCAGGCATCCACCACCCTTTGGTAAAAAAAACTTGACTCCTACATCTCCTTTAAACCTTGCCCCTCGCACCTTAAACCTATATCTACTAGTAATTGATTCTTCCACGCTGTTAATGTAAGCCTACTGTGACACTAAAATAGAAGACGGTTAAGTTTTTAAATTTTATTTGTTAGAGGGCAGTTGACAGTCCACCACACTGCTGTGGCTCTGGGGTCGCATGTAGGCCAGGCCAGCAGATGTCCTTCCCTCAAGGACATTAGTGAACCGGATGAGTTATTACGACAATTGACAATGTTCCATGGTCATCAGTAGACATTTAGCTCTGGATTTTTTTTGAGCTCAGATTTCAGCAAATGCCATGGTGGGATTCGAAACCAGGTCCCCAGAGCATTATGCTTGGTTTCTGGGTTGCTAGTCCAGTGATAATTCCACTGTGCCACAGCCTTCCCTCCACTAGAATAACTGATAGGAGATTCACAGACACATTCAAGATATCAGATTGCACTAGAAGATCAAGCTTATAATAAATGTCAAAGTTTCACACCGCCCCTCTCCCCAGATGAGATGTTAGCTACGTAACCTGTAACTCCATACTTAATGTTTGAGCATCTTAACATTTCAGTTCTTTGTGGGAGGCCCGATTCACTTCAGTTTCCTCACCTGCAGAACTTAACTTCAACCGTGTCCTTGACGTCTGATAAGAATTCCACAAATACACAAGGCAGACTTCGAGAAATAATCTGCAGTGGATTACTAAGAACTCCTGCGTCCAGTGTACATTCCACAGGGATAATTACATCAGCATTATCTGCTCACTCATGTTGCAGCTTCTGAATTTATGACTAAAGTTCATTAAAGCATCAAGCCTACTCTGCCAGGTGGACTTGAACAGAATACTGATACCTTAAGAGACACAAGTCAGAGCAAAATTACTAGAGAGGGGGTTGTAAGGCACAAATGACCACACAAAGCAAAGCTCTATCCAAAATCAAACAGATATCTTATGCACGCAAGAATGCCTGACGCCAGACATTGCTTTAAATATACAACCACAGGAAACAAGCCAGGCGAAATGTTGGTAGAATCATAGAATTCTTACACTGCAGAAGGGGACCATTTCGCCCATAGAAACTCCAAGAGTATCCTACCCAGGACCACCCCTCACCCTATTCATGTAACCTCACACATTTACCCCAATAATCACCGAACCTACACATCATGGGACACTAAGGGTCAATTTACTGTGGCCAATCCACCTAACCTGCACATCTTTCAGACCGTGGGAGGAAACTGGGGCACCTGGAGTAAGCCCGTGTAGACATGGGGAGAATATGCAAACTCCACACACAGTCACCCAAGGCCGGAACCAAACCGGGGCTCCTGGTACTGTGGTGCAGAAGTGCTAACCACCGTGCCACCATGGCATATAGGTAATTAATGGCCAACTCACTGGGGAATATACTTACGGTTATCCAACGTATTCCCAGGCTATTCTACACATTGAAATAGACAGACTTCAAGATTTCTGACAGCATTTATAGTTTTCCATTACAGTTCAGAGTCATTGGCTTATAACAAGTGGGCCTTCTCTTGCCCATGGGGAGAGATTCAAGGCCACACTTGGAATGAGTGCGGCACAAGACAGACTACGCCTAGCTGCCATTGAGTGATCAGAGAACAAAGGGCCAGTTAAGTTAATGCCTTTGCTTTTTGCCAAGAGGATCTGAATTGAGCAATGAACAAGCTTTATACACTCTACTAGTGTTAAGCAGAGAACATTGAAGTGATCAGCATGTAATTAGGCACACTGGTCTAGGCATTAGGTTTAAACTGACGCTTGATGTAAACTCAACCACCTTGAGACAGCTGTTACTTGAGGTGACTTGGTATGAAAGCTCACAAGAGAATGGTGAGAGTGTGGGTTTCTCTGCCACAACACAATGCACAATTCCAAAACCCAACAAGAAAATAGTTGAACGAGCAGATATAGATGTGATGGGCTGAATGGCCCTCCTCTTGTGCTGCACTTCTAATGGGAAAAGAGCTTCGACCACTCGAAGCCAGGTGACACACATTCAAAACTCACCCACACCATTACCATTTCATTGTGAACGGTGTTTGAACACACATGCCTCCAACCCACTCCTCTACACACGAATGTAATGAAATTGGACTGAAGGCTGGGAAGTCCCATGGTGATTTTTCAAATAATTAAAAAATAATTTCTCACACCTAATTAACCAGCAGGTGTCTTCTTTTTGGCTGAATTATTCCATTGTTAATTAAGTCTGCAGGCTGGTTCTGAATTAGCCATCACATTCGACACAAAGAAAACCCATTAACCGGACAGTCAGGTGAAAATATATATATTTTTAAAACACCTTTTTCCAGTGTCACACAGTACTTGCATGCTTGTTATCTTGTTCCTTTGATCAGATAACGCCACCTTCATGCAACACACTCCTTCAGCTTTCAAAGTTTGCACTGATTTCAGTGCAACAATGGAGTCCCAGTTCCTGTTTAACGTTACCCTTTCCAAAGTGGGCTTCATTAAACAAACAACACATTGGTAGAACTACCAGTCTTCCCGAGTGCTCGGATGCTGGTGCTATCCCAGTGTGAGGCCGCTGGAACAGGTCACAGAATCTCTACAGTGCAGGTGGACATTCAGTCCATCGAGTCCACACTGACCACAATCCCACCCAGGCCCTATTTCCGTAACCCCACATATTTACCCTTCCAATTCTCCTGATACTAGGGTCAATTTAATATGACCAATCAACCCAATACACACATCTTTGGGCTGTGGGAGGAAACCAGACCACCCAGAGGAAACCAACGCAGACATGGGGATTATGTGCAAACTCCACACAGACAGTGACCCAAGGCCGGAATCAAACCCGGATCCTTGGCACTGTGATGCAGCAGTGCTAATATGAATAGCTGTGTGTCTTCACTCCATCTAGACACCTTGGCACTGCAACCCTGTATAGATGGTTCTCAATCTCAACTGCAATATTTCATCAGGCCTCACCCCCAGTGGTCTTTCAGGGGCAGAGAAGGAGAACATGCAGCAGTAAATGAGTGAATGAATACTTCCTATTTGTCAAAATGTGTGTTAAAAAGAGATATTGACCGTGCCACAGTGGTCAGTTTAAGGTGAGTGGACTGCTCACCTGATGCACCATGAAGTGATAAGACATCATATTCCCTATTCATTCCAGGCAGTGCAAATCTGTGGTGAAGGGAGCATTGACATCTAATTAAATGAGGGAAGTCAGATCTTGCAATGGTTGGTGTCAGACAGTATGCTCAGAGACTTTGAAGCAGCTCAACGGCTCAGTTGTCCTTTGAAACAAAGCTACAGGGAGGGAAAGAACAATTAACTGGCAACACCATCCTCAAAAGATCATCTAGATCAACAGTGGCGCAGTGGTTAGCACTGCTGCCCTTCAGTGCCAGGGACCCGAGTTCAATTCTGCCTTGGGTAAGTGCGGGGAGTTTGCACCTTCTCCCAGTGCCGGCCTGAGCTTCCTCCGGGTGCTCCGGTTTCCTCCCACTCTACAAACACGTGCGAGTTAGGTTGATTGGCCAAGCTCAATTGCCCCTTAGTGTCAGGGGAATTAGCAGGGTAAGGACGCAGGTTTACATGGATAGGTAGGATTGTTGTTGGTGCAAGGTACGATTGTCCAAATGTCCAAACAACCTCCATGTAGGGATTCTATGGATTGTATTCTATGGAAAACTAACTTTGGGGAAAGCGCATCTACAGGTAACTGAAGATTCAAGCCAGAAAGTAACTGGATTATTTCTTTCTTCCATTAGGTACGATGTTTCAGTGACTTGTTTCAAATGATTCCTTCTTGCTAAATTATTGATTCCCAGCTGGCGTGACGCACTTGGGCAAGGCATGCGAGCTGTGTCCAGGCATCCCCCACAAGGAGGTGAAGATAGCAGTGAGGGACTGCGCTCTGACCCAGATCAATTTGCGAGCACTGTTTAGCAGCAGGTTCTAGAATGTGCTGGCAGGAAGCACATCTGCTCTCCCAACCAGAAATAATGCTCCACAGTCCAAGAGGGTTTGTGCAACCTCGGGGGCTTTGCGACCTGCTGCTCCAGGTCCACGTTAGCAATTAATAGAACAAAACTATTTATTTTCTTCCCAAACTTGGCGATGGAAACACCGTGAGATTTTGAAAACCATACAAGAGGTTTCATTGAGAGTCCAGCCTGTTAAAGCCAAGTGCGCTGTTCCTAAAATGTACCACAGTTTAACCAGGATTATCATCCACACTGCATCTACAAGGACAGGACTTAGCAGCTCAAGCCACTGAAGGAAATTATTGAATGCAGAAGTTTCCAGTCAAAAATAAACAATTCAACGTTCTTAGTCAAGGCTGCACCCCACTGCTCAAGATAGGGGTAGCTGCCAACGTTATAAATTATCCTCACTGCACTCGAGTGTTGGGTCTCAAAGGCTCGGTCATCACCAAGAATCATTTCAAACACATCTTCCAGTCGGCTAAAGCAATAATCTGTCTTTTTTTTAAGAAAACGCTACATGCCGTGACATGCTGCGTGTTGACTGCAGACCTGGGCGAACGACAAGACAGTGTGGAGCGAACACCACAGTTGATTCTCGATTGTCAGACCTGTTCATGCTTCAGAGCAGTAAATGGTGGTTGGGGGGGGCGCACACTGGGTTTTCAGGAACTGCTGATAAATCATATACGGCATCTGCTCAGTAACTGCTTTCCTTGCACATTATTAAAACATGGACTACACTTAAAGAGGAGGCAAATAGTACCCTGCTCCACTCCTTCCAAATTTCAATCTGCTTTTGTTCCCCCACCACATTGAAATCAGAGGAACCATCGCCCTTTTGTTCTTCCTCTCCCCCTCCCCAGTCCCCTTTCAACAGCAAAATGCCCCCCCCCCCATTTCTACCTTCCATCAGTTCTGCAATCATATTCAATTCTAATGTGTTAACTCAGTTTTTCAGATGCTGCCAGACCAAGAGTGACAGAAAGCGAGAGAGAGAGAGAGAGAGAGAGCGATATATCCTAAGATTGTGAAAGATTTTGTTTTCTTTCCAGATGTATCACAACTTGGTATAGCTCCTGCTTTGATCAAGACCGCAAGAAACTACAAAGATGTAGTCCGGTCTAACATGCAAACCAGCCTCCCGTTGACTCCATCTACACTTCCTGCTGCCTCAGAAAAGCAGCCAGCATAATCAATGACCCCACGTACCTTGGACATTCTCTCTTTCACTTTCTTCCGTCAGAAAAAAATACAGAAGTCTGAGGTCACATGCCAACCAACTCAAGTACAGCTTCTTTCCTGCAGCCATCAGACTTTTGAATGGACCTACATATATTAATGTGACCTTTCTCTATACCCTTGCTATGACAATTACAGGGTGGGGGGGGGCACAGGTTCATGGCGAGGGGGGGAAGGTTTAAGGAAGATTTGCGGGAAAGCTTTTCACACAGAGAGTGGTGGGTGGCTGGAACGCGCTGCCAGAGGTGGTGGTGATGGTGGTGGAAGCAGGCACATTAGCAACATTTAAGATGTACATGAATAGGGAGGGAATAGAGGTATACGGACTAAGGGCAGAAGGTTTTAAGTTTCATTAGGGCATCATGATTGGCACAGGCTTGGACGGCCAAAGGACCTGTTCCTGTGCTGTACTTTCCTTTGTTCTTTTGACTGAAGGGGATCATTCAGTCCACTATATTCTGCACCCTCTCCTTACCTTCTCCACTATGTACTCTATGAATGGTATGTTTTGTCTGTATACAGCAAGAAACAATACTTTTCACCTCATCCCAATACATTTGACAACAACAAATCAAATCTTCTATTTTGCAAATGGTCACCAGGCAGCCAGTAGAGAATCTCCAGTGTTGTCCCTGTCACATTAGGGAGACTGACCAGAGTAAGTCTTTTGCTGCTCTCTGCCTCCCACAAAATGAACTTCATTAACCTCCTCACTTGGCTCTGTTCCCATTATGCACAAGTGCTTTAAGTTTTCCTGCACTGTAATTATACAGAAAGCTGACTGATGTTCATATCACAATTCCAATTCAAACCCTAAACCTCTTACAAGCTTTACGCTTTATTTTTCCGACCATAAACAGTGATAAAGCTGACACGAGTGTAGCTACTGCGACCAGCAACAAGACAATTCATACTCAACCTCAAATACAAACAACAGTTTGCCAGTTTATACTGCACCTAATTTGAATGCAACTTTTTAACAAATGGTTTTGAATACTTAACATTTCATGATCACACACACACGCACACAGATAAACATCTCAATTTCAAGTAAAATATTTGCAAATTTCAATATTTAATGGCAAGCTCCAACATGCTATTCCCCAACAGAACCTGAGCAGCATTTAAACAAAGGTTCAACCCAGTGCCAATTAACCATTTTGAAAATTAGAATGTTTCTCATTATGTTTGAATTAAGTCTCCAATTTCTACATCAATCCCTAACAACATCATGGTGAGAATGTCTAATTCTTTGATTTGATTTATTATTGTCACATCTATTAATATATAGTGAAACGTATTATTTCTCGTACGCTACACAGACAAAGAATACTGCTCAGAGAAGGAAACGAGAGAGTGGAGAATGTAGTGTTACAGTTATAGCTAGGGTGTAGAGAAAGATCAACTTAATGCAAGGCAATCCCATTCAAAAGTCTGATGGCAGCAGGGAAGAACCTTTTTTGAGTCGGCTGGTACTGGAGTTCAGACTTTTGTATCTTTTTCCCGACGGAAGGATGTGGAAGAGAGAATGTCTGGGGAGTGTGGGGTCCTTGATTATGCTGCTAATTCTTACTGGCAATGGATACCTCAAAGCCCAGTACTCTAAAGAATCCCTTTGGTGCAGAAGAAGGTCAATCTTTCAAGTCTGCACCAACTCTCCAAAAGAGCATCATAACCACATGCATTTATCATTTAACCTAACCTACACTCTTTAGTAACTAAGAGGCAATTTAACATGGCCAATGCACCTAATCTGCACATCTTTGAACTGTGGGAGGAAACTGGAGCACCCGGAGGAAACCCATGCAGACATGGTGAGAACATGCAAACTCCGCACAGTCACCCCAAAGCCGGAATTGAACCTGGATCCCTAGTGCTATGAGGCAGCAGCACTAAGTATTAAAAGCTCAATGTTAAAAAAACCCTCAAACCTACAAGTAGCTCAGACAAAATGACGACATTTATTTCTTTCCAACACACAAGGTATGTCCCTTCCTGTCCCAATTTTAATTTAACGACAGGATTTACAACATGCGACCAATGACATCAAGATCAGATTAAGGAAAGTGTTCAGCACCATATCTGAACATTATTCAAGTCAATTGTCTCATCTTCAGACAACATTTGAATAGAGGCTGATCCTGGTCAGATCTTTTGCAATTTTCTAATTTAGTTCGAGTGCTTTGTAATAAGGGAACTAATTGCTCACCAGTCTAATGTCCACTACGTGTTGAAATAAGCCTGAAATGCTTATTTTTTTTTCCTCAGATTCCTACTTGAGAATAACTTCAAAAAGATAACGGTCTTTTAGCTGACCTAGAAGGTCAGGGAAGCAGACAGATGAATGGAGATGAATTAAACCGGAAGACTGGCTAAGTGCCTGCAATCTTAACAAAAGGACACTTCCCAAGACCATAGCTCCATCATCCTAGGATCTGACAATTGTTAACAAATGCGGGATTTTGTAAGACGATTATGTTTCAAACCATCTCTTTAACTTGAGGTAAAATAAATCAATGGAGATGGTCATGTGATGAGTTACACGTTCTTCTCACTAACAAAAAAATGGGGCCCAGGTTGAGACTTAAAGAGCAAGGTACCTGACAACAAAGGCAGAGTCACATTGGTTGACTGTGGATAGGTTGTCTCAGAGGGTGTTTCGTTTTGGATAGGAGGAGAGAGAAAGAGAAAACTTAGAGACAAAGGCTGCAGCTGGTGTGGACAAGCTGGTATAGTTTTGACAAAGGGTCATCTGGACTCGAAACATCAGCATTTTTCTTTCCTTCCAGATGCTGCCAGACCTGCTGAGATTTTCTAGCATTTTCCCTTTTGTCTACAGCTGGTGTAGTCAGCAGAGAGTCTCCTGTGTATTCAGACAGGATACGGAGAAGTAATACAGTGTTCAATTGCACTTGGAATATAGTGGTCGCCACACTACCAGAAGGATGTGGAAGCTTTGGAGAGGGTACCGACAGGATTTACCAGGATGTTGCCCAGTTTGGATGGCATTAGCTATGTGGAGAGGTTAGAGAAACTTGGTTTGTTCTTACTGGAACGACACAGGTTGAGGGGCAGCCTGATAGAAGTTTACAAGATTGAGAGGCATGGATAGAGTGGATAATCAGAAGCTTTTTCCCAGGATGGAAGAGTCAATTACTAGAGGGCACAGGTTTAAGGTGCAAGGGGCAAGGTGTAAAGGAGATGTACGAGGCAGATGTTTTCCACAAAGGGTGGTGGGTGCCTGGAACTCGTTGCTGGGGGGAGGAAGTGGAAGTGGACACAGTACTGACTTTTAAGGGACGGCTTGATAAGTACATTAAAAGGGTGGGAATAGAGAGATATGGTCCCCTGAAGGATAGGGAGTTATAGTTAAGTCGGGCAGCATGATCAATGCAGGCTTGGAGGGCTGAAGGGCCTGTTCCTGTGCTGTAATTTTCTTTGTTCTTGGGAGGATGGTCCCTAGAGTTGTCATGGTGAGGCCAGCGAAGGAATCATAGATGTAAACCTTACTGGTGAAAGCCTTTTTGGCAATTCTCAGGGGGACTGAGGGAGGAGATCTTGGATGGCAAAACAAGGAGATAGGAACTGACTGGAAGCTTGGAGTCACTGGGCTGTTTCGATAAAAGACTACAATCTTGTGGTGTGTGTACTGGAAAGCAGATAATATGGCATGGGGTTATTTGTCACGTTAAAACACTAATTAACATCTTTTCTGTCGTTTAGAATATTAGTTGCCTACTAGCTATTTAGTTGATGCTGTTTTTATTTTTTTTTACATTAAAAGCCTTAAAAGTCTTGTCATGCAATCCCTTGACATCGGTCAGTAGGAATTCAGAATCTAATATGTAAAGTTATTGGTCTCCATGGGGATTATAATAAAACGATCAGCGCATTTGCACTGCAAATGTCCTTTTCGATTGGTCAAACCAGGTTGGACAAGGCAGCCTTGAGGAAGTGTTCATAGAATGTATCCGCAGTAGTTTCCTTGAACAGTATGTATGAAACCTGTGAGGGAGTAAGCCATCCGAGATTTGGTCCTGTGCAATCAGACATGAAGAGTTAACTATCACAGTTAAGGATCTTTTTTGGAAGGAGCAATCACGGTAAGTTTGAATTTACAATACAGATGGAGAAGGTAAAATCCAATACTAGTGGCATGCGCTTAAACAAAAGGGGATTACAGTGGGATGAGGGAAGAGTTGGCTAAAGTAGATTAGGAGCAAAATCTTGATGGTGGGACAACTGAGGGACAGTGGAGGACTTTCAAAGTGATTTTTCACAGTGCTCAGCAAAAGTTCATACCAGTGATAAGGACAGACTGCAGAAAAAGGGATATTCAGCCATGGATATCTAAGGAAATAAAAGGAGGGCATCAAATTGAAAAAAAACATAAAGTGGTAAAGGTTAGTGGGAAACCAGAGGATTGGGAAATCTTTAAAGGTCAACAAAAGCCACAAAAAACACTATAAAGAAAAGAAAGATGGATTACGAGAGTAAACTAGTTCAAAATATAAAAATGGATAGCAAAAGTTTCTACAAATATATAAGAGCGTGGCTGAAGTAAGCATTTGTCCTTTACAGGATGAGGAAGGGGATGTAATATCCAGAATGAGGAAATGGCTGAGGCATTGAAGTATTTTGTGTCAGTCTTCACAGTGGAAGACACAAACAACATGCCAAAAATTGACAAGGCGGCGGCTATGGCAGGTGAGAACTAGAAATGATTATCACTAAAAAAGCAGTGTTAAGGGGCAGCATCGTAGCAGTGGTTAGCACTGCTGCTTCACAGCACCAAGGACCCGGGTTTGACTCCCGGCTCGGGTCACTACCTGTATGGAGTTTGCATGTTCTCCACGTGTCTGTGTGGGTTTCCTCCGGGTGTTCCTGTTTCCTCCAGAAAATACATTATGGGTAAGGTATTAGCATGGATGGAGGATTGGTTAACTAACAGAAAGAAAAGAGTGGGGGTAAATGGGTGTTTTTCTGGTTGGTGATCAGTGGTTAGTGATGTACCTCAGGGATCAGTATAGGGACCGCAATTGTTTACAATTTACATAGATTATTTGGATTTGGGGACCACATGTAGTGTGCCTAAGTTTGCAGATGACACTAAGATGAGCAACAGAGTAAAGTGTGCACAGGACACTGAAAGTTTGCAAAAGAATATAGGTAGTCTGAATGAATGGACAAGGATCTGGCAGATGGATTACAATATTGGTGAGCTTGAAATCACCCATTTTAGTTGGAACATCAAAATGGACTATTATTTAAATAGTAAAACATTGCAGCATGCTGCAGCAAAAGAGTGGTTTGCAGGTGCAGCAGGTAATTAAGGCGGCAACTGGAATTTTGTCCTTCATAGACTAGATGGATGGAGTTTAAAAACAGGGAGCTTATTTGCAGCTGTGTAAGGTGCTGATGAGGCCACACCTGGAATATTATATATAGTTTTGGTGTCCTTACTTGAGAAATGATATACTAACACTGGAGGGGGTGCAAAGGAGATTCATTAGGTTGAATCCGGAGTTGAGGGGGTTGACTTATGGAGGACAGACCGAGTAGACTGGAGCTATACTCAATGATAGATAAACGAGGGGGAATCTTGTAGAAACATATAAAATTACAAAGGGAATCGATAAGATAGAAGCAAGGAGGTTATTTCCACTGGCAGGTGAAATCAGAGCTAGGGAGCATAGCCTCAAAATAAGAAGGAGCAGATTTAGGACTGAGTTGAGGAGGAACTTCTTCACCCAAAGGGTTGTGAATCTGCAGAATTCCCTGCTCAGCAGTTAAGGCTACCTGATCGAATGTTTTTAAGGCAAAGATAGATGGATTTTTGAGCAGTGAAAGAATTAAGGGTTATGGTGAGCGGGTGGGTAAGTAGAGCTGAGTCCACAAAAAGATCAGCCATGATCTTACTGAATGGGGAGCAGGCACGACGGGCCAAATGGCTTACTCCTGCTCCTAGTTCTTATGTTCCCAAGGATCTTATTATAAAAACCAAATCCCTCCATGTTAATAGTTTCAATACAATGCTATTACATGCCAAGTGACATGAGCCAAGTACAGCTCTCACTAGAAGAGAAGCAAAGGCAGATTTGTAATCTCATTTGTCACATTGCATTTTTCTGAAAAAGAGCATTGGTTATACTCAAGACGCACAAACCTTTTTGACTATAAATCAAAGGCAGGTTTAAGTTTAAGTTTACAACAGGCTTACATTAACACTGCAATGAAGTACTGTGAAAAATTCCTAGTTGTCACATTCTGGCACCTGTTCAGGTATACTGGGGGAGAACTTAGCATCGCCAATGCATTAAACAGAATGTCTTTCAGACTGTGGGAGGAAATCAGAGCACCCAGAGGAAACCCACGCAGACACGGGGAGAATGTGCAAACTCTACACAGACAGTGATCCAAGCTAGGAATCAAACCCTGATTCCTGACGCTGAGAGGCAGCAGCGCTAATTGCCTTTGGGAATCAGGATTGGCATTGTCTAAAAGGGTTCATAGAATCCTATAATTTATTCATTAGTTGTACGTCAATTGTATATCATAAAAACAATGGTCCCAGTTTTTGACAGATTGGGGAAGAAATGGTGAGTAGATAGATAGAGTAACGTATTCAGCCCTTTCCCCTGCCCGATCAGAGTTGGTGCAGACTTGACAGGCTGAATGGCCTCTTCTGCACTGCAGCGATTCTATGATTTCTCGACCGCTTAAAAAGACCAATTTTCAAAATATTTAACATTTCTGATCAGTATGTGATCTTTTCCCACATTCTGTCACATTTACAGAATGTGGATGGACACATGGTTTCAATACTATATTTGATTCAATTCGTGCTTTTCCAAACTCCTTGGTTATGTACCTGCCATGAAGATCGCCACCCACCTTTCCTGCAGCTCAGAACTGCAGAGCGCAGAAGCCGCCCTTCGGCCCATCACGTCTGCACCGACGCGCAAGAAATCCCTGACTTTCCACCTAATCAGCACTTGGCCCACAGCCTTGAATGCCATGACATGCCAAGTGCTCATCCAGGTACTCACGTTTGAATCTTTCCAAGCAGGTCTTTACCTCCACCTCAGTACCAAAATTGCACCACCAACTCACTTCATGTGACGATGGGGCATTATAATGTTTGCTTTTCAGCCTGCCAACGCAGACAACCAAACAGTCCACTACTACTGGCCAGCTCGGGGGCAGCCATTGCTTGGCTCCACTCTTTTGTCCATCACAGTGGCACCACCTGTAGCAATGGCTTCTATTCCTACATCCTTCAACCCTCCTCTTCTACGTGCACCTCTGCAAGATGATCCACAAACATGATTTGTTTGGGGGCTGCAAGAGTGGTTGGTATCAGCATCCATACAGAAGCTGAAGGCTCCCAACGATATCACATTTCTACCTCTGCCCTATTACAAAACCAGAAACAGCACTTGCCACAATTGAGTTTTGGGAACTGGAAACAATGAAATTATCTTTGGCCTCAGTCATAAACCCCAAAATGCCACAATTTTAATCTGCTTTATCTCAAGCACAGCCAGGGTTCGTGACCTTGGTATTCTATTAGACCTTGAGTTGAGCTTCTGAACATGTCTTCCCCATCACATGCTCCATTTGTGTAACATTTGCCTTTGCTTATGCCACTCTGAAGCTTTCACCCTTCGTAAAAAGTCTGACAACACCAGGTTTAAGTCCAACCGATTTATTTGATAGTACACTCACTAGCTTTCGGGTTAGTCCCTTCGACAGGTGAACGGAAAGTAGTGAGTGTACTGTCAAATAAATTGGTTGGACTTAAACCTCGTGTTGTCAGACTTTTTAACTGTGTTTACCCCAGTCCAACACCAGCATATCCACATCACGCTTTCACCCTCGCCATGGTTGCCTCCAGACTTGGTTAGTACTACTGCCTCACAGTGCCAGGGACCCGGGTTCAATTCCCATCTTGTGAGGAGTTCTCCCAGTGTCTGTGTGGGTTTCCTCCCACAGTCCGAAAGATGCGCTGGTTAGAATCACAGAACCTTAGAGCAGAAGAGGTCCTTCAGCCCATTGAGTCTGCACCGACGCATGAAATGCCCTGACTTGCCAGCGCCTGGACCATGGACAGAATTAGATGCATTGGAATAGTTCAGTCCATCCAAAACTTTTGCCCGTATCCTATCCTGCAACAAGTCCCATCTGCCCATCACCTTCAGATCCACATTAGGCACAAATGCAACTCACTTTACACCTTTTATCTCTGTACTCCACAGTCCAACTTCTCCCTGTCATTGCAACCATTTTCAACACTGCAACCATAACCCTCATTTTCTATTCCTTTGACTTTCTCATGCACGTTCTTCCTTCCCTTCACTCCACCATTGATGGTCATGCTTTTAGTCACCAAGACCTCTCACTTTGCAATCCCCTCCATAAATTCCTCCTCAACTCCACACCTTCCCAACCCCACCACCTCACCTCTTTGACCAAGCATCCTGTCCCTATATTCTCTTAGTGGTGTACCTTGACTTGGGGGGAAGGGGGGACAGGGGGACAGACAATCTTCTTGCTGATTGAGGCACTACAAATGCAACCTGTCACTGTTGCTTAATCCTCCCCAACACCCACAAAAAAAATGATACAATACATACGAAAAGTAAACAGAACATTAATATGCTGTAGGACAGCTGGTTTCTTGCACGGGCTACAGAGCAAATTGCACCATGCATGGATGGCAGGCTCAGCAGTCACAACAAATGCAAAGTTAAACTCCTGAGCAGCTTGCCGGGAGGCAGCATTGTATTTAACACAATTTTATTTTTCACATGAAAAATTGACCAACGGAATAAACGAGACAGAAGCAATTTTTTTTTTGTGTAAATCACAAATTTATACAGCGAGAGAAGGATTTTCAGAGTCCGATAATAACATTCGCACCTCTTGGGCATGTTATTTATTCATCAAATCTCACCAAGTTTCCACCCTCTCCTCAAGCATAGTTCCACAAGCTGTGGTAGCAAATATTCGCGTGATGTTCGACGGATCATCCACAGATTATCTGAACACCAGGTTGTTCGTAGGGATGGGATGGGGGAGTAACACAGTCACCCAATCTTGTGCACTCGGACATATCTCAAATAGAGGGTTCGCTGGCAGCAAATCAGAATAAAAGAAATCCAAGGTTGGTTTTCTCTCCTGGACCCACAATGTCCTGATACCTTGCACAGCTGCCGTGCTGCTAACTGATATCAACTTGTACAACACGGATCCAGCCTTACATACAACAAAAACAGTCAAAATCTCAGCAGTCTGACAGCATCTCTGGAAAATAGAGCCAACACTTCGGGTCTGGGTGACACTTTGCAGCGGGTTTGAATGGACCTACCATATATTAAGCTGATCTTTCTCTACACCCTAGCTATGACTGAAACACTATATTCTGCACCCTGTCCTTTCCTTTCCCTCTACATACTCTATGGTCTGTATAATGCACAACAAACAATACTTTTCACTGTTTCTCAATACATGTGACAATAATAAATCAAATCAAACACCTTACACGTGGATTCAGAGGCAAATGGCACCAATAGGCATTCGTGAGGGAGGAGAATTCAACTTTGATCAAGGTCCAGAATGGGTGATGGAGGTTTGACAATCCATTTCCCCTCTCACTGACTTCAATTGAGAGGAAACATCATGAAGAGCAGCCATTTTGCTCATTTTTCTTCCCCCTCAAGAGTTAACCCACCCAACCCTTGCCCTTTTATCACCTTCAAAGAAAGTTAACCTACAGAAAAGAAAATCTCTTGCCCATTATTGTTCCGAAATCTTGTCACAGGTCAAAGGTCATTAGAAATGTCACTGAAGAAATCATAAGGGGAATAAAAGAACCTCCTTTTGGCTTTTTCTTTTCAAATTACCGTAGATTTCTTTTATCAGTGGGCTAGTCAATACAATAAAGTGGGTTTATTTTTAAACATGATTGTTAATGCACTTTAACATTTTCCTCAAAATCCGACTGGAGCGGAGAAATACCCTCAAGTGCTTCAAGAAAAGATTGCAGGAAAATAACTTAAAACACAGTCAAAATGTCAAACGAGGATAGGAGAAGATGTGCAAATGTCACAGTGAACTACAATAGACCCATTTTATGAAAAAAAATCTTCATTAGAAAACTCGACCTTCTGCTGAGTCCCCACAGAATTGCCAATTTCTCCCCCCCCAACATGTATAAGAGATGAACAGTACTCGCGACAGTCAATCTTCACCACCCACTGAGTTCTTAAAACAGTAAAAGATTTCTTTCTTCTACTTCAATGGAAGCTGCTGCAACTGGCGCCAATGCTACCAAGTCAAGAAAGGACAGAATATATTATCCTTGATCATTTAAGGTGCAGGTGTGGAGAGGTTCAACCCAATAGGTGTGCAGTCCTCATTCTGAGGTAAATATTAATTTTTCGAAAAGGCACTAAAATAGGTGCAATGAAGTTTGACCAACTGATGCAGTGCACCCTATAGGTATCACATAAAGTGTCACCATAGTCCCAGATCAGCGTAGGCAGCTGTTCGGGGCAATTTGAAAATCCAAAAAGAAAGAAAGTTGTGTTTCAAAACCTCCTACACTGTAATTTTATGAAGGAAGACAAGACATATCTCAGCTGTTATGGGAAGGCAAGGTATGGAGTGGGGGGAGGGGAGGGGAGGGTGGGAGAAGAAAATTGTGGGGAGGTGTGGTTACAGTACTCACCTTTTTGCACTTTGGTGAAGTGCGCACCCCCAACCTCCAGCAACGGCCTGGATCTTGCAGCAGCAATGGCAGTTAACCTGTCACTGTCTGCCCTCACTGCTCCACCAACACAGACAACAACTTCTGGAGTCTGCACTTGGCACAGATTAACATAGAGATACAGATTTTCCTATTGGTAATTGTACACTTCCCCAGAGAGTGCACTGTTGAGGCTTCCCCAGACTACAGTCAATGGCAAATAATTGGCGAGATCTTACACTATTAGTCTTGCTACAAAATCTCTTGAAAAAAGTTCCACCTGATTGAAATGTAACTGGGTTTTCAAACAAACAAAGCTCATAATTACTGCTGAACACAATCACTGGCCCCAAAAAACTAACATTACATTTCTGGAATGTCAAATTTCTTCATTACAAAAAAAAAAATTCCAAGTACTTTTAAATTCTGACTTTTAAAGTTCTTTCTACTTTAGCTTGTCTTAGTTTAATCACAATCATTTATTTTGCGCTCTGAAAATTTTAACCTAAAGAGAATGATTGCAAATGCTTTCAACTTCCTGCTTTGCTGCACGTGAATACTTCAATGTGGTTGGCTGATTACCCGCTTGGTTACAGTGCTGCACACCAGAAGATTACCTTGACTTTAAGTTTATTTATTAGTGTCACAAGTACGCTTATATTAACACCGCAATGAAGTTACTGTGAAAATTCCGTAGTCACCACACTCTGGTGTCTGTTTGGGTAAATGGAGGGAGAATTTAGCATGGCCAATGCACGGATTGTTTGGGGGGTGGGGGGGGGGGGGGGGGGGGGGGGGGGACGGGACTGGAGCACCCGGAGAAAACCCACGCAGACACGGAGAGAATGTGCAGACTCCACACAGATAGTCACCCAAGCCAAGAATCGAATCTGGGTCCCTGGTGCTGTGAGGCTGTGCTGTGGTGCATTGTGCCTCTGTGCCGCCCTGTGACTTGGCACTTAAGTTAACTGTTGTTAGAAAAGATGGAATCATGCAATGCCAATTGCTAGGTCTTTTTGGAAGTCTTTAAGAAATACAAGTAGGCCATGTGGCCCTTCAAACCTGCTCCACTATTCAGTAAGACTGTCAAGTTTTGGGAAGAGTCTATTTTCCCAAGGTTTGCTGGATACTCAAGTTTGTAGTTTCTCAAGACTCTATTTCCAGCAAGCATTTACACATTTCAACCTCTGGAAGACCTCCTCCTTCCAGATTGCTCTCACTTCTCAGTTATGTGACATGATTATTACATCAGCATCGTGCATGCTTCTGATGTTAACCTTCTACAATCACATCTGATCTACCTCAACTCCATCTTCCAGTCCATTAGTCCCAAACATCAACCACTGTCCTGAAAATGTCTGGAAACAGTACCCACAGCTGAGAAACCATTTCATGAGCTCCACCAGTAAAGAGAAATTACAGGTGGAATTTTACCCAAAGAATTCTAAGTGCCATAATGGCGAGGACACTGGAACAATCTGCGGGCAGTCTGGCATGCGTGCTCTGCATCACAATCATATCATTTTTTAGGAGAGTGAGTTACGCGCCAGTACTGAAGGGTTCTGTACTACGCGCCATTATTACCAAACATGCCAGTTGCGCAGGGACACATTAGGAGACATTGTCCCCTCTCCCAAGGTGAGAGGACGATCCCTCCCACCCCCTCCCCTCCACTTCATCAGCAACATAACCCCAGAAGCCCTTCCTGACATGGCTCACTGACAATGGGGCCTTCCCAATGATCCCCCTACCTGACCCCTGAATGTACCTCCTCCTATCATGATCTCCTTCATGTTTCCCCCACATAGCATCACCTACACTCAGGTCCCAGCCCATTCAGGCTCCATCCCCTTGGCACTGCCCCTGCCACAATGCCAGTGCCCAACTGGCACTGAGGGAATGCCCAGTGGGCACTGCCCAGCCATACGTCCAACCACCCGGGGGCTCCAATGGCATTCTAGACCCCCCACCCCACCCCCTGGAGGCCGCTGATGGTGAGCAGTAGTGATTCTTGCCACTCTCACACTGCGCCCACAGGTCGGAAGTTCTGGGAGCTGGGTGTGGAAAACATTACGCATATTTAGATGCTACTTTAAATATGCTAATTGACTTTGCACCCTTTCTGGGCGCAATCCAGTTTGCACCATTAGATAGGAACGGGATGATTGCAAACGCTTTGACGTTGGGTGAGAAGCCGATCTTTAGGCCCAGACGCTATTTTCCACGATTGGCTCAATCTGGGCCCGGCGCGGCGAGATCGGAAAATCACACTTGCGTTTCTTTTTTTGAAAGCAAATAAGCAAATTTGCATTTTCATTTGGACATACCGTAAGTGGCAGTTTCCTGGATAAATGCATGGGTCATAAACAGTTGGCTTGTTTCATTGATCGGAACTCGTGAATAGCATTGGGACCTTTGCAGATGGAAATGCAGTTTTCCTTCTGCACAGCTGTGTGAACACTGTCCAGCTCCCCACCACCATCTCATTCTTACCCATTCGTTTATCAACAACGGCAGTTATAACCTAAATGCAGTCTTAAAGACCATCTATAAAAAGAGTTCAACTTCAGTGCGCGTCAGACTGCTGGAGAATTCTTTCCGAGTACAGACGTAAGACTTTGTTTTCCCACTCTGGAAAATTGTTTTTTTTTAACCACTTGATTCACTTGTACTGAATGCAATACAACATGACACAATCTGGGGCAATCATTCTTCGAGAAAGCAGACTTTTGTTCTGAGTGCCACCAGAAACCTTTCTTTTCAAGGCACCCGAACAAAAGGTAATTGACCCATTACGTTGTATACATGTTCAGATTATACTGTGCTGAAAGTATTTGCCAAATGGTTTGTTCGATAGTTCTATTTAGCTGAAAAGGAACATTAGCATATCTTGGACAGCGTGCAATGGTTTAGCAGTGACCACACGAGCTGAAAGCTTTAAACATGGGGACAATACAACATTTAAAAACCATTTCAATACCTGCCAAAATATCAATTCAACAGCTAGAGATGGCATGCTTTTTGGGTTTCTGATTCTACATTAACACCGAGGATAAAAGGATAAGTTTAGATGTGGCCGTTTGCAATAGCGACAGATCGGAACAAATTGGGATGAAGGCGAAATACTGCAGATGCCGGAATCAGAAATAAAAATAGAAAATGCTGGAAAACTCAGCAGGTCTGACAGCACCTGTGGGGAGAGAATAGAGCCAACGTTTCAAGTCTGGGTGAAGACAAAGGGCATATTAAGGATAAACTGTTGGCCTACTCATCTGATTTTCCACGTCTTCAGCTCTGATGAAGAGTTATCTAGACCCAAAGCGTTGGCTCTATTCTCTCTCCACAAATGCTGTCAGACCTGCTGAGATTTTCCAGCATTTTCTGTCTTTTATGGTGTTGTATAAATTTAGGGATACCTACTTTAACAATTACTTTCATAGAATCCCCACAGTACAGGAGGCTGCCACCCAGCCCGAGTCCGCACCGATCACAATCCGACCCAGGCCCCATCCCCACAACCCCACGTATCTCAGCTAATCTCCCTGATGCTAACAAACAATTTAGCATGGCCGATCAACCTAACCTGAACATCTTTGGCCTGTGAGAGGAAACCAGAGCACCTGGAGGAAACCCATGCAGACACAGGGAGAATGTGCAAACTCCACACAAAAAGTGACCCGAGGCTGGAATTGAACCTGGGACCTTGGCGCTGATGCAGCAGTGCTAACCATTGTGTCACTGTGCCACCCATTTGAAGTGTCAATTTAAAAAAAAATTAATCCTTGACAGTTTTCCTAAATCCAGTTATAATGCTTGCTGTTTAATTTTTAATGTTATCATTTTCATTGAATGGCTTTCTTTCAACAGTTCTGGAAAACGGAACTTGTGGAGCATATGACACAAATGAGGAATTTTCAGATCTTTAAAGACAGTCTGCAGGGTGATATTTCTGTATCCATTGACTTACTAACATTGCTGTAGGAAACAAGAATGTCATTCTCTATCGAGAGCCACTACCATCTTCAGAAGTTACGATAAAAGACCAACATATCAACTAGGTGTGTGCTGTCATAAAGAAATTGAAAGTCCTTGCCTAAGTTAAGGATAAGCTACTGGTCCACTTGCAGAAAGTTGTTATAAGAATGTAACTATTTTAAAACGGTCAAAATATTTTAAAAAAATATCTGTTTTATTTGTTTTACTCAGTCAAACTTCTGACTTGGTGGAGAGAACAGTAAGCATCCCAACAGTCCCACTTCCTGATTACAGAACTATTTAAATAAGTAAGGCTAATGGAACGTTGACCATTTATCTCGAGAGATTGAAATACAAAAGGGGGAGGAAGTGAGGCTCGAGTTGTACAAAGACTGAGTCAGACCCCTTCTGAGTACTGTTTTTAGTTTAAGAGTGCAAACCTCAGCAAAGACATACTGGCCTTGGAAAGGGTACAAAGCATATTCACCAACTTGGCATTAAAGCTTCAAGTCTTCCATTATTGCTTCAAGTCTTAAATTATGAAGACAGGATACCCAAATGTGGTTTGTATTTCCTGGAGTTCAGAAGGTTGAGGGTCTTAATTGAGGTGCTTTTTAAAGTAAGAGGTTCAATAGCAAAACTAAAAAAGTTTAAAGTTTATGTATTAATAGGTTTGCATTAACACTGCAATGAAGTTACTGAGAAAATCCCCTAAATACCACACTCCAGTGCCTATTCGGGTTTACTACAGAGGGAGAATTTAGTATGGCCAATGCATCTAACCATCACATCTTTTGGAATGTAGTTTCTCCGATAGGGAAATCCAGAACAAGAAGTTATTTTAAGATTAGGGCAAGGCCAATTAGACTAAAATCAGGAAGCACTTTCTTTTACAAGGCTAGTGGAAATCTGGATCTTACTCCTCGTCAAAGGATCAATTGAAATTTCCGAGATTGAGATTCAAAGCATCCTTTTTTTAAAAGGAAAGGTTTCACTCAAATGTGAAAGATTGGAGCGGGGATGGAAATTGGCCATTACCTAACCAAACGGTGAAACAGGCTTAAGAAGATTGAGGGCCTATTTTTATCACTCTGGAACTACAACAGACAAACTCAAAAGTAGTTACTTCCTACCACATGGCACCATGTGGTATAATAACACCCTCTTCTCGAGTCTGTGGTAATGGCATAACATAAAACCCAATGATTGATTTATGATAACAATCGAAGCTCAAAGAAAGATCGCTTTCGGAGAGGGGAAAAAAAAAATCAAATATCTGACTGCCAGAAACAGATTGAAAATACGTTCTGAGGTCTGCAGCATCTGGTCTCAGCACCGTCCATTAAACCTGGGAAATAAAGGCCCCGGGAAGTTAGACTGTCATTCCAAAGGGGAATGCTAGATTAGAAGTTGAGCATACCAAGCCCCTCTGAGCAAGTGTAGGAGGTGCCAGGTGGGCTAGCCAGAAGGCAAGATTTAAACATAAGCAATAAAAAACAAAACACAGCCCTCACACCTCATTCACTTCCCGTGCCCTTTCTACCTCATGTCCCTCTATACCCACCCAGCTGCCTGCTAATGCCTCCATTACCATTCTATGCCTCTGTACCCCCCTAAATAGCCTGTTATATCCCTTATGCCTACCCATGCCCCTCATTCATCCCCTTGGCTCTTTATACCCATTTTGCAAACTTGTGCCTTTTGGGTGGGTGGGGGGGGGTGTTGCGCGAGGGCAGCCACCTCCATTAGGCACAGATATGCAATTTATAACTGTTCCCATTCCATGAAAATGGTGAAGTCTGGGTTGATAGGTGGGTTTCTGGAATTGGGGCACTAATGGTATATTCACACAAATGAGCCCCAAATTCACAGCTCCATCCCGTGATATAAGAAGCAAATGAAACCATTTGCCATACAATACAAGAGACCACTTAAGATTTTTATGGCCCGACAGCAGCACATCACATCAAAACATCTCGCAACACTCGATAGAATGAAATAATCTTTTTCTACTGTGTGATGACTGTTGCCTAGTAAAAAAACACAAGTTCAATACAAGATACTTTCTCCGAACAGATAGGGTTTGAATCTGTCCGTCAATTTTTACATTTAAAAACAGCAAAATTTAAAAAAAATCCACAGAAGTGAACTTCAAACCAGCACAGCTTAATCAAATCACAAATGTAGTTCTTTTCAACATCTATTCAAACTGGATTTCCCAACTATTACCAGCCCTGTTCTCCCAAAGGCTTACATTATTGCCCCATCTCGACTTTCCTTCTGCACCACCACCGATTTAGTGAAATTTATTTACAGTAGAAAACAGATGTGGGTAAATTGGCTTGAAGCTCCCAATCTGTTGCTGGTCTAGGATCTCAAAAATTCATTTGAATCATCTCCAAATTATCGCACTAATGTTCAACAGCACCGCGCGAGTACTTAGCCCTGTCTCTGACAAAATCGCGACATTTGAGCCAAACACATACTGGATAGCAACAATCTGTGCAATTATTTGAATGGAATTCATGCATAAATATTAGCATAAATACTGGGTTCATCTTTAGCAATACTGTGGCCAGGACATGTTGTTAGGATAGATGTTGGTCATCTCTAAGTAAGTACAGTTGTGTGATGCCAGCAGATCCATTGAGAGGCCGAGACTGAAATACCAATGACTCAATCACTGGCAACATCCTTTCTGACTAGATTAGCTTCAAGCACTGGGGACTGTCTACACATTGGTCAAAGCAGTTGGTAAGTCTCCACATTGGAACATCGAAATTTTAAGGATTACGTTTTCAGATAGACAGAGAAAAGCGCTATCTTGGGGGAGTTTAAGCATGCTGGCCCCCCACATCAGCAGATGGTGAACTATGATTCCCCCACTACAAAAGACAATGCCTTGCTCAAATTCACAGAAGTGACAGAATCATACAGTGCAGAAGGAGGCCATTTGGCCTGTTGAGTCTGCACCAGTCACAATCCCACCCAGGCCCTATTCCCATACCCTCTTATATTTACCCTACTAATCCCCTGACAAAGGGGCAACTTATCAAGGCCAATCAACCTACCTTGCACATCTTTCGGACTGTGGGAGGAAACCAGAGTACGCGGAGGAAACCCACACAGACACACGGAGAATGTGCAAACTCCACGCAGACAGTCACCTGAGGCCAGAATTGAACCTGTGTCCTTGGTGCCATGAGGCAGCAGTGCTAAGTATTGTGCCGCCCATTGGCCTGTACTCCCAGCTGAAAACTAGCATCAGATGAGCAGTGGATATAAATCACTGGCAATGAGACAAAGCCAAAGAGAAGGTCAGGTGAACGGCTTTGTATTAAAGGGAAATTGGCTTCATGTAGTACCATCTGGGAAACTGTGTTGGAACTTGCCAATGACACCATGGTCATAATTCTCTAACTCCCCACTGCAAAGCAGTGTTAGAAAACTCCATGAAGACAAGGGAATAGCTCTGCCTTGCAGTTGCAGATCCTGCATTCAGAACTCACCGGAGGACGTGCATCCAAATATCCTTTTAGATTCTGCAAGTTTAAGAGATGACAGTTGATGGTTTAACAGTGCAAAATGGGGAATCCTCTTCAGATTTTCTGTCACCTCAGAGCTGGCCTAATGAAATGCATAGTGTCAGAAAATAAATTATTTAGTTGCGTTAGAGTGAAACATTTAGGTACTTAAAGCCTTTTTTCAGAAGGGTAATGCCTTGAGCAGTAAAGCTGACATTAGAGGGCACCTCAGTCAACTATGGAAATAAAGTATCTAAGGTGGAAATAGATATTAAAAGGTATTATAAATTAATTCCACTCTTCATGTGGATTCACCCTTTTAGGACTCAATGCTCGTTCAATAACCTTGTTCAAAAACTGAGTTCACACAACCACATCCATTGCCGGACTTTAACAGCTTATTGTATTAAGCTTTTAATCTCAATTAAATCTCGAGTTTAAACCACATCAATGTCATCGAGTTTCAACTTGGCTCCATGGGCAGCACTGCCAAGTGTAAACCAAATGTTTGTGGAATCCAGGGCAATTATTTTTCAATTGTGGCATTAATCCAGTTGAGTGCTGAAAGAGGAGCAGGGCGTTATCCTGATGGAGAACGCTGTTGGCTCGGACAAACAAAAAGCCAAAAACCGATTAACCAGTTTATTTCATTACTATCTTCCCAATTTCCCAGACCAGCTGAGGCTTCGGAAAGGCAAGACTGCCATTATGGTCCTTTACATCAGTGAGTGCCGTTAGTGCTGTGACGACTTCCTAAGTGGATCACAATGGGACAGCCTGATAGCACAATGGTTAGCATTGCTGCCTCACAATGCCAGGGACCCAGGTTCAATTCCAGCCTTGCATGACTGTCTGTGTCAAGTTTGCACATTCTCCATGTGTCTGCGCAGGTTTCCTTCAGGTGCTCTGCTTTCCTCCCACAGTCCAAAGACTTGCAGGTTAGATGGATTGGCCAAACTCAATTGCCCCTTAGTGTCCCAAGATGTGCGGATTAGGGGGATTAGTGGCATAAGTACATGTGGTTACGGGGATAAGGCGGAGGGTGCACCTGGATAAAGATGCTCAGGGAGTCAGTGCAGACTCAATGGACTATAGGGATTCTATGATTCCAAATTCATGTAATTAAACAGAAACCAACATTTATTTTCAACTCTGTGATTGGCCTGATGTGAATCTTAGGCCTCCCGAGCACGTGCCGACTGAGAAAAAGCCACACATGCATGGTTTACATGTTATTTTTATGGTGGTCAGGCCTATATGAATGACCCAAAACAACTTGGAATGAAAGACAAAAGATTCCATGCACCTGCCCAAGAAGCAAAAACTCCATCTGCGCATTACAACAGAATGCTCAGGGACAGATTGGCCTGGGTGGGCATACCCACCGGAACCTGACCCAAACACCCCAGGTGAAGGGTCGCCGTCGCTTCAGACGATGAACAGTAAATAAGGAAGTTATACTTATGCAGCAATGGAAATTATTGAAGCAAAAAAAAATCAAAGAGGGGCATCTCTAATGCCTTCTCCTTTGAGGAGAATCTCACTGGTACTTTTCTCATATCCTGTAGCAACATTGGCAGGTAATTTACAGAAACCATGCACATCGTCAGTTACACAATTATCCCAGGTTTCCATTGTTAAAACTGGCAATGAGAAGAATGCACACAATATTTACTGCCCACTATTTGACCCCTGATCCATGCAGGTCACATGGACTAAGGAAATTTGGCATGTCAGCTAAGATTCTCACCAATTTTCACACATGCAGCATAGAAAGCATTCTTTCTGGTTGCATTACAGCTTGGTATGGCTCCTTCTCTCACCAAGAGTGCTAGAAACTACAAAAGGTCACGAATGTAGCCCAATCCATCACGCAAACCAGCTTCCCATCCATTGACTCCGTCTACACTTCCCGCTGCCTTGGCAAAGCAGCCAGCATAATTAAGGCCCTCACACACCCCGGACATTCTCTCTTCCATCTTCTTCCATCAGGAAAAAGATACAAAAGTCTAAGGTCATGGACCAACCAACTCAAGAACAGCTTCTTCCCTGTTGCCATCAGACTTAAATGGACTTACCTGCCTCACACAAAGTTGATCTTTTTCTCCACCTTAGCTACGACTGTACATTACATTTTGCACTCTCTCCTTCCCTTCTCTATGAATGATATTCTTTGTATAGTGCACAAGAAACAATACTTTTCACTATATCCCAATACATGACAATAATAAATCAAAACAAAATCTGATGTTTCCTGGTCTGCATTAACTTAACAACCCCTGGCTGAACAATAGCAAGGGCTTAGTTGACAAATTTCCTTGATGCCAAGCAGTGTTTAGCAAATAACCTGTTTTCCAGTCCACTCAGTGAGGCACGTGTGGAAGTTGGACGAGGACACAAACACAAACGTGATTGCATACCTGTGAACCCTCATACATATGGTCACAGCATCGAAGGAGGCTATTGGCTCATTGCAAATTTACTAGTCTTCTGCAAGAGAATCTCACTTCATTCCACATTCCTGCCATTTCCTCACTGCCCTGCCAACTTTCCTTCTTCAAAAGCTTATCCAATTCCCTTTTGAAAGCCATATCTCCTGTGCAAAAATAGAAAATGCTGGAAAATCTCAGCAAGGCTGATAGCATCTGTGGAAAGAGAATAGAGAGTGTTTCGAGCCTCCATCAGAGCCAAAGACAAGAAAAATAGGACAAGATTGATACTGTAAAAGGGAAGAGGGGTTGTGTTGGATTGGTTTGGCATAGAAGAAAAGACAAATGGAATGTAAATTGTGATGGAGGCGGCTAGGAATGGTGCTATTAAATGATGGGAATGCTTTAATGGCAGAACGTTCTTTTGCTTTTAGAACATATCTCCTTCCACCGTATTCATAAGTGGTACATTCCAGATCCCAGACATTTGCTGTGTAAGACAATGCTTCCTGAAGGCATTATTGGCTCTTTTACCAACCACCTTAATCCTATTCCTCTGGTTCTCAATTCCTTCCAGCAATGGGAAGGAGCTTGTCTTGCTCTGTTTCAGCCTCTCACGATTCTGTTCACCTGTAGAAAATCTCCTCTCCACCTTCTCAGCCCTGAGCAGAACAGCCCCCAGCTTCTCCAGCCCAACCACAAGTCCATCACCCCTGGAGCCATACCCGTAAATCCTCTCTGCAAAGCTTTCAACATCCTCAGTTGAAGGGCACTCCCCAAAATTATAGTCAATATTTCAGTCGAGGCCGGACCAGTGCTTTGCACAAAAAAAATTTAGCTGGGCAAGATACTTAAAAGGCTGAAAATACCGTTGGAACTGTACTCTAGAGTGAGTCAGGACATTGGAGTGAGGAATGGAACTCAAAAGACAAATACACAAACGCTTCTTCAATGCCAAGTTAGAGTCATATGCACCAACAGCAGTGAGCTCAATTCAACTTGCAACATCAATCAACAGAGCAGGTAAAAGATGATGAAATCCATGGTCACAAAAACCTGTTCTGTGACCCACAAAGAAGCTTCTCTCTCATTTTACTATCTGTACCAGCAGCTGCATTTTAATGCAACTGGTTCATTCAACACAATACAAAGCAGATACCATCTATTAAACATGTATTTTATACGCCAACTCCTACCTTGGCTCTTCTCTTCAAAGCTTTGCACCAATTTTTCAGATATGCACATTTTTTTTAAATACAGAGCCCGTCTCCAAAAAAGAGAATTGTTAATCAAAATTTGTTTTTAAAAGACAATTATCTTTTTCATTTGCTACAAAGCAAGAATACCTGATATAACTGAATGGAGAATGAAGTCCGAGCTATTCCGAATTCCGTGACGTCAAGAAGGGTTCCAGGACGAGACTCGAGATTGAATTTAGTGGTGGCTTCAGGCCCAGGTCCAGATGTGTAACTAACTATGGAACATTTGAAACAAATCTACGTTCTGGTTTCACAAGAGTGGCAAGCATTATAGACATGATGATATTTATATTATAAAAGTATAGAGCGAGGTCCTAGCCCTCCCGACAACAGTAACTGTCCCCAACAGCTCCACAGTCACGATGTTAAAAAAGAACATGTTTAAATGAATCATAGTCCTGCCTTCACTGCAGTCCTTCTGGAGACAGAGTGGCCTTGTCTCGCCCCACGTGGCCAAAGAGAATCTTTCGGCATTGAACTGAATCACCTATATTATTTCAGCCCACAAAAGACACGATTCCAAAGATTAAAGAACTTCTACCTACAGTAAATGTGCACCTCTATTAATCGGATAAAGGCTACAATGGATTAACCAGACACAAAGGGTCACACAATTCTTAATCTGTAAAATAAAGGCTGGTTTGCATAAGAATTCCACGATGGCAGAATTCTTGTCACCACTCCTGTAATCTTTGAAACCAGGCCCAATTCTGAGCAGGGCCCGTTAAAAATTAATGAGCCTGTTGGCCAAATTTTCATTACAGGAATTGAAACCTTGCAAACAAACTTGATCGATTCCATTGCAATTTAGAGTAGGATTTGTATTTTTAAAAACAAGACAAAAATCCCTGGAGCACTTAAAAACAGGAGACAGGTAGAACCACTGAAAGCCGAAACAAATAAATGCTATTATTGTGTCAAGTGTTCAGTTTGGAAATTAAAACCCCGTGGAGTCCAATGTTTCAACATCGTGGGAGTCAGATCAATTTAAATGAAACAGATATCATCCATCATTTTCTCAGCTAAACGTATCCTCTACTTAATTACAGTGGAGAATGTCTAAGCTACAACTCTTTCATCATGGTGGCACAGTGGTTAGCACTGCTGCCTCACAGCACTAGGGACCGGGGTTCGATTCCTGGCTTGGGTCACTGCCTCTTCGGAGTTTGCACGCTCTCCCCGTGTTTGCGTGAGTTTCCTCCGGGTGCTCCTTCCAAAAGGCATACTGGTTAAGTGCATTGGCCATGCTAAATTCTCCCTCAGTGTGCCCAAACAGGCGCCGGAGTGTGGTGAGTAGGGGATTTTCACAGTAGCTTCATTGATTTGATTTATTTCCACATGCATTAACATAGTGAAAAGTATTGTTTCTTGCACGCTATAGAGACATATACTTCATTGCAGTGTTAACTTAAGCCTACTTGCGACACTAACAGAAAAACACATTTTAAAAACGCCTTTTCAGACATCCCACTGAGACACGTCACAGCTTTAATGTCAACTTTGCTTCCAATGCATCTCTGAAATGCAAATAAATACACTCCCACATTCTCGGATTAGCTCATCACACAGGCAAGATTAGCAGACTAGAAGTTATCCATGTTGACCTTTGATGTTTCGCTGGCTTATGCAGAGCTCACGAAAACCCCTGAACCTGACAAGGGAAGCTGTCAGTTTGCCGCATTTAAGAGTACTGTGTAATAACGTGAATCTAATTTCTCTTGCCGGGCATGGAGAAGATTTTTTTCCCCCCTTTTTAATCCAGGGATCTGAATGGTGGCAGCTAAGAATTACAAGACGGAAGACAACAGGGCATTTTCTGCAATTTTCTACATCAAAGCCTGAAGCAGCTTCCTCGAGAGCAGGATTAGGTAACTGCAAGTAGTACTCTTGGCACTTCTCATTTTAAGCATCAGTGGGCTTTTTCGAAATAAATGTGAGCAGAAGCCACAAGAGCCAACGTGATTTAGAGCTGAAATGTGTGTGGGGCACCAAGCAAAGTCTATCCCTAGCCACTCTGACAGTCTGCAAACCTGTGGAGAGATTGAGTAGTACAGCAGAGAAAACACATTAAAACCGTCCAGTTTGCCCCGAATGCAGACAGAATTTCATCAGTGCGGGCAGGAAATAAACCATTCAGTGGAGATTCGCCAGGATATACTTCATTGGCATATTAACACCACCAGTGACAAGCAATTCCAAAGGGGAAACTATAGAACAGTTCCATCATGCATTTCTTCTTTGAGCACGTTGCCCTCACACTATATGCGTTAATGGACTTATCCTGCCCAGCACCAGTACAAAGATGAATGTCAAATTAATATTTCAGTATATCACAATCCAACAAAAAACGCATGGCTGATCAAGACAAAGTAGAGTTTAGAGACCGCAGTCTCAATGTATTAGGAGGATTAGTCATAGCCAGACAATCACCTGTAATGGCTTCTCCTCTTGTTCCTGTAGTATTACCTCTGGGGTTCCCCCAAGGATCAGCACTTTGTTCCTTCCTATTTCTCATCTACAAAATAGGATATCTGAAGACATTAATACTGACAACACACAACTATATTTCACCACCCCCTCTCCCCGCCCTCATCTCCAAATCGTTAGAGTGCTTATCCCGGACAGGGTGCACCAACATTTTCTCCAACTAAATATTGGGAAGACAGAAGCCATCATCTTCGGTCACTGCCACTAACTCGGCTTCCTAACTGCTGGCTCCAGCCCCCTCCATTACAACTGGCCGTGGCTAAGCCAAATTCTCACAGCCAGATCATTTGATCACAAGTTGAGCTTCCGACCACAAGTCCACATCATCACCGTGACATCTACTGTCATGTCCATAACATAGCCCAACTCTGCCCTTATCTTAGCTCATGAAGCCTGAGGCCATGCCTTTGTTACCCCTGGACTTAAACTTAGTTTAAGTATTATGGTCACAAGTCAGCTTATATTAACACTGCGATAAGTTACTGTCAAAATCTCCTAGTTGCCACACTCCGACGCCTGTTCGGGTACGCTGAGGGAGAATTTAGCACAGCCAATGCACCTAGCTAACACGTCTTTCGGACTGTGGAAGGAAAATAGAATATTGGAGGAAACCCACGCAGACACAGGGAGAATGTGCAAACTCGACACAGACAGTGACCCAAGCTGGGAATTGAACCTGGGTCCCTGGCTCTGTTAGGCAGCCGTGCTAATCACTGTGTCCCCCTATATCCCACTGCTCTCCTGGATGATCTGTCAACCTTCACCCTCAATAGTTTGAGCTAATCCAAAACACTTCTGTACATATCCCACACTGCACCCAGTCCTATTCACCTATCGTGTTTGGCTCAATTTTAAAAATTCTCATGTTTGATTTCAAATCTCTCTATGCCCTCAAACTTTCTGTATTCCTACAGACATACTATCCTCAGAACTCTCTGCTATTTCAGTCTCTTGTCTCACCGTGATTTTAATTACTCTGCCAATGGGGTGGCCATGATTTCAGCTGCCCGGATTGGAGGCTCCAAATTTTCTCTGCAGATCTCTCTCTTAAGTTTACGCCCCTTCGACCAAGCTATCACCTGTGTTAACATCTCTTCATCAGGTAACTTTGTCACATTTTGCTTGCTAACACACTTTGAAGGGTCTTGGGTGGTTTTATTCTGCAAAAGGTGCGATATAAAATGCAAGTTCTTGTGTACAGGGTACTCAGTTCCAATTCATTCGATTTAATATAAATTAGTAGAAGAGACTTTCTCCACACCCTAGCTATGACTCTGATACTACATTCTGCACCCTCTCCTTTCCTTCTGTACGAATAGGATGGGAATAGAGGGATATAGTCCCCGGAAGGGTAGGGGGTTTTAAATCAGTTGGGCAGCATGATTGGAGCAGGCTTGGAGGGCCAAAGGACCCGTTCCTGTGCAGTAATTTTCTTTTTCTCTATGAATGGTATGCTTTGTCTGTATAGTCTGCAAGAAACAATACTTTTCACTGTGTACTAATACATGTGACAACAACAAATTAAATTCTGCTAATCGAGCAGAAACTGAATCAATCATTCTCCCCACTGCCCCGCACTGCCATATTTCAAAACTTCTGGTGAAACCTTGTACAACTCAGTGTACATGACGACTTGCATAGCTAATTTTCCAGTTTGGAACATGACCTACTCTACTGTCAATCCACAGAATTCTTCTACAGTCACTCATACTACTGATAGGGTACTGAAGGGAATCGAAGGGCTGAGGGTACAGATGACATCATCCAACAACTCACTTCAGCATTATGCACATAAAAAGTCAGAAGCATTTATTATTTCCTCCAATAATTTATTCGATCACGTCAACATTTAGTTGACAATTAAGGCCTTTATCTGCAAGATTACAATATTCCTCAAAGAAGACTTTCTTCCTCCAAGGGGTTTTTATTCAGCTAAGTATACACGACACAATAATTGTAGATGCTTTCGTACATTGATGCTGTCCTTTGAAATGGAGTAAATCCATACCGAGACTTTTGAATGGACCTACCTTGCATTAAGTTGATCTTTCTCTACACCCTAGCTATAACTGTAACACTACATTCTGCACCTTCTCCTTTCCTTCTCTACGTACAGTATGCTTTGTCTGTATAGCACGCAAGAAACAATACTTTTCACTGCATGCTAACATGTGACAACAATAAATCAAATCAAACCAAACCAAACCGCTGCATGGCAAAGTTAACATTACCTGATTCAACCCTGCTTTTCTGAATAAGTTTCATGTGCTGAGGCGGGTGATGGAATTGGAGGGTGGCCATTACTGGGCTTTAATCCTAAAATCAGAAGTTTGATGTATTAGCCACACTGTCTTGACAGACCAAGTTCACATATGGAAGCAGTCTGTGCCATCAAGTTCGGCCTCAAGGTAACTTTATGTTGTTCAGAGATTCTTTGAAAGTTTGACTGTTACCACAACAACCCATAACTTCCCCATACATTAACCTTGCAGCACAGCTCGTTCTGGGCTAAACACAGAGAGCGTTTGCCAGAGAAATGATGAGGCGCCAACTAACCACTAGTCCTTTTGATTTCTGCTGCATCCATCTTGTTGCACTGATCTCTAATCTTGCAAGTTGGGACAAAGAGAAAGGAAGCATTGGGAGTTAGTCTTAAATGGTTTACATGTGCAATTTAGGATCAAAGTGTCAATGAAAATTTATAATTATGTGATTTTTCCTGCCTGCTTTATCCGTCAGTGAGACTGGGACTCTTTCCACTAGAAATGCAATGTCCAAGAGGGCGAAGTAACAGATTGTTCATAAAGACAGATGAAGGGAAATGATTCCACTTTGGGAGAAGTGCAGATTACATTTGGGGGATCACAGGTATAAGATAGCCACTAATAAATCCAATGGGGAAATAGATTTACCCAAAGAGTTGTTGGAATTTGCTACCACAAGGGATAGTTGAGGCAAAGGAGCAGCCAG
Organism: Carcharhinus amblyrhynchos; assembly: GCF_965287045.1. NCBI lineage: Eukaryota > Metazoa > Chordata > Chondrichthyes > Carcharhiniformes > Carcharhinidae > Carcharhinus > Carcharhinus amblyrhynchos. Next base: position 12,945,245 of record NC_137352.1, read on the forward strand.
TTAACACAAGAGAAAGAAAGGAATGGAAGGATATATTGATGGACTGAGGTGGAGATGGGTGGGTAGAGGCACATATGGAAGGATAAATGTGTGTGTGGACTGGCAGGGGCTGAACAGCCTATTTCTATTACAGCCGGTTACATGAGCGATATGATGGGCATAGTGGTTAGCACTGCTGCCTCAGCGCCATGAACCTGGGTTCAATTCCCAGATTGGGCCAGTCTGTGCGGTGCCTGCACATTCTCTTCTCGTCTGCTGGGTTTCCTCCCGGTGCTCCGGTTTCCTGCCACAATCCGAAAGATGTGCTGGTTAGGTGCACCAACCATGCTAAATTCTCCCTCTGTGTAGCCGAACAGGCGCCGGAGTGTGGTGACTAGGGGATTTCACAGTAACTTCACTGCAGTGTTAATGTAAACCGACTTGTGAGACTAATAAATAAACTCAAACCGGAGAGAAATCCGCATAATTCTACATTAATTAGGGAAAGATCACATGTCACAGTAAACATTAGTAACTATTAAAATCAGTCCGGAAGTAAAACTTTATTCTGAGAACTTGGCATAATAATGATTAGAAATACTTGTTAAAGGACCAGTGCTTTGATCTAATCGTCTTGGAATGGGGTTAGTGCTAAGGAGAGTGAGGCCCAATGTAAAAAAAAGTGAGTTGACAGTTGAGAACCTGCTGGCAATGGATGTGTTTTATACACTATTTAATGCAAGGGTGTGCACTATTCTAGTATATCTAGCCTGCAGAAGACTGACAGATGGTACTAGACAACTGATGGAAATTGATTCAATGAGCTACATATTAGCCCCTTTAGTCTTAATTGTTTTCAACGCAAGAATTATTGGCATGTTAGTGCAAAACTCAATTTCTTCCAAATATCAAAACAACATCCATCACTTTCTATTTATCGAAGAGGCAAGTTCTTGACTTTTAGAATTGGGGAGAGAGAGTCATAGATGTTTACAGCATGGAAGCAGGCCCTTCAGCCCAAGTTGTCCATGCCGTCTCATTTGTTTTTTTAGAAAACCCACTAAACTCGTCGCAATTACCCACCTATGGCCCATATCCCCCATACCCATCTTACCCATGTAACTGTCTAAATGCTTTTTAAAAGACAGAATTGTACCTGCCTTCTACTACCACCTCTGGCAGCTTGTTCCACCCTGCATATGAAAAAAATTACCCCTCTGAACCCTTTTTGTATCTCTCCCCTCTCACCTTAAACCCATGCCCTCTAGTTTTATACTCCCTTATCTTTGGAAAAAGATATAGATTATCTAGCTGATCTACGCCCCTCATTATTTATAGACCTCAGTAAGATCATGCCCAAGCCTCCTACGCTCCAGGGAAAAAAGTCCCAGTCTATCCAGCCTCTCCTTATAACTCAGCCCATCGAGTCCTGGTAGCATCCTAGTAAATCTCTTCTGCACTCTTTCTAGTTTAATAATATCCTTTCTATAATAGGGGGGACCAGAACTGTACACAGTATTCCAAGTGTGGTCTTACCAATGTTTTGTACAACTTCAATAAGACGTTGAAAACATTGAGACAGGAAAGAAATATCAGCGCTTAATTCAAAATAATCATGGCAAATACATTAATCAGTCACTAAATACAATCTGCACCAGTTCCACACACAAACCATTTAAAAAAATCATTGAAATGTGTCCCGGTTAATACATAATATTCAGCATCTGTAATCACATTTTAGCTGATGTTGAGTCTGCAATGCTTTTCTTCATCTTTAAGCAGTTAACAGTATTTCAATCCAAGACCACAGAATTAAAAGTATTAGATTTAATTACCATCTTTGCAAGTAAGCCACGGAGACTGTAGGAAGCCAGCAAAGCTTTCAAAACAAATCCTTCTGCTACTAAGCTAGTTTGCTTGTTCTTAATGATATAAAGCCAGAGAACCCCTCTAAGCTCCAGGATGATCTAATGTTGGAACACTATCCGCCAAACAGTTACCTCTCATGAGCGGTAAACACTCATTTAGTAATTGCATGATGAAAGCAAACATCTTCCATTACGTGTAACAGTTGGTTTAAAGTTTACGCGGCCATTAAACATGTTCCTTTCGAAAGAACTTGCCTCTTCTAGTTGTGTAGAAGCCACAAGTAAATAAGAATCTTATGGTACACTTGAACATCCAAAAGGCACTCTTGCCTGTCATAGAGGATTATATTCACTGGAGTTTAGAAGAGTGAGGGGGGATCTCATAGAAACTTATGACATTCTAACAGGGTTAGACAGGGTAGATTCAGGAAGAATATTCCCAATGGTGGGGAGTTCAGAACTAGGGGTCATAGTTTGGGATAAACCTTTTAGGACCGAGGCGAGGAGAAATTTCTTCACCCAGTGAGCAGAGAATGCGTGGAATTCACTACCACAGCATGCATTTGAAGCCAAAACATTGTCTGATTTCAAGAAGAAATGAGCGTGGCATAATAAGGTCACACACACTGTCTGTGTGGAGTTTGCACATTCTCCCAGCATCTGCGTGGGTTTCCTCCAGATGCTCCGGTTTTCTCCCACAGTCCAAAAATGTGCGGTGTAGGTGGATTGGTCATGATAAATTGTCCCTTGGTGTCAGGGAGACTGGCTAAGGTAACTGGGTGGGGCTGTGGTCGTTGCAGACTCAATGGACCAAATGGCCTCCTTCTGCACTGCAGGATTCTATGATTCTAAGAAATGAGATACAGCTCTTGGGGCTAAAAGGATCGAGGGATGTGGGAGGATGGGGAGAAATCAGGATATTGAATTTGATGATCAACCATGATCAAAAGCAGGCTCGAAGGTCGAATGGTCTACTTCTTCTAGCTCCTATATTTCTATGTCATCAGCAGGCCAGCCATCTGCACAAACATTCCACAATGCCAGAGTTCCATTTTATCATCCAACTGATTATTTAGTTCTTCGACCCTCATTTAAGACAGAATATCTTGCTCTGTGTTGCATACTTGACAATCTCAGGAGAAGCTCCCATCATTTACTGGGCTTTCAATCTTTGAACCAATGATTCTGCATTTATGATCTTCAGAATGCACTTATCCAATTATAAAGGATGTCTCTCTTTTCACAAGTGTTCCTGATCTGCTGTGACCCACGCTTGCACCAAAATAACTTTAACACAACATTGATAAAAGAAATTGAAAGGATATATTGACCTTTAGCCAGGTGCAATGTAGATTTACCAAAATGATGCCTGGACTCTAAGGGTTAAATTACGAGCAAAGGTTTCAGTTTATTTATTAGTGTCACAGGTAGACTTACATTAACACTGCAATTAAGTTACTGTGAAAATCCTCTAGTCATCACACTCCAGTGTCTGTTTGAGTGCAATGAGGGAAAATTGATCATGGCCAATGCATCTAACCTGCATGTCTTTTGGACTGTGGGAGGAAATTGGAACACCCGGAGGAAACCCATGCAGACACAGGGAGAATGTGCAGAGTGACCCCAAACTAGGGATCGAACCTGGGTCCCTGCACTGCGAGGCAACCCGTGCTAAGCATTGTGCCACCGTGCTGCCAACACAGATGACACAAGATAAGCAATTGAGTTCTGAAGATAGGCCATCAACTAAAATAGGAGCAAAATACTGCAGATGCTGCAAGCAAAACAGAACAGAAAATGCTAATAATTCTCAGCAATTCTGACAGCATCTGTGGAGACAGAATAGAGCCAACATTTTGAATCAGGAAGATGCTTTGTTAAAGCGGGCACGATTTATACCATGAGGGTGAGGGGATGGGGGTTGGGGGCTGTAATTGATAGGAATGGTATTGACAAAGGAAAAGTAAATGGCACTGATAAAAGACCACAAATGGATGGAAGGCAAGATTTTAGAAGTGGGAAAAATAAAATGAAGAATATAAAGTAATAAAAATGGACGAGGTGAAATGAAGAAATGAAATAAAATAAAATAAATGGAAATGGGGTGAAAGTGGAGAAGAGCTCAAGCTCAATGTTCAGTCCAGAAGGTGATTAAGTGCCCAATCAGAAGGTGAGGTGCTGTTCCTCCAGCTTACATTGATAACATTGGAAATAGTTTAGGTTAGAGGGTCATTAGATTGGTTCCACCGGTCGGCGCAACATCGAGGGCTGAAGAGCCTGTACTGCGCTGTAATGTCCTATGTTCTATGTACGTTGGGGTTCACTTGAACATTGTAAAAGGTCAAACTAAACTAAAAGCAAAACTTCATTTCCCTTGCCCTAGATGATGCCAGATCTGCTCTATATCCCCAGCATTTTCTCTTCTTTCTTACACAAGCTAAAGAAGGTGAAGGGGTGATTTGATTAAATTATAACGTGAAACAGATGGAGAGAAACTATTAGTGTTGATAGAGTCTCAGACTAGAGGCCACAGTCCAGAAACTAGAGCCAGATCTTTCAGAAGGAAGTAAAAACTGCTACATGTAACAGGTGTTAGAAGCTTGGTGTTTTCTTCCACAAATGACAACTGTCACAAGATTAGTTTTAAAAATGACATTGATAGGTCAGAGAATCATAGAATCCTATAGTAGAGGAGGCTGCCATTCAGTCCATTGAGTTTGCACTGACCACAATCCCACCCAGACCCTCTCCCACAACTCCATGCATTTACCCTAGCTAGTGCCCCTGACACTAAGGGGCAATTTCCCATGACCAATCTAACCTGCACATCTTTGGTGCGCGGGAGGGAACAGAAGCACCCGAAGAAAACCCACGCAGGCACAGGGAGAACATGCAAACTCCAGGCAGACAGTGACCAGAGGCCAGGAATTAAACCAGGCTCCCTGACGCTGAGAGGCAGCAGTGCTAACCACTGCGCCACCGTGGGATCTTTGCTAATCGAAGGTATTAAGATGAAAGGAGAAAGATTTAAAAGGGACCAGAGGGCACCTTTCTCCACACAGAAGGTGGTACGTATATGGAATGAGCTGCCAGCGGGGGTGGTAGAAGCAGGTACAATTACAACATTTAAAAAGGTATTTGGACAGGCACATGAAAGGGAAAGGTTTAGAGGGATATATATCAAACGCAGGAAAATGGAACTAGTTCCATTTAGGAAACTGGTCGGCACTGAAGGGCTTGTTCCCTTTCTGCATATCTCTAGGACTATGTATCGAGGGTGGAATATGATGGAGGTTGGTCACAGAACAACCATGATCCCACTGAATAGTGGGACCAGTTTCAAGGGACTGAATAGCCTTTTCCTGTTGCCTTGATTGATTTTTAACCAAGCAGACTTTAAAGATACAATAAACATAAACATAGAAAAGGGAGCAGGTGGAAGTCATTCAGCCCCTATTCATTATCATGGCCAGTTGGATCTATCAGATCCAACGCAATAGCCTGAGCCCCCATCTCCTTTGATTTCACTTCAACATTGCTATTTTTATCTATTAAGTTCTGTGCCCATCAGATGGGGAACAAGTCATGCAGGTGGAGAGCGAAGCTCGATTGAGGCATATTTTGCAAAAGGGGAAGGCCGAAATCCACGGATCGAATCTTGCCCGGCACATCCTGGTGCTCAAGAACGCTTAGCCTTTTGGTAAGCACGAAGGTTGACGAGCAAAATGGCTACACCTCATCAGCAAGGGCTGCATGGCCTGAAATGTAAGAGAATTAATGAGAATTGTTTCGAATGTGTGGAAAACAATCGCATTCCTCTTGTAGCTTTCAGAAGAGAGGTTGATTGCTTTTATAATTCTGAAAAGTGCAATTATACTCCAAAGTAGTTATCTGTGTTTTTCTGCACTGATCAGCTGGGATTCAGTTATCTATCCAATAATGGATTCCAATTAATTGTGCTCAGCAACACAATTTCATAAGGGAAAAAAAATCTTGAAACTGGAACTCCCAAATTCAGTAAATTGTATTCGGGACCAAGCAATGACCCCTCTTAAGCACAGCAAAAGCGTGTCAGCAGTGCTGGGATTTTCTTATAAGGAAGTTTTACCAGTATTATGGAAATTGGAATCAAATTTCAATTGATAACCTTAATGTTTATGTTAGGTGCAAAGTGAAAACTGAAGAGTTTAGCCATACGGGTGGGTAAAAAGTATTTATTTTTCATCTTTATCAAGGCGATTGATGATTACGGATCTAAACAGTGTTCGGGCTAGGTTTTTGTCCAACAAGGGGCTGAACAGCCTCATCCTATTCCTGCGATAAATTTTTAATCAGGCAGATTTTAAAAGATACAATAAACATAGAAAATAGGCCAAGTCCAGTTAGCCCTTCAAGCCTGCTCTGCTTTTTTTTATTCATTCATGGGACATGTGTCGCTGGCTGGGCTAGCATTTATTGCCCATCCCTAGTTGCCCGAAGGCAGTTGAGAGTCAACCGTATTGCTGTGGCTCCGGGGTCGCATGTAGGCCAAATAAGGACAGCAGATTTCCTTCCCGAAAGGGCACGAGTGAACCAGATGAGTTTTTCTGGCAATTGACAATGGTTTCATGGTCATTGGTAGATTCTTAATTCCAGATTTTTTTAAAAAAAATTAAGTTCAAATTTCACAATCTGCCTTGGCTGGATTCGACCCCGGATCCCCAGAACATCAGTTGAGTTTCAGGATTAATAGTCTAGTGATAATACTACTAGGCCATCACCTCTCCTCAGTCAGCCCCCCACTCATTATCATGGCTGATTATCCAACTCAGTAGTTTGATCTCACCTCCACCCACCCCCAATCTTTTGAGCCCCTGTTTCAAAACAAGCACAAGGTTTCAGCTAGAGAAATGCTCCAGCAATGGCACTATTTTCTTGAAACATAATTCCATAGAAGGGTGACCTCAGCACACGATGCTCCGATTCACATGGTTACAGCATGAAGAGCCTTCGATACCACTTGTCACTTAGTAAGAAGTCTCACAACATCAGGTTAAAGTCCAACAGGTTTATCTAGTAGCAAAAGCCACTAGCTTTCAGAGCACTGCCCCTTCGTCAGGTGACTGGGACTTCTATTCACAAACAGGGTATATAAAGACACAAACTCAATTTACAAAATAGTGGTTGGAATGCGAGTCTTTACAGGTAATGTGGTTACCTGTAGATTACCTGTAAAGACTCGCATTCCAACCATTATTTTGTATTTTGTCTTTATATGCCCTATTTGTGAACAGAACTCCCACTCATCTGACGGAGGGGCAGCACTCCAAAAGCTAGTGCTTTTTGCTACCAAATAAACCCTGTTGGACTTTAATCTGACGTTGCAGACTTCTTACTGTGTTTACTCCAGACCAATGCCAGCATCCCCACATCATGACTTGTCACTTACGCAGTGCATGTTAACCAAGACAATGCACGTGAACAGGAAAGCGTTCCAACGGGTCATTTATTTGCTTTCCTCACTGAGGAGCGGATTTACGATTCCATTCACTGCTGAAGCACTCCAGTAAGGCAAGGAAATAATGGCACTCATTCTAGCGCTCCACAATTTATGCTGAGTGTTTATCATATTTAATATAGCAGCTGCAATTTTTCATATCCCGAGCTCCAGTTGAGCGAGGGGACAGGTAGCTGCGAGAACTGCTGGCTTGGAGAAGAATTTCTAAAATCTTGACACGGGCAGATCCAAATTTGTCAACCAAGCTTCTCGGGTTGACTTTGCCACGCGTGATCACGTGGGCACCAGTCATTTATCATCTGGAAAGGTACCATAAATCTATCCCTTCCATAATTAAGCCTGTGTGTACAGTTAGGTATGCTTGGGAGGAGTGGAGTTGCATCATATACACAGTGCATTAGTCAGAGGAGGTCACACAGCAACCCACCTGAAGGGCAGAGCGACAAAATGAAAGACTGGGGGACCATCATGACAACCGTTTATAAATTAGCCACTCGGCATCTCAGCCATGAGCAAGAGAATTTGCATAACATTAACAACTCTGTCAGGGCACCAGAACCTTGCAACACAACACTGGCTGAGATTCAAACTGGAGGTGAAGCATTTGAACAAGGCAGACAATAATAACTTATATTTAGATTAAGGCTCCCCCATATAGACCAATAAGTATTGACAAAGATAAAAAAATTACAGCATAGGAACAGCATGTACCAGCCACGCTGCCCATCTGAACTAAAACCGCCCCAACTCTTCCAGGGACCATATGCCTCTATTCCCATCCTATTCATGTATTTAAATTCATATTCAAAGTTATTTAAATATGCTTAACATTGAATTCGTATTTAACAATATGAATTGTCTAGTGGCCTATGCAAAGTGTGACGCAAGATTTCACATGAAGATTTTTATTGTAACAAGCAACCAACATCGACCAAACGCTTATCAGGTACCAAGCTTTGGGTGGCACAGTGATTAGCACTGCTGCCTCACAGCACTAGGGAACCAGATTCGATTCCTGGCTTGGGTCACTGTCTGTGCGGATTCTGCACATTCTCCCCATGTCTGCATGGGTTTCCTCTGGGTGCTCCGGTTTCCTCCCACTGTCCGAAAGACGCGCCGGTTAGGTGCATTGGTCATGCTAAATTCTCCCTCAGAGTGCCTGAATTGGCGCTGGAGTGTGGCGACTAGAGTATTTTCATAGTAACTTCATTGCAGTGTAAGCCTATTTGTCACACTAACAAGTTTTAACTAAGCTACAGAAAAAGTATCCCCCTGACCTCAACACAAATGAAAACTCCAATATCTTTCCACATTATTCTGCATTTTTCTGATTGAAAGCTTCTCCCAGTGCTACCACAATTCCCTCACTTAATCCTTATTCCACAGTCAAATAGGCCCACTAACGAGGTTGTCTCTGATGATTCTGTGATCTCTCTTCACAACCCTGACTCCAGCCTAACAGAAAAGGAGCCGCTGTGGGGCTTCTTCAGAGCAACTGACCTCACCTGTGCCCCCACCCAATTTTTTAAAAAAATTTCATTCGTGGGACATGGGCATCGCTGGCTGGGATTACCCATCCCAGTTGCCCTCGAGAAGGTGGTGGCAAGCTGCCTTCTCTGCGCTGTGGATTGACCCACAATGCCATTAGGGAGGGGATTCCAGGATTTTGACCCAGTGACTGCGAAGGAGAAGCGATATATTTCCGAGTCAGGACAGCAAGTGGTTTGGAGGGGAAATTGTAGGTGGTGGTGTTCTCATGTATCTGCTGCCCTTGCCCTTCCAGATGGAAGTGGTCGTGAGTTTGGAAGGTGCTGCCTTAGGATCGTTGGTGAATTGCTACAGTACATCTTGTAGACAGTCACACTGCTGCTACTGAGTGTTAGTGGTGGAAGGAGTGCATGTTTGTAGATGTGGTGCCAATCAAACGGGATACTTTGTCCTGGATGATGTCAAGCTTCTCGAGTGTTGTTGCAGCTACACCCATCCAGATAGGGGGGGGGAGTATTCCATCACACTCCTGACTTGTGCTTTATAGATGGTGGACAGGCTTTGGGGAGTCAGGAGGCGAGTTACACGCCACAGTATTCCGAGCCCCTTTCAGTCCGACTGTATTCGCGAGTCTACAAGCAGCAAGCGATGAATTGCACTCAGGAGTTAAAACTCACACCAGCTTTCAATGGAGCTCCAAAGAGTGACAGATTCAAAACGTCAACTCTTTGTTCTATTTAGAGACTGTTAGAACTGCTGAGTTTTTCCAATGTTTTCTGTTTTTGTTTCAGATTCCAGCATTCACAGTATTTTGCTTTTGTTTTGAATTTTACCTACTTGTTGTTACACCATTCACTCCAGAATCGTCACTGCAGTTTCATCTAATGTAGTCATTCTAATTATTCCATTATTTTTGCCTGATGCTCATATTCAATCCATATTCTAGACTTTACTTGATTTACAATGGCCTCTGTGGATTCTGCAGGGAGTGTTATGTCCATCAGCGTACCATTGTTTTATACTCTTGCCTCAAATTTGACCCCTGGAGGTACATCCAATTCTCCAATACATGTTGTGTATAGATTGAGTAATTTTGGCGACACAGGCAGCCTTGTTGCACTCCTTATGTCACTTGAAACATATGATTGCCCTCTTCAAGCCTGAAGAGGGCAATCATTTGTATCATAGGATCCTTACAGTGCAGAAGGCAGCTATTGGACCCATCGAATCGGCATCGACTCTCTGACAGTGAGTCTTGCCCAGGCCCTCTCTCCACTCTATCCCCATAACCCACACATTTAGCATGGCTAACCCATCTAACCTACTCCTCATCGTACACTAAGGAGAATCTGATGAACTGGTGTGATGACAATAATCGCTCCCTCAATGTCAACAAAACAGAAGAGATAGTCATCGATTTCAAGAAGCGTATTGGAGGGCACCCCCCTGTCTACATCAATGGGAATGAGGTAGATATGGTTGAGAGCTCAAGTTTCTTAGGTGTCCAGATCACCAACAGCCTGTCCTGGCCCCTCCATGCAGACAGTATAGTTAAGGAAGCCCACCTATGCTTCTACTTTCTGAGAAGGCTAAGGAAATTTGGCTTGTCCATTACAACTCTCACCAATTTCTACAGATGCAACATAGAAAGCATTTTTTCTGGTTTATCACAGCTTGGAATGGCTCCTGCTCTATCCATGACTGCAAGAAACTACAAAGGATTGTGAATGAAGCTGAGTTCATCGCTTAAACCAGCATCCTATCCATTGATACTGTCAGCACATCCCGATGCCTCAGAAAAGTAGCCAACATAATCAAGGACCCCACGCAACCTGGGCATACTCTCTTCCACCTCCTTCCATTGGGCAAAGGGGATAAAAGTCTGCTAAAAGTTTGAGGTCACATACTAACCAACTCAAGAACAGCTTCTAACCTGCTGTCATAAAACTTTTGAATGGACCTACCTTGCATTAAGTTGTTCTTTCTCTACACCCTAGCTATGACTGTAACACTACATTCTGCACCCTCTCATTGCCTTCTCTATGAACAATATGCTTTGTCTGTATAGTGCGCAAGAAACAATACTTTTCACTAATACACGTGACGATAATAAATCAAATCAATTTAGCATGGCCAATTCACCTAACATGCACATCTTTGGACTGTGGGGGGAAACCAGAGCACCCAGAGGAAACCCACAAAGACGGATAATGTGCAAATTCCACGCAGATAGGTGGGAATCTAACCCGGGTCTCTGGCGCTGTGAGGCAGCGGTGCCAACCACTGTGCCATCCCTTCGGTCTCAATTATTTTTGCATCACTTAGCTACTATTTACAAAACTGTGGAAAAGATGCCTCAAATGTTTCATACACAATACACGATTAAAATTCATGCATCATCACCTTCCCATCGCAGTGAGTATACTGGAATTCAAAAAAAATGGCAACACGTACGAGGTCCAAAAATTCATTTTTTGTCATTAGGCGTTTGAAATGGAACACGGGTAAAAATAAATGAAGAGCAAAATGGAGTTTCTAATGAGACTCAACTACATCTCAACTGCATATGTGCCACTGAAAAATGTAGTTTGAATTTGTGGCAAATGTATAATCTTCAACAACATAACTTAGCCTATGACAAATGATATAGATTTGCTGAGAGGCTGCAGGTTCCACATGCAGAACTCACTGTCAAGAAAGACTAATCTTTGGGATAATCTCAGTTTTCGCAGCAGATGTTTTCCTGTTTTCTGCATAATTTTACTACAAGGCATCTGTTTCTCTACTGTCAAGAATTCCCTCTCATCCTTGTGAGATCTCTGCTATACAGATGTTGAGCAATTTTTAAACTCGAAGCTGAAAAAATGTTCCAGTTCAGTGACAAATTCATTTTTATCTCATTAAGGCCTGCAGTGCAATTCTACTTTTGCGTTATCATGGGTAGAAAAAAGAAACTGGGCTCCTTCAGAACCTGCTGAAAAACTGGGCTTTACTCAAGCTTGGTTCTGAAGCTCCTAGCCAAAGATTAACTATCGTTACAGGCAAAACCAGGTTCGCTGCAATCCAGATTAACGCTAGCAACGTATTATCTACACAGCCATTTAATTGTAGCTCCCTCTTCTGAGGGGCAGCCAACATTTAGGACACCAGATTAGGCAATCACACTTGGAACAATTATTCTGTGGGTGGCACAGTGGTTAGCACTGCTGCCTCAATGCCAGGGATAGGGGTTCAATTCCATTCTTGGGTGACTGTGTATGGAGTTTGCACATTCTCCCCATGCCTGCATGGGTTTCCTCTGGGTGCTCCGGTTTCCTCCCACAATCCAAAGATGGGTGGGTAGGTAGATTGACCATGTTAAATCGCCAATTAATGTCAGGTGCATTAGCAGGGTAAATACGTGGGGTTACAGGGATAGGGTCTGGCTGGGTTGGTGGCCAGTGCAGAATTAATGGGTCAAATAGTCTCCTCCTGCATTGTAGAGATTTTATGATTACACTACATGGATATAATAAACCGCAAGTCATCATGGTGCTGCCCTTGTTTAATAATCCAGAGATGCAGGGTAATGCTCTGGAGATCTGGGTTCAAATCCCACCAATGCAGATGATAAAATTTGAATTGAATAAAATTCTGGGATGAAATGATCATAAAACCCGTCTGGTTCACTAATGCCCTTTAGGGAATGAAATCTGTCATCCTTACCTGGTCTGGTCTACACAAGATTCCAGATTTACAGCAATGTGGTTGACTTATATTAGAGACCCCTCTATTCAGCTGGGCAATAAATGAATTAAGGACTTGCATTTATGTACTGTCTGTCGCAACACAAGGCTATCAGCAAACAGCCTTAGAAATATCTCTGAATTGCGATCACTGTTTGTCGTAGAATCCCTACAGTGCAGAAGAGGGCCATTAGGCCCATCAAGTCTGCCGTGACTCTCTGACACAGCATCTTACCAATGCCCTTTCCTCATAACTCCACATATTTATCCTAATAACCCCCCTAAGATGCATAACTTGGGACAATAAGGGGCAACTTAGCTTGGCTAATCCACTTAACCCCCACAACTTTTGGACTCTGGGAGGAAACCAGAGCATCTGGAGGAAACCCACGCTGACATGGGGAGAACATACAAACTCCACATAGAGTGTTTAATTCCCAAGCTGGGAATTAAACCCAGGATCCCAGGCGCTGTGATGTAGCAGTGCTAACCACTGTGACACCGAGGCACACTGCAAGTTAGTAATGCAGCAAACTCCACAACCAGATTACAGACAACAGGATCCAACAAACAGCACGTGATAACAATCAAATAATCTGTTTCAATGATGTTGGTTGGGATGAATATTGACCAAGACATCACTTATGGTCAAGTAGTGAGGCAACTGGAGATTTGCTTCAATTTCTCATCAGGGCGACATGGTAACACAGTGGTTAGCACCGTTGCCTCACTGCACCAGGGACCCAGGTTCAATTCTGGCCTCACTCAGGTCACTCTGTGTGGAGTCTGCATGGGTTTCCTTCCACACTCCAAAGATGTGCCTGTTAGCTTGACTGGCCATGCTAAATTGCCCCTTAGCGTCAGGGGGATTTGTAGGGTAGATAAGTGGAGTTACGAGGATAGGGTCCAGGTGGGATTGTGGTCGGTGCAGGCTTGATAGGTCAAATGGCTTCCTTCTGCACTGTAGGGATTATATGATTTGAAAGACAGCGCTTTGGACAATGCAGCACTCCTTCAACAGTGCACTGAACAGTCAGCTGAGATTGGAGCTCAAGTGTCTGGAGCGTGACTTGAACTCATGACCTTCTGATTCAGAGCCAAAAATGTTACACTAAAGCCAAGGCGGGCAGCTTACAAATCCTCACAGAGTTTTGATTAAAAGCTGCCTCGCACTTGGGTTCAGCCTGCACAGGTATCCTTGGGGAACTCCCAGAATTAGACTGATGTAAAAACCTGACTCTTTTACTGTTCTGATTTGCTCCCTCATTTTTTTTTAAATAAATAACTGAAAATTTAAAAAAACACAACGCAGGATTCGCAATCATTTTTTTTTGTTGCTTAAAATGTTTAGCCAATTCGGTGGTTGCTGAGTGGGCGCCCAGGTTGCTAGGCAGCAGAATATGCAGCTGTCACAGAGGCTGTACGTTCCATTTTCTCAAACAGATCTAACTGTCTCAGCGATTTGAGACCTCCATCTCACGCCGGCAATCACCAGTGCCACTGACTCAGTTACTCTGACACATCTACTTAAAGCAGCTCGAAGCTGAAGACTGGCATCTGCATATTCCATTCCATCATCGTTTCTTTAACTCTTTGTAAGCTCACACTGTCCCTTTGGGATATTTCAGATTGCTCACCCCAAAAGGTAATGTACCACTGCAACAGTGCAGATGCACCAACTTGGACAGAGCTGTGAGCTCCAAGATGCGAAACTGAAAATTCAATGTAGCGCAATGATGCAAAAACTCACGAGTTCAAAGCCATTTGTTTAATATTAGTGTACTAGTCGGCTTAACATTAACACTGCAATGAAGTTACTGTGAAAACCCTCTAGTTTCCATACTCCGCCTATTCAAGGGAGGGAGAATTTAGCATGGCAAATGCACCTAATCAGCACATCTTTCGGACCGTGTGAGGAAACCCACACAGACATGGGGAGGACATGCATGCTCCATGCAGGCAGTGACCCAAGCCAGGAATCGAACCCAAGTCACTGGCGCTGAGAGGCAGCAGTGCTAACTACTGTGCTGCCCCATGCTGCGAATGGCATGGAAGGGTTACGTGAATCTGTGTGATTAAAGGTAATGGCTGTGTTAAAGTTTGGACGGGCGTAGACAGAGTGGAACAGTGCCCAGTTTGGGTACTTCCTCACTGAGAAAGTATGGAAGCTGACCTCTTTTTAAGCGGGGTATTTATGGCAAGTACAAATCACTGTCATTAAATGTGACACATTGTTGGGTTTATTTAAACAAACAAAAGGTACCTTGTACTAACAAACTGTGCAACACAGGCTGTTTGAACATGTTGAATTTCTGCCAGATTATTGCCTTCTCAGAACAAAGCAGAAGATGGCAAGATTCACTGCTACAAAATGTTGCAGGAGAAATATACTCCTCGCTTTAGTTGCTTGACACCCATTGGATTCTATTGATTTCACGTTGGCAGGTTAAAGGCCAACTTTTAATGGCATCTCTTCCCAGAATTTCTCTCTCATTTCAAAGGCAGCCTTTTTACTGATCTCCGAATTTGCAAGGTTTTCCCAGCACGATGGCCCCGATACACAGGGAAGAGTCTGCTACACATCAAGGATTGCGAAAACGTCTGCAACAGTTACACTCAGCCAATCTCAGCTGCCTGCACAATGATTAAACGCGATACATTGGGAGTGACTTGAGAATATTCTCAGGAAACCCTCTGACACATGACAAAGACAGAGCCAAGCCGTGCACCAGCCTCGTTAGTGGGGTTGCCATCAAGACAAATCCCAACAGAAGTTTCAATCAGGTCTTGTCACTGCAACAGTGAAAATTATACATTACACTTCATTTTCCTATGCTTGAAAAATGGACACTTGGCCAATTCGTATGGTATGCCGTCAACTCGGATGGAGTTCAGGGAGTTAGCTCCGGCAGCAGGGAAGTGAAGAAAACCCCAGAGGAATTTTGATCTTATTTATTATTGTCACATGTATTGGGATACAGTGAAAAATATTGTTTCTTGCGCACTATACAGACAAAACATACCATTTATTGAGTACATGAAGAGGAGGCAATGTTGCTAGACTATTAATCCAGCTCATGTTCTGTGGACCTGGGTTCGAATCCTGCCACAGCAGATGGTAGAATTTGGATTCAATTAAAAATATCTGGAATTACGAATCTTCTGATGACCATGAAACCATTGTCAATTGTCGGGAAAACCCATCTGGTTCACTAATGCCCTTTAGGAAAGGAAATCTGCTGTCCTTATCTGGTCTGGTCTGGCCTACATGTGACTCCAGAGCCACAGCAATGTGATTGATTCTCAACTGCCATCTGAACAAGGGTAATTAAGGATGGGCACTAAATGCTGGCCAGCCAGCCATGTCTATGTCCCATGAATGAATTAAAAAACATAGGGGAGAAGGAAAGTGGACGGTGCAGGGTATAATGTTACAGTCATAGCTGGGGTGTAGAGAAAGATCAACTTAATGTATGGTAGGTCTATACAAAGAGGGAAATGATTAAGAGAAACACTACATAATACGTTTGAATAACCAGTGACTTTGACGTTATTACCATCAGCCAACCTTTGACCCCCACCTCACTTAGTCCTCACAGAATGGCTACAGTGCGGAAGGAGGCCATTTGGCCCATTGAGTCTGCACCGGCCACAATCCCACCCGGGCCCTATTCCCGTAACTCCACATATTTACCCTGCTAACCCACCCCCCCCCCGATACGAAGGGGCAATTTAGCATGGCCAGTCAAATTCACCCAAACATCTTTGGAGTGTGGGAGGAAACTGACGCAGACATGGGGAGAATGTGCAAATTCCACACAGTCAGTGACCAAGGCCAGAATTGAACCCGGGTCCCTGGCACTGAGGAAACAGTGCTGACCACTGTGCCGCCATGTCGCTCCTATGCACGGCATCACTCTGTCATCTATATGCCTGCAAAGAAATCATCACACGATATGTGTTTCAATATAACCAAACATTCAAGAGCAGCACAGCAGACGACAGAGGGGTCACTTCTGGCTGCCTCTTACACTAAAGAACGAGATGTAGTGAACATGAGATATGACATTCAGGAAACCACCTCTCTGGGCATGATGAGTATACCTGGGTTAGTTGCAGTGTTGGATTTTGGAATCTTTCTGTGCAGGTGGCTTCCTTCCAATTTGTTTGTTTTAAACTGATATCATTGTCATCTCGGGGATGGGGGAGGAAGAAACTCATTAGCAAGGTCAGCCATGTTGTCCTTGCTGAGACTGCAGCACCTGACAAACGTTGATAAACTACAAGCAACACTAATGACAACTCGAGTCATCATAAAGATCAGATTTAATCAGGATTAATCAGGTACAATTCACCTGCTGGTGCTGTCCGTTCAGTCAAGTGCTGCAGTTGACACATTTCACATTCAAGATTTGCGCTAAAGGTCACAAGATAGTCCTCCCCCTCTTTTTTTTGCCAACGGTCTCGCGCAACATGTTAACTTTTAAGCGTAAACAGGAAGATTATAAAATTAAAATATTACAAAACACGGCACAGAGAGAAACCTGGCCAACAGCGTGGCGAGCAACTAATCGGACAAAGCTGCATTTCAGATAAAACATGTTGTCTTTCCTTCGGGCAGGTTTATCTGCAATTCTAATTGCAAACTGCCAACTGGAAGATCAGGGCCAGGGCAATCCAACAGCTGTTCATGCCTCGGAGATACCTCGCAGAAAACTGACCAAGGTTAGTCTGGCTTCAGGCAGAATCGCAGGGTCAGCAAATACAACAGTAATCACTTTCAGCCCCAAAAACTGCTTCCTCCCCCATCCCCGTCTCTAAAATCTGGCCAAAAGCTCTCGAGCTGATGGGTGAAATGATAAATGTGGACTGGAAGTGGCTTGCTTCACAAATCCCACAAATAGACCAACAGATGGAACGAGAGAGGCATCTTGGGAATGATTAATTCCTCTTTCTATTCCCCCCCCCCCCCCCCCCCCACTCTGTTGTTTCTGCCTCTCCTGCTCCAAGATTCCCAATCATGCTGCAAGAGATGGCATTTGACTACCTCTCCCATTCAGGATTCAGCTGCTGCCGATTCTACCCCTGCACAGTGACGCAGGGCAGATAGAAGTTTTTTTTTTAAAATGACTGCATTTCACCTATTGTAATTCTTAACCTCGGGCAAGCAGTGCCCATGGCGACTCAGATCCCTGCTCAGATTGTTGTGCTGCCCTTGACCCAGGCCCGCTGGGTATTCTTCGTCCATAGTATGCTCCAGTGCACCTATTACATTTGGAAGGCTTGACCATGGGGGTGAAAGTGGGACAGCACGGTGGCACAGTGGTTAGCACTGCTGCCTCTCAGCGCCAGACACCAGGGTTCAATTCCAGCCTTGGGACACTGTCTGTGTGGAACTTGCACATTCTCCCTGTGTCTGTGTGGGTTTCCTCCAGTGTTCTGGTTTCATCCCACAGTCCAAAGACGTGCGGGTAGGTGACAGGCCATGCTAAATTGACCCTAGTGTCAGAGAATTAGCAGGGTAAATGTGTGTGGTTACAGGAATAGGGCCTGGGTGGGACTGTTTCCGGTACAGACTCGATGGGCCAAATGGCCTCCTTCTGTCTGTAGGGATTTTATGATTTTAAGCCAGTGTGTTGGCTAATAACTTTTGGGGAGTGGGAGAAGAGGAAAACAGATGAGATGTGGAAGTGCTTTGAGCAAAGGCTTCTCCAGCCCCCTCATGGTTCAGTCCTACTTGGCTGTCAACATTAGGCTGAAGAATATTGCAACAGCAATGGGCGATGAAAGGCTGGTAGATTCTTCATCCTGCCTACAGTGGTAGTCTGGATGAACAGGCTACTGTTGAAGTGACTCCTGGAAAATATAGAAAATGAAACAAAATCTGACCAACATCTCAAATCTCTATATTAAAAAATCCCTTTTAAAATCAGTTTCTCATTAGTTTGGAGAACATAGTGTTTTTTTTAATGCCATACACTAGAAAATAGTTACTGGGGAGGCGATGGCCTAGTGGTATTACCGCTAAACCATCAATCCAGAAACTCAGCTAATGCCTTGGGGACCCGGGTTCGAATCCCGCCATGGAGTTTGAATTCAGTTTTTAAAAATCTGGAACTAAGAATCTACTGATGACCATGAAACCATTGTCGATTGTCGGAAAGACCCATCCGGTTCACATGTCCTTTAGGAAAGGAAATCTTCCATCCTCGTCCAGTCTGATCTATATGCGACTCGAGCCCCACAATGTGGTTGACTCTCAACTGCCCTCGGGTATCTAGGGATCAGCAATAAATGCTGGCTGGCTGGCCAGCCAGTGACACCCATGTCCCACAAATGAACAAAAATAAAAAAAAATCACATTCACAATGCTATACCTTATCTCAATACACTCCAATAGCAGTCTATGGATTTAGAATCTTGTCACACTGCATTCAATACTAAAAACAATAGTTTTGCTGATACAGCCACAACTTACAAAGCAATTGGATTTTGCTAGTTCATGGCTTTGAACGGTTCTCAGATTGTAAAAGTCAATGGCCGTCAGAAACTAGCAATGGGACACTAGTACCTACAAGCGAATCGATTCCATCAGCATAATTGCTCTTGGGAGACCATATACCATCTTGGAAGCAAAATTTGAGAGTTTAAGAACATAAGAAATAGGAGCAGGAGTAGGCCATCTAGCCCTTCGAGTCTGCCCCGCCATTCAATAAGATCATGGCTGATCTGTTGTGTCTCAGTTCCACATTCCCGCCCTCTCCCCATAACCCTTAATCCCCTTGCCTATCAAAAACCTATCAACCCGCGTCTTAAATATATTTAGCGAGGCAGCCTCCACCACTTCAACGGACAGAGAATTCCAGAGATTCACCACCCTTTGAGTGAAGAAGTTTCACCTCAACTCCGTTCTAAACCGCTCCCCCCCCCCTCCTTTATCTTGAGGCTGTGCCCTCTAGTCCTACTGTCCTTTCTGAGCGGGAAGAGCCTCTCCACCTCTATCCTATCCATCCCATTCATCATCTTATATGTCTCAATGAGATCTCCTCTCATTCTTCTAAACTCTAACGAGTACAAGCCTAGTTTATTCAGCCTCTCCTCATAGTTCAACCCCCTCAACTCCAGTATCAGCCTAGTAAACCTCCTCTGCACTCCTTCCAAGGCCAAAATTTCCTTGCGTAAGTGCGGCGACCAAAACTGCACACAGTACTCCAGCTGCGGCCTCACCAGTGCCCTGTACAGTTGCAGCAAGACCTCCCTACTTTTATATTCAATCCCCCTCGCTATGAAGGCCAGCATCCCATTAGCCTTCCGGACCACCTGCTGCACCTGCAGGCTGGGTTTTTGCGACTCATGCACAAGGACCCCGAGGTCCCTCTGCACCGTCGCCTGCTGCAGTTTTTCGCCATGTAAGTAATAGTCCTTCCTACCATTATTCCTACCAAAGTGGACAACTTCACACTTGCCAACATTAAATTCCATTTGCCAGTTCCTGGCCCATTCGCCCAGCCTATCTAGATCCTTCTGCAGCCTTTCCACACCCTCCGCACAATTTGCCGTTCCACCAATCTTGGTGTCATCAGCAAATTTCGACACCATACACTCGGTTCGTTCCTTCAGATCATCTATATAAATGGTAAATAGCTGAGGCCCCAGCACCAACCCCTGGGGCACTCCACTAGTCACCAACCGCCAATCCGAATAGCACCCATTAACCCCCACTCTCTGCCTCCTATTTGACAGCCAATCCCCTATCCACGCTAACACCCTACCCCCAACTCCATGCCCCCTGACCTTCTGTAATAACCTCTTGTGCGGCACCTTATCAAACGCCTTCTGAAAATCAAGAAACACCACATCCACCGGCTCTCCTCTATCCACCGCCCTAGACACATCCTCATAGAGCTCCAATAAATTTGTCAGACACAACTTCCCCTTAACGAAACTGTGCTGTGTCTGCTCTATCAAACAATTCTCCTCAAGATGCCTCGCTATTTTCTCCTTGATCACGGATTTGAGCATTTTACCTACAACAGACGTTCAACTAACCGGCCTATAATTCCCTGCCTTTTGCCTGCCACCCTTCTTAAACAACGGCGTAACATTAGTCGTTTTCCAATCTTCCGGCACTTCCCCGGAATCCAGCGACGTTTGGAAAATAATCACCAAGGCATCCACTATCACCTCCGCCATTTCTTTCAGAACCCTTGGATGCATTCCATCCGGTCCTGGGGACTTGTCCACAATCAGTCCCTCCAGTCTGTTGAGCACTGCCTCCCTAGTAACAATAATGTCATTCAGGCCCTCCACTCCTACCATCTTTCCATCGCTAACACCCGGCAAACTATTCACGTCCTCCTCCAATGAAGACTGAAACAAAAAAAGTTATTCAGGGCCTCAGCCGTTTCCCCATCCCCTACCACTAAGTCCCCCCTCTCATCCTCTAAGGGTCCAACGTTCACCCTAGTCAGCCTCTTCCTTTTTATATATTTATAAAATATAAAATTTATAAAATATATTTATATATTTTCTGTAACAAGGCAGGTCTCACAATTACAAATCTCCCTCTGTTGTTTAGAAAGCTGCTATCCAGTCTTGAGTGGAGATGTCCCAGTCTCAACGCGTGTGCTGGAATGACACAACGCCCCAAGGAAATTTTAAATGCTACAGAGCAATTTTAACTTCAGCACACACCCACTTATCCAGTCCTTACTTTTTGGAGGGGAAGATAGGTGAAAAGAAGGCTGAAAAACGCAAGCCATTACCCAAAACTCAAGCTGACACACTGTTCTGTATTTGTCTACAGCACACCTGTACAAACACATCAGATCTTGGTATCTTTTAACAGAGCATTTGACAGCCGCTTTCTGAGCAGTAACTGTTTCTAACTTTCAACTAATCACATTGAAAGGCATATTTAGATCTCAGCATCAAGATGTCTGTCTCCCCAGTGCTGAGAACATAGCTTTGTATTGAGATGCAAAGCCCAGACAGTAGTGTGTACATGTGCGTGCATGTTTATAACATACAAAGCAGACACTGACTGTGTACTTTTGACATACTGCTGTCTGTGGTTTCTCCAACTATTAGAGCTAGTTAGAAGGGGCTGATGGTATTATCGCTAGACTACTAATCCAGAAACTCAGCTAATGTTCTGGGAACCCAGGTTCAAATCCCACCACGGCAGATAGTGGAATTTGAATTCAGTAAAAAATACCTGGAATCAAGAATCTACTGATGACAGTGAGACTATCAGCAGTAAAACCCGTCTGGTTCACTAACATCCTTTAGCAAAGGAAATCTGCCATCCTTACTTGACCTGGCCTACATCTGACTCCAGAGCCACAGTAGTGCAGTTGACTCTCAACTACCCTCCAAGGGCAACTAGGGATGGGCAATAAACGCTGGCCAGCCAGCGACGCCCATGTCCCACAAACGAACTTTAAAAACACACATAACAGAGACTGGCTGTGTACTTTTGATGATGTACTGGTATCTATGGTTATTCTAACCATGAGAGATAGAAGGGATTTCACACTTTGGCTGCTTTTCTATGCAGAATAAGATGCAAAAAAAAAATGACCCATTTCATTACTGTGCACTGTAGCCACTGGTCAATTAAAGTGCATCTAACAGGAGACAGTGCAAATTGGAGTCACTGATGCAACATAACACTTGACTGTTAATTCATTATAAATCCTCAATTCCTTGGCATAACTTTCTTTTCGAAAAGATTTTTTTTCCCCAACGCTTCTGTTTTTCACATCACGTACTCTCCCACCTCTGAGCTTAGAGTTACAACTGAGGTGGAACGCTTCCTCTCTCCTTGTCCTCTCTGATGCCCCAGCTATGTAGAAGAGCCCAACACGAATGTGAAGGAGAGTGCATTCCACAATGGCGTACTGCAGCACTGTCACGCAGATGGCACCACTAGACTGGCAGCCACTTCAACAATGCCTGGTCCGACTGAAAGACGGTCACCCAAGTCGCAGGCGCCCAGTTAGAAAACAGCCTTTGCACTGGGCTCACAAAATAATCCAGCAAAACAAAACAGGTAATAACTGGAATGAGCAGCGGCCAAAAGAGAGAGATCTCCTGCCCATTATTATACCAAAAATACATCCACAATCACATTGTGATATTCTGAAAATAAGGCCTGGTTTATATGCTCATTCCCAACTCAACTCAAATCACAGCTTGATAACATTTTGCCAATACCCCTGACAGATAGTCTATTTCACTGACGTCTTTATGAGTTCAGACACGAATCCCATTTTCAGTCTGTCCTATCCAATTTCCAATGAGCAAAGTGTAGGTTTAATGCCACAACTGCTGATTTCCACCAATCTAATCCATAGCATTACTGCCACTCTTAAAGGAAACCTTTGATCATATTGCACCACAACATTCAATAAACCA
Source organism: Carcharhinus amblyrhynchos (assembly GCF_965287045.1). Classification (NCBI taxonomy): domain Eukaryota; kingdom Metazoa; phylum Chordata; class Chondrichthyes; order Carcharhiniformes; family Carcharhinidae; genus Carcharhinus; species Carcharhinus amblyrhynchos. The sequence continues at coordinate 12,968,221 of NC_137352.1, forward strand.
CTTTTATCATTCAAAATTACTTACAACACATGATTTCAGTCAAGTGGAATGGTGGAAATAAAAAAAAGCCTGATGTAATTCCTGCTTGAACTGTGAACAATGCCTGGCAGTATAACTATAGGTTCTGTCCTTCCAAACTAAACTTCTGCTTGTGACTTACACAGTAATAAATATTGGAGCTTGTTATTATGTTGCAATAAATAAGAGCAGGAATAAGAGGGAAATGATGAATTGGGGGCACCATGCAAGTACATCGTAGTTAACTACAGACTGGTACCAAAACATTAATCAACTTTATGGGCAGCTTGGTGGCACAGTGGTTAGCACTGCTGCCTCACAGCTCCAGGGAGCTGGATTCAATGCCTAGCTTGGGTCACACTGTGTGTGGAGTTTGCACATTCTTCCCGTGTCTACGTGGGTTTCCTCCGGCTGCTCTGATTTCCTCCCACAGTCCAAAGATGTGCAGATTAAATGCATTGGCCAAGCTAAATTGCCCCTTAATGTCCAAGGCTGTGCAAGTTGGATGGATTGGCCATGTTAAATTGCCCCTTAGTGTCCTGGGATGCACAGGTTAGGGAGATTAGCAGAGTAAGTTAGTGGGGTTATGGGGATAGGGCCTGGATGGGATTGTCAGTGCAGGCTTGATGAGTTGAATGGCCTCCTTCTGCATTGTAGGGTTTTTAAGTAAGTGATAACAATGAATCCCAAACTACCCTCCAAAAGAGAAAAATGCTGCCTCCCTACGGGAAGCTTGACCAGGACAGACGTATTTAGGAACATAACTCTGGAGACCAAAAGAATTGTGTGTGTCATCCAACATCAATACTGACCTGAGTCATGCATCCAGCTATTGTTTGAGGCACTCAAGTCCACAAATGCACCAACCCTACCATCTGGGCTGCTTTTGCAAAGAGTGTGAAGTCATTTTTACCCCTACTCATCTCTTCTAGGTTATGGCAAACAGCCTCAGGTACCAAAACATGTGCAAAACTTTAAGCATATCCATTGTTCCGCGCACTGGCAAGTTCTCATGAATAGTTCACACACACAAGGCTCAAAAATAAAAGGTCATTAGAACATTCAGTCTAAAGAAAAGTAAGAGAATTTGCCATTTTTAAACAGGGAGGTGTTGACCAGGCTTGGATTTTTCCATGGATTGTAGGAGAATGAGGGGTGACCTTATTGAGGGGAAGAGATAGGATAGTCTTGTTCCCAGGGAAAGGGGAACTGGAAATAGCAGACATAGGTTTAAGGAGAGAGGGGAAAGATTTAAAAGGGACCTGAGGGGCAACTTCTTCACGCAGAGGGTGGTGTGTATACGGAATGAGCTCCCAGAGAAAGTGATTGAGGCAGTACAATAACGATGTAAAAAGCATTTGAATAAGTACACAGATGGAAAAGGATTGGAGGGGTGTGGGCCAAACATGGGCAATTGGGACTAGCTGAAAGGGCACCATCGTTGCCCTGAAGGGCCTCTTTCTGTGCTATATTGCTCTATGACTCTGTGCTTCAATTAAAGAGATATCAAATTTCTCAAGCCCAGCTATTGGACGACCAGGAGGATTGAACTATAAACCAATCACAAAGGCTTCCTGAAGGACTGCAGCCAAAATGAAATTGTGCAAACTCACTAGTAAGGGCGTGGAATGCCCTGCCTGCGACAGTAGTGGACTCGCCAACATTAAGGGCATTTAAATGGTCATTGGATAAACATATGGATGATATTGGAATAGTATAGGTTAGAAAGGCTTTAGATTGGTTTCACAGGTTGGCGCAACATCAAGGGCTGAAGGGCTTGTACTGCGCTGTAATGTTCTATGTTCTAAGGGCATGGAGACTAAGCAGACACCATACGTGTTCCTGACGTGTGCTAAACTTTCTGAAAGTCAACTGTGTCAGTGGTGTGACCACTGCAGTTTTATCACTGAAAATAATATTTCCCCTGTGCAGTATGCAACTACATCAAGACCTCTCTTCTCAAAGAGGCTGACAATTCTGTTTCAAGATCAAACCTTCTTCTTGGGGCTTTTGATGAGCTACAAATTAAACCAAGAATCCCTTCCCAATTACTAGCCATCAATTTTTGTTTGCCAGCTGCCTCAACATGAGGTTGGTGGGTGGAAGAGTTGTCACAGGACAAAAAAATTGGGGCCCAAGGCTCGACGGTGGAAGCACTTCCAGAGAAGGCAAAACCAGATTGATCAATTAATACAGATAAAGAAACATCGCCCGCAACTTTTGAAGGTGTGCTGTAGTGATACTTCAGATCCTGTAAGCACAATTAGACAAGGAGGTGGTGCAACGAGACTTGGCATTATAGTCAGCCAAAATGTAGGGAGGAAGGAATAGTAAGAAAGATATTTGATCTTAGGAGGAGGAAGTAGTAAGGGCAACATGAGAATAACAGCATCGATCAAAACAGTTGCAAGGGGAGTTCAGTGTTCGAAGGACAGATGTTGAACCTGTACTATTTGTCTAACATCAAGCAACCATTTATCTGCAAATAGGGCAAAGCTATCCTGTTTAATGCTTCCAAGCTGTTTAAAAATCACAAGAGGAATCACTAGGCAGTGGGCTGGTGTGATGTGGTATGATACCAGTATGATAAAACTCCCTTTAGCGCATCATGGGAAAATCTTTCGATTCACTCAATTAAAGTCCCTTTTCCAAGCTTAGTTTTTTCTGTCAAAGCCCGACGCAAAGTCTTTTGATTTTGATTTAATTTATTATTGTCACACGTATTAACACAGTGAAAAGTACTGTTTCTTGCACGCTACACAGACAAAGCATACTGTTCATCGAGGAGGAAAGACGACAGAGGGCAGAACGTAGTGTTAGTCATAGCGAGGGTGTAGAGAAAGATCAACTTGATGCAAGGTAGTTCCATTCAAAATGTCCGACGGCAATAGGGAAGAAGCTGTTCTTGAGTCAACTGGCAAGTGAACTCAGACATTTGTGCCTTTTTCCCAACGGAAGAAGGCGGAAGAGTGAATGTCTGGGGTGCATGGGGTCCTTAATTATACTGACTGCTTTGCCCAGGCAGCGGGTAGTGTAGACGGAGTCAATGGATAGGAGGCTGGTTTGCGTGATAGGCTACATTTATGACCTTTTGTAGTTTCTTGTGGTCTTGGGCAGAGCAGGAACTATACCAAGTTGTGATACAGCCAGAAAGAATGCTTTCTGTGGTGCATCTGAAAAAGTTGGTGACAGTTTTAACTAACATGCCAAATGTCCTTAGTCTTCTAAATAGAGGTGTTTAGACATGCAACTGCCATTCTGCAGAAATGTAAGCAGAATGCCATGCACATGTAGCATCTTCTAAGTGCTCTCAATGGCTCAGCTCCCGAGATTTTATAATTGAAATAACCGCTGCATAACCAGTCCACATTTAATTTTCCATGTCAATATTCGATAAACTCCAAAATTTATGCAACGAGAGAAGCCTGGCACTTGCTGGAATCAGGTTTACTTGATTAAAATTCCAAATGGTCAATCTCAGCTGACAGAGTCGAGAACAAAAGGTCTCATCCGCTCTCGGAATTATATCAAGTGCATAATTGCCATCCTGACTTTGCCTTTTCAACGTTGCCACCCAGCTCAAAACTCTTAAGTGACCTGCAATTGCTGGAGACAGGATCCACGAGAGATTGCAGTTGACAAGGGGCCCACAAAATTAGTTTTGTATTTTGTGGAACGGAGGACAAGTCTCGATTTGCGACGTGCGTGAAGCAGTCCACACAAATCACTGTCTTGAAAACTATTAACCTTCATGAACCCATTTCAGATAATTGAGCTCAATTAGATACAAGCCCAACAGAATTTGCCAGAATGAAAAGCGGTGGACTTTGCACTTTGAGGAGTGAATCTATAGTTTATATTTCAAGGCCCCGATTGTGGAAATAATACAAATTATCTCCTGATTTGTCAGATAAGACTAGAAACCAACATCCTTGCCAAAACACAATATTGCTGTACTTTTGTAGCAACTCTTAACAGATGCATTGGAGCCAGCAACTGAGATTCCCAGTAATTTTGGAGTTCAACTTATCAGATGGGTTCCTGGTAAATGTGTAGTGGAATTCAAGTTCTGTATCTTTGTTGCTGCAATAATTCAACTTCAGTTTACTCACCAATTTGCATTTAACATCTGCGACTAAGAGTTTCATCCCACAATCCAAAGATGCACAGTTCAAGTGTATTGGTCATGCTAAATTCTCCCGCTGTGTATCCGAACAGGTGCCTGAGTGTGGCGACTCGGGAATTTTCACAGTAACTTCATTGCAATGTTAATGCTGACTTGTCACAATAATAAACAAACTTTACATTTAGCATAACTGGCTCAGCGAGACACTAACAACAGGTCAAACTTTGTAACATTATGCTCGTGGCACAGTAGTTGGCACTGTTGCCTCACAGCACCAGGGACCCGGGTTCAATTCTGGCCTCAGACGACTGTCTGTGCAGAGTTTGCATGTCTCCCCCCTTGCCCTCCCCCACATTCGGCTTCAGTGACTGGGTGCTAACTGAAGACTTTTGAGGCCACGGACTGCATTAATCTCCACTCGCTACCCTGGTGGAAAGGAGGATATAAAGGTTGGTGAACGTGCATCGATGAGGTCTCCCAGGACAGTAGACATTTTCACTGCACTTAAGTCAACTACTGAACAATTGTGGATAATGGGAGTTCAGCTTTGCCTCATCTTTTATTCTGTGAACCTGAGCACCCCATTCTCGAAGGAGAAAAATGGACAAAGTCACCACATGGCCAACTGGTCAAAACAAATCATCAACTGTTGAAAACCTTGGGAGTGGGAGAGGATAAAGAATATCAGATAACGCAAGAGGATAGTCAGCAAGTACAAGAGAAACCAATAATTTAGGTCAAAATTTCAGTTATTTCATTTAGGCGATTACGGAACCTGATAACACTGAACTAGCAATCCAGATATCCACCTGGTCAATGGTACGTTATCAAATTCAACTTAACGGGCTGAACTTTCCCAGCTCCATGGTGCCCACGGAAAGGGAGGGAGCCACCTTGGGGTGGTTTTCCCATTCATCCCCATCACCGGAGAACTCTTTCAGGGGTGCGCAAAACACTTTGGTGAGCAGCCAATTAAAATAGTTAAGGCTCCAGTTGGGAGCAATTTTGTGGTTTTGATGGCATTTGGTCAGTGGTGGAATGGTTCCCCTTATCACCTCAGTGAAGACAGCTGCCTTGCAGAAGGACTGGAAGGCCATCAGGCTCCCTGGCTAAAAGAGAGGAGTATACTATCCCACTGGAGGGGTTTTCCCTCTGCTCTACCCTTGGACAATAGCAGCTATTTTCTTCTGATACAGAGTACCAGACTGTAGGTTATAGAGTTAGATATTTACAGCATGGAAACGTACCCTTTGGCCCAATCTGTCCATGCCGCCCAATATTTTTTTAAGCTCTGAGCTAGTCCCAATTGCCCACTTTTGGCCCATATTCCTCTATACCCATCTTATCCATGTAACTGCCTAAAATCTTTTTCATACAATCCCTACAGTACAGGATGAGACCATTGAGCCCATCAAGTCTATACCGACCACAATCCCACCATGGTCTGGGTGGGATTGTGGTTGGTACAGACTCGATTACCTTGCTAATCCCCCGACGTTAGGGTCAATTTAACTTGGCCAATCAACCTAACCTGCACATCTTTGAACTGTGGGAGGATACCAGAGCACTCGGAGGAAACTCACGCAGAGACGGGGAGAATGTGGAAACTCCACACAGACAGTGATCCGAGGTCGGAATTGAACCTGGGATCCTGGCGCTAAGAGGCAGCAGTGCTAACCACTGTGCCACCATGCCACCTATTTTTAAAAGGTTAAATTGTGCCCACCTCTACCACTGCCTCTGGCAGCTCATTCCAGACACTCACCACCCTCTGGACTCTTTTGTATCTCTCCCCTCTCATCTTAAACCTCTAATTTTAGACTCCTTACCTTTGGCAAAAGATATTGACTGTCAACATTATCTATGCCCCTCATTATTTGATAGATGTCTATAAGATCACTCTATGCTCCAGGGAAATAAATCCCATTCTATCCAGCCTCTCCTTATAACTGAAGCCATTAAATCCCGGTAGCACCCTAGTAAATCTTTTAGAATCATAGAATTATAGAAACCCTACAGTGCAGAAAGAGGCCATTCAGCCCATCAAGTCTGCATCAACCACAATCCCACCCAAGCCCTATCCCCTTATCCCTACATAATTACCCACTAATCCCTCTAAGCTACACATCTCGGGATACTGATGGGCAATTTACCATGGCTGATCAACCTAACCCATACATATTTGGACTATGGGAGGAAACCGGAGCACCCGGAGGAAACCCACGCAGAGGGAAAGCGTGCAAACTCCACTCAGACAATGATCCAAGCCAGGAATCAAACCCGAGTCCCTGAAGCTGTGAAGCAGCAGTGCTAACCATTGTGCTACACTCTTTCTAGTTTAATAAAACATCCTAATAACGTGACCAGAACTGTACACAGCATTCCACGTGTGGCCTTACTAATGTCTTATACATCTTCAACAAGACGTCCCAACTCCTGTATTCAACGCTCACGAACACTTCTGCAGGAACATCCATCCCTTCCAGTTCTGGAGATTCCAGTCCCACGTTTTGTGCTTGACTCTAAATGTACTTGGGCAATTAGGGGTGAGTAATAAATTCTGCCTCGTCAGTGTGGCTGGGACAACACAGAAACTGCTGATCTAGATGCTGCACATTCTCAGCCTTTTCATTATGTAAATATATGCACTCTCTGCTTTTATCAGTCAAATGCTGTACGTTGCGCTCTGCCAGAATGGATATGTGATATCTGAAACAAACACACAGATGAACACAATTTCCCGTGGGAGACAACAGTGAGAGCTCCCAATCACTTCGGTCAACAACTTATTTATTAAATCAGCGGATAAAAATATAATATACAGGAACTGCAGAACAAATAATAGAGTGGGAGGTAATGCAATGTCATAGTCTCGGGGTTAAGATATTTGCTTGCTTTCAGTTGAGAAGGTCCAAGTGTATTTGTTGCAGCCATTAACTGCGTCCAGCCTTCAGCAACTCTCCACAATTTATTCTGGACGACCATATCCCTGTTAATCTACTGCAGATTGCTCTGTGTAAACCTGCAGCAATGTCAAACATTGAATACCCTTCTAGTGATGTCCTATAGCACTCCTCTCAGCTATCAGCTTACCACAGAATCCCACATGGGACCTAAAGCATTGCCTGAGCCATTATAGGACCAGTACAAGAGCTTCATTTCAGCTGCTTATCAGCCTTTATTTTATCACCTTACCAACGAGAGATAAACACTTCACTCCATTGACAACACGGGAGGGAAAATATCTGCTGTGATGCTCGCCTTTATGTAGACAGCTGAAAACATTTGTTTTCCACAATCAAGAACGGACAAATACGCATTCGACACAACAAATAAAAATGCTATAATCCAATCTCTGGTCTACTAAACCATGATCTTCACTCTCAGTTTAAGAGCGCCTGAATCCATTGATCCCAGCTCTCTGCTGCCTGGGAATGTATGCAAGATCCAACACAAATAGTACAAGGTTTTTTTTCTATTTCAGTGAAAAGACTTTATTGTTGACTCTGCCCCCTGCTATCTTCAAATTGTAGAATCCCTACAGCGCAGGAGCAGGCTATTTGCCCCATTGCGCCAGCACCGACAATAACCCCATCCCTGTAATCCCACACATTTATCCTGCCAATCCCGACACTAAGGGGCAATTTAGCATGGCCACGCAACCTAACCCACACATTTTTGGACTGTGGGAGAAAATCGGAGCACCCGGAGGAAACCCACACAGACACGGGGAGAACATGCAAACTGCGCTCAGTGACCCGAGGCCTGAATTAAACCCCAGTCTCTGGCCCTGAAAGGCAGCAGTGCTAACCACTGCCACCTTTACCATGTATTCAATGCGGAGTTGATTGAATATGCCAGGAGTAAATCTGCAGCCCATGAAAGAATCTGATAAAAAATATTCAATTTATTTTAAGTACGTCAGTAGTTTACAGTACGTCAGAAAATAGCAACCTTTCTCATCCAATCCCTCAGCAGGAAAACCTCCACTGCCAGAAAAATGGGAAAGGTCATTTTTCTTCAGAGAATACAGAAAAAAAAGCTCACTGGCAATATTGAGTAGATCCTTGCTCTCTGGAGGTACCAATCTTTGTAAAAAGTCTCACAACACCAGGTTAAAGTCCAACAGGTTTATTTGGTAGCACAAGCCACGAGCTTTTGGAGTGCTGCCCCTTCATCAGGTGAGTGGGAGTTCAGTTCACAAACAGGGCATACAAAGAGACAAACTCATTTTACAAAATAATGGTCGGAATGCAAGTCTTTACAGGAGGGAGCGAGCTATCTTGGATCTGGTGCTATGTAATGAGGCGGGTAGAATTAGGGACCTTGCGGTGAAGGATCCTCTTGGAGAGAGTGATCATTGCATGGTGGAGTTTCTGTTGCAGATGGAGGAGGAGAAAGTGGGTTCCCGGACACGCGTCCTTTGTTTGAATAGAGGGGAGTATGGTAGGATGAGAGAAGAATTGGCGAATGTGGACTGGGGGAGCGCGTTGGAAGGTAGGTCTGCTGAGGAGCAGTGGAGGATCTTTAAGGAGATCTTTCTTGGTGCTCAGCAGAAATTTATTCCGATGGTCAAAAAGGACAGTAGGAGGAGAGGTAATAAGCCGTGGATAACGAAGGAGGTGAAGGAAAGTGTTAAATTAAAAGCGGAGGAATTTAGAGTAGCTAAGAGCAGTGGGCGAGAAGAGGATTGGGAAAGGTTTAAATGTCAACAAAGATTGACAAAGAAGTTGATAAAGGAGGGTAGGAGAAGCTATGAAGCTGGGCTAGCGCTTAATATAAAAAAGGATAGCAAGAGTTTTTATAAATATATAAAAAGGAAGAGGCTGGCTAGGGTGAACGTTGGTCCTTTAGAGGATGAGAAAGGGGAGCTAGTGGTAGGGGATGGGGATATGGCGAAGGTCTTGAATAACTTTTTTGTTTCTGTCTTCACGGAGGAGGACGTGAATAATTTGCCGGGTGTTAGCGATGGAAAGGTGGTAGGACTGGAGGGTCTTAATGACATTACTGTTACTAGAGAGGTGGTGCTCGACAGACTGGAGGGGCTGATTGTGGACAAGTCCCCAGGACCGGATGGAATGCATCCGAGGGTTCTGAAAGAAATGGCGGAGGTTATAGTGGATGCCTTGGTGGTTATTTTCCAGACGTCGCTGGATTCCGGGGAAGTGCCGGAAGATTGGAAAACGGCTAATGTTACGCCGTTGTTTAAGAAGGGTGCCAGGCAAAAGGCGGGGAATTATAGGCCGAATAGTTTAACGTCTGTGGTAGGTAAAATGTTGGAATCCGTCATTAAGGAGGAAATTGCGAGGCATCTTGAAGGGAATTGCTTGATAGGGCAGACGCAACACGGTTTCATTAAAGGGAAGTCGTGTCTGACAAATTTACTGGAGTTCTATGAGGATGTGTCTAGGGCAGTGGATAGAGGAGAGCCGGTGGATGTGGTCTTTCTGGATTTTCAGAAGGCGTTTGACAAGGTACCTCACAAGAGGTTATTGCAGAAGGTCAGGGGACATGGAGTTGGGGGTAGGGTGTTAGCGTGGATAGAGGATTGGTTGTCAAATAGGAGGCAGAGAGTGGGGGTCAATGGGTGCTATTCGGATTGGCGGTTGGTGACTAGTGGGGTGCCCCAGGGGTCGGTGCTGGGGCCTCAGCTATTTACCATTTATATAGATGATCTGGAGGAGGGAACCGAGTGCAGGGTGTCGAAATTTGCTGATGACACCAAGATTGGGGGAAAGGCAAATTGTGCGGAGGGTGTGGAGAGTCTGCAGAAGGATCTAGATAGGCTGGGCGAATGGGCCAGGAAATGGCAAATGGAATTTAATGTTGGCAAGTGTGAGGTGGTCCACTTTGGTAGGAAGAATGGTAGGAAGGACTATTACTTACGTGGCGAAAAACTGCAGCAGGCGACGGTGCAGAGGGACCTCGGGGTCCTTGTGCATGAGTCGCAAAAACCCAGCTTGCAGGTGCAGCAGGTGGTCAGGAAGGCGAATGGGATGCTGGCCTTCATAGCGAGGGGGATTGAATATAAAAGTAGGGAGGTCTTGCTGCAGCTGTATAGGGCATTGGTGAGGCCGCAGCTGGAGTACTGTGTGCAGTTTTGGGCGCCGCACCTGCGCAAGGATATTTTGGCCCTGGAGGGAGTGCAGAGGAGGTTTACTAGGCTGATACCGGAGTTGAGGGGGTTGAGCTATGAGGAGAGGCTGAATAAACTAGGCTTGTACTCGTTAGAGTTTAGAAGAATGAGGGGAGATCTCATTGAGACGTATAAGATGATGAATGGGATGGATAGGATAGAGGTGGAGAGACTCTTCCCGCTCAAAAAAGACAGTAGGACTAGGGGGCACAGCCTCAAGATAAAGGGGAGGCGGTTTAGAACGGAGTTGAGGAGGAACTTCTTCACTCAAAGGGTGGTGAATCTCTGGAATTCTCTGCCCGTTGAAGTGGTGGAGGCTGCCTCGCTAAATATTTTTAAGAAGCGGGTTGATGGGTTCTTGATAAGAGAGGGGATTAAGGGTTATGGGGAGAGGGCGGGAAAGTGGAACTGAGCCACGACAGATCAGCCATGATCTTATTGAATGGCGGGGCAGGCTCGAAGGGCTAGATGGCCTACTCCTGCTCCTATTTCTTATGTTCTTATAATCAAGTCTTAAAAGGTACAGACAATGTGAGTGGAGGCGGGGCCAAGCACAGGTTAAAGAGAAGCGTATCGTCTCCAGCCAGGACAGTTAGTGAGATTTTGCGAGCCCAGGCAAGTTGTGGGAGTTACAGATAGTGTGACATGAACCCAAGATCCTGGTTGAGGCCGTCCTCATGTGTGCAGAACTTGGCTATCAATCTTTGCTCAATGACTCTGCATTGTCATGTGTCGTGATGGTCACCTTGGAGAACACTTACCAGAAGATCAGAGCTCGAATGCCTGTGACTGCTTAAGCGTTCTGCAAGAGGAGAACACTCGCTTGGTGATTGTCGAGCGGTGTTCATTTATCCGTTGTTGTAGCGTCTGTATGGTCTCCCCGGGCTTGCAAAATCTCACTACCTGCCCTGGCTGGAGACAATACACATCTCTAACCTGGGCTTAACCCTCTCTCCACTCACATTGTCTATACCCTTAAGACTTGATTACTGTAAAGACTCAAATTCCAACCATTATTTTGTAAATTGAGTTTGTGTCTTTAAATGCTCTGTTTGTGAACTGAACTCCCACTTACCTGATGAAGGGGCAGCGCTCCAGCGCTTTGGGGTGCTTCATCAAGTTAAATGTGCTGTACAGACACAAGTTGTTGCTGCACTACTTTTGTCATTGAAGTAAACAGCCACCAATGGAGACAAGGTCACTTACAAACACTAAAGTAATAAGGGGGCAGGTCAGGCAGGATTGCATATTTGCCACAATGCACGACAAAGGGCAGATAATCCCTGTAAGGTTGCAGCACTCCTGCCATTAATGGACTTCAGTTGTAGCTTTATTATTAACTTGCACAGTACAATGGCAGAGATGTGATGTATGCAAATATGTAAGTCACAAACAGACGCAACCTCAGACATTTACTTGAAATGGTTCTTAGTGCGCAGAGACTCTAGTCACTTTACATTCTTGAAGATTTACAATCCCCATGCTCCCAGGTCAAGATATGCAAATACCTTCTCGTAATTATCCCCTCAGATATCCTTGATAACAAGGAACAGTGAGCGGATCAAACAGAAAAGCATGACGGAATCTGCTTCTGCACGCAGTATGCTGCTTTTTACAAATTGATAGAAAAAAAAAAGTCATATTAACCTTACCTACTCTCAATGGATGTCTGATATAATTGGGTACAATCATTTTGGGACCTAGGATTAATGCATCATTGCCCATTAATGCACTCCGGTCTAGTCAACTCAGGTTAGCACACAAGTTTAATGCAGCAACATATACTTGTATGTCTATTTGGCACAGAATGTCAATGGTCTACTCCTAGGAGATGACAAGAGCAAACAACAAAAATATTCAACATACATTTTAAACCTCTCAGATACCAGCAGTCTAGAGGGCATTCTACAGTGTGTGCACACTTTATAATTTAAAAATGATACAAGTTGCAAGAAACATCAACCAGTTGACCCAAATGGCAATCTGCCAACCAGTTAAAAGGCTTGTAAAATATTCCAAACCCAAGGGTAAGGCACTCGGAAAATCAAGGACTTAGTATTTTTATGGAATCCCTACAGTGCAGAAGGAGGCCGTTCAGCCCATTTGAGTGTGCACCGACTCTCCGACAGAGCACCTCACCCAGGTCCACCCCTATAACCCTATGAACTCACCCTATGTCCCCTAACCTGCACATCTTTAGACAGTAAGGGGCAATTTAGCATGGCCAATTCATCTAACCTGCATATCTGTGGGAGGTAACCGGAGTACTCAGAGAAAATCCATGCAGACATGGGAAAAAAGTGCAAACCGCACACGAAATAACTTGTCACTTGTCAATATTTTACCGGGACGTTTCTTTCACCAACCAAGGTTTTCTAGAATCCCGAGATTAAGTAATTGAATATCTCTTTAGAAAAATCAGGAAAGAATTTCCTATGGAAAATGGAACTATATTTCACATTCACACAACCCAATCAGTTTTACCTTGAAATCGGTGGTGAATGAAACAGGATTTGCTCCCCCATTACAAATTCCATTATATTCATCCCTCCTCTTCCTTTCAGACAGTCAACCTAACTTAGACATCCTGTGGCTGCAGGAAAAACTGAATGTGCGTCAATTCGCCAAAGTGATAGACACAAAGTGAGCTGTCCTGAATAAATGAATTCAATCAACTCAGACACATCAAGATGACAAAAAGGTGGCAGTGAGTGAGCAGAGGTAGCAGTCAAAAGAAAACAATGCTGGTCCATCATTTAAATGTTGAATCCCTCTTACTAACACAAATTGTTCAAAACAACATTCCTTACCAAACTTCTCCATTAGTACCCTGAAGGACAGTTAGTCACACAAGGTCAGAGTTCACTACTTAGACTTCGACATGGTAGAGAAATGGATAAACATGACCTAATGCACTTAGAAGTAATCACAGCAATTATTTGACAACCTGAACGCAACTAAAAGGTCATTCGCACACAAATACAGCAAACATATGCACTGGGCAAAAGCATTCCAGAACACATTTCCAGTCACTTGCTTCTTTGGGATACTAATCCTTCCCTTAGTGACCGAGTGTGGTGTAAAAACTTTCCAACCCAAATTACGAAGTTCCAACTGACTGTTAAATCCACTTACGTTCAACTTGTGAATTGGTGATCAACACTCAGAGCTGAACTCCAGAGGTGAGGTGAGAGCGATTGACCTTGATATCAATGCAGCCTGTGACAGGGTGTGGATCAAAGAGCCCCAGCAAAATGGGATTCAGGGCAAAAACGTCACTGGTTGGAGTCAGACTTGGCAGAGTGATGGTCGAACACCGATCAACTCAGTCCTGGGCCATCGTTGCAAGAGTTCCATTTAATGCTCACTTAAGCAAACGTCATCTTCCCACCCTACCCAGGCCAGCCAGCCTGGGAATTGAGGCTGGACTGGACAAGGCCTTAAATGGCCACTAAATAATCACGTAAGGGCCTTGACAGGTGGGTTTCCCACCTGAAGCAATGCCGCTTAAGTGTGAATCGAGTCTGGGATTGGGCAAGTGGCTTCCCAAGGAGCTCCACCCATCCCCATCCCTCAGCCTCAGAATTCCCCCCAATCCCTGGGGATGGTGGCGGGGGGGGGGGGATTCCTGCCCCCAACACAGTACCACAACTTCAAAAAGAACTTCATATCTGCAAAGCACTTTGAAATATGCGGCGTTTGAGAGAAGCACTCTTTCAACAAGTCTTTTCTTTAACTTCCCCAACCCCAGTGAAAAACACCCTAAGATTGTAATCCAGTTGGCCTGGCCCGATACAATGTTTTATACACAACAAATACTACACCACGGTTCTTGATTTATTGTCACATGTATTAGTATACAGTGGAAGTATTCTTCCTTGCGCACTATACAGGCAAAGAATACTGTTCATAGAGAAGGAAAGGAGAGAGAGTGCAGCATGTAGTGTTGCAGTCATAGCTAGGGTGTAGAGAAAGATCAATGTAATGTGAGGTGGGGCCATTCAAAAGTCTGATGGCAGCCACCACATTGATGCCAACCAACACTGTTCAAACCCACTTCAATCATATTCCCACACCAATTGGAAGAGAAAAAGGCTTCAAAAGACCAATGACCCTCAGCTTCTTTCAATTTTACACCTGCTTTTATTTTCTGGATAACACCAGCAGCAAGCACAGTTCAGTGAGGAGACTACGTGAGAAAATGTGGAGGTGGAAAGAATGGAAACACAAAGTGTTGGCTGTCATAGGAAATCATTTTAATACAACTATCAAAAGGCTTAGCCAACCTTTCAGTAAAGCAACAAATTGCAGGGATGATTTATTCGTTGTTATCATTACCATATAACCTGTTCTTGAACTGATTTTTGTTCAAGCTTCATAGAATTATAGAACCCCTACAGTGCAGGAAGCCATTTGGTCCATCAAGTCTGCACACTGACAACAATCCCATCCAGTTCCCACCCGTAACTCTACATATTTATCTACACATCTTTGGATACTAAAGGGCAATTTAGCATGGCCAATTAGCCTAAACTGCACATCTTTGAACTGTGGTAGGAAACTGCAGCACGCAGAGGAAACACACGCAAACACAGGGAGAATGTGCAAACTCTGCACAGTCACCCCCAAGGCTAGAATTGGACCTCGGTCCCTGGCGTTGAGAGGCAAGAGTACTAACCACTGAAATGTTCAGATCCTGCACAGGTATCACTGAACTGTGCAGCATAACAACACGCCCTTTGCTCATCTCTTGTCCATCAATGAACAACCTCAAACTCATTTTCCTGATCAACCCTCTTTAGGGCAGCATAAAATGCTGTCAGCGAATAGCTGCCATTTGCAAACCCAGTCTTCAGAGCCTCTCAACCATGCCTGTGGGCTATGGATTTCCATGGTGACGTTAGTGTACCTTTAAGATTTTTTTTAAAAAGTCATGTTCTTGCATCTGTGTTGCTGATTTGCCTTTTTATTGCTACTTAAATGGGGTTTGTTTCTTTTTACTCGGGGTCTTTTATGATCCTGCATGATCAGGAGGAAGACCATGTGTTCTGGACAGTTTATTTTCCCTTCATGATTTTAAGGTTTCATTTCTTTGTTTGGCTGGCAGCAGTGTTAGATTTAAAAGGGACATCAAGCTGAAAAGTGTTTCTCCCTCTCCCTAGTTTTGGAAATTCTGCTGGTTAGCTGAAAGCAAGGCTTCTTACTTCCTGGAGTAGAGAATCTGCTGTTGGTAGCTCAACCTGGTGTTCTAGGAAGCTGTTCAGACTCCAAGCGTGGAATTTTACAACCCGACTCAGACAAGACTCATCAAATCCTGCCAGAGGGCATCGGAGAATTCCATTCTGCAGTAAAATTCTAGCCCAAGCCCAAGTCTGTGTGTGCCTCAAGAGAACGGCAGAATTCATCCAAAGGACTCAGTTTCAGCATCACGTGAGCAGTAGTCTTTGCTGCATTAAACAAGTGGTCCTAGAGTCAGAGTCAAATTCTAACCAAGGAGCCCCAGTAAGAATGTATGACTATTTTCTACTAGAGCAGAAAAATCTCTGAAATTCTCTGGATGCAATTTTTTCATTTGTGGGACATGGGAGTCACTGGCTAGCCAGCATTTACTGCCTACCTCAGGCTGTCCGAGGGCAGTGGAGAGTTAACCACATTGCTGAGCTCTGGAGTCACATGTAGGCCAGACCAGGTAAGGGCGGTAGATTTGCATTTTAGAAGGTCTAATATACAGTAAATGGCAAAACCCTTAAGAGTACTGATAGGCAGAGGGATCTGGATGGACAGGTATACAGGTCACTGGAAGTGGTGATGCAGGTGGAGAAGGTAGTCAAGAAGGCATATGGCATGCTCGCCTTCTTCTGCCGGGGCAATGAGCTTAAAAACTGGCAAATCCTCTTGCAACTTTATAGAACCTTAGTTAGGCCATACTTGTAATGTTCAATTCAGGTCGCCACATTACCAGAAGGATGTGGAGGCTTTGGCGAGGGTACACAAAAGATTTACCAGGATGTTGCCTGGATGTAGGAGGAGAGGTTGGAGAAACTTGGTTTGTTCTCACTCGAATGACAGAGGTTGAGGGGTGACCTGATGGAGGTCTACAAAATTAAGAGGGGCATGGACAGAGTGATTAGTCAGATGTTTTTTCCCAGGGTGGAAGAGTCAATTACTAGGAGACACAGGTTTAAGGTGCAAGGGGCAAAGTTTAAGGAGATGTATGAGGCAAGTTGTTTTTTTTTTTAATTACACCGAGGGTGATGGAGCCTGGAACTTGCTGCCAGGGGAGGTAGTGGATGCAGATACGATAGTGACTTTTAAGCAGCATCTTGACAAATGCATGAATAGAATCGGAATAGAGGGATATGGTGCCTGGAAGGATAGGGGGTTTTAATTCAGTTGGGCAGAATGGTCCATGCAGGGTTGCAGTGTTGAAGGACCTGTTCCTGTGCTGTAATTTTCTATTTCCTTCCCTGTAGGGCATTACTGAACCAGTTTTGCCAATGATCCACAATGGTTTCTCGGTCATCAGTAGATTCTTAATTCCAGATATTTTTTATCGAATTCAAATTCCACCACCTACCGTGCTGAGGTTCGAACCTGGGTCCTTAGAACACGAGCTGAGTTTCTGGATTAATAATCTAGCGATAAAAACCATCGCCTCATCCAAGGCGTACGGGGGGGTGCGGTGAACAATGTCTAAGGGCCACTTTACCATATTCAATGCTTTGAGAGTTCCTCTCTCAAGAGCAGGGAAATGCTGCTTCCCAATCGAATTCAGGCCTCGTCATTTCCAACAGCTTCCTCCGAATTCCATCACCATTCCGCTCGACTGCTGAACACTTGAAATGATTGGTCTGACACAGTGAGGCGTTTAAAACAGCTGTGCTGCCCTGGAGTCTGCTTGAAGGTTTTGATGGCATTATATTAACTTTTCAGAACAGCCGCGCCAAAAAAAAATAAAAACACTACTCACAACATCACAGCAGTTTTGTAATCTCTTTGGGCATAGGCTCCAGACTTATTTTACTCGCTGCAATCTGTCATTCTCCACATGCAGAGAGTAAAATAATCTAACTAATGATCATGGATGTCATGTTGCCTGTCATTCTAAAAATAAATTACCACAAAAAGAATTCCACATCATGTTATCCCAGAAAAACCTCATGTACGCCTGGGCTGAACACTGACTCATTATCAATTTGGTATCGCAGAGACTCAGGCTGAGAACACTTCTGACTCCTGAACAATTTTTCAACCTTTCGGTTGGTAGGAGGGGGGAGAGACTAATTTAGCAATCGAAGGAGAAATTGGCCCGTCTCCAAATTAGGAACTCATCCATCCGCAGTTCCCAAGAAACGTCAACACCAACTGGATGTCTTATGCGTCGCCTGTTCAAACCAGCTTCAGGCCTGAGATTTTAATGATGAGTGGGATCACTTAACTGGAGACTTTTTCTTTTGCTGTCATCCGGAGCGAACTGGCAAGGTAGCTTTCTGCATTTTCAGCAGAGTCATGGCAATAGGGAAGCAACAGAGAGGCAACTGCGTTGGCTGAATCCTTTATGCATTCATTTTACAACTGGTTTCATCCTGTTCTGTGATTTGAGCACACAACAGCACTTAACAGTCCCAAAGCATTCTTCAAATAACCGTACCAATATGTTGCATGAGAGATAAGGCTAACCATCAGGGTATGCGCCAGTGAGCAGTCAGTTGCAATTGCTCTTCACTGAAAAGCATAGTGACTCACAATTTAAACCGTCGACGGTTTGCCGATTACGGTGGGGAGGGCGATGGTTTTAAGCATCTCGCAGCAATGCAAACTGGTGTAAACAACGTAAACAATCCAATGGCCTGAAGATACCTCTACTTGCAAAAGGGAGGGGTGTAGTATCATCATAAACCAACGCTTGATGGCAATTTGCAAAATTATGATCAGCTACATGACTCTGGTTGTGTCCATAGAGTCACAAAGTCATAGAGGTTTAGAACACGGAAACAAGCCCTTCAGCCCAACTTGTCCATGCCACCCTTTTTTTTTTAAAACTTCTAAGCTAGTCCCAATTGCTCACATTTGGCCCATCTATACCCATGTAATTGTCTAAATAAATACTTTTTAAAAAGACAAAATTGTACCCACCTCTGGCAACTTATTCAGCACGCTGTGTGAAAAAAATTGCCCCTATGGACCTTTCTGTATCTCTCCCCTCTCACTTTAAACCTGCTCCCCTACCTTTGGGAAAAGATGTTGATTATCTACTTTGATTTCCTATGTTTATTAGTCGAAGTAAGACAGGTCTGCGCTGCAGGTGGCCAGCACAAAGCTTCCTCGGCAACTGCCACTTCAACCCATTTTGGACCAGCCAGTTCTCGCTGCAAAAATAAGGTAGCATCTTAAACTACTCGGAAGACACATACCAGTTATGGAAAAGTCAAGTGTCTTGATAAGTTATAGAACAAGTTAGAAATAACAAGTCCAAAATTTGCTCTGCTAACAATCATGCACAAGTATAAAGGAAACTCAATGGAAGGTTGCACTCAAGAGGTGCTGATAGACTCCGTTTAGCTGTGGCAATGAACATTGATGTGGAGATGCCAGTGTTGGACTGGGGTGGGCACAGTAAGAAGTCCCACAATACCATGGTAAAGTCCAACAGGTTTATTTGGAATCACGAGCTTTTGGAGCACTGCTCCAAAAGTCACCCCTCTGGTGAAGGAGCAGCGTTTCGAAAGCTTGTGATTCCAAATAAACCTGTTGGACTTTAACCTGGTGCTGCGAGACTTCTTACAATGAACATTGATACTATTTAGATCATCGAATACCTCCAGGGTGAAAACAGGCCATTCAGCCCATCAAGCCTGCACTAACTCAGAACATCTTACCCAGGCCCTAACCCCATAACATCATGTACTTATCCCACTATTCCCCCCTAACCCACACGTTTTGTGACACTAAAAGGTGATTTAGCATGGCCAATCTACCTAACCTGCCATCTTTGGACTAAAAGCAGAAAATTCTTCCGACATTGTGGTCAACATTTCTCAACCAGTATTGCCTAAGCAAGAATAATTTGTCTCTGACGCCATGACTGGTGGTGGAGAAATGGGTGTGCACAAATTAGCTGCTGCATTCACTTAAATAGCAGTGAATGCTCGTCAAAGCAAGTAATTGTATTTGATGAACATTTCAGCGTGGATTAGCTTGAATAAGGAAATAGCACAAAAATGTCAGCTTATCCTGTGTGCAAGCTACGACAAGTTTTAGCAAAGTGTGGAAGTAAAATGAATTTCTTGGCACATTGTGTATTCATGGTGGCACAGTGGTTAGCACTGCTACCTCTCAGCGCCAGGGACCCAGGTTCGATTCTCGGCTTGGGTCACTGTCTGTGCGGAACTTACATATTCTCCCATGGGTTTCCTCCTGGTACTCTGGATTCCCCCCACAGTCCAAAAGATGTGCTGGTTAGGTGCACTGGCCGTGTTAAATTCTCCTTCAGTGTACTCAAACAGGTGCCGAGTATGGTCACTAGAGGATTTTCACAATAATTTTCATTGCAGTGATAACACAAGCCTACTTGTGGATAATAAATAAAAAGTATTCGATCTAGACTCAGAAGGTTTGCTGACCTCCATTTCTTCACTTGCACAGATATTACTGCCTAGAAAACGGGACTGGGGAAAACTGGGTTGTGATATTGATGAAACTATATCAACGTCATTTTCTAAAACATAACCTACCTCTTACCTCAAAGCAGCTTAAATTGTCAGCCCTATTTTTGGTATTATTCACATTGTTCAAGTTATTGGATTGTTCACAAAACTACATGAAGTGTTGTATGGATAAAACATTGAACATGTTTGGATACTGCTGCATATCGGTGTACTGATCGTAAATTATTTCAGCCACGGCAGAACCGGTTCCTTCTCCTTCTGCACCCTCCTCTTTTCTTAATAGTAACGTAAAGTAGAATTAACAGTTTGGAGGTGGGGTTGGGGAGGGGGGGGGGGAGCAGGAAGAGATGAAGAGAAAAGCCAAAAGGGCTCATGCTCAAATATCAAAGACATTAAGCTGCCTTTTAACTTGGCTCAATAAAGTTAATTCATATCCTCTTTGCCTT
This sequence comes from Carcharhinus amblyrhynchos, assembly GCF_965287045.1. Taxonomy (NCBI): domain Eukaryota; kingdom Metazoa; phylum Chordata; class Chondrichthyes; order Carcharhiniformes; family Carcharhinidae; genus Carcharhinus; species Carcharhinus amblyrhynchos. The sequence goes on from NC_137352.1 coordinate 12,988,615, forward strand.
GATAATTGTTCAAAAGAGCAGCGTTTCATTAAAAATTAAAACCACACATTACTTGTCGTGACAAGGCAAACACCCTCTGGATATTGGGGAAAATCAGGATTTTAAAAAGTGATCTTGTACACGTTAAGCTGTGCAGTTACAAGAGCAGCTTGATATAAAAGGAGTCGCATTACAGCAGGCTATGTTGTTTAATATTGTCTGCATTCCCACAAGGTTGAATATTATGTGGACACATTGGCACATCTCACCCTCTGTTAATTTATGGCTTTGCAGAGGTCCCTGCAATTCAAAAGAATGGCATTATTCCAAAAGAATTTCAAAAATTGTACATCTCTAATATGCAAAGAGAAATTTAATTTGTGATAGTTGGGAAGTTAATGTCCTTGGGATTTCCATTGACCAGAAACTCAACCGGACTCTCCACATGAAACACAGGTGATTAAATGAACAAGTCAGAGGCTTGGAATACTCCGGTGATTAACTCACCTCCTGACTCCCCAAAACTTATCCACTATCTACAAGGGGCACAAGCGAAGAGTGTGGAGGAATACTCGCCACTTGCCTGGATAGGTGCAGCTCCAACAACACCCAAGAAACTCCACAATGTCCAGGACAAAGCAGCCCGCTTGATTGGCATCACATCCACAAACATCCACTCCCCCAACCACTGATGCTGAGTAGCACCACTGTGTACTGTCTTACAAGATGCACTGCAGCAATTCACCAAAAGATCCTTAGACAGCACCTTCCAAACCCACAACCACTTCCATCCAGCAGGACAAGGGCAACAGATACATGGGAACACTACCAGATACAAGTTCCCCTCCAAGCCACTCACCATCCTGACTTGGAAACATTTTGCCGTTACTTCACAGTCGCTGGGTCAAAATCCTGGAATTTCCCCTCGAACAGCATTAAGAGCCAACACACAGCACGTGAACTGCAGCTATTCAAGGCGACAGTTCACCATCACCTTCTCAAAGGCAAGTAGGGATGGGCAATAAATGCTGGCCAGCTAGCGACACCCATGTCATATGAATGAATTAAAAAAAAAAACAGTTGTGGCACAGGGAGCCCTAACCCAGTATTGAGGAAATGCAATGGTGAGTACGGTGAAACATTTGTACGGAAGTAAAGAGCACTACCCTATTACATAATTGCAGAAATTGCCTTCCATACAGTTGCAGTCTATAATATTTGGATAGAGTATTGCCAGCTGCAAGCCTACCTCTTTACTGGAAACAATTTGAGTTGGTGAGTTATGATCACTGCAGAGCAAAGGTTTGGGTGCAATTATTCCTGAAATCATCACTATACTAAATTCGGCAAATAGTAGCACCAGCCAAGTCCACAATTCATTAAACATGAAAGGAACAACAGACACACGTTATGATGGATGACCATCCTATAATGTTAACAATCTAGCTAAGACCCAGCAATCCCCCAATGTTATGTAGTTAAGTGGTTACATGATTGTTTTACCATCCAGTCACACGATTTGATGGCGATGTCATTGGGGCGTCTTACAGACTCCGGATTTTAGTTTGTTTCTAGTCTGTAGCAACAGCTCCTTCAATAAACCCTCTTGTCGTTACTTTGAATCTACATGGGCAAACCACATCAATTTTCTTCCTGTGTAAAACACTTAACACAGCTAATACATTACACCCAACATCCACACCCATACTAGGACTAGAAGCTACCATCAAGTGTCTTTTGTAAACAACAACAACATTTCATAGAAAGCAAGGCTTTTCAAATCCAATTTCTCTTCACATTGATGTCTTTTCGAATAGCAGAGTTGAAGGGGAACTTGCTACCCAGTGTTCAGGGGCAGAAGGTGACATAAAGCATTGATGCGCTAGATTTGTCTTATCAATGAGTTGGGCAATGGGTGGACAAAGAATGGAATTATGGACAGCCTCTTTATTTAGCACAGCAACATGGAATCTTCTGTCACTATGTGAACCAAAACGTTGGCAAGAAATATGACAGGACAATAGCAGGGTTTCAGTCGAACAGCTTGTTGTTCTGTCCTTGGAATATTCAAAGTTAGCCATAATTACCTTTTATTCTGCTGCATGATTTCTGGTTTTATACATCGCTCATCTCAGCGCTACCTCAACACCGCCAAGAAACAACTCCACTATTTTGTTCGGCAAATTGAACAAAAAGCCTGAACTGCTGCGATGTGAAAGTAGATCACGGCAGCCCTCAGGATAGGAACAAATTCATTGTAAAGTCAGTCACATCTGGCAAGGTAATTCCCTGAAAATGTCCCAGTGCTCAGCATTAGCTACACTGGGGCAAAATTGGGGGCAGGGTACCTGCTCCAATCCAAAATCAGGTTAAAGTCCAACAGGTTTATTTGGAATCACAAAGGAGCAGCGCTCCAAAGGGTCATCAACCAGTGACCACTCACCTGATGAAGGGGCAGCGCTCCAAAAACTCGTGATTCTAAATAAACCTGTTGTATTTTAACCAGATGCTGAGATTTCTTACTGTGCCCACCCCAGTCCACATCTCTACACCATGGCCGTCCAAAATCAGGTGGCAATGTCAGAGGAAGAGGAAACATTTGGGCAATGGGGTAGACCACCACCTCCGCAGTTCAACTATGATTTCCTTCTCTTTACATCAGGCCACCCATTAGATCCCGTCTCCATATAACTGAGGAGGAGTAGGCCACTCAGCCTCTCGAGCCTGCTATGCTCGTAACTTCAATCCCACATTCTGCTTACTCCTGACAATATTTCACCCCCCACCACCATTAACCAAGAATCTATTTTTTCACTCATTCGTAAGACATAGATGTCGCTGATTGGTCAGCATTTATTGCCCATCCCTTGTTATCCAAGGCAGTTGAGAGTCAACCCACATTGCTGTGGCTCTGGAGTCACATGTAGGCCTGACCAGGTAAGGACAGCAGATTTCCTTCCCAAAAGGACAGCGAACCAGATGGCTTTTCCCAAAAATTGACAATGGTTTCATGGTCATCAGCAGGTTCTTAATTCCAGATTTTTTTTCTTATTATTTAGTGGACTTGAAAGCATTCAAGGATTTTGCTTCAGTCATCTTTTGAGGGACAGTGTTCCAAAGGTTTTCCACCCTCAGGAGAAAAATGTCCCCTCCTTGGCAGCTCGGTGGCACAGTGGTTAGCACTGCTGCCTCAAAGTGCCAAGGGCCCGGGTTTGATTCCTGGCTTGGGTCACCGTGTGGAGTTTGCATATTCTTGTGCCTGCATGGGTTTCCTCCGGGTGCTCTTATTTCCTCCTATGCAGGATAGGTGGACTGGCCATGCTAAATTGCCCCTCATGCCAGGGGAACTAGCTAGAGTAAATGCAAGGGATATGGGATAGGGCCTGGGTGGGATTTTGATCGATACAGATTCAATGGGCTAAATGGTCTCCTTCTGCACTGCAGGGATTATAGAACATAGAACACCACAGAACAAACAGGCCCTTCAGCCCACAAGTTGCACTGATCATATCCCTACCTACCAGGCCTATCTATAACCCTCAATCCCATTAAATCCCATGTACTCATCCAGAAGTCTCCTAAAAGACCCTAACGAGTTCGCCTCTACCACCACCGACGGCAGCCGATTCCACTCACTCACCACCCTCTGAGTGGGAAAAAAAAACTTACCCCTGACATCTCTGTACCTGCTCCCCAGCACCTTAAACCTGTCTCCTCTCGTAGCGACCATTTCAGCCCTGGGAAATAGCCTCCGAGAGTCCACCTTATCTATTCCTCTCAACATCTTATACACTTCTATCAGGACAGCACCTCCAACAGTTCAGCATGCCCTCAGTGTTCAACTAGAGGGTCAGCTTACTGTCTGTAGCCCTGGCCTGGGCCTTGAACCCAGAAGCCTCAGACTCGGTGCTGCAGTGCTCCCATTTGAACCATTGTTGACGCTGTACAAGGTCAGCTCAAAAGGTCAGGTGCTTTAAGCCTGAATTTACTTTGTCCCATTGCCCTCCAACTGAATCAAAGATTTCACTTTCTATAATCTCAGTCTTAAATGAACACCTCTTGAATTTTAAACAGTGACCCCCCCCCCCCCCCCCCGCCCCCCCGTCCTTGCCTAAAAGCAGCAAATATCGCGATGGCTTAGCTCAGTTACTGGAAGATTTCAGACCGAGGAGCCCCTATTTAACATTGGTTCTTGGTGGGAGATGCCAGGAAGCAGTTGTAAAAGCCCTTAGTTTACTCAGTGGAAGAGGAGGCGCTCGTAACAGCTTCCTCTCCCTTCAAGTTGAATTGAGAACTTAAGTGAAGCAATCGGTCTCAAGCGAGGCCTTGGCTGCCACCTTTCTGGTTCTTCCGCCCCGATAAGGACCCATGTGACCTCTTGTGCTGTTTCACCCAGAACCACTTGATTGAAACCGTCAAGATCCTCGGGGGGGTATTGACAGGTTCGGTGTGGAGAGGATGTTTCCGCTTTTGGGAGAACCTAGAACTGTTTAAAAAAATGAAGGGCTGCTCATTTAAGACAGAGGTGAGGAGAACTGCTTTCTCTTAGAAGGTTGAAAGCCTCTGGAACTGCCTTCCTCAAGGTGGAGTGGAAGCAGAGTCTTTGAATATTAACGCAGAGCTGAGATTCGTGATTCAAAGGGGTGAAAGGTCATCAGTGAGAAGGCAGGAACGTGGGATTGAGATTACAATCAGATCAGCCATGATCTTACTGACAGGCAGCACAGCAGGCTCGAGAGAGCAAGTGGTCCACTCCTAATTCGTATGTTTATATGTCCATATCACTGGTGGGATTTTCACCTCGCTCACTTGTGAGCTCTCTCCAGATTCCAACTGCCATGTTCACATCGTATGTCAGCACAGGCTCGATGGGCTAAATGGCCTCCCTCTGCACAGTAGGGAATCTATTCTACAATTCTATTGAAACCCAGGAAGATAGTTTTGAACAAGGGCATGCCTGGCAAGTGGTGGAAGTCCTATCCTGCTGAAATGTGAGAGAGAAATGGATGGGTGAATTCTAGAGGAGGAAAACAAAAAGCAAATACAGGAAAGATTGTCACCATTGAACTGTCACAAATTTAAGAAAGCAATTATTACAAAGACCTGCCTCAGTAAAGAGGAAAAATAGCTAACTTAATGCACCCTTCAAAGGAAGAATCACAGGCACTCAGTGATGGCTCGCTTCCTCAATACAATTGCTCCTGTGTAGAGTTCAAGTCTCTCACAGCTACACGAGTACTGAACCCCCTGATGTTGTTCCAAGGATAACAGTTGATTCCACTTCAAGCTGTTTTATGGTTAGCCTGAAGACACAATTCTGCTGGAGAGAGACATAGAAACTTTGGTTAACAAGCCAGGAATTCCAGAATGAGATTCGACTTGTCTTTACAAAGTTTTTGTCAGTATTGCTGCCAAAAGCAAATGCTTATCAATTAGTCAAATCAAAATAACCTAACTCAGCCTGTCTACGAGGCAGCTTTTAAGATTCAGATCTTGGCTGAAGGTGGTAGATAAAAGTATTTCTGTACTTTGACTAATTCCAGGTTTTGGAACTTGAAGCAGCAACTGTTAAGGTAAGTGCATTCCATGATACAAAATCCTCCAATCTCTCCTTAGGTGATAAACAAGAGCATTAACTGCAGCTAAAAGGGCAACGGCTCGTAACACAGGAGTCATAGAATCCTACAGTGCAGAAGGAGGCCATCTGGCCCATTGAGTCTGCACCAACAATTCCACCCTGGCCCTCTCCCCACAATCCCTAGCTAGTCCTTCTGACACTAAGGGGCGATTCAGCATGGCCAATCCACCGAACCCACACATCTTTGGACTGTGGGAGGAAACCCATGCAGACATGGGGAGAATGTGCAAACTCCACACGGATCCAAGCTGGAAATCAAACCCAGGTTCCTGGCATTGTGAGGCAGCAGTGCTAACCACTGTGCCGCTGAAATCAGAATTTCAGTTCAGGGTCAAAAGGACACCAAGGCTGCAGCAATTGGGTTTAGTCCAAGACCACAGCCAAAAAAAAGGGATGGAATCAGTAGGCAGGGATTGAAGACAATGAATTCATTTTAGATGGAGGGACTGCAGCAGGAAATGGATGTCAGACAAGCAGACTTGTGACACAGACACAGTGGAGCGGTCATGGAGCCCTGATGGTTAGGTCGAGCTGGATGTAGTCAGCTTATGTGACATGTCATTGCCTCTTTGGATGGTATCTCCCAAGTGCAACATGTAGCTTAAAAAAAGTAGGGGGACCAGGCCTGTGGGACTCCAGAGGATAGGGTCTGCGGGGAGGGGGGCGTGGGGAATGCCGAGAGAACGTTGCAAGGGATTCTTTAGTTGGGACAGGATATGAGCGGAGATGAGGGCAGTCCCTCACTCAGCTGGGCAATGATGTGATTAATCATGTCAGAGACTGCAAACAGGTTTACGGAGGATGAGGGGAGGGATTGTGCTGCTTAGTCACAAAGGATGCACTCAAGGGTAAGGTTGCTGTAGTCTCAGACAATCATGAGCTGTTCTCTCCCTTTAAAAAGGTGGGGGGGTGTGTGTGTGTGCTGATTGGTGGTGATTGAACCTGAGGATCACCACACCTCAGGCCAGGGGCAAAGCTGAGAAGATGGAGCCTTCACAAATAACCTCAGCCTGTCAGTGTTGCTCTGTATCATTAACCAGCCATCCGACCAACTAAACTGAATCAGCCCATTCCTTGGAGGATCCATAGGAGTGAAGGTAAAAACTTTACCAAAAACGCAACATACTGCAAAAGTCTTACTGTACATAAAGAAATCCAATTCTTTATTTTTGAGCTTCTCCTTTCTCTTGGAAACATTCCTTTGCAGTTATCATGAAGTAGCTTAAAGAGTCCCAGCTGTTTCACTACATGGTCAAATTGCTCCAGAGGTTGTAACAAAAGTCATAATCCTGATAAGCGATCAGTGAAACTAAAACTTCCAGGAACACAAACATGCTTATAAATTCCCTCCAACCAGTTCAATACCGTAATCATAGAATCCCTATAGTGTAGGAGAAGGCTATTCGGCCCATTGAGTCTGTACTGACTACAATCCCACCTAGGCCACACTCCCTTAACCCCACATATTTACCCCTGACACTAGGGTCAATTTATCATGGCCAGTCAACCTAACTCACACATCTTTGGACTGTGGGAGGAAACCCGAGCACCCGAAGGAAACCCACACAGATTCGGGGAGAACGTGCAAACTCCAAACAGACAGTGACCCAAGGACAAAATCCAACTGGGTCACTGGTGCTGTGATGCAGCAGTGTTAACTGCTGAGCCACCATGCCACTTTTATAAGTAATACGACAGTTACCTTTAGTAAAGGCCCTTTTACAGTACATACCAGTTTCAAAGCTTAAAACAGATATCCCACAAGTAGGTGAATAACAACACTCCCCAAGCAATAAAGATCAATTTACAATTGAATTTTGAGTCTAGGAGATTAACAGCTTCAAATAAGCCAAGTGGTATCTGCAGATTATTGCATTTGATTTACTGGGACATGTTTATCTTGGGCATTCACGAGGTTTGCTAACATTTTACCACTGATGTTTTCAATTACGCGAGAAAAGATTCTGTTTTATTTCTTTCTAATCTGGCACAAGTTTATGATTGCAGTTCGTTTTCAACACTGTATCCTTGTAGGCATCTTCTGGGCTATCGGAGGCCAGAGTACAAAAGAAAATGGAGCATTTCAGTCTGTGGGATATTATTAGAAACCTCTGCAGCGAGAAGTGGAACCAACAAGTGTAGAATTTAATGGCTTCGGCCTTGACAAACCGTGGATAATCACGACTGGTGAAGGTATACACTACTAATGAAAGAGATGGACCTCGATGGTGCTGTTGACGTTCTCTTCCATCATTTTCTGATGCTCAAGGGTATACTAATGGTTGAAGAGGAATTGTGGAGGGATGAAGAATAATTTGGGGCGGGGGGTTGGGCAGTGTAGAGGCCAGGGGAAAGTGTATCGGTAAGGGGATAAAGGCAATGCAAGACAGAGGCGGGGGGGGGGGGTGGAGAGATGGGTGGAAAGAGAAGATGGAGGGTGAGAGACGAGGGGGTTGAGCAAGAGCAGGGTATTGAGCGGGGAAATTGGGAATGGGGGGAGGTGGGAAAGGTGGAGTGGGGTTGAGATGGCTGAGGGTGGGAAAACAGGAAGCAAAGGAGAGAAGGGGAAAAGGAAAGGGGGATTGGGGGAATGGGGATGGCGACAAGGAAGAGGAAATGAGTGGGATTGGTGATAAAAGAAGAAAGGAGCGAAGAGGAGGAAAGGTTGAATAGGAGAATAGGAAGAAAAAGGGAGGGGAAGATGCTCAGGGGCAGTAATTGGCGGGGTTGGATTTGTCCTGTTTCTTCTGTGTAGCACATACCAGGGCAATTTCCACATTGCTGGGTAGATGCCAGTGTTGTAGCTGCACTGGAACAGGTCGGCTAAGGACACAACTTCTGGAGCACAAGACTTCAATGCTATTCCCGGAATAGTGTCAGGGCGCGTAGCCTCTGCAGCATCCAGTGCCTTTAGCCGTTTCTTCACATCACATGGAGTGAATCAAATCAGCTGAAGACTAACATCTGTGATGCTGGGGACCTCCATTCCTTTCTACATCACTGGGTATTCACACTGCAGCCATCAGAACAGGATTTTCCTCCCCATCAGTTTAACAGCAATGATTGTCAGTTGTGGACTGCACTGACTTCAAGAAATGTTTCCACTCTCACAATCCTATTGTAGTTTGGAGTTCCAGGAACAGGTTTCAATTATAATATAGCAACCCCCAGATAGATTTATGTAAATACCTGGTTTTGTACAACATGCACTCGTTCAACTGCAGACATGGTAAACCAGGTTTATCAGTTCAGAGCTGTGGTGAATAGCTGTTAATTTAATGATCACCTGTCATTGCCAACAGCAATTAAATTTTGATTACTGCATGAAGAAGCTACCTCTCCCCTCATCAAAATGCATACACGTTTAAAATTAGAGACATTGTACTGATTCATCTGTCACCTCCCACACACATTTTTAGGCAAAGTAAAGAAGCTAAGACTTTTTAACCAAATGATCTGCCTTCACCAATCTCAGGCATTAGTGATGGTAGTTTCCCCAACAGTTTCCAGGTATTTCATTCAGTGGAAGTATTTATCCAAAGTATTAAGCTTAGGTTACCTAGGCGCATTGATTAAAGTTAACTTATTAGTCACAAGTAGACTTGCATTAACACTGCAATGAAGTTACAGTGAAAATCCCCTTTTCGCCACACTCTGTTCGGGTACACTGAAGAAGAATTTAGCATGGTCAATGCACCCTAACCACCACATCTTTCAGACTGTGGGAGGAAATGGGATCAACCCCACGCAGACACAGGGAGAATGTGCAGACTCTGCATAGACAATGACAGAAGCTGGGAATCGAACCCGGGCTCCTGGCAGTGCTAGCTACTGTGCCACATTGTTGATCTGAAAACAAGATAAAGCCACAGGTAAGTCGATGAGTTTCAAAAACTCTGTGTGAAGTTTATACAATCTCCCCGTGTCTGCATGGATTTCCTCCCAAAGATGTTCAGGTTAGGTTGATTGGACATGCTAAGTTGACCATTAGTGGCAGGGGGACGAGCAAGGTAAATGCATGAGGTTGCAGGGAAAAGGTCCTGGGTGGGATTGTCATCAGTGCAGACTCAATGGGCTGGATGGCCTCCTTCTGCACCGTTGGGATTCTATGAGACATGTTGGCTATGCGAACCATCGAAGGCATTCTGATAGTGACAGAAAGGCTCAAGATGATGCAGTAAATATTTCCATCGATCCGTTTGTTCCTGCATGCAAAACACACATTGAAACAGAGACAGCACCAACATCCAGTCACTATTTGGACGCACCATTCCGTCAATTTGTACAATTGTTACATTCCCAATTAGAAGACGGGATCAGCATATTGACAATAATTAGGTCATGTCAATTTCCCAGGAGGAGGTAAATTGCCAATCAGCGCTGATCAAGTTTCAAGTCAAGTAACATAGATTGTGTAACGGAGCTTAGTTATGAATGCAGAAACCCAATTCAATTAAGCAGACAACAGCTTCATCTTACAGCGCATGACCTCTGAGTCAGAGAGTAATGATTGTGTTTTTTGTCTGTACAACTCCAAGTCATGCAGTTCGCTGAATCCTTGGAACAGTAATGCCAGGTCAAATTGTCATTGGGTGCTGATTAATTGATCTTCCCACTTTTGTTGCCCTTTGACATCCAAAACAGCCCTGGAATTAGCAGGCCAAGTGCCAGAAGACAAACCATGGAACACCATTCACAAAAACTGAATGTCAATTGGGCATACATTTGCATAAATTTACTCGTTTTAGCAGAAGCGTCTGCTTGAGAGTGCATTCTTGTGATTTGCGCCTCCCCCATCAGTTATTCATACAGCAGGGATCTTGGAAGGTAAAGACATAACAAACTGGAGCCTCTCCGTGCATGTGTGTGTAAACACAATCTTAAAAATAGGCTAATAAATTTCAGTCTAATTTTCCTCTTGGGAATTCCAGCATCAGACAGTACAATGTACATGAATGAGGGATATATCCACAAAGCAGAAATCAGCTGTGAAAACCAGATACCCATTACACTTCTGAACTTGTGTTCGTTTTAGCTACCATTTGGGGTGAGAATGTCCAATAGCCATTCACAGCCCAGGTGAAAATACATTTACTACCTTACAGTTCTTATAATCATCTAATCAAAGAGTTGCTACTTGCCTCGAGACTTTGTCCCCTACATTCTTGGTGGTTAGCACTGCTGCCAAGGACCCCGGTTTTGATTCCTGGCTTGGATCACTGTCTGTGCGGAGTCTGCACGTTCTCCCCATGTTTGCATGGGTTTCCTCCCACAGTTCCAAAGACACGCCGGTTAGGTGCACAGGCCATGCTAAAGTCTCCCTCAGCGGACCCAAACAGGTGCTGGAGTGTGGCAAATCGGGGATTTTCACAGTAACTTCATTGCAGCGTTAATGTACACCTATCTGCGACACTAACAAATGGAGTTAAACTTAAATCTTAGTTTAAACATTTCTACGCACAAAAACGACAATAGTGTCAAACGTGGTTTTGTGGAAGCATTCTCCTCTAAATTAGAACCTTGCGGGTTCAGTTCCCACCTTAGAACCCAATCCATGCTGACAGTGTCTATCTGAAGCTTTTTGGGTGGAAAGTTGAATTGAGGCTCCATTCACTTTCTCACAATGCAATCAATCATCACTATTTGAAGAGCAGCACAAAGTCCTCTGGATGTGCTGGTCACCATTTATCCCTCAACCATTGCCAGCCATCTGCCCCCAAGCTCATTTACTAAGCTTGTTTACAATGTGTTAACTGGCTTTGGGGAGGGGGTTCCCCCCCCTCCCACTCAAGCATAATTCAAAAGTACAATATAAAGGCAAGTTCTTTTATTTAAATCCTTAGAATGATGTTGGTGCATTGCCAGAAACAACTTGCCCATTTGAACCAGCACATCCATTCTTGAGATTCCAGGTTCCGGGTATACTACCCACTTTTGACGGTTGCAAAGGAGCAGTCTAACTAGCAAAACTAGAAAGCACACTTTAGGAGCAAGAAGGTGCGATCTCTCAACTAAGGAGATTGCTTCACACCATTGTGAGTTCCCAGAAACTGTATTTATATCGTGTGAGTTTTGTGCTAGTACTGACTGATTCTTCTATGCGGAGGTAGCTGGGCCTTGCCAGTCACTGGCCACAGTGAATCCAGCAAGTTTACCCTTCGGCTGCGAGGAACACAATATCAGACATTGGCAGATAGAACTTGATCAAATATAAAACATAACGTTCAGTATCCACACAACCACTGCCACGTCTGTTAAGCAAACGTTATTCAAGCTCAATCTAAATAATGTGAGAACTATCATGACAAAAACAAATGGTGTTTCCAATTTGCTAAAATCAAGAAGAGGATTGCATTAATTTCTTTAAAGTTTACTTATCAGTGTCACAAATCAGCTTACAGTAACACTGCAATGAAGTGACTGTAAAAATCCCCCAGTCGCCACACTCCAGCGCTTGTTTGGGTACACTGAGGGAGCGTGGCCAACGCACCCAATTTAGTGGGGGTGGGGGTGGGGGGGTGGTGTGTTAGTGGAAGCGGATACGTTAGTGACTTTTAAAGGGGTGTTTGGACAAATACATGGATAGGATGGGAATAGAGGTATATGGTCCCTGGAAGGGTAAGGGGTTTTAGTTAAGTTGGGCAGCATGGTCAATGCAGGCTTGGAGGGCCGAGGAGTCTGTTCCTGTGCTGTAATTTTCTTTGAAACCCTCGCAGACATGGGGAGAATGTGCAAACTCTGCGCACAGTGACCCAAGCCGGGAATCGGGCTCGGGTCCTGATGCTGTGCAAACCACTGTGCCATCTTGCTGAAGATGGTATAATCGGCAACAAGGTTATTTGACAATGTTCAATTGATACAATGGCTCTCAAAGGCAGTTTTTCTTTCAAGGAGATGAGTTTGGATACAATATGGTATAATTACTTAAATTGAACCGGCAAGGTTTATAACATTTGTAGACATTTAAATGCAGCAGATGGTTAAAAAAAAGCAGCAAAATTAATTCAAACGTGTGACTCCTGTGTTGTGACCTGCATACTGATGAGCATTGCAGTTAATTCAATATTTATTTAGTGCCTTTGATCAAATGCATCAAACCCAACAAGAATCCTGTGAATCAGCCTTCAGAGAGTAATCAAACAGAGTCACCTCAGTTGTGACAGGAAACCCTATGAAAACAATGAAGAAACGAGCACATTAAAGACACCTAAATCCCAAGCAAATTAAAGCAAGGCATCTCCTTGCTCAGCTGCATCCCACAAGTTGACAGGATGTTACCTGGTGACTGGATCAATTCCAAACTGAAGAAACTATTGAAGCCAATTAGATTAAGAAGTGAGGGCCTGTCCAAACTGAAGGTCAACTGACATCAATGTATGCGCAACATAAGGCTGGACTCCTTTACCATTATTTTTAAGAATTTAACATGAGGGGCGGTGAATCAAAGCAGACGTGTGTTGACAAGACCTTGAAAGGCTCCCAAGTGTAAACACACGCAACCATCCAGCTCAAAATCTCACCTTTAGAAATCAATGCTGCCTCTTTGGTGCACAGGGTTAGCACTGCTGCCTCACAGCGCCAGGGACCCGGTTCAATTTCGGCCTTGAGGCACTGTCGGCGCAGAGTTTGCACGTTCTCCCCATGTCTGTGTGCGTTTCCTATGGGTTCTTCCCACACTCCAAGGATGTGTGGGTCATGTGGATTGGCCATGCTAAATTGCCCTATTGTCAGGGGGATCAGCAGGCCTGGCTGGAATTATTGTGGTGCAGGTTTGATGGGCTGAATGGCCTCCCTCTGTACTGTAGAGATTCTACGATTCTTTATGGACACTCGCACTGGATAGGATCAACCTTGGGCAACAGGGGCAGAAATAACTGTCTTACTTTGCTCCCCTCAACACTCCCCAAGCCAAAGGATTTTAGGTAGAGTATGTACCTTTGAACACAAGACCCTGTACAAATTGAAGTATCTTTCTTTTATATCCACCCCTATGCTTGCTGCCTTCTTCTGAGGAACATATCAAACTTGCACGAACCTCTGTCAAGAATTGAATGCTAAGCACATTGCCTAGACATAGTTCCGCTAATTAAATATCACACATTCAGTCATTAGCAATGGACAAGTGAAAATTCTCAGTCAATCTTCAGTATTCTTAGCATATATAATTTAAGATGAATTGCCCCAACCAACAGCATAACAAAATCTTTAATGAACTTTGGGAAACTGAGTGCTTTAGGATGGTAAACTTATTTTAGAAATGGAATGAGTACAGTTTATTTATCCTTCTTTTAAACTTAGTGTCAACAGATACAGGACAGTGTAAGTCACGACAGAATGGTTTGCAACAAAGCATAATGTTGTGCTTAGAATGCCTCAACTTAATATCATACTTGGTACAGTATCAGAGATCCAGGTTCTATTCCTGGCTTGGGTCACTGTCTGTGTGGAGTCCATACGTTCTCCCCGTGTCTGTGTGGGTTTCCTCTGGGTGGTCCGGTTTCCTCCCACAGTCCGAAAAATGTGTGGGTTAGGTGCATTGGCCATGCTCAATGTACATGAACAAGCGCCAGCATGTGGGAGATTTTCGCAGTAACTTCATTGCGGTGTTACCGTAAGCCTACTTGTGGCACTACATTTATTATTATGCCACCAAGCTATGTGTGAGATACTTGAATGAAGGCATAGCCTTTACCAAAGAAAATCGATCACCTTCACTCTGTCAGACAATGGAATAGAGGCACGTCAAGAAAGTGGAAAAGAGTCTTCACAAAAATAACAAAAATGGGAATAAAAGGGAGGGAAAGGTGTCACGTCTTCAGGGGAAAAGTGGCACATTGATTTTTTAGCAAATGTAATTTATAAAATTAACGTTAATGATCTTCAAACAGAATTTTAACCAGGTCATTTCCAGTGCTGTTCATTACTCAGGATTAATCTCTCATATACAGGATGGATTACACATAGCTACAACCAAACTGAATCCCCACCACGCTCCAAATGTTAACATCTAAAAATGTTAACAGACGGCACGGTGGCACAGTGGTTAGCATTGATGCCTCACAGCTCCAGGGACCTGGGTTTGATTCCCAGCTTGGGTCACTGTCCGTGCAGAGTTTGCACATTCTCCCCGTGTTTGCGTGGATTTCCTCCGGGTGCTCCAGTTCCCTCCCGCAGTCCAGAGATGTGCGAGTTAGATTGATAGGCCATGCTAAATTACCCCTTAGTGTTTCAGGATGCATAGGTTAGATGGATTAGCAGGGTAAATATGTGGGGTGCTGGGGGATAGGGTGGGATTGTTGTCAGTGCAGACTCGATGATCGAAATGGCCTCCTTCTGCACTGTAGCGTTTCTAATGATTCTATCTGGGGAAAGAAACTAACTTTCCTTTTTTAAAAAGGCAAATTTCAACACATGCACACAAACACATACCCGGCTATAGGTGCCCTGTCAAGTCAGAGCATGAACAGACTTCACTTTAAGATGATTTAATACAGATTACTTCACCAATGTTATTGCCAGTTTACTCCCGTGGCTTAAGTTTCCACAACATCTGCTGTGCAGCTCACGTACTAGAGGGCAGCAGATATCTAAAACATTGCAAGAGGCCCTACTTTACCTGCCCTATACAGAGGATCATTTATGCACAGGCATGGCCTGCATTTGTGGGACACTACACTTAGTCCCTAACAAATATTCTGAGCAATATTTGGCAGAGGTTAAAAGTTGATAAAAATCAAAGCATCTCTGGTTTGTAAGTAACAAGACAGTGTACTAATAGCAGCTCCCAAGGCAAAAATCAAGGAAGGATACAGTCATAGAATAAAATAGAATCACAGAATCCCGAAACTACAAAAGGTAAGAACATAACAAAACATAAGAACATAAAGAAATAGGAGCAGGAGTAGGCCATCTAGCCCTTCAAGCCTGCCCCACCATTCAAAAAGATCATGGCTGATCTGAAGTGGATCAGTTCCACTTTCCCCCCATAACCCTTAATTCCCTTGTCTATCAAAAACCTTTCTGCCCGTGACTTAAATATATTTAGCGAGGTAGCCTCCACCACTTCAACGGGCAGAGAATTCCAGAGATTCATCACCCTTTGAGTGAAGAAGTTCCTCCTCAACTCTGATCTAAACTGCACCCCCCTCCCCTTGTCTTGAGGCTGTGCCCTCTAGTCCTGCTATCCTTTCTAAGTGGGAAGAATCTCTCTCCCTCTACCCTATCCATCCCCTTCATTATCTTATACGTCTCTAAAAGATCCCCCCTCATCCTTCTAAACTCCAACGAGTACAGACCCAGTCTATTTAGTCTCTCTTCCTAGGCCTACCCCCTCATCTCCGGTATCAGCCTAGTGAACCTCCTCTGCTCTCCCTCCAAGGCCAATATATCCTTGCGCAAGTACGGCGACCAAAACTGCACACAGTACTCCAGCTGCAGCCTCACCAGTACCCTGTACAGTTGCAGCATGACCTCCCTGCTTTTATATTCTACCCCCTCGCTATAAAGGCCAACATTCCATTTGCCTTCTTGATCACCTGCTACACCTGCAGACTGGGTTTTTGTGACTCGTGCACAAGGACCCCCAGGTCCCTCTGCACCGTAGCATGTTGCAACTTTTTGCCTTTTAAATAATAATCCCTTCTACTATTATTTCTGCCAAAGCGGATAACTTCACACTTGCTAACATTATACTCCATCTGCCAGGTCCTCGCCCACTCACTCAGCCTATCCAGATCCCTCAGCAGACTTTCCACACCCTCCACGCAATTTGCTTTTCCACTCATCTTCGTGTCATCAGCAAATTTCGTCACCCTACACTCAGCCCCCTTCTCCAGATCATCTATATAAATGGTAAATAGTTGAGGCCCCAGCACCGATCCCTGCGGCACTCCACTAGTCACCAACTGCCAACCAGGATAGCACCCATTGATACCAACTCTCTGCTTCCTATTAGACAGCCAATCCTCTATCCATCAACATAGCCCCATCCACCATGCAAACCAGCCTCCCATCCACTGACTCCATCTACACTTCTCACTGCCTCAGCAAAGCAGCCAGTATAATCATGAACCCCACACACCCTTCCACTTTTTTTCCGATGGGAAAAAGTTACAGAAGTCTGAGATCACGTACCAACTGACTCAAGAACGGCTTCTTCCCTGCTGCCATCAAGACACTTGAATGGACCTACCTCGCCTTTAGTTGATCTTCCTCTACACCCTAGTTATGACTGCAACACTACATTCTGCACCCTCTCCTTTCCTTCTCTATGTAGGGCATGCTCTGTTTGTATAGCATGCAAGAAACAATAATTCTCACTGTACAATAACACATATATGACTAATAAACGTCAAATAGGGGGCCATTCAGCCCATCGAGTCTCCACTGACAGCAATCCCACGCAGACCATATCCCCATAATCCCCCCATGTAGTTACTCTGCTATTCCCCCCCGCTGACATTAAGGGGCATTTTAGCATGGCCAATCAACTTAATTTTTGGAGTGTCACAGCAGTCTGAAAAAAATCCATTCAAGGAATGAAATTAAGAGTGACTGGCAGGTCAAATTTCTAGGAGGTGTTAGTGAAGCAGTAGCAAACAGACAGAGTGTCCTTTCATTAGGAATTGGAGGATAGGGAGCAATAACATATTTATGTAGTGCCTTTAAACGCAGCCAAATGCCACAAACCGCAGTTTTATTTCAATATCAACTTAAACCTGATGGGCAGCACAGCATTGAAATTTAAACACCTAATTTTACACACGCATTTCCAAAATTTTAAACCAGTTCTGAGCTAACAGTTGAGACCGGTCATCAATGTAATCATGTAAATGGGTCTCATTTCGAAACACCCAGGGTTGACATTTACCAAGGTTGTCAACATTGCCCTGAGGAGATGAATCAGAACTCCTGGTTGGAATGAATGACTCACTCAGCCCTGCTATTGCCAAGTTTTTCGATGAGCATTAATTGGAAGTTGGCAAATAATGCATGGGTGTCTATGCCAGCAGGAAGGCAGCTCTTCAATAAAAAAAAGGAGTGGAACTCCCACCTACAAGAGAATGGAGGGTGAATGGTGGGTCAGAGTTGGCGAGCAACCTGAAAATGATACCCCTTCCCGTAGTAAGGACCACAGGAGTGTCAAGTTCACATCCCAATTTACACTGAGTTAGCTTAACTTAGGCAGGAAGTTTTTAATTGGCCTCAGAGGTATGGCAGCATATTGGTTGCTGCGGGAATAGCAATCCAGAGGTCCGGACTAATGAGCCAGAGACACGAGTTCAAATCCCACCATGGCAGCTGGTGAATTTAAATTTGGTTAATTAAATAAATCTGGAATTAAACTAAACAGTATCTTTAATGGTGACTACCAACTTGCAGAAAAAGCCCAACTGATTCACTAATGCTCTTTTGGGAAAGAAAATCAGCCATTTTTATCAGGTCTGGACAGTACTATGGCCCAAGATCCAGACCAATGTAGCAGATTCTCAACTACCCACTGAAATGGCCTAGCAAGCCACTCACTGCAGGGTTACAGGGATAAGGTGGGGAGGGAGCCTGGGTAAGATATTCTATCGGAGAGTCAGTGCAGACTCGATGGGCTGAATGGCCTGTTCTGCACAGTCAGGAATCTATGACACCCTCTGGCACCTTTCCCAACTTTCGCACATTTCGAAGAGTCAATGCACAAGATTGGCTTGGAATGCAGATCGGGTTTGACTTGTCGGATTTGGCAACAGGCAAGTTTGTGGAACCATGGCTGGCTCTGCTGCCCAGGAGGGCAGGAAAAAGAGTGGCAGAGCTGTAAGGAAAGGGGAATAGACAGGTATCTCTGTGGATGTAAACGAGACCTCCCTGGTGCAAGGGTCAAGGATGTCTCTGAGCAGCTACAGGGCATTCTGCAAGGGGAGGGTGCATATAGGTTAAAAAAACAGGATGGGGCTCCACAAACTGAATTTAGGGAGCTAGGAATTAAACTAAAAAGAAAGACTTCAAAAGGTAGTGATCTCAGGATTGCTATCAGTGCCACATGCTAGTCAGAGTACAAATGTCAGGATAGCTAAGGTGAATACGGGGCTTGAGTGCAAGCGCAAGGGCGGGGGGGATTCGAATTCCCGCAGCACAGGAACCGGCTCTGGGTGAGGTGGGACCTGTACAAATCAGACAGTCTGCATCTGGGCAAGGCGGCAGAAGGCGTGCTGGCTTTCACTGGTCGGAGCGATGAGTGTAGGAACTGGAAAATCGTGTTGCAACTGGATAAGACTTTGATTAGGCTGCATTTGAAGTATTGTGTACACTTCTGGTCGCCACAAGGACGTTGACGCATTGGAAAGTGTGCAGGAGAGATTTACCAGGATGTTGCTTGGTTTGGAGGATATGGACTATGAAGAAAGGTTGAACAAACTTGGATTGTTTTCACTGAAGTGTCAGCAGATGAGGGAGGGGGGGGACCTGACAGAGGTTTTACAAGATTAAGACAGGCTGGGATAGAATGGATAGTCACAGTCTTTTTCCCAGGATCAAAGGGTCAATTACTCAGGACATCGGTTGAAAGTTGAAGGGGGAAGGGGGAAGTTTTGATAGAGGGTGGTGAATGCCTGGGACGCGCTGCCATTGGTGATGGTGAAAGCAGATTCTATAACAACATTCAAGAGGCATCTGTATAGATACCCAAATAGGCAGGGAATAGAGGGATATTAGACCAGAGAAGCGTCTGTGTCAGCACATACTTGGCAGGCTGGAAGGCCTGTCCCTGTGCTGTACTGTTCTTTGTTCTTGCATAGTCACATCCAGGATGAGAGAGCTAAGACACAGAGAGACTCGAATGTGCTTCTTGGATGAAATTCAGTGAGAAATTTTCCAGGTTTTTTTCCCTTAATTAGCAAGGGCTTTGATCACTAAGGTTTTTCCCCTGGTAATTGACATTTCTATCCTGGGAAAAGGACTCCAGCTATCCACATCTCCCAATTTTGTCAACTCCTATCAGGTCACAACTCAGTCCCCGTCGTTCAAGTGAAAATGAACCAAGTTTGTCCAATTTCAGCACCGAGTTAGTGGTTTCACATTCACTCTAAAGACAAAGGGTTATGCATTCAAACCCCACTCCAGGACTTGAGCGCAGTAATTAGACCAACACTCGAGTACTCAGAGGGTACTTTTTGTTGAGAAGTCACACCTATTTTTTCAGCTGTGTGTAAAAGATTACAATGGAACTATCCAAAGAGCAGTTTCTTCGCAATATTTCACCCCATTGTGTAAGACCTTGCAGTGTGTAAATGGCTATTATGCTTGCCAACAGACCAAGTGACTACAATTACAAAATCAGTGACTATTACATACTGAAGGATGGTCAGACAATATGAATGACTACATAATGCGACTACTTTGATTGGGACTAAAAATATCCCACAGTAAATGAATACTTTACATCAGCATTGCCCAACACATTAACCACTAACATCATGTGACCAACACATTTTTGATTGGTAACCCAAATAGTTAATATAGTTGTTGGCAGGAAATAATATAGATGTTGGCAATAAACTAATGTAGCTTTGGCATTTTATCACAATATTTGTTCCTGAATGCGTATTTTAATCTTTGAGCTTTTGTTGGTATGTTAAGACAAAAAACACATTGTTGAAATATTTTATTAACTGGTTATCTGTTTCAATGTTATCTAACAAGAGTGAAAACTTCAGTTTTCAGGATCACAAAAACACCAGCACAGCTCCATCACCCAGCAACCATTCCAGACTAGCAGAAGAAAGCAAGCCCAGCCGACAAGTAGCAACTACAACAGGACACATTGTGGCAAAGACGAATTAACATCCGGCCGTACTCTCAACGAAGAGCAAGAACAGGTCTGTGGTACGTTGCCAACGACTGTGAAACTAAGCCGAGAAGCCACATGAGGATATTTACCTGGATTTCCACCATGTCAGGCTGACTAAAGAGAAGTGTAAAAGTGGGTTCCATGACTAGATTTCAGAAATACCATGCCCCTTCCTCTTGCCAGCAATTTTGGCTGGCTCAAAATAAAAGTGCAGGTAGCCAGCCCACCTGTACACGACATTCCCATCCCATACTTGGTGGAAATGAGGCCATCCTTCAGCCTGTTTCTATCGATACAGTTGCCAGAAGGCCACATTAAAAATACTTAGCTTAACTCCAAGAACGGTTAATCTACTTGGATCTCGGCAATCGAGGTTTATACAGCTGTAGAGGAGAGTAAAATCTCTTTGACTAACATCTATATTACCTTGTTAAAAACCTGCATTTTATTTGAAGGTTTTTTTCACTGTCTATTTACACAAGATTAAGAGGTCAGAATTGGATAGAATCTTTTGTCATTGATACAATGAATGCTGTGATTGGTCAAAAATTAAGTTGTAAGCTGAGCCTTTTTTCTGCTTATTATTTTAGTTCCAGGATCATTTGAGACTTGCCGATATTAGTTTTGTACATGGTGGATACAGAGGATTTTGAGGAAGTACAAGGGTGGTATGGGAAGCCCCGAGAGCAGAATGAAAAGGGTCATCGGAGGTCTGACACATGGAGGAGGAGGAGGGCAGTATGTCAGGTGGGTGGGGAGGTTGAGAGGTGATAGGTAAGCATTTAAAGAACCTGACATTCATCATTACAAGTCAGCTGATGTCCCAGTAACTGGAGGCGGGCAATTTAGCCTGCCAGCCAGCTGCCTCCATTGATACCTCAGGTTTGCACCCAAAGAAAGCAAGACTAACTCCATTCTGCCCCCGCCTCCTTTGAAAACACGGCAGGTGACAGTCACCTTAATGGAGACGGGTTTGCAGAATCAGGAAATTACCCAACTCCCAGTACCCACCTCGTTCATGAGAAGTCTGCAAACTACGCTTTATAATTTCTAGAAGTCTGGCATAAGTTTGAAGAGAAAAGCAGCAAAATAATTGGCTGTTATTTCTGTTCAGTCGATATACACAAATTACATTCACTTATACCCGTGCCTACATTCAGTTTAGTTTTGTATAAAAAAATTAGTGAATGTGGCTAACAGTGCCACCACAGCCAGCCCTCTGGCCCTTCAAGCAATCTTCATCAGACATCATGTTCAGCATTTTCTTTCAGCGAAATCGGAAAAATTGCCCACACACAAAAAAAAAAATCAGCTGTCTAATTTCAAATATTGAAGCAATGAAGATTGGATTGTTCGTGGCCACTGTGTGTCCACCTTGAACTTAACTCATTGTTCAAATGGGACAACTGGAGGACAGTTTTTCCTTCAGTGGAATGATGACTTTCCACATAACACATCTAAGGGCTGCAAAGGAAAAGCACTAGGAGGGGAAAGAAGATTGCACAGCTAGGTGACACAAAAATGTGTGAATTGCATACTAAACATGAAAGATCTGTGAATCAATGATGCCCTCAAAATTAGTCCCGCATCCCATTAACCAGGTACAGCGTTCTAACTTCACATTATCATAGAGTCCCTACAGTGCAGAAGGACGTCATACAGCCCATGAAGCCTGCACCAACACCAATCCCACCCAGGCCCTATCCCCTTAATCCCAATAATTTACCTTGCTAGCCCCCCTGACATAAGGAGCAATTTACCACGGCAAATCAAACTAACCGGCGCATCTTTAGACAGAGAGGAAACCAAAGCACCCGGAGAGAACCCACACAGACATGGGGAGAATGAGCAAACTCCACACAGACAGTGGCGAGAACAGATTGAACCTGGATTCCTGGTGCTGTGAAGCAGCAGTGCTAAGCACTGTGCCACCACGCCTCCCCATTAGAGTGGCACAGGATCTGTAAGGAGCGATCGCTTGCTGCTGATGCGTTGGCTGTATTCTGCACATTTCTACTGAAATCAGCATTTTATCCAGTGTCATACAGGATTAAGGAGGCCGAAGGAGATGAGAGGCCACACAAAGTAGCAGCACCAATGTTTGTGTCCGTGTTGCAAAACAAAATTACCGCCACAAATCAGGGGTGCTGCTTTTTCATCACCTTGGACATGGTCAAACTAAATGATAAATTTCATCCAGGCACAGAACCAAATGCAACAGCTGGGGTGCAGTTTGCTGCAGTGTTTACAGACCTATTCAAAAGGGCTTTACATGGGCCAGCAGCACTTAGTACAACGGACCATACGTGCACTGGGGACTGATTTCAAAATCTCAACATCACAAAACACAGCTGTTCCTCTAATTTGCAGTAAAGCGAACTACATGAACGCCAAACAGAAGCAAATTCATTCTTCTGTGCCCCTCCCACACAAAAGTAGTGTCGCCCAGTGGTTTGTCAGGCTCCTATCCAGATCCCTTGAAGCTACTACTGTCAATAACATCACAGCCTTCATGGAAGATTCGGGTTGATATATTTTTGTCACATATTAGTATACAATAAAAAGTATTGATTCTTACGCTCTATATAAAGCATACCGTTTATAGAGAAGGAAAGGGCAGGGTGCAGAATGTAGTGTTATGGTCATAGCTAGGGTATAGAGAAAGATTAAGTGAAGGTGAGGTAGGAGCACTCAAGAGTCTGACAGCAGCAGGGGAGAAGCTGTTCTTGAGTTGGTTGGTATGTGACCTCAGGCTTTTGTACCTTTTTCCCAACGGAAGAAGGTGGAAGAGAGAATATCCGGGCTGTGTAGGGTCCTTAATAATGCTGGCTGATTTTCTGAGGCAGCGCTAAGTGTAGACAGTGTCAATGGATAGGAGGCTGGTTTGAAAATACCTCAAGGGTTATCTCACAGGAGTGTTATCAAGCACCATTTGATACTGAGACACCCAAGGAGACAGCAAGATCAAAAAAAGCTAGGTCAAAACTGGTAGGTTTTAAGGAGCATCTTTAAGGAGGCACCGCTGCCTCACAGCACCAGGGACCTAAATTCGATTCACGGCTTGTCTGTGTGGAATCTGCGCATTCTCCCTGTGTCTGCATGAGCTTCCTCCGGTTTTCTCCCAAAGTTTGAAAAACGAGCTGATTAGGTGCATCGGCCATACTAAATTCCCTCTCAGGGTCCCCGGACAGGTGCTGGGGGATTTTCACAGTAACTTCATTGCAGTGTTAATGTAAGCCTATTTGTGACACTAATAAATATGATGGAGAGATAGAGGGCCTTAGGGAAGTAATTCCAGAGCATAGTGTCTTGTCAGCTGAAGACACAGCTGCCAATTGTGGAGTGATTAAAATCAGTAATGCAAAAGTGGTTCGAACTGGAGGAGTGCAGACATGAGGGTTGCCAGAGGTTACAGGGAAATGTGCAAGAATTTTACTGCCTTGCCCGCCCAGATTCTCCATTGGTCTCACGTGGGTCTTTACAAACCTCGCCCAAGCAAGGGCATAAAATAACATCGATGCAGTCAAATAAATGATGCAGGCAAATCCACTACACTTCTCATAAAAATGTCACATTATCTTTTGGGTCCTTGAATATCAAATATTTTTCCAAAACTGTTTATGGAGTCCATTAAATCCTCAATTACATACATTTTGGATTAGAATATGAAGTGAAATTAGATTTCATCCCCTCAGGAGGGACATCATGTTAGAGCAAACACCAGAATGGCAAACATAAAATTTGCTTTAAATGCCCAAGTTTAACGATTACAACCCAACATTTATCATACTCTAACAATTGAAGAATTGACTCCCTCGATCTTGACATTTTCCAAACCAACTTCACACAACATTTTCACAGAAAAAGATCAGCATTTCATTCTGGTGCCACAGAGGACAGACGACCAGTTGAAGGGGACAGCAGGTCATGCAGAGGACCAGTGCAAGTTTAGATTTCAAACGCTACATTGTGACATTAATATTCTGTGCAGATGTTGGAAAAACATGTTGATCACCAACTTCTTTCAGGTTTTACCTGCTCCATATGCAGGTCGCTGTGCACACACTGGGCAATGTCCATATTCGTGAAAAGTACGCAGCTTCAGGGATCATCATTCTCTTCTCTAACACTGAACAGTGTGGTGATCAGATACTGCAGGCACTCAAATCACATCTTTTTGGAGCAACCCAAACCTTCTAATATATCCAGCTCCTCAAAATGGTGCAAACATTTGCCTCACTTTCTCAATGCTAGCTTTCAGAAAATACCCACTGTACAGAGGAGGCCGTTCGAGTCCACACTCACTCCTTAACAGAGCATCTTACCCAAGCCCTCTCCCCCCTGCCCTCTCCCCATCACCCTACGTATTTACCCCACTAATCCCCTTAACCTACACATCTTGGGACACTAAGGAGCAATTTAGCACAGCCAATCCACCTAACTCGCACATCATTGGACTGTGGCAGAAAACCGGAGCACCCAAAGGAAACCACGTGGGGAAAACATGCAAACTCCACACAACAAATCTCAGGTTGAGGAAAAGGATGACGACAAAAAGGCCTCTTCAGAATTGTGCGACAATTGCATTCTGAAGAAACTCGAGGGAGAATGTCACTCACCCACTTTTAGTCTCTTACTGGGCAAAAAGTAGCCCCTTTTGACTTGGAAACTCACAGAAGACAAACATACGTGGCGAACCTACTGTGTTGGCTTGAATGAAACTGGCTCCTTGATGTTGATGCATATAATTGTCTATTATGTAGTCAGGAGATAGTGGCAATCCAGATATCCAGGGTAATGCTTTGGGGACAGGTGCTCAAATTCCATTATATAAAAATACGGAGTTCAGTACCTTATAATGAGCTTAAAACCACTGCCGACTGTTGTAAAAGCACATCTGGTTTACTAATGTACAGTAAGAAGTCTCAACACCAAGTTAAAGTCCAGCAGGTTTATTTGGAATCATGAGCTTTCAGAGCACTGCTCCTTCCTCAGGCAGGTCCTTTTTTTCTAATGTTTGGCGTCGTTAGAAGGTCTTGTGCAGTGAAGAGGTCTTGTTTGAACTTCTGAAGATATTGGCATACTGAGGTGAGAATTTGGTCCCCATGGCTGTTCCGTGTGTCAGGATGAAGGTTGTTGTCTCCACACACTCACCCAAGGCAAAACTGGTTGTTGAGGGTGAAGACGCTGTGGTCTAGGATGAAGCGGATGAGTTGTAGATTTGCATCTGGAGATTGGCAATTGTCGGTACTGAGTACCATTCACCTGCTGAAGGAGCAGTGCTCTGAAAGCTCGTGATTCCAAATAAACCTGTTGGACCTTAACCTGGTGTTGAGAGTGTTCTTACTGTGCCCACTCTAATCCAGCGCCAGCATCTCCACATCACTAATGTACATTAGGGGATCAGCCGTCCTTACCTGGTCTGGCCTACATGTGACTCCAGATCCAAGTGGTTGACTCTCAAACACCCTAGCAAGTAACTCAGCTCAAACCAAATAAAGCCAGGCAACAAATGGTGGCCCAGTTAACAACGCCTACATCCCATGAATGAATTAAAACTTACATTTTGTGCACACACTCGAAAAGAACCATGGGGAGGTCTGCCAAGCTGCTTTACTGAACACAGGCAATTAACAATGCCTTAATTCCTCCAGTTAAATATAATTGATTTATCATTATTATCAAACAAAGTCAAAACAAACTGAGGTTCTTTTAAGTTGAGGATAAATATCCGCTCTCCGAAACAAATGAATGGTTAGAAACTGTTCCCTCGCAAGAGCACATCAAGAACTAGAGGGCATAGGTTCAAAACACTGGGCTGAAGGAGTACATGATGTGAGGAAGATATGTCTCACACCGAGTGGTTGGTGATCAGAATCAACCTCTTGAGAGGTTGGAAGAGGCAAGTTCGATCAAGATATTCAAAAGGGCATTGGATTGCTGTTTGAAAGGAGGGGGGAGGGGGGGAGGGGGGAGGGGAAAGAAAGAAAGAAAAAGGGGAGGGAGGGAGAGAGAAAGTACAAGGTTATGGGAATAGGGCAGGGGAGTCGGATCGGGTAGAATGGACTTTCAGGTAGCCAGTACAGACGTGATGGGCTGAATAGGCTCCTTCTGCACTGCAAAGATTCTGTGAATAAAACCTTTAATTATATGCTCAGTCCAAAAGATTTGAGACACATTTGTGATGCAGACGGGGCATCAGCAAAGTTAGAGAGTCAGTAACAGGCAAAGCTGCAGAATGGGGGTAAGTCATTAGAACATGACACTGAACAGCTGCTGAAGTTGCCTTTCCAGTATTGCCTACGACAGCAACTTCAGCAGCACATTAACAAAGTGGGGCTTGGGCCTCAGGAGGCTGCAGAACACGGCTAAAACAGGTGGCTTGCACAAGTGCATCCGAAGGAAATTACAGCAATGAGAGTGTAAATGCTATCTCTGAAAGGGGAGGCTGGCAGCTTTCCTTAAAATAATGTACGCTGAATCATTCAGACTGACAGTGAGTCGCAAAGCCAGAAAGCTTTTAGTTCCCCCCTTAAAAAAAAATGCACCTACTGCCCCTATATATTACACTCTGACTGTTTCGCTGCTGTTAAATCATTCAGAACTGGAGTGGATTCTACAGAACCCAGATTAACCATGTTCAAAATGGCAATAAAATACAAATAAATTCCAGTTAATTGCATACCCTGGATTGTTGGTTCATCTGTTGTACTCAGAGGAAAAGTGCACTTAATAAGTACAGTGAACATGACCCCAAGGCTTTTCAACCTAGATTGCTGCAGAACTGCACTGACAAAACCAAAAAGGTTCCACATCAGCAATGTGTCACTCCGGCTGTCAATTCAGAGTATGGCCATTCAATTGGAAAACATATGGCAATTATTGAAGTACCATTAGTTCAGCTTTATCTGAGGTGATCTTAAAACTTGAGACTTGTCAAAATGTGACAAGTGCGCACAGTAGTCAAAACCTTGCTGCTAATTGATCTGCCCACACACACACGCGAGATAATCGGTCTGCAAACCCACACCCTCCGTTTACTTATGTGGGGAAAGGTAGACTAGATGCTGTCGCCAAAATGAATTCAAAAAGCAAGCTTACGCTAATCTTAACAGACAACCACCCTTGTATAGGTGGAGGAGATTTTACTAACTTTAAAATGACATTGCAACAGAGAGAATCCATTGTCCATGCTCACAGAATCAGCAGTGCAGGACGCCGCCATTTGGCCCAACAATCCTGCACTGATAAATCCGCCCTTTTGCCCATAATCCCACATATTTACCCTCCTGACACTAAGGGGCAATTTATCATGGCCCAGCAACCTAACCTGCACATCTCTGGACTGTGAGAGGAAATGGTGTAGAGAGATGCTGGCATTGGACTGGGGTAAACACAGTAAGAAGTCTCACAACACCAGGTTTAAGTCTAACCAGTTTATTTGATAGTAATCCCACTATCAAATAAACCGGTTGGACTTGAACCTGAGACTCCTTACTCTGCGAGAGGAAACCCATGTAGACAAAGGGAGAACATGCAAACTCCACACACTCACCCAAGGCCAAAATTGAACCCGGGTCCCTGACAATGTGAGGCAGCAGAGCTAACCACTGTGGTTCAACTTTCCACCTCCCAATTAACCACATTTATATTGCCACCTACCTTCTACGTCACACACACCTTGTTGGCTATTCAGGGCCTGAAGACCAATGTAGATCAACAAAGCTTATACAGTGGGACAAATGTTGATTTTTCCCTCTGATGATGATATTTTTTATCCATGAAGCCATTCACTGCATACTGCACAGTGCTCTAACAAAACCTACCCACCAAGTATGTCTATTATCTTTTCAATTTGTTTTTATTCCATCCTTGAAGTTACAAAACCAATGCTTCAGAGTGGAGCGGGCAAACTCAAATCCATCCCTTGCATGCTCCAAACAAAATAAAATCAAAATCCAATTGAATCCAATTCAAGGTCCGCTCGCAAGAGACAAACAAGATGCAAGTTGACAAGATAAAGGTATTGCAGGCGGGGCATCAAACAGTGACTAGTTATCCAACAAAGCTGTAAAATAAAAAGGCCAGTCTAGGTCAAAAGTTGCCAACAATCATCCCAATGGTACTAATCGGTTCCTGCACTGAAACCAGTTTTGGTTTTCTGTCACCACACAACTGCTGGCATCATGCCACCTCAAAACCAAATTGCACAGCAGTCCCATGGGCTTTCAAATAATATGACAAATGAGAACACGTTTGTTTCAAACAATGTCAGGAAAAACTGTGCTCATTAAGTTCTCAGAAAAGAAAACGTTACAGATCACTCACTCTGCTTCTGATTAACAGCTTCTGCTGTGAATAACTTCTGGCCATTGTTGTTAACAAAATAATGTTCCTTCAAATAATTTGTCAAGGATAACATTTCCCATCTATTCTACTGAATAAAAATAACAAAGTTTTCATCAGTGACTCATCTGGTTAAAAAGTACTTACAGCTTTATTGGATAATGGTCGCTGTTTGATATTCCACCTGCAATGTCTTATCTTCTCAGTTTGGATCTGGTTTGTCTCGCTCTCTCTTTCGAGAGGACCTTGAATTGGATTCAATTGGATTTTGAATTTTGCTTTTGAAGCCAGCAAGGAATGGATTCAGGTTTGCTCTGTCCATTCCAAGCACTGGCCTTGTAACTTTAAGGACGGAGGAAAAAAAGTTAGAGAAAGTAGACATTGTTCAGTCATCCCAGAAATCATTAGCAAATCCAAACTGGGAAAAGACTAATAAGGGTGTATTTTTTTTTTATCTCCCCAGTTAGTATTGTAATTCAATGGGATATCAAATCTTGAAAGGCATAATCCTTCTGTATCCCTACCCAATGGAAAACCCAGCTAATGTCAGCACCATCTCATTACTATGCTAAATCTAGGATTAAGATCAATATAGAACCTATAATGCTCCTACTAAAAACTTTCGCCAGACTTGACTTGCATAAACTGAGTTCCTCCAACTACAGACACCCATGTGATCATCACCCAATCTCAAAACCAAGCTGCATTTTCCCATTGCAGTTTGAGAGAGCAATATTAAAACATAAAAAAAGTGTAGGGTTGGATTTTGTGGGACATGGGTGTCACTGGCTGGCCAGCATTCATTGCCCAACCCTAGCTGCCCTTGAGTTGATGGTGGTGAACTGCCTTCTTAAAATGCTGCAGTCCACATGCTGTGGGTTGATGCACAATGCTACTAGAGAGGGAATTCCAGGATTTTGGCCCAGCGACTGTGAAGGAATATAATCCCAAGTCAGGTGTAAGAATGAGAATCATGGACCCAACAGGAATTGCAACAGGACAAAAATAAGAGCACAATAGCAGGTGAAGGTAGATGATCTCCATCCTGAGCATTCCTGGATGGAGCCAATTTAATGCAAGGTAAAAGAGGTGTGGATTGATGATTCAACAATCTCAGGTACCCAATCTTCAAAAATAAGGCTAGTCTGGTTTCACCCAACGAACTCATGATAAATTGGACAAGGAACAATGCCTCAATTAAGAAGCTGATTCCAGATAGGGATTATGGCAAAAAGCAGCATCCAGCGGGTTCTCGGGTCAGCAGGATCTGTGTTTCTCTGCATATTTCACCCAGTTAGCAAACTCCCAATTTTAACTCCATCGCCAGAGGAAACATCTTACCCACATAGCAACCACTTGCACAGCGGCAGTGTCAGAGAATGGGAAGGAAGCAGACAGCCTGTCCACAGAATTGCATGTGACAGGACCTACACACAGTGAGGGAAAATAATACCAAGCGTAAGCAGGGAGACAAGGTAAGCGATTCTGATGAAGTATGGTGTTCAGATCATTATACAAATTGGGTGTGACAAGCAGTGACAGTGTGTTATGAGATAGCAAGTTTCCAACATCTACTTTGACAACCTACACCTTCCAACTCCAATTTCCAAGACCTGTCATTCTGATCAATGTGATTGGATGAAACATGGGAATTTCAAATTGGATCATTATTTGAATCAAAAGGGAATTAGAAATTATCTGAAGAGGAAAGGATCGCTACAGAAGAGGCAGGGGAGGGTGGGACAGGAGTCACTCTTCCAGAGAGCTGCCAATGTCGCATATTGCAAGATCTGAACGTATGATTATATTGTCCTTTCTACTGGAAACATGCAAATAAAGTTGCTTGAAAAATGACTCCCTGCAGTTGAGCATCTCATAGCTTCTCAAAGTGTAGCTGTGGTGATTGTTCCTGCGAGGGCAACACAGCAGAGTAAGGGTCACCTGGTTAGTGTGACCAGAGTGGAGAATCACCCCAAGGGGAGAAGTTCTCTGAGGCAGAGGCATTCTGGAACTAGCTGCAGACATGCTGCTGCTCTTGTAGATCTTATAAATAAATCCTTTGTTGTACACTAATGAAGGGCAAAATTCTCCTCCCCCTTCATGGGGTGTTTGCAGAGACTCACTGGCAGCGGGTCCCATGGCGGGGGAGGGAGGGGGCAGTGATGCACTGTTGGCAGGACCATAAGATCCTATCGGTGTAAACAACAGCAAGATTTTGGCAGAAGTCTGTGAAAGTGCTTCATTACAGTAACAAGCAACAGAAAGATGAGAAGAAGATTGGGATGGAATTATCACTTACATTTCGTGTGGGAAATTAAGGACTGCGGAACATTGTGATCTTCGGAACTCAAAAATCGATTTGAAGGGATCTTGAGCAACTTGAAAGACTGCTCCATGTGCACATTCTATTCAGATAGGGCAGCACAGTGGCATAGCAGTTAGCACTGCTGCCTCACAGCCGCAGGGACCCGTGTTCGATTCTTGGCTTGGGTGTGTGTGGAGTTTGCACGTTCTCCCTGTAATATGTGAGTTTCCTCCCACAGTCCAAAAGACGTGCTGGTTAGGTGTGTTGGCCGTGCTAAGTTCTCCCTCAGGTGTACCTAATCAGGGGCCAGAGTGTGGCGACCAGGGGACTTTCACAGCAACTTCATTGCAGCGTTAATGCAAGCCTACTTGTGGCTATTAAACCTTAAAACTGTAAATTTTAGTCAGCACGATACATAATTGAACAAAAAGCACTAAAGGCATATTTGGGGAGGGGGGGTGGCGGGGGGCATTTCAGTCCTAAGAGGACTGGCATAAAAACAAATGAAGGCTACACCTTTGACTAAAAGCAAATAGAATAGGAGATGAAGGAAAAAGAAATATTTTACACACCATGATGGAGCCAGATGTTTTTGAGGTGGTGTCGAACTAACACTGCCCACCAGAATGGGCTATTTTGAAATTTAATGAGATTCTGGACTTGTTTATGCACCAGGTGTTCCTTGCATGGAACGTAAGCAGTTGCCGAGTCAACTGTTGTAGCCCACATTCTCAGATTGAAGAAACACTCTCATCACTGTAGGGACAGGGCATGAACTTTAACTTTGAAGTTTATTTATTTGTGTCGCATGTAGGCTTACAGTAATACTGCAATGAAGTTAGTGAAAATTTCCTAAGTGCCACACTCTGGCGCTTGTTCGCACTGAGGGAAAATTTAGCCGATGCACCTAACCAGCATGTCTTTCGGACTGTGGGAGGAAACCGGAGCAGTTGGAGGAAACCCACGCAGACACAGGGAGAATGTGCAGACTCCACACAGACAGTGACCCAAGCCGGGAATTGAACCTGAGTCCCTGACGCTGTGAGGCAGCAGTGCTAACTACTACGCCATCATGGGAGATATGTTTGCAGGAGGCATAACAAGTACAATAAAATCCAGGCTGAGCTTTTGAGATGAAGAAACTAAGTTGACCGTGGACGGAGATCCCAGACTGTCAACAGCCATGGAGATGGCAGAGAGTTGTTGTAAATTCTTCCTGAACTGTCAGGTGAAGTCCACAGGATTTCAGCAAAATCTAGGTCCCTGCAGCCAGTTTCATGGTCTCAAGGGTCAGAAACCTGGAGACTACGATTGCCATGGTAGCCACAACCATTTACATCCCCCCCCATCCCACCCAACGTCCAGCCAGAGTACTCTGCCAACGGTAATATTATGTGGTGGTCAGCTGACCCAGTATAAGTAGGAAGTAGATAGGGATTGTGGGGAGTATTAGTGGCCCAGAGTGTGGTCCAAGTGTGGTGCAATGAAGTTTCTTTATTAAAGCTTATTACTTGGAGCAGCACAATGGTTAGCACTGCTGCTTCAGTGCCAGGGACCCCGATTCAATTCCTGGCCTGGGTCACTGCCTGTGCGGAGTTTGCGCAGACTTCCCGTGTCTGCCTGGGTTTCCTCCGGGTGCTCCAGTTTCCTCTCACCAGTCCGAAAGACATGCTAGTTACGTGCACTGGCCATGCTAAACTTTCCCTCAGTGTACCCGAACAGGTGCTGGAGTGTGACAGCCAGGGGATTTTCACAGTAACTTCATTGCAGTGTTAATGTAAGCCTACTTGTGATACTAATAATAAACTTTTGTAAAGCTTTTTTTTAATTACTTGCCACTGAGTATCTGTACTGCCAGATGAGCATGTGGGAAAGTCAAAGATCGAAGCAAATCAATATCAGCTCAAGGAATGCTGAACCGACAATGACATAACCCTGCCTCCTGATTCAGTATCTACTTCTGCAACATCACATCACAAAAGCTTTGGTTGCCGTTGACACTAAGTCTGCTATACGACCAAAATAAAGAAACAATGCACAATTCTGAAAAGAAACATGCATACAACACACCATGAAATCTGATGTTCCAGCAGAAACGGACAAGTGAACAAACACATAAAAACTGCAAATTACTATTGTCCATGTTACTGTCATGGTTCATGGGCCCATACCATATTCTCCTCTCCCTGAACATAGCTGTCAGCCCATTTCTATTAACCAGTTTAATATCTCTGTTAGAATAATGGAATGGGAAATCCCGTTTGAATGTAGTAAATAATAGCCTGAAAATCTTTATCCTGAATTCTTTTAAAGCTGGAATTCTGTCCCCTTTATCCTGAACTCAGGAACAAAATGCTGAAAAATCTCAGCAGGTCTGGCAGCATCAGTGAAGAGAGGGCCGAGCCAATGTTTCAAGCCTGGATGACTCTTCACCAGAGTTTCAGGGTTGTGATATAGCTCAAGGGTGCAGCCATGCACCATACTGAGGGAAATCTTAAGCTGGTTCAGGAACCTGGAAATCCACTAATATGCATGTGACATGTCATCAAGCAGGAAGGTCAAGTCGTACTCAACCAGAGAGCAAACAAAACAACATACGGAATGAGAGTAAAACCAGATTTACAGGGCAGGAGTTTTAAATGCCTCAAAAGGCTTAATAGTTCCCTTTGGACAGCTGCCTCTGACAATTCATCTCAACGGTTACTTCCGAAACTCTTTTTTGACAGTATTAATGGGTTTACACAATTTCTATGTTGATATTTAATAAATCCGAAGCATAGCTTATCTCACCAACCCAAAGGGACCCCAGGACCATATGCAAAGAGATAAACCTATCTATCTAAAAGAATACTCCCCTGCTCCAACCCCCTATAAAGTTTAGAGTTGCATCTGCCAGATCTAAGCAGCACATGTCCTGGCTAATGAAAATCAGTCTTGACTAGAATAGTGCGAACTTTGGTATTTTAAGTGGGAGATTCATACGTTGGTCATTGTCACACGTGTGGCCTTGTCTAATATAGCAGAAGGTGAGTACATGAAATCCCTAAAACACATTTCCTTGCACACTATTAGTGCGAATCATAGAATCCTACAGTAGAGAAGGAGGCCATTCAGCCCATCAAGTCTGCACTGACCATAATCCCACCCACACCCTATCCCTACAACCCCATACATTTATCCTAGCTAGTTTCCTGACACTAAGGGGAAATTTATCATAGCCAATACACCTAAGCAGTCTTTTGGACTGTGGGAGGAAACCAGAGCACCCGGAGAAAACCCACGCAGACACAGGAAGAATGTGCAAATTCCACACAGGCAGTGGCCCAAGCTGGGAATCAAACCCAGGTCCCTGGCGCTGTGAGGCAGCAGTGCTAACCATTATGCCATCACGCTGCCCATAACTGAGTAATTATTCCAACAACAGTTTCCAATGGCAGATGATAGGGTACAGTGTAGTATCCTATTATCTGCCATTAGTAATAGAGAGAGGGAACAAAATCTCCTTGATGGGATGGAAATGTCTTGTGAAGATATGGTTAAACTGGGCCGAGTTATTAACAGTGGAGATCAGTGAGCACATGTGTGACATTGAGTGTGCACGGAGAGAGGACAAATGGTCACTGAGCGAGGATCAAATGATAAAATTAGATATCTCAAGGCTGGAAGTCATGATGAAGGACAACATACAGCCAACATTTTGCAAGATGTTCATGGCACACAGTCAGAAATAGGAAGAGCCAAGGACAGGGACAATCAAACAAGTGTAGAATAGTGGATCGCTTCCAGCCGTTGTGGTAGTTCAAAACACAAAATGGGTCTGTTTGGATTTGAGATCATAGGCAAATGATACTCACCCACTGCCTACCAGCCTAGATTTAATTTCTAACTCTGTCAATGGAAAGGCACTAAGATAGAGAGCACATGCACAGGGCCCTTTAGAGCTCCTATCAAAACACCCTGTACCCACACCATTCTCCTCAGACCCATCATGGGCAGGAACATTACAGAGATTAAATAAATTACATTTCTAAGTGTCTATTGCAAACTTTCATTTTAAAAAAACACATTCATAAAATCATGTTCCTTTAATTACATAAGCATTTCACTCAAGTGTTTAATCTCTTATAAAAACAAACATTGGAATTTGTAGTCCCACTTCACAGAGTCGATAACCTCTTGGGATTGTTAATCAAATTGAAAAGATGGTGCCCTACTATGGTAATAGAAGGTTTAGAAGCAAGTCAAGTAGCACTAATTTGGTAATGGTAGCAGTCAGGCTTATGTCACAGTGAAATAGAAGTAATGCTTGTATTAAAAAAACAGATTTACAGGGCAGGAGTTTTAAATGTCTTAAGGCTTGATAGTTCTCCTTGGACAGTTGCTTCTGACAATTCCTTTCAATAGTTACTTCTAAAACTTCTGACAGTAATAATGAGTTTATGCAATTTCTATACACATTCATGCTGATATTTAATAAATCCTCACATCCACTCAAAAGTACCCCAGGACCATAGGTAAACTTACCTATCCAAAAGGGTATACCCCTAACCCCCTACAAAGTTCAGAGTTGCTGCCACCAAGTCTACATAGCTCATGTCCTGACTAACAAAAATCAGACATGACTAGAAGCAGGTGCCTCCATGAAATATGCATAAGCAAACAGCGACCCAGGTCCAACTCCTCTCACACCCACCCCACCTGCCCGCTCTGGCACTCAGCTCTCCCATCCACCCCGCACCACAGGCTGAACAACTTTGTTCTCTTACAACATAACCCCCATAGATTACAACATGTTGTTTACTTCACAAATTAGCATCTAATCATGCTCCTAAGACAAGGTTTAGATTGCTAAAGCCATGATGTCAATCATAAAATGTGAAAAAGTGAAGATAGGGGAGGCGGTGGTGATGGCCTAGTGGTATTATCGCTAAACTATTAATCCAGAAACTTGGCTAATATCCTGGGGACCTGGGTTCAAATCCCACCACAGCAAAGGGTGGGGTTTGAATTCAATTTTAAAAATATGAAAATAAGAATCTACTGAGAACTATGAAACCATTGCCAATTGTCGAAAAAAACCTCTCTGGTTCACTCATGTCCTTCAGGGAAGGAAATCTGCCATCCTTGCCTGGTCTGGCCTACAAGTGACGCCAAAGCTACAGTAATGTGGTTGACTCTCAACTGCCCTCCAGGGGCAACCAGGGAAGGGCAATAAGTGCTGGCCAGCCAGTGATGCCCACGTCCCACCAATTAATTAAAAAATGATTCACACTACACCAAGCATGAACCTCAGAATTCAGTGCTGGTCAGGAGGTCACAGTGAAAAAATTCTCATCACCTGAGTGATATTTGATGGAATTGTTGTAAAGGGATTCAGTGCATTCACATTTTGAGTGAAGAACGCAGTGAGGCGCTGTCAATGTAGCCCATTTACTTAAAAGAGGAAAATTGACAGAGAGAGAACGTCAGACACCTCCTGTGCTGTAAATTCTGCGCAAAGTCAAAAAGAAAGCAAAAATCACAAAGAAACTGCAAATTTGTTGACACCATGGAATTCACCAAGTCAGGGTCTTCGATTAAGGCAAATCAATCACTGTCACAACCATTAATTAGAGTTGGTAGTTATAAAGTTCAGATTTAACACAGAGCAGCATTAAGCTAATGGAGATACCTAAAGAGAAAGAAAGCAGACAGATTAGTAAAAAGTTGTGTGTTGAATGGAACTCTGCATTTGGGCAGCACTTGCTTAATATTCCTGAGTGTGCCAATAGTTACACTAACAACTAATTTAAGGTAATCAGTTCAGCTCATAACATGGATCATCTACCCTTGCTAGAAGAAACACACGTTCATACGCCAGGACTTGTTCTCCACAGCGAAAAGAAAATCTCCAAGCCTTGTGTTTTTTTCGTAAATCACCCAGGAGCTTGGAAAGCCCAGAATTAGTTCGCCCTTACTTAGTCCACAGCAATGTCTCGGCCAGAGTTCACGTCAGCCTATCAGCATCATTTTTGCCTGTAGCAAGAATCAGTCTGATTGCTTGAAAATTTGGCATTCTTGCTTTTGTCCTAATGACTGCACGATGAAAAACGTCGACAACATACCTCTTTTTCAATTAATGTTGCACAAACAGTGCGCAGCAATGAAGTTTAAAAAGATTATTTCCATTATTTCCTGCCAAATTATGATATTTTTGTTAAAATATATTGGTGTTTAGAGAAAATAATTCACTATAAGTAAATTACTCTGATAGCAGTCATTTTAGTTGCGAACATAGTAGTAT
The DNA here is from genome assembly GCF_965287045.1 of Carcharhinus amblyrhynchos. Lineage (NCBI taxonomy): Eukaryota > Metazoa > Chordata > Chondrichthyes > Carcharhiniformes > Carcharhinidae > Carcharhinus > Carcharhinus amblyrhynchos. The sequence goes on from NC_137352.1 coordinate 13,026,002, forward strand.
ACAACCAATAGCTGATATGCTCAGGCCTGAAACAGGGTGGCACGGTGACAGTGATTAGCACCACGGACCTGGGTTGGGTCAGGTCACTGTCTGTGGAGTTTGCACATTCTCCTATGTCTGCATGAATTTCCTCCCACAATCCAAAGATGTGCAGGTTAGGTATATTGGCCACGCCAAATTCTCCCTCAGCGTACCCGAACATGCACCAGAGTGTGGCGATTAGAGGATTTTCACAGTAATTTCATTGTGGTGTTAACGCAAGACTACTTGTGACCAATAAACAAACTTTACCCTTTGATGCTGGCTTAGGCATATTCATAGAATTACATAATCCTATGGTGTAGAAGAGGCCCTTCGGCCTATCGATCCTGCAGTGACGTACAAGAAACACCTGACCTCCCACCTAATGCCATTTACCAGCACTTGGCCCACAGCCCTGAATGTTATGATGTGCCAAGTGCTCATCCAGATATTTTTTTAAAAGATTTGAGGCAAGCCGCTTCTAGCACGCTCCCAAACAGCACATTCCAGATCGTCGCCACCCTCTGGATAAATTGTGTTCTGGGAACTTATGTATATATACATCAGAACTGCTATTTATTTAAAGTGGGGGAGGGAACGTAATATGTTGCAAAATTGAAGCATTTTGTTATATCATCCCCCCCTTGCTGGGGACATACAAATTAAGTTAGCTCCATAATAATTTCTTACCGCGAACATGTGTTAGTCTCAATCAATGCAATACACAGTGGGCACAGACACAATGAGCCATTTGGCCTTCTTCTGTGCTGTAATCATTTATGATTTTAAACGAGATGCAAGACTGACTTTCTGCTACTGTTGAGGATATTTTAAAACGTGTGCGATTTCAGTGACACTTGCACAGATGCCTTGTTAGTTGTTCGTAGGATTGCAAGCATGTTCTTTGATCTCCAGATGCATCAAAATGAATTAGCATTGAAATTATATTTGCATCAGAATATTTCAGATACAGGAGGCCTGTAAGAGAGAGAAACAGTGACGAGTCAAGTACTCCCACGTGCATGAGATATCACTATCGTAGAACTTGAACATTGTGCAATCATATCTTACACTGGAGCAGAGATGCGCTCTTTTTGCTGGATTTTAGGATTGCGTCAGCTGTGGCTCGACTGGTAACATTCTTGCCCTCGAGTCACAAGATTCCAGGTTCAAGCCCTATTCCAGGATGTGAGCACACAAAAGGAAAAATAAGCCAACACTCCAGTGCAGAACTGACGAACTGTACTGTCAGATATAGGCTGGAATCTTACCAATGTACGAGTGGCAAGATTTTCTGGCCCCCACCAATGAATGGTGATTTGGCCGAATGCCAAATTAGTCATCTTCGCTTGCAGCGGCAGTGGGGCACGAACAACGGTAAGATGGTGCCTATGGTTTTTCAGGTGGGGTGTTAAACCAAAGCCCTATCTGTCTGCTGAGGTGGTGCCCATTGTCAATGCATCACTGTATCCACAAGTGCATGCTGTGAACTTAATAACACAATTAGCTGAACAATGTCAAAGACAAGTGATGGTTAATGACTCAACCTCCAAAAGACTATCAATGGACACAGTTGGAACAGTTACTATGGGGATTTTATATGGAGAATGTATCTTGGAATTGGATGCTGAATAAACGTGAAGCTAAGTCACATAAAAAAATGATGAGGCGATGCTGGCATTGCATTGGGGTGGGCACAGTAAGAAGTTTCACAACACCAGATTAAAGTCCAACAGGTTTATTTGGAATCGTGAGCTTTCAGAGTGCTGCACCTTCATGAGGTGAGTGAAAAATAATTAGTAGCAGCACCTATTCCCAAGAGGAGTTTCCCCATCACCCTGGACCAATGTTCATAAGAACTAGGAGCAGGAGTAGGTCATCTGACCCCTTGAACCTGCTCTGCCATTCAGTAAAATTGTGGCTGATCTTTTTGTGGACTCAACTCCACTTACCTGCCTGCTCACCATAACCCTTAATTCCTTTACTGCTCAAAAATTTATTTATCCTTGCCTTAAAAACATTCAATGAGGTAGCCTCAACAGCTTCACCGGGCAGGGAATAACAGGTTTACAACCCTTTGTGTGAAGTTCCTCCTTAACTCAGTACTAAATCTGCTCCCCCTTATTTTGAGGCCATACCCCTTAAGTTCTAGTTTCATGTATCAGTGGAAACAACCTCCCTGCTTCTATCTTATCTATTCCCTTCAGCATCTTATGTTTCTAGAAGATCTCCCCTTGTTCTTCTGAATTCCAATGAGTAAAGTCTCGAAGTGAACTTGCATCCCTCAATTAACATCTCAAAAAAAGCATACCTGGTCATTCTCACATGGGTGCTTGTGAAAGACCACTCTGCGTAAATTGGAGTTTCTTACAAGTGGCAAAACTTCAAACGTACTTCGCTGACAGTAAACAACTTTGAGACGTCGAATGGTTATGAAAAGTGTTATATAAATGCGAGTCTCGCTTTTTAGAAATGAGAGAAAACACTGCATCTCATTCAGCAAAACAAAAATTTAGAACAAACAAGTGCAACATTTCAAAAGAAATATAATGAACGCTTCCAGCTAAAGTGGACTGACTGCTATGAGGAGTCGATACAGATCATTAGCTGCAACTTTATCATCTTGTTCCCCCCCCAACCCTGCAGAGATTCTTCCAGCAATTCTCACTGAAGGAAAGAGATGTGTTTCACATCCCATCACTGGAGGCAGGAGATCGACTGTTCCCCATGCCAGAGAAACAGCTGCATGTGCCATCCCAAAGCTGGACAATAGTGGCAAAGACGTGCCTCATCGATGCAAGTTCGAAGCAGTAAAACATTTCGCTGCACTTCACAAGAGTGCTCGGAATCAAGCTTTGACAAAATGGATATTGGGACAGGTGACAAAAAGCTTGGTCAAAGGAGGTCAATTTTACAGAAAGTGGCAACAAAGAGAATTGCAGAGGTTATGAACAAAGAAGAAAATTAAGCACAGGAACAGGCCCTTTGGCCCTCCGAGCCTGCACTGACCATACTTCCCGACTGAACTATGGTTTAGACAGCTGAAGGCACAGTTGCAATTGGGGCGAGTCATGGAAAAGCGAGGATCCGATAGTAACAATGGTGTTTAAAGTTGTTCGCGGGGGTGCTTTATCAGCTGTAACTCAGAACATCTGCAGTCCTTGGTTTTGAACCATATAGGGGGTGGGGGGCATGAATAGTACAAGCAGAGGTTTATCATGGCAATGTTAAATTCAACATAGCAATCCTAAAAAAAGGAAAAATAAAAACTTATCTAAGAACACAAGGAAAGCAATCGTTTCTTGCCTCAAGGTTGCCAGTTGTCAATTTTTTTCTTCTGGAAATGAGAAACAAACCAGGCCAGCTCCTGGCTGGGAAACATGAACAGCATCTTTTAAATCACCTCCCAAAAGGCCAATATATATTCTTCCTATCTGTAGGAGACTCATCATTGTAGATTGTCCATCCAAAGATGTACAGGTTAGATGGATTGGCCAATGCTGAATTGCTCCTTAATCTCAGTGGGATTAGTGGGGTAAAAATGTGGGGGTGTCGTCAGCACAAGCTCGATGGGCCAAACAGCCTCCTTCTGTACTGTAGAGATTCTGTGATTCTATGAAACGTTAGCATTCCAAATATTATCAATCCTGTCTATGCTGAGCTCTTCCTCAAAAATAAATCCCAAGCTTCTCTTTTACAGCAAATTTAAACATGCATTAGGAAGAGGAGGAATAATTAAATTTGATCTCAATTTTCTCCATTTTGCATACTGTTACAAAAAAGCACCAGTAAAACATTAGCATTCTCAAACCCTGTCCATATGACCCTCGGGCACTGTTTCAAGGACTTTAACTCCCACTTCAACAATGGAGATCAAAAACTGTGATAGGTCTTCACCTGCCTGGAGACTAGCCTAATTGCCCCCAAAAACACAAACCAAACTGGTACTTTCCTCCAAAATGTATTTATCAGTGTCACAAGTAGGTTTACATTAACACAGTAATGAAGTTACCGTGGAAACCCCCTAGTCGTCACACTCCGGCACCTGTTCAGATACACAGAGGGAGAATTTAGCATGGCCAATCCACCTGACCAGTACGTTTCGGACCCATGCAGTCACAAACGCAGATTCCACAAAGACACAGTGACCCAAGCAGGAATTGAACCCAGGTCCCTGGCGCTGTGAAGCTGCAGTGCTAACCACTGTGCCACCATGCCAACCACATTGCCAACCCAGGTTTCCATTCCAATGGAGCTGGTAAAAGAAAATATGGCAGCCAATTCCTGTCAAATGCCTTCACTAATACAGACTAACACTCCTCTCTCCACATTAATGTTGTCCCCCTCTCAATACAGCAATTAACAATAATATTCAGTCCTTTCTGATTTGCAACAGATTTAATAAAAGCAGCAATGCCTTCCATAGTAGTTCATCCACGTTACACCATTGTTTACCGATAAACACTTCACCTTCCACAATATCCCATTCAATAAAAATACTGCAGAACTGTACTGACAGTACAGTTGATAGGAGTAAACCAGAGTAGTACAAGTAATATTACTAGAAACAAATGATTTGTAGAAGACAAACAGATAGAATATTCCCAGTCACTGGAATTCATTATTCTTACTCAGCAGCGACGCAGTTCACTACATGGTTTCAAGGGGGTGATCAATCTTGGGATAAAGACTTCAAACTCAGATGCGATCCAAATCATACCACCCCTGCAGTGCAGGAGGCCATTTGACCCATTGTGCCTGCACCAACAGCAACTCCAGCCAGGCCCTATCCCCGTAACCCCACCTCATCCCCCTGACACCAAGGGACAATTTAGCAAGGTCAATCAACCTAAGCCACAAATCGTTAGGCTACGGGAGGAAGCCGGAGCACTTGGATCAAACCCATGTGGACACGGGGAGAATGTGCAAACTCCCCAAAAAGACACACAGTCACCCAAGGCCAGAATTGAACCCAAGTTCGTGGTGCTGTAAGGCAGCCATGCTAACCACTGTGCCACCCTAGTTTAGACTAACATTCTCTGGTGAAATTACAGGCTTATGAACAATTGTTGCGTTACCTCCTCAAATCGCTAAGAGGACTAGTAGTTCGGTTCAGCTGTTTAAAGCTTGCAGTTCTCACACTGTATTTAATGAACAATTAAACAAATAGAAGCATCGTAACAAGATAGCTGACATCAAGTTACAAGGCCACAATTCAAACAAAAACTTAAAAAAGTTGTAAACGACATTAGCAGAGCTGGAAGCGTGAGCAGGTTAGTAGAACCAAGAACCAAAGTAGGGCTCAAAATACATGGACCACTGTATCTAATGCCTTCATTTAAACATATTACATTTGTATTTTTATAATGTGGGGATAGAACATTCAAGATAGCTTTTAAATTTATTTATTAGTGCCACAAATCGGCTTACATTAACACAGCAACGAAGTTACTGTGAAAATCCCCTAGTCGCCTCACTCCGGCACCTGTTTGGGTACACTGAGGGAGAATTTAGCATGGCCAATGCACCTAACCTGCACGTCTTCCAGACCATGGGAGGAAACTGGAACACCCAGAGGAAACCCACACAAACATAGGGAGAACGTGCAGATTCTGCACAGACAGTGAACCGAGCCGGAAATCAAACCCGGGTCCCTGGCAATGAGAGGCAGCAGTGCTAACCAGTGTGCGACCGTGCCGCCCACGGACAGCTCATGCAGCCTCTGGTATCTTTAAGTCACGGTTTCGTTACTAAAATCCAAAATAGCCTCTTTTTTCAAACATCGTGCAAAGCTGTTTTATTTGCAATAAAATCTCAGGACTCGATTTGATTGCGTCTGACACGTTCTTTGAAAGTGCCTCATTTATTTAGCAGTTAACCTACAAAAAAAGGCCAATTAAAAATCAGTGCTTTAACACAGCTTGGCCAGGACTTGGATGCTGCTGGAGGTATTAAAGACATCAGCAAAGTGGCAGCAATCTAGCACCGTGCTTAAAACTGCATGAAATCATACTAAAAATAAGGTATCTAGTAGTAGATTATTAGGAAATAAAGCCAGGAAACACAAAGTGCATCTCTAAATGGTCACACGGGACAATTAAATGAACCCCAAAATGATGGCTTTGCCTAGGCTTCCCACAGTTAAATTATCAGTAACAGCAGGTGCAGAGCTGAAATGTCATATTCACGGGAAATTTGGATCTATTTCTATGCCTCTTCACCTTTGCCATTGGTTTTTGCAGCAAATTGCTCTGCTGTAGGAACACATCTTCCATGATTAGGTTCCTTATTAAGCCATTTTACAGCACAATTGAGAACACTGAAGAATTCAATTATTTTTACTGCACCAAGAATCCACACAGTAGGATCTGCCTTGATTCCCATCCGTGGTTTTATCAAGAGCTCAAATTGCAGATTCCGTCGCTTCTCCTGCTTTGTGTTTGATGGAAGGCCCCACGCCCTCCCGACCCAACGGAAGTCTCATTCTGTTATCAGGAAACTCCCAAAACATAGGCAGTTGATGGGCCATTCTTGCTGACCCAGTGAACCGTGTTTCAGTATCCGCTGCACCTCACTTTCTTGCTGAAAGGATCAAGGTCACAGAATTTTGACAATATTTGGTGAACGGCAACTTTGAACCTTTCAAGTCGGCCCACGTTTCTCTTGGGACTGCGATGCTTGCCCAGAAACATTCCCACAAACCCCAACCGGGTACCATGCTTTGCCCATGTCAGGCTGGGTTATAAACGTTAACAGGTCAGCCAACCACATGGGGCAGTGTTTTTTTTTAAAATTCATTCATGGGACATGGATATTGCTGGCTGGCCAGCATTTATTGCCCATCCCTAGCTACCTTGTTTAGAAGGCAGTTGAGAGTCAACCACATTGCTGTGGCTCTGGAATCACATGTATCATAGTGCAGAATAAGGCCATTTGGCTCATTAAATCTGCACCAATCACAATCCCTCCCAGGCCTTATCCCCATAATCCCACTTATTTTCCCTGCTAACCCGCTGACATTAAGGGGCAATTTAACACGGCCAACCAACCTAACCTGCACATCTTTGGACTGTGGGAGGAAACCAGAGCACCCAGAGGAAACCCACGCAGACAGGGGGAGAACGTGCAAACTCCACACAGTCACCTAAGCCAATTCAACAACTTTGCAACAAGAACTCTCCCCACCACATCACCCCATTTCCATTTTACTTCATTTAATTTTGTTTCATCCTAGTCATCCATTTTATCATCCTTCTTTCTGACATCTATTTTTCCACTTTCCATTCCATCCACACACACCACCACTCCCTCTCCCCCCCCCCCCCACAATCCAGGGCAAGAAGCTGTACTTCTGTTCTGCCATTCAAACATTCTGATCACTTAATGGACACTTTACAGCACTTTCTCTGCCTTCTGTACCCTCATTACATTCCCTTTGTGCCACTCAATCCCCCGGCCCCACCCTCATAGTATAAATCTCCACTGATTCTCAGTTCTGACAAAGGGTCATCGAGACTCGAAATATTGCCTCTATTCTCTCCCCACTGTTGCTGTCAGATCTGCTAGATTTTCCAGCACTTCGAATTTAGAATTAATCTGCTGTTGCCTTGGATCACAGTACACAAGGAGTTAAAAAGTTGCAGGAATGCGGAGACATAGAAATCAAATCTCAGTTTAAATTAATGCAACGCGGCGCCAACAGATTGCATTGCTGCTGCCAGTCGGTTTTGAGGAACAGACAGTTCGGAAAGACTCTCTTCCAAGTGGTCTGATGGTCAACTTCTTAAAACAATTCACTGTTAATTAAATTCATGAAACGCCAACTGCTGCTTGTCACCTATCATCCCCAGCCACTGTGAGCTCAAATCACATTCAAATACAGTCTATCTGGATCTCCCGAAGAGAGTTAAGCGAGGCAACTAACTTCTGCAGGAGATACAAACTAAAGTAAAATTAGAGAATGTTACACTCGACATTGAGCTCAACAGTTCTAAATTATAATCTCGGCTTCCATTTCATTTCAAGAACTTTTGTTGATTCAATGTTCTCTCTTCACTAATTCCTTTGCTTTGCGCTTGGACACCTGCATTCACACCTCATCTTTGATGTGGTGATGCCATGTTAGGCTGGGGTGGGCACTGTAAGAAGTTTCATAACAGCAGTTCAACAGGTTTATTTAGAACGATGAGCTTTCGGAGCGCTGCTCCTTCATCAGGCGAGTGATGTCTCAGCTGAGAAAGGAGCGCTCCGAATGTTTGTGATTCCAAATAAACCTGTTGAACTTTAACTTGGTATTGTGAGACTTCTTACCGTGTCCATCCCATCTAGGCATCTTTTGTTTCTTTACTTTTCCCATTACCGGCTTTCTGTGCCATTAAATCCTCTTGTTATTTTATCGGTTCTGTCCTCCATCCAATCTCGCCTACCCCACGCCTTGCCCCTGTACACTCGCTGACCATCCATCACATCTCACATCTCAGCTCTGATTAGAAGTCAGAAAATTGGAAGTGTTGGTCAGGGGCTTGGTGGTGGTGTTTTGACACTTGTGCGCCATTCCTGATGACAGTATAACTGGGAGTGACCCCCCTTCTTTCCCCAAGGTTATGCTAAAATATTAAGTTCTGGCAGTGTGCACAGGAGATTTGTTGACAATGCTGCAGCAGTGGGTGGTCTACAATAAGTACTTTTGGACAGACAGGGAGGCTCCTCACCACAGCCAAACTTCCCCACCAACAAAAAAGAAGAGTTATTGAGAACAGAGAGGTGGCATGGGTGTTTTACAAGATTAAACTTTCCTTACATCACTTGGCCTCCTTCTCCATGTATTGGAAAGGCCACTGTCTGAGGTCACTCTCAGTGAGGATGGTTGAAATATCGTAGGTGAACTCCCAGTCACAAACCTCCCCGACTTGGTCATTTTTTGAAGGGAGGGGGTGATTTGTACGATGAAAGGGGCAGGGCCTAATGACAGCAAAGCGTGCTGCTCAGAAGGGCATCCTGATCTCAGATTAACCTTAGAGGTGCTCCCCCGCATCCCCCCCCAACCCCACCAATCACTGGCAGCAAATGTTAGAACATAACCAATGATAACATCGGATCTGTTGTAGCGTGACCAGTGGTAACAAGTTGGAAGAATGAGCTGACCCGAAAACTATGTAACCATGATGACAACATGATGTGATGATCAGCTGACCAGCTGGCTCAGTATAAATAAAGAACCTGTTGAGAATTGTTAAATTGCTTAGAATGAGGACTCAAGTGTTAGAGTAATGAAGTTTCTTTACAAAACCTTTTTTCTTTGATTTATCTGTGGGAGTAAGTTTTGTTTTATTTCACTGTCTATAATTGAAGAGTATCTTCTGCCAAATGGTCAAAGGCTTCCCCCCCCCACTCCTTAATCACCAGCATCTTTGGAATCCTCCCACCCCACATCGCCAGCACCAAAAGGCCCCCCACCTGTGTGAACTCCCATAAAACCAACTGGCACGTCACCTCAAAAGGATAACACGTGAATCACTTGTGCTGCTGATTTGGTCATGAAAGTCGGCCACAATTCAAAAATGGTTTACACTGATATGCATTCATGATATGCAGACGTATAACGAGTGGAAACTGGTGGCAGGTGCAAGAACACCTCTAACTTTATCTCTTACCACTATTGGAAAGTTGTGATTTTGCACCTGCCTCATTAAGTTTTCCGGCACGCTACATTTCCCACTCCTGCAGACTCCATAAAATCGCCAGTAACTCTTGCGTTTCTATCTCCACAGCTGCTACTAAGTGTCTTTCTCTACTTTTGTTTAACATTTCCACAGTATTTTGTGTTTCATCAGAGTGCTATGCTGTTCCTTTCAAAGAAAGGAATGCCATCAATATACAGAATGATTTGGAATATTGCACGCAGTTCTGATCACCACACTACCAGAAGGACATGGAAGCTTTGGAGAGACGCTTCACCAGGATGTTGCCTGGTCTCGAGGGTGTCGGCTATTAGGAGAGGGTTAATAAACTAGGATTGTTTTCACTGGAAAAGCGGCGCTGAGGGGAGACCTGATAGAGGTCTACAAAATTACGAGGGGCACAGACAGAGTGAATAGTCAGGGACTTTTTCCAAGGTAGAAGTGTCAATTACAAGGGGGCACAGGTTCAAGGTGAGAGGGGAAAGTTTAAGGGAGATGTGTGGCAGAAGTCTCTCATGCAGAGAGTGGTGGGTGCCTGGAATGCACTACCAGAGGGATTGTTGAAAGTAGGCACATTAGCAACATGTAAGAAGCATCTGGATTGGTACATGAATAGGGAGGAGATACGGACCCAGTAAGGGCAGATGGTTTTTTTCTTAGTTTAGTTGGGGCATCATGAGCGGCATGAGCTTGGAGGGCCTCAGGGCCTATTCCTATGCTGTACTTTCCTTTGTTCTTCTGAATCCAATAGCAGGCATATCATTAGGGCAGGAAATGGGTCCTCGACTTAGGCTGGGCACACTAATATTCTACCAAGATGTCAAGGCTATTCAGGACAGTATTGCGGACATAGGAAATGTATTGTCTCACTAATGATAATAATCCCTCATGGAAGGCTGAAATACACCAACCGAACCCTCCTGCCCTATCATAAAAGTAACATTTTGCACGCCAAAAAATGTTCCACAAAAACAAGCAAATTGGTTAGATCAGAAGCAGCCTTGTGCACATTATCTCAGTTCGCCACACTCCATACTCTTCCTGTTTAACTACTTTCTTCTTAAAAAAAGAAACCTTGCTCCTGACCCCATAAACACAATCTAAAAATGATGGGAGTTGCTGAGTTGACCTGATCAACCCTTCTAAACTTGGCGTACGGTCATTTTCAGGCAAAGGTTGTTTGCACACACCCACTTGCACACAAGTTCAATCCATTTACTTTTCCAAGTGTGTGGCAAAAACCCATATTTCTAAAAAGACACAGGTTTCCCAGGTCAGGTATTAAATTTATTCTGTTCCCTCCCTTCCCTGGGCCCAGTTCCCTTGGGCAGCTGTGCAGTCAACTTGTGAGGGGACACAACCTCAAAACCGATTATGTATGAAAAACTGTACCTTACAGGCAGAACTAAATTCTAATAACCAGAGATCAAATCTTAGAGGAAAAGTGGTCGAGGTTGGAGGCTGTCATATTAACCCCGACCAGCATCAAAATAGTCTTAATTTAAAACTTTGCAAAGTGAACAGAAACCTGTTTTTATGAACTTTACAAAAACAGAACAGAAACATAGAAGATAGGAGCAGGAGAAGGCCATTTGGCCCTTCGAGCCTGCTCTGCCATTCATTACAATCATGGCTGATCATGAACTCAATAGCCTAATCTTGTTTCCCCCCCCCATAACCTTTGATCCCATTCACTCCAAGAGCTATATCCAGCACCCTCTTGAATACATTCAATGTTTTAGCATCAACTACTTCCTGTGGTAATGAATTCCACAGGCTCACCACTCTCTGGGCGGAGAAATGTCTCCTCACGTCCATCCTAAATCCTCAGACTGTGACCCCTGGTTCTGGACTTCCCCATCACGGGAATGTCCTCCTTGCATCTACCCTATCCAGTCTTTGGAATTTTACAAGTCTCTATAAGATAACCCCCTCATTCATCTGAGTTCCAGCAAAAACAATCCAAACTTCGTCAATATATCCGATTGAATGCCAAGATTTTAGAATTTAGTTTTCCCAGGGTAGAAATATTAATTACTAGGAACACAAGTTTAAGGTGAACATGGGGAAATTTCACAGTGACTTAATTACAGTGTTAATGTAAATCTACTTATGACTAATAAATTAACTTTAAGTTTAACAGGGATATGAGAGGTTTTTTTTAAACACAAAGGGTGCTAAGTGCCTGGAATGCATTGCCAAAGGAGGTGGTAGAAGCAGATACAATAGCAACACTTAAAAGGCATCTTGACTGATATATGAATAGGCAGGAAATAGAGGGATATTTGATTTTTAAATTTTGATTTATTGTCACATGTATTGGGATACAATGAATAGTATTGATACTTGCACGCTATACAGACAGAACATACCGTTCATGGAGAAGGAAAGGAGAGTGTGCAGAATGTAGTGTTACAGCAAGATCAGCTTAATATATGGTAGGTTCATTCAAAAATCTGATGGCAGCAGGGAAGAAGCTGTTCTTGAGTCAGTTGGTACGTGACCTTGGACTTTTGTATCTTTTTGTTGAGGCAAAAATTCTCTTAATTTTATTTATTGTCACAAGTAGGCTTATTTTAACATTGCAACGAAGTTACGGTGAAAATCCACTAGTCGTCACAGTCCGGCGCCTGTTCGGGCGCACTGAGGGAGAATTCAGCACGGCCAATGCACCTAACCAGCATGTCTTTTGGACTACGGGAGGAAACCAGAGCGAACACATGCAGGCAGAGGGAGAAGGTGCAGACTTGGCACAGGCAGTGACCTAAGCTGGGAATCGAACACAGGAGCTGCTAACCACTGTGCCACCATGCCGTATATGTTGGCACAGGTTTGTGGGCCAAAGGGCCTGTTCCTGTGTTGTACTGAACTTTGCTCTTTAAGCACAGTAAGTGGATAAGCATTGAAAGCAGACCCTTCTACAGGCTGTTTGTTTACAGCGAAAGTAGATTAAAATATAACAATTGATTTTTTTTGCAACAGGTAGTGATTTCACAGAGATTAATTGAGGTTTAGCAAGAAATTAGCAATCACAAGATCTTGTGTACAAACTCTAATTGTGCACCAGTAGTCACAAATAAACATGAGATTATGGGGCACCTGACACCAGATTTCACATTAGGACAGGCAGAATTCATTGCACCATGAGACAGAAGGCCAGGTTTGAAGGAGTATCCCGCTGAAAGTCATGACACAAACCAGGACTAGTATCTGAAGTGGAAGTATTGTTGCAATAATACCCCATCACAAGGCATTCCAACCTCCTGTGAAAGTCACACTGCACTAAGGACATCAGCGTGTTAAGGATCAGAAACCCAGCACACCACCCCCACACGAACACATCACAGGAAAAAGATACCAAAGGTTGCAAACTGCAGGGTTTTGAAGCTAAGCCAGATGAGCTTTGTGCTTGGAGTTTCGGGCGTCTGAACCCCTCAATTAGATTAGCACCATGCAACTCAGTTTTATTTATCTGCAGCGAGGAAAAAAAAATTAAAATCCGTGTGTTCCCATGGTAACCATGGGCCTCGGCAAATGTCAAGCTACATCTTGGCCACCTCTTTTGTATCAGACACCCAAATTCTCTAATGTAATAGCACTCCTGACAAGTCCCAGTGCCCTGCCTCTTGTGTAACATCAAAGACATAGTGATTAATCATTCTCCTCTCTGGAGATGACACACAGGTAAAAAAAAAACTGCATCCTAAATTAGGAGAACTTATTACCTGGGAAAGCAATCCGTCACAGCAGCGTATCTAAGAAATAACTCCCATCTGCTGCCCATCAACACATTTCTCAGAATAAGCCCTGCTGTCAGGCACCAGGTAAAAAAAAGGTTATTTCATCTTTTGCCAAACCCAAGTAATCAAAATGCGAATTATCCCAACTGGTCTAATTTTTTTTCTCCTCTGCCTTTTGATCTGTCCCCTTTCTTCCATTTCTTTAGGGATATTCAGCATTGCTGCGTGGCTGTGATTAGACACCCCAGATAGCTGACATGGCTCATTTGAACGCTCCACAATTCCCAATCAATTCTGATTAACTGTTCATTTGAACTCGCCAACACAGGAGATGGTGATCACTGGAACTTTAAATGCAGTCTGAGCTCTCCGCATCCGCATGAAGCATTAACATGTATTTCATGTTCTATTGGAATAGGCCGCGGAGTCTTGTTAAATTGTACAGTTAAACTGTGCAGATCCATTGGATGTTCAATGCTCTCCCTAGTTAAGTGGTTTCCACAAGAATAAAAATGCGGATGTCAGCAAAGCTACACTATTCTCCAGAGGTCAGCAAAATCAGTACATGAAAGTAGGAAGGTCAACCATACATGCCTGCATCTTCCCTGGAATGAATAATTCAATTATTTTCTGTTGTTGGTTCCGTGGTTCCAATGAATTCTTTGTCTAGTTACATCAGTGTATTATGAAGCCCCACATGTTTTCCAGAGATTAGGTATTAAAGTGTCCACACACACTGCGGTTACCCAAAATCCTTCATTGGCCAACTCTTACCTCAAAAGTAGCCACACTTCACAGAGGCTTATCAACCACAATTATTTTAAGTCTTCTGTTCTATATAAAAAAAATACAATGGGAATATTTTCCAGTGAATCTGTCCGCCATACAGCCTCACACTTGTATCACAAAATGACAAGCTCACTTTTTCCTAATAATTCATGTGGATATAAGATATTCATGCCGTAAATTGGACACCTGCCATCATACTAGTCATCCCATTTCAGGAAGGATGTGAAGCCTTTGGAGAGTGTGCAGAAGAGGATTACCAGGATGCTGCCTGGATTAGAGGGTGATGAGGAAGCTGGATAAACTAGGGTTGTTTTCTCTGGCAAAGGCCGAGGAGGAATAGAAGTCTATAAAATTAGAGTCATAGATAGGGTTGACAGTCAGAATCTTCTCCCTAGAGTTGAAATGTCTAATACGAGGGTGCATGCACTTAAGGAGAGAGGGGGAAGTTCAAAAGAGATGTGAGGGGACAAGATTTTTTTTTTTAAAAACAGTAGTTGCCAGCGGTGGAGGCAGATACGATAGGGGTGTTTCACAGGACAGTGCAGGAGGAGGCCATTCAGCCCATCAAGCTCAATCCCACTAAGGCCCTATCCCCATAACCCCATGCATTTACCCTAGCTCGTCCCCTGACACTAAGGGGCAGTTTAACACAGCTAATCAGCCGAAACCGCACATCTTTGGACTGTGGGAGGAAACCGCAGCACCCGCAGGAAACCCAAGCAGACACGAGAAGAATGTGCAAACTCCACAGACACAGCGACCCAAGCCAGGAATCTAACATGGGTCCCTGGCACTGAGAGGCAGCAGTGCTAACCACTGCTGTTCTTTAAGGGGCTTTTAGATAAGCATATAAATATGCAAGGAATAGAGGAATATGGACCAAGGGCAGGCAGAAGGGATTTGTCTAATTTCGTGTAATGCTCGGCACAACATGGGCTGAAGGGCCTGTCCCTGCGCTGTAACATTCTATGTTGTGTTAGGCATTAGAACAGACAAACTATTGTTGCTTGACAGAATAATGACAAAATAATGTTTTTAAAACGTCAAGACAAAATTAGTTGACATGAACACATTTCAAGTTACTCAAACTGCCAACTCGTTCCATGGGAATACCGAATTAGTAGTATGCCACTGGCAAATGGCTTCTACCAGGCAGCCTTAATTTGAGTTCTACTTTATGTACCTATTGTACAATGGCAGTCAGTCAATGTAACACTCTTCCATCTCCTGGTTACAAAGTAGAGACGCTTGGAAACCAAACCTAACCAGGAAGTGCTGGAAACACGGTTTTGTGAGCATCACTCCTGGTACAGGTCCATTATCTGAGCTGTAAACAGGTGGGCACGCAGCCTGTGTGTTTCCAGCATTTTGCCCTTGGTTTTTTTAAAAAATCCATTCATGGAACGTGAGCATTTACCACCCATTCCTAATGGCCAGATGGTGGTGGCAAAGAACTTTCAAGTAATGCTGCAGTCCATCTGACTGCCAGCAGCTCTGTTAGGGAGGCAGTTCCCAGTTTTTGACTCAGTGACAGCGAAGGAAACGCAAAGGATATATTTCCAAGTCAGGATGGTGGAGGGGAACTTGGCAGGCAGTGATGCTCATGTGCGACTGCAGTCCTTCTCCTTCTCAGTGGTGGAGATTGTGGGTTTGGAAGGTGAGGAAAAGGAGCCTTGGGTGAGTTGCTGTGTAGATGGGACACAGCCCTGCCACTATGCGTTGATGGTGGAGAGTATGAAAGGTTAAGTTGGTGGATGGTGCGCTAATCAAAAGGGATTGCTTTCTCCTGGATAGTTTTGAGCCACTTGAGGACCAGAGCTGCACTCATTCAAGGCAATGGGGAGTATTCAATCACACCCCGGACTTGAGTTTAAAGTTTTTTGATGTCACAAGTAGTTACTGTGAAAATCCCCCCCCAAGTCCCAACACCCCGGCGCCTGTTTGGCTACACCGAGGGAGAATTTAGCATGGCCAATGCACCAAATCAACACATCTTTTGGACTGTGGGAGGAAACTGGAGCACTCGGAGGAAACCCATGCAAACACGGGGAGAATGGACAGACTCCATGCAGACAGTGACCCAAGCCGAGAATTGAACCCAAGTCCCTGGCGCTATGAGGCAGCAGTGGTGACAACTGTGGTGTTTCTTTGATTTATTATTGCTATATGTATTAACTTAGGGAAAAGTCTTGTTTCTTGCACGCTGTACTAACAAAACATACCGTTTATAGAAAAGGAAACAAGAGAGTGCAGAATGTTGTGTTAGTCATAGCTAGAGCATAAAGAAAGATCAACTTAATGTGAGGTAGGTCCATTCAAAAATCTGACAGCAGCAAGAAAGAAGCTGCGTCGGTTGGTATGTGACCTCAGACTTCTGTATCTTTTTCCCGATGGAAGAAGGTGGAAGAGAGAATGTCCGGGGCGCTTTAATTAAGCTAGCTGGTTTGCCGAGAACTGTAAACAGAGTCAATGGATGGGAGGTTGGTTTACGTGATGGATTGGGCTATATTCATGGTCTTTTGTAGTTCATCGCAGTCTTGGGCAGAGCAGGAGCCACACCAAGTTGTGATACAACGAGAAAGAATGCTTTCTATGGTGCATCTGTAAAAGCTGATGAGAGTTGTAGCTGACATGCCATCTTGTTGATGGTGGAAGGGCTTTGGGAGTCAAGAGGTGAATTCCCACTCTCTGACCTGCTCCATTAATTGTAGAATCTATATGGTAGATTCAGCTAAGTTTCTGGTCAATGGTAACCTCTAGGATGTTGATGGTGATCTACAGCATTCTTTGCTTTTTAACTTGAAGTGTATGAGTGTTGGGCTAGCTGCCGCTGTACTGTAGGCACACAAAGAACAGGAAGGAAATTCTATACCAAGATTAACCCAGAACGAAACCATGAAACCAAAGTAATGTCAAAACCCTTTGTGACATCAGGAATAAAGGATGTGCAACTACAGAATGAGGAGAGAGACTCAAAAAAAAAATACAAGAAAATAAAACACACGGACAATATGGAAAACGTTGTGGTCCTGTCTGGAATTTAAGACAGGTTTGGAGATGATATTAAAGTCATAAATTAGCTAAATTTCTATTTGGATCAAAGGCTTGCAGAGTGCCTAGGGAGAAAAAATATTCATTGAGATATATAAAATTTTAAAAGGGATTGATAAACTAAAATGTAGACCAAATGCTTCCTCTTCTAGAAGATGAGGTCATAGGTATTGGTTAAGAGGCGATTGATTTAAAACCGCGATGACGGGGAACTACTTCTCAGAGGGTGGTGAATTTGTGGAAGTCACTGCCCCATAGCACAGTGGAGTCTAAATTGTTGAATGGTTTCAAGAAGATACACAGATATATTTCTAATAGATAAAGGGATATGGGGAACAGGTGGGAAGGTGGATTTGAGACCAGGGAGAGATCAGCAATGGTCTGATTGAATGGCAGAGCAGACTTGAAGGGCTGAATGTGCCAACTTCTGCTCCTATTTCCCATATTCTTATGAGTTTGCTGGAACAATGAGATGTCAGAGCTGGAATCAGGGGAGAAAGTAGTGAACCGTTGATGGCTACAAGGGATCACACCTACATATGGGTTGCAGGTGATCAGTGAATTAATCAATCTGCATTTCCCTCCCCCCCAATTTAAAAGGCAAACAAAGCAGGATGGGCTCTATAGATGGTGTCAGGGAAACTCCGTGGAGGGATTAAGATGGCAACGGAATCCAATTCTGGGATCGTTGCCCCCATTCCCAGGGACTCTGATTTTCAGGGTTCGCCTCAAGGATGAGTGCTGGTTCGGGTTGAGAGTTTAATCTGCTGCTCTGGTCGCTTCCATTGCGGCAATCGGCAACTTTTCAATTTCATCTTTGTAAACTTGCAGGGAGTCAGACCAGCTTTTCAATCAGTCAGGTATCTCCATATCTCAGAGGGGGCGTGAGCTAAAGTCTGCATGAGGCAATCTTTCGCAAGGCAAGTTCAAACGGCCCACTCAATGCCAAAACTAAAGCATTCTGAAATTGATCTTTGCAAAAAAAAAATCAAATTTCTCAACATTGCCAAGGAAATGGGGCAGCAGAGTGGTTAGTGCTGCTGCCTCACAGCACCAGGGACATGGGATTGATTCCCGGCTTGGGTTACTGTCTGTGCAGAGTCTGCACGTGTCTGCGTGGGTTTCCTCTGGGTGCTCCAGTTTCCCCCCACTGTCCAAAAGATGTGGTTTTGTGCTTTGACCATGATAAATTCTCCCTTGATGTATCCGAACAGGTGCTGGGGATTTTCACAGGGGATTTTCACAGTAACTTCACTGCAGTGTTAATGCAAGCCTACTTGTGACAATAATAAATAAGCTTTTAAAAACAATTTAACAACCAACTTTACCTCAAAATTAAGAAATAAAAAGATCAGAAATTATTTTAGCGTCAAGTCTCACCCCTGGAACAGGACTGGATGGTCAGTATCGATTCATCTCAAATCATAGAATCCTGACAGTATAAAAGGAGACCATTCGGCCCATTGAGTCTGTACTGACCACAATCCTACCCAGGCCCTATTCCCATAACCCCACACATTTTCCCTCCTAGTCCCCCTGATACTAAGGGGCAATTTAGCATGGTCAATCAACCTAACCCGCACTTCTTTGGACTGTGGAGAGAAAACCGGAGGAAACCCACACAGATACGGAGAGAACCCGTAAACTCCACATAGAGAGCAACCCGAGGCTGGAATTGAACCTGGGTCCTAAGTGCTGTGGGGCAATAGTGCTAACCACGAGAAGGCGCCAGAAAATTCATATGTTATCTTTATCTCCACAGCATTACAAAACACCAGGGAAGTGTCC
This sequence comes from Carcharhinus amblyrhynchos, assembly GCF_965287045.1. Lineage (NCBI taxonomy): Eukaryota > Metazoa > Chordata > Chondrichthyes > Carcharhiniformes > Carcharhinidae > Carcharhinus > Carcharhinus amblyrhynchos. Next base: position 13,045,071 of record NC_137352.1, read on the forward strand.
TCCTCAGTGCCTATCAAGAGTGGCCACTGTTTCGTCGTTGTGCCCGGTTTACGAAGCGAGGAGGGGGAAAGCTTTGGATGTGCTGGCTGAGCAGAGTGGGATTACAAAAAGCAGTGGTGTGCATTCGCTGGGCACATCTGGATGTGTTTGGCCCAGGGATTTTGCTGCGGCTGACTCCACTCTGACCACATGCAGACAATCCTCGCCAGTTCTGCTTGCCAAGGATAACAACATTTCCCACTGCAGCTCGGCATGTAAGCTGTCAGTGTCGAGATATGACCGGCGCACTCGCGGTATTAAGGTTACATCCCTGCAGTAGTTAGAATAATGCACCAACGGCCCCAATAATTAATAAAAACTCGCAGCGTTTTTTTGCAGACTTGGAGAAGGGTCCGGATTCAACGTAGAGGGTCAGCTGAAATCAAGTTCAAAACTTACATCATTCGACTAAAAATGAATGATTTTCTCCATTGTCTAACTTCCAGGTCACAGAAACAGATTCAGTGTTTTGATCATATGTGGAATGCAAAACACTGGCTTCTATCATCCATTAGACAAATAAAGCTGTCAAAAGATACATGACGTGCAACTCTTCAACCAACTAATTAGAATAAGCCTCAATCATGAACGCAGTTAGACCTCTGTGTTTTACTTTGCATAATTCTTCCAGGTCAAGTTCACAAATCTGATTTAATACATATTTTAAAGGGTTTCTTTAAAAATCAAACCAAATTTTTTTAAAGTTTATAGATCAGCATCACAAGCCGGCTTACATTAACACTGCAATGAAGTTATTGTGAAAATCCCCTCGTCGTCACACTCCGGCACCTGTTTGGATACACTGAGGGAGAATTTAGCATGGCGAACGCACCCAAGAGCAGTGTGGTGGCCCAGTGGTTAGCATTGCTGCATTTAAGCCTCAGGGGCCCGGGTTCGATTCCTGGCTTGGGTCACTATCTGTAAAGAGTCTGCATGTTCTCCTTGTGTCCGTGTGGATTTTCTCCAGTTTCCAACCCGCAGTCCAAAGATGTGCAGGTTAGTTGCATTGGCAGTGCTAAATTCCCCCTCAATGTACCCAAACAGATGCCGGAGTGTGGCGACTAGGGGATTTTCACAGTAATCTCATTGCAGTGTTAACGTAAGCCTACTTGTGACAGTAATAAATAAACTTCAACTGGCACGTCTTTTGGAGTGTGGGAGGAAACCAGAGTGCCCGCAGCAAACCCACACAGACATGGGGAGAACGTGAAGATTCTACACAGGCAGTGACCCAAGCTGGGAATCAAACCTGGGTCCCTCGCGCAGTCCTTAAAGCTTAAAAGTTAAGTTTCATTGTTTTCAATTTAATACCTGCACAGTATTTGAGTTCTCACTCCCAGTAGATTTTTAAAAATGCTATTACTGACTCTCCCAAAGCAACAGAGAGATCACACCAGGAGGCAACGAACAGTGTGGTCTTCTGCATCAAACATGCAACAAAATATGTTCACCACAAAAGCTGATGATCACTAATTAGTTAACAAAGTGGCCAATTAGTCAGAAATGAGACCACAACTGATTCACTCTGCACTTAATTCAATTGTGAAAATTAAAACATTTGCATTTAGTCCCCAACTCGAGACAAGGGAAGCTGAAATAAAAAGCTGATATAAAAATGTCGGAGTGCATCACCATTGAAAGCTTTGATGCCCATTTTGCCATTTTAGGGACATCCTTACACAATCCATTAACGGCACCAAGAACAAACACGAACTGCACAGAATCTGCGCCGCACAATAATTGGAATTGTTACCAACTCCGATCCCAAGACATGTGCACTGCTGTGAACATGGGGGGGCGGGGGGAACGGGATACAGGAGGGAGAGAGATTGATGATCAGGAAGAGTGAAACAGATTGTGAATTCACAATCTGTGCTGGCTCGGGAAGCTGAGATATACACTAGAAATAGGTCACATTTTTCACGCCAGGATGAGTCTCATTACAAATTAGTTGGTGAGAATTGACCAGATTGGAACTCATCAAGATCAGCTTCACACTACACTACAGATCAGGAGTCTCCCTTTGAAGAAAAAGGCAGCAGAATAAAATCTGTTGATGCTTCAAGCCTTGTCGAATTAGTTGATGAGGGAGGCTTTTTTTGGGAGATAGGAAAGAGTTGCTGTGTAAACAGAAAATCACCTCGGTTTGTACAAAAAAATAGCATTTTATTCAGCCACAAATAGACTTACATTAACCCTGCAATGAAATTACTGTGAAAATCCCCTAGTTGCCAGACTCCAGCACCTGTTCGGGTACACTGAGGGAGAATTCAGCCTGGCCAATGCACCTAGCCAGCATGTCTTTCAGACTGTGGGAGGAAACTGGAGCACACAGACACAGAGAATGCGCAGACAAGTACCCAAGGCCAGTAACGAACCCGGGTTCCTGGTGCTGTGAGGCAGCAGTGCTAACTGCTGTGCCACCCTAACAAGATAGGCCAGACTTTCACCAACTGGGAAGAATCCACTGACCCTTGAAGTCCCACCCTCATTTCCAATATTGGCTGGTAGGGGAAAGGAGGTGGGGAATGGTTCACAGGTGGGCAATTGCAACTTAGCAGGGGCCTTTGAACTTGGTAACGAGTTCAAACGGAGCCTAATCTAAAGGGTTTTTAACCTGCAGTTTTGGACTAATGAATTGATGAAGTAGGTGTCAAGGTTCTTGAAGGGCAGATAGGGTCTGTTCAAGTTTTATTTTTAAAAATGCCCCTGCTCTTCAAACTTAAAGAAAATAACACATTTATCATATAAAATAACAGAGTAGAAACACAGTAGCATCTGGTTCTGCAGTTTCAAAAGAGATCTTTGTTGACACTTCCCAAGGGCTATAATTATGTCATTATGAATGGCTGGCTGAGTTTCAAAAGCTAAAGTTGTCTCAGCCTGGAGCTCAGACTTTACATTTTGAATTATAGCTTAAAAAGGCTACTTATAGCTTTCTTTGATATCTTGTCTGAATAGAAGTCTGTTTGCTTTTTATAAGAGGTTAACTACTTGGGAAGATTTAAAAGCTTTGAACATCTTTGAGCTTTTCTCCACTATCAAGTAGAAAACAGAGCTGTCGCCTCTCCTCATGGCTCCTGAGGTTTGCCTATGGGTGGTAAATGGGTGAGTGACTAAACATGGAGGGTGACAGGTCATAAGGGCCTAACAACTTCTAAAACAACTGGGGTGAAATGCCAGCGAACGGTGACAATTCTTCCCAATCCCAACACCTTGGCACTCACCCACATCCGTGGACATCTACACTTTATTTCCAGGGTCAGAGGGGGCAAATCTTTCCTAATGGGGGGCTTATCAAATGATGGAGCAAGCTCAAGGGGGTGAATGGCATGCTCCTATTTTTCTTTGCTCTGATGAAGAGTCATCTAGACTTGAAACGTTGGCTCTATTCTCTCCACACAGATGCTGTCAGATCTGCTGAGATTTTCCAGCATTTTCTGTTTTTGTTTCAGATTCCAGCATTCGCAGTATTTTGCTTCAATCCAATTTTTCTGTTCTGGTCTTGTGTTCTTATGACTTGGCTAGACAGTGCCTTGACAAAAACCCAGTTGAGTAAAATTCAAAAATGTAGTACCCTCTCCCCCAATTAAAAAGGCAACAACTGTGAAACATAGAAACTAGAAGCAGGAGTAGGCCATTTGGCCCTGCTCCACCATTCATTTTGATCATCAAATTCAATATCCTGATCTCAACCCTCCCCACCCCCACCCCCGCACCATATCCCTTTAGCCCCTAGAGCTATATCTAGTTTCTTCTTGAAATCACACAATGTTTTGGCCTCAAAAAGTAGTGAATTTCATACATTCACCACTCTGAGTGAGGAAATTTCTCCTCACCACAGTTCTAGAAGGTTTAGCCATTATCGTCAAACCATGACCCCCCCCCCCACCCAGGTTCTGGATTCCCCCCATCAGGAACATTTTCTCTTGAATCTGCCCTGTCGATGATAAAAGGGTCAGCTATAAGAATAAGCACTTTATACTTGTAAAAGAACTGCCCACTATCCCCACCCCAAACTCTATCCCAAGAAGAAGCCATCGAAGGAGGTTTAAGTTTAAGGCTCCTTCTAACTGGTCATTGAGGAGTACATATGCAGCCCAGCTTTATGCTCACACATTACTCTATTCTCCATTTATGAATTCCAGGTGGCACAAAAGGGGAAGTGAAACCGATTCTGAACAATCCACTAAGTTCCTGCCATGTATTGTGCTCGAACTGGTTCAACACTCCAGCTCTTAGCAACAGATTGCAAGCATCCCCGCCCGCCCCCACCGCCCCCTGAATTACTCACGACTTTTAAAAGCTGCTGTTAACACACTCTCAGTGATCAATTTACAATCCAAAGGCCAAATTATCTTGGGTTAAGCGGGGGGGGGGGGGTACAAAATGGCTTTGGATTTGCCCAGCTCGAAACAAAGGCACAACGACAGCGTCCATTATTCTGGGAACTTGCATTACTCGTGGGTGGGGGCACAGCCTAGGGGTTGGGGAAAGGATAGGAGCCTGTGAGTCAACAGTTAATCACGTATAGTTACATGGCTTGCACACATTCAAAACCATTCTTCTTCCGACATAGGTGGCAGGGTAGTTAGCACCCAAAAGAGAAAATGCTAGAAAATCTCAGGACGTCCGGCAGCATCTGGAAGGAGAGAAAAGAGCCGACGTTTGAGTCCAGGTGATCCTTTGTCAAAGCTAAAAGGCATAGCAAGTGGTTAGCCCTGCTGCCCCACAGCGTCAGGGATCTGGGTTCAATTCTGGCCACCGTCTGGGTGGAGTTTGCATGTTCTCCCCGTGTCTGCATGGGGTTCTTTTGGGTGCCCCGGATTCTTCCCACACTCCAAAAGATGTGCAGGTTAGTTCGATTGGCCATATTATGTTGTCCTTTAGCATCAGGGGGATTAAGAAGGGATACATGAGGGTACAGGGATGGGGCCTGTGTGCGATGGTCATCGGTGCAGGCTCAATGGGCAAAACAGCCTCCATCTACACTGTAGGGATTCTGTGATTTTGAGAAGAAAATATTCCTAATGTTCATTTTAAATGCTGTTACACAGAAGGCTCATTGTATTTGGAAGTTGTTGAGTGTATTTGCAGGTCTGAAACCTTTTCTCTTATTTACCTTCTATTATTCCAGGTTACTTCCCATTCATGATTTTGGTGGCTAATTTGTATTTTAACTGATTTTGATGCTCACGGAATCACTAATACCATAATTATATCAGCCACCAACAGTTCTGAACACACAGACACACAAAGACTTCTGCTGTCAGAGAGAGAAGTGGAATAAATATACTTTACCTTGCTGGCTGAACAGTAACTGTCTAATTCCAGCCACCTAAAGTCAGGCCTGCTCAACAACACATCCATCACTCCAGTAGGCAAAGTGACAGACAAGCTATCAAGACAACCAAGCACCCAGATACACCAAGTCCTTGATGTCGGGCCCAGCATGCACTGTTGTCTCGTAAGACCATCGCTCAAAAACCACTGATATCACAGAGTAGGGACCACCCTCGTGCTGAGGGTTCCCACATAACACTGGGGTCAAACTGCATTGAACCCACAGGAACAGTGGCCTCCACAGGGGCAAAGTGGGTCCAATCTTAGAATCTACATACAGGAGGCCATTTAGCCTACTGAGTCTGTACCAACAACAGTCTCACCCAGACCCCATCCCTGTAACCCCACGTATTTACCCTGCTAACCTCCCTGACACTAAGGGGCAACTTAGCATGGTCAATCAATCGAACCCGCACATCTTTGGGCTATCGGAGGAAACTTGCAGGAAATCCACGCAGACACGGGAAGAATATGCAAACTCCACACACACACGCAGCCAGAATTGAACCCGTGTCTTGGGCGCTGAGAGGTGACAATGTTAACCACTGTGCTGCCCAGCTCCTAGTTGGAATTGTGGTCTGGATATCCAAACGTTATCAATTTAACCATTTTTTTAAAAATTAACTACAGCTCCCTGCCAAGAGAAAGCATTGAAGGCCAATCGGTGTTCTTCCAGAAATCCAAACTAGCCCTTCACCCACTAATCAGACCGCTATAAGCTGTTGGGTGCCAGAAGTGTACCCTTAGTGGTGTCAGAGCTCTGATGAATCATCAGTGTTGGCTCTATTCTCTCTCCACAGATGCTGTCAGACCTGCTGAGATCTTCCAGCATTTTCTGTTTTTTTGTTACCACAGCAAGTCAAATGGTTACGAACTGGGTCACCGGCATAGAAGATTTCTATTTAAGGATTATGTGCATCTCACATGGTTTAAAATCAACACTCCTATCCATCAAGCGTTTTGACACCTTGAGTCAAAATCTGTTTAGATCATACTTCTTTTATCAACGAGATAACAACGGGATAGAGGTACAACGTTAATAAGACAACAGCCCGTTCTAAACTAATGGTAAATTCAAACCCAGTAAAATCATCAGCAAGAAATTAAATGCAAATCAAAATAGAACAGATTCCTGAGGCAGTGGGCCAGATTACCAGGACTCACTATCGCAGTTTAAAATGCCCCTACTTTCTGCCGGAGATGTTCAGTATTCAATTTGAAAAAACAAATTATCCACTTCAAAACACTGAAAATATTCTTCATGGGGAGGAATGAAATCAGCAGGGAAAATGCAAAGAACAAAGAAAATTACAGCACAGGAACAGGCCCTTCGACCCTCCAAGCCTGCACCCACCATGCTGCCCATGTCATCTAAAACTCCCTACCATTCTGGGGACCATATCCTTCTATTCCCATCCTATTCATGTATTTGTCCAGACGTTCCCTAAATGTCGCTATCGTATCTGCTTCAGAGGAAATGATTCCAGGGATATGGATAGATTGGAGAGGTTGGGACTGCTGTTCTTGGAGAAATTAAGGCTCAGAGGAGACTTGATAGGAGAATTCAAGATCTTGAGGGATATGCACAGAGTAAGTGGTAAAAAACTGTCCCTGCACAGATTCAAAATAATGGCTAAAAAGGAGTGACAAGGACATGAGGGAACATCTTTTTCATCCAGAGGATGATTGGGGTCTGGAATGTCTCCCTGAGAGGGTGGTGGAAGCAGGTTTGATCGAAATATTCAAAAGGAAATGAAAGAATGAGCAATGTTTCAGGGGTAAGGTAGGGAGTGGGATTAGACAGAAAGCTTTTTCAGAGAGCTAATGTAGACTTGGTAGGCTGAATAGCCTCCTTCACAGAATCATAGAAACCTACAGTGCATAAACAGGCCCTTCGGCCCATCAAGTCTGCACCAAACACAATCCCACTCAGGCCCTACCCCCATTTCCCTACATATTATACCCACTAATCCCTCTAACCTTTTTCTGGACACTAAGGGGCAATTTCTTAGCATGGCCAATCAACTTAACCTGCACACCTTCGGGCTGTGGGAGGAAACCCACGCAGACATGAGGAGAACGTGCAAACTCCACACTGACAGTGACCCGAGCCAGGAATCGAACCTGGGACCCTGGAGCTATGAAGCAGCTGTGCTACCATGCCACCCCTTCTACAGATTGTGGTTCTCAAGAGGGGAGGGAATCATAGAATCCTACAGTACAGAGGGAGGTCATTCGGCCCATCGAGTCTATAATGACCACAATCCCACCCAGCGCCTATCTCCGTAACCCCACACATTTACCCTGCTAACTCCCCTGGCACGAGGATCAATTTAGCATGGCCAATCAACCTAACTCACACACCTTTAGAGTGTGGGAGGAAACCCATGCAGAGAGAGAAGGGGAGAAAGAGGGAGAGAGAAGGACCGGGGAGGGGGGCAGGGGGTGGGGTGGAGGAGAGAGGAGGAGGAAAAAGGAGGTCAGAGAAAGGAGAAAAAAAAACAAATCATACAAGTGACTAACATCTTCCATACAATTGTTCCTGGGGCTTTCTGTTTTGAAATCCTTCATTGGATAGATTCCCAAATCCTGTGGGATGCTAAGATCTGGAATTTATCTCTGGGTGAAATATAAGGACAGATGACCAGATGCTCTCTGTGATTTCCTGAAAAATAAACAGACCAGATTCTAGTTTTCATTGGCAGAAACTAACTAGTAAAGCACAATGGTGAAGTTAGCCGCACCGAGGCACTGCAGGGGTTATTAGTAAACATTGGAACCAATGCCCAGGGAGCTCTGGATTTTCCTCGTGGCATCGTACTGTTCCCGTACCTGACCCCACACCATGTAATTACACATTTCAAATGACTACTCATTTTTCATTATGACACATTCAATTATCAATCCCATGACCATCTGACACCGTATGCAAATGTGTTCACATTTCATTCCATATTTTCTTTAGGGAAAAATAGCCCTGGCGGTTTTTGTAGATTTTCAGAAAATGAAATTCACCTTCCACTTCATGAATATGGACAGTTTTACCAAAGCACATCACTCAAGAGAGGCTCGCCCTTTTACAAAACATCACAGTACGAGGTCCAATTTACTCCTCAGAAGTCTTTCCCCAATTCCATAAGGGATTGGAGATTAAGGGTCAGTCAAGTAGGTTATTTAGAATCATAGAATTGCTGCAACGTGGAAGGAGCCCAGCGGGTCTGCACCGACTTTCTGACAATGTCTTACCCAGGCCCTCACCTCACCCTAACCTGCAACCCCACATGGTCAATCCATCTAATCTACACATCTCAGGATGCCAAGAGACAATTTAGCACAGTGACCCAAGCCAGGAATTGAACCCAGGTCCCTGGCACCGTGAGGCAGCAGTGCTAACCACTGTGCCACCCTATCCACCTAACCAGCACATGTTTGGACTATGGGAGGAAACCAGAGTACTTGGAAGAAAATGTGCACACTCCACACAGACATACAAGACTGGAATTGAACCCGGGTTCCTGGCACTAAGGCAGTAGTGCCAACCACTGTGCCACCCTATCAAACTTTAGAGCAAATCAGCTAATACTGATTTAAAGTAAATTGTTCATTGTTAATTTCAATTCACAAAAATCACGAACATGCAAGTGATTCGTTAGTTACACATTACAATTTCATTCACTTGACTCGAGATTGCTCCCTACTCACTTGTGACTACGCTGTACATTTAGTCCTTCTCTGCAATGTTAACAGCTCTGTCCCTGGATTTGATCTTCATTCCTCGAGTGTCTTTTCTAAATGCACCACAGCATCTAAACCTAATAGCTTAAACGTAAAGACTGCAAGGTTAAAAATCATCAAGCCAGTTCTCTCTAGAAAAGGACTTCAGTTAGACTGGAGTTGCAACAATATGAAAATGCAAATTCACCATTTCCAAGTCTATTGTGTGCAGGCACACACTGACGGAGGCTAAGTGAAGTGGTCTGTTGCGATACACATGAGTTTTTTTTCCCTTGATGCCCTTATCCTGGAGCCCAGACCATTCTCTGGGCAAACTGCAGATAAGCATTATCCTTTGGAGATTATCATCAACCTTCAAAGGGTCAACATGAAAGTAGCATCAGAATCATACTGCCTCTGGTCTCGTTTTGATCGACCTCCTTAGACACCGTGGCTTTACCAACTGAATCAAACATCATCCTGTAATCTTTTTAACACTATCGAGACTGTCTCAGTTTCTCCGGAACATTAGGAGTAAAGGACACGGGCAGAGGAATATATGAAGAAGGCAAAGTGTGGTTTCTTAAATCGGAGAAACACGATGGGATATGGAGCTTAGATTTCACCTCCACACGTACAACATTGACAACTGAAGCAGGCAATTAGATAACTAGTTCCCCTCCATATTTACACACAAACAGGGTGAGTGGTACAGTTTGCAAAGTAACATCTCTCCAGACAGGCTACTACTGCCAAGTGGTTGGGGGTTCAAATCCCAGCCACAAGATTACAACTGAATTCCACAGTTGCAAGGCAATTAAACAACTCCAACCTTCCCCTTTTCTGGGTCCACCCGATGAACATATGATGTGACATTTTTTTGAAACAAGAAAAAGGAAACAAACAGGAATGGGAGTTAAGAATTATAGAATCCCTAGTGTAGAAGGAGGCCATTCGGCCCACTGAGCCTACACCAACCACAATCCCACACAGGCCCTATTTTCATAATCCTGTGTATTTACCCTGTTAATCTCCTGACACTTGGGGACAATTTATCATGGCCAATCAATCTAACCCACACACCTTTGGAGCGTGGGAGGAAAGCAAAAGATCGGAGAAAACCCACACATGCAGATATGGAGAATGTGCAGACTCCACGCAGACAAATAGTCACCTTTTGATTGATTTCATTTATTATTGTCACATGAATTAGCATACAGTGAAAAGTATTGTTTCCTGCACATTATACAGACAAAGTATACTGTTCACAGAGAAGGAAACAAGAGTGCAGAATGTAGTGTAACAGTCATAGCTAGAATGTAGAAAGATCAACTTAATGTAATGTCCATTTAAAAGACTGAGGGCAGAATTGAACCTGGGTCACTTGCGCTGTGAGGCAGCTGTGCTAACCACAGTGCCACCATGCATTCAACCCACTTTGAACTTTGACATAAAACTACAAAAAGAAATCCTACTCAACCTGCTTATTATAGAATCCCTACAATGCAGAAGGCGGCTATTTGGTCCATCAAGTCTACACCAACCATAATCCCGCCAAGGCCCTGTTCCCTTAACCCATATTTACCCTGCTAATCCTCTGACATTAGAGTCAATTTAGCATGGCCAATCAACCCAACCTGCACATCCTTGGAGTGTGGGGGGAAACTGGAGTACCCAGAGGAAACCCACACAGACACGGGGAGAACATGCAAACTCCACTCAGACAATCACCTGAGGTCGGAGTTGAACACGGTCCCTGTCGCTATGAGGCAGCAGTGCTAACCACCCTTTGCTTATGTAGCTGAGAAATGTGTTCTTGTGGCTGCAGTTAACAATAAATACAAAAGTTACACATTCAAATTATTTGGTACCAATTCTTTTTTGAAAATTGGATAGGTTTATGATGAATATCACTCAGGAGTTGCATTTCTTTCAGTTCATTAGCTTTAAGCTGAAAAACGAGAATCAATTGGGTCACTAAATGCTGAGAAATTTTAATTCACTGCAATTCTTAGCTTCAGTTTATCAGATTAAGTCCTTTTCTGCTCCAGCGTTCCATTAATGTAAATGAAAGTACTTTGCAAATAAAAGTCAGAACGGATTTAATTAAGAAGACAACTGCATTGCCAAATCAGTCAAATTTGGCAACATTCCCTAATGTTGAAGTAGATCAGGCTGTACTCGGAATACTGACTGCATTCAGTTCTCGTTACCATGACAAGGGTTGGGTACGCCAAACCCGATGGGGATGGTCCCCAGTGCCAAAAGAAAATGGAGCGGAGGAAGAAATACTAAAGTTTGAAATGTTCAGCCTTTAATGACAGCGGAATAAACAACACTTCAACTTAAACCCCAGCTGCAGAAGATAGATGGGTACAAAATGACAAAAGGCGAAGTTAAGACACGATTTTACTGAGCGCTTTTAACAGTGATAGTCACAGACAGCAGAAAGATAGATCCAGGAACATTCAAGAAACTATTGAGAGGATGAGTTGGGTGGCAGGGGAGTGCGATGAATAAAAGGCTTCTGTGGAAGGTAGCTGGTTCAGCTTAAGTTGCCTTCCGCATCTGTTAGTGTATCTTCGTGACATTATACAATTGCAAACATACTGCTCCTGTTTCAACCTTGGCTCGTGCAGCTGAAGTTACAATTGACTTGAAAGTAGTAGCGGGGCACGATAATCCCAATACACAGCATGCAGCAAGCATAGGCTCTTGTGGAATGTGGATGCTAGATTCTGGCCAGCTCGGGTCCTTTCCCCAAGTTTAGGTTAACTGAGGACCACTGCTTCATTGCATTAAGAGGTCCCGACAGGCCTGAGCTTTCACAATGAAGAGGATTGATCTCCATGTGAAATACAGACGATGTGGGATTGACTCACAGCTGCACATGCCTGGTGCTGCACACTGCACAGTCAAACTGTCTACAAAAGGGCAGCTTTCCTGGCTCCAATCATCACATTCCACACATGAATGCTTTCAACTGATTCTGAACTTGACTGCTGACCTTTCAAATTCCTTGGGCGTTCGCCTCAACCTTGACCCCTCTTTAGGCTACAAAAAAAAGTTAAGACATTAGCTTCATTTTCCTCCATGTCGGATAATTAATGCTGCCATTGGAGAAAAAAAACTGTGCGCGCTGAACACCTGAAAGATGGAGATTAGGCAGAGTATTTGCCAGCTGTGAACATAATAAAACCTGCTCAGTAGGAGAAAGAAGAGAAATTAAAATAAGTCTTCAGCTGCAAAACTAGTGTAAAGAAAATAGTATTCATCAACTAATCGATTCGCTTCAACTTATTATTTATTCGACTCAGTTAAAAAGCCAACAAGCAGAGTGGAATTTTTAAATAAAAAGATAACTTTTTAAAAATTCTCCACAATTTTCTTCCGACTTCGCTCAAGGACTTCCTCTATATCAGAGGGACCGAGCGTAGACTGGGTGATCTTTGCTGAGTACCTTCGGTCTGTGCGCATTTAGGACCCTGATCTTTCCATTGCTTGCCATTTTAACACACGGCCCTGCTCCCATGCCCACATGTCTGTCCTGGACCTGCTGCAATGTTCTAGTGAAGCTCAACGCAAACTGAAGGAACAGCATCCCACCTTCCAGTGAGGCACTTTACAGCCTTCCGATCTCAACATCGAATTCAACAACTTCAGATAATTAGCTCTATCCCACGTCAACACCTTCGTCTTCGTTTTATTTATTTTTAACTGTTCTCTAGCTTTTTTGTCTTTCCTCCAACTCTTTCTACCTATTTCATCCCACATTTTCTCACCTTTTCGCCCCCTTTGCTTCCCTTTTTTCTTAATTTTATCTCTCTCCCACCCATTCCCCCCTCCCCCACATCTTCATCTGTCACAGTTTATCCTCTGATTTCAGCTTCTCTGCTGTTTGGCCTTTCACACCTTCTATCCTTTCTACAGACTGCCACTGGTTTTTCCCCTTTTTGTGATTATGACTCATTTTTCATTCCGACATCCCACAGTATTAATATACTTTCTATGCTTTTTTAGCTTTGACAAAGGGTAACCTGGACTCGAAACGTCAGCTCTTTTCTCAGATGCTACCAGCCCTGTTGGGGTTTTCCAGCATTTTCTCTTATGCCCAAAGACTTATTGGGCTTGTATTCCACATTCAGTATCAGACCCCACATCCCACTTCAGTCTCATGGCCCTACTTTGGGTGAAGCTAGCAGACAAGATACTAGACATTCTGGGCAGCCATAGTGCAAATATGGTTAGATCTGCAAATGCATGGTCAGTGGTGGAGGGTAGGTCAATGCAGGCATTTAAGAGGGATTTGCATTATTAACACAGGGTGCGGCATTAGATAAAGTGCTCACTCGGAAAGTTAACGTGCTCATCAGATATAGCCCAAGAATGGAAAACTCTAAACCCGTTTGAAAGAAAGTACAATTTCTCGCAAGGAAGTCAGCATTCTGAGGAGTGGACGCAACCTGATTTGGTTCAAAACAATAGGTGCTCTGTGCTAAGTGGATGGCTACCAGCCAGGGCAGTGGTAAGACTATTTCTTCGGTCTGTCTGCCTACTCAGTTTTGGGAGTGAAAGCGAACAGCGAGTAATCCCAATTTATGTCCCCTAAACCTTCCCCTGACTTTACTCAGAATGGGGATCAATTTTTCTTGTCCACATTTACATCATCCACTCACTACCTGAATGGTGCCCCCCTGGGTGAGACGCTAAATAGGTGCTGCCAGAGGCAAACATACTTCAGGATGATTCAGCACCTTCACTGGAAGAATGCATTTGGAGAGAAATAAAACCCATCATTCAGGGGATGCGACTGCCGAGTGGTATTATAAGAACATAAGAAATAGGAGCAGGAGTAGGCCATCTAGCCCTTCGAGCCTGCCCCGCCATTCAATAAGATCATGGCTGATCTGTCGTGGCTCAGTTCCACTTTCCCGCGCTCTCCCCATAACCCTTAATCCCCTCTCTTATCAAGAACCCAGCAACCCGCTTCTTAAAAATATTTAGCGAGGCAGCCTCCACCACTTCAACGGGCAGAGAATTCCAGACATTCACCACCCTTTGAGTGAAGAAGTTCCTCCTCAACTCCATTCTAAACCGCCTCCCCCTTATCTTGAGGCTGTGCCCCCTAGTCCTACTGTCTTTTTTGAGCGGGAAGAGTCTCTCCACCTCTATCCTATCCATCCCATTCATCATCTTATACGTCTCAATGAGATCTCCCCTCATTCTTCTAAGCTCTAACGAGTACAAGCCTAGTTTATTCAGCCTCTCCTCATAGCTCAACCCCCTCAACTCCGGTATCAGCCTAGTAAACCTCCCCTGCACTCCCTCCAGGGCCAAAATATCCTTGCGCAGGTGCGGCGCCCAAAACTGCACACAGTACTCCAGCTGCGGCCTCACCAATGCCCTATACAGCTGCAGCAAGACCTCCCTACTTTTATATTCAATCCCCCTCGCTATGAAGGCCAGCATCCCATTCACCTTCCTGACCACCTGCTGCACCTGCGAGCTGGGTTTTTGCGACTCATGCACAAGGACCCCGAGGTCCCTCTGCACCGTCGCCTGCTGCAGTTTTACGCCACGTAAGTAATAGTCCTTCCTACCATTATTCCTACCAAAGTGGACCACCTCACACTTGCCAACATTAAATTCCATTTGCCATTTCCTGGCCCATTCGCCCAGCCTATCTAGATCCTTCTGCAGACTCTCCACACCCTCCGCACAATTTGCCTTTCCCCCAATCTTGGTGTCATCAGCAAATTTCGACACCCTGCACTCGGTTCCCTCCTCCAGATCATCTATATAAATGGTAAAGAGCTGAGGCCCCAGCACCTCATCGCTCGACTATTCATCCAGAAACTCAGCTAATGATCTGGGGAGCCAGATTCAAATCCTGCCACTGCAGATGGTGGAATTTGAATTCAATTTTTAAAAATCTGGAATTAAGAATCTACTGATAATCGACAGTGGTTTTGTGGTTGTTGGAAAAACCCACCTGGTTCACTAATGTCCTTCAGGGAAAGAAATGAAATAGAACAGGATCTCTACACAGTGCAGAAGGAGGCCATTTGGCTCATCGAGCTCCAGTGACAACTATCCCACGCAAACCCTTTACTTGTCACCCTGCCTATTTACCCTGCTCATTCCCTTAATGCTAAGGATTGATTTAACATGGCCAACCCATCTCACCTGCAAATCTTTGGATTGTGGGAGGAAACACGAGCACCCAGAGGAAATCCATGCAGACACGTGGAGAACATGCAAACTCCACACAGACAGTCGCCCGAGGGCAGAATTGAACCCGGGTCCCTGGCGCTGTGGGGCAGCAGTGCTAACCACTGTCGTCCTTACCTGGTCTGGCCTACGTGTGACTCCAGAGCCACAGCAATGTGGTTGGCCCTCAACTGCCGTTGGGCAGCTAGGGATGGGCAATAAATGCTGGCCAGCCAGCGATGCCCATGAACAAATAAAAATAAAGTTCAGGAAGGTTCAAATAAACACTCGTCATCAGGTTGCCGGTGCACTGTACTCAGTGACTGGAAGCTACCTCAGTTATAATTCAGCACTGTCACAGGTTACCATGGCAACAGCTTCAGCTCAACTGCAGCAAGAGAGAAATCCTAAGTCACAGCTCCGTATCAACAGGTCACCCGCCACCAGTTCAGCAACATGAAATCTGCAGCTGTCGCGATCCCCACCAATACAGAAACACCAACAAGAGGAGGTTTCTCCAACCTCAACCACAGGATTCCCACAGTGCAGGAGGGGGCTGTGCAGCACATCAAGGCTGCACTGACCCTCCGAAAGAGCACCTTACCCAGGCCCAAGGGGTGACTTAATAGAGGCATACAAGATGATCAGAGGATTAGATAGAGTGGACAGTGAGAGCCTTTTTCTTTGGATGGAGATGGCTAGCACAAGGGGACATAGCTTTAAATTGAGGGGTGGTAGACACAGGACAGATGTCAGAGGTAGGTTCTTTATTTAGAGAGTAGGAAGAGCGTGGAATGCCCTGCCTGCGACAGTAGTGGGCTCGTCAACATTAAGGGCATTTAAATGGACATTGGATAAACATATGGACGCTATTGGAATAGTGTAGGTTAGATGGGCTAACCTGTGAAACCAGAGTGCGGTGACTCAGAGGATTTTCACAGTAACTTCATTGCAGTGTTAATGCAAACCTACTTCTCCTCATCTCTATCTGAAATGAATGACTCCTTACTTTTAAGTAACTGTCCCTAGTCCTAGGCTCTCCACATCCACCCTGCCCAATACCCTGTCAGGATCTTGATTAAATTGCTTCTTGCTCTCCTAAGTTTGAAACAAACCTAATCTCTCCAATCTTCCTTCATAAGACAACCTGCCCTTTCCTGATATTAATCTAATAAACCTTCTCTGAACTGCTCCTAATGCATTTACGTTTTCATGTCACATTTATGGAATAATTAAGTCAATTTTACCACACATCAGGCTCAGAAAAAAGGATCAACAAGAGTGAACTCCACAGAAGTTTCTTACGAGGACATAAATTAATAACTGTGACACAGGGGAGGGATGCGACACCTGCGATGAGGGCAGCACGGTGGCACAGTGATTAGCAGGGTTCCGGCTTCGATTCTGGCCTTGGGCGGCTGTTCCTCCAGGTGCTCTGGTTTCTTGCCACAGTCCAAAGATGTGCAGGTTAGGTGGATTAGCCATGCTACATTGCCCCTTAGGTGTCCAAAGAAGTAGAAGTTAGATGATTAGCTTTGATAAATGGGGATTATGGGGATAGTGCAGGAGAGAGGGCCTGAGTAAGAGAACCAGTGCAGATTTGATGTGCTGAATGGCCTCTTCTGCTCTGTAGGGATTCTATAATTCATTGTTTCCACTCAGCTGGACAAACTATAGTTAGTCGGTTTACTGGATGTCATAGAATTGAACCCCACACAGACAGTCACCCACTACCGGAATTGAAGTCAAGTCACTCGACCTGTCGCTAACCACTGTGCCACCGCATCATTCCCAAAGTAGTGTTGTCAATACTGGAGAGATACCACTTATTGTTGCCAAGGACCCAATGACAACCTCGATTGGTGATAGCGATGAATATGGATGGGGAGAAACCAAAGAAAGCTGATCCCTGCATGGTCTTGAACTTGGAACCTTCCAGTTAACAGCCAAAGCTTCTGACCAACTGCACCACAGAGACTGAGATGATTTGCATCAAAGTTTTGGGAAAAGGGGAAAAGGGGATTAGAAAAAAAAACCTCCAAGTGTCAAGAATTGCAGGGCATCACTGCGATCTCTTTTTAGCCTAAATTTAGGAGCACAAGTGAGGGAATGACTTTTAATTACTCATCGTTTCTAAAACGGTAGAAACATTGAACATTTTCAGGAACAAATCTCTTCTGGAGATTTTAGTGGAGAAAAGATGTTTTTACAAAGATGGTAGGGCCACACGGCACTCAACATAACTAGAAAAAGGTGTTTTCAGGAGGAACTAATAGGAAGATTCTAAGAGCCAATGTTTAGTTCGGAGGCTTTGAAAGCTGATATTTTTGTCAAGAGTAAGCACAGAGCTGGTGAAGGAAGCACAACTAGAAGACTGCTTCCCTGCTGCAAATTTTCACACAGCTGTTTCAACAACTGCAGACATTAATCCCAGTGGTAATGTCCCATGCACATTGTATGTGAGGGCAAGAACCTGCCAATACATGGGATGCTTTCATGACCAAGCCTTCCAGGTACCGCAGCAAACACTCTTCAAATATGGTGCACTGGGAACTCAGTAAGTCATAAAGCAACAGCAGATCAGCATCGAACCACACCAAGGGCAAAACACTGAATATGTTATTTATTTACTCGAGGAGAGGGACAAGATAAAATGCGACCAAGTCCTGGCAATTTCCCAGATTTAAGAGGAGAACCTAAGTTGGCTTCAAAGTGTGTTACCCTTACTTCAGGGGTGAATCACTGAACTACAATCACAGAATAAAATCATAGAATCACAGAGATTTACAGCATGGAAACAGGCCCTTCAGCCCAATGTCCATACTACTCCCTTTTTTAAAACCACTAAGCTCAGTCCCAATTGCCCACATTTGGCCCATATCACCCATCTAACTGCTTTTTAAAAGATAAAATTGTACATGTCTCTCCAACTACCTCTGGCAGCTTGTTCCAGACACTCATCACTCTCTCACCCTAAGCAGGCAGACAGAAGGAGGCCATTGAGTCTGCATTGACCACAATCCCACCCAAGGCCTATTCCCGTAACCCCACATATTTACCCGGTTAATCCTCCCGACACTTTGTCAGTTTAGCATGGCCAATCTACCTAACCCACATCTCTTTGGACTGGGAAGAAACCAGAACACCTGGAGGAAACCCAGACAGACACGGGGAGAATGTGCAAACTCCACACAGACAGTGACCCGAGGCCGGAATCAAACCTGGGTCTGTGGCGCTGCGAGGCAGCAATGCTAACCCACTGTGCTGCTCAAGAGCCATTTGGGCCGCATCATTCTTAACAGATAATTTTTCACATTGCAGCAGAACAATTTTGTTCCATATAGCCACTGTGACCATTAATGCCACTAAAATTATCCAATGACCATGAAAATCATAATAAAAAGAAATAATACATTTGAAGTAGGAATAGTGAAACAATTTGAATTTAGACCTGGAGAAGGAAGAAGAAAGGGAATATTTAACCCAAACACGATCCTCAATAAGTATCTAGAAGTTAACAAGAATATTTACATATGTTTCATTGGTTCCAAAGACTGTGTTTATCACACAAAGTTAATAGAAGTGTTCTTGAAATGGGACACTGACAGTAAAGATCTGAGATTTATCCAGGGCCAATATGGGGACCAAACAGTGAGCGTTAGGTTAGAAGAGCGGCAATTAGACATATTTCAGGCGAAGACAATGCTGTGTACTATTTCCACAATTATTCAATCTGAACACAACAAATATCCAAAGTGTCAGGGGAACTTGCAGGGTAAACCTGTGAGTTACAGGGATAGGGCCTAGGTGGGATTGTTGTCAGTACAGGTTCAATGGGCCAAATGGCCTCTTTCTGCACTGTAGGGATTCTATGATTCTATTCAAGGAGGCATAGCTAGTTTTGCAGTACAGGCCTTCGGTAATCCTAATCAATTGAGGATTAATTGAGCCATCAACCCGAAATGTCTGAGCGAACAACTGAAACTCAAGCTTTGTTTAAGCAAAAAGGATTTTGTTAAGCAGTTATTCTGGTGCTGCACAGGCAATATTTTAAACTGAGAGTCACACTGGACTTTTGACAGGTCTTGTAATGCAAGGACACTCAACATGCGACAAAAACCACCAGCTTTGAGAACTAATTTGCTGTTCATCGCTAGGCAGAATTGGCTCAAAATAGTTGCATAAAAACACAAACCACTCTTGTTTCAAATGACCCAACCACAATGACTTTCCATCATTAACAGGCAACCTCAGTTGAAAAGGCAAATGGAAAATACTTGGTCACTTTTTCCAAAATGCACTCAACAACTAAGGAATGCCATTACAAAAACCACAGACGTTTGACAATTAAGTTTCATAAATATTTCAAGTTGACCCCACACTGGAATTGACCACAGTACACACCAGTTCAGTTTTAAATTCACAAAGGAATTTTTTAATTGATCAAATACCATTCGCGTGTAGTACAGTTCAAAAACCATGTTTTTAAATTTATTGATGGGATATGAACATCAGTAGTTGGGCCAGCATTTATTGCCTGCCCCTAACTACCCTCCATTTCAGACAGCATTTAAGAGTCAACCACATTGCTGTGGGTCTGGAGTCACATGTAGGCTGGACCAGGTAAAGATGGCAGATTTCCTTCCCTAAAAAGGGCATTAGTGAACCAGATGGGTTTTTATGACAACCAGTAGTGGTTGCATGGTCACCATTCCATTTTTAATTCCAGATTATGACTGCATTCAAATTTCATCATCTAGGTTCAAATCCCACCGTGGTAGATCTTACCCTAGGTCTTTGGATTACTAGCCCAGTGACAATACCACCACGCCACTGTCCCCCCACCTAATGTATCTACTACAATACCTACTGCTTAACTTGGATACCAACCCCACCCCACCAGGACCTCCATGGAGTCAACAGACAAGGCTGAATTCAAGCATTGCATCCCAAGAGAGCTTTCATCCAAAGTGGGGTCCAGTAAAAATAAATTGAAATGCAGATGCCAGTCATGCATTTCAGGGTAGCCTTGCCTGTAAACAAATCCATCACAGATTTCCCTCCCCTTGCTCCATCTAATTGTTACAATACTTTATTTGTGCTCATTCTTCAGTTCTGCCTTCTAGCTCAAGATTCAAATCTGGAAGGACACAGGGGAAGTATATACCATTGACACAAGTAGTAAGCTCTGGTGAAACTCTGCCACATCCTGATGCATGCGGCGCACATCAAAAGTCAAGACGTTACATCCATAGACCAAATGGAACCAGGGGAGGAGAAAAAAGCCAACCCTTTGCTTTTGGAAATATAGTGGAAGCTGCTAGCAGTGTACACTGGCACATAACCAGATAAAAGTTGAACACTTGGATCAAGGCTAGAATAAGCACTTTGAAGTGTATGCTGCTATTGACACAAGAACAACTTTGGAATGGGCTTAGCACCAAAATCCTATCCCATTAGCTTTAATAAGCATCATATTCGGTAAAGTGTTCCGAAACATCGCACCAATCTCTGCCAAGTATCGACGACTCAGCTGGTATAAAAGCAGCAGCCCAGTTGTTGCCATGGCAATAAGTACCTCACACAAGGAAAGCAGCTCCCTCTCTTCTCTTTGCACTGGCCCTCTATACCCAATCTCTTCCAAAACTCTTGATTTACTGTGCTGGGTTTCAGCTTTCATGCTCCTAACTGGCCCAAAATGTCCTTTGGATTCCAAGCCTCGAACAATGCAATTCACTTAACTGGAATAAGGAGGCAACGGCAACACTCCCAAACCTCACTCTCTCATATATGATTGCTGCTTCTAACATACCATCATCATTTACCTCATCTGCTGCTTCTGAATGATTGAAGCTTCCAAAGGCAGGAAATAAAAATAAAACAAATGATTTCAAGTGAGGGGTGGCAAAAGGCTCGAGAGAGAGAGAGCAATGTTCTATTTTCATCTAAATTTTGCAGATTTTCCCCAACCAAAAACTGATGGGGAGAAGTAATCATAGAATCCCTACAGTGCAGAAGGAGGCCATTCAGCCCATCGAGTCTGCATTGACCACAATCCCACCCAGGCCCTGTTCCCGTAACCCCACATATTTACCTCGCTAATCCCCTGACACTAAGGGGCAATTTAACATGGCCAGTTAACTTAACCTACACATCCTTGGACTGTCAGAGGAAACTGTAGCACCTGGAGGAAACCCACACAGACACAGGGAGAATGTGCAAACACCACACAGACAGTGACCCAAGAATTGAACCCGGGTCCCTGGCGCTGAGAGACAGCAGTGCTAACCACTGTGCCACTCCAAATGCTCAATGGACCATATCATTACCCCTCAGCTATTTGGGAAGACCAGGAAATCAGGTTGGTTGAACTTGTGCTTCCAAGCACAGGTTTGCAAACCAGCTCTAGAGAGTCTACACTCCATGAATCAAGCAAGTTGACGTGGATTTAAGTCCAAATTGCACAAATCAACTACTGATATAATTTGTAAATCATACCCACATTAGGGAGATTGGGCTGGATTTTAGAACAACCAAGGTGTAGATTTGGTGAAAGGAAATGTCTCCCACACAGTGAATAAATTTGAGAACTAAAGGAACAGAAAAAAGATAAAGTATGCTTTCCACAAGTGTATATGCACAACTTAGGATGCAAATTATACCATGTCATATGTACCGAGATAAATACTAATTGTGGTATTTGATAGAGATCACAAAAGGTCAGCGACAATTCAGTACTCACTACTTTTGTGCTAATTATTGCGAGATGAATGCAAGTCCATGCCAGTGTTAAAAACGCCCCCACAGTTAAACCAGGAAATTCCTGGATGCAGAATTTTCCGGCTGTGCGGTCCGCAAGAATGGAAATACTCACCCAAGACCAACAGACCATCCCTTGGCCCACAGAATTTTCTGACCTGCCCACTACAATTCCTGTGGACGGCAAGATTGGAAAATTCCACCCCAATTCTTGACCAAAATCCAGACACCATCGCCTCTTCAGATAGAGCGTTAAACTTGTCAAGTCCCTTACACCACTAATGCAAAGTTAATTCCAGTGGATCTTTCTCACACTCCAAGATCATTGACCTACTCCATTTCATATCCATCTTTTAAAAAAAAACAAAATCACAAAGTAAATTCTAGATGTTCCATAATTGAAACACTGACATTGTCCCACTCAACACAGTCCCAAGTTTGGATGTAATCAGATGCATCGCACATTCAGCTACTTCCATGTTGTGGAACCAAAAGGGAGAGGCAGAGGCTAACACAGGGGGTCCGTTTTAACAAATCAACTGAGGGAGGAGGACGTGAGGAATAAAATATCCAACAGACCAACATTCCAGTCAAAGGGTTGGGTTTTCACAGACTCGGAGAGGCTGCAGGTTTAAAAATGGCACCTGGGATTCAATTCCGGAATTCTCTTCTTATAAGAGGGCTTTTTAAGGGGGCATTCCCAACCTGCTGACTCCACTGTGGGGATGGCCATGTCCTAGCCCTCAGCAGTTATCACAGGTCAGGTCACATTTTGATTGGCCAGCTCAGATTTAACGAACCTTAGTCTGCATGAAGGAATCTTTCAAAAAATGAGCTCAAAATGTCATCCGCAAGCCCTCCCCTGATGCCATGACATGCTTTTTAAGTGTCGAAGGAGGCCATTGGCCGACCAAGCCTGCATTGACCACTATCCCACTCAGACCCTATTCCTGCAACCCCACACATCTTTGCTGCCAATCCCCTGACATTAAGAGGCATTTTCCATGGCCAATCAACCTACCCCCACAACTTTGGAGCCACCATGTCATAATGAGGCTTAATGGAGAGTCTAAAAATCGATTAGAGTTCTGAAGCAAAACCCTGGAGAAAATATAGCATGATAACTCTGGGGCTTTGATCTGTTCCGTCCATTGTGCAATGTTTATTTACACAAGATAAAAGGATTTCAGGTGCTTACAGTTTTCATTTTAAAGGATCTGGAAGCTTGACACTTATTTTGGCCTATATTGAAAAGTGAAAAGTTATTAGTGTTTTTTTTTAAGAAGGTTATTTTTAAACACATTCAGTTGGCACGAAGCTTCATTGGTTCTGCACCGTATAGTCAGTGAAATGACATGGAATGGGGGACATAAGGGGCCACGAGGGTGGGTGGGGAGTGCAGGGGTGAAGGAATTAAAGCCTTTGTTTTTATTTTAACTGGGACTAAGCCCCACAGCAGGAGGCTTGCCTTATGTTCAGTCCAGCTAGGCAACAACAAACCATGCCGCTGTCTCTGATCTTTTTCCTAGGTCAGCTAGTCCATCCTTGTGGGTGAGCCGAGTCGAGAATTATCCTAATTCCCATTATAAGGGTGAAAATCCAGCTCAAATGTCTCCACTATCATGCCCTGATCCTACACAAATAGGCAGCTTGGCAGCACAGTAGTTAGCAGTGCTGCCTCACAGTGCCAGACACCTGGGCTCACTTCCTGGTTTGGGTCATTGTCTGTGCAGAGTCTGCACATCCTCCCCATGTCCACGTGGGTTTCCTCTGGGTTCTCTGCTTTCTTGCCATAGTCTGAAAGACATGCTGGTTAGGTACATTGGCCATGAACAGGCACTAGAGTATGGTGACTAAGGAATTTTCTAGTAACTTCATGGCAGCGTTAATGTAAGCCTATTAGTGACACTAATAAATAAACTTCAAGTCTCACTAGCTAAGCCCATTCAAATCTCAAAACAGAAATAACCAACCTAATCACAGTCTCGTGGGCCTAAAGGCTGCTCTTGCATGCCCAATCCCCGAGCTTCGTCTGGAGCCAAAACAAGGGACAACTGTAAGACATGGGCAAAAAGCCAAATAATGACATCAGCTTGGCACAGGTGAAGTATTAAGCACGTACTCTGTACTTCAATGCACCCATGAGCAAATCCACAAGATATACTAATAAGCCAGGGATTCTGAACTCATGCAAAAGGATTGGGAGATAAATAAATATGCCATCTGTTGCAGTGCTGAGCTATACATACTAGACAGGTGCGTAACTTGACCGCTGCTACATATCACTTGACCATTGCCAGGTGGCAGTGTGGACACCAATGGCCTCAGCTGTTCCTATCCCACCCTTTCTGGGTCAGGAGTCATTCCATGGCACAAGTCGAGTTGCTCTATCTATATCACATAGCACAGGTTTTCATATCAAAGACACAGACCCTTGTACAAATGCATACACGAATAACAGTTACACACAATAGGGCGGCACGGTAGCACAGTGGTTAGTACTGCAACCTCACAGCGCCAGGGATCCAGGTTCGATTCCCTGCTCAGGTCACTGTCTTATGGTGTTTGCATGTTCACCCCGTGTCTGTGTGGGTTTCCTCAGGGCGCTCTGGTTTCCTCCCACAGTCCAAAAGATGTGCAGGTTAGGTGCATTGACCCTAACAGGCTCCGAACTGTAGCGACTAGGGGAATTTCACAGCAACTTCATTGCAATGTTAATGTAAGCATTACATGTGACGAATAAATAAACTTTAACTTTTCATGGAAAGCTCTAAAATTACTATGGGATTTCAGATATCATAAAAAGGACATCTCATCCCTGCTCACCTTGGTTGCTGGATACTCCCATGTTTCAACACATGCTGAAATCAGCAAATTATTTTGTTTGGTAAAGGGACCGAGAGATATAAACAAAAGGCAGCGAATTGGGAGGTATCAATAAGATTTGATCTAATTGTTTGGCAGAGCAGATTTGAGGGGCTGAATGGCTAACTGCTGCTCCTACATGGTGTCGATGTTGGATACCAGATGCTTGAAAGAAACCAGGTTGGCTGAAAACTAAACTGTTCACTCAAGTCTCTGAAAGATAAAAAGACATTCCAACAATACAGGTGTCAGACTGGAAACGCAGTTCATGACCCAAAGTTTAGGTGCCAATAAACTGTATAGCAGCTGCCTTTTTAGTGAGCCAATCCAGCTTCTTCTGGTGACTCAAAAAGGAACAGTGTAGACTAAAGGAGGGGCAAATTATATGAAGCATTGTCAGGTGGTGACAGGGATGCTGCAACCAACTGACTGGAGCTTGAATATTTGGATAGCATCCTCTTTTTGGCACCAGTTGTCCAGCTATAAGGTCAACTAATTGGTCATCTCAGTCTAAGATGCCAATGGAATAAGAAGTCTCAACATCAGGTTAAAGTCCAACAGGTTTATTTGGTAGCAAACATCACATGATGCCAATGGAGTCATAACGCATAGACCAATATCTAAATAAGGGAAGTGGCATGAAAGAGGAAGAAATGCAGGCATTGTATTTTTGAAGGAAAAATGCTGCTATCATTGAAAGAGGTCTCCCCACATTGCCTCAGGAACATGCAGAAGTCAGAACTCTTGTCAATGGCATTTAATGTTTACAGATGCACCGTAGAAAACACCCTTTCCAGATGTATCACAGCTTGGTGTGGCTCCTGCTTTCATCAAGATCATGTGAAAGGGTTATCAATGTAGCCCAGTCTATTATGCAAACCAGCCTCCCATCCACTGACTCCATCAGCACTTCCTGCCACCTCGGAAAAGCAGCCAGAATAATCAAGGTCCCCACGCACCCCAAACATACTCTCTTCAGTCAGGCAAAGGATACAAAAGTCTGAGATCACGTACCACGTGGCGCAAAAACAACTTCTTACTTGCTGCCAGACTTTTGAACGTACCTACCATACATTAAGCTACGCCCTGTGACTGCAACACTATATTCTGCACCCTCTCATTTCCTTCTCCCCTAGGTACTCTGTGAATGGTATGTTTTGTCTGTACAGCGTGCAAGAAAAAACACTATACCAAAGTGACAATAATAAATCAAATCAGGAAGCCAACCAGAAGGCTGAATGTAAGAAAATAACACTTTCCTCTATCTCTCTATAACTTGGCCAATAATTATTGCATCACAGCAGAGAACATCAGGATGGGACCAACAGAAACACTGTAGATGCCAAAAACCTGCAACAGGAAACAAAACAGTGTCTACAGACAAGGGAAGACTGAGTGAACATTTGACAGGTTGTCTCCCCACCACTGTCCGATAACATTGCAGGTTTCCAACATTTTCTGTTTACAGCACACAGTGCAACTTGCTTCAAAACTTAAAATGGCCAACTGGGATTTTGTTGCATTTGATCATAGAATCCCTACAGTGCAGTACGAGGCCATTTGGCCCAATGAAACAACACCAACAACAATCCTGCCTCGGGCCCTATCCCCATGACCCCACTCTACCAGTCCCCCTGACTCTAAGGAGCAATCTAGCATGGCGAGTTGTCAGCATTGCTGCCTCACAGCGCCAGGGACCCGGGTTCAATTCCCGGTTTGGGTCATTGTCTGCATGGAGTTTGCACGCTCTCCCCATGTCTGTGTGGGTTTCCTCCAGGTGCTCTGGTTTCCTCCCACAGTTTGAAAGGCGTATTGGTTAGGTGCATTTACCCGAACAAGCGCTGGAGTGTGGCAAGTAGGGGAATTTCACAGCAAGTTCATTGCAATGTTAATGCAAGCCTTACTTGCGACTAATAAATAAACAAACTTTAAATCCACCTAACCCACACATCTTTGGACTTGAGGAAACTTGAGCACCTGGAGGAAATCCATGCAGACATTGGGAGAACATGCAGACTCCACACAGACGGTAACCAAGGCCAGAACTGAACCCGGGTCCCTGGTGCTAACCAATGTGCCGCCTTAATGGATTATATAATTTTAATTCCCCTGCCCACATGACCTGGGAGGTGCAAAATCCATTCCCATCAACAGCCAGAGTTTAAAAAAAAACACACACCACTACCATGAACCATATCTATTTAGAATTCACCAGTTAAGGAGCAGAGAAGCACACTCAACATTTGGTGGAAATAATATGGAATATTTCTGTGCTTAGCCTGATCAGTAATCACCTGATGAAGCAGCCTGTGACTCTGAAAGCTAGTGCTGCCAAATAAACCTGTTGGACTTTAACCTGGTGTTGCAAGACTTCATACTGTGCTTAAAAAATACAGGCATGCATATATTTAATAAAGTTTACTGTATTCATCGCGCAAGTGCCAGCAGAGTGGAACAATTATCCTTTGAACATAATTAAATCCTTGAAACACATTGCAAACACTGCAAACTTACTGCAGATCTGTAATTATGAAACCCACAAAGATGGATTTCACACTATGTAGTTCCATTAGATTGCATTTCCTGCCCACCCATTTCCCAGTGAAATTAATCCCGCAGTTTTGCTGGTGTCTGGTTCAGTCAGTTTCATAGACATGCCACGGAGCCCTGGTGCGTGAACACACTCTCACTGCATTCGGTTAGCTTTACTCAATGGTGATTGTATGAAAGCTAAAATCGTGGGCAGCCCAAAAGCATTCAAATTTTTCATCGCTATAAAGCTATTTCAAGCCCCAATACAATTGGAGTAGCAAACTAACCCCAAACTTTAATTGCACATTAATTCTGACAAGTGACAGACTAACTAATCAATATTTCTTTTGCTAAATAAAGTAAAAAATGGATTAGCTTTACTTATCAAATCATTTCAATTATTCCCCTGCTCCACATGTAAAGCAGACTCATTATAATCCTTTCCAAACAGTAGATTTCAAGTCTTTAAGGGGCAGTGTACGGCGTATGCTACAGTGTAGTGGAGGCTATCGCTGACTTAACCACGGGAAACCATCCATTTTAAACTAGTCATTTTATAGAACAATAAAAAACAGGCAAACATGAATCAATTGTGAAAGCACATCGCATTTCACAATTATCTTTGTCCAACAAAACACGTTAACAAGATCTGAATGCCCTTAACATTGCTCATTTTTGAACAAGTTTAAACAATTTTATTCAAGCTGCAAATTTCTGTCTTGCTGAATCTTTTTTTTAGTTTCATAGAATGGCTGCAGTGCAGGAGGCCGCCCTGCAGCCCATTGAGTCTGCACTGACCATAAACCCACCAAGGCCCCATCCCCACAATTCCACTTACTTACCCTAGCTAGTCCACCTGACACCGAAGGGCAATTCTGAACTAGTCACTTTGTAGAAAAAACATGAATCAAGCTATGAAAGCATGCCACACTTCACGATTATCTAACAAAACAAGTTCACAAGACCTGAATCTCCCTTACAATTTCTCATTATTAGTCAAAGTAAGACAGATATAAACTGTAAGTGGCCAGCACAAAAACCTACTCAGCTTTTCAACACATTTTGGACCAGCCAGTTCTGATTGCAGAAATGAGGTAGCATCGTAAACTACTCAGAAGAGAGATACCAGTTATGCAAAAGCCAAGCATCTCAACAAGTTACAGGGCAAGTTAGAAATAACAAGTCCAAAATTTGCTCTGCTAACAATCATGCGCAAATATAAAGGAAACACAGTGGAAGGTTGCCATCAGAGGTGCTGAGAGATTCCATTTCACTGTGACAATGAATACTGACGTGGAGATGCCAGCTTTGGACTGGGGTGGACGCTAAGATTGAAAAGCATAATCCACAGATCTTTGGACTGCGGGAAGAAAGCGGATGCAGAAAGACTGATTTCCCAAAAACACAGAGCCAGGGAATTGGGGCAAAAAGAATGCTGTTTGCTGTATCTCTGCACACAATCCAATAAATCAACCAAGTCCCAGTCTGCATCCAACCGGTCCGACTAAAACTACTTAACAACAAAAACATGCTTTGATAATATTTCCATGCTGTACAGTTTTGCAAGATGTCTTAAGTCGCCAGAGCATTTAGATTTCTTGTATTAGACATCAATAGATGTGTGTACAGTGATCCTCCTGAGGCAGGAAGCTTTCCCACACAAAAAGTAGGAAAACAATTCAACAATACAGTCCAGCCTGCTCAAAGAGAAATCCCTTTGGTCCACTTTACAGACACATGCCTGTTATATCAAATCATAACTCTTCAAGATGACATAAAGGGCTGAAAATCTCTGGGGGTCTCTTACTGGGGCACTGAGGGCAGAGGAGAATTAAAACTTGTCAAATCCAAACAAACCGTTACAACGGAGTTGATTACTGTCGGCGAGTAATTCACAAGAAACAAATTAGATGGTGGCACAGTGGTTAGCACTGCTGCCAGGTTGCCAGGTACCTGGGTTCAATTCCTGGCTTAGGTTACTGTCTGTGCCGTGTCTGCACGTTCTCGTGTCTGCCTGGGTTTCCTCCTACAGTCTGAAAGACATGCTGGTTAGGTGCACTGGCCACGCTAATATGACCCTTCATTTACTCAAACAGGTGCCAGAGTGTGGCGACCCAGGGATTTTCACAGTAACTTCATTGCTGTATCAATGTAAGCCAACTGTGACTCTAATAATAAATAAGCTTTAAATAATAAACTTTACATGCTCAAGTGTGCTGAGCAGTGCAATGGCACAGTGGTTAGCACTGCTACCTCAGCGCCAGGAACTTGGGTTCAATTCCAGCCTTCGGTAACTGGAATTTGCATGTTCTCCCCGTGTCCGTGCGAGTTTCCTCCCACATCCCAAAGATGTGCATGTTAGGTGGATTGGCCATGCTAAATTGCCCCTTAGCATCCAAAGATGTGATGGTTAGACAAGTTAGTTGTGGTAAACGTGCGAGGTTATGGAGACAGGGTGGACCTGGGTGGGATGCTCCTTCGGGGAGTTGGTGCAGACTCCATGGGCCGAAAGGGCCTCTATGCTTAAAAGGTCAGACGATGATGCAATTTTAGCAGACGGCACCTCACGTATTGCACTTAGCTTTGGTCACCAAGGAGAAAAGGAGATTCAAACCACGGAGACAGTATGGAGAAAGGTCAGGAGACTAATGCTGAACATCAAAAGACTATGTTGTGACTGAAGGGGAAAAAGAAAACCTGGGCTTTTTAGCATCGAACGTCACCTTCAGAAGGATTGACAGGCAATAAATGTCATGGATAAGGTTAATCCAGTGTATTACTTCAAGGTATGTCAGAAATCCAGAATTAGGGTGAAAGGAAAGCTTCGGATAAATGTCAGGAAAAAGATCTTCACCCAAGGAAGAATCCATGTAGAGCAGTGGAGGGAATAAGAAGCAGGAAATTCATTAGAGATGGTAATTGGTGAGCGAGAAATGTTAACCCTGTGTTCGGAACGGATGCAGTAAGTGGACTGAACTTCCTCCCCAATGTTGGTGCCCACCTGGTCATCTTTATTAGCAGATCCTTAACAAAATTTAACAAAAGAGGCAGGTTCGACAGAAACATGTTTTGCAGCAACACCTGGTACAGCAACCAAAATAATCGAGCACCAGTTTACAGGAACACACGGAGAAAATGCCTTTCTGCTAATCGTTAACCACTCAAAGTGCTGCATTATTCCAGTCGCAGGGCACAACTTCAGTGGAGTTTTCCCATTTAATTTGGCTTCGGGGAGCTCAGTTTATCCACACCTGGCCCATGGAATCCAAATTAAAATCTTGGTAACAGTCCCACCAGAGTCAGATGGTTCTGGGTTGGAAGTCTCTTTCCAGTTTGCAAACTCATAAATCAGGACCGACAGCTCATTGTCAGAAACGCTGCGTTGCAAACCGAGTGCCTACTTAAAAAGGACTTTCAATATTCCGTGACACTTCTTTCCGAAAGAGACTGGTGCCCTGCCCGATATTCTGCCCTCAAACAGCAGCAGCTAAAAACACAATTTCACAGCCGTTTGTGGAATCCTGCTTTGCCTAGATTCACTGCCCTATCTATCCACATATCACTTCAGAAAGTAGTTTTCAAAAAACCCATTAAACAGTCAGCGTGGATAACTAATCACAAGATGGCAGTTGTAGCACTTCTCCAAACAAGATAAAAGTAGCCAACCGTACACCCGAAAGCTTGTTACATCCTCACCTCGTTTCAGATCTGTTCATTTAAAAACTCAGCCATAATCTCAATTTAAAATAGCCCTTTCAACTCGTTTCCTGACAGAATGCATCAAATTTCAATCCCTTTTCCATTCTCCACAGAATTATCGAAATAATGGAACACAGGTCAAATGACAGAGTAGGGGAGCGAAAAAAATTGGAAAATTTTACAGGTCATTGACCTGTCATGCCTATGCCAACTCAAGTAAAATTTTGGCCATAATTCTGAAAAGTATTGCCTTCAAGTATTCAAGGCAACGGTAGCAATGTAGGGACCCAAGGCGGTGCTCTGGGGACCCAGGTTCAAATCCCACCATGGAACGTGGTGAACTCAATATTAAAGTAAATTTGGTATTTAAAAAATCCAATGATGACCACAAAACTATCGCTGATTGTCATAAGAATTCACCATGCTCATTCACGAACTCTAGGGAAGAGAATCTGCTGTCCTCACTTGATCTGGACATGCGACTCCAACTCCAGAACAATGTGGTTTGATTCAGTTCAGGGGCAATTCGGAACGGGCAATAAACGTAGGCCCTGCCAATGATGCCCTCTTCCCCTGGAAGTAGTAAAATCCAATTCCCTTTCGAAAGCTATTATTGAATCGGCTGCCAATCCATTTCTTTCCAATTATACACCTGCTATTAATCAGGGCTCTGAGTTTAAAGTTTAGTTATTAGTATCAGAAGTAGGCTTACATTAACACTGCAATGAAGTTACTCTGAAAATTCCCTAGTCGCCACACTCCAGTGCCTGTTCGGGTATACAGGGGGAGAATTTAGCATGGGCAATGCACCTAACCAGCACATCTTTCGGACTGTGGGAGGAAACAGAGCACCCAGAGGAAACCCACACAGACACAGGGAGAAGGTGCAGACTCTGCACAGACAGCGACTCAAGCCTCTGGTGTTGTGATGCAGCAATGCTAATCACTCTGCCACCGAGCTGTACATGCTGCCTCTCAGCCAACAAATATTAGGAAGACCGGATTCTAAAATCATACATTCATCATATTAAGTATGTCTTTCAGTTCATCAGTGGTGTAAAAATAAATGATTGCTTTTGAGTTGTTAATCAGATTGGATCTACAATAAGAAAGTTGTCAAGTGTTGTACTTGGATTTACAAGCTTACAGAATTTTATAGCCAATTCATCTATCCTTAGAATGCCATAACACATTCCAGACACACCTTACAAACAGACCGTAGTTTCTTCAAACTATCAAAGACATGATGAGAATGAACGTGAGAATAGTTACAGTACAGGGGGCTGTCATTTGGGCCCCATCATCTACATGCCGGTTCTTTGCAAGAACCAATTAGATAGTCCCCCTGCTCCAGTCTCTGCAAGAGCCAGTGAGATCCCCAATTTCCTATCTTTAAATCCCCCCCACCCCCACACTCACCACCCTGCAAATCATCTCTCTTCGGATTATTATCCACTTTTCTAGTGGAAGCCATGATTGAATCTGCCTCCATCAAGCAGGTGCTTGTTTTTGACACTGCGTTGAGATAGTTGATCTCAACGATGGCACAGGCATGAGGTTGGCATGTTGCAATTACCCTCACAGCTGAGGTTCAGGAATTGGGGGTTTGGTCCCATACTTAACAACTCTCCAGGAACACCTGCTGGACAGCAATGCCCCTGGGTGGACAAGATTGGGTTCAGCTGGTATATACACTCGTTCTGTAGCGGCACATGGCACAGTGGTTAGCAGTGCTGCCTCACTACACCAGGGACCCAGGTTCCATTCCAGCCTTGGGTGACTGTGTGGAGTTTGCATCTGTATGGGATTCCTCCGGTTTCCTCTAAAAATGTGCAAGTTAGGTGGATTAGCCATGCTAACTTGCCCTTAAGTGTCCAAAAGGTGTGTTGGTTGGGTGGATCAGTAAATGTGCAGGATTACTGGAATAAGGAGAGGGTGAGCCCTGAGGGAGTCGGCGCAGACTCGATGGGCTGAATGACTTCTCTGCATTGTAGGGATTCAATGATTTTATGAACAGTTTGTGACTACTGCTAAGATCAGGGATGACAAAGCAATCATGTGGGAATGTTTGGCGAGGGGGAAGAGTCAGGCATACTAACTTGAACTCAGAATGAATAAGCATCTCCAGGACAAAAAGCAGCACAGAAATACGCTGAAGTGAAAAACACGAGCAGACTTAATTCCGATTTCAAAGAATAAACGCCTGAGTAGCTCGGCACTAATCCACCTGCCAGTCACCCCAATCAGACATGAAATATAAATTAACAATCAACATTCATTTATCTTTATGTAGCTCATCCAGCTGGTTCAAGAGTCGGAATACAAATCCCACCCAGCCCTTTTGAAATGCAGCTCCTGCCAGCGTTCCTGCAAATAAAATGGATCATTTCATGGGAACATAAAAATGTTAACAGTACTCGAGGCTACATAAAGCAGAACTCAGTCACTGTTGCTGGGTTATTAAGCTTCAATTCTTGCCAAGTGGCAAAACACCTTTACTTCAAAAGGAGTGGGTTCTGAGACCTCTACAATGTTTGCCAACCACTGACTTGGGTAGCATTTGTGTACACTCAGGGCACTCTCCATCTCAGGCTGCAAGCCCCATATCATCCACAACAGACCACCATCAGCAACTGTTGATGTGATAGCTCTTTGGTGTTGAGGTATTAGCTTTTTTAAAAAAATTCATTCATGTGTGTAATAAGTCCTTGCCCGAGGCAAAACTCCCTTCACCAAAATCCCTTTATTTATAAACTCTAACAGCAGTACACAGAGTGCCAGTCATTAGCAGTTTATCTCCGGGAGTGTCAGAATAACTGACACTCCTAGTTAAGTACAAAGATGTGCGAGTCAGGTTGATCGGTTGTGCTAAATTGCCCCTTAGTGTCTTGGGATATGTAAATTAGAGGGATTAGGGGGTAAATATGTGGGCTTACAGGATAGGACCTGGGGTGGGATTATTGTCGGTGCAGACTCAATTGTACAGGGCACTGGTGAGGCCGCAGCTGGAGTACTGTGTGCAGTTTTGGTCGCCGCACTTACGCAAGGATATTTTGGCCTTGGAGGGCGTGCAGAGGAGGTTTACTAGGCTGATACTGGAGTTGAGGGGGTTGAACTATGAGGAGAGGCTGAACAAACAAGGCTTGTACTTGTTAGAGTTTAGAAGAATGAGGGGAGATCTCATTGAGACGTATAAGATGATGAACGGGATGGATAGGATAGAGGTGGAAAGGCTCTTCCCGCTCAGAAAGGACAGCAGGACTAGAGGGCACAGCCTCAAGATAAAAGGGGGGGGGGGTGCGTGGTTTAGAACGGAGTTGAGGAGGAACTTCTTCACTCAAAGGGTGGTGAATCTCTGGAATTCTCTGCCCGTTGAAGTGGTGGAGGCTGCCTTGCTAAATATTTTTAAGACGCGGGTTGATAGGTTTTTGATAGGCAAGGGTTTTGATAGGCTTAAGGGTTAAGGGGAGAGGGCAGGAAGGTGGAACTGAGACACGACAGATCAGCCATGATCTTACTGAATGGCGGGGCAGGCTCGAAGGGCTAGATGGCCTACTCCTGCTCCTATTTCTTATTGCCTAATTCTGCATTGTAGGGATTTTATGAGTACAAGGCAAAGACTCCCTGATTAATCCATCAATTGGATCCTTAATCAGGAAGTTCAGACTCCATTAGGCCAATCCAATGGCCTTTTTGAAGTCATTACAATGGGATATGGGTGGCGCTGGCTGGCCAGCATTTATTGTCCAGCCCTAGTTGCCCGAGGGCATTTGAGAGGTAACCACATTGCTGTGGCTCTGAAGTTACTCGTAGGTCACACAGGTAAGGACAGCAGATTTCCTTCCCTAAAGGACATTTGTGAATCAAATGGGTTTTTCCTACAATCGACAATGGCCATCAATAGATTCTTAATTCCAGATAATTTTTATTGAATTTAAATTGCACCATCTGCTATGGTGGGATTTGAACCCGGGGCCCCAACATATTAGCTCAGTTTCTGGATTAAGAGTCTAGCAATAAGACCATTAGGCCATTGCCTCCCCTTTCTTTGTTCATGTCCTGCAGCTTTCCATCTACCACAGCCAAACAGCTAACTGGCAGAATTCAATCACGCGCGCCTACGAAAATCCCTTGGGTCAAAAGGGAAGACTCATGGCTGGATTACCATCTGCCGGACTAAGAGTCAAAATAAGCTTGTAATGATTTAATTCTGCCAACTCAGGTGGCAGAGTGGTTAGCATTGCTGCTTCACAGCGCCAGGGACCCGGGTTCAATTCTGGCAAAGGGTCGCTGTGGGGAGTTTGCACATTCTCCCCATGCCTGCATGGGTTTCCTCTGGATGCTCTGCTTTTCTCCTACAGTCCAAAGACGTGTGGGTTAGGTGGATTGGCTGTGCTAAATGACCCTTAGTGTCCCAAGATGCGTAGGTCAGGGGATTAATCAGGTAAGTACACAGGGTTATCATAATAGGGCCTGGGTAAAATTAGAGTCGGCACAGACTCAACTCCAAATGGCCTCCTTCTGCACAGTAAGGAATCCATGATTTAGTTCCAAAGATATTTTTTTAAAAATCTGCCTTGTTTCTTCCTTTCCAGTAATTCCTTAGCACATGAAGTTTGACAGGCTTATGGAGTAACTTTTTGTTTTCAATGAAATTCAACGTTGATGAACTTTTATGGAAGGAAATCTGCCATACTTATTGGACCTGGCCTACACGAGACTCCGACTTGGGTCTCAAACCCTCACCTCTGGCTTCTTAAAGAAATAAAAACAAACCTTAAAATGTAGCAGTAGGTCACGAGCTGAAACATTAACTCCATTTCTCTCCACTGATGCTGCCAGACCTGCTGAGCATTCCCAGCATCTGCTGCTTTCGCCTCGGGGCTACACCACCACCGTCACGACAGAGTTAGCTGCCAGTGCACGATGCGTGTAAAACGATGATGTGCCTTAAAAATCATTCCCCCTGACAACCAGGCAGCATCAACCCAACAAACCGGATATCTCCACTCAACAGCTCATTACACAGTGACTGGGAAGGAGGACCCAAAAAGAAAAACAAGAAATTTATAATCACCGGACAGGATCCCGAAAGTCAAAGTGGCAAGCCGAGAGAGAGAAAAAAATATTTTTAACAGGAACAAATCGTGGACAGATATTAGAAGGTTGTTTGCTTGCGCTTAAATTTAAGCAGAGTCTTGTAAGATTTGCGACCAGAATGTTTAACATTTCCAAGCAATGTTTCTGCCACAATGTCACATACATCACTGCAGTGCAGCTCGAGTGGCTGCTTTTTTCATTACATTCATTTAGCAGCTTATGCAGGGCACAAAGTGCCATGCTCTGTCAAAAATGACATTAATACCACAGGGCTCCCGGTTGTCACGTGTAAGATGTCAGTGATGAACCTCCACACCAGCAACACACCCTGTTTGTTTTGCTCACACTCGAGAGGTAATGCCAATGAAAATTTCTGTGACTTTGATGTAAAAGCAAGGAAGAAGATTACAGTGAACAGAATTCTGCCTCTACTGATGTAAGGCAGTAAAACAGAAGATAAGAGCAGGAGGCGGCCATTTGGCCCTTCAAGCCTGTTCCCACCATTTATCACGATCATGGTTGTTCATCCAACCCAATAGCCAAATCCGATTTCTCCCCAAGGGAACCTTTGATCCCATTTGCCCCAAGTGCCTCTTGAATACATTTAATGTTTTGGCATCAACTACTTCCTGTGATAATGAATTCCACAGGCTCACCACTCTTTGGGTGAAGAAACGTCTCCTCATCTCCATCCTAAATGGCCTACTCTGAATCCTCAGACTGTGACCCCCGGTTCTGGACTCCCCCACCATCAGGAACATCCTCCCTGCATCTGTCCTGTCTAGTAACTCACTATTATACATTATGTTTTTTTTATTCACAGGATGGGAGCACCCAACACCCCTCCAATTCAGAGGGCATTTGAGAGTCACCCACGCTGCGGTGGGTCGAGAGTTACACGTAGGCCAGACTCGGTAAGAACAGCAGATTTCCTTCACTAAGAGGATGAGGGATCCTGTGTATGCTTAGCCCAGTTTGCTTCAGTCAATGCAAAGACTTCATTTTAAGATATTTTTGTCTGTGCAACTAACTCTGCTAAGCTTAAAAGATTGACTGCAAACTTGGCTACATGTAGAAGCAGAAGGCTGAAGGTTAGCTAAAAATTGACTGCATCCCTGAAGGATACACAACAGCAGGCAAAAAAAAGAGATTTTCATAAAACAATTCTTGCAGCTGCTGTTAAGTCAGAGACAGGCTGCAAAAAATATTTCCAATAATGGATAAGAATTGAAATATAGATTGGATTTTAGTGTGCGTTTTCAGTTTGTTTCAAGATCTGTTCAGTGAGGTCAGTACACGGACTGGTTCGCTGTGGAGCCAGTCTCCCAGATTTGCTTTTTCTTTTCTGCTTCCGTCATGTTAATGTAATTCTTTTAAAAGCAATTCTTTTAAGTTCTGTTCAATAAAAGCAAACCGTTTTTAAAAAAATCATATCAGTGCTGTTCCCTCGTCAATTCAAACGAATTAATGGACCCAAGAAGGGACATTACAGAACCAGATGGGTTTTTACAACAAATGACAATGGTTTCACAGTCATCATTAGACTTTTAATCATTTATTGCTCATCCGCCCAACCCTCCTTCACAGGGATGGCGACGAGCTTGCTGAATACAACCCAGTGGTTTGCTGGGCCGTTTCTGATGGAAGTAACAAGTCAATCGCACTCTCTGAGGATTGGAGTTACATATAGGCCAGACAGGGTACAAAGACAGATTCACAGAATCCCTGCAATGTAAGAGGTCGCCATTCAGCCCATCGTGCCTGCATCAACAACATCCCATCTTGACCCTAAGCCCGTAACCCCACACGTTTATCTGCTCATCTCCCCGACACTAAGGGACAATTTAGCATGGCCAGTCAACCGAATCCGCACATCTTTGGGCTGTGGAAGGGGACCAGAGCACCCGGAGGATTCCCACGCAGACACAGGGAGAATATGCAGATTCGACACAGACAGTGACCCAAGCAGGGAATTGAACCCGCAACGCTGGATGTGTGAAGCGGCCGTGCTAACCACTGTGCCACCCTTTCATACAAGTATCTCCTTCCACAAAAAGGACATTATTGAACCAGATGAATTTTTGATTCCAATCTGGTAGTCTCATGATCACCATTACTGAGACTAGCTTTTAATTCCAGAGCTATTTAATTAATTGGACTTAAAATCTCCACTTGCTGTGAGTCTGAATCAATAGAGCAGACCTCGGGATTACCACTCCGGCGACATAAGTACCATTGCCCAAATCCTCTGGTCCATAGGTTGTCAAAAATGGGACATGAGTTACAAGATGCACATTGGGACCCTCCAAAATGTGCGCACGCACACAGGCAGAAATTGCCTGGCAAGTTTAAACTTCCACTGAGCCATTTTTTTCTGGGTTAATGTCTCTGATCCTGAACTCGGGGCAGAGGCTCAGGCCCAGTCCACAGCAATTACCTGCACACATGACCAAGAAATGTCAGTCTGATAGCCAGCATGTCTGAGCACCATAACTGGCCCTCTTCCAAATCGACACCATCTGACAAGCCTCCGATCTGATCACGCCACTGACGAACATCCCAGCAAACTTGACCAGACTATCCACACCTACCCAATGAAAGCTTTTTAAAGATCCAAGTCAATTCAAACATGACAACTACTGCTACGAAAGGTGGCCTTGCCCTATCTTCAATTTTTGTGCCCAATGATCTTCTCTGCACATGGTAACACTGACCCTTTAGACACACAGGCGGCACAGAGGTTTAGTGCTGCTGCCTCACAGCACCAGGGACTCAGGTTCAATTCCAGCCTTGAGTGACTGTCTGTGGGAGTCTGCACATTCTCCCAATGTCTGCATGGGTTTCTTCCGGGTGCTCCAGTTTCCTCCCACACTTCGAAAAACCTGTTGGTTAGGTGCATTGGCTATGCTAAATTGCCCCTCAGTGTCAGTGGTCTAGCAAGGTAAATATGTAGGGTTAAGGGATAAGGCCTGGGTGGGAATGTGCAGGCTGTGCCAATTTCTCCCTCAGTGCACCCAAACAGGTGCCAGAGTGCAGCGACTAGGGGGTTTTCACAGTAACTTCATTGCAGTGTTAATGCAAGCCTACTTGTTACACTAATAAATAAACTTAAACATTTAACAGGGGATCAGAAGACGTGACTGAATAGAAATCATAAGTGGCAGAGTTAGGAGACAGTGCTTTCCATTTAACCCATAGACCTGAGAGAGCTCAAAACACATCTTTGCATTTCTCAAACCAGACTTAAATCACTCGGATTCATTCAAAATTGCGAACTTCGAGGAAAAATGTAAAGAAATAGATCATAAATTTAGAATTTGGAATGCTCTGGGACAAGTGGTGTTTCCTCTATAAGGAACATTTAATCGTTCTCAAACTCTTGCAGTGAGACAATTCTTATTCCTGTTCACTCCTCACCAATCTCAAAGTTCATTTATTAGTGTCACAAGTAGGTTTACGTTAACACTGCAATGAAGTTACTGTGAAAATCCCCTAGACGCCATACTCCGGCGCTTGTTCGGGTACACTGAGGGAGAATTTAGCATGGCTGATGCACCTAACCAGCACATCTTTCAGTCTGAGGGGGGAAACCGGAGCACCTGGAGGAAACCCATGCAGACATGGGAAGAACGTGCAAACTTCAAACAGTGACCCAAGCCAGGAATCGAACCAGGATCCCTGGCGCTATGAGGCAGCAGCGCTAACCACTGTGCCACCGAAACCAACCAGTCAGCTCAATGGACGTGAAGCTCAGAAAGCAAGTTCCCTGCTGTATTTGTTCTTTTCATTTACTCCCAGATCAAATGAACACTATTTTAAATCTTTTAACAGGAAAAAAACTATTGATTTTACCCGGCAATCGAGAAACTCTCGCACATGATTATTGTCCCAGTAAGAGGTATTATTCCTGAACAAACATTTCCTCCATCAAAATTATACCTCGGATAACTAATAATCCAGACACTTTAAAAATGGAAGACTTGCTGTTGGCAATAAAGGATTTGCCAGAGTGAAATGAAAGGAATGATTTAACCCCTCTCAGAGAAAAAAAAATTTTGGATCCATTAGAGAAAAAACAACTACAAAATTTGATTGGGGGACATACTCTTCACCTCAATGCAAGATGGTAACAATCCCCCTGGGATCAACTGTAATTTCTCAGTAATACCACTGGTACGGTCAAGAAAACACAGCAGAAATTACACTACTGTACGCCAAGTTACAGATTCATATCAAATTTCTTCAGCGTAATGATCACTTAAACCCTCTGGGTTTTAAGTTTAGGCAGCAACTAATAATGTTTTTCTTTGTCAGCCCTCGCATCTTAGCTTGCAGTAGGAATCGTGACAAAACACCCCGGTACGCAATGATAACCAGGAGGAAGCAACTGACAACGAGACCAGCTTTTCCAAACAATGATCGAGCAAATGTTTAGCTTCCCTAACATTCGTTAGTTGCGTGACCAACAGAAACATTAAAAGAATCAATTAGCAATTTAGAACAGAGATGAGGTGGCACAGTGGCAAGCACTGCAGCTTCACAGCGCCAGGCACCCGGGTTCAGTTCTGGCCTTGGTCTGTGTGGAGTTTGCATGTTCTCCCCATGTCTGTGTGTGTTTCTTTCAGGGGCTCCGGTTTCCTCCCGGAGTCCAAATACGCGGTTAGGTTGATTGGCCGGGCTAAATTGCCCTTTACCCTACTAATCCTGCCCGGAACACTAAAGATGTGGGGTTACGGGGGTAGGGTGTGGGTGGGATTGTCGTCAGTGCAGACTCAAAGGGCTGAATGGTCTCTTTCTGCACTGTCAGGATTCTCTGATTCTAAATGGTGGTGAGGTAACCAGGAGTTAGCTTCCATCAGGCATTCAATAAGAAAGTAATTTATTTTTATGATGACTAATCCCCGTCAATTAAATCAATGGAATATACAGAGCTATTGAAACTCAATATGAGGTTGGCACCATCCTAACAAACCAGCTTGGGAGACTTGAATTCCACATCCGACAGCCTTGAGAATTTCAACAGCAGATTCAATGTTTTCAACAATACCATCTCGGAGCAATTAAGTCTGCTTCATTGTATTTAAAACTTGCACAGAATTTCCCATGCATCAATTACCGCTGGATTATTAGGACAGCTTGCATACCAGGCACTACATGACAGAGATCAGAATCTTTCATCAGAATGATTAACTACCAGGATAGGTTTCCAACTCTGCATGACTTGGTAGCCTATTTTAAAACAATGTACAGCGGTCTCCCCACTTAAGGGAGGATAATACTTACATTGGATGCAGTTCAGAAAAGTCCATTAGTCTTGATTTCTGAGGGGAAATTCTCTAAGGTTGAGCAGCTCTT
Organism: Carcharhinus amblyrhynchos; assembly: GCF_965287045.1. Taxonomy (NCBI): domain Eukaryota; kingdom Metazoa; phylum Chordata; class Chondrichthyes; order Carcharhiniformes; family Carcharhinidae; genus Carcharhinus; species Carcharhinus amblyrhynchos. The sequence continues at coordinate 13,086,687 of NC_137352.1, forward strand.
TGTGGAGTTAAGAAGAACGAGACGTGATCTTATCAAAACGGGCATATTCTGAGGGGGCTTCAAAGAGTTGATGCCCAGAGGATGTTCTCTCTTGTGGGGGAACTAGGGGTCACAGTTCAAAGACACATTGGCATTGTGGGTCAACCCCACAGCATGTTGACTGCAACGTTAAGGCAGCAGCTCACCACCGCCTTCTCAAGGACGACTAGGGATGGGCAATAAATTCTGGGCAGCCAGCAATGTCCATGTTCCACAAATAAAAGAAACAAAGGTTTTCCCACATAAGACAGAGATGAGGAGTTCTTCCCCTCAAGGGGCTCATTAGTATTCTCTTCCACAGAGAGCAACGAAGGCTGGATCATTGGATATATTCAAGGCCGAGTTAAGACAGACTTTTGGCAGGCAAAGAAGTCAGATGAAAAGGCAGAATCGAGGGCACGACCAAATCAGCTGCGATTTTGTTGAACGTTGGCGGTAGGCTTGACGGGCTGAATGCCTACTTCGGCTCCTATGATCATATGTTTTCAACTTAGTTGAGTATAGCAGCTCCCACCCAGGACCTAAATAGCAATTTCTTCCATTCTTTGGATGATATTAAACCGAACTCCCACCAGTGTTCTTTGTATTGCTCGAAACATTGAAGAAATTGCACTGCGCTATCTGAAGATTTGTTCTTCCAAGTATCCAGGTCAATCTTTATCTTCCAATCAACACCACAAATAGTACACCACAGTATTCAACTATCAGCTCTGCTGTGTGTGGAATCTTGCTGTGTGCAAAGTGACTACCATGTTTCCTGATGTACAAACTCCATAAAGTATGTTATCGTTGCAAAGAACTTTGTATATCACCTATCATGACCTCAGGATTTCCCAAAGGAAGGTTTCTCTTTCAGTAACACCTGGACCAGAATCTTGCCTGTCCCGCCTACCATGGATGTCAGAGTGGGTGAGGGGCAGACCATGGGAATGTCCGCTGATCTCAGGCAGGGCACTGGTCAGGTTTCAGGGGTGAGCAAGGCCGGTAAAATCCCACCCTAAGACGCACAGAAAAAATTCTCTCAGCAAGGAGAACTTGGCTGAAAGTTTTAAAGCTTGTAGCCTGGTTTGGGTATCCAGGCCAGGTAAGACGCCTTTAAGAGACGAGATTTTATCTGCACTGTTAGCGTTGAGGTTATCCCCTTCTGAAGGAGCAAGCTGCATCACATAACGAAATCAGAAATATCTGCACAGGCAACGATTCCTGGATCAGATAATCGATAATTTCGAAGTACTCAGCAGACTTTATTTCTAAGTCAACATCTGGAAAACATTCATCCAAGGGTAGGTTTTAAATGATGAGGCTGTGGTGGACAACCTTCAGCCTGGGTGGGTGGGGGGGGGGGGGCGTTCACGTGCGGGCCATCTGGGTTCCGAGTGTGGCCCATAGGGCATTTTGTTGTCCTTTGTCTATGTGCAGGGTTGTCACATTTTGTTGATTTCCACCCGCGTAGCTTTTTCCCTATTGGTCTGACTGAAGTGATTCGCACGTAAGGCAAGGGCAAGTGAAGTGAGGTGTGTGCTGATCACTCACAACATTGGACACAGAGGGAGTGCAGTCAAAGTGTGAATGTTTCTTCTGTTTTTACCATTTGAAATTGACAGTCCTATTACTGTCAATGATTCAGCATTTTCTACACTGCATTATGAAATATTTTTCATTATGAAATATTCCACACACATTAAACGTGCTTAATCTTATTCATAGGATCATGGTTAGTGAACAAGCCCAATTTCAATCTGGGGAGGGGGTCCACTGGGATGAAGGCAGGTCACTCAAGCAGCCCATTCACTTGCCTCGATCGGCATCGCTGCCTTAAGGCTTTTCGCATTAATAGAGTAAAAGGAACCAGGCAAGTAGACTGGCAAATGAATCAAGTTATTAACTGAAAGTAAACAATTTCTGCATTTTTAAATTGAATTTAAATAATAAAAAAAAATTTGTGCTCAGGATTTTAATAATGAGTTGATTATATTCATACCAAACTACTTGCTGGTACTGGAATGGGTAGCAATGCATAACAATTGACCCTAAGAGACCTCCTCTGACCATGCCTTTGCTATTATTAAGCCAGAGAGAGCAGCTTAACTGCAGGAGATACGCAACACATGAGCTCAAGAACCTTAAGAGATTGAGCGACTGAACCGTTTAGGCTGATACTCTCTGGAATTAAGAAGAATGAGGAAATCAAATTGAGGTAAACATGATGATAAAAAGTCTGGATAAAATAGACATGGAGCGAACGCTTCCTCTTGTGGGACATTCTAGGATGAGAGGTCATATTCTTAGGATAAGGGGTAACAAATTTAAAACAGAGTTGAGGAGAAGCTACTTCTCCCAAAGGGTTGTGAATCTGTGGAATTCGCTACCACAAAGTGCGCTGGATGCTGGGACAATGAGTAAATTTGAGGAATTAGACTGATTTTTAAATTGGTAATGGGTTGAAAGGTTATGGGGAGAAGGCAGGAAAGTGGGGGTAAGGAGCACATCAGCCATAATCGAATGGCAGAGTAGACTTGATGGGCCAAATGGCCTAAATCTGCCCCTATATCTTACGAACCTACAGAAATAGCTTGCATGACAACAGCTGGATTAAACAAGTTTGGAGCTAATGCATCTGCAAATGGCTCTGTTTGTGCCTCCAGAACATTCCTCAAAACAAATCCTTTCTTGAAACTTTGAGCCATCTGTCCGACCATCTCAAGAAAAGGAGGAGGCCCACTTAGTCCTTCCAACTTGTTCTGCCATTCAATAAGATAATGGCTGGTCTGTGATCCAACTCTATACATATCCTTAAAGCTTTGCTTGACAAAAATGTGTCAATGCGGATTTAAAATTGAATGTGGACCCAGCAGAAATAGACATTTGTGCAAAAGGTGTTCCAGAGTTGTCCCACCTTTTGCGCATGAACGCATTTCCCAGCTTCACTCCTGAAAGGCTGATATCCCATTCCTAACAGCTTTCAGAATGGCTCGCAATATGGCTGGTCAGCTTTGCTAGCCGTGGCATTACTTCAGCCGGCACCCATGAATTCTCGTCCAGTATTCTATCAGCTGCCTTGATTATTTTACTGAGCTTGACAGTGTCTCTTTGAACTTCCACTGTGTCAACTATTCACCATGGTGAACAGCACAGCACAGCACGGTGGCACAATGCTCACCACTGCTGCCTCACAGCGCCAGGGACCCGGGTTCAATACACAGTCACCCAAGGCTGGAAGAGTTTGCACGTTCTCCCCCTAAAGTGCGTGAGTTTCCTCTGGGTGCTCTGGTTCCTTCCCACTGTCCAAAAGATGTGCAAGTTAGGAGGATTGGCTATGCTAAATTGCCCCTTAGTGTCCAAAGATGTGTGGGTTAGAGAGATTAACACAGTAAGAAATCTCACAACACCGGGTCAAAGCCCAACAGGTTTATTTGACAGCAAACACCATTAGCTTTCGCAGCACTGCTCCTCTGTCAGGCAAGTGGAAAGTTCTGATCCACATTTAGATGGATTAGTCATGGCAAATTTAGGGAGTTACAGGGATAGGGCGGGGGAAAGAGGTCCAGGGTAAGGTATCCTGTCAGTGTGTCGATGCAGACTCAAATGGCCCCTTCTGCACCGTAGGAGTTCTAAAATATCTATTCTAACTAGAATTATCTAGTTTTATCCTAAGGTCCAAAGTGTACAACTTCACTTTCCTATACATTTAAATCCTTAGCAATCAAGTCCTGCAGGGACCAGCTGGCAGGGTATTCACAGACATCTTCAACCTTTCTTTACACCAATCTGATGTCCCTAATTGCTTCAAGAAAACAACCATGACCCCGGTACCAAAGAAAAGCCAAGCAGTGTGCTTCAATGACTATCGTATGATGGCTCTGACATCCATCATTATGAAATGCTTCGAAAGGTTAGTCACAACACAACTCAATTCCAGCCACCCAAATTGCCTGTATCCACTACAGTTCGTCAACAGGTCCATGGCAGATGCCATTTCCCTAACCCTACACTCAACCCTGGAACACCTAGATAACAAAGACATTTATGTCAGACTCCTATCCATTGATTACAACTCCACCCTTAACACCATTGTTCTTACAAGACTCATCTCCAAACTTCATGGCCTGAGGCTCAATTCCTCCCTCTGCAATTGTATCCTAGACTTCCTTACCCACAGACCGTAGTCAGTAAGGATAGGCAACACCACCTCCTCTATGATCATCCTCAACACCAGTGCTCTGCAAGGCTGTGTCCTCAGCCCCTTCCTACACTTCTTATACACTCAGTGATTGTATGGCCAAATTTCCCTCCAACTCAATTTTCAAGTCTGCTGATGACATCACCATTGTGGGTGGGATCTCAAACAATGATGAGACACAGTATAGGAAAGAGATAGAGAATCTGTTGAACTGGTGCGATGACAATAATCTCTCCCTCAATGTCAACAAAACGAAGGAGATTGTCCTTCAGGAAGCATAGTGGAAAGCATGCCCCATCTACATAATGGGGATGAAGTAAAAATGGTTGAGAGCTTCAAGTTTTTAGATGTCCAAATCACCAACCTGTCCTGGTCCCACCATGCAGATGCTATAGTTAAGAATACCACTACTTTCTCAGGAGACTAAGTTAATTTGGCACGTCTGCAACAACTCACCAACTTTTACAGATGCACCATAGAAGACATTCTTTCTGGTTGCATCAGAGCTTGGTACAGCTCCTGCTCTGCCCAAGATCGCAAGAAGCTACAATGGGTCATGAATGAAACTGAGTCCATCACTTAAGCTAGCCTCCCATCAACTGACTCTCTACACTTCCCACTGCCTCAGTAAAGCATCCAGCATAATCAAGGACCTCACAGATCCCAGAGATTCTCTTCCACCTTGTTTCATTGGGAAAAGATAGAAAAACCTGAGATCATATACCAACCGACTCAAACACAGCTTCTTCTTTGTTGCCATCAGACTTTTGAATGGACCTACTTTGCATTAAATCGATCTTTCGCTACATCCTAGCTATGACTGTAACATTACATTGTGTATTCTCTCCTTTCCTTCTCTATGAATGGTGTGCTTTGTCTGTAGAGTAAGAAACAATATTTTTTATTGCATACTAATACATGTGACAATAATAAATCAAAAATCCATATGCCAGTTTTGTCTATGTGCTTAATATTTCTTTATAATTTCATATGGCTTGTCAATTTTTTATTGACAGTGGTTCCATAAATTGCCATTGGGAAGCAGTGATAAAGGCACTATGTAAATGCAAGTTGTTGTTCTGGAGTTACACTAAAAATATGACAACCTTACTGCCAGAACCTAAACAAGTCTCATTAGCGAGTTCTCTGGCACAATAATTGCTCTAAATATTTAAATAAAGGAATATAAATAAGGTTTTAATCAAGTCGAGAAATGTGAGCGACTCATCAATGGTTGACATTGCGCTCATTAAAAGTGCACTGGTCCCATTACACTGCAGTCAACGTTCTTAATGGTCAGATCGCAACAGTGAAGCAAGATGTTACTATTCATCCTTGGAGAGAAGGAAAGTTTTCCATTACTTGCAGCAGCGTAATTTCATGGTTACTGCTAACTTGGTTAGCTTGACTCTGTTAGTAGGGTACCGGGGAACAATGTTGTTGTTTCAAAGCCATTTTAGGACCTGCAAACCACAGAGGCAGTACCAGGAAGGTGCTGCATTGGTGGAAACATTGAGTTTGTGCACCTGTTCCAATTGTTCAGGTGGGCATAAATAAATAATACTGGTATCTAGTCGATATTTCTTCCTCAACCAATGCCAGCAGAAACATTTTATTCATGGGTGGCATGGCAGCACAGCGGTTAGGAATGCTGCCTTACAGTGCCAGGGACCCCAGTTCAATTCCAGCCTCGGATGACACTCTGTCTGGAGTTTGCACATTCTCCCCGTGTCTGCATGGGTTTCCTTTTTGATTTGATTTATTTTCACTGTATACTAATACATTTTATAAGCATTGTTTCTTGCGCTATAAAGACAATGACTGCCGTTCATAGAGAAGGTAAGTAGATGGTGTAGAACATAGCATTACAGTCATAGCTAGGGTGTAGAGAAAGATCAACTTAATGCTAGGTAGGTCCATTCAAAAGTCTGATGGCAGTAGGGAAGAAGCTGTTCTTGAGTTGGTTGGTATTTGACCTCAGACCTTTGTCCTGGTTTCCTCCCACACTCCAAAGATGTGCAGGTTAGATGAATTGGCCATGCTAAATTGTTCCTTATGAGAGAGTGATTAGCTATGGTAAATATGTGGGGTTACAGGGTGGGATTGTCGTCAGTGAAGGCTCAAGGAGCTGAATGGCCTCCATTGGCACTGTAAGGATTCTAGGGCTGGCAGGGGAATCTTGTACCCAACTGTCCACTGCATCTTTGCGCTTAACAGCAACCACAAAAGGAGGTTCACCAAATGTAAATATTCTGAGACGCCCTGTAAGTAGATGAACTTTATTCTTCACAAACTCCAGTGGTCTAACCTCTTGACAAACAACATTGATTAATTCTACATTCATTGGAAACAAATAAATCTCTCCACCTGTAGAGGTAGCAGGAGGGGAAACCAAATTGGGAAAAGCAGCCAAAAAATGTAGCAAAATTAAGCACAAAGTGGCTACTGACATTACGCTTCCTTTGAGATTGAATCATAGAATCCTTATTGTGCAGGAGGCTGCCATTCGGTCCAGAATCTGTACCGACCACAATCCCACCCAACCTCTATCCTCATAGCCCCACATATTTACCCTGCTAGTTCCCCTGACACTAAGGGGCAATTTAGTACGGCCAATGCACCTAACGTGTATATCTTTGGACTGTGGGAGGAAACCAGGGCACCCGGAGGAAACCCACATAGACGGGGAGACAATGTACGGATTCCACACAGAGAGCATCCCAAGCCAGGAATCGAACCCAGATCCCTGGCACTTCGAGGCACCAGTGTTAACCACTGCTGCCAACTCTTAGTTTGATCAAAGGAGACGCCAAAAGAATCTTTGATTTGGAGTAAAAAAAAGTTTGCTAACATTGTGCAACTTGAATACCAACTGTTTGAAAATATATATTCTGTTTCAATTTTTATTTGTATTAAATACTGAAATGATGGCATTTTTGTAACAATTACATACAAGTACTTGCCATGGATCAAACTTACTCAGAAGACAGTAGACTGTGTCTATTGTTCGTCTGAGACAGTAAGTTTTTTAAATTTGTCGACAGTTTTGGAGTTCAAGGATAGAATGACCACAAAACATTCTTGTGTCTGCTTTCTTCATGATTCATACAAATGGGAACCCGACAAGAACCTTTTAGTCAGGTTTAATCAAAGGAATCCACATCTCAGGGTTAAAGACAAAACCTCTTATCGTGTGACTCACACTGCTTTCCATTTAGCTTCTGTGACTTTTCTCCCCACAGTTCAGTCTGCACTCAGTTATCTCACACCATGTTGCTATGGCATCTGTTGAAGGTGATGCAATTGTCAATTCACTGCCCAATGCCCTTTTTTGTCCTTGTCAACAGGAAAGTTTTTTTAAAAATAGGGAAATGTGGGATCTCCTTAAGGGATGATGGAGTACAACACTGTCAAGACTAGGGTGGCACAGTGGTTAGCACTGCTGCCTCACAGCACCAGGGACCTGGGTTCGGTTCCCAGTCTGGGTCACTGTCTGTGCGGAGTCTGCACATTCTCCCCGTGTCTGTGTGGGTTTCCTCCCACCCTCAAAGACATGCTGGTTAGATGCACTGGCCATGCTACATTCTCCCTCAGTGTACTCGAACAGGCGCCAGAGTGTGGCGACTAGGTGATTTTCACAGTAACTTCATTGCACCGAAAGACATGCTGTTTGGGTGCATTGGCCATGCTAAATTCTCCCTCAGCGTACCCGAACAGGCGCTGAAGTGTGGTGACTAGGGGATTTTCACAGTAACTTCATTGCAGTGTTAGTGTAAGCCTATGTGTGACACTAGTAAATGACCCTAGCCATGACTGTAACACTACATTCTGCACTCATTTCCTTCTCTATAAACGGCATGTTTTGTCTGTATAGCGCGCAAGAAACAATACTTTTCACTGTATGTTAATACACGTGACAATAATAAATCAAATCAAAATAAACTTTAAAAACCAAGAAATATATTTAACACAAAATTGGAATGAATGTGTACTGCAATAAAGTTTAAAGTTAGTGTCAGGAAGTAGGTTTACATTAACACTGTAATGAAGTTACTGTGAAAATCCCCTAGTCACCACACTTCAGCCCGTTCGGGTAGGCTGAGGGAGAATTTAGCATGGCCAATGCACCCAAGCAGCATGTCTTTCGGTGTGTGGGTGGAAACTGGAGCACCCAGAGGAAACCCACGCAGGTACGGAGGGGAGTGGGTGCAAACTCCAAACAAAGGATTAAAACCATTAAGATTTCCTCTTCAATCGTAGCAATAATTTCATCAACAACGTGCAGAACTTTGATTCCTCTCTCAAAAGACAGGCATTTAAAAACTCATGTTAAAAAAGTGAAGCACTAACCCAGTCCCACAGAGAAAACAAAATGCAACTGAAGAAAGCACATCAGTGGGATGGGTGGAAGTCATTTTGAGTTTGAGTTGTGTTTAGAAACACCTGAAGTCCTTCCATTCGCCGCGGATTGCAAATAAAAAGTCACTGAATAAACTGAATGCTTCTTCTGACTTGAGTTTGCTTTCCCACACTGGTAACATGTTCAACAGTGACACTGCTGGTCAGCCACGGAACTGAAGAATCCAAGCATTTTGAGGCTTTGGCCAGTGGTGTCACTCTTGGGTAGATTTAACTTGGTGAAGCAGTAGAAATTTCGAAGACACACCACTGAAACAATCCTCACAATCTTCTGCTGTTCCAGAGACTTTTCAACTGGGTAAGCAGAAGATAAAGATACCTCCTCATCACAAGTGAGGTTATTTAACCGTTACTGAAACGTTACTCCAACGTTCAATTGTGAAGTTGTTGTTTGTTTCTAAACACACAGACACACAACTCAGAGGTTTACAGCATGGAAACAGGCCCTTCAGCCCATCTGGTCCATGCCGTCCAGTTTTTACCATTAAGCTAGTCCCAATTGCATGTGTTTGGCCCATATCTCTTTACACTCATCTTACCCATATAACTGTCTAAATGCTTTTTATAAGACAGAATTGTACCCACCTCTATTACTGCTTCTGGCAACTCATTTCAGACAGTGTGACAAAATTGCCCGTCTGGACACATTCGTATCACTCCCCTCCCACTTTAAACCTATACCTTCTAGTTTTAGGCTCCCCTAATATGAGAAAATTGGTGAATGGAAGTTGATCTGATGGAGTACATAGGTTTTGACAGAATTACTGGCATGCAGGCATTTAGAAAACTTGTCAAATTCACACCGATAACTGTCTTTAAATATCTCACTCCAGGAAAACCATGCCAACAGCACAATATATGGAATCATAGGGTCCCCAGAAAGAGGTCATTCAGCCCATTGAGCCTACACTGACAACAATCCCACTCAGGTCCTATCCCCGTAATCCCACATATTTACCTTGTTATTTCCCTAACACTAATGGGCAATTGGGTATGGCTAATCTACACAGTAAGAAGTCTCATAACACCAGTTTAGAAGGAGTTTACAAGGATGAGGGGGGATCTTATAGAGATGTATAAGATAATGAAAGGGATGGATAGGGTAGAGGTAGAGAGATTCTCCCCACTTAGAAAGGATAGCAGGACTAGAGGGCACAGCCTCAAGACAAGGGCAGAAGGGGCAGTTTAGATCAGAGTTGATGAGGAACTTCTTCACTCAAAGGGTGGTGAATCTCTGGAATTCTCTGCTCGTTGAAGTGGAGGCGGCTACCTCGCTAAATATATTTAAGTCATGGGGAGATAATTCTCTTGTCTATCAAAAACCTAAGGGTTATGGGGAGAAAGCAGGAAGTGGAATTGATCCACTTCAGATCAGCCATGATGTTACTGAATGGCGGGGCAGGCTCGAAGGGCTAGATGGCCTACTCCTGCTCCTATTCCTTACTTACCAGGTTAAGGTCCAACAGGTTTATTTGTAGCAAAAGCCACTAGCTTTCGGAGTGCTGTCCCTTCATCAGGCGAGTGGGATTTCACCCACCTGATGAAGGAGCAGTGCTCCCAAAGCCAGTGGCTTTTGCTACCAAATAAACCTGTTGGGCTTTAACCTGGTGTTGAGAGACTTCTTACTGTGTTTACCCCAGTCCAACGCTAGCATCTCCACATCAGATCGATCTAACCCACACATCTTTGGACAGTGGGAGGAAACTAGAACACTCAGCACCTCACAATGAGCTACAAGTTGGGAAAAATATGGGGAGGAAGAAGATGATAAACAAAGACAAGAGAATCAAGGGAAAGCAGTCAATCTCAGGTTTTTCCCTCCCAGCTGTTTAGACCAAATTGCTATTGCTTACTTAGTAAGCTACTACTAGATTCTGGATGTCCATCTTTGTAGGAAGACAGAGGCCCAATGCAGGGTACATTTCACCACTAGGTTTCCTTGCCCTGCAACACATGTCAACCAAGGTCAAGAATTTACTGTGCGGAGTAAGTGGTTCAAATCTGCCTGGGGCCACATCAGAATACCATACACTCTGGCACTGTAGTGCCCATAAATACAACAGGCTCAGTTAATTGATACCAACTCAAATTTAATGCTGTCCTAAGTAAACCTGGGACTAAATTTATCATATTTGGCATCAGTTATGCTAACAATGGAGTTGTCACCCGCCTCAATAACCTCTGTAGGAATTATTTGATTTGTTACTGCCATGTGTATTAGTATACAGTGAAAAGTATTGTTTCTTGCACGCTATACAGACAAAACATATTGTTCAGAGAGAAGGAAATGAGAGACTGCAGAATGTAATGTTACAATCATAGATAGGGTGTAGAGAAAGATCAATTTCTACAAAACTCCACTGTCTCCTTTCTTGTTTAAGGATATCCCATTCACACACACTTGGCAAAATGCCACAAAATGAGAACTCTGTCAAGAAAGATTAAGTTTCTCAATGATGACATTTTTTTTTGTAACAGTATCTAGAACCAGAGAATCACCCAGCTATAAGTAGTTTTGCAGAATCTATAAGCAATCAAAAATAATAAATGCCAACTTAACAAGGGAGGAGGATTTAACTGCTGCAATCCAGGAATAGGTCACCAACAGGGCAGAAACTGGGGAACTCTGTGCTCAGCGAGTTTACCCCGCCAGCATTGAGCAGTGCCAACCAGGAAGATCCCAGATTATATTCCTGCAGTTTGACCTCAGGAAGGGCAACATAAGATGATTAGAATGGCCATTCCAACCACCACTGCTGCCTGCACTGGGAAGGGGGAAGATGCAGAGGAAAAGAACCACAGTTGAAAAGATTACCTGTAGAACAACAGCACCTACTGCCATTCACCAACAACTACCAGACTTTAAACAGCTGCCACTCAGCATGGTGTCAGGCACTGGTGGATAATGCAATGCATAATAACATTTCAAAACAGCAGCTTGTTCTAAAGAGAACACAATCTAAATGAAAAGCATTTCTTTTCAGAAAGAATAGCTTCAACAAGGCTTACAGGGAAAAGGAACTGTGGTAATTTACTTACAAAAGTACTTTTTAATGGTAATTTGAGAGATTTGCTTAAAAGCGTTTCAACAACAAATGTAGTACATAAATGTGCGTTATCTCCACTGAAAAGTGAGAACATAACATTCCCGTCTCACAGCATGCACCTTCCTTCCAGTGACTGTTAAAAAAATTTCACCACAAAGAATACAGATGCTTAAAGTTCCACAACAGATGTGACTACAGGAATCCTCGGAGTCTTGCGGCTCAGTGCATGGCCCAATCACAGGACAAGATGATTTGGATTTAGGTTCCAATCCCAAACTTGATGGCCACGGTTCCTAACGTGACCAAACTGGAGTCCTGTGACCAGCAATGTGCCTCAGGGATCAGTGCCAGGTCCATTGTTATTTGTCATTTATATTAATGATTTTGGATGAGAACATAGAAGTCATGGTTAGTAAATTTGAGGTTGACATCAAGATTGGTGACATAGTCTACAGTGAAGGTTATCTTGAATTTCAATGGGATCTTGATCAATTGGGCCAATGGGCTGATGAATGGCAGATGGAGTTTAGTTTAGATAAATGCGAGGTGGTACATTTTGGTAGATCAAACCAGGGCGGGACTTACTTAGTTAATGGTAGGGCCTTGGGGCGAGTTATAGAACAAAGAGATCTAGGGGTAAATGTTCATAGCTCATTGAAAGCGGAGTCACAGGTGGACAGAGTGGTGAAGAAGTTCTTCGGCATGCTTGGTTTCACTGGTCAGAACATTGAACACAGGAGTTGGGATGTCTTGTTGAAGTTGTACAAGACATTGTTAAGGCCACACTTGGAATACTATGTACAGTTTTAGTCAACCTATTATAGAAAGGGTATTATTAAACTAGAAAGAGTGCAGAAAAGATTCACTAGAATGCTATCAGGATTTGATGGTTTGAGTTATAAGAGGCTGGATAGACAGTGACTTTTTTCTCTACAGTATAGAAGGCTGAGGGGTGATCTTGTAGAGGTCGATAAAATTATGAGAGGCCTAGATCAGATAGATAGTCAATATCTTTTCTCAAAGGTAGGGGAGTCTAAAACTAGAGGACATAGGTTTAAGGTGAGAGAGAAGAGATATAAAAAAAAGTGTCCAGAGGAGCAATTTTCACACACAGAGGGTGGTGAGTGTCTGGAACAAGATGCCAGAGGTAGTAGTAGAGACAGGTACAATTTTGTCTTTTAAAGCACATTTAGACAGTTTCATGAATAAGATGGCTTTCATGGGATTTGGACCAAAAGCGGGCAATTGGGACTAGCTTCGTCGTTAAAAAAAACAGCATGGACAAGTTGGGCCAAAGGGCCTATTTCCATGCTATAACCCCCTCAGAAATCAAATCACAAGCACAAACAAGATTCATTATAAAGGACAAGGATAGAGTCATAGAGGTTTACAACATGGAAACAGGCCCATCAGCCCAACTTGTCCATGCTGCCATTTTTTAAAACCCCTAACTAATCCCAATTGCCCATATTTGGCCCACATCCATCATATCCATGTAACCATCTAAACGCTTTTCAAAAGACAAAATCGTATCTGCCTCAACTATCATCTCTGGCAGCTTGTTCCAGACACCAGCCTGTGCGCGATAAAACTGCCCCTCTGGACAATAGAGTCAGAGGTTTACAGCGTGGGTATCCCGAAAGACTAAACTTGGAACAGATTTCCCTACACTCACTGGAATGCAGCAAGTACAAAATATGGCAATGTGGAGTTGCAAACATCCTTTTAAAACAAGAGGGTTTGACACCATCATTTTCCTTTTGCATTTCAGTCAAATGCCAGTTTTATTCTGACAGCTGTCTTGCTGTTGAATGGCTAATTTAGGACAATTTTTCTTTCACATTTTGAAATTCAAATGTTAAGTAATGGAAAGCCATTTTAAGATCAAGGTAACCACAAAGTATCTCTTATTTCACACTATGATACTAACCAGTCACAGCAGTTAATTCCTTTTGTCCGACTTCTAATGTTATTGCTCCCCTGAAATCAAGGCTCAGTGATTTTCAATTCACTTCATAGATTTTTTGAAATTTATTCGTTGTTCATGGGTATCATTGGCTGGCCAGCACTTATTGCCCACCCCTAGTTATCCAAGGGCAGTTGAGAGTCAACCACATTGCTCTGAAATCTGGAATCACATGTAGCCCAGACCGGGTAAGAACAGCAGATTTCTTTTGCTAAAGGGACATTAGTGAACTGGATGGGTTTTCCAACAATCTACAATGGTTTCATGGTCATCAGTAGATTCTTAATTCCAGATGTTTTTTTAATTGATTTTTTTAATTGAATTCCACCACCTGCCATGATGGGATTCGTACTTGGGACCCCAGAACGTTCACTGAACTTCTGGATTAATAGTCTAGCAATAATACCACTAGGCCATCACCTTCCCATAATGATTTTCCCATTTACTGCCTCCTTTCCTCATACACACAGTTCTATGTGTCGACAGCCCTCAGATGTTGTGCTCAAGTGACAATTCTTCATTTAAAATCTTAAGAATCAGTAAGGGCAGCACGATGGCACAGTGGTTAGCACTGCTGCCTCTTGGCTCCAGTGACCCAGGTTCAATTCCGGCCTCGGGCGACTGTGTGTGGAGTTTGCACATTCTCCCCATGTTCGTGTAGGTTTCCTCCGGGTCCTCCAGTTTCCTCCCACAGTCCAAAGATGTGCTGGTTAGATGGATTGGATTGGCCATGACAAACTGCCCCTTAGCATCCCTAGACACGTAGGTTAGATAAATTAGCCATGGGAATCGTGTAGGATTACAGGGATAAAGCGGGGCAGAGAGTAAAGGCAAAATACTGCGGATGCTGGAATTGGAAACACAAACAGAAAAATGGTGGAAAATCTTAGCAGGTCAGACAGAGTCTGGGAAACTCTGAAGGGTCATCGAAACATTGGCTCGATTCGCTCTTCACAGATGCTGTCAGATGAGATTTGCCAGCATTTTTCTGTTTTTGTTTTAGAGGGCAAGATGCTTTGTAAGAGAGTCAGTGCAGTCTTTTGAGTCCAACAGCCTCATCTACACTGTTGGGTTTCAATGATTCTGTGACTTATTCAACATTGGGATGGGATTGTAGTTTAATTCATGCCGAACAAGGGCACACCAGGTACTAACCCAGGAATATTAACTCTGGAATATAAAACATAATTGTGAGGGCCCCATTCAGCCTGGAGGAGAATTTGGAGAGGTTTATCCAAATCACGCCTTCAATTTGTGCAAAGTTGTCTTCAACAAATGAGAATTTCAGCTTAACAATGCATCTGAATTGCACCATGCAAATAAGCTGGGTTTCACTGATCACTTGATTTTTCATTTTACTTCAAAACAAGTATGTAACAATTCTGTCAATTAAAATTGTTTCAATTTTCTATTCACTTACAGCAAGCATCTGCACAAAACACTGAAGGAATCTCTAGTCAATGGTTACAATTTAATTTGCTGTAATTGAGATAGAACAGCAATTAATTTTCTGTGATTCAAAAAAACCCCATTTAATTTATTGCTTTGACAGTTTAAATGAAGAAACAGATTATAGAATTCACACAAGTAAATAAAGCAGAGATATAATTATGAGTCTGTAGGGCTCGAGAACAAAATTTCAAGGCTGACACTGCGGTGGAGCACCCAGAAAGTGCTGCACTGCCAGAGGTGCCGTCTTTCATACGAGATGGAAAATGGAGGCCCTACTCGTCCTTTCAACAGATGATTCTAAAGTGTTAATCGGAAGGGGAGTAGGACTGATATCCTCAGAATTTACCACCTCAGTCCAACAATCGCAAAGTAAAGTTTAGCTGGTCATTATTACATTGCTGTCTGTGGGATCTTGCTGAGTGCAAAAATGGCCACTGTATTCCCTGCATTACAACAACACTTCAAAAAAGTCTATCAGTGGCTGTAAAACGTGGTGAGACATCACGTGAAAGGCACTGCCTCAAAAAGCACAAGTTGGGTAGCTTACCAGTTGAAAGTTCATTGAAACAGTTTAACATTGTTCAAATGTAACTGGTGACAACTTTGTATTGGATGTAATGTGACCAATGGTAGCAAGCTGCAAGGGTCAGCTGACCCAGTATACCATGGAACCAATCACAGAATGATGCAATAGTCCGCTGACTCACTATAAATAAGAACCTGTTTGGAATTGTGGGAAGCTTGGAGTGGCCCAGGGCGAGGCCCCAAGTTAAGAGTAATGAAGTTTCTTTATTAAGCCCTTTCTTTGATTTATAAGTTGGAATAAGTTTTGTTCTATTTTTATTGTCTGCATTTGAAGAGTTCCTTCTGAAGAAACAAACATTACCTCAGAACAGAGATACTGAATTGTTCTGGGGAGCAAACCCAGTGCTGGCTATTTGAAAGTACATCCCAACCAAAGTGTGACAGTGACAGACTGTGTGGAAGGTACAAACACCAAACCATTTTTTACCTGGAGGCGGTTTGAAATGATGAGCATTTTAAAGATTTAAAGGGGTCCACTTAAACTGCCAGAAACTGTAATTGAAAACGGTGAAGTTAATAAATGCCGGAGAAAATGATCTCAGAGTACTTATTTGTAGTTCAGAAAGACTAGATTTGCAGCTAAATTTAAATGGAATTGGACTCCCTGCCTTAAAATACGAGGCATTTGACATCTCTGCGGGACACAATGTATTATGGAAATGTTAAAAGCATCAGGAATACAGCGTGGCAACTGAGGAACACCCTTGGCCCTACACAGCACAGCATATGCAGAACCAATTGTACAGGTATGCAAGGATACACAGTATCTCATGATTTGCAACTCAATGTTCTACCTTGCTGTCCCCTAGCCAACGTATACAGCTCGGCAAATGAGAGTTATGATCATCTGTAATCCATGTATCCATCAGTGGTTAAGATTCACATTTTCATTGAAATTAAGTAACAAGGAACACATATTTGGCACAATTGCAGCACAGGAAGAAATAGCTGGATCCGAACCGATATCAAAAACCACTTTAAGGGCTCAAAACTGCAATTTGAGCAAGTTTCACAAAAAAAAAAATGGGGTCCTGCCCTCCTCAGCCAGGTCTCTGTTCCAACATCACCCACATGCTGTATTTTACACAACATCAACAAGAAACGTGTAGAGTTGCACCAACAGGTTGACCATTTTCACATAAAACATACTTACACCACTCATTGTTTTGGTATACACTGCACAGCAAGTTTACAGAATCCCTAGAGTGCAGGAGAAGGCCATTTGGTCCATCAAGTCTACACTGACTCTGACAGAACACCTTGCCCAGGCTCCTATTCCTGTGACCCCACACATTCCCCAAGGCTAACCCATCTAAACTACACAACTGATTTACTGTCACATGTATTAGCACACATGAAATGTATTAGCACACATGAAATGTATTGTTTCTTGTGCGCTATACAGGCAAAGTACACTGTTCATTGAGAAGGAAAGAAAAAAGTAGAGAATATAGTGTAATAGCTAGGACGTAGAGAAAGATCAACTTAGTGCGAGATAAGTCCATTCAAAAGTCTGATGCAGCAGGGAGGAAGCTGTTCTTGAGTCAGTTGGTACGTGACCTCAGACTTTTGTATCCTTTTCCTCATGAAAGAGAATGTCTGGGGCGCAAGGGGTTCTTGATTATGCTGGCTGCTTTTCTGAGGCAGCAGGAAGCGTAGACAGAGTCGAGGCTAGTTTGCATGATGGGCTACATTCACAATCTTTTGTAGTTTCTTGCAATTTTGGGCAGAACAGGAGCCATACCAAGCCACGATGAGTGGAGGCGAACAATTTAGGAACTTTCAAACGGTTATTGGATAGGCACATGGAGCACTCCAGAATTATAGGGAGAGGATAGCTTGGCACAACATTGAGGGCTGAAGGGCCTGTATTGTGCTGTAATGTTCTATGTTTCTATGATGCGACCAGAAAGAACGCTTTCTATGGTGCATTTTGGGACACTAAGGGGCAATTCAACATGGCCTTTGCATCTAGCCTGCACATCTTTGGAACGTGGCAAGATACAGGAGCACCCGGAGGAAACCCACGCAGGCTCAGACCGAACGTGCAAACTCCACATAGAGAGTGACCCGAGGCCAGAACGCTGACAGGCAGTAGTGCTAAACACTGTGCCACCCCATTTGTGGAAATTATTTTTAAAAATCTTTCAGACAGTCAGCTGTAAACTATTAAAATTTCTAAACCCTATAGGAACGAGTTACCTATTCAAAATGCCACTTGTGGTCAAAAGGTTGAGAAACAGGAGAGCCAAGTAGGCATTGAACCAAGTTAAACGTTTTTTTTTAAAAAGCAGGAATTTCTGCTTCCACATTTGACATCTGTATAAGCACACAACTGTGGAACTTAGCAGTAGCAGGAATGCAGTGTGCTCACAGGCTTCCCGCCCCCCTGACACACACACAGGTCCAGCAGCTGCTGCAACACATGGCAACACTGTAACTGGCGTGTCGTTTTCAGCTCCTTTTTTTTCTGTGAAACTGCAAATGCCAACAAATGGACAGTAGCATTAAATCAAACCAGCGAAGCTTCTATTAATAGATGAATCGCAACTGCGGAGAATCAAAGCTAAAAATTGTCACCTCTAAAACCAAGAGGATGAAATAAGCTGCAGGGCCCTGCATTACACAGCAAGCTGAACAAACTAAAGGGAAAACTGCTGAAACCATTAATTTCTGCTCTGAAGGGAGCCCCACACTTAGGACTTCATTACTGCTGGAATCAGAATTTTGACTGAATTACATGGTCTTCATTAACATTACATCAGAACAGTCACATGCATACAACAGTACAATATTAAACACCCTCCTGCCCCCTCCCCCAACCTCAAAATCTCTGGATACCTTGGGCAAACAGCCACACTAAGCATATCAAAATGCCACAGAAGGCCAGGTACAAGTAGGAATAATAATTCCATTTGAAAATTAGTGGGGAATAAAGTATAAATTTGATATGGGACTTGTAATTTCCTGCTACCATTCATACGCAGCTAGCATTTTTGTCCGGATGTGCTAACACATTTGTGGCTCTCTCTCAAAGGCATCGTTATACAATCCAAAACGGATTGCAGGGATTACAATAGGCATGTTTGTTCACCCAGATTTGCGCTGAACGTAGTCTTGTTATTTCAAGGCATGCTTGCCTTGACAGGTACAATGAGTTAATGAATGGGTCCTGCCTCTACACATGCAGATAACTTCATCCAAAAGCCCCACTGTCTCAGTAAGTTGTCCAACCAGTAGCAGCTCCCGCGCCTCATCTTAACTCCCAAGGAAAAGTTAAATTAGTTGCTTGCACCCAAGAACAGCAGTGAAGCACCAACAATGGACTTCAGCATCATTCAAGGGCAGAGGGGGAAAGTATCAGCTATAGTGCCCTTTTCTAATAAGGATCCAACAAACCTCTGATTGCAGCAGCTTGGTGCACAGATCAGACAAGGGCAGGGAGGCTGTAACACTCCCTATTGTTGAATCCTCAAAACTTGTGCATAGCTCTTCACATTAAGGCTGCCATGAGAGGATGATTTTAGGGATGTCTTTGCACCTGTGGAATTTTGACCCAGCAAGGAGTCAAGGTGGTAAACAATGACAAAAAGAAACCTTCCAATTAATTCCCTAGGGAATTATTCAAGCAGTCTATGAAAAGACATTTGTGTTGTGAAAATTGAACGTTTGTGTATGACATACGTAAACAAAGATTGCTTTCATAATAAAACATTGGAGAAAAAAATTATGACAAATGAAATGGCATGTAATAACTTCACAACTCTTAAATCACGTTTAATTCCGCCATATATTAGTCTCAAAACATTCAAAAACAATTTTACAGTAAAAACAAAAAACAAGTTGCAATTTGGACTGAGTGCAGAATGTTCTGACTAATGTGCGTTTCCCAAAATATTGACAACTCTTCGACTGTTAGGTTAAAGTATATTACCTAGAATTCCATAAGTAACATGGTCACAGGTTATTTAAAAAGTAAACCTTTTTTTAAATTCATTCGTGGGACATGGGCGTCACTGACTGGCCAGCATTTATTGTCCATCCCAAGTTGCCCTTGAGAAGGTGGTGGTGAGCTGCTTTCTTGAATCACAGCAGTCCACATGCTGTAGGTTGATCCACAGTGCCACTGGGAAGGGATTCTTTGTAGCAAGTAATTCAACTGAGGGGCTTGCTGGACCATTTCAGAGGGCAGTTGAGAGTCAACCACATGTAGCCCAGACCAGGTAAGGACGGCAGATTTCCTTCCCTAAAGGACATTAGTGAACCAGATAGGGTTTTCCAACAATTGTCCATTGTTTGTTTCATGGTCATCAATAGACTCTTAATTCCAGATTTTTTTTTATTGAATTCAAATTCAACTGCTGTGGCGGGATTCGAAACTGGGTCCTCAGAACATTAGTCGAGTTTCTGGATTAATATCTGGCGATAATACCATGAGGTCATCACCTCCCCATGTGCCACCTTCCAGTTTTTCCAAATGAGCCTTGTTGATATGTTTCTTTATTAAAGATGGACTGACCATGCTAAATTGACCCCAAGTGTCCCAAGATGTGGGGATTAGGGAGATTAGAAGGGTACAAATGCGGGGTTATGGGAATAGGGCCTGAGTAAAGGTGTTCTCAGAGGGTTAGTGCAGATTCAACAGGCCGAATGATCTCCTTCTGCACTGTGTGGATTCTATGGAAAGGAAAACTCAAGCCCACCAATACCTGCCCAAATTCCACAGACCCAGCATCGACATTCAAACTTTGGACTTGCAAAGATAGTAAAGGGGAGGTTGAAAAAGTTTGTTGCCAGGAAAGGCCAGGCCATTCTCTACAGCTGAATTTATACATGACAGCAAGCTGACCAGAGAGAAAAATTGTCCCACACTTAAATTAGCACCATAATAGACATTAGTTAATACCATCAACAGGAAAACAACATGGCCAGGCTCAGCTTTGATCTTAGACAAACTTGGCAGCAAGTAAGCAGTTAGCAAGATCCCATGGCAAGCAATCCAACAGCTGAATTTTTGTAAACATTCGTGGGACATGGGCATCATTGGCTGGCTAGCCAGCATTTATTGCCCATCCCTAGTTGCCCTAGGGCAGATGAGAGTCAATCACATTGCTGCGGCTCTGGAGTCACACGTAGGCCAGACCAGGTACATTAGTGAACCAGATGGATTTTTCCAACAATGGCTTCACAGTCAGTGGATTCTTAATTCCAGATAACTCTTTATTGAATTCAGATTCCACCAGCTACCATAGCGGGATTCGAACGCGGGTCCGCAGAACATTAGCTGACTTTCTGGTTTAATAATCTAGTGACAATATCACCAGGCGATCGACCAGTGAGACTGATTTGGTGATGCCGCAAATTGAAGGATGAATTTAGCAGCATGCTTCAAGAAATCCATTACTTGAACGGCACGATGTCCACTGGAATATGTAGATAATTTAGTTTATTTATTAGTGTCATAAGTAGGCTTACATTAACACTGCAATGAAGTTACTGTGAAAAATCCCCTAGTTGCCACACTCCGGCACCACTTCGGGTACACTGAGTGAGAATTGAGCACAGGCAATGTGCTTAACCAGCACTTCTTTCGGATAGTGGGAGGAAACCCACACAGACAGTGACCCAAGCCAGGAATCGAACCTGGGTCCCTGGTGCTGTGAGGCAGCAGTGCTAAGCAGTGTGCCAGCCACTGTGCAATCGTGCCGCTGCTATAGGCTATGAAGTCTCCTGGAAACACTTCCTGAAGCACCAATCTCATCTCTGGGCTTGAAGCCAGAATCTTTTATTAAAGAAAACAACATCATTTCAAAATCTGGAACATTGCATTTACTCATGCGTGAACAGCGTTGACACTTCTGCATTGTACTTGGGATAAAATAGTTTGTTGGGGATGACCTATACTTCACTAAGAGCTTTCTATAGCACCTTAAAAATCAAAAGCACTCCTTCAGTTGATGTTAAGTGCTACAGCTATGCAGACAATCCAGCCCCAAACTTGTTCTGGTCACTTATCTAAAACAACTCAATTTTGATTCAAGGAGCAGTCCAATAAAGCAGGACAAGGTCTGTTTATTCTCTCTCAGGCAGTTGGATAATGGAGAACATTGCAGGTTCAGCAAAGTCTTGAAAGATGACTGAATGATATTGGGTGTGATGTACAAGCTGCTGGTATAGCTTTTTCAGATGTACTGTCAGCAGGTATTTAAAACAATACATGGAGCCGAGGGCTCCCAAAAAAAATACTGTATTCCCAAATCTGAGATACTGAAGCTTTGTTCTTTTCCCACATGTTCTTTTTTTTAGTAGTGAAAAAAGGTCGAAAGACGTGGAAAAAAAAAGCCCAGTGCATTTCATGTAAATAGGATAACGTCACTGAATGAAACCTTACAGTGAGACTCCAGGATTGCTGAGGCTATTTTACTCTTTAGATTTCAGTCCATTTCTCCTGCAAGATTCGTGATGTAATATTTTTTGAAGATGATTTGATCAGACAGTGCCCGAGAGCTGAGTGTGTCCCAGGCAACGACAAAGAGCAGCCTCTGGCCATCTGAGCCACAACTGGATTGGAATGTCCAGTGTTGCATCCGACACTGTGACATGGGCACACATAGCTGGGTGACATCCACCCTGGCTGTGGCCATAATTCAGGTTGCCAGCTGTATTCCTGAAAGTTTGTCCCCAGGCTCCAGCCATTAGTTGGCCAACACACCCATCCTCGTGGCCCGCCAGCTTCCGAAGCCAACTGGAGAGCAAAAACGCTAATTACCCAACTGCATATTGATTGACTCTCAGCCACATGGCTAAGCACTGAACCCCTACAGTGCAGACAGAGGCGATTCTGCCCAACCAGTCTGCTCCCCCCACTCCCATTTTCAATATTCTTTTATCTGGGACACGTTCAAAGAAAATGACATGTCCGATTATTTTTCTGCAGGATTGCACACAAGTGTCCTGAAGATTCATTTTCAATGCTTGGAGACTCAAGGCCAATCCTGGCAAGTTAGCAACCTGAGAAATAGTATGTATGTGGTAACCCAGGATGCTGTGCCAAGAATAATATTTGTTTAGACACTCGCATCAGTTTCTGCCCTTCAAAATGTATTTTATATATTACAAATACATCCATCTCTCCTAGGGTTTTATACAGAATAAAATCTGCATCACTGGAATACACTGAGTAAGCAACAGGCTCCAGTTCATGATTGATTGCAGAAAAGGATGAATAACATTCCTCTGCTGGTAAGGAGGCAGAGTGTTACAAGCTGGCATTGTCTCCTTACAGCAATGTCTCATTCAGAACACTGGAAAAATTTCCTGTATAGCGAACCATTAGAGTTGACTAAGGCCCCCATTCTCTAAAACAACATCACACCAATGTGACCTCCCATTAAATTTAAAAGAAAGCGCACAATCATGGCCTGGCACAATCACGGTTAGCGCTGCTGCCTCATGGCACCAGGGACCCGGGTTTGGTTCCACCCTTGAGTGACTGTGTGGAGTTTGCACAAAGAATCAGAATTCTACAGAGCAGAAGGAGGCCATTCGATCCATGGAGTCTGCACCAATCTCAATCCCATCCAGGTCCTATCCCCTTAACCCCATGCATTTACCCTAGCCACTACCCCTGACACTACGGGGCAATTCGTTAACAAGGCAAACCCACCCAGCCCGCACATCTTTGGAGTGTGGGAGGAAACCGGAGCACCCGAAGGAAACCAATGCAGACATGGGGAGAATGTGAAAACTTCACACGGACAGTGACCCAAGCTGGGAATTGAACCTGTGTCCCTGACGCTGAGAGGCAGCAGTGCTAACCGCTATGTCGCCATGCCACCCATTCCCTCCATGACTGTGTGCGTGTCCTTTGGGTGCTCCAGTTTCCACCCACAGTCCAAAGATGTGCAGGTTAGCTGGATTGTCCATGGTAAATGCGCCATGTTGCGGGGATAGAGCAGAGGGGAGGGCCTGGGTGGGGTGCTCTTTCAGACAGTCAGTACAGACTCAATGGGCCAAATGGCCTCTTTCTGCACTGTAGAAATTCTATGGTTATCCTCATCCCCACAAGCAAGGGTCTGAATATCTTGCATTAAGTTGATGTTTCTCTATACCCTAGCTATGACTGTAACACTACACTCTGCACTCTCTCCTTTCCTTATGAACCATATGCTTTGTCTGTACAGCGTTCAAGAAACAATACTTTTCACCGTATACCAACACATGTGACAAAATAAATAATTGTATTCTGCCATTGAACAGGAATGTTTTCCAACCCCAGAATAAGTGACCCCCCCCCCCCCAACATTTCTCATCAGAATTTAACTATTCAGTTCACCAGCACAGCGATGGCCAGACTGAAAAAGCAGAATTCAAAAGTTGACACCAATGCTTCATGGTGCTAATCTTTACACACAAGAATCAAACTGTCTGCCGCCGCACCACAAGGTGTTGGACATTTGGCTCCTGATCAAAGACTGATCTTCCCTCCTGTCCTTCCTTCGCTGGATCTGTTCCAGCGAGTCTTGCCAAGCCACTGGAAAGAGTATCACATCCACCTTAGGAACTCGCTTGGTAAACCCACTTAACGACTACAACTCAATCAACACCGCATTTACATCAACCCAAGCTGCAGCCTGTGGGTCACATACCAGCTTCCATCACCCCCTGTCTGCTGCAGGTGGATTTCTTACCCACCCTTTCACTTTGCTGGAACTTTGTGGATTCAGACATTTGGAAAAGGGTTGTTCCACCTCACGAAAACCAGAGCACCAAGTATTGCATCAGGTTTAAGCTAACAGAAAACTTGACCTGAACGTGACATGTCCTGATGTTTCAATGTCTTCACTGAAGCTGACCACAACAGCAACAATCTCACTAGTTTGGGACATTTCAGACATAGTGTGAGTGCAAACCATGGTACCATCCTAAGTAGTACAGTGAGCAGCACAGAACCCCTACAGTGCAGGAGGCCATTCAGACCATCAAGTCTGTACCTACTACAATCTCACCCAGGCCCTATTCCTCGCAACCCCACACATTTACCCTGCTAACCTCCCTGACACTAGGGTCAATATAGCATGGCCAAACAACCTAACCTGCACATCTTTGGATGCTGAGGCATGAGAGACAAGAGCAACAAATTAAGTGAAAGTTAGCTTTATGCTCACATAATCATGGAAATGTGTCAATTCCAATCTGCTTTGTGAAGTAAAGTGCCTTTAAATGGCTCTTGTAGCATCAGTGAATGTTCGCCAGCATTGCCTGTAACTACTAGAGTACACAATTCTCATTTATCACTTTTTCAATTCCAGTCTGAAAAGGATTAATTATGCATCAACAGCATAAATAAGCTGGTGGATGGGTTTATAAACATTGAGGGGCTCAGCCTTACAACACGCGACAGAAGCCAAATCAGAATTGAGGAACTAAAGCAGAATGCCTTGGATTCCTTAAAGAACTGCAGCTATCTGCATTAAATCCACATGTAATGCCACAGCAAACACTGAGATGGTAAGAGCTCCGCAGAATCTCACTAGCTGCGAGAGAGCTATCTCCTGGACAAAACTAATCAATACTGTACACACCATTAAAAAGTAAAATATTTCAAAAGCAAGCGAGGTGGCCTTGATCTCCGACCTAAAGTTCCAAGGAAAATTACATCTCAATGACTGATTACAAGTTACCAAGCATTAACTGACTCGGAGGACTCAATGCTACAATGATTCTTCCTTGCAGCTTAATTGCCATATTCTAAAAATTGCCATATTCCAAATTCCAGTAACCAGCAATCTGTCTCAAGCCAATTGTAAAGTCAGTTTATTTACAAGTACAACAATGAAATGCAAATGCATTTCGAGTTTAAAAAAAGAAAAATGACTCAATAATTACAACAATCAATTCCAAGCCAGCGTACAGTGTCAATAAAGAGGTATGGAAAGTACAGAGGGAGAGAGAAAAAAAAAACAGTCCAATGTTAACCAGCTGAAAAGGCATTTGTCAACTTCAGTGACAAGGTCTTAGGTTTTGATTTTTTCCTCTCTCTCTCTTCTGCAGCCTAGACTGAAATCTGTCCCCAACACAACAGAACCATCCGGAGAAAGCTTCCCTAATGAACTGAAGCACAATCAAAAAGAAATGCTGCCAGTGATACAGGAGGGTGGAATACATTTCATACCAGCCTCTCTGAAAAGAGGCTCCCAGGTAATAAATTCGCTGTTTGTCTTGGATATACACTCAGCACTGTATGGCACAATCCACAGGAAGCGAGCTGGACAACTCGTGTTTATTTTAAATAAGTGTCAAAATCTGCATCTCTCTCTGTAAGTCAGTGAAGCGAACTTCACAAATTCCCACACAATGTCGTGATTTCAATAGCGAAATCCTCCTCCAAGGAAATAAACCGTACAGCAGCCGGATTTATTCAAAAGTGTTTGTCACATTGGATTCTCATAGACACCGATTTTTTTTAAAAAAAACCTCACTAGTCTTCAATAATCCTAAGAATTCCCGGCACATAAAAACAGGGTTTGGTTAAGTTCAACACACACAAAAAAAAAGAGATGAAACAGCCTCAAATCATGTTCAAAAAGCTAACACATGCAGGCAGCAGCGCACTGTCTCTCGGTGATGGAGAAATATCTCACTGGGATTCGAAGGTGGTGAACATTGAGTGGAGTTGGGTTTTTTTTTGCTTATCAGTTTCATACTGGAAATAAAATTGCCATTGTGTTAACATGCATCGCCCAGTAAATGTGAATGGCATCGGGGTGGAAATGAGAACTACTGGAGAGGAGTACAGTGATCCAGTGTCTGTTTTCTCATACTGATCAGGAACAGCGTTCATTGTGGCGGAGGGAATCATCTACAAAACGCTTTATGAATGCACTCTTTTGTTCGCGGTCACTAGCTGCTGTTTGGGGGTGTTCCGATGTGTTCCAATTCGAAAAAAAAGGTCAATCAATAGAACTCTTGTTTGCGACCATCGGCCCGGGCGGGGGTGGGGGGACAGAATTGTTTTCCCATCTCGTAATGAAAGGTCTTTGCCAGTTGTTGTGTGTCTCCCCCCCCCCCCCCACCCCCACCTCCTCCCTTCCAGGCACATCTCAAGCCACTGGACAGTCACTGTAAATAAGAAATAACAAACGGGCGAAAAGGGGGAGGGGGTGCTTTGATGAAGCCATCAGATGATGACACTGCCTGTCTTTCTACCCCCCCCCCCAACCCCCCAAAAAAAACAACTTTGGCAAGCAACACACCGACTCCAGTGCGGGGGGTGGGGGAGGTGAAATTGGCCAGTTTCAGGGGATGTTGCATTGGAAGTTCAGGGCGGATTTTTTTTAATGCATAAACAAGACGGCAGACCTGACTTCCACATTCAGTGTGAAATGTGGTCAGAATATCATCACAGGAGTGGCACCAACTGATTTCAAAGAAAGCATCTCGATGCGCATCAAAACGCATCAATTTTGGGAACCTCATCATTAGGTGCTTCGGAGGGAGGTGGACCCGTCATGCTTCGAAACAAAAAACAGGATTTGGGAGGTAAATTTCCTGCCCCTTCTTCACGCAATACAGGGATCACTTCACCCTTATCTCTTCCTCGGAGAGTTCAGCGGGCGGACCAGGGGAGCGTGTTCTCGCTGCCTTTGAAGTAACAAGGAAGGGGATTTCTCCAACACAAGACTTGTTTTTAAAAGCGAAATCTTGCTCCGACTTTTTAGAAAAGGGAAAGAAAAAAAACGCTCCGTCCAATTCAAGAGCGAGATTGTTTTTTTTTATAAAGTTTTAAAGAGTAGTAAAGCTCCTCTGTGCGGTTTGCTTGCCCAATGTAAATCATGTGTCAATCCATGTTGCATGGCTGCAGTTAGTCATTTTAACTCTAAATTTGCCTTGAAGCAGAGGGCTCGCTCGCTCTCTCTCTCACACACACACACACTGGTTCGTTACAGCGAGACTCCCTCTCCACTGTCGTGGGGAAGGTAAAGGGCCCGCTTACATAAAGAAGGGTTAAAGAGGGATTCAGTTATCGCCTGCAAACAAAGGGTTGAGGAAGAAGAGGGGGGGGGGGGGTGAAAAAGGCGGGCTTCCCGGCTCTCCTTTCCACCAGCATCAGGGAAGACAACCCCGCTACAAAAGGAAATTTCACATCGTCTAAAGAACTGGGAGGCAGAAAGACATTCATTTCTCCACTTGTTGTGCCTTCACTCAAAACCACACGGGGAGGGAGGGAAACTGACATCTAGTCATTTCAGCAGCTTGCCACTCAAGTCAATTTCAATCCCATTCAGTTACAAGCAATAAAAAAAAAGGAAACATGTATCCGTGTGGATCGCAGTTTGATCGAATCTTCCCTTGTTTAATAAATAATCAAGGAAAATAAAAACAGGATTTCTGGAGAAACATCGCCCTCTTCTCTCTAAAGCCCGGCTAAGCTGAACTCCCCATCACTCCAAGTACACAAACAGCACCGTTTGTAAACGTAGGGACAATAAAACAAACGGCTGTTTAAAAATAAAATACCAAGCCGCTCTGCTAACTTTTCACAGTTCCCTGCATTCCACTATCAGAACGGTCCCAAATGCGAACATGTATTGATATACAACACTGCCTGACAACACCCCCCCACCCACCCCCCCCAAACACAAAAAATACCTCCAACCAACCAACCAGCCAAATACAATCCGGAGCTTTCAAGTTTATTTTAAACCTCTCTCTTGCAATTAAGGCTCCCTTTTCTTAACGCAGTGCTGCTGAGATTTCTCTTGCAAGGCTGGCAAAAAGTTCAATTTAAAAGCGCGCACACACACACAGAGGTTCAATGTTGCAGATCACCGCTCCCGTTTCTTTTTGGTGTCTTAAAATTGAAAAGGGAGGTTGGGGGAGGAAAGGGAATGAGACAGAGAGAGAGAGAACTTTGCTGGGATTCAACTGGAAGGGGGGGGGGAAACAAACATTTAATCTCTGCTTTCCTCCCTCCAGTTCTCTCTCCAAAGCCTTTTGGAAATTAAAAAAGGATTTATTTTCCCCTCTCTCTCTCTCTCTCTTTCCCTGGCTGTTTTTCTCTCTGTTACAGAACCCTCAATGTATTTTTTTGTGCGTGGCTTTGCTGTTAATCCTCTTTCCTTACACCCCCCTCTCCCTCTTTCTTCCCCCCCCTCTCCCCTCCCCTTACCTTTCCCGATGATGAGTGCCCAGACGGCGAGGCAGAGGAGATGGTGAGAGGCAGAAAGAGCAGCAGCAGAGACAGATACGCCGGGCATCGTGAACGCCATGTTGAACATACACCTGCTTGTGTGCAGAGCCGAGCCGAGCGAAGTCGCGGCGCTGCTCCTCCCTCGCATGCTAATCACCCGCCTAATCAGATGATAATCAGATGCTAATGAGATGCTAATTACACGGACTGGAACGGCACAGAATGGAAATTGACCTGGGAATGTGCACCAGCAAGAAGCGGGGAGGGGGTGGTGGGGGTCAAAAAAATAAGAGACCAGAAGAGGTGGGAAAAATAACCCTCTGTCGAACTATGGCACCTCCCTTATGATCCTCTCCCTCTCTCTATCTGCTCTCTTTATAAAGTCCTGATTATTTATTTATCTATTATTGAAGACTTTCTCATCAATAAGCTCTGGCACCTTTTCTGGGGGAGGAATAAGGAATTTCTTGACAATTTCCCACTAGAAAACTTGGGGGAAAATAGATTCCTACACTGTTCTGAGATGTGTGTGTGTGTTGGTTTTTTTTATTCAATCATTTGATTTCCACTCTTTATGACAAGGGAGGGAAATTGGTGAAATAAACTCGTCTTTTTTTTTGGGGGGGGAATCATGAATTTTGTTTTTACTCTCATAACTTGGGTGAACTGGTACTTCTGAACCAGTGCCAGAGTTTAATTTCCATCCTGAGTTATCTTCTCCCCATGGCAGCATTGAACTGAATGGTCTAAGGATAAAGGGGTAAATGGGAATGGAGAGCGGGGGTCGGGGAGTGGGGGGGGGTGTTAGATTCTGATCAATGTCTCCCCTGATGGCTCTGCACTAAATTCTCTTAGTAAGTGTGTTCCTAATAGGAATTACACAGCTCATGAGTAAACGTTTCTAGTCTTGCTTTAGCTGATTTGAGCAAGCTTATGTGGACTCACATGCATCACTCATTGCACAGAGGTAGGCGAGCAGCAGAACTATTTGGCACAGAGAGAGGTCTCCCCAATGCACAGTTGAGTGTTTGTTCCTGATCAACGTTTCTGAGGACAGATGATCTTGTCATCATTATATTGTGGGTTTTTTTTCTGTGTGTGAATTGTTGCCATTGGGGTGGCACGGTGGCACAGCACTGCTACCTCACGGTGCCATGGACCCAGGCTTGATTCCACCCTTGGGCCATTGTTTGTGTGGAATCTGCACATTGTCCCCGTGTCTGCGTGGGTTTCCTCCAAGTGCTCTGGTTTCCTCCCACAATCCAAAGATGTGCTGGTTAGGTGCATTGGCCACACTAAATTCTCCCTCAGTGTACCCAAACAGGTGCCAGAGTGTGGTAACTAGGGGATTTTCACAGTACCTTCATTGCAGTGCTAATGTAAGTCTACCTGAAACTAATAAATTTAAAAAATTATATTGATTGGATTTAAAATTGTCACATATACTGGGATGCAGCAAAAAAGTATTATTTCTTTCACGCTGTACAAGCAGAGCATACCATTCATAAGGGAGAGGAAAAGGATAGGGTGCAGAATGTAATGTTGCAGTTACAGGTAGGATGAAGAGACAGATCAGTTTTATATGTGATAGAACCATTCAAAAGTCTGATGGCAGCAGGGAAGAAGGTGTTCTTGTGTTGGTTGGTACGTGATCTCAGACTTCTGTATCCTTTTCCCGACAGAAGAAGGTGGAAGAGAGTATGTCCGGGGAGCATGGGGTCCTTGGTTATGTTGGCTGCTTTCCCAAGTGGCGGGAAATGTAGACAGAGTCAATAGATGGGAGGCTAGTTTGCGTGATGGGCTAGCCCACTTTCATACCCCTTTGAAGTTTCCAGGAAGCATCTTGGATTATTCAAAGGTTTACACCCTGGTTTTGAGGTGGCCGTCTCCCTCAGATAGAGTGTGAATCAAACCCCATGCTGTCGTCTTTATTCCTAACCATGTGCTGGCCACACAGATAAGTTACCTTACCCATTCCTAAACACCACACACAGAACAGGGACTACACTTCAGAAATACTTCCTTGGCTGTAAAGCACGTGAGACACAGTTGCTAAAGACACCATATGAAGGCAAGTCTTTAAAATTAGAATAACTGTTCAAACATACAAGAATTTTGAAATCAATCTTTAGTTGCAGTCTGATAGACTAGGTTAGAATCTAAAATATAATAGAATTAGCTACCAGCTTTGCTTTGATAAACTGCAGTTTACCAACATGTTACTGACAAATCCGCAGAGATAGATTTGTGTTTACCCAATATGGGGTGCACAAGTTTGTCATGTAGGAGCAAGCCATGGTCAGAGGCACAAATCAATGAATTAGCACTACCCAGGATTCCATAGAATAAAATCCCTACAGTGAAGGAAACCATTTGGCCCATCGAGTCTGCACCAACCACAATCCCACCCAGGCCTTGTTCCCATAACCGTACATATTTACTCTGCTAATCCCCTGATTCTAGGGTCAATTTAGCATGACCAATCAACCTAACCTGCACATCTTTGGACTGTGGGAGGAAACTGGAGCACCCGGAGGAAACCTACACAGACACGGGGAGAACTCCACATAGACAGTGACCTGAGGCCAGAATTGAACCCAGGTCTCTGGTGCTATGAGGCAGCAGTGCTAACCACTGTGCTACTGTGCTGCCCAATTTACAGTATGTTTGATTTGCCCCTATCTGACTCCTTTGGGCGCTGGCATGTTAGATTAACTTAAGCTAAAATTGGACAAACCATATTCCACATTCTTATTGTAAGGGAGAATGGCTGATTAACCACTGACAGTACCCTGGAGTGATACAGACCCAGGATATATGGATCGAGTAACAGATTACAAGTTTGCCATATTACACCTGTGTCAACAACAGTGTAGAGAGAGAATCAATGTTTCAAAATCTATAAACTTGTTGGAACTGATCTATTTGCTTCCAAGTCCTCAAACTCCCTGACGGACATAGGGGAAGTCATAACTCGGAAGCTAATTTTAACCCATCCAAGAAGTCAGCAGGGCAATGCGATCAGATTGACTGCCAGGTTTTGCTTTTTGTTAACTCCAGCGGGAAGAAATTGATGGGAAGTAAGATTCAGCTGGTGGGAAAAGATGGAAAATCGGATCTCGGCAAGTCATACAACAGGATAGGAATTTCCAGCAAGCTCAAAAAATGGAACATTAAAGACGGCAATTCAAATTGACAATAGTGAAGGGTAAATGATTCTTACAATAGCATTAACTAGACACTTGTTGAAACGAGCCGCTGCCTAGGTGGAAGGCCTGTGGCCATTCTCAATTCATTTCACAGTGGGAATTGCCTGGACCACAAAACTACCCTGAATTCTCCACAAACTGCCAATTTTGCAGAGATGGCTGATACGAAAAATAGAAAATTGTCCCACTAACGCATTTGACACTACCTTTCTCGAGATGGCACAGGACACAGAACACAGAATGATTAAAGTTGACAATGGTTAAAGTTGACAATGGGTGTTCAAGATATCCCAGCACTAATATCCCTTACTCTGATGGACATGACATTCAAAATTAAATGCCTATTCCCATTAACTCTTCAGACAAAACACTAACTTTGAGGCCAAATGAAGGACAAACTGTACAAAATCCGACAGCATGTAAACAACTGCGAAATTGCCCATACTTTAAAATTTGATTTTTCTTGAATGTTAAGAGGTTAAGAGCATAGTGCCCTGCAGTGTGTCTTAGTTGGGCATCACAGAAAGGTGAAAGGGAGAAACTGAGACACAGCAATGCATGGCTGCTCCAGCACATCTCAGAACTACCAGTTGCAAAGCCTCTCTGACACAAGGTCTGGGAATAGGTTGCCTGAGAATATTTTTTCCCGCTGGGATATAGTGCGTGACGTGAAGGATTTAAAATGGGGTAGAGAATAGCTGACAAAAATGAACAATTTTTAATGATTTTTTTAAAATTAGGAATTGCAATTATGATCTGACTTAATTTGAAATCTCTTTGCAAGACTAATGCAATTCAATGCTTCATCCCTCCTATCTTACAAATTGGGAATCAAATATTCTTTGCATCGGCTAAAAATGACCAGAATTGAAGGGGTTAGGCTTTGCTGCAATTGCCTTCCTGATCAATGTCATTTCCCTCCCTATTCTTTCCTGAATGTGGCACTGGAGCAAATAGCTGGTGTTCTTTTGTCTGCACCTCCTTCTCAATCACAGAACGGCTGAAATTCCTGCATTTCGAAATTTTAAGGAAGAATTAGACTCCTTTTAGACACTTCTGCATTGCCATTAGGGCATGAGAGTCTGCCTTATAAAGCTTATGCTGTGGCAGCTCGATAGAGAGAAAGAGTCCCAAGAATAAACAGTTGGTGGAGCAAGTCTACACATTTTATTCCTTAATTTTCAATATCATGGTGTAAAACACTTGCATGCTTTTCTAATATCTATTCAAGCTGCATTAAATGCACACATTTTAAATTATAGGTATAGCAACTGTATTTTTTCTCCAGAATAGTGCTACTGTGGTTCCAAAATCAAGTTAATTTAATCTAACATAGCTGCAAATTCTACAAGGCTGCAAATATCTTTGCAATTATTTTAATAATTACTCATTTCCAAAAACACAGCCAGCTCAACTTCCGTTGGCATGGTTTACGTGCAAATAATTAACTTTGGTCACATTTGAGTGGCTGTAAGATTAATAGATTGAACAACAGGTTCAGAAAATATATCCAATGAAATGGTTTCAGAGTGTGGCTGAGAGTACAGTAATGTATCTCCAACTGGAGTCCAATCTAATTGTTTACTTATCTAACAACATAGAACCATGGAATCCCTACAGTGCAGAATGAGGCCATTCAGCCCATCAGGTCTGTATCAATTCTCCGAAAGAGCATCCTGCTCAGGTCCTCCTCTCCACCCTATCTCTGTAACCTCACGCATTTACCATTGTACTCCATCCCACCTTTGGACACAAAGGGATACTTCATTTTTGGACACGAAGGGCGGGATTCTCCAGCTGTGCTCACCCCAAGGCCGGAAAATCCCGCCTGAGGTCAATGGAGCTTTGCAATTCCTGTGGTGGGCAGGACAGTAGAATTCTGCCCTAAGAGACAATTTAACATGACTTATTCACCCAACCTGCACATCTTTGGACTGTGGGAGGAAACTGGAGCATGCAGAATGGGGAGAATGCCATGTGGACAGTCACCCAAGGCCGGAATCGAACCCAGGTCTCTGGCACCATGAGACTGCGGTGTTAATCACTGCGCCACCACGCTGCCCTATAGGAAATACATGGAAATGTTTCTTTCATCTAGTATGGTCTCTTTAAAGCCAACCATATAGGTCAGACCAAGCTTATCTTGATATCATCTTATACACAAATAATTTGAATCAAAACAGTGAGGTGTGATTAGTTTTTTATGTATATGACAGATTGAATAGTCAAAATTCAGGAAGTGCTACAAACCTTTGAGATATAGAAACAATGCCAGGGTTTTGAATGGTATCAGGTCGAAATTTAGAGTGTAGAATAGCTGAATCGCAAACTGCATTTGCATCCCTTCCAACAGAGTGGGACAATGGGCAGGCAGGGAACTCACTGGCAGAAGTAAACTAAACATTGAAACAAGGTCGAAGGAGATTTTAATACAAGGTTGCTTTGGGAAAGGTTGGGTTGTTTTCCTTGAAGATTAAGGGAGATTTGATGGAAGTCAATATATTTAAGGCTCAAAGCAATTGAAGTGGTGGGGCTGAGCGGAGTAAGGAAAGTGAGGAGAAACTGATTGACGCAGTGAGTGGTAATGACCTGGAACTCACTGTCCATGAGGGTGGCGGAAATGGAAACAATCAGTGATTTCAAAGGGAATTGGATGGGTGCTTGAGAAAAATAGACTTGCAGGATTACAGAGATTGAGTATTAATGTAGCACTGACTGGATTGTTCAGTGGAGAGCTGGTATAAATGCAATGGGCCAAATGATCTCCTTCTCTGACACTATGCCCGCCTCTTATTTAAAGTGCAAGCTGGCACAGTGGTTAGCACATTTGCCTCACAGTGCCAGGTACCTGGGTTCGATTCCTGGCTTGGGTAACTGTCTGTATGGAATCTGTACATTCTCCCTGTATGTGCGTGGGGTTTCCTCTGGGTGCTCCATTTTCCACCCACGGTCCGAAAGACATGCTCATTAGGTGCATTGACCATGCTAAATTATCCCTCAATGTACCCAAACAGGCGCCAGAGTGTGGTGACTAGAGGATTTTCACAGTAACTTCATTGCAGTGCTAATGTAAGCCTACTTGTGACACTAATAAATAAAAAAAGCCGTAGTTTCAAATTTAGCAATGGCTAACTGAGAAACTCTGTTTGATGCAATTTACCTGCTTTGTCGATTTCCTACACTGCCCCCCACTCCCCTAACCGCACCCCCCACCACCCCCAACCCTGCGTTCCCTCTGATCTCTCCGGACGCTTCTGATCTCCTCTACAAAGTCTCTGAACTCCCTCTGAGCACTGATCACCACCCCCCACAACCTCAGCCTCTGACCTGCTTCTGACCTCTCATGTCCCCTGACCTACTCGATGTTGCCTGTCTCCCACTGATACTCCAAAATCCACAACCTCACACCCCCACACTGTCCCCATCCCCACCACCACCACCACCCCCCCGTCTCCAAGATCATCCTCAGTTCCAGGCTGTGATGTCCCCCACAACTGCCGCAGACGCCCCCACCAACTCCAATCACTTCAGGCTTCCTTTGAAAATAGTGATTAAGAAATATTCGTCAGGTACTGCTGCGAAATTCCGCCAGAACATTTGGGACTCCCATCCCTCCCTGACTCAGAACTAATATCCATTTCTATTGTTCTTAAAGACAAACTTAAAGACATATCAGAAATGGAAGTAATTCCCTTTAATCTTCTCCAGGTGAAAGACTAAAACTTCCAAGGGATAATTTAAATCAAGATAAGCTGACAAGAAATTCAAAAAGAAAGATCAAACAGAGCTTTTATTTGAAAGTTAAAGTTTAACCCAACTCTCAAGTGAAGCAGAACGAGACTCCCTTTTAGCAATGAACCACACATTAGTTTACTCTGGTTTCCCTGACCCTGGGCTGCATTCATATTATACCAGTGGTGTTGGTTCATAGTTGCTGTATTGTAGAGGTACTGTTACAAGCCACACTCATGTTATCTGCGAGGGCATCTCAATGTGAGGCACCAGTTCTTGGTGGTGTATGTTATAGTTTGCAAAATAGTATGACTCCTCCGTGAAATGGTGTGTTGGCCTTCAAAGATGTCTGTGTAGATTTTGATCCCCACCCCCTCCCCCCCTACGACCCCAGCCTCTAGTCTGCCTCTGACCTCTGATGTCCCCTGACCTCCTCAATGTCACCTGCCTCCGAAAGTTGATGTTCCAAAACCCACCCCCCACCCCACTTCCAAGATCTTCCTCTATTCTAGGTTTTGATGTCCGTCACAAGCAAGATGATTTGAGTACAGGAAGAGGGATGTTTTACTGCAATTGTATAGGTCATTGGTGAGGAAGTTTTGGTGTCCTTATCTGAGGAAGGATGTCCTTGTTCCAGAGGGAGTACAGCGCAGGTTTAGCAGGCTGATTCCTGGGATGGCAAGTCTGTCATATGAGGAGAGATTAAGTCAGTTGGATTATATTCACTGGAGGTACTATGAAGGGTGAAAAAGGGATCTCATAGCAACTTTAAAATTCAGACAGGATTAGACAGGGTAGATTCAGAAAGAATTTTGCTGAAGATGGGGGAGTCCAGAATTAGGAGTCATAGTTTGAGAATAGAGGAGAGCCGGTGGATGTGGTCTTTCTGGATTTTCAGAAGGCGTTTGATAAGGTACCTCACAAGAGGTTACTGCAGAAGGTCAGAGGACATGGAGTTGGGGGTAGGGTGTTAGCGTGGATAGAGGATTGGTTGTCAAATAGGAGGCAGAGAGTGGGGGTCAATGGGTGCTATTCGGATTGGCGGTTGGTGACTAGTGGGGTGCCCCAGGGGTCGGTGCTGGGGCCTCAGCTATTTACCATTTATATAGATGATCTGGAGGAGGGAACCGAGTGTAGGGTGTCGAAATTTGCTGATGACACCAAGATTGGGGGAAAGGCAAATTGTGCGGAGGGTGTGGAGAGTCTGCAGAAGGATCTAGATAGGCTGGGCGAATGGGCCAGGAAATGGCAAATGGAATTTAATGTTGGCAAGTGTGAGGTGGTCCACTTTGGTAGGAAGAATGGTAGGAAGGACTATTACTTACGTGGCGAAAAACTGCAGCAGGCGACGGTGCAGAGGGACCTCGGGGTCCTTGTGCATGAGTCGCAAAAACCCAGCCTGCAGGTGCAGCAGGTGGTCAGGAAGGCGAATGGGATGCTGGCCTTCATAGCGAGGGGGATTGAATATAAAAGTAGGGAGGTCTTGCTGCAGCTGTATAGGGCATTGGTGAGGCCGCAGCTGGAGTACTGTGTGCAGTTTTGGGCGCCGCACCTGCGCAAGGATATTTTGGCCTTGGAGGGAGTGCAGAGGAGGTTTACTAGGCTGATACCGGAGTTGAGGGGGTTGAGCTATGAGGAGAGGCTGAATAAACTAGGCTTGTACTCGTTGGAGTTTAGAAGAATGAGGGGAGATCTCATTGAGACGTATAAGATGATGAATGGGATGGATAGGATAGAGGTGGAAAGACTCTTCCCGCTCAAAAAAGACAGTAGGACTAGGGGGCACAGCCTCAAGATAAAGGGGGGGCAGTTCAGAACGGAGTTGAGGAGGAACTTCTTCACTCAAAGGGTGGTGAATCTCTGGAATTCTCTGCCCGTTGAAGTGGTGGAGGCTGCCTCGCTAAATATTTTTAAGAAGCGGGTTGATGGGTTTTTGATAAGAGAGGGGATTAAGGGTTATGGGGAGAGGGCGGGAAAGTGGAACTGAGCCACGACAGATCAGCCATGATCTTATTGAATGGCGGGGCAGGCTCGAAGGGCCAGATGGCCTACTCCTGCTCCTATTTCTTATGTTCTTATGTTCTTATAATGGATAGACTGAGGTAGGAGAAATTTCTTCACCATTCATGGTGAATGTGTAGAATTCACAACCACAGAAAGTAGTTAAGGCCAAAATGTTGTTGGATTTCAAGAAGAAATTAGTTATAGCTCTTGGGGGTAAAGAGATTAAGGGATATGGGGGGGAAGGTGGGATCAGGGTATTGAATCTGATGATCAGTCATGATCAAAATGAATGACAGAACAGGTTTGAAGGGCCAAATAGCCTACTCCTGCTCCTAGTTTCTCTTTTTATAATAAAGTACTTGTAGGAATAAGAATGACTAAAGGCTATTACTAAATGAAAGAAAAGACCAATACGCATGAACAGGACTATTATTCTAACACAAACAAATAGCGGAGTAATACACTTACAATTTTATCCAGAAATTACTGCTTGTTCCAAACCATATCCCCATACCTGAACTGAGTAAGAACTTCTCCATTTCCCAAACAATGTCCACCTTAAACAGACCTATAAATCAAATCCAGCTTATAGTTACCACACAATACATGGAGGGTGATCCAAGCTGGGAAATGTCTTTGCCTGGTTTAGCAAAGATAGATAAACAGCCTTTTTCAAAGTTTCTGCATTAACTTAGCTATAAGACTTCACAAAGAACGGTTGTGGTTAGCTGGCTTGCTGTCACCCTGGCCTTCCTGTGAGATGTTAAACTGGCCTCTCTGCTTCTGCAAGAATTAACAATTATATCCCTGGCTGTCTTTGATTCTGTTCACTGTATATTGGGAAGTCTGTCTCTCCTACCTACTTGGATTTTTGAAAATTAGCATCTGCACGCCTCCCCAATCTCTCCGTCAACTTAGTAAACTGTTTCCTAATGATAAGGCCATTTACATCTGACCTTACCTAGATGTCTGCTAATCTTGTTACTAAGAAAACAACACATCTCATCAGACTCCTTTGAATGTGGACCACTGCTGTCTTCAGGCAGATTCTCCCTTGATGCTATGTGGATGATATCCCATCATTCCCTTTATTAATTCAGGGTTTGGATGTTACCAGGCAAATTGATGATGCTACCTCTCCAGATCCTCTCCAAAATTTTACCAGTACCTTGCAGGAACAATCTGAAACAAATCCCATTGTCTTGCTCTCTCCAACAGATTGAATTTCAATCTGCTTCGAATATTTATTACATTTTTTTCTTAAAAGACACAATGTTCTACCTCATTTTCAATGACCTTCTCAATAAATGTCTCTTAATGTCTATCCTCAAGTAACCTCTCAGCACTGATTCCCTAGTCAGATAAAATCACCTTTCCCTATTTAACAGCTCAAATCCATTTTCATAGTTTGCAAAACCTTGATTACATCTCTTCATGGGCTTCACTGCTCGATTAGACTAAAGACAGTCTCTGAAGTTTCTACTCGTAACCACAGTTTCCTCTCTTCTTAACTTTGTTGTGTGGCCTCATTTAAGTTTTAATTTAGTTTTAGCAGGGTGACTTTAGTTTTTGGATTGATTGGGTACTCTATATCCTTACTTTTCCATGGATGCAGCGAAGGTTTACCAGGCTGATTCCTGGGGTGGCAGGTCTGTCATATGAGGAGAGATTGAGCTGGTTAGGATTATATGCACTGGAGTTTAGAAGAGTGATCTCATAGAAGCGTATATAATTCTAACAGAATTAGACAGGGTGGCTTCAGAAAGAATGCTCTCAATGATGAGGGAATCCAGAACTTTGGGGTCATAGTTTGAGAAAAACGGGCAGACCTTTTAGAACTGAGGTAAAGAGAAATTTCTTCACCCCGAGGGTAGTGAATGTGTGGAATACGCAGTAAATAGTTGAGACCAAAATGTTGTGTGATTTCAAGAAGAAATTAGATAAAGCTCTTGGGACTATCTGCCTGAAGCAAGAGTTTTTCACGGACGTCACTTGAGATCCGATAGCTTCAGTTCGGTTGACGGGGAAGAAGAAAGGGTATAATGGTTTTCCTTGCAACTATCAGCGGGGGTGCAGTAGCATTGTTATTGGAATGACTGGACTATTGTAAAAACTCATCTGGTTCATCAATGTCCTTTCTGGAAGGAAATTTGCTATTCTTATATAGTCTGGCTTAAATATGACTCCAAGCCC
The DNA here is from genome assembly GCF_965287045.1 of Carcharhinus amblyrhynchos. Lineage (NCBI taxonomy): Eukaryota > Metazoa > Chordata > Chondrichthyes > Carcharhiniformes > Carcharhinidae > Carcharhinus > Carcharhinus amblyrhynchos. Next base: position 13,126,705 of record NC_137352.1, read on the forward strand.
ACAGCAATGTGGACTTTTAATTGCCCTTTGATGTGGCCTAGCAAGCTACATCATACTACACAAGATAGCTCACCTTTTTAAGGGTAATTAAGGATAACAATAAATATTGGCTTTGTAGGCAACACCCATGTGCTGTAGGTGAGTTTAAAAAAAGCTAAACATGAGAGACGGTACAGTGGCATAATGGTTAGCACTGCTGCTCACAGCGTCAGGGACCCAGGTGCAATTCCCTGCTAGGGTCGCAGTCTGTGCAGAGTCTGCACGTCCTCTCCATGTCTGCATGGGTTTCCTTTGGGTGCTCCGGTTTCCTCCCACAGTCTGAAAGATGCACTGGTTAGGTTGGTTGACCATGCTAAATTCTTCCTCCGTGTAGTTGTACAGGCACCAGAGTGTGGCGACTAGGAGATTTTATAGAATCCGTACAGTGTAGAAGGAGGCCATTCAGCCCATCGAGTCTGCACCGACCACAGTCCTACCTAGGCCCTTTTCCTGTAACCCCACATACCTACCCTACTAAACCCCCTGACACTAGGGCCAATTTAGCATGGCCAATCAAGCTAACACACACATCTTTGGACTGTGGGAGGAAACCGGAATATTTGGGCGAAACCCACACAGACATGAGGAGAATGTGCAGACTCCGCACAGACAGTGACCCGAGGCCAGAATTGCACCCAGATCCCTGGCGCTGTGAGGCAGCAGTGCTAACTGTTATACCACTGTGCCGCCTGGGACAATGTTTTTACAGTAACTTAATTGCAGTGTTAATGTAAGCCTACTTGTGACAAATAGACTTAGGAATTTCCAAAGAGTTACAACCCTCTGAATAAAAACATTTCTTCTCACCTGGGCCCTAAGCGGCTTCCGTCTGATTTTTAAACGATGTTCTCTGGTTCTAGATTCCCCAACCAGTCTTCCTTGCATTTAGCCCGTCTAGCCCTTTAAGTATTTTGATCACCTTTCATTCTTTAATACTCCAGGCTCACTTTCTCCAACTTGTCTTTGTAGAACAGTCCCAGGAACAAGTCTGGTGAACCTTTGTTTCACTCCCTCCTTAACAAGGTAAGGGAATCAAATGTGTACACAGTTTTCCAGATGGGAATATTTCATTATCAATACTTATCAAAGAGGATTATCAGGAAGGAGATTAATCCTGAAAAGTTTAAGAGCCAGAGAAGCAATGTTATGATTGATTCTAGGTAAGTTGGTCTGAAGGAAGAGAAAGGCTGGGTTTTTTGTAGCTCAGTTATGTCCCATCTTTAGGACTAAATGCAGGTCTCGGGCCCCCCAGGAGTGGGCAGCGGCAACTATCCAGTCAGCAGTCAATTAAAACAAGCGCCCTTAATTAGCTGGTACCTGGAAGGTTGTCATTGTGGCCACACAGCCACAGACACAGGCTCAGAACACACGTTTGGCAGGACTTAACTTGTGCTGAGAATATCCCAGCCGCTGGCAAAGCCAAATGAGACCCATCCTTGAATTCTGAGGGAAATTAGAAAATAAATTGCCAAGACCTATGAAATTACATTTCCACTTTATTTTTGAGGGTAGATATATGTCGAGGGATTGGTAAATGGCCAAGTTTAGACTCACTTTAAAAAGGCAGGAAGAGTGTACTTCTAGGTCAGTTAGCTTAACATCTGAGGTAGGTTAAATTTTATTGCCTTTAAGTAAAGGGTAAAAATGACATATATCTAGATAAAGAAGAAGAATTTAAATATAGGCAGCATAGATTTCATAAAAGATGATTCTGCTTAACAAATGTTCATAGTTTAGTTTCTTCATAGAATTCCTACAGTGCAGTGGGAGGTCATTTGGCCCATCGAGTTTGCACTGAGAACAATCCCACCCAGGCCCTATCCCCTTATCCCCATGTATTTACCCTGCTAGTCACCCTAACACTAGGGATCAATTTAACATAGCCAATCAACCTAATCCACACATCTCATGGGAATCTTCGAAGTGATTACATGTATTGTAGTATAGAACCATAGAATCCCCACAGTGCAGAAGGAGGCCATTTGGCCCACTGAGTCTGCACCAACTCTCCAAAAGAGCATCTGACCTCAGCCAACCTGCCTAATCCTCATTACCCCATGCATTAACAATGGCTAATCCAACTGACCTGCACATTTTTGGACTGTTGAGGAAACAGGAGCACCCGGAGGAAATACACATGCAGACACGGGGAGAACTTGCAAACCCCACACAGGCATTGATACACGGCCAGATTCAAACCCGGGTCCCTGGCGCCGTGAGGCACTGTTGATAACCGTTGGGTGGAATTTTACCGATATGCCCACCCAAGGTTCATGTGATCCCACCTGAGGCCAACAGAGAATGCCACTCTCCGAGGTTCGCCCGGCCCTGGAATCGGGGTGGGCATGCTGGTAAAATTCCAGCCATTGGATCACCCTGCTGCCCCATGGTAGATAGGGCAAATGTGGTGTGTGTTGTGCAATAGATCTTTAAATAGACCATGTAAGAGATTACTAGAGAAGATTTAGGAGTACTGTATGCAGCAGGTGGTGGATAACTAACCGCATTTCAAATTAGTTATAAGCTAGGAACAAAGGATAGCTTTTATAGAGAGATAAAGAGAAAGAAGCAAAATTGAGATGAGAAGGGTTCAATTCTGGGTCCACTTTTATTCACTGTGCACATTAATGATTTGGAATAGAGAAGTGGCATTCAAAATTACAGACGATGTTGCAGACGAACTGGCGGCACGGTAGCACAGTGGTTAGCACTGCTGCTTCACAGCTGCATGGGACCTGGGTTCAATTCCTGGCTTGGATTGCGTGGAGTTTGCACGTTCTCCTTGTGTCTGTGTGTGTTTCCTCCAAAAGTCCAAAGATGTGCAGGTTAGGTTGATTGGCCATGCTAAAAATTGCTCATTAGAGGCCTGAGATGTATAGGTTAGAGGGATTAGTGGGTAAATATGTGGGGATGTCGGGGTAGGGCCTGGGTGGGATTGTGGTTGGTGCAGACTCAATGGGCCAAATGGCCTCTTTCTGTACTGTAGGGTTTCTATGATATCAAAATGAAACTATAGTTAATCCTTTTTAAAAAAAAATCACAGACTGCAGAGGAATATTGATAAGTTGGGTTTAGGGTAAAATGTGACATAGGAAATTCAATGTCAGAAAACTTTGAGGTGATCTGTTTTAATAAAAGAAATAGTAATTATTATTTAATTTGAAACAGTCTTGGTGCTGTAGATGAGCAGAGGGAGAGCCGGTTTACAAAATATTAAAGACACAACCTCAGGCCATAAATAAGCTAATTGAATTTAGAGTTTATTACAAGAGCTATTGCATATAAAAGCCAAGAGGTAATGGTCAGTCTATATAAAAACTGAACAAGACATCAAGTTACAGCACTCCAAATTATACTGGGCTCCAAACAAAAGGAATGATACAGAGGTTTTAGAGAATATAAAGTTTTTTTTATTAGTCGTAAGTAGGGTTACATTAACACTGTAATGAAGTTACTATGAAATTCCCCTAGTTGCCACACTCCAGCGCCTGTTTGGGTCAATCACCTAACCAGCATGTCTTTCAGACTGTGGGAGGAAACTGGAGCACCCAGAGAAAACCCACACAGACACGGGAAGAACATGCAAACTCCACACAGACAGTGACCCAAGCTGAGAATTGAACCCAGGTCCCTGGCACTGTGAGGCAGCAGTAGGACACAAGCTGGAATGACAAATTACAAATATGTCGAAAGACTTGAATAATTCAGATATGTTCATTGGTACCATGCAGCTTGTGAAGCAATCTGATAGAAGAATCATAAAATCCCTACAGCGCAGAAGAGGCCTTTCAGGCCATTCACACTCTGACAGAATATATGACCCAGGCCCTCTTCCCCTGCCCTATCTCCATAATCCTGCACATTCACCATCACTAATCTATCTAACCTACACATCTTGGGGCACTTTGGGAGCAATTTATCATAGCCAATCCATCTAATCTGCACATCTTCGAATGGTGGGAGGAAACTGGAGCGCCCGGACAAAACCCACACAGGCAGGAGGAGGATGTGCAAACTCCACACAGATAGTCACTCAAGGAGTTTAATATTTTGAAGGATTAGGACAGGGTAGAGTCAAATGAAATCATTTCCCAAAGTTGAAGGGTCAAGAATGATGGACTTGCTCATATAAGACAGAATGATAAAGATTTAATGAAGAGAGCGGGAGAAACTTCATTCTGTGGCGATGTGACGTTGTGGGATCTTCACTGCCAGAGTTAATGGATAAGCTATAAATCAAGTCAGCTCTCAGAATTGGTCGATAAAATCAAAAAAGGGATTAAAGGGTTTGGAAATAAGGTGGGTAAATATTTACTGCCATGGAGGGCAGTAAATATTGGTTGAGCCAAATAGTGGCTCGGTGGCACAGTGGTTCAATTCCAACCTTTAATGACTGTGTGGAGTTTGCACATTCTCCTCATTTCTGCATGAGTTTCTTCCAGGTGCTCCAGTTTCCTTCGACAGTCCAAAGATGTGTGGGTTGGCCATGCTAAATTGCCCCGTAGTATCGGGGGATTAGCCTTGGTAACTATGTGGGGTTACGGGGATAGGGCCTGGGTGTGATTTTTGTCTGTGCCGCTTGATGGGCCGAATGGCTTTCTTCTGCACTGTAGGGGTTCTATGATGTGTTGTAATTTCCATGTATTTTTATAGCAGCTGAGTTTCGAGGAATCATGGTTTTCAGTGTGGGCTTCATTCCTAACCCATAGCTTAGAAACAGAATTCGTTCACTCAGCCAACTGCAATGCATAGTTTGCCCTTCACAGACATGTGGACAAAGGTCATTGAGGGTTCACAAGCAACCCTCAAGAAGAAATGTTAGTCCCTGAAAATGTTGCTTCCCATTCACCTCTGTTCCTCATTTTGGAAACTGAGGAAATTTCCCGATGTGTTTTTAATTCAGATCCTTCAATAAAAGGGGCTTCACAAGACTGAGTGGACTCTTCAGTCAGGACTACGCTATTCCAACAATTGTTCTACAAACTGCACTTCAAGCAACACTTCTTATTCCACTATCTCCAAATTAAGATCCTTCCCTTCAGGATCCAGCGCATTAAAAAAATACCCTGTGGCTCAGCCTCCCTGGAACTGGACATTTCACTTCTTGACAGATTCCTCCCAGAAACACAGCACAGTTACATTTTTGTTATCCGGCATTTTTGGGGAAAGGGTCATACCATTCAAGCAAAAATGTCAATTAACGTAGCAAGTTACATTGCTCCCATAAAAGACAAGCTGTGGTACATTATTTTGTTCAGGCACGGTAACCCTAACTGACCTAATAACATAATTTCAATGAAAGGTCTAAGAACAACTTCTCCAGGTTTAGGACTATTATTATGTTTTATCTTCAATGCATTACTTGAACACCAAAAGTGATTGGCTTTAAATAAAAAAAGCTGTAGACGTTCCAGTTATTGCAGAATTGCAATTGGTGGGGTGCCGGATTATACAAAGTTCACTATATGCCGTTTCTCCATTAGAGATCAAGAGAGAACACGTAAGAATATAAGATCTAAAGGAATGTAAGAGAAGGTGATAGCCTAGTGGTATTATTGCTAGAGTATCAATCTAGAAACTCAGCTAATGTTCTGGCGACCCAAGTTCAAATCCCACCACGTCAGATGGTGGAATTTGAATGCAGTAAAAAAAATCTGGAATTAAGAATCTAATGATGATCCTGAAACCATTGTCGGAAAACCCATCTGGTTCACTAATGTCCTTTAGGGAAGGAAATCTGCCATCCTCGCCCAGTCTGGCCTACATGTGACTCCGAAGCCACAGCAATGTGGCGGACTCTCAGCCCTTAGGTAACTAGGGATGGGTAGTAAATGCTGGCCCACCAGCGACACCCATGTCCCACGAGTGAATAAAAACAAACAGCTGTACGTATTTCCTTTGTGCAAACTTTGCTTCTTATTGGTATGTTTTTGGGCACATCCTTGTGCTGCCCTCGGATTGAATGTTTTGGGGGAAGGGTGGGGAGGATGCAGACACTGACTACTGGAGGGCATGGTAGAGAGGAGCCCTTGAGACTTCTGTTGTGGGGTGGGAGGGGGTAGTGGGGGAGATTAACATTTGCTCTGATCAGGACACCCTTTAAAAATGGTCCCCAATCCCAGTGCAGCCGGGTTTTGCCAGTATGTGAAGGCCTCCCCCACATCGCGCCCCCCCACCACCCCCCACCCCACCAACCATCCCACATGACAATGTGAAACACACAAATCTCCTATTTTGTGACTCACTGTGGTAAGATCTGGAGAGAAAACCAGTCTGTTTCTCTGGGAACAAAACATTTCCTTGCTGGAACCAACAATCTGCCACCTTCTGGTAAGATTTCGCCCATTTGTGTCTAAAATGCTCATCTATCTGTTTGGGTGGATCAAATTCTCAGTAATGGGCTGATTTATTAAGCAGATATGTAGGCAGATAGAAAAATAAATAACTTGACAGAATGTTATTCACATTTAAATATTATAAAGGAGCACTGAGGCACTTATCTGCATCTCTTAAAAGCTTCCTATACTGTTATTATTGTCAAATTGTTAAATGAATGCGAGGTCAAAAGAAGTCACTGTAAATACAGAGGCAAGTGTTCTCGACGTGACTTCATGACATATTTATAAGTGGTTTTACAAATTGGTCATGTCTTAAAATAAAGTTAGAGAAAATTAAGAGAATATATAATCAAAAGGATTAAATCAATATTTTAGCATGCAATTTTGTGCCTGGAAATTTTATATATTTTAAAATATATAAAGAGATTTTTCAAATACACAAAAAAAAAGTTACCATGGAAACCTTTACTTCATTGCGGAAGAATGCATCTTTCCAGCTCCCATATCTTTATGTTCATTGAGGGTATCATTTTGTGTCAAGAAATAAAAGCATCCCTGATTGGTTAAGTGTTGCGCTTATTTATAAAGAAAAATAGATTAGAATGAGATAATCTGGCTAGAATAAATATAGAAAGAGGGAAAAAAAATAGCTTGAACGCATTTTGCCAAGATACAATACCTGCACGTGACCCTGTGACCTTTCGTTGAGATGACCTTGACAAGTAATAGGAGCCACGATTATATTTTTAGACCATTAGCTTTGCTGTAATATAAATCACGGATGATACCCCTACAGGTCCTAAATTTGCTCTCTGGAAGGTAATATTTCAGTTTTGCAACTACCCTCATTTTCTGCAGTGTCTCACTTGGGGGCGATTCATAACTACTCATGGTATGATTGCAGCTGGCATGATGGGCATCTCAAAGATTGTGGTTGAGTAGCAGAGGGTGTTTTTAAAGCAAAGTTTATTTATTAGTCACAAATAGACTTGTATTCACACTGCAATCAAGTTACTGTAAAAATCTTCTCGCGGCCGCATTCCAGTGCCTGTTCGGGTACACTGAGGGAGATTTACCACAGCAAATGCACCTAACCAGCATGTCTTTTGGATTGTGGGAGGAAATCAGAGCATCCGGAGGAAACCCACGCAGCCATGGGGAGAAGGCACAAACTTCACACAGACAGTGACCCAAACCAGGAATCGAGCCCCGGTCCCTGGTGCTGCGAGGCAGCAGTGCGAACCGCCCCATTGGAGAGAAAGAGAGACACACACACAAGGTTCAAGAGTGTGTTGTAATGAAAGATGGGTAAGGAAACACCAAGGAGCTAAAGGTCAGTCACCAGCAGACTAAAGAGAGAAGACAGTGAAAGCTGGAAATCTCAGACTGGATTTGATGATAATCAAACATTAATGGGCACAGCCTGGACTGGTGACCTCCGAGTGCGACCACGTGAGTTTAGCAAACTCAGCACGGAATGCAACCTTCCTTGTCAGCTGCTCACTAAATAAACCTGCTCTGCCTTTGCAATCTTACGGAAGTTATCATTTCTTTTCCATCTTCCTTCATTCATTGGTATCACCCATCACAACAAGCTTGAGGGTTGAGATAGCAAGAAAAATAACTGAGGGATGGTGCCACAAAATTTCACCCGCCCCTCCCCCCCCTCTCCCGACCCACAATGGATTTTCAATCAGGGTCACTGGGTGATAGTTAGGAATAGAAACATTGGCTTCTTTCCCACTTCGGATTTGATTTCTCCTAGGTAAACTCAATCACTTAATGTCTCTCCACTGCTGTTCTTCCTGATACTGACTGACACAGGATTGAACTGAAACCCCTGCCCTCAATGATGTAGTAGCACATGGTCCCTTGACCAAGTGAGCGATGATAAATGTGCCCTCAATAACTAATGACAGTGACCCAGTTTACTTTCGGGGAGCGCACTATGGCAGATGTCTCCAGCAGTTTTAATGATATTTTCTGAATTTAAAAAAAGGAGGAAAGAAGTTCATTTTTTTTTAACTGTCTCATGCGGATCCTGCTGTGTAAATGTGCAAACCTGCCTGAAATGAATACGACTGTGATCTTGCATCCATTTATTTTTGATAGTAAGTGATTCTTCAAGCTGGCAAAATGAAAGAGCTCTTTGGGAGCACTGCCACTTGGAAACATGTAGCATGTCAACAAATGCATTGAAAAGATTCAGGTCCTGGCGATGTCAAAGAACTTGGTTCTCTCTTAGCAACGTCACCGATGCAGGGTTAGGGCGAGCAGCTCAATGGTGCAAGGGCAGCACAATGGTGAGCACTGCTGCCTCATAGCACTGGGAACCAGGTTCAATTGCCAGCTTGGCTGTGTGGAGTCTGCACATTGTCCCCTTGTCTGCGTGGGTTTCTTCCAATTTCCTCCCACAATCTGAAAGACGTGCTGGTTAGGTGCATTGGCTTGAACAGGTGACTGGGGGATTTTCACAGTAACTTCATTGCAGTGTTAATGTAATGTGACACTAATAAATAAACTTCAATAAACTTTGTTCTCCTCAATATGCATTGCTGCGATAAGGTATTGAACCGCAAAGCAAATGTTTTAATTTTTAATTGACACACCGTATCATGTTACTGTTATATAATAAGGTAATATTGTAAAAGCATCACATCCAACAGGTGCAGCTTGAATCTGAATAAATATTCTAATCACTAATCTTCCCTGGCCAAACAACAATGAAACGCAGAGTGACCTGAGCCTCAGTTTACTTAACAGCCTTAATTGAATAATACATCAGACTACTCCAGTTATAATGCATAACCTGATGAACATGAATGCACATGTCCTTAAAAGGGTCAGGCTGGGCTGACAGATTAACATCAGAACCACACTCCAAATTCCAGACTATTCAAGATTAATGCCACAAAAGTTGGCATGCACACTGGGAACATCAAGTTTCCCCTCCAAATCACACATCCACCTGACTTGGAACTATAACACTGTTGCTTCATTCTCGCTGGGTCAATATCCTGGAAAGTCCTCTCTAACTGTAGGTGTTTTCAAACTTGGGGGGGGCGGGAGAGTGCACAGTGGTTAGCATTGCTGCCTCACAGTGTCAGGTATCTGGGTTTGATTCCTGCCTTGGGTCATTGTGTGTGTGGAGTTTGCACATTATCCCTGGGTCTGCGTGATTTTCCTCCAGGTGCTCCTGTTTCCTCCCACAATCCAAAGATGTGCAGGTTAGGTGAATTGGCCATGCTAAATTCTCCCTCAGTGTATCTGAACAGGCGCTGGAGTATGGAGACTAGGGGATTTTCACAGTAACTTCATTGCAGTGTGAATGCAAGCCTACTTGTGACTAATAAATAAACTTTAAACTTTACTGTAGGGACTGCAGCAGTTCAAGAAGACAGCTCACCATCACCTTCTCAAGATCAATTAGGGATGGAGAATATTTGTTGGCCTTCCCAGCGATGCCCATATCTCATAAATGAATGATGTTATGGACAGGGATGAAAGAGAATGGAAATCCTAATTCCCTTCCCTTACTGTCTGTAAGATATGCTTTTGAGGAAGGTGATGCGTGCCCTCCTTAATCCTTGAGTTTGTGGTCAATTTCTGGAATCAGCAGCAAGCTTTCATCGATTTAAATAAAAAAATTATTTATTCACCTATTCACCCCGAAAGTCTATCACTATGTCATTTACCCAGCACTCACATACACACACAAGCTCAAGACAAAGTGCAGTTACAGAGAATAGGGAATAAGTTGTAAACAAAATAATGGTTGTAATTCAGTATAACACAACAGAGAATGGATGGTTTCCATTCACAATTACTTATGATTTGACTGGTTTCTCTACAACTCTCATTGTTAAGTTTTGAGCTTGGAGGCAGTAGGTCTAGAGTCCAGAAATTTTGGGTGGGATCTTTCTGTGCCTGACATGGCGTGTTACATGGTGGCAGAGGTGGTCTATCATTAACCGATGGCCGGATCAGGAGATCCTGAACACCGTCAACAGGGTTTCCTGTGCTGTGCACCACCTGCTAGTGGGGTTTGTTGTCACTGGGACCGGAAGATCCCGCTGGTGAGACCAGCAAGGAATTTCCAGCCTTTGAATTTTGGGTAAACTCACAATTTGGAGGAGGTGTGAATTCCACAATTGATTTCAGCTTGGAATGCTCACTTCAGAAGATATTCCACCCACTGTCATTTATTTAGGCACTTTCCAGCCACACTTCGGAGTCTATGAAGATATTGCAAAAGTGGCCAACCCTTGACAGCCACCTTAGCAGCCTCTTAATGTCAATTTTTAAAAGGAAAAGGCAGTTCCAGAAAATTCTACACAGCTATGAATATGACACATCTTTACTAGGCACGACAGTAAAAACAAACAAACAAACAAGTTACTCAGGCATAGATTTCCTGAATAAGTGAATTAGAATACACATTTATTCAAATACGTTGACTAATGTCAAAGAGGTTGGTTAATGGATAGCATTAGTTATAAAATGAGAAAGTACTGGAAACACTCAGGAGGTCAGAAAGTGTCTGTAAGAGGAGAAGCAGAGTTAATGAGCCCAATCTCTGTTTACACTAATGGTATGACTGGAGGCAGGGAGGGCATTGAACTAGGCAGGAGGGTGGCAGGTGAGAGTCTTGTTGACTTTCCACTCCGCCAAAATTAACTCTGACAAAGGATCATCCGGACTCAAAATGTTGGCTCTATTTTCTCTCTCGGTAAGAAGTCTCACAACACCAGGTTAAAGTCCAATGGGTTTATTTGGTGGTAAACGCCTTCGTCAGGGGGAAAGCCCAAAAGCTGGTGGTGTTTACTACCAAATAAACCCATTGGACTTTAACCTGGTGTTGATATCTTACTGTGTTTACCCCAGTTCAATGCAGGCATCTCCACATCTATTCTCTCTCCACAGATGCTGTCAGACCTGCTGAGATTTACCAGCATTTCCTATTTTTCTTCTGCCAAAAATTATGTCTGGGGCAAGAAGGGCCCCCCACAATATACACACACATCCCCCATCTCAGAACTCCAACTCACAAAACCCCTCCTACCATTTATTTCCTCTGGCCTGGGTTACTTCATGATTCTGGGCCTCTGGTGATGGCCGTTCTGAAGCTGCCCCCTGCTGAACAAAGAGCCACCAGCCCCTGATTGGCCAGCAGCTCTCAGTGGGTGTGACCTCCCATCCGCTTGGTCCTGATCCTGAGGTAAGCCGCTGGTGGCCTTTCAACTGCCTGATAAACTCCTGTTTGGCAGGCCTTCACCTACATCAGGCAGTAAGGTCTCCAACCAGTTCACCAGTCACCTCCACAAGAATCCATCCAGCGTTTTAAGTCAACGAGCCTTCACTAGACCTGACAATGCAGGGCACTGAAATAATCTGAGGGAGCAGCCTCAAGGATACAGCAAATCGAGGAATTCTGAATACTTAGCAAATGTCAGTATTATTTATTGTCACAGCTAAGCTTACATTAATTAACACTGCAATGAAGTTACTGTGAAAATCCCATAGTCGCTACACTCCGGCGCTTGCTCGGACACACTGAGGGAGAATTTTAGCATGGCCAATTCACCTAACCAGAACGTCTTTCGGATTGTGGGAGGAAACTGGAGCACCCAGAGGAAACCCACGCAGACGTGGGGAGTTAATGCAGATTCCACACAGACAGTAACCCAAGCCAGTAATCGAACCAGGGTCTCTGGCACTGTGAGGCAGCAGTGCTAACCACTGCACCACCGTGCCACCCAATAATTGCATGTGGATTCTATTATGTTTGATATTGAAGACGAAGAAGGATTACAAGGTAAACAGTAATAAACGAACACAACAGTTATTACATGTCTTTCACGTAGTACAGTCAGCGCCAGACTGCCTGGGCAAGTTCCACCCAAGCCGGAGCTTGAGTCCAGGGTTTTTTAACTCTTCTCTTAAAGCGGAATGCCTCGATGTACAGGACAAATTTGAAGCACAGAATGGAATCCAAGTGAAAGAAGTGGGAGCCAGAGGCAGTCCTAAGGAAGAAAATGTGTGGCTCTGAATGTGGGTTTTGGTAGATACGTGACCTAACTGAAAGACATTGTCATCAACTTTAGCAAGCGTAGTGCCTCTGTCTACATCAATGGGGGCGAAGTAGAAATAGTTGAGAGCTTCAAATATCTAGGTGTCCAGATCATCAACAGCCTATCCTGGTACCCCCTGTGCCTAAACTATAGTTAAGAAAGCCCACCAATGCCTCTACTTTCGCAGAAGACTAAGGAAATTTGGCATGTCAGCTATGACTCTCACCAACTTCTACAGATGCACCATAGAAAGCATTCTTTATGGATATGTCACAGCTTGGTATGGCTCCTGCTCTGCCCAAGACTGCAAGAAACTACAAAACATCATGAATGTAGCCCAATCCATCACGCAAACCAGCCTCCTATCCATTGACTCTGTCTATACTTCCCGCTGCCTCAGAAAAGCAGCCACCATAATTAAGGACCCCATGCACCCTAGACATACTCTCCCCCAGCTCCTTCCTTTGGAAAAAAGATACAAAAGTCTGAGGTCACGTACCAACCGACTCAAGAACAGCTTCTTCCCTGCTGCTGTCAGAATTTTGAATGGACCTACCTTGCATTAAGTTGATCTTTCTCTACACCTAAGCTAAGACTGTAACACTACATTCTGCACACCCTCCTTTCCTTCTCTATGAACGTATAGCATGCAAGAAACCATACTTTTTACAGTATACCAATACATGTGACAATAATAAATCAAATCAAATCAAAGGAAGAGAGATAGAAAGTAACTGAGGTGAAAAAGGTAGCAGACTCAAATGGAAATTCCATTAGGGAGAAAAACTTAAGCTTTTCAAGATTGGTGTTGCCAGAAGAGAACCGGCAGAGAATTAAACTCTCATAGAAAAGCAAAATACTGCAGATGCTGGAAATCTGAAATAAAACAGAAAACAAGGCAACACACAACAGGTCAGGCAGCCTCCGTGGAGAAAGAATCAGTTAACTTTTCAGGTTTGTGACCTTGCATCATTTTATGGTTTTGGAATAGCAATAGCCACTAGCTCAAAAAATACTCTGCACCCATTTGAATAAACACTGAATGGATTATAATTTGTCAGGGCTCTACCTCACTCTCTTGAATCATTAATTGTTTCTCATACTGTCATTTGCGAGAGAGATTTTCAAAAACCCTAGTAACAATTTAAATGATTACAACTCAGGGGTTGCCAGAGAACCGTGAATGAGTTAGGCCATTTTGCCCATCTTTAATCCAGACAGAGCTCGCAGTTCCTCCACTGCATCATCTACCTGCTTCTTCACTTTGTTACTTTATCCCCAGCATTTGATGATTGTTTTCGTTTCTCTCTGATCAGAACAGGCACTCTTGTCAGTGGACTCTATAGCTGCAGACTGTGTAATCTGCAGGATACACTGCAGCAATCTATCAAGAGTTCGATGACAGCTCTTCCCTCTCAATGAGAAGGTGTGATGTCAAGGATGTACTATCACCTCTACATCCCCCTGATGGAGGAGATGGGCTGTGCTGGATCAACCTGTAGGAATCCCTGCTCTACAAACAATAAGTTTATTTATTAGAGTCACAATAGGCTTACATTAATACTGCAATGAAGTTACTGTGAAAATTCCCTTGTTGGCTGACTGTCTGGCCTTGTGTGACTCTGTGTGGAGTTTGCACGTTCTCCCTGTGTCTGCGTAGGTTTCCACCGGGTGCTCCGGTTTTCTCCCACAGTCCAAAAGATGTGTATGTTCGCACTACTTGTCTCACGCCTGACATTATCAAGTTTTTGCACGTGAAAACAGGCACAACACAATGGTAAAATCGGGCCCATAGAGTACAACAGCAAGAGGATTAAGCTGAACTCATAAAAGACACAAGTTAGACCTCGCTTGGAATATTGGATACAGTTCTGGGCGCCACGCTCGAGAAAAAGTGTGAGCACTTTATTGATAGGGCAGAAGAGGTTTACAACAATGGTTAAAGGGATGAGAAATTTCAGTTAAGAGGACTGATTGGAGAAGTTGGGACTGTTCTCCTTGGAGAGAAGAAGGCTAAGAGGAGATTTGATAACAATGTTCAAAACCATGAGGGTACCAGACAGAGTAGATAGGGAGAAACTGGTTCCACTTGTTAAAGGATCAAGGAAAAGAGGACACAGATTTAAAGTGATTTGTAAAGGAAGCAACTTTGATGTGAGTTGTTCAGGTCTGGAATGCATGGATTGGAAATGTGTTGGAAACAGATTCAACTGAGGCTTTCAAGAGTGCATTAGATGATTACTTGAATAGAAACAATGCGCAGGGGTACGGGGAAAAGGTAGGGGAATCACACTGAGTCATGATGCTCATTTGGAGACCCAATGCAGATATGATGGGTCAAATGGCCTCCTTCAGCATCTTAAGATTTCTGTGAGTGTTTGACTCTGTGAAAGCTCTTCAGAAGGTGCCACCATCTCTCTCTCTCTCTCTGTCTCTCACTGGCGAAATTCGCAGCTCCCACTTGTTGCTGGTGGGGTTGCCATTTCTTCAGTATTGGAAGGCCTTTTCATTGCTCCTCCAGCTTTGGTAGACCACCCGTGTCCTTAATTGGACAACTTCCCCAAGATAATTGCACAGGGCTGGGGACTATCCAACAAAGTGATTTAAATCACAAACTTCAGATGGTTCTGCCATATTTCTGATAGACAAGAGAATTAGGGTCATGGGGAGAAAGTGGGAAAGTGGAACTGATCCACTTCAGATCAGCCATGATCTTATTGAATGGCGGAGCAGGCTCGAAGGGCTAGATGGCCTACTCCTGCTCCTATTTCTTATGTTCTTATGTTTACTCTGATGATTAGTCTGAAAGAGTTAGAAGGAAAAAAGCACTTCTAACTTCAGAGTAAACACTCAGATTGATCCCTCACTCCAGGATTGGCCTCCAGGGGACTCCATTACACTGATGGTCTTCTAGGGAGCCCCCCCAATCCCCGAACCCCATTGGGTAACCCCCTCAACCAAGCACCCCACAAGCCCCACTTAAATTGTCCCTTTAAACTTTGCAACAGTGACTGCCATAAAAATGGTCCTTTCCCCTCTGTGCTACAACTGGGGTGGGGGGGGTGGGGGGAGGGCGCACTTTGCTGCTGTTTGTTGCACTCAGCCCGAGGGAAGAAGGTCAGGACTTTCAATGAGGGGAAATGCCTACAGAATGACAATCTGCCAGTGATTGCCTCCGTGGGCCTATATCTCCACAGGTTGAAGAGTAACTAACTGCCTTACTCTTTAAAATTTTTTCAGAAGCTTTCTCTAATAACTCCAGGAGTCCATTTGAAAGGAACCATGCTTTTAATGCACAAAATGAAAATAAACAATAACCATGAGCTGTAGTGGACACATCAGGTCCCAACGGTGGGGAGGTGATGGCCTAGTGATATTATCACTAGGCTATTAATCCAGAAGCTCAACTAATGTTTTGGGGAACCTGGGTTCAAATCCCACCATAGCAGATGGTGAAATTTGAATTCAATTTAAAAAAAAGTCTGGAATTAAGAATTTACCGGTGACCATGAAACCATTGTCAATTGTCATTAAAACCCATTTGGTTCATAGAACCCTTTTGGGCTGCATGATAGCACAGTGGTTAGCACTGCTGCTTCACAGTTCCAGGGATCTAGGTTCAATTCCTGGCTTGGGTCACTGTCTGTGTGGAGTTTGCACATTCTCCTCATGTCTGTGTGGATTTCCTCCGGATGCTCCAGTTTTCTCCCACAGTCCAAAGATGTGTGGGTTAGGTTGATTGGCCATGCTAAAATTGCCCTTAGTATCCTGGGATGCGTCGGTTAGAGGGGTTAGTGGATAAATATGTAAAGATAAGGGGGTAGGGCCTGGGTGGGATTGTGGTTGTTGCAGACTCGATAGACCGAATGGCCTCTTTCTGCACTGTAGGATTTCTATGATTTCTATGATAAAAGGTTACTGAATCCTCTCAGGGTCTTGCTTTATATAGGACTCAGTATACGAGCTTCAGCTGCTTGGCTCATTACCAATTCCCAGGGAGCTCATATTCAATGAGCCCAACTGGGAGGTCAATTAGTGATTCCTCATGCAGATCATAGGGGTTATCATGCTTTCTGGAAGTCAAGGCCTGTAAAGGAGAACCATGGTTCACTTGGGGCACCTCTTTGTCAAAGACAGGAACTAGATTGGGCCGACAATAGGGTCTCTTCTGAATCCATGTTCGCTGTTCCTTATCCCAAGTTATTGCCACACATCAATCCTCAAGTTCATTTTGGTTAATCAATCCCAACTATATTACACAGAATTGAAATAAAACAGATGGGTGAATAGTTTCCTCCATCGATTTGCTCACATTTATGAAGATGGACACGGCATTAGACTCCTTTCAATCTACTAATACCTCCCCCATGTTCAGTGATTCCCCCGTAACGATTGTCAATATTTCACAAATCTCCTCCTTTTGCGCCTCCTCAGTGTTCTGGGATAAAGTACTCTTGATGCTGGGGGTTTGTTTGTTTTGAACTCTTTTATCCTGTCTGGGACTTCCACCTCAATCATATCAAAGTCATTAAAATTTGCCTTGCATGCCGCTGCTTGGGGAATACTGCAAACATTCCGGAGCTCTGCCCTGTGTTAAATGGTGTGCCACATCCTCCATGTTCAGTATCATTGCAGTCGACTGGGTATTGATTGGAGATGAATGTAAGAATCCAGAACAAAGGCGAGAGTTGCAAAATTAAATTCATTTCCCTTCATCGGGTCAAATCGCTAAACATGATGTCGCTGGGGGCGTTCGGGAAAAAATTACTTTAATTGGTAAAATGTTTAATTGATGAAAATATTGCATTTTCATTGAAAAATGCCACAGCTTTGAAACAAATGAAATATTCTGAACAGAAAATAATATACTCCAATATATTAATACATTGCAAGTATTACAGGGCTTGTTGTGATCAATGTACTGATACAGTTCCATTAAATAGAACTGTGATTTGTTTTAATGGGATGTTTAAAATATGTATAAGATGATTAACTGATACAATATTAAAGAGTGCATTTGCTTGGCATGGAATAACAGAACTGGGGGAAATAAAAGGGGCAGTAGTGTAATCAAATTCTTGGTGCCTTGAACCAGAGGATGTTCTAAAGACTGGGTGCTCAATGAATCATAGAATCATAAAATCCTACAGTGCCATTTGGCCCATCAAGTCTGCACCGACCGCAATCGCACCTGAGCCCTATCCCCATAACCCATGCATTTATCCTGGCCTGTCCCCCTGACACTAAGGGGCAATTTGATGTAGCCAATCCACCTAACCCCCTCATCTTTGGACTGTGGGAGGAAACCGGAGCACCGGGAGGAAACCCACGCAGACACGGGAAGAATGTGCGAACTCCACACAGACAGTGACCCAAGGCCAGAATTGACCCTGGATCCTTTTAATTTAATCAATAGCTTGTCTATGTTATTTTGGATAGCGTGGCATGATGGTGCAATGGTTAGCCCTGCTGCCTCACAATGCCAGGACCTGGGTTCGATTCCTGGTCTGGGTCACTGTAGGGAGAGAAACAAAGTATTTGCTGCAAGGCCAATATTGATTCAGAGTTCTGAAGAAGAGTCATATTAGACTTAAGATGTTAACGATTGTAAGATGTTAACAAGATGGGCGGCATGGTGGCACAGTGGTTAGCACTGCTGCCTCACAGCACCAGGGCTCTGGGTTCGATTCCTGACTTGGTTCATTCTCTGTGTGGAGTCTGCACATTCTTCCCGTGTCTGCGTGGGTTTCCTCCCACAGCCTGAAAGACATGCTAGTTAGGTGCATTGGCCATTGAAGATGTTCAGGACTCCAAATTTAGTGAAATGTGGATTTTTTTATTCATTCATGAGACATGAGCGTCGCTGGTTGGCCAGAATTTACTGCCCATCCCCGAAGGCAATTGAGAGTCAGCCACATTGGTGTGGCCCTGGAGTCACACGTTGGCCAGACCAAGTAATGACGGCAGATTTCCTTCCCCAAAGGACATTAGTAAACTAGATGGGTTAATCCAACAATTGGCAATGGTCATCAGTAGACTCTTAATTCCAGGTTTATCTCAGAGGGTTGGGGGAGATTATAAAAGAAAAGTAGGGGTGAGACCATGGAAGGATTTGAAAATAAGACACGTATCTTAAAATCAAGAAGTTGCTTATTTGGGATTTAGCCAACGTGAGCGAACACAGAAGTGATGGGCGAACAGGTCTAGATGTGAGTAAATTCATAAGCCGCAGGGTTTCAGATAAGTGTAAGTTCATGGTAAGTAGAATGTGTGGGGTTTACTAAGAGACCGATGTTACTGTCAAATCCAGAGGCAGCAAGAAGAAGGACTACTTTGATGGTGATGGTGCTATAGAATCAGAACATGCTGGAAATAACAGTTTGACAAACATCTGTGGAGATAGGAACAGGGTTAACTTTTCAGGTCGCTGACATTTCATTGGACCAGTTAGCATTCTTCCAGCATTTTCTGCATTTGCTTCCGATCTCCAGCGGAATTTTGTTTTTTGGATCAGATCACGGAGCTGGTGTGGCCACCTCCTCCTGCTAAGAAAATAACAGGATTGAGATTAGATTTGGCAGAGCGAAAGACAGCTGCAATATGGAGGAGGAAAATGTCTCGTGTCCAGTCACGTGAAGTTGCAAAAACCCAGTGAGCTGCTTATATTTTGTCAGCTTTACCTGTGTGCCGGGAGAGCTTGTGAAGAACCTGAGTCATCTGCAACTTGACAGTGTAGGAGAGGTTCTACAACAGTCTAGGAGAGGTTCATAGCTCTGAGGGCTGAAATCTACCATTTTGAGACCAGTGCAGTGATGGACAGCACCAACAGCGGCTGTTCTGCTGACCAGAAGAGCAGGATTCAAAACCTGGTTCTATCTTGGAATCTCAGTAATTACTTGTCAAGTGAAATTACCCCTGCACTACCACCTTCCCAATTGTTCAATACATCCACTGTGACAATATTCACTTTTATCAGGTTAAAAGCAATTTACACACAAGCGCATTCCCCTCTGAGTCACCTGGCAGGTTCTGAGGTCCCGATGCTCTACTTAGACACATTCATGTCACTCTGTTCCACCCACCTGTCTTCACCGGACTGTGCAGGATGTCAGTAGCCCAGAGGAAAAGCGCTCACCGCTTCAAGAGGAAATCTGTTCCTCCAGGGACAGGAACCTGGGTTCAATTCTAGCATCGGGTCACTGTCTGTGAGAAGTTTGCATGTTCCCCCTGTGTCTGCGTGGGTTTCCCCTGATTGTTCCGGTTTCCTCCCACAGTTCAAAGATGTGCAGGTTAGGTTGATTGGCTGTGGTAAATTGCTCTTTAGGGTCAGGGGAATTAGCAGGATAAATATATGGGATTACGGGGATAGGGGAAGGGTGGGATTGTTTCTGGTGCATGCTTGATGAGCCAAATGGCCTCTTGCTGCACTGTAGGGATTCTATGATTCTATGACTCACCTTTCCCCCTGAGCCCATCACCTGTGGCTCATGCCCCACCTGGACCTCTACCCACTGCCTCTTGCATCTTCGTGCATTCTCTTCCAGTAAACAATATGGCCCTTTGTGATCTTCTCATGCAGCATTGTCAGGGTCCAACTTCCTTCTCCTTGGTGTTCCCTCACCCTTCTATGGTTCATCATCCTCATCCATACCCTTGCCCCTCCTTGTGCCATTGTGAGCTCTCATCCTTCCCCTATCACTTTGCACTGTCCTTCATCCATATTAACCCCCCATCTTCACTTATCCCCTGCCTCACAATGCACTGTACACTTAGTCAAACCTCAGGACTTTGTTATGGTAGCTGCAGCATGTCCCACAGCACAGTGCTGTCCAGATAGACACTGGTGTGTGGCACAACGGAGAAGGAGACCCCTGTACTCCACAACCTCAGGTGCAGCACTGATCAGACTCAATGGCATTGGAGTGTCCATGAGTCCAGCACACGTTGTTGTTCATGAAGACCAGCAAGGCATGGAGATGAGGGCAGAAACAAGTCTGCCCTGGCACAGTAGTGAAATGCTGGCCAGCATTTATTGCCCGCCCCTAGTTACCCAAGGGCAGTTGAGAGTCAATCACTTTGCTTTGGCCCTGGAGTCACATGTAGGCCAGGCCAGGTAAGGATGGCAGATTTCCTTCCCTAAAAGGCATGAATGGGATTTGGGGATTTTCATAATAACCTCACTGCAGTGTTAATATAAGTCTGCTTGTGACTAATGAATAAGCATTTAATGAACCAGATGGGTTTTTCCAACAATCGAGAATGTTTTCATGGCCATCAGTAGATTCTTAATTCCAGATATTTTTATTGAATTCAAATTCCACAATCTGCCACGGTGGGATTCGAACACAGATCCCCAGAACATTAGCTGAGATTTAGAATTAATAGTCTAGCAATAATACCACTAGGCCATCGCCTCCCCAAATCCCATGGAGCAGATGAAACCTGGCATGGGCTGGCAGAGAGAATTCTGCCCTAAGTGTTTAATATCTTTCACAGCAAAATACTGGGTACATTCAGATTAATAATGCTTTCCAATAAAACTATGGCAGTTTCATCCAAGAGAACTGCCTTGGACAGTCATTCATATCAAGATAAGGCAATTGCACCCATACATAGCTCTTTAAGTTAATTGTTAGGTATGGCCATGTATAGAGGTGTAAGGTCATTGATTATAAGTCCCTTTGTTTACCAAGGTAGCATTTTTCATGTCTGACAGGTCTACATTCATCCGAAGGCAGCAGGTGCCCAGCATCATGTTTTTCTCTCATTTATTTGCCTCCAATGCTCGCTGGTTTACCCTTTTGACCCTAGGAAGACATTTCATCATTTCCATAGACTGCCCACAATAACATGATGGCGTTTTGTCAAAAGAAACCGGCCCTTTTGGGATTACCTTGCTTTTGAATTTCACAGCTGGATTGTCCCTCTAGACATTAGTTATTTGCGCCTGTTGGTGTATATGATGGCGATCTCGCGATTCACCAAACTTTACGAGTGTGTTCTGCCAGTTATGCCTCCATCTGGGCTCTTTGAATTTTTTAAAATGAAGGAGAAAAAGTTAACCCTTATTTAACATAAGAACACCAAGAGCAAATTAAACCCCTCAACATTGCTGTTGATATTCTAACCCAAAAGTACCTTGATCAGCTATGAAAGGGAGCCTTGTATGTGTATAACACTTCAGAATGTCCCAAGTGCTCAACAGCCAATGAAGCACTTGTGAAATGTCATCATTGTCATAATGCAAGAAAAGTGGCCACTGATGTGCGCACAGCAAGCTCCCACAAACCGCGAGGTGATAATGACTAGATAAAATGTTGCTTGATAATAGTAGGTTGAAGGTTAAGTATTGGCCAGTCCACTGGAGGAACTTGCCTGCTCTCATTTAATTTTGGAATATGGATCATAGAATCATAGAATCCCGCCAGTGCATCAAGAGGCTAATTGGCCCATCATGTCTGTACCGACCACAATCCTACCCTGGCCCTACATATTTAGCCTGCTAATCCCCCTTAAACTAAAGGGCAATTTAGCATGGCCAATTCACCCACCCCGCACACACCTTTGGACTATGGGAGGAAACAGGAGCATCTGGAGGAAACCCACGCAGACACGGGGTGAACGTGCAAAGACAGGCAGTCACCCAGGGCCAGATTTGAATCCAGGTCCCTGGCACTCCCAAATGTACAGCAGTCCCTCAGTACTGCATTGGCGTGGTAATCTAGACTTTAGTGTGGTTGAGTGGGATTTGAAGCTGTGACGTTCTGATTCAGAGTTGAGGGTTATTAACTGAGCCATATTGAACACCTACGACATTTGTTGAAATTAAGAGCTCCTGCATTTATGATTTCATAAAAAAAAGCAGAAGCACCCCTTATTATCAAATGTAAAACACCAAATATTATTTTGACATGGTGGCACAGCGGTTAGCGCTGCTGCCTCACAGTGCCAGGGACCTGGGTTTGATTCCCGGCTTGGGTCACTGTCTGTGTGGAGTTTGCACATTCTCCCCTTGTTTGTGTAGGCTTCCTCCAGCTGCTCCGCTTTCCTTCCACAGTCCGAAAGATGTGTTGGTTAGGTGCATTGGCCATGCTTAATTCTCCCTCAGTGTACTCAAATGGGTGTCGGAATGTGGCAACTAGGAGATTTTCATTGTAACTTCATTGTAGTGTTAATGTAAGCCTACTTGTGACACCACCAATTAAACTTAAATGATAAGTATAATTTGATCAGAAATTTTGCATTGTTTGCCAGTTTACTTGTCTTGTTTCTTTTCTGCAAAATACAACACAGATGAAAGGACATCCAATTACACTCCCAAAGTTGCTGCCAAATGATTTGTTTCTTGGCCAAGTTTTATTGACTCCAAGTCAGACTTTTGGTTCCTTGTGTGCTAGTCTGATTGGAAAGCATGGCAGTTAGTCAATGAATTACTAACTGTAAAATACAAATGAATAACTTTAAAGAATAGATCATTCATGGCTCTGATTCCTGGTATGCCAAGTTGCCAATCTTGCTGTGCCATCAGAACAGTAAGCTGAATGCTGACAGTGTGATTCCTTGCAAAGAAGGAGGGGGAATCAGTCAGTGACCCAATATATGTCACTCTTGGGTGCTCACAAACAATTGATTTAGGCTCATACTTTCCTGATGGCTCCTTGGCTTTGTGTACTGCCCAGTGAGCTATACAACTAAACACTGCAACTTCTCAAGTTTAATTCTTTTTTGTGCTCCATTCCCTGACTTCAGCCAGGTAACAAAGCCCACTAAATTCCTACAAAGCTCGACGATGCAGGAATGATGTTGGCCCGACTGGTGGGCCGGAAGTCGGGGGGCAGTGTGGGTGTGGGTGATTCGAACCAGGGGGGACACTGTCTGAGAAGAAGGGGCAGGCCATTTAGAACTGAGATGAGGGGAGTTTCTTCACTCTGAAAATAGTGTATCTTTGGAATTCTCTATCCCAGAGAGATCTGGAGGCTCAATCACTGAGTATGTTCATGACAGAGATGGATAGATTTCTAGATGTTCAAGATAACAAAAGATATCTTTGGTTGGCACAGTGGTTAGCACTGCAGCCTCACAGCTCCAGGGATCCGGGTTCGATTCCAGGGTGACAGTCTTCACGTTCTCCCCTATGTTGGCAAGGCTTTCCTCTGGATGCTCCCGTTTATTCCCACAATGCAAAGTGTGCAGGTTAGGTGGATTGGTCATGCTAAATTGCCCCTTATTGTCCCAAGATATGTAGGCTAGGGGGATTAGTGTGGTAAATGTGTGGGGAAACAGGAATAGATAAAATGCTCTTTCGAAGAGTCAGTACAGACCTGGTGGGCTGAATGGCCTCTTTAGGGTACTGTAGGGATTCTGTGGAAATAAGGGGATGGTGCATGAAGAAAGTAGAGATGGAAGATCAGCAATGATCTAGTCAAATGACAGAACTTGAGGGACCAAATAGCTTTTCCTTCCTGTATTCCTAGTTATCATTAGCTGATGAATGAAAAGACCAATTTCCTCATAATCCTAGTAACTGCAGTGCAGAAGGAGGCCATTCAGCCCATCGGGTCTGCACCAACCACAATCCCACCCAGGCCCTTTCCCTATAACCCCATGCATTTACCCAGCCAATCCCCCTGGCACTAAGGTTGTTCCAGAGAAGTTGCTTAATTCATGAATCAGCAGTTCTGCTTGTGGCCAATGTCCTATTTTACTTCAACTGATTGTGGAGTTACATTGAGAGAGACCCAGTGTCCAGTTTCTGAAAGTACCACAAAAATTCAGGCCCTAATTCATAGGCCTGAATGTTTATTCAGGCCACTCATCCCACTCCTGGGCTGTTTTCCCAGTGAGAAGTCTCACGGCATCAGGTTAAAGTCCAACAGGTTTATTTGTAGCAAACACCGCGAGCTTTCGGAACTGGCTGTCCCTTCATCAGGTGGGTGGGAGTTCCCACCTACTTGACGAAGGGGCAGCGCTCCGAAAGTTAGCGGCGTTTGCTACAAATAAAACTGTTGGACTTTAACCTGGTGTTGTGAGACTTTTTACTGTGTTTACCCCAGTCCAACTCTGGCATCTCCACATCCAGTGGCAGGGCGGGGAGGCAGTGGGTAATGTGGAGCTTCTTGTCCAAAAAGTCAGCTGTGCTTGCTGAAGGCTTGTTGAAGCGTATTGTCAGAGTCTGCTTGAAATTTTCCAGTTGGCCTCCAGGTTGATGGAGGTGTTGGGGAATAGTGCGGCTGCCAGGAGTTGGTCTCCTAATGGCAGACACAGGCCATTTTGCTGCATTGGAAAGGTGCCAGCTGATATTTAGGCAAGAAGGAAAGAATGAGGACTGATACTGCAACTTTCATTCCTACAGGACACCCTGAAGTATTCCACAACCAATTAATTATCATTGAAGTGTAGTCAGTTGGTACATAAACAAATGCATTAGTGAATGTGTGCAAAACCAGGTCCCTCAGACAACAAATAAGATGAATAACTAGGTAGTCATTGAGAACCCTATTTCTGTCTTTCTCCTCGGATAAACATGAGAGTGACAAATAGCCTATTGAACAAGCACGGCCAAAAATACAACTAACATCGACTTTCTATTGAAAATATGAGCTTTTTCAGTTTTCTCCATGCTCAATGATATACCAAACATAACCTATATTTTTATTTATTTGTGGGGCATGGGCATTGCCGGCCGGCCAGCATTTATTGCCCATCCCTAGCTGCCCTTAGAGGGCAGTTGAGAGTCAACACATTGTTGTGACTCATGTAGGCCAGACCGGGTAAGAACAGCAGATTTCCTTCCCTAAAGGATTAGGGAACCAGACAGGTTTTTCCGACAATCAACAATGGTTTTTTGGTCATCAGTAGATTCCTAATTGCAAATATTTTTTACTGAATTCAAATTCCACCAACTGCCATGGTGGAATTTGAACCTGGATCCTCAGAATATTAGCTCAGCTTCTGGACTAATAGTCTAGCAATAATACTACCAGGCTATTGTCTCCCCTAAAGAATAACACTCGCTGCACTTCATGATGCCAGGGGAGGTGATGGCCTCGTGATAATACTGCTAGACTATTAATGCAGAAATGTTCTGGGGACCTGGGTTCAAATCCTACCACAGTAGATGGTGGAATTTGTATTCAATTTAAAAAAATTTGGAATTAAGAACCCACTGGTGATTATGAAACCATTGCCGATTGTTTAAGAGAAAAACCCATCTGGTTTATTAATGCCCTTTAGGGAAGGAAATCAGCCATCTTTACCAGGTCTGGCCTACATGTGATTCCAGAGCCACAGCAATGTGATTGATTCCAAGGGCAACTAGGGATGGGCAACAAATGCTGGCCAGCCAGCAACATTCATGTCCCATGAATGAATTAAAAAAAATGCAACGTGCATGGAAATGTTTCTGAGATACACAATCAGCTGCTACATGAACTCAAGATGTTATTATTTTCAGGCACTTTTCTTGTTCAATGGCATTATAATAATGAATAAATATTGGCATGTGACTCAAATGGCATGTAAAAATCGAGTTTGCTGAATACATCTTACATCTATAGAAATATGATGAAGAATTCTAAATAACGTTACTAATTAATTACGTTACATGTTTCTTAATAGATTCCGCAATCACATTTTGTAAATATTTAATCTTAGTTACAGAGTCATAGAGATTTACAGCATGGAAACAGGTCCTTCAGCCCAACTTGTCAATGCTGCTCATTTTTTTAAAACTCCTAAGCTAGTCCCAATTGCCTGCATTTGGCCCATATCCCTCTTACCCATATAACTGTGTAAATGTTTTTTAAAAAACAAAATTGTACCCGCCTCTACTCCTACCTCTGGCAGCTTGTTCCACCCTCTGTGTGAATAAATTGCCCCTCTGGATCCTTTTGTATCTCTCCCCTTTCACCTTAAAGCTATGCCTTCTGGTTTAGACTCCCCTGCCTTGGGGAAAAAATATTGACTATCTAGCTGATCTATGCTAGTTATTGTCATCAAGCTTGAGGAGAGGACTTACATAGCATAGGAGGAAAATTAATGTGAATTAATAGAAGAGAGGATTCCTTAATATTTGTGCTGTAGGAGAACCATTGTACTCACAGCACCTTTCCCTCTTAATAACAATGAGGTGAATTTTATGCTGGGCATGGTTTTAATGGGGCTGATGGATGTTATGTATGTTGGGACATGCCCCTTTAAGAGAATGGGTCAGCTGGCACAGGACTGATTCACCCTGGGTGGAGTTTATCCTGTACTGACTGCGCTAGGATTGTCAAAGGGTCATTTGGACTCGAAATGTCAGCTCTTTTCTCTCCTTACAGATTCTGCCAGACCTGCTGAGATTTCCAGCATTTTCTCTTTTGACTCCTGTCGGCGATCCATTTGTATATTCTCTGCTTCCTCGTGGCAGTCTGGGTATTGCCAGGACTGATGGAGTCAATCCAGTTGGATCCACGTTGGCCTCGTTGTGGTGGAGGCAGAGGGGAGTGTTGGAGCATTTAGGGCATGGGGGCGAGCCGGCCATACCCCCACCCCCATCCCCTGAAATATGCTGCCCCAAAAAATGTCTGAAATTATCAGCAACTTGTGAATATGCTCGTAACATTATAAATCCTTTCGCGGGATGTGGCAGTCGCTGGTCAGGCCAATATTTGTTGTCTATTGCGACTTGTCCTGAAAACATGCATATGAACCATCTTCTTGAAGTGCTGCAGTCCATCTAGTGTAGGTACAACCAGAGTGCTTCTCAGAAGGGAGTTCCAAGATTTTGATCCCACAACAGTAGAGATGGTGTGTGGCTTGGAGGGGAACTTGCAGGTGCTGGATGTTGCAAATTTGGGAGGTGCCGACAGAGGAGCCTTGGTGAGTTGCTGCATCATATCTTGCATTGTGCGCACTGTGCCTTGCTGATGGAATGAGTGAATGTTTAATCTGGTGGATGGGATGCCAATCAAATGGGCTGCTTTGTCCTGGATTGTGTTGAGCTTCTTGAGTATTGTTGGAACTGTACCCATCCAGGCAAGTGGAGAGTCTTCCATTTACACTCCTGAGGCAGGGAATTCTGAGGTGAGTAATCCACCTCCTGATTCAGAATCACAGAATGCAGAAGAGGCCCTTTGGCCCATCAAATCTGTATCGATGCACAAAAGGTCCTGACCTTCCCACTTAATCCACTTCCCAGCATTTGGCCCATAGCCTTGAATATTATGGCATACCAAGTACTCATTCAGGTACTTTTTAAAGGATGTGAGGCATCCCTCCTTCCCCACCCTACCAGGCAGTGCATTCCAGACAATCATCACCCTCTGAGTAAAAACGTTTTTCCTCAAATCCCCCCTAAACCTCACTTATAACTTGTGTCACCTTGTAACTGACCCTTCAACTAAGAGGAACAGCTGCTCCCTATCCACTCTGTCCATGTCCCTCAATAATCTTGAACACCTCAATCAGGTTGCACCCCCCCCGCCCCCTCCCACCTTTGTCTTCTCTGCTCCAGAGAAAACAACCCAAGCCTATCTAAGTTCCCTTTATAACTTAAATGCTCCATCCCAGGCAGCATCCTGATAAATCTCCTTTGCACCCCTTCCCCAAAGCCTTCCCAAAGCCTGTCCACAAGGCACAAGTCCAATTTTGGGCAGCGTACTTTAGGGAATATGTGAAGGTTTGGGAGAGGGTAGAGAAGTGATTTATGCAAACGATTCCAAAGATGAGGGACTTTGGTTATGATGATAAAATGCAAGTCTGGGATTTCCACTGTGGAGCAGAGAAGGTTGATTTGATAGAGGCATTCAAAATAATGATAGGTTGGAAACAGTGGACAGAAAGAAATGCTGGAATTTTACCAGCACTCCCACCTTGATTCTGGGGCAGGCGAGGCTCGCAGAACCTCCATTGGTCTCAGCCGGGATCTTACAAGCCTTGGGTGGGTAAGGTGGTAAAATTCCAGCAAAAGTGTTTCCATTGGCAGAAGAATTTGAGAACCAGGAGACAGAATTTAAAGATAATTTCAAAAGAACCAAAGGTGACATGACAAAAAGCTTTTGTACGCAGGAAGTGGTTAGGATCTAAGAACATAAGAACATAAGAAATAGGAGCAGAAGTAGGCCATCTAGCCCTTCGAGCCTGCCCTGCCATTCAATAAGATCATGGCTGATCTGAAGTGGATCAGTTCCATTTTCCTGCTCTCTCCCCATAACCCTTAATTCTCTTGTTTGTCAAAAACCAATCTAATGTTTCTAAAGGATTTCTTTCTAATGTTTCTAAAGGATCTGTAATGTTGTGCCCCAAAATGGTGATGATGGCAGATTCATTCATGATTTTGAAAGGGGAATTGGATAAGCATCTTAAGGGAAAGTAATTTACAGACTTACAGGGTAACAGGGAAGTGTGGGTGAGTCGGGCAAGCCAAATTGCTTCCAGAGCAATGCCTCAGGTTTGATGGGTTGAATAGCCACTGTCTTTGATCTGATTTATTATTGTCACAAGTATTGGTATGCAGTGAAAAGTATTGTTTCTTGCGCACAAAGCATACCATTCATAGAGAAGAAAAGGAGAGAGTGGAAAATGTAGTCTAACAGTCATAGCTAGGGTATTGGGAAAGTCCATTCCTGGCAGTATGGAAGTAGATGTGCTTGAGTCAGTTGGTGTGTGACCTCTAGGCTGTAATCATTTTAGGATTCTATGATTATTTACTTCCTTAGAAAACTAGGGAAATTTGGCTTGTCTGCTACGACTCTCACCAACTTTTACAGATGCACCACAGGAAGCATTCTTTCCGGTTGTATCACAGCTTGGTATGGCACCTGCTCTGCCCAAACCGCAAAATACTACAAAGGGTTGTGAATGTAGCCCAATCCATCACGCAAACCAGCCTCCTATCCATTGACTCTGTCTACATTTCCCGCTGCCTCAGAAAAGCAGCCAGCATAATTAAGGACCCCATGCACCCCGGACTTTCTGTCTTCCACATTCTTCCTTGGGGAAAAAGATACAAAAGTCTGAGGTCACGTATCAACTGACTCAAGAACAGTTTCTTCCCTGTTGCCATCAGACTTTTGAATGGACTTAAGTTGATCTTTCTCTACATCTTAGCTATAACTTTAACATTCTGTACACTCTCTTTTCCTTCTCTATGAACGGTATGTTTTTTCTGTATAATGTGCAAGAAATGATACTTTCCACTGTGTACTAATACATGTGACAATAATACATCAAATCAAATCAAAACAGGTTAAAATAAGTGTGCAAGTTCATTTGAGATAAATGTGGGATCTTGCAGTCTGCAGACTGGATGCCAAATGTTCCCACAAAGCAGTAATTTAATTTCATCCCTTATATGTGAAGTGCTTTGTGAGGCATTTCTGATACATGACAGGCTCACATTTATTTAATTGTCCTATTTGTCTGTGTATCCACTAGAATGATCACTGTTTCTTTTTCTTTTGCTGCACGTACATTTTATTAATGGATCTATTTATTGGGTGGATTACAAGGCTTAAAACTATAGAATCACTGTATCTCCACTGTGCAAGAAGAGGCCATTCAGCCCATTGAGTCTGCGTTAACTTTTTTTATTCATTTGGGGACCTGGGCATCGCTGTCTGGTCAGCATTTATTGCCCATCCCTAGCTACCCTTGAGAAGCGGGTGGTGAGCTGCCTTCTTGAATAGCTGCAGTCCATGCTCTGAGGGTTGACAATACTGTTAGGGAGGGAATTCCAGGATTTTGATCCAACTGTGAAGGAACAGCGATATATTTCCAAGTCAGGATGGTGCGTGGTTTGGAGGGGAACTTGCAGGTTGTGGTGTTCCCATTTATCTGCTTCCCTTGTCCTTCTAGATAGAAGTGGTCATGGGTTTAGAAGATGCTGCCTAAGCATCCTTGGTGAATTACTGCAGTGCATCTTGTAGATAGTACACACTGCTGCTACTGAGCTCTTTCTCTGAAACAGCACCCCATCCAGGGTCTCCTCTCCGCTTATCCCATAACCCTGGATATTTACCAGGGCTAATTCACCTAACCTGCACATCATGGAACACCAAGGAGCAAATTAGCATGGCCAATCCACCTAACCTGCGCATCTTTGGACTGTGGGAGGAAACTGGAATGCTTGGAGGAAACCCACACAGTCACAAGGAGAACATGCAAACTCCACACAGACAGTCATCCAAGGCTGGAATCAAATCTGGGTCCCTGATTTGATTTGATTTATTATTGTCACATATACTGGTATACAGTGAAAAGTATTGTTTCTAGCACACTATAGAGACAAAGTGTATATAGGGTACATAGGGGAGAAGGAAAAGAAAGGGTGAAGAATATAATGTTACAGTCCATAGCTAAGGTGTCAAAAAAGATCAATTTAATATGAGATAGGTCCATTCAAAAGTCTGATGGCAGCAGGGAAGAAGCTGTTCTTGAGCCGGATGGTACGTGGATTGGTGATGTGAGGCAGCAATGCTAACTACTGTGCTGCCTACGCCAATGGTATATTAGAACTGTCAAGTACTAAGTGTATGGGTTAAATTATCCTGAAATTTAACTCCTTCCCCCAGGCTCCCTTTAAGAACAGCTGCGGTTAACTGTGTGAAACATTTTGGACTTGAAAGTTTATTTATTATTCACAAGTAAGGCTGACATTAACACTACAATGAAGTTACTGTGAAATTCCCCTAGTCGTCACACTCCAGCACCTGTTCAGGTCAATACACCTAATGCACACATCTTTCGGACTGTGGGAGGAAACTGGAGCACCCGAAAGAAACCCACGCAGACACTGGGAGAACGTGCAAACTCCATACAGACAGTGACCCAAGCCGGGAATTGGACCCAGGTCACTGGCACCGTGAGGCAGCAGTGCTAACCACTGCCACCGTGCCATCCTGACTTTGACTATTTCATTATTATTAAGCAGGAAAACAGGTGGAAAGTTTCACTCTGACGGATTAGCATCTTAATGTAACAAGCAAATAAAGTGCAGAAATACAACCACAGGACAGCAACTGATCTAAATGAGCGCAGGCGTTTCGTGAAGAGGAAGCACGAAGTAGCCGAACAAAAAGGTTGCAAGTGGGGAGAGACATGGTGAAGCAACTGCCTACGTGGTCAGGACGATTCTTGTGTTAATGTAACATGTAATGTACACATTGATGCAACAACGCCCCAAAACAATTGTGGCTGGATCAATTATACCCAGACTGGGTGTGAAAAGGTGGGCTGGAATTGACATGTTAATCAGACAAGTTAAGACTAGTCGTAGTGAGGTAAGCAAACACAATCAACAGATTGCATTCATGACATAATCGCATTGAAATTAGTACAGTGTCAGTTCAGTGCTTTGACGGTGTACAAAAGAGTTGAATATGTGAAATAATTAACATTTTAATTGTACTGTACCTCAATATATAGGGAAATATTCAATTACTTGCATTATGTTCTTGAATAATGCTATTCCTTCTTAGCAGGGTTCTTCACATTTTCGACGTGATTCCTTAAAGCTCTTTACTTTTCACTGGGCAAAGGACAGAGTTTTTGGAGCTTTGACATTGTAGTCTGATTGCTGAGTGCCACTGTACAGATACAGAGTCTGTCTCCTTGGCGATTGACTTCCATCAGAAAGCTAAAATTGGTGAGTGGCAAATGAAACTCCAAGTTAAATGAAGCCCCTAATTTTCTCCAGGGGGTGCAGATTCACATTTCCTTTCCGTGCAAATGTTCTCCCTTCCCCACCTGAGGTGAGTTGAGGCGTGATGTGATGGTACGTATTTCTACAGACACTGCCCGCTGTCTGGAGAGAAACAATTTACAGAGCTGTGTGGTGGGGGGTGGTGAGTGGGACCAGCTGCATTGCTCTTGAAGAGAACTGGCATTGGCACGATGCGTTGAATGGTCTCCTCCTGTGCTGTAACCACTCTGTGGATGAGATCTAAAGCCTGTGTTCACTGTCTATGATTAGCTCAGTTGTGTGGACGGCTGCTTTCGTGATGTGAAGCAATGCCAACAGTGTGGGTTCAATTCCCATACTGACTGAGGTTATCCATGAAAAGTAAATTCTGCAGGAACGTGGGAGGGAAGAGGGAACCAACTGTGCGGTCTCCCTCAGCGGATCCATATGACATAAATCGCACCGTTCACATCAGGGAATTTGATATACAAAAAGAAACCATTTGGTCCATCGTGCCTCCACCAGCCATGAAGCTCGTACCTATTCTAATCCCATATTCCAGCAGTTAGTGTATACCCTTGTGTGGTGTGGCATTTCAAGTGCTCATCTAAATGCTTCTTAAACATGATTTCAAATGTGCTCACCTGGGATGGCGACACGGTGGCACAATGGTTAGCACTGCTGCCTCACAGCGCCAGGGATCCAGGTTCGATTCCTGGCTTGGGTCACTGTCTGTATGGAGTTTGCATGTCCTGCCTGTGTCTGCATGGGCTTCCTCTGGGTGCCCTGGTTTCCTCCCCCAGTCCAAAAGACGTGTTGGTTAGGAACATTGAACTGAACAGGCGCCAGACTGCGGCGACTAGGAGAATTTCACCGTAACTTCATTGCAATGTTAATATAAGCCTTACTTGTGACTAATAAATAAACTTTAAGATATGATGATCCTGAGGAGAGAAGGTGTTTAAGGAGGCAGACGGGATATTTTCATCTATTAACAGTGACATAAAATCACTGCTGGAACTGTATACAACACTAGTTAAGCTGTAGTTGGAGTGTTCCAATCAGTTCTTGTCACCAGCGGCTGAATTTTACAGGGTTGGGGTATGGAAGAAATATCATTCCTGAATGTTAAGTAAGACCACTCCACAGCTGGATACACAGCAAGGCAGTCATAAGTAGGTGAAAGTGGGGCTTTGGCCCCCAGTGCAAAGATGACCCACCCTTAGTTTACCATTGAGTTGTAATTGTTGCTCACTTATGTCAAGTTTCTAATGGAAGTCAACCTCCATGGAGATGCTTTGTTTGTACATGTGAAATGGCACCCAGTGACCAGACAAAGACACAAAGAAACACATTACCTCTGCATGGTTATAAAAAGTCTGAGGTCATGTACCAGCCGACTCAAAAACAGCTTCTTCCCTGCTGATGTCAGACTTTTGAATGGACTTACCTTGCATTAAGTTGATCTTTCTCTACACCCTAGCTATGACTGTAACACTACATTCTGCCCTCTCTTGTTTGCTTCTCTATGAATGGTATGCTTTGTCTGTATAGTGCACAAAGAAACAATATCTTTCACTGTATGTTAATACATGTGACAATAATAAATCAAATAATAAGAAAAAGAGCTTTAAGAAATCACTTTAATGGGCGGGAAGGTGGGAATATAGAGTCATAGAGATTTACAGCATGGAAACAGGCCCTTCGACCCAACTTGTCCATGTTGCCTTTTTTTTAAAAGCCCCTAAGCTAATCCCAATTGCCTGCATTTGGCCTATATCCCTCTACAACAATGTAACTATCTAAATGCTTTTTAAAAGATAAAATTGTACCCACCTCTAGTACTACCTCTGGCAGCTTGTTCTAGACACTCACAACCCTCTGTGTGAAAAAATTGCCCCTCTGGACACTTTTGTATCTCTCCCTTCTCATCTTAAACCTATGTCCTCTAGCTTTAGACTCCCCTACCTTTGGGAAAAGATAATGACTATCTATCTTGTCTATGCCTCTCGTTATTTTATAGATCTCTATAAGGTCATCCCTCAGCCTCCTACACGCCAGAGAAAAATGTCCCAGTCTATCGAGCCTCCTTATAACTCAATCCATCAAGTCCCGGTAGCATCCTAGTAAATCTTTTCTGCATATGTGGCAAAAGTCTGCTAAAAACAAATGAGAATGTTCGAGAGCATATTGCAAATAGTTGAATGTATTCAAAAGTAAATGTTGAGTTGTACATCTTGCTCCTCAGTGTCAGTGGGACAAGGGTAAATATATGAGAGACAAAGGGCCATCTGGACTCGAAATGTTGGCTCTACACTCTCCCCACAGATGCTGTTAGACCTGCTGAGATTTTGTAGCATTTTCTGTTCCTGGACTGTTTTATACGTCTGGGAGTAAAACAGATTGACAAAAGATTACGTCCACCAATTAAAGGGGCAGCCTCTTAAAGGGAAACTGCAATAAAAGCCAGAATCAAAAAGGAAACCAATTAACGTCAAATCAAATTGTGCTTGTGAGGGTCAGTAAAGCACCCCAGCCCCTGAGATGCCCACTGAGCACAGAGGGCCTCAATGGATATCAATTATTTTATGGCATGGATAGTGTAACTAATACTCGATCAACTGGCTTGGAGACAAGCTCGATGGATCATTAATTAAACAACATGGCAGTGGGCTGCTGATTTCAACAATTGCCCGTGACCATTTGCTTTTAAGTAATTGGTTGAAGGATGAATGGGGAATAATTTTCACCCATAGGGTACCCAGTGGCTGGATCTCACCACTTTAAAGGATTGTAGAGACAAGAACTCTCATTATTTCAAAACATAGAATCCTACTGTGCAGAAGGAGGCCATTTGGCCCATCGAGTCTGCACCAACCACAATCCCACACATTCATTTACCCTAGCTAGTCTCTCTGACACTAAGGGGCAATCTAGCATGGCCAATTTACCAAACCTGCACATCTTTGGACTGTGGGTGGAAACTGGGGCACCTGGAGGAAACCCACGCGGACACAGAGAGAATGTGAAAACTCCACACAGACAGTGACCCGAGCTGGGAATTGAACCCGGGACCCTGGCACTGTGAGGCAGCAGTGCTGACCACTGTGTTGTAGTGCTGCCCATATTTGGATATGTACCTGAAATGTTGTAACTTCCTAGGCTAGGTGATTTTTGACTGGCGCAGACATGATGGACCTAATAGCCTGCTCCTCCTGTACTGGAAACCTCAGTTCTACTTTGGTGAATATGACTGTGAAGTTACTGTGTCATTATAAAAACCCTTCTGCTGCAGTAACGTCCATTAAAAAACTAAATGTGCTAGCCTTATCTTTTTTACGTGTAACGCCAGTCCCGCAGCAGTGTAATCAACTGAAGAGATCTTTAAGGTGCTGAGTACACTACTCAGCTGTGCTACAGTGATATAGGAAGAAAATTCAATTTCACAGAGTGACTCGCAGTGGGCGATAATTACCAAAGATGCTCATATCCCCAGAATGAACAGAGCGTCTGTGTGGAGTTTGCACATTCTCCCCATGTTTGCGTGGATTTCCTCCGGGTGCTCCAATTTCCTCTCACAGTTCCAAAGACGTGTTGGTTAGGTGGATTGGCCGTGCTAAATTCTCCCTCAGTGTACCCAGAGTGTGGCGACCAAGGGATTTGCACAGTCACTTCATTGCAGTGTTAAGGTAAGCCTACTTGTGACACTAATAAATAAACTTGGTAAACTTTATCTATTTGGAAAGGGCTGATGGAAGGGAATTTGTTTGCAGACTTGGATGGGTTCCCATTCATGGGATGATTTTATTTTTAAGAGCTGCAGTGTCTCAGACATCTCAGGTGTTCCCCATGTCTCCTAGCCCTTCAGGTAAGCAGGCAAGAGGTGTTATACTGCTGCCTTCACCACAGCCTTTATTAAAGCTGCTTTTTTGTGTCCGCACATTGAGGCTAATGATACAAGTCTTTCTCACATTTTCTAATCACAGAGTCCTGCTACCACTTAGTGCCTCATCGTTTAGCAACCTGGCACAGAACTGTCAATCCTTGATTAGTGACAGCGGGTGTGTTTGGATATCAGCAGCATCTCCCTCTCAGCCCATCTGGCTGGGACTTCAGCACTATCGGATCACCAGATCATTTGTTTCAATAATTTACAGGGAAGAGAAAAAAGAAGTGTGAATGACTTGCAACATGAAAGCAGCCTATTTGCCTTTTCTTACCCTAACCTCCCGCTCCATCTTCTCCGACCCTATTTATTGTTCCTCCCGCAACCTTCAATAAGACACGGCCTCTCGGAAAGTGGAATGGTGGCAGCCCTACCCGCTGGAAGCTGAATTTCTCTCAGTCCAGAAGGCCCTCCTGACCATCATTGGGAGTGATGAAAGCGTGGGGCTTCCCTGTGGAGCTGACAGCTGACAGTCTCAACGCTGATGTCAGCCGAGTGGATCATGGCTGAGCAAGAAAACTCAGAGTGACACTGTTCGCAATGTGAACCCTCACGGGTGTGTTTATGTTGAAAGCAGTTCCCCCTTTTCCTTCTGCAGTAAGGCATGTGCGCCTCACGCTTTTTGCATCCTATAATAAAGTTAAAGTTCATTCATTCACCAGTCACAAGTAACGCTTACATTAACATTGCAATGAAGTTATTGTGAAAGTCCCCCAGTCACCACAACCCTGGCACCTGTTTGGGTCAATGCACTGTGGGAGGAAACTGGAGCACCCGGAGGAAACCCAAGTAGAAATGGGGAGAATGTGCAAACTCCACACGGAGAGTGACCCAAGACATGAATCGAACTCAGGTCCCTGGTGCTGGAAGGCAGCAGTGCTAACCACAGTGCTGCCGTGACTTTGACTGTTCCCTTCTTATTAAGCAGGAAAACAGTTGGAATATCCCACCAGAGTGAACAGTGAAAAGACATTGACATAATTTATGACTATATTGACATGAAAACCGAATTGTGACCATGATTAATTTTACAATTCTAACTCCATGAACTTTATAAACATGTATTTTGATCTCTTAACTTTTACAGCCAAGTTACATAGTAAAATGGTTTTCAAGATGGACTGGTAGCAAGTTCCAGAAAGCTTGCGGGCCATGTTCAAGACAATTATTCTCCTGTACTTCTAGTGAGTTAACTCTGGCCTCACACAACACCAACTTTCTCTCTCTCTCTCCCCGCCCATCCCACCCCTGTTAATAACAGAGACAGTCTCAGCTTTCTAGGCCATCAGCACTTGTGCTGCCACTGTACATTGATGTTGGAGGGAGTGAATGGCAATGGATGGGGTGCTTTGTCCTGGATGGTGTCAAGCTTCTTGAGTGTTGTTGGAGCTGCACCCATCCAGGTAAGTGAAGAGTATTCCATCACACTTCTGACTTGTGCCTTGTGGATGTTGAACAGCTTTGGGGAGTTACCTGTCACCCCCCAGCCTTCAACCTGCTTTGTAGCTGGGGTGTTTAACTGGCTAGTCCAGTTCAATTTCTGGCCCATGGTAACCCCAGGACATTGACAGTGACGGATTCAGTGATGGTAATGCGGTAAATGTCAAGGGGAGATAGTTGTAATCTCTCTTGTTAGAGGTGATTACTACTTGACATTTTTGTAGTGTACATGTAATTGGCCACTTATCAGCACAAGAGCTGGGGAGAGACCTGCGTCTGCCTCTCTTTGGGAAAGCCCATTTGTAGTAACTCAAGAAGCCTGACTGGTATGGAACAGCAAATTAGGATAAAAGGAATCTGAAACCAAAAGAGAAAATGCTGGAAAATCTCAGCAGGTCTGGCATCATCTGTAAGGAGAGAAAAGGGCTGATGTTTCGAGCCCAGATGACCCTTCGCAGACTCTGCACAATGACCCAAGCCAGGAATCAAACCTGAGCCCCGGCGCTGTGGGACCCTGTGCTGCCCGTACACGTCACATTTAAAGTGATGAGGTGGATAATCAGTGTCATGAAGGAAAAACTAAAACATCAAAGGTTATAGGGAAAAACAGGCTTAGGCTATTGAGTTGGATGTCAGCCATGGTCATAATGAATGGTGGAGCAGGCTCGAAGGGCCAAATGGCCTCCTCCTGCTCCTTTCTTCTGTGTTTCTATATAATTAGCGAGGATGGGGAGGGGCACTGATGTAGGGAGTAACTAAAAGCTTGGTAACAAAGAAATAGGTTTTAAGAGAAGTCTTTAGGGAAATGAGGGATAAGTGGAAAGACAGTGGAGTTTTAGCGAGCAAATTCCAGAGTGTGGGGCCTGGAAGTTTATAGGTACAGCTGGCAATGGTGCAGAGAAAGGAAGAGGGCGAGATACACAAGAGGTCAGAGTAGTCACTGTATAAATGTAAGTTGTTGTTGTACAATGAGGGCAAATGGTTGAGGCAGTAATTGACCAACTGGCTATCATCACTTTCCAGGCACTTCTATGCCAAACGGCAAATGAGATTTGTCACAGGGTCGATTGCTCCAGATGGAAATCACCATTGGAAATTCCCTTCTGTCAACTGTACGTCTTCATGTCTGGGTCAGTTATTGTCGGATAGAGCAGCTGTGAGTAAGGGTCTTTTTTGAATTGTTGCTCCTTTTCCGCCGGTGTCAATGTGTACCATTTGGCAGCTGACTGAATTATTCTGCAATGCACTCCAGGCTGGCACCGCACCTTCCATAAACTTGAGGTCAGCCAAAGGCTGCTGCCCTTATCCTAATTTGCAGTTCTACCCCTGAGCTCACTGACTAACACTGGCTCCTGTTCAAAGCAATATCTTAAGTTTAAAGTGCTCGTCCGTGTTTCCGAATCCACTCATGACCCCGTGTGTCCCTCTGTCTTTAATCTCCTCCAGCTCCAGAACCCTCTGAGATATCTGCCCTCCACTAATTCCGGCCTCTCTTGCATCCCAGATATTAATAGCCTCCAGTTGCCTCAGCATCTTCCTCACACTTCTCTGCCCTTTTAAAACCGGCCTCTTTGACCATACATTCATACAGTGTAGAAAGAGGCCATTTGACCCATGGAGTTTGCACCAACTCTTCAACAGAGCATCTTACTTAGGCCCACCCCTCACCATATCCCTGTAATCCCACACATTTTCCACTCTCATTCCCCTAATTGACACATCTTTGGACACTAAAGGGAAATTCAGTATGGCCAATCCATCTAACCTGCACATCTTTAGAGTGTGGGGGGAAACCAGAGCAGCTGGAGGAAACCCATGAAGACACGGGGGCCAATATTTTACAAGCTCACTTGGGTGAGGCTTGTAAAATCCCACCCGAGGCCAATGGAGAATTCTGTTCTGCAAGGTAAATTCCACCTGGGGAGGATGTGCAGACTCCACACAGACAGTCACCCAAGGCCGGAATTGAACCCGGGTCCCAGGTGCTGTGAGACAGCTCTGCTAAGCAGCATGCCACTGTGCTGCCCTTGTTGTCAGAAAAGTGTGTACCTAAAACGTGACAACGAAAAGTAGAGTTTGGAGGTTGGTTTAGCTCAGTTGGCTGAGCAGTTGGTTCGTGCGAGATGATGAACCATCTCCTGAACTGTTGCAGTCCATGTGGTGTAGGTAAACCCAGAGCGCCGTTAGGGAGGGAGTTCCAGGACTTTGATCCAGCGACAATGAAAGAAGAGTGATACAGTTGAAAGTCAAGATGTATCTCTGCATGCAGTGTGTTTCCAGTTGCAAACGTATGTTTTTAACAGTTCTCCTTGCTTACAGTGTTTGAATAGTCAGCATATACAATTCACAAAATGAGCAAAGTTGACAAAAAATAGACTCCAAAGATGAAATTGGATGAGCAAATGATGGATATCAGTGAACTTTTTTTTTAGTTAAATATCTATCCTACATTTTTCCACCATCACTTTTAATTAAACCAAGGAACAATAAATATAGCCCAATTCAATTTTGTTTTAACATTGTCCAAACAATTACATCTTCCCTCATCATATATACATTGCTGAGTTTTATAAAGATTCCCAGGAAACATGAGCTGTGTACACTGCACACTAGGTGGTCTCAATCACTGGTAATCAGTGTTATCAGTAAGATCTTTAAAGAACATGCTTTTGTCAAATAACGCATGAACGATGGACAACAGTCACTTTATTTATTGCAGAGTCACATTTTTTAAACTGTAGCCTTGAAAATGAGATAAAAGGATGCCGAAAACATCTTGTGATCAGGCGATACCAGTGGTTTGTTGGTATGATCGTAGTCAGATAAAAACGGCAACTTTGCAAGTTTAAATTTGGGGCGGCACGGTGACTAGCACTGCTGTCTCACAGCTCCAGAGACCTGGGTTCGATTCTTGGCTCGGGTCACTGTCTGTGTGGAGTTTGTACATCCTCCCCCTGTCTGCGTGGGTTTCCTCCGGATGCTCCAGTTTCCTCCCACAGTCGGAAAGGTGTTGGGTTAAGTTGATTGGCCATGCTAAGTTGCCCCTTAGTGCCCCGGGATGTGTAGGTTAGAGGGATTAGCAGGGTAAAAAAAATTTGTGGTGAAAAGGGGTACAGCCTGGGTGTGATTGCTGTTGGTGTAGACTCGATGGGCTGAATGACCATAGGGTTTCTATAATTCAGCTCAAGCCAAGGAATCTTTCCGATTGAGATTGTCTAACCTTGTGGGGCAAATCTTATCATAAGAACATAAGAAATAGGAGCAGGAGTAGGCCATATAGCCCTTCGAGCCTGCCCCGCCATTCAATAAGATCATGGCTGATCTGTCGTGGCTCAGTTCCACATTCCCGCCCTCTCCCCATAACCCTTAATCCCCTCGCTTATCAAAAACCCATCAACCCGCGTCTTAAAAATATTTAGCGAGGCAGCCTCCACCACTTCAACGGGCAGAGAATTCCAGAGATTCACCACCCTTTGAGTGAAGAAGTTCCTCCTCAACTCTGTTCTAAGCCATCCCCCCTTTATCTTGAGGCTGTGCCCCCTAGTCTTCTCCATTTGTGTGATAATTCAGGGCAGTATACTGCCTGTTACAGAATATGTCCAATTTCTGTAGCATCAAACTCGGGTAGATTCTCAGAGGCTTTTTCCCAGGGCTGAAATGGCTGCCACAAGAGGACACAGGTTTAGGGTGCTGGGGAGTAGGTACAGAGGAGATGTCAGGGGTAAGTTTTTCACTCAGAGGGTGGTGGGTGAGTGGAATCAGCTGCTGTCGGTGGTGGTGGAGGCAAATTCGATAGGGTCTTTTAAGAGACTTCTGGATGAGTACATGGGACTTCATAGGATTGAGGGTTATAGGTGAGCCTAGTAGGTAGAGATATGATCGGCGCAACTTGTGGACCGAAGGGCCTGTTTTGTGCTGTAGTTTTTCTATGTTCAATGTTCTAAACTCAATGGAATGAAAGTGGGACAGGTTCTGTCATGGGCCATTGGTCTGTTCAGTCTGATTAGCACCAAGAAAATGCTATAGATGCAAATTCACCACAATATGCTCATTGATAGAGCTGCTTACTTTATTTATTATTAGTGTCAGAAGTAGGCTTACATTAACACTGCAATGAAGTTACTGTGAAAATCCCCCAGTCGTCACACTCTTGGTGCCAGTTTGGGTACAATGAGGGAGAATTTAGCACGGCTAGTGCATCTAACCAGCACGTCTTTTGACTGTGAAAGGAAAATAAAGCACCTGGAGGGAACCCATGCAGGCACGAGGAGAATGTGCAAACTCCACAGAGACAGCGACCCAAACCAGGAATCGAACCCGGGTCCCTGGTGCTGTGATGCAGAAATGCTAACCATTGTGCCACTCTGCTGCCCTATCCTATCTACCTATTAACCTTATAACCTATTATATGTTCCCTGATCAGACCCTTTCTGAGGCAGTGGGCAAATTGTAAATCGACTGATCCCTGTGTGGAGGGGGATGGGGAGGGGGGGGGGCGGAACAGGAAAAGAACCAAACTTGAACTTCTTTGGTCTGTTCAAACTAAAAACAAATTGCCATGCAGATCAAATATTAAGCACGGTCACCAGTCAGAGAGCCAACGGTTTTGCTTGTGAAGGCGTTGGGTTTGAATATGATTTTGAGAATGCTGTCTGTGATACAGTTTGTATAGGACATCATGAACCATCAATTACTGTGGGAATGTTCCAAAGTCAAGTTCACTTATAATGTCATTGGGTGAAATAACAGCCTCACTGTAATGGAATTAGTATTGTGAGAATGGCAGCGGGGGGAACTTCAAGCCTCATAGCAGTAGAACAATTTGCAGATCAAAACCAATGATCACAATATCCAAGCTGATTTTAAGCTCTATTATGCCATATGAATGGGTTAGTTGGAGCAGTAAATCTGTTGAAAATTAGTTCTGCTTGATTCTTGCTGATTATAAGCCTCATCATATTTTCATTGTCAGCCATGACTCAATTGTTAGCCGTCTTATTGATTTATGTCACAGGATTCTGGGTTCAAGTCTCATGCCAGGGTTTCAGCACATAAATCCGTGCTGATAGTTGAATGCAGTATGGAGGGAGGTGCCCACCCCTCGGATAACATGTTAAACCAAGACCCTATCAGCCTGGGGGGGAGGGAATTTTCCACTACCATTTTCAGCGGGTGGGAAAGCCAGTGGGGGCTGAGAATGGGATGAAAATGGCTTTTACACCAGTGGGATTTCCCACTGCCATTGTCCCCACCCCCTCAATTCACCAATGAAGTGTTGGGGCTCCTGCCATGAAAGATCCAGAAGCCCAAAACCATACATTTAAATATAATTAGTGGCCTTTCCCACTGCATCAAGTAAGGACTCCCTTTGCTGGCGTGATGTCGTGTTTATGAGGTTTACAATAGGTTTGGACAAGTAAGGACTTGGTGAATTGGGCGGTTGGGTTTGGACTGGGAGGGGGATTGGGGGATTTGATTTGATTTGATTTATTATTGTCACATATATTAATATACAGTGAAAAGTATCATTTCTTGTGCACTATACAGACAAAGCATACCATTCATAGAGATGGAAACGAGAGGCAGAATGTCGTGTTACAGTCGTAACTAGAGAAAGAGCAACTTAACACGAGGTAGGTCCATTCAAAAGTCTGATGGCAGCAAGGAAAAAACTGTTTTTGTGTCGGTTGGTACATGACCTCCGACTTTTGTACATTTTCCTGTCGGAAAAAGATGATAAAGAGTATATCCATGGCACATGAGGTCCTTGATTATTCTGGCTGCTTTTCCGAGGCAGCAGGAAGTGTAAACGGAGTCAAGGATGGGAG
Source organism: Carcharhinus amblyrhynchos (assembly GCF_965287045.1). NCBI lineage: Eukaryota > Metazoa > Chordata > Chondrichthyes > Carcharhiniformes > Carcharhinidae > Carcharhinus > Carcharhinus amblyrhynchos. Next base: position 13,170,030 of record NC_137352.1, read on the forward strand.
GCTGGTTTGAGTGATGGATTGGGCTTCATTCACAACCCTTTGTAGTTTCTTGTGGTCTTGGGCTGAGCAGAAGCTGTGATACAACCAGAAAGAATGCTTTCTATGGTGCATCTGTAAAAGTTGGTGAGAGTCGTAGTGGACTTACCAAATTTCCTCAGTCTTCTAAGACAGTAGAGGCATTAATGGGCTTTCTTAACTATAGTCTCAGCATGGGGGGACCAGGACAGGTTGATGGTGATCTAGACACATAAAAATATGAAGCTCTCGACCATTTCTACTTCATCCCCATTGTTGTAGACAGGGGCATGTCTTCCACTATGTTTCCTGAAGTTGATGACTATTTCCTTCATTTTGTTTACATTCAGGGACAGATTATTGTCATTGCACCAGTTCACCGGATTCGCTATCACTTTCCTGTACTCTGTCTTGTCATTATTTCAGATCAGACCTATTACAGCAGCGTCATCAGCAAACTTGAAAATTGAGTTGAAGGGGAATTTGGCCACACAGTCATAGATGTATAAGGAGTAAGTTTTATATACCTCTGCAAATTGTATACATGTTTGCTCCTGACTATCTGGAGGTCCATAATAGATACCTAGCAATACTTCTGCCCCTTTTTTAATTCCTAAACTCCACTTCCAAAGCTTCATTGAAAGCCCTTCCAAGTATCATTTCTCTTCAATGCAGTAAACAACTTCTTAACTAATAATGCAATTTGCATTAGGGGGTCTTTTACCCCTCTCCTGAAGATTTTATATCCCAGAATGTTGAGCTGCCAATCCTCCCCCTCTCTTAACACATCTCTATGTTTGCTACTATCTCACAATTCCATGTGTCAATCCTCGCCTTTAACTCATCTGTTTTACCTGTAATCCACCTAGCATTGAAGTAAGGTCTTCCAGCCTTCCTTGAAAATTAATGCCACTGTACTCCCTCTGATTTGATTGATTTACCATTTTGCGCTGTGTTCCTACTCTGCTAATCGAAAGTGCAGACCGTGCCCCAATTTAACATCTCTACTGAAAGGCGGCGTAGCCAATTGGGCATCAGTCAGTCATGGAGTGTCATCTTAAAATATTGTGTACAGCAGGTCTTGAACTCACAACCTTTTGATTGGGAGAAGTGAGTGCTACTGACAGAGACATGTCTGACATTCTAGGAACTAATGTCAGGACAGGCAAAACTGCTCCTTCTGATTACACGGCGAATTGCCCACTGCTTCAGTGTGTGATGCTGTTACACTTTCCGATGTTTGCTCCTGTTGTGCCGAGTGGAGTTTTGTGTTCATTGCAAGAGCTTCCCTTTCGATTTGGGAGACTTAAGTTTAAGTTCATTTATAAATGTCGCAAATAGGCTTATACTGCAAAGAAGTTACCTGGAAAATTCCTCCAACACGTCTGCATCAAATGGCAAGTGAATCGCTCAAAATATTGAGCTTATAAGATTGGATAATCTGCCTTTTAGGCTTCTGCATACTTCCACATATTTCCCCAATCAATAGTAGGCATCGCTTAATAGGTTCGACAGGATGAGAGAGACTGAGAAAGGAGGGCATGGGAAAGATATCATCAAATGCACATTTTAGAAATAAAAAGTCGTTTGAAAGCATTAGAATTTTCATTCATTTTGCATGTTGGACATTATTGCTTAAGTCATAAAATATTGGGAATGTGATAAGTTGAATTGGCTTTATAAAGATATTAAACTCAATAGGCAAGCGACTGAATTAACCTCCGATAGTCATTAACCTGGGGTGCTTTATTGATCATTTCAGCTGCATATTACCATAACCCTGTAGCACTGATAGACTCAATGTATCCTCCATCCTCCATCTCTGACAATGTCATCAGTACGTTCTTCTTTTGACAAACCAAAGTGGTCAGCCAAAAACCAAAGGATTAAAAGAAAAGACAAGGCGGAATTGGAAATATTGATTTGGTGATGCCAGACTTAGCTTAAAAAGGCCTGAGGATTGTAAAGGAAGGAAAGGCATTGGAACCAGCACAAAGACCAACACAAATATTTACTTTTGATGTATCCGGTATTTAGGAAGGCGGATGATGGAGTTGAAGCTCAGGAGGATAGAAGGGTGTTTACCAAAGTAACATTGATAAGCTGAAATAAAACAGATAGGACTCTTTGAAAGCTGAATCAACTATCAGGTAAACTTTTTCTGGCAACCTGTCCAGGAGCTTGAGGTATCAGGTATGGTAGTAATATTTATCCTTTGGATGGACTTAAGCCTGTCGTGGATGTAGGTGATGTTGAAAGAAAAGTAAATTTTCCATCTGACTATAGCACAAGCACATGATCTAGTTTGACAATCTGGTAGGAATTTCTTCTTTGATTGGAAGGATTTGTGCAATCTGAGGCCAGGTTACAACCAAGTGAGTCATACTGACAGTATGTGCAATTGGTTTCTGGTAAATGTTCAATTTTGATAAGTTTATATATACTAGTTTCTTCCTTCTTTAGGTATTGTTTAGATTTTCCCTCATGACTTAAGCTGCAGTAGAGTTTGTGGGCAAGGTGGTGCAATGGTTAGCACTGCTGTCTCACAGTGCCAAGGACCCAGGCTCAATTCCTGGCTTGGGTCACTGTCTGTGTGGAGCCTGCACATTCCCCCTGTGTCTGCGTGGGTTTCCTCTGGGTGCTCTGGTTTCCTCCCACAATCTGAAAGATGTGCTCGTTACGTGCATTGGCCATGCTAAATTCTCCCTCAGTGTATCTGAACAGGCGCTGGCAGAGTGTGGCGACTAAGGGATTTTCACAGTAACTTTTTTTGCAGTGTTAATGTAAGCCTGCTTGTGACATTAGTAAATAAATTTTAAAAACTTTTCGCACCTTTCTTGAATCATTTTTCTTCATGTAGGAGGCTAGACAGTGGGTGGCATTTTCCAGCCTTTCCCGCCGGTGGGATCTTCCATTGTTGGTTCCCCAGTGGTGGAGCATGTGAACAATGGGAAACTCTGTTTACAGCGGCAGGACTGGAAGATCATGGTATCGGTCAATGGTGGATTGTCTCCGTCACCACATCAAAGTGTGCGGGGAGGGTGGGGGAGTGGTGGAAAATCCCACCAAGCATCTAACAGCTCTGGGGTTTGCTGAGATTTGGGGTCACAGCTGTGGTTAGTTCTGTAGTCAATGTCTGCATGCTCGTGCTTTTTGACCACAGGACATCTGATACCCAAGGATGAGAATCCATCTGATTCTGCCTGTCCTGTCCGAGGCATTCTCCAACTACGGTCACAAAAATACTTAATAAACTCAGCAAGACTGGCAGCGTCAGTGGAGAGAAACGCAGTTAACATTTTGATTCTAAATGACCCTTCCACAGAATTAGAAACAGAGAGCGAGATTCTCTGGGCTCCCAGCTGCGTGTTTGTAGATGGTAGGAGATGGCATGCCATTTGTTTGGGGCAGGATTCTCCAGTCCCGCCACTATCGATGGGATCTCTCACTGAAGACACCCACGCCTCTGGGAAACCAGAGACTATCGCTGGTGTGAACTGCCGGAGAATCCTGGCCAGAGTCTTTTTCATTTGCTCGGTGGAAGGGTCATTTAAATCTGAAATGTTGGCTGGGATTTTATAACCTCACGTGGGCAAGGCTCATAAAATCCTACCCAAAGCCAAGGGAGAATTTTACCGTTTCGCCTGCCCAGGGATCGGGCTGGGTGATGCGGTAAAATTCCAGCCATTAACTCTGTTTCTCTCGCCATAGATGCTGCCAGACCTGCTGAGTTTGTCCAGAACTTTCTGTTTTTATTTCAGATTTCCAGCATTTACAATATTTTACTTCCACTCAACTAACTCAGCACACACGAGGTATTAAAACCTGGACCTTCCTATCCTGTTGGGTTCAACATCATACTGAGTAGGATTCTCTTTGCAACATCTTGTGAAGCGGAGAGAGCAGACGGACTATTTCACAAGAGGCATGACTTTCAAGGACAGGTACTTCTGGTGCCCTGATCAATATTTATCCCTCAATCAACATCACTAAAACAAAACATATTCCCTGGTTATTATCACATTGCACTGGGTGCAAATTAGCTGTCAAGTTTCTGACATTACAGCAGTAACTACATTTCAAAAAGTACTTCATTGGCTGTAAAGTGCTATGGGATGTCCAGTGGCACCTTTTAAATGCAAGCCCTTCTTTTGTATTTGGCAAGGATATCCAGAGTTATGGATCCATGTTAGTCAGATGAGATATTCAGATCAATCAAGATCTAATTGTGTGGTTTTATTATTCTATATAGTGAACGCAGTTCCCTGAAGCCAAGCGAAAGACTCATCAGCTGCATTTAGGGTGATCGGTTCACCACTTAGTGTGCAGAGGGGACATACGTCACTGTTTGGGTCCTTCCACAAGTGCTTACAGCGCTTTCTGTGCTGGAACAGGTTCAAGGGGTTGAATGCTCTCTTCTTGTTCTTTTGACGGAGTAATCACTTCTAGAATGAATGGAAACAGAGTCTTCCTTTTCCTTTGTCCTACCTCTCAGTGACACCCTCCATTGTTGCAAGGTAACAGACAACAGAAGTGTCTTCTAGATCATGGTTGCTATGTATGGTGCCATGTAGAACAATGGCTTGCAAAACAGAACTAAAATGAAAGGCAGGTAGCAATCTGACCATCAGTACAATATTTCAAAACTGCTTTTTGAAACTGAAAGATTTAATTACTTGATTTTATGCATTACTAGATAAAAGTCATAATAAAAAACTAAAAATTGCTTGTCAAATTTTTGAACTTTCTCTTTTAAGTGGACATGATTCATTCTTTTATTGCCTCTTGTCACTTTAGAAAAATTGTTGATGGGTCCCAGTGGCAATTACTGAGAAGAAACTTCTATTTTTCATTGCTAAGTGCTTTGTACAATAGATTTAGCTTTTTTGTGTGCACTTTAAGAGCATCTGACCTTATTTAACAACGTCAGCCTTTGTTAGTGTGTCTGTTACTTTTAATATTCCCCGTCTTGTGCCATCAAGGCATCAGTGATCTACAGATGCACTTGAAAATAGCAATTTGAAAAGTAACTGTCATGCTTTAATCTTAAAGTTTCAGTGGGTGGAGAACGTAAAACTTGCCAGTTAAAAAATAATTGCTGCTGTTGAGGAATCAAAGCAAATTGCCCACAAACCACTACTTGTTCATTTGCCAATACTGCCACGTTTAACTTGCTGCTGCTATATCCATTTCCCAATTTGCTTTCCTGCTTCTTATAAAATGTATATATTCCTAAAATTAGCAACAGGAGGCTAAGGAAATTCAGCATGCCCGCTATGATGCGCAACAATTTTTGCAGATGAAACCATAGAAAGCATCCTGTCCGGATGTATCACAGCTTGGTGTGGCTTTTGTTCCAACCAAAGGCTGCAGGAAACTACAAAGGTTTGTGAATGTAGCCCAGTCCATTACGCAAACCGGCCTCCCGTCCATTTGTGGGTGGCACGGTAGCACAGTGGTTAGCACTGCTGCTTCACAACTCCAGGGTCCTGGGTTTGATTCCTGGTTCGGGTCACTGTCTGTGTGGAGTTTGCACATTCTCCTCATGTCTGCGTGGGTTTCGTCCGGGTACTCCGGTTTCCTCCCACAGTCCAAAGATGTGCAGGTTAGGTGGATTGGCCATGCTAAAAATTGCCCCTTAGTGTCCTGGGATGCGTAGGTTAGAGGGATTAGCGGGTAAAATATGTAGGGGGTCAAGCCTGGGTGGGATTGTGTTTGGTGCAGATTTGATGGGCCAAAGGGCCTCTTTCTGAACTGTAGGGTTCTATTCTATGACTCCGTCTACATATCCTGCTGCCTTGGAAAAGCTAAAATTCTCCCTCAGTGTACCCGCTGGAGTGTGACGACGAGGGGATTTACTCAGTAACTTAATTGCAGTGTTAATGTAAGCCTACTTGTGACCCTAATTAATAAATAAATATTAAGAAGGAGCTGTCATAATCAAGGACCCTCGACCTACTTCCTTCGGGAAAAATGCAATAGTCTGAGGTCACGTACCAACTGACTCAAGAACAGGTCTTTTCCTGCTGCCATCAGACTTTCGAATGGGCCAACGTTATATGAAGTTGATCTTTCCCTACACCCTAGCTATAACTCTAATACTACATTTGCATCCTCTCCTTTCTTTCTCCCCATGTACTCTGCTCTGTCAATGTAGTGCATAAGAAACAATACTTTTCACTGTATCCCAACATATGTGACAATAATTAATCAAATCAATGAAAAACAAATCAATGATTTTTGCCAACACTTAACTTTTTTAATGCTGAGTTTGGTTGCTTTGAGATGACTGTCACCAAACCTATGGGGATTGGGTAAGCTCAGTTAGCTGGGTGGCTGGTTTGTGATGTAGAGTAAAGCCAACGGCATGGGTTCAATTCCTGGACCGACCGTGGATATTCATGAACGCCCCGTCATCTAAACCTTGCCTCTCAGCTCAGGTGTGGTGATCCTCAGGTTAAATCACCACCAGTCAGCTCTGCCTCTCAAAGGGGAGAACAGGCTATGGTTATCTGGGATTATGGCAACTTCACTCAAATGATCACTTACCATTGGTAGCTACTTTTTTCTTCATTCATGGGACATGGACATCACTGCCCGGCCAGCATTTATTGCCAGTTGCCCTTGTTCAGAGCGTAGCTGAGAGTCAATCACGTTGCTGTGGCTCTGTAGTCACAAGTAGGCCAGAACCAGGTAAGGACGGCAGATTTCCTTTCCTAAAGGACATTAGTAAACCAGATTTTTTTCCTGACAAACGACAAGGATTTCATGGTCGTTAGTAGATTCTTAATTCCACATGTTTTTTATTGAATTCAAATTCTACCATCTGCCATGGTGGGATTCGAACCCAGGTCCTCAGAACTTTAGCTGAGTTTTTCTGGATTCATAAATCTAGCAATAATACCACTAGGCTATCACCTCCCTAAGTGGGACCTTAAGATTGAGCAACAGTGTGTAATGGGTACTTTAGCTTGGCAGTGGCAAGTTGAGAGGGAATCATTATAGAGGTGTATGCTTAGGATTCTCTGCACATTCTGATTCTTGTCAGTGATATCAGGGATCAATGTTAACAGGAATATGAAGCATTTCCCAAAAGGCAGAACTAAAGCATTGGATTTTTCCTGGGCTGATATTATTAGTTCTCTGAGCTACTAATATGATGCAATGCCTGGGTGGTCTCACTTGCATTACAGAGTGTAACTTGGCTACAAGTATCTTGTGTTACTATCAAATGGAACTAGGTCACAGTGATACAGAAAGTGCAGAATGACAGAGTATTAATTGAGTTTTTCTTTTTCAATGTTCATAAAATGTTGCAAGTTAAGAATGGACAGTATCCATTTATACATGGCAACACAATACATTCAGAAAGGACGGTCTTGAGGATGTGAGTTGGATCGAGGGACATCAGTTGTGAGGAGGGGTTGGAAAAGTTGGGACCCTTCTCCTTGTTTCAGAGAAGGTTAAAAAGTGACTGAATAGAGGTTTCCAAGACGATGAGATGGTTTGATTGAATAGGTAGGGAAAAAAATAAATAACCTCCAGGAACATCAGTCTGAAATCAGTGGCAAAAGATATGGAGGTGAAAACGCTGTACCGAAAGCAGCAGGGAAAACTCATTCCATCCAAATTGTAAAAGGAGGATGGACAGGTACTGGAGGATGAGAAACTAACAAATCTTATGGAAGAAAATCAGGAGTGGGGGACTAAGAATGACTGATCTTTCAAAGTGTCTGCACACGCTGGAACACTGGAAGATTTCCTTCTGTGCAAGTTTCTAGGATTTTACAAACAGATTAATTATCTGTTACGGTCTCCTTATTTATTTTCTTGCCTCGGAGATCAAGTTCTTTGCCTGGAAAGCTGTCTGCCCATGCTGTAGTGCTTAATATACGTTCTGAATACAACTTGATAACCGAAGATTAAATGCAGACAGAGAAGCCTCAATATTACTCTGGAGTTTATTTCTAACTGAGCAAAGTAATGCCTCTGTGCATAGCAATCTTTCATTCACTGTAATTTTCTTACCATCAATTTGCTCAATCAAGGCAAAGGAAGGCTAAGGAAATTTGGCCGGTCCATTATGACTCTCATCAATTTTTACAGATGTGCCATAGAAAACATCCTTTCTGGATGTATCACAGCTTGGTTTGGCTCCTGCTCTGGCCAAGATCGCATGAAACTACAAAGGGTTGTGAACATAGCCCTTTCCATCACACAAACCAGCCTCCCATTCGTTGACTCTGTCGACACTTCCCGCTGCCTCAGAAAAGCAGCCAGCATAATCAAGGACATCCACGCATGCTGGACATACTCCCCTCCATCTTCTCCCATCGGGAATAAACAAACTTCTGAAAACACATACCGACCAATTCAAGATCACTGCCAGGTTGTCACTGTCAAGATCCATGCTGTCATCAGAGTATTGAATGGTCCTATCATATATTAAGCTGAATTACTGTGGATTCTAAGTATCTGAAGCCAAAAGAGAAAATATATTAAGCTAATCTTTCTCTCTGCCCTACCCGTAACTACAACAACATATTCTGCACCCTATCCTTTCCTTCTCTGCTATGTAGTCTATGATGTGGGTATGCCGGCGTTGGGCTGGCGTAAACACAGTGAAAAGTCTGACAACACCAGGTTTTAGTCCAACCTATTTATTTGATAATATACTCACCATATATTATCAAATAAATAGGTTGGACTAAAACCTGGTGTTGTCAGACTTTTCACTATGTAGTCTATGAACAGCATGCTTTGTCTGTGTAGCATGCAAGAAATATTACTTTTCACTGTATCCCAATACATGTGACAATAATAAATTGACTGGCCAGTATGCGCCAAACTCTTTTTGCAGCATTCTGCTTCCTGTTTTAGTCACTAAAACTGCGCCACTGAGTGGGATTGTTGTCAGTGTAGGCACAATGGACCAAATGGTCTCCTTCTGCACTGTAGGGATTCAATGGTTCAAAACTGTTTCTATCAATCTATGATTTCCGTTATAATTAAAATGACTAGGATTGTGCATTATAAATTACTTTGGGACGGCAGCAACTGGGATAGAAATGGAAATTTCAATGTTTTCGGTTATGGAATTCTGAGCAAATACTTAGCACAGAGCAAGCCATATGTACTGAGCAGCTGTGCAAGCTTTGCCAAGTCACATCTTATAAACAGCACCGGCTTCTACTCGATGTATTGTATAAACTGCTCTTGAAAACAGTGTTTCTGTAAAAGATCACAGAAAACTTTTGACATGCCACCATGATGGATAGTGCTACACATAACAAGCAGACAGGCCACGTAAATCAACAATTTTTGGCTCATAATGTTTTGTCAGATTCCAAACACCACAGTTTGGTTTAATTAATCTATTTGCGGCATAAATAGGACTGCAAAGCCAGGATGTCACTGCCATTTTTAACACAGTGATCTGACCATTCTAAACTTATGCGCTTTGGTGTTGACTCTTTGGTGTAAGATATAATAATATGTTGCTATTTATCTATTATAACTGAGCCTTGACCATGCACTAAAGGATTCAGTGTGTCGACTCTGTGACTTGACTCATAGAATCAGTGAATCCCTGCAGTGCAACAGGAGGCCATTTGGCCCATCCAGTCTGCACTGACAACAATCCCAGCCAGACCCTATCCCCACAACACCACATATTTCCCCTAATGGTCCCCCTAACTCTGAGGGGCAACTTATCATGGGCAATCCACCTAACCCACACATCTTTGGAGCGTGGGAGGAAACTGGGGCACCCAGAAGAAACCCACGGAGACACTGGGAGAATGTGCAAATTCCACACAGACAGTGATCCAAGGCCAGCATTGAACCCGAGTCTCATGGCGCTGTGAGGCAGCAGTGCTAACCAGCTCGGGGTTTGAAAATATTCACCAGACTCAACAGCAAGTCAAGTATTATGGACGCGATCGTACGGGCTGTTAATGCCTCGCTCCTGCTGTGACAAGGTCGGAGAGTTTGGCACCCAGCCAGGTCTCTGTTCACTGAAGCGGGATGAGAAAATCCCACTGGCTGAATGGCCATAACGTTCCGGCCTAGGACCAGGCAGGGGATTATACTGATGCATTTGGCTACAATATTGTCTGCTTCTCTAAGCTTGGAAGTGAAAATTGCACAAGAAATGAGAGAGAGAGGAAACACCAGTTTAGCAATCGGAGCAGATATTCGTTGATGATCACGCGTTTGGGATGTTTATGCTGCAGCTCATCTTTCATGGGAAGAATACCCAGAACACAAATTGGGAAGCACTACAGGTAATTACTCTGACCCATTGCTATAAAATAGGTCAAGTAATGATTTCTGTATCAACCTTTTTAAAGGTACAAGCTGTGCATTACATTTATTCCTGATACCTTGGCATTGTGGTGCTGCTCACTCCACCTCCTATCTGCTCGGCACAGCTGCAGGGTCAGGGACAACAATTTGAATCATTCCAAATGATGCCTTTAATATTAAGTAGATCAATGCAGTGGGACATATGACTAGAGAGAGCTATGCCCAACCTTGCAGGTGATACCACGATTACATGTAGCTCAATGCTTATTGATAAGGTCGTGGAAGGGTCAAAAATGTTGCAGAAGGAGGAATTTAATGTCAATAAATGGGAGATGGTAAATTATGACTAGCAAAAAGTACTAATTATACTTTGAATGGGGCAGCCTGACGGAGATGGGAGAGCAGAGTGAGTTGGGGATTCAGGCTCATAAGACATTAAATGTAATACTTCAGATGCCTTTTTATTATTCATAACTGGACCATGTGCATTGCTGGAAAGGTCAGCATTATGAGAAGGTGGCGGTGAACTGTCTTAGAATCATAGAATTACTCCAATGCCCATTCTGCCCATTGAGTCTGCACTGATTCTCTGAAAGAACATCCCACCCAGGCCTCCCCTGCCCTTTCCCTGTAACCCCATGTACTTACCATGGTTAACCCACCTAACCCACACATCTTTGGACATTAAGGGAGATTTTAACTTGGCCAATCCGCCCATCTTTGGAGTGTGGGAGCAAACCGGAGCACCAGGAGGAAACCCACACAGACATGGGGAGAATGTACAAACTCCACAGGGACGGTCATGCAAGGCTGGAATCAAGCCTGGGCCCCTAGCGCTGTGATGCAGAAGTGGTAACCACTGTGCCACTGTGCCTTGAACGAAACTGAGTAATTTGCTGGCTGCTAGTTGCTACAACAGTTCATATTGCTGTGTATCTGGAATCACATAGACAGAAACATAGAAAAAAAAGCAGGAGGAGGCCATTTGGCCCTTGAAGTCTGGTCCACCATTCATTATGATCATGATTGATCATCCAACTCATTAGCCTGATTCTGTCTTCCCCCCACGGCCTTTGATCCCCTTCATCTCAAGTACTATATCTAACTACTTCTTGAAAACATTCAATGTTTTGGCCTCAACTGCATTCTGTGGTAGCAAATTCCATAGGCTGACCATGCTCTGGGTGAAGAAATTTCTCCTCGCTTCCATCCTAAAAGGTCTACCCTGCATCCTTAGACTGTGACCCCCGGTTCTGGACACTCCACCATTGGGAACATCCTTCCTGCATCTACCTTGTCTAGTCCTGTTACATATAGAAGCTAGCCAAGTTAAGGATGGCAGATTTCCCTTCCTAAAGGGCATTAATTAACTCAATCTTTTCCCCAATAACCCATTAAATTCTGCTCTGATAGGTTTTATTACAGATTTTATTTACTTGAATTTAAATTCCTTCATTGCTTTTCACCAAATCATTTGTCAGTGTCTTGATATTCCAGTAACGCAGCCATGATGCTATTGAACTCCCCAACTGAGCAAGTGCTTTCATGGTGTCATTTACAGTAATGACAGGATGGGGTCAAGTAGCTAAGATCAAACTGATCCCAGTAATATATGAGTCTGGAATGAAAGGACATGGACATATGATTAAATCTAAATGACTTAGAAAAGGGAGAAGGAGAAAATTTTCTTTCATGGAAGGTTCTGGAATGCACTGCCAATTTAAAGGTGGAGTTTTACAGCCTCATGGCGGTGGGGGAGGGGCCTTAATATATAGTGAGCTGTTCAACTGTTCATTGAATTTGGTTGGAACGGTAAACTTCTACTCTTAGTGATTGAAACAAGAGGCCAGGTCAGCATTTAAGAGTTGGTTTGATAGATGCTGGAAGGAAAGGGGAATAAAGGAATGTGAGAACAGGGTTGGATGTGTAGGAGGGCAGGCATCAACAAGGACTGGTTGAGCAATTGAATGGCCTGTTTATCTGGGTTAAGGAAGCTTGTACTCCCATCATAGGTGACAGTGACCTGATCCAGAGGAAATTTAGTCTCACTAGAACAAGAATTGATAATGTTTGTTCAATGGAAATGTTGCACTGTAACGTTTACAGGTGTCGTAATTCACCCCAAGGACAATTATAAAGAGAACTTTTCCTTCACTAAACCAGGGATATCATCAGAAAGCTCGCCAATTTCAACTCTCCCCAGACTGCATCAAAAATCTTTAAAATAACTGATGTGTGACTTAAAATATGAATCAATATTTAATAAAATATTTTTACAAGAAGTTGATGCACATCACTTCATTAATCATTGTCCCGTATTAGCTTTCCTGCTGCTGCTCATTCAAATGGAAAAGTTTAATACACGGTTACAAAACTGTAAGTGGGTATAACCATCATTTGATGGAAGGTCACTTTTAAGTGGATCCTTCCCCTTCATCTATCATGTTAAAATTAAAAATAACCATGATGTACAAACCATTTCATTTCCTTTATCAACAGATCACTGCTCAGCATGCTGTGAAATGATGTCAAACATTAAGGCCGCGGTTCTCCCGTCCCGTTGCGCTAATTTTTTTAGTACAGTGGGCTGTGAGAATTGTATGGGGGTGGGGGGGGGGGTTGGAGCGATGCACAGGATTCACTCAAGATTTCACGCCCCACTAGCGTCTCCCAACGCCGGACTTCTGGCGCAGTCTGCTCCAGCGATCGAGCTGGGCAGCAAACCGGAGGCTGCGCATGTGCAGAAGTCTGCTGGTTTCAGATTCCCCGGACGGGAATAGGCCCCCGGCCCCTGAAAGCTAATGATAGTCGTGCTGGTGGTCTTTGCATTGCACAGAGTGTGGGTGATTCTGGAGTGAATTCCCACTGAAAAAAAAAGCTTGAATTACTCCAGTTTTCATGTGAATTCGACACTTAGAATTTTCTGGGGAGAATTCTGCCCTAATTCTCCAACCAATGGAACCAGAGTTTTAGTGCAAAATGTATCTTTCAGATTGGTCTGTTGTTATTGTGCTTTGAGTTCAATTGAAAGACAGTACGGCTGAATTTGTTCATTGCTTTTGACACTATTCCTGATCTGTCTCATCCTTTGTAAGATGGATCTGGAGGTGGAGGAATGTTGGGAAAATAGGGAAAAGGGTGTAACCCTATTAAGGACTCCAAAATCATTGCATGTTGTTGTAATGTTCAAATGCTTCACTAGAAATACAAAAGGTATTTATTGATAAGAAAAACTAACAGGGGACAGCAGCCCCACTGGGCTGCCCCAGATCCCTACAGGTCTCCTGTGTAAGAGGAGACTCCACCCCCTATGGGGATTACCCACTCTCAATCTCATTTGGCCCTCAAGCTAGGTGACTCTTCTGTCTCTTAAAAGGACAATCACCACAGTTGCATGTTGCATGACTTGGAAATACTATGAAGTCTTTTGTTCAGCTTGCCCGGACTAAATGTTTACAACACATAGAAACACAGAAACGAGAAGCAGGAGTAGGCCATTCAATCCTTTGAGCCTGCTCCGCCATTCATTTTGATCACGGCTGATCATCAAATTCAATAGCCTAATCCCACCTTCACTCCATATCCCTTGATCCCTTTAGCCCCAAGAGTGATATCTAATTTCTCCTTGAAATCACACAATGTTTTGGCCTCAACTATTTTCTGTGCTAAAGAATTCTACAGGTTCACCACTCTCTGGTTGAAGAAATTTCTCCTCACCTCAGTCTTAAAAGGTTTACCCCTTATCCTATGATCTCTAGTTCTGAGCTCCCCTATCACCAGGAATATTCTTTCTGAATCTACCCTGCCTAATCTTGTCAGAATTTTATAAATTTCCAAGAAATCCCCTCTCAGTCTTCTAAACTCTAATAAATATAATCCTAACTGACTTAATCTCTCCTCATATGACAGACCTGCCATCCCAGGAATCAGCGTGGTAAACATTCATTGTACTCTGTCTATAGCAAGAACATCCTTTCTCAAGTAAGGACACCAAAACTGCACACAATACTCCAGGTTTGGCCTCACCAACGACCTATACAATTGCAGCAAAACATCCCTATTCCTTTACGCAAATTCTCTCGCTATGAAGGTCAACAGACCATTTGCCTTCTTTACTGCCTGCAGTAGCTGCAAGTTTAATTTCAGTGACTGATGCATGAGGTTACCAAGGTCTTGTTAGGTGTCCACCTCTCTCAATTTACACCCATTCAAATAATAATCTGTCTTCCTATTATTGTTGCTGATGTGGATAACCTCACGTTTCTCTATATTATACTGCTTTTGCCTTAGATGCTCACTCACTCAGCCTGTCCAAATCACACTGAAGCATCTCTGCACTCTCCTCCCAGCTCACACTCCCACTCACACTGTTAGTCATATGTTTGTGTGGAGTTGAATTTTGGTTTGTGAGGTAAGTATCACAAAGAGTGGGCAGGCTGGCCTCTTAAATGCTGATACTGAATCTTCCATAGAAATCTGAGTAGATTTCTCTTAGCACAGTAACATTTGCTGAGAGCTTACATCATGGTAACTTTTACAAATGTACTACGGAAAACATTCTTTCTGGCTGTATCACAGCTTGGAATGGCTTCTGCTCTGCCCAAGACCACAAGAAACTACAAAAGGTTGTGAATGTAGCCCAATCCTTTACACAAACCAGCCTCCCATCCGTTGACTCTGTCTACACCTCCCACTGCCTTGGCAAAGCAGCCAGCATAATTAAGGACCCCACGCACCCCAGACATTCTCACTTCCACCTTCCTCTGTTGGGAAAAAAATACAGAAGTCTGAGGTCATGTACTAACCGACTCAAAAACAGCTTCTTCCCTGCTGCCATCAGACTTTTGACTGGACCTAACTCACATTATTTTGATCTTTCTCTACACCCTAGCAGCGATTGTAACACTACATTCTGCAATGTCTCCTTTCCTTCTCTATGAATGGTATGCTTTCTCTGTATGGCGCACAAGAAACAATCACTGTATGCTAATACATGTAACAATAATAAATCAAATGAAAAAAAGATTTTTCTTCATTCAAAGTAAATAATTTTCAATTGGCTGGGTTTGACAGCAACAGGTAGGCTTATATATTATAGACGTTTCCTTTCCACCCAGTTTAAGTTGTTTTTTCATTCTCAAGCAAGCTTGTCGATGGGTATTTGAATCATGCATGATTATCAGGGCAATAAAAATAGCCTGGAAGAAAATGAGTTAGGACAGCACAGTAGCACAGTGATTAGTACTGTTGCCTCACAGCGCCAGGGACCTGGGTTCAATTCCAGCCTTGGGTGACGATCTGTGAGGAGCTTGCATGTTCTCCGCTTGTCTGCATGGGTTTCCTCCTATAGTCCAAAGATGTGTGGGTTTGGTGGATTTGTCATGCAGAATTGTCCCTTAGTGTCAGGGTGACCAGCAGGGTAAATATACGGAGGATAGGGATTGAATGTGTTTGTCATTGGTGGCCTCTTTCTGCATTGCTGGGATTCCAGGATTCTCAGAGTCTGGTATATGGTTCTAATTTTCATCATTGAATATTTTCCAGTTTTCTTTCTCATTGTAAAGTTGGTTGGGCTTCCATTGACTCTTCCCGCTGTCCATTACCACTGCTGGCATCGCCATTCCTGATATCATAGAATCATAGAATTATACAATGCAGAAGAGGCCCTTCAGCCCATCAGGACTGCACCCACATCAGCAGGATTTATTTAAAAATACATCAGGTTTATTTCAAGGAGTTTACCCTTTGTGTTTCTTATTAACAGGTTGGGCTTAGAGGGTTAAACTATAGGTTACACAAACTTGGCATGTATTCTCTTCTGTCTAGCATATCAGCGTGATTGGAGGAGATCTGCATAGGGTAGATAGGGAGAAAGGTTTTCCTCTGGCTGATGGTGTCAGACTTCAAGACATACGACAACGCAGAATCGCCAAGCAGAGACTGATAGCCAAGTTCTGCACGCATGAAGACGGTCTTAATCCGGATCTTGAGTTCATGTCACATTATCTGTAACCCCCAAGACTTGCCTGGGCTTGCGAAATCTCACTAACTGTCCTGGCTGGAGACAATTCACACCTCTTTAACCTGTGCTTCTTCCTCTCTCCACTCACATTGTCTGCACCTGTAAAGACTTGATTATCTGTTAAGACTCGCATTTCAACCATTATCTTGTAATTTAGTTTGTGTCTATATGTGCCCTGTTTGTGAAACAAATCCTGCACTCGCCTGATGAAGGTCCTCCGAAATCTCATGCAAACAAATAAACATATTGGACTTAAACCTGGTGTAGTGAGACTGCTTACTGTGCCTAACCAGTCCAATGCTGGCAACTCCATATCATGACAGAGTCAAGAGCAAATAGACAATACCTTAAGGTTAGAGCCAGGCTACTTGGGAGTGAGATCAGGAAGGGTTTTTGCACAGAGAGTAGAAATCTTCCTAAAGAATGTATATTCTAAAGAACAATTAGAGCTTTCAAGACAGTATTAAATTACTTTCCTTATATAAGTGAGGCACAGAGCATCATGATCAACTTGAATGGCACAGCAGGGCTGAGGGGCTGAATGGCCTACTACTGTCCTCAATCTTCTGTATTCCTTGAGGCTTTATTGTATAGTAACCTATGGAAATAATTGTGACTGAAACAAAAACAAAGAGACAATTCCTTTATCTAAGATGTGAAGTCATGTTTTTCTGATGTGTTGTCACCAGAATTGTGACACTCTCTTGACACAGCAGTATCGAGGGAGTGCTGCACTGTTGGACGTGCCGTTCTTTCAGGTGACATGTTAAAACAGGGCCCCAACTGCTCATTCAGGTGGATGTGAAAGATTCCACAGCATAATTTTGAGTTGTGTAGGGGCACACTGGTCTAAGTTTATCCCTCGACTGATATCACCACGTCAGATTGCCTGGTCATTATCACATTTCTGCTTGTGTGACATTTCTTGCATTCTAACTGTGAAGCACTTCAAACAGCACTTCTGTGGCTGTAAAACATTTTGGGATGTTCTGAAGTCACGAGATAATGCAATACTTTGAAAAGAAATGCAGTGAATCTCACAGTGAGTTAGCCACTGGCTTTCCACTTTTGGGAGCTACGCTTAAATCCAGCCCAGACTAATGGCATGATACTGCATTTTGTCTCCTAGCTTGACACTTCTTTGTGAAATCAATTGGAGCAGCCTGAATCTAGTTTCTAGTGGGCACGGAACCACAGCACAAAACTACACAGAATTCAACGAGAATGTCAACACTGGTTGTCCATAGACCAAAATGGGCAAGGGGTGGGAGTTCTTCTGGACTAGTGAGAGGGGGACAAAATCTACTCTGCACCCGTTTGTGTGATCAGTGACATAGAAATAAATGATGCAAGTAAGAGGGCCACCCCTTAGCACACAACATTGAGAAAAGAAACGCCTTTGGGACATCTGAGAATATTTTACAGCCAATTAAATTGTAGTTGTAATGTGGGAAATGCAGCAAGCAATTTGCAGCATGCTCCCACAGAGGGAAATGTTATAGTTACAGAACTATAGCTCCTTGAAAGTGGAGTCGCAGGTGGATAGAATGCTGAAGAATGTACTCAGCAAGCTTTGTTTCATTAGTCAGAACATTGAATACAGGAATTGGGACGTCTTGTTGAAGTTGCACAACACATTGGTAAGGCCACACTTGGAATATTGTGTACAGTTCTGGTCACCCTATAATAGAAAGGATATTATAAAACTAGAAGGAGTGCGGAAAAGATTTACTGGGATGCTACCGGGACTTGATGGTTTGAGTTATAAGTAGAGGCTGGATAGAGTGGAACATTTTTCTTTGGAGTGTAGGAGGCTGAGGGGCATAAATCAGTGAGATAGTCAATATCTTTTCCCAAAGGTAGGGGAATCTAAAACTAGAGGACATATGTTTAAGGTGAGAGAGGAGCATTTAGATAGTTACATGGGTAAGATGGGTATGGAGGGATATGGGCCAAACGCAGGCAATTGGGCCTAGCATGGTGGTTAAAATAAAAGGGCAGCATGGATAAGTTGGACCGAAGGGCCTGTTTACATGCTGTCAACTTCTATGACTCCATGTGATAGTGATCAGCTCATCATTTCTTTCTTTTGTTGTGTGAGGGACAAATATTTGACAGGACACCAGGAAGAATTCCCTACTCTCCTTGGAAATAATGCCATGAGATCTCTCTTTCATCCAGCTGGGAATGTAGACAGAGCTTCACTTTAATGTTTCATCTGCAAGTCAGAGCCTCCAATAGTGCAGCATTCCCTCAGTGCCACACTGGAATGTCAGTCTGGAATTTTGTACCAGGTCATGGAGTGAACCTTAAACCAACAATCCTCTGACCTGGATGCACAAGTGCCACCAACTGAGCCGTGGGTGACTGAATATTTGGGCCTTGTTCGTCAGTTGGAACCATTAACCTTTTCTGAATAGCAGAGTCTCTAAGTGGGACTGGGGAAGTTTCAAGTTATCAGGGTTCGACACGATGGCACAGTGGTTAGCCCTGCTGCCTCACAATGCCAGGGACCCGGGTTTGATTCCCAGCTTGGGTCACTGTCTGTGTGGAGTTTGTATGTACTCTCCATGTCTGTCTGGTTATCCTCCGGGTGCTCCGATTACCTCCCACAGTCCAAAGATGTGTGGGTTAGGTAGTTTGGTCATGCTAAATTGCCCCTTAGTGTCAGGGGCACTAGCTAGGATAAGCGCATGGGGTTATGGCGATAGGGCCTGAGTGGGATTGTAGTTGGGGTAGACTCAGTAAGCCAAATGGCCTCCTTCTGTGCTATGAGATTCTACAATTAATAGGGGTCTGGTGCAGGGAGAATGGCCCTTGAGAAAGGAATGGAGTGTAGCAGCTATGTCAAAAAGGAATAGGTGAAGCAGACTGGCCAAAAGGAAAAGGTGCAATGATAGAGGAAAAGAAGCAAAATGCAGAGCACAAACAGAGAAGTGAAAATCAAAATGAATGGAATACGTTGTTAATTTTATGGGGCGGTTTTATTCTCTTTGAGGTTGACTCTGCATGTGGTCCATGCTGATGCCCAAGGGTGTTCAGTGATTAATGGTTGTGACACGATTGCTGCAAATTTATCGTGAACAAGTTTACTGTTAATTACAGATGAAATTAAGTGGCCCAAATTTATCTTGAACAGTTTTAAAGTTTAAGAGCAACCCTTCAATACAAGGTTTAACCCATCTTGGGAATTAACACTGGTGGGTTGGATTTTCTGGTCTGACAGTCTGATCCCAAGCCCACTCTTGCCAGCATTGGGACTGACTCTCAATTTTATGCCAGGCAGTCTCCTAATTGATCACGTGCAGGTCTGCCATCTAATTAAGCAGATCAGAGAATGGGAGAGATAGGGGCTGATTATAGAATCCCTACAGAGCAGAAGGAGGCCATTCGGCCCATCAAGTCTGCACCAACAACAATCCCACCAAGGTCCTATGCCCATAACCTTACATACTTACCTTGCTAATCCCTTCTAACCTACACATCCCGGGGCACTAAGGGGCAATTTAGCATGGCCAATGCACCTAACCCACACATCTTTAGAGTGTGAGAGGAAACCCACGCAAAAAAGGGGAGAATGTGCAAACTCCGCACAGACAGTGACCTGAACCGGGAATTGAACCCAGGTCCCTGGAGCTGTGAGACAGTAGTGCTAACCACTGTGCCAGTGTGCTGCCCAATGATGATGAACCAGGCAGTGACTTCAGGGCACCATCCAGGTAAAAATTAAGGGCTGAGGGTTGGAAGAGAAAGACCTTTGGGATGAATTGTTGGTGCCAAAGGTTTGTGATCCCTGTCTGCAGCCCCCTCTGAGGGCTCTGGAACTTTCAGAAAACCACAGAATCCCTACAATGCAGAAAGTGGCCATTTGGCCCATTGAGTTTTCATTGACTCTCCGACAGAGCATCCAACGAGGCCCACCCCCATCCTATCCCTGTAACCCTGTGCACTTACCATGGCCAATTCATCTAACCTACACATACAGCCATAGAGATTTACACCATGGAAACAGGCTCTTCAGCCCATCTTGTCCACATTTCCCCGTTTTTACCTCTAAGCTAGCCCCAATTGCCCGCATTTGGCCCATATCCCTCTGTACCCACCTTACCCTTGTAATTGTCTAAGAGATTTTTACGCATCTTTGGACCTCCAGCTTTAACAAACACCAAACTGCCACAGGAAGACCACCTCACTGGCACTCTAATATTAGCAAAGTACCAGTGGCCCTGAAATGGCCCTCAATAGATCCTTTAATTACGCAAATCAATTGTACGCCTCCTTGATCCACATCTAGTTCTCTTGCTGGGAAAATTCCCCAACTGTGGGATTGTGTCCCAAGGCAGCTCAACAATGCAGTCCCCAACTCCACCATTACTTTGCCAGCTTCCGTTGCCTCCCAGGTTGCCACTGGGGGGGCCAATAAAATTCTACCAACCAATTCAGGACTCTAACTTTCATCTCTGTGGGAACAAAACTACTTGCAGCTGTGATTGGCTGCACCTGGTTTCCTCAGTAAGTATGTTGCCTGACAGTTTAGTAACTGGTCACTTCTTACTTCCTGGAGCCTTAAATTGATGTTAGATCTTTTAACCATGTTAATTGTGGCCTTCCTACAATGAAATTCACTCAGTTTTTCCACAGTAATGTTGGCTGAATAGCAATCAACAAAAGGCGGCAGATATAAGGTGGATTTCTAATTTTCTACTCAACTCAGTAATCCTGCTGTTCACCTTCATCCTCCATCCATTCACTTCCACCCTCAGGGCACACTTCAGGGCCTACTTAGAATCGAACATGGCTGAATTTGGGTAGACCCCAACTAATGAGCCAAAATGAGTCCTGGATTGGTCGCTGCTATTTCTGTATCCTTATAATGAGGTCCTCAAAATTGTACACAAAATTTCAACAGTGGTTCTGTTCAGTGGTAATGATTCAGTGGTTAGTACTGTTGCCTCACAGCTCCAGTGACCTGATTCTCGGCTTTGGTTACTGTCTGTACGGAGTCTGCACATTCTCCCCGTGTCTGCACGGGTTTCCTCTGGGTGCTCCAGTTTCCTCCCAAATATGTGCAGGTTAGGTTGGTGATTGGCCATGCTAAATTGCCCGTTAGTATCCCAGGATGTGTAGGTTAGAGGGATTAGCGGGGTAAATATGTGGGGTGACGGGGATAGGGCCCGGATGGGATTGTTGTCGGTGCAGACCATATGGGCCGAATGGCCTCCTTCTGCCCTACAGTGCAGGGTTTCCATAATTCTATGGCTTCTAGTGGATCACTCTAGGTCAACAAATAGCCAAGAAGGCAAACAGTATGTTGGCCTTTCTTGCAAAGGCCGGTATAGATCAGCCATGATCATATTGAATGGCGGAGCAGGCTTGGAGGGCCGGGTGGCCTACTCTTGCTTCTATTTCTTGTGTTCTTGTACATTCTTCTGTTGTGTTCTTTCGTACAGCTTCAATATTCTACTCTTGTGACTTCAGTGACTTTAAGTAGAAGATTCTTCTTGTCCTGCTTGCGATCTGATTACTTGTCATGCTACTTCTGATGGGTTGTGGAATTTGGAATTCCGTACTCCACAGGGTTGTGGGTGTTCCATTATTGATCACATTTCAGGCTAGGGTAGACAGAACTTTGGTCCATCAGAGAATCAAGGGATATGAGTAGCAGGCGGGAAAGTGGAGTTCATAGAATCACAGAATCCCTACAATGCAGCAGGAGGCCATTCAGCCCATCGAGCCTGCACCGACATCAATCCCGCCCAGACCTATCACCATAACCCTATTCACTTACCCTGCTAATCCCCCAAACCTACACATCTTGGGACACTAAGGAGCAATTTAGCATGGCCAATCAACCTATTTCACAAATCTTTGGACTGTGGTTGGAAACTGGAGCATCCGGAGGGAATCCGGAGTTGAAGCCTAAGATTGGCCATAGTTGTATGGAATAGCAGAGCAGGCTAGATGGTCCAAGTGGTCTATTCCTGCTCTTACCTCTTATGTTCTTGTGTTCACCACCCTTGTCGTGAGCGAGTTTCACACACAGTGTAAAAAATATTCACTCACATCCTTTAGTGCCTTTCCATTAAATAGATAATGTCATTCCTTGTTCTTCTAAACAATATAATATCATCTTTACCCACACGCAGTTGGATCTGTCTCTCCACTCCAAGTAGCTGCCCATGTGTTCTGAAGTCCATTAAACTTGCTGTTTGTTAAAACTTCTATATATACATGATTTTTCATTGAAGTCTTTTTTATTTAATCAATTGATGACTTCTTCAACCAACTCTTTTGTGCGTCAAACCAATTTACCTTTAACAAACCTTTCATTAGCTCATTCATTTCCACGTGCTTACTAATCATAACCACAAATTATGGATTATATGCGCTTGACCACAACTGACGAGAAAATAAATGATTCACTAATAAGTACTTTATACTTCTCTCTCTCACTTGAACAAGAATGATATATTGACTATTCTCCAGTCAAATTCTTTCCTTTCTCTCACCTCTGACTAGGGCTCAATCAAGGCCCAATTCATTGTCTTTTGTTAATATTGTAGAATTACTTAAACCAAAAGAGAAAATGCTGGAAAATCTCAGCAGATCTGGCAGCATCTGTAAGGAGAGAAAAGAGCTGACGTTTCAAGTCCAGGATCTGTACTTCGGTAGTGCACTTGGGTTCAGATTTTAGCATCTGCATTAATTTGCTTTTATACTTATTGTAGAATTACTTTTTCAATGGGCTGCATAGTTTACTTTTACACCTATCTCTTGTGTTCGTATGTTCTAATGTACCTTTAACGTGCTGTATATCATACACCTTTGTGTCTGATTAAGGATTCCACACGTCCTGGACATTCTCTCTTCCACCTTCTTCCGTCAGGGAAAAGATACAAAAGTCTGAGATCACGTACCAACCAACTCAAGAACAGCTTCTTCCCTGCTGCCATCAGACTTTTGAATGGATCTACCTTATATTAAGTTGATTTTTCTCTCCAACCTAGTTATGACTATAACCCAATGTACTGCACCCTCTCCCTAACTTCTCTTCTTGTACTCTATGAAGGGTATGCTTTGTCTTTACAGCGTGTAAGAAACAATAATTTTCACTGTATTCTAATACATGTGCCAACGATAAATCAAATCAAATTCCTTTCCCTTTTTCAAGAACAGAAAATGCTGGGAAATCTCAGATGATTTGACAGCATCTGTGAAGAGAGAATAGACACAACATTTCGAGTCTGGGTGACCCTTCACCAGAGCTTTATTCTGTCTCCACAGACGCTGTCAGACCTGCTGAGATTTTCTAGCATTTGCTGTTTTTGTTTCAGATTCCAGCTTCCACAGTATTTTGCCTTTATCCTTTCCCTTTTCATTAATTTGTGTGATGTGGGCATCGCTGGCTAGGCCAACATTTATTGCCCATCCTACCTTCTTGAAACTTTGCAGCCCATGTGATGTAGGTACACTCACAGTGCTGTTAGGGACGGAGTTCTGTATTTCCAAAACACATTACTTCACAATTTTTTTTGTACACTGACCTGCATCTGCCATCTCTCTGCTAACCTAGCTATGTTCACCCTCAGCCTTCTGCAACCCTTCTGACAATTTGCCACACCTTTCAATTTGGTACAATTAGCAAACGTTGTTCCTGCATTAGCTAAAGCCAGGTGTTTGTGCATATTTATGAAATTCACTGTCCCAGGTTTAAATTGGTAACACTCTCCAGGCATCATGAAAGTTTAAAATGTTTTGCAGATCGATTCACGGTCACATAAATACTTGTCTATTTTTATAACACATGTGTGGGTGGAGAGAACTGAATATATTCTCTCAGTTTAGTCCCAGAACAACAATACCCTGTGGAAAACCCCACTTTAAATAATTTGTAATTTCTCTCGTACAAAAATCTTGAATCTGAATATAAACATTTATTAACATTGGGAACTTGAGAACAGGAGGAGATAGTCAGCTCCTCAAGCCTGTTTTGCCATTCTATTAGATCATTGCTGATCTGTCTTCAAATCCATTTCGCTGACATTGCTCCATATCCCTTGATGTCCATACCTAACGTAAATCTACCCAGTACAGCCTTTAATATTTGAATGGAAATGGCATCAACTGCCTTTTGAAGGAGAGAGTTCCAGATTTCCACCAACCTTCAGCTGCAGAACTGGCGTCCTTATTTCGTCCAAAATGGCCAACCTGTAACTTTAATTTTTTGCCTCTTTATTCTTAATCCGCCCATGAAAGGAAATGGTTTACCTTCAACGCCTTACTGAATTTCCTTAACATTTTAAAGATCTCAATTTGATTAGCAATCTTGTTAATTCAAGAGAATATAAGTCTGTGCGACTTGCCTTCCTCATTTTATCTTTCCTGAGGTAAGGTCGCTCTCCCCTGTCCCTCCTGCACCTCCCCTCACTCCCATTGCCTTGAGGTCAATTAAAACAAAAAGGAAAGAAAAAGCTGTTTTCTTTTACCAGGGAAAGACGGTGGATGCCACGGTGTCACAGTGCTTAGCACTGCTGCCTCACAGCTCCAGGGACCTGGGTTCAATTCCAGCCTCGGCTCACTGTGTGCGTGGAGTCTGCACCTTCTCCATATGTCCGTGTGGGTTTCCTCTGTGTGCTCCAGTCTTCTCCCACACAGTCCCAGGATGTGTAGGTTAGATGGATTAGCCAATGGTAAAGGTGTGATGTAGGTGGATAGGGCAGGAGAGTGGGCTTGGGTAAGATGCTCTATCAGAGAGTTGGTGCAGGCTCGATGGGCTAATGGCCTGTATGCGTTCTATGATTCTATGAAAAGAATTAACAAAGAAGGGGATGGGATTTTTCAGTTACATCCATTCTGAGACCGGAAATTTTCATAGTCAATGGACAGTTAAAAAGTCCACCAAAAATTCGATCATACCCGCCACAGTTTCTGGATAGAAAACAACAGTTTAGGGTAGAAAATCTACCTGGGACAGTGAATTTCATAAATATGCACAAACACCTGGCTTTAGCTAATGCAGGACCAACGTTTGCTAATTGTACCAAATTGAAGGGTGTGGCAAATCTACCCTAGAGTTTGTCTTTCTAATCAGATTTACATTGAAAAGTACACCTATGGAGAATGGGTGAGGAAAGGATAAGGTCTCAGTTGTGATTCCACATGGAAAAGTAGCTGGCCAACATTCCCTGTCTTTGTGCACATTGTTGCTTCAGGCTATAACATGTAAAGTGTGTCTCACCATGGATCACTGCCTGAGGGAAAGGAAGGGATGGGGAGTGGGGGGGAATATCTTGTGTGATCTGTCAAGAGTCCAAAGGATGAAAGTAAAGTAGAAGTTCATAAGAAGGTCACAGCAAAGAATGAGGTCATTCAATCCATCTTGCCTATGCCAGTCCGAGGAATCCATAGAATCTCTACAGTGCAGAAGGAAGCCATTTGTCCCATCGAGTTTGCACCAATCACAATCCCTCCCACATATTTCCTCTGCTATTCTCTCTGACACTCATGGAGAATTTGGCATGGTCAATCCATCTAACCAGCATATCTTCGGAGTGTGAGAGGAAACCAGAGCACCCGGAGGAAACTGTGCAGAAATGAGGAGAACGTATATACCCTGCACAGACACCAAGGTGCCCTTTCTAATCCCTTTCTAATTCGACAAATTATTTCAACGCATGGATGCTGGGGGTGTACTTATATAATTTCACATTTGAATCTGGGTGGGAAATTTTCAAGGTGGGGTAAAGAGTAACCTTTTGGTAGGAATTGAAGGTTCTAACATTTATAGATACCGACATGGTTTTGAAGAGCTCTCTATAATTAGAGGGGTGGATTTGAAATAGAATGAATTAAGAGCATTTCAAATGCTTACTATGCATCACATCAATGATGTGAATAGACAACTTAAAAGTTAAATCTCCCCATTTGCGAGCAAGATAAATTTAATGAACTCCATAGCATTGGACATATATAGAAACACCATGAGTACTGTTCACCATAGAATAGACACATTAATAAAATATTTAACAGCCACTGAAGATCTATTTTATTTATGACAAACTGTGATGGATAATATCCAATATTTTATATTTGTGTTCGCTCTGCTTTATCCCAATTTCACTTTTTGTTTGCCTCCCACCCTCAAGGAGAAGGTGGCCATCTGAATTTGTGGATGTTTTTGTGATGTGTATATTATTGTCACCAATATTGTTGTCAGAATCCATAACACACTCTCTTCCTTCTTTCTATGACTTCTACAGACTTGCCAACTGATTCACCCCATAACTTGCACAGTTCCTGATTTATCTTTCCAGCCTGGATGCCATTAACCTAGATTTCAGTTTGTGTGGAGGTGTATATCTTAATATTTAAACAATAACATTTCACAATGCTGTGACATTTTGCGTAAAAATTAGACGGCATTCAATGAGAGCATTATCAAAAAGAATTATTAATAAAGATTGACTTCCCTGTTATCAAAGTCTGTTACTTAATTTTAAAGTTTATTTATTAGTGTCACAAGCAGGCTTACATTCACACTGCAATGAAGTCACTGAAAATCCCCTAGTCACCACACTCCGGCACCTGTTTGGTCCACTGAGGGGAATTTAGCACGGCCAATGCACTAACCAGCACGTCTTATGGACTGTGGGAGGAAACCGGAACACCCAGAGGAAACCCATGCAAACACGGGGAGAACATGCAAACTCTGCACAGACAGTAACCCAAGCCAAGAATCAAACCCAGGTCCGTGGCACTGTGAGGCAGCAGTGCTAACCACTGTGCCAGCATGCTGCCCTCATTTTTCCTTGTTTGCTTATTTATCTTTGCCAATTTTACTTCATCTCATCGTTCTTTTCATTAACATTTTGGATCAGGCATATCCTCAGAAGCACCAAGTAAGATTTACAGGTTTACACCAGTGGTGGTGCCGAGTGTAATGAGTGACAAAGGCCTTTCCATCAGTATCAGTGTTAACAACTCAGTCGTATCATGTGGCCTGATTGTAAAAAAAGTGAGAAGTGGTACAGAAATTGAGTATTGTTGAATAAAATGCATTTTGTTAAAGCATTTTGTCTTGAACTCATCAGGGCATTTCACAAGAATTCCCAATGTCAGGGAAAACAACAAACTTATACTTGCTCTTTCTCCCCATGTCTGTTCATGTTTCCTCCGGGTGCTCCAGTTTCCTCTCACAGTCCAAAGATGTGCAGATTAGGTGGACTGGCCATGATAAATTGTCCCTCAGTGTCCCAAGTTTTTAGATTAGTTGAATTAGCAGGGTAAATACGTGGAGTCATGGGGAGACGGTCTGGGTAAGATGCTTTGTCAGAGAATTGGTGCAGACTCGATGGGCCATAGAATCCTTACAGTGCAGAAAGAGGCCATTCTGCCCATCGAGCCTGAATCAACTCTCTGACAGAGCGTTTTATCCAGGCCCTCTCCACTACCCTATCCATGTAACCCCGCACGTTCACAATGGCTAATCCATCTAACCTAGACATCTTGGGACATTAAGGGGCAATTTAGCATGGCCAATCCACTTAACCTGCACATCCTTATGATGTGGGAGGAAACCAGAACACCCAGAGGAAACCCACACAAACAGTAACCCAAGGCTGGAATTGAACCCGGGTTCCAGATACTGTGAGGCAACAATGTTTATCATTGTGCCACTGTGCCACCCGAATTGGCCTCTTCTGCACTGTAGGGATTTTATGAAACTGTGTAAGAAGAAAGTGCTGACTGGTTGTCATTTGGATTCTGGAAACACCTTGACTAATCACAATCCATTTGTCAACCTATCAGCACTCTCTTCCCATACAGAATAAATTTGTTATTTTTCCTTGTATCACAATTCTTGCAAAATGTCCTCAGCAGTGTGGGAGGAAAAGGTTTGACAAACACATCTCTTTTTTTCAGCAATACAGAAGCAAAAGTGTTAACCTTTAGAATTGATGTGAAGAGTACATTCTGAGCACAGTGTGGAGACAAAGCCACCAAGACTCCATTCGGAGCTTGGAACTCTGACTGGAGAATGAGCCAAAGATGGTGGATACATTCCCAGTGATTCAGTACATAACATAGCAGCAGCCCTCCAGTGATAATTAACAGTAAGCTTTAAACATGCCTTTGGTTCCATATGTGTGGAGAATTATCCAGAATTGAAGAATGTTTGTTTTGTATCACATTGATTAGTCTGACCAGAAGCTTTGGCTTTTTATTATTAATCTCTGGAACATGGGTGTCACTGGCCGGCCAGCATTTATTGCCCATCCCTAATTGCCCTTGGAGGGCAGTTGAGTGTCAACCACATTGCTGTGGCTCCTGGAGTCACATGTAGGCCAGACCAGGTAAGGATGTCAGATTTCCTTCCTGAAAGGACATTAGTGAACCTGATGGGTTTTTCCAACAATTGACAATGGTTTCATGGTCATCAATGGATTCTGAATTCCATATATTTTTTATTGAATTAATATTCCATCAGCTGCCATGGTGGGATTCGAACATGGATCCCCAGAATCCCCAAGGATCTGAGTTTCTGGATTAATAATCTAGTGATAATATTACAAGGCCATCACCTCCCCTTTACAAGTCTATCAGTTCATAAGATATAGAAGCAGAATTAGGCCATTCAGCCCACTGAAGCTGCTCTGCAATTTAATCGTAGCTGATATGCTACTCATTCCCATTTTCCTGCCTTCTCCCCATAACCCTTCAACCCATTAACAATTAAAAATCTGTCTAACTCATGTAATGAGGCGGGTAGAATTAGGGACCTTGCGGTGAAGGATCCTCTTGGAGAGAGTGATCATTGTATGGTGGAGTGTCTGGTGCAGATGGAGGAGGAGAAAGTGGGTTCCCGGACATGCGTACTTTGTTTGAATAGAGGGGAGTACGGTAGGATGAGAGAAGAATTGGCGAGTGTGGACTGGGGGAGAGCGTTGGAGGGAGGGTCTGCTGAGGAGCAGTGGAGGATCTTTAAGGAGATCTTTCTTGGTGCTCAGCGGAAATTTATTCTGATGGTCAAAAAGGACCGTAGGAGGAGAGGTAATAAGCCGTGGATAATGAAGGAGGTGAAGGAAAGTGTTAAATTAAAAGCGGAGGAATTTAGAGTAGCTAAGAGTAGTGGGCGAGAAGAGGATTGGGAGAGGTTTAAATGTCAACAAAGATTGACAAAGAAGTTGATAAAGAAGGGTAGGAGAAACTATGAAGCTGGGCTAGTGCTTAATATAAAAAAGGATAGCAAGAGTTTTTATAAATATATAAAAAGGAAGAGGCTGGCTAGGGTGAACGTTGGTCCTTTAGAGGATGAGAAAGGGGACCTAGTGGTAGGGGATGGGGATATGGCTAAGGTATTGAATAACTTTTTTGTTTCTGTCTTCACGGAGGAGGACGTGAATAATTTGCCGGGTGTTAGCGATGGAAAGGTGGTAGGACTGGAGGGTCTTAATGACATTACTAGAGAGGCGGTGCTCGACAGACTGGAGGGGGCTGATTGTGGACAAGTCCCCAGGACCGGATGGAATGCATCCGAGGGTTCTGAAAGAAATGGCGGAGGTGATAGTGGATGCCTTGGTGGTTACTTTCCAGACGTCGCTGGATTCTGGGGAAGTGCCGGAAGATTGGAAAACGGCTAATGTTACGCCGTTGTTTAAGAAGGGTGCCAGGCAAAAGGCGGGGAATTATAGGCTGGTTAGTTTAACGTCTGTGGTAGGTAAAATGTTAGAATCCGTCATTAAGGAGGAAATTGCGAGGCATCTTGAAGGGAATTGCTTGATAGAGCAGACGCAGCACGGTTTCATTAAAGGGAAGTCGTGTCTGACAAATTTACTGGAGTCCTATGAGGATGTGTCTAGGGCGGTGGATAGAGGAGAGCCGGTGGATGTGGTCTTTCTGGATTTTCAGAAGGCGTTTGACAAAGTACCTCACAAGAGGTTATTGCAGAAGGTCGAGGGACATGGAGATGGGGGTAGGGTGTTAGCGTGGATAGAGGATTGGTTGTCAAATAGGAGGCAGAGAGTGGGGGTCAACGGGTGCTATTCGGATTGGCAAATGGTGACTAGTGGAGTGCCCCAGGGGTCGGTGCTGGGGCCTCAGCTTTTTACCATTTATATAGATGATCTGGAGGAGGGAACCGAGTGTAGGGTGTCGAAATTTGCTGATGACACCAAGATTGGGGGAACGGCAAATTGTGCAGAGGGTGTGGAGAGCCTGCAGAAGGATTTAGATGGGCTGGGCGAATGGGCCAGGAAATGGCAAATGGAATTTAATGTTGGCAAGTGTGAGGTGGTCCACTTTGGTAGGAATAATGGTAGGAAGGACTATTACTTACATGGCGAAAAACTGCAGCAGGCAACGGTGCAGAGGGACCTCAGGGTCCTTGTGCATGAGTCACAAAAACCCAGCTTGCAGGTGCAGCAGGTGGTCAGGAAGGCGAATGGGATGCTGGCCTTCATAGCGAGGGGGATTGAATATCAAAGTAGGGAGGTCTTGCTGCAGCTGTATAGGGCATTGGTGAGGCCGCAGCTGGAGTACTGTGTGCAGTTTTGGGCGCCGCACCTGCGCAAAGATATTTTGGCCTTGGAGGGAGTGCAGAGGAGGTTTACTAGGCTGATACCAGAGTTGAGGGGGTTGAGCTATGAGGAGAGGCTGAATAAACTAGGCTTGTACTCGTTAGAGTTTAGAAGAATGAGGGGAGATCTCATTGAGACGTATAAGATGATGAATGGGATGGATAGGATAGAAGAGGCGGAGAGACTCTTCCCGCTCAAAAAAGACAGTAGGACGAGGGGCACAGCCTCAAGATAAAGGGGGGGGGCGGTTTAGAACGGAGTTGAGGAGGAACTTCTTCACTCAAAGGGTGGTGAATCTCTGGAATTCTCTGCCCGTTGAAGTGGTGGAGGCTGCCTCGCTAAATATTTTTAAGACGCGGGTTGATGGGTTTTTGATAAGAGAGGGGATTAAGGGTTATGGGGAGAGGGCGGGAAAGTGGAACTGAGCCATGACAGATCAGCCATGATCTTATTGAATGGCGGGGCAGGCTCGAAGGGCTAGATGGCCTACTCCTGCTCCTATGTCTTATGTTCTAACTCCTCCTTAAATTTACCCACTGTCCCAGCATCCACTGCACTTTGGCGTAACAAATTCCACAGATTCACAACCCTTTGGGAAAAGTAGTTTCTCTTCAACTTGCTATCCCTTACTCTAAGTCTATGACCTATTGTCCTAGAATGTATCCATTCCATGCCTACTTGATCCATATTTTTTATTATCTTTGTTGGCTACTTTGTTACATCTTTATTGAGGCAGGAGATATGTCTGCAAAAAGCATCCCTGTTACAACATAATTTGTTTCACCACATGAGGGGTGACTAAAGCAAAAGTTGTGAATTCATGTTTTGTCTTCACACTGTGCTCAGAATGTACTCTCCACATAAATTCTAAAGATTAACGCTTTCACTCTCTATTGCTGAAAAAAAGAGATATTTTGTCAAAACTTTTCCTCCTGCACTCATCAGGACATCTCGCAAGAATCCCGATGCAAGGAAAAATGTAGACACCCAGTAATATATTCAGATTTATACGAATTAGGGAATGGCTTAGACTCAGTACTGGGGTCTCACAGAGCCTATCCAAGCCCACTCCAAAACCTGAAGACATGGGTTAACCCCTCGCTCAGTGTCATGCTTACAGTGTGTTGTGCTGTTAAGGATATCACCTTTCAAATAGCATGGGCGGCAGAATCACCTTCATCGTCTAAAGGACCAAGTGCCAATCTCTTTCGTTCTGTGCTATTTGACAGCATAAATAATTCATCCGTGGGATATGAGCATTGCTGGCTGGCCAACATTTATTGACCATCCCAAGTTGCGAGTCAACGACATTGCTGTGGCCCTGATGTCACATGTAGGCCAGAACAGGTAAGGATGTCAGGTTTCCCTCCCTAAGGAACATTAGTGAACCGGATGGATTTTTCCATCAATCCACAATGGTTTCATAGTCATCAATGGATTCTGAATTCCAGGTACCTTTTTTTGAATTAAAATTCCACTCACTACCAAGGTGAGATTCAAACCCGGATCCCCAGAACACTAGCTGAGTTTCTGGATTAATAATCTAGCGATAATACCATCAGCTCATTGCCTCCCCTTTATAAGTTCATAAGAAGATGTAGGAACAGAATTAGCATGGAGAATAAATGTGCATATTGACATCTTGCAACAAAAGGTAATGATGAATCACACTCATAACTTTTGTTTTTAGGTTTCTTAATTTTCAAATAAAATGCAAAGTTCCATATTGTTGGCCGATGAATTTCTACTTCCCTAGACCCATTCACAAAACTGTTAAACCGCAGGAAATATTTTGTGATCCAAAGCCTCTCTTTGAAAGGAGAGGCTTCACTCTTCTTTACCCTTCTGTGGCCAGAGAAAACATCTACCTTTCCTTCAATCACCTCTAATGTGGGGAAGCAAACTGGTATCTGTCAATTCCGTCTGACCTTGTGGAGTTTGCAAGTTTTCCTCGTGACTGCGTGGGATTCCTCTGGATGCTCCAGTTCCCTCCCACAGTCTAAAGATGTGCAGGTTAGGTGGCTTGGCCATGTTAAATCAGTCCTTAGAGTCCCATGATGTATAGGTTGGGGGATTGGCGGGGTAAAGACGTGGGGAAACAGGATAAGTCTGGGTGAGAGTTGATGCAGACTCAATGGGCTGAACTGAACAAAAGCAACATATAAACCAATGTATTTCATATAAAAATGATAATAATGAAAGTATCTCTACGTTACGTGAGAAAAAACCAGTTCCAGCTCAGAACTGATGAGGAATGAGAAACTACTATGTAGGCTCCTGCTTACAGAAGAATTCAATGGACAAATACGCAATGAAGAATACACAGGACCAAGGATTTTTGGAATAAGCTGGCATCATCACATCGGGAAAATTAGCTGTAATTAGGAGAACAAACAAACTGACAAGGCTGTCTTCTGTTGTGCTAAAATATGGGTCCAGTGGATTGGTAGCTGTCATGGGATTCAATGATTCTAGGATTATTGCAGGGCCATACATTAAATCTGAAAAGTTAGAATTTTCCTCCCCTAGCTTTTGTGCCAACTCTTGGTATCTGCACCCAAATCGAGGAGGATTGAGGGGAGTAGATTTTCAGGGCTCTATGTCATTCACAAAGTTGCCACTAGGAAATGTGCAAGGGCACCTTGACCTCCAATTTCTCTTGTTCAGGTCGTGTCCTGTCCTTCCTTTTTATCTTCTTAAATGTCAGGCTGGTGACTGATGATCTCAGGATGAATAGCTGAAAAGGAAAACCCACTTTTCTCCATTACATTCTTCTTCTTCTCGATGTACAAGGTAACTTTGCATTTGTCTTCCTAACTGCCATATTAGTATTCACGTTGAGAGGGCTAGAATACAAGAGCAGGGATATACTTCTGAGGCTGTATAAGGCTCTGGTCAGCCCCCATTTGGAATATTGTGAGCAGTTTTGGGCCCCATATCTAAGGAAGGATGTGCCGCCCTTGGAAAGGGTCCAGAGAAGGTTCACAAGAATGATCTCTGGAATGAAGAGCTTGTCATATGAGGAACGGTTGAGGATTCTGGGTCTGTACTCGTTGAAGTTTAGAAGGATGAGGGGGATCTTATTGAAACTTACAGGATATTGCGAGGCTGGATAGAGTAGATGTGGAGAGGGTGTTTCTACTAGTAGGAAAAACTAAAACCAGAGGGTACAACCTCAGGCTAAAGGGACGATCCTTTAAAACAGAGATGAGGAGGAATTTCTTCAGCCAGAGAGAGTGGTGAATCTGTGGAACACTTTGCCGCAGAAGGATGTGGTCATTGAGTGCCTTTGAGACAGAGATCGATAGGTTTTTGATTAATAAAGGGGTCAGGTGTTAAGGGGAAAAGGTGGGAGAATGGGGATGAGAAAAATATCAGCCATGATTGAATGGTGGAGCAGACTCGATGGGCTGAGTGGCCTAATTCTGCTCCTACGTCTAATGGTAACAATACCAATCATGCACAAGGATTGGTGAAATAATAATGTGGATTCTTCATTTAAGGATAAGACTCCATAATGTTCACTGAGAGGCTAAGCATATACATCTGATCTCGAATGCTGCTACTTGCAGGCTGACTAGAGGTCATGGAATGAATATATCACATCCTGTTGAGGTGGAAATGATTGATAGTAGTTTCAGATTGGATCTTTATAGGTACATGCACATCATATAACAACACTTACCATTGTAAAGTGCTTCTGTGCCTATAGAATGTAGCTCCGTAGAGCCTAAAATGCTTGATTTGTGAAGAAATTCCAGAAATGTGACTTTTGGGAGGTTTAAACGTTTGCGGTGACTGGTGGTGTGTTACAGTTCGCTTGGGGAGGCCGAGTTGTTTTAGCAACATGCACTTTTACCATCTGGGCCTTTGGCTAATGATGTCGATGCTCCCACTTTCATTGAGTCATAGGCCGGGATTCTCTGATCTCGTCTGCAGCTGGGATTCCCTGGCCGTGTTGCAGTGAATGGAGATTTGATTTGATTTATCATTACCCCATATATTCGTATACAGTGAAAAGTATTGTTTCTTGTGCGTTGTACAGACAAAGCATTCCGTACATTGAGAAGAAAGCGAGAGAGTGCAGAATGTAATGTTTCAGTCATAGCTAGGGTATAGAGAAAAATCAACTTAGTGTGAGGCACTTTGGCTGAATGTCAAATTCTCCCTTCTTGCTGGCAGCGGCAGCAGGGTATGAATGGTCGGAAAACTCCAGCCATGAAGTTTTACAGCACAGCAAGAGGCCCTTTGGCCCATCGTGTCCATGCCAGCCATCAAGCACCTATCTATTCTAATCCCATTTTCCAGCACTTGGTCCATAGCCTTGTTAATTATGGCATTTCAAGTGCTCACCTAAATGCTCCTTAAATGCTGTGGGGGTTCCCGCCTCTATCACACTTTCAGGCACTGAATTTCAGATTCTCACCACCCTCTGGGTGAAAAGGCCTTTCCTCAAATCCCATCTAAATCTTCTCTCCTTAACCTTAAATCCTCTGGTACGGATCCCTCTAATAAGGGGTAAAAGTTTCTCCCATCTATGTCCTTCATAGTTTTGTACATTTCCATCACTTGGCAAGTCAGGGTCTACTTTATCGTGCACTAGAAGGTCATTACTCAATCTGTTTTGCTGCATTATTACTGTGTGTTCCTTGGCCATCACATCCTGGAGTGGGACTTGAACCTGGAGCTTCTGGGGAATGAGGGATGGATGCTACTCACTGCATCACTCGCCATTGATAGATAGGAACGGGAAGTGATCAGGCAAACATCAGACAGACAACAGTCAATAGCATGGAAACAAGAGAATTTAGAAAGCACAATGGAAACTTTTTATTAAAATTCATTTGATTTTATTCTGAAACATAAATGAATACTAATATGAATAATTCCCAAGGCAAAACTTGACATCCAATGACATCCAACATCATGAATATTTATTTTGTAATTTCCCTTCAATCTTGCACATATGGTGCAAAATCATTGCTATGAATTCCTAGTGAAGCCCTTGCATTTAGTGCTGATCACCAGGAATATTATTTATTTCATTTATTGTTATTATCACAAGTAGGCTGACATTCACACTGCAATGAAGTTACTGTGAAAATCCCCTCAACGCCACAATGTTGAGCTTGTTTGGATACCCTGAGGGAGAATTTAGCATGGCCAATGCACCTAATTCGCACGTCTTTCGACTGTGGGAGGAAACCGGAGCACCTGGAGAACATGGGGAGAATGTGCAGTCTCTGCACAGTGACCCAAGCCAGGAATCGAACGCGGATCCATGGCCCCGTGAGGCAGTGGTGCTCACCACTGCGATAGTTTAAAGGGCAATGACAACAACTTGTCTTCATGCTGGGCTGTTGCACTGATTTTGTCAAGTTATCAGCTGGGGAAATGAATGCTAATTCATCCGAATGCTTTGCACAGCCTAAGCTTATCCTCAAAAGGCCTTTGCTTCTACAAACTCTGGGGGCTTCTTGCTTCCACGAGGTAACTTAGGTGTGTCAGGAAGATCTGTGAATGTTTCAATCATCATCACTAACTGTAATTCTAACTGCCCATTGGATATCAATTCATCAAGACATTAGGAGCCTTGAAATCTTCAGTATAGTTTCTGGTAGTACTGGCGGCACAGTGGTTAGCACTGCTACCTCACAGCACCAGGGACCTGGATTCAATTCCTGCCTTGGGTCACTGTCTGTGTGGAGTGTGCATGTTCTCCCTGTGTCTGCATGGGTTTCCTCTGGGTGCTCCAGTTTTCCACCCACAGTCCAAAGGTGTGCGGGTTAGGTTGATTAGTCGTGCTCAATTACCCCTTAGTGTCCGGGAGATTAGCAGGGTAAATACATGGCATTACAGGGATAGAGCTTGCTCTTGGGCTGAATGGCCTCCTTCTGCACCTTTGGAATTCGATGTTACTGAAATGAAGCTGGCTCCTTTGCTAGAATTCACATCCATGCCACCTTAGTCACTTCTATTGATTTAACTTTAACCTTCAGATAATTAATTTCCAATCGCCATGCAAGATTTCAGTTCATTGTTGCCCTCTATCACAGAGATGACTTCTTCTGTCTCAACTCAAGTAGCCTGACACCATTCATCATTTTGTTGTGAACCCTTGACATTTATCACTCTAGATTCAAAGCTATTTTAAAAAAACTATGTCATGTGTACTGGTGGATGATTGACTGACAATTGATGTGTTGGCTGCTGTCTGTGAAAGACCATTCCTTTAAACTGGGAAAACAAAATCATTTTTGCACTTGGGATGAGCACTTCACGAACTTGTGGCTAATAGATACTTTCTACACATCATGCACAGGCTATGTGCATCGCAAATCACTGCGGATGCTGGAAACCAAAAGAGAAAATGCTGGAAAATCTCAGCAGTTCTGGCAGTGTTCATAATGAGAGTAAAGCTCTCTTCTCTCCTTACAGATGCTGCCAGACCTGCTGAGATTTTCCAGCATTTCCTCTTTTACTTTCTCTTTTGGTTTCTGTGCACTGGAGCATGGAAAATATTCTCAGATATACAAGTTAATTTAACAACTTGAAAAATGTCAAAGCACATGACCACTGAACAGTGAACTTTTGTTTCCAGAACAGAGAAGATGAAGCAAAAGTAGATTTACATTAGCGCCAGAATAACGTTATTGCAAAACGCCTCCAGTTGCTACACTCAGGTTCGGGTATACTGAGGGAGAATTTAGCACAGCCAATGCACCTAACCAGCACGTCTTTTGGACTGTGGGAGGAAACCGGAGCACCCAGAAGAAACCCACGTAGACACGAGGAGAATATGCCGACTCCACAGACAGTGACCCAAGCCGGTCAAAGTGTGACAGGTGACCTAGGAAGCATATTCTTCAGACTTCCTGTTTGACAAGTTTATTTCTTACTGCTGTCATGACTGAGATAAAAAGAAATCGTTTCCCCCAAAGGTCTGTGAGTCTTTGGAATTCCCTACCCTGGAGGATTGTGGATGCTCCATCGTTGAATCCAGTTAAGGAAAGGGCAAGCAGATTTCTGGTCTCTCAGCAAATCATGAGCAGCAGGCAGGAAAGTAGAGTTTTAATACCAAGGTCAGCCATGATCGCTTTGAATGGTGCAGTAGGTTAGATGGGCTGAATGGTCTATTCCTGTTCCCTGTGTTCAAATTTTTGTGACATTTGTAATTCACCTGACATTTAGTTGCCCCTGAAGTATAATGGGGGGAGGTGGTGGTGTAGTGGTATTGTCACTGGACTAGTGATCCGGAGACCCAGGTTCGTACCTCTGTTCCTTAAATTACTGAAAGAAGTGTTGCCTCTAGATGCGCTGTCTTTCTTATCTATGTATGTACGTCATTTTAATGAATCTCTTATGGCTCTGGAGATGGGTTCAATTCCTGGCAGGGTCACTGTCTGTGTGGAGTTTGCATATTCTCTCCGCGTCTGCATGGATTTCCTCTGAGTTCTCTGGTTTCCTCCCACAGTCCAAAGATGTGTGAGTTAGGTGGACTGGCCATGCTAAATTGCCCCTTATTGTCAGGGGGACTAGCAGGGGAAATGCAAGTGGTTGTGGGGATAGGGCCTGGGTGGAATTGTGTTCGATGCACACTCAATGGGCCAAATGGCCTCCTTCTGCGCTGTAGGGATTCTATGAAAAAGACCCAGGTTCAAATCCCAAAATGGCAAATGGTGAAATTTGAATTCAACAAAAAAATTCTGGAATTAAAAGTCTAATGATGAAACCATTGTCGATTATTGTAAAAATCCATCTGGCTTGCTAATGTCCTTTAGGGAAGGAAATCTGCTATCCTTACCTGGTCTGACCTACTTGTGACTTCAGACCAACAGCAGCATAGTTTAAAGTTTATTTATTAGTGTCACAGGTAGGCTCACATTGATACTGCAATTAAGTTACTGTGAAAATCCCCTACTTGCCACGTTCTGGTGCCTGTTCAGGTACACTGAGGGAGAATTTAGAATGGCCAATGCAACTAACTAGCACATCTTTCAGACTTTTGGAGCACCTGAAGGAAACCCATGCAGACGTGGGGAGAATGTGCAGACTCCACACACACACCGGTCCAAGCCGGGAATCACACCCAGGTCCCTGGTGTTGCGAGGCAGCTGTACTGACCACTGTTGCTGCTCAATCATGTAGTTGATTCTTACCTGCCCTCTGAAATGGCATAGCAAGCTACTCAGTTCAAGGACAATTAGAGATGGGCAATAAGTTCTGGCCCATCCAGTGTCGCTCGCACCACCTGAATGAATATATAAAAAAAGTTGTGCCTAACACTTTTGCATTTAACACATAAAATTGCAATTGTTACCTGACTCTCCCACCATTTCCTTATTTCATAAGACAATTGCAACAAATACAGTTTAAAAAACATTTTCTCCAACTATCTTA
The DNA here is from genome assembly GCF_965287045.1 of Carcharhinus amblyrhynchos. Lineage (NCBI taxonomy): Eukaryota > Metazoa > Chordata > Chondrichthyes > Carcharhiniformes > Carcharhinidae > Carcharhinus > Carcharhinus amblyrhynchos. The sequence continues at coordinate 13,209,351 of NC_137352.1, forward strand.
GAACAAGGCCATAAGAGATTCATTAAAATGACGTACATACATAGATAAGAAAGACAGCGCATCTAGAAGCAACACTTCTTTCAGTAATTTAAGGTACAGAGGTACGAACCTTAATGATCTACTGTATTTGTCTATGTTTGGTTCTGCTAGAACTAATTATACTTCTCCCAAATAAAGTATTAATGATCATTAGTGAAAAGTTTGATAAAAAGGCAGTTTTCTGATTATTCATAATGTACCGTTAAGACAATTAGTGAAGAGTTAGTGTAGCATTCCGCAGCCGCACAGCTATCTCGGAAAATAACAACTTTTGTTCTTTTTCAGATTGGACATTAGTCAGCTTAATGAACAAGTAAATTCAGAAGCATCACCACAGGGATAAGCAAAGATTCAGGAGCAGCTCATAGATCTACAACGCTGACCAGAAAAATGGATTGTGGGGAAATACTCTGGGGAACACGGGCGGAAAGAAAATTAACCATGAAAGCTGATGAAGCTGGATGGCAAATTGATGGCCATGTTATTCTGCTCAAAAAACAAAACATTGGCGCCATTAGATATTTTTGACTGGGGATGTGGACGCAAGTTTAATATTCCAGGCAACTTGGGAGCCCAGCACCATTCTTCACACATTCTTCTATTATCTGCGGCAGTGGTTTAACAAACTTTAGCCTTTATACTCTCGGCAAGGTGATTTGAGTTACTGCCAACAGAAGCTTTTTTCTCAGAAATTAGACACCCAGAATCTGCAGTGCTCCTTGGTGGGTCATTCGTTTTAGTAGATCTCGCCATTAATTCCGCTTTTTCAATGGGCCAAGTGGTTTCCTTCTCAACGGCACTATTTTGTGATCCAATGGTTTGTTCCTGAGCACAGTAATACCAGGTTAAAGTCCAACAGGTTTATTTGGTAGCAAAAGCTACTAGCTTTCTGAGTGCTGCCCCTTCATCAGGTGAGTGGGAGTTCTATTCACAAACAGAACATATAAAGCCACAAACTCATTTTACAAAATAATGGTTGGAGTGCAAGTCTTTACAGATAATCAAATCTTAAAGGTACAGACAATGTGAGTGGAGAGAGCATTAAGCACAGGTTAAAGAGATGTGTATTGTCTCCAGACAGGACAGTTAGTGAGATTTTGCAAGTCCAGGCAAGTCGTGGGGGTTACAGACAGTGTGACATGAACCCAAGATCCCGGTTGAGGCCGTCCTCATGTATGCGGAACTTGGCCATCAGTCTCTAATCAGCAACTCTGTGTTGCTGTGTGTCATGAAGGCCGCCTTGGAGAATGCTTAGCTGAAGATCAGAGGCCGAATGCCCGTGACTGTTAGCTAGCTAGTGGCGTTTGCTACCAAATAAACCTGTTGGACTTTAACCTGGTGTTGTGAGACTTCTTACTGTGTTTACCCCAGTCAACGCCTGCATCTCCACATCATTGTTCCTGAGCACGATGGTCCAACAGTGTTATCAACAGTGACCCTTTGCAAGGTTCCCTCATCATTTTCTTTACCTCCCTTGGGGGCTGCTTGGTTAGACTGGGTTCGATGTTGTGCAGCTTTGCCCCCTCTGTTGGACACTCAGCTAAGCTTTGAAGCTAATAGGTGGGGAATTTCCAGCCTCCCTCAGTATGTTTTCCAGCAAACACTGCTGGGATTTTCCAGTCCTGCCGACGTCTCAGGTGTTTTGCATAGCTCACCTGTCCTGCTGCTGGGGATCGCCATTGGCAGGACCAGAAAATTCAGCCCAATGTTCTCTCTGTCACTAAAGTGCCACCTTGCCTTAAGGAAAAGCAATGTTCGACTTCTGAAGGGGGCTCTTTTTGAGGTGTTCCCCTCGCTCCCTGTACACTTCCCACCTGATGTAACTCTTTAATTTTCAACCTTCTCCATTGCAAATTCAATCCCAGTGGGAATAAGTGGCTACTTAAGGTCCTCAATTGAGGTAAGAGTGGAATTTCAGTCCAAAGCCTTGCCAGCCCCAGCATAAAATCACCACCCGATCACAGTGGGTGGGAACATGGAATCTAGTCTCTTCAATTCCACACTCCACACTTCCTAAAAATCCATCAGTGGGAGAATGTAAAATTCTGGCCATTGAATTCTTGGATTAATTAATAATGTTTACTATGGCTTTGCTCTTCTCTACTTCGGCAACCTCTTACAGTTTTTTAAAATTTGATTTGATTTATTGTTGTCACATGTATACAGTGAAAAGTATTGTTTCTTGCGCACTTGCGTACAGACAAAGCACACCACACGTAGAGAAGGGGAGAGAGCACAACATAGTGTTACAGTCATAGCTAGGGTGTAGAGAAAGATCAACTTAGTGTGAGATAAGTCCATTCAAAAGTTGGACAGCAGCAGGAAAGAAGCTGTTCTTGACTCAGTTAGTACATGACCTCAGACTTTTATGTCTTTTTCCTGATGGAAGAAAGTGGAAGAGAGTATGTCTGCGGTTCGCGGGATCCTTGATTATGCTGGCTGGTTTTCCAAGGCTGCGGGTAGTATAGACAGAGTCAATGGATGGGAGACTGATTTGCATGATGAACTGGGTTCGTTCACGACCCTTTGTAGTTCCTTGCAGTCTTGCAGGAGATATACTAAGCTGTGATAAAACCAGAAAGAATGCTCTCTATGGTGCATCTGTAAAGGTTGGTGAGAGTTGTAGCATACATACCGAATTTCCTTAGTCTTCTGAGAAAGTAAAGGCATTAGTGGGCTTTCTTCACAAAGTGTTGTGTTGGTAAGTACTCTCTGGAGGTCTTGTGTAGCGTCTCGGCTTCTGAGCCATGAGGCTTTTGGTTCACGTCCCGCCTTAGGACTTGATGGCCAAAGAAGTTGCATTTGAGACGCAGCCAAACAGGTCGAGTATCAACTTGTATATCCTTCAAACACACACCAATGGCAGATGGTAAGAGTGGGAGGGATGCCTGGTCAACCTTGTGATGGAAAGAAATTGGAGCATCTACTGTGATCATACATAGCTCCAACATGCATGGTATTGTATACGTTACCACATCAACTCAGGCTCCTCAGGGGAGGGGCTGGTTGGTTCATTTTGGCTGGACGGCTAATGTGACTCAGACTGGTACTAACAGAAAGGGGTTTGATCACTGTCCTGGCTGGAGTTGATTTAGAAACTATCTCTTTGATCTACCCACTGCAGGTCAGGGCTTGCTTTTGGACAGAGAACTTGAAAAGAAGATGAAGCACTCCTCATTCTTTTCACCCTGGTGCTCTTTACAGCCCCCTTCAGAAACATTACGCTGAGGGATAGAACCCTCTGTTATCTCGGCCTTGAATTCTAGAAACATTTCCTAACCTCATATAATCCCGATGATGTGAAGATGCCAGCATTGGAGTGGGGAGGCACAGTGAGAAATTTCAAAACACTGGGTTATATAATCCCTACAGCGCAGGAGGAGGCCATCTGGAACATCGAGTCCGCACCAACTCTATGGCAGAGTATCTTACCCAGGCCCTACCTCTTGCCCTATCCCAGTAACCCCATACATTTCCCACAGCTAATCCATCTAACCTACACATCTTGGCACACTAAAGGGCAATTTAGTATGGCCAATCCACCTAACCCATATATCTTTGGACTGTGGGAGTAAATTGGAGCACCCAGAGGAAACCCACGCAGGCACAGGGAAAACATACAAACGCCACAAAGACAGTTATCCAAGACTGGCATTGAACACGGGTCCGTGGCATTGTGAGGCAGCAGTGTTAATCATTCTGCCACTGTGTCGCTCATAATCTACCACACCTTGTGGTTTCTCTATCCTTTCAAAAAGCTCAACTGTTAACAACTTTCAGTGAATGCTTTTATGACTGTTCTCGTGACTTTTATTAACTCTTTTTGTCCATGTAAAAGAATATGGTCTTAGGTGAATATTGGTTATTTCCAGTTCTAACACTGAATGTGAACTGCTCTGCCGATTTTTCTGATTTGCCTTATTTGTTTAAACATGCATTACAATCATTAGCAACTCGTTTGTAGCGTAAACTAACAAACTCCGGTGATGCCATTCACGTTAAGGATAGGGAATGTGCAAATAGGACAGCTATGGTAAAAAAGCATAGCTGTATCCCCTATTAATTAGAAAGTGTCAGAAATGACAACTGCAACTAACAACAAGAGTGCTCGCTTCTTGCCGTACTGCAGAAGATACCAGCCAAAACAGACAGCAGACTTGATGAGCCTCTCTCCAGCAGAGAGGTGACTCCAGGCAGCCTGCGGAATTAAGTTTCTCCTGGAGAGAGGAAAAAAAACCTGCCTTTGCCAGGGGCTGCACAAGTTTCAAACAGATCAGTTAAGGACAAAATGTAAATCAAACTATTCAGGCTCAACAAGCAAGTGCAAGAGAAGTAATTATTTTATCCTCAAAACAATGCGAAAGCTTGATAAAAATTTTAAATACTGTTTGAAGAAATATTAAGCAACAACTGCTTTGCAGAAATAATCCTGAACTGTCAACCGGAAACAGCCAGCCAAAAAAAACATGTAAACATGGCTCATTTTGAGTAACCTGTTAGCTTTACTCCAATTAAGTATAATTTTCCTATTGCAGTGTAAACTAAGTGGACACAGTCCATCGATCATAGACACTGAAGTAGATGCCCTCATTAGTTGGAAAGTTCCAATTTTAGTGAGATAAATGAAGTACAGTAACTGGAGCTTTGATGTTGTGTAACGTCTCTTATCAGGCAGTGGAACATCAGCAATAACAAACCTTTGCGGACAGATTGATGCAAAAGTATTCAGGAATCTCCAGTTTGTGGTGATTGTCCCTTTAAGGATCAATCTGCAGCGTAAAGGTCACATGGCCCAGGGAAACCAATCAGGGAGCAGGGTAGGGCAATCATAAAATCGTACAGTGCAGAAGAGGTCCTTCGGTTCATCGATTCTGCACCAACATGAGACCCCTGAACTCCGACCTAACCCCACTTACCAGCACTTGGCCCATAGCCCTGAATGTTATGATGTGCCAGGTGCTCATCCATGTACTTTTTAAAGATTGTGAGGTGTCCTGCCTCTACCACCCCTCCCAGGCAGTGCATTCCAGACCATCACCACTCTCTGGGTAAGAAGTTTTTCCTCAAATCCCCTCTAAACCTCCTGCCCCTCACCTTGAACCTATGTACCCTCATGGCTGACTCTTCAACTAAGGGGAACAGTTGTTCCCCACCCACTCTGTCCCTGTCCCCCATAATCTTGAGCACCTCAATCAGGTCGCCCCTCCGTCTTTTTTGCTCCAGGAAAAACAACCCAAGCCTACCCAACCTCTCTTCATAGCTTAAATGTTCCATCCCAGGCAGCATCCTGGTGAATCTCCTCTGCACCCCCTCCAATGCAATCATATCCCTCCTATAATGTGGCGACCAGAAATGCAGGCAGTATTCTAGGTCTGACCTCACCAAAGTTCTGCACAACTCCATCGTGACCTCGCTGCTTTTGTAATCTCTGCGTTGACAGATACCTTCCACGCTGATCAGAACCTTCCACACAGCTGACGAAGGAACACCGTTTCCGAAAGCTTGTGGGATTACTATCAAATAAACTGGTTGGACTTATACCTGGTGTTGTGAGACTTCTTACTGTGTTGACAGATAAAGACAGATAGAGATGAAGTGTCCCATGTGCCTTTTTCACCACCTGACTAAAGTGCCCTTCTGCCTTCAGAAATCACCCTGGTGAGCATGAGCTTCTGTACTCAGAGTCATCTCGGGAACTGATTGCAGCCAGAAGGAAATGACTGGTACTGATCCAAATTGGAGTTCCACTTTGTGGGATATAAAGCCAGTTTGGATACTAACCCTCCGTCTTGTATTCTTACTCCTTCCACCTTCAGATTCTGCCTTATCTCTGTTAGTGAATTGGAAAGAGGAAGGTGGAAGGAAAAAGAGCAGAGATATGGTTTTCTTACTTTAATGCACTGTGGAAATACTCCTCTCCCAAAGGGGAGGTTAAACTTGAACCATCTTCCTGCTTTGACCTAACATGGTTTCAATTGTCCACCAAGCAAAAACAGGATTGAGTAGCAGGTTTAGTAGTTAAAATAAAGCTGAAAGTTTATTTATTAGTGTCACAAACAAGCTTACATTCACGCTGCCATGAAGTTACTGCAAAAATCCCAAGTCGCCACACTCTGGCACCTGTTTGGGTACACTGAGGGAGAATTTAGCATGGCCAATACACATAACCAGCACATCTTTCGGACTGTGGGAGAAAACCAAAGTGCCTGGAGGAAATATACACAGACACGGAGAGAACGTACAAACCACACACTGACAATGACCCAAGTGGGAATTGAACCTGGGTCCCTGGCGCTGTGAGACAGCAGTGCTAACCACTGTGGCACCACACGGCTGAATTGGGGCAACCACGGCTAATCTTCCTTTGCGGCATGGAATTTGAGACAGAAAGCAGCACCCATAGAGCAAGTGGAGCTCAGCTAATAACAGATTAGGGATTGACTTTGCAATCTTTCTCATTTGAATAGGTTAGTTTCACATGAAGCGATGTACTGACTCATCTGTAACCTCAAACAGATGCAGTGTCATTGAATTGTGTTAATTGGAAGTAATAGATCCTCCAACCTGTTGGCTTCAATGTGCTTAGCTAAACAAACAAGACAGAAAGGGAGCACTATCGAGAAATAATTGGGTGTTTTACAATTGGCAAACAGGTGGTAGAAGTAAGTCAATGTCGATATACAATTAGGACTGCCAACTCTCCTGGATTGGCCTGTACTCTCCAAGAATTGAAGGTCGATCTACAGAACATCAATGTGTGCAATCCCGGGAATAATCATAGGGATGCTTCAAAGAAAATAATTTCCTTTAAACACTTTGCCAGATATAAACATATTGAAAATGAAGGGTGCAGTAAAGGCTGTTTAGCTGAGAGTCAAGTATCATTCAACTGGGGCGGCATGGTGGCACAGTGATTAACACTGCTGCCTCACAACGCAAGGGACCTGGGTTCGATTCCTGCTTGAGTCACTGTCTGTTGGAGTCTGCACATTCTGTGCGTGGCTTGCCTCTGGGTGCTCCAGTTCCCCCCACAGTCCAATAGATGTGCTGGTTAGGTGCATTGGCCATGCTGAATTCTCCCTCAGTGTGCTCAAACAGGCGCTGGAGTGTGGCGGCTAGAGGATTTTCACTGTAACTTCATTGCAGTGTTAATGTGATGCTAATAAATACACTTTATCTGGGTAATGAGTCATTTTGTTTTCCGGTTGGTGCAGGAAGGCAGTGCGTTGCAAGGATGGTTGTGTTGCTGACTAATGGCTGGATGTGGGGGCAAACCATGTGATGATATCTCCAGGGATACATTTAATCACAGCTGGCACCCTTAGGTACAAGGTAGTATATTATAAGAAAAAATGTAAGGGGCATTACATTCACTGGAAAGATGCTGAATTAGTTTTGACCATCTAAAGAAGTTATGGAGCAATCATACAGATTTCTTTCCATCTTAACTGGCTTGTGTTTTGAACATGTTTCTTCATGAGATGGATAAGTAGGTCATTTCCCAGTAGGTGGCACAGTGGGTAGCACTGCTGCCTCATAGCTCCAGGAACTCAGTTCAGTTCCAGCTTTGGGTTACTGTCTGTGTGGGGTTTCCATGTTCTCCATGTGTCTCTGTGTGGGTTTCCTCTGGCTGCTCTTGTTTCATCCCACAGTCCAAGGATATTCTTCCTAGCCCAAAATGAACATAATTTGAAGCCAGTCCAACAAAGGCCGGTAAGTTGTAGGTTAAAGCAGATAAGAAATTAAGATATAGCCAGCCAGTATATAACTAACTGGAGAGGCGATGGCCTGGTGGTATTATCACTAGGCCATTAGTCCGGAAATTCAGTTACTGTCCTGGGGACCCCGGTTTGAATCCTGCTCATGGCAGATGGTGGCTTTTGAGTTCAATAAAAAGAAATCTGAAATTAAGAATCTACTGATGACCATGAAACCATTCATTGCCGATTGTTGGAAAAATCCATCTGGTTCACTAATGTCCTTTGGGGAAAGAAATCTGCCACCCTTTCCTGGTCTGGCCTTCACGTGGCTCCAGAGTCACATCAATGTGGTTGACTCTCAAATGGCCTAGCAAGCCACTCAGTTGCGTTTCAAGAAGGCAGCTCACCAGCCCCTTTTCAAGGGTAACAAGGGATGGGTAATAAATGCTGGTGAGCCAATGATGCCCATGATTGAATACATAAAAATAGTGCGTTGGCCATAAAAAAAAATGTATTCAGTCCACTAACTGCATTAGGGCTAGTAGTAAGCTTTATCAGAGAAGTTAAAAACATTTTAATTATAATCCTATTCAGTTCCAAGTCTTCAGCAAAAACATCTGTTTACCACTGACTTCTTCTCACAAGAGTTTATGTCCTGCCAATGGGAATGCTTGTTGAAACTCATGAGGCGAACGATAGTGTGACAACAATATCCGCTCTTCGTCCACTCTGACGAAGAGTCATTGAGACTCGAAACGTTGTCTCTATTCTCTCTCCACGGAAGCTGTCAGGCCTACTGAGATTTTCCAGCATTCTCCATTTTTGTGTGTGTGTGAGATATTGTGACAACCTTCGACCTGGAAGCAGTTAAAGTGAGGAGAACTTGTGGTTACTTAAAAATGCGTGGGGAATCTGTAATTGTGTTTTTTAAAAAAATTGTTTGAAAAGGACTTTTAAGAGTTTGTATTCCATGCAAAGGGATTAATTACAATATTTGGCACAGGTCTCACATGCCTACGACAGATCGAAAATTTGTAATAATCAGCAAAAGACAGTGAGGAGAGGGGATTAGAGAGAATTCATTAAAAAGAACTTAAATTGCTGGAACATAAAATGCTTGGCTTTACTAAGGCTGAAGCCAGCACAAGAGAAAATGGAATAACTATTTGGAAAAGAAGAAAAGGAAGATTCAGGGTATGATGAGGGAACAGGACAATAGTCTAGAATTACTCTAGTTAAGGAACCAGCACAGATGTAGTGGATCAAATGTTTTCCTTCTGTTTTGTGTGTTTCTATGGCTCAATTGTAAATCAGAGCCTGTCCCAGTGGGCATGTATAATAGGAATTTATAGGAACAATTTAAGAAGAAAGAACTTACAATGGAAACTCTGTATGGATCACAATCAAACTGATGCATTTCATCACATCCATCCTATCATAATTGCAAATTCAAGCATGAATTAAAGATGACAAATTAAATGGCTATAAAGGGATTCTTGTTTTAACTTTGTTTTCTCTTAAGGGCTGCTTTCTTCCAAATCTTTAAGCACTAGCTACATGTCTTTACCATTTTCTTAATTAGAAAAAGTACTCCAACATGTCCATCAACGGTTTTATAGAAATTACAGTTTAGGGATTAATGATAATTCCATAATTCATAATATACAAGCAGTAATTCAAGCCTGAATAGTGTTGCAAGCTAGAATATACCATGCCAGAGTAAAGTAAGTTTGGGACAAGGAGTCTGAAAGCAAAAGTAGCGGTTGTCAGAGGGATTCTAATTAAGGTGAATTCTGATGAAATGAGGTTTTTAGTTTATGTAGAAAAAATAATCTGTCTCTAATTATATTTCTTCTTTGTTATTACATTCTGGTATCATTTTCAACTTCCTTTTAAATTATTATTTTTTCCTCTTCTTGTCTAAGGCTGTGCAAGCAAGCTGCAATTTGATATCTGGTTCACCCCGGCGCAGGCACTTACCACTATTTTAAATGATCGATCGACTATACAAAATGTACATCCACTCTGCTTTGATCTTACTCTAACCTGCTGCTTTTGTCTTATTTATTTATTAGTGTCACAAATAGGCTTACATTAACAGTGCAATGAAGTTACTGTGAAATTCCCCCCGGTCAACACACTCCGGTGCATGTTCGGGTACACTGAGGGAGAATTTAGAATGGCCAACGCATCTAACCAGCATGTCTTTCGGACTGTGGAAGGAAATCAGAGCACCAGGAGGAAACCCCCGCAGACATGGAGGCAATGTGCAAATTCCGCTCAGACTGTGACCCAAGCCAGGAATTGAACTAGGAACCCTGGTGCTGTGAGGCAGCAGTGCTAACCACTGTGGCACCCTTCATGGAGCAAGCATGTTTTCTTTGACTGAAATGCTCTTGATTCAGTTGTTGGGAGTCAGTGGTCTTGTCATATATTTTCTCCGCCGTCTGCTCCCCACGTTAAGCTTCTGTTTGACACCATATGTTGATCTCTAGAGAACGCCTCCATGATTGATATGGTGGCACAGTAATTAGCACTGTTGCCTCACGGCACCAGAGACCCGGGTTCAATTCCAGCTTGGGTGACTGTCTGTAGAACTTGCACTTGCGCCCGTGTTTGCGTGGGTTTCCTTCGTGTGCTCTGGTTTTCTCACACTGTCCAAAGGTGTGCAGGTTAGGTTGATTGACCATGCTAAATTGCCCTTTAGTGTCTCAAGATGTGTAGGTTAGATGGATTAGTCATGGGGAATGGGTGTGTTTACGGGGATACGGCAGGTGAGAGGGCCTGGGTAAGTTACTCTGTTGGAGAACCAGTGAAGATTTGTTGGGCTAAATGGTCTCTTCTGTACCGTAGGGATTGTATGATTGTCTGCTTGAGATAACGTTTGCCTGCCCAATTAGGGGACCTCAACTTCGTCCCTGCTTTTTCCAAGCTGTCATCAGACTTTTGAATGGACCCACCTTATATTAAGTTGATCTTTCTCTACACCTTAGCTATGACTGTAACACTATATTTTGTAGCCTCTGATTTCCTTCTGTATGAACGGTACGCTTTGTCTGTGCAGTGCACAGGAAACAATACCGTTCACTGTATGCTAATACGTGACAATAATAAATCAAATCAATCAATCTCACCTATATATGTATAGAGGAGCATTAGGGCTACTGATGTGGACTGGATTCTGACTGCGTACTTGAAGCAATCAGGAGTAGAATTGAGTTGGTTAATAAAGGGAATCTGGTGAAGGGATACTGGCCTCTGAGGAGTTACTTCACACCTTGTTTCATCAGCACAGCCACAATTAATAGTTCAACAGTTTGGTGACGAAATCTGTGTCCATCTGCCACATTATGTACATTATTGGTCCAACTCGTGTCATTCTTTGACCACTTTCGTACAATTTGCTCTTCAAGCTTCAGAAGAGACATGGAGTAGATTTTCAACTTGACACCTGGGTTAAAAACTGGTGTTGCGAAAGGACCATTTATTATTCAAAAAATATTCAAGTGATCATTCCATTGCTACCAATAATTGGGGAGCGTGTCTAACTAACAGCAGCACTAGTTTCACACCTGGGTGGCAAGATGAGAATCTTGCACTCAAATCTTTTTGTTGGCTTCAGTTGCAGAACTGCTACACTAATGATATCTACTGGATCTAGCAGGTCTGTTTCATTGTGACAAAGACCTTTTGTGAAAGAAGGAAAAGCCAAGCACATAACTGAGGTCATATATTATTTAGCCGAACCGTAGGACATCATTTCGAAGAGACAGATTATGCACAAAAACACAATGAGAGCTATTGGCAACCACTTAACTATATCAATAGCAGCAATGATAGAGACTGAACAGTATTTTATCCATGACTAGGAAGCTCGAGTAGCTTAAATAAGGATGGAAAGAGCGCTCCAAAAACAAATTAATGGGCCAGTTACACCACACTGTTTCTGTCACGAAGGACCAAGCGCATTGTCAGGAAATGTCGTAGAGGTCAGAACAGTGTACAGTCATTTCGATATTGTATCGAGTGGCAAAACATCACTGATACAAGCAACATGACTCCCAAATCATTGTAGTGATTCAGCTGACAGATGACGGAAGGTCTTTTTAAATGCCATTTAAAGTGACCACCTTGTGATTGGTACCGTCCTTGAGCCTTCTTGATGGGCCGAGGAACCATTGGCAACAATGTAGAGGGAAGACGAGGATGATTTTGGGGATCAGATCGAGGGTACGACTGATGTGTTTTGATGTGTCAACTGATAATGCGCAACTAAGTCAACTGAAAGTTACCATTGTAGAAAAATATCGTATCATTAAACTTCTTATATTCTTCACAAAGTAAATAACAAGCCCCTAAAAATTACACCATTATGATAAAGCATGTAAAAGAGCAAATTTTGCGGAACAGAAAATCATGAATATTTAACATTGTTTGTGCTCTCTCCCAGCATTTTAGGGGAATTGAACGTCTCATTAAATAAAACACATTCTGCCCTTCCTGAGTATTCCGTTTCAGTTCTGTCCCTAAGCCTTTCCTTGTTATCTCAAATTCTTCAACAGCTCTGGACTAGTTACCATATCTCATACTGTCTTGGATATTTAATTAAAATCATAATTAAAGTTGATCTTGTCATTAGCTTGCACCTGCTCGGCGTTTTTGCAAACAAATGTTAAACTACATGCCAACATCATCATGTTCAGTACAGCAAAGTGGTTTCTGGCTCCTAATTAATTTTTCTTTAGCATCTGTATTTCAACATTCTGGATAAATACCTAATGTGTCCACTGGAAACAAGTAATTATCAGATGGTGAAAATAGTGGACTGAAACAAGACTGCGCAGTGCCAAGTTATTAAATGCTAAAGGCACATTTCAACTCAATTGTCATACACCACAAGGCCGCATTCTATTTAACATATTCCTAGTTCCTGTAGATTAGGTCTATAAATTATCAGTCCCCAATTGATCCGTAACGTCGGTCATTAAGGTTGATCCACAGGTCCAACAATCCTCATAATGGCTATTCTTCGTACCTATGCTGGGATACTGTAGTGTAGCTGGATGTGTAATGTTAGTAATAATGCTACCTGTACAGGTGAACAATATAAAGGATCTTGTGCAGATTAGCTTTTGAGAAGCAGAATTATATTTTGGTCAGAGAATTGGCATAACAGAACACCATTCACTCCCAAACCCACCAATGCCTCTATTTCCCAGAAGGCTAAGGAAATTCGGCATGTCAGCTATGACTCTCACCAATTTTTACAGATGCACCACAGAAAGCATCCTATCAGGATATATCATAGCTTGGTATGGCTCCTGCTCTGACCAAGATCATAAGAAATTACAAAGTGTTGTGAATGTAGCCAAGTCCATCACGCAAACCAACCTCCCATCCATTGACTTTATCTATACTTCCTGCTGCATCAGGAAAGCAACCAGCACAATCAACGACCCCACTCCTCACTGGACATTCTCTCTTCCACCTTCTTCCATGGGAAAAAGGTACAAAAGTCTGAAAACATGTACCAACTGACTCAAGAACAGCTTCTTCCCTGCTGCGATCAGTCTTTTGACTTGTTGTACCTGATATTAAGGTGACCTTTCTCTACACCCTAGCTTTGAGTGTAACAATACATTCTGCACCCTCTCCTTTTCTTCTCCGCTGTGTACTCTATGAACGGTATGCATTGTCTATATAGTGTGTAAGAAGCAATACTTTTCACTGTATACCAATATATGTGACAATTATAAATCCAATCAAATTAAATAATATCTGGTACTTTTAAACTGCTGAAATAAAATAAATCAATACAACAAATCCAATTGAGCATGATGCATCAATAAATACAGCATTTATATTGTTAAATATAAATGTAACTCAGAAAAAGAGTTTGCTTTATTATTATGCCTTTGGAGAAACCTCTGGACAGGGCAAAATATTATAAGCCTCTGATCTCCGTCCAGGTCACATTCACACAAGTTACTCTCAATATCCCACATGCAAGAGGACTGGTCTCAACGGGGATCTTAGTGGTGGTTACATGTCACACGAGATGTAACACCACCATTTGACCTGGGCTTGCAAAATCCTACTAAAGCTTGAGACAATTCACACCTCTTTAATCTGTGATTATCCCTCTCTCATTGTCTGTACCTGTAAAGACTTGATTACCTGTGAAGACTCGCAGTTCAACCGTTATCTTGCAATTATGTCACTGTCTATATATGTTGTGTGTGTGAAACCCAACTCTCCACTCACCTGACGAAGGAGCAGTGCTCCAAAAATCTCTTCATTCCAAATAAACCTGTTGGACTTTAACCTGGTGCTGTGAGACTTCTTACTGTGCCCACCCGTCCAACACCAGCATCTCCACATCAATATTAAGTGAATAAGAAAGAAAAGTTAATGAGCATGCAGTTTTCAATTTTACGATGTTACTGGGAAAACTGCAACATAAAAGCTCATTTGAAGTAAATGATGTTGACAGTCGCTTCAGAACACTTGATAACTAAATTTCTGAAGAAAAATCCATTTAGAAATTTAGGGACAATTCAAACCATCCAAGTGTCGCAAACACCACCTACGCCTTTGTTCTTTATCACCTCTGCCAAAATTAAGCGTCAGCCGTCTTGGCTTTCTCACATTAACAAATGCACTTTTTCTCACAAGCTGCACGTTTCCAAACAATTATTCATCGTAATAATTACACACATTTTGTTACCATAATATTTGAATATCTTTGCTTCTTGGTAATTAAATGAAAATAGAAAAGACTTTGGTGATAAATATGAATTAAACAGTAGGAAAAATATTGCACTGCAAGTATCAGCTGCTGTTGAAAACTTGCATCAGTAGAAAGGAGAGAGGAATAAGATTGGCAGAGATCAGGGACTGAATGATGAGGGCAAAATGAGCAAGTACTTGAGTTTGTTTCAACATCTGAGGACTGCTGTTATGTGGTATGTTTGATTTACCTCTGGGAGTACTTTCAAGATTGGAAGCAGTACACTTCATAAAATCATTGAATCACAGAAGGAGCAGAAGGAGGCCATTTGACCCATCGAGTCTGCACCGACAACAATCCTACCCAGACTCTGTTCCTGCAACCCTGCACATTTATCTTGCTAATCCCCCTAACCCACACATTCTTGGAGGCTAAGAGGCAATTAAGCATGATCAATCAAACTAACCCGCACATCTCTGGAATGTGGGAGGAAACTGGAGTACCCGAAGGAAATCTACGCAGGCATGGGGAGAACAAGTTAGCTCCACACAGACAGTAACCCCTTTCACAGAGTCATAGAATCCCTACAGTGCAGAAGGAGGCCATTTGGCTCATCAAGCCAACATTGACAACAATCCCATCCAGACCCTATCTGCGTAAGCCCCATGTATTTACCATGGCTAATCCTCATAACCTTCACACCTTTGGATACTAAGGGGCAATTTAGCATGACTGATATGACAGGATCACTGAATAAGAGAAGTTTTCCAATTTTACTTAATGATATGCTTTTTAACTTGACTGTGCTATTGAGCAAGTCAGCCCACCACTTCCCAAAGTCAGTGGTAGTCTATGCTAGGTGAAGGAGAATACGTGACATGTGGCACATCACAAGTGAGCAGCTGAAAGGATGAGTGAGATTTACTGCTTGAATAGCTTCAATGATTGATCTTAGTGGGATGGAAGGAGAGAAGAGAGATACAAGATTGGGAGGTTGATACTCAACACATTTCCAGTGTAGAAAAGTGACAACAATACAAACTTCCCTATTTGTGAACATGAGTTCATCAAGGTTCCGAGGACAGAAGATTTTCCAACTCTGCAGACTGTGACAGCATTGATGACTTTGAGATTGGATATGCCACAGGTCAGATACCATGTGTGGCTCCCTCCATTACTCTGTAAATTCACTCAGTATTCAAAAGATGCCCAACCTCCTCCCTCAATTGAGCCACTTCTGGTGCACTTACAGTGCCCATATTCACTTTCAGGCCTATCCAAGCTGGAATAGTGTCAAATAGAGCAAAATATAATGATATTTTAAACAAAGATCTGTTGTGTACCTTTCTATTTTAATCTGTAAACAGTCTGATGTGAAGTGGATGGTGGGTTAATGTACTCTGACTAACATTGACCAATTTACAGTAACCCTTTTGAACCCAGATGCTTACATGATGAGATAGACAAAGGGAACAAGAGTCGACAGAAGGTCCAACACAACTTTATTGGACACTTTATCAAGGAAAAACAATATTCAATCTCTTCACAGGATTCTTCAGGAAACAGTCTTAAATCTCTCAGAAGACAGTCTTAAATCTACACTAGCTTTCTAATTCTAACACGCACTTCTGAAGATTCACTACACCCTATCCACAGGTCCCTATCACTATCTTTGAACTGTTAGTCTGAAAAGACTGGTAGTACCCATTCAATAGGGCGAGTACAGGCTGTTGCTCAACCTCTGAGCGTTTGCTAATGTTTCAGGATCTGCAGTTGTCGAACTGGTCTCCCCCTCTTGTCTAAAGCTGGTTCTAATCTTCGATTTGTCTCACTGGGCTTGTTCTCTGGATCTGGTCAGTCTGATGATGCTCGCCATGAGGTACAATGTGGAGCTGGAGATACCGTGCTGTCCGGCTGTCAATCCAAGGTGCTCTCTTGATACACTGTTGAAGAAAGTGAAAAAAGACAGAGGGAGAGAGAGCTAGGCCTCCAAGTTGCTCTCTTCACGTCCTTCTCAAAGATTCCGTGTCCTGTGTCCATTCCTTGTCACATTATGCTCCTTGTTTCCTACTGAGCTGGGTGCCACCAAGTCTGCGTAGCATTCTTCTAACAAAGCAGGTTCACTGGAGGTGTAAGCAATGGTTCGTTCTGAAGCAATGTGGCCATTAGTACCTGGCCAGGTAATTCCAGGCCAGTTTGGTTTTGATGTGAAATTGATTGCTTAAGGCCTGGCTGCATGGAAACGGTCCGTTCCAGCCCTGCACTTTGCAAATTGCAGTTGGTGAGAGTCATATCGGACATGCCATATTTCCTTAGCCTCCTGAGAAAGTTGAGGTGTTGGTGGGCTTTCTTAACTATAGTGTTGGTGTGGAGGGACCAGGACAGATTGTTGGTGATTTGGACACCTAGAAAGTTGAAGCTCTCGACCATTTCCACTTCATCCCTGTTGATGTAGACAGTAAGAAGTCTCACAATACCATCCGCGCTTTCAAGATCGACCGCAGCATTGTCATCAACCCAGCTGACAAAGGAGGGGCCACCGTCAAAACCTGGTGTTATGAGACTTTTTACTGTGCTTATCCCAGTCCAACACGAGCATCTTCCACATCATGATGTAGACAGGAGCATGTCCTCCACTATGCTTCCTGAATGACTATCTCCTTCATTTTACTGATATTGAGGGAAGGATTATTGTCATTGCAACAGTTCACCAAATGGTCTATCTTTTTACTGTACTCCTTCTCATCATTGTATGAGATCCAATCCACTAGAGTGGTGTCATCAGCAAACTTGAAAATTGAGTTGGAGGGGAATTTGGCCACACAGTCATAGGTGTACAGGAAGTATAGTAGGGGGCTGAGGACACAGCCTTGTGGGGCATTGATGTTGAGAATGATTGTGGAGAAGATGTTGTTGCCTATCCTTACTGATTGTGGTCTGTGGGTTACACTATTAGTCCTGCTGTAAAATCCATTGAGAAAGTTAAACTTGTTGAATGATATGAAACTGGCTTATTAGTGGCATACTAAGTTCCTAATTACTGCTGAACAGATTCATGGGACCTTGAAGACTAATTTTATACTTCTGGAACATCAGATTTCTCTGTCATGATAATGACACGCACATTTTAAAAAAAAATAAGTTTGAAAGCTTTTTCAAAGCTTGTCTAGCTTTCTTTGAACTTCATCAACTTCACCCACTCCTTGTAGATAAATTTTTGTTAAAAAAAGGAGGTAAGTGATATGGACCTAAGGCGGGTTGATGGAAATAGGCCACAGATCAACCACGATCTCACTGGGTGACATGGTGGCACAGTGGTTAGCACTACTGTCTCACAGCGCCAGGGACCTAGTTCAATTCCCAGCTTGGGTCACTGTCTGTGAGGAGTTTGCACATTATCACTGTGTCTGCGTGGGTTTCCTCCAGTTTCCTCCTACAGTCTGAAAGACATGCTGGTTAGGTGTATTAGCCATGCTAAACTGTTCCTCAGTTACCTGAACAGATGCCGGAGTATATCATAGAATCCCATAGAGTGTACTATGGGATTTTCACAGGAACGTCATTGCAGTGTTAATGTAGGCCTACTTGTGACACTAATAAATCATTTCTAAAAAACTTAAAATTGAATGGCAGAACAGGCTTGATGGGTTGAATGGTGTACTCCTGTTCCTATTTTCCTATAAAGTGAGTCTCACATCCTCACCACTCTTTGGATGAGGAAGTTTTCTTCTGATTTCCCTCTAATGGATTTGCTGATGATTAATGTATGTTGATGGCCACTAGCAATGTTCATCTCCACAGAAAGAAACATTCCCTCCACATCCCCTCTGTCAAAGCCACTCCCAATTTTAGACACCTCCATTAGATCATCTTTTGCCTCTTTCTTCAGGGGAAAAGAAACACAGCCAATTATTTCCTGATATGCACATGCATGGATATCAATAGAATCTATAGAATCCCTGCAGAGACCATTTGGCCCATCGAGTCTACACTGATCATATCCCATCCAGGCCCAATTTCCATAACCCCACACATTTACCCTGCTAAGCCCCTGGATACTAGGGTCAATTGTGCATGGCCAATCCACCTAACAGGTACATCTCTGGAGTGTGGGAGAAAAGCCACACAGACATGGGAGAATGTGCAAACTCCACACAGACAGTGATCCAAGGCCGGCATTGAACCTGGGTCCCTGGTGCTGTGAGGCAGCAGTGCTAACCACTGTGCTAATATAATTCTTGTAAATCCTTCTCCAGTGCCCTCACATTCGCTTTACAATATGGTGACCCCTGCGTTTGGAAGCAATGGTTGAGAAAGAAAGATAGAAGACTTGAGTGGAGCATAAACACTGGCATTGACTGGTTAGGTTGAGTGGACTGTTTTCGTGCTGGACATCATGAGCAGACTATCACCTAAGACACGTGCATTCAGCAAGTGGAACCGGAATCAACTGCGATACCCAGTCCCGCCTGAGATGAATTCAGAATCACAATTTTGTGCCAAATGTCATTTAAGTGACAACTACCATTGAACACAGTAAGGAATCTCACAACATCAGGTTAAAGTCCAACACTTTATTTGGCAGCAAACGCCACTAGCTTTCAGGGCTCTGCCCCTTTGTCAGGTGAGTGGGGAGTTCTGATCACAAACAGGGGGAATTCTGATCACAAACAGGGGGAATCCCAGGTGGAATTTGTCACCTGAACTCTTTATAAGGCAGACACCAGGAAGGGCCTGCAGGATTATTTTCCCAGTTCGGACCTATATGAGAACTGCTGTTCCAGTTGGGACTCGTGTGTCCTAGAATGCTTAAGACAAGGAGGCGTGCACAGAAAGTCAGAGGGGAAAAGTTCAAAGGGGACATAAAGGGCAAGTTTTTTTATACAGAGAGTGGTAGGTGTCTGGAACGCGCTGCCAGGGGTGGTGGTACAGGCAGATAAGATAAGGGCGTTCAAGGGGCTTTTAGATAAGCACATAAATATGCAAGGATTAGAGGGATATGGACAGAGAGCAGGGTAAATGGGTTTAGTATAATTTGATGTCAGGTTCAGCACAACATCATGGGCTGAAGGGCCTATTTTTGTGCTGTACTGTTCTATGTTCTAAGGCATAACCCCAGAAGATGTAACCCTGGAAGGTGAAAGCCTGGAAGGTGACAGACAACATAACTTACAATGAGATCCATTTTCATTGGAAGGGAGGTTGTTTACTGCTCTATTAAGAGCAGAATTTTTGCTGTTGACATTATATCAGCTTGTTGTGTTAATAATTTATCAATGTGAAATTATAATGTATTTGGATTGTAATTTATAATGTATTTGGATGAATTGTTTCAGTAAAAAGAAAGATGGGATTTATGTATGTATGCTACAGAGTAGTGGCTATATTTTGTGTTTAACAATAAATACCATTCCTTTCCAGTCGGGTTTTCTGAGTTATTACAATCTGTTTCAAAATTTAATAGCAATTAACGTGTAGAATTTTAATTCTGAACTTGAAAACTATTTCTTTTAAATGTCAGGATAATGACTCAGAAAGAAAGTAGAATTATGCAAATCTATGTGTATATAAAAACATTAAAAATAGAAGTAGGATTAGACCACTTAACCCATTGAACCTGCTCTGCCACTCAATCCCATCATGGCTAGTCTTGGGTTTCGATTCCATTTTCCCATCTGGAATAAGTCTTCGGAAGCAGAAGTCCCTTTAATCCCTTTATTTACAAACTCTAACAGTAGTACACAGAGTGCCAGTAATTAGCAGTCTATCTCCAGAGGAGTGCCAGAGGAACTCTTGGTTAAGCACAAGACAAAGACTCCCTGAATGGCCCATCAGTTGGATCCTTAATCAGGGAGTTCATATTCCAATTGGCCAACATCAATGGCCTGAATGAATTCACCCACTCCC
Organism: Carcharhinus amblyrhynchos; assembly: GCF_965287045.1. NCBI lineage: Eukaryota > Metazoa > Chordata > Chondrichthyes > Carcharhiniformes > Carcharhinidae > Carcharhinus > Carcharhinus amblyrhynchos. The sequence goes on from NC_137352.1 coordinate 13,229,727, forward strand.
CACTTCCCTTAATTTCCTGAGAGACTGAAAACCTGTTCATCCCAGCCTTAGATAGATGTAACTTTATTTGCTAACTTCGATACAGCAAATTGGTTTAAAAAATGAGGAACATTGAGGTTAAGTCCATCAATGGAGAATTTAAGGTTCAAGACTGCTTGACCTCAACCCCCACAAAAAGTGTTGGGTTTTTTTGGTTTTAAATGAGCCAGAGGAGGCTTTGAATATCTGGGGATACAACAACTCTGCACAATGAACTTTGCCCCATTCTGAAGAGAATTCAGGAAGAGTTTGGCTTAATGATGATTCTTGAAGTATTCATGTTTCCACAGGCATGGTGGTATAAATTTTCCTTTTCTGCCTGCCATGGGATTTGTAGCAGTTGTGGAGCAGATCATGGAAAGGTCTGTTGACCTCAGGCAGGATTTTCCAGTTTCAGTGCAGGCGTGGCTGGAAAATCCCGTCCAATATCTTTATCAATGTCTGTCAATTTGCCCAACAATGTTCCAGGACAGCAAACTACCAACCCTTTTGGAAGGACAAATGTTCATAATTTCTTCAACCTTGGACCCAATGGGTGGGACAGGGGATGGGGGAGGGTTGGGGAGTGGGTGGTCGGCAATTGGCCGATATTATACAGCACCGACTAACTACACACAAGGGCAGCACATTGGCACAGTGGCCAGCCCTGCCGCCTCACAGCAACAGGAACCTGGGTTCAATCCCAGCCTCAAGTGATTGTGTGTAGTTTGCACATTCTCCCCGTGTCTGTGTGGGTTTCCTCCAGATGCTCCGGTTTCCTCCCGCATTCCAAAGATGTGCGAGTTAGGTTGATTGGCCGCAGTAAGTTGCCCCTTAGTGTCAGCAAGGTTGGCAGGGTAAACACTTGGAGTTACTAGGTGGGATTGTTGTTGGTGCAGACTCGATGGGCAGAATGGCCTCCTTCTGTACTGTAGGGATTCCATGATTCTACAAAGTGAATATCTCTTGGTGCATATTGTGATGGCTCACGGCTACAAAAACCTTAAATAAAAATATTAAATAAACTTTCAATTTATTGAGGGTATCCTTTTTTTATTGATATTGTGTCAATCACCAGAATATTACAATATTTCTCAAGCTCTAGGTCAGTGCAGCCTCTGTCAACATACTCAGCACAGCATTGAGTAACTTCCTCTCCACACTTTCACCAGCCTCAAAACCATTCCACCTGAGCCAGTTTGCTCCACCTGAAAACTAGCCTACATTGAAAGCAAATTTCACCTTCAATTGGGTATGTATTGAATAAATAGAGCATTCCTCCAATTTTAAATCCTCTTGATCATTTCCAAGAATTCAAAAAGTGTGAGTACTTTTCAGTTTCTGTTCTAATTCCTATTTGCTGTGGAAGTTTAATCATAGATACGCCTTAGAACACCTACAGGAGGAGGCCATTTGGACTTTCAGTCCAAAGATGTGCAGGTTAGGTGGATTGGCCATGCCAGATTGCCCCTTCGTGTCAGGAGGACCAGCTAGGGTACATGCATGGAGTTATGAAGATAGGGCCTGGATGGGATTGTGGTTGGTGCAGATTCAATGGACCGAATGGCCTCTTTTTGCACTGTAGGACTCTATGATTCTAAGTCTGCACCGACTCTCCGACAAAACATCTTACCCCAGGCCCTATCCCCACATCCCAGTGTATTTACCCTGCTACTCCCCCTAACCTACACATCTTTGGACACTAAGGGACAATTTAGCATTGTCAATCCACCCAACCTGAATTTCTTTGGCATATGGGAGGAAATCGGAGCATCCAGAGGAAACCCACACAGACATGGTGAAAATGTGCAAACTCCACACAGTTACCCAAAGCTGGATTTGAACTTGGGTCTCTGGCACTGTGAGGCAGCAGTGCTAACCACTGTGTCACCGTATAGCCCTTAATCATGAGGTGATGGTGGTACATAACTTACTCCTGCTCTCTGAAAACACAGGAAGATATTAATGGAAATGTCAGCATCGGGGAGTTTTTGATCTGTGAAATGGATTTTACTCCGGGTTAATGGAAGGGGATTTTCTTCCATTATGGTCAGCCTGCAAAGAAAACACTGTGTCTTGTGGGCTACCGGTGTTAAAATAATTATTAGTGGAAATATTGCTTGCTGTGACTGTATGTGCATTTGCTCATGCGCTAAGTTCGCAGGAGAATGAAACAATGCAAAGTATCTCAGTGACAACTAAGTGAAGTCTCCCATTTCGGATGGAGATGAGGAGAGGTTTTTCTCTTTGAGGATCTGTGGAGTTCTCTTGCCAGAGAGCAATGGGTGTAGGGTCATCAAATATTTTTAAGGCTCAGTTAGATAGACTGAGTTAGATAGCTCTGACAAAGGGTCATCCAGATATGAAACATTAGCTCTGTTATCTCTCCACAGATGCTGTCAGACCCGTTGAGATTTTCCAGCACCTTTTGTTTTTATTTCAGGCTTCAGCATCCACAGTAACTTGCTTTTATCTTAGAGAGATTGTGAATGGCACAGCGGCACAGCTGTTAGTACTGCTGCCTCACAGTGCCAGGGATCCGGGTTCGATTCCTGGCTTGGGTCATCATCTGCGCAGAGTCTGCATGTTCTCCCTGTGTCTGCGTGGGTTTCCTCCGGGTGCTCTGTTTCTTCCCTCAGTCTGAAAGATGTGCTGGTTAGATGTATTGGCCTTGCTAAATTCTCCCTCGGTGTACCCAAACAGGCGCCGGAATGTGGCAACTAGAAGATTTTCACAGTAACTTCACTACAGTGTTAATGTAAGCCTACTTGTGACACTAAAAAATAAGCCAATAAATTAAACTAATAAGATTGGCAAGGAAGACAAAGGGGATGGGGTGGGGAGGAGGGCAGGAAAGAGTTGAGGCCAAATTCAGATTAGCCTCAATTTTATCAAATGGTGGAGCATACTTGAGGGACCAATTGACCTACTCTTGATCCTAATTCCTACATTTATATGCATGTGTATACGTTTTGGGAGTCAGAACATTTCTTATCAAATAAAATGATCGAGTGCAAATGCAGGAAATCTGAAATAAGAACAGAAAATGCCCGTGTACAAGGGTCAGTGATCGTCTGAAAACGGGGGATGTAAAATCTTTTGGGTAGAGGCCTTAAACAGGCTCTACTTCAAAGAGGGGAATACCTTTTCCTTTATTTGCATTGTAACATGTCTTTCAAACATAGGTTCCAGCTCACGTCCATAGTGCCTACTGCACTGGGCGCCTTGGAAACCACGCATCTATGTTTGAAACTTCTTTGTATTGCAATCGAGAAAAAGAGCCCCAGCCACGTAAACATTGCACCACCAGCAATGAATTCTCATGCTTAGTTCCGCAAACATCCTTTTAATACATCGCATGCTATAAATAAATGAGGACGGATATTCCCTTACAGCTAGGCAATTTGAAAACCCACATTGTATGAAAAAGTCAAATTCAATCATTCTACGCTAATAGTAGATTGAATGTTGGCAGGTGTCCTAATATTGGTAGTCCTATTAATAATATATCTTCTGAATCCATTGCCATTCATAAAGCAGAATTTGTATTTTGACAAAAAAATTGTAATTTCCTTACTGCGGGAGTAGAATAAAGCAAGATGGACTAGCCAGATGGATGAATGAAAACCACCCACACATTTTTTTAAGGTATTGTTTGTCACCAGATAAGCTACAAAGTGCGTTGTACACAAAATCAGATTTGGATCTGCGATCCCACACAAAAAAAAACTCGATTATTCGTCCGACGGATTCTTCCATAGCTTTGGTGGATGAATGTTCAGCAAAATAAAAAGACTAGTTTAAAGACTAGGGGGAGAAATCTTACCGGCCGTTTGCGCCCCGCTCTCGCTGCAGTGAGGGCGGAGAATTCGACGCCCAGACAAAGCTCTGTTCACTGCGGCGGGATGGGAAAATCCTGCTGGTGTGAATGGTCTTAAGATTCCACCTTAGAGATGTCGGGTGGGATTTCCAAACCGTGCTCACCCCAAGGCTGGAAATTCCCATCAGCCCAAGATCAATGGACATTTACACGGTCTGTGTCCTGCCCGCTATGATTCCTGTGGTGGACGGAACAGGAAAATTCTGCCCCTTGTCTCATTTGTGACATCTTGATTTGTGTCACTGATTGTAAATGCTGCACATGAAGTCAGTTTTGGAGGATGTATTGGCTTTGCGCTTGCTTTACCCAAAGACACTTACTTGAATCTTCTCAAATGTTCAGATTGCTTGAAGGGAGAGACTTCTCCATTTGGGATTGTCCAAGGTTATTTCCCTCACACCCGTAATGAAGTGATCTAACAACGACTACCTGGTAGACTTTGATGTGTGTTCTGAGACAAGCTTTCTCATGCTCTCTCCATAGTCTCCGAGCATGTCTGCCAAACACTGAGCTTGCTTTTGCCAGTGATGGTTGACTTTGTCATTGGAGAGGATGCCCCCGAGATAACAAAACGTCTGTACTGAACAGAGGGGCGTGCTGTTGATAGTGACTGCGAGATCTTGGAGTGCCTGGCTGTGAGTGGGTTCATTCAAAATCTCTTGTCTTCTTCAGGTTTATTGTTAGGCTCAAGCATCCTGAGGCCAGGGCAAAGTGATCAATAAGCAGCATGGATATCCTCCAGTGTATTTGCATCGAGAGCACGGCGGTCCAAGAACAAAAATTCACAGAGTAGTGCTTCAGAGAATTTTGTGCAAGTTTTGCAAGTCGAAAGGATTGATAGCGATCATGAATTCTCCTTTGTCAAGAGTATGTACTGGAGCTTGTCTGAGAAAAATATACCATCAAGAGCCAATACACAGCCTTGCTTGCATGGTTCTATTGCTGTCAGGAAAGACACGTGATGACGCAACGCTGTGCATCACACTGGCCATTGTACAGTCGAGAAATGAGCAAATGACACCAATCATCTTTTCAGGACAGCCATCTTTGTGCAAAACCTTTTTCCGGCCTTCCCTATGGACTGTGTCAAAAGCCTTGGTCAGGTCAACGCACACCATATAGACGTCCTTATTCTGTTTGCGAACTTTTCTTGAGTTTGACATGCTGCAAAGATCATGTCCACCATTCCCCGTCTGGCAGTGAGGCCACACCGTAATTTGGGGGACAATATGGCACTTGACAATCTGATTAAGAACAACGCTTGCAAGAATTTTTCCTGCTTTTGAAAGAAGCGATATTCCTCAGTGATTGTCCCAGATGGACATTCTTCTTTCCCGTTTGTAGAGATGAGTCATGGAGGCATCCTTCTCTGCTCAGGACACAGCACCCTCATTCCAAGTTAGGCAGGAGAGACTAGTGAGTTTCCTAACCATGTGAGTTCCTCTGTGCTCGAGTACATTGGGTGGGATGCCATCAGCTTCTGGCAACTTGCCCATAGAAAACTGCTTTATTTTTCCTGTATAACAGATTGAGCAGAATCTTGTGATCTCCCCCATGGCTAGTTGAATGGTGGGGGCGGGGGTTGAGGGACCATTTAATTGGGTGGGAGGTTGGTATCTGAGGTCATCACAGCCTTCCCATCTCCAATTCGATTAATTCATGGCAGGAAAGCAGTTAATGCCCATTCAAATGTCTCATCTCACTGCAGTGGGCTGGAGCATCACCTTGCGGGAAGCATGATGAGCAAACCCTGGCATGTTTGCCTGCAGGGGTAAAGGGATGCCCTTATACAACAAGGGACCCAGCATTGGGAAGGGGGAGTGGGCACTGAATGCCATTCCCCCTTACTACCAATCCCTTCCTCACCAACTGTGCCTGGGTCCTTCTCAAACCTAGGCCTTGGGTGGGTGTAGTACCTCTGATTGACCAGAAGCTCTTGGCAGCTGGGGCTTCCAATTTGCCTACACAATTTTTCCCCTAATACCGTGGATGGATAATCTGCCCGCCAACACCCTAATGAGTAGGGTGCTCCAACCCAGACAAGCAGTGGAGAGTGCTCTATATTGGTAAGCTGTACGGAGATCGTTCAAATCCAGCAATATTCTTGCACACCCTCAATGCTTCCAAAAGTCTTCTGAATGCCAACCTGTGCTCCGAATTCGTAAGCCAAAAAAAAATTGTTTTCGCACAATGTCCTTCATATCTTCAGAAAGCAAGCGAGTGGTTTCTGACCAGCTTCATGACACAGCTGTCCATCAACATGCAACAAGGTTGCTCCAAGACGATAAAATGTCCACTTGATCTTTTATTGGCGCTCTTGGTTACCCCACACCCACAAACATCCGCTCCCTCCACCACCAATGCCCCGTCGCAGCAGCTGTGTACTATCTACAAGATGCACTGCAAAAACTCACCCCAGATCCTTAGACAGCACCTTCCAACCCTCGGCCACTTCCATCTAGAAGGAAAGGGCAACAAATTCATGGGAACACCACCACCTGCAAATTCCCCTCCAAGCCACTCACCACCCTTGGAAATATATTGCCGTTCCTTTGTAATCGCTCGGTCAAAATCCTGGAATTCCTTCCTTAACGGCATCGTGGGTCAACCCACAGCACATGGACTGCAGTGATTCAAGAAGGCAGCTCACCACCACCTTCTCAAGGGCAATTAGAGATGGACAATAAATGCAGGCCAGCCAGCGATGCCCATGTCCCACAAATGAATAATAAAAATAAACTGACCAAAAAACTGAGAACAGGACCTTTGTTGCAACCCTGGTTAGCCAATTAGCTTAGCCCAATATTCCAAATGAGGCTAAAGCAAAACTGACTGCTATTACAAATATTGTAAGAAGTCTCACGACACCAGGTTAAAGTCCAACTGGTTTATTTGGTAGCACAGGCCATAAGCTTTCTGAGTGCTGCCCCTTCATCAGGTGAGTGGGAGTTCCGTTCACAAACAGAGCGTATAAAGACACAAACTCAATTTACAAAGTAATTATAAATTGTGGCTTGTGCTACCAAATAAACCTGTTGGACTTTAACCTGGTGTTGTGAAGCTTCTTACTGTGCCCACCCCAGTCCAACATCAGCATCTCCACATCATTATAAATATCCCCAGTAAATGTTTCAAATTAATCATCACTGTAGTCGGACTCTGTTGGCTTTAGTAAAGCCCTATACATGTGCCACAAATTGAGATTTTCATTTGCCTGCATATTTATTCTGTTGCTGGAGCACGATACAATCCTTTAAAGAACAAATTAGATGTTGGTTTGAAAGGAGGATGGGGACCTGATTAGAGGGAAGGACAAAGTGAAACAGACATGGTGTGCTAAATCACCTGCTTTTGTAACATAACATTCTATGGTCTTCTGAGCAAGAAATCCAATTTCAGCAACGATTGAAACGCGTAGGAAATGCCTGTTCCCTAACATGCGAACTCACCCACACATACATAATCACAGCTATTCTCTGTCACAGAGATTTACACTAGCTAATAACTGTAGGGAGTGAGATTATTTGCCATTTGCTAAATATATAAAACACCCCCATGGAGACAATCGTTCTCCTGTCTGGAATAGGGTTTTGTTTTTTTTTTGCTTGTTCCCAGTGGGTTACTTTCACGACTGTGATTTGTTTTGAAGATGTAGCAGGCTGTAAGCTTTTAGTTCCTCCGCATGCCTCTTTCATTCCACTTTTTCCTGAGATGTCTTAAATTGTTTTCATATTGAGTTAGATGGTGTGGTCGACTGCAGACTCCCTACGTGAACAATAGGTGCACAGCTCTCCCCCCCACCCCGCCAACCCAAAAGAAATTGCCAGCATCAATAAAACGATTTTATTTCAAACCAGGATTCCCCAGGAGTGAATGTGACAGCTTGAAATTGAAATTGGTGGCAACACAAGTGTCTTGAAGTCAGGAGTTGCTGGTACGGACATAGGACTCATGCAATATACAACCAACTTCGGACAAGTTGTAAAATAGTCTTCATCTTGTACACTCGTACATTTGTTATCGTTCCTCACAGGCCTGAATTTCACGCTCCCTCACCAGTCAGGTTTTAAGCAGTGGGGAGGGTTTGGAGGCATGAAATAGGGTGAATGGGATTCCCTCTGGTTTCCTCCCACAGCCTGAAAGATGTGCTGGTTAGGTGCACTGTCAATGCTAAATTCTCCCCCAGGGCCCGATTTTACCATTGCAACGAGCGCAAAAACGTGGTAAAGTCAGGTGTGAGGCCATTAACGTGACCCGCACCCACGTCCACACAGATAGCCACTTTACCGAAACCCAGGAATGGCTGCAATCCGCTTTGCGCCCAAAATGGGCGCAACGGCGATTTAAATGCATTTGCATGTATTTAAATTGAATTAATGAACTCAACTTTATCAGCATTTCCTCCTCTATCACTGTGTTTGCCAATCCGGAACTGAGCTTTAATGGATCTGCTAAATAAAAGTCTGAAGCGGGCGCTCTAGCTGCTGAAGAGTGCGTTCAGACCCTCCAATGGTTCTCTGACTCAGCGAGGTGGGGGAGGAGGAGGGAGGTGGGTCAGATCGTTCTCTGGTGGGGTTGGGGGGAGGGCTGATTGTTGTCAGATGGTAAGGGAGGAGGAGGTGGATCAGATGTTCCTCTGAGGTGGGGGGGGGGCAAGTGATGACAGACCATTCTTGGTGGTGGGGAGAGTAGGGAGGGAGGTAAGATGTATCTCTGGTGGGCGGGGGGGAAAGGGAAGGTCCGATCGCTCACTGGTGGGGGGGAGGGGGCAAATGGATCTCTGGTGGGGGGGCAGGGAGTTGCGCTGCCACTCTGCGGGCAATCGGTGGGGGCGGAGGGGGGCAGTGGTGGCGATCGATCTGGGTAGCAAGGGAGGTGGATAAGGGGGACAGCCATGTGTGTGGATAGGGGGGGGCGGGGAGTAGATAAGGGGGACTGATGTCTGGGTAACGGGGGGGTGTGGATAAGAGGGACAGTGATGTCTGAGTAGTGGGGGTGAATAAGGGGGACAGTGATGTGTGTGGGTAGTGGGGAGGCAGTGATGTCTGAGTAGTGGGGGTGGATAAGGGGGACAATGATGTGCGTGGGTAGTGCAGTGGTAGATAAGGGGGACAGTGATGTGTGTGGATAGTGCGGCGGTAGATAAGGGGGACAGTGATGTCTGGGTAGTGGGGGTGGATAAGGGGGACAGTGATGTGTGTGGATAGTGCGGCGGTAGATAAGGGGGACAGTGATGTCTGAGTAGTGGGGAGTGAATAAGGGGGACAATGATGTGTGTGTGCACCGTCGCTGCTGCTTTTCGCTCCTGGGCCACTTTCTCTGCTTTCTGCGGCCCGTAAGCGATCTGACACGGCGTGCTTTTTCCAATTTTTTTTCTAACTGCGCATGCGCAGTTCAGAGCTCCGATCGTTTCAGGTCCGCTAAGCCCCACTCACAGTGCCAATGGGACTGGAGATGTTTTTTTCAGGCTGAGTGCGTATGCAGGCACCTGAAAACAAATTTCTCAGTCGGATCTGCATTACGCCTAGATTCAGCACTTAGAATGAAAATGGTAAAATTGGGCCCTCAGTGTACCAATCAGGCACCAGAAGATAGCAACTAAGGGATTTTCACAGTAACTTCATTGCAGTGTTAATGCAAGCCTACTTGTAATAAGCCTAATAAATAAACTTTAAAAATCCAGTTCACTGTGACAGGGGCAGCTTTTGATGGAACTATCCAATAAATCTCACTCTGCTGCTTTTTCTTTCACAGTTGTGCAAATTATTTCCCTTCAAGTGTTTATTTGGTTCTCTTCTGGTTCCCTTTGAGGCAGTGTATTCCACATTGTCACAACTTGCTGCATTAAAGAACTTTCTTCAAGTCATCTCTGGTTCCTTTGCTAATCTCCTGACCTGGAGGGCGCACTGTCCCCAAGGAATGTGCTCCAGCGAAGTACCAACTGTAGAGCAATGGAACCCCAGCAGTGCAGAAGGAGGCCATTCAGCCCATTGAATCTGCACCTACTCACTGAAACAGCACCCCACCCAGGCCCACCCCACCCTATCCCTGTGCATTTACCATGGTTAATCCACCTAACCTACACATCTTTGGACATGAATGCCCAATTCAGCCACGGCCAATCTGCCTAACCTGCACATCTTTGGAGTGTGAGAGGAAACCCATGCAGACATGGAGAGAATGTGCAGACTCCACACATACAGTGACCCAAAGCTGGAATTGGACCTGCGTCCCTGGTGCTGCGAGGCAGCAGTGCTAACCACTGTGCCACCATGTCACCCACAGAGAAAGGCAATTATAATGAAAGCTCAAGAATCAGCCTGAAGTTTTGTATCCGCGCCCCTGTACTAACCCCCAAATAGTGAGGAAAATTCTGCCCAGTTTGCAATCCCTTCTTGTACAGTGAACATGAATCCAAATTAATTAAACCTGACCAGTTTTTCTGCTGCTGTATTGGCAAACAGGAATGTGATGTGAGCACAATAATAAATGCACTGCCAAATTTCAACTCACACAATGTTAGAGTTGTGTAATAAAGGGTGTAATCAAAAATATTGTGGCACAGATATCACCTGACATATTTTCAGATGTTGAGATTTCGGGTCCTGGTGCGGGTGTGATTTAAACATCATTGTGAACCCAAAGATTATCTCTAAATCCCAATGCCTCAGGGACAATATGAGATTGTCAAATTACTGAAAGGTGTTGCTTAGGGAATGGGAAACCTGTGCGCCTCCAATGAACGGCCCATTGAGCTTTTTGAGGAGCTTGTTAATGAAGTGAATCATAGATTACCTACAGTGCAGAAGAAGGCCATTCAGCCCAACAATCCTACCCAATCCCTACCCTCATAACTCCAGCTAGTTCCCCTGACACTGGTGGGCAATTTAGCATGTCCTAACCTGCACATCTTTGGGCTGTGGGAGGAAACCGAAGCACCCGGTGGACACTCAAGCAGACACAGGGAGAATGTACAAATTCCACGCAGACAGCCACTCGACGGAGTTGAACCTGGGTCCCTGGCGCTGTGAGGCAGCAGTGGTACACATGCACCACCATGTCACCCATAGAGAAAGGCAATTATAACAAAAGCTCAAGAAGCAGCTTGAAGTTTTGTACTCTGCCCCTGTGCTCATCCCCAGATAGTGAGGAACATTCTACCCCAGTTGCAAGCATTTTTCATGTTGTCTTCTCCCCAAGAGCTGCAATCCCTTCTTGTACTGCAAACGTGAATTCAAATTAGTTAAACCTGACTGCATGAATTAATTAGTAACCCGAGGTCAGAATTGATCCTGGCTCCCTGACACTGTGAGGCAGCAATGCTAACCACTGTGCCACCATGCCGTGCTTATGAAGAGGGCAGTGATGGGAATGTCAAAGGACAAGTTGTCAAATCCAAAGAGTCTGGCGAACAATCTAGTGCCCTCCTGCTGCAGGCACATCTGAAAGTTTCATTGCATTTGTGGGAAACCGTAATTTCATGTGCCAGCTCTCCTGGGTTGAACATTGTACCCTCCATTTTGCCTATGTGACCATTCTCTTCAGTATCAAAGTTGCCTGTCGTCTCTGGCAAGACACTGCCAGTCCTCTTCATGGTTGCTACCTGCCTTTGGTGCCAGGAAGGCACCACCCACCTCCTGGAGGAGCTTGGCACCACTTACTTGAGTGCCAGCTGCCTGAGCAAATTTCGCATCACTTGAGTAACGCAGTTGAGAAATGGCTGTCGGGACCCAGGACTCAGCTGGGCGGTCAACTTCCGGGCACTGCTTTGGAAATTCAACTCCACACGTTTGTCAATTAGCAACATAAGATAGGAACAAAAGCAGAAACTGCTGGAAAATCTCAGCAGGTCTCACAGGATCTCTGGAAAGAGTGTAGAGCCAACGTTTCGAGTCAGGGTGACCCTTCGTCAGAGCGGGTAAGAACTCCAGTGAACCTGTTAGGTCTCAACTTGAAGCTGTGTAGGATTGTGTAAATAATACACATTGTTTTATAATGGCAAGCCTCAAAATAATGTTAAGAATTTGTAAAAAACAAAGAACGAAGAATGAAACAGCACAAGAACAGGCTCTTTGGTCCATCAAGGCTGTGTTGATTCCTAATCCTTATTTAGACCACTACTATTGCCCATATGTGGTTTCTATCCCTCTGTTCACGTGTCTATCAAGATACACCTTGAATGTTACTAAAGCGCCTGTTTCCACTACCTCCTCTGGCAGTGTGCTCCAGGCATCACCACCCTCTGTGTGAAAAACTTTCCCTGCACATCTCCCCTCAAGTTTTTAGAAAATGATTTTGAAGAACATACAAAATGCAACTTTTCTCCAAATAAAATGAGGTGAACGAAATGGATAACTACAAGCTCTTGAAAACACTTCATAATCCTTAATGGGATCAACAAAAATACAAGTCATGCCCGTCTCATTCATCCTTCATTATTACAACCCAAATATGATCAGAAAATCACAGAATCCCTGCAGTGCGGAATTAGACAATTTGGCCCATTGAGCTTGTACCGAGAACAATCCCACTCAGGTCCTATCCCAGTCAGCCCATGCATTAACCCTACTAATCCCCCTGACACTGAGGGGCAATTTAGCATGGTCAATTAACCTAAGATACACATCTTTGGAGTGTGGGAGGAAACCGGAGCTTCTGGAGGAAACCCCCGCAGACACAGGGAGAATGTGTAGACTCCACATAGACAGTCACCCAAGGCTGGAATCAAACTCAGACCCCCGGTGCTGGAAGACAGCAGTGTTAACCACTGTGCTGTCGTGCCGCCCTTGTTGATGAAGCAGCTTGCATGAAAACCTCTACCTGTAGTAGCCTAGCACTGGGCGGAGCGACTTCTTCAGAAAGTTCTTGGGTAGAAGTCAGATGAATTGCAGTCACATGGACCACTCGCCAGCAACAATCTTGATCATTGTTGTATTTTAGTTCCACTCCAAGGTGGCATTACCCAAGGCTATACAATAATGTGTAAAGTGCTCAAGAGCTTTTCTGTCAATATCCACTGATTGCATTTCAAACTTGAACAGCTATCTCATTTTGAGTTGCCATTGCCACTGTGGCTTGGCCTTGGCCTAAGTGAATGGAATGGCCCTCAAGTAAACACGTTCCCTGACAAGGACTTACCTTGTGCCGAAGTATAAAGGCTTATTCAGTCTCCCATCTGAGCATGATTAACCACCCAGCTCCATTTAACAATTGCATTATCAGTGCAATGAAATATTAGGTTCGGATTTCGCTGCTTTTACACGTGAAGCGAAGAGTCCACGCAGACAACAAATTTACCAGGTGAACCAGGTGACTGTGGTTGCTGTGCCCGCCACAGATCGTGCCACCAATCCCGAAAAGTTGCCTGTGTGCCAAAACCCAGCTTTGCACAGGGTGTCAAACAGCTTGTAACATCCCGGTCCCCCTCTACTGGCATGAACGGGATCATGCCTAGAAAGGGTGCGAGGGCAATTAGCATATTTAAAGTAGCATTTAAATATGCATGGCCAGTTCCATATTGGATTCTCCCAGTTATCAGGATCTTCTGACCTTTGGGCGCGGCTCAAGACTGCCACTGGTCTCCACAAGCGGATATCAGGTGGGATGGCCACGCCAGGGGTAGGGGCAGCTCGGAGGCCATTGGAGTTGCCAGGTTGTCGGGGCACGGCTGGCGGTGCCCATCTGGCACCCTCGCAGTACTGGTTAGGCACTGCCAGTATGCTAGAGCAGTTCCAAAGACATGAGGCCTGACTGGGACCTCTAATGCGGGTGGGGGGGAGGGGGTTGCAGTTATGATGGTGGAGGGCTATGATGAGGAGGAGCTATGCATGTGGAGTTTTGCAGGTGGGTTGTGAAGAGGGCTTGTCAGGAGTCATAATAGAGACTTGTCGGGGGGGGGCATGAAAGGGGGCCTGTTTTGAGGGCCACAATGCCCTGATGCCCACAGTCTGTGTGGGGTGTGGCGATTGTTGGAGAAACATACCCTCCGTGGGGTGGGGGGAGGCAGTGTGGGGGTCCCGATGTCCACTGTGGGGGGGGAGGGAAGGGTTGAGGAAGGGAAGGGCACTGTGAAATTGGGCACCCTTTCAAAACAGTGCCCAAACGCTTTGCAGCAAGACTTACTGGCACAGTAGCACAGCGGTTTGCACTGCTGCCTCACAGCACCAGGGACCCGGGATCAATTCCCAGCTCGGGTCACTGTCTGTGTGGAGTTTGCACATTCTCCCCGTGTCTGCGTGGGTTTCACCCGGGTGCTCCGGTTTCCTCACACAGTCTGAAAGACGTGTTGGTTAGGTGCATTGGCCATGCTAAATACCCAAACAGGCGCAGGACTGTGGCGACTAGGGGAATTTCACAGTAACTTCATTGCAGTGTTAATGTAAGCCTGACTTGCGACTAATAAGTAAATAAACTTTAAATCTTTACTGGTGTGTTTAGGCCCCACCTCTCCCAGCACCGGCACATAACTCATCACTCTTCATAAAAATGATTAAATGTGGGATGACTGCACTGATCGCTCCAGTTCTCTCGCCGCTATGGCACTTTGGCTGGAATCATCCGGTTGTTCATGCCCCGCTGCTGCTGCCAGCCAAACCTCCGTTCACTGCAGCGGGACTGAAGAGTCCCAGTTGCAAGTGGGTTCGGAGCTCCTGGCCATCAGTTTTTGTGGAGAAAATTCCACCCCAGCTTTTAACGTGCCTTCTTTTAGTTTACTTGTGTAGAAGTTACAGCTGTTTTGATGCAAAACACTGCTGCCAATGTGACAAAATGTGTAATTAAACAAAAAAATTCAACAAAGAGGACTTTACCAAGAGGGAAAGCTGATCAATTGATAAAATGGGTGTTGACAGAAAACGATTAAGTGCCTTTTGTTTCTATTGGCTTCTGTCAATTACGGTTGGATGGGCGCCTGGTAAATGAATCCCTTCATGAAAAGGCAATGCTAATTAAAATCAGAGTTGGCTTATTGATCTAGTCAGATTTGTGGTGATTTATGCAAAACAAAATGGCTTGAGTTACCAGGATTTGTGGCCTGATATTATCAATATTGCTTTTATTCATTAGCACTGTCATAGCAACAGAGGTAGGCCATTCAACCCATCGAGCCTGCTCCACCATTCACTACAATCAGGGCCTATTGGACACATCAATTCCTTTACACCCACTTTCCCCATAACCCTTTATGGTATTGTTAATCAGGAAACCATCAATCTCTAACTTAAACATACTCAGTGACTGAGTTTCCAGAGCCCTCTGCAGATCAGAAATACAAGGATTCACAACCCTCTGTGTAAATACATTTCTCCTTATCTCGGTCCTAAGTGGCATCCCCCTTATTTTGAAATTGTGTCCCCTGGTTCTAGACTCCCCAACCAAGAGAAACATCTTTCCTGCGTCTACCCTGTCTATTCTTTTAAGTATTTTGTAGGTTTCAATGAGATCATCTCTCCTTCTTTGAAACTCCAGAGAATACAGACCCAGTTTGCCCAATCTCGCTTCATAAGACAGTCCCGCCAGTCCCAGAGCAAGTCTGGTGAATCTTCATTGCACTTCCTCTATGGCAATAATATCCTTTCATGGAATCATAGAATCAGAATCCAGTACAGAAGAAGACCGTTTAGCCCATCGAGCCTGCATCGACAACAATCCCACCCTGGCCCTATTCCCATAACTCCTTGTATTTACCTTGTTAAACCCCTGATACTAAGCGACAATTTAGCATGGCCAATCAATCTGACCTGCATATCTTTGCACTGTGGAAAGAAACCAGAGCACCCAGAGGAAACCTATGCAGACATGGGGAGAACGTGCAAACTCCACACAGTGACCTGAGCCAGAATTGAACTCAGGTCCCTGGCACTATGAGGCAGCAAAGCTTATCACTGTGCCATCCCTAAATGTATTATATACACTGAAAAGTATTGTTTCTTGCGTACTGTACAGACAAAGCATACTGTTCATAGAGGACATGGAGAGAAGAAAAGGAGTGGCTGCAGAATGTAGTGTTACAGTCATAGCTAAGGTGGAGAGAAAGATCAACTTAATGCAAGGTAGGTCCATTCAAATGTCTGATGGCAGCAGAGAAGAACCTGTTCTTGAGTTGGTTGGTACATGATCTCAGACTTTTGCATTCTTTTCTTGGTGGAAGAAGGTGGAAGAGAGTATGTCTGGGCTGCGTATGGTCCTTGATTATATTGACAATTTTCTAAGGCAATAGTTTGTGTAGACAGAGTCAATGGATGGGAGGCTGGGTTGCATGATGTACTGGGCTACGTTCACAAACCTTTGTAGTTTCTTGTGGTCTTCATCAAGGCAGGAGCCATACTAAGCTGTGATACATTCAGAATGCTTTCAATGGTGCATCTATAGAAATCGTTGAGAGTCACAGCAGTCATGCCAAATTCTCTTGGCCTCCTGAGAAAGCAGAGGCGATGGTGGGCTTTCTTAATTATAGAGTCGGTGTGAAGGGACCAAGCAGTCTAGATTGTTGGTGATCTGAACACCTAGAAACTTGAAGCTCTCAACATTGCAATGTTGGTTAGCCAGAGACAACCACTGCTGATGGGCTGAAGTGAAGGTGGGGTGGGGGGGAGTGCAAGGAGGAGGTGGGGAATGAAAGCTTCATTAGAGCTTGTAATCAGTCAGAAAGTGAGCATGAGAACAGTTGTAGAGTTGGAAGAGGTCACTGTGATCAAGCTGGATGAGTCCTGGAGGAACCTTAAATCTAACCCTAACCTTAAGACAGAATAAGATTTAAAAATCTGAGACATTGAAGAACCAGGAGGAAATGTAAATCACAAAACAAACATAGAGTTTCATGCAGGAAAGCAAAATTTTAAACAGCTGAGATGTCTGAGAGTCCTGTAAAGAGACCACTGGAAGGGATTGAGTTGAGAGGGCAGCATTGCATGTGAGTGCATAGGGACTGAGAGTGAAGACATAGCCAATCTGAATTATAATATTTTAACTGTCTTTTAAATTGATCTGGCACAGCCAATATCAAAAGACCTGATTTTCCAACCACAATTACCAATTGGTGAGAATTGCAGCATGCCTGCTGCAACTCTCACCAATTTTTACAGATGCACCATCGAAAGCATCCTATCCGGAAGTAGCATAGCTTGATATGGCTCCTGTCCTGATCAAGGCCACAAGAAACAACAAAGGGTTGTGAACGTAAACCAGCCTCCCATTCATTTCCATATGGCATTATTTGAAGGATACAGATATTATACAGAGCATTGCAGTAGACTATTGATTTCATACACCCCTTTTTATGCAGACTCTTTAAATAGAACAAAAATATCAATGAATTAAGCAGAAATGACAAGGGTGAGAGCCCCTGCTGGGCACTGTAAATAAACCAAAATGTCAAAGGAAATTTAACTAACTAAACCAACATATAATTCCTGGGGGGGGTGATGATGCATCTCAGCTCCCACCCCCACCCACTGCAGTCATGGAAGGCCTTTGATGTAGATAGGAAGCCAAGCAATTTAACATTCCTGTAATATATGTCAGAAATAAGTTTATGCTTGTCTGAAAGGACTGTTAAGCAACCTCGCTGCTTGCCTTGGTAACCAGACCAATTACTTTGGAAAGAGGTGAGTGAAGAATCAGATGAGGGCATGGTTAGGCTCACTGTGATTCATACACAGACTGAACAGTCTGTGTGTGTCACTATCTAGGCCACTCCAATAAGATAGTGGATAACAGCCAGCACAGGAAGTCCCATCTCAGCAAGAAGTACCGCAAGCAGAGGTGGGGGGAGGGGTGCTGAAAGTAGATGGAATTAAAGGCGATAGCTGCCTCCGAAATAATTTGTCTTCTATTCTGCTGTTGACCTCTACATTTACGAAATTAACTTGACTTTCGCTGGCATTTTAGTTTAGCTGCTATTTATACACTGGTATGGAATGCATTTGACTTCCTTGAACCACCAAACAGTGCTGCAGGAACTAACAAGAATATTTAAGTTAGTGTGCTTTGGAACTGTTTGAATATCAATAAACAACTCTTCAATTGGGTTAGCTGATTAAAAGAGATTGTGGTCCATTGGTAAACTGTGTCAACCCACAACACGTTAAGAACACTTTTTCATGAAATATTCATCCAGCTCAACCTCTTGCTGAAGACTTCCTTCTTAGTGTGGCTTCTGCTATGCGTTTATAAAAATATAAAGGCACCAATCACTCATAAGGGATTACGCAAACACATTGTGGCCTCATTTATTTAAACTGGAGACATGAGGACATTTATACAAAGTTAGGAAGCTGGGAGACATCAGAGCTGTGCTGTGTTCTACTCAAAGCTCAAAGTGAAACTGAAACTGGATCATAGGAAAAAGATACAAAAGCCTGAAGTCAGGTACCAGCCGACTCAAGAACAGCTGCTTTCCTGCTGCTGTCAAACTTTTGAATGGACCTATCTTGCATTAAGTTGATCTTTCTCTACACCTTAGCTGTGACTGTAACACTACATTCTGCACTCTCTCCTTTCCTTCTCTATGAACGATATGCTTTGTCTGTATAGCACACAAGAAACAATACTTTTCACTGCATACTAATACATGTGACAACAATAAATCAAATCAAAATCAAGTGACACACCTCCCTTCTCATGATGTCATGCTGCTATCCTTTAAAGACACTTTGAAACATCCCCCTTTCTTTTTGAAGGTACTTTGCCCCCTTCCAAAAAAAGTGTAACTATTTATAATGCACGTGCACATTTACCATTACATAAGTGTATGTATTTGTGAGTCGTTACAGTGTAGCGGTCATCTGCTGGCATGTCCAGATTTTACAATGATAACCTTGTCTGCAGGTTTCCTTAATTGTTCACAGTGCTCTGTGGGGTTTCCATTCTTGCATGTTGTTTTTGGTTGCATTCAACATCTTGTCCTCAGTGCAATAGGGCTGTTCAGTGGTTCAGGAGCTGATTTGTCCTTGGTTTTGCCTTACCACTATATGTTTGTATGTAAATGACTTCATAGAATTTTG
The DNA here is from genome assembly GCF_965287045.1 of Carcharhinus amblyrhynchos. Taxonomy (NCBI): domain Eukaryota; kingdom Metazoa; phylum Chordata; class Chondrichthyes; order Carcharhiniformes; family Carcharhinidae; genus Carcharhinus; species Carcharhinus amblyrhynchos. The sequence continues at coordinate 13,248,627 of NC_137352.1, forward strand.
ATCCTGAACAAATCCTTGTCATCTTGAATGGTTGCGATGTACCTTCTGTGGGATCCCCAATGTGAACTTGCTGTCTCAGCTGTAATTCTGAACCTGAATTTTTAATGTGCTTGATGGTCATCTCCTCTTGCAGTTTTAAAAAATGGCTTTCTAGGCTCCGAGAGAGCAGAATGAGTTTGAATAAATTAGTTTGTGCTGCTCTGCTAAACATAAGCTCTTCCATTGATGGAATAGTTTCTCTCAAAGGTGTCGCTCTCAGATGTAACATTGCAATGTGTAGATCTTGCTTGGTCTGCCTTCTTTTAAGAATTAGAGATTTCACTGTGTGATTTATGTATTCAGCTAAATCTGAATACTAGATATAGGGTAATGAGGAGAATAAGTAGTGTGACCTTTATTCCACTTCTCACACCTATCCTGAAATGGCTAATTAATTATTACAGACTGTTATCCTACGGGTACAACAAATAAACTGAAAATAGCATTTACAATGTGTATGGCAGTTGTGCTTGACATACTGTCCAATTATTGAAGAATGTAAATCTCAGTAAAGTAGTCAATGATGATGATAAAGGCAGTGCCAGAGGCATGAAAAGGATTGACTGCGATTCTGGACCAAAGATGGGTAGGAAATTGATGCAAAAATGGTTCATTGTACTGACTTGTCATTTGGTCTTGACATACTTCACACTTCTTGATGATGACTTAAATATCATTATTTATACCTGATAAAGACTGTCTCTCTTATGAGTTCTTTCATCTAATCGATGCCATTGTGTGAGCGATGAGATTGTTGAAGAATGTCTGGCTTCAAAGATTCCAGTATTCATAGCCCTGGAAGACAAGTTTCCTTAGTAAGACCAGAATGATTTCATATGTTCATGGACATGCTGAATTGGATCAGACCATCCTTTGATTATGGTTTTCCACAGTTTCTTTAGTATAGAATCTGTCACTGTTTCTTCTTCCACCTGCTGGCATTCATGTTGCGCAAAATGTACCAGATCAAGCGATGGACTTGCGTTCTCCTAACATTGCAGCTTCCTTGAAACTGCCAATTTTGTCAAAGCATCCTGGTTGTTTCAATGTCAGTTCGTGAGGTTGCTGAGGTTAATCTGCCATATAAGTTCTAAATGATTTGACTGTCTCTCATGCGTAGTCATGGCATGGTGGTAGAGCAGTGAGCCTTCAGTCACCATGATATAGAACATCTGTGACACCCGTCGGGATTGATTATCCTTGCACTTCAGGTTCATGGATCCTGCACATGGAATAAGTGAACCGTTGTATGCTGTAAGTTGCACCACAGTTGGTTTCACCATGGCATTCCATGTCTTTTAAAATTTGCAGGGTTGGTATGTCAGAACTTACCTTGTGTCAGTCTAGGTCAATAACATGTCCCTCACCTGACGAAGGGGCAAAACCCGAAAGCTTGCGGGTTTACTATCAAATAAACTTGTTGGACTTTAACTTGGTGTTGTGAGACTTCTTACTCTATTCTGAATTAGCCAGGCACTTGGGGAGCTTATAGTTATCCACTACTTTTTCCATGGTAACACTTGGCCAATCTGGGTCGATTTGCCAACCAATTAACACCCTTTTCTCCTGCAGTATAAATTGTTGTGATTGCTTGTAATTTGGTATTCTTTTGTTTGTCCTAATGAGTGCAAATTGAAAACTGTTGGCAACACACCCCTCTTTTCTGAAAAATGAAAGCTCTGTACTATAAGCCACTGTTTAATACCCTTTATCTTTAAGAGCTGTTTGCTTTCATCACTTTGAATGGGGGCATCACTAAACTTGCTGAATTTGGGGGGGATCCAATGAAGCCTCCCCTAATATTATGAAGCAGAACCTGTCACGGTGCCATCTTAATTAAGCAGGGGATTTGTGGTTCTTGTAATTCAACAGGTTGGTGACTCCTCAACAATGAAATGAAACACAAAATTAGACTAAGGTCTGTGGAGCATCAGAATTAAGACTAAATATTAAATCTTTGCATGAAATATTATTCTGTAGAGGGGACTACCAACTATTTTCAATGGTAAAAATAACTCACTGTGAACACATATCATTACGACACTGATGAGACAAAGAGAAGAAAATTGATGAGAACTAGCAGTGAATAGTGCCTCAAGGTTTATTAAACAGCACAGACAGAAGGTTCAGGAAACTGTGCAGTCCCATCCTGTGACTCACGATAGGATTTAATGAGGCTGTTTATACATAGACTACTGGGTGCTTAGTGCAAATAATTGAAGGGTTGCTTTCCTCCCAGCCCTTTGCTTTTGTTGTTGCCTGAGTCCTAACTGTCCCCTTATAGCTCATAATGATCCCAGTGCAGATATAAGTTTAGAAATTGAGTAATGGTGGCCCTATAAACTATATGTTGGGGATTGGATGGGAAGGCTGAGTCTTATTTCTGTATTACATTGAGTATAATGTATCAACGCGAACCCTGGCTGATTCCCCTCTCTCTCAAAGCTGAAACCTGGGGTGCCCCCAGTGGAATCAGTTAATTCAGAGATCAAATGTAAGATAGAAACATAGAAAGCAGAAGCAAGAGCAGGCCATTCGGCCCTTCAAGCTGCTCCACCATTCACTTTGATCATGGCTGATCATTTTATTTTATTAATTTGAGGGACATGGGCACCGCTGGCTGACCAATATTTATTGCCCATCCTGAGTTGCCCTTGGAGGGCAGTTGAGAGTCAACCACATTTCTGTGGCTCTGGGGTCACATGCAGGCGAGACCAAGTAAGGATGGCAGATTTCCTTCCCTAAAAGGACATTAGTGAACCAGATGGGCTTTTCTGACAATTGACAATAGTTTCATAGTCATCAGTAGATTCTCAATTCCAGACATTTCATCAAATTCAATATCCTGATCCTGCTTTCCTCCCCATATCCCTTCATGCCTTTTTATAAGATCTACAACTTCTTTCCACACCAGTATGTTTAATCCCCTGAGTGTTTAATAGCAGGAAGAACTATGGCCAGGATTTACCATTCCAGTTTGCAGTAGGCGTGTTTGGTCGTGTGAACTGGAAAATGTCACGAGAAGGCCCTGGACATGTTTCCTAGTGGCATAAATGACGGGTCCTCCGTCAAGGGCAGGCTGCATTTTCCACCATCCACCATCAGGGAGGTCATTATAATACATTTTGAATGATTTATTAATGTCACACTTATTGGGATACAGTGAAAAGTATTGCTTCTTGTGTGCTTCTTGTGGAAAGGTAGCTATTGGCAGTAGGTTGTGACCCAGAGCTGAAATTCTGATGTATTTTACTATATTGCCCGCCCAATATCGCCATCACCGTCCTGGTTGAGATTAGCTAATGTCACAGGATCTTTCTGCCCTTGAGACAAAACAGACTTAGATAAGTGATTTTATGGCCCAAGTTCAATTCTGGCCTTAAGTATCTGTCCGTGTGGAGTTTGCACTTTATCCCCATATCTGCGCGGGTTTCCTCTGCTTTGGTTTCCTCCCACAATCCAAAAGACATGCAGGTTGGGTGGATTGGCCATGCTAAATTGCCCCTTAGTGTCCAGACATGTGGAGCATGCCAAAGCATGCCATTCATAATGTACATAGGAGAGAAGCAAAGGCGAGGGTACAGAATATAGTAAGGGATTTAAATGGAACATTATTATAGAATTTAAACGAGTTACAGTACAGTTTTAAGAGCATAGGATGAGAGTAGAAGAATTAGAAGGTATGCTGGGGACAGCTCGCAAAAAGTTGCCTTGCTCTGTGCCATCTTGAATCTGTTTTTTGCATCTCATTATAGCATCCACATATGTCAAATGTAAATCCCACAGTGACGTGCGTATTGAGCTGTGGCCTGAATCTCAAGGGCAACTTGGAAGGGTGTGCACAGCATATAGTGCAACTCTTGCGGTGATCCCAATGCAAGGAAGCAACTCTGCAGCTTCAGGGTGGTGGTGGGAGCCGGGAGGTTGGGGGTTGCTGAGAAGCAAGTCTCCATAGTGACTTCGTCATGGCTGGCTTGTGGCGCTGAGGCAAGGGCAGGGGTTGGTGTATGGGGTATATTGGGCCATCATGCATTGGCAAAGCATTTCAAGATTGAGCATTCAATGTCAGCTACATTGCCATGCTTGGAGTCCAATTTCTGAAGCAATTATGTCCACTCAAGCAAGACTAATTGCTGAGAGTGCAGCTGATTGCTCCTGCAGTGTTAACTGCTCATACATAGACTTGAAAATCAATCAAGTGTTATGGGTTGCTGGACAATTGGATGAGTAGTTAAGTCTGAGAATTCTCTGGCCAGGGATGGGCATGGATCACTCTTTCAGGATGATGTTTGGAACACCCAGCATTATAATTATACAGGCATAGAACATTAACTCTCTTGGTCCAAGCAAACCACTCAGCTTGTGAATGTAGGTTAGACTAATGCCTGCACTTTGCTGAGAGCATAGGTTGCATCTGAATGGATGAAGCTGCCATTTCTGTCATGTGATGTGGGGTAGATGTGGATGGAGGTTTGTTCAGTCATCAAATGCATTGAAGACTGGAGATCTGTTTGGTGGCCAGGACCCTCCGGGAGCATCCTACCACTTGAAGGGTGCCCTTCAAATATAGGCTGGAATTTTACTGGAACGCCTGCCTCGATTCCAGGGTGGGCAAGGCTCGCAGAATGGAATTCTTTGATGGCCTTGGGTGTGATTTCACGAGTCTTGCCCAAGCGAGGTCATAAAGTCCCAGAAATAAGTGTCTGGATTATTGAAACTCTTAGGTATTCGTAGGCAAGGCAAATTATAGGCCACCCAGCCAGCAACCTGACATTAAACCTAATTTCTTACATTAAATGTCCCACAATATGATAGAAAAGCATGCCACTTGCATTCCTGGTTACAATGTCACTTCCCCCATCCGACATCAGACATTGTTGATTTCTGGGATAATTCTGCCCTATCTATATTTTGCAAGGTTTTAATCAACTATAAGTAATTGTAGTTTTCTCCCTATTTTGATTGCATTTAATAAGGACCCAATTTCCCCTCTTCCAATTTTTATCCTGAATTTCTCTTCCAATCTTGAAGTTGATCACACATTGGAAAGGTAGCTATTGGCAGTAGGTTGTGACCCAGAGCTGAAATTCTGATGTATTTTACTATATTGCCTGCCCAATGATGCCATCACCATCCTGGTTGACATTAGCTAATGTCACAGGATCTTTCTGGCCTTGAGACAAAACAGACACAGATAAGTAATGTTATGGCCCAAGTTTGATTCCGGCTGACTGGTGACTGTCCGTGTGGAGTTTGCACTTTATCCCCATGTCTGTGTGGGTTTCGTCCGGGTTGCTCTGGTTTCCTCCCACAATCCAAAAGACATGCAGGTTGGGTGGACTGGCCATGCTAAATTGCCTCTTGGTGTCCAAAGATGTGGAGCCTAGCTGGATTATTCACGGTTAATGCATAGGATTAAGGGGTAGGCTGGGCGTGGGGGGGGGTGGTGGGCCTGGGTAAGATGCTCTTTTGGAGAGTTGATGCAGATTCATTGGGACAAATGGCTTTCGGAATCATCTCTGTCAGGATTCTATGATTCTGTGGTAGGCATAGGTAAATGGCACAGAGTTCAATCTAGTGCTAAGTTAGTGGCCAATATGTGAAAATAGCACTCAGTTTCTCTCCAGGGAAGTTAAGGAATTCATTGCAGAATATGGTCTTGATTTTATCACCTCACCACAACACTATCCCTGAGGACATGATTCAGGTATGTCCAGATGTCAAAAGAACCCTCCAAGATGAAAAGACCAGTAAACTTGGGGAATGAGTGGTGTTGGATTGAACTGGTTTTCCTTCCTGTGAAATGCTGAGAAACAAAGGAAGATCCAAACCTTGCTTTATTGTCAATCCAATCCACACCTCTCAAGGCTGACATGAAATCATTGGCAGAGTTGTTGAATAGAAGCAAATATAAGACTATGCCATTAAGCAAAGCACATCCTTCAAGTGACTAGGAAGAAGTGGGCCAACAACTCACTGAAGTACAGAGGAGAGGAAGTCAACACTCCGGTGAACATGATAAATCCCTACTAGAGCTGTTGAAAGGACCAAGCGTACAGGATCTAATCATGAAAACCTGGGGGCCAGCAAAATCTGTTGCTGAAGCTGAGACATCAAACTCATACATCATTGAGAATGAAACTAGCAAGCAAGTGGGAAGGAACAGTGTTCACATTCAACCTACACTGGATTTGGATCAACAGGAAAGGCCAACACTGGAAACATTAATATCCAGGGAGACAACATCTCCAGCAAATGAGACAACATTTGCAGTAGCAATACAGCTCCTGCAATACCAAGGCCAACATGTAGAACGTCATCTGTGCAGTGTGCAAGCTTACCACACAGAGCAAATCTACTAGGTGGAGGCACAACATCTTATCACCTAAGCAATACCATGAATAATATGAATAGGAATTAATACATACTATAAAGGGCACTAAGAAATGGTTCAGTTTATCTTAAAAATGTCGATTGCTTGTCCCTCCTCGCTGACACTATAGTTAAGAAAGCCCACCAACACTTTTACTTCCTCAGGAGGCTAAGAAATTTTGGCATATTCGCTACAACTCTCACCAACTTTTACAGATGCACCATAGAAAGCATTCTTTCCGGTTGTATCACAGCTTGGTATGGCTCCTGCTCTGACCAAGACTGCAAGAAACTGCAAAGGGTTGTGAACATAGCCCAGTCCATCATACAAACCAGCCTCCCATCCATTGACTCTGTTTACACTTACTGCTGCCTCAGAAAAGCAGCCAGCATAATCAAGGACCCCATGCACCCCGGACATACTCTCTTCTACCTTCTTCAATCAGGAAAAAGACAAAAGTCTGAGCTCACATGCCCAACCGACTCAAAAATAGCTTCTTCACTGCTGCCATCAGACATTTGAATGGACCTACATTATATCAACTTGCTCCTTCTCCACACTCTAGCTATGACTGTAACATTACATTCTGCATCCTCTCTTTTCCTTCTTTATGAATGGTATGCTTTGTCTGTATAACGCGCAAGAAACAATATTTTCCACTGTATACATGTGACAATAATAAATCAATTCAAATTCTCTAGTTTAGAATCCATAGAATCCCTACATGTAGAAAGAGGCCACCTAGCCCATCAAGTCTGCACTGACTCTCCAAAAGAGCATTCCACCCAGGAGCTCCCACTCACCGTCTTTCCATAACTGCACACGTTTACCATTGCTAATTCACACATTGTTGGACACTAAAGAGCAATTGCGCATAGCCAGCCCAACTAGCCTGCACATCTTTAGATTGTGGAGGAAACCGGAGCATCTGGAGGAAACCCACGCAGACACGGGGATAATGTGCAGATTCTGCACAGGCCCAAGGCCAGAATCGAACCCGGGTCTCTGGTACTGTGAGGCAGCTGTGCTAACCAACGTGTCACCATGCTGCCTTTTTAGAAAAGGTCATGACTGGAATAGCTATATTGATAGAGGTATTATGTTTTAAGGAAAGAAGGAAGTTATGAGTTGTTATATTATCTTTAAATATCTTGGAAGAGCTGGGAACCAATTAACTAGGAGTTAACTGTTATGTAAGCATTCTAGGGGCCACTTTTTATAGCTACACTAGAGACTCGCGATGTGTGATAGATTCAATTGAATCTAGTCTTCTTTTTGAACAAGGCAGCATAGCAAATATGAAACGTAAAGAATTCTCATCTTTCTCAGCTTAAAGTGTGATTATTTCCAACACCAGGGATTTAAAAGACAACAAGAGCAAATAGCCATTTGCATTTTTATGTATATTCACCTGACTACTTGGGACTTTGAGGTCATAACATAGGCTTTTTCCTTTTTAATTGTTCATACATTCTGTCCCTCCAATGGGAGCTCTTAGACCCACTTGGTGGCACAGTGGTTAGCACTGCTGCCTCACAGCGCCAAGGAACCGGGTTCAATTCCCAGCTTGGGTGACTGTGCGGAATTGCATGTTCTCTCAGTCTCTGCATGGCTTTCCTCTGGGTGCTCCGGTTTCCTCCCACAGTCAGAAAGACATGCTGATTAGGTGCACAGGCCATGCTAAATTCTGCCTCAGTGTACCCGAACAGGCGCCGGAGGGTGACAACTAGGGGATTTTCACAGTAACTTCATTGCAGTGTTAATGTAAGCCTACTTGTGACACTAATAAATAAACCTCAACTTAAAGTATTACATTTTCACCACTTTCCATTAATCTCTAACCCCTTGCTTTCGTGGAAAATTAAAAATGTTTGATGATAGGGCACTTCAGAATACTCAATGAGCTTATCCATTGAACCACATTCCCAGTGAGATTCCCACTCAGTGCTATGGGAGTCATCATTGGAAGTATATGCACAAGTGAACAATGGGTGAAGGCAAAATTGCTACAGCCACAATTAGATATCCTGCAGTTCAATCACCCATTCACTGTCAATGCTGCCTCATAACTAATGGCCAACGGGACAAAGCACCACCGCGTTTCCTGGGGGCCATGGAAACAAATGCCACAGCATATAGTACCACAGTCAACAAGCGTTCTAGAGACATGAATTCGAACCCCAACAGGGCAACTGGAGAATTTATATTGAATTAATTACATAAATCTGGATTTAGAAGCTGATGTCTGTGAAACTACCTAAGGCACCCATCTGATTCAGTTATGTCCTTTAGGGAAGGAAATCTGTTACCCAGCTTGGCTTATTTGTGACTCCATTGCTGAAAACCTCTAACCTCAGTCGTGGCTGGGATTCTCGGGTACCGTTGCAGTGAGTGGCATTTTGGCTGAGCATCAATCTTAGGGTGCTGATCAGAAACCCCACAGTGTGTTATGAAGCCCAACTTGACTTCAGTAGTTTTTTCTATTTGGAATATTGCTGAAATTACACCGCCTTGCCCATGCCAGAATCGAAATTCTCCGCTGGCCTTGGATGGGATTTTACGAGCCTTGCCCGAGCAAGGTGGTAAAATAACATCCAAGATGTTTCACTCCAGCTGTGATTCTATTCACGCACTAGGAATTTCTTATCGAAACAAACTTTATTTAACAATACAGTTTAGCTATAACAAATTCATTAACTTAACTTTTACTAATTGAAATACTTAAGCATGACAAGATACAATTCTTAACTGCTAATCTATCTCTATTAGTTCTAAATCAAACACTATTCCTCTTCATAATCCACATACCAGTTTATGTGCTGTACTTGGGGCTATCAGTCCTTGAGCCTCTAGAACACCTCTTAGAGAGAGAGAGAGAGGCCTACTTTTAAAGGTTTTATTGTTTAGTCACAAATAGGCTTACATTAATATTGCAATGAAATTACTGTGAAAATCCCTTAGTCGCCACACTCTGGCACCTGTTTGAGTACAGTGAGGGAGAATTCAGCATGGCCAATCCACCTAAACAGCACATCTTTTGTACTATGGGAGAAAACCGGAGCACCCTGAGGAAACCCACGCAGACACAGGGAGAACGTGCAAACTCCACACAGACAGTAACCCCAGCCAGAAATTGACCCTGGGTCCCTGAAGCTGTGAGACAGCAGTGTTAACTACTGTACCATTGTGCAGCCCCCACTTCTCCTAACGGGTACCAAACAGCAGCCTCCAGGGAGAGACAACTTGTCACTTTTGGAACCTGGATGAAACTGCCTGCTTTTCCCTGTAAATGTAACTGCTCCTCTAAAGCACATGACTCTGTCAACCAAACTAATCATTACCCTGAAACCTTGTGGAAAAAACCAAATAAACAAAAATGGATTAACTCAGATTAAACCTAACATACCCCTAGCTAAAATCAATCATTCGCCTACATTCTCAGCATGTGAACTGCTCACTTTTCGGACAAATCGGCGCTGTGTAAAACTGAGTTGAGTTTTAAACATACCCCTCACAAGAAACATGATAGGAATACATTTCTTAAAGGCACAGGATCGTCATACCAAATTCTCCATTCTTGCTGGCGGCCGTGGACGAGATCAGAGAATCCTGCCCCATATCTTAACTGGCCTCTGAGACAGCTGAACAAGCCACTCAGCTACACTCAGGAAAGTTGCTCACCACCAATTTCTTCAAGGGCATCGAAGAATGGGCAACAATTGTTTCACAGTGTTCACATTCCATGAATAAAAAATAGAAGAGGCAACAACTTCAGAGGAATGTACCAGCAAAAGAAAACCTGCAAGATAAAGAACTCCTGGTGACATTTTCTGGGGTTCGTGAACAACTCGTGCTTGAGGTAGACTTTAATTTTCCGTCCTTTGTAAAAGTGCAGTGGGGAAGGAGGGTGTGAGTGGGATGGAAAGAATGCCTTTGCACAGTGACATTGGAAAATAAATGAAAGCAGTTTGTTTTTGAGTACTTTCAATATTGTTTCCTGAAAGCCTCGCTCCATTTTGTAAAGCCTGGCCTTGGGACGTGACTTTTTTTTTGTGTGAAGCAGATTCTCCAGGCCTGAGTGTGTGCATTGTGTACAATTTGACAAGAAGCATCAGTAGAAATCCCTTTCGGCCTCAGCCAGGATACAATCAGCAACAATAATTTAAAGAATGGTTGAGGGATAAATGTTAAAATCATTAATCAAGTAATGCTTATTTGAGAGTTCTCATTAAACACAGCACTAGAGTGGAGGAGAGAAAAAAAGGAAGAGAACAGAGATCTGAAACTACTTCCTGTTAATGTGAGATTCTGTAAGCTGAGTGTCTGCTTTTATATGCCCTGTTTGTGATCAGAAGAGGCAGCATGGTAGCACAGTGGTTAGCACAGCTGCTTCACAGCTCCAGAGACCTGGGTTTGATTCCTAGCTTGGGTGACTGTCTGTGTGGAGTTTACACATTCTCCTCATGTCTGCGTGGGTTTCATAAGAACATAAGAAATAGGAGCAGGAGTAGGCCATCTAGCCCTTCGAGCCTGCCCCGCCATTCAATAAGATCATGGCTGATCTGTTGTGGCTCAGTTCCACTTTCCCGCCCTCTCCCCATAACCCTTAATCCCCTCTCTTATCAAGAACCCATCAACCCGCTTCTTAAAAATATTTAGCGAGGCAGCCTCCACCACTTCAACGGGCAGAGAATTCCAGAGATTCACCACCCTTTGAGTGAAGGAGTTCCTCCTCAACTCCGTTCTAAACCGCCTCCCCTTTATCTTGAGGCTGTGCCCCCTAGTCCTACTGTCTTTTTTGAGCGGGAAGAGTCTCTCCACCTCTAGTGCTCCGGTTTCCTCCCACAGTCCAAAGATGTGCGGGTTAGGTTGATTGGCCATTGTAATAAAATTGGCCCTTAGTGTCTTGAGATATGTAGATTAGAGGGATTAGTGGGTAAAATATGTGGGGATATGGGGGGTTATGGCCTGAATGGCATTGTGGCCAGTGCAGACTCAATGGGCCGAATGGCCTCTTTCTGTTCTGTAGGATTTCTATGAACTCCCCACTCACCTGATGAAGGGACAAAACCCTGAAAGCTAGTGGGTTTGCTACCAAATAAACCAGTTGGACTTTAAGCTGGTGTTGTGAGACTTCTAACAATGTAAGGTTGCTCACACGCTGACCTGAAACATTAATTATTTGCTTTTGAATGAAGACTTTTTTTTGCATATCAGCTATTAAAACCCAGCGGCACGGTGGCATAGTGGTTAGCACTGCTGCCTTACAGTGGCAGGGACCCGGGTTTGATTCCCAGCTTGGGTCACTGTCTGTGTGGAGTCTACACGTTCTCCCCTGTCTGCGTGGGTTTCCTCCGGGTGCTCTGGTTTCCTCCCACACACCGAAGATGTACAGGATATGTGGATTGGTCATGCTAAATTGCCCCATAGAGTCAGGGGGACTAGCTAGGGTAAATACATGGGATTATGGGGATAGGGCCTGGGTGGGGTTGTGGTCAGTGCAGGCTCGATGGCCTGTTTCTGCACTGTAGGGATTCTACGATTCTATGAACAATGCAAATCATTTTATTATCATGTGATTAACCCTTGAAAAACTTTGAAACTCTGAGCTCAGCTAACATTTTCTGAAGTAATTCCCTCAAGGCTGCTTTGCCGAGGTACTGAATCCTGACCTTCCACCCACTTTCAGAGAAATAAAGTTTATTGCTTTCCTCACATTTTGAAAACTTATTAAAGCAGCCAGATGTTTACAGTTCCAGAGTGGCAGAGAGACAGAGAGAATGGAATTTCTCTATTTATTTATGTAGCTTTGATATTTAATTATTCTCTAGGAGCTAAAGCCAAAACACTTAATGCTATGCTTGCAGAGATCTCTTAAAAAACCTTGCAATGCCAGACGCAAGACTCATCCCCCCCAATGCCATCAGGTCCAAAATCCTCCTTTCCACCCACTCCCAGCTCATGCTGACAGACCCCAGGAATCTAAAAGAGTCATGTTTCAGGATAATTTTCACTCTATTTTTCAGAAGAACAGATTTGGAAATGGGTTAGATTTAAGTGGTGAGTTAAAATGGTTTAGCGCATGGGTTTAAATTCCCCTCACAGCCTCATATATGCCACAGCAGCTGAGGCACAGCAGTGTATATATCTGAATGACCTACAGGCATGGAAGATTGGCTTCACAGTGAGCAGAGGGACAATAGGTATTTTTTGCTGGGCTTCCTCCAAAACAGGAAAAATATGCAATCTTTTGTCCGACCCGCCATGCTAAATGAGCACAGAGCTGAGTGAGGAGGAATCCACAATTTTCTTAAATGTAGCAGAGTGATAATCTGTGCAAACTTCGCAGAACATGGGCAGCACGGTGGCACAGTGGTTAGCACTGCTGCCTCACAGTGCCAGGGACCCGGGTTCAATTCCTGGCTTGGGTCGCTGTCTGTGCAGAGTCTGCATGTTCTCCCCATGTCTGCGTGGGTTTCCTCCAGGGGCTCTGCTTTCCTCCCATAGTCAGAAAGGCATGCTAGTTAGGTGCATGGCCATGCAAAATTCTCCCTCTATTTTAGAATCACAAGAAGGCTCACATTAAGCTTTGACAAAGGGTCATCTGGATTCGAAACATCAAATCTTTTCTCTCCTTACAGACGCTGCCAGACCGGTTGAGATTTTCCAGCGTTTTCTCTTTAGGCTTATATTAACACTGCAATTAAGTTACTATGAAAGTTCCCTAGTTACCACGCTCCAGTACCTGTTTGGGTACACTGTGAGAGAATTTAGTGCAGCCAATACACCTGACTAGCACATCTTTTGGACTGTGAGAGGAAACTGGAGCACGGGGAGAATGTGCAGATTCTGCGCAGACAGTGACCCAAACTGGAAGTCGAACACAGGTCCCTGGAGCTGTGAGGCAGCAATGCCACTGAGTGTATCTGAATAGATGCTGAGGTGTGGTGACTAGGGGAATTTCACAGAAACTTAATTGCGGTGTCAATGTAAGCCTACTTATGACTAATAAATAAACTTTATATTCATTATTGGACAGGTGGCTGTACTCATGCTGGAGCTTCTGGGATCTGACAGTGTTTTATTTGAATCTACTCTCGTGTTCCAGCAGGAAGATATAGGAGCAGAATTAGGTTATTCAGCCCATCAAGTATGCTCCGCCCTTCAAACATTGCTGATAAGTTTCTCAACCACATTCTCCCACCTTTTCCCCATCACCTTTGATCCCCTACTAATCAAAAATCTATCCATCTCTGTCTTAAATACACTCAGTGACCTGGCCTCCACAACATTCTGTGACAATGAATTCCACACATTCACCACCCTGTGGCTGAAGAAATCCCTCGTCACCTTGGTTTCCTTCACTCTGAGGCTGTGCCCTTGAATCCTAGTCTCTCCTACTAATGGAAACATCTTTCACTCTATCCAGGCTTTTCAGTATTCTGCATGTCTCGATGAGATTCCCCCCTCATCCTTCTAAACTCCATTGAGTACAAATCTAGAATCCCTAAACGCTTCTCATATGTCGAGTCTCTCATTCCCAGGATCATTCTTATGAACATTCTCTGGACCCTCTCCAAGGCCAGTACATCTTTCCTTAGATACGAAGCCCAAAATTACTCACAGTATTCCAAATGTGGTCTGACCAGAGCCTTATAAAGCTTCAGCAGTTAGATACCTGCCTAATTGGTTTCCATTTTAACTGATACACGTTGAGTCCCATTGATGCCACTGGGACCCAAACCCAATTTCTGTTTGGAGTATTAAGCAGGAAATAGACAAAACATCTTATTTAGTGTAGGGAAGGACAAAACTTGTGCATTTTACCTTCTATTTTTCTCTCTTCCTCCAAGTTAGCATTCTGGATCTTTAATTGGGATTATTTTAGATTATTCTCCAGTGGAAATCTCCTTGATGTCAAATTTGCAAGGACTTTCTGTTAAATAACACAATCCTGCTTGTTAAATTTATTAATACTGAGGGTGTTCCCTCAAGAGCTATTCTACGGCCAGGGGTCAGGGGACACAGCTCTTTATTCAGCCCACTCGCTCCACTCTCCATATGACAGCTGCCCTCTTGGAGTGGTTCTTGGCCAGCTCATCCCACACCCTTGGTCACATGACCCATTCCCTTAAAGGGGCTATGTCTGAAAACATACGTAACGCTGCTCACCTATTGTTGCCTGCAAGGTGGTCCCACTCCTCAGGGGTCAGTGCTGGGACCACAACTTTTCACATTACACATTAATGTGGAGGAAGGAAATGAATGCACTGTTGCCAAGTTTGCAGATGGTTTTTAAAGTTTATTTATTCGTCACAAAGTAAGGCTTAGAATTTACTGTGAAAATTTCCTGGTCGCCACGGTCTGGCACCTGTTTGGATCAATGCACCTAACCACCATGTCTTTCAGACGTGAAAGGAAACTGGAGCGCCGAGAGGAAACGTACACAGACACAGGGAGAACATGCAAATTCCACACAGATAGTGACCCAAGTGGGAATCTAACCTAGGTCCCTGGTGCTGTGAAGCAGCAGTGCTGACCACTGTGCTACTGTGCTGTACAATGATATGTAGAGGGACAGGTAGTATTGAGGAAGCAAGGGGGCTACGGAAGGACTTGGGCAGGTTAGGAGAGCAAAGAAGTGGCAGATGGAATACAATGTGGAAAAGTGTGAGGTTATGCACTTTGGAAGGAGGAATGGAGGCAGAGACTACTTTCTAAATGGGAAAATTATTAGGGAATCAGAAACACAAAGGGACTTGGGAGTCATTGTTCAAGATTGTCTTAAGGTTACCATGGGGCTTCAATCAGCAGTTAGGAAGGCAAATGCAATGTTAGCATTCAGGTCAAGAAGGTTAGAATACAACAGCAGGATGTACATCTGAGACTTTATAATGCTCTGGTCAGACCCCATTTGGAGTATAGCGAACAGTTTTGGGTGCCATATCTAAGAAATTATGTGCTGGCCTTGGAAAGAGTCCAGAGGCGGTTCACAAGAATGATCCCTGGAATGAAGAGCTTGTTGTATGAGGAATGGTTGAGGGCCTAGCTTCTGTTCTTGTTGGAGTTTAGAAGGATGAGGGGGGATCTTATTGAAGCTTACAGGATACTGCAAGGCCTGAATACAGTGGATGTGGAGAATGTTTCCACTAGTAGGAAAAACTAGAACCAGCGGCACAACCTCAGGCTAAAGGGACAATCCTTTAAGACAGAGATGGGGAGGAACTTTTTCAGCCAGAGAATGGTGAATCTGTGGAACTCTTTGCCACAGAAGGCTGTGGCGGCCAGGTTGTTGAGTGTCTTTAAGACAGAGATAGATAGGTTCTGGATTCATTAGGGTGTCGGGGTTATGGGGAAAAGGCAGGAGAATAGGGATGAGAAAAATATCAGCCATGATTGAATGGCGGAGCAGACTCGATGGGCCGAGTGGCCTAATTCTGCTCCTATGTCTTATGGTCTTATCGTCTCCTGCACTATCTGTTTGGACTCAAGAGTGAAACTTGAGTCATTTGGGAATGAAATCTGTTCCAGCAAGAAACTATTTTCCATCTGGCTTGAAGCCAGAGTTGAAACTCTGTAGAGGTGATGTGAGATGACAAATACAGACAAAGGTAGATTTGCTCATTCATCACAAAGTTAATACCACCTGAGAATGTGATTGACACTCTGCATTCATTAAAATGATCTTCACAAAGTAATCCCTCACTTACTTCTTCATGGTTTGTCAAACTAAATGGAGTATTGTCAGTAAGAACAATATTTTTGTAAAGTATTCCAAGCAATAAGACTAGCTTCCTTTGTTGTAGAGTATATTTCTATTACATACGACGTAGGGCTTGGTATAGGTTGGAGAAATGTGAATAAAGTATACAACAGTTTCTTTGCACTGTTATTACAGCTGGCAATGAAATCTTATGATCTTATGGAATTCAGAAATATACCACCAATCTTCTGGTATTCATTAGTTCCTTTTTAATACAGAAAATGGCATCAAAATGAAAGGCTGTGTCATTGTGATTTTAGTCAGTCTCAGATATACCCCAGTTCTTGCTTCATGGGGGCTTTTTAAATTCCGTTATGGGGTGTGGACGTTGCTGGTAAGGCCAGCGTTCATTGCTCTTCCCTAATTGCCCTTGAGAAAATGGTGGTGGGCTGCTTTCTTAAACAGCTGCAGCCCATGGAGTGTTGGTTAATCCACAATGCTGGTGGAAAGTCAGTTCCAAGATTTTGACCCAGTGACAATGAAGGAATGGTGATATAGTTCCAAGTCAGGATGGTGTGTGGTTTGGAAGGGAACTTGCAGTTGGTGGTTTTCCTATGTGACTGCCACCCATGTCTTTCTCGGTGGTAGTGGTTGTTGCTTTGGAAACTGTTGTCTAAGCAGTGGCAGTGAGTTCCTGCAGTGCATTCTATAGACGGTGCAACTATGCACTGATGGTTGAGGGAGTGACTGTTTAATGGGGTGCCAATCAAGTGGACTGCTTTGTCCTGAATAGTATCGAGCTTTTAAGTGTTGTTAGAATTGACCTCATCCAAACAAGTGGAGATTGTTCCATCACATTTCTAACTTGTGCCTTGTAGATAATGGACAAGCTTTGGGAAGTCAGGAGATGAGTTACTTGCTGCAGAATTTCCAGCCTTTGGCCTGTTCTTGTAGTCACAAAATTTATATGGCTGGTTCCAGTTCAGTTTCTCATTCCTACTAACCCCTAGAACTTGATAGTGGGGGATGTCAAATGGTGATGGTTAGATTCATTTTTGTTGGAGATAGTCATTGCCTGTCACTTCTGTGGCTCAAATGTTATTTTCTACTTATCGATCCAAGCTTGAATCTTGCCTAGGTAATGTATACAAACAGACACAGGCAGTTTTAGAATCTGAGGAGTTGTAAATGTTGCTGAACATTGTGCAATCAATGAACATCCCTACTTCTGACCTTATGATGGACAGGCCACTGATAAAGCAGCTGAAGATGGTTGGGCCTTGGACACTATCCTGAGGAACACCGATAGTGATGTCCCAGAACTGTGATGATTGCCAACAACCACAACCATCTTCCTTTGTGCGAGATATAATTTCAACCTGTGGGAGACGTTTTGCCCTGATTCCTATTGACTGAAGTTTGACGAAGGCTCCTTATGTCACACTTGGTCAAATGTGGCCTTGATGTCAAGGATAGTTACTCTCACCTCATGTCTTGAGTGCAGCTCTTTTATCCATGTTTGGACTGAGGCTGTGATGAGGTCAGTTGCTGAGTGGTCTCAGCAGAATCCAATCTGAACATCAGTGAGCAGGTTATTGCTGAGTAAGTGCTGCTTCATAACACCATTGGCAACAAATTCATTAGTGTCCAAAGCCAGGCATGATGCATGCAGCAATGATGGGCTAGGACAGGTAGCACATCCCTAAAATACTGCCTCCAGCTTCATTTTAATAATTTCAGAGAGTTATAGGATCAAATTAGATACCAACTGAACATGGGGTCTAATCAACTTCGGCTGCTGATATGTTCAAGGTGGAGGGAAGTGACATGGAGGATATGACGGCCATGGAATTGAAATGGGGAGAATTTGAATGCAACCCAACAGTGGCCACTGTGGCCAGAATTCAGTTAATGTTCTGTGGACCTGGGTTCGAATCCCGCCACAGCAGATGATGGAATTTGAATTCAATAAAAAAAACTAGAACTAAGAATCTACCGATGACCATGAAACCATTGTCAATTGTTGGAAAAAGCCATCTGGTTCACTAATGTCCTTTAGAGAAAGAAATCTGCCATCCTTAGCTGGCCTGGCCTATATGTGACTCCAAAGCCATAGCAATGTGATTGACTTTCAACTGCCATCTAAAATGGGGGAGCAAGTCACTCAGTTGCTGCAAAGTCAAGGACAACAAGGGATGCGCAATGAATGCTGGCCAACCAGCAACACCCATGTCCCATGAATGAATAAAAATTACATCTTGATGTGGATGCAGCAGGAAAGGTGGCACTGTTGTTAGCACTGCTACCTCATAGCGCCAGGGATCCAGGTTTGATTCCTGGCTTGGGTGACTGTCTGTGTGGAGTTTGCACATTCTCCCCATGTCTGCGTGTGTTTCCTCCAGATGCTCTGGTTTCCTCCAGAGCCCATAGATGTGTGGTTAGGTGCATTGGCCATGCTAAATTGCCCTTAATGTCCTGGGATGCTTAGCTAAGAGGACTTAGTGGGGTAAATGCATAAGGTCACGGGGATAGGATCTAGATGGGATTGTTGTTGGTGTAGACTTGATGGGCTAAATGGCCTCCTTCTGTACTGTCGGGTTCTATGATTCTATGAATCTCACTGCTAAGTTAGAAATCCTGATCTGTTGGCTTCTTGCATTGCCTCCAACAATATCCTTTCAGAACTACAGTTTGACAGCTTTACAACCCAAACAAACAGTTGGAGCTGGTCATGAATGCAAGCTCCACTTACTTTGAACTCATTTTGTGAATAAGTACATTAATGGCTGTTAAAGTCACATAACAATATTAATACGAGTTCATTTCAGGCCACTGTCATCGTTATCTACAAAAAAAGAGGGCCTGACACATGTTGGCATTGGATGTGCACCTGGACATTCCAAAGGTTAGATTCTGGCATCCTTGCATCTGTTTTTTGCTGGTAAAATGGGCGCAATGATACTTAATTTATGCTCCAGAGAATTTATTATTCAGCTGCAAAGTAAGTGCCACAATAGCTTTCTTGTGGCTCACTAGGCAAGTGCTATGCCTCATTAGGAGATACTTATAGCCCGTGACTCTGATATCAGTATGAATGCATCATTGATAAATTCACTATGGATATAAAGTATAGACACTTTTACAGGTGGAGGTTCTGGGAGAGTAGCACTCAAGGCAAAACCTCTTATCTTCACATTCTCCTGAATTCCATTCCTTCCTACACCAGCTAACAAGTGGATGCATGATCCATGACATTGTTAGGCCAATTTTACCTTCTGTAGGGAGCTGCTGGCATTGGGGTGGGATGACTGCTGATGGGGATAAGGCATATTTCAACTCTTGGGATTCATTTGAATCCCATCAGTGAAGAAGTGGCAACAGGCCCACAGAGATTGGAGGAAATTAAAACAACAAGAGAGAATGTCATCATATCTTTTGGAGGAAGGTAGCCAGTAGCAAGCTAAGTTGAGAAATTGAGTGGTGGGGTGAGAGAAGCGATGAACCTGGGGGACAGCAGAGGAATAGATTTTCTTTGCAGTCCTGCTATGGAAGGTTATTCTCAATCTTACGATAAGAGTGGCCTGGCTGGCTCTCCATCTGATTTAGTCAGCAATGGATTCAACTCCCACTGGGGCCCTGGGTCCATCCTGAGACCCATGCATTTATTAATGAGACTTGTACCAATGCTCAACCTCATCCATCAGCCAAATTCAAAGGGGTTAAAACTATGCCAATTGGTGGGAATGAAGCAGGACATGAGATCATTCTAGCTGAACTTGCTCTCCTGCTTTATTCTAACCATTGGCGGAGAGCTAAAATGTCCCTGAACATCTTAGGGCCTGGTAGGATAAAGAGACATGCATTAGTAGCTTGATGGCTCCACATAAAGGTGAGACTTCGACACAACCAAGACTCTATTTTTCCCGTGCTTTGAGCATTTCTAACTGTTGAAGAATCACGGGTACGATTTTCCTGGCTCTCTGTGCCAGCAGATCAGAGTGGCGAGCTGGGAAGCTAGTGATTCAAAATGGTTTTGTATCTTCCCAACCCTGTTTTGCCGGCAAGAACGTCTTAGTGCACAGAAAGGGCGCAAACCCTATTACCTTAGAATTACCTTCATTTAAATGTTATTATTGAGTATGGCTGCTTCAACTCTCCCCTTTTGCTTCCCCACCTCGCCAGTGAGAATCTTTACTGCTCTGCAGTAGTGGAGACCAGGTGCCATGCTCACGCAGGAGGTATTGGAAGCTATCGAAGGCCTGAGTGGTTAGGGGCATGGCCAGGCAGTGCCCATTGGGCAGTACCAGTCTGGCAATGCCAGCCCTGCCCTCTGGTAGTGCCTAGTTGGGCACTATGTGCCTGGGACTGTGCCAAGGGGGTGGTGGCCTAAGTGGAGATGTGGCCTGAGTGGGGTGGAGCTGTGATGGAGGGGACACGCACAATTACTTATGCAAAGGGGGAAGCTCTGCATGGGGGCTGCTCGGCAAGGGGGGGGGCTCTGCATGGGGTGTGGATGGTAAGGGAGAGATTGGTAAGGAGGGAGCTCTTTAAGGGTGGGTGTGCAGGGGGAAGGTGTTGAGCAGGGGGTGTGGTGTTTAGGGGGCGGTGTGCAGGTTGGGTTGTGGAGGGGATAATGGCAGGGGGGTATGTTGGGGGTCCAACAGAGGGCTCATCGGGAGTGTCCTGATGCCTGATGCTGACGACCCATTTTGACCTTGTGCTGCTGATGATGTGGGTGGTGTCCGATGCCCGTGGGGGGAGGGGGGCCAGCAAGGGTAGGAAAGAGTTTCCAGTTCACTGTCAGTTTGGGGGGTTCACAGGACAATGGCATCCAAATGCTCGAAAACAGGCTTCACTGGCGTACCTAAGCTCCGTCGCCCCCTTCCCCCTCCCTGCTCAGCACAATGCTCCCAACTGTCAAAAAACTGACAATGTGTCGAAACATTGCAGTGCCGAGCTGGCCCAAAAGACCAGTGTGGAGGACTCCCGTTTTCACACTATTACCACACTTTCAAACTTTTTGGGGGAAAATCCAGCCCCACACATCCAGGTCACTGGTGCTCCTTCAATACACTGTATTCTGTGTTCTGCAGTCAACTCTGGCATGGAGGGACAATCACTTAGTGATAAACCTGATGCAATGTAGAAAAAAAAAGTTGCTTGCCCAGTATAGGCTAGGCAAGGATTCCTACCTGAAGACAGTGGCTGGAATTCTCTGGTCCTGCATGCCCTGCCACCATGAACAATTCTGGAGAATGGAGAAAACTAAATCTCCGTTCACAGTGGAGGTAGCGGTTAATCTCAATTGCGGGTGAGGTCGGAGAATTCTGGTTTGTATCTCAATTGCCAATGATGGCTTTATCATGTACCTATGCATGTATGCAATATCAGGCTATGAGGCTGGCCAGTATTGCCAATCTGCTGAATTCTGTGTTTTGAATGCTGCACAATACATCCTAGTTAAACCAGTACAAGGAAGGCAGCAGATGCTCAATAGATGAACTCATTCCCAGTTTCAGACAGGGTTTAGTATTTATATTGAACCACTAGCTACAGATTGTGTTTAGAAAACACTTTCTACTGTAATAAAATCTCCCAAGATACTCCACAGAATCTGAAAATTCAGATTGGAGAACAGAACACTGAGTAGTAATAGAAAATAATAATAAAATAATAACAATAGGCAATCTCTGGCTGGCCAGCATTTATTGCCCATCCCTACTTACCCTTCTCTAGTTAGTCTCTCCTATTAATGGAAACATCTTCCCCCACGTCCACTCTATCCAGGCCTTTCAGTACTCTGC
Source organism: Carcharhinus amblyrhynchos (assembly GCF_965287045.1). NCBI lineage: Eukaryota > Metazoa > Chordata > Chondrichthyes > Carcharhiniformes > Carcharhinidae > Carcharhinus > Carcharhinus amblyrhynchos. Next base: position 13,270,546 of record NC_137352.1, read on the forward strand.
AAATTTCAATGAGATTCCCCGTCATCCTTCTAAACTCCATCGAGTACACACCTAAAGTCTTCAAACGCTCCACATACATCAAGTTTTCCATTCCTGGGGTCATTCTCATGAGCCTTGGACCCTCTCCAGAGCTAGCACATGACCCAAATCAGATGGATCATTTGATCAATAGACAGAGTCTACTTTTCAATTAAATAAGAAGCAAAGCAATCATTTGGCAACATTGCCCTCTCGCTATTGCATTGTTTGAAAGCATCCTTCCTCTGGGCTTTTGAAGAATGGTGATTGGGGTGAGGCATTGTTGCATGAACGAAGAAGTTCATAACTGAGTTGAGTTTCAAAATCCTTCCAAATTGCCAATGGCTGGCTGTAGGGTGGGAGTGACTCCTGGTCAGCTGCGCTTGATGTAGAGTGATGTCCCTGAAGCTATAAGCCCCCGGCAATAGAATTGGGACCTGTTCCAGGAAGGAGAACCTTGTTAAGAACTGATGTTAGATGTGAAGGTACCCAAGGATCCAGAAGGGTAACTTAGAACGCTTGCTCTTAATTATTTATTTTGCATTTTGGTATAATGTGAAGAAAGGTCCAGTCTTCTTGTAACCTTTCAAATAAAAGAAAGCTTACTAAACTGTAAACGCACAAGAAAGGCCCCAATATAAAACACATTTAGTTACATTAATGGCTACACACACAGTATACTTGAATTAATCCTGTTCCATGGTGGCACAGTGGTTAGCACTGCTGCCTGACAGTGCCAGTGGCCTGTGTTTGATTCCTGGTTTGGGTTACTGTTTGTGCCAGTTCTGCACATTCTCCTGTGTCTGTGTGGGATTCCTCCGGGTGCTCCGGTTTCCTTCCACAATCTGAAAAATATGCTGGTTAGGTGCATTGACCATGCTAAACTCTCCCTCAGTGTACCCAAACAGGTGCTGGAGTGTGGTGACTAGGGGATTTTCGCAGAAATTTCATTACAGAGTTAAGGTAAGCCTACTTGTGACACCAACAAATAAACTTATCTACTTTTTTTTAACTCCGAGACTGCCCCTTTACCTAAAACAACTTCCCATATTGTTTAACATTATGAGTGAAATCTAACAGAGTTACCACACATGGATTGAATCTTCATTTTAGGATGCCTTCTTCTGGTTCAGCCTAGAATCTTTGAGGTTTTCAAAATAGCATCTTCTTAGCTTAGAAGTACGTTTTTAGGAGAGTTTCTATTTCCAGTTGGACATGGCCCTGATCTTAGTTACTCATCAGTGGTGCTTTTCTCTCTGTGGTACAGAACTAACTCTGCTGCTGATATATTATTTATTCCATTTGATCTCATCCTATCCAATCAACTCATGTTTTTAGCATGTAGGTGTGACATGTATTCTTAAGTCTCCATTTTGAACTCACCTTCTGTAGTGTTAACACCTATGATTCTATACTCGATTGTTCTCCACTTCACTGAAGTAAATATAAGTTAACACTACCGATAAGCAAAATTGTGTGTCAAAAATCCTTCAGTACAACTCAATCCTTATCAATTCCCTTTTATTCTGATTCTTTAATCTTTATTTTATCCAAGTGCCTTGATAATAGGATGAGATGAAGGGCTGCCCTGTGCACTACTCAGCGTGGGCTGAGATACAACTGTTAAATGACTAGTGCCTGGGGAGTGAAATTTCAGCAGAAGTCAACACCTGGCAAAGGGGAAGTAACAAGAAAAAGGGAAACATAAAGACTTCAACAAGTTAAATACTGAATGGAAGAAAAAAACAAATCTTTATGGAACAGAGAGAGCAATATCCAGGATTATGACTTGGGTCTCACACTGTGTCATATGTAAAAACAGCCAGTCCATTATTAACCACACTGAAAAGAGCCATCAGCAACTTGGAGAGCGTGTGCAGGGGAAAGTTCACTGTGAAGAAATAAAGTCTTCGGAGTTTGCTTCAAGCAAGAGATTACTGGAACAGAGAACCTTAGGAAGGTGATCAGAAGTTCATTCAGAAAGGTGTGATGCAATGTTTGGATAAGGCCTCAGAAACGAGCTACACGCTATTTCTGAAAATAATTAGCTGCAGAAATACAAAACAATGAAGTGAACGAAGTAAATTTGTGCATGAACTTCAATTGGCTTCCCCTATGCAAGCAGAGATAGGAACTAACTCAACAAAGTTAACCCTGATCTGTATGGAAATAATATTTTGATATAGGAAGAGCAAACAGGCTTATGCGGAGCATTTCCGAAACTCTAAACACCCTAAGGCTCACTCGGTGACAAGATACATACAAGCTGCTGCTGCGATGTGGTAGCCAAAGAATGAGGCAGATTCTTCTTGGCTCACTCTGTCCCTCGGGAATCACCGGTGCGAGATATTGGCTTTTTTTGAGGATGAAAATGCCTGAGTTGCAAGAGGTATGGAAAGCATTTGTAGGTATAGTTGCTCATTTTAAGACGCTAATTAATACTGAGCTTGCAGCTCTGGCACAAGCTGGCACTGTAGCAGGGCGGCTGACAAATTGAAGTGTGCAGAAGGAGTTGAGCCCTAAGACAAGGTCACTGATTGCTGTCTATTCTGTATGAAAACCTGTAAATCAATTGAACTCATTTTAAATGAGGGCGAAACACGTTGACTGCGGTCCGTGAGATTTTATTGTGATGGATTAAAATCATGAGCGAACGGTATTTGTATGAAGAGCGTCACATATTTATTTGTGGAGCTTTCCTTCTCAAAACATGAGCAGATTCTGTCATCCTTATTCTTCACAGGAAAGTGATTTTTGGAAGGAAGTGGTTTCACCCTTCAACATAGCCTGACTGTCTCAGGATATTTGCTTCTTCCTTTGGGAGGCATCTATGTTGATTCAGCTCCTGGACTATGAGGCGTTTCGCTGCTTCACTCACTCAGTTCCTGCTTCTTTGATGAACTGGACATGTTACTTATTTATTTTTATTCATTCATCAGATGTGGGCTTTGCTGGCTGTATCAATATTTATTGTCCATTCCTAATTGCCCTTGGCTTGTGTAGATGGAAAATGAATGGCTGCGGCAATGATTTAACAACAATAATGGCAAGATGGGCTTTAAAGTGGCTATTCTGGCTGAGAATGAAGCATGCTGGGATTGTTGGTCAATTAAACACAGATGCAGGTCGTAAAGTTATTCTGAGTCAAGGTTCTGGTCTGGGAACTGTAGTCTGAAGCTTCCTATGTTGACCAATTATGGGAAGTGGTTTACTTTCCAATAAACTTGGCGGCATCGAATTTTATTACCATTATGTGAGAGATGTGCCATTGGAATTAAGCACAATGGCATCATTTACAAGTAATTTCACTGGCTGTTCAAGACGTGTGATCAGTTTCTGGTTACACAATTGGCTGGATTATGGAGAATTGTGTGGTAGCAAGTGAAGAATTTTGTAGATAAAAGACATGTACAGCCCTTTGTTTGCCAATGACATCTCTATAGAGATTCACCATCGTAAGACATGTGCCCTAAAGGGAGATTGATGAATGAATTAAAGAGTTGATTCCTGTTCTTGTTTGCCTCATTAAACTGGAATGCTTGGAGGGTGTTTGAATTAATAGCTGAGTGATACTTGCTAGGGGGCATTGAAGTGTCAACCATATTACTTGGATCTGGAGTTACAGATGTGCCAGAGCAGGTGAGGACAACAGATTTCCCTCTTTAAAGGACACTAATGTAACAGATGGGTTTTTACGACAATCGACATTGGTGCCATGATCATCATTAGACTTTTTATATTCCAAATCGGTGGCTGCAGTGGGCTTTTAAGGATGGAATAGCCCCTTGAAAGTTCTTTTGTCACCTGCCTTTCTTGTATTATGAATTATATTATGTCCCAGAGGAAACCCATGCAGACATGTGGAGAATGTGCAAACTCCATACAGTCAGTTACCCAAAATCGGAAATGAACCCAAGTCACTGGTACTGTGCAGCAACAATGTTAACCACTGGGCCATCATGCTGCTCCTATGCCATTGTGCCACCTTGTGTGTCAAGCAGAAAATGTATGCCGACATCACAGTGCAATACTGAAGGAGTGCTACACTGTTGGAAGTGCTGCTTTTAGGATGCAAAGTTAAACCATGGTTCTACCTACCTTCTCAGGTAGATGCTTGTGGGATCCTATTTTGTAAATTGATTGTAGTGCACTTCCTAAATTGCAACAGTGACTGCACTTCATATAATCTGGTAATGATCACAGTACTGGTTATGGGAGCTTGCTGTGTGTAAATTGGCTGTCGAGTTCGAAAAGTGCTTAATTGACTTGAAATTGGAATATCTTGAGGTCATGAAAAGTAAGAAACAAAATTTGCATTTATTGAGCACTTTTCTTGATCACTGGGTGACTTAAACTGCTTTACAACCAATGAAATAGTTTACATTTTGTTTTGAAGTTTATTTATTAGTGTCACAAGTAGGCTTACATTAACACTGCAATGAAGTTACTATGAAAATCTCCTAATCGCCACAGTCCGGCACCTGTTTGGGTACATGGAAAGAGAATTTAACATGGCCGACGTACCTAACGAGCATGTCTTTTGGACTGTGGGAGGAAACCAGAGCATCTGGAGGAAACTCATGCAGACACAATGAGAATGTGCAAACTTTGCACAGACAGTGACCCAAGTCGCGAATCGAACCCGAGTCCCTGGCACTGTGAGGCAGCAATGCTAATCACTGTGTCATTGTGCCATCCCCAAAGTACTTTTGAAGTGTAGCCATCATTGTGACGTACCAAACCAACAGCCAATTGGTACATAGCAAGCTCCCACAAACATCAATGTGGTAATGACCAGTTAAGCTATTTTGCTGGTTGTTGTGGTTTGAGTGATAAGTATTGGCCTAGACACCGGGGCTAATTCCCTTGTTCTTTTCCAAAATCATTGCGTGGGTTTTTTTACATCCACTCAAGTCAGTAGATAGGACCTGATGTAATGTCTCAACTAAAAGACAGTGGCTGGAACTTTACCACATTGCCCACCACAGAATCAGAGCAGATGAGGGTCTCACAATGGAAACCTCTGTTGACCTGAATGGGAATTTCTGGTCTCGCTGGAGTGAGGCCGTAATATCTGCCCACTACCTCTGACAGTGCAGCACTCCCTCAGTACTGCAGTGGTGTGACTGTTTGATTCATGTCAGAGTGGGCCTCGAACCCAGAACGTTATAACTCAGAGGTGAGAGGAGCTGAGACATGCAGTTGCTAAATAAATGCAAGTCCTTTACATTCCTTTGAAATACAGGCTGGTCAAGTTTAAAGTTTATTTATTATTAGTCACATTAGTTTGTTTGACATTAACACTGCAATAAAGTTACTGCGAAATTCCCCTTGTCGCCACACTCTGACGCTTCTTTGGAACAATGCACCTAACCAGCATGTTGATCAGACATGGGAAGAAACCGGAGCACCCGAAGGAAATCCACGCAGACACGGGGACAGCATGCAGGCTCCGTATAGGCAGTGACCCAAGCTGGGAATTGAACCCGGGTCCCTGTCACTGTGAGGCAGCAGTGATAACTGCTGATGGTAGCATACAAGTACGCAATCCAGGCAATCATTCCTGGTAAGAAATTGACTGATCCGAGTGTTTCTGACAAATAGACATTTATTTTAAAATTATATTCCGCAGCTAGCTGGGACAGCCCTCAGTATTCTCTTTAGCTGCATATTTGGACCTCCTGAAAATACCATTAAGTGCTATTTTAACATTAAAGTGTGTTGACTTTGGCAAGAGTGAGAGAACGTATTTCAGAGAGGAGAGTGCACAGGATATTATAGCATCAGATCATAATGCAATATTTAATTATAGGCAGGAAATATAGGCAGGAGGTTTGCGACCTCTGTTATTTAAGAGAAACATGTTAATACCTCCGGGATCAATTGTACTGCTGGAGTGTAGTATATTGCCTAGATTCATTGAAATAATGAAAGCCATGATGAAGACTTTGGTTACTGCAGCAAGTAGGAGATTACTTGGTGCCTGGAGATCTCAGGTGGGATTTCTATCTGGCAAATCTCATTTGAGGCCCATCTGATTTTTAATTTATCATTCCCCCGCTTTTTTACTGAGGCCTAAAAGGATTTGACACTGTCTGTCTCAGCTCACACGTCAGTGAATGATTGTCCCTGTAATTGTGACTGATAACTGCTGTAATCTGACATCTGCATGCTTTGCAGTGCGGACACCATCGGGGTTTTATCTCATAAACAAAAGAATCCCAGCTTGCTTTTGAGGTTATTTGTTTTTGGGAATATTTGAAATGAAACTTCAGAAAAACGTTTCTTTATCTTGCACTGCATCATCGAGGTGGAAGCAAAGTAAAACATAGGGAGTTAACCCTCAAGCAAAGTAAAATGTAGGGAGTTAACTCTTATGTCATGAATAGCCTTTTAAAACAAAATGATTCGTTATTTTGTTGTGTAGAATTGTGCATCGTACACTTGGGATTCATTTCCAAACTACTTTGGTGGTTACTCCGATTTCCTCCCAACTCCAAAGATGTGCAAGTTAGATGGATTGGCCATGTTCAATTGCCCCTTAGTGTCAGGGGTGTTAACCAGGGTAAATAAGTCAGGTTACGGGGATAGCGCCCAGGTGGGATTGTTGTCAGTGCAGACTCGATGGGCTGAATGGCCTCATTCTGCACTATAGGGATTCTTTGATTCTTGATTCTTCTTTGAAATGAAAGGAAGTTAAAATAAAAATCTGTTCTGAACTTTTGACATTGTGGTCAACGCTCAATTTAAAATGACTCATGTGGCCCAGGTTACGATACAGTGTAAGGGTTACTGCCACTTTGGTTTGCGCAAAACATCACCATACCACCATCACAATCACTTCTTGTTCCTCACTAGGCTGTTAAAGATTACACATAGATGTGAACACATCACATCTGGTCTTTCCACGAAACTAAAACAGGATAAAACTTTGACAGGACTTTAAAGGAGAGATACACTTGCACTTTTCAGCATCTTTTAATGACCATTGGACATCTCAAACTGAAGCACATTTGAAGTGCAGCCACCATTGTAACAGAAAAGGCAGCAGTCAATTTGTGCGTAGTAAGCTCCCACAAACAGGGATGTGATAATGACCAAATTGGGGCAGCATGGTGGCACAGTGGTTATCTCTGCTGCCTCACAGTGCCAGGGACCTGTGTTTGATTCTTGGCTTGGGTCACTGTGTGTGTGTGGAGTCTTCACGATCCCCCCCCCATGTCTGTGTGGGATTTCTCTGGGTGCTCTGGTTCCTCCCGCAGTCCAAAAGGACACAACCTCAGGCTAAAGGGATGATCCTTTAAAACAGAGATGCGGAGGAAGTCCTTCAGCCAGGGAGTGGTGAATCTATGGAACTCTTTGCCGCAGAAGGCTGTGGAGGCCAGGTCATTGAGTGTCTTTAAGACAGAGATAGATAGGTTCTTAATTAATAAGGGGATCAGGAGTTGTGGAAAAAAGGTGGGAAAATGGGGATGAGACAAATATCAGCCATGATTGAACGGTGGAGCAGATTCAGTGGGCCGAGTGGCCTTATTCTGCTCCTATTTCTTACAGTCTTATGGTCAGATAAAAGTTCCCCAGAATGGTCTACTTAGTTATAAAGCTCAGAGTTTTTTCTTTTCTTGCCTGGAAGTACTGAGAGAATATGGGAGTACCTCTATGCTTGCCTCCTCAGATAGGCACAAGCTGAGAGTAGTAGAGATAATAATAGTAACAGATAATCTACAATGTGTTTTGACTGTGATGTTTTGATGGATTGTTTGTGACCCCGAGGGCTTGGCCCCAGCTGGCATAGCCCCAAGGGAATTGACCCGATAAGTCTCAACCTCCAGCGGAGGTCTCCGGATGGTTGCAGATAATTTACATTGAGCTATATTGGTTTGCCGGTTTATAATGTATTATGAAATTGTAATTCCTTATTGCGAAATTATGATGCAATTTGATTTGTATTGGATGAATTGCTTTGAATAAAAAGATTGATTGACAATATCAGAAATTTTAAAGAGTTTGATTGTTTATAGAGCCAGTTTCTTATTTTGAACAGAAAATACAGGAACTCTAGAGCTCACCGATCACTATCTAAAAAGAGAGAAGTCTTTGAACTGAAAATTAATTGTCAGGGTCTTTGGATTTTGGTTGGAAACGAAGTGATTAGAGTTATGCTTAGATGGGGAAGGGATTGGGACTGCTGGAATGGGAGAAGCAGCCCGGGCTGGTCTCATGGCTCCCACAGAAACACTTCACCCCTACCCCCACTACAGTAAAACCAACCAGCCGGGCTCCTTTTCGGCTTTGCTTTTCTACTTTTATTTGTTAGTGTCACAAGTAGGCTTATATTAACACTGCAATGAAGTTACTATGAAAATCCCCTAGTTGTCAGTGCCAGTTCGGCTACACTGCAGGAGAATTTAGCATGGCCAATGCACCTAACCAGGATATCTTTTGGACTGTGGGAGGAAACCAAAGCACTTGGAGGAAACCCACACAGACATGGGGAGAACATACAGACTTCACACAGACAGTGACGCAAGCCAGGAATCAAACCTGTGTCCCTGGCATGGTGAAGCGGCAGTGCTAACCACTGTGCCACCCACCAGTTGATATTGGGCAGTGTGCAGAGGGTGTTTACACTCTCCATTGCTGTGTGAACTAGGCTAACAAAGCATCATATCTGCTGTGGGACACTGATTGGCCTCCAGCAACCATAGCGATGGGCAAAAAGAACGTAAGCCATCCTCCAACATTCAAGAATTGCTTTTGCTCCATCTTCCAATGGGCTACAGTCTCAAGAACCCTCAATTTTTCTGATTTGACTTGATTTATTATTGTCAGACGTATTGGGATACAGTGAAAAGCATTGTTTCTTGCGTGCTTTACAGTCAAAATAAACCGTTCATAGGGTACATGGGGGGGAAGAATAGGAGAGGGTGTAGAATGTAATGTTACAGTCATAGCTAGGATGTAGAGAAAGATCGACTTAATATATGGTAGGTCCATTCAAAAGTCAGATGGCAGCGTGGAAGAAGTTGTTCTTGAGTTGGTTGGATTGTGATCTTAGACTTTTGTATCTTTTCCCCAGCGGAAGAAGGTGGAAGTGAGAATGTCCGTGATGTGTGGGGTCCTTGATTATGCTGGCTGCTTTTCCAAGGTAGTGGGAAGCGTAGATGGAGTCAATGCTTGGGAGGCTGGTTTGCCTCCCATCCATTGCTACACTCACAAACCTTTGTAGTTCTTGTGATCTTGATCAGAGCAGGAGCCATACCAAGCTGAAACATTGATCTGTTGTTTTGTGTTTGAGATGCTGACAATGTGTTGCGTATGCTGATATTTTCAAAATTGGCTGTGTTCTTGTTCAATCTTATTCCATGCTTTCATTGGATAGAGAGCAGCATTTTGACATTATAATTACAGCTTTTCTTGTGCACAATACATCTTTGATGTCTGTTGCTATTTTTCAAAATCTTAGAAAATTAGAACCCAAATCAAAGATTCTGGCAGCTTTTGGTATTGTGAGAAACTTTATTGAAAATAATTCCTTGATTAAGATGTAAACAGCATATTTTCATTACTCAGGGCACTTTCCCAGGTGTTTTTCTCCAGGAAAACATGAGGAACATTCAACATCTTTTTTCAATCTTGAGTCATAAAAATAATTAAAATATCAAAAGAAAAGGAACATTTCTTATGATTTTAATTACTAGCAAACTAATGGGAGCTATGTGAAGGTGGAAAGCATTCCAAGCAATAGTGAAATTTCAGACATTAAAGAAAACACATTGACTCGCTTAAATGAAAGCAAAACACTGTGGATAGTGAAAATCTGAATAAAAATAGAAAATACTGGAAAAACTCAGCCAACCTGGCAGCATCTGTGGAGAAAGAAACAGGGTTAATGGTTGGAAATTTCTGGCCACTCATGCCCCGCTGCCACTTCAAGCAAGGATGGAGAATCTGGTATTCAGCCATTCACTGCAGTGAGACCAGAGAATCCCACCAGTGTGAATGGCCAGTGGCACTGTGACACAATGGTTAGCACTGCTGCCTCACAATGCCAGGAACTCAGGTTCAATTCCGGCCTCGGGTCACTGCCTGTGTGGAGTTTGCACATTCTCCCCGTGTCGACATGTGTTTCCTCTGGGTGCTCCGGTTTCCTCCCACAGTCCAAAGATGTGTGGGTTTGGTTGATTGGCCATGCTAAATTGACTATTGACTCAGGGGGTAAATATGCAGAGTAGTGGGAATAGGATCTGGATGGGATTGTTGTTGGTGCAGACTTGACGGGCCGAACGGCCTCCTTCTGCACTGTAGGGATTCTATGATATCTTCCCATGTTTCAAGGGAGGCAGTGGCCTATGGGTATTATCACTGGACCAGAAACCCAGGGCAGGTGGTGAAATTTGAATTCAATAAAAATCTGGAATTAAAAGTCCAATGATGACCATGATGTCGATAAATGTAAAAACCCATCGGGTTCACTAATGTCCTTTAAGGAAGGAAATCTGCTCTCCTTACTCTGTCTGGCCGACATGTGACTCCAGACCCACAGCAACATGGTGGATTCTTAAATGCCCTCTGAAATGAAGTGCAGTAGAGAAGAAGGAAGCCAGTGATGCCCTTATCGCGTGAACCAATAAAAAAGTGTAATATGACTCGTAATGTTAACTCTGTTTCTCCCTCCACAGATATTGCCAGATTTACTTTGGCCTGATTCTTTGGACAAGATTCCCACTACATATTTATGGCTTCCCCTCCCCCACCTATTCCCCCCTCTCTTTCTCTCACCCCCCCCACCCCCCCCACCCTCCCCATGCACCTCCCCCTCCCCACCCAAAACATCCTCCTTGTTAATCACAGAAGCGCTTTCTGACCATATAGCATTTTTAATCCCTAACTGAGCTGTACATCACTTTCGACCCCTCGTTAAACATAGAGGCACGGGCCAATTCTGCACATTGTCAACTGTAGTGGGATAGACCAGATCCAACCCTTTTCCAATCAGAGACATGTAACAATTTACAGACTGGTGGTTTGTTCCCACCTGTTTTCATCTGACTGCCATTGTTGCAATAGGAGTATGAATTGGTTAATTCTTTCACTGTCTCTATTGCTAAGGCCCAATAGGGGACAGGAATTCCTTGGATAGAATCTCAATCGCAATTTCTATTTACATCGTTCTTCAACTTAATACAACGACACAAGGCACTTCACAGGGTCATTATAAAACTAAGTATAACATAAGGAGATATATTAGAACATAGAACATAGAAAACTACAGCACAAACAGGCCCTTCGACCCACAGGTTGCGCTGATCATATTCCTACCTACTAAGCCTACCTATAACCCTCAATCCCATTAAGTCCCATGTACTCATCCAGAAGTCTCTTAAAAGACCCCAACGAGTTTGCCTCCACCACCACCGACGGCAGCCAATTAGGTGAGATGACTAAAAGCTTGATCAAAGAGGTAGGTTGTGAGGTGTGTCGTAAAGAAGGAAAGAGAGGTAGGGGGTTAAAGAGAAGAAGGAAGATATTCCAGAGCTGGAGACATTGTTCCTAATGGTGAAGTAATTACAACTGGGGATGTGTAAGAGGCCAGAATTAGAGGAGTGCAAATAGATTGAAGGATTGTGGGGCTCGAGGAGATTACAGAGCTAGGGAGGAGTGAAGCCATGGAGAGAATTAGGATCAAGATGCTGTTTAATCGGGAGACAGTGTACATTATTCAGTGCAAGGATGTGAACGCATTTGGTACAAGCTATGACATGGGCAAAAAATGTCTGGCTGTGCTCAAGCTTGCAAAGCGTAAAATATTGGAAGTTATCCAAGAATGTTCAAGAATAGTCATGTCTGTAGCTAACAAAGGTATGGTCAAAGGTTTCAGCAGCAGCAGAGTTGAGGCGGGGGCACAGGCCGACAATGGAAATGGAAATAATCAGTCTTAGTGATAGATATGTGGCGTGAAGATGATCTTGATGTCAGATGGGACATTGTGAGAGAGAAATTGAATCAGTAGTGAGGAGCGGTGTAGAGCTATAGAGGTTAGCTATGTATGTTGTACTTACCTCAAAGTCTCTTGCACAATGAGGTCTACGTCACTTTAAAAATGGGCTTGATGCTGATGTAATTCCCCACTGGCGTGGTGTGAGATTGGATGGCCTGATGGGATTTTGGAGAGTAGGTTTTTTTTAATGAACATTTATGATATGCATATTAATGCAAATGGCATTCATGCCACCAGATAGCAGGAGAAGCGACCCACTATTAACCCACCATTAAGAGAATTTCAAACTATTCTTACACCAGCTTGTTTCTGGCTTTTTGGCTCCCACTGGATTCTCTACTCCCGTCCACCATCAAATCCATTGTGAGCAGAATTCCACCCATGGCTTTAGTTTTCCCAAAATTTAATCTGTTGACCCAGTTCTAAACGTCAATTGACCAGTCTAGCAATCCACAGATAAGAAGTCTCACAACACCAGGTTAAAGTCCAACAAGTTTATTTGGAATCACAAGCTTTCAGAGCACTTCTCCTTCATCAGGTGAATGGAGGTAGGTTTCGCAAACATGTGACATGTGAATGTTGAAGGAAACTTACCTCTCCACTCACCTGATGAAGGAGCAGCACTCTGAAAGCTTGTGATTTCAATTAAACCTGTTGGTCTTTAACTGGGTGTTGTGAGACTTCTTACTTTGCCCACCCCAGTCCAACGCCGACGTCTCCACATCAACCCATAAATAATGGAGAGGATGAGAGGGGTGTTAGTGGGAAACTGCTGGCTGTCATCAGGGTACATATGCATTTATACAAGATAAAAGCACGCTCCAGAGTTTTCCAGTCCCACCAACAGTGCATCCCCACTGTGGGTTTACGACAGTAAACCCCGCTGATGACATCAAAGCCGGAAGATCCCACCGGTGGCCAATGGCGAACCACTTCTGACACCGCCATACACGTGGTGGATTGTGTGGAAAAGCCCATGAATTCTGTTCTAGTTGAAGAGGAATCATAAAAGGAATAGTAATGAAAAAATTGAGGAATAAACGTAGAAACAAAGAAGATAGGAGAAGGAGGAGGCCATTTGGCCCTTCGAGTCTGTTCCGCCATTCATCACAATCATGGCTGCTCGTTCAACTCAATAGCCTAATCCTGCTTTTTCCCATAACCTTCGACCCATTTGCCCCAAGTGCTATATCCAGCCGCTTCTTGAATACATTCAATGTTTTGGCATCTTGTGGTAATGAATTCCACAGGCTCATCACTCTTTGAGTGAAGAAATGTCTCCTCATCCCCATCCTAAATGGTCTACCCGGAATCCTCCGAAAGAAGGGGACAACTTAATTAAAAAAAGTGATGCCAAAATAAACAGCGTACCTGTGTGGTGAGGCAAGGAAGGAGTGCTGTCAGCCCGTGTTTCCATAATTTGGATTATCTTAATTGGAATTTATCATCAACTGTGATGACTACAGTTGTTCAGGCAGCTGTGCAGTTAGAGACAGGAAAGAGCGTTGTCCTTTCTTGTGATTTTCAACAGCATTAATTGTGATGACAGGCAGCCCTTAGCCAAGGTCAAAGTTACACAGTTGGGCTGCTGACTTTGCTTAATCTTGACAATTCTTTGTTTTCCGGCTGCAAACCGGAGGAATCCACTATGGCATTTTGTTACACTTAAGTGGAGTCCGACCCTTAGTTTTCATTGTGCTCCTTGTGTCACAACATAAATGTTTAATCCTGTCATTTAGTCACCCTACGTGCCACATACTGTTGTGTTTGTGAATCACATTTTTTGGCCGTGTCCAAAACCTGCACCATCACCAACGTTCTCACCCAGACACAGTCAACAATGAATTTCTCATTGGGTAGCAGGCTGTTATATCCATGTGTGTCTCGCTTTGCACTCTATTTTCATAGAAAGGATTGTTCATAGATTCCCTACAGAAGCAGAAGCAGGCCATTCGGCCCATTGAGTCTGCACTGACTCAGCATCTTACTCAAGCCCTATCCCCACATTTACCCCATTAATTCCCCCTAACCTACACATCCTGTGAAACTAAGTGGCAATTTAGCACGACCTATCAATCTATCCTGCACATCTTTGTTATTCACTTATCTCAAGAAGATCCTTCTTTTAACAATGTGTTCTCCCTGTGTCTGGGCGGGTTTCCGCCGGGTGCTCTAGTTTCCATCCACATTTCAAAGATGTGCGGATTGGTTTGATTTGCCCTGCTAAATTGCCTCTTAGTATCAGGGGGTTTAGTGGGGTAAATACATGTGGTTACGGGGATAGGGCCTGGGTGGGATTCTTGTTGATGCAAGCTCAATGAGCTGAATGGCCCCCCTTCTGCAGTATAGGGATTCTATGATCTTATGATTACCTTATTTGTGGACTCAAGTTACCTCATATCTGAAAGTCTCTCTTGCCTATTTACCTCACCTTCCTTTAAGGCGCTCCTTGGAACCTACATTTTTTGACCAAGTATTCGGTCACAACTCCCATATGTGGCTTCAAATCAGATTTTTTTTGTTCTTGTGAAGCACCTTGGGACATTTTTGCTTCCATTGAAGGTGCTATTTAAATGCAAGCTTACCTTGTATATCATTCATAGATGTTTAATTCCTTAGTGCAATCTTTAGAGTATCTGGATATACTCATTTTTTACCCTGTTGACTCACTTTCATTAATGAATGGGCAGCATGGTAGCACAATGGTTAGCATTGCTGCTTCACAGCTCCAGGGACCTGGGTTCGATTCTTGGCTTGGGTCGCTGTCTATGTGGAGTTTGTACATTCTCCTCGTGTCTGTGTGGGTTTCATCTGGGTGCTCCCACAATCCAAAAATGTATGGGTTAGGTTGATTGGCCACGCTGAGAAAAATTGCCCCTTAGAGTCCTGAGATGCATAGGTTAAGGGGATTAGCGGGTAAATGTGTAGGGATAAGGGGCAGGGCCTGGGTGGGATTGTGGTCGGTGCAGTCTCAATGGGCCAAATGGCCTCTTTCTGCACTGTAGGGTTTCTATGATTCTCTGAATGTATTGGCAGTTGGGACACATAGGCTGGGATTTTCTGGCAGTGCTCACCGCGTAACCGGAAACTCCTGCCTGAAGTCGCTGAATTTTCCATTCTGCTGCTGCGATTCCCGACAGGAAAATTCCACCCTGGTTATTATCTGCACCTTTGCAGGTTGTCAACAATTTGGCCTGAGAAACAGGTGCTCCGGTTTCCTCCTACAGTCCGAAAATGTGCTGGCTAGGTTGATTGGTCATGCTAAATTGACCCTTGGTGTCAGGGGGTCTAGCAGGGTTAATATGTGGAGTTAGAGGGATAGCGTGGCTGGGATGGTTGTTGGTGCAGGCTTGATGGGCCGAATGGCCACTTCCTGCACTGTAAGGATCCTATGTTCAGTGATATATATTTTGAGCAACAGCCACTTAAAAAGGTATTAAACTTACTGGACCTCTCCTTGCTGAATGGCAAATGTGTAGACAGGTCAGACAAAGTACAGAATGAGTTGTTCAGCAGGAGATCCGAAACAATGAGTGGGATTTTATAGCCTTGCTCGAGCGAGACCGGAATTTCCTGTCTCAGTTCAACGGACATTTCCGTTGTCGCCCCTCGCCTGCCCTGATTCCGTAGTTGGCAAGCGATAGAATCCCAGTGAATACCTATTTGCTGCCAATATCTGGCCATTCAGGAAAACATGTATCTTTTTATCGATTAACTCTTTTGATCTCTGCTGAGTTTGAAGAAAGTATTTTGAAGATCAAGTTACAATTTCTGTAAGATTGCAGCGCAAGGAGAAATTCCACATCGATGATGGAGACTTTGCACTTTTATACTAAATGAAATTGTGTGTTCTTTATTTTTGTAATAGAATGCAAACAGATGTTATTAGAATTTAACTGATGTTATGATATGAAGGCACCAGTTTCTCACAAGGGATTGTGCAAACATGTTCATTTTTAAATTCTAGGCACATGTGAAGAAATACACGTGGACAGAAAGCTTGAAGGCATCAGAGCCACGGGGCTGTGTGCTACTGACTTGAAGCTGAAACGGGATCAAGCGACACATTTCCCTTAAAGTGATGTCATGCTGTTATCCTTTAAAAGTATATTACAGTGCTGAGTGTCTTCCATCGCGTTAAGTGCTTTGAATGCTCTATCTATCTCTGCAATTTGGCTAAGATCAAGTGTAGTATCGATATGCTGTACTTGGTTGAAGTCATTAGGTTACATTTTACAATTTTTAAAAGAGGCATTGCGTCCTTTTGGCTAAGATGCAAATGAGATCAAAGCTTGGAGGAGGAGCTGTGTCTACTCCAATCAGCTTGGATCATGTAGATCAAGCCCAAGACAGGAGGTGAGAGCCCTGTCTTGTCAGCTTGGATCGGGAATGTCTCAACTTGTTGAGACTCTGAATTGGACTTGATTTGATTGAATTTGAATAAAAAAAATTCTGAGCTAAACCATTCACAAGTCAAACTGACTGATGTCTCAGTCACCACCCCACCCCCCACTCCATCACCAGCGACGTGATGGGGTTCATGCCATGAAAAGTTGGGAACCCCATTATCATGCATCGAAATATCATTGGCCATCATCCCCGCTGCCTTATCCTTCCACCTGAGGAATGCTGCCCTCCCAGCCTCCGTCCTCAGTCAGCACATGGCACAACATCATGTGAGTAGGGTTTATGACCGGTCCTGACATACAGCGACCTGTCCGGGCACTGCCAGGGAGGTGGGTAGGGAGATAGCGCTGGGGAGGGGAAGGGGGAGGGGAGGGTTGCAGAGTGGGCTTCCTTTGGGGAGGTTCAGTGTTGGGGGGGTGGGTTCTCAGTAGGGATGCCTATTCACGAGTGAGGGGGTGGGTGCAGGGTGGTTCCCAGGCAGGGGGTTCCATTTCCTTGTAGGGGGGGGTGTGGGCTGTTCCATGTTCGTAGGAAGGGGAGGGGTCTTTTTTATTTTCATTTTAATTTTTTTCAGGCCTGTGCACTCTTCTGTTAGGAGCCAAGGTTGTTGGCGAGGGAAAGCTCACTCATAGCCTGAGACAATGGCTGGAACTTTCTGGCTGATCAAATTGGCAGGATCTTCTGTTCTTGTCAATGTTGCACCCCCGCTGCGGGTTCCCCAGCAGTATGCGGTGGATTCAATGGGAAGCCACATTGACAGTGGTAGGACCAGAAGACCCATCCGCTGTTGTGCTGAACATGATGCCAAGTTAAACTAATCCCCTGCCCTTGGTCCATATCTCTCTATTTCTTGCATATTCATGTGCTTATTTGAAGGCCCCTAAATGCCCCAATCATATCTGCCATCACCACCATCCCTGGCAGCGTGTTTCAGACACCTACCACTCTGTTTGTAAAACACTTTGCCCCTCACATTGCCTTTGAACTTTCGCCCCTCTCATCTTTAGTGCGTGCCCCCTAGTATTGGATGTTTCAACCCTGGGAAAAAATATTCTGACTGTCACCCTATCTATGCCTCTCATAATTTTATAGACCTCCATCAGGTTTCCCCTCAGCCTCTGCCGCTCTAGAGAAAACAACCCTAGTTTGTCCAGCTTCTCCTTATAGCTCATGCCCCTAGTCACCACACTCCTGTTCGGGTACACTGAGGGAGAATTTAGCATGGCCAATGCACCTAGCCAGCACGCCTTTCGGACTGTGGGAGAAAACTGGCGCACCCGGAGGAAATCCACACAGATGTGGGGAGAATGTGCAAAGACTGCACAGAGGGTAGCCTAAGCCGGAAATTGAATCCAGACCCCTGGCACTATGAGGCAGCAGTGCTAACCACAGTACCACCGTGCCACCCTCGGACGTGGGGGTATGCTACCAGCTAAGCTCTGGTTGACATAATATTTGCTGATGCATTGTTAGATGTCAACAGGCGTTCTACACAAACATTGAGCGTTAGCGTATCATCCAACATATGGAAACATGGTATTAAATATATTGTGCTAACAGTCTGTTACTAGAATTTGGTACAAATTTTGAAATGTCAGAATATGCAACTTCACTGAAATTTAATTCCTCTGCACATAATTGGCTAAGCTGGCGTTTCCAGTTGCTGAAAGGTTACTCACTTCCTGGCATATCAACCCCGTAATACAATGAATGGAGTTCTGCTAATATTTCTTAAAGTACCTAAATTGCAATATTCTGCCTCGTAGGTGGGTGATTGGAATAAACGTCCTCTACATGTTATTTGATTTGATTAACCACAGCATTCTGACCATCTGGCTTCCCCACTATACCTGCAGTCAAGCTAGCTGTTTCAAGCTCTTTTGATAATGAATACCAATGGAAAAAACATAAATAAGTCATCAGTATGGATAACGTAACATCAGGAATGTGACATTAAAGCACTTTATTCAACCGCCAGTGAATCATTGCCAGATTGCTTTGTAATACGCATCTTAGGCCATTAGCAGGGCACTGCACCTAAAGCATGCTTCCTTGAGGTTATTCGCTATGCTTTATGTGTTTAAGGTTACAGGCTTGTGGGACACCGCACAGAAGATTCAGTTTGTTATTTAAAACCAGTCTGATCATTCTTCATGAGTCTCTGACAATCTATTATTATACTTGGGACAATTAAAACATTTCCCGCAGCTACTCAGGGCCAAATTATTTGTTAAATTCCCAGCAGTGGTGAGCTGCTCCGTAATGTAACGCTGAAAGCTATAGAACTACATTATTTTCATCTTAATTATTTCAGAAGCAGTCACTGGGAAGGATCCAATACATTTTAAGAGGCCATTTCCTTTGGAAGATACTGGGCTCCCCTGGTAGCTCAGTTGGGAAGGGCAGTATTGAGCCTCAAGGAAGTTGCAAATGCAAAACTATGGTCTATCTAAAGAGTTTGGGGGGTTGCGGGTGATAGTAGAGTATTCCGTTTAGGCTGAAAAGGAGTATGTGACATAGGGCGACACGGTGGCACAGTGATTAGCTCTGCCGTCCCACAGTACCAGGGTCCTGGGTTCGCTTCCGACCTTGGGTCACTCTTTGTGGAGTTTGCATGTTCTCCCCGTGTCTGTGTGGGTTTCCTCTGGGTGCTCCGGTTTCCTCCCACACTCCAAAGATGTGCTAGGTTAATGGGTTAGATTGATAATTTGCCCCTTAGTGTCAGTGGGACTAGCAGGGTAAATATGTGGAGCTATGGGGATCGGGCCTGGGTGGGATTGTTGTTAGTGCAGACTTGATGGGGCAAATGGCCTCCTTCTGCACTTATGATTCTATGAGGAGGGAAACTCAACCCATGTGTCTGCTTCTGATCAACATCCATAAGCACTTTGGGATATCAGCCATCGGCAGATCAGAGGCCTCCCTGAAGTGGATAAGTGGGCACGGTGCAGTGGTTAGCACTGCTGCTTCATAGTGCTAGGCTCCTGGATTCGATTCCAACCTTGGGTGACTCTCTGTGAGGAGTTTGCGCATTCTCCACGTGTCTTGTGGGTTTCCTCCATGTGCTCTGGTTTCCTCCCAGTCCAAAAATGTGCAGGTTAGATGGATTGGCCATGTTGAAATTTCCCTTGTGTCCAAAGATGTGCAGGTTAGGTGGATTGGCCATGCTAAATTGCCCCTTAATGTATAAAGAAATGCAAGGTTAGGTAGATTAGCCATGGTAAATGCACGAGGTGCGGGGACAGGGTGGAGGAGAGGGCCTGGGTTAGATGCTTTTTTGGAGATTTAGTGCAGACTCAATGGGCTGATCAACCTCTTTCTGTACTGTAGGGATTCTATGGTTCTAACCTGCCAACATTCTGCACCTAGCCAGGCGCATGGAAGATAATCTCAGCTTTCTTTGAGGTTCGTGCAAGTGGAGGTGGAGCACAGGAAAGAAAAGAAATGAGAAAAAGTGGTGCAGAAAAATTTAGGGGAGGCTATAATGTGGTGGTATTGCCACTGGACCATTAAACCAGGTTAGCACACAGGGGACCTGTGTTCGAATCCTATCATGATTGATGGTGGAATTTGAATTCAGTAAAAATCTGGAATTAAAAATCTCAAAAATGAACCAATTGTAAAAAACCTGGTTCACCAATTCCCTTTAGGTAAGGATATCTGTTGTCATATGTTCTGGCCTACATTTGACTCCAGAATCACAGCAATGAGATTGACTCTTAATTGCAAGCCATTCAGTTCAAGATGGGCAAAGCATGATTTGATTTATTATTGTCACATGTATTGGTATACAGTGAAAAGTATTGTTTCTTGTGCGGTATGCAGACAAAGCATACCAAAAATAGAGTACATAGGGGAGAAGGAAAGGAGAGAGTGTATAGTGTTACAGTTATAGCTAGGGTGTAGACAAAGATCAACTTAATGTAAGGTAGGTCCATTCAAAAGTCTGATGGCAGCAAGGAAGAAGCTGTTTTGAATTGGCTGGTACGTGACTTTTGTACTCTTTCCTGACGGAAGAAAGTGGAAAAGAGTGTGTCTGGGGTGCATGAGTCCTTGATTATTCTGGCTGCTTTTCTGAGGCACTGGGAAATATAGACTGAGACAATGGGTGGGAGACTGGTTTGTGTGATGGACTGGGCTACGTTCACAACCGATGGAGGTTGGCTCAATGGAGGTTGAGGGTTTACCTGATAGAAGACTACAAGTTTGTGAGGGGCATGGACAGAGTGGATAGTCAGAAGCTTTTTCCCAGGGTGGAAGAATCAATTACTAGGGGGCGTAGGTCTGAGGGACAAAATTTAGAGGAGATATATGAGGGAAGTTTTTACACAGAGGGTGGGGTGGGGGAGGGGGGGCGGGTGTGTGTGTGTGTGTGTGGGGGGGGGGGGGGTGGTGGGGGAAGTGTGGTGGAAGCAGATATGATAGTGAAATTTACAGGACATCCGGACAAATACTTGAATAGGATGAGAATAGAGGGATATGGTCCCCAGAAAGGTAGGGAGTTTTATTTCAGTCGGGCAGCATGGTCAGCGCAGGCTTGGAGGGCCGAAGGGCCTGTTCTTGTGCTGTAATTTTCTTTGTTCTTTGTACTCTGTTCAACCCTTTGTGGCTTCCTGCAGTCTTGGAGTCTGAGAGCTGGAACCATACCAAGCTGTGATACATCGGGAAACAATGTTTTCAGTGGCTGCCTAATCCACATTGTGTGATTGAATAATAAAAATTGGACTGGTAAAACTGTGCCCTATTATAAATCAGCAGTGACTACACTTCAAAACATATATTGACAGTGTAGCGCCTTTGGGAAGCCTGCAGGGTGTGATGATTTTTGATAAATTAAGTGCGGAAAATGGGAGTATCCCAGTCAGTTTGGTGCGGACTCTAGTCTGAATTGTCCATTTGGGTCACCAGTTTGTATTATATGTCAAATGACTGAAGGATGAAGTGAAAACATTCAATTAAAATATTTTTTCCTAGTGTCTATGTTTGTTTGATAGCTAGTTTAAGAGAAACAGATTAAATTTCCTTTGTCCTGGCCTGGGTTTTAACAAGTTTTTCTCAGATTAGCTTGATCAAATTGGATAGTCAATTCTGAAGCCATCACGGGGAGATGGATAGACCAAAGAGACCAAAGAACAATAAACCATCCTGTAAAAGTTAACACGCAGTGACGTTGTGACGGGTCCAATTCACATAGCAGTTTGGCACAGTGCTCGCACTTATTGCTGTTTTCTATCATCGGAGGAGAAATAATTAAGCTTGAAAATCTGGCATGTCACTTCTTTTGTTCACAATCTGTTTATTGATCACTAAATATGCTTGTGTTCTTTGAAGCCTAACCTTTAGCCTGGTAGTGTTTAATCTTCAGTAAGTTGAAGAAGATCCTCAGAGGTCATGGTGATAGAACCAATATTTGAAATGCACTGCACAGGAAAGGCCTTTTAGCCCATCGAGTCTTCACCAATAATAACTACCACTAAAGGCACGCGAATCCCATTTTTCTGCACTTGTCCCAAATCCTTGAATATTTCAAGTGCACATCCAAGTATTTTTTAAAATATTGTAAGGTTTCCGGCCTCCATTACCTCCACAGTCGTTGCATTCCAGATTCTCACCATCCTCTGAGTGAAAAAGGTTTTTCTCAAATCCCCTTTGAATCTTCCACCTCTCACCCTAAAACTGTGATTGACCCCTCAACCAAGGGGAACAGCTGCTCCCTATTCACCCTGTCCATGCCCCTCATAATCTGATACACCTCAGTCATGTCTCCCCTCAGCCTTCTCTGCTCCAAAGAAAACAATCCAAGCCCATCTAATCTCTCATTGTAGCTCAAATGCTCCATCCCAGGCAGCCTCCTGGTGAATCTCCTCTGTAACTCATCTAGTGCTATCACATCATTCCTATAGTGAGGTGACCAGAGCTGCACACAGTCCTCCAGCTGGGGCCTAACCAACACTCTGTACAACTCATAGAATTATAGTACCCCTACAGTACAGAAGGAGGCCATTAGGCCCATCGAGTCTGCACTGACCACAATCCCAACCAGATTCCATTCCCGTAACCCCACAAATTTATCCTGCTAACCCCCCTGACACTAAGGGGCAGCTAAGCATGGCCAATCAACCTAACTTGCACATCTCTGGACTATGGGAAGAAATCAGAGCACTTGGAGCAGACACGGGTAGAACGTAGAGACTCCACACAGGCAGTGACCCAGGGCTGGAATCGAACGCAGGTCCCTGGTGTTGTAAGGCAGCAGTGCTAACCACTGGACTTCCTTGACAGCAGACAAGGCAGTGACAGCCAGTTAAACCCCTGAACAAAACACAATTTTGCCCTAATTCCTCTTGAATTCTAATGCCTTTGTGAAGTGTCATAGAATTATAGAGTCATAGAATGATTCTATGTGAAGTGAACACACTTTTTTCTTTAAAGTGTTCTTCAATGTAATTCATTATGTTAATGAATGTGCCAGCAATAAAAAGTAAATAAACTTGTGCCCACACTGCAATATATTTGTCTTCTCCCGAAAGGGTTTTGTTTATGGGCTGTTTCCAAAATACGGGGTGGAATTTTATATTGCTTGGGCCTGCACTCGAATGGGAAATGTGCTAAAAAGCACGAGAAAATGTCAGGCATATGTGCCAACGTCATCACATATTTGTGAGATATTTCAGTGGGTGCTCCTGTCCACAGTCAGGCAGACAATGCATCACATTAAGGAAGCATTTGAACACAGTTTTACAGTTAAAGGGGTAAACCTTTAGGACTGAGGTGAGAAGAAATTTCCTCATCCAAAGGGTGGTGAATGTGTGGAATTCACTACCACAGATAGTAGTTGAGGACAAAACATTGTGTGATTTCAAGAAGAAATTAGATATAGCTCTTGGGGCTAAAGGGACCAAGGGATACAGGGTAGAAGGAGGGATCAGCCTATTGATTTTGGTGATCAGCTGAATATGAATGGAGGAGTAGGTCTGAAGGGTGAAATGGTCACCTCCTGCTTCTATTTTCCATGTTTGATTTATTATTGTCACATGTGTTAACATTCAGTGAAAAGTATTGTTTCTTGCACCCTATACAGACAAAGCATACTGTTCATAGAGAAGGAAACGAGAAGGTGCAGAATGTAGTGTTACAGTTATAGCTAGGGTGTAGAGAAAGATCAACTTAATGCAAGGTAAGTCCATTGAAAAGTCTGGCAGCAGCAGGGAGGAAGCTGTTCTTGAGTCGGTTGGTACGTGACCTCAGACTTTTGTATCTTTTTCCCGAAGGAAGAAGATGGAAGAGAGAATGTCAGGGGTGCGTGGGGTCCTTAATTAAGCTGGCTGCCTTGCTGAGGCAGTGGGAAGTATAGACAGAGTCAATGGATGGGAGGCTAGTTTGCGTGATTGGGCTATGTTTACAACCTTTTGTAGTTCCTTGCGGTCTTGGGCAAAGCACCAGCCTTACCGAGCTGTGATACAACCAGAAAGAATGCTTTCTATGGTGCATCTGTAAAAGTTGGTGAGAGTTGTAGCTGACATGCCAAATTTCCTTAGTCTTCTGAGAAAGTAGAGGCGTCGGTGGGCTTTCTTAACTATAGTGTCGGCATGGGGGGACCAGGACATGTTGTTTGTGATCCGAACACCTAAAAACCTGATGCTTTCGACCCTTTCTACTTCGTCCCTCTTGATGTAGACAGGGGCATGTTCTCCTTTACGCCTCCTGAAGTTGATGACAATCCCCTTCATTTTGTTGACATTGAGGGAGAGATGAGTGTTGCCGCACCAGTTCACCAGATTCTCTATCTCATTCCTGTACTCTATCTCGTCATTGTTTAAGATCTGACCCATTACGGTGGTGTCGTCAGCAAACTTGAAAATCGAATTGGAGGAGAATTTGGTCACACAGTCATAGGCGTATCAATGTTTCTATGTCATTCCCCAGCACCAGGATCACTTTGGCTGACAGAAGCTCCCGCTCAGCCACAAGGACCCCCTGCTCGTTCCCCTTTGGGTGATAGGGTCATATGATCCTTCCGATGCACGCCCCTCAAAGGGGCTACTACACCTGGGAACTGAGGTTTGTGTTTGAAGATGCTGCCCAGACATTGTTTGCAGTGTTTTTTTCCATTGGAATTGATTTTGTTAGAGGTCTGCAGCTCCCTGTGACAGTTTCACAGCGGCTCTCCCTTGAGGGAGCCTGTTAGAAGCACCAGTCTGCCTTCTCTCAGTGCCTGTCCTCTTCCTGCTCGCACTGAACCTTTCCCAGCCCGTTAGTGTAAAATCGCGTCCTGGGGCTGATTGTGACCAGAAGCGTATTTTGCACCTGCTTTCGGTCTCACCAAGTGGCCTCAGGACAAAAATCTCAGGCCGTAAAAATGTGTAGCCGCTCAGCTCGGAAGAATCATTGAGTGCAGCCAAAATCTGCTCATCATTGCCACTGCTCGGAAGATTCAGATTCTTGAATTGCTATTTTAGGGTGGCATGGTGGCACGGTGGTTAGCACTGCTGCCTCACGGTGCCAGGGACCTGGGTTATTGATTCCAGATAAAACTCCAAACACAATTAAGTGATGGAAAAAAGAGTGTAGTTAACATTAACCAATGACTGCAGAGATCTGGGTTTGATTCCAGCCTTGAGCGACTGTGCGAAGTTTGCATGTTCTTCCTATGAGTGTGTGGGTTTCTTCTGGGTGCTCTGGTTTCATCCCACAGTCCGAAAAATGTGTGGGTTAGGTGGATTAGCCAATGCTAAATTGCCCCTTATGTGTCCAAAAGATATGTAGGTTAGGGAATTAGAGGGGTAAATATGTGGGGTTATTGGGATCGAGCCTGGATAAGACGCTCTGTCGGGGAGTCAGTGCATACTCGATGGGCTGAATGGTCTTCTTTTGCACTATTGGGATTCTATTCTATGATTCCATCACAAAATCCATGTTTCAGTTAAAAACACCCAAGTAGACAAAGCTCTTCCGGATAAAACTCCAGACAGAGTTAAGTGACGGAAAAAAAGAGTGTATTTAATATCAACCAATAACTGCATCAACACTGAACCTTCTACCTTCCTCTCTGTGGGCTTTTTGGATTTTGCCTTTAGTGCCTTATTCCCTCAGCCATTTCCCCAGGCAAGCTTCACACAGTCTCTGCATCATTCATATTTTAAAAAGAAACTGTCTCAGATGTTGAGCTTGTAAAATGATGCAGTTGAAGGATAAGAATGAGGATGGGCGCCTTTACTGTTGGTGACAGTTTCTCTGTGATTCTACAAAATAAAAATTCACTAAATTGTAGGCTCCTTTTACACCTCCATTTTCTCTCGAGTCCTCAGGGACCAGCTGGGGCTCGCTGGGCAGCTGGTTGCCAGGTGCAGAAAAGCAGAGATCGGGAATGGATTCCCCATTTGATTTTGGAAATGCCAGCTTGGTGAAACTAATACCCAGACGATTCGATCCCCTTGGTGAATCCCAGGTTTATATCAATACATGTGACAACAGTAAATCAAATCAAAAGTGATTATTTTCCAGTGCTTCAAAAAACTAGCTTTGTATT
The DNA here is from genome assembly GCF_965287045.1 of Carcharhinus amblyrhynchos. Classification (NCBI taxonomy): domain Eukaryota; kingdom Metazoa; phylum Chordata; class Chondrichthyes; order Carcharhiniformes; family Carcharhinidae; genus Carcharhinus; species Carcharhinus amblyrhynchos. The sequence continues at coordinate 13,296,501 of NC_137352.1, forward strand.
GTTATGGGGTTGCTAATCTTCTGCACCAGTACTCACATAGACATTTGGAGCATGGTTCACTGGCGCCTCTGTAGCTGCCAGGAGGTGTAACCTGGCTGCCCCAACAACAACTGAAGAACATCAGAGATTCAGAGCAGGTGCGTCAATAAATAGGGAAAAACAAAGACTTGCACTTCCGTAGCGCCTTTCACAATCTCAGTGCCCCCGAAGTGTTTTACGACAGCCAATGAAATACTTTTGGGTGTGGTCAATTCTGACATTTTGTGCCAATTTCTGCAAGTGACCACAAACATCAACAGATAATGAACATTTTGGGCAGAATCTTCCTGTCTTGCCCGACATGGGAATCGCAGTGGGCAGGACAGAAAGTTTGCTGGACCATTCAAAAGTCTGATGATCTCAGGCAGGAATTTGCAGTCTTGGGGTATGCGCGGCTGGAAAATCCCACCCTTCATCTGTTTTTCATGTTGGTTGTGGAATAAATATTTGGCAGGATATCGGGAGAATTTTCTTTGAAATGGAGTATAAAGGGTCAACAGATGGGATGCCAATGTATGACATAGACAATGATATACCACTGACTTTGGGCAGCATTGTGGTACAGTGGTGAGCACTGCTGCCTCACAGCACCAGGGACCAGGGTTCAATTCTGACTTGGATGACTGTCTGTGTGGAATTTGCACATTCTCCCCATGTCTGCCTGGATTTCTTCCAGGTACTCCGGTTTCCTCCCACAGTTCAAAGGTGTGCAGGTGGATTGGCCAAGCTAAGTTGCCCCTTAGTGTCAAGGGGACTAGCAGGGTAAATGCATGTGGTTATGGAGATAGGGCCTGTGTAGGATTGTGGTCAGTGCAGACCTGATGGGCTGAATGGCTTCCTTCTGCACTGTAGGGTTGTATGGCTCAATGACATTAGTTAGTCGCTTGTTCAACTCTCTCTCTCTCTCTAGATTGGGGTTGGAACACTGTGCTGGGAGCAACATGCCCACTTTGCAACCTGCTTAGATATAGCACTAACAAACAGCCAGAGACTGACTACAGTCTGCCCACTAACTGAATATCACATCTAGAGTCCACAGTTTGAAATGCCATCTCAGAACAGTAACACAGGAGCTTTTTCAGCCATCTGAGAGGCAGACTGGGCCTTGCGTTAATCTCTCATAGAAAGAAAGCACTTCTAACAGTGCAGCACTTCCTCAGGTCTGCAGCCTGGAATGTTGGACCACAATTTCTGGATTTAAAAAAAAATTCAATCTTGGGGCATGGGTTTTGCTGGATGGCCAGCATTCACTTCCCATCCCTGGATGTTCTTGAACTGAATGGCTTGCTAGGCTATTTCAGAGGGCAATTGCGAATCAACCACGTTGCTGTGGTTCCTGGACCCGCATGTAGACCAGACCAGGTAAAGGTGGCAGATTTCCTTCCCTAAAAAACATTAGCAAGTCAGCTTAGTTATCCGACAACGGTTTCAGGGTCATCCTTAATTCCAGATTTTTTAAAATGTGATTTAATTTTTTTATTGAATTCAAATTCTATCACCTGTCACAGTGGGACTTGAACCTGGGTCCTCAGAGCATTAGCTGTGTTTCTGGATTAATAGTCTAGCGATAATACCACTACGCCATCATCTGCCCATTGGGGCTGGCACCCTCCCCTGTTTGTGACTCAGAGAGGAGACTGCTACCGACTGAGCCATGGGTGACACCTCAATGATAGCAGAGTAATGATTTATAAGGAACTAACAGGTCGGATCCTGTCCGATCAATACAACTTGCTGCTTTAACTCACATTTATATTTCTGGCAGCAGGCAATGCCTTGGGTAAGTAATTGACACTCTGCAAAAACTTTCACGGCTGGGATTTGCTCTGCGCTGACACCTCTGATCAAAACAGGCTGCGTTCAGGAGCAAAGTGAGTGATTGCAGACACCCTGGAGGTTTTGAGACATGGCGCAGGAACAGAAAATAGGGCCACTCAGGGACTCCTCATATAATGCAGCTGCTCCTTGGACACACTTGACAACCACATGGTGAGAGAGACAGAGAGAGAGAAACAGCCTTGCGAACCTCCGCAAAGCCAAAGCTCAGTGATGCCAAATGAAAGCAGCAACGTAGAAGGCAGCTAATAAACCGAGCAGGCCCGAAGTAAGCAGCAAGAGACGGCGATATTTATAAAGTTCACACTGCTGCTCAGTCTGTCATGGCACTCACACAAGACACTGTGCAGACATCGATAACAAGGCAGTACTCTGTCTGTCCAACAGCCTTATCAGGACGCCTTCCAAACTGTCACGGCTAAAATTAGGGCTAGTGTTACAATCAGTCTGACCCGCCAGTGTGCTGCCCTCCCCACTGCGAACGAATCCTGTGCCATCTATTTTGGGACAGGTGACGGAGCAGGATTGAGTTAGCGGTGCGATTCCATGCTGAACTTTTCACGAAGCAGATAACCTCTCTACCCCAGTGCACTTCTGGTTGCTGTCAGACTTCGCCGTCACGGCAGATGAACAAACAGGAGGGGAGATTGGGTCGGCATTTTGAGTTGTGCTGCGGCTTTGGTGTCATGTCAACTCTCCGCAGACCATCCCTGGCTCAGGTCCCATCATCCAGAGTTTCAAACAGAGGTGCAGTGAGCCATCAGTGACAGCAAGGGACGAGGCGAGAAATAATAAATAATTCCACTTTACATCCGTACAATGATCTTCACTGAAGAATCGTAGAATCCCTCCAGTGCAGAAGGAGGCCATTCGGCCCATCGAGCACTGACCACAATCCCCCCCAAGACCTATCCCCATAACCTCAAGTATTGACCCTAGCTAGAGAATTGCTACCCGTAAGTGTAAAATGAAGATCATCTTTTAAAGTTTATTTATTAGTGTCACAAGTAGGCTTACATGAACAATGCAATGTAGTTACTGTGAAAATCTCATATTCATCACACTCCAGGTCTGTTCAGGTACCCTGAGGAAGAACTTAGAATGGCCAATCCACCTAACCAGCACATCTTTTGGACTGTGGGAGGAAACCGGAGGAAACCCACGCAGAGAACGTGCAGACTCTGCACCAACAGTGACACAAGCCAGGAATCAAATCTGAGCCCCTTGGTGCTTTGAGGCAGCAGTGCTAACCACTGTACCACCATGCCACCCAGTTCAGTTTGTTATGGGTTCTGAGTTTCTTTTCCTGGGGATCATTTAGTTACTTTGACTGCATCTGCCTCTCTTTTCCCTCAAGGAGGAATCAGTAAAATCCCTCTGATTAACAATTGTGAGTTGGGTTGCTAGTATGGGTGCAAAAATAGAATTTTCCCCGCTCGCAATTTTCCTGACTGCTTTGATGAAGTTATCAATAGAAAGGAATTTCTCCATATTTTCTTCAACTTTCTATTTCATGTTTGTACATGACAACATTCATTTGTATCCCTAACACTGAAGCTACGTTTTATCCAGAGACCAGCTGGTGATGAAGAAACCTTTCTTTGTATAATTGAGCAGTACCCCGCTCCGTATTTGCCTCTGGGTGCGCTGGTTGACCTCTCTAACTTAATGGAAATTGAGCACTGGAGCAAATTCTGTTGATGCAAATAAATGACTGCATTGCAGTAAGCAAATTGGGTAACATTTATGCAAAAGCAGAAAGCTGCAGATACTGGAAATCTGAAGTAAAAACAGAAAATGCTTGGTGGAAATATGGGGTGGCACAGTGGTTATCACTGCTGCCTCGTAGCACCAGGGACCCGGGTTCAATTCCTGGCTTGGGTCACTGTCTGTGTGGAGTTTGCACATTCTCCCTGTGTCTGCGTGGGTTGACCTTGGGGTGGGATTTTTCAGTTTTGGAGTGAGAGCAGCTGGAAAATGCCATCCGGTCTGGCAGTATCTGTGGAGAGAGAAAAACAGGGTCAATGAATCATAGAATCCCGACAGTGCAGAAGGAGGCCATTCGTCCCATCGAGGCCACACTGACAACAGTCCCACCCAGACCCTATCCATGTAACCCCACATATTTACCCTGGTAGTTCCCCTGGCACTAAGGTCAATTTAGTATGGCCAATCAACCTAACCCGCACACCTTTGGAGTGTGGGAGGAAACCGGAGCACCCAGAAGAAATCCATGCAGATACGGGGAGAACATACAAACTCCACACAGACAGTGACCCGAGGCTGGAGTTGAACTTGGGTCCCTGGCGCTGTGAGGCAGCAGTGCTAACCACTGTTGCCACTGTGCTGCGGTGTCTGCAGAGTCTGCCATCCTGGGACAAATTCCAGTGGTGGAATGGGAATGTAGAGTGTTTCCTGCCCTGGAGGTCGGTGGGAGAAAACACAAAGTCTTCTGAGCCTGACCTAGTTAATTACACAACCCAGGGAATTGTGCCATATTCCATGGTTGGGACGGCCTAATGGCTTGTAGTCCACCCTCGGATCCAAGTATTCTATTGAAGACGCACCCAGCACAACTGACTCATTATTGAAGAAAGAAGATGGGCTTCCAGGAAATGAAGATTAGCCACCTAAATATGAAGATGTGAACCACAACAATGGGTATCTCCCATAGATTAGACCAAGCTTGTCCAACCCTTTTCAATTAGGAAGGCCACATTTCCATTTTCCTCTCACTCAAGGGACCGATGAGCAATTTCCAGAAAGATTAAGTTTGGCACAACATTAAATATCGATTTCAAATTAAAATTGAGATACAAAGAAAAGAAACAAAGTGCTGAGCAAAAGTAAATCAATGTCAAAGCAATAAATTGGTAAAAAAAAGTCAATGAAGATCACCATTAAAGTTTATTTATTAGCTCCGCAAGTAGGCTTACATTAACATTGCAATGAAGTTACTGTTGAAATCCCCTCGACTACACTCCCGTGCCTGTTCGTCTACACTGAGAGAGAATTTGGTATGGCCAATGCACCTAATCAGCATGTCTTTCAGACTGTGGGAGGAAACCAGAGCATCCAGAGGAAACTCATGCAAACAAAAGGAGAATGTACAAACTCCACACAGACAGTGACTCAAGCCAGGAATCGAACCCAGGTCATGGGCTCTGTGAGGCAGCAATGTTAACCGCTGTGCCACTGTGCCGCCTATTAGAGTGTGACAGGGACAGTGTCTGTTTTGCTGGTTTACTCCCAATCTCTTGATGCTTGCTCACGGGGGCCACATTGGGCAAGTCTGGATTAGGCCAATCACCACCACCCAGCCACCCATCCCTCCCAAATGAAGAGGAAACAGCAGCAAGAAATCCGCTATAAACCGAAAATGGTACACAAAATTCTCATCCATGTTTTCAAATCCCTTCATAGCCTCTCCACTCCTGATCTGTTAAATCTCCCTCAATCTCACACTCTTGTCTCTTTTATCCTTGAAAATGAACCGCAAAACCTACCTCTCTGACCAAACTCTTTGCCTTATGATCACTGCATTTGGTTAAGTGCCAAATAATGATGACAATAATCTCTTCCTCAATGTCAGTAAAATGAAGGAGATAGTCATCATCTTCAGGAAGCATAGTGGAGGATCCTGCCCTTGCCTACGCCAACGGTGATGAAGTGGAGATGGTTGAGAGTTTCTAGGTGTTTTGATCACCAACAATCTGTCTTGGTCCTTCCATGCTGGTGCTATCGTTAAGAAAACTCACCAATGCCTCTACTTTCTCGAAGGAAATTTGGCACGTCAGCTATGATTCACGCACCCTCGACATTTTCCCTTCCAACTTCACCCATCGGGAAAATGATACAAGCGATCAAGTACCAACTGACTCAAGAAAAGCTTCTTCCCTGCTGTCATCAGATTTTTGCATGGGCCTACCAAATATTAAGCTAATCTTTCTCTACACCTATTTATGATTGTAACACTACAGCCTGGACCCTGTTCTTTCCTCCTCCCCTATGTACTCTGTGAACGGTGTGCTTTGTCTGTAAAGCATGCAAGAAACAATACTTTTCACTGTATCCCAATACATGCGACAAGAGTAAATCAAATGAAATCAAATCATAATCTCCTGCGGAGTTCACTGGAGTGTTATTTTACGTTAAAAACTTTCGAGAGAACCAAGTTGTTTTTGTTGTTGCTTTGCAGATAAGAAGTAGGTCAGTCCATTGACAGAGTGGTTAGCACTGCTGCCTCACAGCTCTAAGGATCCAGGTTTAATTCTGGCCTTGGGTCACTGTCTGTGTGGAGTTTGCACATCCTCTCTGTGTCTGCATGGGTTTCCTCTGGGTGTCCCAGTGTCCTCCCGCACTGCAAAGATGTGCAGGTTAGGTGGATTAACCAGGCTAAATTGTTCCATAGTGTCCCAAGGTATGTAAGTAAGGGCGATTAGCGTGTTACATACATGGAATGGGGCCTGAGTGGGAAGCTCTGTTGGAAGTCGGTGCAGACTCAATGACCTGAATGGCCTTTTTCTACACTGTAGGGATTCTATGATATCTAGAAAGAGGATGGGAAGGCTATGATGCTTTTGTGTGCAGTAAGCATACATTTCTTAATAGTTAATTGAACCCTACCAGTGACTGATATCCGTGGCTGCACAGCAGAAACCAACTGTGGATATTTTTCACTTCCTGGGCCATTTAGTATTTTTAAAGTTGATGATTTCTAGTTGTTCCTTAAAAGTGACTCAAAGCACAAACGAATTTAATTCTTTAAGCAATGTGCACAATTGGTCTCTGTTCCAGCAATAAAGCTGATTGTGGCTTTGGTCCTTTTAGATAAATATTTGAGTTATCCAATGCTGAATTCCAAGCAATATGTATGTGAGTGTATTTGCTGATTAAGCCAAATTTGAGAATTTGTAAATATTTACGATTGGAACCAAACCAATATTTAAATCAGAATAATATTTCAAAGAGGATGATAACATTTTTGGCGTTAAACATTATTTTTGTTACTAATTGCAGAAGCAAGATTTTCTCAGGTTGGATTTATGGGTGGGCCCAGATCACTTTGAGGATCTTGGAACTTTCATTTTCCTTTCTGTGGATAAAGATCGCTGAGTTTCTACTTTTGAGAAAAATGGGTGAAATCAGATAAACCCCATTGCACCATTGTTTAACAAAGTGGGGAGTAAGAAATCTCACAACACTAGGTTAAAGGCCAACAAGTTTATTTGGAATCATGAGCTTTTAGAGTGCTGCTCCTTCATCAATTTAAAGTTTACTTATTAGTCATAAGTAAAGCTTACATTGACAGTGCAATGGAGTTACTGTGTAGTTCCCCTACTCATCACAGTCCAATGCCTGTTCAGATCAATGCACCTACACAGCATGTCTTTCAGAATATGGAAGAAACCGGAGCATCGGGAGGAAATCAACACAGATACGGGGAGAACACACGAAGTCCACGCAGACAGTGATCCAAGCCAGGAATCGAACCTGGGTCCCTAATTCTGTGAGGCAGCGATGCTAACCGTTGTGCTACTGTGCCCCCAGGTGAGTCTTTTTACTGTTCCTATTCCAGTCTAACGCCGGTATCTCCATATCATGCCTAAAAAAAAGTTTAACCTGTAAAGTAACTACAAAATAAAGGCTCTGTTTGTCATTGGACTAATGTTCTGGGAACATGGGTTCAAATCCCACCATGGCACCCAGTGCAATTTAAATTCAATTAATAAGATAATGGAATTGAAAGTTAAGTTTTAGTAATGATGACCATCAAACTATCATTGCTTGTTGTAAAAACCCATCTGGTTCACTGACAACCTAACCTTGCCTGGCCTATGTGTGACTCCAGACCCACTGTAATGTTTGTCTTAACTGCCCTCAGAAATGGCCCAGCAAGCAACTCAGTTTGGGAAGGTAACAAATATTGACTGTGCCCATGATACCCACATCCCATGAAAGAATAAACAAGAACATATGTGTCAAAAACCTCCAGCCTTGTTCATGGCTGGGATTCTCTGGTGCAGCTGCAGTGAATGGGGCTTTGGTTGATTCTCCATTTTTGCTGGCAGTGGGGCAAGGATGGATGAAATTGGAGAATCCGCCTAAGAAATAGAAGGAAAAGTAGGCCATTCAGTCCCTTCAGCCTGTCCCAGTGTTCAAAAGACCCTTTGACAAAGGGTCATCTGGACTCAAAACATCAGCTTTTTTCTCTCCTTACAGATGCTGTCAGACCTGCTGAGATTTTCCAGCATTTTCTCTTTTGGTTTCAGGTTCCAGCATCTGCAGTAATTTGCTTTTATTCAAAAGATTCTGCCTGATTTTGTATTTTCTCCCCATGATTGATTGAGGATAGATGATGGTTTAGTTTCTATAGCTGGACTAGTAATCCAGAGACCCAGTGTAATGTTCTGGAGACGTGGGTTTGAATCCCGCCATAGCAGATGATGAACTTTGAACTTACTAAAATCTAGAATGAAAGTCTAATGCTGACCATGAACCCATTGTCAATTGTTGTAAAAGCCCATCTGGTTCACTAATGTCCTTTCGAGAAGGAAATCTACTGTCCTTACTTGGTCTGGCCTACATGTGAATCCAGAGCCATAGCAATGTGGTTGACTCTCAACTGCCCTCAGGAATGGGCAGTAAACATTGGCCCAGCCAGTGATGCTCACATCCTATGAATTAAAATATTTTAAAAAAATCACTGCCCATTTGTATGTGTTAGGTTAGGCCACCCATGTTCAACTGCCATTGAAGAACAAACAGAACAAAGCATTTGTCCTAAAATTCCAAGAAATTAAATTTTGAGATTATTTATCTATAGTAAGACAGTGGTCATACGAACTATCACACGGCAATTCAACTCAACACACTTAGTAAACATTTAAATGTGCAGGTATGTGGGAAGGCAATGGCCTAGTGGTTTTATTGATAGATTATTAATCTAGGAAACTCAGCTAATGTTCTGGGGACCCGGGTTCGAATCCCGCCACAGCAAATGGTGGAATTGAATTCAACAAAAACATTTGGAATTAAGAATCTACTGATGACCATGAAATCATTGATAATCATTGGAAAAGCCCATCTGGTTCACTTTAGGGAAGGAAATCTGCCGTGCTTACCTGGTCTGTCTTATATGTGATGCCAGAGCAATAACAATGTGGTTGACTCTCAGCTGCTCCTCAAGTGCAATTGGGGATGGGCAATCAATGCTAGCCAGCCAGCAACACCCATGTCCCATGAATGGTTCCACCTGAGGACTGATGAATAAAGACAGAATGCAGCAGAGGTTTATAAAAATGCTCCAAGGGATGAGAATTATGAAGACAGAGTAGTGAAGGTTGGGACTGTTCTCTTTGGATAGAAGTAGACCAAGAGGAAATTTGACAGGGATGTTCAGAACTATGAGGGGACTGGACAAAACAGATAGAGAGAAACTATTCCTGCTTGTAAACGGAAAAGCAATTTGCAAAAGAAGCAAATGCGATGTGAGAAAATACTTTTTCACAGTGAGTGGTTGGGGTCTGGAATGCATTGCCCGGATATGTGTTGGAGGCGGGTTCAATTGAGGCATTCAAGAGGGCATTAGATGATTACTTGAATTACTTCGTGTCTTTGCATGCTCTGTTTGTGAACACAACTCCCACTCACCTGATGAAGGGACAGCACTCCGAAAGCTTGTGGCTTATGCCACCAAATAAACGTGTTGGATTTTAACCTGGTGTTGTGAGACTGCTGTGTACGGCTTTGGTCGCCTCACCTAAGGAAGGATTATATTTGGCCTGGACAGAAAATGACAAAGGCTCCATAGACTGATTCCTAAAATGAGGGATTATCCAATAGAGATTCTATGCCTGTATTTCTTAGGATTTAGATAAATAAAGATGAATTTTTGGAGGGATCGTGACAGGATAGCTGCTGAGAAATTGGTTCCCCTGGAATCCAGAACACAGCGTCACAATTTTACAATAAGAGATCGGCCAATTTAGGACTGGGATGAGGAGAAATTTCTTCAATCAAAGTATTGTGAGTGGAATCGGCTGCCGTCAGTGGTGGTGGAGGCGAACTCGCTGGGGTCTTTTAAAAGACTTCTGGATGAGTATATGGGGTTTTATGGGATTGGGGGTTATAGATAGGTGTTGATGTGATCGGCGCAACTCGTGGGCCGAAGGGCCTGTTTGTGCTGTAGTGTTCTATGTTCTATGTTCTTACTGTGCTTGAATAGTACCAATGTGCAGGGGTAGAGGGGAAAAGGCAGGGGTTTGCCATGAAGTCACACTGGGCCAAATGGCCTTCTTCTGCACTGTAACAATTCTGCGATTCTCACACAGGCTGGATTGGCAAAAAAAAACAGAGCAAAAGCCCTGGTTTTGGTTCCTTATCTTGCTCAGTAAGTTGATCTCACCCAAGGGAACATTTGGGGAAGTATAACAGTCATACTAACCATGTGCCGAAGGAGGAGAGAAGATTGGCAATTATTCCGTTTTCTGATCTCCATCCAATGATTCCTCTGGGAAACTGCACTTCTTCCAGCATGGTCACATTTATCTAACATTTTGTTCCCATTTTAGGCAAGTCTGCTGCACAGTTCGAGGCTATCAACATCTCTACAATGAAGCTGCTTTGACCTTGCGTCAGGAATGCCAATTATTTACAAAAAGCACAAAGCCACAAAATTCCGATAAAAGAGTCCTATGAACTCAAAGCTTTGGGCCCAATTCTCCAACCTTTTCAGATGACCACTGGGAATCCTGATGCTCCGGTGAATGGGGCATGGGCAAAAAATTAGGATTCCCGATGGGCATGAGGGCTGTCGCGTGTCAGTCATCCCCAAAGTGTTCCAGCCAGAGAGGTCTGCACCCCAATAATTATGCAAACATGCTAATTTGAATGGCATTAGCAGGTTTGACAGGTCTTTCACCAGTCTCCTGCCATTCACCCAGCCCACCAATGGCAACTGCACTGGGAGGGCTTTACGTGTTCTACCCACCAGTGGGGACATGGTATACTGGACCCCCAAGAGCCCAGGGAAATACCACCCTCAGAAAATAGGGACATCTTCCCCTAACTCAAATCACGGGTCACCCTCAACCACCCCTCCTCTCCTTCACCCCACACATACATCACACAAGCATATAGGGACCCAACCCAAACACCTCAGCCCTCCTTCCCCCTCAGAATGCCCACTAAGCTTTGGATCCCCCCTGAGATGCACCACACAGCCCCCTTCCCCCTCGGATCCCTCAGCCCCTCTTCCCCCTCAGAGTTCCCACTCCGCTGTGTAATGCCATCCGTCACCCTGGCACTGATACCCTGGCTGGATGCCTTGGAGCCTGAAGGGGCTCGAGGATGTACGTTCAGTGGCCATTTGCCACTCTGCTGTTGCCAGGCTGCAAATGAAGGGTCCCTTAAGCGTCCTGGGTGTTGGATGGGCTCAGGCTGGGGGCAAGGGTTGATCTCACCATTCTCCACTGGGATGGGGGTGTTGTGGCTGGACTGCCCCTTCTATCCCTGGCAGACCTGAAGATTACCCCTGACATGGCAATTTCAGGCACCTCTGTGATCAACACTGTAATCCTCCCTATCAGATGTGCAAATTCTGAACTAGCCAGGTTATTTTAATCTCCATGCATCCCCCTGGTCACCTCACAGGATTTTAATTCATTGCAACACTCCACTCTGTAGCAGAGGTTTTCGTTTCTCCCTGTCAGAATCTGTAGGTGTGAGCAAACCCCTTTGGAAGTCCTCTGACAGAGAGGAGATTTCCAATTCAACATGCAATGCCTTATAAAAGATTCCATTGACAACTCAATGGATTTCTTCTCCAGCCACCTGTGTTTATGTTCGTTTCCCTTCACATCTGAATGGATCTCAAGTACCCCATTAATCCTCCCCTGCAATGTAGACAGAGCCTAAGCCTGATTGACAGCTTATAGTTTATTTCACTTCCTCTTTTGCAAACCACAACCATTTTGAAGGAAAATCTCTGCCAAAACTGTTGAGTTTTCCAGCGTTTTCAGATTTCTGGTATCCCGAGCACTTTGCATTTATATAATCCACAAAATTCAATGGTGTAAAGCAAAAGAATTATAAAAGAGTCGAACAAAGCAAACACCAAATAATATCTTTGATAACCTCTATTTTAACATCCAGAATCAATATAAGTTAAACATGAATTAACAGGCAAATTACAGTTGATTTTGAACCATAAATGGCACATTAAATGGCAGATACAACATAGACAGATCTTACAAAATTGCTCTGCAGTCCACACACCATAAAGGGCATCAAATTCATTCATAAAGTTCTTCAAAACTGTGGCACAGTGACACAGTAGTTAGCACTGCTACCTTACATTGCAAGGGACCTGTGTTCAATTCTGACCTCAGATGATTGTCTATGTGTAGTTTGCATGTTCTCCCCATGTCTGCGTGGGCTTTCTCCAGGTGCAACAGTTTCTTCCCACAGTCCAAAGTTTTGTGGATTAGTTGGATTGGCCATGTTAAATTGCCCCTTAGAGTCAGGGAGATTAGCAGGATAAATAGGTGCAGTTATGGGGATAGGGCCTGGTTGGGATCCTGTGAAACCAATTCTGCCTTCTATGAAAACTCTCACCTTACCCTCTCTTTCTGGGATGCAGGATAATCCCCAGCTGACAACAGAGCATGACCAACCCCAGTTCCACGGGCAGAGACTTTACCACATGTGAAGGCACACAGTCTGCAGCATGTGATCAACTTGTTCTGGATGGTGTAGATCAAACAATGTTATCTTCAAGTAATAAAACAGATGCAGCAACTTGTCCTCAGTATCTGAATCTAGACGTGGCTTTGTCAGCTTGCTTATACTGCACCACAGCACCTACCAACTGCTACTACCCAGTATGGATGGCTTTGCATCTCTTCATAGAGCCCCAGGCAGCTTTAGTCTACCCAGACATGATGGCTTCCAAATTTCAGTTTTTGTTGCCTTAGAAACTGGTTGGGTAAAGTTCCTTTTGGTTGTCTTTTCAACTTCGGGATACCTCAAAAAAATACAAGCTTTGAAAACACAGATTCCACCACACTGGCCTTTAATGAGTTTACTCCCACTGGCAGGGGAGTTTCCAAATGTAGTCGAGGAAACAAGGGATGTGCATCTTCCAGGGGCTTATCTCCTGCCATGTGAAAATGCATGAAAACTCCTCCATTGGTAAGCTTACATAGTAATGGGATGGTGTAGAGCTCATAAGTGGATCAAGGCATACAATGAAAGTTTATTTATTAGTGTCACAAATAGGCTTACATTAACACTGCAATGAAGTTACTGTGAAAATCCTTTAGTTGTCACACTCCGGCATTTGTTTGGGTACACTGAGGGAGAATTTAGCGTGGCCGATGCACCCAGTCAGATTGTGGCAGGAAACTGGTGCATCCAGTAGAAACCCATGCAGACACAGGGAAAATGTGCAGACTCTGCACAGACAGTGACCCAAGCTGAGAATCAAACCCGGACCCCTGGAACTGTGAGGCAGCAATGTTAACCACTGCGCCACATGCCACCCATAACGAAAAATTCAGTAGTTGGGAGTATTGCTGATGTGAAAATATATATTTTATATGAAAGTAAAATCACCTTAATCCCAGATGACCACAGGGAATGACTATTGGTGACTTAATCTGAAGATCACCACACCTCAGGTGAGAGATAAGCTTGAGAAGGCAAGGCCTTCATGAATGACCTCAGCTGGTACAGAAACTGAACCCACACTGTTGGCATCACTCTGCATCACTAACCAGCCATCCAGCCGACTTCATACATCCATAACAAATATACACAATAATATGAAAGGAAAATTCTGTTGATGCCGGAAATCTGAAATAAAAATTAGAAAATGCTGGAAAATCAGCAAGTTTGGCAGCATCAATAGGGAGAGTTAATGTTGCGAGGCTAATATGGATTCAGAATTCTGAAGAAGAGACACGTTAGACTTAAGATGTTAAAAATGTTCAGATGTTAACAAGATGGGCGGCACGGTGGCACAATGGTTAGCACTGCTGCCTCAGGTTCAATTCCTGGTTTGGGTCAATGTCTGTGCAGAGTTTGCCTATTCTCCCCAGTGTCTGTGTGGATTTCCTCTGGGTGGTCCGGTTTCCTTCCACAGTCCAAACATGTGCAGGTTAGGTTTATTAGCTATTCTAAATTGATCCAAGTTTCAGCAGGATTAGCCAGGTAAATATGTGGGGTCACGGGGATAGGCCCTGAGTGGGATTGTTGTCAGTGCAGGCTCGATGGGCCAAATGGCCTCCTTCTGCCCTGTAGGGTTTTTTATATATATATATGCAATCTTTGCAGTGAGATTTCCCTATCTTCTCTTTTATTTTGAGTCAATGATGTGAGAGTTATTGGACTGGCTAACCAGCTTGTGAAAAAAAAATGTGGTGTGACTAATTACAAATACTTGGGTCACATATCATTGCTAATGTTATAGGAGCATTTGTATCAATGCCAGATTTCATTTTTTTCATTTTGGCACACATCTTGCGTAACTTCAATTGCTTCTCCTATGATTACTGAGCTGGTGTGGGGATGGCAAACTTCTAATTGCAGGTTTGGGTACTTGCAGTGGTTCAGTATACCAGATGATGAAATCATCACAGCTTTAATGCAGACTTGAGCAAGAGTAGAAGACCCTACAAGAGAAATGGAGATGAAAGGGAAGTCCTTAGAATCAAAAACAGTGCAGAAGGAGGCCATTTGGCTCATCCAAGCCTGCACTGACCACAATTGCACTCAGGCCCTAACCCCATACCCTGTATTTACCCTACTAATCCCCTTGACACTAATGGGCAATTTAGCATGGCCTATCAATCTAACTCACATACCTTTGGACTGTGGGAGGAAACCAGAGCATCTGGAGGACATTCATGCAGACATAGGGAGAACATGCAAACTTCACACAGAAAGTCATCCGAGGCCAGAATCAAACTCGGGTTCCTGGTGCTGTAAGGCAGCAGTGCTAACCAGTGTGCCACTGCGCTGCCCAGGACACAGTAAGAAGTCCCACAACACCAGGTTAAAGTCCAATAAGTTTATTTGATAGTAAACCCACAAGCTTTCAGGGTTTGCCCCTTTGTCAGGTGAGTGGAAAGTTCTGGTTCCAGAGAGTTCCAGAACTCTCCACTCACCTGACGAAGGGGCAAACCCTGAAAGCTTGTGGGTTTACTATCAAATAAACTTGTTGGACTTTATCCTAGTGTTGTGAGACTACTTACTGTGTTTACCCCAGTCCAACACCAGCATCTCCACATCATGCCATCCAGGTCAGGCAGATTATCAGAATGCCTCTGAATGTTTTGAGAATTAAAATAAAAATCATGCAATATCTTCAAAAAGGTGAATGTTCATTTTCCTGACTCA
The DNA here is from genome assembly GCF_965287045.1 of Carcharhinus amblyrhynchos. Lineage (NCBI taxonomy): Eukaryota > Metazoa > Chordata > Chondrichthyes > Carcharhiniformes > Carcharhinidae > Carcharhinus > Carcharhinus amblyrhynchos. The sequence goes on from NC_137352.1 coordinate 13,311,777, forward strand.
GAATTGTATCTTTACCACAAAGCACAGTACAAATATTCCCTGAAGCTACATCGCCTCTGATCAATATGAAAAGGTTTAATATGCGAGAATTTATACCTCCATTGTTTTAGTAGATATATATTATCCATTTGTTTTAGTAGCAGAGTGAGATGACTTCAAACAACATGTCAGGTCAGCCATACACTAATATCATGTAGAAATATGAAGAATTTACAGCATGAAAACACATCCCTTGTCCCACATAGTCCATGCAAACATTAATGAGGCACATGAACATTCTCCTATCCTACTCCTCCTAATCCTATCAGTATCTTCTTCTATTCCTCTCCCCTCATGTTCTTTTAACATCCTCTTAAATGTGTCTAGTAGTCCAACATGTAACTTCAATCCACAGTGTTGCCACATGATGAAGGCAATGAAATCTAGCTCACTATATATTCGGGTGTGTGCTGTTACAAGCCTGTAAAAGGTAGCAGCATGCCATTCGCTAGAAAGGAAATGTGTCGTGCAATCCTGTTTCAGTTCCACTTTTGCTCTTAGCACAGCATGCACGCACAGCTCGGCAGCTCAGATGTCTTCAAGATGCCCCTTATATATGATCCCATGTGCCTCATTTCAATGGGTGAGCCAACAACGTGAATGCTCCTTTAAGGGCAACACAGCAGAATAAAGGTCACCTGGCCTGGGTGACCAATCGGGGCTCAGAGTGGGGAATCACCCTAGGGGGAAGAGTTCTCCTTGGCAGAGGTATTTTAGAGTTCATTGAAAAAGTGCTGCTGCTCTTGTAGATCACAAAGTAAATCCCCTTTCTGTTCACTAACGAAGTCTCTGAAAGTGCATCATTGTATCTGGGGACAAGGAAGGGATTGAGGAGAATGCAAATCCTTCAGTTGATCCAGTACATTTGTGCAGTGCAAATGATAGCAGCTAACAGAGAAACAACGAAAGATTCCAAATTACAGAAACTGTGGAAAACCATCTTTATCTGACAGTCTAATTTTATTGAGCATATCCACAAACATAATCATTTTTAAAGGCAGGAAGTTCCTACAATGGAATATTATGACTTGATATTATTTAACAACTTCATCACTCACGCATGGGCATGGATTTGATGAGAAGATTCACAGAAGATGCAGTTTATATCTGGATATAAGCAAAGACATGGAAGTTATCATTGAGATGTGTGAGGCATGGCGACAGCATATGGCAAGTCAGCACAAAGAACCATCGATTCCACATAAGACTTCTACCCACCCTTCGTCTAAAATCACATCTGAATTCTTTCATTTCCACGGCACTGACTCCTTCATCATCGCGACTACTTTGCCAAGTATCCCATTATCTGACAATTGTGCAAAGCCAAGCACAATCATTGTGTATATTCACTGAATCCTTACAGTGCAGGAGGAGGCCATTTGGCCAAATGAGTCTGCACTGACTGTCTGGCAGAGTATCTTATCGAGGCCCTCTTCCCTGCCCTTCCAGTAGAGGAGGGGGTGGGCAATTTAGCTTGGGCAATCCACCTAACTTGCACATAGAAATAGAATCATAGAAATCCCACAGTGCAGAAAGAGGCATTTGGCCCATCAAGTCTGCACCGACCACAATCCCACCCAGGCCCTAGCCCCATATCCCTACATATTTACATGCTAATCCCTCTAACAATGCATCTCAGGACACTAAGGGGCAATTTTAGCATGGCCAATCAAACTAACCTGCACATCTTTGGGCTGTGGGAGGAAACCGGAGCACCTGGAGGAAACCCACGCAGGCACAGGGAGAACGTGCAAACTCCACACAGTGACCCAAGCCAGGAATTGAACCCAGGTCCTTGGAGCTGTGAAGTAGCAGTGCTAACCACTGTGCCACCGTGAATGCTACTTTCAGTTTATTTGTTATGCCTGGAGAGATCATTATGGATAAATGGGAAGCTATTTTGGGAAAGATATGAGAAGTGGAATATTGATCACAATGGCACATAACCTCTGTCCTGTATCCTGACTTGGGAATGTTTACTGCACATGCGTATCTGGACAATACAGAAATCCCAAAGCACGGACGTGCATAGTGACAGCACATCAACTTAAATCATTCAGTTCTCTTTTTCTAAAGTTACCGGTATTGAAGCACTGTGTTGCAGTCTCTCCCTAACTTCCCTTCTTTGCCCTGCTGATAGGTGAGTATTTACACTTATTTATTTACACATTTTAATTCTGTTCCAACTGCAGCGAGTAGAGACAGCAGACATTCTTTGAGTGGGTTTTGTTTTGTAATTGTGTTTAAAAGATATTTAAAATGTCCAGAAAGTGAAAGATATTAAAAATATTTTTACTACTTTGTCATGACATGCTGTTAATTCCATTGAAAGGGAAATTCATATACAACAAAGTGGATTTGCAGTGTCTGTAATAAGTTTCAGCTAAGGTTCATTTGGATTTTGCTATGCATTTTAAGCAGCATTTATCCCAATTTTAAGAGTCTCCCAGATGCAATGTTGATCCTTAGAAGCCTCTTAAGATATAGGATGAAATGAGTTCGACATTTATAGTGCAACTTGACTATTTCAAATGCTTTAGGAAAATGTATTCCTTAAGATGACATATGCACGCCTCCTGTAAGGTGACGGGAACTATCTCCATTCTATTTTTCAGAATTCAGTGCAGATTGAAAATCATCTTCCACCACCATTGGCACATCACCCTTTTAGCTTGGCTTCTTAAAATCACTGAAGATCTTTTTTGGCTTTCACATAGTTGGAAGGATCATGAGGGAAGTGTCAGGCTACATATAAAATGTACATTTAATATGTCAAAACCCTTCCACTTCTCCTCTCCCTCTCCCTTCTCTCTGCACCCCCCTCTCCTCTCCTCGTCCCCACCTCCTCTCTGCCCTCCCCTCCCCTCTCCCCTCGCCTCACCCCCATCCCCCTCCCTCTCCTCTCGCCCCCTCTCCCCCTTTCTCCCCCCTCCCCGCTCTTCCTCACATCCCTCCCTCCCACATCTCACCGAGGAGGAATGTCAGGTGACACAGCAGGATACAGACAGGTTGGTATATTGGGCAGATAGATGGCAGATGGAATTTAATCCTGACAAATGCGAGGTGATGCATTTTGGAAGGAATAATGCAGAGAGGAGCTACGTGATAAAAGGTAGACCAATTAGGAGTATAGAAATGCAGAGGGACCTGGGAGTGCAGGTTCACAAGTCTCTGAAGGTGGCGACACAAGTAGAGAAGGTTGTGAGGAAAGCTTATGGAATGCTAGCCTTTATAGGAAGGGGTATAGAGTATAGGAGCTGCCGTCTAATGCTTCAGTTGTACAGAACGTTGGTTAGACCGCATTTGGAGTACTGCGTCCAGTTCTGGTCACCTTACTACCGGAAGGACGTGGAGACTCTGGAGAGGGTGCAGAGGAGGTTTACCAGGATGTTGCCTGGCATGGAAGGACTGAGTTATGAGGGAAGGTTGGAGAAACTGGGACTCTTCTCCTTGGAAAGACGGAGATTAAGGGGGGACATGATAGAGATATACAAAATACTGAAGGGAATAGATAGAGTCAATAGTGGTAGGCTGTTCCCTAGATTGGGGACAATTACGAGAGGTCACGATCTAAGGGTGAGGGGGGAGAAGTATAATTTGGATATGAGAGGAAGGTTCTTCATGCAGAGGGTCGTGGGGGTATGGAACGCGCTACCGAGTAGGGTGGTGGAGGCAGGCACATTGGACTTGTTTAAGGTTTACTTAGATAGACACATGAGCGAAACAAGGATGGAGGGTTATAGTAGAGGGTATTAAATAGGGTCAGAGCCTCGGGACGACACCGGAAATGTAGAATTACATGTTAATGTTTTTGTCTTTTTATTCCGCAGGTGTCGGTCCACCTTGTTGTCAAACGAGGGGCATGCACACGGTGGGTCATGCATGGGCTGCTGTTGGAGGTTCCGGGAGTGGCCTAGTACTTTGTGTCGGTGTGTGTGCTTAATCCTGGACCAGTAGACGGGCGCTGCAACAGCTCAGTGACTATCACTGCTAGCTGTGCAGATACATGGATTTGGGCCTGTGTCTGTGGGAGTTTGCGCATTCTCCCTGTGGTTGCGTGGGTTTCCTCCGGGCGCTCCGGTTTCCTCCCACACCCCAAAGATGTGCTCTTAGGCTGATTGGTATACCAAGTTGACACTATTCTCCCCTGAATCTGGCTAAATTAGGGGTTCCACTCACATACACACAGGGCAGGGTAGGTGCAGGAGGATGCAGCGGCGTGGGCTCATTGGGCCGAAGGGCCTGTTTCCCGTGCTGGGTTGTTCTTTGTTCTTTGTTCTATCTCCTTGTTTACAGGGACAATGAAACCATTGTGTTTAAGTAAAAAAAAATTGACGTTGTGTTAAAGAGAAAAATATATTTTATTGTGAGAAATCTGAAAAGGTGAGGCAATTAATGTTTAATGTTTAGTTACATGTAAACATGGATATCAAAGTTTCGGATTTATAGCATTGGCTTTGAAAATAAATGTTTTCCATTGAACTTTACAAAATTATACAAATGCTTTTCTGAAACATCAAAACACAACAGTTAAATATGAAACAATTACAAATGAAGCAAACAAGACAGAAGAATACTATTGACAAACACACGGCAGTTTAGATTTTTCATGGCCCACAATGTAAACTCTCCTTTACTCAACGTCGCGCAGGTATCCAAATCATGGTCCAGACAGTTCTGACCTCTCTTCCCAATTATATTCTCGGTTTCCATATTCTAAATTAAAACATGCGAACACTTTATAGCATGCCACATGTAAAGTTATATAATAATACAGTGCAAATTTAAATAGTAGTTTCACAGATGTAAAACAAATAACAAGCACTGTTAAATAATACTAATCTTCAATCAAATAAAAATAAAATTCAAAGTGACTTGTTAAATGAGATAAGAACAATAGGATTAACTGGTCAAAAGAAATAGGGAAATAAATTTTAAAAATATTTTGGCACACCTTTAAAATAGCAGGGAATCCTTTTGATTATCTTCACTTTGAAACTGTTGTTCGAAAGTAGACCTTAATGGGTGGTCCTAATCGGCCCCGTCTCAAAGGGGTATGACTAGAACCCTCAGGCAGAGATTGTTCCGCTGAAGGCTGAAGGCTGCCACTCCCATTGGGAGTTGGATCGCGATTTCTCAATGCAAAAATTTCAATTATTTTGGCTTTCCACCGCATGTCGGAAGTTATGGGCCATTATTTTTCCTTCTCATTACCTGAGATCTAACAGTCTAGCTGAATGAATGATTTGGACGGTGAGGTCCCTCATTCTCAAATGTAGACAGACCAAGTAAGATCTGAACATTGCAATCTTAGGTTTGAGAGCGATACCTTTAAGTGCAACTATTTAATCGCTGGCAGTGCTCGAATTTGGCAGACCTGTATGTAGCAATTAACCATCTGTCACCCATTCTACATTCTCAAAAACTGGAGAGCAACTTTTAAAATTGCAAGCTTGAAATTTTCATAAGCACACAAGTTTAAAAATCACATAAACTGCAAGCTGGATCGCAGTAATTCAGGGTAAGCTATGTGAAAATATAGGTCCGATTAAAGCAGACTCGAATAAAAGTCAAGGACCATTTGATTGAATGATGTGCAGTTGCAACTCAATTTTACCCATTAGAACAAAGAACAATGGAAAGGGAGGTTGATATATCATTGGTCAATGATATGATTGCTTGATATATCATGCACACTTATAATTGGACAACTACTGTGGGTGGCACGGTGGGTCAGTGGTTAGTACTGCTGCTTCACAGCTCCAGGGACCTTGGTTCAATTCCTGGCTTAGATCACTCTCTGTGTGGAGTTTGCACATTCTCTCGTGTCCGTGTGGGTTCCCTCCCACAGTCCAAAGATGTGTGGGTTAGGTTGATTGGCCATGCTAAAATTGTCCCTTAGTGTCCTGAGATGTGTAGGTTAGAGGGATTTGCAGGTAAAATATGTAGGGATATAGGGATAGGGCCTACGTGGGATTGTGTTTGGTGCAGACTCGAAGGGCCTCTTTCTGCACTGTAGGATTCTATGAACTATGCCCTTAAGTATGCATAATGTAACGTGAATCAATAACTGTGAGTTGTTAGAGATAACTGCTATTCTTTGATTTGTGAATGCTAATTACTTGTAATCAAATTTGAAATTATAATGGCTTGTGTATTTTTGAATTCTGTACTCTAGTTAATTACCTGCACTGGCCTCTGACTGTCCAGGGTCCTCGCTATATAGCTTACATTAAAACAGTTGTTTACGAGAGCTCTGTGACTTGGTCTGGTTACTTGAAGGGTAAAGTTGTGACCAACTTGAAGGCTGCCCTCAAAGCCCGCACCACAGGTGATCAATGTACACAATAAACATGCAGTACAGATTTTCCAACTTTACAGTTCAGGAAACATGTTTGGATCCCACAGGGATCCCACAAAAATTACATTATACTCATCTGAAGGTCACAAGGACCTGTTCAGGACTAAGGTCCTAATTAACTGAGGAAAAATCAGATGCATCCCTGCTGCGAAACCACTGTGCAGTCCTATTGCATCAAGAACTAGATCCCAAATGCCAGAGACAACATTCAAGAATGTCAACCCCATAGATTGCTTGAGCAATTAAATAATTTCCAGATTATCTCTAGAGAGTTTCAGGGGCTCCTCTATTAAATGGGCAAGCGATTGGTCTCTGACTAGCATTGTCTTCTGAAAGGAGTTGATTGTTGAAATAAAGGCTGCTAAAATCTTTGGAGATTTTTCTGGAATTGTTTCTCAGTGTGTCATTGTGAACCTCTGACATCGCAATAGCAAACCATGACACATTTTCAGGATTAGTATCATACAAATGGAACCCATGGCAATTCATTTGTCCACTATCATGAATTAATTGATGACAGTGAGGTCAAACCTAATCACAGTTTGCCCCAGGTACACTTCAACTAGGACGGCATAGTGACACAGCACAGTTAGCGCTGGTGCCTCACAGAGCCAGGGACCTGGGTTCAATTCTGGCTTAGGGACACTGTCTGTGTGGAGTTTGCACACTGTTCCTGTGTCTGCTTGGGTTTCCTCCAGGTGCTCTGGTTTCTCTCAAAATCTGAAGGACGTGCTGGTTAGGTTGATTAGCCATGCTAAATTCTCCCTCAGTGTACCCGAATAGGTGGTGTTATGGGGATAGGGCCTAGGTGGGATTGTAGCCTTGATGGGCTGAATGGCCTCCTTCTGCACTGTAGGGGTTCTATGATTCTAACTGAGGCCATTGAATCCTTGGCATCTAACTCAGCTGGTGTTTCTCAATGCCTGATTTAAAAGGCCAATTGACTGCCAAGAATTATGACAGCAAAATGCATGGGCGACATAGTGGCACAACGGTTAGCACTGTTGCCTGACAATGCCAGGGACCTGAGTTCGATTCCCAGCTTGGGTCACTGTCTGTGTGGTGTCTGCATGTTCTCCCTGTGTCTGCATGGGTTTCCTCCGGATGCTCCAGTTTTGTCCCACAGTCCAAAAGACGCGCTGATTAGGCGCATTGACCATGCTGAATTCTCACTCAGTGTACTCGAACAGATGCTCAGTGTGGTGACTAGGGGATTTTCACAGTAACTTCATTGCACTGTTAATGTAAGCTTATCTGTGGCATTAATTCCACATGCAAATCACTCGGGCTAATTTTTGAAAGTAGCCCCAGCACCGTTCACAGTGTTGATTTGTTGTTTTTCTGCAAGTTCCAATTTGTGAGGGAATGGGGTCGGGGGTGGGATGGGGTGGAGGAGGTGGGGGATGGGGTTGCTTGGAAGGTGTTCATTTTCAAAGCTCCAGTTTGTGGAAACCCATGAAATCTGCAAACCATCCTGCCAGGAAACAATATGTGCTGATTCAAAGTACCACATAGCCAGCAATCTGCAGAAAACAACACATCGTTTTGGGAGCTGATTCAAGTCGATTTTACATGTTGTTATTTTAAAGGGGGGAGGCAAAAAACCCCAAAATGTGGGAATGTTTCCCAAGTCATTTTGAAGAACTGCCTTTGCCAGAATTCATAGAATCATAGGATCTCTACAGTGCAGAAGGCAGCCATTCGGCCCATCGGGTCTGCACTGACCCTCCGACAGAGCACCTCTGTCAGGCTCACCCCTCCATCCTATCCCCATAATCCCACATATTCACCCCACACTAATCCCCTTTACCCAAACATATTGGGGCACTAAGAGGCACTTTAGCATGGCCAATCCACCCAAACTGCACACCTTTGGACTGATTCATAATTCGGAGCTTTTCAACTTAGAAAAAAATCAAGACTCATTTTTTGAGTAATCCAACTGGAGACCTTGTTTCAATTAGTTGATGGTGAGGAGGACATGTTCCCCCCGAGGGGATTTCAGGATCACACAGTAACTGCAACAAGTGCGCCCTATCAATGGGGTAAAATCTTTACGATCTCCCATTAAAATATGTATTGTCTTGTGATGTAGACAGCTCAATGTACTGAAAAAAATGGAGGTTAACCTGAAAGTCAGAATTGAGCTTTAATCCTTTGCCATCACATCTGTGGTATAATTACATTTTTTTTTAATTCTGCTCTTGTTAGCCATGGAATTATTTTGCAACTTGACATCAATTACTTCCCCACTTCTGGTGCAGAAGTAGATCTGCGGTCAGGAAATTCTCTCTCTTTGACCTAACTTCATCTGTCTGTCACATTGCTGGAGGACCACAGGCCCATCACTGTTAATTGTCAGACAGGTTGAGAAATTCCCTTGAGCTGAACTTGTCTATCCAGTACCCTGTTGTTTATCCAGGTAACAGTGCAGTACCGCTCCCTTTCGTACCGTTGTGATCTTTGTTGCATCCTCATGCAGTTTTCAGAAATAATTGCTTATTGACTTATTCGTTCAGAAATGCAGCAAGCATTGTTCTTCTTAAAAAAAAAGCAGTACAGATTACGGCTATGAATTACAAGCAGAGGTGTAGAAGTGAAAGATGTAACTTAAATATCAATAAATGCAATAAATATACTAGATTTTAATTACGGTTGGGAACTCTCCAAGATACCAGACAGACAAGGAAAAGAACAGAAACATAAAAGAAGACTTCAACAAATCTGAAATTTGTTGGTCAAAAATAGAAATTCCATCTGAGACAGCTAATTAAAAGTCACTTCCTGTCCACAATTGGTGAATCTGGCAGGATGTAGTCATCATAGAATCCCTACAGTGCAGAAGGAGGTGATTTGGCCCACTGAGCCTGCACTGACAACAATCCCACCCAGGGTCCATCCCTGTAACCTCATGTATTTACCCTGCTAATCCCCCTGACACGAAGTGCTAATTTAGCATGGCTAATCCATCTAACCCATACATCTTTGGAGTGTGGGAGGAAACCAGAGCACCACCACGCAGGCAAGGGAAGAACGTGCAATTTCTGCACAGTCACCTAAGGCCGGAATTGAGCCCGGATCCCTGGAATTGTGAGGCAGCAATTACCTGAAAAGCTTTGAAGTGATACCATGACAAAAAAAGTCCAAGATAGTACAAGAATTAGCTCAGACATCTCAATATAGGGAAGATCTGCCTGTGTGTGATGTAGACTAAGTGAATGGATAAAGTTGTGGTCAGTGGAGCCTGATGTTAGAGATGGACAAAAGACAATATTTTCTTAATGTTGAGAGGTTAGGAACTGGAAAAGATTTTGATGCCCATGTGTACACAAAGCAGTAAAGGCTAGCACATGTATATATATATAAAAAAAACACTCCGAGATGTTGGCGTTTATCACAAAGGGGATTCATGGATTCAGAGATTCCATAAACATGGCTTGTATTGCCTCAAGTTTAGAAGAATGTAGAAATGTAAGAAGTAGGAGCAGGAATTGGCCGTTCAGCCGTTTAACACCACTCACCATTCAATGAGATCATGGCTGGTCTTCTAATTTAATAGCATTTCTCTGCACTGTTCCTGTATCCCTTGATATTTTTATATGTGGAAATCTGTCAACCTCAGTCTTGAATGCACTCACTGACTAAGCCCCCACTGTCCCTAGGGCAGAGAATTCCAAAAATTCACCAGTGCTGAGTGAAGAAAGTTCCTCTTCATCGCACTCCCAGCGTGGGCTTGAGGTTACAATCAAGTCAGCCATGATCTTATTGAATGAAAAAGCAGGCTCACGGGAGCAAGTAGCTCACTCCAGCTGCTAATACGTATGTGTATTTGTATGCAAATGACTTACTCCTTATTCTGAGACTGTGGTCCCTGGCTGTAGACCCTGGGGTGCAGCAAAGGTTTACCAACTGACTCCTGGGCTGGCAAGTCTGTCACATTTGAGGACAGACTAAGTCAGTTAGGATTGTATTCATTGGAGCTTAGAAGAGTGAGAGGGAATCTCTTGGAAATTTATGAAATTCTAACAGGATTACACAGGGCAGATTCAGAAAGAATGTTCCCGATGGCGGGGGAATCCAGAATTAGGGGGTCATAGTTGAGGATAAGGGTAAACCTTTTAGGATTAAGATAAGGAGAGTGGTAAATCTGTAGAGTTCCTTAGCCCAGCAAGTTGTTGAGGCTAGGTTGGGAACTTTCACTTCTGAAAACAAGTCAAGGTCAATTGGATGAAAGTCTCCTATTTTGGCTACACTTTGAAAGCTCTCTGATACACAAGGCTGGCAGGACTGACGAGTTTTAATTGACCTTTCTAGTCCAAGTGAAATTGTGGGAAAATTTGTGTGATTTCAAGAAGAAATTAGATGTAGCACTTAGAGATAAAGAGATCAAGGAATATGGAGTGAAGGCAGGATCAGGATATTGAATTTGATGATCAGCCATGATCATAATGAATGGCGGAGCAGGTTCAAAGGGCCAAATGGCCTGCTCCTGTCCCTATTTTCTATGTTTCTATATAATGGATTCGGAGCACACCTGCATAAATGTGACTGAGATTCAGAGCAGCCATGGTCTAACTGAAATGGGACTTGAAGGGCTGAATAGCCTCTTACTGTCCCTGTGATGTGGTAGGTTGGGAATTTTCAATTCTGAAAACAAGTCAAGGTCAATTGGGATGAAAGTCTCCCATTTTGGCTACACTTTGAGAGCTGTCTGATGCACAAGGCTGGCAGGATTGACCAGTTTTAGTTGACCCTTCTAGTCCAAGTGAAATTGTGGGAAAATTTGCCTATCAGGACAAAGAAAAATATAGTCAATCACAATTATCTTGAAGTAATGATTTTTTGACACTTCTAAGCCACCGAATGCAGCAAAGCTTTCACATTCATTAAGCTCAGCGACTTTATGCAAACTCAAATAAAATATTTGGTATTTGATTTGACTGCACAACTAAAAATGGATTCGATTTTTGCAAAAGTACATTAATCTACTTTAGGAAGGACATGAATTCTCAGGTCAGAGTCAACTTGATAAAATTAGCCATTAGTGTTTCATCGCACTATTTAGTCAGATTTTGTTTGGCCTGAATTAGTGAGGAGGAACATATGACCCATTGGTGAACTGAGCTTTGGGCAACTTAATCCAATTAAACTTGTCTAAAGCTGACAGCGATTTAGCATGAAGCGGGCAATGTCACTCATTATTGGGTTTGTTACTGTAGAAAATGGAGTATCACAGGAATGGAAGTTAGTCGGTGATTGGGAAAGTTTAAAGTTTATTTATTAGTGTCACAAGTAGGCTTACATTAACACTGCAATGAAGTTACTGTGAAAATCCCTCAGTTGCCACACACCACCACTTGTTCGGTTACACTGAGGGAGACTTTAACATGGCCAATCTAACCAGCACGTCTTTTGGATTGTGGGAGGAACCCATGCAGACACGAGGAGAACATGCAGACTCTGCACAGACCTCCAAGCTGGGACTCGAACCCAGGTCCTTGGCTCTGCAAGGCAGCAGTGTTAACCACAGTGCCACCCTGCCATCCCTGAGGCAATTTTACTTCTGTTACTGGCTGATCTGAGGGCTTTCTGCATCAATACTGAATGAAAACTATCTTCCTGCATTGACTTCCATCCAGACCAGGAACAAGAACAAAAGAAAATTATTGGAAAGGTAGAAAGCAGTCGACTTGGACCCAACAATGAAAGGCAATCGGATCCCCTGAACAACACAAGCTTCATTGTTGAGGAACAAACAATGGTACAGGGACAAACCTAGGCCTGGAAGAAGAGCAAGGCCTTCAGTGGTCACACTCTGAATATGACACAGGATTGTTTGTCCTCATGGGAATTTTAATTACTGAATCAGTCGCAGATTCCAATAATTACATTTCCATTTCTCTTGCGTCCAAAATTCAAGTTGAAATCTTTTGATTTTTATTACATTTGTCCCAAATGGTGGATTTTCCAAAATGTCACAACTACTGCTTAGTTTTGTATCTTTCTGGCTCACAAGTCTTTCCTTTGACATGGATGTGTTTATTTGTAGCATTGCCAATCTTTCCCCATTGATTTTCTCCTTACACTTCTCTCCAGGAGACATTGATTTCTTTACGGTTCTGGTCACTCTCTGGTGCCTTGTCAAAGTGCCTGTTAGTCATATAAGCTTTGTCACTGAGAAATTTCAGGCAATCAAACTAAAGAGGGCAGATGTCACACAGGAAGGTTAACAATTTGATCAGCAATGGGAGATTTCCTGGCTGGCTGGTTTTCTCCACTTTTATCCTTGGAGAACAAGAATGATGTCCTGTTTTGCCACAGCATGGTGGCACAGTGGTTAGCACTGCTATCCTCAAAGCCAGGGACCCGGGTGCAATTCCGGCCTTGGATGACTGTGAAGTTTGCATGTTCTCGTTTTGTCTGCGTTGGTTTCCGTGGGGTACTCCGGTTTCATCCCACAGTCCTGATGTGTGCATTAGATTGATTGGCCATGGTAAATTGCCCCTTAGTGTCCCAAAGTGCAGGATAGGTGGATTGGCCATGGTAAAGTATCCCTTAGTGTCCCAAGATGTGTAGGTTAGGAGGATTAGCAGGATAAATATGTGGGGTTATGGGATAAGCCTGGATAAGAGTCAGTGCAGAATCGATGGGCCGAATGGCCTCCTTCTGCACTGTAGGATTCAATGAGTGCTATTTCTAGTGAGCTTGGTTATCTGGTAGAGATTGGGAAATTGGCTGGTGGCTCCTTGGTCTGCATTGCTCACTGGATAAGCCCACAGAAACACTTAGGAATTTTGATCAAAAGAATACTTTAGTGGGGGAATTTGTGGAAGCACTTGGCAGGGATTGGCAAATCTTTTATCCTATCTGCCTTCACTTTCACTCAGCCTCCAGGGGCTCCTTTACACTTTTTTTGTTGTTGCTCCAAACCCAACAGTTGTGTAATCATGTCATGAAATTGCTTTTGCCTGTTTGGGAGAAGGATTAAATTGAACTGGGAATTAAACATAATAACTGAGGCAGGGAGGGACGTGGGGGTTGGTGGGGGGCGGGGCAGAATGGCTTTGTGAGATTTAGCTGTGCAATCACAACCGTCATAAGATTTTAGTTACTGTACAGAAGTATTTGCACTCACACAATATAAACCAGCAAAGCCCTTCTTGTTCTACATTTAACAGCTTTTTCATGGATCTTTAATTTCCATAATAAACGCTGAATGTTCTGGAAAGATTCCTTTGCGACGTGCAACCAGATGGACTAAAAAAAAGTGTAAACAATCCATTGTTTGAACGTTAGCTTCTCAACCCACACACAGCACAGCTTTATTCCTCAGGCAATGTAGAGAGGTAAAGTTTCCCCTATGTGGAGAGTAATTAGACTGGAAAAGCCCAGATCTTGTTTGCCAATGAATTTCCCATCAAGGGACGGCTATGTTGACTCATTTTGCCTCTGCTACTTTTAGATTCACCTAAGGCAGTCCTCAAGCTATGGTGAGATTATGAAATCAATGGTCCCATTATTTAGAATCCTGTTAATAGCCCTCCAGCACATGTCAATCTGAGAGTCTGACAAATTCCACATACCCCGGGAAATCTGTCTGATTAGTCAAAATATTGCTTCTTTTCTTTATTGAAAAGTTATTTCATTCAGTTGATCGTAATTGATACCAAATTTCAAAATATTCTGACTGCTTGCACAGGCTCTAGAGTGTAGGGAATGCAGGAAAGTGTGATCCCAGATCCTGCTATGTCCAGACAGGGACAAGATGAAGATAGTAGGATGGGAGTAAGATGGAAGACACGAGGCAGAAAGAAGGAGGTGTCTGTGATAGAATAGAGGAGTAAGAGGTGGTCATAGAGTCAAAGACTTCTATAACATGACAAGAGCCATCTAGATGGATAAGGGCAGCAGATACATGGGAACACCACCACCTGCAAGTTCCCTGCCAAGCCACTCACCATTCTGTTTTGGAAATATATCGCTGTTCCTTCGCAGTCGCTGGGTCCAAATCCTGGAATTCCGTCCCTAATGGCATTGTGGGTTAACCCATAGCACATAGACTGCAGCATTTCAAGAAGTCAGTTAACTATCACCTTCTCAAGGGCAACCAGGAATGGGCCAGCCAGCAATGTCCATGTCCCATGGATGAATAAAAAAAGAAGTGGCACTTTGGTCCATCGTGTCAAGGCTGGCCATCAAGCTCCTATCTATTCTAATCCCGCTTACTAGCACTTGGTCCATCGCTTCGTGTGTTGTGAAATTTCAAGTGCTCATCTAAATGCTTGTTAAGTGCTTGAGGGTCCCCCCACCGCTACAACCCTTTCAGGCAGCAATTTTCAGATTTCCATCACTCTCTGGGTGGCATGGCAGTACAGTGGTTAGCACTGCTGCCTCACAGCGCCACAGGCCTGGGTTCAATTCCGGACTTGGTTCACTGTCTGTGTGGAGTTTGCACATTCTCCTCATGTCTGCGTGGGTTTCCTCCGGGTGCTCCGGTTTCCTCCCACAATCCAAAGGTGTGCAGGTTAGGTTGTTTGGCCATGCTAAATTGACCCTAGTGTCAGGGGATAAGCAGGGTAAATAAGTGGGGTTACGGGGATAGGACAGGGCCTGGGTGAGATTTCAGTGCAGGTTTGATTGCCCAGATGGCCTCCTTCTGCACTGTAGATTCTTTGACTATGACTCTGTAACTGGTGAAGGGGAAATGTTGCGTCCATTATGAGATGACAACTGCGCAGGGATTGCCACTGAAGTAACTAATGGAATAAATTGAATGAACAATGGCAGTATCTCCCAGACTAAGGTCACTTTGCTGGATAGGTACATTATAATATGATACAGTCTTGGACTCTGAGGGCAATCTACTAAAGAGAGATCAGAGATTAGCCTTGGACCTTCCTGATCGGTAGGCTGGAATCCCACACGAAACATTGAACTGTAAGTGGGAGCTCATTCGTTTGGTACAAATTGATATTAGAGTTTCATCTTTGAAATCTTTGACCTGGGAGAGCTGAAGACTCTCTGACAAACTGTACTGACAGATTAATATGTCAAGAATTATTTATGTGTTTATTAAATAGATCACACGAGGACCACAGAGTTGGGGGAGTGAAGCTGACCAATCTCAGGTAAGGTGGGTAATTCAAATCAAGTTGACCAGAGAAAAATCATAATTAGGCCTGATCAATAGAGCAGGTGGTATCTTGAGCCCAGGTTTGCCATCTGTGGGGTTGCCAGAGGGGCATCAATTTCCGAAGTTCCATTTCCAGCCAGTGAGAACGCAATTTAATATTTCCCCTGCCCTTTGCCAGCAATGTCATGCTTTACACAATTTTCATTAAGTTTCAATGTGATTAACCCAGCCCCTCGCCAGATATTGATTCCCCTCCTGCTGCCGTTTATTGACACAGTGCCGATGTGCCATCACGTTGGCGCGGTTTACAACAGGGCCACCCAGACCTGAACTTGTCATAGGGGGTCCTCCCTGGGGTGTAATGATAAGTATAACCCCTGGGGGGGAAAGGAACATGGCCAGGCAGTGCCCTGGCAATGCCCCGTGGCACAGGTTGACACCATGTCCCTGCCAACCTGGCAGTGCCAACCTGTGCCAAGGGGAGGATCCCAATGGGAGATTCCTGGAGGATGGGGGCGGGGGGATGGTTAATTTAAATGTGGTGGTGGCCAGGAGCGGACGGAGGAGCAGGGATGCAGGTGATGGACTTGGGAGAAGGGGGTAGGCGGATGGGTGCTGACTCCAGTTCGGGAGGTGGGTGCCTGAGACCTCCATGGTGGGCTGAGGGGGAGGTGTACTCAGTTTATGATTGGGCCACCCTTTAATGATAGTGCCCCGGGTTTTGCTGGGGTGTTTAGAACCCACCTCCTTGTATGATGTATGAAAAAAGCCTTCTTGAATGTTTTTTTGCAGTGTTGGAAGTGTTGTAAAACCTGGAGAGAAACAGGCTGGTTTTCTTGCTAGAAACAACACTCTGCCATTCTTTGGCAAGATTCCCCCTGGTATATATATTATATATATGTATGTACATGCGTGTGTATGTATTGGTCTCCTAATGCAGAATATAAAAATAAAAATGAATTGGCATTAGTAAAATTGACAATGAAACTTTTGGATTATTGTTAAAATATTGATTGCTAATAATATTTATAAATGGCAACCTCCTGTCCTTACCCATTGACCTATAAGTGACTCTATTCTGGGCACCATACAAAACTTCTCCTGACCACATCCTCAGTATCCTGGACAATCCTTTAAGGCAATGTGTGAGAAATGGAGTGTCAACCATACTACCCCATCACTGAATTATTCCAGATCCAATGGAACGTCTGAACATATGGGTTGTACTGAAAAACCCTTAATATTGAGTGCCATCAAACAAAACACAATTTGCATGTGGCCAGGCGGCATAGAAGCCCTACAGTGCAGAAAGAGGCCATTCAGCCTATCAAGTCTGCACCGATCACAATCCCAGCCAGGCCCTACCCCCATACCTATGTATTTCAGGGCACTAAGGGTCAATTTGGCATGGCCAATCAACCTAACCCACACATCTTTGGACTGTGGGAGGAAACCCACATAGACACAAGGAGAATGTGCAAACTCCACACAGACAGGGACCTGAGGCAGGAATCAAACCCAGGACCCTGGAGCTGTGAAGCAGCAGTTCTAACCACTGTGCTACCATGCTGTGCATCGTAAAGGGATGCTGTTTAGTGTGACTGTTTCCTGACCTAGAATTACTCTTCAGCAGACAGGTACAGACAACCCTTCAAAATTATCACTGATCATTACTCCCAGGAGTACAAGGTGCATGAGTCGAGAAAGAGGGGAAGATGAAGAATGCCCACAAGAGATGTGCGGGTAACGAATGACCTAACCTGGACAAAACATCTGAGAACAACAACCAACTGATGGCACATGGAATTCTCAGTGAATGTCCAGAACAAAGTTTCTATCAAACACAAACACTAAATGGCACGACAATGCAAAAAGATAGATGCCAAACGAGAATACCTCAACTCTGAGTAGTGCTACTGCAAATAGAACATGGCCTATGCTGCAATACACACACAGCACCCTTCACCCCAGCAATCTGAAACTATACAACCTCAAACCAAGGCCCCAAAAAGAAGTCTGGATGGATAAGAAAACCGCTGACATATTTCAGAAGTTTGTAAATATACTGCTTTACATAATAGTTATTCAGGTACCATGTTCTTTTCCTTTGCTGCCATGTAAATAATTTGATTCTTTAACGGTAAATCCCTAGTTTAGCAAAATGGGACGTTATGATATGGTGCGCATATTTCTTTAAAAGGACATATCCTAAACTGCTGTCAATGTCATGTATCAGTCCCATGACTCTATACTCAGCTTACAGCATCTGATCCTAACGTCATCAAGACCATACAGTGAAGATCGAAGCCATTCAGCCTGTACCAATTCTCTGAAAGAACATGCCACCCAGGCCCCCTCCCTGCACGTTTAGCATCCTTGGACACTCTCAGGGACAAGTTAGCATGGACAATCCACCTACTCTGTAGATCTTTGGAGCGTGGGAGAAAAAATCAGAGCACCTGGAGGAAACTTGCAGACACAGAGAGAACATGCAAACTCCACACAGTCACCCAAGGCTGGAATTGAACTTGGACCACTGGTGCTGTGAGGCAGCAGTGCTAACCACTGTGCCATGGATGTTTGAAGGCAGATGTGTTTACTTAACCTCTTCATTAACATTGATATAAAGGGCTTACATTATTGCTTCCCAGTCCGTGTCATAAGATTGGCCCATTTACATTGAATAGAAGAATGTGACAGAAGGCACAGCTAGAACTGGTGGAGTGAATAAAATTGCTCAAAAACTAGAAAAGGATGAGTGCAGAGCTCTCAGAGAGTTGCAAACTGGAGGAGGGTACAGGGATAGTGAGGGACCAGGTCATGGATTTCAAAACAACTACAGCCAAAACTAAACTTTATTGCCATCCATACTTGTTTCTCAGCTGACAAAGTTTTCTTTGTGGTTAAAGCAAGCGTTCTCTGGAATGTAATTACAAACAGAACTGGCGTGGAGTACTTCCAGCTGCATTGAGAAGTTACACTCAATTTCCTCATTTCCAGTCATGAGATTTAGGGGAAACAAACTTAAGCATGGAAACTCAATCTATAAATAGAAACAGAACTTGGGTTAAGTGTCTACTTCTTGGGTGTAATGAGTTGCAACTTTCATCTGTGCTCACTTTAGGATCTATATATCTTTAGATAATCAAATTTGATTGATAACCACACAAAATCTTGTTTACGGATAACTATATGGTTAAAATCTATGCGACAAATATGATGATTAAGATTGTTCACTGAAGTGCTGAGATATAAATATAACATTACTCATACTATAGCTTGGGTAGTCAGCTCAGCAGAGTCAGAACCAGAAGAGAACATGGGATTAAATGGCTGAATTAGAATTAGAAATTGTAACTGGATTGTATATGAGACAAAGGTTCAGAGATATCCATTTTGATACTTTAATTGTTTTATGTGAGTATATAATACATTTTTTTTTATTCGTTCATGGTACATTGGCGTTGCTGGCTGGCCAGAATTTATTGCCCATCCCTAATTGTTCTTGGAGGGCAGTTGAGAGTCAACCACATTGCTGAGGCTCTGGAGTTACATGTAGGCCAGACTGGGTAAGATTTCCACCCAAAAGGACATTAGCAAACCAGATAGGTTTTTCCTGACAATTGTTTCATGGCTGTCACTAGATTCTTAATTCCAGATTTTTTTTATTGAATTCAAATTCCACTATCTGTTGTGATAGAATTTGAACATAGGACCTTAGAACATTAGCTGAGTTTCTGGATTTATAGCCTAGTGATAATACCACTAGGCCATCACCTCCCCAAGCGGGGGAGAGAGAGAGAGAGAGAGATGTAACTGCAGGCAGACTGAGGAACCTTAGCCAAGTGTTAGAGTAGACAATCATGACAATAACTACCTTTACCTGTTAATGAATGGCTTAAGAAAGAACCTTGACCTTTGTCTGAGTAAATGTTAGAAAATATGCTTTTCTCTTCTATGTTAAAAACAAAGGTTTCAATAGAAACTGCAAAAGAGTAAAACTGCCTCAAGTAGAGAGGGGGAAACCCACAGAGGGGCTTATGTGTTGACCCAGGGTATGATGACGGACAACAATTTCAGCCCTATTATGTTAGCCATGGAGTCAAAGGCCGGAATTTTGCTGGCATGCCCTCCCCGATTCCGGGGGCAGGCTCGGCTCGGAAAACGCTGTTGGACTCAGGTGCGATCGTATGAACGTCAGGCAGATTCCCCCCATAGAGTCAGAGAGGCTTACAGCATGGAAACAGGCCCTTCGGCCCAACTTGTCCCTGCTGCCCTTTTTTCTTAACCATTAAGTGAGTCCCAGTTGCCTGCGTTTGGCCCATATCCCTTTATACTCATCCTACCCATGTAACTGCGTAAACGCTTTTTAAAAGACAAAATTATACTCGCATCTACTACTACCTATGGCAGTTTGTTCCAGACACTCACCATCCTCGGTGTGAAAACATTGCGCCTCGGGACACTTTTGTATCTCTTCTCTCTTACTTTAAACCTATGCCCTCTAGTTTTAGACTCCCCTATCTTTGGGGAAAGATGTTGACTATCTAATTGATTTGTGCCCCTCATTATTTTATAGATCTCCATAAGATCACCCCTCAGCCTTCTATGCTCCAGAAGAAAACAATCCCAGTCTATTCTCCTTATAACTCAAACCACTATGTCATGTTGGCATCTAATTAAGTCTTTTCTGCACTCTTTCTAGTTTAATAATATCAGAAACAACTTTTTTTTCAAATTCATTCATGAGATGTGGGCATTACTGACAAGGCCAGCATTTGTTGCCCATCCCTAATTGCCCTTCAACTGAGTGGCAGTTAAGCATTGTACACAGACCAGTGGATTTATCTACAATAATGAAAAATATGGGTCTGGAGCCACACCAGACAAAGGCAGCAAATTTCCTTCTCTAAAGAGCATTAGTGAACCAGATGGGTTTTTAGGACAATTGGCAATGGTTTCATGGTCAACTTTATACTATTAATTTCAGATTTCTATTGAATTGGACTTGTACCATCTGCCATGGTGGGATTCGAACATGTGCCCCCAGAGCTTTTCCCTGGGTTTTCTGGATTATTCATCCAATTTCAATACTACTACACCACTGCCTCCTAATACTAGCACAGCAAGGATTTCTTGACTAGGAAAATGAAGGACACATCAACAGAACATAATCCAGAAGATGATTTTGGAGACCAGAGGTTGATATTAAAAATGGCTTTGCTAGGTACTAATTTTGTGTTTGTTAATTGAGCTTAATAAACTCAGGCTGCTAATTAAAGCACTCAGCATCTGTATCTGTTGGGTCAAGGACTGGTTAAGATGCTTATATTCCAAAAACCTTACAGCACAGCATAAGCTGGTGGGGGAGTGAATGGGACTGGATGCCATTCCATTGCGAGCATTAAAGTTCAAACGCATTGTGAACATCTGCCAGATGTACGCAGGACAAAGATTATTACAATCACTGAATGAGTTGATTTGATGCCAGTTGCATTATTTTGGAGCCCAATGCTCTGACCAATACCCTGTCTTAACCTCACACAGCTGACACTGTTCAGCTGCAGCCAAGAGTCATGACTAGCATGATTGGAGGGAATTATCAACTGATTACAGATTATATACTGGTTGACTTTTTCTGGCTGTCGCTAGGATTCTGCACCTGTTTGGTGCTTTCTACAGTTGTTTCACGTGGCATAACTCTACAGGGAATAGCATGGTGGGTGCTTTGGCTGGCTTAATGCTTTTACACAAAGCAAAGGGAGGCATTGGCCTTGTGGTATTTTCGCTAGACTATTAATCCAGCAACTCAGCTAATGTTCTGAGGTCCCGGGTTCAAACCCTGCCATGGCAAGTGGTAGAGTTTAAAATCAAAAAAAAAAACTGGAATTAAGTATCTACTGATGACTGTGAAGCGATTGCCAATTGCTGGAAAAATCCATCTGGTTCACTAATATACTTTGGGGAAGGAAATCTGTCATCTTTATCTGGTCTGGCCTACACGTGACTCTAGAGCCACAGCAATGTGACTGACTCTCAATTGTCCTTGGGCAATGGGAAATAAATGCTGGACTGCCAGCGATGCCCTTGCCCACAAATGAATAAAACAAAAATGCTCCCAGGCATGGATACATCAGTTGGCACTCTTCCTGGGACACAGTCTGACTTATAGGATGAACAGAGGTCACACAGAGCAGTACAGACAGAAAGAGGGAGGAGGAGGTTGGGGAAAAGTGCTTTCAGCAGAATGCTATATCTATCCAGTGAATTCAGGGAGCAATATCAAGGAAGAACAGCCTATGAGACATCCACACCATTCTAAGGGGGTTTTCACTGAAACCTGCCTGCTACTTCCAGCCTCAGAACAAACAAACATTACATTGACTGTGAAGGTGGTCAGAGCAATGAACCTCTCTGTGACTACCTGCTTCCTGGAACTGGAGATATTTACAATGTTTTACAATGTCTTGAGGCTTGCCATCAGTTAATGGGAAAGGAAGATCACTGACACTTAAGCTCTTGTTTCAAAAGACTACTAACTGCATACCATTCTCTCATGCTAGGGGCACATTGAAGTGAACACGTGGCTTCACTGGGATTGTAGACTTCCTCATGATGCAGGGTACCAATTATCACACCAGTTGCAGGCAGTACTTGTCAACTCTGCCCTATGTCAGAACTGAATGGATTCCACTGCTCTGCTTTTGTAGAGGAGACTGTTATACAGGCTCCCCGCTGGGTGCCATAGCCTCTGCGCATCACTGGCAGCCAGATTTCCAGTGCCGTCTATTATTTGAATTCTCATTTTAATACAAATTGAGTATCATTAGTGGGCCCGGGACTGACTACTAACTTCTGCTCCCCCTCCACCCAGAGCGGTTCACTCCAGCAGGATTTAGTCTAGCTCCCTACTTGTGGGGAGCTGGTGGTCCGACCTTGCTGGAGTGAAGGGTGGGCATCGAAGCCCTTCAGAGGGTTGGATGTTGGGGGGTGTCCCTGGGCATTGTCATCTTGGCAGTGCCAGCATGGGCCCATTGACATTGCCCAAGGGGCAAATTTGTGGCTAGTCATGGCACAAATCAATTCCAGCCTCTTGGACTATCTGGATCCACTATAATTTGCCTACAACCACAATAGTTCCACAGCAGACACTATCTCCCTGGCCCTGCTCTCAACTCTGGAACACCTAGATAACAAGGACTCCTACGTCAGACTTCCATTTTTTGACCACAGTTCAGCCTTCAACATTACCATTCCCATGAAACTCATCACCAAACTCTGCGGCCTGGGCCTTGGCACCTCCCTCTGTGACGGGATCCTGAACTTCCTAACTCACAGACCATAATCAGTAAGGATAGGGAACAATGCCACTTCCACAATCATCCTCAACACCGATGCCCCACAAGGCTGTGTTCTCAGCTCCTTACTATATTCCTTATAGACCTATGACTGTGTGACCAAATTCTCTTCCAATTTGATTTTCAAGTTTGCTGATGACACCACCGATGCCTCTCAAACAATGACGAGACAGTGTACAGGAATGGGATAGAGAATCTGGTGAACTGGTGCGCCAACAATAATCCCTTCCTCAATGGTCAACAACACAAAGGCGATTGTCATTGATCTCAGGAAGCATTGAGGAGAACATGCCCCTGACTACATCAATGGGGACAATGTAGAAAGGGTTGAGAACTTCAAGTTTTTAGGTGTCCAGATCACCAACGTGTCCTGGTCCCCCCATGCTGACACCATAGTTAAGAAAGCCCACCAATTCCTCTACTTTCCCAGAGACTAAGGAAGTTTGGCATGTCAGCTATGACTCTCACTAACTTTTATAGATGCAGCATAGAAAACATTCTTTCTGGTTGCATCACAGTTGGTAAGGCTCCTGATCTGTCTAATACTGCAAGGAGCGACAAAAGGTTGTGAATGTAGCCCAATCCACCACACAAACCAGTCTCCCATAAGAACATAAGAACATAAGAACATAAGAAATAGGAGCAGGAATAGGCCATCTGGCCCTTCGAGCCTGCCCCGCCATTCAATAAGATCATGGCTGATCTGTCGTGGCTCAGTTCCACTTTCCCGCCCTCTCCCCATAACCCTTAATCCCCTCTCTTATCAAAAACCCATCAACCCGCTTCTTAAAAATATTTAGCGAGGCAGCCTCCACCACTTCAACGGGCAGAGAATTCCAGAGATTCACCACCCTTTGAGTGAAGAAGTTCCTCCTCAACTCCGTTCTGAACTGCCCCCCCTTTATCTTGAGGCTGTGCCCCCTAGTCCTACTGTCTTTTTTGAGCGGGAAGAGTCTTTCCACCTCTATCCTATCCATCCCATTCATCATCTTATACGTCTCAATGAGATCTCCCCTCATTCTTCTAAACTCTAACGAGTACAAGCCTAGTTTATTCAGCCTCTCCTCATAGCTCAACCCCCTCAACTCCGGTATCAGCCTAGTAAACCTCCTCTGCACTCCCTCCAAGGCCAAAATATCCTTGCGCAGGTGCGGCGCCCAAAACTGCACACAGTACTCCAGCTGCGGCCTCACCAATGCCCTATACAGCTGCAGCAAGACCTCCCTACTTTTATATTCAATCCCCCTCGCTATGAAGGCCAGCATCCCATTCGCCTTCCTGACCACCTGCTGCACCTGCAGGCTGGGTTTTTGCGACTCATGCACAAGGACCCCGAGGTCCCTCTGCACCGTCGCCTGCTGCAGTTTTTCGCCACGTAAGTAATAGTCCTTCCTACCATTCTTCCTACCAAAGTGGACCACCTCACACTTGCCAACATTAAATTCCATTTGCCATTTCCTGGCCCATTCGCCCAGCCTATCTAGATCCTTCTGTAGACTCTCCACACCCTCCGCACAATTTGCCTTTCCCCCAATCTTGGTGTCATCAGCAAATTTCGACACCCTACACTCGGTTCCCTCCTCCAGATCATCTATATAAATGGTAAATAGCTGAGGCCCCAGCATCCATTGACTTCATTATACTTCCCACTGCCTCGGCAAAGCAACCAGCATACGTAAGGACCCCAGACATTCTCTCTTCCACCTTCTTCCATCGGTAAAAGGATACAGAAGTCTGAGGTCATGTACCAACTGACTCAAGAACAGCTTCTTCCCTGCTGTCAGACTTTTGAACGGACTTACCTTGCATTAAGTTGATCTTTCTCTACAATCTCGCTATGATTGTAACACTACGTTCTGTACTCTTTCGTTTCTTTCTCTATGAACGGTATGTTTTGTCCGTATAGCATGCAAGAAACAATATTATTTTCTGCATGTTAATATATGTGACAATAATAAATCAAATCAAATCAAATTCGTAGGTGTATTACCTTGCACGAAGGAGCTGTGCAGTGATTGACAGAGTGGGTGCCAAGAATCATTGTGGTTTGCTGTGTGCTGCTCACCCCTGTAATTATCAGGTGGCAAACCTTTCCACCAGCTACGTAGCAAACAGCTTAGGGGCAGAAAGGGTGAGGAAGAGGAGAAGGAAGAAGAGGAAGGGAGGAGGGGAAGAAAAGAAGAGGAAATTTGGGCCACCCGCTACAGCCAGGCCTGTACATGAAGAACTCATCTGAATATGAAACCAACAATTGTAATTTTGCATGCAACATAATTATCAATTTGACACAGGTCTGAAGATAGAGATTGGTTGCATTTACATTGACCTTGAGGTTAACAAAACTGAGGCAAACCCATGCGGGCTAACACTAAGAGTTAATGCATTAGTGGGAGAAATATAACTTCAACTTTGAGCCATAAATGAACCAAGGCATTAAACTCAAACCCAACAATAACTCTATTTCAATTAGAGCTATCACACTGCACATTGTATCATGCATAATGCAAAGTCTGCAACATTATTCTGGTTTTAGGAGCCAAGGAAGTTACAAGATAATCAACAATTCTTATTTAAATAAAGTTGTACAAATTGAGTTTAGAAAAATCAATTATTTATGGAAAAGCTTTCTATTCTCTGATTCTGTATGAAAACAAGATGCATTGTGGCTGGATTTTACAAGATTGAAATAACTCCTCAGAGGCCAGTGTCCCTTCACCAGATTCCCTTTAGTTACAAACTCAATTCCACCCCTAAGACTGCTTCAGGCACACAGCCAGAATCTGGAGTGTCAGCATGCCTGACACTCTTCAATATATATCCAGGTGAGACTCCCTGATTGGACAGGTAATCTTACTTGAATCAGGGAGCTCATACTCCAAGAGGTCAACTCATGGGCCTCGTTGAGGTCATTGCAAAGATGCTTTTACACTGCAGCTGATCGGCCGCCATCAATGGTGACTTCACAAATGGCCCGAACTTTAGAGGTCTGTGAGCACCAGTTTGCAGTTTTCTAGATAGATAAGGAAGTCAACACTTATTGTTTACGTTATCCAGCATGGGTGCACTTCCTGCTGTTTTGAGAGAGCAGCCAGCATAATTGAGGACTCCCCACAGCCCACGCCCCCCACCCCCCCACACCCCCCTGCGCCCCACACATATTGGCGGTACAGTGGTTCGTACTGCTGCCTCACAGTGTCAGTGACTCAGGTTTGATTCCCAGGCAGGATCACTGTCTGTGTGGAATCTCACGTTCTGCCCGTGTCTGTGTGGGTTTCCTCTGAATGCTCCGGTTTCCTCCCACAGTCTGAAAGGCATGCTGTTAGGTCCATTGGCCGTGCTAAATTCTCCCTCAGTGTACCTGAACAGATGCAGGAGTTGGCAACTAGGCAGATTTCATAGCAGTGTTAATGTAAGTCTACATGTGACACTAATAAAAAAAACCTCTGTTCCACTTTCTTGTGTCGGGAAAAAGATACACAAGTCAGATCATGTAATGACCAACTCAAGAACAGCTTCTCCCCTGTTGCCATCAGACTTTTGAATGGACCTACCTTGCATTAAATTGATCTTTCTCTATGTCCTAGCTATGACTGAAACACTACGTTCTGCACTCTCTCCTTTCCTTCCCTGTGAACTGCATGCTTCGTCTGTGTAGGTGCAAGAAACAATACTTTTCACTGTATACTAATACATGTGACAATAGTAATTCAAATCAAATCAAATCAGGATGAATATCTCAACTGCAGGACTTATAGTAGCATTGGTACCACTCACCTGACAAAGGGACAGAGCCCTGAAAGCTAGTGGTGTTTGCTACCAAATAAACCTGTTGGACTTTAACCTGGTATTTTGCGACTTCTTACCATTGGGACTGGCTATAGAGCTGTCCAGTGTTGATTTGAACACAGCTGTGCCAAAGGTTGGGTGAGTAGAGAAAATACTGTAAGAAAGAGATAAAGGTTAGAACAATGACTGCAATGACTTAAATGTATGTAGCACTTTTAACCTAATGAAATGTCCCTAGGTTCCTGTGAAGAGAATCATAGACAATTTTTACCACCATGCCACAAAAGGAGATATTAGCTCAAATGACCAAAAGCTTGGTCAAAGAGGTAAGTTTTTGGAAGTATCTTAGAGGAGGGAAGTGAGGTGGAGGAAGGGATTTCCAGAGCTTGAGGACCAGGCAACTGAAGGCACAGCCATGAACGGTGATGAGAATATGATTGCGAATGCACAAGCGGTCAGATTTAAAGGAGCACAGGTATCTCAGGGGTTTGAAGAGTTATGGACGGCATTGAAAACAAGGATGAGAATTTTTAAATAAAGACATTGCTTGATCAATGTTAATTTCGGTCAGTGAGCACAGGGGTAATGGGAAAATAGTGCCCGTTACAGATGCAGGAATCTGAGTTTGGATGGTCTTATAGAAGCTGGAATGTGGGAGATCGTCCAGGAGTGTATCGAAGTAGTCAAGTGTAGAGGTAGTGAAGGCTTTATAATAATAAAGAGAGGCTATTTGGTCCATTACGTCTGTTCTGCTCTTTTCTAGAGCAATTCAAAACTAATCTCAATGTCCCAGACTTTCCCTGTACCTTGTTTAGTTCACCTAGCCTTGCTTTAAAATATTTAATGGCCTCTGACATGTCTGGCCTTTATTGTTAAGTGAACCTTGGACTCCCCTGATGGGAGCAAGTATATTGTGGCAATTACATTTAATTTATACTGAAAACCAAATTCTGGAAACACTCAGCATCTGTGGAAAGAAAAACGTTTCAGGTCAATGACACCATGATTTCAGCATCCACAGATGTTTCTGCATATTTCTCTTGCGTTTGTATTGATGAGAACATTTCTGAAGATTTTGGAAATATTATAAGCCTCATGCCACCCTCAGGGCTCTCCTCAGGAGTCTTGTCATCCAGATTATTGGCCTGGTGAATCAACATTCTCAATGGCCTCAATAGGTCAGATTTTATAAGCAATGGTGAAGTTTTTTTATTAGAATCACAAGTAGGCTTACATTAACACTGCAATGAAGTTATTGCGAAAATCCCCTAGTCACCGCACTCCGGCACCTGTTCGGGTACACTGAGGGAGAATTTACCATGGCCAATGCACCTAACCAGCACGTCTTTTGGATTGTGGGAGGAAACTGGAGCACCCGGAGGAAACCCACACAAGATACGTGCAGAGTCGTCCTACCTTTATCTATTGGGTTTATAAAGAGGCACATCACATACAAGAGTAGTGAACTCATGATTTTGTGAAATAAATTGCTAGGCAGCACAGTAGTCAGCACTGCTGCCTCACAGCACCAGGTACCTGGGTTTGAATCCTGGCTTGGGTCACTGCCTATGTGGACTTTGCATGTTCTCCCCGTGTCTGCGTGTGTTTCTTCCGGGCACTCCGGTTTTCTCCCACAGTCCGAATGACATACTGGTCAGGCGCATTGGTCATGCTAAATTCTCCCTCAGTGTACCCAAACAGGCGCTGGAGTGTGGTGACTGGGGATTTTCACAGTAACTTCGTTGCATTATTAATGTACTTATGGCTAATAAATACGCTTAAATCTGCTGTGTGGTACACAACTCAAGAAGATATGATGAGAATGTGGAAATTCCACACAGACAGTCATCCAAGCCATGAATCCAACCCAGATCCCGGGGTGCTGAGAGGTAGCAATGCTAACAACTGTGCCATCGTGTTGTCCATTGAAGAAAGCTGCCCATAAGGATTGAATATCTCACTGAAGTGCATCTTCCCTTTTCTGATATTAACTTGAATCTGGCATCAGTTCGAGGGGGTCTCCAAGCATCCAGCAACAGTGATGTCATCAACAGGGTCAGCAGCCAATCACAGAATTCTCCTAGATGGCAAAACAAGATGCAAAATGCACTGATTATCTTTTGCTTTGATTAATTATTACAGAGAGCAAAATAAGTGGTTGGCACGGTGGCACAGTGGTTAGCACTGCTGCCTCACAGTGTCAGGTTCAATTCCAGCCTTGGGTGACTATGTGGAGTTTGCTCATTCTCCTCGTGTTTGCGTGGGTTTCAAAGAACAAAGAACAAAGAAAATTACAGCACAGGAACAGGCCCTTCAGCCCTCCAAGCCTGCACCGACCATGTTGCCCAACTTAACTAAAACCCCCACCCTTCCGGGGACCATATCCCTCTATTCCCATTCTATTCATGTACTTGTCAAGATGCCCCTTAAAAGCCATCGGTTTCCTTCGGTTACTCCGGTTTCCTCCCACAGTCCAAAGATGTGCAGGTTAGGTGTCGGGCAATTAGCATGGTAAATATGTGGGGTTAGGGTCCGGGTGGGATTATTGTTGGTGAAGGCTTGATGGTCTGAATGGCCTCCTTCTGCACCGTAGGGAATCTATGACTCTATTCTATAGGATAGAGGTGGAGAGACTCTTCCCGCTCAGAAAGGATAGTAGGACTAGGGGGCACAGCCTCAAGATAAAGGGGGGGCGGTTTAGAACGGAGTTGAGGAGGAACTTCTTCACTCAAAGGGTGGTGAATCTCTGGAATTCTCTGCCCGTTGAAGTGGTGGAGGCTACCTCGTTAAATATTTTTAAGACGCGGGTTGATGGGTTTTTGATAAGAGAGGGGATTAAGGGTTATGGGGAGAGGGCGGGAAAGTGGAACTGAGCCACGACAGATCAGCCATGATCTTATTGAATGGCGGGGCAGGCTCGAAGGGCTGGATGGCCTACTCCTGCTCCTATTTCTTATGCTCTTATGTTCTATTCTAAGTGATTGGAACACACATATGGAATTAAGACAGAAGCCAAAATATCATTGACAAACTTTAAAATTTCTTTCAGAAAGATGTAAAATATGAAAAAACATAATGTAGAAATTTAACTTCCCATAAATATAAAAATATATTTTTGCGGGACCTGAAAGGATTTTTAGCAACAGTTATGAACTTAGCTCATTACAAACCTTGTTACATCTCTTTCAGTGTGCATTAAGTTTTTCAAGGATTTTTACAGGAATATTAATCACCTAGAAAACAAGTTCTCATTAATTCAGTCATTTTTAATTGATTGTAATCTGGAAGCAAGCTTCAACAGCACACTCTATGGAACAGCGCAGATATGGACTGCAGAATTTGCTTTTGGTTTCAGAGGAATAATGACACTTTCATTACTATTACTACTGCGACATTCAGATCACCATCGTCTTTTCTCGAGGCAGATACCTCACAACAGACTAAAGTTAAGTTTATTTATTAGTGCCATGAGTAGGCTTACATTAACATTGCAATGAAGTTACTGTGAAAATCCCCTAAACACCACGCTCCGACACCTTTTCGGGTACACTGAGGGAGACCTTAGCCTGGCCAATGCACCTAACCAGCATGTCTTTCACACTGTGGGAGGAAACTGGAACACCTGGAGGAAACCCACACAGATATGGAAAGAATGTGCAAATTCCACACAGGCAGTGACCCAAGCCGGGAATCGAAACTGGGATCTGGAGCTATGAGGCAGCAGTGCCAACCACTGTGCCACCCTAACAATTCATTTTACAAAACCATGAGTTCATAGAACATAGAACATAGAACATTTCAGCGCAGTACAGGCCCTTCGGCCCTCGATGTTGCGCCGACCAGTGGAACCAATCTAATGACCCTCTAACCTAAACTATTCCAATGTTATCCATATGCCTATCCACTGACTATTTGAACGCCCATAAAGTTGGTGAGTCCACAACTGCTGCAGGCAGGGCATTCCACGCCCTTACTACCCTCTGAGTAAAGAACCTACCTCTGACATCTATCCTATAATTGCTACCCCTTAATTTGAAGCTATGTCCGCTTGTGTTAGACATCACCATCTGAGGAAAAAGGCTCTCACTGTCCACCCTATCTAACTCTCTGATCATCTTGTATGCCTCAATTAGGTCACCTCTTAACCTTCTTCTTTCTAACGAAAATAACCTCAAGTCCCTCAGCCTTTCCTCATAAGACTTTCCCACCATACCAGGCAACATGCTGGTAAACCTCCTCTGCACCCTTTCCAATGCCTCCACATCCTTCTTATAATGCGGCGACCAGAACTGTACGCAATACTCCCGCACCACAGTTTTGTACAGTTGCAACATGACCTCACGGCTCTGAAATTCAATCCCTCTACCAATAAAAGCTAACACACGGTACGCCTTCGTAACAACCTTATCAACCTGGGTATCAACTTTCAGGGATCTATGCACATGTACACTGAGATCTCTCTGCTCGTCGACACTACCAAGAGTCCTTCCATTAGCCCTATTTATTCCTTACTCTTGTATGTGATGTGCCTCTTTATGAATCCAGAAGATAAAGGAAGGACCAGAAAATGTTATCCACTTTAGTCGAAATAATAGTAGGAGGGGATATTATTTAAAGGGCGAAAAGCTGCAGCATGCTACGGTGCAGAGGGACCTGGGGGTCCTTGTGCACGAATCACAAAAACTCAGTCTGCAGGTGCAGCAGGTGATCAGGAAGGCAAATGGAATGTTGGCCTTTATAGCGAGGGGGATAGAATATAAAAGCAGGGAGGTCTTGCTGCAGCTGCACAAGGCACTGGTAAGGCCGCAACTGGAGTACTGCGTGCAGTTTTGGTCCCCTTATCTGCGAAAGGATATATTGGCCTTGGAAGGAGTACAGAGAAGGTTTACCAGGCTGATACTGGAGATGAGGGGGTTAGCTTATGAGGAGAGATTAAATAGACTGGGCCTGTGCTCGTTGGAGTTTAGAAGGCTGAGGGGATTCTTAGAGAGACTTACAAGATAATGAAGGGGCTATATAGGGTAGAGGCAGAGAGATTCTTTCTGCTTCGGAGGGAAAACAGAACTAGAGGGCATAGCCTCAAAATAAAGTGGGGGGGCAGTTTAGAACGGAGTTGAGGAGGAACTTCTTCACTCAAAGGGTGTTGAATCTATGGAATTATCTGCCCATTGAAGTGGTGGAGGCTACCTCATTGAATATATTTAAGTTACGGGTAGATAGATTTCTGATAGCCAAGGGAATTAAGGGTTATGCGGAGAAAGCGGGAAAGTGGAACTGATCCACTTCAGGTCAGCCATGATCTTATTGAATGGCGGGGCAGGCTCGAAGGGCTAGATGGCCTACTCCTGCTCCTATTTCTTATGTTCTTATGTTGGAGATACTCAAACCTCTCCACAAATACTGCCAGACCTGCTGGATATTTCAGGAATTTTCCATTTATGTCTTGCAGCATTGACTGTGATTTGCCTCCAAGAAATGGTAGGAAATATATTATGATCTCCTTTTTGGCCTAAACTGGGCAACCTCACGTGAATTGAATGCATGCGCAGGTTTTGACTCTCAGCACCAACCTTAGGCTGCTGTGCAGGCCGTAGCATTTTATTGATGCCATGATGTCTGTACCTGTTGTCCTCTAATTATTACTGAAGCAGTGTAATTGATAGCATATTGACTTTAATCTGGCCAAATGCAGCGCCCTGTGCATTTTAATGATTCCTTTGGACTGCTGAGTGAAACTTGATTGACAGTTTATGTCATGTGATCCGGGACAACTATGCTCCACAGAAATGTCCAGGTTTTAGTTTCATTTTTTCAGATGCTGTTTGGACTTGAGACAGAAAGCTGTGTCTCTTGTTTTCCTCTCTCGGAGTTGGATATTCAGTTGCTGTTAGATGCTGGTGGAAGCAGACAGTGTCTCTGTCTCTCTCTCACTCCAGAAGCTTTTTGGAAATTTTGGGACTGGGTAACCTCAGAGATTTGTTCCAATATTCAAAGGACAAATTAACAACAGGTGTTAAAAATCCAGCATCACAGGAGCACACTTGTTTTTGTGCCAAGACGAGAACAGGGTGTATGTCTATGGGGTGGTGTTTGACTTGGAACAACAGAGAAAGCTAGCTGTTAAGGTTTATATTCCGTCATGTTTAAATTTTGTAATTGGTAGAAGTTATGCTAATTCTTTTAATTATATTTTAACTGTGTTCTTAAATAAAATTTGTTTGATAAAAGCTTCCTAGTGGTTCACTTGAATCATGCCAGGAGTGAAACAGGTCTGGGGGAAGGGGGTAGCACAGTTGTTAGCACTGCTGCCTCACAGCGCCAGGGGTCTGGGTTCGATTCCCAGCTTGGGTTGCTGTTTGTGTAGAGTTTGCACGTTCTCCCCTGTCTGTGCGGGTTTCCTCCAGATGTTCCAGTTTCCTTCCATGGTCCAAAGATGTGTGGGTTAGGTGGATTAGCCATGTTAAACTGCCCCTACAAAAGGTCATGAATGTAGCCCAATCCATCACACAAACCAGTCTCCCATCCATTGACTCTGTCTACACTTCCCACTGCCTCGGCAAAGCAATCAGCATAATTAAGGATCCCATGCACCCCGGACATTCTCTCCCCTACCTTTCTCCATCGGGAAAAAGTTACAAAAGTCTGAGGTCACGTACCAACCGACTCAAGAACACCTTCTTCCCTGCTTCCACACAGACTTTTGAATGGATTTACCTTGCGTTAAGTTGATCTTTCTCTACACCCTAACTATGACTGTAATAGTACATTTTGCACTCTCACGCTGTATGAAAAGTATGCTCTGTGTGTATAGCGCGCAAGAAACAGTACTTTTCATTGTATGTTAATACATGTGACAATAATAAATCAAATCAAATCAGATCCAATTAAATAGTGTCTGGGAGACTAGCTAGGGTAAATGCATGGGGTTATGGGGATAGGGCCTGGGTTGGATTGTGTTGGTACAGACTCGATGGGCTGAATGGCCTTCTTCTGCACGGCAGCATTCTATGGTTCCAACATCTTATGCTCACCCCTGCAAAATCAAATGTAAAACTTAGGGTTTAGGCTATGCTGGTGAAGTGCCTCTGAGTTTCTGGTTTGGGTCTTAACAACTGCCATTGTGGATAGAAAATTTGTTGCTCAGCCAAATCTCTGGACACTGTAGCAAGACCCGAGAATCCCGCTGGTGCGAACAGCCGGAGAATCCCACTCATGCTGTTTAGAATGTACTAGAGCTCCTCAAGGAGATTGAACTATGTTTTACATTAGACAGATTTTCATATAAGTCAAGAATTAAACGTTGAAGGCTTCCATATCCAGGAAGATATCATAAAGTATATTCTCAATGTTATCATCCACATATTGAAACATAAAACATGCACTGGTTAATGTTTAACTCACATGAGTGAAGCAAATTTATACATTCCTTTCTATCTTCCTACCTCACGGCACTGCCCATTTTAAGTGCCAGACTTTACAATGGCTGCACAATGTTATATGGACTGGGGGCCTAGGATTTATAAATAGTTTGTGTAAAAAGGTTAAAAAGACAAGCAGATGCCTAAGGACTGGCTTTTAAAATGTGAACCTATCTTTTTAAAAGTTCACCCTCAGGATGTAGACATTGCTGGCTGGACCAGCATTTATTGCCCATTTCTAATTGAAATGAGAAGGTGATGGTGAGCTGGCTTCTTGAACCTCTTCAATCCATATGGAACCATAGACTCCCTACTGTGCAGAAGGAGGCTACTTAGCCCATCAATTCACCCTTAGACCATCTTACCCAGGCCCACCACCTTATCCCTGTAACTCCCTTACATTTACCCCAATAATCCCCCTAATGTACACATCTTGGGACACTAAAGGGTAATTTAGCATGGCCAATCCAACTAACCTGCACACCTCCACTTATCCACACGTTCTGTCGGGAAAAAGACACAAAAGTCTGAGGTCACGTACCAACCGACTCAAAAACAGTTTCTTCCCTGCTGCTGTCAGACTTTTGACTGGACTTACCTAGCTAGGTAAGTTGATTTTTCTCTACACCCTAGCTATGACTATAACACTACATTCTCCACTCTCTCATTTCCTTCTTTATGAGCACAAGAAAACATACTTTTCACTTAATACATGTGACAATCATAAATCAAATCAATCTTTAGATTGTGGGAGGAAATCGGAGCACCCAGAGGAAATCCACACAGACACAGGGAGAAAGTGCAAAATTCATACAGACAGTCACCCATGTCTGGAATCAAACCTGGGTCCCTGGTGCTGCGAGACAGCAGGACTAACCACTGAGCCACCCTGTAGGTATGGTGTAGGTACACCCACAGTGCTGTTAGGATGGGAGTTCCAGGATTTTGATCCATGTTTTTGGGATTTTGACTTTCAGTGCCTGCTTCTGTGTCTGTGATGCAAAGCTGTATCATTGTTTGTCACCTTGAAAAGAAAAGGCAGGGGTGGGATTTTCCAGCCATGTTTGCCCTGAAATTGGAAAATCCCACCTGAGGTCAACAGATCTTTCCATGGTCTGCACCTTGCCCGCTCCGATTCCCGTAGCAGGCGGAACAGGAAAATTCGTCCTGAAAACTCCAATTATGATTCCATCTGGACCCATCACTATACTGCCTCCTGTCTGGTATTCGGGTATGACCATTATAGAATCATGGAATCCCTATAGAGCAGCAAGAGGCCATTCAGCCCTCCACCGACAACAACCCCAGCCGATCACTTCCCCATGGAAAAAGTCTCGTGCTTTACTTTGGCGGATCCAGCCCTGTTGTCAGTTGTACTAACCACAGCAATATTTAAAAGAATGATTGACAAGGAGATGGCATGCCAGACCACCCAGTAAGTGCAGCTGCTGCCGTGCTTTCCCTTAACTCTGAATAGGGTTCGCAAAATAATATCGGCTCCTCTTGCCTGTTGGAAAATTAATTCTAAAATGCTTTGCTGAAGAAAATATTTGGATATTCGACACACATGTTGTCATTCCTTTTCCAGCTATAATTGATCAATGTACTGTTTATGAAAGAAGGCTTCATTGAAACAACCAGGCTAAAGCAATGTGTTTAAAAACTCTCTTCCCATAAATGGCTCCCCAGTGTTATCCAGATGGCACAAGACACCTGCAATTAGTATGATAAGTTTTGTTCAAATTTACATAAAAGGTTTAATTATGTTAATTCTTTAACTCCATATCATTAACATTGTCAAATGATGTACAAAGGCAGATGTTTCAGCCTTTCAGTCATCCAGACATAATTCCACATGGTTCATTTCCTGTCATGGAGTCTTACTTTAGAGAGAGTGAGACCCTTATGTGAGAAAGTAATCGCAGTTAAGTGTGTTCTATGCTGTGAAATGTCAATGCCTGAAATGTTTAATTTAGTGGCTTTTCCTCTCAGCACTTAGATTATCCCCATGTTGTGAACGAACAGAGTAACCAAATAAAGGAGTTTCATTAAGCTGGGCTATTGGGAGTTCCATTCAGCAAAAATAAATATAAAAATAAACAGTCCTTCCTCCAATCCAATGGACTTATGTGGTTGTGGTCTTACGTCATTCAGGCCAGGAAAGACTGAGCTTTAAAAGTGGCATAATCGGAACTCAGCCACAGTTGCTTAAGAGACATTACAATTGGACTCAGTGCATCCCATTCTGGAGTGGAAAATTGGCCGGAGATCTAGAATCATAGAATCCTTGAAATACAGAAGGAGGCCATTTGGCCCATCAAACATGCACTGACTGTTCAATAGGACATCCCACTCAGTAATCCTACATATTTGCCCCAACAATTCTTTAACGCACACATCTTTTAGATGCCAAAGGACAACTTAGCATGGCCAATCCACCTAACTTGCACATCTTTGGGGTGTCGGAGGAAACTGGAGCACTCAGAGGAAACCTACCGCAGACATGGGGAGAACGTGCAAACTCCACACAGACAGTCACCCAAGGCCAGAATTGAACCCGGGTCCCTGGCACTGTAAAGCAGTAGTGCTGACCATTGTGCTGCCGTGCTGCTTGAAAATGCAATGTTTTAGGGATCATACAGATATATAATTTAAATAAAAAGTTTTGACAAAGGATCATCGGGACTCAAACTATCAGCACTTTTCTCTCCTTACAGATGCTGCCAAACTTGCTGGGATTTTCCAGCATTTTCTCTTTTGGTTTCAAATTCCAGCCTCCACAGTAATTTTCTTTTATTCCATGTCTATGCTGATCTTCTATTCCCAGCAAGTCTTTTTTTTCCAGTATTCACCACGCTAGTTGTCAACTGTGGCTCCATTGGTTCCATGCTCCCTCTCTGAGTCTGTTGGGATAAGGGGTCGAGTCCCACTTCAGCAGAAAAATCTGGGTTCACACCCCATCACAGTGCAGATTTCCTGATGTGATGTTAAACCCAGGCCTGCTCAGATGGATGTAGAGGAACATGTAGCACTATTTGGAGAGCAGATGTGTTTGGCAGAGCAGAGCAGAAGAAGAGCAAGGAGGTATCCCTGGTGTCCCAGTCAATGTTTACCTCTCGAGTTGCATGATAAAAGAAAGGAGATTATCTGCTTATATCAGATTACTGTTTGTGGGGGTTTGCTGTACCCAGCTTGTCTACACAACAATTTTTACACTTCAAAAGTGCTTCATTGGTTGGAAGTGCTTCAAGACATCCAGTGACCATCAAAGGTGCTATAGAAATGCAAGTGTATCTTTTCTTTTCATAACAATCTTCTTAATAAGCTCCATCTTAACTGCCCTTTTTCCATAACTAACAGGTTTCTCAAAAGTTTCCTTGCTTCAGGTGGATTGTGCACCTAAATTAATCTTAAACGTCTTCCATTATGATACGTATCATAGCATTCCGACAGTGCAGAAAGAGGCCACTCAACCTACTGAGCCTCTATGAATAAATCTCTCCAAAGCAACTTCCCCACATTGTCCATTCTAAATATATCACTGGTGAAGAAATGCTCCTCTTGGCCCTTTGCTGGCAACAGCTGACTTTAAAAAATTAGCCTCACACCTATTAAGGGTCGTAAGGGATTGTACATCCCACCAGAAATGAATACTTCCCTTCACAATTGTTAAAAGTATGAACATACCATCAGATGAAACCTGGCTTTCAATAATGCAATAGCGCAGGGGCCTGGCCTTCAATCCAAAATGTACCGGCACACCAGACTCAGATATTAATAATGAATGTACTAACACATCATCCCCAGTCACATTGAGAAGGTGGATGTTCTCCTTCAACTGCAGCAGTGTTTGTGCTTAGTGGTGTTCCCAGAATGATACAGTGACAGATGTCCAAATCATGATGATTGACCTGTAGAGGAGTCCCAGAAATCACTACTTTCCCATGACATCCTGATTGGGCATTCTGTCTACCTCTGAAAATTCAATAATTTTTTTTTCTGTCCTTTAATGCTTATCCTGGGAATGTAATTTTTGGGCTTTCTTCCTCAGCTACCGACTGTCTTTGGATATTGGTTAGATAATGAAATGCAGGTACAAAGGCAGAAAATGCTGGCAAACCTCAGCAGGTCTTAAAGTGTCTGTGGAGAGAGAACAGAGCCAACGTTTTGAGTCTGGATGACCCTTTGTCAGAGCTGATGAAATGTCAGAATGAAACACTGGTGTTAGCCTGTGTGAGGATGGAATGTGGCTTGGAACTGATGACATTGCTTCCTTTGTGTTTAAAGGCAAATTGAATTTTGGCATTCATTGTTAATGGAATAGAATATAAAAATAGGGAAGTGCTGCTGCAACTGTGCAGGACATTGGTGAGACTGCACCTGGAATACTGTGCACAGTTTTGGTCCCCTTAAAGTTTTTAAAGTTGTTGTCACAAATAGGCTTACACTAGCACAGCAGTCAAGTAACTGTCAAAATCCCCTAGTCGCCACACTCCGGCATCTGTTCGGGTACACTGAGGGAAAATTTAGCATGGCTACTGCATCTAACCAGCACATCTTTCAACTGTGGGAGGAAACCGGAGCACCCGGAGGAAACCCACGCAGACAACACGCAGACTCTGCACAGGCAGTGACCCAAGCTGGTAGTCAAACCTTAGTCCCTGGTGCTGTGAGGCAGCGGTGCTAACCATTGTGCCACAGTGTCGCCCTCAGTGCTTCTCTCTGACAGAGAGCGAGGAAAGTTCTAAACTTGCAGGGGATTTTTGGAAATATTCTGTAAATTTCAGCAGTGACTTCACATGATCATTCAGCCTGGAAAATTCTAAGTTATGGCAGAGAGTGAAAGATGTGTGCACATATAAAGGCTTGCTCCCAGATCAGAATCCAAAATCTATTCTGTGTTTTTTTAAAATGAAAAGATTCACAGAATCACACAGTGCAGAAGAGGCCCTTCGGCCCATCAAGTCTGCACCGACACGTGAGAAACACCTGAGCTCCCACCTGTAAAGCAAAGTAAAGTTGTAAAGTTTATTTATTAGTCACAAGTAAGGCTTACATTAACACTGCAATGAAGTTACTGTGAAATTCCCCTAGTCACCAGAGTCCAGCGTCTGTTCAGGTCGATTCACCTAACCAGCACATCTTTTAGAATGTTGGAGGAAACTGGAGCACCCGGAGGAAACACACACAGACACTGGGAGAACATGTAAACTCCACACAGCCAGTGACCCAAGCTGGGAATTGAACCCAGGTCCACGGTGCTGTGAAGCAGCAATGCTAACCACTGTGCCACCTGTGCCACTCCATTTACCATTTACCAGCACTTGGCCCATAGCCTTGAATGTTATGACGTGCCAAGTGCTCATCCAAGTACTTTTTAAAGGATGTGAGGCAACCTGTCTCTACCACTCTACCAAACATTTACTTCAAACGTATCTTCATGTCTGGAAACTTAATCATATGATCTCAAACTGAATCTATCTACTGAAGTCAGGTCTACTTGACTTTTGAAAAGTTATCTCATGGGATATGGGCGTCACTGCCTGGCCTGGCATTTGTTGTCCATGCCTAACTGCCCCATGAGCTGAATGTCATGCTTGGCTATTTCAGAGGGCAGTTAAGAATTAACCAGATTGCTGTGGGTCCATAAGACCATGAGACGTAGGAGCAGAATTAGGCCACTTGGCCCCTTGAGTCTGCTCCGCTGTTCAATCATGGCTGATATTTTTCTCATCACAATTCTTCTGCCTTTTCCCCATAACCCCTGATCCCCTTATTAATCACGAACCTATCTATCTCTGTCTTAAAGATACACAATGACCTGGCCTCTACAGCCTTCTGCGGCAAAGGGCCTGGAGTCATATGTAGGCCAGACCAGGTAAGGACGGCAGATTTCCTTCCCCAAAGGTGAAGTGAACCAGATAGTTTTTTTTAAACGACAACCAGGTTTGTAATTCTAGACTTCTAATGAATTTAAATTCCACCATCTGTTGTGGCAGGATTCAAACCTGGGTCTCCAGAGCATTACCCTGGGTCTCCGGATTACGAGTCCAATGACAATACCACTATGTCACTGCATCCCCTGTCCTTGTTTTATGTTCCATTATGAATAGCAGTTTTATCAAATTGAAGTATTGTGTGTCCTTGGATTGCCTCCAAACAATGCAGCACCTTCCTTTCCAAACCTATGTACGTTGGAAAGCTTATTAGA
Organism: Carcharhinus amblyrhynchos; assembly: GCF_965287045.1. Taxonomy (NCBI): domain Eukaryota; kingdom Metazoa; phylum Chordata; class Chondrichthyes; order Carcharhiniformes; family Carcharhinidae; genus Carcharhinus; species Carcharhinus amblyrhynchos. The sequence continues at coordinate 13,352,083 of NC_137352.1, forward strand.
AACAAAAGTATTGCAGCACTCTGTACTACATCAAAAAGACCCGCATTTGGCTGCAGGCGTGCAGTTTCAACTGACAATCTAACATGAAATCAGTTTACATTGGCCAGAGAAACAATATATCTGTATCATTATGGTAAATACTAGGATCCCTTCTCAGTCTAGAGATCAGCTTCTAACCACTGAACAGTGGGTCAGCAAGTTTCTAAAAGTTTAAGCTTATACCTCAGAATATCCACCTAACCACGAATGTTTCCTTGTACGTCTTAGGCTATTCAAATTCCCTCAAGTAGCACTTGAAGGAAGAATTCCCTCAATTTCCTAGGATTTCCTGATCTTGTAGGCTCTGCCACCACTGCCAGTTAGAACAGAGAATTGGGCACTCAGCAAGATCTCCATTCACCGCAGCAGGATTGGAGAATCCCAGCCGCCAGCGAGGTTGGAGAATTCCAACCATGGTCCTAATAGTTTAGGAGTTATTATGTTCCATGCTGGAATTAACTACTTAATAAAATAACATTCATACCTATCCAAATTAAATATCCATTTACCTCTCTTTCATACTGTTAACTATCACATCATGAATTGTTTTATTTGTAATATTCAGAATCTATTTATACTTTTCAAGGAATGAAATGAGGACCAAATAACAGTGAGATCTCCCTTCACACTGAGTTCATCAGCATGGAGAGTACCCTCTTGGAAGTTCAACGTGAATACATAAGCCATATTTCCCGTACGGATGATAACATAATCCCCAAGTAGATCTTCCCTGGAGAAGGGTCTCAAGGTTAACAACATTACATTGGTCAGGATGAATGATGGAAGGGTGTCCAAAAATGAGTGTTACAAACTTCTGTGTTGCAAACCACCTGTCCTGGGAAAACCCAGCAGCTCACCAGCCCATGTGGAGGCAGGCACTGACGATTCAGTGTGTTTCAAGGATCACTTCTACTCTAAACTAGCAACATTCAACATGGAAAGTCAGAGGGGATGTAGCTGGACGGGTTTTCCCCAAACACCAACAATGACAATGTCAACTATCAGTTCAGTGGACATAGAATCCCTACAGTGCAGGAGGAGACCATTTGGCCCATTGAGTCCGCATTGACTTTCTAACAGACCTTCTCAACCAGGCCCTATTCCTGTCACCCCACGTTTTTTACCTGCTAATCCCCCTAATCCACACATCATGGAACAACTTAGCATGGCCAATCCCTTTAACCTGCACATCTTTGGATGAAGGAGGAAACCAGACCACCTGGAGGAAGTCCACGCAGACATGGGGAGAATGTGGAAACTCCACACGGACAGTGATCCAAGACCAGAATTGAACCCGGGTCCCTGGTGCTGTGAGGCAGTAGTGCTAACCACTGTGCCACCGTGTCACCCCAATCTTATATCAGACCCTCTAGTCTTGTGAAGATTTATAGAAAATAATTCAGCCATTTACAACTAGGATATACATGAACAATGAGGAGTAGAAGGGAAAAACTCATTTATATTTAATTTTAGTTTTAAGTATCTTCCTTTCCGTTCTCTAGTTTTGACCTTACTTGTTCAAGTTAAATAACTTGCTTGTACTGATATTATACATTCCCCCCAGCATTTTACAAAGGCAGCAATGGGTTTTCCCTGTCTTTTTGCCCAGGGAACATGTTCAATTTATTCTGAGTCACCTTGCTGCTCAGCTCTATTCCTTCTTCAGTGCATCAATATCTTCTTGAAGACAAAATGTTCAAATGTCCAAACAATACTGAGATGAGGCAGCACAGAAAGCTGAGTTTCTTTCATAGCCAGGTGCCCCGGAGTCTTTATTTTAAATAAAACATCATGTAAGCTCAGTATTAGAGTTGATGGCTACCTCGCTTTTTGGACCATTTGATTTTACATCTGCAGTCTCCAACATTTAAGCACATTATATAGTCTGAAATAATTAGAGAGCTACAGTGGCGTGGTGGTGTTGTCACTAGACCTGTAATCCAGAGACCCAGGGCAAGGTCTGGGGAGCTGGGTTCAAATCCTACCACAGCAGATGGTGAAATTTGAATTCAATAAATATCTGGGATTAAAAGTCTACTGATCACCATACAACCATTGTTGATTGTTGTAAAAATCCTTCTGGTTCACTAATGTCATTTAGGGAAGGAAATCTGCTGTCCTTACCCGGTCTGGCCCACATGTGACTCTAGAGCCACAGCAATGTGGTTGACTCTCAAATGCCCTCTGAAATGGACAGCAGGTAGGGACGGATAATAAATTGCCCAGCCGGTGATGCTCAAATCCTGTAAATGAATTTAAAAAAAGCTTGTGAGGGCAATTCTACCGGCCCATTGTGTGAAAGCAGGGAGACATCAGTGGAGGTTGTTTCACAGGCTTCCCCACTGTGGGCCATGGCCTCTGCACGTATCCCACCCGAAGATTTGCAACGTGATTTCAATACGCTAATCCGCATTTAAATTTCATTAGCTGGCCCAGGACTAACGTCTCCAGGCTTGCTGGCACCTCCCCATACCAGGAGTAGTTCACTCAGTGGGTTTATTATTGCTCCCCACTCATGGGGAATAGGCGGCCGACTTTGCTGGAGGGAATACAGAACATGGAGGCCCTTCCAGGAGGTAATGGGTAAGGAGGGGTGGCCCTGAACAGTTCCAACCTGGCAGTGCCAGCCTGGCACTCTGGCAGTGTCAACCTGGCAATGCCCGGGGGCACCTTGGCATCGCATACCAGGCATCGGGCAGTGTCGAGGGGGCATGTCCATATGGGGCCTACTGGGGACAGGGCCCATTGGGGGGTGACCAGTGGGGGATGAGGGGACCTGCTACCACTCTGCACAGGGATCACATGCAGAGGGAGGGAGGCCGGCGATTGGGGCTGGCCATCTGGGTGGGTGGGGGAAACAGTTGGGGTGCTGGGGTGTTGGGGCTTAGGGGCGGGAAGGGGCGTGGTGAATGCTGGGGGAGAATCGGGACTGTTGTGGGGAGGTTGGAGCCATCAGTTAGGGAGGGTGATTGGGGCTGGCTGGGTGGGTGGTTGGGGAGATAGGGGCTGGCTACCCCTTTGGTTAGAGAATCTCCATCGGACTATTCATGGGCTAGATCATTCCAGAAGTTGAAGAGGAATTTACAGTGGCATAGCACATGGCTGGTGGGGAAGACAACTTTGCACCCACGTTCACCATCATTGGAAATGGCGAAATGGGCACCAGATCCTGTGGGAATGGAGAAACCAGATTCTTGCTGGTGAGATCTCATTTCCCAATTTTCCCCTCCTTTCACCGGTGATGAATTTTAGTAAAATTTTATCTATTATATCATGGTACAAGCATGAATGCATTCAAAGAAATATAAAACCACTTATTTTATAGCTAGCAGGTAGTACATTTTAAATGCTTCCCACTCTAAGGGAACTCAGAATGATTACAAACCACATCGGAGAAAAGAGTTTTAAAAAAATTATTGTGTCATTGCTGGCAAGGCTGGCATTCCTAGTTGCTCAAGAGAAATTGACATTGCATCTCCTTCTTGAACTGCTGCAGTTTGCATAGTGAATGTACTCGCACAGTCTGATTAGATAAGAATAGCAGGGGGTCTGGCATCGTGACAATGAAACAATGTTTTTCCAAGTCAGGATAGTGTGAGAGTTGGAGGGAAAGCTAGAGGTGCTGCTTCTATCCTTCTAGTTCATGGGTTTGAATGGTGCTGTTTAAAAAACATTGACGAGTTATTGCAGTGCGTGGCACACAGTGAGGCCACAGTGTACCCTTAGCGGAGAGAGTGAATATTTAAATTGTTGATGGGCAGCATGGTGGCACAATGGTTAGCCCTGCGGCCTCACAGCATTGGGAACCTGCATTCAAATCTGGTTCAGTTCACTGCCTGTGTGGAGTTTGCATGTTCCCCCTATGGGTTTCCTCCGAGTGCTCCAGTTTCCTCCCATATTCCAAAAATATGTGGATTAAGTTTATTAACCATATTAACTTGCCCATTAGTCTCAAGGGGACTAGGGGGTAAATACATAGGGTCTGGGGATAGAGGCTGGGTGGGATTATTGTCAGTGCATTGATGGACCGTCCTTCTGTACTGTAGGGATTTTATGATTCTATAATTCTATGATTAGCAGTTAATCAAATAATGAAGTAAATATAAGATCCACTAATCTTTCAATGGTGTTGTAATGACTGTGCAGGCTCAACCGATTACCTTGGTTGCTTTGCTGTTGCTGGCATCTACGCATCAGCATTGCAGCTTGATCATTCAGGGTCTGATTTTCAGCAGGTGCCAAGGTGGAGCCAATGCGGCCTGAAATATTTAAGAACAATTCTGGAAAGTTTCTCTGTAGCATATTGAGACCCCCTTGCCTTGCTTCTGCAGTCTAAACACTTGTGTTTCAAGTGTCTTCTCGAGTTTGGCCAGCTGTGTTCTGCAGAGTGTGGAAATAATATGTGACTATCAGTGGATAGCCAAGCTAATTTTCAAGTTGTTTGTCCCTTTGGAAGAGTTCCGGTACATTAGATTTTCTGAGTTGGCAGAGAGACACTTCCTGCTGAGATTTAATCTTCTTGGACACTGATCCTTAAAGAGTGACAGATAGCTCATTCTATTGTGTTATACTCAATATATGGGATGTACCTTGGCCATCAACTGTGTGCTCTGACCTCCAAAGCTAAGGACTTAAGAGTTAGAAGTGGGCAATTCAGCCTCTCGAGCTCGCTTCACAAATCAATATGATCATGGCTGATCTCATTTTGGCCTCATCTCCACCTTTCTGCCTGTCTCCCATAACTCTTCATCCTGCTATTCACTAAAAACATATCTATCTCCTCCCCAAATGTGTTTAGTGTTCTGGTGTCCTCTGCACTCTGGGGCAGAGAACTCCACAGATTCATGACCTTTTGAGTGATATCTGTTTTAAATTTGCCACCCTTAGCCTAAAACCATGGCCTCTTAAGAATGTCCAATAAGGGGAAATATCCGCTCTCTGTCTACCCTATCAATCGCTTTTAGCATCTTATATACCTCAATTAGATTTCCTCTCATTCTTGTAAACTCCAGCAAGTATGGGCTTCAAAGGCTCAATCTCTCTCTTCGTAAGACAAATCCTTCACCCCTGCAATCAATCCAGTGAACCTTCCTTGAACCGTCGCTAATGCATTCACATCCTTAATCAAATAAGGGGACCAAAACTGTGTGCAGTTCTCCAGATGCAGTCTCATCAATGTCCGACACAGCAACAGCACTTCCCTACTTTTGTACTCGATTCCATTAGCAATGAATGTCAAAATTCCATATACCTTTCTTATTATCTGCTGCAACTGCATACAAACCTTCAGCAATTCATGCATGAGGACACCAGATTCCTCTGCACCAAAGTCATTTGAAGTTTCTCTCCATTTAGATAATAAATTGTTGATAATAGATAAAAAAGCTACCCTCTTTAATTTCTTCAAGACATCTCCTACAAGATGTGGAGCAGTGGAGGTGGGGGGCGGGGTGTGGAGGAGGAGGAGAGAGCTTGAGCTTGCTGGGAAAGCCGGCTGCTGAGTTCTTGGGGCACCATTGCACAGGTACTCCAATCTCCCAGGGACATGTCGTGCTGCCTTCCCACCTACCCCACAGTGCCAAGCTGATTTCACCAGCGTAACATGGTTGATATGATTGGGGGAGGCATGTTCCTTGTCTTTTTGCCTCCCACCCGATCGTATCATCCCACCTCATTAAAAGTTGGGCCGGACGAAATGGTAAGATCTTGGCTGTCATGTAGCTGCAAGTTCTTGTTGACGGTGTAGTTGGAATTTAATAGTAGTGGTACTTACTCTATTCACCAGTGGAGCTCTACCTCTGCTTATCTAACACCACTTTAAGGTAAGCTTCACAATCCAAAACTGTGCAGTTTTGGAAATGTCCCTCATTTGTTTTATTTAAGTGAATGAATTCCTATTATTTTGTGTGCTACTGGGTTACACAAGCAAGGAAGTGCTGGAACCAGTGGAATGTATGGTTTGTGCAAGTTTTATAAATTTCCCTATCTACAATCAATTTTTTGATTGCAATGAATGTAAGAAGGAGAAGAATTTGAAGATCTAGGTGGAGATAGGAGGAGCTTTTGCTTTCCATTGCAATAAGTGGCAGAACATTGCAAAGATAACAATTGATGCCCTCTTGTACTCTTTCCCATATTTGGAGATCTCTTTCCAACCCCATATTTTCTGGTACAGCGCATCCATTCCTATCACAACGGTGGCAATAATGGTGTTGCTGATAAAGATTTGAATGACATTAATTTCCCTTGAGCATACAGACATTATGAACTCTTAGAACAGAGAAAGCACTGACCTGTAAAGATGGGCAGCACAGAATTTTTCTTTGCTAATGTGTTTTACATCATTGTCCCCGACTGTGTGTAGTGTCAGTTGAGCTTTTTATAGTTGTGATTTTAACGATAAAAAGTACAAGTTTAACACGACTGAAATTTTGTTGGGAAATTGCCAGTCCTCTGCTGCAACAGAGAGAAACCATGTGAATGATTGGTAAGGGTGTTCAGAAGTTTCTCTGGCATTTTATTTATTAGTGTCACAAGTCGGCTTACATTAACACTGCCCTGAAGTTACTGTGACAATCCCCACATTCCGACACCCGTTCGGGTACACTGAGGGAGGATTTAACATGGCAATGCACCTAACCAGCATGTCTTTTGGACGTGGGAGGAAACTGGAGCACCCGGAGGAAACACAGGCATGGCAAGAATGTGCAGACTCCACAGAGATAGTGGCCCAAGCTAGGAATTGAACCTGGGTCCTTAACGCTGTGAGGCAGCACATTTTGAGGAAAATATACTCACATAATACAAATAGTTTTTATCTTGTACCTATCTGTATTTCAGCTTTCATATTTGGCTGTAATAATAAGTGTATCCCTGGCCATTAACTGATCCCACTTACATTACGTGGAGTCATATTTAATCAGTTGCTTTAAAGGGACATTGAAGGGTTAGCCTTCTTTGATCCACTTGAAAAATGGTATAGGACAATCATTTATTTGCAATAATTTAGTTATAGTAATTTAAAGTGTATGCTTTTAGAATTTAATTAACAAATGATGATTAATTTAAATGCTATATTTTACATTTAATAATAAATCGATATTGAGATATAGATGCAGTTATTACTCAAAATTGTATTAATGTTTAATTGTCATTAAATGTTTCATATAGTTATTAATTAAGGCATTATTAATATTCAAGCACAGACTTTGTTGCATCTTATTTCCTGTTTTGAAACTTCAGCGTTTTAATATTTGATAATTAATATCAAACAGTAGTTACATGCAGAGAACGAGTTAATGGAAACATCACACATCAGCAGACAATAACTCCGTTGTTAATCTATATCCAATTATTTTGGGGTACTTACTAATGTGACATAATTACAGTTAGGCAATCATCCTGGTCTGAGAGGATCATTAATCCAGTCTTCACAGTCACAAGGTTGCAAAAAATATGTTGAAGTGCATTAGTTTGTACTGCAGTATGTTCTCATCTTTTCCCTCTTTTGCCTTTTACTGGGATTCCCTGGGTTTTCATCCTCTCTCCCATTCTTGTTCCTTTCATTTTATCACCTTCTCTGGTCAAGTTGCATCTCTACGCACTTATTAATAGATGACTGCTATGTACAGGTATCAATGTCCTTCACAGTTGAATGACTGAATCATTGCTGCATCCTGATCTCCTCTGTGTCCTTCGTTGGGGCAATGAAATCTGTTTCTCTTCATGGCTTCCACAACAGCTGCCAGCTCTTCAGCTCATATCCACAATGTGTCTGTCTTAAGTCCTTTTTTAATTCACTCATGGGACATGGGTGATGCTGGATAGCCAGCATTTATTGTCCATCCTGAGTTACCCGGGGACAGTTGAGGGTCAAGGACATTGCTGGGGCTCTGGAGTCACATGCAGGCCAGACCAGGTAAGGACAGCAGATTTCCTTCCCTAAAGGACATTAGTCTACCAGACAATCAACAATGGTGTCATGGTCATCAGTAGATCCTTAATTCCAATATTTGTATTGAATTCAAATTTCACCATCTGCCGGTTTAGCTGGTTTTATTTAACTTCACTATCTCTGCTAGTCTTAAACATAACTTCTTGCTAAAGTTCATGAAAGCAAGTCTGTTAATAGCAAAAGCATCAGAAACAAAAGTGGAAAATTCTGGAAAAACTCAGCAGGTCAGACAGCACCTGTGGAGAGAGAATGGAGCCAACGTTTCAAGTCTGGATGACCTTTTGTCAGAGCTGATGAAGGGTCATCCGAACTCAAAATGTTGGCTCCATTCTCTCTCCACTGAAGTTGTCAGACCTGCTGATATTTTCCAGCATTTTCTGTTTCTATTGCAAGAAATTTTGTTGCTTCTTTTCTGTCAAAAAATTAATTTCTACCTTAGTAATTCCTATTGGTCTCTATTCATTCCAAATTCAAACAGTTAACATCTAACTCGGTGTAAAATAAGTCAATTACTGGCAGTTGTGATATAGGTAAGCCATTTTTTAAAGGTTTTTTTAAACCAGTTTTTAGGTGTCCAAGTCACCAACAACCTGCCCTGGTCCCCCCATGCTTGTATTATAGCTAAGAAAGCCCACCTATGCCTCTACTTTCTCAGAAGACTAAGGAAATTTGGCATGTCAGCTACCACTCTCACCAGCTTTTACAGATGCACCATAGGAAGCATCCTTTCTGGTTAGAATCACAGCTTGGGATGGCGCCTGCTCTGCCCAAGACCGCAAGAAACTACAAAAATATTGTGAACATAGTCTAATCCATCACGCAAACCATCCTCCCATCCATTAACTCTGTCTACACTCCCCACTGCCTTGAAAAAGCAGCCAGCATAATCAGGGATCCCACACACTCTGGACATACTGTCTTCCACCTTCTTCCATGGGAAAAAGGTACAAAAGTTTGAGGACATATACAACCGACTCAAGAAATGCTTCTATGCTGCTGCCATTAGACTTTTAAATGAACTTACCTTGCACAAAGTTGATTTTTCGCTACATCCTATCTGTAACTGTAACATTACATTCTGCACTCTGTCTTCTCCTTCTCAACGTATGGTATGCTTTTGATTTGATTTGATTTATTATTGTCACATGTATTAACACACAATGAAAAGTATTGTTTCTTGCACGCTATACAGACAAAGCATACCATTCATAGAGAAGGAAACGAGACAGTGCGGAATGTAATGTTACACTCATAGCTAAGGTGTAGAGAAAGGTCAACTTAATGCAGGGTAAGTCTGTTCAAAAGTCTGATGACAGCAGGCAGCAGGGAAGAAGCTGTTCTTGAGTTGGTTGATACGTGATCTCAGACTTTTGTCTGTTTTTCCTGCATAAGAAGGTGGAATAGAGAATGTCTGGGCTGCGTGGGGTCTTTAATTATTCTGGCCGCTTTGCCAAGGTAACAGGAAGTGTAGCTTTGTCTGTATAGCGCGCAAGAAATAATAATTTTCACTGTATACTAACACAAATGACAATAATAAATCAAATCAAATCACAATTTGATTTGATAAATCCTATGAAGAATGATATTGTCGGAGTGAGAAATGGAAAATAATTTCTCAGTTCTGGAAATCCAGTGAAAAATGTCATGAATTTACCACACAGTAACTTGGTCAAACGTTTTCTATTCCATTACCCTTTCCCTCGTCAAATGGTGTTTCCATATTATTATTGCTTGTCCCCATACTGATTTCAGTGGCATTGAAATTAGTCTTTTGTTTGCAATTCAACACAAGTAAGACACAGCTACCTTCAGGAATCACAAAGGCCAGAAGTCTCCAGTCTTGTACGTCCCACGAGAATGGAGAATTTGGTGTTCAGGCAAATCTCCGTTCGCAGTAGTGGGACTGGATAATCCCAGCCGCAGATGAGGTCGGAGAATTCCAGCCAGTAGGTTGAAAGTGAAGAAGAATTTGCATCTGTATTGTGACTTTCAGGACTGCAGGATGCCTCAAAGTGCTTTAGGGCCAATGAAATACTTTTTGAAGTGCAGTCGCTGCTGTAATGTCAAAAGTTTGACAGTCAATTTGAACACAGCAAGCTCCCCACACACAGCAAGGTGATAATAACCAGCGAATCTATTTTACTGATGTTGGTTAAGGGATAAACATTGGCCAAAATTATGGGAACAACTCCTGCAGTTTCCTTCCAAATAATATCACGTCATGTTTGTCGTCAATGCTAATCAGATTTCTATGCGCTTAGAGTCAGTTGAGTTCATTCACAGGCAGCGTGAATAGACATAAAACACGCTCACTTACTTTAATCCTGACTGAAACGGTATGCCCGTAATATAGCACGGCAGGCTTTTGAATTAAAAAGTAGTAATCAAGGATCATTCTGCAATTGAAGAGAGTTTCAGCCTTCTATGCTCTCTGGGACCACTTAAACAGTCATAGTTTCTCTATATTTATGCCCAATGTGCTGCCTATTCCAGGCATATCAATCATCCACTACCATAGTGATTAGTGCTTCTATCTTCGTGATGTATTCCGTTACAGAGTGTCTAAAATATATTAGGTGAACGCAACCGACCCACTTTACTCCCACTGTGGCAAAACAGTGGGAAAACACAGCTACAGCATGGCTCTCATTCTTGAGTGAACCACATCCGAAGGGATTACAGTTCACAATAACAATGTTTTGCACTTATCTTTTTCTTAATTGCTTTCTGTTCCAAGGTGTCTGGACTCCAACCGATCCTTACTTTCATAGATCATAGAATCCCAATGGTGCAGGAGGAGGCCATTTGATCCATCGAGTCTGCATCGACAACAATCCCACCCAGGCCCTATCCCCGTAATCTCACGTACTTACTCTGCTAATCCCACCCTGACAATAAGAGGCAATTTAGCAAATCTAAATCTAACCCACACATCTTTGGACTGTGGGAGGAAACCCACACAGACATGGGAAGAATGTGCAAACTCCACACAGACAGTCACCCAAGGCCGGAATTGAACCCTGGTCCCTGAGGCAACAGTGATAACCACTGTGTCATGGGGTACCTTGCTGGCAAAGTTGCTGCTGATGGCATCAATCATAAAGAGGAGTGAAGTAGAAGGTTCTCAATATTCTGAAATCTTCCGCAAATGTCAGTACAGGGAAATATTTCCCTGAACTATTTTAATTGCAGAAGGATTAACACTAACTCCTTACTGAGACTCGAGATACATCATTAACCTAACACGCTATCTAAGGTCTGTTCTCTTTTTGCCATCATTGACTTGTTTTAAATAGCTGAAAGAAAGCTCAAATCACTTTCCAAGGATTCAAAAATTATGATATGTTATGTTAATACAGGACTTCGGGCTTCCAGCTTTGCCTGCAACTTGGAAAGATTCCCTTTCATGGCAAAAATCTTGGCCTGAATTCTCCTGCCTCTACACCCTCGACCTGGGAGTAAAACCATCGCCTTCAGTTGAGATATTGAAAAGAGAACTGGATCATTAAAAGTAAAGGAAAAAATTACAGGGACATGTGGAATAGATGGGGGAGAAGGCAGGGGATTAGTATTGGGCAAAATACATTTGCAGAGGGCAAGCACAGACATATTGGGCAGGATGGCATCATTCTAGTGCTGTGACAATTCTATGGAATATCTTTTACGATGTTTTCACTCTTTTTGCTAAAGATCCCAAGCATCCTGTGTAGGTTAAATAGATTAGACATGATAAATGGGCAGGGTTGCAGGGATAGGAGGTGGGATGGATGAGGAGGGGAGGGGGGGATCGTGGGCCTGGGTAAGATATGGAGTCGGTGAAAACTCGATTGGTTGAATGGCCTCCTTCTGCACTGTAGGGGTTCTATGATCCTGTTGCAACCTTTTTGTATCAATTTACATCAGCCAGCAGATTGATAATTGGATTGCACTTCTTATCTGATTTGAATTTCAAACCTTTCCTTTAAGGGCCTAACAACCTAGCTTCAGGGTTTGATCTTACCGGCCATTAATGCCATGTTCCCACTGCAGCCAAGTTGGGGAAAATGGCACCTAGCCATCTGGAGTACTGGCAGGAAACCCACGCAGACATGGGGAGAATGTGCAAACTCCACACAGACAGTGACCCAAGCCAGGAATTGAACCTAGGTCCCTGGTGTTCTAAGGCAGCAGTGCCAGCCACTGTGCCACCATGCCACCCTCATTATGGACCTCTGCAGAGCTCTCAGATTAGATAGCATTAACTCCCTCAATCAAGGAGCTCATATTCTGATAGACCACCTCATCGAAATCATTCTATGTTCCAAAAATTCATTCCCAGCTGCAGTGTTTAGTATTAAACTCTGCATATTCTTCTGGCTGAAAACTCCCTCACTTACACCAGTCTCAGCTGACCCTGGCAACATGGTGTCTTAAATTTCTCATTCTAATTCATCCCTTCTCTATGTATGGTATGTTTTGACTGTATAGTGCGCAAGAAACACTACTTTTCATTGTACACTAATACATGTGACAATACTAAATCAAATCAAATCAAACCCTTGCGCATTGTATGGGTAAACTTGGAAATTGAAGACGCAACTAAGCCTATTTAAGAATTTTTTCAATGATGTGGCTGGGGACTCAAGGAGGCAGGGCATAGAAAAGACAAAATATTATTTGACCTCAATTTGGGAGTGCAAGACAAATTAGTTATCCTGATTTTGCACTGTAAAATTAATGAAAACAGTTTGGAATTTGGGATGGTGTCATTGTGAACAGGTATTGTTTTGATCAGGTACAGTTCTGATGTGCTGCAGTTGCATGGAGCCAACATGTCTTTGTGTAAGAGTTGATTGGGACAAAATCTTCAACTGTCCTTTCATGTTTTGTTGTTCTGTTGGTGGTTTGAAAGGTTCCTAACTCATTGAAATATGCGACTCATTAATGACTGCTGCAATTAAGCCCATGCATGTTAATGATGTCAAACTGTGATAGCTTTTTAATTTCCAAGCATGGCCATTATGGGGCTATCTATCCATCATTCTTCTCACCTAATTCTCCATGAACACTCATTTGTGAACTAAATAAGCTTAAAATGCTTCATTGTATTTGAGCCATGAATAACTCCAAAGCATTGGACTTTGTATTGTTTTTGCTGGACGGCGCCAGATTGGTTCCCTGCTAACACTCTTGCTGCTAAGTAAGAATGTTGCTGGATGCAGTCCCAGAACATAATTGAGGGCAAGCATTGTGTAGTGCTGAAGGAGTGCTGCATTGGCGGAAGATGCATTTTCAGATACAATGTTCAATTGGAGAGTGGACTGGAAACATTAAATGAAGAGGGGAGAAACATTGTTGGCGTTGTCACTGGGCTAGTAATCCAGGGTAATGCTCTGGGGACCTGGATTTGAATCCCACCACTGTAGGTGGTCAAATCTTTAGGGTAGCACAGTGATTAGCACTACTGCCTCACAGCACCAGGGATCTGGGTTTGATTCCTGGCTTGGGTCACTGTGTGGAGTTTGCGTGTTCTCTAAGAGTCTGCGTGAGTTTCCTCCGGGTGCTCTGGTTTCCTCCCACAGACTGAAAGATGCGTGGGATTAGGTGATTGGTTATGCTAAATTGCCCCTTCGTGTCGGGGGACTAGCTAGAGTAAACAAAATGGGGATAGGGCCTGGGTGGGACTGTGGTCGGTGCAGACTTGATGGGCCAAATAGCCTCCTTCTGCACTGCAGGATTCTATGAATATTTATCCATCAATCAAAACCATCAAAACAAATTAACTGGTTAATTGTCTTATTTTCTGTTGGAAACATCCTGTGTAGAAATTGACCTTTGTTAAGAATAATGACGACACATCAAAAAGTAATTAATTGCTTATGAAGTGGTTTAAACACATGAGGGGGTCCAGACATGAAACAGAGGTTGGGCAGGAGATGATTTGATACAATGACTAATTTGTTTGATGCATCACTGGTGCAGTAGAATAAGGGTTACCCTTTCATTACTTTGTGCATAATAAGCTTCCAATCTCCTTTCATTATTGCATGCATAATAGATTCCCAAATTCAGTCAGACCCATCCAATTGGGAAGGGAATTAATACATGCTCTCAGCCTTCCCTTCCCTTGGCAAGAGACGGAGGAATCAATTGGTTTAATTGGCAGTCATTGCATTGTGGCATGTGGGTTATTGCCGGGATCTGAATTAACAAGGGGAAAAACAAACAGAACAGGGTTTAAATAAATGAAATCCATTCCAAAAGCTTTGCTGCAAACTGCAATATACGTCTCTGCATCTGGATAAATCATTCTTCAAATGTAATGTTTGACATTGTTGCTTTTTAAAGCCACAACCATTTGATCACACATTGAGTTTTTTATTAATGAAAATAATAACAATAAGGAAAACATAAGCATCATGAAGGAAAAATGAGGACACTGGTCTTATATTAATCAGGACCACGCTGGTTTGAGGAAAAGCACTAGGTTTTCATGTCGCTCTTTCTGTTATTTCATAGAACCATAGAATCCCTATAGTGCAGAAGGAGACCGATTTTCCCGTCGAGTCTGCAGGATAGTCCCATGGCATAGCGGTTCGCATAAAGTAAGTGCAAAGTTTATTTAGTTACAAGTAGGCTTACATTAACACTGTAATGAAGTTATTGTGAAAGTCCCTAGTCGTCACACTCCGGTGTCTGTTTGGGTACATTGAGGTAGCATTTAGCATGGCCAATGTGCCTAATCAGTACTTCATTTGGACCGTGGGAGGAAACCAGAGTGCCCGGAGAAAACCCACGCAGACACAGGGAGAATATGCAAACTCCACAGACAGTGACCCAAGCCAGGAATCGAACCCGGGTCCCTGGCGCTGTGAGGCAGCATGGACTCGGGTTCAATTCCCGGCTTGGGCCACTATTATGGGGGAACTCTGCATGTCTTCCCCATGTCTGCATGGGTTTCCTCCAGATGCTCCGGTTTCCTCCCACGGTCCGAAAGACATGTCGGTTGGGTGCATTGGCCGTGCTAAATTCTCCCTCAGTGTACTCACGCCGGAGTGTGGTGATTAGGGAAGGAAACTGGAGCACCCGGAGGAAATCCGCACAGATATGGGGAGAATGTGCAAACTCCACATAGACAGTGACCCAAGCTGGGATTTGAACCTGAGTCCCTGGTTCTGTGAGGCAGCAGTGTGCCATGTGCCACATTATGCAAGTCTGTACTTGCATTCATTCTCACCAGTAGTCATTGAATATAAATCTGGCTTTGGACTCCAGGATGCTTTGTTTTTTAACTCTCCCTCACACAAGGTACACTTAACTGGATCACAATGTCCATCCCTGAATTATTTAAACATACATCATGGGATGAAACTGGAACTTTCCTCATCTGTTGGTACAATATTCTTCACTGAATTAATGGATTCCACAGTTAGATGTTCAGTTGCTCAGTATTTGATGATGTGACCCTGGTACAGACATGTCTGTGCAGTACGGTATCACAGCGGTTAGCACTGCTGCCTCACAGAGTCAGTGTTCCAGGTTCAATTCCCGGCTTGGGTCACTGTCTGTGTGGAGTCTGCTTATTTTCCCCGCCGGTGTCTGCCTGGGTTTGCTCTGGTTTCCTCCCGCAGTCTGAAAGACGTGCTGGTTAGGTGCATTGGCCATGCTAAATTCTCCCTCAGTGTACCTGAACAGGCACCAGAGTGTGGCAACTCAGGGATTTTCACAGTAACCTCATTGCAGTGTTAAAATAAGCCTATTTGTGACTCTAACAAGAAAAAGGTCCATAATCACTGCGCTTGATTCACTAAATCTGGGTGTTGACTCAGAGCAAAGTAACCAGAGGATCATACAAAAACTACTAGATGCTGAGCTGAAAGAATGGAGTAGATATTTTAAAACATTGTATAAAACCCTGTAATATAGTTCCTGCACCTAGAAACCTGCGTTAGCTCTACAATGCTTTGAGGCAAATGAAGTATATAAAATACACAACAGCATAGATCATTTTTAAAATTCCATTCGGTTTCCATTCTGAAATGGGAAAGTTGTCAGACATTTTGACATATGGTCTGAAAATGTTAGAAAATTTATTTTTCCATGTATCACCTTTCAAAGATCCTAATGGGTTTCATAGCCAAATAATGAATTAATGAGGAGAAATTTCTTTGCCCAGGAGGGTGGTGAATGTGTGGAGTTCACTACCACAGAAAGTAGTTGAGGCCAAAATATTACATGCTTTCAAGGAGCGGCATGGTAGCACAGTGGTTAGCACTGTTACTTCACAGCTTCAGGGACCTGGGTTCGATTCCTGTCTTGGGTCACTATGTGTGTGGAGTTTGCACATTCTCCTTGTGTCTACATGGTTTTCCTCTGGGTGCTCCGGTTTCCTCCCACAGTGTAAAGATGTGCTGGTTAGGTTGATTGGCCGTGTTAAAATTTCCCCTTAGGATCCTGAGAAGCGTAGGTTAGAAAGAACCAGGGGGTGGATATGGGGGTAGGGCCTGGGTGGGATTGTGGTTGGTGCAGACTTGATGGGCCAAATGGCCTCTTTCTGAACTGTAGGGATTCTATGATTCTAATGTATATTTTCAAGGGTAAACATTGTTGTAGCAAAGGAATGTAGGAACATTGTAATGTTCTTTTATTTGAACACTACTGTGGAATCTTTCACATTTTTTAATTCATTCGTGGGACATGGGTGTCACTGGCTGGCTGGCATTTATTGCCCATCCCTAGATGCTCGAGGGCAGTTGAGAGTCAACCACATTGCTGTGACTCTGGAATCGCATGCAGGCCAGACCACGCAGATTTCCTTCCATCAAGGACATCAATGAACCAGATAGCTTTTTCTGACAATGATTTCATGGTCATCAGTAGGTTCTTAACTCCAGATATTTTTTATTGAATTCAAATTCCATCATCTGCCATGGCGGGATTTGAACCCAGGTCCCAGGACATTATCAGAGCTTCTGGATCAACAGATGAGTGATAATACCATGAGGCCATCCATTCCCCTTAAAGCCATCTGACATGTCAGGTGAGCATTCAATTTGACATTGAATGTGAAAGACAAAACTTTCAAATGTGCTGCATTTCCTTAGTGATGTACCGATGTGTGATCCTATCCTGGATTATGCACATAAACCCCTGGAATGGGATTTCCTTCTGACTCATTGAGTCATGGCTGAAACTTGCTGAAGTTAAATTGGATGGACCACACAAATTAAGCTTTAATCCATTCTGGTTTAGGAAGTTTGGACATTTCAATTATTTTCGGTAGGGCGGTGTGGTTATTTTAGATAGCAAAGGGTTAAAACTTACCCTCAAAGCTACAGAAATAAACATAGAAATATAGAAACTAGAAGCAGGAGGAAGCCATTCAGCCCTTTGAGCCTGCTCTGCCATTCATTATGATCATGGCTCATCATCAAATTTAATGTCCTGATTCCCCCTTTCCCCCCCATATCCCTTAATCCCGTTAGCCCCAAGAGCTATATCTAATTCCTTCTTGAAATCACATAACGTCTTGGCCTCAACTGTTTTCTGTGGTAGTGAATTCCACACATTCACCACTCTCTAGGTGAAGAAATTTCTCCTCACCTCAGCCTTAAAAAGTTTATTCCTTATCCTCAAACTCTGACCCCTCTTTCTGGGCTCCCCCACCATCAGGAACAATCACCGAAGGAAAGACTATTGCATATTTTGGGTTTCATTCCATTAGATGATTTCAAAATCTGGAAAGTCCCACAGACTGGACTTGGTTGCTTATTCATTATGGGTTTTTTTTTGTAGCTCAGGTCATCATTCTGCAGATTCCAAACGGCAAAATCTAATTGAATGTTTATTAACCCATTTTGAGTCACGTGCTTTCTCCAAAGTCTGTCTGGTCCTCAACCTCAGATTTCCTGTTACTGAGTTTAGCAATGTGAATTATATGTTCACTAGCTATTTTAATCTAACTCTAGGCTGCTGCTTGTTTAAGATTATGTACATTTTCTAAACCAGCAACATCTGTTTCTCTTTACTGCTCCCATTAAAAATAGCTTATTACAGAGAAGAACTAATAAACAGCGTCACAGTAACATTACATCAAAGGTCTGTCTCTCCTCATTCAATGTCCTTTGTGGGGACCTATTACTCAGTCCTCCTTCTGATAATATGCAATTTCAAGTGCATGACAAGTTCCATTATATCAGATGCAGCTGTCATTTTTAAACAATCTTATTTGAAGTTATATACTATTGCACTCTTTGATATATAAAGAATATTTAAATGGTGTTATTACCATTGGAAATGTAGGCAATTTTCCCTCGATTTATCAGCAGAATGCGCTGATAGTATTCTCTTTGAATAAAACTTCATTTGTGTGCAGGAAACATTGTCTCAGAGCTTGTCTGGCATGTCATTGTGATAAATACACTATGTGGATCTTCCTGCACTGCTCCATCACCGAAAGCAACCACGAAATCCCTATTTAACAGACGAGGGAAAACACAAAATCGAAATGATAAGAAATGAAATGAGAAAATGGGATTTCTGTAATCCACTCCATTCCTTGTACAGACTTAGCATAGAGCAGGGAAAACTGCTGCAAATCGGAAATTAAATCCCGGCAGGCAGGATTTCCCCAAGGAGTCAATCAGAATCTGTAAAGGGAAAAAGGACAAGCTCGCGCCCTTTATAAGGGCATCTCTGTGAATGAGTCTGAAGTGTTAGAAATGCAACATAGAAACCCTACAGTGAAAAGGAGGCCATTCAGTCCATCGAGTTTGCACTGTCAACAATCCCACCCAGGCCCTATCCCCGCTTAGTTACGCCGCTAATTGCTCTAACCTATCATATCCCAGGACACTAAGGGTTAATTTCGCAATTAACCAAACCTTTACATCTCTGGACTGTGAGAAGCAACCGGAGCATCTGGAGGAAACCCACACAGATGCGGAGCGAATGTGCAAACTCCACACAGATAGTCACCAAAGTCAGGAATTGAACCCAGGTCCCGGGAGCTGTGAGGTAGCAGTGCTAACCACTGTACCACTGTGCCACCCTTCTCTTCTCTTCACAGCTACTGATAGATATGTGTGTTTCCATCATTTTCTGCACAATTCACATGTGAGTCAGAAACTCTTATCTGAATATATAACTTGCTGAGGAAGAGCTTGTCTAATGTCTCTTCCTTTCTCTCAATAGCTAACTGTCCATCCTAAGCTCCTTGGCTTCCTTATTGAGACATTTTTAAAAAAATCATAGGAACACCACGGTACAGGAGGCCATTCGACCTATTATGACTGCACCAATCCTACCCTGTCCCCATAACCCCACATATTTACCCTGCCAATCTAGCATGTCCAAACCACCTAACCTGCACATCTGTGGACTGTGGAAGGAGACCGGGGGAAACCCACACAGACACAGGGAGAATATGCAAATTCCACACAGACAGTTGACCCAAGCCGGGAATTGAACCTGGGTCCTTTGGCACTGTGAGGGAGCAGTGCTAACCACTGTGCCATCGTGCCACACCGTTCCATGGGGAATACTGCTTTGAATTGGTTCCCTTAATGGTTTGCACAAAGACTTGCTGATTATAGTTTAGCTCATGGTTTGTTTTTGTGTCTATTTTGGTGCATCAGTCTTCTGTTGTTGTGGAGACTGTGAGATTACGCCACTCTGACAGCGCCAGTCTGGAAATTGTCCTTCCGCAGGGGATTGGGCATCCCACCCACCTGCTCCTATCTCCTCTACGGGTAGTGCCAGCTGTTGCTGCGTTTCTAACATGCAGAGGAACCTTAGGTTCCACCAGCCTGTGGTGGGGTGTCTTTCGTGTCCAGAGGTTCATGAATAGGAATCTGTTTTTATCAAACCAATTGATAATAAAAGAAAAGAAAGACTTGCCAATATGCTGCTCGGTGGCAGAGTGGCACAGAGATTAGCACTACTGCCTCACAGCTCCAGGGACCCGGGTTTGATTCCTGACTTGGTCACTGTCTGTGTGGAGTTTGCACTTTCTCCCTACCTCTGCGTGGGTTTTCTCCAGGTGCTCTAGTTTCCTCCCACAGTCCAAAGACGTGTGGGTTAGGTTGATTGGATATGTTAAATTAACCCTTAGTGTCTGGGATGTGATAGGTTAGAGGCATCCGCAGCGCAACTAAGCGGGGGTAGGGTTAGGGTGGGATTGTTGTCAGTGCAGACTTGATGAGTTGACTGGCCTCCTTTTGCACTGTAGGGTTTACATGGTTATGGTTACAAGATGTCTCTAAGTGTTTTACAATTGCTGTGGTAGTGTAGGAAATGTTGTAGCCAATTTGTGCACAGCAAGTTCCCACAAATGACAATTTGTGGGTGTAGCTACACCACATGGACTGTAGTGGTTCAAGAGGGCAACTCAGTAACACCTCCTTCAGGGCAATGAGGGATGGACATTAAATGCTGGCCTTACCAACGATGCCCACATCCCATGAATAAAGAAAAAGAATTGTGAGATCATCTGTTTTTTGTGATGTTGATTGAAGCATAGATATTGGCCGGCACACCAAGGACGACTCCTTCTTCAAAATAGTGGCTGGGGGTCTTTTCCACCCGCCCAAGCAGATGGGGCCTTGGTTTAATGTCTCAACCTGAAAATGGCAGCTCTGGCAGTGCAGCACTCCTTCAGGACTGCACTGGAGTGCTCAGACCCTGGACTGGGGCTTCAAGTTGAATGTTGTGACTCAGAGGCGAGCCTCGGCTGGAGAAAAGAAGTCATAG
The DNA here is from genome assembly GCF_965287045.1 of Carcharhinus amblyrhynchos. Lineage (NCBI taxonomy): Eukaryota > Metazoa > Chordata > Chondrichthyes > Carcharhiniformes > Carcharhinidae > Carcharhinus > Carcharhinus amblyrhynchos. Next base: position 13,372,805 of record NC_137352.1, read on the forward strand.
GGACATCTTACTCAACAGGACCCTAACACCGTTGACCATTGGACCCTTGAAGACATCTCTTGAGTTATAGATGGCACACACAAAATATTTTATGGGCAGTGAACAAGGTTCAGGATGAAAACAGAAAATGCTGGAAAATCTCAGCAGGTCTATAGCATCTGTGGGGAAAGAATAGAGCCAATGTTTTGAGTCTGGAAGACTCTTTGTCAGCTCTGGTGAAGGATCAACTAGACTTGAAACGTTGGCTCTATTCTCTCTCCACAGATGCTGTCAAATCTGCTGAGATTTTCCAGCATTTTCTCTTTTGATTCCACCCAAAGAAGCTTTCTTGTTTATTTTTTACAGTTTACATATTTCCTTTGTACAAAGAAAAAAGAAGCTTCAGAATTCAATTCATAGAATTTCTTTGGCCATTAAGTCTACACTGACCACAATCCCACCCAGGCTCTAACCCCATATCCCTACATATTTACCCACTAATCTCTCTAGCTTACGCATCTCAGGACTCTAAGGGGCAATTTTTAGCATAGCCAATCAGCTTAACCCACACATCTTTGGACTGTAGGAGGAAACGGGAGCACCAGGGGAAAACGCACGCAGTCACAAGGAGAATGTGCAAACTCCACACAGACAGCAACCCAAGCTGCGAATCAGATTCACGTCCCTGGAGCTGTGATGCAGCAGTGATAACCACTGTGCTACCATACGCCCACAAAAAAACACAACAGGAGTAGGCCATTCAGCCCATCAAGACTGCTCCACCATTTAATGCAGTCATCGCTGATCAGACAATTCAATGTCTTTTACACCCACCATCCCCATAGCCCTTTACATTATTGTTCATCAGCAAGCAAGTGTTAAATGAATGTTTTTGAATGAAGATAAATGCTGAAATCTTTGATCACTTATTAGCGTGTTGTTATATTTCCCCCTTAGCTATGGAAGTATGGGTTAGGTTGATTGGCCATGCTAAATTGCTCCTTTGTGTCAGGAGAGTTAGCGTGGTAAATACATGGGGATAGGACCTGGATGGGATTGTTGTTGGTGTAAGTTCGATGGCCTAATGGCCTCTTCTGCATTTTAAGGATTCTATGATTCTATGATGAGAATCAACCTGTTCCAGTCAGTACCTTTCAGATATTGCCTAGCTCTATATTATTGCTCTCCCTAAATATTGCTCTAACACACATTCTCATGGTGTAGCACTCTCCCCCATCCCAGCTAAAATTTAAAAGGTTTTTGAAAATGTGGGTAGGAGAAGCCTTGGAACCGAGACAGCAAATATCTAGATCATAAAATGACCACATTATAAACCCAGTTTGTCACCACACCAGAGTTCTGGTTCAGATACTGTCAACTCCAAGCAGCATGAGAAAGCATCCCCTGAGAAAGGCCTCACAGAATTACACTCTAGAAAGTGCATCCATCACATGACCTGTGCACCCATACTGATATGTGATGCGAGGGAACACATCAGAAGTCACTCCCACGTGGCTACAGGTGGTCGAGGACTGTTAAAGCTTTCACCTGCGGTCTCATTTCAGTGCAGCCACACAACAATACATGGTGTCAGGAGCTGGCTGAGATGCTCAAGGAGTCTGGTGCATTGACTAGCCTACTTTTGTCAAGATCATTGCTGACAACTGGAACAGGTTGGGGAAGGAATGCTGCGTACACTGCTCTGCCGGTCTGTCCGACAAGTCAAAGAAAGCCCAAGCATACACATTGCAGAACGTGGCAGGCCCAAAGCCTGTGGAGAAATCAAAATCCTTCACATTCCAGGAGGGGTGAGACAAAGATGACCTTGAGATCCTACTACAGAAATTTGAACAGACCTGTAAAAATTGTAATCCTGGATAGACACGCTTCCAACACTGCTTGTCACAGAAACCCGATACAGAAAATCAATGCTGTCATAAGCCTCAACACTGAAAATTCCAGTGAAAAGAGAGTTAATTTGGTGCCCTCACTGACAAACCTGTAAGAGACCATATAGCGAGCGAAATACACAGCAACAGTGTGCAAAAAAAAACTTAATGTTGGAATCCACCATTAGTGTTTGTATGTTGAATGTGTGGAATAGAGTTCTAAAGAGCCGAGAATTGGCAGTGCAGTTGCTTCTTTATTCATCTCCCAACATATCATCCATTCCAATTCCTACTCAACTAAACCACACAGACTGTGCTGGACACATTCCACCGTTATCTCTTCATGACCCTCACCTAATGCACACTCTCAGAGGGGCACTGGACAATTAAGAAGAGAAGCTGAAGCCTTTGCAGTACGGCACGCAGCCCGCTCAAACTGCGATGGCCAGCACCCATAAACAAAAAGAAGCATGCGCTTTACATTTAACAAGCATTGCAACAACTGTGCCAATACTTTGCTAAGTGTTGCAGATCAAAGTTATATCAACCTGGTGCTACCACAAGACATGTTGCAGCCAACTATCTCTCCAAAGTTCAGCATGTAAAAGTGACTGTACCCTGCGCCAACTTCTCCACCAGGATGTGGAGTGGTGTTGGCAGGAACATCGCAACAATGCACCCAACAGAACCAAGGACTCTGCTTTCAGCTTGACAAGTTTTAGAACACAGCGACGTCTAAACATCTGTATTGTTGTCAACAGATGTGTCTCAGCTTGGAGCAGTGAGCATCAGAATGGCAGACCAGTGGCATTTGCATCAAGGGCCCTCACTGACTCTAAAACTCATTAGGCCCAGACTGAGGATGAACTTCTTGTCTTTAACTGTCAGAAATTTCATGGTTTCATTTATAGGCTCTCTGACCCCCCCAAGCACTTGTCACCATCCTCACAAAGCCCCTCCATACTACGTCACTATCCCTGCAGCAGTGACCATAGAATCATAGAAACCCTACAGTACAGAAGGAGGCCATTCAGCCCATTGAGCCTGCACCGACAATAATCCCACCCCATGCCCTATCCCCACAATCCCACACATTTACCCCGCTAACCTACGCATTCCAGGACACTAAGGGGCAATTTTAGCATGGCCAATGCACCAATGCGCACATCTTTGGACTGTGGGAGGAAACCAGAGCACCCGGAGGAAAGCCACGCAGACATGGAGAGAATAAGCAAACTCCGTACAGACAGTGACCCAAGCCGGGAATCGAACCCAGGCCCCTGGAGCTGTGAGGCAGCACTGCTAACCACTGTGCCCATGCTGCTCAAACTTCAACAACACAATCTCAGTGTGGTCTACAAGCGTGGTAAGAAAATGTACTGAGCAGATGCCCTTTCTCGGGCTCACCTATCCATCATGACTAACTGACTGTTGTGCACAGCCATGCTCCCCATCCCAACAGCTACACAGTGACCTCAGAAGGCACCATGTGTGTCAGGAACCGGCATCACCTGCTTCAGGTAGCTTATAGAATCCCTTATACAGTGCAGAAGGAGGCCATTCAGCCCATTGAGTCTGCACCAACCACAATCCCACCCTATTCCCATAACCCCACATATTCACCCTGCCAATCCCCTGACACTAGAGTCAGTTTAGCACGGCCAATCAACCTAACCCACACATTTTGGACTGTGGGAGGAAACCGGAGCATCTGAAGGAAACCCACACAGACAAGGGGAGAATGTGCAAACTCCACACAGACAGTGACCTAAGGCCGGAACTGAACCTGGGTCCCTAGTGTTGGGAGGCAGCAGTGCTAACCACTTTGCCACCGTGATGCCCCAAATAATTATTGTGACTTATTTTATTCGTTTATGGAAAATGGGTGCTGCTAGCTGGCCAGTATTTATTGCTCAACCGCAGTTGCCCTTAGAGGGCAGTTGAAAGTCAACTGTGGCTCTGGAGTCCATACTCAGAGGTATCTGAACCAGTCCCCGCCAACTGTCACTGAGGCTGACACACTGGGTTTGCAGTCCATGGCTCTCACATCTGCTGAGGGAGTGGCCCTTCCTGCTACCAATATGAGGCACCCTGCAGCCACTATGCCCACTCCAGGCTCAGCCAGTTGCTCTCTGCCATGTGGACAATAACCCAGTCGCCTCCTTGGGACTGCCAGCTTGTGTGACGACACACTCGTGGCAGCTGAGGAGGACAAACCCCAAGTTTAAGGTCCATGTACCCACTTAAATATATACGTGTGCTGTTTCTGACAAATTGGTGGGGCAGGGAGAAACGTTTAGACGTTGTGCCAGTTTTTAATTTAAGTTCATGCTCTGTGTTTTCAAGTTCTCCATTGTTTATTCTACCATTTTGGTATTGTTCTATGCTTTCAGTTACAGATTGCCCCAGCTAAAAGAAAAGGGGAAGAGAGAGAGTGTGCATCCATTCACATATTGCCAAAGGACCAGTGTTAGTTGATTGGCCATGGTAAGTTGTCCCATAGTGTCAGGGGAATGAGCAGGGTAAATAAGTGGAATAGGGCCTGAGTAGAATTGTGGGTGGTGCAGACTTGATGGGCCAAATGGCCTCCTTCTGCACTGTAGGGATTCTATGATTTTATGGCCAGTGCCACTTGTACTGATATGTGATGTGGGCGAGAATGCCAGAAATCACTCCCACCTGACAATCGAGGACCTCTGTAATAAACTATTGAATTTATCAACAGTGTCCCACACAACTATCAAGAATACATTCATCAAGATCCTTCACAATGATCCAAAACAGTAACAATGAACTGTGTCCCAAGATCTTACAGGCATCCGAATGTTTAACAATGACTTTCTGCAGCACATTTCTTCTTCCATGTAAATTGATTTGAATTTGATCAGTGCTACATTAAGACCCACCTGAATCTCAAGTGCCAAGAATACTCAATTTGCTGTAACCATATTTGCCTAATTAAGCACAGCTCCTGTGCAAACTCTAACAGGGCTTAGTGATGACATCCTTGCCAGGAGAACAAGCTGTGTATAAACAAAATTTAAAGGGACAGGGAAAATTAATCAGGAGTCCAACAAAAATAGGGAAAATAAAAATTCAGACGACCTCTGTCGAGAATTAAAGGGATAATGTGGCTGAGTGGTCTAAGGCATTGGATTTAGCTTCTACCTCAATGGAGGTGGGAGTTCGAATCACTTTAGTCAGAGGATGCTGGAATGGGAGCGGTTTTCAGGTATTGGTTGTTGTCCCGTAGCCTGAACCAAGGATTCCTGCTGCCAAGGTCATAGTAAAAAGTCTGACAACACCAGGTTTTAGTCCAACCTATTTATTTGATAATAGACTCACAAGCTTTCGAGGGACACCCTCTTCGTCAGGTGAATGGAGAGTTCTGGCCTCAGACAGAGCATATAAAGCACAGACAGTTTAGAGATTACTGATTAGAATGCGAATCTTTACACCTAACCTGCTGTTCAAGACCTGAAGTGGCTGATAATGTGAGTGGAAGGAGCACTGATCACAGTTTAAAGAGATGTGTATTGTCTCCAGACAGTACAGTAAGTGAGGTTTTGCAAACCCAGGCAAGTCACGGGGGTTACAGATAGTGCGACATGAACCCAAGATCCCTGTTGAGACCGTCCTCATGTGTGTGGAACTTGGCTATCAGTCTCATGGGGAGACCATGCAGACGCTACGACAACGGATGAATGAACATCGCTCAACAGTCACCAGGCAAGACTGTTCCCTTCCTGTTGGTGAACACTTCAGTGGTCACGGGCATTCAGCCTCTAACCTTCGGGTAAGCATTCTCCAAGGCGGCCTTCATGACACACAACAGCGCAGAGTCGCTGAACAGAGACTGATAGCCAAGTTCCGCACACATGAGGACGGTCTCAACAGGGATCTTGGGTTCATGTCGCACTATCTGTAACCCCCGTGACTTGCCTGGGTTTGCAAAACCTCACTTACTGTACTGTCTGGAGACAATACACATCTCTTTAAACTGTGATCAGTGCTCCTTCCACTCACATTATCAGCCACTTCAAGTCTTGAACAGCAGGTTAGGTGTAAAGATTCGCATTCTAATCAGTAATCTCTAAACTGTCTGTGCTTTATATGCTCTGTCTGAGGCCAGAACTCTCCATTCACCTGACGAAGAGGGTGTCCCTCGAAAGCTTGTGAGTCTATTATCAAATAAATAGGTTGGACTAAAACCTGGTGTTGTCAGACTTTTTACTGTGTTTACGCCAGTCCAACGCCGGCATACCCACATCATGGCCAAGGTCATAACCAGGTCCATGTGTCTGCAGGAACTCCAACAGATGAAGAACGTCAACTGGATTTGAACAGAAAGATTTGCAAGCTATGAAGAAAGGGATGGATCCTTAGAGCATCTTCAAACTGATAGAGCATGCAGATACCAAGGAGGATCCTCATGTTGTTCCTTCAATCACTGACATGAGGCCTATTGGCTGCATTTGTGAAGAGGATAACATTGTAATTATTTGATTCTGGTTGCATTCAGGAAATCCCCAGTCATGGGGAAGCAGTGGTGTTGTAGTATTATCACTGGACTGGTAGTGCAGAGTCAGTACAAGATCTGGGGACCTGGGTTCAAATCCCACCACAGCAGATGGTGAAATTTGAATTCAACATAAAAATCTAGAATTAAAAAGTCTAATGACGACTATGAAATTATTGTTGGGAAAAACCCATCTGGTTCACTCATGTCTTTTAGGGAAGGAAATCTGCTGTCCTTGCCTGGTCTGGCCTACATGTGACTCCAGACTCACTGCAATATGGTTCCCTCTCAAGAACCCTCTTGGGTGGGGAGGGGAGGTGGGGATGGGCAATAAATGCTGGCCCAGCCAGTGCTGCCCACATCTTGCAAATAAATTAAAATAAATTTCCATCCTGTGGATCTCACTATGAACTCAAGCATCATGAACATGTTCATTAGCTCTGGCACAGTCACTAATGTGTCTCATCCATCATTTACTGCAAATCATTTAAATATATTGATCTACTACTTTTGTTTCAAATGAAGATGTGCATTTTGCAAAATAAACACCATCAAATACTTGCCTATCAAAAAAAAGGCATCTCCACCCATCGACTACAGTGTGCTTGCAAGAATGTGCAGTTAAATATCAGGCCACAGATCGTAGAATCATGGTTGACCATCACTGTCGATCCTGCGCTGTTTACTTACACTCAGCATTCATGGAAACATAGGAAGATGGGCCATTCGGTCCTTCAAGGTTGCTCTGCCATTCATTTTGATCATGGCTGATCATCAAGTTCAATCCTGATCCCACCTTCCCCCCACATACCTCTATTCCTTTCGTCCCAAGAGCTACATCTAATTTTTTTCTTGAAGTCTCACAATGTTTTGGCCTCAACTACTTTCTGCGGTAGTGAATTCCACACATTCACTACGGTCTGGGTGAAGAAATTTCTCCTCACCTCAATCCTAAAAGGTTTACCCCTTATCCTCAAACTATGACCCCTAGTTCTAATCTCCCCCCACCATCGGGAGCAAACTTTCTGAATTTACCCTTTCTAATCCTGTTAGAATCTGATGTTTCTACAGGATCCTCTGAAATCTATTGAGTCATTGTGTCACCATGCCAACCAAATTGAACTTGTTTACACAATTCAGACAGGCTGGGAACAAATAAGCCTTTGATACAGGCCATACTGACAATCCTGCCCACACACTACCGTTCAGGCTCTTGTTCACTTGGTCAATGTGCTGGAGCTGCAGAGTGCATAAGAAAGTGACCCCGAGCACAAAATTATCTTCTGAACAGGAGAGGTTAAGAAACTACAAAAGGTCGTGAATGTAGCCCAATCCAACATGAAAACCAGCCTCCCATCCATTGACTCTGTCTACACGTCCCACTGCCTCGGCAAAGCAGCCAGCATAATTAAGGACCCCAGGCACCTCAGACATTCTTTCTTCCACCTTCTTCCATTGTGAAAAAGATACAAAATTCTAAGGTCACGTATCAACCGACTCAAAAATAGCTTCTTCCCTGCTGCCATCAGATTTTTGAATGGACCTACCTTGCATTAAGTTGATCTTTCTCTCCACCCGAGCTAAGACTGGAACACTAAATTCTGTACTGTCTCCTTTCCTTCTCTTTGTATGATATTCTTTGCCTGTGTAGCACTGTATAAGAAACACTACTTTTCACTGTATTTTAATACATGTGACAGTAATATATCAAATCAAATCAAATGATAAGAAAATCGGTGCACAACGGCCGAGTAAAAAAATGCGACAGAGAAATTTACTCCAAAACCCAACTGAATTATTTATTATAAATTGTGCAATTCTTGCCAAAACATCAGGAGACAGGTCCATTCCTGATTTTATTTCATTAACATCCTTCAACTCTTTCATAGCATTTGAGGAATGCAGTTTCTTTTAATCGTTCATTTATATTCAATTGACAGCACATGTTCAACAACCCGATCACAACTCCTCCAGTTCAATCATTTTTTAACAATTAACATTTTAACGTAAAGTTTGATCTTTTTCCACATCACTTAAAATTTTCCTGTTGAAAATTCTGATGACTTTGCTTATCTGCTCTGAATAATGAACTTTGCCAGATTTTAGAATGGATTTAACTCTGTGATTTCAAATGCATAAAATACTCTGTATGACAGGTTTTTATTTGATTTGATTTGATTTATTATTGTCACATGTATTAGCATATAGTGAAATGTATTGTTTCTTGCATGTTATACAGACAGAACACACCGTTCCATAGAGAAGGAAATGAGAGAGTGTAGAATGTAGTATTACAGTCATAGGGTGTAGGGCGAGCTTAGCTTAATGCAAGATAAGTCCTTTCAAAAATCTGATGGCAACAGGAAGAAGTTGTTCTTGAGTCGGTTGGTAAGTGACCTCAGATCTTTTGTATCTTTTTTCTGACGGGAGAAGGTGGAAGAGAGAATGTCCGGGATGTGTGGGGTCCTTGATTATGCTGGCTGCTTTTCTAAGGCAGCAGGAAGTGTAGGTGGAGTCATTGGATAGGAGGCTGGTTTGCGTGAAGGACTGGGCTTTGTTCACAATCCTTTGTAGTCCCTTGCAGTCTTGTCAGAGCAGGAGCCATACCAATCTATGAAACAGCTGGAAAGGATGCTCTCTATGGTGCATCCGTAAAAATTGGTGAGAGCTGCAGTGGACATGCCAAATTTCCTTAGCCTTCTGAAAAAGTAGAGGTGTCAGTGGGCTTTCTTAACTATACTAATTAACCAAATAAATATATTGCTCAACTTTCATAAATCTAGAAAGGATTCCGATGAAACTCTTTCATTCAGGCCCTCATAAAAGTCCTATTTAATTTAACCAATGACTAACTGAATCCTAAGTCTGTGTGGTCCCAGGATCTAGAACATGCAGTGTTCCTTCATCATAACTGGAGTTGGAATAGGAGGCCATATTTACTGTCAGCAGCCTGGGGTTAGATCAGATGTCAGCAATGTTTTTACCTGAAGAGTCTGTTTCAAAATTAAATCTAAAATGCAAACTATTGGGAACCATAAAACCTAACATTTCCAAACTAAATTTTGGCAAATTGCCAAGTGCCATTGGTAGAATGTATAGATTGTAACTAAAATATATACACTTGAGTTTAGCTATCAGTGCAACAGAAATTGAAATTAAAATAGACCTAGCTGAATTATCATGTTTTTAAAAACTTTTTCTAACTATAATTTTGCTAGTAAAATCATCTTTTAATTAAACTTTAATTTAAGATGCATAGACTCTTTTCAGCTGTTGATCCTCGTGATCAAAAATAGCTTTTAATAGCACATTCAGAAATAATTATCATCTCAGCTATATCAGAAACAATGACTGAACGTACAAACAAGGAGCTGGAATAGGCCATTCAGCCCCTCAAGCCCACTCCACCATTTAATGAGATCATGGTTGATCTGATAGCAATCTCAAATTGTGCTGACACGGTGGCACAGTGGTTAGCACTGCTGCCTCACAGCGCCAGGGACCTGGGTTCGATTCTTGGCTTGGGTCACCATGTGGAGTCTGCACATTCTCCTTGTGTCTGTGGGGGTTCCCTCCAGGTGTCCAGCTTCCTCCCACAGAGCAGATGTACTGGTTAGGTGCATTGACCATGCCAAATTCTCCCTCAGTGTACCTGAACAGGCGCTAGACTGTGACGACTAGGGGATTTTCGCAGTAACTTCATTGCAGTGTTAATGTAAGCCTACTTGTGACACACTAATAAATAAACTGTAAAAGAAATCGGCATCCCGCCTACCTGTGATAGCCTCTCACTGTCCTGCTTACCAAGAATCTATCCGTCTTTGCCTTCAAAATATTCAAAGGTTCTGCTTCCTCCAACTTTTCAGGAATGGACTCATGGTTCTCTGTGAGAAAAAAATGTTTCATCTCCGTTTTAAATGGGCAACATCTTATTTTTAAATGGTGGCCCCTTGTTCTGGATTTTTCCACAAGGGGAAACATCCTTTCCACATCCACTCTATCAAGACCCCCAAGGATCTTATATGTTTCAATCAAGTTACCCCCTCCCTCTTCTAAAGTCCAGTGGGTTCAAGACCAGGCTGTTTAGCCTTTCCTCAGAAGACAAGCCTCCAAACCCAGATTTTAGTCTGGTAACTCTTCTCTGAACTGTTTGCAACACACATTTGTTCCTTGGTCCATAGGTACAATCTATAACCTTGATGCAGTTGTACAACTCAAGTAGGTTTGTAAAGAGAATGGTGATATTTTTCATTATTTAAAACCATAAACAGATTAGCATTTTATCCTATCATTAAAACATAGCTCCTGTGCGGAGGGTGTGGAGAGTCTGCAGAAGGATCTAGATAGGCTGGGCGAATGGGCCAGGAAATGGCAAATGGAATTTAATGTTGGCAAGTGTGAGGTGGTCCACTTTGGTAGGAAGAATGGTAGGAAGGACTATTGCTTATGTGGCGAAAAACTGCAGCAGGCGACGGTACAGAGGGACCTCGGGGTCCTTGTGCATGAGTCACAAAAACCCAGCTTGCAGGTGCAGCAGGTGGTCAGGAAGGCGAATGGGATGCTGGCCTTCATAGCGAGGGGGATAGAATATAAAAGTAGGGAGGTTTTGCTGCAGCTATATAGGGCATTGGTGAGGCCGCAGCTGGAGTACTGTGTGCAGTTTTGGGCGCCGCACCTGCGCAAAGATATTTTGGCCTTGGAGGGAGTGCAGAGGAGGTTTACTAGGCTGATACCGGAGTTGAGGGGGTTGAGCTATGAGGAGAGGCTGAATAAACTAGGCTTGTACTCGTTAGAGTTTAGAAGAATGAGGGGAGATCTCATTGGGACGTATAAGATGATGAATGGGATGGATAGGATAGAGGTGGAGAGACTCTTCCCGCTCAAAAAAGACAGTAGGACGAGGGGGCACAGCCTCAAGATAAAAGGGGGGCGGTTTAGAACGGAGTTGAGGAGGAACTTCTTCACTCAAAGGGTGGTGAATCTCTGGAATTCTCTGCCCGTTGAAGTGGTGGAGGCTGCCTCGTTAAATATTTTTAAGACGCGGGTTGATGGGTTTTTGATAAGAGAGGGGATTAAGGGTTATGGGGAGAGGGCGGGAAAGTGGAACTGAGCCACGACAGATCAGCCATGATCTTATTGAATGGCGGGGCAGGCTCGAAGGGCTAGATGGCCTACTCCTGCTCCTATTTCTTATGTTCTTATTTCTTATGTTCTTTCACATTGGGAAGGTGATGGCCTGGTGGTATTGTCGCAAGAATACCACCAGGTATTAATCCAGAAACTTGGCTAATGTTCTGGGGACCCGGGTTCAAATCCCGCCATGTCAGATGGTGAGATTTGAATTCAATAAAAAGTATCTGGAATTAAGAATCTCCTGACGATTGTGAAACCATTGTTGATTGTTGGAAAAACCCAACTGGTTCACTAATGTCCTTTAGGGAAGGAAATCTGCTATCCTTACTTACAATGTGGCTGACTCTCAGTTGCCCTCCAAGGGCAATTAGGGATGGGTAATAATGGCCAGCCAGTGACACCATGTCCCATAATTGAAAAAAAAATTGGAAGAAGTAGGGATTTGCAAATGAGATGAAAAAACAGCTCCAGATCTTCAGGTTGATGACCCCTGGGCTCGGGAGAGGAAAATCAACCTATTCCGATTAGTAACCCATGCAAAATGTGGGGGTACGTGATTATCAGAGATCTACAGGCGACTGATGGATCTGTAATCAGATGGCCGATGGACACTCACTGCTGAGTCTTCCATATGAAAAATGACATTTTCGCGAAGGTATTAGTGGACACCCAATTTCCTTGCAGCTTTATCTTTGCAAAGAATTAATAGCCTGGATTTCACAGTGGTAATGATGATGAAACTGTCAGAGCTTGCTGTCATTAAAACACTGATACTGCCAGCAATTTTTGGAGATTGCACATGTGCTGTTAAATCTGGAGTTCCAGAAGTTGCTGTCAGTGATTCTATGCATCTGCAGAGGATGCAGACTAAAGTCCATGCAGGTTCAATTCCAGCTTTGTTTGCCTATCTCTGTGAAGTTTGCACATTCTCCCCGTGTCTACGTGGGTTTCCTCTGGGTGCTCTGATTTCCTCCCACACTTCCAAGGTGTGCAGGTTAGATTGTTTGGCCATGCTAAGTTGTTCTTAGTGTCAGGAGCATTAGTGAGTTAAATGTGTGAAGTAATGGGAATAGGGACTGGTGGGGGATTGTTGTCGGTGCAGGCTCGAAGGGCTGAATGGTCTCCTCCTGCATTGTAGGATTCTTTGATTCTATGATTCTGGATTGCGATCAATTAAAAATAACTAAACTCACAAAAATGTATTCTCAGCACTTAACCATGATGCAAAAATTCTGGACAAGTTTACATCTTGTTTTAATGATATACAAATTTCATAATTATAGCAAAACAGTCTTACTTTATTTAAAAAAATGTATTTGTGGAATATCATCTTTCTCTAATATGATTTAAAAAAGCTAATGTTTAAAATTATTTTTATTTAAATAAATTTGCCGATGATATTTCATCTCAGGTGTAAGTGACAATAATGTATTTTGTTCTCCTTAGAATTTGAACTAAAAATGAAAAGTTCAATCGTTTTACTTTCTGATTTGCTGTCTGTGAGAATACATCAATTTGACTGACTGCTTCATAAAAACAAAATGCTGCTGGTGCTAGGAATCTGAAATAAAAACAGAAGATGCTGGAAGTTTTGGAACAGGTCCAACCCCATCTGTGGAAGAGAGAAACAAAGTTAATGGTTTGTGTTGAATATACTTTTTTCTGGAACACCATTGGTTTCTTATCCTGCTTGATGACATCACTGATACTGGACATGTAGAGATTCTTTTGGTTTGATGCCAGGTATAAACTAGCACAAGGAAAAGGAATATCCACATGCAGAAACTGCTGGGCTTTTTTGGGCAACTTCCTTGGAGGTTATTCCTGAGTTCAGGGATTTCACAAAATATTGCAAAACAATGGCCAATGTCTTCTGGAAAATGGAATATTGGTGCGATGAGAATAACTTTATGTGAGATAGAACTGTTCAGCAATTAAAATAGAATCGTAGAATCTCTGTAGTGCAAAAGGAGACCATTGAGTCTGCACCAACTGTACGACAGAGCATCTCACACATGCCCATCCCCTGCCCTACCTCCATAACCCCACACATTTATCCCACTAATCTACACATCTCAGGACTCTAAGTGGCAATTTACCATGGCCAATCCACCTAATCTGCACATCGTTGGAGTGTGGGAGGAAACCGGAGTACCCGGAGGAAACCCACGCAGACACAGGAGAATGTGCAGACTGCACCCAAGACTGGAATCAAACCTAGGCCCCGACACTGTGAGACAGCAGTGAGAAGCATTGTGCCATTAGGTTAATGTAGGAAAGTATAAGAAAAGTTAATGATCGGAATTCTCTGATGTTAGACACCGCCCCCCCGTCAGCGAGAATGGAGAATTTAGTGCTCAGCCAAATTTCCATATAGGGCAGCGGGGCCGGAGAATCTCAGCCACAGACGAGGTTGGAGAATTCCAGCCAACGTCTCATAGCCTTTCATATGCTGACAGGATATTTGGATGTTTCCTTAACCCCATAATCTTTCAGGAATCCTTGCCTTTTATGTTAGTATTCTATTCCAATGTCCACAGCATTCAATTTGTTGTTACAGTGACAGATATACTGCAGATGTCTGTCAAAGAAAAGACGGACTCTGGCGATGAACCTTTGGTGGGGGATTGGGGGAGGGGTTTCCTCTTCTTGTCCATCATAATTAGAAAAGAATAGCTGTTCCAAATGACATTGAGAGCGTTAAGTCCTTTCCCTTCAAGGAGAATGTAGGATGCAACAGCAGATGACCAGAACAAACAGTGCTGAAACTCATTTGTGGTGAATTCCGTGTGCTAAACAAGTCATCGTGTTCCACAATTTGTTTTTTCCAAACCCACCCAACACATTCACACAACGGTATTTGGAATTGAGTTGTGTGAAAGTGTTTGTAATTTGAAACTGAGTGAATTTGCAGTCACAGCTGTGTCATATCGAAGATTGGCATTAAAGCTAAATGAATCATGGAATTGCAACAGTGCAGAACGGGGCCATTCAGCCCCACTGAGCCTGCACTGACAATAATCCCACCCAGACCTATCCCTGTTACACCCCACCCCCTCCGTATTTACCCCGCTAAACCCCCTAACACTAAAGACCAATTCAGCATGGCCAATCAATCTAACTCTCACATCTGTGCCAGTTTATGTATTGTTACATGGTCACAGTTCACCTTAGAGATAGTGAAAGTCAATTATTTTATGCTGGATGCTTTAATGGTCACATTTATTTAAAGAATTGTTCTGGTAGGGAAGTGATGGTCGTGGTGGGGGGTGGGGTGGGGGCTTGAATATAGTACATAGTTTTGGCCTCTTTATCTAAAGAATAATATCTTTGCCATAGACGGAGTGCAAGAAAGGTTCGCCAGATCTGTTCCTAGTATGGTAGGGTTGTTGTAAGAGGAGAGATTGAGGAGCCTGGGTCTATATTCGCTGGAGTTTAGAAAAAAGAGAAGCAATCTCATTGAAGAGTCATCCTTACTAGACTCTTCAGGGTAACTATAAGAAAGCTGTTTCACCTGACTGGATGAACTAGAACCAAGACAGAGTCTCAGAATAAGGGGTAGACTATTTAGAACTGAGATAAAGAGGGATTTCTTCATTTAAAGGTTGGCGAATCTTTGGGATTCCTCCACCACCTCAGATGGCTGTGGAGGCTCAATAATTGTTGACATGGATTGAAAGATATCTAGATTTCATAGACAAGGATTAAAGGGGGTTATTTTATAAGGAAACGTTGAAGAGGTTAGGCCTGTATCCACTGGAGTTCAGAAGCATGAGAGGTGATGTTACTGAGAGACCTTGCCAGAGTGGATGCTGAAAGGATGTTCCCCTTATGGGAGAGACCAGAGGACACAGTTTAAAAATAAAGGGTCACCCAGACAAGATAGAGATGAGGAGATTTTCTTTCTCTCAGAGGGTTGTGAGTCTATGGAATTCACTTTCCCTTGAGGTAGTGGAAGTAGGGTCTTTGCATATTGTTAAGGTAGAAATAGATAGATTCTTGACTACCAAGGGAATCAAAAGATATTGGAGGTAGCAGGACAGTGGCGTTGAGGCCATAATCATATGAACCAGGATCTTATTGTGATGGAGCAGGCTTGAGGGGCCAAATGGCCTACTTCTGCTCCTATTTTCTATGTACCTATAAATTACAGGAAATTATACCTTGAGGTCCACATTAGAGGGGCATGCAGGGATGTAAGGATGGAGACATCTTTGACTTTGTGAATACGCAGGGAGAAAAAGGTACAAGGATGGGATCTTGTGGCTGGGCTCGCACCAAGACTGGAAAATTCCGCCTGAGGTCAATGGGCCTTCACATTGTCCTGTCCCGTCTGCCATGATTCCTGTGGTGGGAAAATTTCGCCCAAGGGGTGAATTAGTCAGTTGGGTCAGGAGGGGGAGCTAAGTGCAGTGAAAGAAAACCCACCCATCTTAAACTCAAAGTGAACTATGATCAATAAGCTAACAGGGGCCAACTAACAGGGACAATGCAGTGTATACTTTTTATTATTTGTTGCCATTTTCAAGGAGTATCAGTTGAATTAAGATGAAACCTGATTACATCTGATATTCTGCACATTTGCTGCCTGTTAAATAAAGCAGCTTAGCAGCTCAGATGCTGCCTCACAGCGACAGGGTTCAATCCTGGCCTCAGGTAACTGTCTGTGTGGAGTTTACAAATTCTCCCCGTGTCTGTGTGGGTTTCCTCTGGGTGCTCCGGTTTCCTCCCACACTCCAAAGATGTGCGGGTTAGGTTGATTGACCATGATAAATTGCCCTTTAGTGTCAGGGGAATTAGTGAGGCAAATATGTGGGGTAACGGGGATAGACCTTTGGTGGGATTGTTGGCTTGATGGGCCGAATGGCCTCCTTCTGCACTTCAGGGATTCGATAAATCTATGAGATATGGCTGGTATGTGATTTTCGTTATACCTTTGGAAAGACTGAAGTAAATTTTCAGGTACATACAACACAAGCGACATCTAGTTCTGATCACAAAGGAGTCAATTGTCACATTCATTGGTCACTATTTACCCCCCCAACTTTCCCCCCCCCATACCCTTCCCCTTCCCCCTCCCCACCGCCACCTGTTGGGTGTCCTGTTGAAGGGAATGGTATATTCACGTGGTCCGCTGCATCCATGGGGTGAAACAAAGCATAGTGTAACTGTATATTCTGGATTACCATAATCAGATCATTAAATATCAAATAGCCAGGGGTAGGTCTGAAAGAAAAGTCCTGGCTCTCCGCTTGGAAGTGATCTGTACCTGGGAGAATATCCAAAGCTGTTGCAAAACTAGAGGTTAATACGTCACGATCGGTTAGTTCACAGCTCCATTTTAAGGGATGTGTTGCTCTTTCAATCAGGCAGTCAAGCACTTGCCACATTTTATAGAGACTTTCATTTTTTCATAATCTGTTTAGCAGATGAAATATGCCATTACCACTGAAGATTTCAGCTTAGAAGAAAAAATGAATTGCATTTCGCCCAGTAGTCAGTTTCCAGAGAACTTATCCATCTCATCAGATTCTAGAGTCCTTAATCAGAACATTCCTCATATCCCTGAACCTCCCAGCATTAAATTAGACCTCTCAGTTCATTGATAGGCCCTATGAGTTCAGAACACTCAATCCCAGCAATTCTTTCAATCTCGCAGCACTACATCAGAATATTCATCCTATTAGATAGTCAATCGATCAGCACTAATTCAAACCATTTCAGAACACTGACTCAATCATTGCTACCTCATATCGTTTATTCCAATGAATCCTTAAATCTGTCAGGGTTAAGTCTGGCCCTTTGCTTGCCAAAACCTGGCTTTAAAGAATGCTGTTAGACCTTCTAAATCACAACACCAGTATATCAATCTCAGATTGTGCATATGATCTTTTCATCTATTAGTACTGAAATTTATTTCCTGAGAAACCTTTTGGATTTTGCCAGTCTTGTGAACTGAAATGAAATAAGAACATAAGAAATAGGAGCAGGAGTAGGCCATCTAGCCCTTCGATACCCCAAGCAATAATTTGCTTGGAATAGCCTCCTGCAAAGAGGGGTAGAAATTATATATTTGGAGAGGTGGATCAAGGACATGGGATACAATAAAAGGACAGGATAGGTCAGAGAAAAGGAGAGATTGACAGAGGTGTCATGGACATAGAACAAAGGGGATGTTAATGGTTCCATTAACAGTGGCATAAAGGTAAAATAGTAGCAGAATGTGTTAATAGGAGAACAAAGGAGAGAGTGATGTTTAATGTCCTTAACATGCCAAGTCACAACACGGTGGCACAATGGTTAACACTGCTGCCTCCAGGGACCTGGTTAAATTCCAGCTTTGGATGACTGTGTGGAGTTTGCACGTTCTCGCTGCGTCTGTGTGGGTTTCATCGGGTGCTCCGGTTTCCTCCCAAAGATGTGCGGATTAGGTCGATTGACCGTGCTAAATTCCCCTTTAAGAGGGATTAGTGGGGTAAATGCATGGGATTGAGGGGACAGGATGGAGGGCGGGCCTAGATGAGATGCTGAGTCAATGCAGACTCAGTGGACCAAAAAGCTTCTTTTTACACTGTAGGGATTGTATGATTCTGAGTTCTGGGCAACCATCACCCTGGTGCTAACAAAAACAGAAAATGCTGGATAAACTTGTCTGGCAGCATCTGGCGAGAGAGAAGCAGAGTTAATGTTTTACATCATATGACTCTTTTATGGTGCTGAAAAGAGGTAGAAATGTCTTGATGTTTATATTTGGAGTGGTGGCTGGAAAATGTGGGATACAATGGAAGGACAGGGATAGGTCAGAGAAAAGGAGAGATTGACAGAGGTGTCATGGACCTAAGACAAGGGGGGTGTCAATGGTTCCATTAATAATGGCATAAAGGTAAGATAACAGAATGTGTTAACAGGAGAACAAAGGTCTGTCACCTCTTTGCTCACTGGCTAGCCTTCACGGGCTACCATAAGGAGTCGGTTAGCTCAGTTGGCTGGATGGCTGGCTGACGATGCAGAGAAAAGCTGCTGTTCTTATCTGGTGTGGCCTACATGTGACTCTAGAGCCAAGCAACATGGTTGACTCTCAATTGCCCTCAGGCAACTAGTGATGGGCAACAAATGCTAGCCCAACTATCGACGCTCATGTTCCTCGAATGAATAAAAGAAAATTCCTGCGATGTGCATTGAGATTACGTTATAGCTATAAAATACAAAGTGGTGGTGTTGTCTAGTACAATACCACCAGAGTACTATGGATCAATAGATCAGTTTATTATTAATGATAGAGGAATACTTTTAAAAAAGACTCAGGTTAACTGAGATTGTCAGTTGTGTTGGGACTAGGATACTTTTCGCTTTGTCAACAGTAGATAAAAATTGCATGATGATATTCCAATATTGACAGATGTTGAGATCAATAGAGGAAAGTGCAAAACTGATCAGAATTTATCAAATTTTCTTTAATCTAAAGTGATCACCCTACTTCTTTTGTGAGCTCACACTTGAATTTAAACACATAGAAGCAGTTCTGATATTTCATATTGTTGGATATACTTTTGTCGCGCAGTCGAACGAAAAGCAGAAATTTTGCAGTTGGCAATGGAGAAACAAAGAAGCAAGACTTGCATTTATACACCGCTTTTCAGGAGCACCAGGTTTGCAAGTGCTTTACAGCCAAAGAAGCAAGTGCTTTGCAAAATGTTTTCACGACTGTAGGAAACACACCGGCCAACTTGCACACGGCAAGCTCTGACAATTAGCAATGGGATTTTCTCTGATTTTTGTGACATTGACTGAGGGATTAATATTGGCCAGGACACTAGGGATAACACACTGCTCCTCTTCAACAGAGTGTCTCATAGCTACCTTAGAAAGTAGACAGGACATTACTTTGATGTCTCATTTGAAAGATGGCACCTCCGGCAGTGCAATGCTCCCTCGGTACCACACTGGAAATTTCAGTCTGTGATGTCACAAGCAAATGGGTCTTTTGCAGTTCCCAGAGCCTTGGCAGCTGCTCTTTCTATCACCTGTATTAAACAACACTTAAAGTGAAATATAGGATCATTAAGCCTTCAATCCCATCCAAGACAATGCAAAGCTTCAACAATTCAGGCCACTCTTCTTTCCCTAATGAAGGAAATGACAGAAGTAACTTATTAAGTTTATCCTCATCTACAAGGACTAAGTTTATTTTTAAACAACAATATCATTCACAATCATTAAACCTGTCATGCAAATACTTTTTATTTTCAAATGGCCAGAAACAGCAACAAATTTACAAGAGGAGTTGGTGGCCTGGTGATATTGTCATTGGGTTAGTAATGCAGAGACCCAGGGTAATGTTCTGGTGGCCCAGGTTCGAATCCCACCATGGTAGACAGTGAAATTTGAATTCAATAGAAATCGGGAATTGAAAGTCTACTGACGACGATGAAATCATTGTCAGGGAAAAAACCCATCTGGTTCACTAATGTCCTTTAGGGAAGGAAATCTGCTGTCCTTGCCTGGCCTACATGTGACTCCAGAACCAACAGCAATGTGGTTGATTCTGAAATGGAGGGCAATAAATGCTGGTCCAGCCAGCAATTTTCACTTCCCATAAAATGAATGATAAATTAATTGGCAATTTTAAACTCAACTTTTTATCCAGATAGCAGGTATATTGCAGTTCGTGTAAGATCTGATCGACGTAAAAAATTCTTAAGAGGAAGAGAAGCTGAGGCTGGGATTTTTTGTCTGCGTCAAGGCTGGACCCTCCACACTGACGAGCCAAGAGTCCAATGCCTTTCAGCAGGACTGGAAGATCCTGTTAGCAAATGGGGCTGGAAAATCCCAGCTGCAAACTTTTTGTCTTTGGCATGAATCACAGTCCAATTGCTGAGCTAACTGTTGAATTATATCACCAGCTTTGCATTTACCCTCATTTAAATCCACCCTGGATTCATAAAGCAATACTCCAGCTGGTAATATTTTATTGCAACACAAAAGCATCTTGTTATACTGTTATAAAATACAATGGCACAACAGTTAGCACTGCTGCCTCACAGTGCCGGAGACCCGGGTTCGATTCTGGCCTTGGGTGACTGTGTGGAGCACATTCTTCCCGTGTCTGCGTGGGTTTCCTCTGGGTGCTCCAGTTTCCTCCCACAGTCTAAAGATGTGCAGGTTGTGTTGATTGGCCATGCTAAATTGTCCCATAGTATCAGGGGGATATCAAGGTAAATACCTGGGATTATGGGGATTGGGCCTGGGTGAGATTGTTGTCAGTGCAGGCTCAATGGGCTGAATGGCCTCCTTCTGCACTGTAGGAATTCTATGATTCTATAATTGCTTGTTTTAACCTTCTTTAAAAAGATTGTTGACCCTATGCTGTGGTTCCACAGAATTTCATGCTGAAGGACAATTTTGAGGATATCCCTTTGAAGTGTTTGATAAACTCCCAAAATTGCTTTTCTGACCCACATTGCTTACATTGCAATAATAGAAAATACCGTAGCCAAGGGCATTTTAATTTTAACTAGATTGGATCTTTCAAATAAAAACAGAAAATGCTGGAAAATCTCAGCAGATCTGACAGCGTATGTGGTGGGAAAATAGCGCCAATGTTTTGAGTTGTCGCAAATGGCTCCATGCTCGAAACGTTAGCTCTATTCTCTCTCCAATGATTCTGTCAGACCTGCTGAGATTTTCCAGCATTTGCTGTTTTCATCCAAGCTGTGCCTAGCATACCTTCTAATTCTATCTTTTATTCTCGTTCCATGCTTCTAAAGCTTCATTCTAACTCTTTTAACTCTCTGCACCCTAGCTATGACTGTAACTACGTTCTGCACTCTCTCTTTCCTTCTCTATGAACAGTATGCTTTGTCTTTACAGCATGCAAGAAACAATACTTTTCACTGTATTGTAATACATGTGACAATAATAAATCAAATAAAGACAAATCAAATCAAGTTTTAGTTTCAGATCCCAGCATCTGTAGTATTTTGCATTTATTGAAGATGGTTTCCACTTTATAATTTTATTATTAAAAACAAATCTGGGTCACAGTGAGTTAAGCCATAAGTAAACACCAGCCTGTTAATTAATGGGACCACACATATAATTAAACAGCTTGTACTATATTATATTTATTCACTAAGTTATAATAGCATTGACTGTTCAAAAAAGTAGCGTTCTGAATAGAGTTTAATTCACAATCTGGAAAAATAAATTAAAAGCTTACAATTTCAAACGAATATTCTGCATCATAACTTGTAATGTGATTGGTTACTGTGAGCAGACAAACTATTTTTAGTTAAAAGTTCTCATTTTCCTCACAACTTCAAGAAAACGATAATTAAAAAATGTACCACCATCAGGATGAGCTAACTTGTTATTTGAGGGACATGATATCAGCCATGAAACTTTGACAACATTTTGTTCAGTTGCAGAGATGGGGAAGGGGCTAAATTGGTCCTGAAGACGAGTGTGCACAATGACCCTGTGCTGCGGACAGAATGGCACAATCATGTTGCTCACTCATCCTCATTGGCCAAGGTCTATGGTGTATTGTGTGGCTCGTTCCCCTGCTCGGGAACCTGCCACGAGTAGCGGGGTGGGGGGGGGGGGGGGGGGGGGGCGGGGGAACGGGTTTTGTGGTGGGTCGTGCCACCTTTAGCAGGACCATTATTTCTCTTCGCAGCCAGTGCTAACCACCCTGTTCTTTGGCTGCACACTTCAGCACTTGTGAGTTGCGTGACTGGTGCTGCACTGGCATTCATTCATCACATGCAGCAGCCGAGCAGAACTGGACAGCCTAAGTCCAGGAGCAGGAGTAGGCCCTTCAACCTGTTCATTAGGATCATCACATTCAATACCCTGTTCCCAATTTTCACCAATATCCCTTGAATCCTTTAGCCCTAAGAGCTATATCTAATTTCTTCTTGAAATCACAATGTTTTGGCCTCAACAACTTTCTGTGGGGTAGTGAATTCCGCACATTCACTACTCTCTGTGTGAAGAAATTTCTCCTCACCTCAGTCCTAAAAGGTTTATCCCTTATCCTCAAACTATGACCCCTGGTACCACATTTTCCCACCATTGGGAATGTTCTTTACTGAATCTATCCTGTCTAACCCTGTTAGAATTTTATAGGTTTCTGTGAGATTCCCTCTCACTCTTCTAAATCCAGTGAATATAATCCTAACCAGTTTAGTTTTTCCTCATATGACAGACCTGCAATCCCAGGGATCAGCCTGGTAAATCTTTGCTGCACTCCCTTTATAGCAGAACATCCTTTATAGAAACATAACTTGTCATTTATCTTCCTCTAACTCCTCTTCCACATCCCCCTCATGCTTCTGTTCCTCACCCTTTTGCTTGATAGATGAAGTCATGAGCTGGTAAAGTTCTGCAGCATGCAATATACCGCCACGAGTCATGAGACTTGTATGGAGACCCTATGGAGTCATTGTCATTTATGGGGGTTGGTTTAGCTCAGTTGGCTGGACGGCTGGTTAGCAATGCTAACAGTGCGGGTTCAATTCCTGGACCAGCTAAGATTATTCGTGAAGGTCCAGCCTTCTCAACGTTGGCCTGTGGTGTGGTGATCCTCAGGTTAAATCGCCACCAGTCAGTGCCTATAGTCATCTGGAACTGTGGTATCTTCACCTTTAGTCATTTATGGAAGAGAGGGAGACCATTCAGCCGATTAAGTCCATGCTAGCTCTTCACAGATGAACCCAGTCAGTCCCTTTCCCTGCTCTGTCACCATGACCCTTCAAGTTTATTTCCTTCGCACGTCCATCCAATTTCGTATTGAAATCAGTGGTCATCTCTGCCTCCAACATTTTTATATTGTGGTTGTTACCATTCACATAGTAAAATATTTTTCCTCACATCTCCCCAACATTTATCCAAAATTTTACATCTGAGTTCCTTAGACCTTGTACCACCAGCATCAGTTTTCTGTGTCTATCTTATACAACCTGTCATAATCTTGTATGCATCGATCAAATATCCCATTAATCTCTTCTGCTGCAAGCAGAACAACCCTAGCCTCGCCACCTTAACCTTGTAACTTAAATTCCACATCATTGGAACCTATCTGGTAAATCTCCTCTGTACCCTCTCACTAGACTGATTCTGGCAGTGAGATTGTCACTGCAATACGCCAATCGTCAACTCTGGGATCACAGCTCTTGATGTATGCATGTGGCGCACACGTACATGGGTTGTGAAGCAGAGTGATGAGTCATATTGACAATGGATAGTTTTTGTCACCCTGGCTTGTTGCATTGAGTGAAATGCAGTTGGCACAGAATGAAGTCACCATGACAGTTGCCTAAGGACTGGCCATTAAGTTGTATAATGCATCATGTGTGGTCAAACACCAGCTGGACATTGAGGGAATGTCATCCTTTCCAATTCTGATACAGAATTGACATGTAACTGCAGCAAAGTGATTCCTGTGCAGACAGAGTCATAGCTCAATACAGCACAGAAACAGACCCTTCATCTTCCAAATCCACAACCACTTCCATCTAGAAGGACAAGGGCAGCAGACTTGTGCAAGGATATTTTGGCCTTGGAGGGGGCGCAGAGGAGGTTCACTAGGCTGATACTGGAGTTGAGGGGGTTGAGCTATGAGGAGAGGCTGAATAAACTAGGCTTGTACTCGTTAAAGTTTAGAAGGATGAGGGGAGATCTCATTGAGACGTACAAGATGATGAAAGGGATGGATGAGGTAGAGGTAGAAAGGTTCTTCCCGCTCAGAAAGGACAGCAGGACTAGAGGGCATAACCTCAAGATAAGCGGGGGGGGGAGGGGGGCGCAGTTTAGAACGGAGTTGAGGAGGAACTTCTTCACTCAAAGGGTGGTGAATCTCTGGAATTCTCTGCCCGTTGAAGTGGTGGAGGCTGCTCGCTAAATATATTTAAGACACGGGTAGATAGGTTTTTGGTAGGCAAGGGGATTAAGGGTTATGGGGAGAAAGCGGGAAAGTGGAACTGAGCCACTTCAGATCAGCCATGATCTTATTGAATGGCGGGGCAGGCTCGAAGGGCTAGATGGCCTACTCCTGCTCCTATTTCTTATGTTCTTATGTTCTTATACCACCTGCAAGTTCCCCTCCAAGCCACTCACCATCCTGACTTGGAAATATATTGCCGTTCCTTCGCAATTGCTGGATCAAAATCCTGGAATTCCCTCCTTAAAGGCATTTGGGTCAAACCCACGGCATGTGAACTGCAACGATTCAAGAAAGCAGCTCACCTACCTTCTCAAGGGTAACTAGGGATGGGTAATAACTGCTGGCCAGCCAGCAATGTCCATGCCCCAAAAATGAATAAAACAAAAATGCAAAGAGGAAATAGTTAGCGATTATATATGGAGCAGAAAATGGGGTGCGTTGATTGCAATCACACGTAAATATCATGCACTTGTCCAACATATTCCATAGTCCAACACTCTCCCAAAGTCCTTTACAGCAGATTAAATAACTCTGAAGTGAATTGATTAGTGTAATGTGGGAAAACAGAGCAACCGATTTGAGCCCAGCAAGCTCCTTCAAAAAGTAACAAAATAAATGATCTTTTGGGGATTTTGGTTGCAGGCGAATGGATGTGGGGAAGATTCCTCATTCCTCTCTGAAAAGTGCTACAAATCGGAAAAATGGCACTTTCTGAAATACAGCAGTCAATACTGCACTGAAGTTTCAGCCTTGATTATGTTGTCAAGTCTCTGCAGTGGGGTTTGAAACCACAGTTTTGTAGCGTGGACAAAGGGAGTTGCGACAGAGCCAAGGCTAACATTGTCGAGAACACATTCCAAAGGGAAGTACAATCAGAAATTGCTATGAACATTCAATGGCTGGAACAAAAAGACAGAAGTTCATATTCAGATGTGAGATTCCAGCTTTAGTTCTGTCTTCCAGCTTCTGCCTGTCCTGTTGAGTGTTCCTAGCATTATTTGTTTTGGTTTCAGATCACCAATGGCTGGAATCTTTTTGTTCACTTTGAAGGAACAGCTTTTGTAGGAATTACTTAGATTTACGGGCCATGGTTTTATGACCTTGCTTGAGCAAGGCTCATAAAATCCCACCTGAAGCCAATGGAGAATTCCATTCTGCAAGCCTTGCCCACCCTGATTCTGGGGTGGCGTGCCGGTTAAAATTCCGGCCATGGTGTATTTGCGAATAAAAAACAGGTATGATTCAGAGGAGGAGCACGGTGGCTCAGTGATTAGCACTGTTGCCTCGCAGCACCAGGGACCTGGGTTCAATTGCAGCCTCAGGTGACTGTGCAGAGTTTGCACATTCTCTCACTGACAGCGTGGGTTTCCTCTGGGTGCTCCAGTTTCCTCCTACAGTCCAAAGGTGTACAAGTTAGGCACATTGGCCATGCTAAATTGCCCCTAATATCCCAAGATGTGTGGTAAATACATGGGGTTACGGGAATAGGGCCTGGGTGGGATGCTCTGGATGGGATGCGGAGTCTGCACATTCTTCCCACATTTGCGTGGGTTGCCACTGGGTGCTCCGATTTCCTTCCAGAAGTCTGAAAGACATGCTGGTTAGGTGCACTGATTATGCTAAATTTTCCCTCAGTGTATCCAAACAAGGGCCCGAGTGTGGTGACTTGGGCATTTTCATAGTAATTTCATTGCATTGTTAATGTAAGCCTATTTGTGACGCTAATAAATAAACTTTAAATGGTTGGAGAGTCGGTGCAGGCTCAGTGGGCCAAATGCCTCCTTCTGCACTGTAGGGTTTCTATGATTCCAAGATGATATTGTCCCGGAGAGCTTTTATTTTCTTAGTTTAAGAGAGGCCAAACTATAAAAAGGGGAAGTGCTTGATGGGGAAATTGCATTCAATACCAAAACTGAGAAATATAAAATGAGTATTTTTGCAACCGGACTTGAGAAAGAAAATAGGAGGATTTTGTTAAAAGCTATACTTTTTATAACAGATACTTTAATGTGGAGGGGGCGTGATGAGACCTCTATTATGGCAATAAGACTCATGCAGACATTAAAAGGATAAGGTTCTCGGCCAAGTTAGTTTCTGTGGGTGGAAAGAAGGAGTCCTGTAATTTTCAGCTTTGAGTCAACTGAGACTGATTGAACGTGAAGGACCCTTAAGATCACTGCAGTAATGGAACTGCTGAAATACTAAGAAGAAAGGCATTGGGGAACAACCACTTCTAAAACAGCAGCATAGATAAAAAAACATTCTGTGCTCCTGTACTTAAGTTATAGGAGGAACCCCACCAGCAGTACATGACATATAAAAGGGTGACAGAGGCTGCACTGTAAAATAGACTTGTAAGAACAATTTCAAAGTCGAGAAGATATATCTTTGAGGGAAGATTGAACAGGCTGAGCCCTTTTCTCTTGAAGTAAAAAGATGAAAGGAATAGATTTAGAGACAAAATTTCCACCCGTGGAGAGACAAGGACCCGGGGTCGACCCGTACATATTAGAATTTCATTCACATCCGATAGGTAATTTGGGAGAAGCTTCTTTATCCAGGGAATGCTTAGAATGTGGCACTTGCTGTCCTGTAAGGGTCTGGCACGTTCACATTCAGCTTTGACGAAAGGTCATCTAGACTGGAAATGTTGGCTCTATTCTCTCCCCACAAATGCTGTTAGACCTGCTGAGATTTTGCAGCATTTTCTGTTTTTGCTTCAGATTCCAACATCCACACTATTTTGCTTTCATTCTAAGGTCTGGCACATACAGGGTTAATGTGGGACGAATGTATGACACAGTGATGTAAGAAGGCACATGACTGAGACCCAGAGGTCAGTGTGTTGTTGAGCAGAAGTGGTTAAGGCCCAAGCTTGGACATATCTCCCAACCTGTACCCTTGACTGTACCTGTAAATAGCTCTACTTGTTAATAAAGACTTGGTTAACCTCCTGAAGGCTGTAAAGACCTCTTTAAGAGAAACTGGTCTGTAATCAACACCTCCCTAACACTTGTTATCACAAAGAGTAATTGAGGCATGTATCATAGCTACACTTAAGGGAAAGCATTTTTGGGAGAAAGCAATAGAGTGTCATTCTATTAGGGATAGATAAAGAAGGTTGGGAGGAACTCCCTGTTGTGTCAAAATACCAGCATGCATCAGCTGGACCAAATGGTCCATTCCTGTGTTGTTCAGTCTATGGTAGAATTTTAAATTGTCTTGTTTTGCTAATTCAGCTGTGGAATATAGTGCAAGATTTCATTGTTGCTGCTCCTGGCAGCTGCTGTAATATTATTTAAGGTACGTGCAGCGTGCCATCTCTGGAAGGGAAGTGTGTCAAGTTTCACCTTGGCCTATGAGCAGAACACACACACACACACACACACACACACACACACACACACACACACACAGATATGCAGCTCTGATGTCTTCAAGCTTGCTATTCATGCAAATATGTTCTCATGTGCCAAGTCTTAATAAAGGAGACCACAAGGTGTTTATCCCAACCCTCATGAATAATCGGTGCCTATATATCATTATAACAAGACAAGAGTAGTCTGAGATGGAGCTAGTCCATAGATTGTGGTCATGAATCAGATTGTTAGGTCCAATCGTAACATTTTCCTCAGCTTCTGCACAAAGTTGCACTACAGCTGCCAGAAACATAGAATGTACCATTGAAGAAATATTTGTTTGATTTAAATGACCTTTCTGAAACATAGCTGAAGTTACTAAAATTAAATCAATGGATTGGGTTTAGAATGAGGAGATAGGTTTTTCTTTCAGGAAGCCCCAGACCTCTGGATTGAGTTAACAACATAGACAAATGAGTGCAAATTTGTTCCAAGCATTCAAAATGATCCTGCATGAGTTTCTGAGAAAGGTTAATCCAAACTAGGTGGAGTCAACGGTGGACAGTCACTGTGGTCTCCTAAAGCTGGCTCAATTGCCCTTGGGGTACAGAGAAACGTTTCAAAGACTTTTTTTTTGTCCCCCTGGACTTGGTCTAAGCTTTCTTTCCTGGTTTATTTTCTCTCCCATGAGACTGTGTCGCTGCGTGGAAAACTCAGATAACCATCCCAAAATGTTCTTCATTATGCAGGCTTATTGTTAAAACTGGGAACACTAATCCACACATGGCATGAATAAAAACATGGGTTCCAGGTCATTTAAGATTTGGCCTGCTTATGGAAATTATCATCCAGCTGTCAACATGAGGCAGAAATGTTCAAATAAGCATAGTCTGTCCCAATCGCCATGCCTCAGTACAAATGAAATATTGAATAATATACAGTGATTCCACAGTGGTTCCATTCTCGATAAAAAGCATGAGGAATTTTGTTTCCATTGGCACTGAACCTAAATTCTTCTTATTGAAAGTGAAACTACTCTTTAATGACTCGAGTTAGATAGGAAGTCTGCAGGCCTTGTTCCAAATGTCACACTCTTATCGCCAGCTCCATCTCTCTTCTTAGCTGTTCAGAACCTCAGTATATTCTTTGATTCTCATCTGAGCTCCGGCCCCTTACTGTAAATATAAAGACCACCCACTTCAACCTCTGTTCTACTGATTGCTTCTATTCTTATTTCACACACCAAGTCTCAGTCACCCAGCAACCAAACCAGAAAATCCCGCCCGAGGTCAACGGTCCACCATGGTCCACCCCCTCGCCCGCTCCGATTCCTATGGCGGGCGGGATGGCAAAATTCTGGCCCCTGTGTTCCCTGATCCACAGTGGCCCCTGACCACTTTCTAGAAGTTCTAATATCAGGAATTCGCACCTAAATTCCCTTTGCTTTTCCATTTCCTGCTCTTGTATTAAAACCCCCCATAAAAAGCTATTCTTTGACCAAGTGTGTTGATTATTATTCCTATATCTCCTTTTTCGGTTTGATATTCTTCGCTCACATCTCTGCGAGGCGTCTTGGGAATTTTCTTCTCTATTAAAGACCGTTATGATCCTGAGAAAATCCATAGATCAATGGAACCAAGTTTGCCAAATGAAGAAATTACCAAATAAAATTTCATTTTTTGTAACTTTTACTTTATATTGAATCATAATCAAGATAAATTAAACATAAATCACAATCAAATCACATTCTGTACAAAGTATAAGTGACACATGGAATAGCCGACACAATGTAAATAGATCTCAGAATCCCTACAGTGCAGAAAGAGGCCATTTGGTCCATTGAGTTCAATCCCAGCCAGGCCCTCGCCCCGTATTTTTATGCCACTACTCCCCCGAAACTAAGGGCGAAATATCCATGCCAGCCGACTTAACCCACACATCTATGGATTGAGGGACAAAACTGGAGCACCCGGAGAAAACCCTTGCGGACACGGGGGGACATGCAAACTCCACACAGCCAGTGACCTGAAGTCGGAATTGAACCGCCATCCCTGGCACTGTGATGCAGCAGTGCTAACCCCTGTGCTGCCAGATTTTTCAGGGAGTCCACTTTGTCTGTACTGCACAACTTTTTGCTACAAAGTTGTTCCCAGCTTGGATCTTCCTTGGGCAGAATTCTAGTTCTTTTCCTTCAAGGACTGAATTAATTCTCTGCAGGAAGCAGCTTCTGTATGAACAAGATTCCGCCTGCATATCTTCTCCACAATGGGGGTGCACACCTTTCTGAAACTTTTTAAATTTTTCAGTTCTTGTGTCTTGTGGTAGTGTGGCTCTCCTGAGCTTTGCATGGTCTGGCTGATTCTGAGCATTCAAGCACCCATGGCGGCTACGGCAAGGTTTGCAAGACGTAACAGGCTACAAGATGAAGGCATGTAAAATTGTCGGCTCCAATACACTCATCCCTGATGAGCTCAATGCATTCTACGCCCATTTTGAGCATGTGGTCAGCGAGATCATGCCCTCCACTCTGGAAGCTCTGGATGAACTTATATCTGGGGTCACCATTGCAATATCAGATTAGCTTTCTTGAAGATCAACCATGGAAAGCAACTGACCCGAATGGGGTGCCCAGACGTGTACTCAGATCCTGCGTGGATCAGCTGGCAGGGGTATTCGCAGACATCTTCAACCTCTCTTTACAACAATCTGAGGTCCCTATCTGCTTCAAGAAGACAACCGTCATCCCGATACTTAAGGTCTACAGCAGATGCCATTTCCCTGGCCCTGCACTCAACCCTGGAACAACTAGATAACAAGGACATCTATGTCACACTCCTATTTATTGACTACAGCTCAGCCTTCAACACTATTTTTCCCACGAAACTCATCTCCAGACTCTGTGGCCTGGGCCTTGGCACCTTCCTCTGCAACTGGATCCTGAACTTCCTAACTTACAGACCACAATCAGTAAGGATAGGCAACAAAACCACCTCCACAATCATCCTCAACACCGATGCCCCACAAGGCTGTGTTCTCAGCCTCCTACTATACTCCTTATACACCTACAGCTGTGTGGCCAAATTCCCCTCTAATCGATTTTCAAGTTTGCTGATGATGCCTCCGTAATGGATCTCAAACAATGACGAGACAGAGTACAGGAATGAGATAGAGAACCTGGTGAACTGGTGCGGCAACAATAGTCTCTCCTTCAATGTCAACAAAACAAAGGAGATTGTCATTGACTTCAGGAAGTGTAAAGGAGAACATGCCTTTGTCTACATCAATGGGGACGAAGAAGAAAGGGTCAAGAGCTTCAAATTTTTAGGGATGCAGATCACCAACAACCTGTCCTGGTCCCCCCATGCTGACACTATAGTTAAGAAAGCCCACCAACGTCTCTACTTTCTCAGAAGACTAAGGGAATTTGGCATGTCACCTATGACTCGCATCAACTTTTACAGATGCACCATAGAAAGCATTCTTTCTGGTTGTTTCACAGGTTGGTATGGATCCTGCTCTGCTTAAGACTGCAAGGAACTACAAAAGGTCGTGAACAAAGCCCAGTCCACCATCTCGCAAACCAGTCTCCCATCCACTGACTTTGTCTGCACTTTCCGTTGCCTCGGTAAAGTAGCCAGCATAATTAAGGACCCCATGCACCCTGAACATTCTCTCTTTCACCTTCTTCCTTCGGGAAAAAGATACGAAAGTCTGAGGTCACGTACCAACCGACTCAAGAACAGCTTATTTCCTGCTGCTGTCAGTCTTTTGAATGGACCTATCTTGCATTAAGTTGATCTTTCTCTACACCCTATTATGACTGTAACTTAACATTCTGCGCTCTCTTGTTTCCTTCTTTAAGAACAGTATTCTTTGTCTATATAATGCAGAGGAAACAATAATTTTACTGCATGTTAATACATGTGACAATAATAAATCAAATCAAAACACTCAGCAGTGAAAAGAAACAGCAGCAGCACTCCTGAAATGGCTTTCTGACAACTTGGAGATGCAGATCCCCAACTCGGTTTGCTGACCAGCTCTCTCCAGCCCTCATCTTTATCTGCTGCCAGTTCACTCTCCATGTTAACCTTCTTCCCACTGGTTCAGCTTTCATATTAAGGGGGACTAGGCTACATGGCCTATTATTTCTTATTATCTGAAAAAGGCCCGAATAGAGTGGGCATGGGGTAGATGTTTTCATCAGTAGGAAAGACTAGGATCCAAGGACGCAGCCTCGAAGTAGAGGGACAACCCTTTAGAACCGAGATGAGAATGAATTTCTTCAGAGGATGGGGAATCTGTGGAATTCATTGCCATAGAAGGCTGTGGAGGCCAAGTCATTGAATGTAATTAAGACAGTGATAGATAGGTTCTTGGTTGGTAAGTGGATCAATGGGGCAAAGGGCAGCATGGTGACACAGTGGTTAGCAGTGTTGCCTCACAGCGCTAGTGATCAGGGTTCGATTCCTGGCTTGTACCACTGTGTGGAGTTTGCACATTCTCCTGGTGTCTGTGTGGGTTTCCTCTGGGTGCTCTGGTTTCTTCCCACAGTCCAAAGATGTGTGAGTTAGGTGGATTGACCATGCTAAATTGCCCCTAATTTTGAGGGGATTAGCAGGGTAAATATGTGGGATTATGGGGATAGGTTGGGGTTGTTGCCATTGCAAACTCAATGGGCCAAATGGCCTCTTTCTGTACTGTACGGATTCTATGAAAAGGCAGGAGAATGGAGTTGAGAAATCTATCAGCCATGATTGAATGGCGGAGCAAGACTTGATGGGCTGAATGGCCTAATTTTGCTCCTACATCTTATGGTCTATCATTGAAAAATCATAATTGATCATTTTCATAGATATCATAGATATTATAGAATCCTACAGTGCAGAAGGAGGCCATTTGGCCCATTGAGTCTGCATCGAGCACAATCCCACCCAGGCAATCAACCTAACCTGCACACCTTTGGAGCATGATACACATCTTTTATGTGTGATACAAACTCTTAAAGTGGTTTCAAACATTATAGATATCCTAAACGTAACAGATTTCCCAAACATTTAGCAGCAATTACAGGATGAATTTTACCGTCCGGCTCCCCACAGGAATCGGAGTGGACGAGGGGCGGACCATGGAAAGGTCCTTTGATCTCAGGTGGGATTTTCTGGAACGGGGGTTTCCGGAAAACCCCGTTCTACAAGTTTTCCTTACTGTAACTGCTTCTGGGCCAGAGGCCATCACGAGGTATAGAGGTGTGAGTTATTGGGGTAGAGGATTTAGAAAATGACAAATCTTGCTGAGCAATTATGCTGCATCCATTGGCACAAAACATTCTTCCTCAATCGCATTCACCGTACTCTATCAATGTTGAAGCTTTTTTCAGATCCTGTGCACAGTCGCCTGCAGTTTGTTGGGTTTGATATGATTAATGAGTGCAGTAACCAGTACTTATGAACAATGTGCTATTGGTTTCAAATATGGGTTATTACCGTGAACCTTCTAAGTGAAGCCTGGGCATGACTGAGACTGCAATCTTAATAAACTGCTTTCTTACTTTTCAGCTGTGGCCAACATTTGACTCGAGACTTTAATGACAAGAAGAGCGGGGCTGTCCTAATGAGAGTGGAAGCTGGTTAGAAAATATTCTGGAATAGACACTTGAGGAAACTGAAGTAGTATGCAATAAATATTTGGATGGAGTTTTTGAATGTCGCCTGTAATGCCTGGTTTCTGTATTTTTAAGGTTTCATTCAAAATTCTTGATAATTTAGAAGCATTTAAAACATAGAAATATAGAAGATAGAAGCAGAAGGAGGCCATTTGGCCCTTCGAGCCTGTTCTGGCATTCATTATCATAGCTGATCATCCAGCTCAATAGCCTAATCCTGCTTTCTCCCCATAACCTTTGATGGAAACTTACACTGATTATCATAGAGATTACATAGAAAAAAACCATTCAGCCCATTGCACCAGTGCCGTTCTTCTGTGGTTCTTGATCATTAAGGGGATCAAGGGTTACGGAGAGAAGGCAGGAGAATGGGGATAAAAATCACATAGCCATGATTGAATGGTGGAGCAGAATCAATGAGCTGAATGGCGTAATTCTGCTCCTTATAATCTCGTGATATAAAATTCCAATTATCAAATTTCCAATAATTCCAATTACCCTTTGCAGAGCTTTCTTTTGGTGGAGTTTTTCATCCTGTCCCCCCCTGGGATTTGTATCGGGCAGAACATAAAATTTGGCAGACCAGGCAAAAGTTCGTTGACTTTGGGTGGGATTTTCCAGTCTTGGTGGTGAACGTGGCTGGAAAATCCTGCTCTTTGGCTTTTAAAGTCTTTGTATTAAGAACATAAGAACATAAGAAATAGGAGCAGGAGGAGGCCATCTGGCCCTTCGAGCCTGCCCCGCCATTCAATAAGATCATGGCTGATCTGTCGTCGCTCAGTTCCACTTGCCGGCCCTCTCCCCATAACCCTTAATCCCCTCTCTTATCAAAAACCCATCAACCCGCTTCTTGAAAATATTTAGCGAGGCAGCCTCCACCACTTCAATGGGTAGAGAATTCCAGAGATTCACCACCCTTTGAGTGAAGAAGTTCCTCCTCAACTCCGTTCTAAAACGCCCCCCCTTTATCTTGAGGCTGTGCTCCCTAGTCCTACTGTTTTTTTTCAGTGGGAAGAGTCTCTCTACCTCTATCCTATCCATCCCATTCATCATCTTATACATCTCAATGAGATCTCCCCTCATTCTTCTAAACTCCAACGAGTACAAGCCTAGTTTATTCAGCCTCACCTCATAGTTCAACCCCCTCAACTCCGGTATCAGCCTAGTAAACCTCCTCTGCACTCCCTCCAAGGCCAAAATATCTTTGCGCAGGTGCGGCGCCCAAAACTACACACAGTACTCCAGCTGCGGCCTCACCAATGCCCTATACAGCTGCAGCAAGACCTCCCTACTTTTATATTCAATCCCCTTCGCTATGAAGGCCAGCATCCCATTCGCCTTCCTGACCACCTGCTGCACCTGCAAGCTGGGTTTTTGCGACTCATGCACAAGGACCCCGAGGTCCCTCTGCACCGTCGCCTGCTGCAGTTTTTCGCCCCGTAAGTAATAGTCCTTCCTACCATTCTTCCTACCAAAGTGGACCACCTCACACTTGCCAACATTAAATTCCATTTGCCATTTCCTGGCCCATTCGCCCAGCCTATCTAGATCCTTCTGCAGACTCTCCACACCCTCCGCACAATTTGCCGTTCCCCCAATCTTGGTGTCATCCGCAAATTTCGACACCCTACACTCGGTTCCCTCCTCCAGATCATCTATATAAATGGTAAAAAGCTGAGGCCCCAGCACCGACCCCTGGGGCACTCCACTAGTCACCATCCGCCAATCCGAATAGCACCCGTTGACCCCCACTCTCTGCCTCCTATTTGACAACCAATCCTCTATCCACGCTAACACCCTACCCCCAACTCCAAGTCCCCTGACCTTCTGCAATAACCTCTTATGAGGTACTTTGTCAAACGCCTTCTGAAAATCCAGAAAGACCACATCCACCGGCTCTCCTCTATCGACCGCCCTAGACACATCCTCATAGAACTCCAGTAAATTTGTCAGACACGACTTCCCTTTAATGAAACCGTGCTGCGTCTGCTCTATCAAGCAATTGCCTTCAAGATGCCTCGCAATTTCCTCCTTAATGACGGATTCTAACATTTTACCTACCACAGACGTTAAACTAACCGGCCTATAATTCCCTGCCTTTTGCCTAGCACCCTTCTTAAACAACGGCGTAACATTAGCCGTTAAGCAACACAAATTTCTATTCCCCTCCATCGTGAAGGATTTAACATTTAGGTTTATTTCCTTCACTGTTGTTTTGTGTCAGTGATGATGACTTTTGTCTTTCCCTGCAGTTGTGGCTTACCTCCCCGCTCTGTGACCCTTTCTACAACCTTTCAAAACCTTACAGCTTGCCATCTTCTCTTTGTTTTAGCATCAGTGTCACTCCTTTTGTGAAAATGCCCAAATCCTTTTCAAAAATGGAAAACAAAACAAGTCCCAGCACAGATTGCTGGGCACACTGCTACCCATATCCTGCCAACTTGAGAACATTAATTTGCCCAACCCTCTGTCTGCCGTCTCCATTTCCATATGGTCACATTCCCAGCATTTCCATATCATCTCCCTATTGTGGCACCTCATCAAGAACTTGCAATGAAATTACGTGTATTTTAGTATTGTAGAGTGTTTGGGGTGACATGGTGGTTAGCACTGCTGCTTCATAGAACCAGGGACCCGGGTTCGATTCCCGCTTGGGTCAGTCTCTATGTGGAATTTGCATATTCTCCCTGTGTCTGTGTGGGTTTCCTCTGAGTGCTCCGGTTTCCTCCCACAGTCTGAAAGGCATGCTAGTTAGGTGCATTGACCTGAACAGGTGCTGGACTGTGGCGAATAGGGAAATATCACAGTAACTTCATTGCAGTGTTAATATAAACCTTACTTGTGACTAACAAGTTAACTTTTGCTATGCTTCCTCTACTTGTACCCTCTGCAATTTTCTCAAAATAAACAAAATAAGTTAATCAGCCTTCTTTTTAGTCATTCACGCTGAGTGATTTTAATAAGATGCATGGCTTTCAATACGTTGACAGATATCATGGTTAGCATTGCTGCCTCACAGTGCCAGGGACCCGGGTTCAATTCCTGGCTTGGGTCACTGTCTGTGGAGTTTGCACTTTCTCCCTGTGTCTGTGTGGGTTTCCTCTGGGTGATTTGGTTTCCTCCCACAGTCTGAAAGACGTGCTGATAAGGTGCATTGACCTGAACAAGCGCTGGAGTGTGGTGACTAGGGGAATTTCACAGTAAACTTCATTGCAGTGCTAATGTAAGCCTTACTTTTGACTAATAAATGAACTTTTAAAAAATCATTATCATTATGTTATACTGCAAGTTATTCAAAACCAAGATCTAACTGAGTAGGCTATAATTTTCTTATCCTATCCAGAACAAGGCTCAACATTTGTTATCTTAAGACAGGATATTGCGTTTTGAATTGGGACCCCCAGTGTCAGGTTCTGAACCCGCATCATGTTGAGAGTGCCATCCCGATGTGGTTTTTAGCTTGATGGGCCATTTAGCAACCTATATGTTTGATCACCATTCCATTAAAGAAAGCGGGTGGGCTTTCAAAATCACTACAGGAAAGGAGAGAGAGGGTGCCCCATCTTGAAGTGTTGTCCCATCAACTTTAGAACAACTCTGAAATGTAAATACAACAGGCACAGGCCACCAATGCAAAGGGGAGTGGGGTAGGTGAGTGGGGGAAGGGGATAAAATCCCCTCCATGACGCCAGCCTACAGCTGCGGCTATGGTCAGGTGGGCTGAGGGTGTGGCTTCAAGGGCATCCTGAAGTTGACTGTGCCTGGGCTCCTGCTAGGAGACCTCCTCCAGGCACTAGGGGGCACCTGTGGGCCACACCCAATCCTGACATAGGACTACATCACCGTCTTTTCATTGTCCTGGGATCAAAATGCCAGAACTCCCTTACTAACTGGACTGTGGGTGTACCTACATTACATGGGTGGCAAGAGTTCGAAAAGGCAACTCACCACCACCTTCTTGAGGGCAACTAATGATGAGTAAGAAACACTGGCCTAGCCAACGATAGCCACATCATCATAACAAGCTGCCCATTGCTTATGGGAGGGTAGCCCCTTTGTGCAACCACCCCCACCTCCCCCCCACCCATTCCCTGTTCCCCAACCTTGGTATGTTCCCCAGGAAAATGGCCTGGGGCAGTTTAGAGGCAGGTAATTACTTGGCATATTGGTTGATGATGTGAAATGATGCGCCAACCCCATCTCCATTAGCACTCCCCATTTTGGGGTAAAAATATACCCTCCACTCAGTTTGGAAAAATCATAGAATCCCTACAGTGCAGAAAGAGGCCATTCGACCCACGGAGTCTGCATGGACCACAATCCCTCCCAGGCCCTATTCCCATTACTCCACATATTTACCCTGCCAGCCCCCTGACACTAGGATCCATTTAGCACGGCCAATCAACCCGGTGTTGTCCCTTTAGAAAAATGCCACAAGTACAAGGCATGATTCATTGATAGCTGATCCTCAGGCAAAGTTTTTCTGCTTCTTAGTTATCTGAGGTTCAGAGAATTAACCTCTTGGACGACAAGAACTTTTCGGATCAACAAGGAGCTCAAATGATGTCTTGGAAAGCCAGCAGAGGATATGATAACCTAGTACTGAACCTTCCGCTAACAGACCATACACTGAACATTGAAAAATCTGCTGTATTGTCGCACATTTCACCAATATTTACCCTCATTCAAAATAGCCAGCCAAACAGGAAAGCCCTGTCATCATTTCACATTATTAAGGCTGATGTCAATGTGTGAATCAGATCCAAGTGGTCTTTCAGGACTTATGGATGATACCACTATTCCTTTTACTATATTCCTAGTCATGTGCCTCTCTAGTCCTGCCTTGTAACTAAGTGGGGACCAAGGGGAGAGACCATTAGCTCAGCTGGAAGAAGTTATCCAGGCTGCCATTGCCTTGTCACAAAGAGGTCCCAGGCATGATTATCTCAATCATATACTTTTCACAAGATAATAAAGGTACCAATTACAGCTGCTGAGGGGAAACAAGCTACACGCAAAGAACCCATATTGAGTCAAGTAATAGACCTCATCCGCAAGGGCAGGACAAGCTGACAGCACAGTCCGGAACTGAGGAGATATCTGAGCCAGCAGTGAGAATTGTTGGTGGAAAATGGTTGTTGTGGGGCATGCGGGTCATTGCGTCTTCCTTGAAGTAAAAACTGTTGGATCAACTGCATCAAGGATATCCAGGGGTGGTGCAGCTGGAAGAGGTGGCCCACAGTTGTGTGTGGTGACCAAATGTCGATGCCAGCACTGAGGAGACTGCAGGATCTTTCGTATTGTATTCCAACATTTGGAAAGGCATCACCCGTGTCACCATTGTTCACATGGGCATTGGTAAAGAGGCTTTGGGAGTGTTTTACGGAGCCAGTGAAAGGCTGTATGTTACAGGTAGCCATCGGTGCACACTCAAAGTGGCCAGAACTGATATGTATAAAATCGACAACAACAGAATTGACATTTGACAAGCTCAATGAATGTTTGCTAGGTTTGGATATCTGAGCCAGATTGGAAATGACAACAGACCGCTGTTCATGCTGCAAGACTTTGCGGAGTACTTGGAACTGCATGGAATTTGTAATGTAAAGTCTGTACTCTCCCACTGAGAGATGAATAGGTTTGTGGAGCGGTTCGTACAGTCTGTTAAACACTTCCTGGAGGCTTCACGAGATGAGGGGTCATTGACACGAAGATTAAACATGTAGTTGAGTGTACGCAAGCTACACACAAAGAACCCATACTGAGTCAAGTAGTAAACCTCACCCACAAGAGCAAGACAACCCCCCAAATCCAACAACTAAACTCTCCCTGACAGTAGATGTTTGGGAGACAGTTGTGTAAAGTGTTTGACCTTCTGAAACCTGATGAGACAAGACGAGAGGTGGAGAGAACCAGGAGGTACAGATGGGATGTCAAACTGAATATGCCAAGCTGAGGTCATTCCAGAAGGGTGAGTTGGTACTGGCCAGAAATGACTCTTGGGGAGAGAAGTGGGTTACAACTGTGATTGTAGCCAAGACATGCCTGTTGTCCTATACGGTGGGAACTCGGGATGAGTTAGCTTGGCATTGGCATGCGGACCATCTACTGGCAGCTGCACATCAAGGGGTGGAGGCTCCATCAGCAATTTCAGAAGCATTCCGGATAGGGCCAGGGGAGGTAACAGGAGTGGGAGGCATGAAATCAATAGCTCATCCTTCAACACAAGAAACTGGGGAGGCTGGCATTGGCGACCGACGATGTGCGGGAAGAAAAGTCAGCAATTGTGGCTTCGCCAAGGCAATGATTGCCAGAGAGGAACCTAAGGCCAGCATCAGTTCCCAGGAAACAACCCCCACAGGACCATTGTTCTCTGATAGATTGATCATACCGATGTAGGATGAACTTATGAGTGGGGAACTCAAGAAAGGAATGGATCATATTGTAGATATGCTGTGGGTTCATCACAATGTATTGGAAAATTACATAAAATAAGAAATGTATAATTGTTTGAAAAATGTTGCTGTCATGGGGGATTGTTGCTTAGAGGGAAGGAGTGCTATGTGTTTTGAGGAGTAGCCCCTTTAAGGGAATGGGTCAGGTGACCATGGGTGTGGGGTGAGCTGGCCAGGAGCAGCCCTGAGAGGGCAGTTTTTGTTTGGAGTGCAGAGCGAAGAAGACTAATAAATATCTGAGTCCCTTGAGGACTGTCTGTGGAGTGAGTTGTTGAGGATATCCCTCTGTAGGAAAGAATTTAACACCCGCCACGTCACATTCTGGGCCTTGTTTCTTTGTGTGGCAACTCTTTGAGGAGCTTAGGACCTACTGGCTACAGCACAGTCTAAAACACTACAGCTGAGCCATTGAAATCAAAAAACATTTCAGAGCAGCAAACTGCAAGCAACTTCTGCAAATCTCATGTTATGAATCATTTTTTTCAGCATCACAACACTGCTGTGGCAGGCGTGATATAACTGAACATCCTTTTTCTAAAATATGCATCCCTCTGTAGTCAGCGCTTACCTGCAACTCTATTCACATATCAGCCTGTGACTGCTGACCCATATTCGTTCCTGGCTAAGGGATGTCCCATCTGAAAATCCTCATTCTTCCCTTTCATGGCACAGTGGTTAGCACCGCTGTCGCACAGTGACAGGGACCCGGGTTCAATTCCAGCCTTGAGTCAATGTCTGTACAAAATTTCCACCTTTTCCCTGTGTGTTTCCTTCCACGGTCCGAAAGACGGGCTGGTGGGGTGCATTGATTATGCTGAGTTCTCGCTCCGTGTACCCGAACAGGTGCCGGAGTATGGCAACTAGAGGATTTTCACAGTAACTTCATTGCAGGAGGCGCAGATGGGCTGTCAGGCCGGATATGCCAAGCTGAGGGTACTCCACAAGGACGAGTTGGTACTGGCTGGAAACCACTCTCTGGGGGAGAAGTGGGTTACGGCCATCATCATAGCCAAGACAGTGGAAACTTGGTGTGAGTTAGCTTGGCATCAGTAGTTAGCGGGCCAACTACTGGCAGTTGCACAGCAAGAGGTAGGATTAAGCCGACTTGTGACACTAATAAATACTTGAAAATGAAACACTCCTCCCTAGATCTGTAATCTCCAGCAGCCCCACAACCCTCTGGGATTGTGTACTCCTCCGATTCTCGCGTCATTCCCAGTTTTAATTGCTCCAGTAGCTGGTGGCCATATCCTAAACTCTGGAATTTCCTCCCAAAGCCTCTTTGCCTTTCTACCTTTCTTGTCTTCTTTAAGAGATTCCCTCGCCAGAGTTAGCGGCCACTTGTCGTCTTCTTGCCCACTGTGGCTCAGTGTCAAAATTTGTCACAGGATGACACTGTAAAGCACTTTGGGATGTTATATTCCTTTGGCAGTGCTAGATGACTGTAACAAGGCACCAGTCCCCACGAGGAAATTGGACAATGTCAGTTGTTCCCAAATGTGCATGGAAGAATTTAACTCAGAAGACACACAGGAGAATCTTCAGAATTATGCATTCTTTCACAGTCCTCAGTCAATACACATGGAATAAAAGTGTTTGCAGCAGCAAAACACACCAAGAATAACTGAATTATTAATAGGGTGACAGATGGAGAAAGAGATTGGAGCTGTGAGGAAGATGCAGACATGGTTGTATCCATTGAACACTGTGTCACTTTCCTGGCCCTTGCAGACTATCAGCATTCGCTGTCCCACTATACCAATAAGCAGCTATTAGTAGATGCTTGTTAGCCATTATGATGTGACGTAGAAGTTAATTCTTGAATGGCAGCCACTCAAGTCTTGTGCTAATGCTTCAGACGGCAGAACATGAATGGAAAGTGGAAGTGCTCCTTCTGTATGTGGTGGCAATAATAATAACATTTAAAAAGTTTTGAGAAAGAAAAGAACCAGGGGCTCATCAATTCCACTTGTCAGACCAAGCTGCTCACTAGGGAAGATGATCTTGTTTTCAGTCAGGAACCAGTTACATTTGGATTCTGGGCTTGCATGCACACTTTCAGCATCACAAGTGAAGAAGATGTCTCCATTAGTGGGAGAGACTAGGATCCGAGGGCACGGCCTCAGAGTAAATGGACAACCATTCAGATCCGAGATGAGGAGGAATTTCTTCAACGAGAGGATGGTGAATCTGTGGAATTCATTGCCACAGCGGGCTGCGGAGGCCAGGTCATTGAGTGTATTTAAGACAGAGATCGATAGTTTCTTGATTGGTAAGGGGATCAAAGGTTACGGGGAAAAGGCGGGAGAATGGGGTTGAGAAAAATATCAGCCATTATCGAATAGAGGAGCAGACTTGATGGGCCGAATGGCCTAATTATGCTCCTATATCTTTTTCACAGCAACTTATTGCACTATTAACGTAAGCTTACTTGTGACGCTAATAATTCATAGAATCGTAAAGTCTCTACCGGGCAGAAGGAGGCCATTCAGTCCATCGAGCCTGCACCAACAACAATCCCATCCAGGCCAATTTCCCCGTCACCCCACATATTTACCTTGCTAATCCCCCTGACACTAAGGGGCAGGTTAGCATGGCCAATCAACGTAACCCGTGCAGACAACCCTGTGGGAGGAAACTGGAGCATCCAGAGGAAACCCATGCAGACACAGGGAGCATGTGCAAACACCCCACAGACAATTATTTGAGGCTGGAACTGAACCCAGGGTCTCTGGCACTTTGAGGCAGCAGTGCTAATCACTGTGCTACCCCAAATAAACTTAAAACTTAAAACTTAAAATTTAATACTTAAAACTTCACACTTATGGTCTGAGATGGAAAGCGAGATGAATGGCTACTGTACAGAAGCACACGCTATTTAGTCCTTCCAGCTCCTGTTGTTTGGGTATCTTGAAATAACTAGCTGCTAGTTAAAACAATACCACTTGATTTGCTTCCTTCAATTTTCTCACTAAACTTTTGTATTGGTTTTGACTTGACAACAGCTGCTACACTACAGTAACAAAGCACGTTGTATTTGATGTCAGGGTAGTGCAGTCAGAGATCTGATGTGTCAGTTGCAAGACAACTATAATGAAACTGCTTTCATCAGGAGCGTCTTGATGAAAGATCATCGACCTGAAAGGATAACACTGTTTCTCTCTGTACAGATGTGGCCTGACCTGTTGCTTTTTCCAGCGTTTTCTGCATTAATTGGACACAAATATGCCCTGATCCTCTTAAAGGCAATCAAAGAAAACCAGAACATTCACCACCCTCACATTTGCATTGATCTCCACAGGTTCCTTTCCCTTCAGTCCCAACAGAGGTCAACGGCTGCAGCATTTGATCTCAGTCCACGGTTATCACTTCAGCCTCTAATCCAGTCTCCAGATATTGATTAAGTCCATTTTTAAGATAATGAATGGTGTCAACCGCAACTAATTTTGCAGGGATTTCCACTTTGAGGAAATGGCTTTATCTAATCTCAATTCTCTCTTGAGATTTGTGATTGTTAAACATAGTGTTAGCTCTATGCTGAAAGATGACAGGAGGCTTCATTTATCAAATTGCTTTCTCCTTAAGTAAATCCATGGGATCATCAGTGTGGTCCGGTGACACAGTGGTTAGCACTGCCGCCTCACAGCTCCAGGGACCCGGATTCAATCCCTGGCATTCGGTCACTGCCTGTGTGGAGTCTGCACGTTCTTCCCATGTCTGAGTGGGTTTCCTCCGGGTACTCTGGTTTCCTCCCAGTCTGAACAACATGCTGATTAGGTGCAATGGCCATGTTAAACTCTTCCTCAGGGTACCCGAACAGTCACCAGAATGTGGCGACTAGGGGATTTTTCACAGTAATTTCATCACAGTGTTAATGTAAGCCTACTTCTGACACAAATAAATAACCATTAAAACTATATGCATTTGAATATGCAAGATAATGCCTCGACGTGGATGGAGAGCTGGCTTCTCTAACCTTTTGATTTGATTTATTATTGTCACATATTTTAGTACACATTAAAAGCATTGTTAGTTGTGTGTTATACAAAAAAAGCATACCATTCATTGAGAAGGAACTTAGTGCGAGGTATGTCCATTCAAAAGTCTGATGCCAGCAGGGAAAAAGCTGTCCTTGAGTCGGTCGGTATGTGACCTCAGACTTTTGTATCTTTTTCCCGATGGAAGAAGGTGGAAGAGAGAATATACAGTGTGTGTGGAGTCCTTAATTATGCTGGCTGTTTTTCCAAGGTAGTGGGAAGTGTAGACAGAGTCAACGGATGGGAGGCTGGTTTGTGTGATGGATTGGGCTCCATTCACAACATTTTGTAGTTTCTTGCGATCTTGGACAGAGCAGGAGCCATACCAGCTGTGATACAACGAAAAAGAATGATTTCTATGGTTGATCTGTAAAAGCTAGTGAGATTTGTACCTGACATGCCAAATTTCCTTAGTCTTCTGAGAAAGAAGAGGCATTGGTGAGCTTTCTTAACCATAGTATCAGCATGGGGGAACCAGGACAGATTGTCGGTGACCTGGGTACCTAAAAACATGAAGCTCTCGAACATTTCTACATTGTCCCTGTTGATGTAGACAGGAGCAAGTTCTCCACTATGCTTCCTGAAATTGGTGACAATCTCCTTCCTTTTTTCGACATTGAGGGAGAGATTATTGTCACCGCATCAGTTCACCAGATTCTCTACAATGTAAAAAACAATTTACACAGACTAAAATCCCACAGACAGCAAAATGATAATGGTCAGTGGAAGATTTTGATAA
Source organism: Carcharhinus amblyrhynchos (assembly GCF_965287045.1). Taxonomy (NCBI): domain Eukaryota; kingdom Metazoa; phylum Chordata; class Chondrichthyes; order Carcharhiniformes; family Carcharhinidae; genus Carcharhinus; species Carcharhinus amblyrhynchos. The sequence continues at coordinate 13,417,526 of NC_137352.1, forward strand.
TCTTGATTCTTCTTCGAATCTGTAATATCAATGCAAATTATTCTGTAACCACGGTTTAAATTAAACACTTCAGTTTTGATTTTCTGTCGGACAACTAACAATCAAAGTTTAAATTTTAAAGTTTATTTATTAATGTCACAAGTAGGCTTACATTCATACTGCAATGAAGTTAAAGGTAGTTGTGGAATAGAAAGGCAATTGTTTATGAAGTCAAAAGTGGTTTTACAGGGTGACTGTGTGGAGTTTGTACATTCTCCATGTGTATGCATGGCTTTCCCCTGGGGGCTCTGGTTTCCTCCCACAGTCGAAAGATGTGCAGGTTAGATTGATTTGCCATGCTCAATTACCCCTTAGTGTTGGGGGATTAGCAGGGTAAATACATGGGGTTATGGGGATAGGGCCTGTGTGGGATTGTGACCGGTAATCTTCTGAGCCAATGCTCCTTTGAGTCTGAAACTGAACTGTCTTAATAGCCACAATACAAATAAGTGTTTATTTTCAAATCAATTGGAAGGATTAACTAAAATCAGCCAGAACCTGTTTTAATAAACCATACATTGCTTTAATTGATCTGTACCAGATAAGAACTTTTAATCTCTAATATTATGAAATCCAGTGATCTTAACTGTTATTTTAATAGTTTTAGTGTGGGATTTGGGTTCTGATCTGCTAATAAAGAATGTGACTTTATGGCTTCTCTGTATCTGGAAGGAAAATGTGCATTGTTTTGTGATGGAATATAAACTTCTGGAGTTTAATGACCCATAAAGCAATTGTTGTTTTAAAGGTGGGGTGACATCAGATGATTTGCATCCTATTGTTAATACGGCAAGTGAATATGGACCATCTCCAAAAAAGGAAGAAGGAATGGGAGCCTGGGGAATAAAAGTTGAGAACTCATAATCCTTGTTGGCACAGGGTGTCTAAGGTATGACTCTTCTAGACATGGTTCAACTTCATTTCAATGACAATGACAAAGAAGAGGGACATCCCTTGTGCTGACAACAGCAAGAATTTCTGAGATCTGAGAGATGAGAAACTTTTATATTCTCTTCACTGCTTGTTGTTAAGTATATGTTTTAAAGTTTAGTTATTAGTGTCACAAGTAGGCTGATTTGCAATGAAGTTACTGTGAAAATCCCCTAGTCGGCATACTCTGGCACCTGTCCGGGTACACTGAGAGAAAATTTAGCATGGCCAATGCATCTAACCAGCATGTCTTTCAGACTGTGGGAGGAAACCAGAGCAACCAGAGGAAACCAACGCAGACACAGGGAGAACATGCAAGACATGTTCCAACCGTTATTTTGTAAACTGAATTTGTGTCTTCATATGCCCTGTTTGTGAACAGAGCTCCCACACACCTGATGAAGGATAAAGGGGCAGCGAGTGCTCCAAAAGCTAGTGGCTTTTGCTACTAAATAAACCTGTTGGACTTTAACCTGGTGTTTTGACACTTCTTGCTGTAAGGCAGCAGTGCTATCCACTGTGCCACCATGTAAAATCATGCTGAATGAATACTACCTGATTCATGAATACTAGTTATTTGTACTTTGTAGGTCATGCACAATTGAGCGTCAGAAATGAAAAATTTAGATCTGAGAGTTATTTTTAATTGGAAGGGTTTTATGTCTCAAACGTTACACAAATCATCGATTCGAATGATTTTGGATGAGAGATGATTAGTGGCCAGGACTCATGTTTGATTTTTTTTATGTCCAAACCAGAGTAAAATTAGAAACTCCATTTAATGTCTCATCGGAAAGGTGGTAGCAACGCTTTACGTCCTGCAGTGGAGCATCAGCCCAGACATTGTGCTCAGGATTCTTGAGTGGGACCTCAACAACAATCATCACTCAGAGGCAAGTGTGCTACTAACTAAGTCATGGCGGGAAAACTAAACAACACACTTGCCGGAGTTCTACCTCCTCGCCCGCCACGGAATCGGAGCGGGCCAGGGGCTGACAATGGAAATGTCCATTGACTTCGAGCAAGAATTTCCAATCTCACGCGAGCAAGGCCGTCAAATCCCATCCACTATCTCGGGATTTTGTTGTAAATTTAGAGAGTTGTTGCTTTGTTGGAGATGCTTTGTTGGGGTGGCCCGGTGGCACAGTGGTTAGCACTGCTGCCTCACAGCAGCAGGGACTCGGGTTCAATTCTTCCCTCGGGTTACTGTATGTATGGAGTTTGTACATTCTCCCCGTGTCCGCGTGGGTTTCCTCCGGGTGCTTCGGTTTCCTCCCACAGTCCAAAGATGTGTGGGTTAGGTTGATTGGCCATGCTGAATTGTCCCTTAGTGCCCTAAAATGTGTAAGTTAGGTGGATTAGCCATGGTAAATGTGTGTGGGGGGGGGGGAGGATTAAATATAGAAGATATGAGCAAGAGGAGGCCACCATTCGAGCTTGCTCCACCATTCATTACGATCATTGCTGATCATCCAACTCAGTAGCCTAATCCTGCTTTTCTTCCCATAACCTTTGATCTCAATTACCCTAAATGTTATATCCAGCCACCTCTGGAATACATTCAGTGATTAGAATGGTAAATAAGTGGGGTTACAGGGATAGGGCCTGAGTGGGATTGTTGTCGGTGTAGAGTCAGTGGGCCGATTGGCCTTCTTCTGGACTGTAAGGATTCTGTGCTGTTACCCAGACAACACGGTAAAACAAGCTCCAATCTGTCAAATAAATTCCCATGGCATTGTTGAAGTGGAAGTGGGAATCCTCACAACATCCACTGACTCCGTCACAAACTGATCATTCATCTCCGCTGCTGTTTGTGGCATCTCGCTGAGTACAATTGACTGCCGTGTCTGACTGCAGAACAATTGTGTTTGCACTTCAAAATTAATTGGTTATGAAGAGCTTTGAGATGGCCCGAGGATATGGTGAGGTGTACTATAAATGCAAATTATTTCATTCTTGTTGAACCACTGATTACCTTTTCTCTTCACTACCTGCTTAATTAAAATGTCTACTTCACAGGGAGTAACTTCTATTGTCCCTTAACTGTGTGCAGGTATTTTGTTTGTTCCCTTGCCACTGGTTCCAGCCTCTTACATGTGTTCAGCTGAGGCCTGGGCTTTTAGTAATGAATGTGCGTTACTGACATGAATCAATTGGTATTGTCTGACTGCTGAGTGGTGTAAAGAGAGGAGGCCAAGCATGCAGTGCAAGGTTAATGGACAGTTTGAATTTCTTTCCAAGCTTCTCTCCTCAAGACAGAGATTTACAGCTTGGTATGACTCCTGCCCTAATCAAGACTGTAAGAAGCTACAAAGCGTTGTGAACGTAGCCCAGTCCATCACACAACCAGCGTCCCATCCCATCTATACATCCTGCTGCCTCGGGAAAGCAGTCCACATAATCAAGGACCCCACGCACCCCGGACATTCTCTCTTCCACCTTCTTCCAACTGGAAAAAGATACAAAAGTCTGAGGTCACGTACCAACTGACTCAAGAACAGTTTCTTTCCTGCTGCTCATCAGGCTTTTGAATGGACCTACCTCATATTAAGCCGATCTTTCTCTACACCCTAACTATGACTGTAACATTATATTCTGTATCCTCTCCTTTCCATCTCCCCCCATGTAATCCATAAACGGCATGTTCTGTCTGTTCTGTGCGCAAAAAGTAATACTTTTCACTGTATTCCAATATACGTGACAATAATATATCAAATCAAATACAATATCATGGAGTACATCTATAAAATACTCAAGAGCGCATTCTTCACATGTAAGATAAGCGTAATGTGTTAGGCAGGCACTGAACTGGAGCACCTGATAAAACCTGTGCAGACATGGGGAGAATGTGCAATCTCCACACAGACAGTTGCCCAAGGCTGGAATTGAACCTGGATCCCTTGTAGGGGGCACGGTGGCACAATGGTTAGCACTGCTGCCTCAAAGTGCCAGGGAGCTGGGTTTAGTTCCCAGCTTGGGTCACTATTTGCACATTCTCTCCATGCCTGCATGGGTTTTGTTTGTGTGCTCCGGTTTCCTCCCACAGTCCAAAGGACGTGCTGGTTAGATGCATCGGCTATACTAAATTCTTCCTCAGTGCATCCGAACAGGCGCCGGAGTGTGGTGACTAGGGGATTTAACGGTGTTAAAACGAACCTAGTTGCGACACTAATAAATAAACGTTCCTGCCCTCAGTGCCATTGACAGCTTGAAGAGGGTGTAACTAAGGCAAATCATACATGATGTGGAGATGCCGGCATTGGACTGGGGTAAAAACAGTAAGTAGTAAACACAGTAAGAAGGTTCACCTGATGAAGGGGCAGCGCTCCGAAAGCCTGTGCTACCAAATAAACCTGCTGGACTTTAACCTGGTGTTGTGAGACTTCTTACTGTGTAAATCACACACAGTCAGTCATTCAAATTCTCTCAAATTCCCTGAGTTGCAATCAGATATGCCACCCAATGTGACCTGCCTGAGAAGCAATTAATAGAGCCAAAATGAAGCCGCAGACACCCAAACAAAAACTGACAAATTCAATCCAAAAGAAACATAAGGCTGGGTGAGTTAGCCGAGAGCAGGTTGGCCAATAGCTCAGAAGATCAGCATGAGGCACTTCATCTCATTTGCAGTTCTTGACCTTTCCCAGTTGGATGACATTAACATTAATTGTTGGGGGTTAAGGGGCAATCATTATGCTGCACTTTATGGTTTCAAATGATTACTTTAATGAAAAACATCATTGTGATCTAAATAAACCGCTCTGAGTGGTATAGCCACTCCAGGGATTTGGATAGTGCCTCTGGCTCAGGGGGATAGGTTTTGTGGTCACGGACATCACTGTTTCCAATATAACCTGATGATAAATTACTCTGCATGTATTTTTCACCACAAGAACCAATAACTGAAAAAAAAAGAGTCTTAATTCCACACATCTTAAATTAAAGTTTGTTTTAAAGATGATTTTTATGGGCAAAGTTATGGTTAGAAAAAATTTAAAAATCATGTTTATCCAGTTTGGTCAATTTAAATTTTGTCTTACTCTACTTAATACTTGACATTCTCATCCCAGGCGAGATGAAATTTAATACAGCGAGGTGTGAAGTGATTCATTTTGGGCAGAAGAACATGGAGAGACAATGTAAAAGAAAGGGCAAATTCTAAAGGAGCTACAGGAGCAGACAGAGTTTGGTCCATATGTGCATAAGTCATTGAAAGTGGCAGGGCAGATTGAGAGCGCAGTTAATGTATGCACATGTATTCCAAGTGCTCATCTGAATGTTGTGAGGGTTTTACTACCCTTTCAGGCACCAGATTTCCACCGCACTCTGCGTGGAAACGTTTTTCATAAAATAGAATACAATACCAGCAGTGCAGAAGGAGGCCATTCAGCCTATCAAACCTGCACTGCTAACAATCCCAACCAAGCCCCATCTCTGTAACCCCATGCATTTACCCAGCTAATCCCCCTGTCACTAAAGGATAATTGAGCACGGCCAATCCACCTAACCTGCACATCTTTGGATTGTGGAAGGAAACCAGAGCACCTGGAGGATACAGACATGGGGAAAATGTGCAGATTCCATACGGACAGTCACCCAAGCCTGGAATTGAACCAGAGGCCCTGGTGCTGTAAGGCATCAGCGCTAACCATTGTGCCACCATGTCACCCTCAAATCCTTTCCTCAAATCTTCTCTAAATCTCCTGCTCCTGACTTTGAACATTGCCCCCCCCTTCCATTATTGACCCTTCTACTAAGGGAAAAGATTTGTTGCTATCAATGTCTCTATAACAGAAGGAGCAATAGAGGCGTGATGAGAATCATTTCCATGCAACAAATGCATGGAATTTGGAATGCAGTGCCTGAGTGTGGTGATGGCAGGTGCTGTAGTGGCACTTGAGAGTGAATCGAATTATTACCTGAAGAGGAAGAACGCGTAGGGCTATGGGGAGAAGGCTGGGGAATGGCATGAGGTAAAATGCTCCTTTGGTGATGAGCTAGCACAGGCTTAATGGGACAAATGGCCTTCTTCTGTTCTGTAACCATTTTGTGGTGAGCTGGCATGTATTTTCTTTATATTATATGTAAATTAGACATTCTACCAAAGACCCTTGGCAATTTGCCAAATATTTGGTTTAGAATTATCAAATTTTAATTTTGCGGTTCCCAATATTTTTATTACAAAAAAAACTCCTCAGGTAAAAGATGAGCCCTGACCTAGAGGGTGGGAGGCACCTTAGGCATGCCCCAGCTCCACTTCCAAACAGAGATTTCTCTGAGATTCAAAAGTTCCGCACTCTAATATCTGGTTCATTGTCACAAATGGTTGATTCCTCAGAGAAATCTCATAAACGTGTAAGAAATGACCCCTGGATTGCAGATATCTGTGACGCATGGCAATTGCTGCTTCCACTTGCGTGAAGAAGAGACTCTAATATTTATCCAACCTTGGATGTCAAGCCAACAGACACATCAGTCTCAAGATCATATTACTCAACTTTCCTTCTTATATTAAAGAAACATTAGCTATTCTCCAATGTTCCAGTATTACCCAAATCTGTGATGAGCTGTGAAAATCTTCAGACACACATACATCAACCTTAATGTCTCGAAGGTCTCTTGGATGCATTTCATCTGGTCCTGTTGTCTTATGAATATTCAAACAGGCTGGTTCTAATGATTATTACATTACTTAACTCTGTTTTTTGCATGAACTTGGTTGCAGCTGTTCCCTCTGAACTAAAAAGCCCAGCTTTTTTTCTCTGAGGAAGTGATTTCTTTTGTTTATTTATTCCTTTGACTGTTGCATCTCTGTTCCTGTCCTGACTGTTTTCTTATCAAGTCGCCTTCACCAATTTTTAGAAGCCAACCTGCTCAGTGACAGCTACAACATTCAGTTGATTATGCAGCAGCCGTTAGCAGGACCTGGATTGAGACTTAGCTTAACAAGTGCCAGATAAGTCACGTACCAACCGACTCAAGAACAGCTTCTTCCCTGCTGCTGTCAGACTTTTGAATGGACTTACTTTGCATTGCGTTGATCTTTCTCCACACCCTTGCTATGACTGTAACACTGCATCCTGCACTCTCTCATTTCTATGAACAGTGTGCTTTGTCTGTATAGCATGCAAGAAACAATACTTTTCACTGTATGTTAACACATGTGACAATAATAAATCAAATCAAATCAAATAAAATCCTGGAATCATAGAATCATACAGTGCAGAAGATACCATTGAGTCTGCACCGACAGGTGAAACACTTGACCTCCCACCTAGTCCTATTTACTGGCACTTGGCTCATAGTCTTGAACCTTATGACATGCCAATTACTTATCCAGGTACTTTTCAAAGTTTGTGAGGCAACCTTGCCAGGAAGCACATTCCCGACCGTCACCACCCTCTGGCTAAAAGGATTTTTCCTCACATCCCCCTAAACCTCCTGCCCCTCATCTTCTGTCCCTTCATGACTGACCCTTCAATTAAGAGGAACAGCTGCTCCTTATCCACTCTGTCCATGTCTCTCATAAACTTGTACACCTCAACCAGGTCACCCCTCAGCCTTCCCTGCTCCAATGAAAACAACTCACATCTATCCGCCCTCTCTTCCTTACTTAAATAATCCATCCCAGGCAGCATCCTGGCGAATCTCCTCTGCACCCCCTCCAGTGCAATCACATCCTTCCTACAATGCAGAACTGCACCCAGTACTCTAGCTGTGGCCTCACCAAAGTTCTATGTAACTCCAACTTGACTTCCCTACTTTTGTAATCTATACCCCAATTGATAAAGACAACATAAGTGATCATTTTCAACAGGGAGGGCTCAATCTCTGGCTTCTGTTGCATTGACAAAGTGGCAAAGAACAGTGCAGAAGCTGTGCGCAAGATAAATGCCTCATCTGACGATATTACAAGTCTGTCCATCATCTATGATTTATGTCAGGAATATGATGGAAAGCACACATGCAACTCAGGACAGAACAACCTGTTGGACTGGTATCCATATCACTGACCTCAGCACCAATTACCTGAAATGCATTGTCGCTGCCATTTCAGCTATCAGATGAATACATGACAGCATGTAGCTCCTAATTTCATGATCTTTCTCGCTGAGTGCAGCCTTATCCTGTTGAAGTTGCCCAAAATCACACCATTCCCAAACAATCATTGGAGAACTGTTAGCCCAAAGTATGGAGCAGGTCAAGAACATTCACCACCATGTTGTGCAGGTGGGGAGGCGATGGCCGAGTGGTATCATTGCTAGACTATTAATCCAATAACTCAGTAAATGTTCTGAAGCGCTGGATTCAAATCCTGCCAAGGTAGATGGTGGAATACGGATTAAGATCGACTGATGACCTTGAAGCCATCGTTGGAAAAACCCATCTCGTTCATTAATGTCCTTTGGGGAGGTATATCTGCCACTGTAGTGAATGGAGTTTTGGCAGAGTGCCAAATTCTCTGCTCTTGCAGGCAGTGGTGGTGAGGCGTACGAGATCGGAGAATCCCTCCCTATATGTAAGCCTGAGAAGGTTCTCAACTGCAACTCAAGAATGGTGCTCCAATTATCTTGATTACTGCAGGAAGGCATTTGATTTTGCCCAGTTTTTTCTCATTTTTATTTCATTAACATAGAGTAAAATTTGGGGACAGTTTAATTCCATGAAGTCACATTCACTGGGTGCTTGATGATAATTGAGATGGGAAGGAATTTCTTCTCTCAGGGGGTTGTGAATCCTTTCTAGAATCATTGAATCCCTGCAGTGCAGGAGGCCATTCGGCCCATCAAGCCGGCGCCAACAACAACCCCACCCAGGCCCTATCCCCGAAAACCCTGATTACCTCCTGACACTGAGGGGCAATATAGCATGGCCAATCCACCGAATATGCACTGTGGGAGGAAAACTGAGCACCCGGAGGAAACCCACACAGATATGGGGAGAATGTGCAGACACCACATGGACAATGACCTAAGGCCAGAATTGAACCTGGGTCCCTGGCGTTGTGAGACAGTGCTAACCACTGCATCACTCCATTCCGGTAGAAATCCTTGCCAGAGGGCTGTGGGCAAGTGTCATTATGCATATTTGAGACTGAGAGGGATAGATTTTTGATCAGTAATGGAATCAAGGGTTGCAGGAAAAGGACAGGAGACTGGACATAAGGAATGATGGATCAGCCATGATTCTATTGAATGGTGGAGTAGACTCAAGGGGCTGAATGGCCTACTTCTGTTCCTATTTCTTGTGTAAAAGTTTGAGCCTTCAGAAGGGCTTGACATATTTGAAGAGGAGACCTGCATCCTATCCATCTAGTTTGGACAGGAACATGAGTCTCAAAGGTGAAGACAATTTTATTTTAAGCTAGTCTGTTTCTTTGCTCTGGTTTCTTTATTTCTGACTAGGTGCATTGGCCGTACTAAATTCTCCCTCACTATACCTGAACAGGCGCTGGAATGTGGCGACAAGGGGATTTTCACTTCATTGCAGTGTTAATGTAAGCCTACTTGTGACACTGATAAATAAACTTTAAACTTAAAAACATTAAACTTCTGCTGCATGCAGATTCTTCAGCATGTACGTAACTCCCCTCAAAATTAACATTATTGCCCCTGATGTTCAGTTTGAAAAACTATTTGATTTAAAGAAATTATTTACTCTCAGCCATAGGACCCTACAGTGGAGAAGGAGGCCGTTCAGCCCATCGAATCTGCACCAACTATAATCCCACCCAGGGCCGATCCCCATAACCCCATGCATTTACCCTAGCTAGTCCCCCTCACCCGAAGGGTTGATTTAGCACGGTCAATCCACCTAGCCCGCACATCTTTGGACTGTGGGAGGAAGACTGAGCACCCGGAGGAAACCCACGTAGACACAGGGAGAATGTGCAAACTCCACACAGACAGTGACCCAAGCCAGGAATACGAACCCGGATCCCTGATACTGTGAGGCAACAGTGCTAACCACTGTGCCACCATGTTTTCAATAGCTTAAATACATGTTTGTATAAAGTTGCTCAAAAAAAAAGATTTCTCTGTTTACAACCACCCTCATAAATGAAATCATTCCAACTATAGGCCCTAAAGTTTGTCTTTGATGCATTTATTTGTCTGATTTCATATAATTTGCATAATTATTACAGATATTTGACATAATTTTTTTTTTTGCTACCTTTTTGCAGACTTGGGCCGGAATCCTTGTACCGTTCACACCGGTGGGATTTTCTCATCCCGCTGCAGTGAATGAGACTTGTCAGGCCGCGAAAATCTCAGACCTCACTTCAGCGGAGCGTGGCATGAACAGCAGGTAAGACTGTGCTCTTGGGCTCTGACGAAGGGTCATCCAGATTCAAAACGTCGGCTCTATTCTCGGTCCACGGATGCCGTCAGACCTATTGAGGTTTTCCAGCATTTTCTGTTTTGACCTGAATACACCAATTAGCTTAACTGCAAGATGGATAGGTTACCAGGAAAGGTCAATTGGTTGGGAGTTCCAGCCAGCAATACCTTTAGGTCTCAATCAGCAAAGAACTCCATTGAGAATCAATGATAGTAATTACAGAGTTTAGTGAATTTGTGTCTCAGTCACCCCTGCTTTCTGAACCCACAGTCTTACTCCCATTAGACCCAGCTGGCCGAACTGTGGCCCCAGAGGCACATGCAGTTCTTTTGTACAAGCTGTGTCATACAAACAAATGTTTGTGCTTTTAACGGTAAGCTTCGCGATGAAGTAATCCAAAACATGGTCACACTTGGACTAATGTTTAAAGTTTATTTACTAGTGTCACAAATAGGTTTACATTCACACTGCAGTGAAGTTATTGTGAAAATCCCCTAGTCACCACACTCCGGCGCCTGTTCGGGTCAATGCACCTAACCAGCATGTCTTTCAGACTGTGGGACAAAACCGGAGCACCCGGAGGAAACCCATGCAGACATAGGGAGAACAGACAGTGACTAAAGCCAGGAACCAAACCCAGATCCCTGGCACTGTAAAGCAGCAGTGTTAAGCAGTGCGCCACTGTACCACTCCTCACACAGTTTGCACATTCTCCCTATGTCTGCATGTGTTTCTCCCAGATGCTCCGGTTTCCTCCCACAGTCCGGAAGGCATTCTGGTTAGATGCATTGACCATGCTAAATTCTCCCTCGGTGTACTTGGACAGGTGCCGGAATGTGGCGACGAGGAGATTTTCACAGTAACTTCATTGCAGTGTTAATGTAAGCCAATTTGTGACACTAATAAATAAACTTTAAAAAACTTTAAGGAAAAAAAAGGCATTAAAAATGGGAGAGGGGGTGAGAGTGAAAGACAAGCATGGACTCGAAAAAAAAGGATAAGCTTACAACAAAAACAAGTTTTATTTATGTAGCACTTTTAACATAACCGAATGTTCTGAGCTTCTGACAAAACGGCACTTTAAAAAGAAAGGAGGACAAATCACAGAAGGACAAATTAGGAGGGATGTCAGTAGTTCGGTCAGTCTGACAACTTGATGTTTAGGGAGATGTGTTATAAACTGAAAAATGTGGTCTGCTGCTTTGATTCTCTAACTCAGTCATCTAATCCTGACATCTCTCAATTCATTTGTGCTTTAAAAAAACCTTTTTTCTTGCCACAGATTATTTTTCTACACCCAGTTTTCAATTCCTAAGTGCCTTATCCTTCAGGTTGTCAAATTACACTGTCCACAAATAGGAGGAAGAAATCTTGAATGATGCCTGTGAAGGATGAAAAAAAAATTCTTAATAGAGGATAATTATTGTATTTGTGCTGCTTTAGAGCATTTTTATAAATAATCCATCGGAGGCAGACAGATCATACTGCTTTAAATTATATGCAAACATAAACATTCAACAATATGCCACAAAGAGTCAAAGCTATAATTTACATTGCTAAATTGCAAACATGACATCCATCCAGGAGAATCACATTGACAAATAACTATTGCAAGAACGCATTGCTGCAAAATGTAGTCTTTTTTTTAAATGACAACTCCACCCTAGTTGTTCTGCTGCACAAGCTCAAAGGACATTCACTATATTTAGTTTTGGTCTCCGCTAGATGTTAGAAATTGCCTGCAGCGCCCGGATGCATTATTTTATCCTTGATTTCACTATTCTCTGCTCCCTGGAGCCACATGCCACTCCCTTTCCCACAGGGTTGGTAACCAGTCCATTTTTATTTACAGCATTCTGTGAGGGAAAGAGGTTTTGCCTTCTGATTCTTCTGTCTTGACTTCCTTTAAAGCAACTGGTCTTTGATTCAAAATGACTTTGACTGGGATCTAGAGCCACAAATAGAAACTGAAAATTTAGAATCTATAACCTCAGTGTTCCATGGTCCATCATGTCTCGTAGTTCTGAGGCAATATGACTCTCACTCACGTAGATGTCCACTTACGCAGCGAATTTCCTCAGGACGTGCCCTGATTGCCTACTGTAACCATGGTGTAAACCAATAGTTTATTTATTAGTGTCACAAGTAGGCTCACATTGACACTGCAATGAAGTTATTGTGAAAATCCCCTAGTCACCACGCTCCGGTGCCTGTTCGGGTACACTGAGGGAGAATTTAGCATGGCCAATGCAACTAACGATCACATCTTTTGGACTGTGGGAGGAAATCGGAGCATGACATGGGGAGAACATGCAGATCTTGTATGGACAGTGACCCAATATATACCATTTATATAGATGATCTGGAGGAGGGAACCGAGTGTAGAGTGTCGAAATTTGCTGATGACACCAAGATTGGGGGAACGGCAAATTGTGCGGAGGGTGTGGAGAGTCTGCAGAAGGATCTAGATAGGCTGGGCGAATGGGCCAGGAAATGGCAAATGGAATTTAATGTTGGCAAGTGTGAGGTGGTCCACTTTGGTAGGAAGAATGGTAGGAAGGACTATTACTTACGGGGCGAAAAACTGCAGCAGGCGACGGTGCAGAGGGACCTCGGGGTCCTTGTGCATGAGTCGCAAAAACCCAGCTTGCAGGTGCAGCAGGTGGTCAGGAAGGCGAATGGGATGCTGGCCTTCATAGCGAGGGGGATTGAATATAAAAGTAGGGAGGTCTTGCTGCAGCTGTATAGGGCATCGGTGAGGCCGCAACTGGAGTACTGTGTGCATTTTTGGGCACCGCACCTGCGCAAAGATATTTTGGCCTTGGAGGGAGTGCAGAGGAGGTATACTAGGCTGATACCGGAGTTGAGGGGGTTGAGCTATGAGGAGAGGCTGAATAAACTGGGCTTGTACTCGTTAGAGTTTAGAAGAACGAGGGGAGATCTCATTGAGACGTATAAGATGATGAATGGGATGGATAGGATAGAGGTGGAAAGACTCTTCCCGCTCAAAAAAGACAGTAGGACTAGGGGGCACAGCCTCAAGATAAAAGGGGGGCGGTTTAGAACGGAGTTGAGGAGGAACTTCTTCACTCAAAGGGTGGTGAATCTCTGGAATTCTCTGCCCATTGAAGTGGTGGAGGCTGCCTCGCTAAATATTTTTAAGACGCGGGTTGATGGGTTTTTGATAGGAGAGGGGATTAAGGGTTATGGGGAGAGGGCGGGAAAGTGGAACTGAGCAGCGACAGATCAGCCATGATCTTATTGAATGGCGGGGCAGGCTCGAAGGGCTGGATGGCCTACTCCTGCTCCTATTTCTTATGTTCTTATGTTCAAGCTGGGGATCAAACCCAGGCCCCTGGTACTGTGAGGCAGCAGTGCTAACCCACTGAGCCACTGTTCCACTAGAGTGTGTTAACAGAATTTCTGCCAATCTCCTACTGATGTAAGACTAGCCATTTGAAGAACCTCTCAGTAAATTCCTGTCACTATTTTAAATTAAGTGAGTATTGAATTTGCCGCAAAATAAAATTGTCACTATGAATGGTCACAGCACGTTGGCACAGTGGTTAGCACTTCTGTTCAAGTGCTAGGAACCCAGGTTAAACTCTGGCCTCAGGTCACTGTCTGTTTGGAGTTTACACGTTTTCCCTATGTCTGCGTGGGTTTCCTCTGGGTGCTCCGGTTTCCTCCCACACTCCAAAAATGCGTGGTTAGGCTGATTGGCCATGCTAAGTTGACCTTTAGTGTCAGGGGGATTAGCAGGATAAATACATGGACTTACAGGGAAAGGGCCTGGGTGGAATTGTTGTCAGTACAGGTTTGATGGGCCAAATGGCCTCTTTCTGCACTGTGGGGATTCTATGAACCATGCTGACGTATTGGTCCTGTTAACAAGCATCTCAAAGTTTGTGGGCTTTCAGACTATTGGCCTACGCATTGGATTGGGCAGTCTGGAAACAGCGTTGTTATCCTAAGACTTTATTGTTTCTATTCAAATTAAGATATTTTGGGATGAACAAAAGAATAGCAGAGGAAAAGGAACTATATGTGGCCCAGCCAACTCCCCATGTTTGCAGATATTTATGTTCTGCAGCAGACTGGACAATTTTATTTCACTTCCACTCAATCCAAATGGGCGACATGGGGGCAAGAACTCGGGTTCAACTCCAGCCTCGGGTCACTGTCTATGTGGAGTTTGCACATTCTCCCCGTGTCTGCATGGGTTTCCTCTGGGTGCCCCAGTTTTCTCCTACAATCCAAAGATGTGCGGGTTAGGTTGATCAGCCGTGCTAAATTGACCCTAGTGCTGGGGGATTAGCAGGGTAGATATGTGAGGCGACTTGAATAGAGCCTGGGTGGGATTGCGGTTGGAGCAGACTCAAAGGGCTGAATGGCCTCTTTCTGTATTGTAGGGATTCTATAATTCTATGTCCAAGCTTGTATCCAAGTTATGTGCCATGTCAGAAACCCTGACTATTAATTTTGGTAATTTATAAAATCTGCCATTGTTAGCAATTTAGGACTCCAAAAAAAGGTTGCAATTTAACTCAAGGACTTTCCGTCTGCCTCCCTGCACAGAGATCTTTACATCACTTTATCAACAACCTTAATGATTAGAAACACTTAAATCAAGGAACCCTCAGTCTTTTCTCTTCCAAAGAGAATACGTTGAGCTTTCTAAGTTGCTACTTTTATTTTGGTTCAGTTTTTCCAGCTACAAGGACCAGAATAGGATGCATTGCTTCAAATGGTGGTTAGCCAGTATTTGAAAGCATTTGAATAAGCATTAAAAAAGCAAGAATCTGTGTGTTACTTTCTGGAAGACTCATGGACAATTTATATGTTGAACTGATAATCATCCTTTCTGTTTATGCCCATTGCTGGTAAGCGAACAATTACTCTATGTACCCGATCAGTAATGCCATCCATCTAGGTGAACTATTATCTTTTGAGAAACTGGTTTTACCCCCTCAAATCCATCACAACATATTGTAGCACAGTTGTTAGTACTGCTGCCTCACAGCACCAGGTCTTGGGCCACTGTCTGTGTGGACTTTACACGTTCTCCCCATGTCTGCATGGCTTTCCTCAGGATGCTCTGACTTCCTCCCACACTGCAACAATACGCAGGTTAGGTGCTTTAGATATGCTAAATTTTCCCTTACCGTCCAAAGGTGCGCAGGTTAGATGGATTAGTAGGGTTACAGGGATAGGGCCTGGGTCAGATACTCTGTTAGAACGTTGAGGCAGCCTTGATGGGTCGAGTGGCCTCTTTCTTTTTTCAAAGTTTGTCACAAGTAAAGCTTAGATTAACACTACAATGAAGGTACTGTGAAATTCCCCTTGTTGCCACAGTCTGTCACCTGTTTGGGTCAATGTACCCTTCTGTACTCTAGGGATTCTATGATTCTAAAAAGAGCCTTTGGGTACCGTTGTGGTGGAGCAAGGCTTAGCAAAATGATAACTCCGTTAATAGCATAGAAGCCAACAGGTGAATCTGAAATGGAGACATACAGAACTTGACTTTTCAGTCTCACACCTCTCCCACCACACAACCCTGTGTCCCAGCTGTCCCCCATTCTTATGCACTCAAAGACAATTAATACCCAACATCTGTTTGTTGTCACCTTAACAATGCAATTGGCATTATATTAACAAACCATAACAATGTAATAGGCAACCTATTAACAGGCTCTCAGTGGGTAATTATAACATAACACCTTTTGTACTATTGTGTCTGTTTGGCTGTACCTGGAATTTTTCCAAGATAGTTAAGGTATCTGAGATACATACTGAATCTGAGATTAGTTATACATCACCCAGGTACTGGGCTCAATAGCACACTACCCCTGTGCTCCTGCGCTGCTTGTTCTATCTTCTCTGGTGTAGTGCAAGAGACCTATCAATATCCATTTATGTTCCCATTCTCTGTGCCATAAAAAGTCTCTACATTATTCAAAATTCTTCAAAATCCTATTATTTGTTCAATTTATAAAAGCCAATCCTGTCCTGAAATATTTAAAGGGAGAAACTTCCATGTGTATTGCCCAGTCCCCGCATTCGGAACCCTGGAGAAATAATTGTTCATGTTTCTTGGTGACTTCTGAAGTGATGGTGGCAGATTGGAAGGACTCTGATGAATATCCAAGGTCTGAGTTTTCGATTAAAATCCAGAACCATGTTACTCTTCTGCAAGAAATTTTCCTGAGGGGCAGAAGTTTTAGATGGGATTTGATGAAAAGTCTTTTTTGCTCGGAGGGTAGTTGGAGTCTGGAATGCATTACCTGGGTGGATGGTGGAGATAGGAACCCTCACAAACCTTTAAAAAGTATCTGGATGAGCACTTGAAAGATCATAACATTCATGGCTATGGGGCCAAGTCCTGGAAAGTGGGATTAGTGTAGATTTAATGTAGATTTGTTGGCACAGACCCAATGGGCTGAAGGGCCTCTTCTGTAGTGTATGATTATAATTGTTACAGTGCAAAAGGAGGCCATTTGGCCCATTATATGGCCACCAGCTCTCCAAACAAACATCATAACTTAGTGAAACGACATTGAATTCTTTCTCCTTCATCTCTGCCAGTTTTGGAAGGTTACCTTTCCTGATTTTGTTAATGCTGGCAGGATGCTGTTTAAAATTGACTGCTGCCTGATTCCTTTTCTCCCGTTTATGGTTCCTTTCTCCTCTCCCACTTCTTGTCTCAATAATTCCCAATTATAGTTAATAAGCTCTGATCTGATCTTTCATGCCCGTATTGATTTGGACAAAGTCTGTCTCTTCAAATAATCCACAGCTGCTCCCGAACCAATTCCAGTGACTGATGAAAATCCATTCCATCCTCATTACACCATCTCTTCAATCAAACAGTTCAAACCAATCATTTTACTCAACTTTCTTTCATTCCCTGTCATCATCAGAAGATACTCAGCAATCACTGCATTTGCAGTTTGATCCTACAACCTCCCAATCATGTCTTTATTTTCATTAGCAATTCCTGAGGTTAACCCTCTCCCGTCTTTGCATTAGCCTGAGAGCTGGAAGCTCAAAGCACGTAGCAATCTTAAGAAAAATTACTCCACCGCATTGCGGGGAGAGAAATGGGCAATCTTGGCAAGGGAGCACTGCAGGAGGAGGGGAATTGTTACGCTAAGTGCCAATTGTGAGTGGCAATCTGGGTGAAGTAATTTCCAAATGCTGAAGTGCATTACCAGTAACTTGCTGCTACAGCTTCCCTATCTACAGAAGTATAGACTTTCCAATCAATGTCATCTGGTAAATTAGGCAAAGCCAATTGGAAAATTGGATGAGGGTAGTTACTTCCATGATTAATGAACAACTTGGGTTGCTGGAGATGGGCTGTTAAGTGCACTTAAAAT
Organism: Carcharhinus amblyrhynchos; assembly: GCF_965287045.1. Classification (NCBI taxonomy): domain Eukaryota; kingdom Metazoa; phylum Chordata; class Chondrichthyes; order Carcharhiniformes; family Carcharhinidae; genus Carcharhinus; species Carcharhinus amblyrhynchos. Next base: position 13,435,216 of record NC_137352.1, read on the forward strand.
GCAATGTAAGAACATCCGTTCAATCAGTTTAAAGCCAAGGAGTTGTGGGGTGATGAGTTTTGGTAGGAAGAACATGGAGAGACAATAGAAAATAAGGGTAAAATTCATAAAGGGGTGCAGGAACAGAGGGTATATAAGTGCACTGATCCTTGAAGGTGACAGGACAGGTCAAGGAAGCAGTTAATAAAGCATATATGCTGGAATTTTCCAGACATTTATACCAACAGGGTACTCTGGTCCTGCTGCCAGATTCTGGAGTGCCAAATTCTCCATCCTCGCTTACAGCGGCAGCAGGGTATGAACAGCTGGAAAATTCTGGGCTTTATTGATAAGGTCATTGAGTACAAGAGCAAGGAGGTTATGCTGAACTTATACAAGACACTGGCTAGACCTTAGCTGGAATATTGCGCACAGTTCTGGACACCGCTCTAGGGGAAGAATGTGAACATTCTTGAAAAGCATGTAGAAGAGGTTTAAAAGAATGGTCTCGGGGATGAGAACTTTCAGTTATGAGGATAGATTGGAGAGGTTAGGACTGTTCTCCTCGGAGAGGAGGCCGCCAAGAGGGGATTTGATAGATATGTTCAAAATCATGAGGGGGCTAGAAAGAGTGGATAGGGACAAACTGATCCCACTTGTAAAAGGATCAAGAACAAGCGGGCACAGATTTAAAATGATTTGCAAAAGAACCAAATGTGATATGAGAAAAAACATTTCGCTCACAGTGGTTGGGGTCTGGATGCGCTGCCTGGAAGTGTGGTGGAGGCAGGTTCAATTGAGACATTCAGGAGGGCAATAGATGATTATTTGAATAGAAACAATGTGCAGGAGTACGGAGTAAAGGCAGGGGAATGATGCTAAGTCACGATGCTTGTTCAGGGAGCCGATGCAGATACAATTGTATCCAGTTTTGGTCTCAAATAAGGAGCCCAAAATGGGACACAATACTCCAGATGTGGGCTCATCGACAACCCATACAATTGTAACAACACTTATCTACTTTTATTCTCCAGTCCTTTTGCAATAAATGCTATCAGTCCATTTGCCTTTTGTTTTGAGAATGAGATAGAATGGATAGCACATTAAGAAAACTGCTTCGCAGACACATGGAGAAAATTACGTGAAGGTCTGACAAACATAATATCGAATGGTTCTGCTGAAGCATGCCAATCACTGGATTTCATCCATTAAGTGTTCTTGCTTGAAAGCAGCTATGTCAGTGCGATCAATAGTGGATGTTAAGTGACTTGGAAAAGTCAAGAAGCCACCTAATGTTCCTGTCATTGCCAGATAAAGGGAGGTTCCACGGAAAAGAACTGGACAGTTGTGAATGGGGCCAGAAAAATCAGATGCAAACTACAGCACTCTGTGCTACCTTGCAACAGAGCTGCCTGCCACCCTGGGAGGGGGAATGTGTGCCTGCAGGATATGAAGCATTTTTGATTTTCTCACAGAAACGGATCGAAAAATGTTTCAACGTTTACTTCACCAAGTTTGAGAACATTGCTCACATTGTCTGTCTGCCAGTCCACTCACGACAGGAAGAAGTTTATCAGGATGCTGCCTGAATTAGAGAGTGTAAGGAGAGGTTGGACAAACCAGGGTTGTTTTCTTTGGAGTGACGGAGGCTGAGGAGAGACCAGGCAGAAGTCTGGAAAATTATGAGAGGCATAGATAAGGTTGACAGTCAGAGTCTTTTTCCCAGAGTTGAAATATCTAATACTAGGGGACATGCGCTTAAAGGTGAGAGGAGGAAAGTTCAAAGGAGATGTGAGCGACAAGTTTTTTGCATAGCGAGTGTGGTAGATGGCTGGAATGTGCTTCTCCGGGCAATGGTGGAGGCAGGTACGATAGGGGCAGTTAAGTGGCTTTTAGATAAGAACATTAATATGCAAGGAATAGAAGAATATGGACCAAGGGCAGGCAGAAGGGATTAGTTTAATTTGACGTCAAGTTCAGCCCAACATAGTCATAGAGGTTTACAGCATGGAAACAGGCCTTTCAGCTCAACTTGTCCATGCCGCCCTTTTTTTTAAATTGCCCGCGTTTGGCTCATAATCCCTCTATACCTAACGTAGGCATGTAACTGTCTAAATGCTTTTTAAAAGACAAAATTGTACCTGCCTCTACTATTACCTCTGACAGCTTGTTCCAGACATTTATCACCCCCTGTGTGAAAATATTGCCCCTCTGGATCTTTTTGCATTTCTCCACTCTCACCTTAAACCTGTGCCCTCTAGTTTTAGACTCCCCTACGTTTGTGAAAACATGTTGAGTGTCTAGTTGGTCTATGCGTCATTATTTTATCAACCTTTACAAAATCACCCCTAAGTCGCCTAGGTTTCAGGGAAAAAAGTCTCCGTCTATCCAGCCTCTCCTTATAACTCAAACATCATGGGCCAAAGGGCCTGATTTTTTGCTGCACTGTTCTGTGTTTAAGTCGCTGGCCATATTTTTTTCTTCACAGACCCTGTTAATGTTGGGGGTTAATTTTAACTTTGAATCAGCTGCTTGTCTCATAACTTTCCTAATTTTCACTTCCACTGCAGTGTCAGATTGGGAGGTATGTACTGATCTGACGTGGCTGGTTTTGAGCAATTCCAGAAAATCAAAGTGAATCCCTATTTCTCTGTGTAGATTTTAAATAACATATTATACACCCAAAAAAGATATCTGGGTGCAATTCTCCCATGTAGTGGGTGAGGCAGAAAATTTGTGGACCATTCAAAGCTCGGATAGGAATTTTTGGTCTTGGGGTGCACAACGCCGGAGAATCCCGCTACCAAATTTCTCCTTCAGGTTCTAAAAGTCTCCCTTTACCAGGGACATTCATTCCTCAGCCTCCACTTTTCCATTTGGATGTTCTCCCAGTCACCCTGTCTTCAGCACACATGCAGTGCTTTATCCCTTCACGGCCTGGTTCGGAGTCTTGACACGGATTGCTAAAATCGAACTCCCCTCACACCAAACCCTACCAAGCAATTGTCCCCTCCGACTGCCCACTCACAACATTCGGGAGTCTGCTGTATCTTCTGACAAAACCTTAATCTGGCAACTCACTTTCTCTCTTATTGCGGATTTTGAACTGTCAAACTTCAAAGCAAAAACAGCATTAAGTATAATTCCCACCTGCAAAAAGAGAAGAACAAATCGAATCTCTGGACTTAAGTGCTTTCTCTATTGTGAGTCAGCCCCACTTACTTCTTTCTGAAATTCTCTTACCCAGTGCAAAGAAGAAAGGCAGAAAATTAAAAAGATTTTTGCTGATGATTGCCATCATCTTATCCTCCAAGTACCTGACAATTGACTACTCTGTACTCCTACACTTTCGACTAAGCTGATATAACTCAGAAAGCTATATGCAAGAATTTTTAACATATGCCTTTCTAATATATGATTAATACTTAATATCTGTGTGAAATATTTTTGTTATTGATCTATGGAGATCAGGTGGCTATGCATATTGTTGAAGAAAAGACGCATGTGGCGTGGTTCGTGGCAGCGGGAGACAGTACTCCACTCACTTGTGGCGGGATCTTATGGTCCCGCTATTATCCACAGGCTTTCCCATTGAACGTGCACCCCCCTCATTGCCGGGAAACCTGCAGCGTGGCTGCGCTGTCACGATCCCGCTGACATGAACGGCAGCAAAATTTTGGTGATAAACTGTGAAAAGTAGGCTTACATTAACATGGCACTGGCCTTTATAGCGAGGGGGATAGAATATAAAAGCAGGGAGGTCTTGCTGCAACTGTACAGGGCATTGGTGAGGCCGCAGCTGGACTACTGTGTGCAGTTTTGGTCGCCGCACTTGCGCAAGGATATTTTGGCCTTGGAGGGAGTGCAGAGGAGGTTCACTAGGCTGATACCGGAGATGAGGGGGTTGGACTATGAAGAGAGACTAAATAGACTGGGTCTGTACTCGTTGGAGTTTAGAAGGATGAGGGGGGATCTTATAGAGATGTATAAGATAATGAAAGGGATGGATAGGGTAGAAGTAGAGAGATTCTTCCCGCTTAGAAAGGACAGCAGGACTAGAGGGCACAGCCTCAAGATAAGGGGGGGGGCAGTTTAGAACGGAGTTGAGGAGGAACTTCTTCACTCAAAGGGTGGTGAATCTCTGGAATTCTCTGCCCGTTTATGTGGTGGAAGCTACCTCGCTAAATATATTTAAGACACGGGTAGGTAGATTTTTGGTAGACGAGGGAATTAAGGGTTATGGGGAGAAAGCGGAGTGGAACTGAGCCACTTCAGATCAGCCATGATCTTATTGAATGGTGGGGCAGGCTCGAAGGGCTAGATGGCCTACTCCTGCTTCTACTTCTTATGTTCTTATGCACTGAAGTTACTGCGAAAATCCCGTGGTCGCCACTCTCTGGCACCCGTTTGTGTATGCTGAGGGAGGATTAAGTATGGCCAATGCACCTAACTAGCACTGTGGGAGGAAACCGGTGTGCCGGAGGAAGCCCACGCAGACACAGGGAGAATGTGCAAACTCCACACAGACAGTCACCCAAGCTGGGAATCAAACCTGCTCCCTGGCGCTGTGAGGCAGCAGTGCTAACCACTGTGCCATCGTGCTGTCCATACCTATATATGTCCCATATATCAACTATGGGGTTGGGTTATGGAGATAGAGGGTGCAAAAGGCATTGAAGTGTCCCATCAGCCATGTTCAGATTAAATGAAAGAGCAACCTTGATGGGCTGAATGGTCTACTCCTGTTCCTATCCTGGGATAAAGTATGTGCTCTGATAAAGGTGACTGGAATCCAAGTGCTACTGCAGAAGCATAAAATGTTTTATACCACACACCGCACTATGTGTGGCATATAGATTCAATTTGAGGGTTAAAAAAAGAGTAAGTCATGTCAAAATGTTTACCATATGCTACAGCAGAACAACATTCGGATGAGCAGATGAGGTTTGAAGGACTGAAGACTATTAAAAAGATAGAGGACTCAGCAAGGGCCTTGATCCATTTTTAACCTGGAATGATTAATGGCTGGTGCAGGTATGAATGATACAGGTCTCAACTGCAGAGTCTGGGCTGGGATGCAGGAGATAGTCTAATGTAAAGGCTGCATGGTGAGACGCAGCAGTTTCCATTCCCTGAGGGATATTAATGAACCAGTTGGATTTTACAACAATCTGACAGTGTTTAATGACAGTTTTCCGGTGCTAGTCCACAGATAGGCAATTTAATTACGACAACTTGCCATGGTGGGATTTGAACTTAGTGAACTCTGGCTTTGCAATTCAGCGTCATAACCACTGGACTTTTGTACCCATATGGAGAATTTACTTCCTTGCTGCCTCTGTTACGCCTGTCTTTTTATTTCTCACGTGTTTTAGACGTCAGTTCTGCCTTTTCAATCAAGGTGGGCACTTTTCACTTAGATGCGCCAAATAGTCGAGGACAGGGTCCAGATTGGAGCTGGTTAGGCCTGAAATTTGGTGCTGCCCAACATTGTACTGCCACAAGCCTGCCTCCAAACCATTAGCTAAGAGCCTGTCTCAGGGTCAGAGCGGCTGCTCTTTGGCGAGTGGCGGACAGCCAATTAGCAGCAAATTAATTTAATTAATTGGCCTTTTAAGGCACCGTTTCCATGCCAACTGAGATCCCTATTGACAGCAAATGCAGGCAGACTGCACTGACCTGGATCAACAAGAGGGGGGACGGAGTCAAGATTGTTCTCGCAAGTGACTCCACGCCACCTCCCCCGCTCCCCCCACCCCCCCCAGCCATAAGGCCGCAGCTGCAGTTCCCGACTGCAGGAGCTATCCCTCTAGAATTATACCCATGCAGCTGTGATCATTTTGAAATATAATAAATCTTTCCTAGTCTTCTCCAAGGCTGCCTCCTATCTTCAAATTGGCAGCTCCAGTCTTGGCCAGTGAGGCAGTCGTTCACTGACTGCTGGAGGGCCTTCGATTGGCCATTGGCGAGTTCGCCCGTCACTCCTGACTAGATGATGAGCCCATTCGCTGATTTTTAATTGATTCCCCATTGGCACAGTGATTAGCATCGCAGCCTCACAGCGCTAGGGTCCCAGGTTCAATTCTGGCCTCCGGTCACTGTCTGTGTGGAGTTTTCACACTCTCCTCAAGTCTGCGTAGGTTTCTTGTGGCTGCTCCGGTTTCCTCCCACAGTCCAAAGACGTGCAGATTAAGTGGATTGGCCATGCTAAATTGCCCCTTAGTGTCAAAGGGGCATAGGGACGGTGTGGGATTGTGGTTGGTACAGATTTGATGGGCAGAATGGTCTCCTTCTGTACTGTAGGGATTCTATGATAATAGTGGTGGACGTATCGGTACCACCCTATGTGGAATCAGGATCCAGCACTACGCCTTGACCTGGCTCCCAACCCTGGAAGAACGTTTAGCCCAATATGTCTAAATTTATTGTGACAATGGCATTTTTACGTTTTGTAAGAGCAACTTGCATTGATATAGAACCTTTAACATAGAAACATGAACTCTTGCACTGCCTTGCCTAAGGGAATCCCTGAAGGCTGGATTTCTTCCCCATTGAGGGTGGAAGTCCCATACTGACTGCCCACAGTGCATGATGTCTGCTGTTCAGAATGTTGGTGCTGATTTGATGGACCAAATGGCCTCCTTCTGCACCGTAGGAATTCTATGGATTCTATGGTAGATTGCAATGACAGATTTTCACAGTAACTTCATGGCACTGTTATTGTAATCCAACTTGTGACACTAATAAATAAACTTAAACTGAAACTTAGATAGGTAAAGTGTGCAAGTTTTGAGAAGGGGCACATTTATGTTCGTCCCCTGGTCACACAGCAACTTGTCCATCACCACTCCAAAGATGTGCAGGTTAGGTTGATTAGCCATGCTAAATTGCCCTTCAGTGTCAGGGGAACTAGCTGGGTAAATATGTGGGGTTAAGGGGATAGGGCCTGGGTGGGTTTGTGGATGGTACAGGCTCAATGGGCTGAATGACCTCCTTCTGTACTGTAAGGATTCTATGATTCTTTCATTACCACCAAGTCAATAATTTGTAACTTCCTGTCCAATGTCATTGTGTGAGGACCATCACCATTAGCAGTAGGGAGAGCCAACAGCCAAGTGGTATTATCGCTGTACTATTAATCCAGAAACTTAGCTAATGTTCTGGGGTCCCGGGTTTGAATCCACAGCAGATGATGGAATTTGAATTGAATTAAAAAAATTGGAATTAAGAATCTACCGATGACTGTGAAACCATTGTCGATTTTTGGAAAAACTCATCTGGCTCACTAATGTCCTTTAGGGAAGGAAAGGTAGGCATGGCATGGTAGCATAGTGGTTAGCACTGCTGCTTCACAAAGCCAGTGACCCAGGGGTTTGATTCTTGGGTGGAGTCTGCATGTTCTCCCCGTGTCTGCATGTGTAAGCCTTACTCGTGACTAATAAATAAACTTTACTTTCTAAAAAAAATTTTAAAATCTGCTGTCCTTACCCGGTCTGGCCTACATGCGATTCCAGAGCCACAGCAATGTGACTGGCTCTCAACAGACCTCCAAGGGCAACTAGGGATGGGCAATAAATGCTGGCCAGCCAGTAACGCCCATGTCCCACGAATGCATAAAAAAGTTGACAGCGATGGCCTGTCACCTCAAGTTAACAAAAGACAGGCAAGATATTGTGCCCTTGCTCATGTTCCATGAGCAAGTAACAGAAACAGAAAGCAGCATTGATTAGTGTGTACTTATACTGAAGATGCTGATCTGAACTCAGATTCTGTGCATTGTTGCTTTTGCTCTACTGTTCCCTGAGTGCATATACGCTGATTAAACGCATTCTGTTGCTGAATGATGTTTTAAACATTAAAAGAAATGTCATCGTCACCTGAATGGCTGGGAATTAAACTGTCTTGATTAACAGAAAGCTCTGCCTATGACTGGGTGTATCTGCTTAAAGACTGGGGAGAAGGAAGGGAGGAATCACCAAGCATTTCATGTGAAGCCAACTTACCCTGAGAACTTTGCAAAGCAGGCTTTACACAAGCTTGGATTTGCATTCCCTGACATATGAAACTGGAACAATGTGACGTTGCCCTTCATGTGTTCAGCTGAACTTTGGTGTGATTTAAATTGCCACTTTGACCTTGATGTGATGCAGAAACCATTTTGTATTGGCAGTACGTTCAGTGTAAGAATATGCTTAATAACAGCTGTGAGTTCATTTGTCTTAAACTTTAGTGGAGGGTGAGTGAGGGGGGCTGGACTTTGGTTTTATGCTCTCCGTGTGCGGGATTCTTGGTGCAGCTGTATATCCAAAGATCATGTTTCCTAATTTTTCTCACCCTCTCGCTGGCGACATCATGAGGTTCACACCCACAAAGGGCAGGAACACCATTTGAACAGATTTTAATGTATTTAAATATTAATAATACCTCCTCCCCATCGCATGATTCCCCCCTCACTAAATATTTGAGGTTCACAACAGGCTTGGCCAAATGTCAAGGGAATCCTGCTGGGGGCTCAGAGGTAAGTATAAATCCCTGAGGGGAGAGGGCTATGGCTGGTCGATACCCTGGCACTGCTCTCAGGGCACAGGTTAGCAGTGCCAGGTTGGCAGTGTAAACCTGGCAGTGCCAACCTGGCAATGCCAATGTGTGCTGGGGATAGTATAAGGGGCTGACCCCTGTGGGAGCCTCATGGGGTAGGGGGGAGTTCATTTATGTGTTGTGGGGAGGGGATGGATGCACAGCCATTGAGGGTGATGGCAAAGCTGGTGAGTTGATTATTGTTGTTGGGCGGGGGGGGGGGGGGGGGGGGGTTGGAATTTCAGCAATAACAGTGCTGAAATTGTGCTGATGAAATAGGAAACAGAGTTCATCCACATTCATCTCAGGTTATTGTATTTGATGCAAATATGGCATCTCCATCTCCATGGGGTTGAAATCTGAAATGTGCAGTGATGCAAATTAGGTAGCCATCTTGGCTGTAAGTTCAAATGACTGTAGTCTGTTTTTTTTAAAGTCTGTTTTTCTAAAAGTTCAATTCATGTTTCCAGCGCATGTGTTAAAAATCAGTATTTTGCTTAAAGAACAAAAACTGGAATCTTTGGCAGAATCTGACTAAAAGTTTGCTAAGTGTTAGGCTCAGACAGTAAACCAGAGGGAAGCTCGCAAGTTTCACAGATGCAGATCCATGTCCATTCCACAGGTTTTCTCTCTAGATGCTGAACAAAATTTTGGTAAGAATACTCCCAAGATTCTAGTTTTTTCCTTTATGCAAAATATAGATTTTTAACTCATGAACTGGAAACATGAATTCATCTTTTAGAAAAACACACTTAAAAAAACACAGACTAGTCATTTTAACTCAAAGTATGGGGGGAGAGCCTTGGATACCACCATGGTAGTGGTGGTGGTGGTGGTGGGGGCGGTTAATGGAATTAATCTTTTAATAATTTTAAGTTTATTTATTAGTATCATAAGTAGGCTTACATTAACACTGCAATGAAGTTACTGTGAAAATCTCCTAGTGACCACACTCTGGCTCCTGTTCGGGTGCACTGAGGGAGAATCCAGCATGGTCAATTCACCTTACCAGCATGTTTTTCTTAGTTCTGATTGGGCACTCCAATCTCAATAGCTTGGTCTTCCCCCACCCTGCCAGAGTGATGGTGTAAACCATGCCCACTCATTGTCTTTTGACCAATGGGTTCAGCATCTGGAAATTTGAAATGTATAGTGATGCAAATTAGATAGCCATCTTGGCTTTGAGTTAAAATGACTAGTCTGTATTTTTTTAAGTGTGTTTTTCTGAAAGATGAATTCATGTTTCCAATCCACGAGTTAAAAATCTGTATTTTGCATAAAGAAAAAAACTAGAATCTTGGGAGTATGCTTACCAAAATTTTGTTCAGCATCTAGGGAAAAAACCTCCTGAATGTGGATGAACTCTGTTTCCTATTTCATGAGCACAATGTCCAGATATTCAGCTGAGTGGAGACAAACAATTAAAACCTAATCACTGGAACAATAGGACTCTGACTGAAAAGAATTCCCAGACCCCAACCAAGTTACACTTGGAATTCAGGATCATGTTTAAATCAGTTGGAGAGGGAGGTCATGTGACCAACTAATCCTTTGTATGTTTTAAGCACATATTTTTCTCACCAGAACTGGGGATAAGTAGCTGAGAATCTGCAAGAGATCTGTCTTCCCCCTTTCTCTCAACAAACTTGTAAGCTTTTGGGCTTTGTTTGCATTTGCTGACTCTCTCTCTCCATGTCCAGCCGACAAAGATTTCAAAGAAAGAACTCAATTCGACAGGTGGGTCTCCAGACAGGAACTAGGAGCAGGAGTAGGCCATTTGGCCCCTTGAACCTGCTCCACCATTCAATAAGATTGTGGCTGATCTTTTCATGGTCTTAGCTCCATTTACCCGCCCGCTCATCATAACCCATAATTCCTTCACCGTTCAAAAATTTATCTATCCTTATCTTAAAAGTGTTCAATAGGTAGCCTCAGTTGTTTCACTGGACAGGGAGTTCCACAGATTCACAACCCTTTGGGTAAGAAGTTTCTCCTCAACTTAGTCCTAAATCTGCTCCCCTTTATTTTGAGGCCATGCCCCCTAGTTCTAGTTTCACCTGTTAGTGGAAACAGCTTCCTTGTTTCTATCTTATCCATTCTCTTCATAATCTTAGATGTTTCTACAAGTTCTCCCCTCATTCTTCTGAATACCAATGAGTGTACAGATAGATCATAGGGAGTAGGTACAGAGGAGATGTCAGGGGTAAGTTTTTCACTCAGAGGGTGGTGGGTGAGTGGAATCAGCTGCCGTTGGTGGTGGTGGAGGCAAATTCGATAGGGTCTTTCAAGAGATTTCTGGATGAGTACATGGAACTTAATAGAATTGAGGGTTATAGGTAAGCCTAGCAGGTATGGATATCATCGGTGCAACTTGTGGGCTGAAGGGCCTGTTTGTGCTGTAGTTTTTCTATGTTCTATCATCCATCTGCAGTTCGAAACCACCTCAACACTGAAAGCAGCAAGACCATTGGATTCCTGCAGCCAGTCAAGCCATTAAACTACAAGACTGGGAATTGTAACGGGCAGGGCAAGAGATCCAGTGGACTATGCAAAGGGTTGTTGAGCTTGGGCAGGAACTTCCGGTCCTGGGGCATTGGCAGCCAGAAGATCTTGCCCATTGTCTGCAACGTTTGTGACAATAACTCGGCAAGATCTCATCCATAGCAGGACCAGCCTTCAGTAGAACAAGTGACCTGGAAGTTTATCCATCCCAAATGATGATTCTTCAGTGCACAGAATAATAATTGGGCTGCCTAATAATTGGCTCATTGTGTTCCCTCACCGATGCCGGAAAACAGAACTAGGTGTTGGCCAGTCCCAATGAAATAACTAACTAGCTAACATAGTTGTGCTATTTTCTGATTGGTGTCGAGGCAGAACGAAAGCTAATACCACTCAGAGAGCTCTGTCATCTGTTCGGTCCCTGGAGGTTTCCAACACTGAGTTGCGTACTTCAATGGATGCATTAAAGGTGCCACTGGGATTGCACTGTTAGCTGAGTAAATGGGGTAGAACGTGAAGAGAAGCAAACAGATGCTAGCAATACACTTCATTAGCTGAACACACTCAGGATTATGGAGCGAGGTGAACTATCGTGACACCATGGGAGGCGCTACTATGCCAGAAAGCAATAGAATATCTGATAAAGAAACACTGCTTTTTTGTCACTGGAAAATATTCAGCAATTCATTTTATTCAGCATAAAAATTAGATGATTATAATCAATACAAGTGGGAAATACAGACCTTTCATGTTATATGATAAAAAATCCCAGAAATGAATGACACATATCTCTTATCCTACCTGAAATGTATACTACTTAACGGGGGATTAATGCATTTTATGGGTCCAAGTTATGTCCCAAGATACAATGTTGTCAGCATCAATTCCACGAGCCATCAGTAATACTCCAGACCATGAATAAATGCCTACTAAAGTAGAAATATATTTTTCTTTTAAACATGACTTGCAGAGGATGAACTTGTTTTCACTGCAATAATTTGCAAAATAAAGTAACAGATTTCTTCCTGAAAGTGGTGATGAATTTGTTTCATATTTAAAGATCTGTCACGACAACGGTCTGGATTTAAGCAAAAAAAAACATCAAAGGAAAATTATATGGAAGAACAGCGGTAACTGTCAATTTCCTATCAATTGCTGGTTAATCAAAACCTCAGAGAAACCTCTGAGAAACCTCGAGTCATCAGGATGGTGCTTACTTTTCATAACACTTTACTGATTTTCACAATCAATGCTTTCGGAACTTTGCTTTGTATTCACTGAAGCGATCAAATTGTAAGGAAATAATAGGGCACTGTTAGTTGAAGCCAAAACGTTGCGTGATTTCAAGAAGAAATTAGATGTCGCTCTTGGGGCTAAAGGGTTCAAGGGATATGGGGGAAAGCAGGATCAGGATATTGAATTTGATGATCAGCCATGGCCAAAATGAATGGTGGAGCAGGCTCGAAGGGCCAAATGGCCTAACCCTGCTTCTATTTTCTATGTTTTTCTGTTCCCCATTTCTTTTGTTGCTCAGCGTTTGTGTTACGTTTGAATGCATTGCAACAATTTGCAGAATAAAGCTCTTTCTGTATTGTACCTTACAGTGTGACTCTGGTTGCTATGTTCATTCCAATTCTTCATCCCATTCTTTCATCCAAACACATTCCAGAATTCCCTCACGGATATGTGAAAAGCTCTACACTCAAAATCGTCATCATCATCATTAACACGTGTAGAGTGCCTCCAATGTGGAAAAATATCTCAAACTGCATCAGAGGATGAGATGTTGGTGGACTGAGAGCCAATGTAGATCAATGAGGACAAAAGGTCAACAATGAGCTAGTGTGGAATAGAGTAGGGCCTCACTGATTTTGATTTTTGATTTATTATTATCACATGTATTAACATACAGTGAAAAGTAGTGTTTCTTGTGCACTATGCAGACAAAGCAACCCATTCATAGAGAAGGAAAGGAATGAGTGCAGAATGTAGTGTTACAGTCATAGCTAAGGTGTAGCAAAAGATCAACTTAATGTGAAGTAGGTCCAAAGTCTGACAGCAGCAGGGAAGAAGCTGTTGTTGAGTTAGTTGGTACGTGACCTCAGAGTTTTGTATCTTTTTCCTGAAGGAAGAAGGTGGATGAGAGAATGTCTGGGGTGCGTGGGGTCCTTAATTATGCTGGCTGCTTTGCCAAGGCAGCAGGAAGTGTAGACAGAGTCAATGGATGTGAGGCTGATTTGTGTGATGGATTGAGCTACATTCATGACCATTTGTAGTTTCTTGCAGTCTTGGGCAGAGCAAGAGCCATACCAAGCTGTGATACAACTTTCTATGGTGCCTCTGTGAAAGTTGTGGATGAGCTGATGGGAAGCCAACCTGGAGGATATTGAAGTGATAAAGACATGAGAAAGGGTTTCAGTGGCAGAGAAATGTATAGGTGGGCATTATTAAAGTGTTGAGAATGTACAGTCTTTGTGATAGAAAGATTGAGAGATCCAAAGCTCAGCTTGGAAGTGAACAATACATCAAGATTGTAAGCCAGTAAGGCTGGGGAATGGATTGGTGTAGGTGACTAGGATGAAGAAGATGGCATCCATGATCACAATGTTTAGCTGAGGGGATTAAGCCCACCTAAGACCAAATGTCAAAGCATCATGGACTATCTCAATGCATTTGCTAATAGAGTGCTAATTAAGGTCAAATTAAAGGCTATTTTACATTGTGTTGTAGATTTAAGCCCATTTGGATAGAATCATAGAATCATACAGTGCAGATGAAGCTCTTCGGTCCATCAAGTCTGTACTGACACATTAGAAACACCTCAACTCCCACCTAATCACATCTGATAGCACTTGGCCCATAGCCCTGATTGTTATGACGTGCCAAGTGCTCATCCAGGACATGAGGCAACCCACCTCTGCCACTCTCCCAAGGCTGTGCATTCCACATCATCACCACTCTCTGGGTATAAAACTTTTCCTCATATCGCCCCTAAACCTCCTGTCTCTTGGCTTGAACTTATGTCCCTTCGTGACCCTTTAACAAAAGGGAACAGCTGTTCCTTATCCACTCTGTCATGTCCCTCATAATCATGGCACAACTTGATCAAGTCATCCCTCCGTCTTCTCTGCCCCAGTGAAAACAATCCAAGCCCACCCAATCTCTTGTCATAACTTAAATGTTTCATCCCAGGCAGTATTCTGGTAAATCTCCTCTGCACCTCCTCCAGTGCAATCACATTATTTCTATAACATGGTAACACAGAACAGCACACAGTCCTCCAGCTGTGGCCTCACCAAAGTTCTGTCCAACTCCAACATGACTTCCCTGCTTTTGTAATCTACGCCTCAATTGATGAAGGCAAGTGTCCCATATTCATCTTCACCACCCTATTAACAGGCTTTTCCTCCTTTAGAGATCTGTGGACAAATATACCAAGATCCCTTTGTTCCACAGAATCTCCTAATGTCCTACCATTCGTTGAGTACTTCCTTGTCAAATTACTCCTTCCAAAGTTAATCACCTCACACTTTTCAGGGATAAATTTTATCTGGCACTTATCTGCTCCTTTAATCATTCTGTCCGTATCTTCTTGCAGCCCAATACACTCCGCCTCATTGTTAACTATCTGTCCAATCTTTGTGTTATTCAGAAACAAACTACTCCCATCCCCCACATTGTCATTAATTTATATAAATGAAGAATAATAGGGAGCCCAACACAGATCTCTGTGGTATGCCACTGGATGCTAGCTTCCAGTCACTAAGGCAGCCTTCTATCATCATCCTCCAACTGTCTCTTACAACTGAGACAATTTTGAATTCACTTTATCAATAGGCATGGATCCTTGCCTAAACATAGCATCTTGATAATGGTGAAAAGTTTATTTTGCAGTGAACGTTGGGGTTGGTAACAGATTTCCCTAATGGTCAGAAGATTCTGGGCTCAAGTTCCACTTGAGTGTAATAACCAATGCTGACACTCCAGTGCACTGCTTATTTTTATTCATGATGTGGAGATGCCTGCATTGCACTGGGGTAAACACAGTAAGAAGTCTCACAACATCAGGTTATGACGACTTTACTATTAAATAAACCTGTTGGAGTTTAACCTGGTGTTGTGAGGCTTCTTACTTTATTTTTATTCAGTCATGGGAGATGGACTTTAGTGGCTAGGCCAGCATTTGTTGCCCATCTCTGATTGCCCTTGTGATGGTGGTAGTGAGCTGCCTTCTTGTACCATTTCTGTGTATGTGGGTGTAGGTACACCCACCTTGTTGTTAGTGAGGGCAATCCAGGATTTTGACCCAGTGACAGTGCAGGAACGGTGATATATTTCCACATCAAGATGGTGAATGATATGGAGGAAATCTGGGAGCATTCCCATGTATCTGTGGCCCTTTTCCTGTTGGTCATGAGTTTGGAAGGTGCTGTCTAAGGAACCTTGTGTATTCCTGTATTGTACCTTGTAGATGGTACACAGTGCTGGTATGATGCAACAGTGGTAAAGGGATTGAATGTTTGTGGATGGAATGCCAATCAAATGAGCTGCTTTGCCCAGGATGGTGCCAAGTTCCTTGAGTGTTGTTCTGTGATAATGTGAGGTTATTGCTTTGTTTAATCTGTGGGACAGCTCCCCACATGTTAGTAAGGAGGTCTGATGTTTCCAGTGCCTGTGTTGTCCATCTGGTTTTAGTCTATTGAGGCCTTTTAGTGATTTGACACAACAGAGTGCTATTGATCAGACCAGATGATTTCCCTAAAGAGTATTAGTGAATCAGATGGGTTTTTACAACAATCGATTCATGGTCGTACCTGAGTGTTTATTGAATTCAAATTTACAACAGGTGGTGGGATTTGAAGCCAGAGCATCACCTTGTATCTCTGAAAGATGGCACATCCAACAGCACTCCTTCAACACTGGGGAGGTCACGGCCTACTGGTATTGTCAATGGATTCATAACCAAAGTGACAATTTCAGGCACCACCAATCACCGGATAAAATTCCACCAACTGCCATAGCAAGATTTGAACCCTGGTCCCCAGAGCAATGAGTCATTGCTCTGGGGATCTGGATTCAAATACTGTCATGGCAGTTGGGTTTGCAGAGGAGCCTGCACAACTGATTGACTTGTACGGGCAGTGATGGCCTAGTGGTATTATCGCTCCACTATTAGTCCAAAAAATGTTAGCCATTTCTCTGAGGGCCTGGATTTGAATCCTGTCATGGCAGTTGGCAGAATTTTATCCAGTAATTGGTGGCGTCTGAAATTGTCACCTTGGTTTATTAGTCCAGAGACAATATCACTGTGCTACAGCCTCCCCAATATCAAAGGGGTGCTGTTGAATGTGCCATCTTTCATGCGCCATCTCCTTTATCAGTGGATATAACAGATTCTAGAAGCGAAGAGCAAAATAAATATTCCTGGCATCCTGACCAATATTTATCCCTTAATCAGCTTCAAAAGTTACTTGGTTATTATCACTTTGTTATTTATGAGGGTGTGCAAATTGTAGGAAGCCTTGTTTCCTACATTACAACAATGACCACACTCCAAACAGTGCTTCACATAGCCTGAAAAGCACTTTGTGACATCTGGTGGTCATGAAAGGCACTATATGAATGCAAGTCTTTTTGTTTTTTTTCCACTAAGTCTGTTCTAGAAGTATTTGTACGCTAGGGTTTTTTAAAACTTTTATTTGTAAAGTATTTTTGAAGGACCTGATTCACCAACATTTTTGAATTATTCATTGGGATCATTCATCTCCTGGTCTTCACTGTCTTGAAAGACAATTTGTGAGACACCATTTCCTTTTCAATAAATCATTGGAATTCTTGCTGTCTAGTTAAATTTTAATTAGGTATACAAGGAGGGGGGAACCATAGAGAGAACCAGAGGGAGAAATAATTAGAGGCAGATGTCTAGAAATCTGGTCTCATGGTGTAATAGTTAAATCCATCACCCAGCGTGGGGAACTGTTTGGATCAGGAAGGTTCCAGGTTTGATACTTGCCCTGTGCTGTATTAGCTCGTCCCACCTGGATGAAAAATGTACTAATGCTGGTGTCAAAGGCAGGATGAGGCCAGGTTCACCAGTTTTGCATCTCGGATCCCCAACCTTCATTGGAAAAAGTGAAGCTTGTGGACGCCAGGGGTTACAGAGGAGTCTGCATGATTGATTGATTTGTAGGGGAGGTGATGACATAGTGGTATTATGGCTAGACTATTAGTCCAAAAACTCAACCATTTCTCTGGGGACCCGAGTTTGAATCCTGTCAGGGCAGTTGGCGGAACTTCATCCGATGATTGGTGATGTTTGAAAATAAACCATTAAGCAATTCCTGAGCAACCTGGGAAGGGAAGTTTTCTTTTTAAAACATACGATCGTGGCAGAGACAAAGTAAACGTATAAGGATTTCAGCTTGTCACTCAAAGTATTAAGCTGCTTTTAGACTGTAAGCTAATTAAGGACCCCACGCATCCCGGAACATACTCTCTTCCATCTTCTTCCGTTGGGAAAAATATACACAAGTCTGCAGTCACATTCCAACCGATCAAGAACAGCTTCTTCCCTGCTGCTATCAGACTTTTGAATGGACCTATCTTGCATTAAGTTGATCTTTTTCTATGCCCTAGCTATGACTGTAGCATTACATCCTACACCATCTTCTTTCCTTCTCTATGAATGGTATGCTTTGTGCAGCATGCAAGAGGCAATATTTTTCACTGTATACTAATACATGTGACAATAATAAATTAAATCAAAAATCAATTCCATCTCACCAATTCTGGTTACTAATAATGACTCGGCTACTCCAGAGGACAATTAAGAAGTCAATCAAATGTGGACCTGAAGTCACATATAGGACAGACCAGGTAAGTATGGCAGATTTCCTTCCCTAATGGGCATTGATGGCATGGTGGCACAATGGTTAGCACTGTTGTCTCACAGCACCAGGAACCTGGGTTCAATTTCTGGCTTGGGTCACTGTCTGTGCAGTGTCTGCATGTCCTCCCTGTGCTTGCATGGGTTTCCTCACACAGTCCAAAAGATGCGCTGGTTAGATGGATTGGCCATGCTAAATTCTCCGTCAGTGTATCCGATAGGGGATTTTCACAGTAACTTCACTGCAGTGTTAATGTAAGCTTATTTGTGAGTAATAAATAAACTTTAGTGAACCAGGTAGCGTTTATGACAACTGCTCGTAGTTTCATGGTCGTCATCATTGAGACTAGGTTTTAACTCCAGATCTCATTAATTCACCAGTTGCCATGGTGAGATATGAACTCACTTCCCTGGAGCATTAGCCTGCACCTCCTAGATTACTGTCCAGTGATATTACCACCATGTCATTACAGTGCTCATCTGTCTCCTTAGCTATGGGATTCTGAAATAAGGATGGGGTGCCTGTATGATACGCCCTAAGATTAGTTTGTGAATTTTCTTTAAAAGTTGTACCAAAAAGGCGACATGATGGCACAGTGGTTAGCACTGCTACCTCACAGACCAGGAACCTGGGTTCAATTCCCAGCTTGGGTCACTGTCTGTGCATGTTCTCCCCATGTCTGCACGGGTTTCCTCTGAGCGCTCCGGTTTCCCCTCTCAAGCACCAAAACACTGATTAGGTGCATTGGCCGTGCTAAGTTCTCCCTCAGTGTACCCGAACAGGAGATGGAATGTGGCGACTGGGGGATTTTCACAGTAAGTTCTTTGCAGTGTTAATGTGAGCCTACTTGTGACATTAATAATTAAACTTAACCTTAAGAAGGGGAAGTTTGCTATTCCTCTGATTCTACCTGCTTGTGCATCTCCTCTGATACCCACATCAGCTGATTAATCCTTCAACCACCAGAACCCTACATTCTGAAATTGCCCCTCTGTGTCTCCATCCAAAATCTATTCTGCGTATAAAGTCTTTGACAAATTCCTTTGGTCGCCTTTACTAAAACTATTAGCTTGACCGCCATTTTCTTTCTGGTTACAGCTCTATGAAGCATCTTGGAATTTTTTTTTAACAAGACTGTAGCTGGATTCTTTTTCAGGCTAAGCACCTTATAATGGCTTGTTTGATCTGAGCTGAGAGACATGAGAACAAAGTACCTAACATTACATTGTTTACTAACTTGTACTTTAAAAACAATCACTTCAATGTAATGAAGTGCAAGACACTTAGCTGCCAAACATGTTTCTCCATTTCCCTCAAACCTGCAATGTCGAATGTCAATGTGGGAGAGACAATGCATGGCCAATTTCTTGCAATTATAACAAATAGTTTAAAGACCAGTTCCTTATTTTTCTTCCTGATGTTACATTTTAAAGGAAACAATTCACTGCATGTGGGCAGAACATGAATATATTACCCATACTTAAGTGCCCTTGACTGAGTGGTTTGCCAGACCTCTTAAGGGGGCATTTTCAAAGGCACTGAGCGGCACGGTGGTTAGCATTGCTGCGTCACTGTGCCAGGGACCCGGGTTCAATTCCAACCTTGAGTCACTGTCTGTGTGGAGTCTGCATGTTCTCCCCATGTCTGCATGGGTTTCCTCCGGGGTGCTCCGGTTTACTCCCACAGTCCAAAAGATAAACAGGTTACTTGACTGGTCATGCTCATTTGTCTCTTAGCATCAGGGAGATCAGCAGGGTAAATGTGTGGCTTTACAGGGATACGGTCTCAGTGGGATTACTGTCGGCGCAGGCCCAATGTGCTGAATGACTTCGTTCTGCACCGTAGGGATTCAATGAAATCTGTATTGTTGGAGTCTGACATCACATATTATAGAATTATAGAATCCCATCGAGCTGCATCTGTAACAATCCCATCCAGATCCTATCCCCGTAACCCCACATATTCACCCTACTAATCCCCCTGACACTAAGGGACAATTTAGCATGGCCAATCCATCATTCTGCACATCTTTGCACTGTGAGAGAAAACCAGAGCACCTGGAGGAAACCCATGCAGACACGAGGAGAACATGCAAACACCACATAGACAATGACCTGAAGCTGGAATTGAACCTGGGTCCCTGGTTTTGTGAGGCAGCAATGCTAACCATTGTGCCATCATGCCACCCCCACATATAGATTGGACCAAAGAAGGGATGCTGATCTCTTTCCCTCAAGGTCATTTGTGACGCAGGTGGGGGTTTTTTTAATGAAAATCCAACAGTAACATGGTCACTGTTATTGCCCTTAGCTTTTTATTCCAGATTGATTTATTAACTGATTTAAAATTCCCCATCTGCTATGCTGGGATTTGAACTCATACCTTGGTTCACTGGTACAGATCTCTGGACTACTCAAACCTGGACCTTTCCTATTTTGCATGGATCAGTTTCACACTGGGGGCTGAACTTGCTGAGCTGTCAAGGGGCCTGGCAAATAATCATGAGAAGCCGCTATTACATTACTGCTTATTTAGTTCCAATCACAGCAGAGGAACAGCTGTTTGCCAGCTCCCTGTGTTTACATCGCAAACACTGGTGGCAGGAACACACACCATTCTCCTGTGATTCACCGACAGTAATGTAAAAGCATCTAAAAATAGTTACACATCCATTGCAAGAGAGGTTTCTTTTACCGTCTGCGGATTTCCCCTTGATAGGCGAAAGCTAAGAAGTGAAAAACATTTCATTGAGTGTCGAGTCAATTTGAGGTATTAGTGCTACTCAGCATTGATCACAACAGGGAATAATTTTGGAAATGTTTCTTTCTGTTTAAACTTTTATTTTCATGCTAATTTACAAACTGGCAAATTCACAAATCAGTAGTATTAATGGTGCAGTTTTGGAAGGCAGTATAGACAGTGAGGGAGCTTGGTGTCATAATATACCTTTAAGGGATTGCAGCGTGACATCACTAGGAGGGAAATATATCACGTGGTCCAGTTTTAGTTTCTCTTTGGACTTAAGAAATGAACCCACAATGTCTTTACCCAATCCCTTATGAGTGACTAGTGTCTTCACATCATTAGAAAACACAACCGGGTGTTTTTATTTCCAGAGAGGGTTTATATTAACTTTAATTGCAATGGAAGTAGAGGGTGTAAAAGTCATTTTTAATATTCTACTTGATTCTAGGTCTCTCCTCCCCATACAGAGATCTGGCATGCTTTATAAACATAACTCACAGGCTCTGTGCCTTAGGAAAGATACAATGGAAGAATACACAATAAGGAAAATCCATCATCAACTATCTCTTGTATAGTGATGACCAAGCTGGAACCAGTGCCCAATTCTGGTTCAAATGCACCTATAAACTGAAAGGTAACCTCAAACTCAGAATCATAGAATCCCACTAGTGCAGCACAGGCCATTTGACCCATTGAATCTGCACCAACTCTCTGAGAGATTATTTTACCCAGGCTCTCTCGCCTGACCTATCCCTGTAACCTATTTGCCATGGCTAATCCATCTAACCCATACATCCTTAGACACTAAGGAGCAATTTACCACCATCGATCTACCTAACTTGCACATCTTTGGAGTGTGGGAGAACACCTGGAGGAAACCCAAGTAGACGAGGGGAGAACATGCAGACTCCACACAGACAGGCACGCAAGACCGGAATTGAACCTGAATTCCTGGAGCTGTGAGGCAGCAGCGCTAACCACTATGCATTGAATAAATAACCATTGAAGCATGTTAAAGTCTTAAAGGCCTTGGCAGGATGGAGACTGAGGAAATTAGAAAACATTTCCTTGGCTGAGAATCTGGAACACAGGGCCACAGTCTCAGAAACAAATCTCACAACACCAGGTTAAAGTCCAACTGGTTTATTTGGAATCACGATTTTTCGGAGTGACCAGCCGGATAAAGGAGCAGCACTCCGAAAGCTTGTGATTCCGAATAAACCTGTTGGACTTTAACCTGATGTTGTGGGACTCCCTATTGTGCCCACCCCAGTCCAATGTCGGCATCTCCACATCACAGTCTCAGAAGGAAATCAGCCATTTAGGACTGAAATGAAGAGGAGTTCCTTCACTCAAAGGGTTGTGAGCCTATCCTGGATGCATTGAGTCAATGCCAAAATGAGGTTGATAGTTTTTTGGGGGGTATTAAAGGAATGAAGCTATCGGCAGACAACACAGGCCGGTGATGTTGAGGCAGTAGATTAGCTGTAATCTTATTGAATCGTGGAGCAGGATTGAAAGGCCAAATACTGCTCCATTTTTAAAATTTTCTTAAAAGGATGGAGAATCTGGTGAACTGGTGCAGTGACAATAATCTCTCCCTCAATGTCAACAAAACGAAGGAGATTGCCATCGATCTCTGGAAGCATAAAGGAGAACATGCCCCTGTCTACATCAATGAGGACGAAATAGAAAAAGTCGAGAGCTTCAAGTTTTTAGGTGTCCAGATCACCAACAACTTGTTCTGGTCCCTCCATGCCGATGCTATAGTTAAGAAAGCCCACCAACGCCTCTACTTTTCTCAGAAGACTAAGGAAATTTGGCATGTCAGCTATGACTCTCACCAAGTTTTACGGATGCACCATAGAAAGCATTCTTTCTGGTTGTATCACAGCTTGGTATGGCTCCTGGTCTACCTAAGACCGCAAGGAACTACAAAAGGTCATGAATGTAGCCCAATCCATCATGCAAACCAGTTTCCCATCCACTGGCTCTGTTTACACTTCCAGCTGCCTCGGCAAAGTCACCGGCATAATTAAGGACCCCACGCGCCCTGGACGTTCTCTCTTTCATTTTCTTCCGTCAGGAAAAAGATACAAAAGTCTGAGGTCACGTACCAACCGACTCAAGAGTAGCTTCTTCCCTGCTGCTGAGAGACTTTTGAAGGACCTACCTCAGCATTAAGTTGATCTTTCTTGACAGCCTGGCTATGACTGTAACATCACATTCTGCACTCTCTCGTTTCCTTCTCAGTGAACGGTATGCTTTGTCTGTATAACACGCAATGCTTTTGGCTGTTAATACATGCGACAATAATAAATCAAATCAAGTCAAATAAAAATCAATGGACAATTTAGCAGAATTTTTTTTATCTCCTGTTAAACTGCTGAGCTATTGTGTAGGAATGACTGAAGATGAGGCAGGTACTGGGCATTAAATGAGCCAGATCAGCCTCAGAAACCTTGTTGACTCAATGAAATATGTCTGTAATGAAAACAGAAGTTGTCAGGAATACCTTCCAGGACTGGAAGCATCTTTGGAGAGAGGAACAAATTATATTTCAAAACAAAATAGAAAATGCTGGAAAATTGCAACAACTCTGACAGCATCTGTGGAGAGAGAATGGAGTTAAGGTTTCGAGTCTGGGTGACTCCTCATCAGAGCTGAAGACAACTGGAAATAGGATGAGATTAATACTCTTGTGGGAGGAGGTTGTAATTGTGGGTGTTGGATAAAGGGCCAGTGATATCCCTTATCACTGGATATCATCATAGCATATCAGGTGGAGGTCATCATAGAAAGCCTACAGTGCAGAAAGAGGCCCATTGTGTCCACACCGACCACAATCCCACCCAGGCCCTACCCCCACACCCCTACATATTTACCCACTAATCCCTTTAACCCACGCATCTCAGGACACTAAAGGGCAATTTTTGCATGGCCAATCAATCTAACCCACACATCTTTGGACTGTGGGAGGAAACCGGTGCACCCAGAGGAAATCCACGCAGACACGATGAGAATGTGCAAACTCCACACAGACAGTGACCCAAGCCAGGAATCGAACGCAGGTCCCTGGAGTTGTAGAGCAGCAGTGCTAACCACTGAGCCACCATGCCGCCCACAGGCCTGCTGTGTTTGTCCAGTATTCTCTGTAAGGGAGAGATTGACAAAGATGTCATGGACAAAAAGACAAAGGGAATATAAATGGTAGTGACTGTGGCTAAGAACGGTGCTGATAGTGGCACATTAAAAGATCAGAACGTGTAAATCATAGGATCATTGAACCAGTGCAGAAGCTGGCCATTAGGCCCATCGAACCCACACTGACAACAATCCCACCCAAACCTTATCCCCGTAACCTCACCTATTTACCCTGCTAATCCCTCTAACACTACGGGACAATTCTGCATGGCCAATCAACATAACCTGCACAGCTTTGGAGAGTGGGAGTAAATTGGACCACCCAAAGGAAACCCATGCAGGCACAGGGAGAATGTGCAAACTCCAAAAAATGACAGGACAAAGGTAAGCAGTGTGTCAGTGGACAACCTGGAAGAGGTAACAGATGGACCAGTGGGGTGCGGTGGAGTGGGAGACAGTGGCTGTTGAGTTTTTTAAAGATGTGATGGCAGCTCATCAACCCATTATATTAATTTTGTTTCTCTACTCGTATATTCTGCCCTGACCTGTTATATGTTCCAAATACTTCCTGTTTGCATTTCAGGTTTCCAGCATCCCCAGTATTCTAATTTTGAAATTCTTCTTATAAATTGATAATCACGGGCATGGATTGTTCTCTCTTTGAGGGAAGGAAGGCACCTATTGTCAATCCTAATGGGAAGATGTAATAAGTCCTCGGAGGCAGAAGTCCCTTCACCAAAATCCCTTTATTTACAAGTCTGACAACAGCATACAGAGTGCTGTCCGTGAGCAGTCTACACTAGGAGTCCCAGAGGAACTGACACGCTTGGTTAAATACAAAGCAAGAGGCTCCCTGATTGGCCCATCAATTTGGCCCTTAACCAGGGAGTTCGTATTCTAAAACACCCACCTCGATTGCCTGATTAAAGTTATTACAGAAGACACATTCAAACACAGACAGGAGTGAAGAGCTCGCTGACAGGCCTTATCCTTTTGGGCTGGAGGATTATGTTTAGGCTCAGAGGATAGAGTCCAAAAAGTGGGAACGTGATCACCGAAAAAGTGGAATGTTTTTGTTGAACAAAAGAAGTGAATGATACATCTCATATAAAACAGGGAAGACTAGATAAACACAGCAGGTCTGTGGAAAGATGCGTTTGGCATCTGTATGCTGAAAATCTGCCATCCTGCCTGCTACAACTCCCACGGAAAATTTGGCAGACCGTTTAAAAGGTCTGTTGTGCTCGGGTGGAAAGTTACACTCTTGGATAGCATGCAGCCGGAAAATCCCACCCAACATCCCATATCCTTTTTTATAATGGACTAGAGTTCAATAGAATGGGCAGCTGTTTAGCACAAATTGACCAAACACGCCAAATTAACAGTATTTACCACACTATTAATAATGCAAAACTCATGATAAAATATGTAATTTGTTCATCATCCTTAATCTACGCAATTAATTAGGAAAGGAATAAGACACAGAAATGTTACCAGTGATACGCTGTTGGTACCAGATGATTGATCATTGTGAATATTATTCTACCAAAGATTCACTTGGGATATCTTGTGGTGCCGTGGGTAGCATCCCTGCCTCTGAGCTGTCAAGGTTCGAGTCCCATCCCTAGGAACTGATTGCCACGGAAGATGCGTTCATCACCACTAAACAGATTGAGTGTCAACCTGCAAATCCTTCCAACACCCCAATTGATGCAGAGTGGCACACTCTCAAGCTGGTGACAGACTAGCAATTGGTTCCAGGGATAACTAGCCAAGAAAAAAGATGAAAGTCTGCACCACTAGGTATGAGAAGAGAATTGGAATGGAAAGATCCACCTATCATGTGCAATAGTTTGAAACATTTTCATCTACCACTGACACAAGCAATGATAGAAACGTAAAAGACAGGAGTAGGAGGAGATCATTTGGCTCTTTGAGCCTGCTCCACCATTCATTATAATCACGGCTGATTGTCCAACTCAATAGCCTAATCCTACTTTCTCTGCCTAACCTTTGATCCCATTCACCTCAAGTGCCATATCTAGCTGCCTCTTGAATATATCCAATGTTTTGGCAACAACTATTTCCTGTGATAATGAATTCTGTAGGCTCACCACTCTTTGGGTGAAGAAACCACAACAGCTCAGTGACTCGCCACAACAGCTCAGTGACTCGCCACAACAGCTCAGTGACTAGCACTGCTAGCTGTGCAGATACATGGATTTGGGCCTGTGTCTGTGGGAGTTTGCGCATTCTCCCTGTGGTTGCGTGGGTTTCCTCCGGGCGCTCCGGTTTCCTCCCACACCCCAAAGATGTGCTCTTAGGCTAATCGGTTTCCACCAAATTGACACTATTTCTTCCCTGAATCTGACTGAGTAGGGTCCCATTCGTAGACATGCAGGGTAAAATAGGTGTAGGGTGATGTGGCGGCACGGGCTCGTTGGGCCGAAGGGCCTGTTTCCCGTGCTGGGTTGTTCTTTGTTCTTTGTTAAATGTCTCCTTACCTTCATCCTAAATGGTCTACCCTGAATTCTCAGACTGTGACCCCTAGTCTTGGACACTCCCACCATCAGGAATATCCTCCCTGCATCCACCCTGTCTGGTCCTGTTAGAATTTTAGAATTCTATGAGATCCCCCTCATTTGTCTGAACTCCAGTGAAAACAATCCTTACCTAGTCAATCTCTCCATACATCAATCCTGCCATCCCCAGAATCAGCCTGCTATTATCCATCTCAGTATTACCACCAATTCCAGTTCCACAATTTTCAATTAAAACAATGGTAAGCAATTTAGGGCCCACAAAATCCTCAAATGACCAAGTTGTTTTGGAGATGAAGGTTAATAAGCTGATGGTAGTTAACTTCATTGGTAAGCATTGTGACTCGAGAATGTAATCAGAGATGAGACTCACTGAAGTAGCTTTGTTTTAAAAGGGTCAGTGTCTTAAGAAACATGGGGGCCATGGGGTGAAATGGGGTGCATGAACATTCTTGATCATCTGATATTGCATCATGGAACCATAGAATCCCCACAGTGCAGGAGGAGGCCATTTGACTCATGGAGCCTGCACCAGCCACAATCCCTCCCAGGCCCTATCCCCGTAACCCCACGTATTTACCCTGCTAGTCCCCCTGAAATTAAGGGGTATTTTATCATGGCCAATCCACCTAACTTGCACATTTTTGGAGTGTGGGAGAAAACTGAAGCATCCCAGTGGAAACCCATGCAGACACGGAGACAATATGCAAACTCCACACAGACAGTGAGCCAAGGCTGGAATTGAACCCGGGTCCCTGGCCCTGTGAGGCAGCAGTGGTAACCACTGTGCCATCGTGCCAGAATTGAATCTGAGTCACTGGCGCTGTGAGACAGCAGTGTTTCCACCAAATTTACCCTCTGTTTGTAAAAAATAATACAAATTTGCAGGGCCCTGTCCAAAGAAAAGAAGAGTGTAACTACTTGCACAGCACTTTCAAAGAGCTATCACAGGCATGATGGGTCGAAAGGCCTCCTTCTGAAGAAACAAAGGCTGGGCAAAGGCCTCTAATGTCACTTCATCTACGGTTGCCATTTTCCAATGGTGAAGGCAGTTTGCCATTGGCCCACTGGCAGGAAATTCCAGTCCCATCCAAGTCATTGACATTGCTATTGACATTGTTCACTGGTCACACGGTCAGAAAACCTGCAGTGGGGGTAGGACATGCAGGACTGGAAGATTCTGCTGGCGGGAAGGGCTGGAAAATTCCACTTTACGCGTTGTTAACACACTGGCTTGAATTTTTATTTCAAGTGGTGAGGACGGAGAGGAATTCCAAAGCAGAGCACTCTAGATTCAGGGCAAATCACTTTCTATGAAACCCTGTTATCTCGTAAATCATACACAGCGTGGCGTAAGGCTTTCACACACTGCCAGTTACCTTGTAGATCTTATTTTCCCCCAAATCTATAACAACAGCCTAGTTCAAAAAGGAATGTTTTAAAAGCACATAGCTTCACCCAAGTGACAAGTCCCAAACACCATATTTCGACCTTTCCCAACCTGTGACACATCAGCGCTCGAGACAAATTGTGATTTAACTGCAGAGATATTTAAAGCAGTTTGCAATTTTGCTTTCACTCCTTCTACCTCTCAGCCACTTGTTTACTTTCCAGGTCAGCTTTAGTTTTGAGTAAGAATGAAGGAACAAAGGGGAAAGGAAGCCCAGTTAAATGTTAGGGTCAAAACGTAACTTGAATTCTTGCTGTGCTATTGATTTGCTTGTGAACCTTGACGTTGAACATTTACATGATGCTTATATGCACAAGCTATCACATACTAGCCAGATCATTCTTCTAATGGGGTCATTTAGCCTGGAAAAGGGTTGGTCAATAGGTAGGGAATCCATAGAAACAGGAGTAGGCCAGTTAGCCCTTTGTGCTATCTTCCTCTTGTATAATGGTGCAGACTTCATGAGTGAAGAGCAAAGGATTTAGTTACAAGGATCTACAAGAGCAGCAACATGTCTGCAGCTGGTTCTGGAATTCTTCTGCCTAAGAGAATTACTCACCCGGGGGCGGTTCCCAATTGGTCACCCAGGCCAGGTGATTGTTACTCTAACCTAAAAGGGACAATCACTACAAGTGATAATGGTGATGATGGGGGAGGGGGGAGTGGTGGGTAACCAGCATAGCTTATTAAGATCCACTTCAAAAACCTGGAGGGGAGGGCAGCAGGCATTTTCATTCATACTTTTCATTGCAGCCTACAAGCAAAAGGCGTCTGATTGCGTTCTTATTATATCTTAACACAAGAAAGCCCAATTGAATTGGTTCCTTTCTGAATATATCTCTTGGGTCTGGGAAAAGACAATCATAGAGCCATAGAATCCTGACAGTACAGAAGGAGGCCATTTGGCCCACTGAGACTGTACCAGCCACAATCCCACCCACACACTATTCCCGTAACCCCACACATTACCCTGCAAATCTCCCTGACACTAGGGTCAATTTAGCATGGCCAATCAACTTGACTCGCACATCTTTGGAGACCAGGAGGAAATTGGAGCATCTGGAGGAAACCCACGCAGACATGGGGAGAACATGTAAACTCCACACAGACAGTCACCCAAGACTGGAATTGAATCCAGGTCCCTGATGCTGTGAGGCAGCAGTGCTAACCACTGTGCCACCATGCCACCCAATCTTGTTAAATTAAAACTTGGGGCGCAATCTTACCTGCTGTTCACGCTATGCTCCTACTGCAGTGAGATCAGAGAATACGGCTTCCAGCCAAATCTCCTTTCACCACAGCGGGACGGGAAAATCCCACTGTCGTGAAGGGTGATAAGATTCCAGCTTTTGTTACCGCCAGCAGAGGGTGTGTTGAATATAGACACAGAGCCAGCCATCCCTTGTCACCCAGGTGTGTGGCAATTTGGGGGCATCTCAGCCAGACAGTGACAAATCGAGGGGTCTTGCCCAGATCAACAACTTTTGGTGAACCCCACCAGGGCTCGTTTTAATAATCCACATTGTAAATTCACAGTGGACTGGAGAAAGTGAGTGACAGCAAAAAGGCAACTTGTTTCATCCAATTAAAAGGAAAATTGGGCATTGTCTGAAACCAGCTGTTGATGTGCTATGTTGGTTTTGCAAAATGCCCACAGTGAATTTCAAGACCATAAAGTCACTGACATTTATTTTTAACCTAAATGCCTTTGCCTGTCACTGTTGTGTGCTGAGTTACCGCAGACATTTTGAAGCATTCTGGCCAATGACAATTTGCAGAACTCAAGGTTTGGTTGCCTCATTAAGAAGCTCTTAGTGAAGAATTGAATTAGCAATGTTATCATTGCAGGATTACTGGAATTTAATCTTCGGTGTATTACAAAATACTAATGCCTCTCTGTTTATGGCAGTAAGCAGCTTTTCTATATCTAAACCAAGACGCATGCAGCTTTTCTCATAACCAGATTTTTTAAAACTTGTTTATTAGTTCGTGTTTCTTTTCATGCATTTTTCTGATATTCAAATTCGTTCTTTTATCTATACTTCAAGGCTACTCATTTTCCAAGGTATTCTATGCAGAGATAGAGCAGGAGGGATTAAGAGATTTACTTCCATTATTATAGAATTTAAGTAACCAAAACTTTTCTAATTGTTAAATAGTTCTTCTATCAGGTCAAATTTACATTATAAGGTGCATTCATTGGTTATTCCAACTTTAACTGAGTTCTAACTTTTTTCCATTTTAGTGGGGAAGAGAGCAAGAAAGGCATCTCATTCAACAAGGTGGCACAGTGGTTAGAACTTCTGTCTCACAGTGCCATAGACTTGGGTTCAGTTCCTGGCTTGAGTCACTGTTCGTGTGGACTTTGATGTTCTCCCCATGGGTTTCCTCCCACAGACATGCTGGTTAGGTGCGTTCTGTCAAACAGGCACCAGAATGTGGCAACTAGGGAATTTCACAGTAACTTCATTGCAATGTTAATGTAAGCCTTACTTGTGACTAATAAATAATCTTTTTAAAACAACAGTTTCACAGATGTCCCAAATTGTTAAAAGTGAAAGAATATCCAAATGATCCGAGCTTTGGCCTTCATGTTTTGAATGGGCACACAAGCATTTGTGCTTAGTGTCCTATTAATATTTCTCTTGAACTATATACAAGATACCAGTAGTAGTCTAGCCAGAGTTGTTTACCTCTGCTTTTTTCTCTCAACTTTATGGAAGTCGTGAAGACCACTTTGGGATCTGAACTTTGACAATGTGCAGTTCGTCTGCAGCTGTACAGTGTCCAAGCCAAATAGCGACCTTAGCCAAAGTCAACAAACTTATTTGCTTCTAGCTGAGACAGGAGATCACTGATTTAGTATTAGAACCTCAAATATCCTGTGCATTTAGTGCCCAGGGAGATGTGCAACTGGGGAGTAAAGCAGGCTCTTCCACCGTCTTCCATCGGGAAAAAGGTACAAAAATCTAAGGTCACATACCAACTGATTCAAGAACAGCTTCTTTCCATGCTGCCATCAGACTTTTGAATGGACCTACCATACAATAAGTTGATCTTTCTCTACACCCTAGCTATAACTGTAACACTACATTCTGCACTCTCTTGTTCCTTCTCTATGAATGGTATGCTTTGTCTGTATAGCATGCAGGAAACCATTTTTTTCATTGTATACTGATACATGTAACAATAATAAATCAAATCAAATCAAAAAGGATTGGGGAAACTCAGATACGGGTCCGTGACTCCGTGGGTCACAGTGGTTAGGACTACTGCCTCACACCACCAGGGACCCGGGTTTGGTTCTGGCCTTGGGTGACCGTGTGGAGTTTGCATGTTCTCCCCATGTCTGCGTGGGTTTCCTCTGGGTGCTCCAGTTTCCTCCCGCAGTCTAAAGATGTGCAGGTTAGGTGGATTGGCCATGCCTAATTACCCCTTAGTGTCCCAAGATGTGTAGATTAGATGGATTAGCCATGGTAATTGCTTGGGATTATGGAGATAGGGTGGAGGGGTGGGCCTGGGTAAGAAACTCTTTTGGAGAGTTGGTGCAGATTGGCCTTTTGATACAGCGGGGATTCTATGGATTCTGTCATTATGGATTCTGAAAATCTCAGGTGCCCAATTGCCACTGCAAATTGTCAGCTTTCTTCTTTTTCTTGTGATTTATTTCAAATCCCCACACTGACAAGTGCAGCCATTATGCACATCATCAAACAAAACCTCTTGACTCTCATGTTTTGCTGTAGCATTTTAGAAAGTGATAAAGCTAAGAACTGTGAGCAACTCGAAATATTTTCATTTGGTGCCATCAATTCAGTTTGAGGTGATTTTATTGTAATCTTTGTACTTGAATGCAATTAAGCATTCCAATGACATTAGATAAAGTGGCCCAGTTTACACTGTTCGTTCAGATCGGGTGGACACCGATGGCAGTGAAGTCATTGACTCTCGGTCATTCTTTTTGGTAAAACAATTAAACAAAATTAAATAAACCCACAGGGCAAAGCAAGAAGGGGAAATTAAGGGGAAATTGCCCAAAACAAAAATGAATGAAACTTGAAACATCAAATCAAAGGGTGATTGAAAGGGTCAATAACACACTCCACTCCCTGCGGTGCCCAATGGGCACAGAAGGCCTCAATGGTACCAACTCCATGTGATGTATCATTCCAAGATGCAACGTCACCCATTTTCCATGAATAATGAAGCACTGAGTTACTGGTGATAATTATTTCTAATTGAGTAATAATCAATTACTAATTAGATGGCACGGTGGCACAGTGGTTAGCGCTGCTGCCTCATAGCGTCAGGGACCCTGGTTCGATTCCCAGCTTGGGTCACTGTCTGTGTGGAGTTTGCACACTCTCCCCACGTCTGCGAGAGTTTTCCTCCAGGTGCTCTGGTTTCCTCCCACACTTCTCAGATTAGGTGCATTGGCCATGCTAAATTGCCCTTTAGTGTCCTGGGATGTGTAGGTTAGAGGGATTAGCGGCATAAATATATGGGGTTAGGATTGATGTCAGTGCAAACTCGATGGGCCAAATGGGCTCTTTCCACACTGTATGGATTCTATGATTCTATGAGTAGGGCACACTATTCAATTTCACTGTTGCAAAAATCATGAACCCTTTGATAATAGATTTCCTATAGCCTAAGAGTGATTTTGATAACACATTGAATGCAGAGAGCATGGAAAAATACTTCCAACTCATGTTAAAAATGACGTTGCATTTTAAAACCAGCTAAATGACATGATTACCCTTTTTCACGCAGCAATTTTGGAGACTGTAATGGCCCCAAATTGTAGTCTTAACAGCTGCAGTTAGTTAAGGAGCTGATCAAGGTATGTCAGCCTTCTTTTTATTTTCACATCATTTTACTGCAATCTTTGCCATTTTCAAATGCTTTTGGCTGTATTTTGTTTTCAAACGCAGTCCAGTCCAGATGGCATCATTGTGACATGCCCCAGTACATTCGGTATGCAGCATGAATACAGAGCTTGCAAGCAATGTGCCTCTGTCTCTGTTTTAAACAAATCTTTGAATGATTCTTGCAGTACAGCACGGTTTAATAAGTGAATCTCTCCCAGCCATATGACAGTAGAATTCCCAACACGTCTGACCTTAGCATATTAGGATTTTGGAAACATTAGATGAGAGCAATAAAACATTGCACAGCAGGGTTCACTGCTTTGTTCCCAACTTCTACTCGGAGCTGGCAGATCTTTCTTGACACTCAACAAGACTTGCATGAAAAAGGTTACTCCGAGTGGCTGATTGAAGAAGCTCGATATATATATAGGTGATTCCTAATAATCTGCTGCTGGGGAAGTAATGGTAATACTGGTGAGCTGTTCCTAGGACACCGTGTCAGATCATTTTGCCCTAGATTTTGGGAGAAAAGTAACACCATGTGAATGACGCACAGTGTTATTAACATGTATGTCAGCCAGCAGATAGTGATGAGGAAGAGGTCCACCTTGAAAAGTGAATCAAGTTAATCTTCCTCTATCTGCACCCTAACTATAGCTGTAACACTATATTCTTCTCCCCATGTACTCTATGAATGGTATGGTCTGTGTGGCATGCAAGAAGCAATACTTTTCACTGTATCCCAAAACATGTAACAATAATGACTCAAATATTTTTCTGGATAAAACAACGTAGGCAAAAACCAACCCCTGATGAAGCAATTGATTCCTGTTGGTTTTCTTTCTAGATTGATGAACTAAGATGGGCGGAATGACCTTCTTTGTCTGTATTGATCTTGTGCCTGATCAATAGAGGATAGTACGTGCTTCAAGTGATGTAAAGCTAGCATGGGAAGCCTAACACCGGGTCAGTGTGACAGTCTGTGTTCAGCTTGATTACAAGATGTTGCTTTCTGTGTCTCTATCTCTCTGTTTCTATGAGCTGCCTCCTTTTAGCACCATCCTGTAAGCGGCTGAGGGAAAACAATATCCGAGCAACACGAGGCTCTGGAGCTGCTTTGCCCTAACGAGCAAGTGATTGGCACGACACAACAATTATTAAACAGCCGTAAATCAGGGAAACTAAAGGCCGGAAACGGGAACCTCTGGGATTAAAAATTAATGTCAGCAGCTAGGTGAGAATTGTCATTTCACAAAACAATAATCTCTGGGGCCCTCAGCACGGTGATAATATTTTACTTTAATGTGCAAAAGTAGCCTGAATTTATCCTGTTTATAGTGTGGAATTCGCAGCCTGGGAAATGAGTTCAGAAGACTAATGTGGGAGCACGTGCAATGGTTCATCAGTCATCATGCCAACTTTGGCTTTTTATTATTCATTCGTGGGACATGGGCATCGCTGGCTAGGCCGGCATTTGTTGTCCATCCTTAGTTGCCCTTGGAGGGCAGCTGAGAGTCAACCACATTGCTGGAGTCACATGTACGCCACGCCAAGTAAGAATGGCAGATTTACTTCTCCAAAGGACATTAGAGATGGGCTTTATGATCATTGACAATGATTTCATGGCTATCAATAGATTCTTAATTCTGGATTTTTTAAAATTGAATTTAAATTTCACCATTTGCCATGGTGGGATTTGAACCCAGGTTTTCAGAACCTTAGTTGAGTTCTGGATTAATAGCCTAGCAATAATACCACAAGGCCATCCCTGATTCTTGGTGCAATCTTTTTACTTGTAAGGACTGTTTCCTTGACCTGCAGGAATGGGTTGAGCAGGTGCTCAGGAGTAAATGGTAGCTTTGCCATAGTTGGTATGCCAGTGGCAGCCAACTATCACTGCCAGTGGCAGCACTTTGCCTCCAATGGAGTCTCTGTGTTGCCAGACAGATAACTGGCCCCAGTCTTGTTTTGATTTGATTTGGTAAATGTATGGGGTTACAGGATAGAGCAGGATGGTGGGCCTGGGTAAGATACGCTGTCAGCGAGTCAGTGCCAACCTGAAGGGCCGAATGGCCTCTTTTGCGCTGTGATTCCATGAATTGCACTGTGTCCGTGTAATTTAAACATGTCAATCGTGTCGTAGGTTTCCATGGCAGATCACCTGCTCACCCAGAATACCTACCCCTGTTTTTTGAGGTCGTGTTCCTCTTCTTTAGCTATCCAATCCTCTTTCATCCTTCATAACAGAGCCAATGGAATTCAACCAGCAGCTCTTGAATTTGATCTGCGTGAGTGGATAGAATTGCTTGTAACAGTGGGGCTGTGGAGAGCGTGAGAGTGCCCTTATATAGTCTGAGAGACAGGTTGCCTTTTGGGATGGTAATCTTTAATAAGAACACACTCTGTTGCCAGGAATCAGAACCTGTGGTTGACTTAGGGCAGCCTGGACAAGTTGGGCCAGGGGGCCTGTCTCCATGTTGTAAACCCCTATGATTCTAGTGTTTATTCACTTTACTTCCACTTTATGTTTGCAACTTGCCTTTTCTTAAAAAAAAGTCTTTCTTCACTTTCCCATTCTTGTTTCATCTTTAAGTTTATATCAGATCGTCCATCCTTCCTCATCCTGCACTAGTTACCGATGTTAAAATCTTTCTCTATGTCTTCTTTTTCATCACAGCACTTTACTGATGATCTTTTTTTGCACCATCTGATCTCATATCCATGCCATCAATCAGGTCACCTACTTCCTCCCTCGTAACGTTGTCAAACTTTGCTCCTGTATCAGCTTAATTGCTGCTGAAACCTTTATTCTTTGTTCCCTTTGGACTCAACCATTCGAAAACCCCATGCTGGTCTCCCACATTCTGCCCTTCGTACACTTAAGGTTATCCAAAACTCTTACCACTTGGACCCGAAGGTCCAGCCTCAGGGTAAAGGGACGACCCTTTCGAACTGACAGGAGGAGGAATTTCTTCAGCCAGAGGGTGGGGAATCTGTGGAATTCATTGCCACAGAAGGTTGTGGAGGCTAAGTCATTTATAGGTCCTTGATTTGTAAAGGAATCAAGGATTACAGGAAAAAAGTGGAAGAATGGAGTTGAGAAACTTATCAGCCATGATTGATGGTAGAGCAAACTCAATGGGCTGAATAGCCTAATTCTGCTCCTATATCTTATGGTCTTACTCTATGTCTTAGCTCACAGGGAGTCTCTATCCCGTCTATGGCCCCTGACTTGTATTGGTTGCCAGTCAGATAAAATGCTGGCTTTCAAATTCTTGTCCTTAATTTTAAATCCCTCCGTGACTTTCCCCCTCCCTATCTGTAGAATCTCCTCCAGCCCCACACACACCTGTCCTTTACCTTTCTTTCTTTCTCCAGGTGATGACTGATCTGTTTCTTAATTACAGCTTTCCAGCCATCCACTTGTTTTCTTTAAAGCTGCTTTATACCCAGCGTAACCGTGTGCCAGTGCATGGACAGATGGGTCTCAAGCAGGCAAAACCCCAAAGTGAGCTCGCAAGATCTGCTGAGACCAGCAACTGGTAGCACCTGACCAGAAGTAAATTCAAAGTAAAGTAACTGGAATTCTTCAATGAAAGATAGACTTGCATTTCTATAGCATCTTTCCCTAAAGCAACACAGTGGCACAATGGTGAGAACTGCTGCCTCACAGCACCAGAGACCCAGGTTCAATTCCTAGCTTGGGTCACTGTCTGCTCAGCTTCTGCATGTTCTCCCTGTGTCTGTGTGGGTTTCTTATGTGTGCTTCGACTTCCTCACATAGTCCAAAGATGTGCTGGTTAGGTGCATTGGCCATGCTAAATTCTCCCTCAGTGTACCCGAACAGGCACTGGAGTGTGGTAACTAGGGGATTTTCACAGAAACTACATTGCAGTGTTAATGTAAGCCATGACTAATAAATAAACTTTAACTTTTGACCTCAGGAGGTGCCAGAAAGTTTCACAACCAATGTAGTATTTCTGAAGGATGTTCACTGTTGTTTTGTCAAAGTGAAATGGGAGTCGATTAAACAGTCAGCAAAAACAAATACCTGTCACAAGATTTCAGCAGAACAAATCTTTCAGATTCAAAGCCATTATTGACAGAAATTTGTGGAACTATTCTCACATGTCAGAAAACCTTTTATCAACTGTGGTTATTTCACATTCTTGGAATGGTGGCATGGGAAAACTTCTTAGCTTTGGAATAGG
This sequence comes from Carcharhinus amblyrhynchos, assembly GCF_965287045.1. NCBI lineage: Eukaryota > Metazoa > Chordata > Chondrichthyes > Carcharhiniformes > Carcharhinidae > Carcharhinus > Carcharhinus amblyrhynchos. Next base: position 13,472,122 of record NC_137352.1, read on the forward strand.
TCAGAGACAGCTGTTAGTTACTGGGGTTGAGAGAGTAAAGTTGCTCAGCAGAACAGGTATAAAAGCAGGCTCATTTTCTTGTAGTATAATGAGCAATTTATTGTAAGTAAGGAAAATATAAAGGGTGGCATATTCTCAGAACATAACTGAATGCATTTAGGCAAGGCAAACTCAAGTATTTTATTCATTGACGGGATGTGGGTTGTCTCTGGCTGGACCAGCACTCATTTCCCATCCCTAAATGCCCTCCATTTCAGAAGGCATTTGAGAGTCAACCACATTTCCATGGATCTGTTGTCACATATAGGCCAGACCAAATAAAGATGGTAGATTTTCTTCCCTCAAAAACATTAGTGAACCAGATGGGTTTTTACGACAATCATTTCATGGTCATCATTAGACTTTTAATTCCAGATTTTTATCAAATTCAGATTTCACCATCCACCATGATGGGATTTGAACCCTCGTTCCCAGAATATTACCCTGGGTTCTCTGGATTACTAGTCCAGTGTCAATACCATGATGCCTAGCAAGATCACTCCAGGACTTTGTTGATGTTAGCAGTTGCTATTTTGACAACTTATAAAGAGTCTTAAAAGTATAACCATTATACTTTAGCTCCATGTTTACATTAGCTTCTGTTATAATTGTAACATGCATATAGAATCATAGAAACCCTACAGTGCAAAAAGAGGTCATCTGGCCCATTGAATCTGCACCGACCACAGTCCCACCCAGGCCCTACCCTCTTTTCCCTGCTAATCCCTCCAACCTACACATCTCAGGACACTAAGGGGCAATTTTTTTAGCATGGCCAATCAATGTAACCCGCACATCTTTGGACTGTGGGAGGAAAGTGGAGCACCTGGAGGAAACCCCAAGGAGAATGTGCAAACTACACACAGATAGTGACCTATCGAACCCAGGTCTCTGGAGCTGTGAAGCAGCAGTGCTAACCATTGTGGTGCTGTGCCGCCCTATCTACCTTGAAATAAAGTTTGAGGTCGTCTGATTATCAGACTGATTCTAATTTGAAGTATTCACAATCTCCAATCCATGTGGGGTTTTTGAATTGTTCATTGTAATGCACAGAAATATTGTCAATGATTCTGACAGGGAACAAAAAACATTCTCCTTGATAAGATTTAATAAGTCACTCAGTTCTTCCTTTTTAAATTGCAGTCATACAATGTAGTCACATGGATTTCCTTATAACATATCATTACTTGCTTGCAATATGATTATTAATAACAAAAGATGCATCGGTCACTTGGCACTTGTGCCTCCTCAAACAAGAGAAAACATTCTTCAGCCACTTCTTCATGAAGACTGCTGCCACTTCAAGACTCTTAGATAGTCATTACATAACCAGCTAAGGGACAACCAATATTTTTCTCTGATGTCAAGCTGGAGTACTGGGTACTGTTCAGCATGTTACAGGGATGGATGTGATTGCTTTAGAGAGGTACAGAAGTGATTTATGAGTACGAGGATGTTCAATTTAAGCTAATTCCAAAGGGAACTTGTGGATGTTGACGCGTGCTGTCCAGAGGTCCAGCCCACAGAGGAGGCAAACTTTCACTCACCAGAGATGTGAGCAGCTTTAGAGAGTGGAGATTTGTGTTCAGTCCTATGGTTTTGATTTGATTTATTATTGGGTTACAATGAAAAGTATTGTTTTTACGGGCAATACAGACAAAGCATAGAGTCATGGAGGTTTACAGCATGGAAACAGGTCCTTCGACCCAACTTGTCTATGCCGCCCTAAGCAAGTCCCAATTACCCACATTTGGGCCCATATCTCTCTATGTCCATCTTACCAATGTAACTGTTTAAATGCTTTTTAAAAGATAAAATTGTACCTACCTCGACTATTATCTCTGGCAGCTTGTTATAGACACTCACCACTCTCTGTGTGAAAAAATTGCCCCTCTGGACCCTTTTGTATCTCTCCCCTGTCACAAGCCTATGCTCTCTAGTTTTAGACTCCCCTACCATTCACAGAGTACATAGAGGAGAAGGAAAGGAAAAATGCAGTGCAGAATGTAGTGTTACAGTCATAGCTACAGTGTAGAGAAAGATCAGATTAATATAAGATAGGTCCATTCAAAAGTCTGATGGCAGCAGGGAAGAAGCTGTTCTTGTGTTGGTTAGTACGTGTTCCTAGACTTTTGAATCTTTTTCCTGATGGAAGAAGGTGGAAGAGAGTATGCCTGGGGTGTTTGGTGTCCTTGATTTTGCTGGCTGCTTTGCCGAAGCAGCAGGAAGTGTAGACAGAGTCAATGGATGGGAATCTGGATTGCATGATGGACTGGGCTACGTTCACAACCCTTTATAGTTTCTTGTGTTCTTGGTCAGAGCAGGAGCCATACCAAGTTGTGATACATCTGGAAAAGATGCTTTCTATCAGTAAAAATTGGTGAGAGTCATAGCGGACATGCCGAATTTTCTTAGTCCTCTGAGAAAGTGGATGCGTTGGTGGGCATTCTTAACTATAGCGTCAGCGTGGAGGGATCAGAACAAGTTGTTGGTGATCTGGACAGCTAGAAACATGAAGCTCTTGACTGTTTACACTTCATTCCCATTGACGTGGATGGGACCATGTCCTCCATTACACTTCCTGAAGTTGCTGACTATCTCCTTCGTTTTACTGACATTGAGGGAGAAATTATTGTCGTCGCAATTTACCAGATACACTATCCCTTTCCTGTACTCATCATTGTTTGAGATCCAACTTACTGTGGTGATGTCATCAGCAAATTTTAAAATGGGCTGTCCTGTCTCAGTGATAATGGAGAATTTTAATGAGGGAAGCTTGGATAGACTGGGCTTGTTTTCTTTGGAACAGAGGAGGCTAAGGGAAGATTTACTGGAGATTTCTAAATTTATGAGGGACTGAGAAAAAGTGAATAGGGAAGATCGTTTCCCCTTAGGAAAGAGACCAATGATCAAGGCCATAGTTTGACATTATTGATGGCAGGCTTGGAGGGGTGTTGAGGAGAATCTTTTTCACCAAGAGGATGGTGAAAGTCTGAAAATATGGCAAAAACCCTTATCACGTATTTTGAAAACAATTGGATATGTACTTGGGCTGTGGACAAGAACTAGAAAGTGGAATTAAATTGGATAGGCATTTTGTTGGTTGGCTCGAACAAAATGGGCTGAATGGCTTTCTTCTGGGATGTATATTTTCCGTGTTTTTATATATGCCCTTGTTAAGAGTTTGAAGGAAAAGAAATACAAGGGCCAACTTGCAAGAATTGAAAACGGAAGGTAATCCAAACTGAAAAACTAAAAAGAATTCCAACCATCACATTGGCTGCAAACACTGCCTTCATTCAGCCGTTCAGCTCTGGACTGTAAGTTACATAGGCAACACTGTTAGACAGCACAGTGGCACAGTGGTGAGCACTGCTGCCTCACAGCCCCAGGGACCTGAGTTCAATTCCTGGTTTGGGTCACTGTCTGTGTGGAGTTTGCACATTCTCCTTGTGTCTGCATGGGTTTCCTCCAGGTGTTCCAGTTTCCTCCCACAGTCCAAAGATGTGCTGGTTAGGTTGATTGGACATGCTAAATTGATCCTAGTGTCAGGGGCATTAGCAGAGTAAATATTGGTGTTACAGGAATAGGGCCTGTGTGGGATTGTGGTCGGTGCAGACTGAATGGCCTCTTTCTGCACTGTTGGGATTCTATGATTATCCCTGCACTGTGCTTAAGGCTGTTGTTTTACTAGTCGCCTCTGGAGACTGTAATGTGTTATGTATTGTAAGCCAATGCATTTTGGCGTAGTGTATCATAGGGTTACATGGCAACATCCTCAGAGGCATTGGGGAGATTTTCCACCTCTTCCATCCTGGACTGGAAGCGAGCAACACCTATCTGACAAAGCTACGCTAACTGGCTAAGTAACCCAGCATGTGGCAACCTTTTCATTCTTTTATCTTCACTGTAGAAGTGAGCTGACCACTTCACTAAACAACAGTAAAAGATAAAATTGATGACAAAAACGGTTTCCCAGTAAAAGTAATCAGAAGAAACCATTCAGACCTGGACCTCAAGTCAAGGATCGATTTTCAGGCAACTACTGCACCATCAATTGAAGTGCAGTAAATCTGCCCGTCGAATGGGTTTTTAGTCTTTGCAAACAGTGTGCATTAATTTTAAAATTGATAAAAAGAACACCGGGCTGTTCTTTAACTTTTTTTACTCGAATATAATACCGGGAGGGTTGTAGACTGGAAATGACAAAAAAAATTTCTGACAGCCCGTCGATGGTAATACTCGTCAACCAGCGCAATTGGTCGACTCAAATTTTTAAAAAAATTAGTCACAAGTAGGCTTACATTAACATTGCAACTAAGTTACTGTGTAAATCCCCTAGTTGCTACATTCTGGCACCTCTTCAGGTGCACTGACTGAATTTAGCACCCGGAGGAAACTCACGGGGAGAACACACAGACTCCACTCAGACAGTCACCTGAGGTCAGAACTGATCACAATCACTTGGTGACTCAAAGTGCTTTATAGCCAATAAAGTAGTTTAATTTTTTTTTAAGTTTATTTACTAGAATGGCAAGTAGGCGAACACTCCAATGAAGTTACTGTGAAAATCCCCTAGTTGCCACACTCCGGCACCTGTTCAGGTACACTGAGACTAATTTAGCATGGCCCATTGCACCTAACCAGCACACCTTTTGGACTGTGGGAGGAAACTGGAGCGCCCGGAGAAAACCCACGCAGACATGGGGAGAATGTGCAGACTCCACGTAGATAGTGACCCAAGCCAGGAATCAAACCTGGCACTGTGAGGCAGCAGTGCTAATCACTGTGCCACCAAGCTGCATCTCCTAGAAAAAGAGTAAAGTCTGAAATAGCTGAGGTGAACACATTTAAGGAAAGCTGGATAAACTTTTTGGGGGGAAAGAATAGGAGATTCTGCTGGTGGGCTTTGATGAAGAGGGGGCTGGAGGAAGCTCGTGTAGAACAAAAACATTGTCTATGACACTTGGGCTAAATGGCCTGTTTCTAACCTTTGGACTAGATATATCTCCCCGTTCAAATTTTATTGGGGAAAAAAAACTTTCCCTGTTCTCACTGGGGCCTACTTCTGGTTTTACACTTTCAGCTGCCTTAGAGAAAAAAAAACTCCGAAAAAAAAGTAAGGTAAAAATCCCTCTTACTTACTAGCTGTCTTCACTGAATCACCACTCTAACTTATCCTCTGGAACAATTTACGGTTCAGTACCCCGGAATTATGTTCTGGCTTTTTAGTGACTTACCAAGATGGACTATGAGAGAGCAAGAGATTAGATAAAGTTAATTTTAAAATAATTAATTAAGAATAGCCCCAATCAAACTCAGACAGTACAATACTATGCTATGGCACAGCATAAATTCTTAGCATTACACAATTTACACAAAATCAAGAAGAATCCTAGACCCCTCCTCAACCTTTACCAAATTGGGGGATTTCTGAAGGCTGAGAGGATATACTCACCACTCCTTGGATCGTTTTAAAAGCAAAAGTCCTTGCTGCTGGACCTTCCTTGTTCTTTCCTCTGCCACAAAGTAGTTGTCTGGCTGGACACCTTAATTCTTTCCTTTCTGACTTGAAACAATCTCCCAACCAAACTTCACAGAACTCCTTTCTGAGGTAACTGCTGAAAGGTCAACCTCTCCTCCTTGTGTGTCCGTTTTGGCCAGAGTTTGATATTATTTTAAAAGGCAGTTCCTTTAATTAAATTGGCTGACTCTTCCCATTGGTCAATTTCAAAACATTGGGGTGTATACAGGATGAAACTGATCTGATCAATTTCAATGACAAAGAGCCTAAAATGTTTTCGGAGGTATCTGATGGCTACTAAGTGTCCCAAAGTGGTTTCCTGGAACAGCTAAATGTTTTCCCATTAGTGGAGACATTATTCTATATAGCTGGGGTAAAACTTGTTCCCATTTCTATTGCGTCTCCTGTAGTTAGTCAGGGCTATCGACATCCCTTACATAATCTTGTCAGATAGCTTTTCCATGACTTATGGCCCCCTTTGTTCACTCCTTGGATGCTCTGGTGGTGTTGTATATTCTGATGTCTGGTTTGGAGCCATTTTGCATGAATGCAACCTTTTAAAATAATACTGTCCTCAAAATGTTCATTGTTTCACTTGAAATTGGCCGCGTTTTATCAGGTTTAATATAATGTCCGTGTGTTCTATGGAGTTCATCCAAATGATGGATTTGCTGCAACTTACATACAGAAACTAGCAAAATGTTGTGAGTTTGGCGTGACCCTCAAAGGCACTCCGCGAGAAAGACTTGTTTGTAGACTTTGAAATGAAGCAATTGCTCATTAAAAGTTCTTCAACACAAAAATTTGCAGTTGAGATTGAGGTATTCATGGGATCAGCTGTTAAAGAAGTTTCCCAAATCAGACCTGGCACCAAAATATACAAGATGAATAATCTCTCAACATGCAAGCAAGTTGATGACTAATGAAAAGACAATCCAATGACTAGATGAAGCATTTGCACGGTTTCACAAACTGGTTAGCAAAAACAGGACTCAAAGAATGAAGAAAACAAAGAACAAAGAAAATTACAGCATAGGAACAGGCCCTTCGGCCTTCCAAGCCTGCACCAACCATGCTGCCCAACTTAACTAAAACCCCTTACCGTTCCAGGGAAAAACATCAAGGGAATTCATGGACTGTCTCAGAAATTGTGGCATACAGCCATATCTAAACTACACCCCATCATCCTTCCACCAATGGATTGGTGAAAAGGTTGGCAAAGTCACTGGAGAATGCCATTAAATCATCAAAGTGTGAGGAACATTAGCCTAAAGAGTAAAACGTTTTCTCATACTCCATAGAAACAAGCCCATGCGATAACCCAAAACTCATCGGCAATATTGTTTATAAAAAGGAGGCTGAGTACCAAATTTGATTTGTTCTTGCCACCTGACTTCCAGCATAGTAGAGCAACAACAACAACACTAAAATTAAGTTACTCACCGATAAACATTGAAAGCAAGAAGTTTTGATCAAAGAGGCAGATGTTTAGTGAGTGGCTGCTCTTCAACTGAAAAGTGGGTACCTGTCACAATATTCATAAAGGCAGGGCCTATTTCTTACACAATGCAAACCAATGAGTAGAGGGTTTGGAGGAGACATACAGAACAAATCTGCACACAGAGGGGGTGGGTGTCTGAAAGGTCAATATCTGACACTCGGTTTGGAAATCCCCGAACCTATGATCACAATTGCATTGAATTCAGATTCTTCAGCAGTGAAATCAACAGCATCTGTAGAAACTGAGGAAGAGCCAACTTTATCAGATGATGTGCCTGAGCCAAGTATGAACAGACCACCAAGAACGTGGAAACAGAGTTCTGAACAACAAATTCTGCCTAATTGGAACTGACATCCACCTAAAGACGCTTGCACTGACTGTATACATAAAAAACTGTATAATGATACTTGGTAAAATAATAGAGTAAGAATTAAAGTTAGTGTCAGTTGCACTAGTGGAGCAAAGAGGGAGGGATGTTATGCATTGTTAACCAATGCATCTCTGTGAAGTGTGGCACGTGATTATGTGGTGACATTACCAGGCGCATTTGGGAGATTTTCCCTCTCTTCTACCCTGGACAGCAAGTCAGCAACACCTATCTAATAAACCCAAAATACTGTGGATGATGGATTCTCATTCAAAAACAGAAAATGCTGGAAAATCTTAGCAGGACTGACAGCAGCTGTGGAGAGAGAATAGAGCCAATGTTTCAAGTCAGAATGACCCTATCTAATAAAGCTGCATGAATTGTGGGTGGCACGGTGGCACAGTGGTTAGCACTGCTGCTCCACAGTGCCAAGGATCCAGGTTCAATTCTGGCCTTGTGTCACTATCTGCGCAGAACTTGCACAGTCTCCTCATGTTTGCGTGGGTTTCCTCCAGGTGCTCCAGTTTCATAGAATCTCTGCAGTGCAGAAGGGGGCCATTCAGCCCATCAGGTCTGCACCGACCACAATCCCATCCAGGTCCTATTCCCTTAACCCCACATATTTACCCTGCTATTCTCTCTGACACTAAGGATCAATTTACATGGCCAATCAACCTAACTGACACATCTTTGGACTGTGTGAGGAAACCGGAGCACCAAGGGGAAACCCACGCAGACACGGGGAGAATGTGCAAACTCCACACAGGCAGTGACCCAAGGCCGGCACTGAACCTGGGTCCCTGGCGCTGTGAGGCAGCAGTGCTAAGCACTGTGCCATTATGCCACCCCAACAGTTTTCTCCTACAGTCTAAAGATGTCCAGGTTAGTTGATTGGCCATGTTAAATTGTGCCTTAGTGTCAGGGGGATTTGCAGAGTAAATAGGTGAGGTTTCAGGAATAGGACCTAGGTGGGATTGTTGTCAGTGCAGGCTCAATGGGCTGAATGTCTTCCTTCTACACTGTAGGGATTCTTTGATTCTAATCCATGAACTGGTTAAGTAGTCCACAGTGTCTATTTATTTATTAGTGTTACAAGTAGGTTTACATTAACAGTGCAATGAAGTTCCCTAGTCGCCACACTCCGGTGCCTATTCGGGTACACTGACAGAGAATTTAGCATGACCAGCCGGTTTTTCAGAACGTGGAAGAAAACTGGAGCACCGGGAAGAAACCCACGCAGACACGAAGGAGAACGTGCAAAATCCACGCAGACAGTGAACCAAGCTGGGAATCGAACACGGCTCCCTAGCACTGTGAGGCAGCAGTGCTAACCACTGTGCAGGCGTGCTGCCCCTTGCTGTGGCAACCTTCTCATCCTTTTATCTTTGCTTTATACGTGAGCTGGCCACTTCACGACACGATATATTGTCGGAGAATTAGTGCTAACAGCCAATTTGTTTTCAGGCTGCAAACATTGCTTTCTCATTCAGCACCTGCACTAACTTTTCCTATTAATCAGAAAGGTACAACAGCCAGAAATAAGTTAGCATTCGCACACAATGCACATCCAGGTTTCTTTTCAACCTCCTGCTGGAACTGTCAAATCTACCAAACGCAGTGAAATCTACAGGCCCAGCAGCTAACATTACATAGAACATAGAACAGTACAGCACAGTACAGGCCCTTTGGCCCTCGATGTTGTGCTGAGCTATGTCTGAACCCAAGATCAATCTATCCCACTCCTTATCATTCTGGAGTGCTCCATGTGCCTATCCAATAACCACTTGAAAGTTCCTAAAGTGTCCGACTCCACTATCACAGCAGGCAGTGCATTCCACACCCCAACCACTCTCTGAGTAAAGAACCTACCTCGGACATCCCTCCTGTATCTCCCACCATGAATCTTATACTTATGCCCCCTAGTAACAGTTACATCCACCCGAGGAAATGGCCTCTGAACGTCCACTCTATCTATCCCCCTCATCATCTTATAAACTTCTATTAAGTCGCCTCTCATCCTCCTCCACTTTAAAGAGAAAAGTCCCAGCTCCCTCAACCTTTCCTCATAAGACATACCCTCCAAACCAGGCAGCATTATGTCAGAACTGTTCAGGTAAAAGCCACCTATAATATCACTGGGACAAGGCAGCAGGTAAGTCCTAGGCCCGAAGCCTGCAGAAACTGAGTTCGAGCCCTCACTCTGTAAAGCCACTCACACCTATTGGGTGGGGAGAGTTTGTTTTTTGTTAGGTTGGGGTTTAGCACAACATGTCGACATCCACTGAGCACAACAGGGCCCTTTTTGGAATTAAATTGACACTGATCTCACAGATTCAACTAACAAAAAACGGGAAACTCAAAGGCGCTCCCACCAGCGAGGTTTAACTGGCTGGAGAGTATCTTACTTTAGCTGTAATACATTCCGATAATTTCTCCTTCACAGTGAGATGTTTCAAAGTGAAAGCCTTACACTTACAGAGAGCAATCCCTGATTGTCACGGCGCAATTGTTCGCGGGTCTGTCACCACATCCAAGTGTCACACATCTTGCTCCTGGCTGAATTTACATGGATTTTAAATTAATTTATTTCCTTCTCAAGTGTACGGAGCTGCCATTAACAAGCAGAAAATGGATTTGCTGATTAAAAAAAACGTTTTAAAATGGAATGTCCTAGTTATGTATCCCTTCTGTAGGGACAACAGTGATAATTCTTCTGTATGGTACCAACACCAGGCTGATACTAATATTCTCCTCACAGCAATGAATTGACTGCAGTGAAAGGGAATGTTCATTTTGAAGCCGTTTTCTGCTCAAATCAAATGAAAACATCGGAGCAATGGCCTGTTAACCTTTATCGTGCGCACTTTGCTACTCACCTGAGAAGGTTTTCTTCTAAAGCTGTTGTCCTTCTCTCCCTGCCCCCTCTTTCCCACTTCAAATGGAACAAATACAGCGAGGATGGACAGCATGGTGGCACAGTGGTTATCACTGCTGCCTCACAGTGTCAGGGACCCGGGTTCAATCTCTGGCTTGGGTCATTAGAGTCAGCATGTTCTCCCTGTGTCTGCATGGGTGTCCTCCGGGTGCTCCAGTTTCCTCCCACACTTCAAAAGAGGTGCATTGGCCATGCTAAATTCTCCCTCAGTGTACCTGAACAGGCACTGGAGTCTGGCTAGGGGATTTTCACAGTAACTTCACTGCAATCTGAATGTCAGCCTAGTAGTGATACTAATAAATAAATTTAAACTTCACTTGAGGATTGACCTGGGTTTGACTGTAAAAATGAACTCCTTGGCACATTGAAAACAAGCTTTTGGCTCATATTTTGAATTAGTTTCTGGCCCCCAAGTGATGAGGAACCTAGGGAGAGGTGTGGTAAAGAGGTACAATTCATATTTTTAGCTTAGTTTGAAAGTTTGTTTATTAGTGTCACAAGTAGGCTTACATTAACACTGCAATGAAGTTACTGTGAAAATCCCCTAGCCGCCACACTCCAGCACCTGTTTGCATACACTGAGGGAGAATTTAGCATGGCCAATACCTGACCAGCATGTCTTTCAGACTGTGGGAGGAAAGCGGAGCACCCAGAGGAAACCCACGCAGACATGGGGAGAACGTGTAAGGTCCATGCAGAGTGACCCAAGCCAGGTATCGAACCCAGGTCCCTATTTCTGTGAGACAGCAGTGTTAACCATTGTGCCACTGTGCAGCCCTTATGTCTGCTTGAGATTAAAATGGGTGGTGGGAACAGAACACCCTCCAGAAAGAATGACTTAGAATGTTCTTTGCTGAAAAAAAATCTGAATTATGGATGGCACAGATTCTAAATGTGGTTGGTTCAGCTATTCCAAGGTTAGAGCCCATTCTTGCTGGATATAATTTACTCTTTGTATCAAAATGTAGGAGCTGGATTTTGGCCATTAAATAACATATTATGTGGATAAAGGTTAAGCTGTTGACTGCTTTGTCAATGATTGGCTGACTGCCATAAAATCTCATCAGGAGCTAGACATTCAGATATTCTTTCCCCCATTGTGATTTCTACTGAATAGGTTTAGAGAGGTTCAACTCCATGTCTCACAACTGTGATCATTGAAGGGGTTCTCTTCTGCTCCTGAAAGAGTGTGTTCTGCCTCTTGTAAACCTATGGCTGCCATCAAGGCTCCAAACTCCAGGATTGCACAATTGCAGAACTTTGGAAGAGAAAAATAATTTCCAATTATACAGTTCTTTTCAAGGTCCGTGGACATCTGAAAGCATCTAACAGTCAATTGAACAGTTTCTGATAATGCAGTGGTAGTGCAAAGTAACAACCAATTTTCACACATCATAATCCTCAGAAGTAACAATGTAAATGATCAGGTACTGTTTCAATGTTGGCCAGGACATCCCAGGAAATGTCTTGGCCAACATTCTTTGTGAAGTGCCATAAGATCTTCCAAGTTTACCTTATAGCGAAGAGGGCCTCCATTTAATATTTCATGTGAAAGATGTCAGGTTATATAAGTCTCTGATGCATGTCTTAAATCTGCAATCTTTCACTTTAGAGGTCAGAGTGGTACCACTGCGCTAAAGCTTTCTTAAGTTATATTGAATGTAGTCTCTTTTTTGCACCATGTAGCTTCATTCAGTTATGCCTAAAGCCTCCCAGATGACTCATTCTAATCTGTGGCTATGTGATAGAATCCAAGCCTCTCTTATTTGCCAATACTTTTGTCCTTTCTTCCCTCTCAGAGTTCTGCATGTCTGCTTTGGTGGTTTTGGGTTCAAGGGATTTGAGCACATGATCTATCAGAAATGCTGACTTGGATGAGGCAAAGCCTGCGTGTGTTTGCTCCGGGTGGTCAGTTTTCCTCCCACAGTTCGAAAGATGTGCTGCTTAGGTGCATTGGCCATGCTAAATTCTCCCTCAGTGTACCCGCACAGATGCCGGAGTGTGGTAACTAGGGGATTTTCGCAGAAACTTCATTGTAGTGTTAATGTAAGCCTACTTGTGACTAATAAATAAACTTTATTGATTAATCTCATGTAGGTGTAAATGCTCTGATGTCAGTATTCCAAAAAGAACAGGTCAATTCTCCCCTTGTTTCTGGCCTTCATCACCAAAATAATCTTGATTACCTGATTGTTATCTCATTGCTGTTTGTAAGACCCACTATGAATCAATACGCTGCTATTTTTCTTACATTGCATTATTGTCACTGGGCTAGTGATCCAGAGACCCAGGGTCATTCTCTGGGGACCTGTGTTCAAATCCCACCATGGCAGATGGTGAAATCTAAATTTAAATTCAATAAATACCTGGAATCAGAAGTCTAATAAGAACATAACATAAGAAATAGGAGCAGGAGTAGGCCATCTAGCCCTTCGAGCCTGCCCCGCCATTCAGTAAGATCATGGCTAATCTGTCGTGGCTCAGTTCCACATTCCCGCCCTCTCCCCATAACCCTTAATCCCCTCTCTTATCAAAAACCCATCAACCCGTGTCTTAAAAATATTTAGCGAGGCAGCCTCCACTACTTCAACGGGCAGAGAATTCCAGACATTCACCACTCTTTGAGTGAAGAAGTTCTTCCTCAACTCCGTTCTAAACCGCCCCCCCTTTATCTTGAGGCTGTGCCCCCTAGTCCTACTGTCCTTTCTGAGCGGGAAGAGTCTCTCCACCTCTATCCTATCCATCCCATTCATCATCTTATACGTCTCAATGAGATCTCCCCTCATTCTTCTAAACTCTAACGAGTACAAGCCTAGTTCATTCGGCCTCTCCTCATAGCTCAACCCCCTCAACTCCGGCATCAGCCGAGTAAACCTCCTCTGCACTCCCTCCAAGGCCAAAATATCCTTGCGTAAGTACGGCGCCCAAAACTGCACACAGTACTCCAGCTGCGGCCTCACCAATGCCCTATATAGCCGCAGCAAGACCTCCCTACTTTTATATTCAATCCCCCTCGCTATGAAGGCCAGCATCCCATTCGCCTTCCTGACCACCTGCTGCACCTGCAAGCTGGGTTTTTGCGACTCATGCACAAGGACCCCGAGGTCCCTCTGCACCGTCGCCTGCTGCAGTTTTTCGCCAAGTAAGTAATAATCCTTCCTACCATTATTCCTACCAAAGTGGACCACCTCGCACTTGCCAACGTTAAATTCCATTTGCCAGTTCCTGGCCCATTCGCCCAGCCTATCTAGATCCTTCTGCAGACTCTCCACACCCTCCGCGCAATTTGCCGTTCCACCAATCTTGGTGTCATCAGCAAATTTCGACACCATACACTCGGTTCCCTCCTCCAGATCATCTATATAAATGGTAAATAGCTGAGGCCCCAGCACCGACCCCTGGGGCACCCCACTAGTCACCAACCGCCAATCCGAATAGCACCCATTGACCCCCACTCTCTGCCTCCTATTTGACAACCAATCCTCTATCCACGCTAACACCCTACCCCCAACTCCATGTCCCCTAACCTTCTGCAATAACCTCTTGTGAGGTACCTTGTCAAACACCTTCTGAAAATCAAGAAAGACCACATCCACCAGCTTTCCTCTATCCACCGCCCTAGACACATCCTCATAGAACTCCAGTAAATTTGTCAGACACGACTTCCCCTTAACGAAACCGTGCTGCGTCTGCTCTATCAAGCAATTCCCCTCAAGATGCCTCGCTATTTCCTCCTTGATGATGGATTCTAACACTTTACCTACAACAGACGTTAAACTAACTGGCCTATAATTCCCTGCCTTTTGCCTGGCACCCTTCTTAAACAACGGCGTAACATTAGTCGCTTTCCAATCTTCCGGCACTTCCCCGGAATCCAGCGACGTCTGGAAAATAACCACCAAGGCATCCACTATCACCTCCGCCATTTCTTTCAGAACCCTCGGATGCATTCCATCCGGTCCTGGGGACTTGTCCACAATCAGCCCCTCCAGTCTGTCAAGCACCGCCTCTCTAGTAACAATAATGTCATTGAGACCCTCCAGTCCTACCACCTTGTAAAAACACATCTGGTTCATTAATGTTCTTTAGGGAAGTGTGGCGCTTTTGATTGTCCTTTTCAGGCTAATACATCAGAAGAGGATCACCTGGCTTGTGGGACCCATTAGGCCAAGAGTAGGTAACCACCCTCGGGATGATCTCTCACTCAGGCAGAAGACTTCTCGAAGACATATGGATGACATGTAGAAATTGGGGTAGCTGGTTGGCTACTCCAGGGCAGCAGAGGGGAGTTTTTACAGTTTCTCCTTGTTAAGACATACCTCTGGTGTTCCTGATGAAGTCTGTGAACATGCACCATTACATGGGTGGCATGGATCATGAGAACACTACCTTTGGCCTATCATCTGTGAGTATCCTGTTTTAATCAGCGACTGAAGGAAAGAGATACTCACCTGAATGCCTATCTTTGGGTGAATGGTGAGATATGGTGACATTTCCAGGCTCTATTCAAACTTTAGAAATGGTGTGGTGATGCCAGCATTGGACTAGGGTAGGCACAGTAAGACATCTCACAACACCAAGTTAAAGTCCAACAGGTTTATTTGGAATCATGAGCTTTTGGAGCACTGCTCCTTCATCAGATGAGTGGATAGATTTTACATACATGGCATATATAGACAAAGGCACAATTGCAAGATAGTGGTTGGAATTTTTCAGGTAATCAAGTCTTTACAGGTACAGACAGTGCAAATGGAGAGAGGGATAATCACAGGTTAAAAAGGTGTGAATTGTCTCAAGCTGTAGAGACTTGATTACCCGAAAAAAACTCACATTCCAACCATTATTGTGCAGTTGTATCTTTGTCTATATATGCTGTGTTTGGGAAACCTATGGTCATACTCACTTGAAGAAGGAAAAGCGCTCCAAAAGCTTGTGATACCAAATATATCTGCTGGACTTTAACCTGGTGTTGTGATAGTTCTTAAAGTTTAGAAATGTATAGAAAAGAAGAGAATAACTCAGTAGTAAGGGATGTGACTTTGAGATTAGTTAAAAAACAAGAAACATAATAAAGAAAGTTACTGGAGGCTTTTCTGAAGAGAGAGAAAAGAGACGACAGAGAGCAGTGTTTTAAATGTAGAATAAGTGTGCTCCAGGGAGGTGTAGCATTGTCTTCAGAAACACGAGAAACAAAGAGGCTGAGATTGCTGGGCTCCAGATCTGAGTGGAGCTTGCAGGGGGCTGTGACAGCGGTCCCTTAGTTGCGGGGCTTCAGGCAACCAGGTTCTGAGGGTTTTTGAGCACTGGGCGGGGGGAGGGGTAGGGCTCTGGGGGGGTTCGGGTTTAATGGGGGGGGGGAGAGAGAAGTCACCAACTTGTTTAAAGAAAGAGGTTAAAAAGCTCTTTTTAAAAAACGGCCCCAAATGGAACATGCTGGATCTCTCATTGAAATTGACAAGGGAAATTGCCACATCGGTGTAAAGAGGGAGAATGAACTTTCCAGGCAGCCACAGGGGAAAGAAAAGCCACAGAGATTGTTAGAAGGGCTCTCTGCCAATAGAAGAGAAGTTTCAAAAGTTTTAAAAATTCAAAAAGCAGCAACTGGAATTCGCACCAAGGCTAGGATTCTCCCAAAAAGGTACAAAGTCCCCAGTTTGTGGGAAAATGGGAGTAAATCTTTTTGGTTTTCTCAGTGTGATTTCCAGAATGAATCTCTGACACTCTGTGTCACAGAATGCTCTGGCAAGATTCCCTTGGGAAATCAAGATTCCGGGCCCGTTCCTGCCTGAGAGGCCGGCAGCATAGTGCAGAGTGGACCACTGTGCATGCGCCGATCTTTCAGCATGGAGACCGATGCATGCACAGTGGCCCTGGGTTGCTGGCCTCCCAATTGCCGGCCAGCCCTACAATGCCTTTTTGCTGGCCTTCTGATTCCCACCCAACCCCTGATTGCTGGCTAGCCAGGCCTCCTGGACCAGCCCAGATCTCCCCCCCAACCCAGATGACCAGTCCTGATCACCTCTTCCCTCCCTCTCCCAATGCAGAGTGACAGCGGGTCCCCCATCTTCACTGATCACCCCCCACAATAGACCCTGTCCCCAGTAGGCACTGCCCTCTCTGGCCTCTCCCCCTTGGCACAGCCTGATGGACAGTGCCAAGGTGCCCTTTGAGCTGTGCCTGGGTGTCTGTTTGATACTGCCTAAGTGGCCCCACTCCCATTACCCATTACTCCCATTGGGCTCTCAATGGCCTCTCTTCCCTCCAGTGGGGTTGGCCGCTGCTTCCCCATTAGTGGGGAGCAGGGGTAAACCCTGCTGGAGTGAGCCAATCCCAGCAGTGGGCAGGGAAGGTGCGATGGGGAGATTTGCTAGTGGGCCAGGAGACTTCAGTCATGGGCTCTCCAATCGCATCTTGTAATCAGCTCTGTGCCGTTTTCCGGTTTGGAGCTGGATTATGCTGGAAATCTTTGCCTGGAAGATGTGCAGAGGCCATAACGCCCAGCGGGAAGCCCTGAAAAAGGCCACCACTGATGACTCCTGGTCTGCTGCACTGCAGGAACAGCACAGCAAGCTGGGAGAATTGCCCCCCTCAAGAGCTCAAAAGCACGGGATAGGCACACAGCTGACAGCTAAAAAAAAGTTGACAGTCTTAAAGCGGTAATGCATTTAAAGCAATAGTGAATTTAAAGAGGTAATGCATTTGAAGAAGTAATGCATTTGAAAAGTTAATGCACTTGAAGTAGTGATATAGCAATATATCACTATTGATATAGCAATGCATTTAAAGTGGCAACCACAAGAAGAATCAAACAGTAATGGACAGAAAAATTGGAGAAGACACTAGAAAGAGGACAACTCTTAAAAAAAAGGTCCATAAGCGTTGAAGACATCAAGAAAGGGGCAACAAAAGGTCCCAGAAGGTGGGCACTGAAAAACCCTGGAACAAGGGCAGAAAAAGCCCAAAAGGAGGGCAGTGACAGAAGACCCCAGAAGGAGGGCAATGAAAGACACCAAGGCCAGAATTTTACTAGCACGCCAGCCAGAGGAGTGTAGGATCACGCCCGAAGTCAACAGAGTATGCTGTTCTGTGAACCTCACCCGCCCCGGTTCAGGGCGAACCTGCTGGTAAAATTCCGGCCTAAATGACCAAATGAAAGTTAATGAGAGAATAGTAGAATTTATTGCAGACAAAAGGAGGCTGGCTGAAGATAAGGAAATTGGAAATGGAGATTCCATTTGTGAAATGTTTATGCCCAGTAAGGACATGATGGATTCCCCTAGGACGAAACTCAGAGATTAAAGAATTCAGAAGAAACTAGGAACTATTGAACATAAAGGGGAATCAGCAATAAGAATTAAAGCTCGAGAGAAGATATCGAAACAACAAGATGAAATGACTTACAACAAACTTAAGTTGCGAAAGTTGACAGAACAAAGTTAAGAAGGTGGACTTAATGAGCCAATGTAGAATGAGCTGAACTCTATGAAACACAACCAGAAAATAACAGCAAGTACAGTGAAGAATTGAATCAGCAGAATAACAGCTTGAAGAAAGAAAGCTTGACAACAAGAAATTAACTAAGAGGTTAAAAAAAAACAATGCCATTGATTGCACAATCAACAATTCAGACAGAGAAAGAAATTGAGATTTGCCAGAACAAGATTGCTGAAATAGTCATGTGAATGGAAAACCCTGCATGGAGCAGCTCCATGCAAGACTTTGTTTGGAATTGTATATAGTTGAAGCTTAACAGGAAAGGGATTTATGTTTAAACACACAAGCCTCATCAATGAGTCATCAGCAGCGCAACAATAAAAAACCCATATTAAGTACGTAATATGACATGGTGCCATAATATGAAACTTTGGTAGTGGATCAAGTTAGATCCTTAGAATTATTGGCCGGAATTATCCCATCCCTCCAGCCACTGGAATTTTAATGGGCAGATTGCGGAGAATGTGAAAAGCCATCGACGGTCGGGCAGGAATTTCCGGCTTTTAGACAAGTGCGGCCGGAGAATTCCGCACATTGTCTCTGTGATCGGAGCCCTGTCACCCAGTAGACATGGAAAGGTGGATTGATCATAAACATGTGGATCACTGGAGGAATACAGAGATGTGGACTGTTGGCCTTTGTACAGTTTTTCCTTGTTAATGAATACCTTCTGTGTTCCTGACAAAGTATGTGAGCGTGCATCATTACAGGAAGGAAATCTACCATTTCTACCTGGTCTGGCCGACATGTCACTCCAGATCCAAAGCAATGTGGTTGACTCTTAAGTGCCGTCTGAAATGGTCCAGCAATCCAATCAGGAGTGAGCAATACATGCTGTCCAACCAGTGATGCCCACATCCCATGAATGAATTTTAAAAAAAGCAAAAATGACTAAGCTTCATTGTCTATGAGGTGTTGTAGAAGGCCCAAAGTTATGGAAATTGCCAGTTAGATGAAACCTCTTTAACTATAGGTTTGAAGAATCATTCATATCCTTCTAAAATCCAGCAGTTTGGTGGCACAGGGGTTAGCACAGCTGCGTCACAGCTCCAGGAACCCGGGTTTGATTCCTAGCTTGGGATACTGTCTTGTGGAGTTTGCACGTTCTCCCCGTATCTGCGTGGGTTTCCTCCCACATTCTGAAAGACGTGCTAGTTAGGTGTATTGACCTGAACAGGCGCCGGAATGTGGTGACTGGGGAAATTTCACAGTAGCTTCATTGCAGTGTTAATGTAAGCCTTACTTGTGACTAATAAATGAACTTTAACTTTAACTTTAAGCTCTACCTTGCTCACATCTTTTCATTGAATCATAGAGCCCCTACAGTGCGGAAGGAGGCCATTTGGCTCATTGTGTCTGCACTGATCATAACCCCAACCAGCCCCTAATCCCATAGCCCCACGTGTTAACCCCACTAATCCCCCAACATTAAAGGGAAATTTAGCATGGCCAATCAACTTAATCAGCACATCTTTGGACTGTGGGAGGAAACCCGAGCACCCAGATGGAACCCACACAGACACAAGGAGAACATGCAAGCTCAACACAGACAGTGACCCAAGCTGGAAATCACACTTGGGTCCCTGGTGCTGTGAGGCAGCAGTACTAATCACTGTGTCATTTTCTTATGAACCGCCTGATTGTTCCCTACCATACTGAGTTGAGGAGGAACTTCTTCCCAGAAAGAGTTGTGAATCTGTGGAATTCCCTGCCCAGTGAAGCAGTTGAGGCTACCTCATTGAATGTTTTCGAGGCAAAGATAGATACATTTTTGAACAATAAAAGAATTAAGGGTTATGGTGAGCGGGCGGATAAGTGGAGCTGAGTCCACAAAAAGATCAGCCATATTATTGAATGGCGGAGCAGGCTTGAGGGACCAAATGGCCTGGTCCTGCTCCTAGTTCTTATGTCCTGATAACTACATTTTTCAAGAATTTTTGGACTCAAAACCCTATTTCTCCTTTGCGGGAACTCTGAAATGGAGGAAACATGGAAAATATAATGAAGGGAAGGAACAAATGAGAAACTAGAAAGGAATATTTTGAGGAGAAACAGTAATTGATAGGATCATCCGGAAAAGTAAACCAGCTGGAGGATTTAAACAACCAAGTGATTCGCAGCATTTAAATCATTCTCTTGTTTGAGTTAAATGTCACCATGACTGCAGAATGTGTGTTATTAAAATAAATGTTATTTCTAAATCAGTCACTGTTAAACTATAAATAATAATTTATAAAGTGGTAAATTGATTTTACAGAGGTTTATAAAGTTACAACATGAAGGAACATTGGTGAGACAATATTTTGACAGACTTTTCAGGGCAGGTTAGTCCCTGTATTCACTGAGAAACTAATCACTGCTTTGAGTGAAGTCTTGGGGGTTGGCACCAATGCAAATTTTTTTTTTGCATTGTCATGTATATTAAGAGAGATGATACCTCAACAAAATAGTGCTGAGAGCTCTGTGTACTAGGTATCAGAGGAGACAGAACATTGCTAGCAATGTAACTGAGCAGGGAGGGGAGTAGGTGGGTATAATGGAGGACTGGACTAAGATAACCTATCTACACCTCCATTATATCTGACGCCTCTCCCGTCACCCATAGCACCTTCCCAAGCAATCACAGAAAGTGCAACACCTGCCCCTCTTCTAAACTTATCATCCAAGATCAAAAACATTCATTCCAGGTGAAGCAGTGTTTCACTTGCACCTCTTTCAATTTGGTCTATTGCATTTGCTGCTCCCAATGCGGTCTCCTCTGTATCGGAGAGACCAAACGTAGACTGGGTGATCACTTTGCTGAACACCTTTGCAATCAGAACCCTGACCTTTCAGTTGCTTGCCGTTTTAACACATGATCCTGCTCCCATGGCCACATGTCTGTCCTTGGCCTGCTGCAATGTTCAAGTGAAGCTCAACGCAAACTGGAGGAACAGCATCTCAACTTCCACCTGGGCATGTTACAGCCTTCGAAGTTTTCCGAGCATGCATAGGGAGACACTGTAACTCGTAGAGGATGAAATGGTGGACATGGGTCTGGCAGCGGACTGAGTTGTTTTCGATGGATATGGCTGATATGAGGAGGGTGGTGGCAGGGTATTAGAGAAATGAAATCTTGTATGGAGGGGAGAAATGGAATGGAGCAGGAAACAGGAGAATTTGACAAATGACCTGTTGCAAAAGAAGAAGTTAAACACATGGCGACTTTGTCAGGATATGAGAGGACCAGGGGTGTTGATGGAATTGCACCCAAGCAAGAAACACTGCCTTCACTGGGGCTGGCAGTATGAGTGGGACTGTGAGTGGGAGTGTGGATGGGGGTGTGAATGTGGGTATGAGTGTGCGTGGGGGTGCAAATGGGGGTGTGAGTGTGGGTGGGGCTGTGAGTGTGGGTCTGAGTGTGGGTAGGGGTGTGGGTGGGTGTGAATGTGAGTGGGGGTGCACGTGGGAGTGTGGGTGTGAGTGTGGATGTGGGAGTGAATGTGGGTGTGAGTGTGGATGCAGGAGTGAGTATGGGTGGAGGTGGGAGTATGGGTGTGAGTGTGAGTATGGTTCTGAGTGGGAGTGTGGGTGTGAGGGTGTGACTGTGAGTGAGAATGTGGGTGTGAGTGGGGGTGTGAATGTGAGTGTGTGTGGGGATGTGAATAGGGTGGAATTGTGAGTGGGGGTAGGAGTGTGAATGTGAGTGTGGGTGAGTGGGGTGGGAGTGTGAGTGAGGGTGTGGGTGAGAGTGAGGATGGGAGTGAGAGTGGAGATGGGGATGAGAGTGGGGATGGGGGTAAGAGTGGGGATCTGGCTGTGAGTGTGGAGGAGTGGGATTGGGGGTGCAAGTGGAGGTAAGAATATGGGTGAGAGTGTGAATGAGAGTGGGGTTGAGGAATGAGTGGGGTTAGGGGTGAGAATGGGGTTGGGGAATGAGTGGGGTTAGGGTATGAGTGGGCGTGAGGGTATGAGTGCAGATGAGGATGGAGGTTGGTGACGATGACACAGAAACATATTTATGAAGATGGGTGAAAGGGCAACATTGTGATTATTTTCTTGCTGAACAAAATGGCCTTCTGCTTCTGACAGTTTGTCAGTTTAATTATTTATTCGTCACAAGTGAGGCTTACATTCACACTGCAATGAAGTTATGTGAAATTCCCCTAGTCGCCACACTCCGGTGCCTATTCAGGTCAATGCACCTAAGCAGCAGATCTTTCAGACTGCGGGAGGAAACCGGAGCACCCAGAGGAAACCGATGCAGACACGGGGAGAATGTGCAAACTCCACACAGACAGTGACTCAAGCTGGGAATCGAACCTAGGTCCCTGGAGCTGTGAGTCAGCAATGCTAACCACTGTGCCACCCCGAACCAGAACCCAGGATGGTCGCACTTTTAAACCTATAGCAAATCAATGCAAAAGCTAAATTGCAAGAGGAATAAAATAACTTGAATGCCTAATGACTGAAGGCAAACTTGCTTCATAGCCAGACATGTATACAACAGTATTTGTCGCTGACTAACTGGCTATATTATTGCTGCAGGCATGAAAATACATGACACAGGCCTTGAAGTGAAGTAACCTACTTATATAAAGACAGAGATAAAGGGGAAGAGGAGATGCACAGATCAAATAAGCAGATCTACACTCTGGTTTTTGGCCCCATGGCACTGCAGTTTCACACACTTAATCACTAAGAGAAGGATGGGACCAAATAATGACAGCAATCTTTTGTCAAAAGAAAAGAAATAATGGTATCTGTTCCTTTGATTCCCAGCAACTGGAGATGAGGTGAAATTATTCTGTGGAGAAGCTGATTTTTCTAGATCATCGCCCTTCAATAACAGGCAATCAACTTTATTATCTACTGTGGCCTACAATGATTCAGTTGAAAGAGCAGAAAACAGGGCAGTAACTGCAATGTTTTGTTATAAAACTTTATGTCATCCCCTGCCTTTACTCTATTACTACTTTACTTATTGTTGAAAAACTCTGTCAAGTCAACTGTTTTGATGCAATCTGCCAGCAACCTTGTTAGGAAACTCAAGGGTCATGAAATGTAACGGTAAGCAGACAGCCCAGAAGGTCCCCAGTTTCACTGCAGGTCTGCATTTAGGTGGCTAATGAACTGAGGCATTACATTTGGCTTCGAAACACTTCCAGTAGGAAGAAATGTTGGGGTGGAGGGGGTGGGGGGGGGGGGAGGGGAAATCACAGCCTAGAAGATCTTAAAGCTGTAATGACCTCTACAAGGCCAATGAGGTTGACCTCTTGGAGCATGAGCTCCCTGATTGATGTAAAGTGATTGCCTGCCCAATCAGGGAGTCTCACTTTAGGGGAGGTGATAGCCTAGTGGTATTATCGCTAGACTATTAATCCAGAAGCTCAGGTATTGTTCTAGAGACCTGAGTGTAAATCCTGCACTACAGGAATTTGAATTAAATAAGAACTAATGTCTGGAATTAAGAATCTACTGATGACCATGAAACCATTGTTGGAAGAACCCATCCGGCTCACTAATGTCCTTTAGAGATGGAAATCTGTTGTCATTCCCTGGTCTGGCCTACATGTCACTCTGAAGCCACAGCAATGTGGTTGACTGCCCTCGGGCAACTAGGGTTAAGCAATAAATGCTGGCTAACCAGAGGCATCCGTGTCCCACAAATGAATAAAATAAAAACCTTTAATGAAAAGTTTCAGGGCCACCGACACCCTGGATTCTGACTTTGTACCTGAAACGCTCTTGGAAAAGGAATTGAGTTTATGAATTAAGGGAATCTGGTGAAGGGACACCGGACTCTGAGGAGTTATTACCAAAAGATTGTTCAAAAGGCAAACTATTGCACTTTAAAAAGCAAGAAAGAGAGGAAATGTCAGTGTTATTGGGCCCAGGCAGCTCAAACTATGGCTGCCAGTGGTGGAGTGACTAAAACTAACATCTTATCCAAAATGTGGCTGGACAAATTCTAAAGTGAAGGCAAACATGATGACCTTTATTTAGCCGCGTACATGCACAAATGTCATACGCACAGTCGTTAGCAACTTGCAAACTGACAAGAGATGATGCTGACACATTTAGAATTCACTTCAGTTATTCTATCACATTATACAGATCGAAATAACAAGAAACAAATTGGAATTTCAAGTGTTATGTTGACAGTAATTTAGTTCATGCCTTTTCATTAAATGTGACTTGAAATGGCTAACTACAAAGCAGCCTGCGGATCGCTATCTGTAATAATGTTGAATAACAAGTCGATCAAATGCAGAATTGACTTGAACACTTATCTCAGTTTATGCAGCACAAAATAGAAGTCGCGTGCTTATATCAGTGCTCTGCAGTCCTTATTTACGAATATGTCTAAAAACGAAGGGCACAGCTGTAATTCTGTGTAAAACAGGAACTGCCAGAACAGCCGACCAGGAGCAGCTGTTAATGCAATGTCACGATGTTGGCAGAGATTCCGATAATGTGGATGGATGGGCGTTGGCGATTGGATCGGACAGAAGATGGATGGCTCATTTTTGGCACAGGGCACTACACCAGGAAGGGGCATAATTGAAGTTAACATGTGCAATGGAGTGAGCATGAAATAGCAATTCTGCAGAATTAAGGGAAGAAAAGGATCGAGGCACACAGGGAGCGTAATCGCAGGAGTGAGAATATGAGCAAGAGCGAGTGTTGAACAAGACTTGCAGTGATCATTCTTTGTGTGTTGGTATCACAGAGCTGATAGGTGGTGAAACCTGATGGAAAGTGAACTGACAGGTCCTGTCAGCTCCCTTTATGATGTGCTTTTATTACAATCGTTCTTGAAATTACATTATGCAAATATTGGCATATGAGAGCTTAATATGATCACATAAAATTCCATTGCCCACCATTGTAACAGAGAGCCGGTGACCTGCATATTTTGCTCCACCTGTTAAAATAGCAGACTAAGGAGTTTAGAATGCCCAATTAAACATTTGCGTGTGAGTGTTCACTCAGCTTAATTTCAAGGTCAAAGCCTCACATTACAGGGGCTTAATATTTCATTTAAATTATGAAATGAGGATGCTTACACACCTCTTGACTCAGTTCCAGATGAAATGTGGGGCAATGCCATCTCACAGTGGATGGAAAGCAGGATCATTTAGTCATCAATAACCTGCCATTAAGGGGATGGATTTTCCTGTGAATTTCAAGGTGATATCCCAGCGGAAGGAAATCCTTTGACCACTTGTTTGCCTGCTCAGTATCAGTTCCGTGGGATAAATGATAGATCTGAATAAGTGTAGGTGGCATCTTCCCAGGGAGAAATGTTAAATTACCTGAGGGAATAGGGTTAAAGTAAAAAGTTTAAAGGAGATGTGAGAGGCAAGCTTTTGACACAGAGGATGGTAAGTGCCTGGAATGCACTGCCAGAGGAGATGGTAGAAGCAGATGGAATAGCAACATTTAAGAGACATCTTGACAAAGGCATGAATAGACAAGGAATAGAGGGACATAAGTCGCTTAGAGGCAAAAACTCTAGTTTAGAAAGGCATCATGCATTGGCACAAGTTTGTTGGGCTGAAAGGCCTTTCTGCTGCTGTAATGTTCTTTGTTCTTTGAGACAGTAATGATGCAGGAACATCATACATTCACTTCTTGGTAATCAATGGCTCAGTTAAGCTGTAGGCTAATCAATACTGTTTAAAATGGGTAACTAATGATACCAGATACGAAGTAAAAGGTGCAAGGGAATTGAAATGCTATTATGTTTCTCTTTCAGTCACGACTATCTGCTTAGAGCCTCTGACATTTGACCCCTTCCAGATCCTGAAGCGGGCCGGATGGGTATTCCATTGGGAATGCTCCTTCGCTTTAAGTCCCTTGAAGATTGAGACATTAGCGAGGAAGCAGAGGTTGGACAGCCTCAATGGTTGTGTTTTACTAATTCTGCCACAGGATGTGACTGTCTCTGGTAAGGCCAACATTTGTTGTTTATTCCTAATTGTTCATGTTACGTCAACATATTGTTAATGTTCAGGATAAACAGGTGGGGTGCATTTGTTCTATTCATAAGAGCTGCTCAGCAGAGGGACTTCATCAGTATTCTCCCAATTTTCTGTGATCATTGGCGCTATGACGGCGACAGGGGGAGGGGGGTGCGGTGAGTGGGTGGTGAACGGGTGGATGCAGTTGGGGTTTGGGGGAGGGGGTGTGGTGGATGGGTGGTGAGTGGGTGGGTGGAGTTGGGGTTTGGAGGGGCTGGTGGATGGGTGATGAGTGGGTGGGTGCAGTTGGGGTTTGGGGGGACAGTGGATGGGTGGTGAACGGGTGGATGCAGTTTGGGTTTGGGGGAGGGGGTGTGGTGGATGGGTGGTGAGCGGGTGGGTGCAGTTGGGGTTTGGAGGGGGCAGTAGATGGGTGGTGAGCGGGTGGGTGCAGTTGGGGTTTGGGGGAGGGGGTGAGGTGGATGGGTGGTGAGTGGGTGGGTGCAGTTGGGGTTTGGAGGGGGCAGTAGATGGGTGGTGAGCAGGTGGGTGCAGTTGGGGTTTGGGGGAGGGGGTGAGGTGGATGGGTGGTGAGTGGGTGGGTGCAGTTGGGGTTTGGAGGGGGCAGTAGATGGGTGGTGAGCAGGTGGGTGCAGTTGGGGTTTGGGGGAGGGGGTGAGGTGGATGGGTGGTGAGTGGGTGGGTGCAGTTGGGGTTTGGAGGGGGCAGTAGATGGGTGGTGAGCAGGTGGGTGCAGTTGGGGTTTGGGGGAGGGGGTGTGGTGGATGGGTGGTGAGCGGGTGGGTGCAGTTGGGGTTTGGAGGGGGCAGTAGATGGGTGGTGAGCGGGTGGGTGCAGTTGGCGGTTGGGAGTTGGAGGAGGGTGGTTTCACCTTCACCCCTGGGGCAATGACATTTTGGTTTCGTCAAGTTTCCTTTCAAGTTTTGATTCTTCTGTCAGTGTCTCGCCAGGGGCTGTCACCTCCTCGCCCATTTATTTATTTTATTGCTGATCATTTGTTCTATTTATAAGAGGATATTGGGGGAACTGATGAAGGCTGAATAAGTTCAACTGGGAGAGAATTCGACTGAAGGTTTCTGGGTTTTAATGGCTCTATTCCACCTGAACTCCCATCCTCACTGCCACACCCCCCCCGTGAAATGGCAGTGAATCATTGAATCCATAGAATCCCTACAGTGCAGGACGCCATTCAGCCCATCGAGTCTGCACCGACCACAATCCCACCCATGTCCTATGCCCATAACCCTACTTATTTACCGTACTAATGCCCTCACACTAAAGGGCAACTTAATGTTGCCAATCTACCTAACCTGCACATCTTTGAACTGTGGGAGGAAGCTGGAGCACCCGGAGCAGACCCACACAGACACGGGGAGAATGTGCAAACCCCACACAGACAGTGACCCAAGCCCGGAATCAAAACCGGGTCCCTGGCGCTGTGAGGCAGCAGTGCTAACCATTGTGGCACTGTGTTGCCCAAAGTGAGCAAATGATTTACTCCGAGTTTTCTCCGGGATGCAACTGATCCATTTTGAAAAATGCCCATCTTCTTGAAGATTTCATCACTTTAACCATTTTGGCCAATAACAGGTCCAGCCAGGGGGCAGCTGAGGATGTTGTTCCACCCAACTGTCTCTCCTCTTTCTTGGTTACGCCCATATCTGGGTACTCATGGAAGTGGAGCCTGCAATGTCTGCCAGTAAACTTCTTCAATCACTGGGTGCCACAGGGGCTGAAGTGCATTATCTACCCCCACGCCCCCCACCTCCCTGCCCCCACCTCCCCCACGAATGCTGGGTTTAGGAGGGAAATAAAACGAGTCGAGCCTTGGAGACTGTGTCAAATTTCAAGAAGAGCTTTTATTCCACATGCATGAGGGAGAGCTGAACTCGGGCCTGAAATCTTAGGCTGCTGTGAGTCCTCTCTGCCCCTGGTGGATTTGATATAAGTTAATATACGGTTCTGAGTCACAAAGGTTTACATTAGCATATTAATTCCTCGAGCCGGATACAAGATGATTCTTTCAATCTCGTTAAGCAGACTGCATTGTTCAGTACAACTTTGTTAATTAGTTTCTTGGGCAGTTTTGTTTACTTTCAAAACATTGTATTTGCCCAACTGATTTGCACTAGTGTGTTAATTGTTACCCCCTTCTGTTAGGTGATCATGCTTTAAGGGAGAATAAACCTCCCTATACTCTTTGGACCCTGGCTATCTTAATGCCGGTTCTCCCTTTGTCGTGACAATTCGAGCAATCTCCTGCACATCAGAAGCTGATAGCATACATTAATCGTTATCTGTCAGGAGGGCAGGCGTCTAGCTGTCTGCATTACCCTTTCCTTCCCTCTGGTGAGGTCTGGTTTTCTGGGCTTGCTCTATGTAGCCCTGCATGTATTATACTGAAATTAAATAAAATATGAACAGACATTTCAATTAAAACATGAAAGGCATGATCTCTGATTTTGCCCTACATCTATTTCCCCCCTATTGGCTCTTGATCATACCCAATGGACATCTATTGGTGTCCTTGTACCCTTCTGTATTTTAAACTATATCTTGTGGATATCATTACCTGTCCTTAAGGAAGCTCTCCTGCCTTGGTCATTGTAGAGGACACAGTACCTTCAGGTGGTCAACCCTCCAGATCTTGGAAAGTATTCTAAACCACCCTGTTGTGAATAACAGCCAGTAGTTTCTCCTCTTCCCGAATGCTAAGGGCTGCTAGTGGGGCATATTGAAGGACAGCCTGAGTTTTACCCATTTTCCATTGTAGACAGCACAAAACCATGGTCCACGCCACCATTATGCCTGTAGTTGCAGTCATCTCTATTCTAATTATTTCCCACCCGTCTGTTAATCAGTTGCCTGCTGAGTCTGGAATGAATATATCCCACCAATGTTGTGTCCTGGAGACTCCCACCCGGGTGTGGTCTGGATGGCTAAGTCCACCTAGATCCTTCCTTTGCGTATCTGATCTGTTGATTGCCAGACGTAATCCTGAGTGAGTTCTGTGGCTTGGTACATGGCCTGTCAGATTATTCTACTCAGTGTTTTTCCAATGTACAGTGAGTCATCTCACCAGGCCCCAAATAGATAGCCTGACGTTTGTCCAGGGAGGTGACATTCCCCCACGTTAATTGTTAATTGTAGACAGAAGCTGTGACTGCTGCCACACTGGAAGCCTCCTGTGATATCTCCACCTCTGGTGTGATGAAGCACTACTGTATTTGGCCAACCTGTATGGCTTTAAAAGCTTCTTTTAGTGGCAGAACATCAACTATTGCCTTGCTGTTACTCGACAAGGGTTCAAGGATCCAATAGGCACACACTATGTAATGTGCTGAGTCCGAACAGTATTCTGCAGTGCTCATGTATGCCAGGTCACTTTGGTGGGCTATTTGTCCCCTGGATCCAGTCCGGTAGACCCAGCCCTCCTGCACTGTTCCCAGTGACTCAAACCGATAACTGTCCCTAATGTTTCCTATGAATGTGCTCTCCTGTGGGTTTGCTATAATAAATTTTATCCCTTCTTCTACTGGCCCTCCTGCTGCCTGATCTTGTGACCACCAGTTTGTGCCTGTCCCTGTGTACGTTAAGGAGATTTACTTCGTATAGTGAGGTGAATAGATGCTGAGGGATAGTTCCGAATCTCAAGCCCTCAATGTCAGCCTGGATACTATCAATCGAATCTCCAGCAAGAGCATCACAGGTTCTGTCCTTTGCTTGTGCTTGGGTAGTGTTAATTATACCCATAGGTAGCCTGCCAAAGGGCTACAGGAGCCCCTCTCTTTGTAGGCCTATGGCAGTCAGTGCATACTCAGTCCTGTATGCTCCATATTGGAACTCTAATTCAACTTCTGCGGCTACCCAGGGGGCATAACTGTTTGCATCAGCTCGCTGCACTGAATTCATGACTGAATTCGGCACTGCCAAATAACCCTACAATGTCTCCCAAAGTGCTTCTTTTACTACACCTGCATATCCTAGATTCCGGGGTTATCCTATAATTATAGTCGTCTATGGTCTCCTGTGGTCTAATTTTTGCCCATTAAATGGCACTTGGCGTATAGAACTTCTAACAACCCAGAGATGTTATAT
Source organism: Carcharhinus amblyrhynchos (assembly GCF_965287045.1). Taxonomy (NCBI): domain Eukaryota; kingdom Metazoa; phylum Chordata; class Chondrichthyes; order Carcharhiniformes; family Carcharhinidae; genus Carcharhinus; species Carcharhinus amblyrhynchos. The sequence continues at coordinate 13,502,047 of NC_137352.1, forward strand.
GTTATTTCTAAGGATACCATTGTGACACTGTGTCGTAGGGGTTTAGGTTTCCCTATCGTAACTAACCCCTCCAAGAGGAGGTCAACCAATTGAGGGCATCAGGCAGGCTTTTGATATCCACAAGTACTAAGGTTATAACATCTAATCTCCCTACATCTGAGTCTATTTATTACATAGATATAGTATTCCTGACAGTACTGCCCCTCAAGGCCGGGTTCCCCTACAAAGGAAGGGAGATCAACCCATCCCGCTGTTAAATTTAAATATGGACCGAATATCCACATCCCTTGTCCTGGTCCTGTAGTGATACATGTATAAGTCAACATATTCAACCCCGTGTGTGCATCATACACCACCTTAAAACCAAGTGTCCCTCTGAGTCCATTTCTGTTTTTAGTCCCATTTCAGAAGGTGTGGGGAGCCAGTGTCTCCTTCGCAGTTCATGCAGGAAGCGCCTTCTTGTAGAGTGTCTCACAGCGTTTGATCCCCTGTCCGTGTCAGCCCATCCGCAGCCCGGGTCTTTGATCCTAATCGCCACTCCTGAGAGCCACGTAGACAGTGTGTTTTAGCATGGGTTTTCCCCATTCTGACGTGATCACTTGTGGCTAGCAGAGGGTCACTCAGTCTGAAATCCAGGTGTCCAGTTTCTTAATCCATTCCTCCCCCAGGAGGAGCTGGACATATTGTCCTGGACGCAGGCAGGCATCTCCCTCCATATGGACCATTGATGCTTCCCATGCCCTGTAAGGCTCACCAACGAAAGTATGAATCTGGGGAAAAAGGGTAACATTATCTCCACCAATCAGGGGAAAGTTAGGTCTCTTTAGGGTATTAATGCAGTTTTAATTGCATATAATGTTTCCACCTGGGCGAACTTTTCATATCTACCAAGGCGCATGTGTCCCTTGAAACAATCACCTCGTGGGGTCCTACCCATCGGGGCTGCAAACCTGCTCATTCAGGGAGAATCTTGACCATTATTTTGTCCCCCATCTTGGGGTTCTGGGTTCAGATACTTTCCTTCTCTCTTTCCCAGTCCCTGATTCTCTGTGTATGTACCACCTCCCCTTTGAAACTGTGCAGCTGTACAGCCAGATGCCGGATGATATTGAACACCCTTGCATTACAGACCTCTGTGTTCCCGGTCACTACATCCTCAGGAAGTGTCATGGCTTTCCCAATCATGAGTTCAAAGGTGCATCAGTCCCATCCCTCTAATTGGGGTTGCTCGCATTTTTATTAGCATAACGGGCAAGCCTTTTACCCAACCCGGTCCTGTCTCCACTAAGGCCTTTGTCAGCCTTTTCAAGATTCCTATTCATCCTTTCTGCGGGTGGTATGGGACATCGGATCACTGCTTGATTCCCAGCAGGGCACAAACCTGCTTCATGACTTTCCCTGCACAGTGAGAGCCTTGATCTAATCCTTACCTGCAGTGAAACACCCCATCACAGTATCACTTCCTCCACTAATGTCCTAGCCACTGTTCTGGCTGAGCAGTCCAGAAAAGTCTGCCTATATTTGTTCCCATAGCTCCTGTTGTTGGAGTCGATGCCCCACCCTCCTCCCTGATCCTGCCGTCTCTCAATACCACTCTCTTTGAGAAAGAGGAGCTGAATTTACCTTGATTTTAGCAGAACAACAGAGGCACAAGCGCTGTGCGAAGGGAAAATAAATATCCAGTATTTAATAAAAAATCTTATATCTCAATCATTGGACTATTAATGTAGCAGAGGAATGTACATATCTAAACAATCGGCATAAAGTTCTATCAAAATGTTTAGGATTTAATTTATCTATGACATTCATATTGTAGCAAACAAAATGTATCACAGGTGAGACAGAAGAGAGCAAATGTTCCCACCAGTCAGAGGAAGATTAGGTCTCTTTAGGTTATTTATATTGCCACCACATTGAAGCTTTCTATCCCATTAAGTGGATCAGATCTCACAAGGCTGGTCCACATGTTATTTTGGTAAATTAGCTCAGCAGGAAAAATATACCATGATTATGTGGGATCTATCTGCCCTAATGCGAGACAAACAGAATACATGACAAAGCTTAAGATTGCATAAGCTGATTCTTGGCTTCCTAGAAGTTAAAGAAACTTCATGTGATACTAAGATGTGCGAGTCAAACTATTAATTAAGGGCACAGTGTATTTTTTTTTGAAATCTCAAACATTTGATTAGCATGGCACTTTCACAATGCTTTCAGCAAGTTTAAAGCTTCACAAGCTATAAAAAGGCAAAGCTGGGCTGTTCTAACACAATGCTTTTGTAGGTGTTGTTTCATACAAAGAAAGTGTGGTTCAAAATAATTAAGCTGAATTTGGCCAATTCATCTCCTCATCTTCCAGCATTTTTAAACTATACATTAAGCCTTATAGAACAATTGGAATACATCTGACAATTTTGTGTCTCAACGGAAAAATATGGCACAAAATCCTGCTGGTGCTTCTCAATGAAAGTTTCTAAAAATCAATGGGAGTCTTTTGCAGCTTACGGCAGATAATCAGAAGGAAGTGCTCCCTCCAAACAAATGGGGCTCATTTTTTTAGCCCAGTTTGATTCCTGTCATGGTTCTGTTGGTGATTACTCTCCCTGCGAATTGTCAGCTGTCTTTTCCCCTCCTCCTCCTGCGCATGTCTTACAGCTGCAACTCTCACTTCATGTTTTTCTTCTGTCCCTTGATCTTTTTTAAATAGCTATTGTGACTATTACCCCTTTCTCATACTTGTTTTCACCTTGCTCCCTCCACCAGGCTTTCTGCTTGGCCATGGATGCATCTGAATTAAATATTTCCTCATTTTCTGAATCAATTTTACATTACGATCAACTATAGATTGTAAGATAGACCCCTCGGGTCCCCGTTGTAAATCACCTGTACCAGCGGCTGTTTTATTATACCCAGCTATCTCTGCCACTTTTGCATTCTCTCTCCTCATGCAGACTTTTCCCCCCACAGCATCACCCTCTTGCGGAATCCTCCATCATGGCTACTCCTCCTCACTGTTAGGAAGAACTTTCAATCCTTTTGATTGACGTGATTCTTTTCCCCAGCGTGGCTTTCTACTTTGGCGGAATTCTCCTTCCTGGCTCTACCTTCTTGCGGATCCTCCACCGCAGCTATTCCTCCTCGCTGTAAGCGAGACCCACCAATCCTTTCTCCGTGTTTTTCCCCGGTGTGGGTTTTATATGCAAACTTCGCTAAAACTTCTTACTTAAGTTTACTTATCAATTCTATGCCCCGGTACGTGGTATTAGCCTTTGATTTCCTTCAAGCTCACATGGTCAGACTCTTCTCCATATAGTTTTCTTAGCACCTCAGCTTACAGCTGGCCAATGGCTAGAGTGGAATCGCTGCTCTAACTATGGGTGGTAAAATAAATGTACTCACCTGACATGGAGCCACATAGTCGCCGGTTGTCCGGTATGGTACCCTGTTCGCAGCGCCAATTGTAGGAGGGAAATGAGTCGAGCCTTGGAGACCATGTTGAACTTCAAGAAAAGCTTTTATTCCACATGCATGAGGGAGAGCTGAACTCGGGTCTGAAATCTCAGCTCACCTGAGTCCTCTCTGCCTCTGGTAGATTTGGTACAGATTAATATACTGTTCTGAGTCACAGAGGTTTATATTAGCATATTAATTTCTCGAGTTGGATATGAAATAGCTCTTTTAATCTTGTTATGCAGATTGCATTGTTCAGCACAACTTTGTTAATCAGTTTCTTGGGCAGTTCCGTTTACCCGATTATAGTGTCAAAGTGTTGTATTTGCCCAACTGATTTGCATTGATGAGTTAATCCTTACCTCCCCTCTGCTAGTTGATCATGATTTAGGGAAGACTATATCCTCCCTAGACCATATGGAGCCTAGTTATCTTAATGTCACTTCTCCCATTGTCGTGATAATTCAAGCGATCTCGTGCACATCAGAAGTTGATAACATGTGTTAGTCATTATCCGTTGGCAGGCCTCTTGCTGTCTGCATTAACCCTTTCCTTTCCCCTGATGAGGTCTAGCTCTCTGGGCTTGCTCTATGTGGCCCTGCATGGTATAATACTAAAATTAAATAAAATATGAACAGACATATGAATTAAGATATAAAAGGCACGATCCCCGATGCCCTAAAACATTGGGACACTGATGTTGGTAGGTCAGAGGCAGATATAAGTAATGCTACACCCTGAGAATAAACCTACCATTCAGAAAAAGATCTGCATCGAGATTCATACTTCATCATATAGTTTGGATCCATTTAAAACTAATTGCCCCCTGAGAAGGTGGTGGTGAGCCACCATCTTTGAACCACTGCAGTCCATGTGGTGCTGTCAGGAAGGGAGTTTCAGGATTAGATCCAGTGACAGTGAAGGAATAGTAATATAGTTCTAGAGTGGTGGTTTGGAGGGGAGCTTGCAGATGGTGAGTTCCCATGCATCTGCTTCTAGATGGTAAAGGTCGTAGATTTGGTTAGTTGTTTGGTGAGGGAAGTGGCACTAATTCATTACTAGCGGCATGGGTGGCATGGTGGCATAGTGGTTAGCACTGCTGCCTCACAGTGCCAGGGACCCAGGTTTGATTCCTGGCTTGGGTTACTGTCTGTGTGGAGTTTGCTCATTCTCCCCGTGTCTGTGTGGGTTTCCTCCTGGTGCTCCGGTTTCTTCCCACAGTCCAAAAATGTGTGGGTTAGGTTAATTGGATATGCTAAATTAACCCTTAGTGTCCTGGAATGTGATAGGTTAGAGGGATTAGCATGGTAACTAAGCAGGGATAGGGCCTGGATGGGATTGATGTCGGTGCAGACTTGATGGGCTGAACGGCCTCCATCTGCATTGGGATTCTATGACTAGCCACAGTTCAATAATGAAAAGAGCAAGTTGCTCCTCTCTTCAGCTGAGCCAACAACAGAAATAGCAGGGAATGGTCTTCAGAGAGAAACCAATGATATGTTATGCTAAAGGCTGTGATCTATGACCTCTCTACTGCCAGTGGCTACCAAGGTTACCACTGCACTGCACTTGAGCTCTGACCCTTCACTTTCTATTTTCACCATTATACTGTTAGTGATAACGTGCTAAGTTCGAATAGGTTGCTATTGTACAATAAGTAAGCAATTTACTCCTCAATATTTGTCGCTGGTTTGAATGTTGACATCGCATTTGTTTCCAGATATATTAGTTGTTGTGCACCTGCAACAGTGAGGCATGTCAGCTAATGTTAGTAAACAAAGCAAGCATTGAATATAATTATAATAAGTTATAATAAGATATAAATAATATGTGCTGTTGGGTAATTTCAAGGCTGCATTCTCAAAGTGAGCCTCCGGGGAAAACACTCTTCTGTCTGACTCACAAGGTTGTGGGTTCAAGTCCCACGACAGGACTTGGTCACAAGGATTCAGGGTGATGGTTGAGTGGAGTACTGCCTTGTCAGAGGTGCCATCTTTTGGCTCAGACATTAACCAAAGGTCCTGTGCTTCCTCAGGTTGAGGTGAAAGATCCCATAGCACTATTTTGAAGAACAGCAGGGAACTTATCCCCTGGCACCCTGGCAAATGCATACCCATCAATCAACATCATACAAAAACAGATTACCTGTCATTATCACGCTATGGTTTGTGGTTGCAAATGGTGTTTTTTATATGCTTTTTTTTTAGTGCCAGCTGTAAACCTGATCTTGCCAGCCATACTCTCAAACATCCCCTCATAATGTGATTACTGCCTTGCAATTATTTCTCACAACTTAGCACTTACCATTTGAATTTATTACCCTGTATAATTGCAGCAATTTTCCAACTTGCACCAGGGAGTCTTGCTCGATAGGGGAACGTGGGAGAAATTCAGGTACATCCTACACCTTACGAAGTGCCAAATGAATTCAAAAAACTGATTGTGTTACATTTTACCTACGATCTTAAAGTTCCGAGTTTGTAAACGTTCTCAGAAATATTACCTCTCTTGAGGCGAAAAGTTTAAATATTACTAAAATTAACAACTTGAGGCGAAAATCTTGAGAGAATCACATCCCAGTACACAACAATTCAGGTTTCTCCTCCGTACAAATCAGCCAATAATTTCATTGGCAATACCACCATACTTACATTTGTTAGACTCTAACACTTATCAGGGTTATTCAGACTGGAATTCGCTACCCCAAAGTGTGGTGGATGCTGGGACAGGGAGTAAATTTAAGGAGGAGTTAGACAGATGTTTAATTGATAATAGGTTGAAGAGTAATGGGGTGAAGGTGGGAAAATGGGGATGAGTAGAGGGCACAGCCTCAAGATAAAGGGGGGGCGGTTTAGAACGGAGTTGAGGAGGAACTTCTTCACTCAAAGGGTGGTGAATCTCTGGAATTCTCTGCCCGTTGAAGTGGTGGAGGCTGCCTCGCTAAATATATTTAAGACGCGGGTTGATAGGTTTTTGATAGGCGAGGGGATTAAGGGTTATGAGGAGAAGGCGGGAATGTGGAACTGAGACACGACAGATCAGCCATGATCTTATTGAATGGCGGGGCAGGCTCGAAGGGCTAGATGGCCTACTCCTGCTCCTATTTCTTATGTTCTTATGTTCTTAGGAGCATATTAGCCATGATCAAATGACAGAGCTGACTCGATGAAGACTTAGTCACTTATACATTTCTCTCTCCTCCACAACTCTAACCCCCAATTCCCAAACCCAAGCCCCACCATCTTCTGTTTCTGAGAGGCGTAACATAAATTGACATTGTTAAGCCACAAAATCCAATTTGACTGTTTTGGGTACAATTCAATGTCCTTGATTTCTATCCCTTGTTGAGGGTGCAGCAACATGAGCCACATTACAGGGTGACATGGTGACACGGTGGTTAGTACTGCTGCCTCACAGCACCAGGGAACTACGTTTGATTCCCAGCTTGGATCACTGTCTTAGTGGAATCTGCATGTTCCCCCCATGTCTGCATGGGTTTTCTTTGTATGCTCTGGTTTCCTCACACAATCCAAAAGATGTACTGGTTAGGTACATTAGCCATGCTAAATTATCCATCAGTGCATCCGAACAGGCGCAGAGTGGCAACGGGGGGACTTTCACAGTGTTACAGTGTTAAGGTAAACCTACTTGTGACTAATAAATAAACTTTAACTTTTATAGTTCAGTAATAGCTGAATTCAGTCTCATCCCATTTGAGTTAACAGGCCTCACTCCATAGAATCCCAACAGCGCAGAAAGAGACCATTCAGCCCATTGAGCCTGCACCAACAATTACCCCACCCTACCTCTGTAATCTCACACATTTACTCTGCTAATCCCCCTGAAACTAGGGTCAAATAAGCATGGCCAATCAACCTAAGCCACATATGGACTGTGGGAGGAAACTGGAGCACCCAGAGGAAACCCACAGAGGCACAGGAAGAAAATACAAACTCCACATAGACATCACCCAAGCCGGGAATCGAACTCGGGTATTTGGCGCAGTGCTAATCACTGTGCCACTGTGGCACCATTTGCATGCCACTTGCCAATTTTCCAACCAAAAAGACATGTAATATTAAGCCATGCAGTCATTCTAGTCTGCTGCGTTATTAAATCAGATCATAGTTGACACACGCCCCAATTCCATTCACTTGGCTATGTTCTATCCCCTATGATATCCTTACCCATATAAAATGTGTAAATATTCCCTGATATGTTCAATACAGCAAATCAGCTGGGCGTGCTTTTCCCCTTGAATTTTTAGATTGAAAAATGCATGTAATATTTCCAGGATCATTTTTTGATTGATGCTGACCCAGCTGCATCTTTATCTGCAATTCCCAACTCTTTATTCTGAGTTAAATTCTTAGCTTCTAGTGCAAACCACGCAGACTGGATTATTCTGAAACATCCCATAACCATTTCTGAAGGGTGAGATTCTGAAAATGACTCATCTGAGTGGCTAGTTAGATGCAGGCTGTCCAATCATGAAAATGCTTCTTGGCTTGAGCTATTTCATTCACTTAGAATCCTACAGTGCAGAAGAAGGCCACTCAGCCCATCGAGTCTGCACCAACCACAATCCCACCCAGGCTCTATTCCCGTAATCTCATATATTTACCCTAGCTAGTTTCCCTGACACTAAGGGATAAGTTACCACGGCCAATCAACCTAACCCGCACGTCTTTGGACTTAAAGGCCAACCTTGTACACCCTAAGTTAATATTTACCTTGCCAACTTTCCCACAGAACAAGTGGGCTGGAATTGTCTGACCTTGCCCATGTCTGGAATTACCCAATCCTGCTGCTGTGGATAGAGGTCTGGCTGAGCGCCAGAATCTCCATTCTTGCTGGCAGCGGGAGTGGGGCATGTGAGACTGGAGAATTGTGTTCATGATGTCTTACTGACAAGGTAACAAAGTAAAAAATGGATAGGGAGGGTTTATTTGGCTGATTTTACTTAAAATCGTTGGGCCTGAATTTTTCACAATTTTCACAATATCTGATTATCTCAGAAACAATTCAAAGGCTTTTGATCTCTAATAGACCATAAGGGATAGGTGCAAAATTAGGCCATTTGGCTGATTGAGTCTGCTCTCTAATACTCTGCCTGGAAATTAGTTTCAGGCTTTAATCAACCTTTTGTGAACCAACATGTCTTTCAGCATTCCGAAACTTGTGATGGTTTGCCTAAAGTTAGTGCTCCAGATTTGTCTATTCTAATTATTTACGACCTTATATAATATTATGCAGTAAATGGCAGAACTTTTTAGAGCATTGACATGCAGAGGGATCTGGGTGTACAGGCCCACATATCCCTGGAAGTGGCAACACAGGTGGATAAGGTGGTCAAGAAGATGTGGAAGTCGGAGTCAGCAGGTGAAAAGGTGTGGGTCTGTTTGATCAGCATGAGTCAATATTGAGACCCACTTCTGGTTGCAGTTTGTGGATAGGGAGGATAAGAGTGTTTACTGGGATGGCAAGGTAGCACAATGGTTAGCACTGCTGCCTCACAACACCAGGAACCCAGGTTTTGATTCCCGGCCTCAGCTCGCTGTCTGTACGGAGTTTGCATGTTCTCCCTGTGTCTGCGTGGGTTTCCTCTGGTTGCTCCGGTTAATTCCCGCAGTCCAAAGATGTGTGGGTTAGGTTGATAGTCCATGTTAAATTGCCCCTTAGGATCAGGGGGACTAGTTATGGTAAATTCATGGGGTTATGGGGATAGGACCGGAATGGATTGTGGTCAGTGCAGACTCTGTGGGCCGAATGGCCTCCTTCTGCAATGTAGGATTCTATTGTGTGATAAAATGTCAAGGACTCTGTGCATCTGCTTGTATAGTGATAAATATGCAAACTATGTAATGAAAAGCTGCTGAATTGCATTGGTTGTTTAACTGGCATGCATTGGCTGCAAAATACTATAATTGAAGCTGTTTTATGGAATCTGGTCAGACATCATAGTGAGATCCACTGGGCCCTATTTTACCATTTTGATTCTAAGTGCTGGACAGACTTGAAACTGGGAGTGTTTCAGAACTAACTTTTAAACCCATTCTCAGGCATCCCCATACATACTGTGCCTGCAAAAATATCAGCCATTGCAAATCGCGCTGCATAAACCTGTGGGCAGGACTCAACACTCCCAAAATCCTGCAGCTCCGATCGGCGCCTCCAACTGCGCATCCCCCCCAGGCCGGATAATGCCTCCTCCCGGCCCCCACAGACATTAGATCATAGATCATAGAACACTACAGTGCAGAAAAAGGCCCTTTGGCCCATCGAGTCTGCACCAAACACAATCACACCCAGGCTCTACCCCCATGTCCCTACATATTATACTCACCAATCCCCTCTAACCTACACATCCCTGGACACTAAGGGGCAATCTCTTAGCATGGCCAATCAACCTAACCTGCACATCTTTGGACTGTGGGAGGAAACCAGAGTACCTGGAGGAAACCCACGCAGACACGAGGAGAATGTGCAAACTCCACACAGACAGTGACCCAAGCCAGGAATCGAACCCAGGACCCTGGAGCTGTGAAGCAGCAGTGCTAACCACTGTGCTACTGTGCCGCCCAACATTACTGACCCCCTTATCCCCTCATCCCCTCCGCCGTCTAGACTGATCACTCCTTCCCCACCCCCCTCCCCCCCCACTGATCTCAGGCATAGTGGCAGCGGAGCCCATTTCCCCTCCACTGATCACAGGCAGAGTGGCAGCAGACTCCCCCTTCTCCCTCACTGATCTCAGGCAGAGCGCAGCAGATCCCTTTTTCCCCCTCCACAGATCTCAAGCAGAGAGCTGTCAGATGCTCGACACTTATCTCCTCACTAACTGGAGCATCCAAATCGGACTTTTGTAGAGTGTTTCTGATTTGCGCAATTCAGGATGGATAAGTTCCAAGGGGGAAGTGCCGGTAAGGTTGGCTGTATAGCCCATTAAGTCAATTTAAATGCACGAGGGCTCACAGGCTCAAGGTGAGAGGGGCGAGGTATAACTCAGATATCAGAGGGACTTTTTTTACACAGAGTGGTGGGGGCCTGGAATGCACTGCCAAGTAAGGTGGTGGAGGCAGACACGCTGGCATCGTTTAAGACTTACCTGGATAGTCACAGGAGCAGACTGGGAATGGAGGGATACAAACGAATGGTCTGGTTGGGCCAATGAGCGACACAGGCTTGGAGGGCTGAAGGGCCTGTTTCCTGTGCTGTACTGTTCTTTGTTCTTTGCATGCAAATCACAGCTGCATCCATTTTCGGGTAAAGGGGAACCGGCATGGAGGCGGGCATGGATCTCACTACTTGCCTCATGCCCGACTTTATCAAGTTTTCATGCCTGAAAATAGGTACAATGTTTTGGTGAAATTGGGTCCACTGTGTTTGTTCTCCTTGTGTACAATCAATAAAGACGTAGTTTTTGAGTACACACAGTGCATCGCCTGGTTAATTCTCAACAAAGATTTACAGCTTTCTTGCCTTCATCAGCCAGGGCATTGAGTATAAAAAGTAGCAAGTCATATTGCAGTTGTATAAAACTTTAGTTATGCCACATTTGGAATATTGCGTACAGTTCTGGTCGGTACACTACCAGAAGGACAAGAATACATTGGACAGGATACAAAGAAGGTATACTAGGATGTTACCTGGCCTGGAGGGTTTAAGGTCTGAGGAGAGGTTAGATAAAATTGGATTGTTTTCACTGAATAGACAAAGGCTGAGGAGTGAGTTAGTAGAAGTCTACAAAATGAAGAGAGGCATTGATAGGATGGATAATCAGAGACTTTTTCCCTGGGTGGAAGGGTCCACTGCACGGGGGCACAGATTTAATGTGAGTGGTGGTAAGTTTAGGGGAGACATGCGGGGAAAGTTTTTCACATAGAGGGTGGTGGATGTCTGGAACAGATTGCCAGTGGAGGTGGTGAAGCAGGAACGTTAGCAATGTTCAAGGCGTATCTTGATAGACACATGAATGGGAGATAAACAGAGGGATAGTAACCACATATCAGTGACAGGCCAAAGGGCCTGTTCCTGTATTGTATTGTTCTTACTTGTTCTAAATAAATAGATCCATGAGGTCTGCTGTCAGTTGTTCTTTGTGTCCCAGATTTCTCCACTATTCTGGCACTGTGTGGCTCATCTTCTCTTTGTCACTTCCTCAGCTTAAATGTCTTCTTGTATCTTAGTAACTGAATGTATAGGCACATTATTCAATGGAAGGTCTGACCAGAGTAGCAGTTCCAACACTGCATCCTCTGCCTTGACTAATTAAGTAACACAGTTCAGCACTTTGTTTGATTTGTTGGGAACAGCCCCATGAAGCAAATGGACGCAAATGGCAAGGACACAAATCTGGATCTTGTTCGACTTCATGCTGAACAAGTCCAGCACCGTGCACATTGAATGTATGCTGTTCATTTATTCCTTCCAACATGCACTGCCTTTAACATTCTTGTAATGAACTACTTCTGCCACTATCCACCCACTTACAAGATCTTGCATGTCTAATGTGTTCCTCACAATCAGGAAAGAGTTCAAAGTGTTTTGCAGTAAAATGCAAAAGCTGTACATGCCTGAACAGAAGAACAAGAAAAATGGAATGGGTTAAGATGGGGAGCTGAATACTTGAGGAAATTTATTTTGAAAAACATTCTGAGAGTGGAAGGATCTAAAGACAGTACCAGAGGGTAGTATATTTTTCTTCTATTATTCATTTGTGGGACATGGTTGTTACTGGCTGGCCACCATTTATTGCCCATTCCTAGTTGCCCTTGGAGGGCAGTTGAGGATCAACCACGTTGCTGTGGCTCTGGACTCACATGTGGGCCAGATCAGGTAAGGGCGACAGATTTTGCCTTTGTCTGAATGCACTTTTTATTTATGGAGTGGCACGGTGGCCCAGTGGTTAGCACTGCTGCCTCACAGTGCCAGGAACCCAGGTTCAATTCCGGCCTTGGGTCTCTCTGTGGGGTTTGCACTTGTGCCCTGTGTCTGCGTGGATTTCCTCCCATGGTCCAAAGATGTGCGGGTTAGGTTGATTGGCTATTCTAATTTGACTCTAGTGTCAGGGTAAATATGTGGGGTTACCGGAATAGGGCCTGGATGGGATGTAGTTAATACAGACTCAATGGGCCAAATGGCCTCCTTCTGTACAGTAAGGATTCTATAATTTCCTTCCCTAAGGGACGTAAATAAACCAAACGGATTTTTATGACAATGGTTCGACAGTCATCAGTAGATTCTTAATTCCAGATTTTTATTGGTTTCAGATTTCACCATCTGCCATGGTAGGATTGAAATCTTATCCCCTGGCACATTACCCTGGTTCTCTGGATTACTAGTCCAGCGACAGTATCACTGTGCACTACCTCTGCTATTACTCAGGTGAAGTGAGGTAATGTCATGGAAGGAAGTGAAGGTAACACATGCAATTCAATGGGGCAAAGAGAGTGGATGGGGCTGGAAGTCAGGCAAGGTGCTGGAGACATGGAATTCTGTGGGAGCGAGGACGCAGGTTGTGACATTTTGAATGAGCTCAAATATTTGGAGGGTGGAGGCAAGGAGACCGGGTTGGCAGTATTGAAACTTAAGATGAAAACTTAGTTTGATGACAATGAGAAAGATGTAAGAATGGAGGCAGGATCTTTCTGGACTTAGTACAGCATGATTTGGGTATCAGAAAACATGTGGTGGAGGAAGACAAACATGGGAACCAACTGAGATTGTACCCCTCTTGTCTTAGCCAGAGTCTGATCAGTGTAAAACCCAAGGTACATTGAGACATTTATTTGCCAAAAATTATGGCATTGATCTTGCTGACATTAAGCTGGAAGAGATTTTGGTTTATCCTTGTTGTAACGTTAATTGGCAGCAAAACAATGGAGGAGGGAGAGAGATAGAGCACGCATATGGAAATTGTCCGCATGCTGTGAGATGGTAATTATGAAAAAGCAGCATGTAAGTGAAAATAAGGCTACCCAGAGTGTTCTTGAATACATCAAATGCGTTCTTGTCAGCAGGAAGGAAGAAGATATTGGAAAGTAATATAGCGGGAGTGAGCTTTCTATAGACATGGGTAACAAGGGATGAATATTGGACAATGATGCAGCAGCTGAAAGCATTGAAGGCACTTGTTAACTTGAGGATAAAAAAGGACCAGGAGTTTTGTTCCCAGTCACTTAGTGATTTTTGACATAAAGGCTGGAATCTTACTGCCCTGCCTGCCACATGAATCGGAGTGGGAGAGGGGTGGACAATGGAAAGGTCCATTGATCTTGTCTGGATTTTACGATTTCAGGATGAGAGTCATGGAGATATACAGGACTTCATCTCAACTTGTCCAGGCCAACCAGCTTCCCTAAACTGAACTAGTCCCAGTTGCCTCCATTTGATCCATATCCCTCTAAACCTTCCCTATCTGTGTACATGCCCAAATGTTGTTTAAATGTTGTAATTATATCCACTCTACCACTTCCTTTGACAACTCATTCCATATACCACCCTCTGTGTAAAGAAAATTGCCCCTCAGGTTCCTTTCAAATCTTTCCTCTCTCAGTTTAAATGTTGTCTTAGTGTTGTGGGTAGGGAGGAAATGGGATTGGACGGTCTTGAACAAGGATTTGTGAAATTGCTGCCCATGAAAGGAAAGGGAAGGTTGGAGATGGGACAATAATTGAACAGAGTAAGGATAGGTTCTTTGAGAAAGGGATATAAACTGGCATATCACAGGAGATAGGGAGGGTGCAAGAGAATGGGAAAAGATTGATAATATTAACAAGTCTATGGCTGACAAGGTGAAACAGAGAAATCAAGTTTAAGTTTATTTATTAGTGTCACTATTAGTGTAGGCTTACATTAACACTGCAATGAAGCCACTGTGAAAATATACAACTCGCCACAGTCTGGCGTTTGTTCGGGTATACTGAAGGTCAACTTAGCGTGGCCAATGTACCTGACCAGCACATCTTTCAGACGTGGGAGGAAATCAGAGTAACTGGAGGAAACCCACACAGACATCGGGAGAACGTGCAAACTTCACACAGAGTTGAAATTGAACCTGGGTCCCTGGCACTGTGAGGCAACAGTGCTAACCACCGTGCCGCCCCCAGAATCAGGAGCTGGGACAAGTGGATATTAACTGAGGAAGATCCAAAAGCTTTTTAGATGAGATAAACATGGAAAGGGAGGAAGAAACTGGGCAAAGAATTGAAGATCTCGGGTTGGGTGAGACCAGGAGGAAGCTGGGTGGTGGGGCAAGGGGGGCACAGAGAGGAGAAGAGCTGTAAGGTTAGTTTTGAACTTGGATAAAAAAAAAACTCATTAATTCCCTGGATATTGAGTAGATGGTGAGGATGAAGCAGGAAGATACAGAGAAAGAAGATCAGAAGAGAATGCTGATAGTCAATCAGGGGAATTTGGACTTGCTTCTGCTTTCAGGGATTATGTTAAAACATTAAGCAGTTATTGCCACTGAGCAAACAACAATCATGTTCTGGATGATGCTTTTAGATTGGGCAGAGGGGCTGGACACCAGCCATGTGCGTCCACCTTCTTTAAAGTTTTAAAGTTAATTTTTCAGTGTCATAAGTAGGCTTACATCAACACTGCAATGAAGTTACTGTGAAAATCCCTGAGTCACCACACTCCGGCACCTGTTCGGGAACACTGAGGGTGAATTTAGCATGGCCAATGCACCTAGCCAGCACATCTTTAGGACTGTGGGAGGAAACCCACGCAGACATGGGGAGAATGTGCAGACTCTGCACAGAAAGTGACCCAAGCTGGGAATCGAACCCAGGTCCCTGGTACTGTGAGGCAGCGGTGCTAACCACTGTGCCACCCTGGGAGGGGGGTTAAGGCTGAGGGGAGGCACAATTTTGTAGGCTTTATCTCATTCCTTTTATCAAGAGGCCTATTTTGCGATGTTGAAATTATTAATATCCATGATTATATCCAATACATGATTGGACGGCATATTTATCACTAATAGTAATGTACCATGAAAGAAACCAGTAAATCACCTGATGGTAATTGGATGTTAATGTACTCGATACATTTGCCTTTAACAGCCACGTATAAGATGATTCCTGGTGACATTTTTCACCGGAATAGACTGCAAAGTCTAGCTATATTTAAAAGTCACTCAGAAAAGAGGCCAAGAAATATGGAATACAGTAGTATTTAATTCAATGCCTTTGGCATAAAAAGATTACTTGGCACGGCACTCAGGAAAAAAATGAATGACTTACAATTGAAGTTATATTAGATTACTGCCTCAGGTGAGGCTCTAAAGGTGATACTGCAGACTGACTTACTCTGTGCAATAAATTGTTCATGGACTTAGGCTTTGGTGTCACTTTCCAACTAATTTAGCTGATACGTAAGACAACATCTTATGGGTGAAAGGGCTCCTGCAGGGCCTTATTGGCTAAATGTGTTACCTATTGCTAAGCCATATACATGATGTGGGGTTGCTGGTGTTGGCACAGCAAGTAGTCGCACAACACCAGGTTAAAGTCAAACAGGTTTATTTGGTAGCATGAGCTTTTGGAGCACTGCTCCTTCATCAGGTGAGTCACTCAATGAATGGGAAAATAACAGGCAAATGGTCAGCAATTTTCCAATGCGTGCTTGGAGTGCATGACACACCTCATTGCTGCTACAGACAAAAACTCACACCCATCCATGTCAAACCATGTTCTGGTACCCACTCCCATAACCTCCATACCCTCCATGCCAACTTGAGTACACATACTCACCTCCTTGGACCTCAGTACGTCCCAAGGCATCCTATGCCCCCACTCATCCCAATGCCCTTTAAAGCCCTTTTGCCAAATCATGCCTATCCATTTGCCCCATTCACAACCTTTGCCCTCACCCCTCCATGCCTACCCCCCTAGTATCCACCATGGCAGACCTCCTGAGCTGTGCTGACATGAATAATGTGTCTCTCGATGATGTCATGATGTTAAGAACAATCACTGATAAAAAAAGACATTCAATACATTGAAATTCCTTCAACTAAAATCTTATGCAAACAAACATTTCTATTCCATAATCAGTGAGAGCTGTCAAAGTGCTCATTTAACAGGCACTCATATGATAACTTTAGATTGTAAAATCAGATATGCAGCAAAAATCCTATAATGATAATCGTCAGGCTTACATCAAGAGATAGAGCGAAATAGCCAGCATGGATTCTTTTTTTAAAAATCCACACATGTTTTTAAGTATTTAAGGCCCAGCAGAGTTAAACCACTTGACAAATCTGACAGTTCCGATGAGCTCAGACAGTTCCTTGACAGCACGACGGTTCTATGATAGCTTGACTGTTCTTTGACAGCATGACAGTTGCAATAAGTTTACCCACTTCTTATGCACATTCATGCCTAATTTGAACAATCCTAAAGGACATCTAACTTATCTCAGAGGTGCTTTACCTCTTCCAAAGGGTGCCTGGAAGTATAGACAGAGTCAATAGATGGGAGGCTGGTTTTGAGTGACAGACTTGGCTTTGTTCATGACCCTTTGTAGTTTTTTGTTTTCTTCGACAGAGCAGGAGTCATACAAGCTGTGATACAACCAGAAAGAATGCTTTCTTTGGTGCATCTATCAAAGTTGGTGAGAGTCGTAATGGGCATGCCAAATTTCCTTAGCCTCCTGAGAAAGGAGAGTCATTGATGGGCTTTCTTAACTATAACATCAGTGTGGCTGTACCATCTGTGATCTGGACACCTAGAAGCTTGAAGATCTTAATCATTTCCACTTTGTTCCCATTGATGTGGACAGGTGCAGGTCCACCGTTATGTTTCCTGAAGTCAGTGATTATCTCCTTCGTTTTGTTGACATTGAGGGAGAGATTATTGTCATTGCACCTGTTCACCAAATTCTTTATCTCTGTCTGTGTGGAGTTGACATATTCTCCCTGTGTCTGTGTGGAGTTGGCATATTCTTCCCATGTCTTCTGGGTGCTCTGGTTTCCTCCCACAGTCCAAAGCTATGCAGATTAGGTGGATTGGCCATGCTAAATTGTGATAGCATGGTGGCACAGTGGTTAGTAATGCTGCCTCACAGCCCCAGGGACCCGAGTTCATTTCCCGAGGCTGGAAATGAACTCAGGTCACTGTCCGCGTGGAGTTTGCACATTCTTCCTGTGTCTGCATGGGTTTCCTCCCGCACTCCAAAGATGTGCGGGTTAGGTTGATTGGTGATGCTAAATTGACCCTAATGTCAGGAGATTAACAGGGTAAATATGTGGAGTTACGGGATAGGGCCTGGGTGGGATTCAAGTTGGTGCAGATATGATGGTCCGAATGGTGTCCTTTTGCACTTTAGGGATTAAAAATAAATAAATTGCCCCTTAGTGTCCAAAGACATGCAGGTTAGGTGGATTAGCTACAGTAAATGAATGGGATTTACGGGAATGGGGAGTGCCTGGGTGGGGGATGTTCTTTTGGAGAGTTGATGCAGACTCAAAGGGCTGGATGGTCTCTGTCTGCACTGTAGGTATTCTATAATTCTATGGTTGTAAGATAGCGAAGTGGAGGGGCTAAAGGGGAAATTTCTGAATTTGAGGCCTAATTAACTGAAGGCACTGCTGCCATTGGTGAAGCGATGAAAAAGGGCTGGAATTGGAGGATATAGGGATTCCAGGGAACTGTCAGGCTGGAAGAAATTATAAAGCCAGGGAGGTTCAAAGCCCAGATCATTATATTCACCAGGAGAAAGGCAGCAAATAAATTCTTCCTGATATTTTATAAATCTAGTATTATGAGGTATCTTATCAGTTTTGTTCAACTAGTACCAAGCTATTCATGTTTCAGAACAGTCGCCTTAACGTCAGTAATAATTTGTAGATTCAGTCATGTGTGTTCCAATGAAACCAGTACAGGGCTTTTGGAGAAGTATAATTAATCTTTGACTGCAATATTCAGGAGTACAAGATTCTTCATGACATAAAGCAGCAGAATTTGATTAGCTGATTGTGCCACACTGATTTATAATTGCCTTTTCTGTGGTCTATATAATGTCATTATCAATCATTTGGACTTTTAGGGCTGGATTCCAATTAGCTTGTCTCCATTTTTTTTCAGATGTTTGGGAAAATGAAGTCCAAAACAGTGCGAAAGTAGCAAATTAAGCAGTCACCATCAAATTAAGGGAAGTAATAGGAATTGATGGTGTTTAACATATCAAAAGTTATAACCTGGAAGCCAGTTAAGTACTCGGTACAAAATAAATGCACAAATTTCAAAGCTTTTGGAGACCACCCTGTCTTGATTGTGCCTCATTAAAAAGACAGCAGTGAGTAGGAAGTGGTAGGAGTAAGTATTTGAAGTGGGATTTTCCGACTGCGTTTGCCCCAAGTCTGGAAAATCGAGCCTGAGGCCAATGGACATTTTCATGGTCAATGTCCCGCCTGCTACGATTCCCATGCGGGCAGGACAGGAAGATTCTGACCTTGGACCGATTTTGACTTTTTTCCAGTGAATAAAGAGGATGGGCAAGATTCTTTGGGATCCCAGCCGCATGTTTCCCGCAGGCGAGGGGGGCAGGGGAGTTGCACATTGTTTGCTAGCAGCGGGATTTTCTGGTTCCGCCCCCGTCAATGGGCATTCCCATGGATGTCATGCCATGCCGGTGGCAAACCCACAGGCAAGTTGCGCTGCCGGTGGGACCAGAGAATCCCACCAGTGTGAACGGCTGGAGAATTCCAGCCAACATTTACTTCCTTTGTGGCTGTAAAATCAGCACCGGTCAAATGGAAAGCTAACTGACTGAAAGATGAGAAAAAGAAAGAGTGCGGGATCGCTATTCAGAATGGCAGAAGACAAGAAGGATCTCACTAGAATTGGTGCTGGGACCAAATTGTCCATAAAGTATATCAACAATTTGGGAATGAATAATGCAATTTCTAAATTGGCTGATGAATTGTGAAGGACTGTCAACACAGAAGACTGCAACAAGTTTCCAGAAGACACCAAAGTAAAGACATTAACAGGGTCTATGAGATATAAGATCCCTGATTGCGGCAGTTAATGTTGTCTAATCCAGGATCCTTGCAAAGATCTATAATATGGAGTGCCAGGGTTACTGACACTCAGGGTCTATGCTCTGTACTGGAAAATACCTCTCCGAATATTAAAGTTTAAAAGCAAATTACTGCGGATGCCAGAATCTGAAATCAAAAGAGAAAATGTTAGAAAATCTCAGCAAGTCTGGCAGCATCTGTAAGGAGAGAAAAGAGCTGATGTTTTGAGTCCAGATGACCCTTTGTCAAAGCAGGGCTTACATTAACACTACAATGAAGTTATTACTAACTATTGTAAATAAATCTGGATTTGGTGAAGGGACACTGCCAGTTTGTTCAATTAATAAAGTCGCAGAGTGGGTGTATAATGCTGTGTTACTATACTGTTAGAATCCTTGGGCTTATTTCTATACGGGACACAAGCCTCTAATCGCTTGTAGAGATTGGGTAAACATGTGTGGGTTCATTTATTAATACTAGGCGCATGAGAACAGTTACACATAGGTGCAGAGCTTGAAGGCATCAGAGTTGTATGTGTTTACTCTGCTAAAAGCAAAAATAAAACTAAGACTGGATCACATGACACACTTCCCTTCTAGTGATGTCATGCCGATGTGACACATTGCAACATATAATTGGCAAATTAATTTCATTGTAGAAAAATGTGGGCTGGAACTCTGTGACCATTCATGCTGGTGGGATTCTTCAGTCTTGTCGGCAGTGCACCCTCATCCATGGGTTTCCACCATCGTGAGGTGACGTCAATGGAAATTCCTGTTGACAGTGGTAGGACCAGAGAATCCTGCCGCTAGCAAACAATGTGCCACCTCCCACCAGCAGGAACCACGCAGTTGGGAGGCCAGAGAATTTCATCCCTGAGATATTGTATTTTGGTAAGAAAAATAAGGAAGGCATACATTACACGCAAGATAAAAATCTCAAGGGAGCAAAGCTATCTGGATGTAAGTATGCACAAAACACTAACAGTTGTGAGGCAGGCAATAAGGCCACAAAATTAAGGCCAATGAGAGCAAATCAAACACTAGGATTTAATTTTAGTGGGATATAACTGAAAAGTAGCAAAGTTGTGCTGAATCTGTACCAAATTTTGATTAGATCACACTTGGAATAGTGTGCAATTCTGGTTGGCTGATTATAAAAAGGATATGGAGACAAATGACAAGGACGATACCAGAACTACAAGATTATAACTAATGGTAAAGCATGATTAGGCTGTATTCTTTCATCTCTTTCTTAAAAGAAGACTGAGATTTTGGTGGGGCTTCTAATCGCGGTTTTTAAAATTATGAAAGGTTTTGGGAAGGTTGATACAGAGAGAGAGAGAGGGGCCCTGATTTTACCAGCACGCTTCCCCCACGAGGCTTGTAGGACAGCATTCCCCGTTGGCCTCGGATGTGATCATACGAGTCTCGGGCAGGCGTGCCGGTAAAATTCCAGCCAGAGTGTTTCTACCTATGGGAAAGAATCAAACAGGAGGCTATCAATGTAAGATAGTCACCAAGAAATCAAATACAAGACTTAGAAGAAATTATTTTGCCTGGAGTGGTGAGAGTGTGAAAAACAAATGTTAAGGCCTCGAGGTGAACTCCAGTGATGCATTTTAAAGAAGTTAATAAGCACAAAAGGGAGCAGGAAAGGGAGATATCCTCATGGCGCCAGGAGCTTTGATTCAATTCCGGCCTTGGGTCACTGTCTGTGCGGAGTCTGCACATTCTCCCCTGTCTGTGTGGATTTCCTCCGGGTGCTCCTCCCACAATCCAAAGATGTGCTGGTGAGGTGGATTGGCCTTGCTAAATCATCCCTTAGTGTCCAAAGTTGTGTAGGTGAACTATAGTAAATGCATCGGGTTACAGGGTAAGGCAGGTGGGCGGTGGTGAGCAGGGAACAGATGCTCATTTGGAGAGTAGGTGCAAACTTGACGGGCCAAATCTCATCCTTCTGCGCTGTAAGGATTCTATGGTTCTATGCTGATAGTTGGATCAGAAAGAATGGGAGGAAGTTTGAGCGCAGCATAAATACCAGCGTGGATTTATTGGGTCCAATACCTGATTCTCTGCTGTGTATCCAACATAATTAAATTGCTTCCTCTGTGCCTCCTCATGCTTCGGGGGCCTTCCCACCATCTGCCTGCTGGGCCTAGTGTGTCTTAAATAATGTCTGCTAATAGGGTCCAGAAGTGGTGAAGCTTAAGAGTTTCCTACTTTTCCATTCCCAGTGCACTCATAATTCTTGGTCGAAGTTAGCTTAAGTTACAGCTGTTGCTTGTATTACTTGAGGCAAGAAGAAATGTGGAGAGCTTCATGAATGAGTTCTGAAGCTGAGAAATATTTTTTGCCATTCTTGCCATCCAGACCTGGATTAGCTGCTCAATACAATCTCATACCACCAGCAGAGTTTCATTTCCCCAGCCATATGGAAGTGAGGACTTCTCTGGAGGAAGTATGACAATCGTTTATGGCTAAACCTTACTTGTTCTTACAATGGTGGATCTGGCTTGCTGGACCGTTTTAAAGAACAGTTAAAACCTAAGTACATTTTTATGCTGGAGCCACAAAGAGATTAGACCAGATAATACTGAATACTGTAAGACTTGGATGGCACGGATGTGGGGAAGGTGTTTCCAATAGTAGGCGAGACTAGGATCCCAGGGCATAGACTCAGAATAAAGGGTCGACCCTATAGACCGAGATGAGGGGGGATGGGTGAACCTATGGAATTCATTGCCACAAAAGGCCAGGTGGACCTGTGGAGGCCAGATCATTGAGTGCATGTAAGACAGAGATAGATAGATTCTTGGCTGGTAAGGGGATCAAAGGTTACAGGGAAAAGGTGAGAGAATAGGATTGTGGAATTTACCAGCCATGATCGAAAGGCAAATGGCAGGACAGACTCAATGAGCTGAATTCTACTCCTATATCTTATGGTCTTATAAGGATGGCAGGTTTCAGTTTCTAGATAGTGAACCAGATCGATTTCTACCACAATCTGATAGTTTGGTGAATGTTGGAAAGTTGTTTGATGTCTCAATAAGAGGCCCGGGGTCTTGTATGGTTATACACAAACCATTTATCCTTAACACATAACTACATTTTTTTCTCTAATGTAAACCCTGCATGGATGCACTCTCTGTACTGCTTCTTCCACACTCTACAGTACACAGTTTGTCACCATGTGACTCTCTACATCATACCTTGAGTGGTACAGTTTCTCCAGTCCTATATTAATCCCTTCTCTGCCCACACACTCTTACTCTACAGTCAACCCTATCTCACTACTCCAAATTTATTTAATTATCTCAAATTACATATAGTGGGAATCAAAACTCATAGATCCAGATTACTAGTCAAGTAACATGACCATTATGCTTCCATACCCCACAAAACCTATGAGGTAGGATTTTACACTCCCTTTCTGGTGGATTTACAGGTGATAGGGTAGGGAGATGGTAGGGGCAAGGCAGTTATTGTTGGCGGGGGGGTGTTGAGCATGGTGGGCAAAGGTGCTGGTGAGGGGAGTGTTGGTCAGTGGGTGATAAGGGTTCCCTGGATGCCCTTCTCACCAATCTCATGCTGATGTCAATCTCTCTGCAATCTTATGATGGGATGGTCAATGTTCCGGTTGGCCCACCTAGTTTGTGGTTTGGTTTCCATTATTTGGACATCTCTCCCAGTAAGTTGTGACCCCTGTTCTGGATTGGGAAGGCTTCCCACTACTTATGAGTGACTAGGTCTAACTCCAATATGTTTCTTTGAAAACTCCTTTATTTATTCTATAGTACATTCTAAGTTTCTGGGTAAGGACATCTCTCTCTCGGACAGACTGTTCCATCTCTTCCTCTCAGCCTCTTGCACATGACTGCTGATGTCAGTGTTAGATCATGGTGAACATCACATCTCATTTACTACAACTGTTAACCAATTATTCTACACCATCTACACGTGCTCCAATTGAAGCCCTTAAGAGGACAATTAGTGACCATCTGAGGGCTGTTTCTCGACCAGCCTCCATTTTCAGGCTGTCAGGAGGAGTTTGAGGACAGGGGAAAAGCCTGAAATGTGATCCGGCTCAGGCCCTGGCATGAAGGGCGGGGGGGATGGGGGTGGGAGTAGTTAAGGAGGAGTGAGATTGGGGAGGAGGATGGGGGAGTATGGAGTAGGGGGACACACGGGGGGTGCCTCTATCAACCATCTCTTTTCAACATTGCCTTGCCACCGCTGGTCCTGCACTCCCAGGGCTCGCACACTGAAGGCTGCTTGCAGTCTCAGTCCTGTCCACCGTGGCTTCCAGCGCTGCTGGGGCTCAAGCACTGCCAGCCAACTCTCTTAGGACAGACTTACTCATGACCGGTGGCTGGAAGTCCCGTCTCCAGCCAATTAAACCGAGTTGGAGTGTTAAATGGCTGCGGGACAGCCAGTATCAGTGGCGATGCGTTCACTGTCAATTCCTGGGATGACAACAAGGAAAATCGCATATCCTGACCTTGAAAGTTGTGGTTTGAGATGGGTAGGGTGGAGCTACCAGACTAATATTTCAAAACCCTCAGGAGCGTACATGTTCGCTCAAGGCAAATGCTCCTGCATTACAAAATAATAATAAATTGTGGCTGGCATATAACATTAAGTTGATGAGTAGCAGTCAGAGTGACTGAGACAAATGGATCTTAAATTGAATCCCTTCAGTTACCTATTTTTTGCAGTGTTATTATCCACAGTCATATTAACGTTTTGTTTTGCCTATGGTCATGCCTTAATGGGCACCATTGTGTATCCCCAGTATGATGATCAGACCCTTCAACAATAACCGTGCAACAGAAAAGGATTCTAACTGACTTTTTGTCTTCACGCAATGCCGTCGAGAAACAATTTTTTCAGCAGTTAGTGTGCGATACCTCTTCTGCTTGGTTACATTCTAATTGACTCCCTCAAGTAAAGTTAGCTGAAATCTATCACTGGGCTGCACAATAGGATATAATTTGCAGATGCGTCAGTTGCCATGTATTTGTTCATGAGATTGAAGGCTGACAGAGGCAGTCACAATGGAAGACATTCTCTTCTTTGTCACACTGACATCATTTCTTTTTCATTAGCTTGCCCCGGCTTTCTTTGTAATCACCTCCGTCTATTGTGGCCGTCCTTTTAACATACAGTTTTTGAAAGCAATTTAGAATTCGGCGCTCGTTGGTAAATTTTCATCATTTTCCCTCCCTCAGCCAACAAAGAAATGTTTAGGGATTAGACAATAGCTCGAGCCGTGCTCTGTCGGGTCGCTGCTTCTCAGGGGCGTCACGGTGGCACGGTGGTTAGCGCGGCTGCCTCACAGCACCAGGGATCCAGGTTCAATTCCGGCCTTGGGTGACAGTGTTTGCACTTTCTCCCCAAGGCGAATTTTCTCGTTCCACCCGCCAGGAGAATCATAGCAGGTGAAGAGTGGACCATGGAAGGGTTTGTTGACCTCAGGCAGGATTTTATGATTTTGGGACAAAAGTGGCTGGGAAATTCCCCCTCCTCCCCACAACCCCTTGTCCGCATTGGTTTCCTCTAGGTGCTCAGGTTTCCTCTCACAGTCAAAGGTATGCAGGCTAGGTGGATTGGCTCTGCTAAATTGTCCCCAAGATGTGTAGGGCGATTAAATGTGTGGGGTTACAGGGATAGGGCCTGGGTCAGATGCTCTATTGGAGAATTGGAGCAGGCTTGGTGGGCCACTTGACCTCCTTCTGGATTCTATGATTCTATGATCCCTCGGCTGAGAAGGTGGGTGCGTTAAAGCTGAAGACCTCCCCATGGTTCTGACACCGTGAAGCTGCCTCGCGCACAGATGAGTGGCAATAATCAAGCCAAATCATCTGGGTTTGCTGTGTTTCTCCCCCAGAGAGGGGAGAGTCTCGAAACTCCTTCAGGGGTCTAATTATAAGTACATTCTGATGGGTTTAAATGTCACCCTGTGCGAGGGCTGCAATCGCAGGGGCTTTAAGCTGTCCCGTCAATGACCCCAAATTGTCATTGCATCATTTCACACTTTTTTCAATGGAGCTTTGACTTCCACGGCTCAATCGACATTGTTTAGCTTGAAGGAAGTTGAAGGCTAAAGTGAGGCAGCCACTTCTGAGGGGGTCAGCACACATTTCAGCTTTATCAATAATCAGCCTCACAGCAGTGAAGCCAAGTTTCCTTTGTTTAAACCTTTGTTCCTCGACATTTGCAGCAAAGGTCGTTCTTTGACCTTTTTATCTGCAGATAACGGAAGCTGATTTCCATTTTCTTCTGCATCATTCTTATTTAATAAAAGGTTACTGTAGCTATTAAGCTGTGCTAAGTCCATATTTTAGATCGCCCTACTGGGGTCCAAGGACCCTTGTGCACCCTTCATACTGTGGTACACACTGATTGCTTCAGACTGTGGTTCTTGCAAGGCAGCTGAATTCTGAATTGAACAGCAAAATACCAAAGATCAAATCAAATCCACACTGATCGGCTTTCAAGGAATTTAGTAGAAATGATCTTTCATTTTGTAAAAACTGGATATATATTTTGGCATTTCTTGCACTATTGTGAGTGCAATTTAAATTTTAGGTTCTTTTGGCAGGTGAGATGTCCCATTCACTCAGTTGTTGGTCAGTAATTTTATGGTACAAGGGAAAGCCAAAGATTTTCTTCCTTGCTTTCTTCATTTTGAGTTATTCATTATTGAATTGGATGATCAGTCATGATCGTGATGAATGGTGGAGCAGGCTTGAAGGGCCAAATGGCCTCCTCCTGCTCGTATTTTCTATGTTTTGCACCAATGATGTCGGTGATGCCTCCATCAATATTAGTTGAGAGATGATCAGCTGTACCATTGAGTACAGGCAGTCCTTGATTTACGATGAAACGTCCTAAGTTGGAACCCATTTTCTCAAAAGAACAGTGTAATAAATCGAGGATCGGTTTCTGAACTAAGGCCTGATAAATAATCCAGAATTATTTACTCAATCAATTACTAAAAAAAAGTAGTACAGTAATGAATTAACCTTATATAATATAATCATTCAGAAAAATTTTGGAAACACCAAGTAAAAATGGGCCAGCACAGCAACTGAGGGCCTTGAATGAGGGAGATTGGCAGCGTAGAATGTCAATGGGCGCGTATGAATGTTCTTGAATTTGTAGAGTTGAAACCAATATTGTGAAGGGGAGACAGGGGCTAGGATTTTCCTATCCCCTCTCCTCCCTCCCCCACCACCATGGGTTTTCCTGCATTGGGATCTTGCGGGCCATAAGACCATAAAATATAACTTGACATCTGGCCGGGGCTTTCTGGGCCCCCGCCGGTGGGTTTTCTGGTGGCAGAGGTTGTCTACCATTGGCCACCACTTTCCCATGGAGGTGCAGCCAGTGAGCCACAGAATGAGACTGAGGCAATAGATTTTTGTGATTCAAATGTCTCAGGGAAAAGGTGGGAGAATGGGATTGAGAAACATGTCAGGCATGATCGAATGGTGGAGACTTGATGGGCTGAATGGCCTAATTCTGCTCCCATACCTTATGGTCTTATGGATGGCAAGATCCCGCTGCCATGGGAAACCCATGGTGGTGAGGGAGGAGAGGGGATAGGAAAATCCCAGCCCCTGCTTCCACTTCACAACATTGGTTTCAACTCTACAAAATCAAGAACATTCATATGCGCAATGACATTCTGCGCTGCCAATTTCCCTTACTCAGGACCCTCAGATGCTTTTCCAGCCAATTTTTACTTGGTGTTTCCAAAATTTTTCTGAATGATTTCATTATATAATGTTAATTCATTACTGTATTGCATTTTTTTTTAGTAATTGATTGAGTAAATAATCCTGGGTTATTTTGTTGAAAGTAGGCTATCATACTTTGGTCCAGCAGCCGATCCCCGATTTGTAACACTGCTCTTTTGGGAAAATGGGCTCCAACTTATGACGTTTTGACTTAAGTCACGGTTTTCAGGAACTGAATGTGTAGTAAATACGAGGACTGCCCGTATTTACTTGTGTAAAAGCCGACCTCATGTAAAAGTCTACTCCATGATTTTTGGCCTTAAAACAAATGGTAATTTTTCAGACACTTTGTGTAAGTGTTGACCCTTGCTTTTTGGGGGAAAAAAGCCCAAAAATCTCAGAACCAAAGTAAATGTATGAATACCAATGAAATTGTGGACCAGCAAGTAAATGTGTTTTAGGTTTTGTGGTTTTATTAATTTAAATTATTAAAATGATTAGATTATCAACAATAATTGATATGAATTATTTTGGTGTTCTTACAATCCCTGCCGTGCAGAAGGAGACTATTCAGCCCATTGATCCTGCACCAACAACAATCCTATCCAAGTCCTATCCCCGTAACCCCACAGATTTACCCTGCCAATCCCTCCCTGACTCTAAGGGGCAATTTTACCATGGTCAATCAACCTAACCTGCACATCTTTCAGACTGTGGGAGTAACCCACACAGACACGGGGGGAATGTGCAAACTCCGCACTGGCAGTGACCCAAGGCCAGAATTGAACCCGGGTCCTTGGTGCTGTGAGGCATCAGTGCTAACCACTGTGTCAAGTGCTATGTTATCGATCTTTACTTTATTCTATTGTTTTGGACTTGTCTTGGGCCCAAATCAAATATGGGCATCAACCACTCAGAGCCTGTGTAAAAGTTGACCCCATGACCTTTGACCTAAATACCTGGCCTCAAAAATTCAATCTGTACGCAAGCATATGGAGTATTCAATGGCAGCCTGTGGTAGATTAGACCAATCTTCCTGCAGGTCAGCTGCACGTCATTGGTGTAAGAGCTGTTAAAATTCCCACAAGGCTGGTGTAAGTGAGATCATTGAGAGAAGGAGCGGATGCGAAAATATCCAATGACCTCTTTGACAAGCCCATCTTCCTCCAACCGGACAATATCAGGTCACGAAAGCCGTACTGGTTTCATTGAGGATTATTTCATAGACTTAAGTTACTGATTGCCACTCATTTTGAAAAATGAAATATAAAATGATAACATAAAAATGTGGCTGTCAGTGCAATATACTGCATAATTTTAGATTCTTTCACATCACTGGAGATTTTAAATATTTCGCTGAAATAATGGGACCTGTTTTATACCTTGGAATTTCTGAGAGTCACAAAAATCTATTGCCTCATTTTCTCGCGTAGCGTAAAAAAAATCCAGTGTTTCTTTACAAAAAGCTCATAAACCTGTCAGATGCCACCAGTAAAAATCTTGTAATGAATAAACTTTGCTAACAGCATAAGCCCTAAAAATCCTTTAAGGTTCCCATAGGATTTCTTAAACGCGGTGCTTTAGCAGGAACTGTACATGTAAAATCCCAACCAGAACGTAATAAGAAAAATATAGGAGCGGATGTAAGCATAGATAAGCCTGCGCAAATACCAGGCTTGTATTATAACGGGAGCGCCAATAAGGGGAATGTGCCTTCATGAATGTGGAATAGCAGAACCACATGGCAATGACTATAACACTTAATAAGTATTACACTTAATAAAAATACATTCAACCAATTTTATGAGATCATTGTGCATTCATTTCTTTTATTCATAAAATGAGGGTATCGCTGGCTGGTCCAGCATTTATTGCCCATTGCCCATCCCTAATTGCCCTTGAATGGAATGGACTTCTTGGTCATTTCAGAGTCATCCATATTGCAGAGAAAGCATTTTGTTGGTACTTTAGAGTGCTTCTTTTCAGCAAGTTACCTAATATTACTGTGCTTATGGTGACTGAACTGCTGTGTGAATTTGTATGGGTTCACTGGCTCTTAATCAAAAGTCATCTTTTTCAGTCCTGCCATTCCAATCAGATGTGGAGTTGTTGGCGTTGGACTGGGTCAGACACAGTGAGAAATTTCACATCACCAGGTTACAGTCCAACAGGTTGATTTGGAATCACAGGCTTTTGGAGCACTGTTCCTTCATCAGGTGAGTGGAAAGCCCTGTTGAAGGAGGAGTGCTCCGAAAGCTTGTGATTCCAATCGGAGGAAGAGGAGGCTAAGAGGTAGAAAGAGCAGCTGGAGCTGCAGTGGGCAAAGTAGAAACAGGCCGTCCCATGACCATCCCAACACAGTATATCAACTCAAAGCAATTTAAATTGTACTTCTTTGAAGAATGGTGCTTAACTGAGCCTGTACTTTCGAGGGATGCTCTCACAGTGTTGTGTCACCTTTTGCAATGAGGCTGGTGGCCCACTATCACAGCTGACACTCTGGTCCCTTAGAACTTAGAATCCCTACAGTACAAAAAAGAGGCCATTCAGCCCATCGAGTCTGCACCGACCACAATCACACCCAGGCCCTACCCCCATAACCCTACATATTTACCCACTAATCCCTCTAACCTCAGGAAACTAAGGGCAATTTTAGCATGGCCAATCAACCTAACCCACACATTTTTGGACTGTGGGAGGCAACTGGAGCACCCAGAGGAAACCCACGCAGACACGAGGAGTTTGTGCAAACTCCACACAGACAGTGACCCAAGCCGGATTTCGAACTCAGGACCCTGGAGCTGTGAAGCAGCAGTGGCTAACCACTGTGCTACCGTGCTATCCCTGTCCAGATAAATTGTACTTCTTTCTGTTGCCTCCATTTCACGCTGCTCTCTCACCATTATTGAAATCGTTAGGTGCTTTGGCTGGCCTTGATAAGTTTAACACTGCAACGAAGCTGCTGTGAAAATCCCCGAGTCGCCCCACTCTAACGCCTGTTCGAGTACACTGAGGGAGAATTTTGCATGGCCAATGCACCTAACCAGCTCGTCTCCCAGACTGTGGGAGAAAACTGGAGCACCTGGAGGAAACCCATGCGGACACGGGGAGAATGTGCACTTTCTGCACAGAAAGTGACCCGAGCTGGGAATCAAACTCGGGTCTCTAGCACTGTGAGGCAGCAGTACTAACCACTGTGCCACCGTGCCACCCTCTAAGTGATAAGTGGCAGTTAGTGCTGGTAACTCAATAAGTGTATTCATAAGTGGGCCAGGTCAGAAAAATTAAATGGGCTTCCAGCCAATGTCACCTACCTTTTACCCCATCTGCATCACACATGAAAATTGGCCCTGATGTCCTCTTGTCTCTCTCTCTGATATTGGCCAGATCATTTAGCCTATTTAACACAAGTGGGTTAATTTATGCTTTGCACCAGTCAAACACACTGACATCATATGAACATATAAATCATCAGCTTGCTATTATAGCCATCAGTAATCATGACTTCAGTTGCTCTTTTGACCCTATCAGAAAGGCTCTCCTACTTGTATTGGGCAAAAAAAAAGTATTTCAATTTGTTTTACATAAAACTGAAATGCATGGAAAACAATCAGTGGAAGCAATAACTGGAAGTCTCTGATCATAATATATATATTTATATAGTGCTTTTAATATAGTGAAACATGCCAAGGAACTTCAAAGGAACATTATGAGACAAAATATGATATTGAGCAATGGGGTAACATTAGGTCAGATGACCAAAAGCTATAGTGAAAGGTTTTAAGAAGTGTCTTAAACGTGGAAAGCGAGGCGAGGTGGCAAGGTGATGGGAGGCTATTCCACAGCTCGGAACCCATGGCCAAACGCGGTGGAGTAATTAAAATTAAAAACTAAAGACAACTTGTGAAGTTGTGGAACCTTTCTAGATACTGAATGAACTCACACATAGGTCAGCGCAGCCAAGACTCACAAGAAAATAATCTTTTGCTTAAGATTGGGCTTGCCACAAAACAAAATTACATATGTAGAAAATAAGCTGACTTTTGGGCTAGTAATAAGAATGTACTGGGAGAAAGGCAACATAAAGAAAAACAGTGTAATGGCCTGGCCCTTGAATGGGTGTGATCTGAGGGCCATGTGAACAATGAGGACTCTATGGATTGCCCTGGCACGAAGGAGGGACTTGCAGTTGGAGCCAGGGAATCAAGAAGAAGCAGTCATACTCATAGTTGAGTCTTGCCTTGTTGTAATATATAAGTACTCTGTTGGCAATAAAGCCTTTATAGTTAAAGCTGCATCAAGCCATTCTCGATCTATTACAGATAGCATAATATGTGTCTGACAAGCATTTGTGGAAGGATCATTTAGATCCAAAATGTGAGCTCTGTTTCTTCCCCCCACTGACGCTGTTAGACCTGCTGAGTTTATCCCGCATTCTCTGTTTTTATTTCTGAATTCCAGCAACTGCAGTATTTTTGCATTTTGTATGGCAATAATTTTGTTTGCTTTATGCATTTTATATATCTCAAAAAGTACTTTGGAAGCCAGCATAATCACAGACCCCCATGCACCCCAAACATGCTCTCTTCCACCTTCTTCCATCAGAAAAAGTGTACAAAAGTGAGGATTAGGTTGATTGGCCACACTAAATTGACCATTAGTGTCAGGGGGGTTAGCAGGGTAAACAGGTGAGGGAATGGGGTGAGGGTCTGTGTGGGATTGTTGTCGGTGCAGGCTCAATGGGCTGAATGGCCTCCTTCTGCACTGTCAGTATTCCATGATTTTAAGTCTGAGGTCACGTATCAACTGATTTAAGAGCAGTTTCTTCCCTGCTGCCATCAGACTTTTGAATGGACCGAATTTATATTAAGTTGGTTTTTCTCTATATCCTAGTTATGACTGCAACCCTACACCCTGCACTCTCTCCTTTCCTTCTCTATGTACAGCATTCTTTGTACGTATAGCGTGCAAGAAACGATACTTTTTACTGTATACTAATGCATGTGACAATAATAAATTAAATCAAATCAAGTCTTACTTGCATCGCTTCACTTTAAGGATGTACAGTTGATGAAATCCTCCAACTGCAGCATCCCTCAGCTGTTCAACAAATGAACA
Organism: Carcharhinus amblyrhynchos; assembly: GCF_965287045.1. Lineage (NCBI taxonomy): Eukaryota > Metazoa > Chordata > Chondrichthyes > Carcharhiniformes > Carcharhinidae > Carcharhinus > Carcharhinus amblyrhynchos. The sequence continues at coordinate 13,534,392 of NC_137352.1, forward strand.
ATGGTTAAATCTGTGGCCTCATCTTGTACAATGCATGGATTTACCCATTGAGTCTTCCAGTGAGCTGTGAGGGAGTTGATGTACATTTCCTCCTGCATAATTAGCCAATTTAGCGTGGCATCAATCTGACTGTTTCAGCAGAATAAATGCTACCTTGTTAGTGGAAGAAGCAGAGCAGCAGCAAGCTGTTAATGCAGATGGTGGCCACGCAGGAAGTAAAGGATCTTGTCCAAAAACTTATTTTCCAAAACAAGAAGAAAGACACTCAACAAAACATTACAAGAGCAGTTAATTAAAACCGATCTAAAAATGATAGTACACCATGAATGTCAAAACCTGTCCAAATATTCAACATGTGGACAGCCAGGATGAATTTTAACTAAATCTGATTCCATGAAAGTATAATGGAAATTGATATTTTAACAGTAGTGTAGCGCAAAGAGTATTATTTTGGATGCGTTTACTTATGTACAAATATTGTGTGTTACGCATGCAAAATGTAATCTTGAGCCATTTTATGCCAAGACGCCCTTCCAGCTTCCTCCTGAATGGGTACATTATGGATTTTGTGCTTCATTCCCCTGCTTTGCTGCTAATGGTGGAACGGTGGAGAAAGCCAACTTCTCACTGAGTGATGGCAATCTGGGGCAAGAAAACACATTGCTGGCTGATGCTCTGTCGCTGGGAGACCGACACGTTTTACTGTCTTTTGTGTTTGGTTGAACGAATACATGGCTTGAAACTGAAACACTGGTAACCAGGAGGTCTTTGTTGCTTATCTTGTACTGAGCCCACCCCCTTGTTCAACTCGATGGGACTTCTGGTACCTGCAGAAATAAGGGCCTGAATTTTCATTGTTGGCACCTCTCATCTGAAGAATTGGCATTGAACACACCCCCACTGTCTTTGAGAGCCTCACTATCATTTTACACTCGTTGGAACAGTTGTTTTATATAATGCAGGAGGAAATTGCAGTCCCTACAGAAACAGCGCTGCGCTGGCTGTAAGAGGCACTGGGGGCTGCCTGAGCCCTGAAAACCATGTAAATGTCATAATTCTAATAAATCTCTTTTACACCTTCTGCAGTATATTTGTTTTATTCATTCAAGGAATGTGAGCTTTGCTGGATAGACCAGAATTTATTGCCCATCCCTAAGTGTCCTTGTGAAGGTGGTGGTGAGCCACCTTCTTGAATTGCTCTGTCCACGTTGTGTAGGTACACCAACAGGGCTGTTAGGAAGGAAGTCCCAGGATTTTGTCCCAGCGACAGTGAAGGAACGTAATACATTTCCAAGTCAGGATGGTGAGTTGCTTGGAAGGGAAATTGCAGGTTTCCCACGTGTTTGCTGCTCTTGTCCTTCTGGTGGTCATGGGTTTGGAAGGTGTTGTCTAAGGATCTTTGGTGAGTTTTTCCAGTGTATTTTCTAGATGGTCATACTGCTGTGCTGGTGGTGGAGGGAGTGAACCTTTGCCAATCAAGCATACTGCTTACAGTGCCTCTATATCCTTTTTATAATGTGCAGTCCAGAATTCCCTTTTCATGAGCTGTACTGCCTTCAGGTATCTGTGAATATATACCCAAGATCCCTCTGTTTCTCTAAGTTTCCTAGTGTCCTGCCATTCACTATAGACTCACTGTCCTGTTCTTTCAAAGTGGCACACACACAGGTATCTGGGTAAAATACCATCTGCTACTGCTGTGCCCATCTGACCAACCCATCTATATCTTCCTGTAACCTACGACCTTCTTCACTATTAACCACCCTACCAATCTTGCTGTCATCTGGAAATGTATATATTATTCTCCCCACATTCTTAGCTATATCATTTATGTATCTCACAAACATTAAGGGACACAGCACTGAACTTTGTGGTACACTACCGGACATCGGTCTCCAGTCACTCAAATACCTTCCCCCACCACCCTTGTGTCCTATTACTAAACTAATTTTGTATCTTGACATCTTGCCTAGTTTCCCAGAATTCCAAATGCTACAGCCTTCTTGATCAGTCTTCCATGTGGGACCTTGTCAAAGGCTTTGTTAAAATCCATATAAACCATATCAACTGCACTTCCCTCATCAACACACGCGATCACTTTTTTGAAACATTCTATCAAAATTGTTAGGCATGACCTCCCTCCGACAAAGCCATGCTGACAATCCCCAAGCAACCCATGCCTTTCCAAGTGAATTTTCAGAATTTTCTCCAATAGTTTCCCGACCATTGATGTCAGACTCACCAGTCTGGAATTCCCTGGTTCATCTATACAACCCTTCTTGAAACGTGGAACCACATGACCTGTCCCCCAGTCCTCTGGTACTTCTCTCATGAAGAAATCTCACAACGCCAGCTTAAAGTCCAACAAATTTATTTGTAGCAGATGCCCCAAGCTTTCGGTACACATTGTTCCTTTGTCAGGTGGGTGGGAAGGAACAATGTGTTCTGAAAGCTTGGGGCGTTTGCTACAAATAAATTTGTTGGAATTTAAGCTGGTGTTGTGAGATTTCTTTCTGTTTTACCCCAATCCAACGCCGGCATCTCCACATCATGACTTCTCCCATGGCCAGAGGGGAAATAAAAAATTGCTTCAGAGTCCCTGTAATTTCGTACCTCGCCTGCCGTAGCAGCCTGGGATGTAATTCATCTGGGCCTGGGGATTTGTCCATTCAAAGACTCCAGTACCTCCTCACTTCCTGTGTCAAACTGCTCAAGCCCCTTTTCCTGAATTCTGTACCTACACCATTCTTCTCTTGAGTGAAGATCGAAGGGAAGTATTCATTTAACAACCTTCCAATGTTCTGCGGTTTCACACAAAGGTTGCCCCCCTTGGTCTCTACTCTTTCCCTGGTTAACCTCATCCCTTAATGTTTTTCTAGAACATCTTAGGATTCTCCCTAATTTTGTTTGCAAGTCCCTTTTTTGCTCTTCTAATTGCTTCCATAGGCTCCTCTTGTACTTCCTATATTCCTCTAGGATCACATCTGAACTGCTCCCTTTGGACTTGCTAAAAGCAATTTTCATCTTCCTTATCCAATCCTGAATTGTCCTAGATGCCTGGAGTTCCCTGAACTTATTGCTCCTACATTTCCACACGTAGGAAACCTGTTAAACTTGTACTCTCCCCATTTCCTTTCTGAATGCCCCCCACTGCTCTGCTGTAGATTTGCCCACCAGGATCTGTTCCTTTAGCTAACTAACAGAAAGTAAAGAGTGGGGGTAAATGGGTGTTTTTCTGATTGGCGATCAGTGACGAGTAGTATGCCTCAAAGATCAGTGTTGGGACCGCAATTGTTTACGGTTTACATAGATGATTTGGGGTTGGGGACCAAGTGTACAGTGTCAAGATTCACGGATGACACTAAGATGAGTGGCAGAGCAAAGTGTGCAGAGGATGCTGAAAGTCTGCAAAGGGATATAGATAGTCTAAATGAGTGTGTGAGGGTCTGGCAGATGGAGTACAATGTTGGTAAATGTGAGGTCATCCATTTTGGTAGGAATAACAGCAAAATAAGCTATTATTTAAATGGTAAAAAACTGCGACATGCTGCTGTGCAGAGGGACCTGGGTATCCTTGTGCAAGAATTACAAGGCATTGGTTTGCAGGTGCTGCAGGTAATTAGGAAGGCAAATGGAATTTTGTCCTTCATTGCTAGAAGAACAGAATTTAAAACCAGAGAGATTATGTTGCAGCTGTATAAAGTGCTGGTGAGGCCACACCTGGAGTACTGTGTACAATTTTGGTCTCCTTACTTGAGAAAGGATATACTAGCGCTGGAGGAGGTGCAGAGGAGATTCACTAGGTTGATTCCAGAGTTGAGAGTGTTGGCTTATGAGGACAGACTGAGTAGACTGGGACTATACTCATTAGAATTCAGAAGAATGAGGGGATATCTTATAAAAACATATAGATTATGAAGGAAATAGATAAGATAGAAGAAGGGAAGTTGTTTCCACTGGCAGGTGAAACTAGAATTAGGGGGCATGGCTCAAAATAAGGGGAAGCAGATTTTGGACTGAGTTGAGGAGGAACTTCTTCACATAATGGGTTGTGAATCTGTGGAATTCCCTGCCCAGTGAGGCAGTTGAGGCTACCTCTCTGAATATTTTAAAGCAAGGGTAGATAAATTTTTGAGCAGTAAAGAACTAAGAGTTATGGTGAGCGAGCAGGTAAGTAGAACTGAATCCACAAAGATCAGCCATGATCTTATTGAATGGCAGAGCAGGTTCAAGGGGCCAGATGGCCTACTCCTGCTCCTAGTTCTTATGGTTCTTTGGCCAAATCCTGTCTTATTTTAATAAAACATTCAAGAAGCTTGGCACAAAAGCAGCCTGCTTGATTGACATCCCCTTCAATATTCACTCACTCCACCAACAATGCACAGTGGCAACAATGTGTATCATCTACAAGATGCATTGCAGCAATTCGCCAAGGCTCCTTTGACAGCACCATTCAAAGCCATGACAAGGACAAAGGCAGCAGATGCATGGGAACACCACCACCTACAAGTTCCCCTCCAAGTCACACACCAACTTGACTTGAGAATATATCACTGTTCCTTCACTGTCCCTTTGTCAAAATATTAGAACTCCCCCTCTAACAGCACTGTGGGTATACCTGCACCAATGGGCTGCTGCGGTTCAAGAAGCAGATGTTATCTTGATTGGTAAAAGGATCAAACATTACAGGAAAAAAGCGGGAGAATGGGGCTGAGAAACTTATCAGCCGTGACTGAACGGCAGAGCAGACCTGATGGGCCAAATGGCTTAATTCTGCTGTTGCATCTTATGATTTTATGGCCTGAGGTGACTCACCACCATTTTCTTAAGTGCAATTAGGGAAGGGCAAAAAATGTTGACCTAGCCACCAACGCTCACATCCATTGAACAAGTTTTTAAAACGTCTCTGCTTTTGATATCTAAATAAACCACCATGTTTTATTTACTTTTTATTGCCTCAGTAAACACCACTGCCACTTTTACTGATTTGTGTGTGGCTGCTCCCAACATCTCTACTCCTCTATCCTACTTAATAACTTATTTTCCTTGAATTATGTGACCTCCCTACTCTTCCTACCAGAATGCACCCTATTATACTAATCTATATTGAAGTTCATTTGCTAATTACATGATCAATCTGAACGCCTTCCTGTGCCACAGTCCTCCCCTGTATTAACTGCACTCCCAATCTGGTGTCATTTGTAAATTTTGAAATCGTACATTGCTTCCTGAATCCAGATTGTTTAAGTAAGTGCTGAACAGTGATTTCAGCACTGCTCTGTGCAAGAAATCACTCCTCAATCTGAACAACTACTGTTAACTCTTACCTGCTTGATTTCTGATTTGAAGCCAATTTGTAATCTATTCAGCTGCTTGTCCACATCATCTGCCCTTAGCCATGAGTCTACAGTGCCGTTTCATATCAAAGGTTTTCTTTTCAAAATCCAAATATATTATGTGTGTGAACTCGTGCACTTTCCAACTTTCCTTTGTCAGGTTTCTATTTAAATGCTTTCCATCTGTAATATCTTCCAGCTCTGATGAAGCAGTCACGTCTGAAATGTCAACTTGCCTCTTTTCTCCACAAACCCTGCCTGACCCGCTGAGTCTCTTCAGCATTCCCCCCATTAGTATGCAGAGCAGGGGCTGGACAGAGTAGAACCTGTTCTGGCTTGTAAAAGGATCAAGAACGAGAGGGCACAGATTTGAAGTGATTTGCAATAGAAGGAAAGGTGATGTGAAAAAAAAAGCCTTTTCCACACAGTGAGTGGTCAGGGTCTGGAATGCACTGCCTGGGAGAGTTCAATCGAGGCATTCCAAGAGGTGTATTAGATGATTATTTGAATAGAAACAATGTGTAGGGTCGCAAGTTAAAAGCAGGGGAATGGCACTAACTCATAATGCTCATTTGGAGAGCCGGTGAAGACACGGTGGGCCGAATGTCCTCCTCCCATGGCTAAACAATCTTGTGTCGACATCACTTACATGAACCTCCAAAGAGGTTTGGAGTCTATCAACCAGAACTTAAAGAAACAATTCTGTCATACGATCACTGACAGGGCCAGCATTTGTTTCCCATCCCGAGTTGCCCTTGAATCGAGTGGCTTGCTAGGCCATTTCAGAGGGCAGTGAAGAGTCAACGATATTGCCGAGCAACATGGAGGCCAGACTGGGTGAGGGTGGCAGATATTCTTTCACTGAGGGTCATTAGTGAAGTAGATGGATTTTTATAACAATCGATGGTCCCCTGGTCACCATTATTAAGACCACTTCTTTAAAAATTTCAGAATTGCTAATTATAGTTAAATTCCACGAAAGTTCATCAGGCTGATTCCAGGGAAGGTGGGACTGATGTATGAGGAGAGATTGACTCATTTAGGGTTGTTTTCACTGGAGTTCAGACGAATGAAAGGGGATCTCATAGAGACTTATAAAATTCTAACAGGACTAAACAGGATAGATGCAAGGAGAATGTTCCTGATGATAGGGGTGTCCAGAATCAGGGGTCAAAGTCTGAGGATTTGGGTTCGACCATTTAGCATGCAGTGGTGAGCCTGTAGAATTCATTACCACAGGAAGTAGTTGATGCCAAACATTGAATGCATTCAAGAGATGGCTGGATGTAGCACTTGGGGCAAATGGGACCAAATAGCATGGGGGAAAGCAGGATTAGACTATTGAGTTAGACAATCAGCCTTGATTATGGTGAATGTCAGAGCAGGCTTGAAGGCCCAATTGGCCTCCTCCTGCTCCTATCTTCTATGTTACTATTTGCCATGATGGGATTTAAAGCCATGTCCCTGGAGTATTAGCATCAGCCTCTGGATTGCAAGTCCAGTGACCTTATCAGTAAGCTATGCCCCCGCCCAATTGCAACCCCCCACCCCGCCACCTCCCCCACCCCGGCCACTGACTCACACAGCACAAACCAAGAATAAGTCTGGCTGTACCACACCTTGCACTTCAGTGTTGCATTAACAAAGCTAAGTGAATGTCATACATCCTCCAGTGCGTTCAAGTTTGCAGAACTTAAGATGTCACTTCCACAGCCTGGCGACACTCAGATTGATTCCCCTAAAGGTTTGGGAGGAGAATGTGGCACTTTCCTATGCTTGGTTACTTTCCGGAACATTCTGGTTCTGTTTCTCTTCGTTGAGCCACACTTCAGCCCGTGTTGCTTTTCCGAGGCATTCTACATTGCGTCTGTGTCGATGCACATTTTTTCATTCTCTCTACGCTGAGGGGAGTCCCGGCGATGCTGCCAGTAATATCACCGGTTCCTCATCAGCAGCAGTGAAGCCTTCGAGACCCCCTGACGGGCTGTGTTGCGTCGCAGACAGGGGAGAATTAAAGCTTTGAGACCGATACAGTGAACAAGTGATGTGTGTACAGCTACAGAAAATGTCTCCCAAGTGTGTTATTACAGATTAGTAAACATACTAAATTAGAAACGTCAAAGCAAATGTCAACTTGAGATGTGGGTTTGCATTATACGTCTTGTGAAGGCTGTTTTATGTTCATATGTATGTTCATTGTGAGGTATTTAGCAGTGTTCTTATATGCTGGCTGTTATGAATCCCCTTCATTTAACCCAATAGAAACTGGACCTACCATCCTCCCCTCAGCACGCACCAGTGGTCTCAGACTGTTCTTTCCTGCCATGCTGGCAGCCAAGCATGATATTGTCCTTGCCAGTCTGCTTAACCCCACTGGATATTTTCCTGACACGTTACCTGCGTCTCTTATTGTGAAAGATTGTGCTCAAGTGTTCCGCAACCTCTTTCAAGGCCGTCCAAAGGACCCTGGAGTTTGATGGATTTAAGGTGGCTCGGAAGATGGAGCCAAGCCTCTGCAACTGATTCCAAATGAATGACTTTGTTTGCAAACCCTGTTTCTCCAGGGCCTGATTTTGGACATATTTATTATCTTAAGCTAATTGAATATGAAAATGATGAATGAAATGTCAGTTGAATATGACAGGCTGAAGAACGTCCAATGCTTAACTCCCCTCAGTTCATCTCAGGGTCCAGACGACAGGGAAAGGGACTGAGTTCCACCTTGGTGACATTAAGCTGTATGGGCGAGGTTCTCCTGGCACACAAGAGTGTGTTTCCTGCTGGTGGGAGGTGACGCATTGTTTGCTAGCGGCAGCATTCTTTGGTCTCGCCAACGGAAATTCAATTGATGTCACCCACACTGGCAGGGAACCCACGGACGGGGATGCGCTGCCAGTAGAACCAGAGAACTCTGCCGGCATGAGCAGTCAGAGAATTCCAGCCAATATCTCTGCTCAAAAGTAAAGCATCTGATGGATGACTGGGTTTTGCAGTAATGATGCACAGAACTCTCAGCAGGTCAGGCAGCATGCGTGGAGAGGAACAGAGTTAGGTGCTGGGTTTTCAAAGGGTCACGGGGTCAGGGTTATGAGCCAGCGACAAACCCTGCTTAACCTGCTGACTCTCTCCAGCCTTGTCTGTATTAGTATGCAGAGCAGGAGGTGGACAGAGCAGATAGAGAGATATTGGCTGGAAGTTTACTGGCACGCTTGCCCCAATTCCGGGGACGAGCCGGGCTTGGAGAACGGCATTCTCCATTGGCCTTGGGTAGGATTGTATGAACCTTGGGTGGATGTGGCGGTAAAATTCTGCCCACTGATTCCACTCATTAAAAGAAGAACGAGAGGGCACTGATTTGAAGTGATTTGCCAAAGAAGGAATTGGACGCGGGTGAAATCTTCTTCACACAGCGAGTGGTTCAGGTCTGGAGCACACTGCCTGGGTGTGTGTGTGGTGGAGGCAGGTTCAATTGAGGCCTCCTTCTGCACCTCAACAATTCCGTGATTCCGAGCGCTGACTTGTGGCAACATCACTTCACTGAACTCGCAAAAATGGTTGGAGTCTATCAACCATCAGAAACAATGAGCCGGGGTATGGGTGGGGAAGGGTGGGAAGGCAGGGGAATGGCACCAAGTCTTGATGCTCATTTGGAATACGAGTCGCAGAGTTTGGTGTTTCGTGATGCCTGGAGGATAGATCAGAATTTTCAATGAGCTGGCAATGGTGGGGAGGGAGGGGAAAGGTGCTTGCTTTCAACCAACAGCCCTTTAATCTTCTTTAGGAGCTTCTTCTGTCTGGAATGGAATGAGATTTTTCCCCGCTAGTTCAAATAGATCAGTGCACCGCTATCATGTTCACCTTGGGACCAAATTAGTTTATTCGGAGGTGGCTTTGAGAAGAATCTGTGGTGCCAATTAGCTAGTGCTAGCCTTCACTGTGATATATGTGTATATATTTTATGTTGGGTTTAGGGTGTGGACTGCCCCTTTAAGAGTGTTGGCCATGTGATCCTTTGGCACTTAGCTCCTCCCAGCACGGGACCCTGTTGGGCAGTCTTAGACCTGACTGCAAATGAGCACACACCTTAAATAAAGAGTTCCCGATGTTCAAGTTATCAATCCTACTTATGCACCTTTAGTCTATAGGGGCATATATAACACTTACCTAGTCCTGCAGGGCCACTGTCCACCTCATTCCACCTCCTTCTACTTCCAAGAATCCACATGCTGAGATAGGCAAGGCAGTAGAAGCGCCCAACATTGCTGCTGCCTTCCTTGGTCACCATTGCCCCATGTTGGCAGCTCCTGTCTTTAGGTGTTTGAGGCAGGATTTTCCAGCTGCAATCGCCCCAAGACCAGAAAATCCCGCTCGAGGTCAACGGACCTTTGCACGATTCGTGTCCTGTCCGTTACCCTCCTGCCCACCATGGGAATTGTAACATTCCACCTTGGTGTCTATAATTGGGCTCCAGGTTTATCCACCCCTCAGCCAATGAATTTGAAGATTAGGGGTGGAATTTTCCTGCCCTGCCCACCATGGGAATCATATCCAGCGGGACAGGACCAGGCAAAGGTCCCTTGACCTTGGGTGGGATTTTTCCAGCCTTGTGGCGAGCGCGGCTTTAAAATCACAAGTGCGATAACAGCTTTGGATCGGGAGCCAGAATTCATCTGGGGGGCTTTGTTCCTGATTGAAAATTTGACCTAATGTTTCCGTTGCATGACTAAAGGGTCACTGATCTAAAATGTTCCTCTCTGCTTCCTTCGCCGTACGTGCTGCCGGAACAAATGAGACTTCCCAGCATTTTCTGTTTTGCTTTCGGAGCGCCAGCATCCGCAGTGTTTTGCTTTTGTCCTAGTGAGCGTTGCCTAATGTTCCCTCTCTACGGCCACGGAGGAAAAATGATCAGCTCAGTAGCGAGAGCATTGGCAGCCCGGTGGGAGGAATCATATCGAAGTGTGAGTCACTGAAGTCGAGGGAGAAGGGGGAGAAAATTAGGAGAGAGAAATGAAAATGTCTTTTCACCTGATGGCTTCACTTCCCCTTCAGATCCCATCAGCAGGAAATTACCATGTGAAAAAGCAGAAAATAGCATTCAAACAATTGGGCTGTAACTATGTGCAATTACCATATCGTTACTGACAAAATAGCCTAACAACCTCAGACAGGACAATTCTGGCTTTCATTTTTTGAATATTGCTTTGCTGACTAACATGACAAAACCAGTTAACTCAATGAGGCAAGGCAAACTTTAGCACATTGGAGAAGTATGGAGACAGAAGAGACCTGCTGTCCATTGAAAGGCACTCAGAGAGTCATAGAGGCTTAGTATGGAAACGGTCCTTTCGGCTCAACTTGTCCATGCCGCCCAGTTTTTACCCACTAAGCTAGTCCCAATTGCCTGCGTTTGACGCTCCGAAATCAAAACAGAAAATTCTGGAAACCCTCATCCGTTCTGGCAGCATGTATGGTGAAGGAAGCAGAGAGAAACATTTTAGATCAGCGACCTTTGATCGCGCAGCGAAAACATTAGGTCAAATTTTTGATCAGGAACAAGATACCTTACCCATGTGACTGTCTAAATGCTTTTTAAAAGACAAAATTGTATACGTCTCTACTACTACCTCTGGCAACTTGTTCCAGACACTCACCACCCTTTGTGTGAAAAAATTGCCCCACTGGGCACTTTTGTATCTCCCCCCCTTTCACCTTAAAGCTTTGCCATCCAATTTTAGACTCCCCCTACCTATGGGAAAAGATGTTGACTATCTAGCTCTGGAGCAGGATCTGTGGTCAACAGGATTCACGATCATTTTCTGCATTAGTTTCCACCCCTCCCCGCCCCGCCGCCCGGTCACCCCACTCCTGCCCTGAGGGTAACTCTCAAGCACTTCCGTGAGCTTTCTTCATGGAAAATCCAGACAGTGAATGCCAATGGACCATTTTACTCTGGAAGGTGCAGCAGGAATTCTTCAGCATGTCCTCAACTGAGGAGTGATGTCCACCCCTTTTCATGTCCCAATAGAAGTTCACAGCTAATCAGTTAGAAGGAGGCAGAGCTATATTTTCCTCAGTCTGCAAGGTGGTGGCTGAGTGGTATTGTCACTGGACCCAGAGACCCCAGGAATTCTGGGGACCTGCATTCGAATCCCACCATGGCGGATGCTGTAATTCGAATTCAATAAAAATTGGGAATTAAGTCTAATGTTAACCATTAAACCATTGTCAATTGCATAAAAACCCACCTGGGTCACTAATGTTCTTTAGGGAAGGAAATCTACCTTCCTTGCCCAGGTCTGGCCTATATGTGACTCCAGACACACAGCAACGTGGTTGACTCTTAAATGCCCTCTGAAATGGCCAAGCAAGCCACTCAATTCAAGGGGCAATTAGGGTTGGGGAATAGTTGCTAGCAACACCCAAATCCCATGTGAGAGTAAAAAAAAGAACCAGAGGCTTGTTGGGTGGCACAGTGCTGGGCAGCATAGTGGTTAGTGCTGCTGCCTCACAGTGTCAGGGACCCTGCTTTGATTCCGGCCTCAGGTCACTCTCTGTGTGGAGTTTGCATGTTCTCCCCATGTCTGCATGGGTTTCCTCCTGGTGCTCTGGTTTCCTCCCACAGTCCAAAGATTTGCAGGTCAGGTTGATTGGCCATGCTAAATTGACCCTAGTGTCAGGGGGATTAGCAGGGTAAATATATTGGGTTACGGGAATAGGGTTTGGGTGGGATTGTGGTTTCTGTAGACTCAATGGGCTGAATGGCCTCCTTCTTCACTGTAGGGATTCTATCATTCTATGATCATGCTTTCTGCACTGTGAGTTGCTGTGATCTGATATGGAGATGCCAGTGTTGGCTATTACTTACGTGGCGAAAAACTGCAGCAGGCGACGGTGCAGAGGGACCTCGGGGTCCTTGTGCATGAGTCGCAAAAACCCAGCCTGCAGGTGCAGCAGGTGGTCAGGAAGGCGAATGGGATACCGGAGTTGAGGGGGTTGAGCTATGAGGAGAGGCTGAATAAACTAGGCTTGTACTCGTTAGAGTTTAGAAGAATGAGGGGAGATCTCATTGAGACACATAAGATGATGAATGGGATGGATAGGATAGAGGTGGAGAGACTCTTCCCGGTCAGAAAGGACAGTAGGACTAGGGGGCACAGCCTCAAGATAAAGGGGGTGCGGTTTAGAACGGAGTTGAGGAGGAACTTCTTCACTCAAAGGGTGGTGAATCTCTGGAATTCTCTGCCCGTTGAAGTGGTGGAGGCTGCCTCGCTAAATATTTTTAAGACGCGGGTTGATGGGTTTTTGATAAGCGAGGGGATTAAGGGTTCTGAGGAGAGGGCGGGAATGTGGAACTGAGCCACGGAAGATCAGCCATGATCTTATTGAATGGCGGGGCAGGCTCCAAGGGCTAGATGGCCTACTCCTGCTCCTATTTCTTATGTTCTTATGACTGGGGTAAACACAGTAAGAAGTCTTACAACACCAGGTTAAAGTCCAACAGGTTTATTTGGTAACAAATGCCACTAGCTTTCAGCTACAAAAGCTAGTGGTGTTTGCTACCAAATAAACCTGCTGGACTTTAACCTGGTGTTGTAAGACTTCTTGCTGTGATCTGGCCGAAGAAGATGATGGAGACAAATTCAGTGACATCTATCAAAAGTGGGCTTGACAATGAGATAAAGGGGAACATTTGCAGAGTTATGGGGAATGAGCTGGATAATCAGACTATTTGGATAGGTCTTTCAAAGAGCCAGCACTGCCACAATGGGCTGAATGGGCAGCTAATGTGCTGCGTGAGTGCTGAGATCACCACTACCTACCTCTTCCCAGCTGGGAATAGCTTAGACAATGTATCGGCCTTAGGATACATAGAAACATAGATGGAAAGTAGAAGCAGGAATAGGCCATACGGTCCTTCGAGCCTGTTCTGCCATTCATTATGACCATGGCTGATCATCAAATTCAATATCCTGATACCCCTTCCCCTCATAGCCCTTGATCCCTTTAGCCCCAAGAGCGATATCTAATTCCTTCTTGAAATCAGACAACGTTTTATCCTCAGCTATATTCTGTGGTCGTGAATTCCACAGAATCACCATCCTCTCCTCACCTCAACCCTCAAACTATGATCCCTAGTTCTGGACTACCCCCACCGCTGGGGACATTCTTTCTGAATCTACCCTATCTTACCCTGTTAAAATTTTCCATGAGATCCTCTTTCACTCATCTAAACTCCAGTGAATATAATCCTAACCAAATTAATCTCTCCTCATATGGCAGACCTGCCATCCCAGGAATCAGCCTGACAAACCTTTGTTGTACTCCCTCTAGAGCAAGGACATCCTTCTTCAGATAAGGAGACCAAAGCTACATACAATACTCACCAAAGCCTTATACAATTGCAGCAAAACGTCCCTGTTCTCTATATGCAAATCCTCTCACTATGAAGGCTGACATACGATTTGCCTTCTTTACTGCCTGCTATACTTGTGCACTTACTTTCAGCAACTTATACATCAGGGCACCAAGATCTCACTGAGTATCTATCTCTCCCAATTTACAGCCATCAAATCATAGCCTGCCTTCCCATTACCAACTACATTATACTGCATCTGCCATGCATATGTCCACACATTCAGCCCATCCAAATCACACTGAAACATCTCTGCGACCTCCTCACAGCTCACCCTCCCACCCAGCTTTGTGTTATCTGCAAATCTGGACATAATATTATTAGTTCCTTCATCTAAATCGTTAATATATAACGTGAACAATTTGGGGCCCTAGCACAGAATCCTGTGGTACCTCACTAGTCAATCTGCCTCCCAGTTGGCAAGATTTTCTAGTCTGTATGGATCAACACTACACTGGACAATGCAATAGCTCGGAAAGCTGTGGAAGATCAAGGTAACTGCAGAGAAATGTTTGAAAATCACCCAGCACTTCCTTGCAGTGTAATAATTGGGAGCAAGTTTGACATGAGTTGTGAAGCTAACAATCTTTTCCAGTTCTCACCTGCTACATGTGGATCCAGACACTTGTGAAAACATCTGTTTATCTTGGCAAGCTGAATAAAAAGCACCTATAAATTGCTTCAGCTGATAGGATGTTAATTAAAGTCACGATAACCTGTAAAAGCAGCGTGCACCTAAATAGTGAGAAACCAAGCAAAACTGGAGAGTGACATCGATTTGTACTCCAAATGGTAAGAAGATTGCAATTCCAAAAAGAACCTGAAATGCTAGATATGCTTAACAATGCTGTGAATGGACATAGAACCATCACAATATTCACTCTCATCACTTGTAATCTGATGAAAGGACATATCTACTCTAAGAGCTTGGAATGGTGGTTGGAGAGAAAGCACCCAGCAACTTATTCCTGAATAAAATGTTCACATTTCTGGGGATAAGGTTTCAATTCTGCTGCGGTGGTCATTTTTATTTTCACCGTGACATAAAAAGATTATGGGTTTCTATGAAACTTCCATCAATAGGTGAGATTAATTCCATCTAAACCTTTAAAGTTAGACATGAAGTGTAATATTCAAGTACATGCAACATCTCAGTTCTAAAACGCAGTAATAAGTGAACTCCGCATGTAATGATTTCAGTTGAACCAAACTTTAAGATTATTTATTAATGTCACAAGTAGGCTTACATTAACACCACAATAAAGTTACTGTGAAAATCCCCTAGCTGCCACACTCCACACCTGTCAGGTACACTGAGGGAGAAGTTAGCATGGCCAATGCACCTCACCAGCATTTCTTTTGGACGATAGGAGGAAAGAGGACCACCCAGATGAAACCCGTGCACGTACAGAGAGAATATGCAAACTCCACACAGACAGTGACCCAAGCTAGGAATTGAACCTGAGTCCCTGGTGCTATGAAGCAGCAGTGCTAACTACTGTGCCACTGTGTCACCCTTGAATTTTGTTGGTTTTTCCCTGCTAGTTGATTAATTAACTTGATTTTTTTTCTGCTAGTTTGTTAATGTTAAATCACATGCGAAACAGCCATGTTTCTTTGTCTGTTTCAAAGATCAGATCCAGCAGAGATTTCACGGCCCTCATTTCAGACAGCCTGTGTACTGGACTCAGGAACTAACTGCAAGACATCTAGCAACCAAGGCACTTCGCCTGTTCCAGTTTTCAAAGTTCACCTGAGAACCAACCCCCTAAATATTCAACTACAAGGAACCTTGCAACCTGCTGTGGGCTTTTACTTTATAATTCAACTATAAATTATCAAAACCATTCAGCAATCCCAGGGCTGGCACATAAATCTCAGAAATCATAAATCAGAATTAACTGTAATGGGTAAAATTGAATTATCGGTATCCAATATAAATGTGTTTATTGCATGCATGTGACTGTGGGTGTGACATTGCATCAATTCAGGATAAATCTGTGGGAATCATAGAAACCCTACAGCAGAGAAAGAGGCCATTTGGCCCATCGAGTCTGCATTGACCAGAATCCCACCCAGGCCCTACTCCTCTATCCCTACGTATTTACCCATTAATCCGCAGGTGGAGGTCCACCTCGTTGTCAAACGAGTGGCATGCACATGGTGGGTCGTGCGTGGGCTGCTCTTGGAGGTTCCGGGAGTGGCCTAGTACTTCGTGTCGGTGTGTGTGCTTGATCCTGGACCGGTAGAAGGGCGCCGCAACAGCTCGGTGACTAGCACTGCTAGCTGTGCAGATACATGGATTTGGGCCTGTGTCTGTGGGAGTTTGTGCATTCTCCCTGTGGATGTGTGGGTTTCCTCCGGGCGCTCCGGTTTCCTCCCACACCCCAAAGATGTGCTCTTAGGCTGATTGGTTTTACCAAATTGACACTATTCTCCCCTGAATCTGGCTAAGTCAGGGGTTCTATTCGTAGACACGCAGGGTAGAATAGGTGTAGGGTGATGCGGCGGCGCGGGCTTGTTGGGCCGAAGGGCCTGTTTCCCGTGCTGGGTTGTTCTTTTGTTCTTTGTAATCCCTCTAAGCTGTGCATCTCAGGACACTAAGGGCAATTTTAGCATGGCCAATCAACCTAACCTGTACATCTTTGGACTGTGGGAGGAAACCAGAGTACCTGCTGGAAACCCACACAGACATGGGGAGTACATGCAAACTCCACACAGACGGTGACCCAAGCCAGGAATCAAATGCAGGATGCTGGCACTGTGAGGCAGCAGTGCTAACCGCTGTGCCACCATGTCACCCAGCAAGACTTCTCTAATTTTATACTCCATTCCCTGATGAAGGCCAATGTTCTATTTGCCTTCCTAATTACTTGCTGTACCTGCATACTAATTTCTTTGTGATTCATGTACAAAGACACCCAGATCCCTCTGCACTACAGCATTCTGCAGTCTCTCTCCTTTTAAATAACATTCTGATTCTCTACTCTTCCTACCAAAGTGGGCAACCTCACGTTTTCCCGCATTATGCTCCATCTGCAAAATAGCTAACCTGTTCATGTCCCTTTGCAGTACCTTTCCATCCTCCTTACAACTCACATTTCCACCTTGTTCTGTGCCATCAGTAAACTTGCAAATATTACATTTGGTCCCCACATCTGAAGCATTGACATGGATTGTAAATAGCTGGGGCTCAAACACTGATCTTCTCTGTACCCCACTAGTCACAGCCTGCCAATTTAAGAATGACCATATATCCCTGCTTTCTATTGTCTGCCCATTAAATAATCCTCAATCTATGCCAGTGCATTACTCCTAATTGTCCGTGTTCTAATCTTGTTTATTAATCTCTTGTATGGGATGTCATCCGAAATCCCAAATATACCATATAAGAACATAAGAACATAAGAAATAGGAGCAGGAGTAGGCCATCCAGCCCTTCGAGCCTGCCCCGCCATTCAATAAGATCATGGCTGATCTGTTGTGGCTCAGTTCCACTTTCTCGCCCTCTCCCCATAACCCTTAATCCCCTCTCTTATCAAAAACCCATCAACCCGCTTCTTAAAAATATTTAGCGAGGCAGCCTCCACCACTTCAACGGGCAGAGAATTCCAGAGATTCACCACCCTTTGAGTGAAGAAGTTCCTCCTCAACTCCGTTCTAAACCGCCTCCCCTTTATCTTGAGGCTGTGCCCCCTAGTCCTACTGTCTTTTTTGAGCGGGAAGAGTCTCTCCACCTCTATCCTATCCATCCCATTCATCATCTTATACGTCTCAATGAGATCTCCCCTCATTCTTCTAAACTCTATAACGAGTACAAGCCTAGTTTATTCAGCCTCTCCTCATAGCTCAACCCCCTCAACTCCGGTATCAGCCTAGTAAACCTCCTCTGCACTCCCTCCAGGGCCAAAATATCCTTGCGCAGGTGCGGCGCCCAAAACTGCACACAGTACTCCAGCTGCGGCCTCACCAATGCCCTATACAGCTGCAGCAAGACCTCCCTACTTTTATATTCAATCCCCTTCGCTATGAAGGCCAGCATCCCATTTGCCTTCCTGACCACCTGCTGCACCTGCAAGCTGGGTTTTTGCGACTCATGCACAAGGACCCCGAGGTCCCTCTGCACCGTCGCCTGCTGCAGTTTTTCGCCACGTAAGTAATAGTCCTTCCTACCATTCTTCCTACCGAAGTGGACCACCTCACACTTGCCAACATTAAATTCCATTTGCCATTTCCTGGCCCATTCGCCCAGCCTATCTAGATCCTTCTGCAGACTCTCCACACCCTCCGCACAATTTGCCTTTCCCCCAATCTTGGTGTCATCAGCAAATTTCGACACCCTGCACTCGGTTCCCTCCTCCAGATCATCTATATAAATGGTAAATAGCTGAGGCCCCAGCACCGACCCCTGGGGCACCCCACTAGTCACCAACCGCCAATCCGAATAGCACCCATTGACCCCCACTCTCTGCCTCCTATTTGACAACCAATCCTCTATCCACGCTAACACCCTACCCCCAACTCCATGTCCCCTGACCTTCTGCAATAACCTCTTGTGAGGTACCTTGTCAAACGCCTTCTGAAAATCCAGAAAGACCACATCCACCGGCTCTCCTCTATCCACTGCCCTAGACACATCCTCATAGAACTCCAGTAAATTTGTCAGACACGACTTCCCTTTAATGAAACCGTGTTGCGTCTGCTCTATCAAGCAATTGCCTTCAAGATGCCTCGCAATTTCCTGCTTAATGACTTGTTCTCTTCATCTAATAGCTTTGTTAAATGTGATTTCCCTTTCATCAATCCATCTTGACTCTGTCCAATTAGTGCGGTGGCAAGGTAGCACAGTGGTGAGCACAGTTGCCTCATAGCGCCAGGGACCTACGTTTGATTCTTGGCTTGGGTCACTGTCCGTGTGGAGTTTGCACATTCTCCCCACATATGCATTGGTCTCCTCTGGGTGCTCCAATTTCCTCCCACAGTCCAAAGATGTGTGGGTTAGGTGGATTGGCCATGCTGAATTGCCCCATGGGCCTGGACCTGGGTTCGGTTCCCGGCTCAGGTCATTGTCTGTGTGGAGTTTGCACATTCTCCTTGTGTCTGCGTGGGTTTCCTTTGGGTGCTCTGGTTTCCCCCCACAGTCCAAAGATGTGCGGGTTAAGTTGATTGGCCATGATAATATTGCCCTTTAATGTCCAGGGATGCGTAGGTTAGAGGGATCAGCGGGTTAAATATGTAGGGACGTGGGGGGAGGGCCTGGGTGGGATTGTGGTCAGTGCAGACTCGATGGGCTGAAGGGCCTCTTTCTGCATTGTAGGGTTCTATGATTCTATGATTCTATGGTGTCAGGGGATCTAGCTAGGGTAAATGCATGGGATTATAGGGATAAGGCCTGGGTGGGATTTTGGTCAGTGCAGTCTTGATGGGCCAAATGGCCTCCTTCTGTACTGTAGGATTCTATTAATCAATGATTCTAATCCTATCATTATTTTCAAAGTGATCAGTTATCACATTCTTCATAATAGATTCTAAAACTTTCCCTACTATTGCTGACAAGCTAAGAAGTCTGTAGTTCCTCATTTTCTCTTCCCAGCAGTTTCTTAAATAGTGGGGCTATATTTGCTATTTTTCTAGAGAAATGCCTTCAGAGGCAGAAGGGCTAGTATATCCGTAGAAGGCAGATTTAAAGTAATTGGTAACAGAATGAGAGGGACACAGCAAGTTGTTTAACAGGATGTTGCCTGGTATGGAGGCACTAGTTATGAGGAGAGGTTGGAGAAACTTGGTTTGTTCTCACTGGAGCAACGGAGGTTGAGGGGAGACCTGACAGAAGGTCTACAAGATTATGGGAGGCATGGAAAGAGTGGATAGACAGAAGCTTTTTCCCAGGGTGAAAGAGTCAATTACTAGGGGGCATAGGTTTAAGGTGCGAGGGGCAAGTTTTAAAAGAGATGTACGAGGCAGATTTTTTACACAGAGAGTGGTGGGTGCCTGGAACTCGTTGCCGGGGAAGGTAGTGGAAGTGGATATGGTAGTCACTTTTAAGGGGCGTTTTGACAAGTACATGAATGAGATGGGAATAGAGGGATATAGTCCCTGGAAGCGTAGGGGGTTTTAGTTAAATTGGGCAGCATGGTTGGTGCAGGCTAGGATGGCCAAAGGGCTTGTTCCTGTGCTGTAATTTTCTTTGTTCCTCATTTTAGATTTAAGTTTATTTACTTGTGTCACAAGTAGGCTTACATGAAGTTACAATAAGTCTCCTGGATGCCACACTCTGGTGCCTGTTGAGGTACACTGAGGGAGAATTTAGCATGACCAATGCACCTAACCCAGCATATCTTTCAGACTGTGGGAGGAAATAAGAGCACCTGGAGGAAACCCACACAGACACGGGGAGAACGTGCAGACTTCATGCAGACAGTGACCCAAGCTGGGGAATCAAACCTGGGTCCCCGGTGCTGTGAGGCAGCAGTGTTAACCACTGTGTTGTGATCTGGAATGCACTGTCTTAGAGCGTGACAGAAAGTAGGTCCAGCAGCTAATTTGAAAAAGGCAGTTGGATAAATGTTTGCAGATAAAAACAACGTGGGGATTATGAGGAAAGAACAGGGTGCATGCACTAATCAGATTGGTTTATCAATAGGCTGACCTCCTTCTGCCAGATATCATTTTGTGATTATGGTCCTGTGATGTCCCAAATCATAGTAATTTGTGAGCTGGAAAAGGAGAGATTTCATAGAATCCGTACAGTGCAGAAGGAGACCGCTTGGCCCATTGAGTCTGTACCAACCACAATCCCACCCAGGCCCTATCCCCATAAATATCACAGATATTTACCCTGCTAATCCCTCAATACTAGGATCAATTTTAGCATGGCCAATCAACCTAACCCGCACATCTTTGGAATGTGGAAGGATACCGGAGCACCCGGAGGAAACCCACGCAGACACGAGGAGAATGTGCAAATTCCACACAGACACTGGTTAGCACTGCTGCCTCCCAATGCCAGGGGGCCAGGTTTGATTCTGGATCCACCGTGCCGCCTGGCGATGAATTTATTTCATAGAATTTTAAAATAGATGGAGTTAAAATGGAAGCTGTTCAAAACTCCTGTTCAAGATGGAGGGCAGGCGAAGTATTGTCCGTGGACCCATTCCCAATTGATTAATTTGGGGATTAGCCTGGACATGGTGACTTTCTTCTGGCTGCCAATTAAACCGCACAGTCAGGGCGCTAACAGGTCTTTGAAGTAGAGACCAAGTTTGAGTCACAGCTCATCAGCATTCTATGTAGTCTCTGCCACTGTGTCTTTTATCATGAATGATTGACACCTTCGATTTCAGAGGCTTTTAGACTGATTAAGTACTGGTGTGCTCCTCTAGAATTTTCATCCTTTGCTGAAAAAAAACCTGAACTCAGTGGATTGATTGGGATTTTCATTATTCACGTAAAACATTTGGGGAGAAACCTGACTTTTCATTCAAAAGTCTTGTCACTTAGCAAACCATGCCAAGCAAGTTCCCTAAAGAGTATTTTAACTCATTACAAGCCAATTTTCGTCGACACCTTGATCTGCTTTGATACCTAGTTTTGCTCCGCTGCTTCAATTAACTTGTAAGTAACCCTATTAGTTCTAGCTTGTGTACGTTGATTTGACAGCATGGCGGTTTTCCAACCCTTTGAGGGAACTGGAAGAACGTTGTTAACATCCCTCTTGCTTGCCGGCTGCTTGTTGCTTTTGGGAACACACGGATACAAATGAAGGTTCACCTTTCAGGTCAGCGACAGCTGGGGCAGGATTTTATGGCCTTGTTCCCTGAAAAACGCCACTCGAGGTCAACAGTCCATGGTCTGTCCCTCGCCCGCTCTGATTCCTGTGGCTAGCGGGGCAGTAAAATTCCGGCCTTAGTCTTCGTTTGGAAGCTGCCCTTTAGCTGTAATCCTAACCCAGTGATGTTAGGTACACAAAAAACACAATATTTATCTAATGAACGCCAAGTCCCTAAGACAAAGCTGTTTTTTTAGGCCCTGCTGTGCTGAGTGTGGGTAGGCCTCTGCAGAGTCTGTGAAGATTTTATTCATTTTTACAGGATTTAGGCATCACTGGTTTAGCTCAACATTCACCGTCCACCTCTATTTGCCCTCCATTTCATAGGGCATTTGAAAATCAATTACATTGCAGTGGGTCTGAAGTCACATATAGGCCAGACTGCATAAGGATGGCACATTTCCATCCCTAAAGGACATTATTCAACCAGACGGGTTTTTATGACAACCAACAATGGTTTCATGTTCATCATTAGACTTCTAATTCCAGATTTTTTTACCTAATTCAAATTTGACCATCTGTCATGGTGGGATTCGAACGCAGGTCCCCAGAGCATTACCCTGGATCTCTGGATTATAGCCTAGTGACAGTACCACTGCTCTCCCCCCATGGACACTCTTCCAGCAGCTGCCTGGTTTCAACCTTCCAAGGAAAAGGTGGTCCACCCTTAAAAGCCTAGCCACGGCCTCTACTTGGCCAATTTCCACAGATGGGACATTAGTGCTAGCCCTCTATGTGCTCGTGGAAGAGTTTACTTTGTCCCACGGGCATTCTGTGGAAATTGGCCAAATCAATGTTGTGAGATTCTGCTTCAATACTAAGCGATCAAATGGTAAGGATCGATACCTCGTGAGGTGCTGCACCATTTCTGTAACCAGTGTCACTAACAATTGGGCATTTAATTGTTTTTGAAGGAAACATGGAGTGTTCACCTCAGGCCCGAAAGCTGATTACAGCAGAATAATACTCACCTTTGTAATTAAGACAGCATATATCTTATCAGGAGGTGTAGGTTCATGCCTACGGATTCAAATTACAATTTGCAACTGCAGCTCTGTGTCAGATGCACAAATGACGGACGTCCAGTTACCCCTGACATAAGTTTACAGGTCTTCATTTCTCTCTCCACCCATTTACACCACCGGATATTGTGAGAATCGTCAAAACCTTTAGGCCAATCAAATCCTCGGGTAACCGCTTTGCTAATATTTATTACTTCACTTACTAGGAATTTATCCATATGTCATGAATAAAATAATGTATTATGTTCAGATGAATTCTAATATTATGCGGTTGCTTGAGTTGCTGACTTTAATAATTGTAATCAATTGCCCTTATATAAAAGCACATTAACTTATTCTGTTTGTATCTGTATGCTGTGAGAGAATCTATATTTTTCAATTTAGTTTCTACATTTTTCAGGCAAGTCTCAAAACAGAAGCTGAACTGAAAATAAGACTGGAAGAGATGCAGGAAAATATGGAACTGAAACTCATCTTCCCATTCCCTAAGGGAGCTAAAGAAAACGGAGGTTAACAAATTGAAACTAAACCTTTGCTGGAAGATCATAAAGGACCGTAGTCGGTCCAAGCTGTGCAGTAGCAGTTGTTGTAGCAGCAATTGGTGCAGTGCAAGCAAATAGAAGACATTGCTGCAGCTGGTTCTGTTCCTGGAAGATAACACCGTTGGGTTTACCCCATCCAAATCAAGTTAAGCAGGTTCTGCAGACATGTGCCATTGGCGTTGAAGATTGCCAAGGAAACCTGGGTTAGTTGTGCGTTGCTGTTGACTGGGAAGGAGAGCAGCAGAAGTTCCTCATAAGAAGGATAGAGTGTGAAGGACTTCATCACTAAAATCTGAATGGACCATTGAGACAATCTATAAGACTCCCTTAGTTGCATCTGTCATTTGATTTTCAATTTATGGTTTTGATTCAACCATAATTTCATAGAATCCTAGAAACCCTACAGTGCAGAAGGAGGCCATTTGGCCCATCGAGTCTGCACTGACCACAATCCCACCCAGGCCCTACCCCCATATCCCTACATATTTACCCGCTAATCTCTCTAACCTACGCATCTCAGGACTCTAAAGGGCAATTTTTAGCATGGTCTATCAACCTCACCCGCACATCTTTGGACTGTGGAAGGAAAGCAGAGCACCCGAAGGAAACCCACGCAGACACAAGGAGAATGTACAAACTACACACAGGCAGTGACCCAAGCCAAGAATTGAACCCAGGTCCCTGGAGCTGTGAAGCAGCAATGCTAATCACTATGCTACCATGCTGCCCAATAATTTCTCTGTTAATTCATATCTATCCCATTTTAATTCTGGGTCTTAAGAGTCTGGGGTAGTGAGTGGGGTGATTTGCCACCTCACCTCACCCGGCAGGGATGACGCCAATCCTGGAAACAGCAAAAGGTCCTAAAAGTCAGTTCCTCACCCGACACAAAATGGTTTGCAATCACCACAATCCCCTTCTACTGATGCAAACCAGATTGTGCCAAGAAAGAGCGCAAGACTGATGCACATGAGATTGCCTGGATTTTAAGCTCATTAGCGAGTTCAGCACACAATTGCCCCCCTGCCGGAATGTTCCCACCTCTCCAATGGGAAGTCTCGTCGGGGCAAATCACTGCTGATCTCCATTTGTGGAGGCCTGGTGCAATGGTCATACTGGAGTCTCAGAGGCCATTGAAGCCCATGGGTGGTTGGGGGCATGGCCGCACAGTGCCCATCAGGAAGTGACCATCTGGCAGTGTCCTGGCAGACACCCCAGCAGGTGCTACCAGGCACCCTGGTAGTGCCAGCTGGGCAGAACCAGCATGCCAGGGGCAGTGCCAAAGTGTTGGGACTGAGTGGGGGCTATGCAGGGGTGCTATGAGGGGGTCATGCAAGGTAGATAATGAAGGGCATCTTGATGTGGGGTGTGCCAGGGGTCATGAGAGCCACATGTTGGATGTCACAATGGGGGGTTTGGGGGGGTGGTGGGTGGCATATCGGAGAAGGCCCCGATGTCCCAATGCTGGTGATATGTGTCAGAGAGAGAGATTGGGGATCATGTCGCTGATGAGGTCCTGATGAACACTGGGGAGGAGGGCAGTCTCTCGGTGTGGTGTGAGATCAGGGTACCCTTGCAAAATGGCGCCCATGCTTTCTCACACTCACCTGTGTATTCAAGCCCCCAACCCTCTCCCCCTGCCACCCTGCCCCCCTTTATCAGCGCACAACACATCACTCTCCAAAAACCTCTGATTCTGCACATTCTCAATAGCAGCAGCAGGAATCCGGCAGACAGAGTGCCCCACAGTGCATGGGCATCTAGACCCTTCTCCCACCCTCCCCCCCAACCTCCTACCTCCACCCCTTCCGCCACCCAGACCAATCGGGCCCCCTCCCCGCAATCCGATCCCAAGTGCAGTGCAGTAGCAGTCCACCCTGATCCCACTGCAGTGTGTGTAACACCCCCCTCCACATCCTGTAATAGAGTGCGCAACCCCTCTGATACCCTGCCCCCTGCCTTCCCCCAACTGGTCCATCCCTTCATGCTCAGCTCCTATGGGCCCTGTGCCCCCTGGGCCCTGTCCGACATAGACCTCATCTGAAAGGCCCCGCCGCCATATGCCCCACACCCTGGCACTGCCTGGTAAGCAGTGCCAAAGTGCCAGGCTAGCATTGCCCAAGGGGCACACCCCTCGGCCTCCCGTGGGCCCTGTTCCACTAGTGAGGCCAATAGGACTCTTCCCCGTTCAGGGGGAGCAAGGCCACAAAGGCAAGTGAGGCCAGATGATTCACTGCTGGGCTCATTGAACAGATGTCAATGATTGTTACAATATATTTAAATAAATTATTCAGCCTCTCGCCCACTTCTAGTGAGAGGCTGACCCCGCTGGAAATCCGGCTATCATGAAAGTATGTGAGCCAAAATTGGGTGTGGCATGGCAGCATAGTGGTTAGCAGTGCTGCCTCATAGTGCCAGTGACCCGGGTTCAATTCCCGGCCTCAGGTCACTGCCTGTGTGGAGTTGCACGTTCTCCCCGTGTCTCCGTGGGTTTTCTCCGGGTGTCCTGGTTTCCTCTCACACTCCAAAGGTGTGCAGGTTAGGTGGATTGGCTGTGCTAAATTGTACCTTAGTGGCAGGGGAACTAGCTAGTGCAAATGTGTGGAGTTATGGGGATAGGGGTTGGGAAGATTGTGGTTGGTGCAGACTTGATGGGCCGAATGACCTCCTTCTACACTGTAGGATTCTATGATCTCGATTTCTCAGCTCTCATTGGTTCGTTCCGCCCATCGATAGATGAGATGAGCTGGCACAGCTCCACCCTTAGTATTTACTTGTTGATTCTGGTATTATAAAAAAATCTTCAGTTTTAAACCATGCAATTTTGTGCCTCTATTCTCTTAACAAATCACCAGGATTTTGAGCATAAGAAAGTGGTTCCTGCTCACCATTGAGATCGTAACAAACGTGAATCAATAATTCCTCATTTTTACTCCAAACTTTGTAGTCAATAATTTGGTCAGATGATATGCTTTTGTCCACACCATCAATTAATTTCTGTGTAATTGTAAGATTCTTAAAATATAATGTTCCATAGAGGCAGGTGAAGGTGATTTCATACGCTTGCAGTGAAATCAAATATAAAATACATGACCACAGCCACTGAATGTTGAAGGAAAATTCATTCAGCGATCAAAGCCATCTTCTCTTTCACTGTTTCAAAATGGAGGTCAGGGAAAAAATTAACTCCAGGACTATTTCGGGTTGATTAATTTGGGGATTAGTCTGGATAAGGCAGCTTTGCTCTAACTGCCTTTTAAACTGCGCACTAACAGGCTGTTGAAGTGAGACCGTAGCAAGGCTACCAAGGAGGATTAACCGCAGGGGAATCGCAAGAGGCATATTCAGGCCAGATATTGGACAAGTTGGTCTTTTCCAAAACACCAGGTCATGGAGTTTCAGCTAGCAAAAGTCTCCAGCGCAATCTTCAGAACTCCAAAGCATCGGTCCAATAAAAGAGGATGTCTATTTGGACATCACACCGATGGGAGAATTAAAAAAAACATGATAATTAGCTGACAATAATATGCCGCAACCTGCAGAGAGAGCAATATTTAATTTTCTTTGATTGAGCTATCTTCTATAATTGCTCCTTTCAGGATAGGAGAGTGATCTTAGTCCAGGAAACTCAAAGGCAACTGTCAATTGCGAACAAAGGAACATTTAATTAAACACTCCATCAAGCGGGATCTCCACAGGAAGTTGGAATATAGTGGAGGGATAAAATTGAGATGCCAGCGATGGGCTTGACCTCCAGCTGAATAAAGGCTCAATCTGACTGAATTCGAGGTCAGTGATGCTGTGAATCTAACACCTCTGTTTCAACCCAGCAGAGAAATATGATGTGGAGATGCTGGCGTTGGACTGGAGTGGACATAGTAAGAAGTCTCTCAACACCAGGTTAAAGTCCAATAGGTTTATTTGGAATCACGAGCTTTCAGGTGATGAAGGAACAGTGCTCCAAAAGCTCGTGAATCCAAATAAACCTGTTGGACTTTAACCTGGAGCAAAAAATAAGCCTCCTCCAAAGAAGAACCGAGATTCAACACAGGTGGGAAGGAAAAAAATGATTCCCTCATTAGCTAAAATTTCAAAACCTTTCTTTTAGGAAACTGTTGTTCAAAGTAGTGGCAATGGTAAGCAAGATACCTAAGTCAAGCCAAGCTGCTAACATGTTGGCCCCACACACCTGTCTCAAATGCTGACACCAAGTTAAACACAGCTTTAACTAAAGACAAAATCTTCCCTCCAATGTTTCCTCCATTGGACAGCCTGGTTTCATAGACAGAGAATTACCTGCAATGACTTATTTTCCTGCATTCACACTGTGCTCCTGGAGATGGTCAAGGATAAATCCTTGGCCCTCATCAATTTCTCATCTAAAGGCCACCATCTGGCAATAACATCTGAAAACACAACAGGTTCCATATGCCCAATGGCAGTGCCCAACTCTATCTCATCATCAATTCTCCGACCCCCTCTGTTGTTAAATATTGAATGGGCAAAAATTTCCTTCAGCTATATAGATCACAGAATCCTACAGTGCAGAAGGAGGTCATTCGGCCTATTGAGTCCACACCAACCACACAGTGCTCGCAGACCCTATCCCCATTACCTCATGTATCCAATCTAGCCAGTCCCCTGACAATAAGTGGCAAATTAGCATGGCCAATCAACTTAACCCACATATCTTTGGGAGGAAACTGGAGAACCCAAAAGAAACCCATGCAGACATGGGGAGAATGTGCAGACTCAGCACAGACAGTGGCCCAAGCCAGGAATCAAACCTGGGTCCCTGACACTGTGAGGCAGCAAGGCTAACCAATGTGCCATCATGCCTTGAGAAGATTGCAGACATTGTCTTTGATCTTAAGTCTCTGTCACTAAATTGGGTAAACACAGTAAGAAGTCTCACAACACCAGGTTAGAGTCCAACCAGTTTATTTGACAGTAATCCCACAAGCTTTCAGAAACGATGTTCCTTCGTCAGATGTGTGGAAGGAACCTGACGAAGGAACACTGTTTCTGCAAGCTTGTAGGATTACTGTCAAATAAACTGATTGGACTCTAACCTGGTGTTGTGAGTCTTCTTACTGTGTTTACCCAAGTCCAACGCCGGCATCTCCACATCATGACTAAATTGGGTTGCAGGGCACTGTTCCCATCCCTGGCTACTGTCAGAAGCTCATCTGTCCAGACTGACAGACCCCCAAGCTGGGCACATTTCCAAACCATCATCCAGACTGTCTCCTCCCATCTTTAAAACTTTGCCTGACTCTGACATATTAGAGCTAATCAGCTGTTAAAATCCTTCAAGACTTCTCTCCAAGTTAAAGGTACTACCAAGGAAACCAGTATGGATCCAAGGTTTGCCTGCTTTTCCATGGGATACATGGAACATTCTTTCCTCCAGTCTGACAATGACTCTTTACCTAATTTACAACCCTCTTTCCTGCTCTCACCCCAATCTGGTAAACTTCATTCACCTTAGTTTACAATTTCCATCCATCCCTCCCCTTTAAATGGCACATCTCAGATTCTTCTTTTCCTTCCTCGGCTTCTCTGTTTCGATTTCTTGGGACAGGCTATCAGCCACAGCAAGCTGAGCTAAAGTTTCTCTTGCCCAGGACCTTGTAAGAACTGTCCCACTGCTCTACGGTCTGGCCTCATATCATCATTAATATGCGCCTGTTCAAAACTCGCTCTCAAGTTTTCACCCATCAGTCCTGTGCTCATTGACCTACACAGGCTGATGGTCTGATAACACCTCAATTGTAAATTCTTCATGCTTATTTTCAAACCCTCATTGTCCATGTCCTGGATGTCTATGTAAAATCCTCTAGCTGTAAAGCCTTCAAGACCTCTGCACGCCTCAAATTCTGGTCTTTTTCACATCCCCCATTTTAACTCTTTCGGGGTGTATCACAGCTTGGTATGGCTCCTGCTCTGCCCAAGATGCCAAGGAATTTCAAAAGGTCATGACTGTAGCCCAAACCATCACGCAAACCAGCCTCCCATCCATTGAATCTGTCTACACTTACTGCCGCTTTGGCAAAGTAGCCAGCATAATTAAGGACCCCACACACCCCAGACATTCTCTCCTCCACCTACTTCCTTTGGGGAAAAGATACAAAAGTCTGAGGTCACGTACCAACCAACTCAAGAACAGCTTCTTCCCTGCTGCTATCAGACTTTTGAATGGACCTACCTTGCATTAAGTTGATCTTTCTTTGCACCCTAGCTATGACTGTGACACTACATTCTGCACTCTCTCGTTTCCTTCTCTATGAACGGTATGTTTTGTTTGAATAACGTGCAAGGAACAATACTTTTCACTGTATGTTAATACACGTGACAATAATAAATCAAATCAAATCAAATAATAAATCAAATCGCTCTGCCAAAGGCAATCATGCTTTTAGCTGCCTTTTCTCTGAGCTGAATAATACCTTTCCTAAACCTCTCAACCTCTCTTTCTCTTTCTCGCCTCCTCATAAGAAGCCCCTTAAAACCAAATCTGTTTGACTTTTGCTCATCTGTCCCGGTATCACCTCTAGTGGCTCAATGTAAAAAAATATTTTTTACTGACACTGTTCTTATTAAACACCTTGGGAGGTTTTTCGCCTTTAGGGCACTATTTAAACAGAAGGTATCCCAAAGGTGGGGAAGTCCAGAATGAGGGGTCACAGTTTGAGTGTAAACCTTTTAGAACCGAAGTGAAGAGAAATTTCTTCACCCAGAAGTGGGTGAATGTGTGGAATTCACTACTACCGAATGTAGCTGAGGCCAAAACATTGTCTGATTTCAAGGAGAAATTAGCTATAGCTCTTGGGGCTGAAGGGATCAAGGGTTATGGGAGGAAGGGGGGTCAGGATATTGAATTCAACGATCAGCCATGATCAAAATGAATGACGGAGCAGGCTCAAAGGGCCAAATGGCCTACTCCTGCTTTTAGTTTCTATGTTTCTACGTACCGCATTTATAACACTTCTGCAATTCCCTTCCCTGAGGTTTATTTGTCAGCTTTGCAGAGTTGGAGGGTCATGGGTCTTGCAGTTGGGCACGTAATCGAGGCTGCCACACTGCCCCTCTTCAAATGTTTCTACAATAGCTCTTGAGGATAAAGGGATCAAGGGATATGGGGGGGGGGAGGTGCTGGTGTGGGGGGTGGTGGGCGGGGAAGGCGACATCAGGAAATTGAAATTTGATGATCGGCCATGATCAAAATGAACGGTGGAGCAGGCTCAAGGAGCCGAACAGCCTACTGCTGCTTTCTGACCGTCATGTCTGCCATTTTGAGGAATGTTGGCTCATGATGCCGATCTCCCAGAGGCCCCGGTGACACATCACTCCACCATCAGCACGATTTACACAATCAACATATCCAAACTCATGTTGGGGATTGAAATTTTTTTAATGACTGATTCATGAATTAATAAAACATGTTCAAGATTTATCACTGTTTAGAGATGAAGTGAAGCTGTTCTTGACAGGGTTGGCGAATGCAGCAGATGTTTTTGTGATTTTTTTGTTGGCGTCAATCGAAGACGGAGCACTCTTTCAAAAAGTGAGCAACACATTACAGGACAAATAAAGGTCAGTGCGGAATACGACAGGTACTGATGATAATGGAAAACTTTCTGCACTCTGTTCTTGGAATGCACTTCATACATACAAGATAAAAGTACTCTTCTTTTCTGACAGCTACCAGAATCAAACACAATGTTAATACATTTGGGGATGGAGAAACATCTCCTGGAGTCCTATATTAAGAACAAAAGGAAGAGGAACAGGACTAGCCATGTGGCTTCTCAAACCCATTTTTCATCCACTAAGTTCATGACTGATATTCTACTTCATTACCACTTTCCTGTCGATCTTCATATCCCTTGATTCCCCTTAGACCCCAAAAATCTATCGATCTCAGTCTCGAAATAATCATTGACTCAGGAAGCATAGTCGAGGACATGTCCCTGTCTACATCAACGGAGATGA
The DNA here is from genome assembly GCF_965287045.1 of Carcharhinus amblyrhynchos. NCBI lineage: Eukaryota > Metazoa > Chordata > Chondrichthyes > Carcharhiniformes > Carcharhinidae > Carcharhinus > Carcharhinus amblyrhynchos. The sequence continues at coordinate 13,565,528 of NC_137352.1, forward strand.
AGTGGAAATGGTCGAAAACTTCAAGCTTCTAGGTGTCTAGATCACCAACAACCTGCTCTGGTCCCTCCACAATTATAGTTAAGAAAGTCCACCAATGCCTCTACTTTCTTACAAGGCTAAAGAAATTTGGCATATCAAGAATGACTCTCACCAACATTTACAGATGCAACATAGAAAGCATGCTTTTTGGTTGTATCACAGCTATGTTCTGTCCAAGATCGTAAGAAACTACGAAAAGTCATGAACAAAGTCCAGTCCATCATGCAAACCAGACTCCCATTCATTGACTCTGTCTACATATCACGCTGTCTCAGCATAATCAAGGACCCCACACTCCCGGAAATGCTCTCTTTCACCTTCTTCCATCGGGAAATAGACAGAAAAGTCTGAGGTCACGTACCAACCGACTCAAGAACAGCTTCTTCCTGCCACCATCAGACTTTTGAATGGACCTTCCTCATATTAAGTTGATCTTTCTCTACACCCTAGCTATGACTGTAACACCACATTGTGCACCCTCTCCTTTTCTTCTCTATGAATGGTATGCTTTGTCTGAATAGCGTGCAAAAAACAAAACTTTTCACTGTGTACCAGTACGTGTGACAATAATCAATCAAATCAACAACTAAGCATCCAGAGTCCTCTGGGTTGGGGCATTTCAAAATCTCCCAAGCCTCTGAGTGAAGACATTGATTCCCATCTCATTTCTTAATCAATGACATCTAATCCTGGGACTATGGCCCTTAGCTCCAGACATACCTGTGAGATGAAAATCTTACAGCATCTACCCTGTCAGGCCCTCTGCGAATTTTATACCTTTCAAAGAGATCACCTTTCATTCCTCTTACCTGATGAGAACAGAAACCCATTCTACTCAATTTCTCATCGGAGGACAGCCAGGAATCAATCATTAGTGGCACACAGTAAATTTGCACAGTGCGCCACTAAGTACTTCGAAGAAATTTGTCAGCATGTGTGAGTAGAGTCTACTGGCCTGGTTCATCAGATTTGAGCATTCTCAACGCTTCACAGCACACGTTTCATTCTGATGTGTTGGGTCATCTTCAGCCAATAGGTATTTTGACGAGGTTATTCCACAACGGTGTAGAAACTGGAATGGAGGGTGTGCTGCTAGGTTAGAGTGAGATTCAGAAGCTCCACAGTGGAATGTTTCTAAGTTCGTAAGGCCATAAGATATAGGAGCAGAATTAGGCCCATCAAATCTGCTCCGCCATTCAATCATGGCTGATATGCTCCTCGTCCACATTTTCCTGCCTTCTCCCCATAACCTTTCAACCCATTGCCAATTAAAAACCTATCTAACTTCTCCTTAAATTCGCTCATTATATTCATTATATGGATACGAATGCTGCAATGATGCATCTCCACACGGTGCTGGCATCCAAAGCTGCCCCGATGTGCATAAAGCCAAAGCCAAAGGAAGTGGAAAAGCACAGAAAGCCCCAGATATGATAAGCTTCTGTCCTTCATTTTTAAGAATAAACCTTCATCCCATTTAAGTGAAAAGGATAGGTATTAGCATAACAGGGATCCTAAAGCACGGGCTTTATAACTGTGCATTTTGAGTTTCAGTCCAGTTGACTGAGGATTACATAGGGTACTGTGAATAGCAGTGAGTAGCATTTTATTGTCTGCTGGCATTGATTCCATTCCCTGTGAAAATAAGCTCATCATACTGGCAGTAATTGACATGAAATTATCCCAGGAAGGGTGGAATTCTATTAACCTTGCAGAGACATCGCTGGAGTGGGAAGAGTGTGGATACTTTGAAATTTGTCTTTGATTGGTGATCTGATTGGTGGTGGAGTGAGATGGGACTCGGTGATCTGTCTGGTGGAGTGAGCAAATTACTGACAATTCAGTGCCCACTTAGGGGGAGACACAGTAAGTAGTCGCACAGCACCAAGTTAAATTCCAACAGGTTTATTTGGTAGCACGAGCTTTCGGAGTGCTGCTCCTTCATCCTTCATCTGCACTCATCTGATGAAGGAGCAGCACTCCGAAAGCTCGTGCTACCAAATAAACCTGTTGGACTTCAACCCTGGCATTGTGAGGCTTCTTACTCTGGTTACCCCAGTCCAACGCCGGCAAATCCACATCATCACTTAGGGGGAAATTGGCATTGCCACTGGCTTCTTACTGGTGGCAGACTGGCTCCTCATTGAGGCTGAAGCCTCACAGATGCCTCCTGATGGCACACAGGGGCTCGGTGAGATCCTATTTAATTCCCACGTCTCCCTGGTGTTGAGGCCAGGGGCCATCTGTGCAAGGTTCTTCCTTTATGACCATGGCTGGCACAATGAACAGTGTTCCTGGCCGATTTTCAGCCAATGCTCACTGTCAGAGAGAGTGACAGGCACTGAAAGTTTGGAGAGAATCGGATTACACAATCCTCATCGGTGTTTTCCATTTTTCCATGCCTCTGGTTAGTGACGTAATGGGATTCATGCCCTGGAAACCTTATTTGAATACACTTAAAAATGCTTAATGAGTGCCCCCACAGCCTGATCACCCCTTATTGAACATGCAAGCCTTACTGACATGACGTCTTAGTGCCAAGGTTAACAACAGCATTTGTAAAAATGAGATTCAGTCGAGGATGTCCCGCCAGGATTTGAAGATAAATATAGCCCCCAGAGGGAGAGGGGGCTGACTGGACAGTGCCCTGGCACTGCCCCTGCATAGGTTAGCATTGCCAGGTTGGCACAGAGGGAGAGTGGGCAGTGAGGGGGAAGATACTTCAGTGGTGTTGTGGTAGGGGGTGGGGGAGGGGGAGGGGGTGGGGAGGGTGGTGGCAAGTCCCTGATGATTGTACCTGGGGGGGGGGGGGGGGGGGGGGGCAGGGAGGGGGCTTGGAGCCCCTAATATCCCCATGGCGGTAGTGGGGGGGGGGGGGAGTTGGTGAGTGTGCTGTTCCAATTCTGATGGAGGTGCCATGGGCTCTACCAGCTCCCTCCCCACCAGAGTGAAGGCTTAAACCCCACCCACTCATTTTTTTTTTAAGTCAGAGGGTCTCAAGACCCGGAGAGAAAACTGGCCTGTGCAGCGGGAGAGACTGAGTCTGATACTTTGAAAAAGATATGGGAAGTTTCTGCCCTCCATTTTAAGAGTAAAGTCTTCAGTGGGAGGCCCACATTGTTTCCCCACTATCCGTGGCAGTGTCCAGCTCAGGCTGCAAGCAATCCCAACCCTCAGGCGATCTGATTTCCCTTTCCGCCTGCTGTCCTTCATTTATTTGGGATGGATGCTTTAACTGCCCACCCCTGGGAAGGGTGTGGGACTACTTGGGTCAGGACACAGAAAATTGCACATTTAAAACTTAAAAAGGGAAGATTTCACGCAACGTGTAGTAATTTGTGGTGATCAAAATGCCACATTAATGCAGCATTTGACACTTTATTGGGGGTAGGTTATGTTTATTTATTAGTATCATAAATAGGCTTACATTAATGCTGCAATGAAAATCCCCTTGTCGCCACACTCTGGCGCCTGTTCAGGTACACTGAGACAATTTAGCACGGCCAATGCACCCTAACCAGCATGTCTTTCAGACTGTGGGAGGAAACCAGAGCACCCGTCGGAAATCCACATAGGGGAGAACATGCAGACTCCGCGCAGACAGTGACCCAAGCTGGGAATCAAACCCAGGTCCCTAGCGCTGAGAGGCAGCGGTGCTAACCACTGAGGTGCGTTAGTGAGGTAATATGATAGAAGGCACCTCATTGCAAAGCTTGACTTGAACGTACAAAAGGCCCGGAGGATAAATGTTCTATTCCAGTAAATTGTTATCCACTTCTTTGATGAATATAAAAATAGAGTTAACTGAAGTAAAAGGGAAAAAAGAATAAGAGATGTTTTCAAGTCGGGAACACATCTGCTGGGTTTTCATTAGAGCTCACTAACCAAGTGCAATAATGTAGAAACCTTATTGTGAATAAGATATTGTCTTTTCAAAATGAAGTATACTGACACTGTGATGCCCGGCTTAATATTATATGTGGTGTGACAGAGCAATGTTGGCAGGCAATTTACAGAATGGCCCAGAGTAATGTGCAACTATGGCCCATTAAGGGATGGTGTAGGTGAAAATTAAAGATAGCTCGCAGTGTGCCTTAGGTTCCACTGCAGCTAAGCATTAGGCGAGCTGTCAATTTTAAATTGCGGTGTAAGGTTGACAATGCTGCGATGATACATCTACACACGGTGCTGGCATCTGCTGCTGCTCCGATATGCATACAGCCAACATCAAAGGAAGTACAGGAGTGCAGAAAGCTCCCCGTTTGATCCTGACTCAGTGTTTGTGCAGTGGTAATACTCAAAAGTCAAAGCACACCTGCAGAAAGAGCGAGATTCTCCTTTTTTTTTAACTTCAGAGTAAATCCAGAGTCCGGCTGCTTTTGTGGATTTACAAGAATCTAAGGGCTGACTTACTTCCACAGTTGGTGAAAGATCTATCAACCAGTGAAGAGCCGTGAAAATGGAGAACAACAGTCGTCATTACCCAGGCATTACGCAGAAGGTTCAATCGACCATGAGAGAAATGATAAAAGAATGAGAGGTGGACAGGGAGAGAGAGTGAAAATAATGAAATTAGAAAAATGCCATTATTGAAAATAAAAATTAGACATTAACGTCTTGCACCTGTCGATAATAACGCATCCCAAGATGTTTCATTAAATTTGACAATGAGACACTGTGGAAGATTATCAGGATGGGTAACTAAAACCTTGGGCAAAGGGATGGATTTTAATAAGGCTCTTAAAGAGAGAGAAGGAGGTTGAAAGACAGAGAAGTTTAGGGAGGGAATTGCAGAGCTTAAGACCTAGAAACTGAACATTAAGGAAAATAGGAATGAAAGAAAGGATGGAGGGAAATGGACTCTCTGAACATAGAACATAGAACATTACAGCGCAGAACAGGCCCTTCGGCCCACGATGTTGCGCCGACCAGTTACAAAAACAATGACCCACTAGCCTATACCAATCCCTTTTCGTCCATAAACCTATCCAGAGATCTCTTAAACGCCCCCAAACTAGACGCATTTACAACTGCAGCAGGCAGGGCATTCCAATCCCTCACCACCCGCTGGGTAAAGAACCTACCCCTGACATCCGTCCTGTAGCTACCCCCCCTTAATTTAAAGCCATGCCCCCTCGTGCTAGCTTTCTCCATCCGAGGAAAAAGGCTATCACTATCCACCCTATCTAAACCTCTAATCATCTTATATGTTTCAATAAGATCCCCTCTTAGCCGCCTTCTTTCCAACGAAAACAACCCTAAATCCCTCAGTCTCTCCTCATAGGACCTCCCCACCATACCAGGCAACATCCTAGTAAACCTCCTCTGCACCCTCTCCAACGCCTCCACATCCTTCTTGTAACGCGGGGACCAGAACTGCACACAGTACTCCAAGTGCGGCCGCACTAGAGTAGTGTACAGTTGCAACATGACGCTGCGACTCCTAAATTCAATCCCCCTACCAATAAACGCCAAGACACCGTACGCCTTCTTAACAACCTTAAGATGCTCCTTGAAGGAGCATCTTACCCAAGCCCTCCTCTCTATGCTATCCCCATAACCCCATGCATTTACTGTGCCTAATCCACCTAACCTACACATCTTTGGACACTAAGGGACAACTTACTATGGCTAATCCATCTAACCTACACATCTTTGGAATTAAGGGACACTTTAGCACGGCCAATCCACCTTACTTGCACATATTTGGACTATGGGAAAAAACTGGAACACGCAGAGGAAACATTGGTGATATTCCCAAATTTTTTACCCTCTGTCCTATCTGTGGCAGCTACCTCAGCATGATCCCCAGTTATTTAGATTTCAGATGAGATACCCCCAAATTGTTCTGCCCACAGATGAGGAAGGATGAACTGGCTCCATTTTTGCATCCAACCCCTAGGTTGGTTACAACAAGATTATTTCAAAAAGGATCGCTTTCCTTGCATATTTCTGTCCAAGCCCCAATATATTTATGTCTTAAAATGAGCCAATTTAACCAGGCTTTCTTGAGTTAAAGAAAGAGTGAGTTCATTAGCTATTAAGCACAAGGAAAATAATAAAACACACGCACATACATTTACATAGATTAGAAATGAGAAGTGAGTCCAAAAATAAGTAAAAAAGATATATGAATCATGATTGACTGTCAGTGGACTATACTTGCAGATGGGTCACTGATCTGCAACCAATTTTGCCTCCAACTAAATGGCTCTAGGATGGGATGATGTTGACAGACAAGCCCCCAGTATGCAATTGTGTGGCCTCCATTCCGGCCCCGTATTAAGATGAAAAGTCTGCCTAAAAATATGTGCATACATCCTGAGGTATGAGATGTATCAATGACTTCATGCAGAATAAATATTTCTATTAATCTCCATCAAGTGTCACCCACTACTTTGGGGTTGACTTGTATCTGTCCCTGATGACATGCAAGCCATCCTTCAGACAAGTTAATACAGTATCTCTGCATCACTATCAGAAAGAAAGTGAGTCTCCTTGGCAGGAGACTAAAAACTACTTCACAGTAAACTGGGTAAAATCAGACATCCTCCTGAAAATTGAGATGTTTCACTTGATAAGAGCTAATGATGAAGTAGAGCATGGAACTTGTCACGTGAAATAAGGAACAAATCTCTGGAGCTTACCCTCAATGAATATGAAATCTATTTAAAGGATTGAAAGGTTGATATGGGGACTCTTTACACTTTGAATGCAGATTTTAAAATGTGAACAATGAGGGTTATTTTTAACTGTCCAAAAATAGATAGGTTTGGGTTGAATGAGATGTTGGCCTGGATTTTCACAGAGTCAGGATGACTTGGGAGACTTTAGAAATAAAAGTCAGGACCTGATTCCAGGATTACCGACCCCATTCCTAAGGTTTTCAATTTTCAGGACTGCCTTTAAACATGAGAACTAGTGGAGATAGCGGTCTTCTGTCCATTGAGTCTGCACCGATTCTCTTCCCTCTGCCCTTTCCCTGTAAACCTGTGCATTTACCATGACTGATCCTTTAACCTATGCAGCTTTGGACACTAAGGGCAACTTAACATGGCCAATCCACCTAAGCTGCATATCTTTGGACTGTGGGAGGAAACTGGAGCACCTGGAGGAAACCCACGTGGGGAGAACATTCAAACACCACACAGTCATCCGAGGTTGGAATCAAACCTGGGTCCTTGGCGTTATGAGGTAGCAGTTCTAATCACTCTGCCACCATGCAGGCTTGTTTGGGATGCGAACTCACTCCTTGCAGTCCTGACCTGGCCAGCTCTGTTGAGGGAATGGGGATGTCCTTGTCCTTCACAATTTCATGGAGTTGGGCCACAGTTTCAATGTGTCATGATACATTACCCTCAGAGGAGTGTTGAAGAACAAAGAATAAAGAACAGTACAGCACAGGAACAGGCCCTTCAGCCTTCGAAGCTTGTGCTGATCACATTGTCCTATCTAGACCAACCACATGTATCCCCCTATTCCTTGCTTGGTCGTGTGTATATCCAGATAAGTCTGAAATGTTGCTCATATGTCTACCTCAACCACCTCACTTGGCAGTGCATTCCAAGCCCCCATCACCCACTGCGTAAAAAACTTCCCCCGCACATTTCTACTGAGCCTTTCCCCCCTTACCTTGAACTCGTGCCCTCCTGTGATTGTCATTTCTGCCCTGAGAGAAAGCTTCCAACTGTTCACCTTACCTATGCCTCTCATAATTTTATAAACTTCTATAAGGTCCCCCCTCAGCCTTTGTTTTTCCAGGGTGAACAATCCCAGTTTATTCAATCTCTCCTCATAGCTAATACCCTCCATACCAGGCAACATCCTCGTAGACATTTTTTGTACACCCTCCAAAGCCTCCTCATCCTTCTGGTAGTGTGGCGAACAGAATTGGACACAGTATTCCAAATGTAGCCTAATCAACATTTTATAGAGCTGTAGCATAATCTGTCAAATTTTATACTCGATGCCCCAGCTGATAATGACAAGCCTTCCATATGCTTTCTTCACCATGATAGTCTGCATGGGGTAACCTTTTAAAAGGTAAGTTCAGAAGGTACTTGTCATGCACCTCCTATGCCAGGATATAACAACCCCTCCACTCAACCACTGTAAACAATCCCAAAGTCCCCTCATGCCCCCATGCCAAGGTATTCCCCATCACCCTCTATGACTCCTTATGTCTCCCATGCCAAGTTATGGTAATTCCATGTTCATTCATATACTATACACTGCACAGAAGCTTTCAACCATATAGTGACAGTAATATATGTAAAAAAGAGAGCTGATTCATTAAAAACTTCCAACCTTCTTACACAAAGTGCCTTTTTAGAACTGAGAAATAAAATGTGGTAGATCAGAAGATTGGAAAGAATATAAAGAACACAAAGAATGACAAGAAGGTTGACAGGGATGGAAAAACTAGAGTACAAAAAAAGGCATATGGCATGCTTGCCTTCATCAGCTGGGATATTGAGTTTAAAAATTGGCAAGTCATGTTGCAGCTTTATAGAACCTTAGTTAGGCCGCCCTTGGAATATAGTGCTCAATTCTGGTCGCCACACTACCAGGAGGATGTGGAGGCTTTGGAGAGGGTACAGAAAAGATTTACCAGGATGTTGCCTGGTATGGAGGGCATTAGCAAGGAGAGGTTGGAGAAACTTGGTTTGTTCCCACTGGAGTGACAGAGATTGAGGAGAGACCTGATAGAAATCTACAAGATCATGAGAGGCATGGAATGAATGGATAGTCAGAAGCTTTTTCCCAGGGTGGAAGAGCCAATTACTAGGAGGCATAGGTTTAAGGTGCGAGGTTTAAAGGAGATGTACAAGGCAGATTTTTTACACAGAGAATAGTGGGTGCCTGGAACTCGTTGCCTGGGAAAGTAGTGGAAGTGGATACGGTGGTAACTTTTAAGGAGTGTCTTGACAAGTACATGAATAGGATGGGAATAGAGGATATGTTCCCCGGGAAATACAGGGTTTTAATTAAGTTGGGCAGCATGGTCAGTGCAGGCATGGAGGCCAAAGGGCCTGTTCCTGTGCTGAAATTTTCTTTGTTCTTTGAAAGAAAGCTAGCAAAATAAAGATTTTGAACCATAGAACCCTACAGTGCAGAAAAAGGCCCTTCGGCCCGTTGAGTCTACACTGAACACAATCCCACCCAGGCCCTACCCTCATATCCCTATCCCTCTAACTTATGCATCCCCGGACACTAAGGGGCAATTTCTTAGCATGGCCAATCAACCTAACCCGCACATCTTTGGACTGTGGGAGGAAACCAGAGCACCCAGAGGAAACCCATGCAGACATGAGGAGAATGTGCAAACTCCACACAGACAGTGACCTGAGCGGGGAATCAAACCCAGGACCCTGGAGCTATGAAGCAGCAGTGCTAACCACTGTGCTACTGTGCCGCACATGATGGGCATTAAGAGTTTCTATTGATATTCAAATAAGAAAAGATCTAAAAAAGTGAGTATTGGCCCTAGAGAAAGAACCTCTGGGGAATTGATGCTAGAAAGTAGGGCTATGGCAGATGAATTGAAGAGGTATTTTGCATCAGTCTTCACTATAGAGGATGCAAGTTACATCCCAGAAACAGCTGTGAATCTGAACTTTTTGGGTCTGTGGACTGACAAATCCTTAGGTCTGGATGGATTTCATCCTAAGATCTCAAAACAAGTGGCTAATGAGATTTGATTTGATATATTATTGTCACTTGTACTGGGATATAGTCAAAAGTATTGTTTCTTGTATGCTATACGGACAAAGCATGCCGTATGTAGGGAAGGAAAGAGAGAGAGTGCAGAATATAGTGTTACAGTCATAGCTAGGGTGTAGAGAAAGATCAACTTAATGTGAGGTGGGGCCATTCAAAAATCTGATGGCAGCAGGGAAGAAGCTGTTTGTGAGTTGGTTAGTATGAGATCTCAGACTTTTTATATTTTTAATTAGCAAGGGTTTCATGGTCATCAGTAGATTATTAAATCCAGATTTTTAAAATTAATTCAAATTCTATCATCTGCCGTGGTAGGATTTGAAAAAAGTTTATTTATCAGTCAAAAGTAAGGCTTATATCAACACTGCAATGAAGTTACTATGAAATTCCCCTAGTCGCCACAGTCTGGTGCCAGTTTGGGTCCATGCACCCAACTAGCACATCTTTCAGAATGTGGGAGGAAACCAGAGCACTCGGAGGAAACCCCACACAGACACGGAGAGAATGTGCAAACTCCACACAGTGACCCAAGCCAGGAATCGAACCTGGGTCCCTTGTGCTGTGAAGCAGCAGTGCTAACCACTGTGCTACCATGCTGCCCCTCTAATGGATCCAGATCCCCAGAATATTAGTTGAATTTCTAGATTAATAATCTAGTGATAATACCATCATCACCTCCCCATGACTGCAATATTGTAGTTCTGCTTCATGTTCGCTGATTTCCAGTCATAGGACTGATCGATTTGACCTTAGTGCCTCTCCTTCGCCCAGTGCCTCTGCTCCACACCATCCTCACGTTCCCTCCCCTGCCCCACCCCGTGCCTCTCCCACAGTGCTCCCCACCACTTCCAGCCACTCCCCCAAGCCCCAACCTCAGGAGACACCACAGGGACATCATCACATGGGCAGCCTTAACCAAATTAACTCAAATCACCACAAAGGCAAATGAAGATTCGCTTAACCGCGAGAGAAAAAAAGAGCTCCTATAAAAAGTGACATCCGGGAAAGAAAATGTCAGTATTTCGGTCATTGAATCAAATGTAGGGAGATTTCTTGCACAGGGCACCAAGGAGGACAGCAAAAAGCAGAAAAAAACCCAGGTGTAGTTGGATGACAGATATCACAGAATAGTTGCAAACAAGCTACAGAGGATGTGTGAGGATGGCACCAAACAGACGGGTGTGACACATCACGACAGCAGATCTCCTGGTGAGAGCCACTGCAAATAAGCAGCAGCAGAATCATGGCATGTCTTACATTGATGGTGCCGAACAAGTACAAGTTGGTATTTTGCCCTTAAAGTGTTAAAATAAATGGAATGTATAAATCAGTACTTTCAATTCCCCCTGAGTGATGTATTTGGGTGAGAGAAAAGGTTACCACACTGATAGTGTGAATTATACAGTCATCATCAGTATGATATTCTCTGTGACTCCTTGTATTGTCTTCTGACATGGATAAGGAGATGATTAGAGTTTTGCAGGAACGGAGGTGAAAAGACTGGAAACCTTTCAGTGCTGAAATAATGATTGTCACAGTGGCTTCTCTCAGTTCACTACTGGGTTCATGCTGTGCTTATTATGTACGCGTGAATCACTTATTCCTCATGATACATTAATACTGATTGCTGGTTAAGTTACACGAGAGGCAAGTCAAAATTAACAATAGAAAACATATACTTCCCTCCTTTTCTTTCTTATTTGTTACTTAATGTTCTTTCTTTTGCCAAGGAGATGTGGCCTCATTTGATTGACAGTGCCGCTTTTTTTTTGACACTCTGGGTTGGTTCAACTTAATTCTTATTCCTTGGCAAGGAGTGTGTGTCTGTGTGTGCGTGTGTGTGTCTGTGTGTGCATGTGTGTGTGTGTGTGTCTATCTGTGTGTGTGCGTGTGTGTGTGTGTCTGTGTGTGCATGTGTCTGTGTGTGCATCTGTCTGTGCGGTGTATGTGCGGGTGTGTGTCTGCGCCAAAAGCAAATCCTCAGCTCAGTTGCACAAACTGCTTGTTTGTTCTGTCGGGACCTGGTGAGCCAACACAGTGTCCATCTTCATCATAGACCTGTTATTCAATATCCTTCAAATAATCATGGTTCAGGGCCCCCGCTGGCAACCTCAGATGGCCTCCCTTAACTGGAAGCCGCGTTGAGAAGAGAGAGAGCACAATTACCCACTGAGGTCAGGAATCTGATATGCATGCAGCGTTTGTTGGATTCAGTGCTGATTTTAGCATTTCAGAGCAGTGAGGACATAGAGGAAACAATGTGAAAATTCTGCCTAACCTCTGTGACCTACTGCTTTCTTCCTTACATGCAAAGACTTGTAATGTCTAAGGTATCCAAAAGGGTCAAAAATGCAAGATAATCAGTAACATTTTGGGGTGAATTTTCCCATTCCGTCCACCATAGGAATCGTGGCAGGCAAGGAACAGACATTGGGACCATCCGTTGACCTTGGGTGGAATTTTTGGGGCGAGCATGGCCAGAAAATCCCACTTTTTGTGTTATGTATTTTGGGGCATAGCCCCTTTAAGGGAACAGGTCATGTGACCTTGGGTGTGGGGTGAGCTGTTGGGAACCGCCCAGAGTGGGCAGTCAATGTTTGGAGTGTGGAGTGAGAGGACTGAACAAAGAGCTGTTGATGCCTCACTGTGGAATGGTTATTGAGGAGAAGACTCAGTACCACAAGATTTAACACTTGTAAGAACAAAATTCAAGAAAAGGACCTCCTTACTCAGAAAGCTGTCGGAATGTGAAACTCGCTAGCCCGTGGAATAGCTGAGGCACTGTGGTGCAGTGGTTAGCACTGCTGCCTCACAACACCAGGGATCTGGGTTCAATTCTGCCCTAGACTCACTGTGTGGAGTTTGCACGTTCTCCCCATATCTCTGCGGGTTTCCTCCTGGTGCTCCGGTTTCCTCCCACAGTCCAAAGATACGTGGGTTAGGTTGATTGGCCATGCAGAATTATCCCTTAGTGTCAGAGGAATTAGCAGGGTAAATATATGGGATTGCAGGGATTGGACCTGGGTTGGATTGCTGTTGGTGCAGACCCGATGGGCCAAATGGCCTCCTTCTGCACTGTAGGGATTCTATGATTCTATAATTGTAGACGGATTTAAGGGTGAACCAGATAAAGTATGTGGGGAAGAAAATAATAGAAGGATATGATGATAGGGAAGGAGGCTCACGTGGAACATAATCACAGATTAAGCTGAATGTGTTTATGCGCTGTAATTATTACATCCTTCCACGGATGACACTGTTCCAGGTGGTGGATAAAGTGGCTTCTGCTTCTAGATCTTTCTACAGAGAGAGCATCACTATGGCAGTGTGGTGGCACAGTAGTTAGTACTGCTGCCTCACAGCTCTAAGGACCCATGTTCAATTCTGGCCTCAGGTCACTGTCTGTGTGGAGTTTGCACATTCTCCCTGTGCCTGCGTGGGTTTTCTCTGGCTGGTCTGATTTCCTCCCACACTCTAAGCATGTGCACATAGTGGGTTGGCCGTGCTAAATTGCCCCTCTGTGTCAGGGGATTAGCAGGATAAATGCATGGGGTTACAGGGATAAAGATTGTTGGTACAGGCTTGATGGGCCGACTGGCCTCCTTCTGCACTGTGTGATTCCATGAAACCTATGGCAAGCCATAGTACACAGAGGCACTTCTCCCAACAAAACAGGGCCTGCATACATGATCATTTTTAATTGCACATCATGCATATATTTGGTTTACAAGAGAAATCATCATGAACAGACAGAAAGCTGTTACTTCTATCTGTCCCACTTTCATCTGTCCCTATACATGCTTTGTGCACATAATCTTCAGGTTTCCTAATGGTACCTGTTTGGATTTTTATTAGTTCATTCTTTGGTTGATTTTGCCTCCCTGGGAAACTTCTTTCTTGCCATGGTGAGTGTTGCTCCAGTGGTAATTATTGCTGCTGGTCTGTTGTGTCTGTCAGGGAATGGTTGACCTATGAGGCTGATGGTCATTCATTTCCTTGTGTGATTGACAAAATCACATTCACCTCATCAACTGACTGCTGTGAAGGGGCAGCTTCTCCATATAGGTCTGCAATTACGATTATGCTGGCATTCTACCGCCCCGTCCGCCACCACAGTATCGGAGTGGGCGGACAGTGGAAATGTCCATTGATTTCGGGTGGGGTTTTCTGGTTGCGGGTCGAGCAAAGTCATAAAGTCCCCCCTATATATCTGGCCAATCATTTTCACCACGTAAGATTGAAGGGACAACTTCTCGACACAGATTCCAAGTTGTCAATTGGCCCGACTTTTGAGTGCTTGCTCTCTAGCTTTTTAATTCTTTCATGGGATGTGGGTGTCACTGGCAAAGCCAGGATTTGTTGTCTGTCCCTAACTGTACTTGAACTGAATGTTTTTGTTGGCCTTTTCAGAGGGCAGTTAAGAAACAATTGCATTGCTATAGATTTGGAGTCATACGTAGGCTAGACCAGTATGGCAGATTTCTTTTCCCTAAAAGATATTGGTGAAAAAATGGGTTTTTACAACAATCGTTGGTTGGTTACCATTACTAAGACCAGCTTTATATTCTAGATTTATTAGGTGAATTTAAATACCACCAGCTGTCATGGGTGGGATTTGAATGCATGTCCCCAGAGAATTAACCTGGGTCTCTGGATTGCGAGTCCAGTGACCATAGAACCATAAAACCTTGGAATCCCGACAGTGCAGAAAGAGGCCATTGTCCATCAAGTCTGCACTGAATCTCTGAAACAGCATCTCACCCTGGCCTTCCCCTCTACCCTATGCTTGTAATCCCATGTATTTACTATGGGCTAACCACCAAATCTACACATCTTTGGACTACGGGAGGAAACCGGAGCACTGAGGGGAACCCCAAACAAACTTGGGGGAAATGTGCTGTCATTACCACTATGGAACTGTCTCCCCTTACTCTCCAATTCTCTAGCAATGAATTGCAACATTTTCAAAATGAAAAGTGTTTTCTTTTGTACTTTGATTTTATCACTTACTGTTGGCGCTGCTTCTGGCTTCAAAGCATTTTTTAACCTATTGGAAGAGTAATTAAGGTATCATAGAATCCTTACAGTACAGAAGGACGCCATTCAGCCCATCGAGTCTGCACCGACCACAATCCCACCCTGGCCCTATTCCTCAATCCCACGCATTTTACCCTGCTAATCCCCCGACACTAATGGACAATTTAGCATGGCCAATTAACCTAACCCACATATATTTGGTCTGTGGCATGACATTAGCTGTTGAACTGGACTACTCTAAGGCTGCCTTGTGGACATCTGTGCTGAATCGGCTTGAGATTTTGGTGATGCCTTAGACAATTGTCACTGCTGCCCCAGCAGGAGATTGGGTAGGATTTGTGTGGAAATGATGCATCGTGCTTAATTTCCCAATCATTCCTGAAGAGTCAAACTCTTCACTTGTGAACTGAGGACCATTACTGCTTATCATAATATCAAGAATGCCATATTGACTGAAATGTGCTTTCAGGCTTTTGACGTTCTCACTGATTTTCATTGATATCAACTTGTCTAATTCCCGGTAGCATGAATAGTCATTGATAGTGACAAAATAGTCCAGTGCAAAAGCAGTGAAGAGGCCTATTCACACTTTATCCAGGATGTGTCTGAAATGTCAAAAATCAAAAGTGTACTTGATGTTCATTTCAAGCATTGGATGCTATTAGTCCTTGATCCAATTGTTTCTAATTTGCCCTCTTGAGCATTATTATCTTTATCAGACTGGATGTGATTCCTCTATGTTTGCATGGATGTGTTTCCGCATCCCTTTTCTCATATCTATAGGAATGGTGACTCTAGTTCCTTTGTTCAAGGTGCCATCTTGGGCAATCACTCTCTGTGTGCAATACTGTCTAATAGCACAGCTGTATCCTTTAGGCCGTCCTTTCATCAATAATTTTCTGTAGCACTTAAAGAGACTGATCTCACTCCATTATTTGCTTGATTTGAACAAGATGCTTGCTGGTCAAATTCAATGTCTCTGCTGGGTTGATAATTTCCAGAGCATATTGTGACGTTGCTTCGCATTGAATGTGGAAGATTTCACACTCCGATCATCAAGTTCCTTCAAAGGGAGTGTGGATCTGAACATCATGTCGGAGATGTACATCTGCTAACCCTGTTTATACTTCACTTCCAAATAATACCTCTGCAAACTAAGTAACATCCTTTGCAGATGCTTTGAAACAGATAGAAGTGGTTTGAGAAAGATGCTTTGAAATGGATTGTGGTCAGACTCTATCACCACTTTATCTCTCCCAAATAGGCACAGATTAAAATACTCACAAGTAAAGGCAATGGCCAGGCATTCTTTCCCAATCTGTGTGTGTAGTGTCGTTCAGTTTGCATTAATGCTCTGAATGAAAATATATGCATTTACCATGGGCTAACCATCACTTTTTGGATGAGAGTTGCTCCAATTCCTAAATCACAGGCCTCATAGTAGAGTTCCTCAGCACTGGCATTGTCATCACTAGTTATGCTGATTGTCAATTGAGGTGGCATCGTGGCACTATGGTTAGAACTGCTACCTCACAGCTCCAAGGACCCAAGTTCAATTCCAGCGTTGGGTCATTGTCTGTGTGGAATTTGCACATTCTCCCCATATCTGCATGGGTTTCCTCCGGGTGCTCCGATTTCCTCCTACAGTCCAAAGATGTGCAGGTTAGGTGGATTAGCCATGCTAAATTGCCCCTTAGTGTCTAAAGGTGTGTCAATTAGGGGGATCGGCCACAATAATTAAGCAGGGTTATGGGATAAGGTGGGAGTGTGGGCCTTGGTCAGGTTCTATGTCTGGACTTGGTACAGACTCAACCGGGTTGAATAACGTCTTTCTGCACTGTAGTGATTCTATGAAAAGTGATTCAGCTTTTTAGCAGACTGCTTTCCCAACACTGTACATATTTCCTTTTCTTCTGTGTGGCATCTTTCACAATATTTGCATCCTGTTCCCTGAACTTGATCTTTATGTAGGTCCTTCTGTGACCAATTCTTCCTTTTCTCTATTGTCCTGTGTTTGGAAGGCCTTAACTGCCGCTCAGCATCATGAAAAACCTTGTCATTTCCCCCCATCAATACTCTCCAATTAACCATTAACCACTTCAGAGCTTCTGAAAATGTCAATCGTTTCCTGGAAAGTAAGGTTCTTATCTCTCAGCAGGAATGGCATGGTGGCACAGTGGATAGCACTGCTGCCTCACAGTGCCAGGAACCTATGTTCGATTACAGCCTTGAGTGACTGTCTATGTGGAGTTTGCACACTCTCCCCATGTCTATGTGGGTTTCCTCCTGCTGTTCCGGTTTCCTCCCACAGTCCAAAGATGTGCAGGTTAGGTGGATTGATGGATTGATTGATGGCAAATGTGCAAGTTTACAGGAACAGGGTGGAGAGGAAGGCCTGGGTCAGATGCTCCTTTGAAGAGTTAGTGCAGACTTGATGGGCTAAATGGCCTCTTCCTGCACTGTAGGATGTGCAGACACTGCACAGACATTGACTAAAGCCAGGAATCAAACCCGGGTCTCTGGCGCTGTGAAGCAGCAGTGTGAATCACTGTGCCAACTGTATGTACCGCCCGTGTCTGTGTGGGTTTCCTCCAGGTGCTCTGGTTTCCTCCCACAGTCCGAAAGACGTGCAGGTTAGGTGCATTGGCCATGCTAAATTCTCTCTCAGTGTACCCGAACAGTGACAAAGTGTGGCATTGGGGGATTTCCACAGTAACTTCATTGCAGTGTTAATGTAAGCCTAATAGTGACACTAATAAATAAACTTTGAACTCATGTGACCTCTGATGTTGTCCTGTGTACTTAAAGCTTTGAGAGCAGGAATGACTTCATCCACAACTTGAAACTGGAATTCTCCAGTGCACACATGGACTTTTCCAAACACTCCCCAGATTTGCTTTCCAACGGAATTCTGTCTCCAGCTTTTCCTGTAAGCAAGCACCATCAGTGTTTTTCCCGTACTGTTCCCTTCCCCAGGTCTACTCACCATGTGCCTGCCACCTCCATGGTGTCTCTACATTTGTTATCTCTGCGTGTAAATATCCGTCCAAACGGTGTGGCCAACATCTGCAGCCATCTGTTCCTCTATCTTCTTTGTAAACCTGATGCCAACACAATGAGCTTTCACCCTTACTGTACTTTCGCAACTCATTCCTTGCCTCCCTGCCCTTCTCTCAAGCAAACACTAGCCGATATTCAGATAATTAATTATCTGTCTCTCTTTCCCTAACTTGTCCCTCATTTTCTGCCAGTTGTGCAATTTTACTCTTGCTTTCAAATGTCAATGAATTTTTCTTTCTCACTTGAACGACGATTCAATATATTGTTTGACAGTTTAAAAAAATTGGATGTGTTTTTAAACTAATCTTTAAACCCTGGCACTAATTATTCAACTTGAGACAGGAATAAATCTGGTTGCGTTTGCAATTTTTTTTCTTTGTTTGTGGGACATGGGTGTCACTGACTGGCCAGCATTTACTACTCATCTCTAGTTGTCCTTGAGAAGGGATGGTGGTGAGCTTGAATTTAATAAGTTCCTTGCTCGACATTTAGATTTGTGACCAGAGAATACAAAGTGCGCAATGTAAAAGGAAGAAAAGTAGATTAGCATTGCCTACATGTCATTCTCTGGCCTTTCTCCAGTGTCTAGCCCAAGTGGCTATTCTTCATGGGTGAATCCAGACAATGAGTGCCAGCAATCTTACAATACTGATTTGATTTGATTTATTATTGTCACATGTCTTGGAATAGTGGGAAGAATTGTTTCTTGTGCTATAGAGACAAAACATACCATTCATAGAGTACATAGGAGAGAAGGAGAGGGTATAGAATGTAATGTTACAGTCAGAGCTAGATGTTGAGAAAGATCAACTTAACATAAGGTAGGTCCATTCAAAAGCAGGGAAGAAGCTGTTCTTGGGTTGGTGGGTACGTGATCTCAGACTTTTGTATCTTTTTCCAGATGGAAAAAGGTAGAAGAGGTAACGTCCAGGGTGCATGGGGTCCTTGGTTATGCTAGCTGCTTTTCCGAGGCAGTGGAAAGTGCAGGTGGAGTCAATGGATGGGAAGTTGGTTTGTGTGACAAACTGGGCTATGTATACAACCCTTTGCGGTTTCTTCTGGTTTTGGTCAGAGCAGGAGCCATACCAAGGTCTGATACATTTGAAAAGGATGTTTTCTATGGTGCATTTGTAAAAAAGATCAATTTACAATAGTGAATGCATCTAATCTGCATATCTTTGGACTGTAGGAAGAAACTGGAGCATCCAGGGGAAACACGCAGATGCAAGGAGAACATGCAAACTCCACACAGACAGTGGCCCAAAGCTAGAATTGAACCCAGGTCCCTGGCGCTGTGAGGCAGCAATGTTAACCACTGTGTCACTGTGCCACTGAAAGCATGTGATGGCTCACCTTAGCCACATTCCTCAGAAGACACTGATTTTGGCCATCCATTGCCAGTGGCTCTAAAGGTGACCATCGCACTCAATTGGAAGTGGCAGATTTCAGGGCTCAGCTGAGCAGCTCTGTGGGCTTCTTCTTTCTAGGGGCCATTTTGGTGTTTTTCAGAGCAGGCTCTGGGCTGCAGAGAGCAACTGTGTGCACAGTGTGCTTTAAATATGACGCCTGGATATGTAAGCCAGTGAGGTAGCGACAGGGCAGACAAATCACAGCCCACCCTGTCAGGAGATACAAATGCTGCATGTTCATTCGTACGTAATTGATCAGAGAAGCAAGCGACCTGCTGCAGAACTGGTCACGTCAGCCAGCAGAAACTGAGCGTCCTTCCTGTCCCCCCCACTGCCACTACACTTAGGGTGTGATTTTCCAGCTGTGTTCGCCTCAAAGCTGGAAAATCCCACCTGAGGTCAACGGATTTTTGAATGGTCCATCTCCCACCTGCTACAATTCCCTTGGTGAGAGGGACAGGAAAATTCTGCCCTCACTCTCTGGAACGGAAACTTCAACCCTTGGAAATTGATCAATTTCTCATTCATTTCATTTTCTCTTTGTGAGATCTTACACACTATGGGTAAGGTTTGCTAACATGTCAACCGATATAGCATTCAAGAGTAACAATTAGACCATGAAACACTTGTTGGTGACATCTGATAGGTAGCATAAGGTGTTTTATAAAGGCAAGATCTTTCTTTGCCTTCATCTGACTCCAATTTGGAATGCTCCCAAACTGATACAGGATTTATGCTGTTTTGCTAAGCATTTTGTTGGTGTCCTACAGGACATATGGTTAGAGACTTGGATACCCCTTCTGTATATTAGGGGTCAAGTAACCACAAGGAAGCATGAAGTGGATTGCAATAATTGTAATCGTTATATGCGTTTTGATTAGAATTTATGAATCCTCCATGACCTGGATTCAGTTCTGGCCTCGAGTTGCTGTCTGTGTGGAGTTTGCACTTTCTGTGTCTGCGTGGGTTTCCTCCAGATGCTCCGGTTTCCTCCCACAGTCCAGGTTAGGTGGATTGCCATGCTAAATTGACCCTAGTGCCAGGGGGATTAGCAAGATAAATGTGTGGGGTTGTGGGAAAATGGCCTGGGCGGAATTGTGGTCAGTACTGATTTGATGGGCTGAAGGGCCTCCCTCTGTACTGTAGGATTCTATGATTCTGTGAATTCATAAATTATTGTTAGCTTTTTCATTAAATCTAAGAATTCTTGGATGAACTTCTCTATTACATATTTGGAGTAGCATGACCTGTTACCTTCAAGGTATGAGCAAACATTTCAATGTGAGAGAGAAGAGAGAGAGAGTCTTTTCCAGAAATTAGATGCACGACTGGGACAGCTACACAGGCGTATTCGGCCTTCTCTCATCGCAGCCCCCTGCCTCCTGTTGTGTGTGACCTTCTGTCGCAAGATAGAAGGGCATGTGTTCTTGACAGTCTTGAGGTGTTTTGGGAATGTGCCTGTTCTGGCAGAGTTGCTGGCAGGCCACATGCAAAATGTGAGGTCTGGGGAGGTGAGAGTTTAAATAGTGGTGAGTGTGAGCATACGAGGAGAATGAGGTATAATGAAAGGTGATCCAATGGTGTGGGAACTGGAAGGATTTGGCTGGAAGAACATTGTTAGTAATAAGACTGGTGGTGGTGGAATTGCAAGTGGCAAATAAGCGAAGAATGTGGTTAGCGTGACAACTCTGCTAACATCATTGAACTTTTTTTGATGTTGCAGCCATGGCAGAAATGTTCCAGCCCTTCCCCCAGCGGGATCTTACAATCTCATTGATGGCGAACCCCTCTCCCTGCCAATACTGATGTGGAGATGCCGGCGTTGGACTGGGGTAAACACAGTAAGAAGCCTTACAACACCAAGTTAAAGTCCAACAGGTCTATATCCTGTTGAATAAACCTGTTGGACTTTAACCTAATACAGCCTATACCCAGAGGCAGAGGGTGCACTGTACTCAAAATCCCACAGACATTGGCGGGACTGGAAAATTGCTGCCCATCCGCACCAGAGGGAAATGGGCTGCTGTGGGTGGGGGGAGGTGGGGGCGAATTCCTTCCATGTCTTTGTAAGTTCCTGACGTTGTTCACCTCTGTAACATCTTCTTATTTGTGGCAACATTGTTGTCTAGAGGTTTTTCTGTCCATGCTGCAGTAATAGGATTTCCTCTCCATTCTTACGACTATCTGTCCAATGCCTGGACCAAGGTTTCCGAAGCAGTATGTGCAAAACATAGCAACATAGAAAATAGAAGCAGGGGTAGGCCATTCGGCCCCTTGAGTCTGCTCTGCCATTCATTTTGATCATAGTTAATCATCAAATTCAATATCCTGATCCCATCTTTGCCCCATATCCCTTGAACCCTTTAGCTTCAAGGGCTATGTCTAATTCCTCTTGAAATCACACGTTCTAGTCTCAATTACTTTCTGTGATAGTGAATTCCACACATTCACCATCCTCTGAAATTTCTTCTCACTTCAGTTCTAAAAGGTTTATCCCTTTTCTTCAAACTATGACCCCTAGTTCTGGACTCCCCCACCATCAGGAACATTCTTTACTGAATCTACCCTGTCTAACCCTGTTATAATTTTGTAAATTCTTATGAGATCCCCTCTCACTCTTCTAAACTCTGCTGAATATAATCTTAATTGATTTAGTCTCTCCTTATATGGCAGACCTACCATCCCAGGAATCAGCCTGGTACACCTTCACTACACTCCCTCTATAGCAAGGACATCCTTCCTTAGATAAGGACAACAAAGCTGCACACAATTGCGCACTTTTGGAACTTTTCCAGGCATCTTGTTGATTTTGGGAAGTTTTGCTTGCAGTCTGCTGTGGAACGCCACTTTACGAGGTGCTGGTTGACTTTAAGCGGTGTCATCAGTGCTCCAATTTCCAATAATCCCTCCATCCTCCCCCACAAAAAAAACAGCCTGTAAGTGATAAAAGCAGCACTGGCTACATGACTGAACCATTTCACTGAAATTGCAGCAAAGTGAAATGTGCCAACTGGAACCAAGAGAACAGACACATGCATCCCACCCTCCGCCCCTGCACCTCCTGTGATGGGCATGATCACATTTCTCAGGTTATGTAAGAGAGGTGGACCCGGGGGTGGGCACATGTCTGGTTGGGAAACTCTGCCCAATGGGATCTGCAACAAATGAAGAAATGTGATGTCAACAATTTCTGTGTCATGTCTTCTATTAAAATGTGGAAATGATATTCAGCATTTCTAGGGCTCATGAGTGTAGAGGTTCAAGAGCATGATCTTACAACATCATCCTTGTCTGATTTCTGTTGGAAAACGAAGGAATGTGGATATCAGCTGAATATGGAATTTGGCTCAAATGTATGCTCCAATGATCAAATCAACCTCTGATACTCATTCAGAGTCATGATGCGTCTTTGCCTAAATATGTTATGCTTGTGAATCTACCTCTCCATTCACCTAAGGAAGGAGCAGCGCTCTGAAAGCTCGTGATTCCATATAAACCTTTATCCTAGTGTTGTGAGATTTTTTTCTGTGCCATTCCAGGAAGGAAATGTTCATCATTTGAAAATGAACACTTTTTGAATGAAATGACTCCATCCTGCATGAACTTTCCTGATATTTTAAGTCAGTAGCTGCAACATATTATGCAGCTCAATGAGGTTAATCTAAGGCTGTTGACAACATCCCGTTGCCAATGAGCTGAAAATATTGGCTTTTCAAAATTGATGGTTGCCAGGAATTGGATGCTGCTGCAACAATGTCACCTGAGAAATAAAAGTTACATGGAGTTTGAAGTTTACTATAATACTAAAATGAAGTGATGAGCCGCAGGATTCTCTGGCCTTTCATGCCAGGGGGATTCTCCAGTCCTGCTGCAGTGAACGGAGATTTGGCTGAGCGCCAAATTCTCCGTCCTCACTGGCAGTGACGATGGGGCGTGAACGGCTGGAGAATTCTTGATGAGCCATTACAAAAGGAAACCATTGATGTGCAGGTCAATTGTGCTGCTGCAGCTTATAAGTGGGAGGATTGAATAAGGTATTCCCAATGGCCGGGCTTTTCTCAGGGTGGTAGTGAAAGAAGGTTTAATGCTCAACTTGAAGTTAATTTGCCAATCTCATTTGGGGAAATGTTAAGAGAGTTACAAAATGCATTGCAGTAACTCCCAGAGGTGAAGTGGAGAAAAGTAATCTCTTAGTTTTGAATTGGATACATGTAAATGTCAAATAATTGAGGTTAAGTATGTTAAGACCTCAGAATAAGTTTACAAAGCGTATCCATGCTAACAGTAAGATTGCTCAGCTTAACATTGCCGAAGCTGAACCTTGTGGCAGCTCATCTGTTTCTGAAACACTCAAGACTTAATTATTCCAATGCATCTATGGCCAGTCTCCATCTTCACAAATTTAAGCTCATCCAAAACTTTCTTGCTAACATCCTACCTGTATTCACCCATCACCCCTGTTTTGGCACCTGATAAAGAACCCTGTGCTGAGACAATTCTTACCTCTGTTTCCAAACCCTTCCATGTTCTCACCTCTCCCTATCTCTCTGATCTTCTCCAACCCTACAACCATGTCTACCCTCCACCAATCCTGGTCTCTTTTGAACAAAGAACAAAGAACATACAGCACAGGAAACAGGCCTCCAAGCCTGCGTTGCTCATTGGTCCAACTAGACCATTCTTTTGTATCCCTCCATTCCCAGTCTACTTATGTGACTATCCAGATAAGTCTTAAACGATCCCAGCGTGTCCGCCTCCGTCACTCTGCTTGGCAGTGCATTCCAGGCCCCCACCACCCTCTGTGTAAAATACATCCCTCTGATATCTGAGTTAAACCTTGTCTCCCCCCACCCCCCCGCCACTTTGAACCTGTGGCCCCTCGTGTTTGTCACCTCCGAGCTTCCCACTGTTTACCCTATCTACACCATATTGAAGAGACAACGGTTTCTGTCAGAGGCCCAGCAATTTCATCTCTTGTCTCCCTGAGCAGTCTAGGATAGATGCCATCAGACCCTGGGGATTTGTCAGTTTTAATGTTCCCCAAAAAACCTAACACTTCCTCCCTTGTAATGGAGATTTTCTCTAATGGGTCAACACTTCCCTCTGAGACACTCCCAGTAAACACGTGCCTCTCCTTTGTGAATACTGATGCAAAGTATTCATTTAGGATCTCCCCTACTTCCTTGGGCTCGAAGCATAATTCACCTCCTTTGTCCCCGAGAGGTCCGATTTTTTCCCTGACAACTTTTTGTTCCTAACGTATGAATAAAATGCCTTAGGATTCTCCTTAATTCTGTCTGCCAAGAACATTTCATGACCCCTGATAATAATTCCTTCACCACTGGTTATTGCGCCTTCAGCTATCATGGTTCAAAGCTCTAGAATTCCCTCCCTAAATCTTTCTATCGCTCCTTCACAATGATTTTCTTTGACCAAACCTTTGGTCATCAGTCCTAATACTTCTTTATGTGACTCAAATTTTGCTTGAAATGCTCCTGTGAAGCACCTTGGATCATTTCACTATATTAATGGCAGTATCTCAATGTAATTTGCGATTAATACCAAACACTAATTGGCTGGGCTCATTCCCTAGAGGTACAGAAGAGTGAGCTGTGCCTCCAGACTAAGCCTAATTCAAGCCAAAGCTCTCAGGTTAGGAGGAAGCAGGCAAAGAAAAATGGTTTTGTGTCAATTTGCAAATAATCATGTTTTTCCAGTCCATTTTTCTCAATCTCAATCTCAATCCTATAGCTTTGTCATATTGTTGACAAAACTTGAAAATGATCCTATATTAAAATTTCCAAATTATAAAGGCACCATTTGTTCTGTTAGCCTATATCCAAATGACAGTTGAAAAAAAAATAATTTGAACAAATTAAGGGGTGGTTTTGATATCCTAATAGTCTTTAAAGTGCATCATTTAAATGTAAACCACAATTATGCGCTACAAGATGAGGTTATTTGCATAAAGTAACCTTAATTATCAAACTGCTTGTTAAATGTACTGCCTAAGTCAATAATTGTTTCTCCTTATTAAGAACTATCTGGGCAGCCATTTATTTCTCCTATCCATTGAACAAGACAGGTTGAACTTGTTGCTTATTCACAATGGCATCATTTTTCAACAGGAGGATTTTCAGAGCTGAATTGAAAGTCCATTCTGTTCAAGCGTGTTACAGGCAAGAAAGGGCAATAGAAATTTGGAGTTCTATCAGTTTAGACCATTAGAGTTCACAACAACAGCTTAGATTTACATCGTACGTTTGATGTAATGAAGCACCCCGGGGTGGCTAAGGATTAAAATCAACAGAGTTTTGTTAGTTAAAGGTATCAAGTGATATCAAAGTAAGCCAGGTAAATTAAGCCAAGATACAAATTAGTCGTGATATAATTAAATGGCAGAAATGGCTTGAGAGACTGAATTCGAACACTTGATCGTATGTTCTTAATACCCTATATCGAATGCAAAATTGCTTCTGCTCAAGTGGGCCTGATGCCTGGCAGTCTGATATACACCACTGATGGAATCCAGCGCAAAGAAATATAGAAGCATAGACAATAGGAGTGGGAAAAGGCCATTCAGCCCTTCATTCATGCTCCATCATTCAATATAATCATGACTGATCCTTTATCTCAACACCATACTTCTGTGCTCTCCTCTTACGCCTTGGCACTTTTAGAGTCTAGAAATCTATCTGTTTCCTTCTTAAATATATTCAGTGACTTGGCCCCACAGCCTTCTGTGGTAGAGAATTCCCCAAGTTCACCACCCTCTGAACGAAGAGATTTCTCCTCATCTCAATCCTAAATGTATCCTGTGACCCCGTTTTCTAGACACCCTCCATCCAGAGGAAATTACATTCCTACATCCAGTCTGTCCAGCCTTGTCAGAATTTTATACGTTTCAATAAAATCCCTTCTCACTCTTAATTAAAGTGAATACAAACCCAGTTGATCCAATCTCTCTTCATACAATAATCCTGTCATCCCAGGAATCTCAGACATACACACACATACATACAAACACATACACACACATGCAGATAACACACACATGTCACAGCTACAAAAATTCACTAATGTGAGTATTTATCTATTCAGGTCAGCAATGTGAACCCTAAAGTTATTCGGCACAGGAGTGTGATAAGATCTTGACTTGTCCACAGACAGGGAAGATGTGGCTAGTAACCCTACAACACAATATAGTAACCATTTACACATCTTCCAACTGCAGGAAAGGAATCAATCTCCCTTGGAGCTCTGAAGTCACATGCACTGTTTCACTTATTCTACAAAGTTGGTTCTGCTGATGCATATTACTTAATGTTACATGTACCTGCTGGGATTTTTAATGTATTCAACTACTGATCAGAAATGTAAGTGGGAGGCAGTAATTTGTATGGATCCCCTCTCCCACACCCTGTGCAACATCCCGAACATTTCCTCCAAAAACACAATGACTCAGAGAATAAGTACATTGGCTGTACACAATGTTATTAGAGAAGTATTTTACAATGCTACCTCATTGCATCATAGATCAGTACAGTAGTAAGTGAGGCACTTCCTTTATATTCTTGCATTTTATTCTCTTTCCAAATATTAATGGGTAACGTCACACTTGTCCACATTAAATCCCATCAGCAAATTTTGGTCCATTCTCCAAGCCTATCTATATCCAATTGTTGAATCCTTACATCCTCATCATTGCCTGCTTTCCCACCTATTTTAGTATCTTCTACAAATTTTGCTATGTTGTTCTCTGTCCCTGCTTGCAGATCATTTATACAGATTGAGGTCCGAGGACTGACCCCTAATGAAAATAAATACTGGTCAAGACAATTGGGAGAACTACCCTTCTCTGCACAACAGTCATGATGGGGGAGCACTTCAGCAGTCAAGGGCATTCTGCCTCTGATCTTTGGGTAAGTGTTCTCCAAAGCGGCCTTCACGACGCACGACAACACTGATCAGAAACTGATAGCCAAGTTCCGCACACATGAGGACGGCCTCAACCAGGATCTTGGATTCATGTCACACTATCTGTTAGCCCCGCGACTTGCCTGGGCTTGTAAAATCTCACTAACTGTTCTGGCTTGAGACAATTCATATCTTTAACCTGTGCTTAACCCTCTCTCCACTCGCATTGTCTGCACCTGTAAAGACTTGATTACCTGTGAAGATTCACACTCCAACCATTATCTTGTAATTAAGTTTGTGTCCATATATGCCCTGTTCATAAACTGAAGTCTTCACTCACCTGATGAATGATTCGAAAGCTCGTGCTACCAAATAAACCTGTTGGACTTTAACCTGGTGTTGTGAGACTACTTACTCCGCATAATTGTATTCAGTGATTTTTTTAAAAAAAACTTACAACTGAGGAGACAGAGGGCACCTCAGTTTTAACAGCCCATCTGAAAGATAGCAGATCCCTCAGTACTGCTTTGGAGTGCAGAACAGTTGACAGTTAAGTGGTGGAAAATCAGAAAGACCACCCTGGTTGAATAAGTGAAGGTGCCTTGAATTAGTCTGAACTGGAGAGTAGGAGGATGGGTTCTTGTGTTTATGGCACAACCACAAGTTAAGGCATGGTCAAGTCACTGGAGTCTCCCATAGCATCAGTGAAATGCACTGAAACAAAAATTCTTTGTGTTGTAGCGATTTCATGCTCAATGTGCAATCTCAATCATTGCCCCCTTCATGTCGAGAGGGATGTACTTCTGAGGCTGTATAAGGCTCTGGTCAGGCTCCCTTTGGAGTATTGTGAGCAGTTTTGGGCCCCATATCTAAGGAAGGATGTTTTGGCCTTGGAAAGGGTCCAGAGAAGGTTCACAAGAATGATCCCTGTCTGTACTTGTTGGAGTTTAGGAGGACGAGGGAGGATCTTATTGAAACTTAAAGGGTACCATGAGGCCTGGATAGAGTGGACATGGAGAATATTTGCACCAGTAGGAAAAACTAGAACCAGAGGGCAGAACCTCAGGCTAAAGGGGCAATTCTTTAAAACAGAGATGAGGAGAAAGTTCTTCAGCCAAAGAGTGGTGAATCTGTGGAAGTCTTTGCCACAGAAGGCTGTGGAGGCCAGGTCATTGAGTATCTTTAAGACAGAAGTAGATAGGTTCTTGATTAATAAGGGGATCAGGTGTTATGGGGAAAAGCCAGGAGATTGGGGATGAGAAAAATATCAGCAATGATTGAATGGTGGAGCTGACTCAGTGGGCCAGGTGGCCTAATTCTGCTTCTATGTGTTATGGTCTTATCATGTTATCTGTTATCATCAAAAAGCTATTTTGCAACAAGCCAACAATTTTAATTTTTTTTTAAAAGTCTTATCCAAGTTGAATTAAAGCTATAACTTTCATGAAAGGAATTCACTTCAGGAAAAAGTAAATTCTCTCTGTATGAAACAAAATTTGTGAAGTGTAGTGAGGACATTTGGCTACAGTGACCAGACTTCATTTATTAACAGACTTTGATATTCCTATACATTCATCCAGTAACATCCTGAATGAAATATTATAGAATCATAGAATCCCTACGGTGCAGAAGAGGCCATTCAGCCCATCAAGTCTGCACAGACTCAGTGTATCTTACTCTAGCCCTCTCCCCCACCATATCCCTGTAACTCCACATTTTTACTATGGCTGATCCACCTAACCAACATATTTTTTGTCACTAAGGGGCAATTTAGCATGGCCAATCTACGTAACCTGCACATCTTTTGTCAATAAGGGGCAATTCAGCATGGCCAATCTACCTAACCTGCACATATTTGGATTATGGGAGGAAACCGGAGCACCCAGAGGAAACATACACAGCTACAGGGAGAACGTACAAACTCCACACAGACAGTGACCCAATGCCAGAATTGAACTGGGGTCCCTGGCGCTGTGAGGCACTGTGTCATCATGCTGCACCCCAAATGATTTTACCTCACTCTCCAGCCATTGGTCAGCCAACAGGTCCATCCTTGTGATGGACAGCCTGCCTACACCAATTGGACAGCAAAAAGACTCATTACCCCATTGGATGATGCTTGACTGTCAGCCAGACAACTTCCGAACATCACCACCACCACCTCCACCCGCCACCCAACCCTCCCACCAGTTTCAATATTTTTGTATTTGGTAAAGAGCAATGTTGATGGAAAATGACGAACAAAATCAACACCTATTCATGTCCCAATCACCTTTCTCCAGATGTGCACACTACAGTAACTTGGAGATTGATCTTCAGTTCCCCGAGATTCCAGGTTGATCCTGGAGCGCTGACGACCCCAGGAGCAACAGAGATTCAGCTGTGACTGGTGCTCAAAGGATCAAATCACAAGGACAGGTTCCATTCCTTTGAGTATATAAAAAAGGCATTATATAATTGATGTGTTTAAGATAATTGAAGGACAGGATATATAAAAGCTATTTTCTGTGGGAAAAGGTGTGCAGAGAGGATGTTATAAACTTAAAATTTGAGCCAAGCTTTTCAGATAGCCCTTCATATGGAGTGGCACGGTGGAACAGTGGTTAGCTGCCTCACAGCGCCAGGGATCCAGGTTCAATTCCAGTCTTTGGTGAGTGGCTGCATGGAGTTTGCACGTTCGACCTGTGTCAGCATGGGTTTCCTGGTGCCCTGGTTTCCTCCCACAGTCCAACTGACACATTGGTTAGGTGCATTGGCCATGCTAAATTCTCCCTCAATGTGCCTGAACAGCTGCCAGGTGTGTGGCAACTAGAGAATTTTCACAGTAACTTAATTGCAGTGCTGATGTAAGCCTACTAGTGACAATAATAAACAAACTTAAAACAAAAATAAGATTACTTCATTAGCTGTAAAGCATTTTGACTTAGCCAGTGATCATGGTCAGTTCTGAACTTGGGTGACTGTCTGTGCAGAGTTCACACTTTCTCCCCTGTGTCTGCGTGGGTTTCCTCCCACACTTCAAAGGTGTGTGGGTTAGGTTGATTGACCATGCTAAATTGCCCTTACTGTCAAGGCGATTAGCAGGGTAAATACATGGAGTAAAAGCAAACTACTGCGGATGCTGGAATCTGAGAAAACGCTGGAAAATCTCAGCAGGTCTGGCAGCAACTGTAAGGCGAGAAAAGAGCTGACATTGTGAGTCCAGGTGACCTTTTGTCAAAGATGTCTTCTCCTTTGTCTTCTCCTTAAATACATGGGGTTACAGGGATAGGTTCTGGTTGGAACTGTTGTTGGGTGCAGACTCGATGGGCCGAATGGCTTCCTTCTGCTCTGTAGGGATTCTATGATTTTACAGCAGAAATCTGGAACATTTTCCCTTGAAAAGCTGTTGTGATTAGGTCAAGTGGAAATGCCAAAACTCAGATTGATACACTGTTGTTAGATAAGGGCTGAGGTACAGATCAGATTGACTCAATGGCAGAACTGGCTTGAAGGGCTGACATTACTCTGCCTGGTCACACAGTTTTTTTTGTTTATTTAGAAACATCATTTCCATTAAATACCTTTGTTCTGGTTGATCAAGGTGAGGGCACTCTGATGCCGGAGTGGGCTGGCTTTGAAGCTGGGGAACAGAAGTGAGCGGGCACTTGTGATCCGCTGCTACATCAGCCACGCTCCAGTATTCGTCCGTGCCATTTTAATGAGCCTCTCTGGGGGAAACCTTCTGCTTTAAGGAAAGGTGAAACTTCTAACATGTGGCTGTGTTGAGTGCAGCTTCAACCCTGTCTCATTTCACATCAATCGGTGTGAGCCACGGTGCCTGCGGAAGAGAGTCAAGACAGCAGAGTGCCAGCACTATGCAGCTGCAATATACCCCACCCTCCCACCACTGACAGAATGCAATTATCTCTCATTTTTATTTCTTTTATTGAAATAAATCTGAATTTTTAATTGATTATTTGTCAGTGACAAGGTTGATTCCAATTCTGTGGCAACCCTGTAAATTCATGAATACAACTTTTTTTAAAATCTTGGTTGGTATTTTACAAAATGACAGTATTAACTCCACAGTGGTGGAGGGATGGTGGGGGTGGCATGGTGGCACAGTGGCTAGCACTGCTGCTTCACAGTGCCAGGGACCCGGGTCCAATTCCAGCCTTTGTGTGGGTTTGCTCCAGGTACTCTGGTTTCCTCCCGACGTGCAAAGATGTGCAGGTTAGGTGGATTGGCCAAGCAAAATTGCCCCTTAGTGTCAGGGAATTAGCAGGTTGGGGCCTGGATGGGATTGTTGTTGGCTCAGGCTCGATGGGCCAAATGGCCTCCTTTATCATTGTGATAATTCTGTGATTCTAGTGGTTGCCACAGGTCCATTGATTTATCCTGCCGTTTGGAGGTCTGATGTAGTTGGGATTAGCCGCTGCCCCATCATGCTCCCGCAGTTGAACAGCCTAGTTAGACTCACACATGAAGAAGCAACACTTGAGGACAGCAGCTGCGGAGCACCCACCCACCCACCAAACCCCTCGCCACCAGACTGCACATCAGCGAATAGAGAAAACTGGGCCCAGATGAAAATAAGGAAAAAAAAATTCAAATGCAAACCTCCCTAGTTCATGTCAATCGGAGTTGAATTTTGCTCCTGATCGTTCACAGATTATAGAATCCTACAGTGTAGAAGGAGGCCATTCGGCCATAGAGTCTGTACTGACCACAATCCCACCCAGGCCCTATCCCCATAACCCCATGCATTTCACTCCAGCTAGTCCCTCTGACACTAAAGGGAAATTTTAGCATGGTCAATCTACCTAACCCGCACGTCTTCGGACTTAGGGAGGAAACCAGAACACCCGGAGGAAACCCAGACAGACAGGGGAGAACGTGCAACCTCCACTCAAAGGCTGGAATTGAACCCAGATCCCTGGTACTGTGAGGCAGCAGTGCTAACCACTGTGCCACCTATTAATTCTCCATCTTCCCTCGCCGCAGTGCGGTTAATTGTCATTAACTGAACCTAGTTTGCGCATGGATTAAGTATCGAACCTTACAATCATGGCTCATTTCCAGGGTGAATGGAAAATTTATCATCCTGATAGCATTAAAATCATCTCAGGCAATAATTCACATGAAATGATAATACCTGGTCCTCCCACTTGGTTATAAAAGGTCTCACAATATTTCCAAAAAGATCAGGGCTCTTGGCCCAAGCATCCGCATCAGTATTGATTCCTCAACAAGCCTCATTAAAGCAGATTATCTGACCATTACACTGCACCATTAACCGTGGCTCAGCTGGCTGCACACTTGTCTGTGAATCGGAAAGTAGTAGAATGGCTGACTCCAGGACTTAAGTGCAGCAAAATAGGCCACTGAGGGATTGCTGCACGGCCAGAGGTGTCATTTTTTTGGATGAGGCCTTCAACTGAGGCCCCTGTTCTCTCCCTCCAGTGGAAGTTGAAGATCCCTCAGCATTATTTGCGAAGAAGACCAGGGCAGTGATCCCTGGCATCCTGACCAATATTTGTCTCTTAGTTAACATCACGGAAGCACCGATTATTTGGTGACTAAGACATTTCAGTTTTATGGGAGTTTGCTGTGCACAAATTGGCTGCTGCGGTTCATCCATTACAACAGTGACTGCACTTCAAAACTACTTTATTGACTTGAAAGCATTTTGAGATGTCCTCTTTGTAAAAAGTGCTATATAAATGCAAATATTTTGTTTTAGCTGTTATTCACTGTGAGAGTTTCTTGTTATGGATGTCATGGTGCCACATGCCTCACAGCGCCAGGGATCCAGGTTCGATTCCAGCCTCGGGCGACAGTCTGTGTAGAGTTTGTACATTCTCCCCATGTCTGCGTGGGTTTCTTCTGGGTGCTCCAGTTTCTTCACACACTCCAAAAATTTGTGGATTAGGTTGTTTGGCCATGCTAAATTGCCCCTTAGTGTCATGGCAACCAGTAGGGTAAATACTTGGGGTTATGGGAATAAGGCTGGGGTGGAATGATTGTTGGTGCAGGGTGAAAGATGGGCTGAATGGCCTCCTTCTGCACTGTAGAGATTCTATGATTCACAAATTAGCTACTGTGGTTTCTACACCACAGCAGCGATTATGTTTTAAAGGTGCATCATTGGCAGGAAAACATTTTTGGGATTCCTGAGGTTGTGAAAGGCGCTATATTAATGCAAGTCTTTCTTTCGCTGGGCACTCTGTCAATCCGCAAGAGGAAAAACTAAACACTGACATCTGGTGATGCCTGGAAACTGGTTACCAGCTTGTTTTCTTGAGAAAAACAATGTGGGAACTGGAGACAAAAGGAAGTGCAATAAATCTTAAAAATCAGGACGAAATAAAACAGAACAGTGGAAGAAAAGCTGTTTAGAGGGGAGATCAAATTTAGTTTTGATAGCGTTGATCCTAAATGATTTCACTTTCTGTCATTTCAACAGCAACTTCTCTCTGGGTTAGCAGTGCCCCAGATTATATCTAATTACAGTTCACTGCAAGTGTTTTATTGTACAGGATGGAAGCTGAACTTTCTCTGAACTGAGTTGTTTACAGAAATCCTGTTTAAATCTCTCCACTCTGCAGCCTGTGCAAGTTGGGCAGAACTCAATCCTGTGTAACGAATAAAATGTGAATGAAATTTCAGACTGCTGAACACTATAGAGTTTAATTGCTCCAGTAAGATTCAGATCCTTCCGGCTTCCGAGAAGGAAAGAAGAGTCATCTCATGGTGCCTTTCATACAGTAATAGAGGTTTACAGTGTGGAAACAGGCCCCTTGGTCCAACATGCTGCCCAGTTTTTTACCATTCAATTAGTCCCAATTAGCCAATGTCTACATTAACAGGGATGAAGTAGAAATGGTTGAGAGCTTCTCAAGTTTTTAGATGTCCAGATCACCAACAACCTGTCCTGGTCCCCCTATGCCTACACTACAGTTAAGAAAGCCCACCAACACCTTTACTTTCTCAGGAGATGAAGGAAATTTGGTATGTCCGCTACAACTCTCACCAACTTCTACAGATGCACCATAGAAAGCATTCTTTTTGGTTCTTTCCAAGCATGATATGGCTCCTACTCTGCCCAAGACCACAAGAAACTATAAAGAGTCATGAATGAAGCCGAGTACATTACCAGCCTCCCATCCATTGACTCTGTCTATACCTCCAAGTACCTCTGCAAAGCAGCCAACATAATTAAGGACGTCATGCACCCAGGAAATTCTCTCTTCCACCTTCTTCCATCGAGAAAAAGACACAAAAGTCTGAGCTCATGTACCAACCGACTCAAAAACAACTTCTTCCCTGCTGTCATCAGAATTTTAAATGGACCCACCTCACACTAAGTTGATTTTTCTCTACACCCTAACTATGACTGTAACATTACATTCTGCACTGTCTCCTTTCCTTCCCTCTGTGTGGTATGCTTTGTCTGTATAGCGTGCAAGAAACAATACTTTTCACTGTATACTTACACAGGTGACAGTAATAACTCAAATCAAATTAAATCAATTGCCCACATTTGGCCCATATCCCTCTGTACCCACCTTACCCATGTAATTGTCTAAATGCTTTTTAAAAGACAAAATTGTACCCACCTCTATGACGACCTCTGACAGCTCATTCTAGACATTCACCTTCTGAGTGAAAAAGTTGTCCCTCTGGACCCTTTTGTATCTCTCTCCTCCCACCTTAAAACTATGCCTGCTAGTTTTGGACTCCCCTACCTTTGGGAAACGATGTTGACTATTTAGCTTTATAAGATCATCCCTAAGCTTCCTAGGCTCCAGGGAAAAAAAGTCCCAGTCTATCCAGCCTCTCCTTATAACTCAGACCATCGAGTCCTGGTAGCATCCTAGTAAATTTTTCCTGCACTCTTTCTAATTTAATAATATCCTTTCTATAATGGAGGTGACCAGAACTGTACACATTGGTAAGGCCACACTTGGAATACTGTGTACGGGTTAGGTGGATTGACCATGCTAAATTGTCGTTTAATATCAGGGGACTAGCTAGGGTAAATGCTTGGGGTTATGGGAATAGGGCCTGGGTAGGATTATGATCAGTGCAGACTCAATGAGTGAATGGCCTCCTTCTGCACTGTAGGATTCTATAATTCTATTATTATATGGCATTACGGGAATAGGGCCTGGGTGGGATTGTGGTTGGTACAGACTCGATGGGCCTAATATCCTCCTCCTGCACAGTAGGGATTCTATGATTTAGTGTATCGCTTCATTTCTGAACACAAATACCTGCCTCCCGCGCTGAGGGGACATTTCTTCATCACAGGCCTCTTCCATATCCAATTACAAATCTGATGGCCAAGCGATACCTTCTCGCACTGTGAGTGGCAGTCCTTACTGAAACTTAAGGATCCCAAATTTAACTCCATGCAGGTACTTTGGGTGATGGATGTCATGTGAGGTAATGGGTAGTATCCTCGAACAGGTCGCTGCTAATGTGCCTCCCTGCATCCCTGCCTCTGAGACAGAAGCTTTGGGTTCGGATCCCACCCCAGGACTTGATGGCCAGGAAAGGTGCATTCATAACAGGGGTCAAATAGGTTGCATGTCAACCTGCAAATCCTTCCAATCATGCTGTTGTCCAGTGGTTAAGAGCAGGAGAGGCACCTCACCTGATGCACAGTGGAACCCCTCAAGCTCTAAGTCTCTGGCGATAGACTAGTGACCTGTTCCCAGAATAACTAGCTACGGATATAGACAAAAGTTTGTCTTAATGCACCACTAGGTGTGGGAAGAGAATTGGAAAATTGCAACTTTTAGGGGATGGAGCAAGTGTGATCACCCCCTCACTGGGTGAAAGCTTGAGA
Source organism: Carcharhinus amblyrhynchos (assembly GCF_965287045.1). Lineage (NCBI taxonomy): Eukaryota > Metazoa > Chordata > Chondrichthyes > Carcharhiniformes > Carcharhinidae > Carcharhinus > Carcharhinus amblyrhynchos. The sequence goes on from NC_137352.1 coordinate 13,601,546, forward strand.
CTGAGGCAGTTTAACATGTGGGTCTCATTGACATGTCACTGGCTCACTTTTCAGCAGGGAAACTGCAGCTGTTGGCTGCTGGAAAATCAGGTGGGTCATGGCCAACCATCAACATGCTGGTCGATGTGAGGAAAGAGGTTTTGGGAGGGTTTCATAAAAGTGGCTGGTAGGGCCCAGGGAGGGGTTGAAGGCAGAGCAGGTAAGGCTATGACTTTCCATGTTGGCCTGAGGGACATTTCATCCCTTCCTCGCCACTCATAGCAAAATAAAAACAAATACCACAAATAAATTTCCAATCTATATTTCCATTTGCTTGAATGTGCAGACAGGTCACAATGCTTTGATGTGGATTTGCTTTTATCCATTATTGTTAAGAATTCATTTCCAATTCTCCAAATGTAAATGATTTGACCAGTAAAGAGTGAGGCAGAATCTTGTGTTTTCGTGGGTGGCTCTTGTTAGGTGAGACCTCCACCTCTGAGGTCTTGACTTCAGGGGAAGGCCTTGCCACTGCCTGATTGACTTCGAATTCTAGGGCTTTCCTGAAAGGCAGTAGCACATAGCAGGGCAGCACGGTAGCACAGTGGTTAGCACTGCTGCTTCACAGCTCCAAGGACCTAGGTTCGATTCCCAGCTTGGGTCACTCTCTGTGTGGAGTTTGCACATTCTCCTTGCATATGCATAGGTTTCCTTTGGGTGCTCCATTTCCTCCCACAGTCCAAAGATGTGTGGGTTAGGTTGATTGGTCGTGTGAAAATTGCCCCTTAGTATCCTGAGGTGCGTAGGTTAAAGGGATTAGTGGATAAATATGTAGGGATATGGGGTTAGGGCCTGGGAGGGATTGTGGTTCGTGCAGGCTTGATGGGCCAAATGGCCTCTTCCTGCATTGTAGGATTTCTATGGAGCAGTGGGCCAAATGGCCTACTTCTTCTCCTATGTCTTATGGTCTTGTGGTTCTCTCACTGGCTCCCTAGCCAGTAGCCGGGCTCCAATGCCTAAAAAGCTTCTTCCCATAGACACAGAGAGCTGAGGTTTCCCTAAGGACTGGATTACCAGCAATTTATCAGGGCCTTTGTGCTGACCGAGAGCTTTCATGCCTGATTACTGACAGTGGTGCTGAGAGATCATTGAATATCTTGGAAGGTGACAGCTACTGGTGCTCTCTTTCCTGATAACATTCTCCAGCTTTGAGGATGTCTGTCATGAACAAAGTGGTGCTGTAATGTCTCCTTGATTGCCTAGATTTTGTGGAAATGTTTATGGGGAGATGCTGAAGTTGTTGACTTATTTGTGGCAATGGCTTCATAAGCTACTTTTCATAAGCACTTCAAAGTGGCTGACACACTTTCCCAGCTGGACAGCGCAATTTCTTAAGCTTTAATGTTCGTTCTTCAAAGGTAATAAGTACCCGTGCCCTTAATCAGCCTAAAATGATTGAAAATCCAAAATGTATCTTCACCCACCATCACTGACCAACGCCACAGTGCGTTCCGTCTTGTATTCCTTACTTCTCTTCCTGTCACAGTTTTTCATTCCATCCATTATTTTCTTCATTCCTTCCTAAGTTTTCTGTCTCCCTCCCCTCCACTTTTTCACTCCTTCTTGGTTCTCTCTCCTGTTCTTCCTATCTGGTTCTCTTTCTTAAGTTTAAGTTCATTTATTAGTGTCACAAGTACGCTTACATTAACACTGCAATGAAGGGTATAGGTTGTATATCGAGGGAAATGGGCCAAATGCAGGCAATTGGGACCAAGTGAGGGATTAAAAAAAGGGCGGTATGGACAAGTTGGACCAAAGGGCCTGTTTCCGTGCTGTAAACCTCTGTGGCTCTCAGTTACCATGAAAATCCCCTCGTCGCCACACTCCGGCACCTGTTCGGGTACACTGTGGGAGAATTTAGAATGGCCAACATTGTGGGAGGAAACCGGAGCACCAGGACAAACCCCACACAGACACGTTCTCCCCGTATCTGTGTGGGTTTCCCTGAGAGCCAATATCCAGTGTAGGATAAGCAGAAAATTCCTCCTGTTAACTAGTGAGAAGCCTAAAGCCATCGTTTTTGGTCCTCACTCCAAATTCTACTCCCTATTTACTGAGGCCTACCCTTTCCCTGACAGCCATTTAGCTCTGAGTCAGACTGTCTGCAACCTCAGTCTCATATCTGACCCAAGGTGAACATTCAAATATATATTCAAGAAGGTGATAGTCTAGTGGTATTATCAGTAGACTATTAACCCAGAAACTTAGCTAATGTTCAGGGGACCAGGATTTGTATCCTGTTACGACTTGGTGAATATGAATTTAATAAAACATACCTGAAATTAAAAATCTACTGATGATCATGAAATCATGGTCAATTGTTGGAAAAACACATTTGGTTCACAAATGTCCTTTAGGGAAGGAAAACTGCTGTCCTTAGCTGGTCTGGCCTACATGTGACTCCAGAGCCACAGCAATGTGGTTGACTCTCAACTGCCCTCCAAGGGCAACTAGAGATGGGCAATAAATGCTGGCCAGGCAACGTTGCCTGTGTCCCGTGAATGAAGAAAAAAAACTCGCACCATCAGTAGCGTCACTGATTTCCAGCTCTGTGATGTTACCTAACTTCACCCCTGCCTCAGCTCATCTGCTACTGAAACCCCCATTCATGCCTTCATTATCCCTAGACTTGACTATTTCCATGCACTCTGCGGTAGTCTCCCACATTCTACCTTCTGGAAACTTGCACTAATCTGAAACTCTTTCTATCCAAGTCCCATTCACGTTTCACCCCCTGTGCTTGCTGACCTGTCTTAGCATCCGAACAAGCAACATATTGTTTTTAAAATTCTTATCCCTGTTTTCAAATCTCCCCATGGTCTTGCTTCTCCATAGCTCAGTAATTTTCCCCCATTCCCACAACCCTCCACATCTCTACATTCCTCCTATTCTTGCACATGCCCAATTTTAATTACTCCAACTTTGGTGGCTGTCCCTTGGATTTGCTAAATCCTAAGCTTGAATATATTGTTAATATATCTCCCAGCCTCTCTTAGCTGCTATAAAAAACCCAAAATGTTTCTCTTCAACCAAGCTTTTGATCTTCTGTCCTAATATCTGCCAATGTGGTTTGGCATCTTTGAAGTCATAGAGCCAGAGAATCCCCACAGTGCAGAAGGAGGACATTTGGCCCATCGGGTCAGCAACTGACTCTTCAAAAGAGCATCTATCCATCCGCTCTATCTCCACAACCCCACGTATTTAGCATGGCTGATCCAACCTGCACATTTTTGGACTGTGGAAGGAAACTGCAGCACTTGGAGGAAACCCACGCAGACACGGGGAGAATGTGCAAACTCAACACAGACAGACACCTAAGGCTAGAATCGAACTCAGGTTGCTGGTGCTGTGAAGCAGCAGTGCTAACCATTGTGCCACCCTGCCACCTAATGCGATGTGTTGTTTTAAAGGCTCCATATAAGGACAACTGGCTGTTGTTTTTATCCATCCAAGGGCCCTTAAAGAAAATGCCAAACTGGTGACACTAACCTCTCAGTTCTGCTTTAAGTTCCCAGCTAGGTCAGCAGCAGCACAGGAACTCTGGTGAATGCTTCAAAGGGGATTTCTTTTCATCCTTAGTGCCCATGATCTACTCTTGAACCACCCAGGGGCCAATGAGAGTCTGTGAGAGTCAATGAGTAGCTCAACTTTGTTCACTGGAAACACTCTTTCAGGATCTTTAGTTGAAGTCAAAGCCAGCTGGCCTCTGATCCCCATGCTATGTTCTGTTCTTAGCAAACAGCTAGGTAACATGGCTGTGCCTGTTTTTCTATGTATCAACACAAAAATCTTACAAGGTGCAAAACAAGTTGTTAAAGCTGCTTGGAAATAGAAAAAAGCACAAGGCTCAGATATCTGGCTGTTCAGTGCTTGTCTTTTTGGGTGCCAAATAGTCAACTAAGCCTTCTGTATGATAGACAGGCATACACTCAAGGCAGGTCAATAAAAAACAGCAGCGAATAATTCTAACCATTCATAGTACATAGGGGAGAAGGAAAGAAGAGGATGCGGAATGTACTGTGACAGTCATAGCTAGGGTGCAGAGAAAGATCAGCTTAGCATAACGTTCAAAAGTAATAGAGTCATAGAGGTTTACAGCATGGAAACAGGCCCTTCGGCCCAACTTTTCCATGCTACCCACTTTTTTCAACCACTAAGCTAGCCCCAATTGCCCACGTTTGGCCCATATCCCTCTATACCAATCTTACCCATGTAACTGTCTAAATGCTTTTTAAAAGACAAAACTGTAGCAGCCTCTACTACTATGTCTGGCAGCTCTTTCCAGACACTCACCACCCTCTGCGTGAAAAAATTGTCTCTCTGGACCCTTTTGTATCTCTCCCCTCTCATCTTAAACCTGTGCCCTCTAGTTTTAGAATCTGCTGCCTTTGGGAAAATATATTGACTATCTAGGTGATCTATGCCCATCATTATTTTGTAGACCTCTATAAGATCACCTCTAATCTTCCTACACTCCAAAGAAAAAAGTCCCAGTCTATCCAGCCTCTCCTTATAACTTGAAGTATCAAGTCCCAGTAGCATCCTAGTAAATCTGTCCTGCAATCTATTGTAGTGTAATAATATCTTTTCTATAATGGGATGACCAGAACTGTACACAGTAATCCAAGTGCGGCCTTACCAATGTCTTGTACAACTTTAACAAGACGACGCAACTCCTGTATTCGGTGTTCTGACCAATGAAACCAAGTATGCCGAATGCCTTCTTCATTACTCTGTCAACTTGTGACTTTCAAGAAGCTATGAACCTGTACCCTTGATCATTTTGTTCTATAACGCTTACCAATACCCTACCATTAACTGAGTAAGTCCTGCCCTAGTTCGATCTACCAAAATGCACCAACTCACATTTATCTAAATTAAACTCCAACTGCCATTCATCAGCTCACTGGCCCAATTGATCAAGATCCCATTGCAATCCTAGATAATCTTCTGATAGTCTGATGACAGCAGGGAAGAAACTGTTCTTGAATTGGTTGGTTTGTCACCTCAGACTTTTGTATCTTTTTCCCGTTGGATGGAGGTGGAAGAGAGTATGCCCTGGATGTGTGGCGTCCTTGATTATGCTGGCTGCTTTTCCAAGGCAGCAGGAGGTGTATACAGTCAATGGATAGGAGGCTGTTTCATGTAATGGACTGGGCTACATTCACAGCCCTTTGTAGTTTCTTGTGGTCTTGATCAGAGCAGGAACTATACCAAGCTATTATACATTTGGTGTTGAAGACAGTCTAATTATTCCTGAGGACAAGCGAATGATCTTCTGGACTGCAGGAACCAAATTCAAAGGGATTTATGTAAAGGCCATCAACATTTCATAAGCCAGAACTGGTCATCAGAATTAATTAGTCTTCCAGGACCAAAGATCCTGCAACTTTCCTTTCAAATTTGCAGTGATTAGAACATTAACTATCACAGGAACATAGATAAAGGAATATCTATCCTTTATCAAACCCAAAGTGGAGAAGTGGGAGTCATGTGGCGTGATTCTCTTGTTGAAAATACCAATTATATTGTCTTGCTGCACTGCAAATCAGTCTGCTATCTTCTTTCTACCAAGGAGTACCACGGGAAAGGGGCTTTGTACATGTTTGAATGCCTGCATTGTCCATTCTAGAACTTCTGAACTTCTATTCTAGTGCTGACAAGACAGATCCAACTCAATGTGCCTATCTCATTGTGGAAATGAATTCTCACCATCAATTTTCAACCTACCATCATGCATGAAGAATATACAGCACTGGACATTAATTCTTGCCTCAACTCAGATAAAACAATAATTTGCTACCCCATGAACTTTGCCTTATACATCTTTCTTTCTCTATTCCCTCTCTGTTACAGTATCAATGAAAAGGCTTGTGACCTTCCTCTCATGTTTGAGTGTGTGCAAATAAAGTAATCCCATTGACTTCATCCTACCTTGCTGTGGGGTTATTACCATGATGTGGATATGCTGGTGCTGGACTGGGATGGACAAGTTGAGAGGTCACATGACACCTGGTTATAGTCCAACAGGTTTATTTGAAATCACAAGCTTTCGGAGCTCTGCTCCTTCGACAAGTGAAGGGCTATTAACAGCAATAGGAATGTACTGAAACAGAGGGATTTACAAATACACCGCTGTTTTTAAAGGGGGGAGTGGGGTGAAGGGGTGGAATCAAAATCAAATCACCTTTCTGTTTATGGACAGGTGGTGAGAGGAGAAATCGGAGCTGTCTAAATTAAAGCCCCTTTTCTTGTCCGTAACACATGTTCCTCCACCTCGTCAGTAAGTTTCCTACTCTGATTAGCTCAGCAACCTCCAATCTGTCCCCTTTCTCACACAGTCAGCAATATCTTAATCCCCCGAGCAGTGCCACCAGCCAATCTCAATGTATCAATGCCTCCTGCCCCATCGTCCAACAAAGTTCCCCATGCAGTGGCACAGTGGTTAGCACTGTTGCTTCACAGTGCCAGGACCCGGGTTCGATTCTGACCTTGGGTGTCTGGCGGCGAGCACCTTCTCCCCATGTCGATGTGGGTTTCCTTTGGGTGCTCCGGATTCCTCCCACCATCCAAAGATGTGCAGATTAGGTGGACTGGCCATGCTAAATTGTCCCTTAGTGTCCTAAAATGTGTAGGCTATGTGGATTAGACATGGTAAATATGTAGGGTTATGGAGCGGATGGAATGGCATGGGTGGGATGTTCTTTTAGATAGTTGGTGCAGACGCGATGGACCGAAAGGCCTCTTTCTACACGGTAGGTATTCTACGGTTCGAAGGAAAAGCTGCTCAGTCCACATCCATCAGGAAGAATATCACCTTTCACCAAGAAGGCAGATGCTTCTCTGCTTGCTGTAAGGTTAATTGCTAAGATACCATTTTACCTGACAGAAAGGTGTGTGAGAGTATGCATGGCATGCTAATGTACTAAAAAGTCCCTGTTGTTTACCCGCCTTCAATCGGCCGAAACCTTAATTTCCCACGTCCATCTTGCGGTTGGGAATCTGGCATTCCGCCTCCTCTACGATTAAATGAGCCCACCTCATTTCCTGCTGGCAGTAGCAGCACTGGAGGCTGACCCGAGAAGTTGGTTCAATGTTTGTGATATAGATGAATAAACCTCCACCCAAACGAAATGTCATACGGGTACCCAGAGGGTTCAAGGATGTTGATCAGGATGCAGGAAATTTGAACTGTGGAGAAGCAGTCTAATCTAAAATAATAACACGTGTAGACAGGAGGAGATACATTCCTTACTTTCCTTATTTTAGCAACCAGAAATCAGAATGCTTATATTCATTTGAAAGTAATACTATACACATCAAATAACGACAGGCTGTGTTGGCTCATGTTTCCTGACAGAAGCATTTAAAGGTACGGATTTGAACCGCGTACGTAACTGTGTGCTTTTCGTGCCAGTTTGAGATGATTGGTCAGGTTTAGGGCCGCATTTGCCCCCAATATTGTGACACATTTTAATTCAAAGCAGCTGCGGATGGAAAATAAATCAGAACAAGCATCTGTCGAAGGAACCTCTCTGCTTCAGTGATTGCTTGCCCCAGGAAGTGTCATTTTCCTTCAGTCCCATTCAGTATCTCCAATAATTGATGGAGCATTTAGACAAGCCCCCAGATGGGGGTCCGTCTGCGCCGTGGCATTGTGGAGGGGTGGGTGGTACGTGGAAGTGTGCAGTCAAGTATTGAAGTGAGTCAAAGTGCAAGTGACGTCAGTGATATCTCTGCTGGGAAGATGTTTTTAAGTTTAAAGCTTATTTATTAGTGTCGCAACCAGGCTTACATTAACACTGCAATGAAGTATCTGCAAAACTCCCCTAGTTGCCACAGTCCAGCACCTGTTTGGGTGCACTGAGGGAGAATTTAACATGGCCAATGCACTTAACCAGCACGTCTTTCGGACTGTGGGAGAAAACCCATTCAGACACAGGGAGAACGTGCCGATTTTGCACAGACAGTGACTCAAGCCAGGAATCGAACCCAGGTAATAGAATCCCCACAGTGCAGAATGAGGCCATTTGGCCCATTGAGTTTGCACCAATAACAATCCCACCCAGGCCCTACTCCTGTCACCCCACATATTTACCCCACTAATCTCTCTAACCTAGGCATCTTGGGATGCTAAGCATGGCCAATCAACCTATTCTGCAGACCTTTGGAGTGTGGGAAGAACCGGAACACCCAGAGGAAACCCATGCAGACACAGAGAATGTGCAGACTCTGCACAGCCAGTGAACTGAGCCGGGAATCAAACCCAGGTGCCTGGCGCTGTGAGGCAGCAGTGCTAACTACCGTGCCACTGAAGGCAGCATTGTAACAATCTTCGAATATGCCATGATGCAATGTGTGCATACCTTCAGAGAATAGAGGCAACACAGGAAGTGGCATAAATAACTTGTGAGAGGCCAGTGTCCCTTCAGTAGTTGTTTGCAATACTCAGACAGGTACTTCCCAGTACAGAGTATCATCCCAAGTGCTGCTGACATGGACACTTGACATATGTCTCCATAGATTGGGCAGCCTTAATAGGCCTCAATTAGGAAGCTCATGTTGTATGAGGAACGGTTGAGGACTCTGAGTCTATACTCATTGGAGTTTAGAAGGATGGGGGGGGGGATCTTATTGAAACTTACAGGATACTGTGAGGCCTGGACAGAGTGGACATGGAGAGGATGTTTCAACTAGTAGGAAAAACTAGAACCAGAGCGCACAACCTCAGGCTAAAGGAACAATCCTTTAAAACAAAAATACGGAGGAATTTCTTCAGCCAGAAAGTGGTGAATCTGTGGAAGTGGTGAATCTTAGACGTAGAAGGCCGTGGAGGCCAGGTCACTGAGTGTCTTTAGAATAGAGATAGACAGGTTCTTGATTAATAAGAAGATCAGGAGTTATGGGGAAAAGATAGGAGAATGGGAATGAGGAGGATATCTGACATGATTGAATGGCGCAACGGACTTGATGGGTCGAGTGGCTGAATTCTGCTCCCATGTCTTATGGACTTATACGTCAGCAGGTCCAAATCATGAATCTCATTGAAATCATTACAGTAGCCATTTGGCCCATCACGTCTGTTTCAGCTTTTTGGAAAGAACTATTTGGAAGTCCCATTCCCTCGCTCTTTCCCCAGAGCCTTGCAAAACTCCCCCTGCAAGTGCTACCAAAATCCCCTTTGGAAGTTAATTACCACCCCCTCAGGAAGTGCTCTCCAGATCATGGAAACTCATTGCATAAATCTATTCTTCCAGCCTTGCCTCTTGTTGCAGGGTTCATGCCTCACTCTAGCGCAGCAGCGAGAGGCTGCTGCACAGTCGGATGTGCCGTTTTTCAGATGAACTGTTAAACCAAGGCCCTTCTGTCCTCTCAAGTGCTTGTAAAAGATCCCACAGAACGATTTTGAAGAAAACAAGTCAAGTGAGTGTTCTCTGGGCTCCTGGCTAATGTTTATTCTACAGAAACATCACAAGAGTACAAGATTGTTTGATGATTATCAAATTATGGCTTGTAGAAATTTGTTGTGCGCAAATTAGTTGCTGCATTTCGTTCTTTACAAGTTTCTTATTGATAAACACAAACAAAAGTACAGCAGAATTGTGGTACAATGGGGTGGCACGGTGGCACAGTGGTTAGCACAACTGCCTCACAGCACCAGGGATCCGGGTTCAATTACTGGCTTGAGTCACTGTCTATGTGGAGTTTGCACATTCTCCCCGTGTCTGCGTGGGATTCTTCTGGGTGCTCCGGTTTCCTCTCACAATCCAAAGATGTGCAGGTTAGGTGGATTCCTAAATTGCCCTTTAGTGTCGGGTGACTAGCTAGAGTAAATGCATAAGGTTATGGGGATAGGACCTGGGTAGGATTGTGATTGGTGCAGGCTCGATGGCCCGTATAGCCTCCTTCTGCACTGTGGGATTCTATGATTCCATGAACAAACTAAGTTCCTTTAACACTCCATTTAGAAGTGTTTCATTGGCTGTAAATCACCTTAAGACATCTGATGGCCCTGAAAGGCATTCTTTGAATATAATTTATTTCATGTTAATTATCTTAAACACATCCTCTGGTTACTGAAGATTGGGCCACTGGAAATCATCTCTGCTCTTTTATTCTATCATGTTTTTGATTTTGAACAAAATTTAAATCAACTCGAATTATCTAAAGCTGGATTTTCATGGAATTGGGGACGTCCATGGAGACGTGAATCCCAATTCTAAGATCCTAATCCCATTCTCTGTATTCCTGTTTCCACGACCTACTTGTTAAGGGTGTGAGCTTGTTTGGGGCGTGTGCCCGCGCCCAGTACTTCAGACCAGACTAGCCCCATCGCACGGATAGGTATGTCCCAATCTTCCATTACACTCATGGAGTTGGGCCAACTTTAAGAGGAGTCGTAGCTCATAATACCTCAGAGATATTGTGAACCATTGTCTGCAATGACAGAACCTTTGAAAGGTGTACCTATGCCAAAGTATGCACCTACCTCCTCCTTAAGGCCCCTCATGCCCACGTGCCAAGGTATACCCCCACCAGCCACTCTTATCTCCACCTCATGCCAAAATATTATATTTCCATTCCCATTCATCAATCATACATTAAATGGAACCAATGAATTCTGCAGTGATAACAGTATATATAAAAAGCAGTTGTTTCCACTTCATTAAAACACTAATATTTGTCAATAAAAGTGTCAATCATCCATACCATTTAAAGCATCAATAGCAGAAACTGCAACCACTCGAAACATCTGTGTATTATGCAAATAAACATTGTGCAGTTGTCACAAGAGATCAGAGAATCTAAGCTATCAATCAAACTATGTTTTCCCTGGGGTTCAGATGTTTCAGTACTCTAATGGATTTCTCAACTGGGAGTCAATACTGAGTCATTTTTGAAAGCTCAAACACCTTTTGCAGAGGCTATTGATGGGTGAAGGCCATGAGTGGCATGAATGGGGCACAGGGAATGTATGGGGTGAAGGGTGAGGGCCAGAAGGCTTTACATTTTAATTTTAACCGGAATGAAGTCTAACAGCATTGAGGTTGGCATTTTAACTAGACTCCTCTCCTGGTCAGTGGGGTGAGGAGGAAAAATGATGACCTGGTTGCAGGACAGTGGGGCTGGCTGGTGGTTTGTTCGTTCTGAATAAATTAACAGCTATCAGCTGGGAGAACCTTAGCTGATAGACACTGCTAACACTAACGGGTGACCCTTCAAGTTTTCTTCTGGCGATGGGCACTTAGTCCTCATTCAGGAGAATTCCCGTCATTGCTTATAGAAACTTGCTTTCCCCACATTGGCTGCTGCATTTTATTCCAGCAGTGGAAGTTGCTACATAAATGCAATTGTTAGAGTTTCTGAAAGAATAATTACAACAGTCAGTGAGGAAGTCTTGGCTCCCTGGGCAACCTAGGAATACCAACTGTCACCATACGGGAGTGGAGACACCTGAATCTCTCCTTCTATGGAATGCATGTTGTCAATTGTCATTCCAGTTGCCAGAATTTGTATTGGGTCTAAATTCACTGAAAAAGATTATGTGACAAACCTGTCAGTAGCTGCGGACTAAGGGTACAAAGTTTGAAATATCTTTTCTCTGATATTCTTCATGTTGTTTTCAAAAACCTTTATAGCAAACAGCAAATCCTTGGTACTTTATTCACTCAGCAGGTGTTAGGCTGTCTGCTTTGATAAGGACATGAACAAAATTACCAAAGAAAGCACGCAAAAAGGTAAGGTACTAATGCAGTTGCAGATTATCATGTGTTGATAACGAAAAGCAGGATATTGCAATGTAAGCTTTGAAATGGCACTAAACGGAATCTGCAGATAAACACGGCTATGTTCAGACTGTGCTGACACAGATGCAAATGTCAATGTTTTTTTTAACAGGAGTGAAATCTTGCAACAGCAAGTGATAGACCTCAGACATGTGTCTGCTGCTCAGCATGCAACCCATGTCTTTGCATGTTCTCGCCAGTTTTCACACCAAAGGCTATCTTTCTTGTAAGATTTTCTTCAAACTCGGATTGACCTGTTATGAAGAGTCACTGCTGGCGGTCTTTTGCACCCATTAAGGCGAAGAGTAATAGCATTAGAGGTGAGATCCAGCTATCTTCCGTCTGCCCTTCAATAACAATCTGACTTTGGCTCAGGACCACTTTGAGTCTTGGCCCAAAGCTACAGAAGCCACCTTTTAAAAATCAGATTGCATCACATCCAGCTTAGCTTCTCAGCAAGTCCCTGGTTTTTCTTTCCCCCAAGAAACATACCTTACTCAGCACGTCATAGGTCAGCTTCTGGCAGACCTACACCAATAAGAGCTCAGGTTGCAGCCAAGCCGAATGTAAGATTACCCAATCAGGTCCTTGAAGCCCATGTTAATGTCTTTTACATCTTTCTCAGCTGGCAGGTTTACTGCCTCATCTGAAGAGCTGGCCTTTCCACACGCATCATGTTTAGAAGAAGAGTCATTTTTGACTCGAAGCCTCTCAAAAGACAAAGGACAAAGAAAACTACAGCATAGAAACAGGTCCTTCACCCCTCCAAGCCTGCACCAACCATGCTGCTGGACTGAACTAAAACCTCTTACCCTTCTGGGGACCATATCCCTCTATTCCCATCCTATTCATGTATTTGTCCAGATGCCCCTTAAAACTCACTATCGTATCTGCTTCCACTACCTCCTTTGGCAGCAAGTTCCAGGCACCCGCCACCCTCTGTGTAAAAAACATGCCTCGTACATGTCTCCTCAGAAGCTATCTGACTTGCTTTGAGGTGCCAGCATTTTCTGTTTCCATTTTAGATTTCCAGCATCCACAGCATTTTGCATTTGCACTGATGCTTCAGTCCTGCAGCAGACTGTGAATCAAATTGCAGTACTGCATTGGAGCTTCAGTCTGATTGATGGAATACTGCATTGGACACGTAAGTCCAATTGATGGAGTGCTACAATGGGTCATCAGTCCAATGGATAGAATAGTGCACTAGATTATCAGTCTAACTGATGGAATAGCGCAGTGGATATCAATCTAACTGATAGAATAATGCACTAGACATCAGTTTAACTGATAGAATAGTGCACTGGATTATCAGTCTAATCCATGTACCCAAGCTCTTGTGGGGCCTCAACCCAAACTTCCTGACCTAGACGGCAATATCTAGCAGACAGTTGTGCAAAACTGGAATGGGGATGATTCATGTTATTAGTTCTAGTTGTGTCAACTCACTTTCCGTGTGAAATCCAAACTAATGTTGGCTCAAGTTTCTAATGCAAAACAAACAAAAGGAAAAAGAAAGTAGATCAAAATGAGTTACAGTGTACCAAAAATGATCAAGATATTTCAATGATATATTTAGACTTGTAATTAAATGAATAATTTCAAAGATACTTCTGATCCCACCTTCCCTCTCTCTACACGTCATATTTCCTCTCCCATCCATAGTCCCCGTGACCACCCCCCCCCCCAACTTTTCAGGTTCAGTGGTGGGCTGAAGTTATTATTTGTTAGCGTATCTCACCACACGCTGAGAGACTATGAACTGTGTCAGGCTCTGGTGGATTGATCTCATATTAAGCGTAGCTACCTTGCCATGAGAAAAGGCATGCGATTTGAAAATCCTAGTATGACCTCTGATGGTGTCTTAAAGCCTGACCTCAACTTCAATGGCCTCTATCCAATAGAGATGGGGAATTGGATCCCTGAATAGCAAAGAGCGAAATTTTCTATCGCATTGCTGTTCCCGATCTGCTTCCTGGTGTTTCAATTGGGGTCTTCATGCCAATGGCCCAGGCTACGCTTGTTTCAGATAGGAACTTGTCGTTTGCAAATAAGTGCCATGTGGTATATGTATGACACCAATGCAAGTTTGAGGTTATAGGCAGAGAATGCAATGTTCACTCTCTGCACATTGACAGTAGGTACTGAATGGTTGAGCCACTGATTCGTAAAGCGATTTTAGCAGGCTGATAAGTTTTGTGGAACTCAAGAAGAGAGTGAACGTGATCCCTGCCACCTAGCCCCAACTCACTGCCGCCCATTCTGTAGCCCTTCTTGCAATTGCCTCCCTGTCTTTCAGTCTCAGTTTATTATAGTCTGCCTGCTTCCTACAGCCTCGGAAAAGCAGCCAACATAATCAAGGACTTCACACACCCTGGACATACTCTCTTTTCCCTCCCGGGAACAAGATACAAAAGTCTGAGGTCATGTACCAACTGGCTTAAGAACAGCATCTTCCCTGCTGCCATCAGACTTTTGAATGGATCTACCTCGCAGTCAGTTGATCTTTCTCTCCACTGTAACTCCACTATGACTGTAACACTACATGCTGCACCTTTTCATTTCCTTCTCTATGAACAATACGTTTTGTCTGTATAGTGCGCAAGAAACAATACTTTTCACTGTACACTAATACATGTGACAATAATAAATCAAATCAAATATGGACTGAGTGAAATAAAGTGACATAAAGTAGGCCACTTAAATACTGGGGAACACTATGATATATTTTACACCGTCCCACAGTCAGATTCTAGACTACTGAACTGGGTTCCACCCTGGGGAGGAGCTAGCCCCACCTCAGGGGTCATATGACCCACAATCTTAAAGGGGCAGTATGCACCCCAAACCCCCAACAGACATGTATCACACAGTTCAGCTCTGTTGCATTTCATGCCTTCACTCCCTCTCTGTGATTTGCACGTGAAGGTTAGCTCTGGGTTTGCAGCTCGCTGCTGAGAACTGGCCTTTCCCCAGTGACCGTGAAAGGGCAACTGAATATTCCCGAGTTATATCCGATGACGGGCAAGCTCCCGACAAAATTGCCAACTCTGATTCTTTTTCATAAAACAGCAGGCGAGGCAGCTTGGGGGAGTCGAAGGTCATCTAGTTCATGAAACAGGAGATACACAAAGCTGCCCTCTCCATCATTATACTCATCTGGCATTTGTCCCCTTACTTATCGATTACTGATGCGCTTCCAGATGGATCTGACACAGATGAAGAAGAATAGTATCCCTGGAGATCACCTTCAATTCTGAAGTTCAGTCCTCACCAGACCCACTTTCATGATTTAAACCAAACTCAGGGGAAGTTTGATCCAACAATAATTATCTCTATTTATATATAAAAGGCACTTCACTGGAATATTATCAAGGAAAAATAATTACACCAAGTCACATAAGGTGATAATGAAGCAAGTGACCAAACACTTAGCTAAAGACATATGTTGCAAAGAGTGGATAGAATTTTACTGTCCTGCCTGCCACGGGAATTGTTGTGGGCAGGACATGGAACATGCAGTTGACCTCGGGCAGGATTTTCCGGCCTTGGGAGCAAACACGTCCGGAAAATTCTGCTCAGTGTCTGAATGGAGGAGCGAGAGTTTCTTAAATGTCTTGTGGAAAAATGCAATGGCATCAGAGTTCATTGTTTTGTAATCTCACTACAGTGTATCTGGCAAAACACGATTTATTGATCTCTTCTGGCTACTTGGAAACAGTGGCTGCGTCATCACACATGATTGGGAGTCACTGAGCATTTTGCATTGCCACAAATTATATTAAGCTCCTACCAGTGAGTGTCAGAATAAAAACAATGCAAAAAGGATATGGATGCTACTAGGAGCTGCTTTCACTGTCAGAATTCACCACTTTAAGTCCCATGGTGGGAACAGGAAGCTATCCACTAGGGAGCTCAGTGGGAAATTACACCACACCATGCAATGTTGGGCTCATTAATTATGTAGGGGTTCCCTGATATTATTAACAGCAGCCTCAGGCATGGCGGCACAGTGGTTAGCACTGCTGCCTCGCAGCACCAGGGACCCAGGTTCGATTCCGGCCTTGGGTGACTGTCTGCGTGGAGTCTGCACGTTCTCCTTGTGCCGATGTAGATTTCCACTGGGCACTGCAGTTTTCTCCCACACTCCAAAGATGTGCAGGTTAGGCTGACTGGCAATGCTAAATTACTCCTTAAAGTCAGGAGGATTAGTAGGGTAAATATATGGGGTTGTAGTGATAGGGCCTGGATGGGATTGTTGTCAGTGCTGACTCAATGGACCAAATTGCCTCCTGCTGCACTGTAGGGATTCTATGATTCTATATCTGGGCACCTAATTTAAAAGACTCCAAGACAGACGCAACTTTATCATGTTCTCAACAATGGAGGAGAACATGGAATGCTGAAGTCAAGGCGCATCAGCATCCAGCTTCAACTAAACGTACTGCTGGATGCAGTGGAGGAGAGGAGAGGCACTCTCACCAATCCTGCATGGGAAGCAGTTGCCAAGGTGGTGAGTGTCAACAGCAGTCACCAGAATCTAGCAGTGCAGGAAAAGAATGAATAATTCATCCATGCCTCCAGGGTAAGTGAACTCCGTACTTCACTTCCTTATCTTCCTGAATGGGAACTGGGACATGGACATCAGTGGCAAGGTATTGGATGTTGCCGAACCACAAAAGTGCATCTCAACCTGAATTGATGATGCATCTTGGCCCCATTGCGTTCTGTGTGGATTGCTATATTGCCTCTTAGTGCCCCAAAATGTGTAGGTTAGGGGACATTAGTGGAGTAAATACATGGAATTATTGGGATAGGACAGAAGGAGGGGTGGGCTTTAGTGAAGTGCTGGCTGCTTTTCTGAGGCAGCAGGAAGTTTAGACAGAGTCAATGGATGGGAGGCTGATTTGAGTGATGGGCTGGGCTTTGTTCACGACACTTTGTATTTCTTGTGTCTTGGACAGAGCTATAACAAGCTGCGATACGACCAGAAAGAATGCTTTCTATGGTGCATCTACAGAAGCTGGTGAGAGTCGTAGCTGACATGCCAAATTTCCTTAGACTTCTGAGAAAGTAGAGGTGTTGGTGGGCTTTCTTAACAATAGCATCCTCATGGGGGGACCAGGACTGGTGGTTGGTGACCTGGACACATAAAAACTTGAAGCTCTCGACGATTTCTATTTCATCCCCATTGACGTAGATAGGGGCACTTTCTCCCCTACACGTCCTGAAGTCAGTGACTATTTCCTTCATTTTGTTGACATTGAGGGAGAGAATATTGTCATCACACCAGTTTGCCAGACTCTCTGTCCCTTTCCTGTACTCCGCCTCGTCATTGTTTGAGATCCGACACACTACACGCTAACCACTGTGCCATCGTGCCACCCAGAAACCTCTCATTCAGCCCGGCTTAATCAATGCTTCAAGCAGGTATCCCACCTGTAGGGCTGGATTGCAGCTGCATAGATGGGCTTTCAGCCAATGCAATCCATCCGTTCGCTAGTCCTGGAAAGCACTTGCCGCTTCCTACCAACCATTTAGTGACACAGGAATGTCATTCTGTCAATCTATATATCGGATGATTGAAGTAAACCTGTTAGGTGCTGAAGCAGCTCTTGTAATATTAGTCAAAGTTCTGTGAATTCAGCAGCAGAATTGGCTGCAAGCCTGGAGTTTACACGTACAGCCAATCCTTTAGAGAATTGTGTCTGAGCACTTATACATATTTCATAGGCAGACATCCAACTAACAGTTGTGTTGCAGTCAGAAAAACTGTGCAAATGAACAGTTTGGGTTTGGCTGTCTTTATAAGCAAAACACCTTTGATGATGCTAAGAGAAAGCCATACAATGCACTGTGATGATGCTAAGGGCTGTATTTCCATCTCCAGGTTGAGTTGAATCAACGGCTGGAGTTTTACCGGCATGCCAGCCCCGATTCTGTGGGTGGGCTTGGCTCGGAATACGGCATTCTCCATTGGCCTCGGGCGGGATCGTGTGAAACTTGGACGGACGTGCCAGTAAGATTCCGCCCAACAAGCAAATACAAATAGAATCCTACAGTGCAAAAGGCCATTCGGCACAGTGAGTCTGCACTGCCAACAATCCCACCCAGTCCCTATCCTCATCACTCCATGTATTTACCCTAGCCAGCCCCCCTGACACTAAGGGGCAATTTAGTACGGCCAATCTACCTAACCTGCACATCTTCGGAGGAAACCGGAGCACCCGGAGGAAACCAATGCAGGCATGGGGAGAACATGCAAACTCCGTATAGACAGTGACCCCAGGTGGGAATCGAACCCGGGTCTTTGGTGCTGTGAGGCAACAACGTTAACCACTGTGCCACCGTGCTGCCCCGGGATGGCAAAACCATTAGAAAGTGCTAATTGATCTTTTGTCTGGTTTCCTCGGGATAACCGTCACCACCGCAAAACTCAGCTTGTCAAGGATTTCTCAGGGTGGATCTGTTAAAGTCCAGTCACTGAGAAGTACTGAAACTGAGGTGGTAATAAATGCCGGATGCCTCCGACCCCATCCATGGCTGGGATTCTCCGGTCCCGCTGCAGCGAATTGAGCTTTGGCTGATCGCCAAATTTTCCATTCTTGCTGGCAGCGGGTCGAGGCGAATGAGATCGGAGAATCCCAGTCAAAATGTTCACCAATGTGTTTGTTCTTAACCATGCATTAACTAGGTGATGGACAGGCAAGGTACACGCGTCTGAACATAGCTCTACTGCACTATAGCAGAGGATTTAGAGGAATATGGAAATATGTTCAATAGCCAGACCACCTCTTCTTGCCTTGGACCTGACTTAAGCTCTGTTATCACCCTTCCATGAGTTCCTGTAGTTGAGCTGGTATTCAGTTAGATGACTATTGGAAAGCCTGCACTTAACTGATGTCTCAGTTACAGTTGATATGGAGAATCGGGGTGGATGGTTATCTAAGGGTGAAAGATCAGAGGTGTTAAGCTTGCAAAGGTATGACTGAAATTAAAGCAAAGAAATACACTACTTCCAGTCCCTTCATTTCATGTTCCAATGCATTTCCCAGAGTCCCTACAGTGCAGAAGGAGGCCATTCAGTCCATCAAGCCAGCACCTCTGAAAGAACACTCTACCTAGGCCCACTCCCCTGCTCCAACCCTGTAACCCCACGCATTGATCATGGCAATCCATCTAACCTGCATCATTTTAGATATATTGGAGTTTTCGATTCCAATATCTGAAAGTCAGAGCTTCAGAATAAAGCTTTGCTGTTCAGATGAAACGTGCCAATTGTCAGGTGGGGCCCAACCTGTATTAATTTAACAACAACTGTGGATGTAGGGCGACACTGTGGTTCGCACTGCTTCCTCAGATCACCGGGACCAGGGTTCAATTCCCAGCTTGGGTCATTGTCTGTGCAGAGTCTGCATGTTCTCCCAGTGTCTGCGTGGGTTTCCTCCAGGTGCTCTAGTTTACTTCCACAGTCTGAAAGATGTATTGGTTAAGTGCATTGGCCGTGTTAAATTCTCCCTCAATGTACCTGAACAGGCGCTGGGGTGTGGCGATTGGGGGATTTTCACAGTAACTTCATTGCAGTGTTAATGTAAGCCTACTTGTGTCAGTAATAATAAATGAACTTAAAATAAACTTGTTACTTACTATCCTGCCAATAGCCATGACTGTGATGCATAATTAAATGAGTTAATAAAGATCTGCAAGATTATGAGGGACAGAATGGAAGCTTTTTCCCAGGGTGGAAGAGTCAATTACTAGGGGGCATAGCTTTAAGATGCGAGGGGCAAGGTTTAAAGGAGATGTACGAGGCAAGTTTTTTTGCACAGAGGGTGGTGGGTGCCTGGAACTTGCTGCCGGGGAAGGTAGTGGAAGCAGATACAATAGTGACTTTTAAGGGGTGCCTTGATAAGTATATGAATAGGATGGGAATAGGGGGATATGGTCCCCAGAAGGGGAATGGGTTTTAGTTCAGATGGGCAGCATGGTCAGTGCAGACTTGGAGGGACAAAGGGCCTGTTCCTGTAACTTTCTTTGTTCCTTTTTGTTCTCAATTCACCCTCCTTTTCACTCAACCATCATTGACTTGGTTGTAATATCCCTTTGTTTTTATTAGATTGAACCAGACCTTAAACTATTGGGAAATTAACTTCCTTTCTTCCTCGCAGTGCACCACAACCCAAGCCTCTGATGCACTCTCACTAGTGGATCAGTGGGAATTGAATCATTCTCTTTTTGTCACGAATATCATGTTTAAAAATGTGACGAATAGAAAAGTACCAAAGGGCAGAAGCAAACTGCTCCCATATATGATCAATTTTAAAAGGTTTTTCTAAACGTTTCAGAAAAATAACTACCAGAATTCAAGGAACTTATGGAACAGCCACAAAGGTAACCTTCACCAACAATCATTTATCAGATCTAAGAACAGATAAGAGGTGATTGAAGTTAATACACCATGTCACCTTTAGGCTGACATTTATAAACCGCATGTTTCATTCTTGCTGTTTATTATAGAACAGTAACTCTTAAATGTTTAGCAGAAATATAGGAAAAGAACTTAAAATCTTCATTGTTTCCCACTGACATTAAGAGCAGTAAATGTGCCAATAATGTCTATTAGTAGTCTATTAGAAAATGATACACAAATTACAGATGCTTAACTTGCTACGGTGTATGTTTGATTTGATTTATTTTGATCTGATCTATTTATTATAG
This sequence comes from Carcharhinus amblyrhynchos, assembly GCF_965287045.1. Lineage (NCBI taxonomy): Eukaryota > Metazoa > Chordata > Chondrichthyes > Carcharhiniformes > Carcharhinidae > Carcharhinus > Carcharhinus amblyrhynchos. Next base: position 13,622,089 of record NC_137352.1, read on the forward strand.
ACACATAAGAATATAAAAAGAACTTAAGAACTAGGAGCAGGAGTAGGCCTTTTGGCCCCTCGAGCCTCCTCCGCCATTCAATAAGATCATGGCTGATCTTTTTGTGGAATTAACTCCACTCACCATAACCCTTAATTCCTTTACTGTTCAAAAATTTATCTATCCTTGCCTTAGAAACATTCAATGAGATAGCCTCAACTGCTTCGCTCGAACAGAGAATTCCACAGATTTACAATCCTTTGTGTGAAGAAGTTCCTCCTCAACTCAGTCCAAAATCTGCTTCCTCTTATTTTGAGGCCATACCCTCTAATTCTAGTTTCACTTGCAGTGGAAACAACTTCACTGCTTCTATCTTATCTATTCCCTTCATAATCTTATATGTTTCTATAAGATCTCCCCTCAATCTTCTGAATTCCAATGAGTATAGCCCCAGTCTACTCAGCTTCTCCTCAAAAGCCAACCTTCTCAACTCCGGAATCAACCTAGTGAATCTCCTCTGCACCCGCTCCAGTGCCAGTATATCCTTTCTCAAGTAAGGAAACCAAAACTGTACACAGTACTCTTGGAGTGGCCTCACCAGCACCTTATGCAGTTGTAACATAACCTGTTTTTAAACTCTATCTTTCTAGAAATGAAGGACAAAATTCCATTTCTGTTTTTAATTATTGCTGCACCTGCAAACCAACTGCTTGTGATTCTTGCACAAGAACATCCAGGAGCCTCTGCACAGCAACATGCTGCAATTTTTTACCATATAAATAATAGTCCATCTTGTTGTTATTCCTATCAAAATGAATGACCTCACATTTACCAATATTTTACTCCATCTGCCAACCCCTGCACATTCACTTACATGTATTAGTATACAGTGAAAACTATTGTTTCTTGCATGCTATAGACAAAGATCCTGTGCATAGTGAAGGAAAAGATTGTAGAATGTAGTGTTCCCGTCATAGCTAGTGTGTAGAGAATGATCAACTTAATGTTATATAGATGCGAATGAGGAATTTGGAGAATGGGATCCCATTTGCTAACTCCATTTGAGTATTCATTTTGTATTCAGAGTTCACTTTTATTATTTCATGTGGCCACCATTTTCCAGAGAGTAGAATCCCTGCTGTGCAGCGGAGGCCATTTGGCCCATCGAATCTGTACTGACTCTCCGAAAGAGCATCTTACCCAAGTCCACCCCACCCCTCCCTGCACTGTCCACACATTTAACATGACTAATCCAACTAATCAACACAGTTTTGGACACTAAGGGGCAATTTAGCATCATTAATCCACCTAACCCGCACATTTTTGGACTGTTGGAGAAAGCGGAGCTCCCAGAGGAAACCCTCTCAGACACTTGGAGAATGTACAAACTTTGCACTGTTACCCAATACTGGAATCGAACTTGGGTCCCTGGTGTTATGAGGCGGCAGCACTAACCACTATGCCACCATGCCGTTTTGTTTCATTGTTCTCAGGATGTAAGTGTTGCTGGCAAAGCCACAACTCTCACTCATCCCTGGCTGATGTCAGTGGTCCCTTTCCTTAATCCCTCCCACAATGACTCTCCTATGGTGTGAGATAGCGAATCTGAAGACATAAGCACCAATGATGGAAGAAGTGAGTGTGAGATTTAGAGGGGAACATTAGCTGTAAAGCAACAACATGTTCCTCCATTTGATGTGGGAGTTACCAAAGGGGGAGATGAGATAATCCTGATTGATTAATGAGGGAGTGATCATATTTTTTTAAAAAAAAGAAAAATTAGTTTTTGTTGAGCATGTAATCAACTAATCAACTTGCCTCTGTCTGAGTTCTTGGGAACTCCCTCTGTCATAGCCTCCAATTTAACACTGATCCCATCCTTGTCACCAGTGTTACATTGGAGACACCTGGGGGATAGTTCTCAAGTTCTCAAGACCTCACACAGAGGTAAGCCACAGGCGCAAACAAGGGTTTATTGAACAAACTGCTCTCTTCGCACTCCAGCTTGCAACTGCCTGTAAGGGTGGATTCCCGGGCACGTCATATCCCCCCCCACCTGACCCGTCCTCTTAAAGGGGTCACGTCCCTTTAAGAGGGGTTGGATTGTGGAAGATTCCAGAGGAAGGGTAACAAAATTGATACCCTCCTCCCAATAATTAGTCAAAATCTATCAATGAACACCATTCAACAAATCAGAGATCACATGAAGGAACATGTTGCTGTTTAATCAGCCACAGTTCCCCTTCAAATGTCCAACCATCATGATTGAATATATATCACCATTCCGTTGTTGTCCTGGGTGTCAATATTCTGCACTGCCCCAACACGATTATGAAAGAACCATCACCAAAAGGATTGTGATGTTCAGGAAGATGGCTGATTACTACCTGCGGCACTTCAGAGCAACCCGAGATTTCCAATAATTGTGGCTTTACCAGTAACACTCCTGAGAACAAATATAAAATAAGATGATACAATGAGTGATCAAGGTTGGGCCAGGGTTTGGCTAATGAAAGTGCAGACATTGGCAGGGCTGTTATAGGTAGCTAGAAGGTTTGACTCAAGATTGAGGGTAGATAGTGGCAGTGCGGGACGATTGGGTGAAAAGTCGGAGGGCTGTTTGATGGCAGTGCCTGAGTGTCAAAAACAAGCTGAACCTTGAAGGTCTTAGGGAACTGGGAATGTAAATATTTATGGTACAAACGTGCATTTTTCTTTTGCAAAAACTGTGTTTAAAATTAGTTTTCCAGAAAGCAACTAACAATGACTGCCTCTGCAGGTAAATCAAAATTGTAGCCGTTACCAGGGACAGGCATTAAGTACCTTATTTACATATGCAATGCAAGCTTCAGCCATGGTTGAAGGACAGCTATTGTTTGTCTGTTACTGAGGTGGTATTTAGTACATTTCTCATGTGAAGAACACACGCATACCTTGAATTCCATTTTCGAAAATTAAAAGGAATATGCTCCTTAAAAAAAGAAGCCTCCAAGCCCAGCCCTCCCTCCGGAAGTCACAATTGCAGGCAGCACAATACGAAAGTTATTAGCACTATTGCCTCACAGTGCCAGGGTTCAGTTCCAGCCTTGGGTGATTATCTGTGTGGACCCTACATGTTCTTCTGCATGGGTTTCTTCCAAATGCTCCGGTTTCCTTTCATGGTCCAAAGATGAGTGGATTAGATTGATTGGCCACGCTAAATTGCCCCTTAGTGTCAGGGGGACTAGCAGGGTAAATATGTAGGATGACAGAAACAGGTCCTGGGTGGGATTGTTGTCAGTGCAAACTCGATGGGCCATATGTCCTCTTTCTCCACAGTAGGATTCTATCTTATATATTCCCTTCATAATCTTATATATTTCTATAAGATCTGCCCTCATTCTTCTGAATTCCAATGAGTATAGTTCCAGTCTACTCAGTTTCTCCTATTCTATGTCCCGATTAAAACAGGTGAATGTATCACAAGCTAAATCAAAAATTTGATGCATTATTTGTGGGGTGGAAGTCCCAACGATACGACAAATAAAACAGCCTCCTCTCCAGACAACATATTAGCTAGGGAATCTGTAACAAGGAATCCTAGTGATAAGAGAACCACAGACTGCTCCTTCCAGATAATTTCATGAAAAGTACACTTTGACTACAACTTGTTAGATCTACATCAGTACTTTATTTTGTGTAATGAACCTAGTTTAAAGAATAGATTGTATATTTCCAAACTCTCCTTTCCTGAATTTTAGATTGATTTAATTGGACCATCCCTCTTCAAATAAAGGGCAAAAGATGAATGAGGTACATTGCACTGCCATTAATTCCATAAATTCAATTAACATGACTCTCAGAGTAAGATAGTGGGGAAAAGAGCCTAACTTCAAAGCAGAGGCTAAAATGGCTTTAACAAACTGTCTATTCTTATTCCAACAGCAAGACATGACAGGGTGAAGATTAATCCTGAAGCTGATTTGCAGATATCTTCTGAGGCAATTAACTCAAGTAATGGCCACAGCTGTTGTTCAATGGCCCTTTAACTTTGCCAAAGGCATCTTTTCCTCCCAGTTGGCATCAACAATGAGTGTGCTATTCCACCAATTTTCTTTTTTTTTGCTCGCTCTCACGTTTTGATTCATGTGAGACCGGGAGCTGGCTGGTTTTTCAGAGAATCTTAGTTCCATCGCAGCAGCCCTGACTGGGCGTCACCAGCTGTTCTGTCTTGATCTTGAACAGAAGCAGGAAAGGACAATGGAATAATATGTTCAGTGATATTCAAGGGGATGACTATTCAGACTCAACTGAAGGAACTTAATCGCCCCTTAATGTCCCGGGATGCATCGGTTAGAGAGATTATGGGGTAAATATGTCAGGTTAAAGGGGTAGGGCCTGGGTGGGATTGTTTTTGGTGCAGACTCGATGGGCTGAATTGCCTCCTTGTAGGGATTCTATGAATCCAGTGCCATTTTGGTCAGAGGTAACTGTTCAATGAAACAAGGTGAATCAAAAGAGATGGAGGTTATTTAAAATTCATTTTTAAGGGATGGGCAATAAATTTTGGCTACCAGCGACGCACATGTCCCACAAATGAATTTTAAAAATTTAAATTTTTGTTGAATTCCAATTTTACCATCTGCTGTGGTTAGGATTTGAATCCAGGGACTCAGATCTTGCCCTGGGTCCCTAGATTACCAGTGCTGAGACAAGACCACTGCCTCCCCATGTCAAATCAGGACTAACAATTCAACACAGGATGGGCTAAAAGGGGGCAATGCACTTTCAGTCTGAAACTGGCTCACTTCCTGTGAGAAACTGTGATGTACATTCAGCTCCAGTCAGTGAAGCTGAGTCTGAGATCTGAATTTTGAGAGTGGCACAGCGGTTAGCATTGCTGCCTCACAGGGCCAGGGACCCGGGTTTGATTCCTGGCTTGGGTTACTGTGTGATGTTCTCCCTGTGCCTGCATGTGTTTCCTCTGGGTGCTCTGGTTTCCTCCCACAGTCCGAAGATGTGCAGGCTAGGTGGACTAGCCATGCTAATTTGCCTTTTAGCGTCGGGGGAATTAGCTAAGATAAATGCATGGGGCTATTGGGATAGGGCCTGGATGGGATTGTGGTTGGTGCAAACTTGATGGGCCAAATGTCCTCCTTCTGCATTGTATGGTTCTATGATTCTCTGTCAAGCATTAGCTCTCATTCATGCCTTTGTTACCTTCAGGCTTGACTATTCCAACGCACTCCTATCTTTCCTTGTTGCTTTGAACCCCATTATAAGAAAATTTGTTTTAATAAATTGCTAGACCATAACAAGGAATACAATTCTAATTATGTTCAAAGTAATAGCTTTTTCTCTTCAGTAAAGACAACAAATATTAAACACATGGTAAAAGTTGATAGATCAATTATGTTGCGGACTAAGGCTATTTCTAATTTTATTGAAAAATTTTCATAAATTGTTTGGACACTGTACTTGGCATACAGTACAGCAAGTTTGGTTCTGCAAATGGATATGAATTTATTTTGTACATTTTTACTTAATCTTACACACAACATGAACCTGGGTAATTAAGCAGCACACGCATTTCTTTAGAAGCATCAGAACTGCAACAGAATTCAGAGAAGGGATGTTACTGTATCAGGATTCCAGATAAATTGATTTTGAGTACTTTAAATTTGCTCTCCATACCTAACTCGAATTCCCAGAGGAGATACTTCATCAGCAAATTGCTTACTGCAAATCAAACTATAGCAGAAAGGAAAACTGCAGAATGAATGGGACAGAGGCAACATTGCTTTGTGAAAAAGTAAACAAAGCTATTCACCAGGAAGTATTGCAACAATCATAGAATCATAGAACCCATACAGTGCAGAAGGAGGCTGTTTGGCTGCATCGATTCAACAATCCCACCCAGGTCCTACCCTTGTAATCCCACGTAATCCCCTGATACGAAGGAGAAATGCCATCCAGTTCCCAATAACCCCAAGTATTTACCCCACTAATCCCCCTAACCTACACACCTTGTGACACTAAAGGTCAATTTATCATGGCCAATCCACCTCATCCGCACATCCATATGATAAATCAACTTTAAAAAAAAAGACCCAAAAAATCAATCACAGACTCTTTAATTGTGGGGAAATGTCACTATGGAAAAAGAGACAGGGCGATCACTTGAAATCAGATAGGTCGCCACTCTGTACAAGAATCAGTGTTAAACACAATGCCAAATGGCTTCTCATCCAAAATGCTGCTGCCCAGATCTTAACTCACACTGAGTCCAAACCATCTATTGGCTCTTTGCTCACTGAGTGATATTGGTACACCAAGACTGGGTATTTGGAATTCTCAATCCTCTGCAATCTTATTGCTCCCTATCTTTGAAACCACCTCCAGCCTGCAGCTCCCTTCCCAAGAACTCTGCGTTCCCCTAACTCTGGCTTCTTATACGCTCCCACTCCTTTCAATCCCTGCCATTGTTCATTTGATCTTCAGATCTTCAAATAGGAAGCTCTGGAATTCTCTGCCTCCAACTCTCCAGCACAGCCCCTTGTTCTTTAAGACACTGTTTAAAACCTACCACCTTGACTGCATTTTCAAGCCATTCTTCCCAATGACTCCTCTTACCTTGGTGTCAATATCAGATTAAGCCCAATTACTTGCTTGTAGAGCACTTTGGAGTGCTTTACTGCATTAAATGCGCTATATCTACAATAGCACCAGGAGTCGGCTTTCAAGGAACAGTGCTTTATTGCTCAAAATAAAGTAAAGCAAAACCACAAATCTGTTGTGAACATGATGGGTGGAATTTTACCGGCATGTCTGCCTGAGGCCAACAGAGAATGCCATTCTGCGAACCTCGCCCGTCCCCGGAATTGGGGCAGGTGTGACAGTAAAGTTCCGGCCAACGGATCCCAACTATAATGGATCCGCTCAGGGGCCTGCTTTATACAGGGCTTGGTATATGAGCACCACCTGGTTTGCTAATTACCAATCCCCATGGAGTTTGTATTCAATGAGTCCTACAGGGAGGTCAATCAGTGATTCCCCATGCAAGTCCTGGGGGTTATCACAATATCGATGTGAGTTTTTTTTTGTGCATGGTGAAAGTAAATGCCCGGACGGTGAATCTTACATTTTGAATAATTGTGCAATAATTTATTATCTTTTGCATTTGCAAATGACAGGTCCTTCTTAAAAATAAAGGTCAATTTCATCCAAAGTATTAAGAAAATGTTCAGATCTGAACATCCCTGCAGTTCCAACATCCCTTATTTGCCTTTCACGTTTCTAGTCTTTCCACGTCTTGGAAAATTATTATTCTGATGTCTTGAACCTCTGAAAATAATCCAACTGAGATGAGTGACAGGCTGGTCTAGGGCCCACAGGCACCCCACTGTCTTGTCTCCAACTTCCTTTTCTTTTCTTGTTGACTCATGCAGGGTGATGTGGTTGCTTGGCACTCTTCAGTACCTGTCAAATGTGGTCATTTCTTCAACTATGAGGCAACAACAGTGAGTGCTGACAGATTAAGACAATTGCAACTGATTCTATTCTTATCCTCAGCTGAGGTCCACGCAGACACATTTCCTTCAACAGCAATAAGACATGATCAAGAGTGAAATAGATTCTTCCCCTCTGCTTCCCTCCTTAGGGGCCACAGTAAAACCTCTTGTGTTACAACTCCAGTTAAGATCAGTAAGATTGGGGATTCTGTTTGACTGTTGGGCTCCATAATGTCCTTGACTGTGCATTTACCAACTCGGCTAATAGGGGCTTCTTGTGAGAGCGTAACCATTTCATCAGTCGTGCTAAATGCTTGGCATTTTCCAAGGTGAGCAACTAAGTTGCAAGGCTAAGTGAAAATGGCTCAGATTCGCTGGTCCACGTTCATAATTCAAGTGGTTGCTTCATTCTTTAGTTTTAAAAGCACTCACCTGAAATCAGAGGCCCTCCAATAAACACTTCATTTAATTTCTTCAATAAAATAATCAATCCAGTCCAATTTGGAATAATGCTACTCTTGAGGCAGCTTTTCGAAAGGTAGATTTGTGACTCTTCATCACAAAGGATTGAGTTTCAAAGAACTCAGCATTAGAGGCAGTGGACCATATAAGAAAGAACATAAGAACTAGGAGCAGGAGGAGGTCATCCGGCTCTCGAGTCTGCTCCACCATTCAATAAGATCATGGCCGATCTTTTCGTGGACTCAGCTCCACTTACCTGCCCACTCACCATAGCCCTTCATTCCTTTATCGTTCAAAAAGTTATCTATCCTTGCCTTAAAAACATTCAATGAGGTAGCGTCAATTGCTTCACTGGGCAAGGAATTCCACAGATTCACAACCCTTTGTTGGAGGTAGGATTCTCAAGGGCCTTATGTCCTTGATGTAGTTTTGCTTTTGTTTGACATCAACAGGACAACAAATGTCCCTCGCTATGTTTGGGCACTCACTTTTTGGCAAGTACTTGTGCATCCAGACAAGTCTCTTCAATTTAGAATCATCTCAGTAATGCCAGTTGATGGAGTTCCTTAGCCCAGAGTCTTGCAAGCTTTTCTATCCATGGGACTCCCAAGAGTCCTGAATGGACACCTGAGGAACATTTTTATTGTATTTAAGAGCCAAGCTACAACAATAATATTTTTCTTTTGCACAATGGGTACAAATGTACAGAAACCTATGTTATAAAGGTCCTAAAAAATTCTCATATTAGAAGCATTCTCGGTTCTCAGATTTTTGTCCTTTTTAATGGAAGGACTGTTTCTGTTCTCTTTGTTCAAATGGGAAGAGTTCTGCAGGAATGTTTGATTCTCATATCAGACGCACATAAACACACTTCTTTCTCACATAAACACTCATGGTGGAATTTTATCGGCACGTCCGCCCAAGGCTGGTACAATTCTGCCAGAGGCCAACAGAGAATGCCATCCTCCGAGCCTTGTCTCTGGAGGGGTCTGAGGAGGAAGAGAGGATGGGCAATATTGATAGGAGATTCTATAGTCAGGGGAACGGACAGACACTACTGCAGCAGTCAGCGTGACTCCAGGATAGTGTGTTTTCCCCCTGGAGACAGAGTCTGGGATGTCATTGAATGGCTGCAAGGCATCCTGAAAAGAGAGGGTGGTGAGGCAGAGGTCGTGGTACATATTGGTGTAAACAGGAATGAGGTCTTGCATAATTTGACAAGGAAGTACTCAATGAATGGCATGACACTCGGAAGTTATAAGGAACAAAGAGGCCTTGGTGTGTTTGTCCATAGATTTCTGGTAGGCGGAAGTGCATGTCAGTGGAGTAGTGGACATATGGGACACTTGCCTTTATCAATCGAGGCATAGATTACAAAAGCAGGGAGGTCATGTTGGAGTTATATAGAGCATCGGTGAGGCCACAGCTGGAGTACTGTGTGCAGTTCCAGTGACCACATAATAGGGAGGATGTGATTGCACTGGATGCAGAGGAAACTCACCAAGGTGCCGCCTGGGCTGGAACATTTAAGTTATGCAGAGAGGTTGGATTGATTTGGGTTGTTTTCGTTGGAGCAGAGAAAACTGAGGTGGCGACCTGATTGAGGTGCACACGATTATGAGGAACACATACGGGGTGGATAAGAAGGAGTTGTTCCACTAATTGAAAGGTCAGTCACAAAGGGGCACAAGCTCAAGGTGAAGGGCTGGAGGTTTATGGGGGACGTGAGGAAAAGCTTTTTTTACCCAAAGGGTGGCGACGATCTGGAATGTGCTGCCTGAGGGGATGGTGGAGGTGAATTCTTTCGCATCCTTTAAAAAGTGTCTGGATGAGCACTTGGCACGTCACAACATTCCAGGCTATGGGCCAAGTGCTGGCAGGTTGGATTATGTAGGTAGGTTAGGTAGTTCTCATGTGTCGGTGCAGACTTGGTGGACCGAAGGGCCACTTCTGCACAGTACGATTCTGTGAATAGATCTGATGAATGTCACACAAACTGGAGTTCACACACAGGTCAATTAGTTTTCATTATTCTGGTGTTCAACTGGGCTTCGGTCTCTTTTCCTACATGGCAGGGAGATCAAGCAGTTGCAGTGAAAACAAACCGAGAATGATTTGCCATCCAAACAGCCCTGCCCAGGCAATGGAAGATGACTGCACACAATGAGCGATTTATGTGGAAAAATATGGAGGGGGGGATAAAAAAAATGATAAAATAAAGAGGCAACGGTCTGGTCGTTTCCTGTTGACACTTAACAGATAAGCAGTTCTATTTTTCCATTAACCTTGCGATCTCGATTCCTTGTCTTCAGGGCGAGACCAAGTCTGTAAGCAACTGATTCTGCGGGTGACTCTTGAATTATTCTCTTTCCTCTGGCAAAGAAAATGGAAATATTGCTTCAATCGAGCGTGTTCTTTATTTTGTGCAGGGTGATATACGACTCCAATAGTGCAAAATTGGTGCCCATTAAACCCAGCAATCATCTGGGAGTTGTGACCTTTGGGGTTTGTAACTGCGCTCTTATTCTGTTTTTTTTCTAAAGCTCCTTAACATCCTCCTATCAACCCACCCTGAGGCACACTGTATCAACCAGCAGACGTACACAATTACAGTTGGCCAGAGGCAGAAGTTTTTCAGTGCTACAACTTAAAGCCTTTCCATTCCTCGGTGTGAACTATCTTCTGAACTGGAAATTCAAAATAATTTACCCTCTCTATGTATTGAACGCCTTGCTTGTTTGACCCATAAAGACTCCACATAAAATGCGTGTGTTGCAAGCAGTGGGTTCATCCCATTTTTCAGTTCCTCTGTGAGACGTCTTAAACACTATCGAACAAAAGAAAGATTGATGCATATCTCTTTGATTTGAGTCATTTATGTTCCAAAATTCAAGGCCTGTTTTCGCTTCTTTGAGAAGTATTATACAAAACCTTCCAGACAAAGCAATCAAGCCTTTAGGGTTTGTTTCCCACCTCAAAAGGATTATCCAGAGTTTGGTCTCGGTTTTCATAAAGGAAAATAAGATTCAAAGTAAAGCGTAGGGATACTGTGAACGAACCACAAGTGGTGCTCTGTAACGTTTGGGTAAATAGAAGGACTTTGCAGGAAATACTGGCACCATATTGCAGGTTAATGTGTGAATGCCATATGTGAATTCAAATTAGTTTTCTCCCACAGATATTAAGGGTAATATTTAAGGGAATTCATGCTCTCAACTCATTCACACAGCACAATTAATATAAATTCTGGCAGATGATATTCCAACCATTTGAGTGCTGCGCATGCCAAAGGTTCTCGTGGCTCTGAGTCAGGAATACCCAGGGTTGCAATTTGGCCACAGTTGGTGATCTGGACACAAATTGTGGGCAAATGTGTGCCTCTCCTGAGTGTTTCCCCTCACGGCCCCTGGTATTTCCACTCAAACTAATTTCTACATCTACCATATGAACAAGTGCAAAATCACTTTTAAAGATGATTTGAAAGAATATCATAGAATTCCTAAAGTGCCATTTGGCCCATCCGACTCTCTGACAGAACATCTTACCCAGGCCCTTTCCCCTAACCCCACATATTTACCCCACTAGTTCCCCTTACCTATGTATCTTGGGATACTACGGGACAATTTAGCATGGTCAATCCACCAAACCTGCGCATATTTTGGACTGTGGGAGCAAACCACAGCACTTGGAGGAAACCCACACAGAGAACGTGCAGACTCCACATAGACATTGACCCGAGCCGGGAATCGAAGCCGGGGTCCCTGGCACTGTGAGGCTGCAGTGCTAACCACTGTGCCACCATGCCATCCTGAATATATCTGTTTTCTAAAATTGGCTTGAAACAATATATCTTAATGGCCAGAATTTTCTGGCTGAATTTTCTGGTGGTGGGTTTTTATGGTCCTGCTGATGGCGCAGCCCCGCTGTGGGTTTACGCCGGTGTTGGGTGAAGTAAGTGGGAAATCCTATTTTTAGTGGAGGGATCAGAAGATCCCGCTGCCAGCAAATGGCACGCTGTCTCCTGCAACTGAGAAAATCACTCTGGGAAGGCCAGAGGCCAAGTATAGGTTTAAGGTGCGTGGGGAAAGGTTTAGAGGCAATGTGTGAGGCATGTTTTTTTACACAGGGGATGGTGAATGTCTGGAACGCACTGACCACTGAGGTGGTGGGAGTAGGTACAATTTAAGGGATAACTAGACAAAACCATGACTAGGATGTACAGTGGCACAGTGGAGAGCACTGCTGCCTCACAGCTCCAGCTCCTCCCACAGTCCAAAGATGTGCAAGTTAGGTTGATTGGGTATGCTAAATTGCCCCTTGGTGTCCCAGGGTGCATAAGTTAGAGGGATTAGCGGCGAAAATATGTGGGCTTATGGGGATAGGGCCTGGGTAGGATTGTGGTTGGTGCAGATTTGATGGGCTGAATGGCCTCCTTCTGCACTGTAGGGATTCAATGATTTTGATGACTATGATTCTATGACTCCGTAAGTGCATACAGTTTTAATTTAGGCAGGCATCATGATGCGCGCAGGCATAGAGGGCCAAAGGTCCTGTTTCTGCGTTGTACTTTCTTTGTTCTAATCCTCCACTGATAAATTTATGAATAGTAACTCTGTGTAGTTTGATCAATAGAGCTGAAAATAGATTTAGAACAAAATTTTTAAAAAATATTGCTGTCAATCCACTATCTGAATTTAAATTACTGGAAGTTACTTACAAAACATCCCATTCGGAGTTACATTTGAGGTACAGTGGTCAATTTCAATGTATATTAAAATTTACCGCTTAGTTGCCTTATGCCCAGAAGATACAGGTTCACTTTCAGAGCCTAATCAAAGGCTTATATCCAAACACAATTAGTAGAAGCTCCCAAGGTGATTACTGCATGCATTGGGCGTGGTCAGGTTGGTGATGAAGGCTGCGCTTTCCCCTGAAGTTTCTGGAACTATCACAAAAGAAATCATGAAAATGCACTTTGCGATGATAGAAATTACAGTTCAAATTCCACAATCTTTCCCGCTGCATTCACCAATTTTGGATGAAATTCATCAAAATTCTTTCTGGAATTTAGAAAGAACGAGGGGAGATCAAATTGAGGTATTTGAGGTATGGATGAAGTAGATGTGAAGCGGACACCTCTGCTGGTGGGGCATTCTAACACAGGAGGTCATAGTCTTAGGGTAATGGATAGCAAATTTAAAACACAGTTGAGGAGAAACTACTTCTCCAAAGGATTGTGAATCTTTGGAATTCACAACTCCAGAGTGCAGTGGATGTTAGCTCAATGAGTAAATTTAAGAAAGAGTTAGGCAGATTTTTAAAGGTTCAAAGGTTATGGGGAGGAGGCAGGAAAATGGGGTTGAGGAGCATATCAGCCATGATCGAATGGCAGAGTGGACATGATGGGCCGAATGGCCTAGGTCTGCTCCTATATCTGGTGAACTTATGAATAGAAAGAGACAGAGGAAGAAAGAGCGAGAGAACAACCAAGTGGAAACTATCCCAGAATTTTCTGAGGTGCAGCTAAATTTGATCAAATTTCACATAACTTAGAAAGAAAAAACCAAAGCAAAGCAAATGTATTAAGTGCTGCATAAAACCACAATAAAATTATGGATGGGATGTTGGGAGAAAGGGAGTAATATTTCATTGCGTAAAAACTGTAACTTCAGATATAATCACAGAACTAGAAAAATAACAGCCGTGGCTTTGAGCCAGCCTACAGTTTGCAGCCTCTGTTCAATTTACATGAGATAACTTATCCAAAACAAACCTCCTAAATTAAGCATTAATCACATTACTTTTGTTTACAGGCAATTAAATCAACAAAATCATCAAATGTTTTATTAAGTGGCATATCCACCCTCTCATCCCCATACAATCAGACTACTCTCTTAACACAAGTGGGTGTGTGTGCTATCTGGGCACAGTGAGGGTATCACGCTTACAGATTAGAACAGAGCAGGTTATGGCAAATCAACAGTGGGTTTTAAATGCTGTTTCCATTAGATGGTTGGGATATAAAACCAGTTGATTTGGGTGGCACAGTGGTTAGCATTGCTGCCTGACAGGGTTGGGGACCCGGGTTCAATTCTGACCTTGGGTCACTGCGTGGAGTTTGTACGTTCTCCCCTGTCTGCGTGGGTTTCCTCCGTGTGCTCCAGTTTCCTCCCACACACCAAAGATCATAGAATCCCTACAGTGCAGAAGGAGGCCATTTGGCCCATCGAGGCTGAACTGACCACAATCCCACTGGGTGGGACCACAATCCCACCCAGGCCCTTTGCCCGTAACCCCATATATTGACTAGAACAAAGAAGAATAAAGAACAGCACAGGAAACAGGCCCTTCAGCCCTCCAAGCTTGTGCCGCTCATTGGTCCAACTAGACCATTCTTTTGTATCCCTCCATTCCCAGTCTGTCCATGTGGCTATCCGGATTAGTCTTAAATGATCCCAGCGTGTCTGCCTCCACCACCCTGCTTGGCAGTGCATTCCAGGCCCCCACCACTCTCTGTGTAAAATACGTCCCTCTGATATCTGAGCTAAACCTCATCCCCTTCACCTTGAACCTGTGAAACCTCATGATCGTCACAAATTGACTAGGGTCAATTTAGCATGGCCAATCAACCTAATCCCACACATCTTTGGACTGTGGGAGGGAACCGGAGCACCTGGAGGAAACGCGCGTAGACATGGGAAGAATGTGCAAACTCCACAGAGACAGTGACTAGAGGCCAAAATTGAATCCAGCTCCCTGGTGCTGTGAGGCAGCAGTGCTAACTACTGTGCCACCAAGCCACACAAAATGATGTACGAGTCGGGTGGATTGGCCATGCTAAATTGCTTTTTAGTGTCCCAGGATGTAGGTTAGGGAGATTATTAGCGTAAATGCACGGGCTTACGGGAATGGGGAAGAGAAAGGCCTGGGTAAATTGCTCTGTCAGAGAGACAGTGCAGACTTGATGGGCCAAATGGCCTCTTTTGCATTGTAGGAATTCTACGATTTGCTCTCGCCCATTTTGTGCTATTGCCCAAGACCCATTTCAACGCACTGGCTCTGCAATCAGTTTTGAGGTGAATCCCCCACGGCCAAGATTCTGATTTCCTGATAGTTCATTTCACCAATATGTGAAAAATGAAGGTTTGGAAAAGCCTCTACTTTATCGGGCCCACCTCAGTGACTGCACTGTCACAATATGCATACACTCCAGTTTCCTATTGTCGGTTATAATAAATCGACATAATAATTAGAACAAACTAGACTGATTTTCACAAACTCTGGCCTGAGGTCTCTAATTCTGGGACCAAGTCCCATGGTGGGGTTGGAACATGGAGTGTCAGTGGAAAAACACGCCAAATCTTCTGGCTCTGACTTCAGTGATAACGCAACTGGGCATTTCGCACCACATTCTGTGGTGGGGCAAGCTTGGATGGTGCATGGTTCACTGTCCTATCTGTTGAAAATGCACCCAACACCACTGTCCCACTATTGAAGAAAGAAGGTGGACCTCCAGTGCATTGAATCTGGAAGGTCCACTTGTTGATGTGTCCCCCATGAACCTCTGTGGTGTTCCAGGCTCCAGGATTGCCTCCATCCTCAACTCCAGGAGGCAACTCCAGGCTTTCTTCAGGTGGGTCTGGAAAGCTGCACACTATGTTGTCCCATAAATGCTCTACTCCATCTTGTCTTTCCACTAGCATCATCAGGAAATTCGGATGTGGGTGGTTGGACCTTCACCTGCACCCCAATAGTGGGACGCAAATGAGGTTCATACCATGTCTCTAGCGGATCTGTCATGGCGAGCATCAGCAAAGGATCCCACTGTAAATTCATTTGGTGTCCCACCAAATTCTCTCCCCCACCCCGTCAGCCCATTCAACAGGAGCTTGGGAGAATTCCACCCTCAGTCCTTGGAACACACCAGGGGAATTTATTGAGATATCTAGTTTCTGATAAAAATTGTACTTGTGCTTGTTTGTGGTGAGATGCCTGAGCGTTATTTACTGTATATCACCTCGTTCAGCTTCCTTCCTTGTCCCTCACTTCTCAGTCTTTGATATTATCCATGGGTCACTTCACAAACACATGGGCATCATTGTTCCTTCCACAGTTTGAGTTTCCAATGAGAATAATAACTGAAAATTTCAACTCTTTCTCTTGTTATCTTGATATGTCATGGGTCTTTTTATTATCTGTTTAGTGGGCAGCACGGTGGCACAGTGGTTAGCACTGTTGTCTCACAGCGCCAGGGAGACAGGTTCAATTCCAGCTTTGGGTCACTATATGGAGTCTGCACCTTCTCCCCGTGTCTGCGTGGGTTTCCTCCGGATGCTCTGATTTCTACCCACAGTCCAAAGACATGTGGGTTAGATGCATTGGCCATGTTAATTCTTCCTCAGTCTAATTGAACAAGCGCCGGAGTGTGTGGCAACTCGGGGACTTTCAATGAAGTAACTTCATTGCAGTGTTAATGTAAGCCTACTTGTAACTAATAAATAAATAATGTGATTAAAAAGAAGTAAGTTGTACACACAGTCCATTTAGAATTGTTATCCTATCGGTTGATCTTGCGTGGACTTTGTGGACAGATGCTTTGTGACTGGGAGGAAGTCTATTGGGACTACATTAAAATTTAAACTTGTTAATCAGAGCCCCTAGCAAAGAAAATAAACTCCCCCATTATCTGCAATTTTACAGGAAAACGTTTGATTGCCTTCAAGCTTCGATACAAATCTTCAAAAAAACTTCCAACACACATTTCATTGTTTCTTGTGTTCATGCGAATTTGTCAAACCCCAATGGGAGATCATTTATTGCCTTCAGAGAGAACTTGTGCGTTAATTACACTGGGAGGCCATGCTGAATACAGGTTCAATGTATGGAGCCGATTAAGTGGTGAAGCCACTCCCATGGGTAGATCCGGTTACTCTAGACTTGACCTGGGGCCAGCACTGGGGGACAGACGGCACGTCAGAGTTTGGAGTGCAGCCAGCTTCAGAGCGAAGTTGTTTTACAATGTGCAGAATAATGAGATTACTGCCTCAGGCTCACAATTCTTGGCATTGGTCCAAATGCCTGCTCTCAGCAGTTGATTAAGTTAAGAATAGTCAGCGAGATGAACCCAAGATGTATTAATGATAAAAAGACAACAAATTAATGTTGCAACTCATTATTTCTCTGAGAAACATCTTAAATAACCTTGGTACAGTGCAATCTCTTTTCACACAGCAAAAGCCAAAAAAATTGCAGTGAGACAGATGGCCTGTTAATGGTGTGCTTGGTTCAGGGGGAATGTTGGCCAGGACACAATGAGAATTCACACATTTTTCCTGGGGAGCACAGGACCTTATGATGTTCCTCTGAACACACACGTGGAGATCTTATTTCATTCAAGAGAGCACTTCCTTCAACATAGGTTAAGTTGTGTGGAAGGAGGTTGTACATTTCCCTAACAATCTCCTTGATGAACCTGAGTTGCTTCAGCCATTTTTTATATCTGTTCATGGGATCTGGGCGTCACTGGCTAGGCCAGCATTTATTACCCATCCCTCATTGCCCTTGAATTTATTAGGCCATTTCAAAAGTCAACCACATTTCTGTGGGTCTGGAGTCACATTTGGACAAACCAGGAAAGGACAGCAGTTATCCTTCCCTAAAGGACATTAGTGAACCAGATGGATTTCTACGACAATCGACAATGGTTTCATGGTCATCATTAGACGTTTAATTCCAGATTTTTATTGAATTCAAATTTCACCATTTGCTGTGGTGGGATTTGAACCCAGATCCCCTGGGTTAGATCACTAACCCAGCAACAATATCACTGTGCCACCACCTCCCCATGGCTCCCTGCGCAGGTGGATGCTTGAGAAGAGCTGATAAGAAAACTGGTGGTGGTAGGGCATTCTGTGGTGACCCCTGGTCCTCTTCCACCTCCCTACTCCACAAAGCTTGTCCTCTCTGCATTTATTGGTCCTGTTGTAGAGAGGCACTGTTGCCATGACAATTGTATTTCTTCCACCACAGGTGACCAAGTCCTGAATGGATTGAACTAGTTTCCCAACAGACCTCCAGAAAATAAGCCACACTAACTTTTCATAGAATCATTGAATTCCTACAGTGCAGAAGGAGGCCATTTGGCCCATCTAGCCTGCACCAACAACAATCCTACCCAGGTCCTATCCCCTTAACCCTATGGATTTACCCTGCTAAGGCTCCTGACACTAAGGGGCAATTTAGCCTGGCCGATCCGCCAAACCTGCACATCTTTGGAGAATGGGAGGAAACCAGAGCACCTGGAGGGAACCCACACAGACTCTGGGAGAATGTACAAACTCCGCACAGACAGTCAGCCAAAGCCGGAATTAAACCTGGGTCCCTGACGCTGTAAGGCAGCACTGTTAACCATTGTGCCACGTGCCATCCCTGTGTCACTGTGCCGCCCAACAAATTGAACCTGAAAGTTGGTGGCTGTCCCTTTAAATAGTGATGTGTCCATCATGCAGCTCAATGCACATTCAGTTATTAGGGATTATGCTTTCAGTGAAATCCATAGTCCATATTTGAGAGATGTGCACCAAAAGACAGGAAGGGTTGATTATTGTCACTTGTACTAATGCCTGGTAACATGGGGCATCAAGTAGGATGTGCCATTTTTCCAATGCACTAGCACCAGCCATTCTACAGGAGCCCAAATTAGAATCATAGAATCCCCTCAGGGCAGAAAGGCCTTTCAGTCCATCAAATCTGCACTGACCACAATCCCACTCAGGCTCTATTCCCGTAACCCCACATATTTACCCTGCTAATCCCCTGACACTAAGGTCAATTTAGCATGGCCAATCAACCTACCCCGCACATCTTTAGAGTGCTCGAGGAAACCAGAGCACCCGGAGGAAACCCACGCAGACATGGGGAGAATGTGCAAATTTCACACAAACAGTGATCCGGGCCAGGTCCCTGGTGCTGCGAGGCAGCAGTGCTAACCGCTCTGCCACTGTGCCACCGTGCCACCCTTTCTTCATAGCCTGAATATGTCATTGGGTTGTTGCAAAGTATCTGCTGTGAAATATCTGCAACAATGCACAACACGGACACAAAAAGACACACTTGCGCATACAATATAAATAATTCAGGCAATCCTTGAGACAAGAATAGGCTAATAATTGATAGTCTGCAGTTTTGACATCAAGTCCTTTCAAGGAACACTGTGTACTCAAGACAAGGTGATTTATTGGCGTATTGGCTTTTTAAGTAAGAGTGGATATTAGGTGGATTGCTTTAAAATGCTAAACTTCTCTCAAGCAAAGAGATTGACTCCTCATAGAATGGCACAATAAAGGGAAAAAATGCGTTGTTATTCTTTAAAGAAAGCAACTCACTCTCAATTATGTACGTGGGTGACTTGTCTTTCCAGGCAATATCCCTTTTACTGTGGCTGAGCGTGATAATAATGGTCTTTGAAAATCAAGAGTTGTGTTTGAACGTGTACTCTGTTTTGTTGCAGTTGGTTAACCCCTCGTCTTCCTTCCCACTTAACAAGGTGAATCAGTCCAGCGACTGACTAGTTCGCTTGGCTGACTGCAGCCGTTTCAACTATTGCAAATTCGTTGCGAGATGCAATTTTGAAACAAATATAAGCCTCAATCTCCATTACGTGAGTGGCTCACAGCGGAGCAACACAGTAGCACTGCTGCCTCACAGCACCAGGGATCGGTGTTCAATCCCTGGCTTGGGTCACTGTCTGAGTGGAGTTTTGCACACTCTTCCTCTGTCTGCAGGGGTTTCCTCCCACAGTCCAAAGCTGTGCTGGTAAAGTGAATTTAAAATTCTTCCTCAATGTATCCAAATAGGGGATTTCACAGTAACTTCATTGCAGTATTAATGCAAGCTTACTTGTGACTAATAAATAAACTTTAAATCTCTGGATTGCGATAGGCAAATTTGAAATGTGCTTTTGCCTCTTTTCACTACTCCACTTTTAGCCACTGTGTTGTCTTCTTGTTCAATTCTCTCCACCTTCTTTGATTTAAGGAAAACTCCACAAAGTATTTTCTGACTGTTAAATCGCTGGTTATTGAGGTGCCTCCTCAAGAACTACTCCACAGCCCGGCCTCAGGGAGCACAGACTGGGTCATTCAGTCCACTCAGTCCACACTCCAAATGTTGATTGCCCACTCAGGGTGGGTCCCAACTCACGGCCCAGGTCACCTGACCCGTTCCCTTAAAGGGGCTACGCCCCAACATACATAACACTTCCTACTGTGTCTTTTGGCTGGGACTCGGCCACTCGAAGCATTGCCAATCTTTGCGGTGCCTCCTGTCCCTCAGTTTTCACCAAACCAATTACTTCTACCATCTCCACTTCTATCAATGTTTTGTCATCATCCTCTTTGTGAGACAATACTGATAAAAAGTACTCATTGGCCTGAATTTTTTATCCATTGAGCGTGCACACTTGGTCAGCCTGGAAACTTGTGGTTGGCTTGGAACGCGATTTTGTGCTGGTTGGCCAGTTAATGGGCTGCAGAGCTGTCTCAGGGAGCTGCTGGCCTGAGAAAAATGAATTGCGATGCAAAAACTATGCAAAGAATGTCTAGCAGCGTATTCAAACACAAACCTCAGGTCCTCAGAGACCTTTTAAAAGTCATTCCAACCCTGACATTTCATCCTGCCTTGGAACACAGGCCTGGATCGAAGTTGCAGCTAAGATGCAAAGGCTGACTTACCACTCGTAGAATCCCTACAGTTCTAATGGTGACCATTCAATCCATTGAGTCTGCAACGACCCTCCAACAGGATACCTTACCCAGACCCTATCCCTGTATATACCCAGCTAATCCCCTCTAACCTATACATCTTGGGATGCTAAGGTGCAATTTAGCTTGGCCAACCAGCTAACCTGCACATCTTTGGACTGTGGGGGGAAACTGGAGCACCCAGAGGAAACCCACACAGACACGGATAGAAAACGTAGGCTGGGTCCATGCTGCTGTGAGGCAGTAGCGCTAAGCATTGTGCCACAATGATGGTAATTGACCCTCCTGTCAAATGTAAAAGCAGATGGGCCAGGTAAAGTTGCGTCCAACTGGCCCCTTAATAGAATAAATCGTCTGCTTGGTACTCACCAACCAAAATATCGCGCAAGTACACGATGGTGTCAGGATGCACTCTACTGCCTTCTTGCAAGATTTCACATGCTTTTGGGTGGGGGAGGGTGGGAGTGCAGGGATGCCCCCTTGAGCAGCATAAACTTCTGGTCACTAAGCCTTGCCCTAGGCCTTTAAGCATCCTCTTTGTACCCAGTAGAATCCACTCTGCTTCTTACTATTTACGTGTCAGGAGAAGATTTTTGAATCCTCTTTTATGTTGACCACTATTCAAGTTTATAGGGCAGCAGTCTACGGCCTCACTCGAGCGAGACCGGAAATTTCCACCTGAGGTCAACGGACATTTCCGTTGTCCGCTCCGATTCCGTGGCGGACGGGGCGGTAGAACTCTGGTGATCTTCTTTCTTCACCAGTCTTAATGTTCTCCTCACCTAATTGAGGTGTACAGGGTGATAAGGATGTTGACAAAGTAAATGTGGTGAGGAGGTTTCCTCAGCTAAGGCAATCTAGAACAAGATGTCCTAGTTTGAGGATAGGGGGTGACAGATTTGAAACAGAGACGAGGAGAAATTTCTTCTCTCAATTGGTCATGCGCCTGTGTAATTCGCTACCCCAGAGCTTGGTGGTTGTCGGGACATTGAGTAGGTTTAAGGAAGTGATGAATAGACTTCTAATGAATAAGAGTTTGAAGGACCGCAGCAAAGTGGAGTTAAGGCCGAGATGAAATCAGCCAAGATTGTATTAAATGGCAGAACAGGTTTAAGGGGCTGAATTGTCTACTCCTGCTCCTGATTATTATGATTCTTGTGAAATCCAGAGACCCAGGGTGCTGTTCTGGGGACCCAGGATCACACACCACCAGGGTAAATGGTGAAATTTGGATCCAGTAAATATCTGGGATTAAATGTCTAATGATGACCATGCAACCATTGTTGCTTGTCATAAAAAACCATCTAGCTCATTAATGTCCTTTAGGGAAGGAAATCTGCCAACCTTACCTACTCTGGCCACGCTTGACTCCAGCGTCACAGTTACGTCGTTGACTCTTAAATGTCCTCAGGAATGGGTAATAAATATTGGCCCAGCCAGCGACACCCACATCCTACGAATGAATATTAAAAAAAGTCCTTGTTGTATTGTACCTAGTCTGCAGCTGATACATCGCCCCTTAAAGATCACCCATTGTCTCATTACAGTTCTCCTTATTAGTTTTTGGTTCCACTTTACCTGTAAGCTTCCTGTTATCATTCCTTTGTGATGGTTGATCAGGCACTTCACGGAAGAAAATTATGAGAACTTTTGCTTGGGACAAGTTGATTTTATGTTAAAAGCACGAAGAAAAGATTTTAAAAAAATGAAAGTGATGGAAATGTTGGACTGGGTGGCACACGGTTTTAAAACACAGTACAGAACGAGGGTCAGCTATTTAGGACTGAGAGGGAGGCCTGTTTCTTCCCCAAAAGGATTATGGAAATTTGGAATTCCCTGGCTGGAATGTTACCCTCCTGCCTGCCATGGGAATCAGGGATGGACCGTGCAAAGGTCTATTGGCCTCAGGTGGAACTTTATGGTTTTGGGATGAGTGAGACTGTAAAATCCTGTCCTCAATGCCAGATGGCTATGGATGCTCAGTCATTGAACCTATTAATGACGGAGATCTTTAGTTTTTTGGGAATTTGGGAAAATGGGGATTGAGTGGGAAAGTAAAATTGGGATGGAAGATCAGTCATAATCATAT
Organism: Carcharhinus amblyrhynchos; assembly: GCF_965287045.1. Lineage (NCBI taxonomy): Eukaryota > Metazoa > Chordata > Chondrichthyes > Carcharhiniformes > Carcharhinidae > Carcharhinus > Carcharhinus amblyrhynchos. The sequence goes on from NC_137352.1 coordinate 13,644,870, forward strand.
TCAATGGTAGAGCAAATTAGGAGGGCTGAACGCTCTACACTCCTGCTCCTATTTCTATATGTTCTTTTAAGCTTTGATGTGAATTCCACTTAGAAATATATTCCTTCTATATGATGGCCTATGAGGGCTTTCTTCCTTTTAAGATTTGAATCATGTCAAACTAAACCCACAAGGAAAATCTACCAGTTAAATTAGTTGCCTTACTCAAGGGATAAATAGGAACATAAAAGATTGCAGGAATTTATGAATAATTGTGAGGTTGTATTCAGGCATACAGTGCAGGAAATTCTACCTTGATTATAATTTACTTCCTGACTTGAAAGTGCTCGCTATTGCTACTTACGACCAATCACTAAATGAAGGCATATTAATTTAATCAACCATGTATCCTGTTACAGATAGGGTCGGAAGAGAACTGAAACTCTTGTACCCTTTCTTTTACTGCCTATATTCAGTGTGCATTTTTTGAAAGGAAGATGTGTGTGCTTCTTAGCCCCCATAGTGTATGAGTATGATCTATTAAAATAACAAAAGCAAACTCTCATGGGCAAAAATAAAGAGGATATTTATTAATGCATTCAACCCAAACCTGTAAATGAGATGACACTCATACGTATCCACATTTGAGAAAGGTACAGTTCAAGCGAATAGTGCGTAGTGATTTCAGGCAGCCCTGTGATTAATATCTAGGGTCCTGCCTGTCAGCTGTACAAATTCTGAAGTGGCTAGGTCACTTTAATTTCCATGTCCCCCTGGTTACCTGGTGGGTTTTTAAATCATTGCAGTGCTCCGTTCTGCAGCAGAGATGTTCTTTTCCCCCTGCCAGAAACTGCAGGTGAGAGCGTACCCCTTTGAAGTTCTCTGACAGAGAGGAGATGTCAATTTCACTTGCGGGGGGGGGGGGGGGGGGGGTGGTGCGTGCGCAGTGGGGTGAATGTTTCCAGTCTGCCCAGCTGTGTGCTCCGACCCAACTTATGCACACAGCTTTGATTTGATATTGCTGATGTTTCCCAGAAAGCAGAAATCAAAGAAGTCCTCTCAATTGCACTTGAGGTGTTCAATCTGTACCAAGTTCGATGTGCAAAGATTCAGTTTGAGCTCAATAAATTTCTCTTATCCTCCAGCCATCTGTGTTTATTTTTATTTCCTTTCACGGTTGAACGCACCTCAAGTGCCTCATTCTATCCACATACTGGTCAGGATCAGTCTATTCCTGATTGACAGTCTGCAGTTTTACTTCCTCTTTTGCAAATCAAGAAGAAGTTAAACCACAAACTGTCAATGAGGTTTAGACAACATTCCATGTTGTGGCAATTTTATTCGGTTATCTTCCTAGGTGAAATTGTATGGAACAGATTTCCATATTTTATTCCCAAATAATCTCAGTTTTCTGTACTTGTGTCTTCTCAGAGTGGTTACTTTGCAAATCTGGGCACAATGCTTCCAAGAGAGAGCAAAAGAGCAAGTAGATTCAGCCTGTTTCAATATAGCATTCTTTATCTCTCTCCAGCTTGGTAAAATAGTCTCTTTAAGTACCCTGCTGGCTATATATTCCAGGGAAGTTCCATTGGTTTATGTCTTCTGAACAGTCAATGGCATTTTGATGTCACATTGTAGGAAACATTGCATAGTTTCAAGATAATGTAAAGCTATCAGGAGATGGGGTGCATGTTGTACATTGTAACTGAACTGGCTCCATTATTTTTAAAGGGATTTGGTATTTTTTTTCAGCCAGAAAAAAAGCCAAATTAGAAATTGTATTTATTTTTAGAAAGTTCATCCTCATAACAAGAATAGATGTTATTGGCAAAAATGAAGGATGGTGCTATATTAAAAATAGATACAGACTGGCACCTGGCAAAAAAAAATCAAAATGCAGGAGGGAGTCATTGGTCTGAAGTAGTTGAACTCAATTTTGAGTCCAGAAGACTGTAAGGTACTAACTAAAAAATGGGGTGCTGCTCCTCAAGCTTACATTGGGCTCTGCTGCCACATTATAGGAGGCTGAGGATAGAGATGTGATTGTCAGGACAAGGCATGACTTAAAATGGCCAGGGAAGCAGTAGAATAGTGGTATTGTCACTTGACAACTAATCCAGGTGACCCGGGGTAATGTTTTGGGGACCTGGGTTCAAATCCTACCAGGGCAGATAGCAAAATTTGAATTCAATAAAAAAAAATCTGCCTCTTTCAATAAAAGAGCCTTATGATGACTATGAATCATTGTTGGATTCTCTTAAAAACCCATCTTGTTCACTAATATCTTTGAGGGAAGGAAAACTGTCGTCCTTACTTGGTCTGGCCCACATGTGATTCCAGGCCCACAGCAATGTAGTTGGCCCTTAATGGCCCTCGGTTATGGGCAATAAACAACGGTCCAACCAGTGATGCCCACATCCCATGAACAAGTAAAAAATGGCAATCAGAAGATTGGGGTCACGCTTGCTTACTGGGTGGAGATGTTCTGCAAAGCGTGCCTGTAATTGTTCTCCCCAGCGTGGAGGAGACCACATTTTGAGTAACGAATACAGTATGCCAAATTGAAAGAAGTAAAGCCAATCCTTGGTCTGTGCAGAAATTCCAAAAGTCACTTAACCTTCTCCGGCAGCCATCTTAACCGTCTTGTTAATGTCCATTTTCAAATAGAATACAATTCCAGAAAATGATATACTGAATGCAATCCACATTCAAACTTATGAATAGCACATAATCATGGGGCATGTTAAAATATCATCGTCAGAAATCATCGTCAGAATTCCACTGCCTCATCCGCCACAGAATCAGAGTGGGTGAGGGGTGGACAATGGAAATGTCCGTTGACCTCAGACGGGAATTTCTGGTCTTGGTTGAGTGAGGCCGTTGAAACGTTATTTGGAATCATCAACCAAAGTGCTATTATATCAACTCCTAACAACTTCCTATCGGAAGATGACCCAAAAATTCAATACAAAACTTTCTTGCATAGTACATCAATCCGAAGGACTTTAACAAAGCAATCAAAGCCTTAAGCATCATGTGTAAATCTTTTAAGGGCAGATGCAAATAAATTATTCAGAACATTATAAAATTCCATAGCTGTTTTCTCAAAGCATTCTTGTCTCCTCATTGCCAATAGCACAGAAGAAGCACTTTAAATGAAATTCTTGTTTTGGCCACGTTCCCGATGTTTGTCTCTGAGATGGACCACTAATCACATTATGGATTTAGCTGCAACGCACAATCCCCATCTTTCCAGTTGCTTGGCTTCTGGTATGTTGAGTGACCCAGACAGCAATCTTTATTTAAATCCGGATTTGTGTGAGAGTGTTTCCGGATTAGGTTCGTGGAGCATAAAAGCTAAAATGCTCGTAATGTGAGAGCAGATGAGATTAGACGCAACACAAACACTGCAATCACACTGTAGCATTAACTGCTGCATTGACTAAAAGCTGCATCAACACGTGCACTAACTGTATGGAAAGTAGCTTCAGCATCTGGAAGTCAAAACACTTTTAATCCAAACGGTCAACTCCTATTTGGGAAGCAAGGCACGGGAAAATAAATTTACTTCAGGAGGTTGCTTCACTGATCAGATATTCAACAGTGTTTCATCATGCTTAATGCAGTGCTTACTTCATTTAGCACTAGACTGTCGCTGCTATACATCCTTTGAGATGGTGCCTTTCAGGTTAGTTCGCTGGGTCTTCTTTAATTGCTTTCCCGGATTTAGGTATTTTGTTAACAGTCTAACCTCTGAGACATTTCAGATCACAGACGCATCAATCTTTACCTGAGGGAACTGTGTAGGCCCTGTTTGCTTTTAAACCATTCCCTATCTTGCAATTTAAGGTTGGACTTGCTTTGCCAACCATCTGTTTTTCCTTTATCTCTTTTCTTTAACTCCCCACCGACTCCTTGTATTTGTACATACAACCAGAAAGGGCTGGAAATAATTCAGCGGGTCTGGAAGCGTTAAAGGAGAAACAAGTCAACACTGTTCATCAGAACCTTCCCCTTTTTATCCACAAGAGTTTTATTACAACTGACATTCGTACAAAGGTTGTGAGGTTAATGATTTTCTTCAGCCTTGTTAAAATGAGGGATTGAGGCAGAGAGGGTACATGGAGAGAGAGCTGAAAAAAACAGCTTTAATGGGTAGGTGTTTAAGAGGAGTTTGAAGGGAGTAAAGGGAACTAGCATGGCAAAGTGATTTTTTTAAAAAAAGTTTATTCATTAGTCACAAGTAGGCTTACATTAACACTGCAGGGAAGTTACTGTGAAAATTCCCCAGTCACCACACTCAGGCACCTGTTTGGGTACACTGAGAGAGAATTTAGCATGGCCAAAGCATCCTAAACAGCACGTCTTTAGACTGTGGAAAGAAACCAGAGCAACCGGAGGAAACGCACGCAGACAACGTACAGACTTCGCACCGACAGTGACCCCAAATGGGAATCGAACGGGGATTCCTGGTGCTGTTAACCACCAGTGCTAACCACTATGCCAGCGAGAGGGTCTTAATGAAAATGGTGACTGCAGCATTGACCACTGGCAGCAGGGTGGAAGGAGTTGGAAATGGAAGTAATCTAAAATAGGGAAAGGAGAATGGAATATGTGGGAGCAGAACCCACTAGGGCTGAATGACTCAGTGAATGGATACAGTGTGTATTCCACATATCTCAGTTGCATTGAAGTACTTCAGATGCAACTTGTTCTATGTAGACAACTTTTAAATGCTTTGCACCTTTTGTGAGGACGATTTTAAAATATCTGTAATATTCCTTTGACTGTATTGGAGCACCTCAGAGTATAATTTGATGTATGTAAAAAATCTGAATATGGCATGGTGGAACAGTGGTTAACATTGTCACTCTCAGCACCAAGGACTCAGGTTCAATTCCAGCCTCAGGTGGAGTTTGCACATTCTCCCTGTGTCTGCAAGGGTTTCCTCTGGGTGCTCCAGTTTCCTTCCACACTCCAAAAATGTGCAAGTTAGGTTGATTGGCCATATAAACTGCCCCTTAGTGTCAGGGGGATTAGGAAGATAAATATGTGGGGTTATGGGCATAAGGCTTGGGTGGGATTGTTGTTGGTGCAGACTCGATGGGCCTGTTGATTCTATAATTACTTCACTTCATGTGATGACAATTTTGGAATATTTGCAATGTTCTTTCAGATATTCTATGAATAAAATGTATCTTTGCAGAACAAAAAAGATGTCAGCCTTCAGGCCTAGAGAAGATTATTAGTTGAGATAAAGCCAGGGAAGATATTGAAGGTGAGGAATAAGGCAATGGGTCGGATTCTCTGAACTCGCTCGTGGTCGGGGTTCTCCAGTCCCGCTGCAGTGAACTGAGATTTGGATGAGCGCCAAATTCTCCATCCTCGCTGGCAGTGGGGGCAGGGTGTGAACAGTTGGAGAATTCTGGCCAATGTTACATCATTTCATGGAATCATTTGGTTCTCTAATTCACTCCTCACCCACCTTCAGAAACATTTTCTAATGTTGGTGGGAGTGTGAAAAGAAATTTAGAGGATGGCAGTAAATGAAGTGTTGCAGATAAAGCAATTTAGTGGTCAGTTCAGTAACAGATAAAATCAATTGTCAAGTTATTCTGTTTGTTCATTCGCAGCAATCTAACATGATGGACAATGTCAGCATTTGTTGCCCATCACCACTTGCCCTTGAAAAGGTGATGGTAGAAAACTTCTTGAGCTGCTGCACTCCATCTGGTGAAGCTATTCCCACAGTGCTGTTAGGTAGGGGAATCCACAGATTTGTGACTTTTGCAGAAGTATTTATCATGTCCTATGGGCAGCCATGACATATAGTATCCTCTGTTTATGCATATTTGTCCAATAAGACAAGAAAGGAGACCTTTCCAAAGTCAGGGTTACTTTTAATTCACTGCAATGCAGCACTGCCTTAATTTACCCTAGTAAGAAGCCCCACAACACCAGGTTAAAGTCCAACAGATCTATTTGGAATCATAAGCTTTCAGAGCACTGCTCCTTCATCAGGTGAGTCACTCACCCAGTGAAGGAGCGACGCTCTGAAAGCTCGTGATTCCAAATAAACCTGTTGGACTTCAACCTGTTGTTGTGAGAATTCTTACTGTGCCCACCCCAGTCCAACGCTGGCATCTCCACGTCTTAGCCTAACCGTAAGTTAGCATTAAGCTCATCATTTCCTTGTTACAATCTGATCAAGGCATGGGTGTTTCTTGCTGTCTCTTTCCTACTCCCAGTTAAAGACTGAAGCCCTGAGGTGTCTATAATTTGACATTAAATGGGCAGTTTCATGCTTGTAGGCCGAAGAATATTATGGGGGATGGTGAAGTCACAGTGATACTGCTATCAGTTCCCTTTATGAGTCCTGGAGCAAAGTGTATAGTTAATGGAATACTGAAAGAACTGTACTATAATTAACCTATGCCACACTAACCTAGGACTGTATTGACAGAGTGCAAAGATTGATTAATGTGGATGGAATGCAAAATATAGCACCCCTGACACAAAAATAAAATACCAAATCACCAATACAGTGGCACAGTGGTTAGCAATGCTGCCTCACAACGCCAGGGGACCGGATTCAATTTAGGCCTCAAGTGCCTGTGTGAAGTCTACACATTCCCCTCATGTCGGCATGAGTTTCCTCTGGATGCTCTGGTTTCTCCCTGCAGTGCAAAGATGCGCAAGTTAGAGGGATTGGCCATGTTAAATTAGCCCTTAGTGTCAGGGGAATTAGCAGGGTAAATATGTGGGGTTGTGGGGATAGGTTTGGTGGGATTCAATGACACTATACAATGCAGAAGGAGGCCATTAGGCCCATTGAGCCTGCACTGACAACAATTGCACACAGACTCCATTCCTGTAACCACACCTATTTACCCTATTAGGCCTCCTGACACCAAGGGGCAATTGAGCATGGCCAATTTGCCTAACTTGCACATCTTTGGAGGGGCGGAGGAAACTGGAGCACCCAGAGGAAACCCACGCAGACATAGGGAGAATGTACAAACTCCACACAGACAGTGACCCGAGGATGGAATTGAACTCGGGTCCCTGGTGCTCTAAGGCAGCATTGTTAACTACTGTGCCAGCGTGCCACCCCTGTAGGAATTCTGTGCTTCTATGAATACATTTCCCGTTGAGTCTTGTTATATTGAAATGTCCAACCAGACGTCCAAATACAAAGTTCATGTTCCAAAAAGTGTATTTGCTTCAATCGTTCATTGCTGCTGAGTGCTCAGCATACTAAACCACTGCCTAATTTCACTCAAGGAAAAAATGCAAAATACTGCGAATGCCAGAATCTGAAACAAAAACAGAAAAATGCTGGAAAATCCCAGCAAGTCTGACAGCATCTGTGGAGAGAGAATAGAGCCAATGTTTCGAGTCTGGATGGCCTTTCGTCAGAGCTGAGAGGAAAGACTCTTTAGAACATGAACTCATCCTCATTTCATTTCAATTCATTTTATCTCATTCTCCATGTTTTCACCCTCCTTCCTTCTATCCTCCACCATCCCCTCCCCTTCTTCAGGTCAACTGCCACATTCCTCAGGCAGTCCTTTACCTAGCTGTATCTGTGTTTTGCCAATCACACATTCTGATTACTTAATGGACTATTTAAACACCTTCTCAGCCTTCTGCATGCTCATTTGCATTCCCTTTGTCCAATTCCACCAGCCCTCCCTACCCTCATCACATCAATCTCTGCTCACTCTGTTTCCCCTCAGCTCTGATGAGGGGTCATCAAGACTTGAAACATTGACTCTATTCTCTCTCCACAGAGGCTGTCAGACCTGCTGAGATTTTCCAGCGTTTTTCTGTTTCTGTTTCACTTAGGCAAGTCACGTTTGTTGCATCCTGCACATTAAGGTGTTACAAAAGATCATCTTTGTCAAGTTTTCATTATGCTGCAGTGAAGTATTTTGTACCCTTTCAATATACAATCAGTTTCTGAGCGAACTTAACAGCCCAAGGTACAAACATCATAAATTCTCTTCTGAGTACATGCGGCAAATTGAAATCCTGATACATAAGCGTTTTTCAGCGTTAAGCTGCCTTCCAACACTTCCGATTTCACTGCAATTTCCTTGCTTGCGCTGCTACTCCCCTATCTTCTATTCCTTATTTCAAAGACATATTTACTCTTTCAATATTTAAAGGAAAACTCTTCGGATGAGTAAAGGGATTTTGATTAAAATCCTGAAATTATACGATGCCTTCACAAAAGGGGAGTGATGTCTATGCAGATATTTGCCAAGAAATTAAATCCCCACAAGCATGCAAAGGCGGTTGAGAAAGAAATGCCAAAGCTTGAATCTGCATAATGCATTTTATTCTGTTGTACACTGCTTTGAGCTGTCCTCACGGGTTCAAAGTCTTGTCACTACACGCACAGAGCACGGTCAGCTACGTCCTGCTGTACAGAGTAATGTAAAAGGTCACTTTCTTGCACATAAGCAAACAGCGCAGTGCTTAAGAGGAGGAAATAGCAATGGATAAGTTCTACAGACTTGACATCAAGCCAGTAAAGGAAACACTGCTTACTTAAGACAAGGTGATTTATTGGAGTATTGGCTTTTTAAGTAAGAGTGGATATTAGGTGAATTGTTTCAAAATGTCAAACCTTCTTTGATCAACAGAAATCCACCACTGCTGGAATTAGCACAACATGGTGAAAAGGGAGGAATTTTATATTTTACTCAATGAATTGTGTCATGCAGAGGGTGCCACATCAGTTTAAGTTTATTTACTAGTGTCACAAATAGTTTTACATTGTGAAATTGCCCTAGTCGCCACACTCCTGAGCCTGTTCAGGTACACTGAGGGAGAATTTAACATGGCCAATACGCCTACCCAGCACGTTTTTCAGACTGTGGGAGGAAGCCAGTGCATTCGAAGGAAACCCAGGCATTTACGGGGAGAACATGCAGACTCCACATAGATAGTGACCGAAGCCAGGAATCAAACCCGGGTCCCTGGTGCTGTGAAGCAACAGTGCTAAACAATGTGCCACCATACTGTCTATATGGCCCAAGCTATGGGAGGAAATATTTTAGCTCATGTGTAACACTTCACTGTAGTAGTGAAATTGTTCTGAACTGGTTTAAAATTCTTGGCAATCCATGATATTGGTCTTTTAAATAAGACATTTGTTTTTAAAAATGGACTTACAAGCCAAAGATGGTTAAGGATGCAAATTCTGAAAATGTCAAATTCAGTGACTGTCCAAGAGGTTCCTGTGTGGGTTATGCTAAGAGAGAGACAATGGAATGTCACACTGTTTCAGACAGACATTTCAAAGGAAGAAACCATGCAAATGTGAACTGTCATCTCCTATGGAGATAGTGGCCAGAATTCTCTGCTTTTGCATGCCCTGCTACCACTGCCAGCGAGAATAGAGAATTTGGTACCCAGCCAAATCTCCATTCACTGCAGCTAGACCAAGAGAATTTCAGTTTTGGCAAGGTCAGATAATTCTGGTCAGTGTGTAATATCCTAACTATCTTTGGGGCTGTGGGTTTTAAACAAAAAGAAAAAGATGCTGTTTGCACAAGTAGATTCAAAATACCAACAAGAGGTTTATTGAAGGAGCTATCACCTGTACAGAATAGGATTTGAAATTAAATGCAGCCTGTGAAACACTCCAATAGCATCATCATCACATCAGATGACCGGCTTTTAAAGAGGTGAATGCTGCTGACTTTTCTTGCTTCTGTGTCACACACTCTGACACACCCAGTTTGTACCACATTTTGCAACTGTTTCTAAAGCAATCATGCAACTAGTTAAATATATAACATAGTGGAAGCTGATTATCATCTCACCAGCAACTGTATCTTGTCAATTATGCCCCAGGCCTGTTTTCCGAGTTTATCCTTCAAGGAAGATATGCAAGATTGGGATAAAAAAAAACTCACACTGTCTTGGTCAAATTGGCTCCTTTTAAGAGGTAAATAATTTGGGACTGAGAAAGCTCTCCACAAGTAGAAGGATCATTTTGAACTAATGTTGATGTGGCCAAGCGAGGAAGTTGAATAAAGAAAGGGAACTAGAACTACTAGTTCACCCTCTCATTGGGCAAAGGGGCTGGGTGGGGGGGGGGGGGGGGGGGGTGCGTGGTTGGTGCATAGGGGGGATAACAATTTGGACATATCCCATCCAGAAGTTAACAAAATCAGGGCTTATGCTGAGGCAGTTCCTACAGAGGGAACAGAGAGTATCTGATTCAAGAACGGGGGTACATCAGCTTTTGGGAGCATGTTTGGGTGCCGCTCATAACAAATTGAGGGTTTGTCCTGAATGACAAATTTGGGGTTCTCGCCCAGTCATAAAAGTGGCCAGGAGGGAAACTTACTCCATGCTTACCCTATGCACCCCGGCCATTCTCTCTTCCACCTTCTTCCGTAGGGTAAAAGATGCAAAAGTCTGAGGTCACGTACCAATCGACTCAAGAACAGTTTCTTCTCTGATACCATTAGACTTTTGAATGGACCTACCTTGCATTAAGTTGATCTTTCTCTACACCCTAGCTATGACTGTAACACTACATCCTGCACTGTCTCGTTTCCTTCTCTATGAATGGTATACTTTGAAACAAAACTTTTCATTGTATGCTAATACATGTGACATTAATAAGTCAAATCAAATCAAAATCAAATCAAATCCCATATGCCTGCTGCCTTTGTCCTTCTGGATGTTAGTACTTATGGGTTTAGAGAATGCTACCTAAGGAACCTCTGAGTGTCACCTAACTCAAACTGATTTTTTGCATTGAAATATTGGAATATGTAGCATCTATAATAATTCATAATGTAACACCATGCATTTCCCATAAAATGAAAAGATTTGTGTGGATTGAATAAATATTGCTAACATGATTTAACCATTAGAACTTTACAGGAGCTTGAGTAAGCTAGGCTTCCCCCAAGGCTGTTCCATCACTCAATATTTTGGCTGATCTTCTACATAACATCCGTTCTCATCCTGTATCCTTTCATTTTAGTCAATAATTATGCCAAGAGACAAAAGTTAGCAAACTTACAGTGGATTGTGATAGATTGATAATCTGTTTTACAGCATAACAATTCAATATAATAAAATGCAGAAAAATTCATTGATTATCTCCTCAACAAGAACTAATTTTCCTTTTTTTTATAAAATATAATACACTCCCTCCTTAATCAATCAGGATTATATCTTCTCCCCCTTTGGTAATTCCTACATCAAATGGAGGAATATGTTGTTGCTTTACCATTTAATGTTCCCATCTAAATCTCACACCAACCCGACTTTCCATCATTGGTGCTTACGTCTTCAGATTCGCTATCTCTCACCATAGGAGAGTCATTATGGGATGGATTAAGGAAATGACCCATCATCTTCAGCCAGGGATGGGCAAAAATTGTGGTTTTGCCAGCAACACTTATCTCCTGAGAACAATGGAACAAAGTGGCACAGTGGTTAGTACTGTTGCCTAACAGCACCAGAGACCCAGGTTTGACTCCAGCCTTGGATGACTGTCTGTGTGGAGCTTACACACTGTCCCTGCATCTGCATGTGTTTCCTCTGGTTTCATCTCAGAAGGTGTGCAGGTGAGATGGATTAGCCATGGGAAATGTTCGGATAGAGCAGAGGGGGTGTCAGCTACACAACACAAGTCAGGAATGTGATGTAATATTCTCTAATTGGCTGGATGAGTGCAGCCCCAACAATACTCAACACCTGCCAGGCCACTGAAACATTCAGTCCCCTCACAATTGGTGCACCTTAACTGCAGTGTGCATCATCTATAGGATACTGAGCAGCAAATTACCAAGGGACCTTCAACAGTGCCAGCTGCCTCCTTGAGGTACAGGGTAGCAGCTAGGCACGTGGGAACACAGCATTCCACAAGTTCCCCTCCAAATCACACTCCATCCACATTTGAAACTATATCATTCTTTGGAACATGGGGTTACTGGCTGGCCAGTATTTATTGTCCATCCCTAGTTGCCCTTGGGAAGGTGGTGGTGAGCTGCCTTCTTGAATCGCTGCAGTCCATGTGCTGTGGGTTAAACTATTCCAGCATAATTTCTGGGACAAAATCTTGGAAGCCTTATACGTCACAGCACTGTAAGAGTACCTCACCGTGTGGACTGCCGCAGTTCAGGCAGGGGGCTCAGCACCTTGGCCTTGTCAACGATGGCTCTGAATAAAAATAAACAATCCAAATGACATCGAAGAGGGAGGGTATCTGAGAATACAAACATGTGAATAAGTAAAAGTTGTGAAACAGTCCAATAAGACCAGTATAAAAGCAAAAAAAACCCGTTAGGCTTTAGTTCTTGTGATAGAATTGAAAAATAATGCAGTTACGTTAAACCTGTATCATCCCTTGCTGAGCCCACACATAGAGATTCTAGGGATGGCATTGAAAGGAATTTTCAATTCCTGTTCCATCCGGCCTTGGAATATAGTGTTCAATTCTGGTCGCCACATTACCAGAAAGTTGTGGAGGCTTTGGAAAAGTACAGAAAAGCTTTACTAAAATGTTGCCTGGTATGGACGGCATTAACTATGAGGAGAGGTCGGAGAAACTTGTTTTGTTCTCACTGGAATGACAGAGGTTGAGGGGAGACCTGATAGAAGTCTACAAGATTAAGAGGGGTACGGACAGAATGGATAGTCAGAAACTTTTTCCCAGGGTGGAAGAGCCAATTACTAGGGGGCATAGGTTTAAGATGCAAGGGGCAAGGTTTAAAGGAGATGTACAAGGCAGATTTTTTTACACAGAAGTGGTGGGTGCCTGGAACTCACTGCTGGGGAAGGTAGTGGAAGCGGATATGATAGTGACTTTTAAGGGGCGTCTTGACAAATACATGAGGAGGAAGTGTCTTGGGTTTTCAGGGCAGCATGGTCGGTGTAGGCTTAGAGGGCCAAAGGGCCTTTTCCTTGTGCTATAGTTTTCTTTGTTCTTTGAATTACAAGGATAGAAACATAGAAACTAGAAGGAGGAGTAGACCATTCAGCCCTTTGAGCCATTCATTTTGATCATGGCCACAATTCTTGCTCATCCCTGGTGGTTGATGCCAGAACTGCAAGGTTATTATTAGGAAAGGATGACCAGATTCTGCCTCTTTTCTCTTGGAGAGTTGGTTAACTGGATATCTGGTTAGTGATTCATTGCAATGCCAAAAGCACAGGTTCAATTCCCATACCTATCAATGAAAACCCGGCCTTCTCAGCCTTGCCCCTCGCCTGAGGTGTGGTGATCTTCAGGTTAAATCACTCCATCAATGGGGAGAGCACTGCATGGGAATTTGGTGATTTTGCATTTATTTTTCTCTTTTAAAGAGGAAGTTGAGGGGGTGGCTGACAGAGTTCCTCATCATTATGGAAGCGTTTGATAGATTAGACAGAGAGAGAATGTTTCCGCTTGTGGGAAAAAGGAAAACGAGAGGCTGTCAATACATGATAGTTAAGAAATCAAATGGAATTCAGACTAAACTTCTTTATACAGAATTGTGAGAATGCACAACTCACAATTAGACAAAGCAGTTGAGGTGAATGATGCATTTAAGGCACAGCTAGATAAGTGAGTGAGAAAGAGGAGAATACAAAGTTCTGCTCATAGAGTTAGATTAGGAAGGATGGGAGGAAGTCTGTAGAGCATAAGCACCAGGGTGAACTTGTTGGGCTTAATCATTGCTTTTCAGTGCTGTATATTTGTTGTAATTCTATGTAATCTCTTCTCCAAGGACAAACCTCTCATTTCCGACATCAATCTATTGAACTTCAATGCCTCTTTTTAAAAGGGATATGGGCTGTAACATAATAATTATAAATGAAGAAATAAAGCAGAGACTAAGGGCAAGATTTTCCCGTCTCACCTTCCACAGGTATTGTACTGGACTGGGGGGGCGAGTGCAAACCATGCAAAGGTCCATTGACCTTGAGTGGGATTTTCCAGTCTTGGGCGAATGTGGCTGGAAAATCCTGTTCTAAATCTCGACTTTCCATATGTGTACTTCCTTGTTAGTGGCACTTGTTTAATTTCTGTTCTTGTTGTTTGTCTTTTTCTTTGCTGGTGTGTTCCTTTTCTTTTGTTTGTTTAAGCACCTTGATAATCACTCTTCATTGTCATTTGCTTTATTAGCTTCCCATTTTTGTGATTGTTTTGACACAGGGGGGTAAATTTTCCGGTTCTGCCTGCTGCGGGAATCGTTGCAGGTGGGATGGAAAATTTGACGGACCATTGACCACCAGATGGAATTTCCAACATGGCAATCCCGCCCACAGTATGTATAATGTTTGGATGGAACTGTTGTCACACTCCCTCTAAGGCAGGTATATCCTTCCTTAGGTGAGGAAAGGGAGAATTTTGCCCTGAATGTTTTTTTTTGAAGAGATGTGGTTGGGGCGGCACACGGTGACACAGTGGTTAGCACTGCTGCCTCACAGCGCCAAGGGCCTGGGTTCGATTCCAGGCTTGCGTCACTATCTGTGCGCAGTCTGCGTATTCTCCCCGTGCCTACGCAGGTCCCACAGTCCGAAGGATATGTTGGTTAGGGTCATTGGCCATGCTAAATTCTCACTCAGTGTACCTGAACAGATGCCAGGGTATGGCGACTAGGGGATTTTCACAGTAACTTCATTGCAGTGTTAATATAAGCCTGCCAGTGGCACCAACAAATAAAAAAAACTAAAATCCTCAGCCAATATTTGTTTAAACAGCAATGGCATCATTTGGCTTGTCGGAGTTAGCTCAATACTGTGAGGGAAATTATAGACTCAGTTGAAGACTATAGTTAATGACTGTATCTATTATAATTAATGCACCTACTTTACACTGTTCAGGCTACATAACCTCACCAAACTGGGACTCCTGATGGGATCATTAACATTCACTGCTGAGAAAAGAATACTTTAAAATAAATGTAAGAATTAAAATAAATAGCACGTTAACGCCGATTGTGATTACACTTGATGTTATAAGGTTCCCCTTTTAAGGGATAATCCATTGGGACTGTGCTGAACAGAAATAAGCAGTATGGCAATATATTTCACATCATCTGATGCCCTCCTCCAGTAAGGACCCCATACAGTTTATAATTAAAATCCCTTGTTCAGCTCCTTGAGTCAAAACTGTTCCCTTTTTGAAAAAAATTAACTTGCACTCTGGCTGTAATGAAACAAAATAGGAATGCAAATGATGATACATTTCGGATCGTAATAATGGTTCTTACGCTGTTTCATTTTAACTGAGAAATAAGTGAAACTAAAATCTTAGTTAATAACTGCAAATTAAAGTACAAACAGACCAATAAATGATGGCAGGGGGTAGAATAGACAAATTCACTTGTGAAGTTGACACCATGCTGTGATGTTGGATTTGTAATCTTTCTTTGCACAAACTGCTTATCAAAGCACATCTTCCGTGTAAAGCACATCCCAAACAGCTGTAAAGAAAAGCAGGAGCTGCACACATCTGGAACAAAGTAGGAATAGAGAAATGCTTTCAAATTATTGTAGATAAACAATAGGAAGCTTCCATCTAAAGCAGCTGTACATTTACCATAGAATAGAATCCGCTACACTAGAGAAGGAGGCCATTCAGCCCATCGAGTCTGCACCGAACACAGTCCCACCTTATTCCCGCAATCCCACGGTTAAAACGAAAAGACAGTCCAACAATACACAGGTCTTTGATCTGCAGTTAGTTTGTTTTTGGGTTGGGAATGAAGTCAATTGTGCAGCTGAACGGAAGCTACCACATAATCCAAATGTTCTTTACGCTTGCCATGAGAATTTTGTTGGAGAGATAAACTTGTCCCTCAGTAATATTGAGTGATAACTTCATTGTGAATCTGAATCATCATTGAAGGATAGGATCCCTACAGTACAGGAGGAAAGCATTTGGCCCATCGAGTCTTTCCCCACCCTATCCCCGTAACCTCACACATTTACCATGGTTAATCCATCTAATCTAGACATTTAGGACATTAACGGGCAATTTAGCATGGTCAATCCACCTAACCAGCACACTTTTGGAACTGTGGGAGGAAACCGGAGCACCCAGAGGAAACCCACATAAACATGTGGAGAATGTACAAACTCCACTCAGACTGTCACCCAATGCCAGGTCCCTGGTGCTGTGAGGCAGCAGTGCCAATCACTGTGCCACCATGCCACCCTGAAGCTCATAGCAATATGACGTGATTTTGAGCTTCGCTAGCAATGCTGATATCCCATGATTGAAATAAAAAAAGTAGCTGAAGAGAGAGTTTGTCCTGTCTCTCTGCCACCTGAAGAACATCAAATCAATCCCAGCTGGATTGATCTGGATTCTACCCTACAATCTTGTGATAGAAGAAAAATTAACTTTAAAGCTTATCATCACAATCCTTTATCACCTTTTATTTCAACCTGGTTTCCAATCCTTCGTAGACTTTTTACAATGCCAGCTTTTGTTATCCCCTATTTATTCTGAAAGCAGAAAGCACAGGGAATATTCAGCAGGCCAGGCAGCATCAGAGCAGAGAGGAGAAAAATTAAAACAAATGACCTTAAATTAGAATCATAGAATTCTTAAAGTGCATATAGAGGCCATTTGGCCCATTGAACCTGCAACTAAACAATCCCACTCAGGCCCTATCCCCATAACCCCACATATCTACCTTGCTAGATGAGCTGCTGCCTCACAGCGCCGAAGTCGCGGGTTCAATTCCGGCCTCGGGTGACTTTGTGGAGTTTGCACATTCTCCCCGTGTTTATGCGGGTTTCCTCTGGGTTCTCTGGTTTCTTCTCACATTCCAAAAATATGCAGGTTAGATTCATTGGCCATGCTAAATTGCCCCTTAGTGTCAGGTGGATTAGCAGGGTAAATACATGGGGTAATGGGGATAGGACTTTGGTGGGTTTCTATGATTCTAAGCAGTGCAGAGGAAGGCCATATGGCCCATCGAGCGTGCACTGACAACAATTTCACCCAGACTCTACTCCCATAACTGCAGCTATTTACCCTGCTAATCCCCCTGACACTAAGGGGCAATTTAGCATGGCCAATCTACCTACCTCACATGTCTTTGGAGTGTGGGAGGAAACCAGAGCACCCGAAGGAAAACTGCACAGACACAGGGAGAATGTGCAAACTCCACACAGACAGCCACCCGAGGCTGGAATTGAACCCAGAACCATGGCGCTGTGAGGCAGCAGTGCTAACCAGTTTAAAAGAAAGTTAAGTTTATTTATTGGTCACAAGTAAGACTTACATTAACACTGCAATGAAGTTACCATGTAATTCCCCTAGTCGCCAAATTTGGCTGCCTCTTCGGGTCAATGCACCTAACCAGCACGTCTTTCAGTCTGTTGGAGAAAAGCAGGGCACCCGGAGGAAACCCACGCAGGCATGGGGAGAACGTGCAGACTCTGCATAGACAGTGACCCAAGCCGGGAATTGAACCCAGGTCCCTGGCGCTGTGAGACAGCAATGCTAACCACAGTGCCACCGTGAGCAAAGCAAGCAGAAGAAGGGAAGCAGAAAACCATGCAGATGAACGAAGTAAAACGGACAAACAGAAATCCCATTCAAGGGAGACGCAGAACTTCAAGGTGGGCATTCCTGTCATTTTGCATTTTTGCTGAAGCCTGTTCAATGACAATAAGCTGTTTCATTGCAGTTGCATCTATGTCACTTGAAATTTGCACAAACATGCATCTAATAGCATCAGTTAATCTCCTGTGACATGAAGGCTGCGTATCACATCATTTCTGTAGTTTACTTCCTCTCAAAAATGCCAGGTTAATATACTGCTGAAATTGATGGTTCCTGCAGTCTTTGACTACCTTGCTTGACAACCCTCTATTTCTTGCTATATTAGTCAAATAGAACAGCAATCTTACTCCTGAATAATTTGTCATTGCCACTTCCAGTGCAAAGAAACACTGCAGCAACAAGTCTACACGTTACACTGACCTTCCTACTGCATGTATAAGTAATGCATCATCCCATAGGCTTCTTCTATATAAGGAAGATCATTTGTGCTCCAAGTATGAAATTGGGAGACAGCCACTGTTCTTCTTGCCTATGTTATTTTGGAACATGATTACTCTTTGAAGCATTAAAAGGGGGCAGCATGTAGAATCTATTAATTTTGTTAGCTTTTTTTCTTGATTCCACGAGTTATAAATTCGCTGCTCAATGCTCAATGGATAGAATTTTGTCCTTCATTGTGAGAGGGATGGAGTTTAAAACCAGGGAGGTTATATTGCAGTTGTTTAAGGTGCTGGTGAGGACACATCTGGAGTACTGTATACAGTCTTGGTCTCCTTACTTGAGAAAGGATTTACTGTTACTGGAGGGGGTGCAGAGAGGATTCACTAGGTTGATTCCAGAGTTGAGAGGGTTGGCTTATGAAGAGAGATAGAGTAGACTGGGACTATACTCATTCAAATTTAAAAGAATGGAGGGGGGGAGGGATCTTATAGAAACATCTAAAATTATGAAGGAAATAGATAAGATAGAAGCAGGAAGGTTGGTCCCACTGGTGGGTGAAACCAGGACTAGGGAGCATTGCCTCAAAATAAGAGGGCACAGATTTAGGGGTGAGTTGAAGAGGAACTTCTTCACCCAAAAGATTGTGAATCTGTGGAATTCACTGCCCAATGAAGCAACTGGGGCTACCTCATTGAATATTTTTAAGGCAACGATAGATAGATTTTTGAACAACAAAGAAATTAAGGGTTATGGTGATCGGGTGGATAAGTGGAGCTGATTCCACAAAGAGATCAGCCATGATCTTATTGAATGTTGGAGCAGGCTTGAGGGGCCAGATGGCCTACTCCTGCTTCTAGTTCTTATGTTCTCACCTCTTGAGTCAGATTTGTGGATTTGATTTCCACTGCAGACAATTGAGCTTATCATCCAAACTGACACTTAAGTGTACGATGGAGAGAGTGCTACACTGTCAGAGGTGCCACATGTCTAATGAGACTTTAAACTACTGATGGAAGGAAGATGGGTAGGTTCTGCCAGTGGCCTGACCAATATTAATTCCTCAATCCACATCAGTAAAACAGAGGTGGGGGGGAATCGTATCAAAAAATTATAAGCGCTGAATAAGCATGGAAATGGTAGAGAATCACACCTATTTTTGTGGTGATCTCTCAAACTGTATCTTATACTTAGTGCAAAAAAAAGGTAAAGTATGATTTATGCCAATAGGGAGAGTGGACAGAGACTACTCTTGCCAGGAAGCCAGCTGCTGACTGCGAAGGGTACTTTGTGCATGCACCTCGGCCTTTTAGTGTTCTGTGTACAAGTGTACACAGTGCACTGAGAGCTCTGTCACTCCCCCGACACCCCCCCCACCCCCAGATATTTCCCCTCCCTCACCCTCGCCGGACATCGCCCACCCCTCCGTTCCACTCCCCCCACCCCCAAATGTTTGCTGGACTCCCTGGCCGATTGCTGGCCCCTTGTCATGGTCACACTTCCGCTTGTGGGACCTTTCATTGTGTACATTTGCCTTCTGAATTTCTGACACTTCAACAGTGGCTGATCTGACATCCTAAGCCTGTGGAAGATGCTATATAAATGAAAGATTTTTTCTTCCTTACACCACAATCTGCAGATGTTCTGCCTTTCCCCACTCCCTCCCTCCCCACCCCATGGTGTGTTTTGTGGTGGCGCAGTGGGCCCATCATCAGTTCTCAATGCAATCTTCTGGTCCTGCCACTGTCAATGGATATTCCTGTTGTTCGTATCCTCCACTGCCAGGAAACCCGCGGTGAGGGATCCAAGTCAGCGGGGCCAGAAGATCCCACTGGTGGGAATGGCCGGAAAATTTCCTCCTTTGTTTCTTCTGGTTTGTGCTGGAACACCGTCCATCTCTCCATTAAAGGAGAACTCAGGTGGAACCTTTATTTGGCCGGCAGCTTAGTTCACTTGGGCTTTCAAGGAAACAAGACAGGTTTAGACACAGAGAGCCCACTTAAGCTACTTTATCTCATCTGTCCCTATTAACAGTGCTGCCGTATCTCTCCGAACAGCACCCATCTGTTCAATAATCCCAGTAAACCTTCCTGGCAATCCTTCGAAGTTGCAGTTCGTGCTCCAGAATATTTTTCTCGCTGTTAATTTGAAGGGATTGATAAACATGGTCACAATTGACACATTTACAAAATGTTTTGGAACCAACACTGGGAGAGAAATATTGAGATTTCTGTGCGAATGAATGTTTTCCAATAAAAAATAGAATTTCAAGTGGTTCCTACAGTGGGTAACCATCTGCAAGACCAGTTTTACTCAAGGGTGCTAAGTTGAAAATCTGTCCCAGAGTATTGAAGTAAACAGAGGATTCAGCTCAAGTTTTATATGTATGATGGATTTTCTCAGCACTTTGGTAGATCTTGTTCAGCTGGGAGACCAATTGTTCTCCCTCTAGGTTGCCGTTGACTCATGCGATTTGCAAACGCACATGCGTACGCATCCACACGTGTCCACACATGCACACGATCAAGCGCACACACAATTGTAGTCATTTTAAGAGTGTGGATTTAAAATCAGGTTCCATATTTTTACGGCGATGCTTTCAAATTATTGAATAAAATAATTGCATTCTCATCATGTCACAGTTGTTGAAGGCTTGCATTGCCAGAATGCCCATGCCCATGGGCACTAACCCCCCTCACTGCCCGACTCCCAGGGAGGCCCAAATCTTCCATTTGTCTGGTGCGCCATACCCTGGAAGGTGCACTAGAGGACACCCTCAGTGGTGCTTCAGACAAGAACTGCTTGGGAATAGCCCCAGAAGCTTCAACTTCCATTTGGCAATTAGGCAGCATCTGGAAACTGCCAAAACTCTGACTTAAAACTCTGATTTTGGGAGGCATGGTGGCACTGCTACCTTGCAGTGCCTTGGACCCGGGTTCGTTTCCTGGCTTGAGTCACTGCCTGTGTGGAGTCTGCATGCCTCCCTGCATCTGCATGTGTTTCCTCTGGGTGCTCTGATTTACTCCCAAAGTCCAAACGTTGCGCTGATTAGGTACATTGTCCATGTTAATTCTCCCTCAGTGTACCCGAACAGGTGTCAGAGCGTGGCGATTAAGGGATTTTCACAGTTGCTGGAATTTTACCACCTCGCCTGCCTGAGGCTCAGAAGATCCCACCCAAGGCCAATAGGGAATGTTGTTTTACGAGCCTCGTCCGCCCCGATTCCGGGGTGGGCATGCCGGTAAAATTCCAGCAAGTAACTTCATTGCAGTGTTAATGTAAGCCTATTTGTGTCACTAATAATTAAACTTAAAGTTAGAGACATTGCACTATTTTTCTTTCCCCAACAGGTAACATTTCCATAGTCTCAGCATCAAAGAGCCCTGGTTTCCAATGGAAATCTCCATCATGGTGTTACATCCCTTTAAAATGTGCAGAAAATTTCAATGCATTGATAAATTTCTTTCACCAATTGAGGGATGCTTTTACTCCCAGTAGGCTCTGGAAAACATCTACTTGTGGAAATTATTTAACTCTGCTGTAACTGGTGTAACGCTGTTGGTCAGAAAAAATATTGGAGGAAAAGCTAACTTTATTAACTTGAATTGGCAGGGAAACTGTTCCAGATCCCAACTGTTTCATCAGTTCTGCTTCTCACCTGAATCTCCGCACTCTGTGCACTGCAGAAATCCCAATCATGAATCTCATTAAACAGATTCATAAAACAGATTCAAATTATTTTCCTACCTTTCCACTGATTTCCAGGATGGTCTGTCAGGTGACTGCTCGCTGGCCCTGGGAGATGCATGCACAAATCCCAAAATAAGGCCAGTGACACGCATCTCCCAGTCCCACCTGTGGGTCGGGATGGGAGAATCACAACCAAAGTTTCCACAGCCAAGGCTTTTATTACAAACTCTTGTTATAAGTTGCAGAAGAAGAGGGGGCTTAGGTTAATACAACACATTTATTGCCCTTCAATTGTCTCAAAATACTTCATAGTCAATGAAGAATTCTTGAAGTAGAGACATGTGATATTAATTTTCCCAGAGTAATGCTTTGAGCTCTAAGACAAATGACCACATTATCTATTTTGGTAAAATTTGTTCAGGGATAAAGATTGGTCGCAATGGGGTAAGAATCAAGAATCATAAAATCCCTACAGTAGAGGAGGCCATTTGGCCCATCGAGCCTGCACCGACAACAATCCCACCCAGACCCTATCCCTGTAACCCCACATATTTACCCTGTTCCTCCCTCTGACACTAAGAGGCAATTTAACAAGGTTAATCTATCACACCGGCACATCGTTGGACTGTGGGAGGAAACTGGAGCATCTGCAGGAAACCCATACAGACATGGGAAGAATGTGCGAACTCCACACAATCACCCACATTGAAACTGGGTCCTTGGGTCCTTAGCATTGTGAGGCAGCTGTGCTAATGACTATGTCACCCACAACCACTCCCCCTCACCCCTAATATTGTGACAATTACGGACCTAGTTGAGCATGAAGATTTGAAATTTGGCAAGTGTACGTCCACCATCCCACTCTCTGGTCGGTTTTCTAGATTGGCAATGGAAAGGCTGCACACCAGCAAATGAGTGTTGGTCACTTCTGGTAAACTAATGGCCAATTATTAGAAGCAGAGTGGAATTGTACAGTCACCAACAAGCCCGAGGAATCAGGACCAAGGCAAGCTGTCATTAGGTGGCAATGCTGTGGGAGTTTGGTGGAGGTGGGGGGATGGTATTGTCTTTGTGGCCCTCTGCATATGTCTAGTTATAGCTATGTGTTTCCCTGCCAAGATAGTGGCCCAGCAGCTGAGGCCATTTTTAAATTTAAAACATTTCAACTTTTCAAGGGTAAAAATTCCCCTCTCTCCTTCTTGAAACCCAACCCACTTTGTCTTCCACACTGGTGGAGTCTCCTATTGACCTTCCAGTTTCCAGAGATTGCCTTCTTTCCTCAACTGAGTGGTAAGCCCAACTCTCTGGCCACTAGTTGACCAATATCAGAAAAATAAATCACCACTGGGTGACTGTTGCTACACAGTGCAAGACCATGACCTCCATTTGACCCTATTGTTGGGATCCCAAACCAAAAGGCAAAATCCTGCCCTTGGGAGAAATCCCCAGCTCCCCTTCAAATGGTGATCGGAGATCTTTTAATGTTCTCCTAAGAGAGGAAACAGGGCCTCATTTTAACACCTCCTTGGAACATTGACACTGCAGCAATAATACAGCACTGGATGGGAGGCTCTGGCTAGATTATCTGCTCAGATCCTGGAATGGGGCTTTGAGATACAGCCTTATAACCCACAGCTGGGAACACCACGACTGAACAATTTGAAGTGCCCTAATAGATCCTAATCAATGTTCTCATATTGAGGTTGAAATTCCTCGGAAGACAATTACGATACCACTAAGGCAAGGGGAGGAGTGCATAATGATGATGATCGCAATTTTGTGTAGTTTTAAACAGACACACCATTAACCAAATCAAAGATTGATATTTAAACCGTGCCAGAATTCTTAGCTTTCTGCATTTTTATTACTGCATTAAGTATATTATTCAACTAAATCTTAAAGAGTCGGTGACGATAAATTGATTATAAGGAAATAATTAGACTTGAAATTTAACATTTGTTGGTTCATAAAGGAAGGGTAACTGACTGTATAAATTTTGTATCATGGTGATAGCCATTTAATATACCAAATCTTTCACGACTGTTCCATGAGCTCATAAAATATTAAATCAATATTATTCTACTGTATTTAAAGTGCTTTGAGATTCTCTTATCCTTTGTCATTCTGACTTCCTCCCAGCAGAATAAAATGCTTAGTCGACAATGAAGTGAAGACTCACAAGTGTTTAATGGGATCATTGCACAAACAACAGTAATCTACACAAAACACTAGGTAGTTTATTTATACTTCTACTTTCTTTCCTATTCTTTAGACTTCAGGGATTCCCCTTGTTCCAGAATGTAAGTAAGTGATGCGGTTTATCCTTGTCACATTCACCTAGAGTTAAAACTGTCACGTTTTCCAAACTTTTTCTCTTGTTATGATCCCAGTTGGTGTAATTACTGGATAGAAGGGCTCAAAAGTAACTTTTACTTATTTAAAAGAAAGGAGAAACAGATTAGCTTTTAATAACAGAAAGAAAAACATTTATTAAGCATGAAAAGTTTCATGATATTACAATATTCCTTTACTTCCACTTAACTCCACAAAAATACACAGATTTTAAGAATAACACAGGACACAAAATATATTTTATGCTATATTTTTCTCAGTAAGCACTTGGCTCCTGTAGTCCAACAGACAACACCCCAATGTGAAACCAAGTGGTAGATGTTACTCCATCTGACTTCTGTGGATTTATCCTCAAATTTCCCCCAGATAATTGTCACACAAGGGTTTCCAAATTCTGAAAAGATATGCTTTAGAATCTTCTTATAAACAATGCTTTCTCTCAGCTGTTTACAGCAAGAATCCACCTCCAGGATTTCCAACTCTCCTTTCAGTATTTCTTTGGCCTTGAATTGCCACAAGCATTCATGTTTTTCACAAAATCTGTCAGGGATCCAGCCATCAATTGCTTACCAACTGCTTTAGCTCTTGCTTCACAGGGTGTAGTAAGATAGCACCAATTTTAGGATTGTTTCAAATACCTTTAGTTTCTCATTAGCCAACTGCATCAGATTTGCAGCACTGCCTTTAAGTTCAATGATAGTATACCATTTTAATTCCAGTTTCACTTGGTTCCTTTTACTTTAAATATCCCGGAATTCCTCTTTTCATTTCCTAAACTTCTAGAACTAATTGTCCTTTCGTTTCTGGGACTTGTTTTCTTGTCCATTACTCCTTTGTTTTGTTTCTGCTTTTGGAAGAGTTGAGAGTCCTGTTGTCCCTCTAGCTTCCTAGCTCCAACTATTATGGGTTCAGTTTGAAACTAAACTCAAAAATCCTTCCTCTCCTAAGAAGTGGCCCCTGGTTGCTAAGCATCAGCACAATCCTTCTCCAAGCTCTTGTTTATTTTTCACATTGTAAATTCTCTAAACACTATAGTTTGAGGATAAGGGGTAGACCTTTTAGGATTGAGGTGAGGAGAAATTTCCTTACCCAGAGAATGATGATTCTATGGAATTCATTGCCAGAGAAAGTGGCTAAGGTTAAAATGTTGTGTGATTTCAAGAAGAAATTAGCTTTAGCTCTTAGGGATAAAGGGATCAAGGGATATGGGAGGAAGGTGGGATCAAGATATCAAATCTACTGATCAGCCACGATCATAATGAATGGCAGTACAGGTTCGAAGGGCCAAATAACCTACTCCTTCATGTAGTTTCTTTGTTTCTATACAGGGAAACTGGGCGTTGTATTTATAACTGCAGTGAACTTATCTTTAATCCCTTATAACTAACAGCTAGGCCCTGTGGTCTCTTAATTAAGGAGCAACTTTAAAATAATAGAAAAGAAACCAGTTTCTTTAAGCCGATGCAGCAGGATTAAACCATTTTTTCATCTAAAGGGTAAGTAAACTAAATTCACTTTTACATAAGTTATCCTTTCACTTTATGTATCGTGGAGTTGTCTGCCAGACGATGGACAAATGGCTGTAGCCACTGTGCTGAGTGCTGAGGGGCGCCAGCAAATGAGATGAAATTAATGCCCATTTTGCCAGCCGGCTCACAAAACAGACAGCGACTGACTGATTTCTCTTTGAGCTTTGCGCCTTACACGAGTAATTTTAATCAATCGGCTTTGCATTCGCCGAAAACTCACATTAACGACCAGATAAAAAGCACGATCCGAGAGAAGATGAAATATAATTTTCTAACTTTATAAGAAGGTAACAATGAAGAGTAAATGAATGACAGGGAACAGAAAAGATCACTGTAGTTCTGTGGATAGATTACAGAACTGGCCAATTTAGAAGGTAGACATTTCTCAGTAGCCTAAGTTATAAGTTCTTCGGTGACACTTGTTCTATATTCCACAGATAGGAATAAACTAGATCTTTGTGAATGTCATCACAGAGTCAGGTGCACATAAGAGAAACAAGACATGTCTGAAAGTATAGATGTACCAATTTATCTCAAGTGCCAAGAGGAGAAGAGTATCATGGTAACAGCATGATCCAGTGCAATAATCAAAGAATGTCATTCTCTTCAGTTAGAATCCAGCTATTTCATTTTTACCATTATTTTACATTTCCCTATTATTTTTCTTCATTCCACTGACCTGTGCCTGTACTCCATAACTTCACTGCCAATCTTTTCTCTTTTCTGATGACAGTCAGTATAATATGTAATTTGTTGCCTGTTCCTCACCACTGAGACACACGGCCGTTACACTGTCAATCGAAAACCCCAGATGAAGGTCCAAGACCAACTTTTCAGGAATGTTGACTATTCTAGCACAGGGGTATCTCAGAGCAGATCACAGCCAAATGACGTGATTAAGCTAAATTCAGCCCACCAGAGGTTTCATTTGCAACACGGCGCGAAAGCAACTTCTCCAGATTGCTGAAGACATTGGAGGCTCATTAAAAACACTCAGACAGGAGCTTTCACAATGCCTCAATCGAGTGCAACAGGAAAGAAATGGAGGTCAGGCCTTTATTGTTTTACCCAACTAGAGAGGATAGGAAAAAAAATAAACACATAATTAGGGGCACTCTGGTCGATATGGAAAGGGAGATGGATACAGGGAATAAATGTTCTCTTCTTAACTTAATGCGAACTATGGCTAAAAAAATTCCTAACAAAGTTCTATTGAGTCTTCTGACTCAGGCAGTGTGGCATCCTTTGATACTTGCTATAGTGTGCTTTTTTAAAGTTTGTTTACGAGTGTCACAAGTTGGCTTACATTAACACTGCAGTGAAGTTCCTGTGAAAATCCCCAGTCGCCACACTCCGGCGCCTGCTCGGGTACGCTGAGGGAGAATTTATCATGGCCCGTACGCTGAGGGAGAATTTATCATGGCCAATGCATCTAACCAGCACATCTTTCGGGCTATGAGAGGAAATCGGAGCACCCGGAGGAAACCCACGCAGACACGAGAAGGATGAGCAGGCTCCACACAGACAGACGCCCAAGCCGGGATTTGAAATTGGATCCCTGCAGCAGTTTAACCACTGTGTCACCGTGCCGCCCTAAGTTAAGGGACGCGGGTTTTGATATTTTCTTCAGGAATACAGTAAGAAATGAAAAAATACTGTTACCCATTATAGCATGAGAAGAATTAATAATTTGAAGCATATATTGGGTTCAAAATGAACACATTGGGGGCAACATTTCTGCTCTCACTGATATTAGTGAATAAACAACTATTCAAGATGTATTTGATTTATAATGCAATTTTGGAGGGAGGTAGACTTGGCTTTATGCCAGGATGGCTGTGGGCTGCCTGGGAGCCTGTTCTGTTTTAGGATCTTCTTATTATGTGGTTGACAAGCTGCCTATACATCTTTCATTTCCTTTATCCAACCTTCAGCTACCTATGTCAGTGATTCCCAGCATTTTATATGTCACAGAACACTTCTACAATACAAAACGATTTTGAGCTGCATCTCCTATTTTCTCTGATCCTCTAGCAAAAGACTATTTTGGGGCAATTTTCAATCCACGTTCATCATCAGAGAGGGTGGAAAACCCAGGGAGAATCGAGGAACGAGGATTTCTATGTTTTTCTGTCCATGTGTGGGTGCCAAAATCTGATTTCCAACATAATAATGCTGAACACTGATAGCTTCAGTTCCAGCTAGCACAAAACCTGGACCATTGACCCAGGAAAATGTAACAATATAGTATAAACAGAAACTATATAAGGGGAACCTTGATTTCCTTCACAAGGGGATCATGACAGGGGACTCATTGGGAAGCTCTTGTTGCCATGGGAGGGATTACACCACGACCAATGATGGCATGGGAGGGCAGGAAGGAGGCGATTGGGGGGGGGGGTGGAATGCCCATGAGGGGGTGGCAGGAAGTCTCCAAGTTCACTGGGCGATTGTCCAGGTGTATTATACAGTTGTATCACAGCTTGGTATGACTCCTGCTCTGACCAAGACTGCAAGAAGGTACAAAGGATTGTGAACGTTGCCCAGCCCATCAAGCAAACCAGCCTCCCATCCACTGTCTCTGGCTACATCTCCCGCTGCCGTGGAAAAGCAGCCAGCATAATCAAGGACCCCACGCACCCCGGACACACTCTCTTCCACCTTCTTCTGTTGGAAAAAAGGCATAAAAGTCTGAAAACATGTACAAGCCAACCACAGTAGATGGTGGAATTTGAATTCAATAAAAATATCTGGAATTAAGAACCATGAAACCGCTGTTGATTGTCAGAAAAACTCATCTGGTTCACTAATAGGGAAGGAAATCTGCTGTCCTTACTTGGCCTGGCCTACATATGACTCCAGAGCCTTAGCAATGTTATTGATTCTCAACTGCTCGCTGAAGTGGCGGAGCAAGCCACTCAGTTCAAGGGCAACTAGGATAGGCAATAAATACTGGCCAGCCGGCAACACCCATGTCCCACGAATGAATTAAAAATAATAATTACTAATAAGCCAAACAGGGAACCCTCTTTACGCAGAACGTGGGTAAAATATCAAACTGGTTACCACATAGAGTTGAAGCAAATAGTATCAATGTATTTAAGGGGAATCTGGATGATTGCATGAGAGATGATGGGTGAGATTTTACTGGCACTTCTGCCCATGGTTCATATGATCCCGCCCGAGGCCAATGGAGAATGCTGTTCTCCGAGGCTACCCCCCCCCCCCCCCCCGGAATTGTGGTGGTGTGCTGGTAAAATTCCGGCCAACAGGATCGAAAGATATGTAGATAGGGTGAGGTAGGGCGTGGGCAGACTGATGCAAAGCTTTCACAAAGACCGGTTTGGATAACAGACCTGTTTCTATGGTGCAAATTCTATGTGATCCCATGTTCTCTCGCAATTATTGGTTACGAAATGACTCTAAAAACACTTCTGTAGCTAAAGCCTACTTCAGTGATGTCTACACAAGCCGAAACAAGGTGCGACTTCCAAATGTTGCACTTTTGTGTTTTTTTTAATATTCCCTATTTGAAATCCAACAACAATACCAAAGGAAACCCACTGAGACTGTGTTATCACAACAAAATCTGTCAGCTTAAGTCTGACATTCCACACTTCCAGCTGTGTTTTGCAGGTGTCTCTTCAAATATACATTTTGTATGAAGTCAGACACATTGTTATCTGGTTTAATTTACAGTTTCTGCCTATTATTACCTAGGAGACAGCCACATTTTTCCAGCCCATCAAAACACTTTCATAATGAAACTATTACTCATTATTATGGGGAGTTGGAGGATGCTTCATTTTAATTTCTCCAAGGTATTCACTAACAATATGTTTTAAACCTGCAATACAGGTATCGGCAATCTCAGCATTCTTCAGGATGCATTTAATTTTCATTCAGCTGAATAATTACAAAGTACCATTCCTCTGTCTCTAACCACTTATTTTTCTATCTCACTTATCTGTTTCATTATATCAGCAAATCATTTCTGAGTAATTTAATGGATACTACTCTCAACCCCCATTGACGGCTTCCAAAAATGAACTGTGACAGTAAATGGTGGAAGATAATCTCCCCAGGCGAGGGTCCAACTCCCTTGCCCAGGATTACACCGAGGTAAGGTTCCAACTCCCTACTCTGGATTACACTGAGGTGAGGTTCCAACTCTCACTCCCTGGATTGCACTGAATTGAGGTTCTAACTCTCTCCCTCTGGATTACACTGAGGTGACGCTTCAACTCCCTCCTTCTCGATTCTACTGACCTGAGGTTCCAACTCCCTCCCCTGGAATACAGTCATAGACTTATAGAGGTTTACAGCATGGAAACAGGCCCTTCAGCAAATTTATCCTTGCCGCCCTGTTTTTACCACTAAAGTAGTCCAATTGCTTTCATTTGGCCCATATCCCTCTGAGGTGAGGTTCCATCTCCCTCCCTCTGGATTATATTGAGGTGAGGTTCCAACTCCCTACCTTGAATTACACTGAGATGAGGTTCCAACTCCCTCCCCCTGGATTCCAGTGAGATGAGGTTCCAACTCTCTCCCCCTGGATTCCAGTGAGACGAGGTTCCAACTCTCTCCCCCTGGATTCCAATGAGGTGAGGTTCTGACTCTCTCACCCTGGATTACACTAAAATGAGGTTCCAATTCCTTCTCCCTGAATTACTCTGAGGTAAGGTTTCCAATTTGCCAAATCATTATACTGAAGTGAGGTTCCAACTCCCATCTCCTGGAATAGAGTCATAAATCATAGAGGAAACAGGTCCTTTGGCCCAATTTGTCCATGCTGCCCAGTTTTTACCACTAAGGTAGTCCCAATTGCCCGCATTTGGCCCATATCCCTCTGAGGTGAGATTCCAATTTCCTCCCCCTGGATTACACTGAGGTGAGGTTCCAATTTCCTCCCCCTGGATTACACTGAGACTAAATGCTGACTACATCTTCCTGGATTACTGCCAAATGAATTCCCACCTCCTTCCCCTTGGATTACAGTCAGACGAGGTGCCTCCCAGTGTAAAGGAGTCAGATGAAGTGCCTTACCCCTCTCCCTCTTTCTCTCTCCCTCCCTGCTGAATAGAGTCAGACAACTTGCTAAAGATGTGCAGGTTAGGTGGATTGGTCACGCTAAGTTGCCCCTTAGAGTAGGTTAGGGGTAGTACCAGGGTAAATATGGCGTGTTATGGGGAATAGGGCCTGGGTGGAGTGCTCTGTTGGAGCGTTGGGGCAGACTCAATGGGCCAAATGGCCTCCTTCTGCATTGTAAGGATTCTATGATTTCTCTCCCCAGGGAACCCTGACATAGCTTGCTTCAGAGCGGGACGTTTTGAAGCTGTTAACCATTCTTGGTGAAGGAATAATTAGAAACCAGGGGTTGATTATTCCCATCCCGTGCGCCACTGGAATCATAGCAGGTGGGACACAGACCATGCAAAGGTCCACTGATCTTGGGTGGGATTTTCCAGTCTTGGTGATGAATGCGGCTGGAAAATCCCATTCCCCTTGTGTTTAAAGAAGTACTGTGGCATGAAGAAACTAAAATCACTGCAAATGTTTTGATGGTCTCCGCTAGTATATAAAAAACACAGACTATATGCATCTCTTTCTGAAAGTGCCATGGGAGTTCTTGCATTAGAATTTGATGGAATCACAGAATGAGGCTTTCATGTCTGTGCTGTTCTTTGAAAACAATACCCAATTAGTCCCACACCACCATTCTTTCCGCATCACTCTGTAATCTTGTAATGTTCAAACATATATTTAATTCCTTGCAATTAATAACCTTATTGAATGCCATCATGCAGATCACATCATTGAGGATGCATTTTTAAAAGTACACTTACAAAACAAGTCTAATGATTCATGTTTTTTTATTTGCACTGAGGCTAAATACATTGCTGCACATCTGGAAATAAAACCCGCTTGCTTCTGGAGAGAGATGGCACCATTAAGTTTCACTCCACTTCACTCTGGCACCAGGAAGGCACTGGAAGGACTTTGAAAGGATGGACTCAATTAGGCTGAAGGGTCTTCCTTTCACGAACTCAAGTCGTGGAGGGTTTAATTCATCTTGGGCAGAAATGCAACAAAGCAGAGAGAGAGAGAGAGCAATACTGGAAACAGATTTCGGATTGTGTAAAATGAGTTGCCAATCCACTATCACCTATGTTGAATTTGACCTCTGTTATCTTCTTACTTAACCTGAAAGCTGATATTAATGTATTAAAAGCTTCAGAGTGGTATTCCTTCTGTCCCGTTGCCCTGAAAGAGCAAACAATTTAAAATGGCATTGACTCACGATTGAGCACAAAAAGCTATTAACTTTTTTTCTACAGGACATCCATTAAGTGATGTGAATTTTATCACCTTAGTCAAATAAAACACTAATAGCAGCATTCTAATTGGTACTGTGTAGATTCTAGTCCCACACATCACTCTGGAGTAGTTACATTGAAGGTGTTTTAGAATTATCTCTGAACTCCTTATAGAACACGCTGGGACTATGCAATTTTTTAAATTCATTCATGGGGCATGGGCATCGCTGGCTGGCCAGCATTTATTGCCCATCCCTGGTTGCCCTTGTTCAGAGGACAGTTGAGAATCAGCCACATCGCTGTGGATTTGGAGTCGCATGAAGGCCAGATCCGGTAAGAATGGCAGATTTCCTTCCCTCAAAGGGGGTAGCAAATCTTTGGAATTCTCTGCCCATTGAAGCGGTGGAGGCTACCTTGATAAATGTGTTTAAGTCACAGGTAGATAGATTTTTGACCAATAAGGGAATTGAGGATTATGGGGAGCAGGCAGGTAAGTGGAACCGAACCACTATCAGACCAACCATGATCTTATTGAATGGCGGGGCAAGCTCGAGGGGCTAGATGGCCTACTCATGCTCCTACTTCTTATGTTCTTATCTTATGTTCTTAAAGACATCAGTGAATCCCGATTGTTCCTCAAGATGAGACAATAATTTGACATGGAATAGCTATGGTATTCTGAATACAGTGAGTACTTAAATTCTTCTTAATATGGGCAAGGCGTCAATTTATTAAATTATTGAACGATTACCATAAGACCATCAGACATAGGAGCAGAATTAGGCCATTCAGTCCATCGTGTGTGCTCTGCTATTCAATCATGGCTGATAAGTTTTTCAACCCTATTTTCCCGCCTTTTCCCTGTAACCTTTGCTCCCTTATCAATCAAGAACCTATCTATCCCTATCTTAAATATGTTCAATAACCTGGCCACCACAGCCTTCTGTGGCTGTGAATTTCACTGTTTTAGCACTCTCTAGTTGAAGAAATTCCTCCTCATCTTGGCTCTAAAGAGCCAGTCCCTTAATTCTGAGGCTATATCCTCAGATTCTAGTCTCTCCCAGAAACATGTGGAGGAAGAAACTTCTTCCCCCACATCCACTCTATCCAGGCTTTTCAGTATTCTGTGAGTTTCAATAAGACCACCCTTCATCCTTCTAAACACTCCTCATACATCAAGCTTTTCATTCCCTGGATCATTCTTGTGAATCTCCTCTGGACTCTCTCCAGGACCAGCACATCCTTCCTTAGATACAGGGCACTGTACAGAAGGAGACGATTTGGACCATCATGTCCATGCTTGCATCTGAATATTAATGCCAGCTGTTTAAGTAACTGCATCATGATAATGGTCTTACATTTCATACCATAAAACAGATTTAAGTCACAAAGAAAAACGTATCATTCATTGGTTTAACCTTGAGGAGGCAATGCAAGATGGCATCTCTTTTGGATTGATTGTATGATCATGAGTTTAAAAAGATTCTGTTTTGATTTAATGGACATGCAGAGTAGCTGAAAAGGCCTGGAGGATATGACTTATATTCGGATGAAGCTTACAGAGTATTGCTAAATGCATCAATCAAAAAAGAATGACTGGCACTTGTTCACCATTCAGTTAGATCTGGTTCACGTCATCTGAACATTGTTATAAATAACATTTCCTTTTGAAGATTTTATAGATTGCGCAGAAAGCAGCACCATGATCGAGATGATGGCAATGCATAAAAAATTGGAATTAAAAAAGAATAAAATCATGAATCATATAGTGCAGAAGGAGGCTATTCAGGCCTTCCAGTCTGCACCAACCACAATCCCACCTAAGCCCCATCCATTAATCCTAGCTAGTCCGCCTGACATTAAGGGGCAATTTAACATGGCCAATCCAACTTACTCACATATCTTTGGAAGGAAACCGGAGCACCCAGAGGAAACCCACACAGACATAGGGAGAATGTGCAAACTCTGCATAGACAATGGCCAAATCAAGAATTGAACCCGAAACTCTGGCGCCATGAGGCAGCAGTGCTAACCACTATGCCACCATGCTGCCCTGCCCTGAAGTTAGGGAAAATATGATCTTAGCATTAATGAAAGGAACTTTATTAAACTGATCGCTGCTCCAGTCCTTCTACTTTTCTCCTAAACTGCTGAATCTTGCTGACTCTTTTGATTATATGGAGGTCAGCAACTATCCAGTGCTTCATCTTGCCTTCAAGGAAGAGAGCAGGAACAACAGGGCACATGATTGAAAATTTGATTTCGATTTGATCTATTATTGTCACATGTATTGGGGTACAGTGAAAGGTAGGACGGGATTTTCCAGCCGAGCTCGCCCAGAGGCTGGAAAATCCCACCTGAGGTCAATGGACCTTTGTGTGGCCCATGTGCCCCCCGCTACGATTCCCAAGGCAGGCAGGATGGGAAAATTCCAGTGGTATTGTTTCTTGCGTGTTATACAGCCAAAAAAACACTGTTCATAGAGTACTTGGGGAGAAGGAAAGGAGAGGGTCAGAATGTAGTCTTACAGTCATAGACAGGGTGCAGAGAAAGATCAACTTAATATGAGGTAGGCCCATTCAAAAGTCTGATGGCAGCAGGGAAGAAGCTGTTCTTGAGTTAGTTGCTACATGCTCTCAAACTTTTGTATCTTTTTCCCGATGGAAGAAGATGGAAGAGAGCATCCTGGGGTGCGTGGGGTCCTTGATTACGCTGGCTGCTTTTCCGAGGCAGCTGGAAGTGTTGATGGAGTGAATGGATGGGAGGCTGATGGACTGGGCTACGTTCACAATCCTTTCTAGTTTCTCGTGGGTTTGGTCAGAGCAGGAGCCATACCAAGCTGTGAATACAGAAAGGTGGCATTGCGTATTCACCACTCAAGTCTGTCTGCTTGACAAGCATGTTTTAAAGCAAATGGATTCCATGTTTTTGGAATTCATTCACGGGATGTGGGTGTCTCTGGCTGGGCCAACGTTTATTGCCCATCCCTAACTGCCCTTCATTTCAGAGGGTATTTGAGAGTCAACCTCACTGCTGTCAATATCATTACCCAATGTTTTAAGTCTGGGTCATCCAGACTCGAAACATTTGCTCGATTTCCTCTCCACAGATGCTGTGGACCTGTTGAGATTTTTCAGCATTTTCTGTTTTTGTTTCAGATTCCAACATCCACAGTAATTTGCTTATGTTTCTGGATTAATAGTCTAGCCATAATACCATGGAGCCATCACAACGGCACTTATCCTAGGTCGGGAAGGATCCTCAGTTGGATGTTTCTTTTTCCAGCTATGTAACTAAACTGTTCATTGTATGGTTAGATGTGGCCACAATTGAGAAGTTTTCCACATTAATATTTACACCCAATGAACAGCAGACTATGACTACCTTACGAGGCAAGATGGCCAAAGAAAATGTCAGAAAGAAATTAACATCGCAAGATTTCCCGCAGCATGAAAACATTGACATGCACAGCAACATACATAATTTAAATCCCTAGCTGCAACAACAATCCGTAGAATAATTAGATGTGATGCTCAACACAGATTGGCATTATAAAACTATAAGATATAGGAGCAGACTTAGGCCATTTGGCCCCTCAAATAAGCCGCGCCATTCAATCGTGGCTGATATGATTCTCGTCCCCATTCTCTTGCCTTCTCCCCAGAACCCTTGATCCCCTTGTTGATCCAGAATCTATCTGTCTCTGTCTTAAAGACACTCAATGACCTGGCCTCCACAGTCCTCTGTGGCAATGAGTTCCACAGACTCACCACCCTCTGGCTGAAGAAATTCTTCCTCATCTCAGTTTTAAAGGAGCGTTCCTTCACTCTGAGGTTGTGCCCTCAAGATCTAATGTCTCCCACTAGTGGAAACATCCTCTCCACGTCCACTCTGTCTAGACTCAGTATTCTGTAAGTTTAACATGACAGTGAGCTGATACCTGGGTATGTGCTCCTGCCTCTATATGATTAGAAGTAAAGCTGGAATTAAGTTGGAAATAAATGCAATGCGTGGAATAACAAAAAATTAAATCTCCTTGAACAATAAACACGTGTGGAATAATTAGATATAATACTCAGCACACATTGCTTACATCTGGCATTATGCAATTTCTGATTAACATGACAGCAAGCTGGATAGATGCTCCTGTCTCTATGATTGAAAGTAAAGCTGGAATTAAGTGGGAAATAAATGCCATGTGTGGAGTAACAAAAAATTAAGTCACCTTGGTAGTAGTTTAAAATGAGGAACCTTTCCATTGGCTGCCCCTAAGCTTACTCTGCCTTCCTGTTGTTCAAATTCATTGTCTATTATTTTTTCCCCATTGCAATTATCTCCTCGCCTCATCCAATCACCCCTTTGGCCATTTATACTTAGCATTTCATTATTTAATCGCTCCTGTAAAAAGCTTCTTCAGGTACCATAATTGCATTTTCTTTTCCAAGGAAGCAGGAAGTGTTGCCCTGATCTTGTTAGTCCCCTGTTTTGAGTTTTTTTTGTCTTTAACACTTGCAGCACTGTGCTATAATGACAGGATTTATTCTGAAGTGAAGTTTTTATTGTCCAGGATCTGACACATGCTTTACTTTTCAAATGGTTCTTGGGCAGCGCGGTGGCACAACGGTTAGCACTGCTGCCTCACAGCGCCAGGGACCTGGGTTCGATTCCCAACTTGGGCCATTGTGTGGAGTCTACGTGTCTTCTCTGCGTGGGTTTCCTCTGGGTGGTCTGGTTTCCTCCCAGAGCCTAAAAGATGTGCTGATTAGGTACATTGGTCATGCTAAATTCTCCCTCAGTTTACCCGACATGCTGTCATCTCTCAAGTCAATTGCAGACCTTGGACCCTCCGGACATGAACAACTCAGAGGAAGACTTTTCAGACCCCACCGTTTAGGATGCGTCATAGCTGTCACCCGCACCAGGCACCTGCACAGATACTCACACCTTGGTGGCATCACTAAAGAGGCTTCTGCGTTACTCATTGGTCAGCACCTCACAGCTGTGGATCCACAGCAGGCAGAGGGCAGGATGTCCCAAAGAATCACTATTCAGAGAGATGCTGGAGGGCGTCTGCTTTGCCTCCGGGCCCGGTTGTCCCAGAGCTGATGGAATCGCAAAGGCAGAGTCGTAAATATCAGGAGGGGATGGCAGCATCCCTTCTCGGACTGCAAAGCCAATTGGAGAAGTCCCATTGCCTTCTCTCCGAGAAGATTGAGCCGTCACTTCAGCTCACCGAGGCCAACACTGTGAGGGTGGCCTCTGCAGTGGAGACCTTGGTGCAGGACATGCACTCCATGACAGAAGATGTCCACACCATGGTTCAGCTCTTGACCTCCGTGTCTGAGAGCTTTGGCTGCAGGGTGCAGGCACTGACGGGAATCCACGAATGTATGCACTCGAGGACTGGGGGGATTCCGGATCTCATTCCAGCTGCCCCTCTATCCCACGGAGGACCATGATGTCCATTGGGCACTCGAAGGAATAAGGATCGTCTGGTGCATCGGCCAGGAGACTCTGGGGCTGTCCAGCCAACCTGAGTCACCCTCCCTGTCAGCAATTCTGCTCCAACCCCATACACTGATGGGGACAGCACAGCAACAACCGTCCTGTCCAAAAACAGGCTAGGGCCCTCAAGGTTCAGGCCCCCTCAGAGGTCACCCACCAAGGTCATTTCAAGCAACAAGACATGGAAGCCAGCAGGCCTCCTCAACCTCAGCTGTGAATTCTGGGGAAGCGGCAAGTGTAGTGGGAGGGTAACGAAGATTATGAAGTGACCAGCAGCTAGTTGGCACAGGTAAAAGTGGGCACTGGTGTAGAGAGGTGACCACTGTATATAGTCACAAATAATGAGCCACTCCATTCACTCACAGTGCCTCCACTCTGTCGTTCTATGCTGCGAAGCTTGACAAAGTCATGCACACAAGCAGTGCCTCATTCCAGTCGAATATGAGAATGTCTGTGCGTGTCTCTCCCACACTGAGAACAGAGTGAAGAAGTCCCACTGCAGGCAACACCCTCACCCCAACCCAACCCACCTCCACCGTCTCCACCATCCCATCCCTACCTTGCATCCAAACTCCAGCATTCTATTAGAAATCAGCGCAAGGCTGATTACAATGCTTACTTTCAAGTATCAATGTCATTAGCAAGCCTGAAACGATGTCACCTAGGGCCAGCTAATGTTTCACACATCAATGCTGGGAGAGGTGGGAATTAAAGCTCGTCTCCATTAACAGGGACCTGATGTGATGACCTTTCTGGTGGGGACGGAGGTCATTGAGGTCCCCTCAGGAGGTCGAGGGCAAGGGTACACCCTTTGGGCAATGCCAGCCTAGCACTGCCAACCAGACACCATGGCACTGCCCACCAGGCACCCTGACTCTGCCCACTGTGCCAATGCCAAGGGGGCAGGATTTGAAGGGGTGGGGTCTTTTGGGGCAGGTCAATCAATGGCGGCAAGGGGGAACTGCTGCATACTCTACATTAGAGATCAGTGGGTAGCAGGGCAATAGGGAGGGCAGGGGGATTGTCAGGGCCAGCAATTGGGAGGATGGGGTCAGGGAGGATCGGGGAGCAGATAATTGGAAGGCTGGCACGATACTAGTGTGCTAAGTGGGCCACTGCTCATCTGCCAATCTTCCTACTGACAGATCGGCATATGCGCAGTGGCCCACTTAGCGCACTAATACCAGTCCCTTGGGCAGGACTAGGCCTGCCCTCCTTCCCGGTGGATTCAGTGCAGCACAGAATGCTGGAAATTCATTCAACTAAGTATGCGAAAATGGATGCGAAAATCTCTCATTTTCCTGCTTGTTCGGCACTTACTTCTTTTTTGGGAAAATTGCCCCCTTGATTAAACATGCAGATCATTCATAATTTAGTTGAATGGCAGATTGGGCCTGAGTGGCTGAAACCTATCTCTTCTTATCTTTCTTTGAATATTCCTGTTAGGAGATCTTGTGACACAGTGGGTAGTGTGCCTGTCTCTGAACCAGAAGGTTCGGGTTCAAGTCCCACCCCAGGACTTGATAACCTAGGAAGATGCATTCATAACACGGCCAAGCAGGTTGAGTGCCAACCTGCAAATCCTTCCAAACATGCCAATGGCTGGCAGTAAGGATGGAAGGGCCTCCTGGTCAGTCACGCTTGATGTGAAGTGGAGCCCCTCGAGTTATAAGCCGCCTGGCGACAGACTAGCGACCGGTTCCTGGAATTACTAGCTATGGAAATGTCTGCCTTAGTGCACTAGTAGGTGCAGAAAGTATGTGGAATTTTACACTGGGGGGGGGCAGTCAATGCCCATGTCAATCAGGGATCTTTCAGAGAAAAACATTAAAAGAGCAAAATGCTGAATGTTTAATCTACTGTAATTCTGTGCAGATAATGTGAGCTGTTACCCAGCCAATTGTACCCCACCAGACATTCTAAATCCCTTTGGGATATGGAATGACCTATCTCCTGTTGATTCCTATCTCAAAGTATATCAAAAAGTTCCTGAGATCAAAGATCCAAAATTAGGATTACTGCAACTGGGTGCAAGACATGCGAATTGAATTCACTTCTGGGAATAGACAGCACTGAGTTGAAAACTGGCTCTGACAAAGAGAGAGAAAGGATGAGCAGGAAGAAACATGACAGTCATCTCAGAACTCTGCTGAAAGAGAGCAGGAAAACAATCAAAGGGTGGCTTCAACAATGAGAAAACTTGAACAAAGTCAACTTCAGAGTTCTACTGATATTGCTGAACTTAACGACCGCAATATTTTGCAATCTATGCTTCACGGACAAGCCAATGACTTAATTCTTTTAACTTTGATTACAACTCTTAACTTTCTGATTCCCAATATTTTTAAAAATCCATTCATGGGATATGGGTGTTACCGGCTTACCCAGCATTTATTACCCATCGCTTGTTGCCAGTCGAGATTCAACCACATTGCTGTGGTTCTGCAGTCACATATAGGCCAGGCCAGGTCAGGATGGCAGATTTCCTCCTCTAAAGGACATTAATGAATCAGATGGGTTTTTATGTCAATCAACAATGGTTTCATGGTCATGAGTAGATGCTTAATTCCAGATGTTTTTTATTGAATTCAGATTCCACCATCTGCCATGGTGGGATTTGAACCCGGGCCCCAGAGCATGAGCTGAGTTTCTGGATTAAGAGTCTAGCGACAATATCACTAAGCCATCATTTCCGTGTGTGTGTGTGTGTGTGTGTGTGTCATTGTGTCTTTTACGATTTTTTTTCTGGTTTAGTAACTAATAAACTTGCCCTTTCTTTGACTTAAAAAAAAATCTGGTTTGATTGGCTCCTTGTTAAAAAGTAAACATGTTTAGATGGGAAAAATTATCTACGGGGAAAGAATTAAGAAAAAAATATTTTGCAACCAGCTAAGGGGAGTCAGCTCATTCCTCCTCACCCAGTCGTAACGGTGGTTATAGGAAGGTCTGAGAGATAGGTTTTAAAGAATGTCTTCAAAGAGAAAAGAGAGGTAGAGAGATGGAGAAGCGTAGGGAGGATATTCCAGAGTATAGGGCCTAGGCAGCTGGGCACGGTTGCTAATTAAAGTTTGAGGTGCACACAGGGTCAAAATTGGAGATTTGGAAATATCTTGGAGGGTTGAAAGGATGGAAGAGTTTGCAGAGATAGATATAAGTGATGTCATGGAAGGAGTTGAAAAGAAGATTGAGAATTTATATATAATATAGATTGAGACATTGTTGGAATGGCAGCCAATCTAAGCTAGCAATTCAGGGTCAGGACATGATGTGAATTAGGTTGCAGACAATAGAATTTTGGATATGCTGCTAAGGACCAGATCAGAACTCTAAGGTATTTTACAAAG
Source organism: Carcharhinus amblyrhynchos (assembly GCF_965287045.1). NCBI lineage: Eukaryota > Metazoa > Chordata > Chondrichthyes > Carcharhiniformes > Carcharhinidae > Carcharhinus > Carcharhinus amblyrhynchos. The sequence continues at coordinate 13,685,569 of NC_137352.1, forward strand.
TTAGCCTGGATGCTAACTTTTACATTTGATTTTGGCACCAGGGTGAGCATAAAATGTTTCACTCAAGATATGATTCCAGTGATCCACTCGAAAAACAGACTTTATTTAAGAACACAGAATATAAAAAAAAATTAGCATAACTTTTTACCAATTAACATACTTAAACATGACAAAATATAATTCTTAACAGGCAGCTATCTCCACTGTTCCAATTTAGCAGTGTCCCCATAGACATAAATCCCTTCTTTAGAAGCAATTAGCACAGAAAACCAAATATGCTTGCATGGTTACTCAATCTCTAGCCTTCTAATAATTCTGGTGAGTGATCCAGACAGACTCTTGTCTTCTAATTCTCATGCAGCAGACTTCTTCTTAGCAGATTCCAATCTCTACTTCAATCAGAGCAAGAGATATAGAGAAATCAACCTCTTTCTAAAGATCCCAAAAGCAGACTGCCTTGAGTTCTCTGTGAAAGCCTAGTCTCATCCAGTCTTATGACCTTACCTATGAATCAACCTAATCAAACCTTCCTCTGAAATATCCCAGAGGAAATCACAAAATAACAGTCCAGATTAAAATAACATTGAAGCAATTAAAATCAATTATGCTGCTGCAGTAACAATATTGTACTGTTGGATCCAGACAAAATGGCTCAGAGTGTGTAAAACAGATCCTGCACAAGAAACATGACTACAATTCATCTCTTAAAGGCACAGTATCGTCACAGTGCTCAAGTTTATGTAGAGTGGGATATGGGAGGCCAGCAAGGAGAGAATTAGAAAAGACAAGCCTAGAGATAACAAAATCATGGGCATGGGCTTTAGCATCAGGTGACCTGAGACATGACGTAGTTGAGAACGATGTTACGGGCGTAGATGTCTGCAGTCTAGATAATTGAATGAATGTGTGGTCAGACGCTAAGATTGAAAACAAATTAATATAGTCTCAAATCAATGATGGAAATGTTAATGAGTAATGAACAGAATTTGTGGTAGGGATAGAAGACAATAGCTACCTATTAGTTCACCGCCAGCCACGTAGAACACAAAACATTAATATTGTTAAATTTATGCAACTAATGAGGTACCAGTAAATGGAGAAGCTAATTAGAGGAATCTCAGATACTCCGATATACATAAATCAGTTACCAGCAGTCTTACATACGGGTATACACAATCAAGTTAAGGTTGGTGAAACATTAGTTTTGTAATGACTGTTTCAGATAGTTAATACAGACTGCACAACATTTGCAGAAATTAAGCAGTATTAATGCAGGAATTATTTTTGATTGCTAAATAATCTTCAGAGTTAGGGACCAAACAGATTCCACAATACATCCAATTGGCGGCCATTCAGGTTTCACATCACTGTGATGCCACTCGACCCAGAGCTCCTGCATGCTGTCAAGCTGGATTTCAAAGGCTCACCCAGCGATCCAGTGAACTTTCAGGACCCCAAAATGAACCTCATTGATGTTCTTCCTGATGCTGGACATTCTCGCTTGTAATCTTGAGGTGTGTAAAATCAAACTGTCTTCTGACAGGCAAAATTCGATCTGAAGCCCAACAGTGCAACAAGACATCTTGCAATTCAAATCATGCAGTCTTAAATCCCGGACAAACCAGCAACCTGCAGACCTCTTTTATATAATAAACCAAAGGTTTAATGGATTTTTAGATAATCACGTGAACATGCAAGAAATAGCTGGATATGGATCAAGGGCAAGCAGAAGGGAATAGTTTAATTTAGCATCATGTTCGGTACAATATTGTGGGCTGAAGGGCCTGTTCCAGTGCTGTACAATTCTATGTTCTATGTGTTTCCAATGTTTACTGGGTGACCAAAATGCACTATCTCACAGACACTGTGAGTAGATCAATGTAAAGTAAAAGTAAAGTTTATGTATTCGTCACAAGTAAAGCTTAAATTACCACTGCAATGAAGTTACTGTGAAATTCCTCTAGTCGCCACACTACGGTGCCTGTTCGGGTAAATGCACCTACCTAGCACCTTTTTCAGATTGTGGGAGGAAACTGGAATACCCGGAGGAAACCCACACAGACACTGGGAGAATGTGCATGCTCCATACAGATAGTGACCCAAGCCGGGAATTGAACCTGGGGCCCTGGCGATGTGAGGCAGCTAATCACTGTGCCACTGTGCGGTGGATTTAGACTAATAGTAATAAAATGTTGGGAGTTGTGATTCTTCATAATACAGCAGCATATGGCTGAGAAACATCCATCTGTTAACAGCTAATTGTTAAAACGTAAATCCTGAAAGAAGATAGAGATGTGTGAGAACTGTACTCAAAAGACTTTTTAATTCAATTTCAGAATTCAAGTGACTTTGCAAATTATTTGGAACTGTTCCTTCTGAACCTTTTGCCTGAGTTATAGCCTTGAATTCCCCCAACGGTTAACAGAAAAAAGATGGACACTTAACAGGGCGTTTTCTTTGAGTATTTCCTTGTAGCTTCCCGCTTCAACAGATGTTCACTCAGCACTGCCTTTCATTTTCATTTAACCATTAGCCCCAGATTTCAGACAAGTGCGCCATTTTGTAAGATAGCTTGCATTCAGACTTCTGCAACCTCTCCCAATTTAAGACTCCATGAAACTTAGACTGTGCGACGCTTTCATTAATAGTCAATGTGGAAAGACTGCACTGATGTTTTATAGATCTGTAGCCAAGTACAACTGTGACTTGATGTCAGTGCATTTCAATCACTCCGATAGTGAAGACATTCAAGGGAGCCAATTATACACTGTGGGTTAGGCCAGATCCAGAAGAACACATATAAACGGACGTTAGTAAAGGACACTACAACAAATCAATGCCAAGGAATCAGGACAAAAGGAATATTTGCATACAATGAAATTTACAATACATCAGAGTTCTGTACAAGCAGGCTTCCCCTGCAAAAACTTGTGACCTAATTATGCCTTTAGTGCGTAGATGTAGATTTTTCTTTCTCGTTGTTAGTGTGGAACATAATGTAAGCAATAGGAACTGGAATAAAGCACACAGCTCCTTAAACCTGCTCTATCATTCAAAGTAATCATGGTAGATAATGGCCTCAGCTCCATTTTCCAACCTGCTCCCCATATTCCTTGATTCCTTTTTTGTGGGACATGAGCGTAGCTGGCTGACCAGCATTTATTGCCCATCCTTAGTTGCCCTTGGAGGGCAGTTGAGAGTCAACCACATTGCTGTGCCTCTGGAGTCACATGTAGGCCAGACCAGGTAAGGACAGCAGATTTCTTTCCTTAAAGGACATTAGTGAACTAAATGGATTTTTCCAACAATCGGCAACGGTTTTATGGTCATCAGTCTATTGTTAATTCCAGTTTCTTTTTATAGAATTCAAATTCCACAATCTGCTGTAGCGGGATTCGAACCAACATCTCCATAACATTAGCTGGGTTTCTGGATTAATAGTCTAACAATAATATCACTCGGCCATCGACTCCCACAAATCCATCAGAATCCAAACATCTCAGCCTTAGGTCTACTCAACAGCAGAAGTTCAGCAACTGTCTGGCATGAAGAATTCTAAGACTCACAACCCTTTGAGTGAAAATATTTCTCCTCATCTGAGTCCTAAATGATCGACCCGTTGTCTCAAGACTTGTGCCAGTGCCCTGGAATCCCGTCTGGGACTGAGGTGTTTACTCCAGTAAATGGCTTTGAATTAAATGCAACAAAAAGAGAAAATGCTGGAAAATCTCAGCAGGTCTGACAGCATCTGTGGAGAGAGAATAGAGCCAATGTTTTGAGTCAGGATGACCCTACAACAGAGCTCGAAAGAAAAAAAGCTCTGGTGATGGGTCATCCAGATTCGAAACGTTGGCTCTATTCTCTCTCCACAGATCCTGTCAGACCTGCTGAAATTTTCCAGCATTTTCTGTTTTTGTTTCAGATTCCAGCATCCATAGGTATTTTGCTTTTATCAATTAAATGCATTGTGTTTCCTCACACTTCCCACCACATGCACATTGCTACCTCTTTGACTGCAATGATTTTTATAGATAATCCTCATCTTGTATTTCAGTCCAACGCGCTAACCAAGATCAAGCATTTTCAGTCAAATAATGGCATTCAGCAGAGGGTGAATCCAAGGACCATTAATTTTCATTGTGTGCATTCTGCAGAGTTACGTCACATGACATCTGACCATCCACATTCCTCATTATGCTCCTGCGAGCAGCTGGGGAAGGTGATGGCATAATGGCACTGTCACTGAATTAGGTAATCCAATACTCCAGGACCTGTGTTCAAATCCCAGTACAGATGATGATGAAATTTATATTCCATAAAAAAAAAGCAATTAAAACTTGAACTAAGGCCATGAAATCATTGGGTAAAATCTTATCAGGTTCACTAATTTCCTTTAGGGGAGGAAATCTGCCATCTTTACCTGGTCTGGCCTACATCTGACTCCAGATCCACAGCAACGTGGTTGACTCTGAAATAGCTTAGCGAATCACTCAGTTCAAGGGCAAATAGAGATGGGCAATAAATGCTGGCCCAGCCAGCATTGTCCACGTTCCATGAATGCAACATAGTGATTAACACTGCTACTTCACAGCGTCAGGGAACCACGTTCGATTCCTGGCTTGAGTCACTGCCCGTGTGGAATTTGTACATTTTCCCAGTATCTGTGTGGGTTTCCTCCCATAGTCTGAAAGACGTGCTTGTTAGGTGCATTTTCCATGCTAAATTCTCTCTTAGTGTACCCGAACAGATGCCGAAGTGTGGTGACCAGGGTTTTTTCACAGTAACTTCATTGCAGTGTTAAGGCAAGCCGACTTATGACACTAATAAATAAACTTTAAAAAAACTGGATAAAAATTCATGTCCAGCCCCATGACACACTGCCTCGGAAAGTACAATGTTACAGACAGAAGAGAGACAGACAGACTACTGATTTCTTTTGCACTGAGAAAGTAATTCCTTTGTTCTCGTAACTCCTTGGGGTATCTCCCACCTAAAGGGCTGACCCAGTGGTTGGCAGCCATCTTATTGGTTCTGCAAAAAGTGAAAAAAAAGCAATAAGAATTAAGGAATCCTTTTCATACCCTAGGGACCCAATAGGAAAACAAAGTAAGTATTGTGTGAAGGGAGGATTCTAGACTGTCAGTCTAACAGCCTTTCTCTCCCTCATCTCCAATATTTTCATAGCTAAGCTAAATTGTGATTCTTTTTCCACCTCTAATGTGTCCCTTGGATGGACAGAGTCTGGGGAGCGAGAAATAAAATTAATGGCTGGGATTTTCCGCACCACCCCACTCCCCTAACACCCCCCACCTTCCCTCTACCCCTCCACCCACCGCTGCCAACCCTCCACCCATCCCCATTCCCCTTAATCACTCCCACCCCTTGTGTTTTCCGAGGATGGAGATGGACTGCCAGTGGGATTTTTTCCAATATTAATTTTTACAGGAAAAGGATATTCCTGGCTGGGTCAGCATTTTTTGCCCATTCCTAATTGCCCTCTGTTTCAGAGGGTACTTAAGAGTCAGTGCTACTGCTCTAGAGTCACATGTAGGCCAAACCAGGTGAGGACAGCAGATTTCCTTCCCTAAAGGACATTAGTGAACCGGATGTTCTTTTTTAATGCCAATTACTTCATGGTCATTATTAGACTTTTAATTCCAGATTTTTTTTTACTGAATTCAAATTTCACCAACTCCTTGGGTGGGATTCGAACCCAAATCCCAGAGTTTGATCCTGGGCCCCGAGATTGCTAGTCCTGTGGCACTGCCTCTTTTGAGCCTGCTGTAGACTACGGAGTTTTGCACGACTCTGCTACTCACCACCAGTGAATTCACCGGCTGTAATGTGGTGCTGGGGTAGGGAGGCAGTCACTTTCAGCAGGATTGGAAGATTTTGTCGATGGGAAAGGTTGGAAAATGTATGTACCCTTTCATCCGAATTTTTTAAAATGCGCACTGAAGGGATTTCACCAGCACCGGGTGTTTTCCAAGACAGTTTGGCTTCCTCATTCCTTTCAATAAATCAGGATGTTGTTCAGAGAGTAAATGAGAGTCATATTTTATCAGTGGAGGCCCCAGTGATAAAAATACACTTCTAACTGAAGACATCCAGCCACAAAAAACTCCACCCACTGGCATTTTGGTTTTGTATTTGCTATTTATCTGTTAATTATGGGTGTATTGCCAAGAAGTTATCAGCAAACCCTTACAAACCCTTACATTATGAGCCATGGCACCTGCGTGTTACAATGAGGTGGATGGCCCACAGCATAATGCAAAAGTGGACTGAGAAAGATGGCTAAAACAAACCTTGCAGGACTTATTTAAGTTTAAAATTTGTTTATTAGTCACAAGTAGGCTCACATTCACACTTTAATGAAGTTACTGTGAAAATCCCCAAGCCGCCACAATCCGGTACCTGTTCAGCTACACTGAGGGAGAATTTAGCACAGCTAACACATCTAACCAGCACATCTTTCAGACTGTGGGAGGAAACCGGAGCATCCAGAGGAAACCCACGCAGACACGGGGGAGAATGTGCAAACTCCACACAGTCAAAGTAAAAGTTCATTTATTAGTCACAAGTAGACTCACATTAACACTGTAATGAAGTTACTGTGAAAATCGCCATACTCTGGCACCTGTTTGGGTACACTGAGGGAAAATTTTAGCATGACCAATGCACTTAACCAGCACGTTTTTTGGAGAGTGGGAGGAAACCGGTGCACCCGGAGGAAACCCACGCAGATATGGGGAGAACGGGCAGACTCCACACGGCAGTCATCCGAGCCAGAAATTGAACCCGAGTCCTTGGCACCGTGAAGCAGCACCGTGCCAATAAAGACGGCATCATGACAGGCTTCAGCTGGGCTCGAGTACTGGTAGCTTACGCCACTGCTGTTAATTTGCTCAAATAAGACATTGTGCAGACAAGTCAGTCTATTCTAGTGAGAGCAGCAGGACTTCACAATGGCTTCTTAAGTAACAGGTCTGTTTGCTGCCTTTCTATCCTTCTCGAGGTAATAAAAAGGTCAGCACATTCAAGCTTAAACCTGATACCCATAAATAGGCTTAACCTCATCTCTGTTTTAATAAATGAAGGAGAAGAATGATGCATTAAGGGAAGAGTTGCAGAGCTGCATTGCTATAGCAACCAATTAGGATTACTTGAATGTTCCCATGGAGAGAACATATTGATTCTTCATTGGATATGACATCTTTTAGAAGAATCCAGCAGTGCACAATTTCAAACTCATTAACCCTTTGAAAACAGCAAGGGAGACACCTCACTGCTCGTCACTCAAAATATACAATAGAAGTAGCAAAGATTGTTCTGTGTTTTGCCTTCTTATCCGCAGGTTTTTATTCATCATCCGGGATAATGGTCAGTCATTGAAGTAATAATTAATGACAATTAAATTATACATGTGCAGAAGCATTACATTCAATTAAAAAGTGAAGAAGGCAAGTGTTTCATTGAAGGAATTGCTGGATTCACACTGTGCAGAAATCCTCGCGGTACTCATACCCAAGTCAGCAGTTGTACATCCTATACTGTTCCAACCATAATGTTGGCAACAAGACCCATCTAGTGATTCAGAGCGAAGGAAACACAAAAATTTCAAGATTCCAAGACACAAAAGGTTTCTATATCAAAAACAAATGTTAACATGTTAAATATGTTAATATGTCTATTTTGTTTCTCTTTCTCCAGTTGAATACTATGTGGGAGAGGTCACTGTGCAATTGAGGGTCAATTGAATGCCTCAAAGCTTTTTATGGGGAAATGATGGCTGAGTGGTATTATCACTAGCCTGTTAATCTAGATATTCAGCGAATGATCTGGGGACCTGGGTTCGAAACCAGCCATGGTAGATGGTGGAATTTGAATACAATAAAAAATAAAACATATTCTCTACCATAGAGTCACAGAGATTTACAACATGGAAACAGGCCCTTTGGCCCAACTTGTCCATGCTGCTTGTTTTTAACGCTAAGCTGGTCCCAATTGCCCGTGTTTGGCCATCTTACCCATGTAACTGTCTAAATGCATTTTAAAAGACAAAATTGTACCCATCTCCACTATTACCTCTGGCATTTTGTTCCTGATGATAATGAAACCATTGTTGATTGTCAGAAAAGCCCATCTGGTCCACTAATAGGGAATATTTAGGGAAGAAAATCTGCTGTCCTAACCTAGATATGCCTCCATGTGACTCCAGAGCCACAGGAATATGATTGAATCTCAACTGCCTTTGGGGAACTAGGGATGGGCAATAAACCCTGGTCAGTCAGTGACACCCATGTCCCGTGAATGAATAAAAAGAAGATACCACTACAAAACCATGAGGCAAGTGGAAGTAAACCACTGGAACTGTTTATTAATATGTCTATCCACTAGTACTGTAATAGAAAACTGCCTAGACAAGCTCCAGCCAGGGTGGAGCTTGAGTCCCAGGATACCTGACCCTTTCTTTTAAAGGGGCATGCCCCAATATACATAACGCCCTGCCGAGTAAATGGTCAAAGGAGCCAATCCTTTCACAAAGTTTCTCTGTATTGTGGAAAGTACAGCTGTTGGCTTGCTGAACTTGCAGGGCAAGTGGGGAAAAGGCAGGAGAATGGAGATGAGAAAAATATCAGCCATGACTGAATGATGGAGCAGACTCGGTGGGCCGAATGGCCTAATTCTGCTCCTAGGTCTTATGGTTTTAAGGTCTTATCCCAATCACAGAGCTACTAGCCCTACTGACAGTGGTGGACATTGTAGAAGCAGTTTAGGAATGGAGAGGATGCAGTGATAAGTTATATTTATGCCAGAAGGCCATGCCATGAAAGAGCATGTTTCTCTGGATGGCCTATTGGGTGGTGGAGATGGAGGGGCAAACGTCCCCACCTGTAGGATCCCTCCTTGGGGCATGAAGCTGGTAGCCTCCCTGCTTGATAGGGGTGGGGCGGGGAGAGGCTGGGAAATGCTGGTGGGCCTGAAGAATTGACCATAAAAGAGTGCTTAAATATTTGAATTTACGGGGCAATCTCGTTGACCTCCATTCACGGGGCAATAGTTTCACATCCAGTCCCACCACTGGGAAACCTCTCAGGCAGTGGGACTACTTCATAGAGTCACTTAAAAACATTTCTTTCTGCCATTGTCTGGGGCCTGTCTATCTCCCAGGCTGCCACCCAGACTAGGAAAATCCTGCCCTAAAGAGAGATGACGATTCGGGGCATCATTTTCCCCTCGCAGAGGTTACGAGAAGAAGAAACAGGACACAGTGAGAATACATAACAATCATAGAAAACAGAGAAAGAGACATTAAATTCGGAAAGGGCTAAGTGCAGCTCAGCAATATTCAAATCTCTCCCAAACAATTGAAGAGAGGGGGAAGGGTTTGAGACCTTTGTTGTATCTTTGAAGTTCAAAAGGTTGAAACACCTTTGCAGATCAGATTTCATGCACAATTCTTTATGGAATTGAAACTTTGCTACAAAGCCTTAGATAATATCATCATTCTCAGCCGGAAAGAGAATGTTGCTGAAAACTGCATGACCAAGCGCAAAGCTCAAGGTTATTTGTAAACAAGTGTGGTCCGCAGCTTTCAATCTCAAATGCAATTTAAAAAATATATACCTAGCACAGCCTGAGTTGAAGGTTGCCAGTTAACTAAGCATGAAGTTTTAATTTTGACCTTTAAGAGGAAGTATTGTAACATGAAGCCTGTCTGAGGTTTGTTAAGTCTGCCTCAGTTCCATTCTGATTTGATTTGATTTATCGTTGTCACATGTATTAGCAATCAGTGAAAAGTATCGCTTCTTGCGCGCTATATAGAAAAAGCATACTGTTCACAGAGAAGGAAAGAGAGAGTGCAGGAAGTGGTGTTACAGTCACACTGAGGGTGTAGAGAAAGATTAACTTAATGCAAGGTAGGACCATTTAAAAGTCTGATGGCAGCAGGGAAGTAGCTGTTCTTGAGTCGGTCGGTATGTGACCTTTTGTATCTTTTTCCTGATGGAAGAAAGTGGAAGAGAGAATGTCCGGGGTGTGTGGGGTCCTTAGTTATGCTGGCTGCATTGCCAAGACAGCAGGAAGTGTAGACAGAATAAATGGATACGAGAATGGTTTACGGGATGGATTGGGCTACATTCATGACCTTTTGCGGCGTTGGGCAAAGCAGGAGCCATACCAAGCTGTGATGCAAACAGAAAGAATGCTTTCTATGGTACATTTGTAAAAGTTGGTGACAGTCATAGCTGACGTGCCAGATTTCCTTCATCTTCTGAGAAAGTAGAGGTGTTGGTGAGCTTTCTTAACTATAGTGTCAGAATGGAGGGACCAAGACAAATTGTTGTGATCTGGACTCTTAAAAACTTGAAGCTCTCGACCCTTTCTACTTCATCCCCGTTGATGTAGACAGGGGCATGTTCACCTTTACGCTTCCTGAAGTCAATGACAATCTCCTTCATTTTGTTGACACTGAGGGAGAGATTATTGTTGCTGCAGCAGTTCACTAAATTCTCATCCCTGTACTTTGTCTCGTCATTGTTTGAGATCCAACCCACTATGGTGGTGTTGTCAGCAAACTTGAAAATTGAATTGGAGGGAAATTTGGCCTCACAATCATAGTTGGGTAAGGAGTATAGTAGGGGGCTAAACACACAGCCATTCCCAGCTTTCCATTTCCTACCAATTGTCTCTTTCCCAGAACATCAAAAACAGAAAAAAAACTGGAAAATAAGGATACTCGTCTGAATTGTTTCTTTTCTCTCCACAGTTAGGCTGCTTCTCCTGAGGTTGTTGGGGTAGGTTTCCACAGGCTTTAGCACACCTCCATTAGCTTCTGCAGGTGACCATCTATAATGCCGGTATCAAGTGTGAATGGTTATTGTCCAGGTCAAAGCTGTTCATCACTAATGATGGTATCGTATACAGCAACAATCACTGGCACATTGCTGAACTAACCACATACCTGTCAGAGAATCAAAGAGTCTGCACCGACATGGACGAAACACACAACCTCCCACCTAATCCCATTTAACAGCACTTGGCCCATAACTTTGAATGTTATGATGTGCCAAGTGCTCATCCAGGTTCTTTGTAAAGGATGTGAGGCAACCCACTACCATCCTCTCAAGCAGACCATCACCACCCTGTCCAATCTCGCTTCATAGCTTAAATGTTCCATCCCAGGCAGCATCCTGGTGAATCTCCTCTCCACCCCCTCCAGTGCCATCACATCCTTCCTATAATGTGGACCAGAATTGCACACAGTATTCTAGCTGTGGCCTCACCAAAGTTCTATCCAACTCCGACATGACTTTCCTGCTTTCATAATGTGCCTCGATTGATAAAAGGCAAGTGTCCCATATGCCTCCTTCACTATCCTACTAACATGCCATTCCATCCTCAGAGATCTATGGACAAACACGCCAACATCCCTTTGTTCCACAGAACTCCCTAGTGTCATGCCGTTCATTGAAATGTTATGGTCAGTATTTTATGACCTCACTCGGGCGAGCATAATAAAATCCTGCCCAAGGGAAATGGAGAATTCCGTTCTGTGAGTCGCACTCTTCCCGATTCCGGTAAAATTCCGGCATACAGGTCCTCTAGTTCTGTAGATGTGTTGTTGGACTATCATTTACAGAACAGGGAGTACTAAGCTATCAATCACACTGGGTTGCAATGTTGGGCCTTGGATTTGTCAGAAGCTTCAATACCTATCTGCTGCTCTCCGTAAAATTTAATTGTACGAACTTGCCGATAGCATAACTTGATTTAACATGTTATAGGAGTGTTCCTCTCTGCACGAAAAGAAGTGTTGGCGTTGCTGTCAGGCTGACCTGGTTAAATGTTATTGTTTCTCCTTTATCTGCAAATATCTGAAAGTAATTGCTAAAATGGCATTGAAAGACTGCCAAGTTATGTGTTTCTCTTTGTAACGTGAAAAATTAAGCATGACTGTTCCCTTTTAACCACATCAGATAAAAGGTCCCTTTCACGAAATGCTTCTTGTTGGTAACCCCGTCAACTTTTTCTTCCTCAGAGCATAACACAGCTTTAAAACAATTCTACATTTAGCTCCTGTGTTCAAAGGTAGAATTGAGATGATGTGCTCATTCTCATTTTCCAATATCTCCACCCTTCCCTATCATTGAACCTTCCTTCAGCCCCACAACTCTTCTAGCGATGGTCTCTTGACCTTCCTCGATTTTAATTGTTCCACCATTGGTGGACACACCTATCAACATCCGGGGAGTTACCATTGACCAGAAATTGAACTGGACCAGCCATATAAATACTGTGGTTACCAGAGTAGGTCAAAGGCTAGGAATCCTGTAGCAAGTATCTCATCTCCTGATTCCCCAAAGCTTGTCCACCATTGACAAGTCATAAGTCAGAGATGCAATGGGAATCTCCCCAGATGAGTGAAGCTCCAGCAACACTCAAGAAGCTCAACGTCATTCAGGACAAAGCAACCTGCTTGATAACGCCCCTTCCATTAACATTGACCAATGAACAGTGGTAGCCATATGTACCATCTACAACTTGCACTGCAGAAACTCACCAAGGCTCCTTAGGCAGCAGCTCCCAACACACGATGGCTACCATCTAGAAGAATAACGGCAGCTGATGTATGGGAGCACCACTACCTAAAAGATCCCCTCCTAGTTCCACTTCCCATGCTGACTTGGGAATATATTATCGTTCCTTCACTGTCGCTGGGTCAAAATCCTGGAACTTCCTCCCTAACAGCACTTTGGGTTACCTACACTACAGGGGCTGCAGCCGTTCAAGAAGGCAGCTCATTACCACCTTCTCAAGGACAACTTAGGTTGGATAATAAATGTTGGGCCTAGCCAGCAACGCCCACATCCTGTAAAAATGATTGTTTAAAAAATCTGTCTAAGCTCTGGAATTTCCTTCTTAAACATCTCTGCCTTGCTATCTCCCTCTCCTCCAGTAAGGCACATGAGAAACATATCGTTTTGACCAAACATTGATCTAACCCCATTTCATCTACCCTTCCGACAGCCTTCTGTTTAATTTCTCATCTCTTTGGGTTTAGTGTTTTTTCCCAGTTTCTCTTCCAAGAAACAAACATTTGATCTCATCTCCTCATGTAACTTGATGTTATATTTTGTTCCTTAACAATGTTGTGTAGTGCTTTGAGATATTTTATCATGTAATAGTGCTGCATAAATGCAAGTTATAGTTGCAAGTATGGCTCTGCTGTTGGGATAGGGTGTTGCTTTTCCACAGTCCAATCTAGGCCCAGAATTTCATCCCCCCCTCGCCCCCTGCCACAGAATTGGAGTGGGCGAGAGGTGGACAATGGAGATGCCCATTGACCTCAGGTGGGCTTTTTTTGGTTTTGGGATGAGCGAAGCCTTAAAATCTTGCCCTGGAAGTTTCTTTACATTAGTCAGATTACCACAATATCATTCTAAATCAATTAGTCAAAAACACCATAACTACTTCCAAAGGGCAAATAAGGCCATAAATATCTGAGTTTCTGTCGCTATCTGGGTCTGGCAATGTACCCACAGTTCCCTGATGAGACAGTCACGTCCCCCACTTATGGTGTAAACTCAGATCATCCACCGTCTAGTCATCAGCAATGTTAATAAATGCACAAAGAACTAAGCCATTACATTTTCGTGTGTTGATATTATTTAAGACCGATGTACTAATTAGACCATACCTGACCTGTAAACATCACATGTAATTTACTACTAATTGCCAGCACAAAATCAGGTTACTAATTATCAAAATTTGTATCCAAATCAACAACAATAGGAATGTTCATTTTCTGTTTCTGTTACTTGGCAACCAATAGATGTAATTAAATCAGCCAATAACTCACAAATGAAATTAAGAGTTTTCATTAGTAGCACCCATCAGCCCCCCCTCCACACTCCCACCTTTCCTACCTCCAGCCCCCATTAGTATCCCTGTCTCTCACCTTTCAATTCATTTATTTTTTCTTTGGTAGGCTTCATGCTGGAATAAGGTTACAGAATAGCATCCCTACAGAAGGAGGCCTTCTGCACTGTAGGTATTGTATAATTCTGTGGACTGAATGGCCTTCTTCTGCACTGTAAATATTCTGTATGAGGCAATTCAGCCCATTGAATCTGCATTGCCAACAATCCAGGCCCTATCCCCATATTCCCATGCATTTACCCTAGCTACTGCCCCGACACTAGGATCAATTTAGCATGGCCAATCCACCCAACCCGCATATCTTTATGGGAGAAAACCTAAGCACCAGGTCATATCCTAGATCTTTCTCCAAGAACCAATTACTCAAGAGTTTTAACCCATCACCCCAACAAAGGCACTTTAAAAGGTGTGAGATCACTATTTCCTCTATCATTCAATGAATTGTGTTCTAAACCTACACTTCTGAACTTCCTGATAGGTTGCACAGTTCTTCTTTTAAGAAATAATAATGTTATCAGAGATTGATTCATTGTCTGAACCAGAGGTTTGAACCATCATCAGAATGGAAAAGTAAACAGAACCATAGAATCCTGAAAGGGAAGAAAAAGACCATTTTGCCCATTGAGTCTGCACCGACTGTCCAACAGAGCATCTTACACAGGCCCTCCCCTCTTCCCTATCCCTGTAACCCCATAGCTAATCTACCTAACATACGCATCTTCGGATGTAGGAGGAAACCGGAGCACCCAGAGAAGCTCCGCGCAGACACAGGGAAAAGGTGCAAACTCCACACAGTCACCTGAGGCTGGAATCGAACCTGAATGTATTGTGAATTTCTTTAAACAATTATTTTTCTTAAATTAATTAAATTGATTAAAAATTAAAAGCCGCTCTGAGGAAATCTTGAGCCTTTCCTTCTCTGGATTTCTCTGCCCTTTCTTCCAACCATGAATGTGCAGATTCCACACAGAGGACAAAGCCCCATATATTTGCCCTCCTAATCCCCTTAACCTACACATCTTTGGACATGGGAGAATAATGTAGCATGGTGCTGGGAGCCAGCAGTGCTAACTGCTGTGCCACCCTTCAATCAGGTCGCCCCTCAGTCTTCTCTTTTTGAAATGAAACAGAGACCCTGCTGCTCAGGTAAAAATGCGCTGGATGGCCAGCTTATTTCTGGAAACTTCTACAGTTCTGCCTAGCACTTTTTGTTTGTTATTCACTGCAGATTCTGAGATGCAAGTCTTAAAGCTCAGACAATTTTCTCAACAAGGTAGGAGATAACGAGTTTGATTTTTAGCCGATCTTAATGTGGTGTTAGGAAATAAGACCCTCATTAGTAATGAATGACTTACCCGGGCACGCCAAGTTCTCTGCAGGAGAATACAACAATTATCTCACATTTTAATCTATGCCATTCTATTTTTTTTAAAAACATGATGAAACAAACAGAATTTCCATTACAGAAGACAAACCTTGATGAGGAAAAGATCTGAGATGCCTTTTTGTTACTGCTTTCTTGTTGATCTGTGCCCACACAAAAATGGCAATATTTATTTGTCTGTTTGAAACTTTTGCCATTTATTTGAAGCAAACCGTGGGAATAGACTACAGTTGACATCGACAAGTTCATTAACATTCCACATACTACCAACTTAACATAATGGGACTCTAAATCTCTTTTGATTTGTCGAACTAAGCTGCATTTCATCATTAGTAAGCTGGAGGGTTTACAGGATTCAGTGGAAAAGTTCTGATGGAGTGGAAATAGCTATGAAATGACATTCAATATAACCATTTTGGAGAGTATTTTGGGTGGCAACTGTGTTTAGTCAATCCAGTTGATTTCCTCTCACCTCTCCTGAAGATTCTGCTGAGATATGTCTACTTTTAAAGATTAAACCTGGGCCTTCCTAATCCATCTGGCATCAAAGAACAAAGAACAAAGAAAATTACAGCATAGGAACAGGCCCTTCGGCCCTCCAAGCCTGCACTAACCATGTTGCCCAACTGAACTAAAACACCCTACCCTTCCAGGGACCGTATCCCTCTACTCCCATCCTATTCATGTTATTTGTCCAGATGCCCCTTAAAATTCATTATTGAATCTGCTTCCACTATTTCCCCCAGCAGCAAGTTCCAGGCACTCACCACTCTCTGTGTAAAAATCTTGTACCAGAATGAACAATGAACTGTGTTGCCCATTGGGTAGCAATCTCACTTCTACTTGGAAGGTTGCGGGGTCAAGTTTTATTCCAGAGAATTCAGCACCCATATATTGGCTGACACTCCAATGCAATACTGAGATACTCACGGAGTTGTGAGCTGGAATTCTTTGGCCATTCATGCCTCCGGGAATCTGTGGTCTTGCCAGCAGCGCAGTCCTGCTCGTGGGTTTCCTACTGATGTGAGTGACGTCAATGGGAATTTCCATTGACAGCAGCTTCCAGCTGCGTGTTTCCTGCCAAAGGGAGATGGCGCCTCCTCCTGCTGGCTGGAAACACACAACTGGAGGCCGGAGAATCTTGCCCACCATCTTTCAGATAAGATATTAAGCCAAAGCTCTGTTGGCCCTTACAGGAGAAAAGACCATTATACTTATAGCATCATAGAATTCTTACAGTGCAGAAGGGATTGTAGGAGGAAACTGGAGCACCCGGAGGAATCCCATGCAGACACGGGGAGAATGTGCAAACTCCACGCACTTTCCCGAGGCTGGAATTGAATCCAGGTACCTGGCGCTGTGAGGCAGCAGTGCTGACCACCGTGCCGCCATTCCAACTTTTATTCTGAGTAAGACAAGTGGGGGCTCCCACAATTAACCATCACATGCCCTAGTCAATTTTTGAAAGAAAAACCTGTTACCTATTCATCATTATGTTGGTGTTATGGGATCTTGCTTTGCACAAAATGGCTTCTCTAATTTTTACATTACAACAATAATTACAGAAGTCATTAGAAAAATATTTAATTGGATATGAAACACTTTAGGCTTAAGTGAAAGGAATGTACTTTCCTAACAATGGAGACATCAGGGACTTTTTTTGAAGTTAGATGAAGCTGTGTAAACAGCCAGACTGCAAAGCATTCCACTTGGCTTATTTTTGAACATAGAGTTGTATTATCAATGTTGCACAATGGAATATTTCTGGATTGTTTAACAGATTATTCTACTTTTAGCCCTGCTGAACACCTCTTTCTGCTGACTTTCACTTTGCCGTCTAGCATAGCTCTTCAAATCTAACCACAAAGTACTGAGATTTTAGAATACCTACCCAACAGTGCAGAAGGAGCCCATCAAATGGACCAACTCTCTGACGGAGCATCTCACCCTGGCCCTATTCCCATAACTCTACACATCTTCCCCGCTAATCCCCTTAACCTACACATCTTTGGACACTAAGGGACAATTAGCCTGGCCAATCCACCTAACCTGCGCATTTTTGGACAGTGGGATGAATGAGGAGCACCCCCGGATTGGCTGTGCTAAATTGACCCTAGTGTCAGGGGGATTAGCAGGGTAAATGTGTGGGGTTAAGTCAATAAGGCTTGAGTGGGATTATGGTCGGTATAGACTTGATGGGCCAGATGGCCTCCTTCTGTACGATAGGGACTCAATGATTCTATAAATGTGATGGGTTCTTAACTATCGTCTGAAATAGCTTTGGAAACCTTGCCAGCGATGCTAACATGCTCTGAAAGAATAAGGGAAAAGATGTAAGATTTCTGAAGGAAACACCACTGCCTCCTGTGAAATCTCTTCTGGAGAAAGAACGCCAATGAATCCTGAGGTAACCCAACGATAACAGAGAAAACTAATCTCCTCTTTTCTCTCCGACTCCTGTATCTTTAGGCCAGCATGGTGGCACAGTGGTTAGCACTGCTGCTTCACAGCACCAGGGACACGGGTTTGACTCCCAGCTTGGATCACTATCTGTGTGGAGACTGCATGTTCTCCCCGTATCTGCACGGGTTTCCTCTGGGTGCTGTGGTATCCTCCCACAGTCCAAAGCTGTGCAGGTTAGGTTGATTGGTCATGCTAAATTGCCCAATGGTGTCCTGGGATGTGTACGTTAGAGAGATTAGTGGGGTGAATGTGTGGGGTTGAGGGGATAGGACCTGGGGTGGGATTGTTGTTGGTGCAAACTCAATGGGCCGAATGGCCTCCTTCTGCATTGTAGGGTTTCTATGATTGTCTAACCTGTCTGGAAACTGAAAAAAGCCTAAAATCCAAGCAGACATGGGGGGAATGTGCAAACTCCACACAGAGAGTCACCCAAGGCCAGAATTGAACCTAGGTCCTTGGCGCTGTGAGGCAGCAATGCTAACAACTGAATGTCACACTTCGGAGTTCTTTTCATTCTTGCAATTTCAAGCCCTTGTCTTACAGTCTGTATAGGGAATTTTTAGCGTCTTAGAATCACATAGAATCCCTAAATTGCAGAAGAGGCCACTCGGTCCATCCAGTCTTCACTGACTCTCTGAGAGAGTATTTTACCCAAGCCCTCTCACCCACCCCATTCTGGTAATCCCATACATTTGCCATGTCTAAACCAATCTAATTTACACATTTTGGGACATCTACATTTCAAATGTCTCTATTTTCTTCCGTAGATCTTTATTTATAGTCTAGCCTTCTGAAGCATACAGGAAAGTAGTTATAATGCAGCATCTAATGAGTCTTTTCCCTTGTCACAAGTTTGAGTTTTCTTGTTGTTAGCACATCCTTCGCCTTTACAAAATGACTTCTGGCTATCATTATCCTTCTTTTGACTTAGGCACTGCATCTAAATACCATCTTCTGTTATCTTTTACCCTAAAAGACCAATTTATCTACATGTTCCTGTGTGACCCCATCCATTTCAATCATCATTCTAGTTCTGTCTCATATATTCCTTACGACTACTATTGGGCGTTACAGAAAGTCACAATAGCACAACAGCTAATTTCTTTGTCATGTGCGCAAACATAAATGGATTTACGTGGCTGTTCTTTGGTTTTTCAACTGAGGCATTAACCATTTTTAAAAAAATATTTGCTCACTAATGTGATTCTAAATCTACAAAAAAAAGTCAAAAGTTAAGAAATCAGCTAAAACCCTTGCTGGAAATCCAAACAAAATAAAATTGGATCCTATTTCCTACAATAAAGAACACAAGCTCTGCCCAGATAAACAGCTAAGTTCTTCCAATTAAATTCACATTTTCCGAGCCAGAAACTGTTTTCACTGAATAACACATTTGAACAAATGTTTGAGTTTATTTGCGACACCTTTTTGCAACACTTTGTTACCTGCAGCCCAGTTTTGTTGGGCATGGGGCAGAACACTATAATGGAAGAAACACTTGGACTATCCAACACTTGTTGGTGCAAACTCAATGGGCCGAATGGCCTCCTTCTGCATTGTACGGTTTCTATGATTGTCTAACCTGTCTGGAAACCAAAAAAAGCCTAAAATCCAAACATTGTTAGGACTACATCATTGAAGAAAGCTAAGGGATCAAAGTTTCTGATCCCTGTCGCTGAAAGGTCCCCCCAGTGCCTCTCTAGACAGTCAGGTATCGTGACCGCTGACATAATGCCACTTGTGTTCAAAAGAGAACCAATGCAACCTCGGCCCCATGCAAGGAAACACTGGAATAGACCAGGGATCGGATTCTCCAGTCCCACTGCAGTGAATGGAGATTTGGCTCAACGCCCAATTCTCTGATCAGCAGCAGCGAGGTATGAACGGTGGGAGAATTCCAGCCCAGGTCCCATCAATATCCAAAGATGTGAGGGTTGGGTTGATTGGCCATGCAAAATTGCCCCTTAGCATCAGGGCAATGAGCAGGGTAAATGTGTGGGCTTACGTGGATAGTGGGGATAGGACCTGCGTGGGTTTGTGTTGGTGTAGGCTCAATGGGCTGAATGGACTCCTTCTGCACTATAGGAATTCTATGGGAAACAGAGGGTCAACATTGCCACCTCTACAGTCAATAAAATACCAGTCTTAGTCCATGTTACTCAGTTTATCAAAACATTTATACATTCTGGAAGGGATGGAAAACTTGCTTCCTTTACTTGCTTGAAAGGCGTTTCTTGAAATGCCAAGTCATTCATTATTCTTACCTTTGAAGTAGTTGAAAGAATTTGACAATTTGTGATACTTAAAGATGCTGATAAAATAAAGAGATGTTAGGAACAAAGAAAATGTTGGGATAAAGAGCCAGAAAGAATAGGAAAGGATCGGGTAGAAAGGGATAAAGGACAGCTGGTTAGAGCTGTGATGTGGAGATGCCAGCTTTGGACTGGAGTAAACACAGTAAGAAGTCTCACAACACCAGATTAAAGTTCAACAGGTTTACTTGATAGCAAAGCCACTAGCTTTCGGAGCGCTGCTCCTTCACTAGGTGAGTGGGATTTTGAGTTCACAAACAGGGCATATAAAGACACAAACTCAATGTACAAAATAATGGTTGGAATGCGAGTCTTTACAGTTAGTCAAGTCTTTCAGGTGCAGACAATATGGGTGGAGAGAGGGTTAAGCACAGGGTAAAGAAATGTGTATTGTCTCCAGCCAGGACAGTTAGTGAGATTTTGCAAGCCCAGGCAAATCGTGGGGATTACAGATAGTGCGACATGAACCCAAGATCCTGGTTGAGATCGTCCTCGTGTGTGGAACTTGGCTATCAGTCTCTGCTCAGTGATGTTGTATGTTGTGAAGACCGCCTTAGAGAACGCTTACCCAAAAATCAGAGACTGAATGCCTGTGGTCGCTGAAGTGTTTCTCAAACAGGAAAAGAACACTCTTGCCTGGTGATTGTCGAGCAAGGTTCATTCATCCGTTGTCATAGTATCCTGTGCAGCGTTAGAGCTGTACAGGATGAAGACAGACAGAGACTGAACAGGACAATTGGGTAATGCACTGAGAAGGAGAGGAAGAGGATCTGGTTTCAGAGATGTAGAAGACAGAATGATTGCTCAAAGAAGAGGTGACAGGAACTAAAAAGTGAGAAAAGTACAACAATCCAATAGTGTAAGAATGAGAGAGAGAGAGTGTGGATAAAGAGAATAAATTAAAGTGGTAGAGTCATAGGGCAGGATTTTTTGGCCGCACTCACTCCAAGGCCAGAAAATCCCGCCCGGGGTCAACGAGGTCAGTGTCCCACCTGTTATGATTCCCATGGCGGGATGGAGGAGAAAATCCTGCCCATAGAGTCATAAAGGCAGAAAAGACCCTTTGGCCCATCGAGTGATAGGAAACAAGGGTGTGGGCACAGAAAAGCGAGAGACCAATAAAAGTTCAATCCATTCCCATTCTTTGGGCCCTCTACATTATTGGCTCTACGTTTTGATTGCAGGGTTGGAAAACAAAAGGAAAGCACTACAAAAGAAATCACTAAAAGCTTTGAACGTGAAGCACTCAAGAGTTCAATAACTAACCATTACTGTTGAATGCTTCAGTCCCATCTACCAGAGCTCCATAAAAAGGTCCGTATTAACAGTTTGAAAGTGGGTCACAATTTATAGCGGCGTCTCCTGTTCTCTGACAGACTATCTGAAAAATAACAAAACAAAAACCCTTTCCTCTAAGATGTCAATTAGTAAATTAGAATAAGAGACAACCTCAGAGAGGAATCTCAGAGAACCTTTCAGATCATCCCTTCATTACCAGACCTTTGAGAACCAAATGAAGATTTGAAGTTGCTTGGTTATTTATTTAGTTGTTGAAACGTAACTGCAGCTGTCCGAAGGGTAAAACATTTCAATTGTTTTCGCAGTAATCTTCTGAGTCCTCAAGCACCTAGAATCAATAGGTAATACCATTAACTAGCAAAGGTCATCATTAAAGTCAACAGTGTAAAAACACAGAGGCACAGGGCAGAAAAACACTAGCAACTTTCTGTTTCTTATTGAGCAGATTATTTCCTTCTCCTCTTTAATGTCGCCCTGTATTTGTCAACTACAAACCAGTGGTCATTCAGGTAATGTTCTCTCAACTGCCAGTCCTGAACTTGGAATTTCAATACGGATGATGTTCGATCAGAATTTGTGTAGATCTTTTATTCATTGTCTCTTTCACTAAGCCCCAAGATATATTCAAAACCTTCATTAGATACTTTAATATAGAATCGTAGACCAGAATCCCTGCAGCAGAGAAAGAGGCCAGTTGGCCCATCAAGCCTGCACTGACAACATTCCCACCCATCCCCGCAAACCCATATATTTACATAGCTAATCTCCCTGATACTAAGGGCAAATTGAGTGTGGTCAATCAACCTAACCCGCATATCTTTGGATTGTGGGAGGAAACTGGAGCCACCTGGAGGAAACCCAGGCAGACATGGGGAGAACATGCAAATTCTATGCAGTGACCCAATGCTGGAATCAAACCTGGGTCTCTGATGCTGTACGGCAGCAGTGCTAACCACTGTGTCATCATGTACGATGTGTCTCAGAGTATGTCTTAAGCATCAAATAAACAGTGAATAAAATGAAGGAGGAGTTAGACAGATTTTTAATTGGTAATGGATTGAAGGGTTGTGGGAAGAAGGCAGGAAAATGGGGATGAGGAGCACAACAGCCATGGTCGAATGGCGGAACAGACTCAATAGGCCTAATGGCCTAATTCTGCTCCTATATCTTATGAACTTATGAATAATGTGCCCTGTACCGGCTATTTTCTTTTTAAGTGAATCTCCCTCATCTAGCTCCCAGATTTTTATCCATTCCTCAATTTGGGGTTCACGTCTTAATGTTTTTAACCTGGCCTCACTCGTCTCAGTCCAGTCATTTACAGTTTGTAGGGGAAAGCCTTTTTATTAATTCTTTCTTGAAGATCTCAGTCATGCCTCTTTCTGGGTTGGCTATGGAGAGTCAACAGCTGGGATTCTTCAGCCGTTTACGCCCTTCTGTCACTGCAAGGGAGGGCAGAAATTTGCCACTTGGCCAAATCTCCGTTCACTGCAGTGGGAGAAGAGAATCCTGACGGACTGAATAGCTGGAAAATTTTAGCCAGCATCTCTGGAAATGTCCTTTGTTTCTAATGAAATAAGTTTGGTGTGATTGCTATGGGAACCAACTTCCAAAATGTTGCAGATAGGAAAATACTATTGATTAGAAAAATAATAAAAATCAATTTTGGAAGAACAGTGGCCAGAATTCTCCCACATCGCCCATGGCTGGGATTCTCCAGTCCCACTGCAATGAATGGAGTTTTAGCTGAGCATCAAATTCTCCATTCTTAGTGGCAGTGAAGGCGGGGCGAATGAGACTTGTGAATCCTGGTCAGTATCTTTATTCTGACTGTCTGGACATTCAAAACCAATAACTCAATCACTGGTCTCAGTGGGCACAGACTGAGTGCTGGGTGGGAAATAGCAAATGCTGCATCCCAAAACTAACCTTAATAAAATCTTGCAAGAGAAATATGGGGATGAAGGAGTTGCAGATACATTAGCAGCACCCAGCCTGATGGGATCAGATTTTCCCTTGGAGCTATCGTAGAATCCTACAGTACCAAAGGAGGCTATTTGATCCATTGAGTCTGCACCAACCCAGGCCTTATCTCCATAAACTCATGCATTTAGTCTAGCTAGTCCCTCTGACACTAAGAAGCAATTTATGATGGCCAATCCACCTAATCCACACAACTTTGGACTGTGGGAGGAAACCGGGACACCTGGAGGAAACCCATGCAGACATGGGAAGAATGTGCAAACTCCACACAGGCAGTGACCCAAGCTGGGAATTGAACCTGGGTCGCTGGCGCTGTGAGGCAGCAGTGCTAATCATGATGCCACCATGCTGTTCCCATTCCATTGACATAACAACGCTGGAAGTGAATCATAAATGGAGGAATTTCTATGTCAGTTGCTGCAAAGTTATAGAACATATAACCCTACAGTGCAGAAAGAGGCCCTTTGACCCATCGAGCCTGCAATGAACGTAATGAAATTGTGAAAGTTATGACAGTGGAGTAGGATCTGAGGACCTTGCTATTGGCAATCGTTTTTCTGATTGCAACTAAATGGCTTCAATGGTCCCACAGAATGCAATAATTCACCCTCAAAGGGACCTGGATTTGAATCCAAGCAAGAGGGATGGGAAGATCCATTTCTATGCCAAATGAATATCAGAGGATATTAATGCAATCTGTCGGGCAGATTTGTCGCCGTTGGCACTATGTAAAGCATGCAGCATCTTACGTTTATCAATAGTGTCATAGAATACAGGAGCAAGGAGAATATCTTAAATTTGTATAAAACACTGGCTCAGCCTCTACTGAGCTATTGCATCCAGTTCTGGATGCCAGAAAAGATGTGAAGACATTAGAGAGAGTGCAGATTCATGGCAATGGTTCCTAGGGTGAGGATATTCAGTGACACAGATAGAGCTGGGGCTGTTTTCATTGCAAAGGTGAACGTTGACAGGACATTTGCCCAAACCATGAAACATACATTCAGAGCAATCAGGGAAAAAGTTTAAAGTTTTTATTTATTAGTCACAAGTAAGACTCACATTAACGCTGCAATGAAGTTACCGTGAAATTCCCCTGGTCGCCATAGTCCAGCACCTGTTTGGATCAATGCACGTAACCAGGTCATCTTTCAGAATGTGAGAGGAAACCGGAGCACCCAGAGGAAACCCACGCAAACATGGGGAGAATGTGCAGACTCCACACAGCCAGTGATCCAAGCCGGGAATCGAACCCAGGTCCTCGGCGCACTGAGCCAATAGTGCTAACCACTGTGCTGTCATGCCACCCCTGGTTCACTAATCAAACATCTTGACCAGTTCCAATTTTAAACTTCACTGTTGGAATGGCTTCCTTTCCCATGACACTGCTGCACTTGAGAGAAGAGAGGCACGGTGGCACAATGGTTAGCGCTGCTGCCTCACAGCACCAAGGACCTGGGTTCAATTCCCTTCCTTGTGGAGTTTGCCTGTTCTCCCTGTGTTTGCTTGGGCTTCCTCCAGGTGTTCTGGCTTCCTCCCGCTGTCAAAAGATTTGCAGGTTAGGTAGATTGGTCATGCTAAATTGTAAAGTTTATTTATTAGTCACAAGTAGGCCCACATTAACACTGCAACGAAGTTACTGTGAAAATACTCTAGCCGCCACACTCCAGCACCTGTTCAGGTACACTGAGGGAGAATTCAGCAATGACACAGACAGTGATCAGGAATCGAACTTGTGAGTGCCAATAACCGTGCCACCATGCTGCTCCTCAGTGTTCCGAGATGTCTAGGTTAAGGGGATTAGCCTGATAAGGCATTCTGTCAGAGTGTAGGTACAGACTAGATGGATGGCCTCCTCCTGCACTGCAGGGATCCTATGAAGGCCTCAGGAACTCACTGCACTATACTGCTGTTACTCGGTTTGAGTCGGAAGGCCAGGTAAGATAGGTAGAGCACGTTTAAATAAATAGGAGCAGAGTAGCAATCTGAATGCAATTGTCACACCCTGGAAATTCTGGCCCGTTAAGTGGAGGAAATTAAAGAAAAACTTCAATCAAAATGCATTTTGGAAAACCTGTAGCACAAATAA
Organism: Carcharhinus amblyrhynchos; assembly: GCF_965287045.1. NCBI lineage: Eukaryota > Metazoa > Chordata > Chondrichthyes > Carcharhiniformes > Carcharhinidae > Carcharhinus > Carcharhinus amblyrhynchos. The sequence goes on from NC_137352.1 coordinate 13,711,043, forward strand.
TGGAATAGTTGCGTGGTTAAGTTTGGGCTGCTTTGTTAAACTCCTTGCTCTAGCCATTGGTAAGTTATTTGGACAAAGTTTTGAGAAGACCACTTTTTGCTTCAGGATGGAGGTCCAATTGCGACGCAAATTAAATTTTGGAGTTAAGCTCTGTTCGTGAAATTTGACTGACTGCAGCTTAAACATGGAATTGGAGCATTACGTGATGGTTTGGAAAATATTCTACAGTAAAGTTTCTCCCGTTATGTGAATTTAACTGTCAAATCCATAATATTTTCCTCTGTACCCATGTATGGTGAGAACCATCTATGTGTTTACCTCCAGGTGTGACTGCCTCAATGCTGTCCTCAGTTATTTCAGTGCGTTATTCGCCACCTTCCATAAAGTTGAACTTACCCACAATTCTGCTGCATAGAAGCTAACCTGCACAAAGTTCAGTTAAACTCCTGTGCACCAATGGCTCCTGATCCACTAAGACTGGGATTTCAAAAAGTCTCACCCCCATGTTTGAGCCCTTCCCTGGCTTTTCATCTCTCTATTTCTGTAACCTCCTTTTGGCATCCAACACACTGAGAACGGTGTTTTCCTCCAATTCTGGCCACTTGGGCATCTACCCCATGGATGGCTCTCCCTGCAGCTGTTCAATCCTGAAGTATTGGGAGTCTCTCCCTCAATTGATCTGTCTCATTACCTCTCTCTGCTCCTGTAATACCAACAAACGATGTTTATTTCTCCCCCAACAAGAAAACACTGATGCTTTGCTGCGTATAATTCCGATGGCTCTCAGTAGAAACAGGGAAAGGGTGTTGAGCAGAGTATAGAATGAGTTGCCAATTAACCACCATGAGAAAATAGGAAATAGAAGCAGCAGTAGACCATACGAGTCTGAAAGTCTACTCCATCATTCAATATCTTGCTTGAACTTTTACATCAACTTCATTTTCTCCCTCGATTCCCTCAAAGAAAATAGTTATTGATTTCTGTCTTAAACATAATCATTAACTGAGCACCCACAGCTCTCTAGGGTAAAGAATTCCACAAGGGAAGGCAGTGACATAGTGACATAATCACTCAACTACTAATCCAGAACTAATCCAGGGATAATGCTCTGGGGACCTGGATTCAAATCCCACCATGGCAGATGGTGAAATTTGAATTCAATAAAAATCAGGAATTAAAAGTCGAACGATGACTATTGTCATATAAAACCCATCTGCTTTAGGGAAGGAAATCTGTTATCCTTACCTCGTCTGGCCTGTGTGTGAGTCCAGACTCACAGCAATTTGGTTTACTCTTAACTGCCCTCAATGATGGGCAATAAATGCTGGCCCAGCCAGTGATGTTCACATCCCATGAACAGCTAAAAAAGCCTTACAATCCTCTGAGTGAAAAAATTTCTCCTCATCTCAGTCTTACGTGTTGACCCCTTATCCTGGCCCCAAAGTCTAGAATCTTGTGCCACGGAAAAGAACATCAGCGCTTGCCCTGTTGATACATAGAAACATAGAAACTCGAAGGAGGAGTAGGCCATTCGACCCTTTGAGCCTGCTCCACCATTCATTTTGATCGTATTTGACCATCCAAATCCAATATCACCCCCCTCCCACGTATCCCTCGATCCCGTTAGCCCCAAGCAATATATCAAATTTCTTCTTGAAATCAGCCAATGTTTTTGGCCTCAACTACTTTCTGTGGTGATGAATTCCATGTATTCACCATCCTCAGGGTGAAAAAACTTTTCCTCAACTGAGTTCTAAAAGGTCTACCCCTTATCCTCAAACTATGACCTCCAGTTCTGGACTCCCCCACCATTCATAGAATCATGGAATTATAGAAATCCTGTAGTGCAGAAAGAGGCCATTTGGCCCATCGAGTCTGCACCAACCACAATCCCACCCAGGCCCGACCCCATATCCCTACTAATTTTACCCACTAATCTCTCTAACCTCGGCATCTCAGGACACTAAGGGGCAATGTTAGCATGGCCAATCAACATAACCCACACATCTTTGGACTCTGTGAGGAAACCAGAGCACCCAGAGGAAACCCACACAGACACAAGGAGAATGTGCAAACTCCACAAAGACAGTGACCTAAGCCAGGAACATTCTTTCTGAATCTACCCTGTCTAACCTTGATAGAATTTTATAAGTTTCTATGAGATGTCCTCTCACTCTTTATGAATTCCAAACAATCACCTTTTATTCTTCTAAACTCCAGAGAACATAGGTCCATACAACTCAATCCCTCCCCAAAAGACAATCCTCTCATCCCAGGAATAAAAATCATGAACCTTCACTGCATCCTCTCTAAAGTTATGTCGCATTCCTGTGTGAGACAAATTTCTACTCAATGTTTCACAAAATATGATTAGGAATATATCAAAGCAGAGTTCCAACAAAAGTGAACCTGTACATATTTCAGTTTAAGCCAAGTATTGTGAAATTGAGTTTATGAAGTGTGTCCCTTTAAAATTTGGTTTTGTGTTCAGTGTTTGCATGTTTAAAATGCAGATGCCTACAGGGTACACAGATTGCAACATTTGTAACAAGGACTAAGCATCAGGGTTGGCTTAGTAACAGGCTCTGCAGGCTTTTGAATTTTGGTAGCCTATCAGTTTAAAGAAGATACTCAGCTATCAGGAACATATCAAATTTGAATTTGTTGTTGTTGACAACATCAGACCAATTTGGTATAGGAAAACTGGTAGATCAACACAGTTATAAAAAGAGGAACTCTGCCTGCAATTCTACTGAAGAGCTGCCACCTCTCAACAGATAGAGATGACAAGAGCGGCTCTGAGTCAGCTTAAAATATCTCTTAAAAAAACTCTAATGAAGAGTAGCAAAATCAGAAAGAGCTTATGGACAGCAGAATCGACAGAAGAACTCAAAAGGTTTTCCAAAGCCAAGTCACCTGGTTGTATGTTTTTTGAGAGTGGATAAATTTCTGTTATTATTCTTTTGCATAATGAGTTATCCTTGTATTTATTTGAACAGCATTCCAGAACTATTCTACTTTAATCCGGATGTTACTTGTTTAGTCGAAGTTCCCAGTTGGTTAAATAAATAACTTGTTAATTGTTCACTTAAAGCGAGTGTCAGGTATTTCTGTTAATGAACCTCTAAATGTTAATGAAGAAAAGTTCACACCTTCCCAAACACTTCTAAACAGATTACAAAGCGAAATAGTCCTCTGGGGAATTCGGCATGGCTTCTCAAATGGCATTGAAACACAAGCAATGTTGGATAGATTAACAACTGGTGGATAAATATTGAATTTACATGTTAAGCATTTGGAACATGAACAAGGAAGACAGATTCTGTGCTAATGGCTTAAATGATCTTTCACTGTAAGGCCAGTCTTATACAAGAAAATAAAGCACCACTCTCCATTACCCCACTCAAAGTGCCTATTTATAATAAATTAAGAATCCTACATCTGCATCACCTCCTGCCTACTAGCACCATGAGTAGAATTTATATTTATAGAACCTTTGATGCATAAAAACAACTTGAAGCACTCTAGGGTGGTGAAACGGGATGGATGTATAGCCAAATGAATCAACGATTCTGTCTTGAAGGAAGAGAAAGTTGGATATCTTCCATCTTCAACCTTTGATGAGACAACGCATCTGAATCTGACATTCCTGAATTAACATTCACAAGTTACAATTCACTTTCTGATCTGTAGGATGAAACCCAATCTGATAGGATTGAATTTGCAGCCACATTTCATTGCAAATTGCCCATTTTAAATAATTGGATATTATGTGTAAAAGAAACAGAACAGTTCTGCTTTTGACCTTTCTCCAATAGTCAATGAACACGTTTTGATAAGATTCTAACTTCTGTGCCATTGTTCTATAAATTTTGTTTCATTTTTGTTCATATTTATTGGTATATGAGATCAACGTGCGGAACTAAACAATATTGATTCATGCCACAGAAAAGGGCTTTTCTTTACCTTAGCTTGCAAAGTTAAATGAACTATTGGAATTCATGAAATTATGCCATTGTTAAACAAGGAAAAGACTGTATTTAAATAATGCCTTTCACACTCTCAAGATATGACAAAGAGCAGATACAGTTAACAAATCACTTTACAAATGCAGTCTTTTTTTATTCATTCATTGGGCATGGGATTGCTGCCTGGCCAACATGTATTGCGCATTCTTAGTTGCCCTTGATCAGAGGGCAGTTGAGAGTCAACGACATATCTGTGGCTGTGGAGACGCATGTAGGCCAGACCAGGTAAAGATGGCAGATTTCATTCCCTAAAGGGCATTAGTGAACCAGATGGAGTTTTCCTGACCAGTGACAATGATTTCATGGTCAGCAGTAGATTCTTAATTCCAGACAATTTTTATTGCATTCAAATTCCACCATCTGCCATGGCGGGATTCAAATCAGGGTCCCCTGAAAGTAGCTAGGTTTCTGGATTAGTGGTCTAACAAGCACACCATTAGGCCATCGTCTCCCCGAGGTTCTTTTGGTTAGGCTTTCTGGCAGCCAGTTTGTGACACTAAGGTCCAAATAGCATTGAGATAGATTATCAGTTATTCTGTTTAGTTGGTTGAGGTGTTGGTTGAGGGATACATATTGACTTGCACATTGGAAGAACTTACCCCCTCCTCTTCCAATAGCGCCGTGGACCTTGTACAGTCGCACAGGGCCTTGGTTTAATATGTTATCTGAAAGACTGCACATATTTGACAATGTATGCACTCCTTTGGCGCAGCACCGAAGTGTCTGTTAGCAGAGACACTCAAGTGCTTGGGTACGGCTTGAATTAAAAACAAGCCTGAAAATGACCTATCTTTTCAACTAGCAGTTATAAATCCCTATACAATCTATTATTCCCCCACCATAATCTACTTTTCCAAATTATTTATTAGCCCCATTTGCAGTGAAACAGAAATTACATTATTACAGTTCACAGCAGCTTGACCAGAAATCAGCTTGAGCCAATTCAGTAAATTATAGCATCAAAGTTCAAAGTGCAACACAATATTTCGAAGAGACACTTGTAAAAAATACTTTAATGGGAACAGTGATTGCTCTTCATAAGCAAATGTAGTTTACTGGTAAAGATTATTGACTTAAGAACCTTGCATTTTTATGCAGGTCAGAGTACAGATCAGCTACTTTTTAATCAGACTGCTATTTCCAACACTGAATGTTCGACAGACATCAAACACCAAGGGAACATTGCTGTCAGTAAGCAGCATTCTAATCCTCGGTTACACAGTTGTTCAAGGCTCCTTTCTTTTCAAATGTCTTGTTATTTATTCATTCATGGGACATGGGCTTCACTGGCTGGCCAATAGTTATTGCCCATCCCTAGAGAGTCAATAGCACTGCTATGGGTTATTGACTTTATTTAAGTATCCACTTGATACACATTATCCACAGAATAAGCAGGATGCTGAACTGTGTCCCACTACCACTCCAGAATGGATGCCAATCTTAATCGCTCCATCAATGGTAGCCGTAGCGATCTGGGTCCTGAAGTCTGGCATTCTTTGCCTAATCCTCGTCACATCTTTGCCTCATTATCTTCCTTGAAGACGCTCCTTAAAATCTACCTTTCCACATTTAAAATATCTCTCTTCCAGCCAGTTTTCAATCATTTGATTTAATGAATGAGATTCTCTGGCCTCCCAGCTGGGTGTTTGTCACTGATGGGAGGTGGCCCATTGCTTGCTAGCGGTGGGATTCTCTGCTCCTACCGCTGTCAATGGGAATTCCCATTGAGATAAGCCCATGCCGGTGGGAAACCTATAGATGGGGGGGGAGCGCTGTTGGTGGGACAGGAGAGTCGCATTGATGTCAATGGTCAAAGAATTCTGGCCAATATCTGCTTTCGTGGTGCGATGCCATAATTTGTATTGCAATGCTTCTGTGGAGTGTCTCGAGATGTTTTATCCTCTTAAAAAAGCTACATAAATGTGAATTGTGAAATATGTGAAAACCTGGAAAGCAACAGATTTATCCCATCTATTTCAAGGAAGAACAGAGAAATTTTTCCCAGTGTCTGAGCCAATGTTAATGCTACAACTGACATCACTAATATAGATATACTGAGTATACTTTGAGTGGAGTGGAAATACACATTTGCAAAATAAATCTAAAAACAAAACTAATGCAAATCAGGCAGCTTTTCAATTAAAAAAAAAGTTTTGCGATATAAAAACAAATTCTTAATAAATTTAAGAGTAGTTACACCAAGGCCATCCAGAACTTTACTGTTTCTGTCCTACTTCAAACCAAAGGCCATTCATCCATTCATCATTGCGCTCATTGACCTATATTGGCTCGCAATTAAAGTATCAAAGGTTGAGAACCTTTGAAGTATCAATAACAGAGATCACAAACTCCTGAAACCAATTAACCTTATGTGAATGAATATTATGTATTTGGCCACAAGGATCAGATAAGATAAGGCTTTGTACCCCACTTTAATTTTCCACCTTTGGGACAGTCCTTAAAGCCTACCTTTTTTGAAGAATCTTTTGATCAATTCCATTCACATCTCCTTAAGTGCTTTGGTCTCATGTTTTGCTTTTTAATGCTTTCCTGAAGACTCTGGAATAGTTAGCTCCACTGTAAGTGCGATACGAATATAACTTGTTATTCTTGTTACCACCCCTAATCTTAGAGAAGCTTAAAATTTATTTATTGGTGCCACAAGTAGGCTTACATTAACACTGCAATGAAGTTACAGTAAAAATCCCCCAGTCACCAAACTCTGGCGCCTACTCGGGTACATTGAAGGAGAATTTAGCATGGCTGATGCACTGAACCAGCACATCTTTCGGACTGTGAGAGGAAACTGAAGTACCTGGACGAAACTCATACAGACACGGAGAGAATGTGCAGACTCCACACAGATGGCGACCCAACCCGGGAATTGAATGCAGGTTTGTATGATTAGTGAGAAATAATTTCATAGAATAGAATCCCTACAATGCAGAAGGAGGCCATTCAACCACAATCTCATCCAGTCCCTATCCCTGTAGCCCCACGTATTTACACTGCTAGTCCCTCTGATACTAAGGGGCAGTTCACCACGGTCAATCAACTTAATCCACACATTTACTTGGAGTATAGTGTTCAATTCTAGTCACCATCCTACCAGAGGATGTGGAGGCTTTGGAGAGGGTACAGAAAAGATTCACCAGGCTGTTGCCTGGTATGGAGGCATTAGCTATGAGGAGAGGTTGGAGAAAATTGGTTTGTTCTCACTGGAACGACAGACGTTGAGGAGCGATCTGATAGAAGTCTACAAGATTATGAGGAGCATGGACAGAAGCTTTTCACCAGAGTGGAAGAGTCGGTTATTAGGGGGCATAGATTTAAGGTGCTAGGAGCAAGGTTTAAAGGAGATGTATGAGGCAAACTTTTTACACAGAAGATAGTGGGTGCCTGGAACAGTAGTGGAAGCAGATACAATAGTGAATTTTAAGGGCATCTTGACAAATACATGAATAGAATGGGAATAGAGGGATATGGTCCCTGGAAGGGTAGTGGGCTTTGTTCAGTCAGGCAGCATGGTCAGTGCTGGCTTGGAGGGCCGAAGGGTCTGTTCTATAATTTTCTTTGTTCTTAGACTATGGGAGAAGGTGGGGAACCAGAGCACCCAGAGGATACCCACGCAGATATGGAGAGATTGTATAAACTTGACAGAGACAGTGACCCAAGCCAGGAATTGAACCCAGGTTCCTGGCTACTGTGAGGCAGCAGTGCTAACCACTGTGCCACTGAGCCACCCTATTAAGCAACATACTCTTAAATCAGTCTACATGTATTTACATAAATGCCACTGTCTACTCTGGATAATTATACAGTTCTCATTCCGACAGAAGTATTCAAAATCAGGAGATTTGATATGGGGCTGAATGACCTCCTTATGAATCTGGAGTTTGTGGATGCCAGAACCTCACAGGCTGAAGTAATGTGTAACCTGCAGATAAAATGTTGCACGACACTAAAACCACTAAGCAGTGGTTGGGACAATTGAAAGAAATTCGAAGTCAGACATTCTTTTTTGTAAGAGCAATGTGTGCTCCAGGACAATGCTGTGTATATCCCTGAATTATCAAAGAAAGGGACATTCTTGACAGGAAAAGATATTGGAAGCAAAAGCTTAGGTCATTTTGAATTGAAGACAAAATACAAGTGACTGGTGTCATAGCAGCTGCAAATTAGAATGAATTTGCTACAGAATTGCCATGTTGAAAATAGTCTAATCCTTATGTGCTTTCACCAAATCGGAAGGAGAGAGAAGGCAGATTTATTCCAACCACTTCACAATTGACAAAAGTCATTTTGCCCAATTTGAAAATGGCTTGAAAAGAAAGGAAGCTGTCAAATGTTTTCCACTGACTGTCCCCGTGACTGGAACTGCTTTCAGAAAGGCATCAGATGAAGAAGTTGTCACAACCTATTAGGATCTCATAATATCTTGTTGAATTATTCAAAAAATGTCAATTCCCTTGGAACAGGAGGAGGCTAAGTTTGGAAATGAAATCAGACCACAAGCAAGGCACTTCAGATCGAGCGTGCTCAGTATTTAACAATAATATGTCTGGAAGCAACTTTTACTGACTCAATCCTGTCTCCTGCCTGAGTATTCAAGAGGCGGCTGAATATAGCACTCAGGGTGAATGAGATCGAAGGTTATGGGGAAAAAGCAGGACTAGGCTATTAGTTGGATGATCAGCCATGATTGTAATGAATGGCGGAGCAAGCTCAACGGGCCAAATGGCCTCCTCCTATCTTCTATGTTTGTGTGTTTCAATGCGTCTGCATGGATCTGAATGCCAACTTTTGCAATGGGCTGATACATCCCTGGAGTGGCAATCATTATCAGGTTCTTAGTTAGTTACCCTGAAATGCGACTGCAACTTTCTCCTCTGACTTTCAAACGCAGGCTGGGTGAGGAAGGTATAGTGCGACTGGTCCGTGAGCCCTTGTTTCGAGGGCAGCTGAGTTGAAGGTGAGGAAGACATGCTGCCTTATTTCGTAGCACTAGCTGTCATAAAGCAGGTAGGCTTAAAGGTCCAGTCATTTTGAGAACTCAAGCAGAAGGTATGTGTGTAAGGTATTAGCTATGAGAGAGGTTGCAGAAACTTGGTTTGTTCTCACTAGAACAACAGAGGTGGAGGGGCGACCTGATAGAAGTCTACCAGATTATGAGGGGCATGGACAAAGTGGATAGCCAGAAGCTTTATCCCAAGGTGGAAGAGTCAATTACGAGGGGGCATAGGTTTAAGGTGCGAGGGGCAAGATTTAAAAGAGATGTACGAGGCTTGTTTTTTACTCAGAGGGTGATGGGGACTCTCTGCCGGGGAAGGTAGCGGAAGCAGATATGATAGTGAGTTTTAAGGAGTGTCTGGACAAATACATGAATAGGATAGGATGAGAGGGATATGGTCCCCGGAAGGGTAATGTTTTCGTTCAGTCAGGCAGCACGGTTGGTGCAGGCTTGGAAGGCCAAAGGGCCTGTTCCTGTGCTATAATTTTCTTTGCTCTTTGTTGTTTGTAAATGGGTAGGATTTGGGAAGGGTAGGGGTTGTTAGTGTGGAGATCGGGTAGTCAATGGGAGATGTTCCTGGGGGCATTGGGGGTAAGGGGGGAGGAGTTAGAGTGGGTCAGCACTATAGTTACTCAGAAGTTAAAAGTGGTTTTAATTCTTCTAACTCTTTCTGAGTAACAATTCCTATCAGAGAGATGGGCAATCAGATATTTGTGATTTAAATCGGAGTTTTGGATGGTTCTCAGCGCAGGGCAATTCCCAATGGAAGTTTGAACTTCCCAAGCAATGTGATCCTTACATGGGGGCCTCCCTGGTTGATGGGAGGGAGGGGGCGGTGGGGAGAGGGGAGGGGAGTGGGGCGGAGGGGAGTGGGGCGGAGGGGAGGGGTAGATGGAAACGGGGGAGGGGAGTGGGGCTGAGGGGAGGGGGAGGGGGAAGGAAGGGAGGATCCCCCAGCATGCATTTCTTTGGGATACCCAAAAAGGTGCTGCTCTTCACAGGCTCCTGGCAGCAAAAGTGTTGCTGCTAGCCAGCTCTGTGTAGTTGAGGCTCAAGAGAAGTCCTAGGAACTGTGAGAGTGGCATAAGGTCATTCTGGAAATGGTTAGCCTGGTGTAGCTGGGGAGATTGGAGGCCGGTGAAATCCAGTGGCAGTGCCAGCCCACTGAAGCTAGCCAGCTAGCCAGCCTGGATTGGATTGCAGTCAGTACAGACTTGATGGGCCAAATGATCTCCTTCTGCACGGCTGGATTCTTCAATGAGAGATGTGACTGAAACCCGAGAGATACGTAATCACTGGGGCAGTCTGAGTTGCAGTGGCTTTGAGGGAATTCAGAGGCTTTACTGTTGGAATTGCAAACTTTGGAATCCCTTGTGGGAAGACAGCGTTTCAATGTGATGGTTCCCTTACCGTGTGTACTGATGTTTGAGTGGGTTGCTGAGATATCTGTACAATCTGTCTTTGTTGCAACTGCAATTGACATTTTCTATATCATTTTTTTTTGACCTTGGAGAGCAGTTTATTTTTGTTTGTTCAAAAGACATGGAATCTTTTGGCTTTGTTGTCTGAGCAAGTGTCTTGATTCTCAAACTTAAAACATAATTGGTCCCTAAGCAAATCTTACCAAAAACGTGAGGGCCCCATCTAGGAACCTGACAAAACTTTTAAGCATGCTTTTTTTATATATTCGTTCACGGGATGTGGGTATTGCTGACTAAGCCAGCATTTTTTGCCCATCCCAAATTGTCCTTGTAAAGATGGTGGTAAAGAACTGCAGTCTGTGTGTTATAGTTACACATATAATGCTGTTAGGGACGATGTTAATTCAAAGTCAGAATGTCTGCTGCCTTTATTCTTCAAGGTGGCTGAGGTTACAGGTTCAGAAGGTGCTATCAAAGAGCATTTGATGCAATATATCTTGTAGATGGTGCACCCTGCAGCCACTATGTACCAGTGCAAAGACAGTGAATGTTTACAGTAGGTTTATTTATTTATTGCAAAGAAGTTACTGTGAAAATCTCCTAGTCACCACATTCCAGCACTTTCCAGGTACACTGAGGGAGAATTTAGCAGTACGTCTTTTAGAATGTGGGAGGAAACCGGAGCACCCGGAGGAAACCCACGCAGTCACAGGGAGAATGTGCAGTCTCTGCACAGACAGTGACCCAAGCCAGGAATCAAACCTGGTCCATGGTGCTGTGAGGCAGCAGTGATATCTACTGTGCTGCAATGGGGTGCCAAACAAAGCGGTGACTTTGTTCTGGATGGCGTTGAGCTTTTTTTAGTGCTGTTGGAGCTCCACTCACAAACACAAGTGGACAGTATTCCATCAAACTTCCCATTTGTGCCTTGCGGATGGTGGGGTGGCTTTGGGGAATCAGGGGGTGAGTTATGTGGCATAGAATTTCCAGCCTCTAACCTGCTTTTGGAAGCACAGTAACTACATCAGTAATAACCCAGTTGGGTTTCTGGCCGGTGGTAATCCCTAAGGTGTTATAGAGGGAGATGTTAATACAGGGGGATAGAAATATAGGGAAAACTACCATTGAATATCATGGGGAGATGATTAGATTCTGTCTTGTTAGAGATGGTGATTCACATTAAGTAAGTGCCAGGTCAGGGTTACTTGCCAATTATCAGCTCAAACCTGAATGTTGTCCAGATCTTGCAGCTTACGGGCATGGCCTGCTTCATTATCTGTGGAATTCTGAATGCTACTGAAACATGGTGCAATCATTATGTTAGAGGCAAAGTCAACAAAATGGTTGGACTTAGGACACTACCCTGAGGGATTCCTGCAGAACTCATTAGATAGCATTACAGAAATGTTTTCAGAATTATCATCTGGATGCCTCATCAGTATTTCAAGAGTGTTACTGAGCTAGGTTCTATGGGCCGTGCAATGGGAATCCAACGTTACATGTACTACATATTGGAGAACTAGGAGCAACAGGAAGCTGGAAGGAAAGTCAGTTTAATGAGGCTCCAGCAGAGAGTCAGAATACATCACAATGACTTATCCATCTGGCTCTCTGAAGCCAAGTGCATTTCCTGAAACTTTGTTCAGACTTCTCACCTGTCTCGGGAAGTTGTGCTTCAGTCCTGACACTTTGGAGGAGCTTTCCTTACTATTGCAGTCACATCTGCAACCAAGGTCCACAACTTAGAATCACAGAATCCCTACAGTGCAGAAGGAAGCTATTCGACCCATCGAGTCTGCATGGACCACAATCCCATCCAGGCCCTATTCACCTAACCCCACACATCTACCCTGCTAATCCCCCTGTTAGAGTCAACTTAGCATGGCCAATCAACTTAACCTGCACATCTTTGGACTACGGAAGGAAACCGGAGCACCTGGAGGAAACCCATGCATACACGGGGAAAATGTGCAAACTCCACGTAGACAGTCGCCTGAAGCCAGAATTGAACCTGGATCCCTGGTGCTGTGAGGCCACTGTGCCACAGTGCCGCTCGGTTTTTAATCCCTGGACATTTTTTTAAAATTACTTCTTGAATAGTAATTCCATTGAATGGCTCTGCTTTTAAATTTTACACAAGTGTTGGTAAGCATGTAGCTTATGGAATTGAGACGATGCAAAACAAATGTAACCAAATTGACATATACATATTTGCTGAACAGTAAGGATCACATGGTAGTTGCTTGGGAAGTTCAAACTTCTGTTGGGAACTGCCCCTGCACTGGGGTAATTCTCACTGAGTCACGAGCGATGATCTCAGCTTTGTTTCGTCCCAAGGGCTCATAAGATTATTGTGAGTTTGACCTGTTTTACTATGCCTTCCTCCATAAAAGACAGGTACCTGTGCCCTGGCTGGCAGTGTAGCTCAAACTCATCTCCAATGCTTTGTCAAACTGTTGGCATGCAATCTGAAGCTCAATGATATGCAACCCCAGGGACAGAGGACAATAATGCCCTTTCATACCGCTGCTATTAAAATGGGAATATTGAGGGGTTGATTTTGCATGTAGGGGACAGGAATAAGGAGTCGGATTTGTTTCCAGGCCCAAACACTCTCCTGAAGAGAGGGGACGGGTCTAGGGTGGAAATAATCACTCATTGGGAGTTTGACTGGGCTATCCCCGTACTTGGCATGGAGACAAGGCCCAGGTCCAAATAAGGGCAATGGGGTGGATGCTCAAGGCTGAAGGACTTTTCAGATGTCTTCCAGCACCATCCAAACAGCAAGCTGCAGTGAAAGGTAAGTAAGTGAAAGGGTACTTACTTCAACTTGAAGATGCCTTCTCGCTTTCCCTTTCAAAAATCCAGCTATGTATAGTAAAGGAAATAGGAAACGACAGGCAGATTACCCCACGGGGCTGCAGGGAGGTTCTTTACCCTGCCTCTAGGTGCCTGCTCCAGGTAGTTAACTGTCCATCCCCCATTGCGAGAGGAAACTGAAGACCGACGATAAAATTCCAATTAGTCTTCAGTAACAGCCCTTTAAAAGGTGATTCATGAGCTTAATTGGCCCCCTGTCTTGGGCGCATAACCAATCCTGCTGAGTCCCATGCCGACCTCGCCTAAAAGGCGGCACAGTGGTGCAGTGGTTAGCACTGTTGCCTCACAGTACCAGGGACACCGGGTTTGAGTCTGGCCTTGGGTGACTGTGTGGAGTTCACACATTCTCCCCTCTGGAATCCATAAAATGAACATTCAGTTGACAATTTCATCTGTTGCTCTGAGTCAGGCCTTGACAAAATGGTTGTAGCAGAAACTGATACTTCCAGTGCATGCTACATAAAGCTCTTCATTATTTATTGAAAAGCTGGTGTGATCAATGTTGAAACTTGGGAAGGCACTCTCAGATGCAGTATCATAATCACCACTCCGGAATTGGGGTGACCGCGGCTCCGTGAATGAATTCTCCGTTGACCACGGGTGGGATTTTATGAGCTTCACCCGGGTGAGGTTGTAAAATGCCAGCTAGTGTGTCAAGGTGGGAAGAGTGCATTCGAGGCTGAAGATTGAGAGCCAAGTAAAAAACTGGTCAAATAACATGTGTAAGGCAAAATATTGAAATAATGGAATGGAATTTTGAAGCCACGAATATTGGCTGGAATTCTTCTGTGCCCCCCTCCACCAGTGAGAACAGAGAATTTGGCACTCAGCCAAAACTGGAAAATCCAGTGCTGGTGAGGTCAGACAATCCTGATTATTATGTCCAATTTGTTTCTGATAACATAAATATTTTTTATTCATTCATGGAACATGGGCATCGCTGGCTGGCCAGCATTTATTGCCCATCCCTAATTGCCCTTGCTCAGAGGGCAGTTGAGAGTCAACCACATTGCTATGACTCTAGAGTCACTGGTAGGCCAGACCCAGTAAGGACAGCAGATTTCCTTCCCTAAAGGGCATTAGTGATCCAGATGGGCTTTTCTGACAATCGACAATTATTTCATTATCATCAATAAATTCTTGATTCCAGATATTTTCCTTTTTGAATTCAAGTTTCACCACCGTCCCCTGAACTTTAGCTGAGTTTCTAGATTAAATAGTCTAACAATAATACCACTAGGCCATCACCTGTTTACCATTTCACTGTATACATTTTAATAATCATCTACTGTGATTACAGGAGAAAAATGGAAAGTACGTTTTTGCTCTTAAACCATTTCAATTTAGTGAAATAAAGGCAGTACTGTGGATGCTGAAATCTGAAGCAAGATAAGAAAAATGCTGGAAAATCTCAGCAGGTCTGACAGCATCTGTGGAGAGAGAGGAGAGCCAATGTTTTGAGTTTGGATGACCCTTCATCAGTGCAGACTCGAAACGTTGGCTCAATTTCGTGAGATCTCTCTTCTGTCACTCATTAGTTATCGAAATCTTTATGACTCTGCATTAGCCCTTGTCTGCATCATGGAACCTGGAAGTGTTGCTGTGTTCCAATCGATGCCAGGTACAAATTGTTTCTAAGGTAATAATGTTGCAATCAGCAAACAATTAACTGGGGCCATGTCCTGTGATTAAGGTAAATTACTACAAAGGAACTAACCGCTTCTGAACCAAATGCCAATCAATCAAGTTGTTAGCTGCCACATGTCAAAAGCTGTACATTTTACGGACTCTATTGACACAGTTGAAGCACTGGAGAGAAAAATGAACATTTTCAATGTGGCATTGAAGTCTATTTTATTGTATAGTTATACCCATATTCCCTGCTGCCTACTATTAACCAGAAGCTCATCTGTGCTGAATCAATTTATTAAAGAATTTGACTTAAACATTGTAAACAGCACAGTGAGGGAAAAGCTTAGTGCCAAAAATGGAATCATCAGATCATTTTAATTAAGTTGCTTTCTGAATAAACTGAGCTGAAAATGTTGAACATTGCTGCTGTAAACACGTGCAACATAAACAAATTGTAATAGTTACAGATTAATATTACATATTAATTTGATTGCTTTGTGTACTAATGAGTTCCACTTTGACCTAAGAAAAAATAAAAGCTGTCTCTTTTCTATTTTGTATTGTTGTTTAATTCTTTCCTTGTCCTCAAGGATGCATTAAATCACCAACTGTTGGGAGCACAGGATATTAATGATCAGAGAGATTCCAGGGCATTTTTCCAAACAAAACCCCCAACTAGTTCCATCTTATCACAGCTTGCTACTGCTCCTGCTCCGACCAAGACTGCAAGAAACCACAGAGGGTTGTGAACGTAACCCAGTCCATCAAACAAACCATCCTCCCATCCATTGACACCATCTACATTTCTTGCTGTCTCAGGAAAGCAGCTAACATAAGGGCAGCACAGTAGCACAGTGGTTAGCATTGCTGCCTCACAGCGCCAGGGACTCAGGTTCAATTCTGGCCTCAGGTCACTGTCTGTGTGGAGTTTGCATATTCTCCCTGTGTTCGCTTGGGTTTCCTCTGGGCACTCTGGGTTTCCTCCCACAGTCCAAAGATGTGTGGGTTAGATTGAGTGGCCATGCTAACTTGACTCAGGTGTCAGGTGGGTTAGCAGGGTAAACGTGTGGGTTTAGGAGAATAGGGCCTGTGTGGGATGTGGTCGGTACAAACTTGATGGGCTCAATGGCTTCCTTCTGTATTGTAGGGATTCAATGGATTCTATAATCAAGGAAACCCGCACCCTGGATGTATTTCTTTCAACCTTCTTCCATCGGGAAAAAGACACAAAAGTCTGAGATCGCTTACCGAATGAATCAAGAACAGCTTCTTCCTTGTTGCCATCAGGAATGGATCAATGATGTATTAAGCAGATTTTTCTCCACACCCTAGGTGTGACCGTAACATTATATTCTGCACTCTGTCCTTTCCTTGTCCTCTATGAACAGTATGCTTTGTCAGTATAGCTCGCAAAAAAAAATCCTTTTCACTGTGACAATAATAAATCAAATCAAATCTTCTGATACAGCAGAGGAATTCTTTACAGCACTGTTTGTGCACAGTCTGAAATTCAAACTCCCTTTGTGCACCCAGTTTAATGCAAATCGGTACAAACGCCAATAATAATAATAAGACGTGCCAATGAGTAGAGTAGCGACAAGTGAAATTTTTGTTCTGCACTTTGCAAATAAAACATGCACAACATGACAACATTGTGGATGGTGTCAAAATAGAAGGAGATGAATCAAAAGTGATGGCAGAGCTGATGTTCAATGTGTAAAATCTGTGCAACTGCAACAATCACAAAGAATGTAGAACTATACAAGCAAAAGTCTAAGTCAAGTTGAAACTGTACAGTGTTTTGTTCAGAGATTCATCTCTGTAATTTGTGAAG
Organism: Carcharhinus amblyrhynchos; assembly: GCF_965287045.1. Classification (NCBI taxonomy): domain Eukaryota; kingdom Metazoa; phylum Chordata; class Chondrichthyes; order Carcharhiniformes; family Carcharhinidae; genus Carcharhinus; species Carcharhinus amblyrhynchos. The sequence goes on from NC_137352.1 coordinate 13,727,849, forward strand.
GATTACGTTATCCATCCCCATGAGGGAAGTTCTTTCCATCTTGCTGTCTGTTGTGCATTAGCAAGATACTCAAGTACAAATCTGTGCAATTAACAGACTTGCATGAAATTTATATTGGCCATAATACTAATGGAGACATTATAAAAAAAAGGACTTTGTTTTTGTAGTGTTGTTTCCCATAATATTTTTATAATAACTTGCAAAGTACACATTATTCTATCAGCATTGGCTAGGATGTTCTAAAAAAATAGTCTCTTTATGAGTCACAAGTGGGCTTACATTAACACTGCAATGAAGTTACTGTGAAATTCCCCTAGTTGCCACATTCTAGTGCCTGTTCGGGTATAGTGATGGAGAATTTAGCACAGTCAATCCACCTAACCAGCATATGTTTGGACTGTGAGAGGAAACCAGAGCACCTGGAGGAAACCCACGTAGACACAGGGAGAACTCCACACAGACAGTGGCCTAAGCCAGGAATCGAACCTTGGTCCCTAGTGCTAAGGCAGCAGTGCGAACCACTGTGCCTCCATTCTGGTGGTAATGATGGTGAAATTGTCACCAAATGTCATCATTATCCCACAGAAACTGACAGCAACTTTGGGAGTCTGCACACGTACAGAATAATACAGAGATCCAGAAGTTTCTATTGATGCTTCTCCAGAGAGTACACTGTTCAGGAGCCTCAGATTACAATTCCTCAGCCATCTATGAATTAAGTGAGAAATTCCACTTCTGTATGATTAGTTTCGCTGTAAAAAATCTTGAAAAATTACATCTTTTGAACACCCTCACTAGCCCTGAAACTTTAAATTTATATTTGGAGCATTTCACATTTCACATGGAGATATTTTAAAAAATCCTGACAGCTGATTGCAAAATCTAAGCCAATAATGTGAGTGCATTTTTTTCAAGTTGAAAACCACCTATTTAATACTTTGGGATGTTTCTGAGACACAAAAACAGGATTTTCTCAAACAACTTCTAAGTGTAACAACAGCCTGGAAACATGAGTTGTGTGTGCCAGTCTTTTCAGGCCTGACCTGAACCTTCCGACATTTAGTGGAATGAGAGAGCCTCCATGCGAATCAGGCCAACATAGAGGTTCCAGGTGCCTGACTCAACCAAAGTCGCTGCAGCAGCGCACGGTTTAAAAGAGGAAGCTACATTTAAGTGCTAACGATGGACACGCAGCCAGTCACACCAGGAAAGTGGCACCATCTCACCATTCATGGAGGGAAAGTTGGGATAGCTGCTTTATGCTATGGAAGAGAGGAGTTCTATCTTCTTCCCCCAGGAGTGGGGTGGGGTGGGAGAAGGGGGTTGGGGGTGGCAGGCCTGGTGGTGGAGTACAAAAGAGAGAGACAGTCAGTAAGGTTATTCATCCCGAGCCCCCCTCTCCCTCCCAGCAACCCGTGTGCCCATGAGTCTGGATGCTGGCAACTTGACATCATCCCCGATGCCAGCTGCCACCTCAATGGGCTGCTGACCCTTGCCACATTCCCACCACAGTGGGCACTGGGAGCATCCGAGTGGTTCTGTCAAGGTCCCCACTGGGAACCCTTGAAGCATAGACAGGAGCAAAGCCCCCTGGATGGCTGCTGCATTGGCTTCCAGGAATGGCTTGTAGTTCAGGTGGATAGTGGGGAAGCACCCTCATGGCTTCCATGCGATGGGTGGCCACTGTATGGAGTGCTGTAGAGTCCATGCGGTGTGAGGAGCAGTGTTAATAACTGCGGTGCTCCCTTGTGGAGGATGTGGAGGCTTTAGAGAGAGTGCAGAGAAGTTTAACCAGTTTGTTGTCTGGTATGGAGGGTCTTAGCTATGAGGAGAGATTGGGTAGACTGGGGCTGTTCTCCCTGGAAAGACGGAGAACGAGGGGAGACCTAATAGAGGTCTACAAAATTATGAAGGGTATAGATAGGGTGAATAGTGGGAAGCTTTTTCCCAGGTCGGAGGTGATGATCACGAGAGGACACAGGCTCAAGGTGAGAGGGGTGAGGTATAACTCCAATATCAGAGGGACGTTTTTATGCAGAGGGTGGTGGGGGCCTGGAATGCACTGCCAAGTAGGGTGGTGGAGGCAGACACGCTGGCATCATTTAAGAATTACCTGGATAGTCACATGAGCAGCCTGGGAATAGAGGGATACAAACAAATGGTCTTGTTGGACCAATGAGCGGCACAGGCTTGGATGGCCGAAGGGCCCGTTTCCTGTTCTGTACTGTTCTTTGTTCTTTGTTGATTGGGGCAGGCCTGGTCCTTGTAACTGTTAGTGGAGCCTGGGATGCAATGTCAGCGGGAACCACAGCTCCTGTCCAGCAGACAGGTGGCAGGATAACCAGACCAATGTTGGTGGGGCTCATTTAGTGGACAGGAGGAATGCATGCAATAGGAGGCCCAAGCCAGTGGTGACCCCTGACAGGAGGACCCCTGGATTGACACAAGCCCTCCCAAACCCCAGCCCATCCCGGCAGCTTGGCAGCACCTGAGACCCAACCCCCTGCACCCCGGAAGATGGTGCTTCATAGTACCCACCTCCTCGCTCCCCTTCGTTACTACTGCACCCGCACCACAATTTTATGGAACAGTTTTGATTCACACGGGTGTGATGTCCCACCAGAGAGTGGGAAGCATTTATGGGAATGGGGGTGGGGGAGAGCCTTTGTGCTGAACTAGCTCACAATATGGAAATCCAGTCAGATCCATGCTCATAAGCTTTGTGGCCATTTGGGTTCACTCCATGAGAAAAGGGCTGGGAAGATATCAAACTATTTGGCACCAGGTGCGAATTGGATTTTTAACATCTCACACTATTTTCCTGGCTCACCACACTGATGGACGAGTGCAATGAGGTGGTAAGATTGTACCAGATATACAAACTTACAAATTCTTTTGCCCTTTTGTTAATTTGTTGTGACTGGAAACACCAATTTTCTTGAAATAAAATCTCCGTCTTAATTGCACTTGGTGGAGCATTGATTTCTACACTGACATTCAACTACTGGTACCCGAGTGTGAATCTAACCTGATTAATGGGATAAAGTCATCTTCCTTTGTAGGCCGCAAGGGTCTTGCATTAAATCATTTGGAATACTTTCAGCCCATCAGCACTGTTCCAAGAGAGAAGACACATTGCAGCCATTTAAGTGTAAGAAATGCTAAGTGTGCATGGACATGGCAACGGTTGATCAATTGTCACAATATTAAAAAACATCTTCAAGCAATTACGTGCATATTAAGGATGCTACCATTAAACACTTTAAAAGCTGTTGTACATCTTCATTGATTCAGCATTTGGTGCAGAGAATAAGCTTCCAGGTTCAAACCCAAAACAGGCTTTGATTATCTCTCTCCTTTATTGAAAACAACTGGTCTGTCTTTTATATGTTTAAACACTCATCATAAGACAGTTCGAAGTTATAAATTGCAGCCTTTCTGGCACCATTTAACTGATTGGAAATTTGAGCTTTTTTCTGACGTATTTTTGATTTCCAATCTTTAAAAATGGCAAGATGCAATTTGACTATAGATCCCTTCAGTTGAGGCTTTACCTTCTGGTAATTTAAAGTTTATTTATCAGTGTATGCTCATACATGTGACAATCATAAATCAAAACAAATCAAAGTAGACTTGCATTCACACTGCAATGAAGTTACTGTGAAAACCCCCTAATCGCCACACTCTGGTGCCTGTTCAGGTACACTGAGGGAGAATTTAGCTGGCCAATGCACCTAACTAGCATGTCTTTTGGATTGAAGGAAGAAGCCGGAGCACCCCGAGGAAACACGGGGACAACATGAAAACTCCGCACAGTGACCCAAGCCAGAAATTGAACTTACTGGTGCTGTAAGGCAGCAATGTAAACTACAGTGCCACTGTGCTGTTGATTGTGATGAAGGATGTATATTTTAAAATATTTTTTGTGATGATTATGTTGCTATTTTATGCAGGTAAAGAAATCTGTGTTCTAATACATGTCCAGGGTTAATTAACTAGGAGGAAGGTTACCAAGTATTAATTAAACAGAAGGAGGACTACCAGAGACAGGTTGTCTGTGAGGCCTAAGGGATGAAAGGTTAAAGGTGTTAGGTTGATGTAATTGCAATGAGAAATTATAGTGAGTTTGAGACACAAGTAAATAATTTGGATCTGAAAGTTGCATTATAAGTGGTAAACTTAGTTTCTCAGCTATTTAATTTCAAGAGGGAGTTCAGAGGTGTTGAGGAACATTGGCATCATACAAACATTCCATGAGCAAATAGGGTGTTTGCAGACATTAATCCGCTTCAGTTTTATGTTGCTAGGATCTGGAGGTACACAACTGATTAAAGATTCATCTCTTCGAGATACTACAGATCTTACATTTTATTGACCCAAAAATTGAGGCAAAATAGAAAACATGAAAGACTTATATATTTGGAGAAGTTGAGTTCAAAGGTCTGTTTGAAGGCCATGGAACCTGAGATGTGAGGGAAAAAGATATTTAACAAGAGATGATTAATTGAGTGGTATGGTTTCTGTGGAGGAAACTCTGAGGAAAACCTCCCATGTTTATGAGCTGCTGTGCAAGTTTTGAGTTGAAGGCCCAGTGTTAAGCCAGACAAATCTTTATTTTTGGAAATAAAGTCCAATTTAAACTTCCCTTTGAATTCCGCATCAGACTGGTTGTGTTTGAGGAAACATGTGGTATATCTTTATCGAGGTGACAACAATTCCTTGACTTGGAGAATATTCCTGGAGTTTCATGTTTAAAATCTATCAGGGGGTTGTTGCCAAGAAGATAGCTTACTTTTGACCAAGCAGCTTTTTTTGTGGGGGAATGGGGGGGCGGGAGGGATTGTTCTGTAATACTGTTTTAACTGTGAAGCTATAAACTTGTGTGTTTAATTTTTTTCTCTTTTTAATAAATCATCTAATTTTTAAATTTCTAAAGGTGCTACTGGAGTTCTATGCTTTTGGGGTCAATAACGCTTTGCCCTCATTTTTACAAAGAAAAAAGTTTATGATCAGTGAAATCAGGCATCGTTCTGAGGGTCTGGCTTGCTTAGCTATAATATCTGTGGTCATACTAGTGATGGCCATACAGTATGGTCTCTGACATCATAGAATCCTACAATGCAGACGGAGGTCATTTGCCCCATCAAGTCTGCACTGACCACAATCCCACCCAACCCCTATCTCTATAACCCTAGCTAGTCTCCCTCACACTAAGGGGCAATTTATCATGGCCAATCCATCCATCCTGCTTTGGACTGTGGGAGGAAACCGGAGCACCCAGAGGAAACCCACGGGAGAATGTGCAAACTTCACACTGTCAGTGATCCGACACTGGGAATTGAACCCAGGCCCCTGGTGCTGTGAGGCAGCGGTGCTAAGCACTGGGCCACTGTGCTACTCCCTATTGCAGTTCTGTTGTATATGTTTAGATTGCTAAAGTCCAAAGGTATGTGAGTGTATAAATGTTTACCTCTTCAAGATACTACAGCCCCGATACACTATTGCATTTGTGGCTGCATTGTCAGGTGGACCAATTTAAACATAGTCTTTTTTACCTTATTTCCACGCAGTTTCTGAACACAACCTTGCAGCAAGTTTATCCACAAGCAATTTTTTTGGATCAGATTACCCCGATCTTAAGTTATTGCATCGTACAAACTAATGTTTGATGCAAGCAAGGCGGAACGTGTTGAGGAACACGATGACCTCCAAGTCACACACCATCCCAATTTGGAGATATACCACCGTGCCTCCATTGTCGGTGGATCAAATCCTGGAACTCTCTCCCTGACAGCAGTGAGAGAGAACCATCACCACACAAAACTCAACTCACCCCAACTTTCTCAAATGAATTTTGGATTGGGAATTAAATGCAGGTTTCAGCCTTGCTAGTGACATTCATATCCTGAGCGTGAAGAAAGAAGATCAGCAAAGAATTGTTAAGTAGATTAGTCACTAATTGTGGCAACATGGTACAGCAGTAGTTAGCACTGCTGCCTCACAGCATGATGTGGAGATGCCGGTGTTGGACTGGGGTAAACACAGTAAGAAATCTCACAACACCAGGTTAAAGTCCAACAGGTTTATTTGGTAGTGAACGCCACTAGCTTTTGGATCGCAGCTCAACTGCCCTTGGGCAACTAGGGATGGGCACCAAATGCTGACCAACCAGCAACGCTCATGTCCCATGAATGAAATAAATAAAACTGAATTAAAAAATTAAATTACCTCACTTTCCAAGTGAAGACCTCCTTGTGTGTCACACCTTTTTTATATTATTCAAGTGAAGGTTTTTTGACATAAAGGTATTTTGTAAGTAAAGGTTGTTGCCAAGGTGTGCTGTAATTTCTTGCAATTCAACGTGTTTTGGTGTAAATTCTGCTAAAACATTTCCACTTGATTAGAGAAGGCTGACAGTAAAAAAATTGGAGCTTCTGCGCCAACTCAGCAATTTGCTTCGCTTAATCCTCTGTGTAAGCAGATTTTTACACGCTGTTTAGATATTTATGACACATTGATTGACGTCTGGCGCAGTAAATACACATTAGCAGACATTATAGTCTTCTAGTATTTGTGATAGATGTTCAGATAAAAGCTACTACAAATGATGGGATTTGATTAGCTGTGATGGGGTTAGAGTTGGGTGTCTCATTTGCATTTTACAGACGGTAACTTATCCATCATCCCAATAATACATCTACAGAACCAGGGCTTCGCAAGCATGTGACCCATGTGCAGCACTTCAAAAAATGTAACTTGACATTTTGAGGATGATCAGAGCATTTGCACTCTCTTCACAAACAGTGCAAGAATTTTATACCTTTCTCCCAATGTACTCTGAATAATAATATAGTCTTGTGTAAATATTTTAGAAGGTTTTGGTCCACAGGTATGAGGTGTGCGAAGAAAGGGGACACTTTCTCTTAAAGGATAACACCAAGTGATTTCACATTTTAGCCACTCTGCCTAATCTTATTAATCTGTATAATTGACAGCCTAACATCAAGAATTTTATTAAAAAGTATCCGCCTTAATCTTGTGCTATCTAAACTATGATAAGCATGCATGTCCGCTGAAAATTCCATCAGGTCAGCTCGTTGTCTCGAACATTAGTTGCCCTGGGGCTGGGATTTTATAAACACAGAAATATAACAGCATAGAAAGAAGACATTCAGCCCATCATGTCTCCACTGGTTCGCTAAATGAGCAATTCATTTCATGCTATTCTCCCACCTTCTCGCCATACAGCCTTCCTTTTTAAATAACTGGTTAATTTCCTTTTGAAAGGTTCAATTGAACTTGCCTCCATCACACTCCCTCTGGCAGTGCGCTCCAACCACTCATTGGGTGGGATTTTCCGGACATGCTCGCCCCAAGACCGGAAAAATCCAGTCAACGGACCTCTGCATGGTTTGCCCCCAGCTGCTAAGATTGATGGAACAAGGTGGCCGGCGAGATGGGAAAATTTCACCCACTGTGGGAAAATGTTCTACCTTATGTTGCTTTTGTTTCTTTTGCCAATTATTTTAAATCTGTGCCTCTCATTCTCGATCCTTGCAAAAGTGGGAACAATTTCTCTCTCTCTGATCTGCATGTACCCATGATGTGGAGATGCTGGCGTTGGACTGGGGTAAACACAATAAGAAGTCTCACAACGCCAAGTTAAAGTCCAACAGGTTTATTTCAAATAAACCTATTGGACTTTAACCTGGTGTTGTGAGACTTCTGATGGTATGGACTCCCCCATAACTTTGAATATCTTGATGAAATATCCTCCTACCTTTCTTTGCTTTAAGGGAAGCAGTCCTAACCTTTCCAGTTTATCTTCATAACTGAAGTTCCTCATCCCTGGAATCATTCTCATGAATCTTTTCTTCACTCGCTCCAGTGGCCTCATGCCCTTCCTAAAGTCCAGTGCCCAGCATGGCCACAATATTCCAATAAGGCTGAACTATCCCTTTTGCAAGTTCAGCATAAATTCTTTGCTAAAAGCAAAATATTACGGTTATTGGAACCTGAAACAAAAACAGAAAATGCTGTCAGACTTGCTGAGATTTTCTAATACTTTCTGATATGCTTTTTGGTCTTGTACTCTATGGCCTAATTGAAGGATAGGATGTGGTTTTTTTAAAATTCTTTCTTGATTTTGATTTGATTTATTATTGTCACATACATTAACATACAGTAAAAATTATTGTTTCTTGCGCGCTATACAAACAAAGCATACCATTCATAGAGAAGGAAATGAGAGCGTGCAGGATGTAGTGTTACAGTCATAGCTAGGGTGTAGATAAAGATCAACTTAGTGCAAGGTAGATCCATTCAAAAGTCTGACAGCAAGCAGGGAAGAAGCTGTTCTTGAGGCGGTTGGTACGTGACCTCAGACTTTTTCCCGATAGAGCAAGGTGGAAGAGAGAATGTCCAGGGTGCGTGGGGTCTTTAATTACGCTAGCTGCTTTGCCGAAACAGCGGGAGGTGTATTCAGAGTCAATGAATGGGAGGCTGGTTTGCGTGATGGATTGGGCTACATTCATGAACTTTTGTAGCTCCTTGCGGTCTTGGGCAGAGCAGGAGCCATACCAAGCTGCGATACAACCAGAAAGAATACTTTCTATTGTGCTCAATGTGCTCTCAACCTGTCCTGTCACTTTCAATATCTATGCCCAAGTCTCTCTTTCCCTGCTTCCCCTTTACAATTGCATCCTTTATTTTAATATTACGTCTCCATGTTCTTGTCATGAATCACTTCACATTTTTTAATGTCTGGAGTTCACTCAGCCACAACAGTGCACCAAGCTACATAGTCCCACAGCATATCTAATTCAACAACAGGACATGCAGTCCTCTGTTGGAAAACTTCTAGAAGCCAGTTTTGGCCCACAGTTCGGACTGTAAGCCTGTAAGATGACCACTGCACAGTCCTCCAGCCGCTTACGTCCCACCACTGTTGCCAGCGAGATAGAAAATCAGATGCTCAGCCAAATCTCCATTGACTGCAGTGGGGACGGGAGACTCCCAGCTGTGCTCTAGCTCAGGGAATGCAGCCCAAAGTCCTGCCTTCACATTGAGGATACCCTCCATTATGTTGAGTGGCACCACCACCATGGTAAATGATATAGACTTTGAACAACTTAACTTAAGTATAGGCATCTATGAGGTGCTGTGGGCTACCAACTGCAGCAGAATTGTACTCAACCACAATCTGTAACCTTATGGTCCAGCATATCCCCCACTCTATTATTAGACATGGAAAAAATGTGCAAACTCCACACAGACAGTCACCCAAGGCTAGAAATGATCCTGGGTCCCTGGCGCTGTGAAGCAACAGTGCTAAACATCATGCTGACTTGGATTTTCATGTTGTCCTCCAATTTCCCGGCACTATGGGGGTCAATTTAACTACCTGGAATGTGGGCACCCTGCTGCAGGCCAAGGGGCAAGTGCTCCCAATGGGTTTACATGCCTCTTCCTGCCTGACTGGGTGTGAGTCCAGCCAAAGAACGCCCTGTGGAGGGATTCCCCACCATCCTCATTCACACCATTTCAGCCCACAATGGTGTCCTGACTGCTTTGTCTTTTCTCTCTTATTCACACCTGCGAGTTTAAGTTAACGAAAGGACACCTCCATGTTAAAACACCCTCTAAGATACTTACCCTTTACTGAAGATTGGAGCTCCTCTCGAGGTGGAAGACCCCCGTTTTGCCCCGTAGCTTTGAGAACTCTGCTGCTGCCCTTAATTGGTCAAGGAGCCTGTCTCAATGCCAACTGAGTTGGCACCACTAATTCCAAAATCATGACTATCCTTTTTCCCAAGTCCTGAATCCTGTTTCTTGCCCTCAAGGTGAAAATTCAGCATCAGGACGTAGCTTTTATAAACCTAAAACAGACTTTTATACTGTGGCCAAAAAAATTACATTGACCCAATATTGACCCTTATACTTGAAGGGATGTTCAACTTTTAGTACTTGAGTATTTTGCCTAATTTAAATTGCAAATCAACATATTCACTATTTTAGTCAGCAAAGCCTTCTAGCTAAGTGATATTTTCCACTTTCTAGTTCCAAGGACTGCGCGCAAGTTTAAGGCATGACGGCATTAAAACTATTAAACAGATTAAACAATTGGATCATTGTTAATCCTTCAGATATCCTCTTCTGAAGACAGAATATTGAAAAAGTACAGCATCTGGATTGTTGATAAGGTCCACCAGCAGGAATTATGCCAATTTATGAGGGTGAAAATAGTTGGATAGAAACTGCAACAGTAATTCTGCTTATTCACACCTGTAGCTTAACAAGATTAAAAATAGGGATTGCTGATCAAATATTTATCACTTACATACTTGTGATCTTGATGATTATGTATCTTTTAAAAGTTCTCATTTCATTTCTTGATTTGATTTATTATTGTCACATGTATTGGGATACAATGTATTGTTTCTTGTGCACTATACAGACAAAGCAAATAGTTCATAGTGCGCATAAGGGAGAAGGTAAGGAGAGGTTGCAGAATGTAATGTTAGAGTCATAGCTAGGGTGAAGAGAAAGATCAGTTGAATATAGGGTAGGTTCATTCAAAAGCCTGATGGCAGCAGGGGAAAAGCTGTTCTTGAGTCGGCTGGTGCATGATCTCAAACATTTATATCTTCTTCCCGACAGAGCAAGGTGGAAAAGAGAATGTCTGGGGTCCTTGATTATGCTGGCTACTTTTCCAAGGTAGCGGGAAGTATAGACGGAGTCAATGGATGGGAGGCTGGTTTGCATGATGGACTGGGCTACATTCACAACACTTTGTAATTTCTTGTGGTCTTGGTCAGAGCAGGAGCCATATCAAGCTGTGATACAGCAGGAAAGGATGCTTTCTATGGTGCATCTGTGAAAATTGGTAAGAATCATAGTGGACATGCCAACATGTCTTAGCCTCCTGAGAAAGTAGAGGTGTTGGTGGGCTTTCTTAACTATAGCATTAGCGTGAAGGGACCAGGACATTTTGTCGGCGATCTGGGCACTTAGAAACTTGAAGTTGTCAACCACTTCATCCCTGTTGATGTAGACAGAATAGCAAACAAAATACTAATGGTAGTGAACAGAGAATTAATTCCATAGCAACTTTGCCAATGACACAGCATGACACCTGCCATTTTCTTGTTTCTGATACTACGTATCAGCAATGTACTCCCATTCCATGCTAAACACAATGGCGATTTATCCAACAGCAAGCATGTGCCTGGTTTTGTACATCCTAATACTAATCCTAATACATTTAAAAATGCCAAATATTTAATTGAATCATTGAATCTCTACAGTACAGAAGGAGGCCATTCAGCCCATCGAGTCTGTACCGACTGCAATCCCATCCAGGCCTTATTCCCGTAACCCCACACAATTACCCTGCTGATCCCCCTGACACTAGGGTCAATTTAGCATGGCCAATCCACCTAACCCGCACATCTTTGGACTTTGGAAGGAAACCGGAGCACCCGGAAGAAATCCACACAGGCACAGAGAGAGCGTGCAAATGTCACAAAGACAGTGACCAAGGTCGGTATTGAACCTGAGTCCCTGGCACTGTGAGGCAGCTGTACTAACCACTGTGCCACTGGGCATGAATATGTAAATTTGCATGATTGCATGTTTTTACATGTTTAATTGGATATTTTACATGGTTAAATACTATATGCTTTGATTTATCTATGACATTTGATAATTGAATCTGCCGTTGTACCAGTGCCTATTGTATGATTTTGGCAATTTCCAATCTAATTGCTGGAGACACTCTTACATAGACTGCAGGTCATGGGCGGGTTTGACTGTTCCATTTGTAATAAATCTGTCCCTTCAGCTAAATTCAGTTGGACTTCTTCTGTAGGGGAGCAGAAATGTGTTAAAGGAGCTGGAGCTAAAATTAGAAGAAAATAAAAGGATAAGATCAGAAGCAACTGTTCATGATACAGTGCGTGGAGTGTCACTTCTCAATTCAAACGAGCAACTTGATGGCTTTAATCATCCACTATGCTGAGTTAGTTGATCTCTGTTGCTTAGGCTGTGAGGAGTTCTGATTGATACCAGATTAAGTTTCACCCCTGTTCCTGAAATCCAATGACTTCTTCACATGGATAGATAACAGGAGAGGCTGTGATGCTTCCTTCATGGTATAACCTGCTGACGTTTGGATTTCAGGTGTATATTTGATAGGTAGCAGCTCATAGTTTCAGATTTATACCAGTCCTTATGCACCTACAGCTCCAGAAGGTTGGCATGGTAGCTTAGTACTTAGCACTGCTGCCTCACAGCGCCAGGGACCCAAGTTCGATCCCTGGCTTGGGTCACTGTCTGTGTGCAGTTTGCGCATCCTCCCCATGTCTGCATGGGTTTCCTCCGGTTTTCTCCCACATTCTGAAAGACATGCTGGTTAGCTGCATTGACCCGAACAGGCGCCAGAATGTGGTGACTAGGGGAATTTCACAGTAACTTCACTGCAGTGTTAATGTAAGCCTTACTTGTGACTAATAAATAAACTTTTAAGTACAAGTCTCCCAGGAGGAGACACATTGGATGTTATTAAACAAACCACAAAAAACAAATAGGGGAAAAATATGAATGGAAAAGTATAGAGAAATAATGAAATCGCTGGATAAATATCAAAAAAAAATCTCATTTTAAATGGAGCATTTGAACATTTATTGAATGCATGAGTTGAAAGGGATTTGTAGAAAAAGCATGAGATAAAAGTGAAAACTAGCTTCAGGGAGCAGTGGCAAAAGGATCAGAAGATTAAAAAAAATGACATTTAAAATTACAACAATATATAATCAACCATTGGAAGGCTTAAATCTAAACTGTGGCACAATGACAGGTACAATGTTAATAATGAGCTATTCTGGTTTGATCATCTAATAATTCTACTATATATGAAATACTGGAATTGTCTGTTCCCAGAAAGATTTACACCCATACCTATTCATCTCAGCTCATTCCATGACAAAATTAGACTCTTGGTTTGGACTGAGATAACTCCAGCGCCTGTAATTTTTTTCTCCTTGCTTTGACTGTACTATTCATTGAGTAGTTAGGCCACCTCGAAGGGTAATGAGGATAGGACCAGGATAAGATGTCAGATAGGTGGTGTAGACTCCATGGGCTGAATGGCCAGCTTCTGTAGGGGTTAAAGTACAAGTTTATTTACTGGTCAAGTGTAGGCTTACATTAAACACTGCCACAAAGTTGCTGTGAAAATCCCCTATGATTCTATGATTATTCTCGAGCGCTCCTTTTTGGACAGCACTGTGGCACAGCGGTTAGCACTGCTGTTCACAGTGCAAGGGATCACTGTTTGTGCATTTGCATGTTCTCCCCGTATCTGCCTGGGGTTCCTCCGGGTGTTTCAGTTTCCTTTCACAATCCAAAGATGTGTGGGCTAGGTTGATTGGTGATGATAAAATGGGGTTATGGGGATAGGGTCTGGGTGGGATTGCAATCGGCGCATTCTCAATGGGCCAAATGGCCTCCCACTGCACTGTAGGGATTCTATGATTCCTGTATGCAGCCCCTGGGCTAGAATTTCTGCAAATGGCCTCAGACAACAAGAGAGGTGACATTGGTTGACTGAGGGGAATGAGACGGGTATAAACAAACCCCTTCCTTGCCCCCACTCTCAAAATATTTTCCACACCTGTTACCCATTTCTCCTTCACAGAATGATCCAGATCTATAGGTTTAAGGTATGAGGAACAAGGTTCAAAGGAGATTTATGAGGCAAGATTTTTACACAGAGGCTGGTGGGTGCCTGGAAATCGCTGTCACGGAGGTAATGGAAGCAGATACCTTAGTGACTTTTAAGGGGCATCTGGACACATACACAAATAGGATGGGAATAGAGGGATAGGGTCCCCAGAAGGGTAGGGGGTTTTAGTTTACACGGGCAGCTCAATCGATGCAAGGCTGGTAGGCCGAAGGGCTGTTCCTGCTGTGTAATTTTCTTTATTCTTTGTTCTATCTCTGCTTTTTTGGAGCAAAGTAATGGCCTGAGCAACTTACCAAGTTTATGCCTCACCATTGCGATGCTCTCAAAATGAAAACAAATCAACAGATTTTGTGTTTGCCACACTGGCAAAGCTGTCAGATGATTACCACGTGAAACTGCTTGCATCTTCTGATGTCTGCAGTTAAGCCCAGAACTCCAGAAGTTGCTGTCAGTAAATTTCCTCTCTTTCACAGGATGTGCTATTGAAGTTGTTGTGGGTGGGATTCAACTAGAAGTCACTGATCAGATTTGAACTTTCACCTCTCCCTGTAACTAGCCTTGAATATGTTAAACCTGGCTGAATGGCATTGAATTAGAATTTTAACGTAGTAGAATCATAGAAACCCCTACAGTGCAGGAGGAGGCCATTCAGCCCATCGAGCCTGCACCGACCACAATCCCACCCAGGCCTTACCCCCAGATCCCTACATATTTACCCACTAATCCCTCTAACCTATGCATCTCAGAACTCTAAGGGTCAATTTTTAACATGGCCAATCAGCCTAACCCACATATCTTTGGACTGTGGCAGGAAACTGGGGCACCCAGAGGGTACCCACGCAGACATGAGGAGAATGTGCAAACTCCACAGACACAGTGACCCAAGCCAGGAATTGAACCTAGGCCCCAGGATCACTGATCCTGCAAACTTATTCCCTCCATTCCATGGTCAACATTCTATAGATTGTTAGAAAAATAACAAATTTCTTAAAGTTTATGATATATCTGGGATTAAAACAGAAATTGAGATGTGACACAATCTTAATTTTTTTTGTAACATTGAATAACAAGTGATAAAAGCTGCTTTTGCTTTGAGGGTTGCTGCTGGTCTTAAATCTTCTATTAATTGGTTGACTGCTTAATGGCAAAACTTTTGCTGGACAGAATGCAGAGATCCCTGACTGACACAAGTGTGAGGGATAGGTGGCGAATGTTGTGGGGAGTAAGGGAGGGATGTGGGAGAGGTGGTGAACAGTGTGGAGGGAGTGAGGGAGAGATGGTGAACAGTGTGGGGGGTGAGGGAGAGATGGTAAACAGTGTGGGAGGTAAGGGAGGGGTGGTGAACACTGCCGGGGGGGGGCGGGTGGTGAGGGAAAGGTGGTGAACAGTGAGGGAGGTAAAGAAGGGATGGATGCTGAACATTGCTAGGGATGTGGGAGGGGTGGTAAACACAGTGGGGAGTGAGGGAGGGATGGTGGACACTGTGGGGGTTGAGGGAGAGGTGCTGAACACGGTCAGGGGTGAGTGAGGGGTGCCAAACACTGTGAGGGGTGAGGGCGGGGTGCTGAACATTGCTGAAGGCCAAGCAAGGATTACTAGCACTGGGGTGAGGCTGGCAGTTTTGGGGTTGACAGCTCCATGTAAATGTAAGTCAATGAACTGAAAGTGATCTTAAAGGGGTACATCTCAGATTATGGTGAGAAAAGGGATGTGCAGCAATGGAACTACGTCCAATATTTTACCTCGCGTTTGTATCCACCCCTGCTGAACCTGGTATCAAAATGGGCAAGGCTCGAGAAGGAAATGGTCAGTGTTGGACGCATCCTTCCCAAGACTGACTGGAAGATCTGGGTCAAGGTCTGATTTAGACACATTAAACATTTCCACCACCATAAAATCCATCTGGAATTGTATTGTGGAAACTATTGTCTCCTATGGTTTGCTTAGTTGCCTGACAAAGCTGCAATTGAGACTTCCTAGAGCTTTGTTAGAACTGACCGCAGGATTGGTTCTACGTCAGCCAGAAACTCCCAGAGCTGGTTTGGCAGGAGCAATGGGCCCGATAGACTTCTCTCCTGAGAATGGTTAGGATATATTTTCATCTTTACTGTCTAGGCAGTAATCATCACCATCACCTGGATAAAACATAAAAAGGAATGATCCAGTGGGGAAGACGGAAAACATAAGTGTTACCTATTATTATACAAGGTATCATACCTTTAGGAAAATCAAAGCTTTTTGACACACATCAAGTTCTCTTGTTGCTCCAGAAAGTTGTAGGATTAGAATACAACTCCAACAAAATAATAGGCCATTCTACATAAGAATTTTTTATGAGCTAAAGACAATGGCATAAGTTTCTAACAAGCCATATTCAATTATCCTCAAAGCTGTAGCAATGTGCTTTCATATCAGCTTTCAATAGTGATAAGTTAACACTGAAGACAAGACGGGATACAATACACAGCACTGCAACATCTGAAATGATAGACAAGCTTGGAAGAGTTGCTCTTATTTCTAGATATAACAATTGCCTCCAAGCACCCTGTTGCAACAAAGATCCTTTCATCAGTCACGAAGACATGAAGATTGCATACATTCTGCAGCAGCTGAATCAAGGAACGGCAGAATATTGCTTCAAATAAAAATGTATTTTGACAGGATACAACAGGTAACAGCAAAACAACATGCGTTGTCCTTTGAAGTGAAAGATAAACATTGCATAACATTATGCAGATTCATGTTGATAAGAAACTTTCCCTTGTTAGGTCACAAGAACAGAACATATCTACTGCACCACTAAAAGTAAAATAAATATTTCAAAGTATAATTTTGCCCTTAGCAACTTAGTCAATACAGTCAGATGAAATTGTGCTCATCTGTGCTTTTGGGGGCACTCCATTGACCTTCACAAATAATGGACGGCTGAGGGTACAGGCTGCTACAGTTCACAAGTCCTGTACTCTGGACCTGGCCACCTATGTTGCAAGGATATCATCTCCTAGTCCCCCGCAATTTTCGTAGAACCTTAGTCAAGACTCTTCATGGATTCTTGGTTGATAGCCCAGATATCCATTAATCTGCCAAATCAGAAAATGCTGGAAAATCTCAGTAGGTGTGGCAGTATCTGTGAAGAGAAAATAGAGCCAACGTTTCGAGTCAGGCTCATTAACTCAAGATTAAAGCAAATTACTGCAGATGCTGGAATCTTTGTCAATGTCGACAAAGGCTCACCCAGACTTGAAACGTCAGCCCTTTTCATTCCTTACAGATGCTGCCAGACCTGTTGAGATTTTCCAGCATTTTCTCTTTTTGTTTCTTTAACTCAAGGTACAGTGACACAGTGGTTAGCACTGCTGCGTCAGAGTGCCAGGGGCCCGGGTTCGATTCCAGCCTTGGGTGACTCTGTGGAGTTTGCGCATTCCCCCCATGTCTGTGTGGGTTTCCTCTGGGTGCACAATAATATACGAGGAATGCTCCACCCCTCCCCATGTCAGCTTCACATACCACCATCCCATCCTCCTCCTAGCCCCACCACCATCCTGTATTATGTGTTCCCTCTCTACAGGTTGTAGGTGCCCATGATTTTCACCATACCCTCTGAAGCCCAGTACAGAGCATGCCAAACCCAGAGACATTGACTGTCGGACAGCCCTGTACACCAAACTGTGCGTTTTCCCTCTGAAGCACACAGCCATTGCCCCTCCCTATAGCTGGGGTATATCGTACTCCCAATAATTGTCCCTGCTTCATGGCCGCTGCTCCTCTGCACTGTCCCCTCTCTCTGACTTCAGACTGAGATCCATATAGCCCCTGCACTGCCCATCATCTGTGACTCCGTTCCATTTCACAGCAGGAATGTTTGCATTCTCTGACTCCTCTCTGCCAGCCTCTGAACTTAAACAGGAGTTTTGACATGATCCCATTTCCAAAGAAAACGATGTAGAACAGTATCATTAACAAAGCACTGCAGCTTTGACCTGTTAAGTATTTGTGCGAACCCTAATTTGCCACACTAACACACCCTCACCCATAATCTGTAGTCTACACATAGCCCCGTCCTGTAATACTAGTTTGTCTGTATCTCATGTAGCCTTGTCAGGGTCCAGCTTCCTTCCCCTCAGTCTTCCCTCTGCCTTCCACTGTTCACCTTCTTCATTCACCTCCTTGCCTCTCTGCCTGCCATTGTGAGCCCTCAGCCTTCTCCCACTCCTTGCTCACCCTCCTTCTGCGTTGCCCCCGCTTGTCTTCTCAGTGCAGCGCTATGGCAGGTAGGCTCAGTTGCACTCAATTCAAAGTCTCTTGTGAACTGAGGACTACCTTGTGCATGCCATTTTTTAATCAATCCAGTTTGAAACTGATGTGATTTCCTGCTGACGTGATGTAAAACTGGGAGGCCTGCCTGACGGGATTCCGGCTGTTTTAGTGAGTCGTCATGAGATGCAAATGAATGTAAATGAAATTCACGCCACCAGCCGTGGGAAGGCCAGCCCACCATTGGGAGAATTGCAATGCAGTTTTCCATTGGCAGACTTCTGTCTTTTTGGACCTCGCTGGATTCTCTGCTCCTGTCCATGATGGGTTTAGTGGAAAGCGGGCACAGAGAATCTAGTGGGAGCCAAAAGACAGAACCCGCTCTGAGTGGAGTGGGAGAATTGACCTCTGTCTTTTTTGCAGCTCTCCAAGAAGTGTTGGAATGATAACATTCTTTGGTACACAGACTGCAGTGCACCAGTAAACCTTGTGGCATCTTGGACACTGCTGTATGCTTATACATTGCAATATATTCCCTAATGTTTCTTGAATAACAATATAGTATAATATCACAACACAACATCCCCCTTTCTTTATAATGGATCAATATGACTTTTATAATCATTAACTTTATGTTGGAAGAAAATTCATAATAGACTTTTAATTAAAGAACACATTAAGATAGGTGGGGGCTTGAAAAGATTTGACAAAGGTGACATGGGTAGAAGATAAAGAAAGTGTTAATGGTAGTGTTAAAGACTGAAGAAGGTGCTGATAGCAGCATAAAGGCAAGATAGCAGAACGAATTTGGAATGCTTGTTGAAGTGTTGACTTCATTTTACCTGTGCACGGTAAGTTAGTGTCTTACTTTATCCAATCATTTAGAAGCTGCATCCTACTTGTCACTACCTGTATCTTATATTTGCTGCCATGAAGTAATTCTGTAAGGTGAGCCTTGAGAAGTGTAGATCAGAGTGACAATGGATCTTCTTTGGTCTCTAAACATCACATAGGTATTCCCCTGGCTGTCTGGATATCATGGAATCCCAACAGTGCAGAAAGAGACCATTTGGCCCATCAAGTTTACACCGACTCTTTGAAAAAGCATCCAATCCAGTCCCTCCCCTCCGCCTTATCCTCGTAACCCTGTACATTTACCATGGCCAATCCACTCAACCTACACATCTTTGGACACTAAGAGACAATTTACCATGACCCGTCCATGTAACCAACACATCTTTGGACACTAAGGGACAATTCAGCATGGCCAGTCCTCCTAACCTACACATATTTGGACAGAAAGGGGCAATTTAGCATGGCCAATCCACCTAACATATACATCTTTGGACACTAAGGGGCAATTTATGATGGCCAATCCTCCTAATCTACACATCTTTGGACACTAAAGGGCAATTAAGCACAGCCAATCCTCCTAACCTACACATCTTTGGACACTAAACGACAATTTAGCATGATCAATCCATCTAACTGACACATCTTCGAACACCAAGGGACAAATCAGCATGGCCAATCCTCCTAACCTATACATCTTTGGACATTAAGGGGCAATTTAGCATGGCCAGTCCACCTAACCTGCACATCTTTGGATACTAAGGGGAAATTTAGCATGATCAATCCCCTTAGGCTACATATCTTTGGACACAAAGGTGCAATTTAGCATGGCCAATTCTCCTAACCTACACATCTTCAGACACTAAGGGCAGTTTAGCATGGCCAATTCCCCTAACCTACACTTTTTTGGACATTAAGGGGCAATTTAGCATGATCAATCCATTTAACCAACATATCTTTGGACACTAAGGGACAATTCAGCATGACCAATCTCCTTAACCTATACATCTTCGGACACTAAGGTGCAATTTAGCATGGCCAATCCACCTAACCTGCACATCTTCACATAACCTTTCTGTAAACCCGTGTCCCCTGGAACATTGTGGTGCTGGGGTATTGCTGCTGAACCCATACTGCTCAACAAGTTCCTTAAACCCTCTGGAGGTGAACTGGGTTCAATTATCACCCAGTACTCTTCAGGAATCCCTTACTCAGCAAACAGGACTCGCACGGCCGAGATGATCGTTGCAGCTCTCAAATGTTTTGTCTTTCCAATGAATTACAAATTATAAAGGGACTTTGTGGTGTGTGAAGTTAGATAAACGTGGCAGTGACTGCCGGAAGGGGCAGCAATAAAGAATATCAGTGTACACTGGCCAGTCACCATTCATTCCCCTTTGGTGATTACTGTGGTGGTAGAGTGAAAGGTCGGAGGGCTTGCAAATCACTACATGTGCAGTCTATCTGAACAAATTTGTTCTGCCATGTAGAAGGAACGCTGAAAGCTTTACATGGTATTGAAAGGAAAAAGTATATTTTTTTAACAGCAATGATCTGCTGTGGAAAGTGAAGCTTCAAATCGCATGACAAAAGGTTATGAACTTTGGTTGCTGAACTGGAGCACAGTAAATGTAGGCTCTCTTTGCTGTGATGATTGATAGATTAGATCTACTGGAGGGCCAGAAGACCTGAAAACAAATGGAACAACATGGTAGTGTTAAACGTAAAGGGCGGAATTGTGCCAAAAAAGACAATGGCCAAAATTTTCTGGACATTCATATCCCGCTGTCGCTGCAAGCGAGACTGGAGAATTTGGCACTCAGTCAAGTCTCCGTTTGCTTCAGCAGAACTGGAGAATCGTAGAGGAAACACACGCAGGCACAGGGAGAAAGTGCAAACTCCGCACAGATAGTGACCCGAGGCTGGAATTGAAAATGGAACCCTGGCGCTGTGAGACAGCGTTGCTATCTACTGTGCCACCATGCCAATCAGGTATATAATTATTTAGCAAGAAGCTTCATAAAATTACAAACGACCAACTGAAGAGTGAAGGAGAACTCTCTGAGTGATTCAGTGTCAAGCCTGGGGGTGGGTCATCAAAGATGCCTTCCCTTTTGAAAATTTTAATGAAAGAAATTTATGGGCTTAGATCATAACAGAGCAGGTAATTTCCTGAATTTCAGCAAAAGAGCACAGGAATTAATGGCGATGTTTGCTTTTTAACATGCAAAACCCATTGAAGGCATTAATTAACCTGTTTGAAATAAATTAGTTCTGGTCTGCATTGAACCAGTAGCCAGATGAGTGTCATGCCAGCACAGAGGCTGGGAATTATCTGGGATCTCGTCTGTTCGACTGCCATAGTTTACCTCTCACTTTACATCAGCTGAGCAGGAGTAACTTTGAGGAATGTAGCAGCCTGAGTATTTGTCGACAGAGGTTGCACAGTGGTTAGCATGCTGCTTCGCAGTGCCAGGGACCTGGGTTCGGTTCTGGCCTTGGGTGACAGTGTGTGTGGAGCTGGCATGCTCTCCCCATGTCTGCATGGGTTTCTTCCAGGTGCTCTGGTTTCCTCCCACAGTCCAACGTAAGCAGGTTAGACGGATTGGCCATGCTTATTGTCCTTTAGTGTCCTAAGATGTGCAGGTTACATGGATTGGCCATGCTAAATTGCCCTTTAGTGTCTAAAGATGCACAGGTTCGATTGATTGGGCATTGTAAATTGTCCTTTAATATCTTAAGATGTGCAGGTTAGATGAATTGACCACGCTAAATTGCTCTTTAGTGTCCCAAGATTTATAGGTTAGATGGATTGTCCATTCTAACTTGACCCTTAGTGTTTCAAGATGTGAAAGCTGGTTGGATTGGCCATGCTAAATTGCTCTTTTGCGTCCAAAGATGTGCAGGTTAGATGGATTGACCACACTAATTTGCCCTTTAATATCCAAAGATATGCAGATTAGATGGATTGGCCGTGCTAAATTGTCCTTTAGTGTCCAAAGATGTGTAGGTTAGATGGATTGGCCATGCTAAATTGACCTTTAGTGTCCAAAGATGTGAACATTGGGGAGATTAATGGGGTAAATGCATGGGATTTCAGGAATAGGGCCTGGGTGGCCTGCTCTGTCAGAGTTGGTGCAGACTCAATGGGCTGAATGGCCTCCTTCTGCACTGTAGAGATTCTATGAAATGAGTCACCAATGATAACCTCCACGCTAAATGTCGTATAACAGAGAAGAGCTAACTTTTCATTTTTGCCCCCGTTCAGTCTTTTGAATGCTTACATCGGGTACTGTTAGGCTAGAAATGTGCTCCAACTTGCAGGGTTAACAATTTTCATCTTGATGAGTGCAAACACAGAACAAACTTACCAAGGAGAAGCAATGTCTGTGACATGTGGCATTTAAAATGATAATGTCACCCCTTGTTACTTCACCATGGATGGCATTCAGGAGACGCAGAGGGAGATGCCTATCATTCTTCTGTTGAATAAAGTGTCAGTCAGATTTGGGACAAAGAAAGCATTTAGTGTGTACAACAAAGATAATAAAACGAAAGCTAAGAAAAATATAATGGATAGGAAAATTATAAAGGAAAATATTGGTATGGCTTAGGAAGAACTTGAAAGAAAATTACCAAAAATGTAATTATAAGACAATAAAAAATGGCTTTTTATAAATACATTAACATAAAATGATTGATGAGGTTCAGGTGGGACCATTCATACTATGTTCAGGTTTGACAGAGCAGAAAAATATTATGATCATAGAAGCATTGATGTTGATAATGGATTAATACTAAGAAGAGAAATTTCACTAAAAAATGTCATGCAAACCTGAGAAATTTAAATTCTTTTGTTGGTAGGTAATATACTCCAAAGCTGTGCAGGTTAGGTGGATTGGCCATGCTAAATTATCCTTCAGTGTCCCAAAATGTTTAGCAATGTTGCTTCACAGAGCCAGGGACCTGGGTTCAATTCCAGCCTTTGGTGACTGTGTGGAGTTTGCACGTTCTCCCTGTGACTGTGTGGGTTTCCTCCAGGTGCTCCAGTTTCCTCCCACAGTCCAAGGGTATGTAGGTTAGATGGATTGGCCATGCTGAATTGGCCTTTATGTCCCAAGATGTGTAGGTTAGATGGATTGGCCATGCTAAGTTGCCCTTTAGTGTCCCAAGATATGTAGGTTAGGTGGATTGACCATGCTAAATTGACCCTTATTGTCCCAAGATGTGTAGGTTAGATGGATTGGCCATGCTAAATTGCCCTTTAGTCTCCCAAGAGGTGTAGGTAAGGTGGATTGGTCATGATAAATTGATCCTTACTGTCCCAAGATGTGTAAGTTAGTTAGATTGGCCATGCTAAGTTGCCCTTCAGTGTCCCAAGATGTGTAGGTTAGGTGGTTTGGCCATGCTAAATTGCCCTTTAGTAGCCAAAGGTGTGAAGGTTAGATAGATTGGCTGTGTTAAATTGTCCTTTAGTGTCTCAAGATGTGTAGGTTAGATGGATTAGCCACGCTAAATTTCAGGTTTAGATGGATTATCCATGGTAAATGTGTGGGATTGCAGGTATAAGGCAGGGGAAGGGGCTTGGGGAAAATACTCTGTCAGAGAGTCGGTGCAGACTCAATGGACTGAATGGCCTCTTCTGCACAGTAGGAATTCTACGAATTTAGGATGAAGTTATTATTCACTTGAAGAATGAATTTAATCAGGGGGTCAGTCAGCAACGCTCGATCTATTGGAATCCATTCAACCGATTAAGAGAAAGGACAGACGAAGGGGATGCAGTAGATGTGGTTTATACACATTTTCAAAGCAGTAAATTTGCTATAGTCCCAGACGAACATAGGCTGCTCTCCCCTTTGAAAGGGAGAACTGACGGGTGCTGATTTAACCTGAGGATCACCACACCTCGGGTGAGGGGCAATGTTGAGCAGGCAGGCTTTCATGAGTAACCTCAGAAATTCTGGGAGTTGAACATGCACTGTTGGCATTGCTTCATACCACGAACCAGCTATCCAGCTAACTGACATAACCAGCTCCCCTATTGCATGCAAATTTATCTCATCTCAAGGATAGAAAGATTGCTGGGGAACAGAAAGCAAAGGATGAATTTGATGGAAAATTTCGCAGAATGGAAAGATATGTGGAATCACATTAAACTGAAGCCTGAGTTAAGCCAATTCTCATTTACAATATCCATGATGAGGTGGGCCAGAACCCTACTGAGGCATTGGGGTTCTGGACTGCTGGGTGAGCAATCCATACTGCTCTTTTTCAGCAAGGTCTACTGAGCTATTTGTTAGTATGGTGTGCTATCAATGATGATATTGGCTTTGTGGATGCTCCATAATGCAACATGGGTGTAGTTGGCTGGCCAGCAGGTATTCCCCATCCCTAGTTGCCCTTGAGAAGGTGGCAGTGAGCTGCCTTCTTGAATTGCTGCAATCCATGTGCTGTGGTTTGATCCACAATGCTGTTAGGGAAGGAATTCAGGGATTTTGACCATGTGACTGTGAAGGAATGGCGATATACTTCCTGCACGCACACTGGTCCCGGGCATTGGAAAAGTTGTCAGTTTCCCACACGGAGCAATGCCAGCAACATGTCTTGCCCTGAAATCAAAATCCTGGGAGTCTTGGTTATGAAGACTTTCTGGCCAATCAGTTCTTACACTCAGCAGTGCCACAGCTGTGCATGTTGATGGTGCAGTGAATGCAAAGGGCCCTGAAGCAGTGAGCTTGCACATAAGCAGTGGGGAGTCTTCATTCTGAGTGAGGCACAGCCAGAGTGAGTGCGTGATTTTGGAGCACAGTGAGAATTCGGTACTGAGGGAAGAGGTGGTCTTTGCATGTCTTCTTCGCTTTCCAACTTAAATCTTCAGAGTGGTCTTGCCCTGTTGCAGTGGCAGAGGTTACAATGGCGTGAGTTGGTTGATAAGTTGTTGGTATGTTCAGGTAAATGTTTACTACCTTTTTCGCTTATAGTTTATAAGGTCTTTTATAGCTCCTATATTCTGCAGTAATGAGCATCAGGAAAAATGCGAGTAATTGATTTGAAAGGTTTACTTCATAGGGGTATGTCATTGTAGGAGACCTCAAAGCCATGGTGTGTTCCTTCTGCTTTATGTGGGAAGTTGAGAATACTTCCTGGGGCCTGGGTCAAACATACATGCAGGAAGTGTCTCCAGCTGCAGCTTCTAGAAGCCTGGGTTTCAGAGCTGGAGCAATAGCTGGGGACACTGTGCAGAATCCACAGGTCTGAGAGTATTGTGAATAGCATGTCACATCACAGGCTAAGACTCCACAGGCAGACATGGAATCATTGAGCAACAGGGAGAGTAAGAGGACTAGGCAGGTAGTGCAGGAACCCCCTATGGCCATTTCTCTGCAGAACAGATGTACCACCCTGGATTGGGGAAATGGTCCCTCAGAGGAAAGTAACAACAGCCCAATTCATTGCACATCGTTGGCTCTGCTGCAAGAGGGAAGAGTAAAATGTGTGGGATTGTAATAGCTTTAGAGGATTCAATGATAAAGGGAATAGGCAGGCATTTCTGTGGCCATAAACTAGACTCCAGGAAGGTATGTTGCCTCCCTGGTGCTCGGATCAAGGATGTCTCAGACCAACTACAGGACGTTGTGGAGAAGGAGGGTGAACAGCCATGGTAGACATTAATATCAGTGACATTGGTAAAAAAAATGGATGAAGCCCTGAAAGCCGAATACAGGGAGTTACGAAGTAAGTTGAAAAATGGGACCTCAAAAGTAATGATCCCATGATTACTACCAGTGCCATGTGCTAGTCATAGTATGAATGTCAAAATATAACTGATGAATGCGTGACGGAAAGATGGTGCATAGTGGACGGTTACAGATTTCTGGGACATTGGAACAAGTTCTGGGAGGGGTGAGACCAGTGCACATAGGAGGACTGAGACTGATGTCTTAGGGGGATATTTGCTAGTGAGGTTGGGGAGGGTTTAAACTAGAATGGCAGAGGACACAGGAAGCTAGCACACTGGCACAGCAGGTAATCAGGAAGGTTAGCGGAGTGTTGGCCCTTATCTCAAGGGAGTTGGAGTATAAAAGTGGGGAGTCTCCCAGCAATATACAAGGTACTGGCAAGACCACATCTGGAGTACTGTGAGTAATGTTGGTCCCTGAATTTCAGGAAAGTTTGGAGGCAGTTTAAAGAAGGTTCACCAGGATGATCCCCGGTGTGGAGGGATTGTCTTTTGAGGAAAAATAGGTTGGAAGTCTACTCATTGGAATTGAGAAGAATGAGACATGATCTCATCGAAACGTACAGAAGTCTTAAGGGTCTTGACAGGGTAAATGCTGAGGGGATGTTTCCCCTCCTTGGAGAGTCTAGGGTCAGAGGACAGAGTCTCAGAATAAAGGGGTGCCAATTTAAGATTGAGATGAAGAGAAATTGCTTCTCTTAGGGGGTTGTGAGTCTTGGAAACACCTTGCAGAGTCCTTGTGTATATTTAAGGCTGAGATAGATAGATTTTTGATCAGTAAAGGAATCAAGGGTTACGGGGAAAGGACAGGCAAGAGGATGTGAGGAATGTTGAGTCAGGCATGACCTTATTGAATGGCGGAGAAGGCTTGAGGTGTCAAATAGGTTACTCTTGTTCGTATTCCTTATGGTCTTACAGAATCATAGCATCATAGAATCATAAATTCCCTACAATGCAGAAGGAAGCCATTCATCGAGTCTGCACCGACAACAACCCCACCCAGGTCCTATCTCCATAGCCTCACATATCTACCTTGCTAGTCCCCCTGACACTAAGGGAAACTTAGCAAGACCAATCAACCTAACCCACACATCCTTGGACTGTGGAAGGAAACCGCAGCACTTGGAGGAAACCCATACTGACACGGGGAGAATGTGCAAACTCCACACAGACCCAAGGCTGGAATTGAATCCGGGTCCCTGGTGCTGTAAGGCAGCACACTGTTAACTACTGTGCCATTGTGCTGCCTCTAGGGTGGGGAAGCCAAGACTAGACACTAAGTGGTGGGGTGTTGGGGGGGTGGTGGTGGGTGGCAGGGAGAGGGATGCAGGAAGGTATCAGCAACAAGGGTGTGGGTATCATTAGCTTTTGTCCCTTTCTGAGATACAGATCCTCAATCAAGCACATTGATTGAGGGACCATTTGCACTGATGAGCTACTGTATATTTTTACTTTCCCTGCATGCCAAATAGTGATAGGCTTACCTGCAGCTGAGTTAAAACCAGCAGCAAACAGAGCCCTGTAGGGGGTCATTAGTAGGCCAAATAATGGCCTCAATTGGTAGCAGGGCAAGGAAGTCGAACATTGGTCCTCCTGCTCATAATTTGATTCAGGGTATGTGGGAATGGAGCATCATACAGCTTAACTAAATAAATACCCTTTCCCTGTCTCCACAGGAAGACCGGAGGACAAGGTTCCAGCTGTGGATTTAGAAAGGTGGAATTCTACTTTCTCACAACAATGATGCCCATACTTGCGGTGAAGAGGCTGCTATTATTTGAAGGCTTCAACTTCATTTATCATCAGGTTGGTGAGTTATGGATCCCACTTGTGGGCTCCCAAAGCAACTTCCCCAATTAAGTTTGGTCAAGATCAGGTCAGCTTGGCTGATAGCTGAGGGTTCTGCTGGGATTGATTATTTTGATGGTGGGTGGGGGTGGTGGGATGATTCTGACATATGGGTCTGATAATTATATGGTAATTTATTATAATGACATTCCTGACATTAAACATGCATTGACAGAGGGAAAAATCAATTGCATCATGTGTCTATGTCAATATAAAACCCAACTTTCATGATATTTTCCGCTCCCGCTGCTGAACCCTGACATGGACAAGAGCGATTGCCTAATGATATTAACGTTAGACTGTTAATCCAGAAACCCAACTAAGAGACCTGGGTTCAAATCCCACCATGGCAGATGATGGAATCTGAATTCAATAATAAACATCTGGAATTAAGAATCTACTGATGATTATCAAACCATTGTCCATTGTCAGAAAAACCCGTCTGGTTCATTAATGCCTCTTTAGAGAAGGATATCTGTCATCCTTACCTGGTTTGGCCTACATGTGACTCCAGAGTCACAGAAAATTGACTCTTGTTTGCTCTCTAAAATAGCCCAGCAAGCCAAACCACAGCAATGTGATAATGAACGGATCTTTTGTTTATTCATTCTTGAGATATGGATATCGCTGGCTGGCCAGCATTTACTGTCCATCCCTAGTTGCCTTTGAACTAAGTAGCTTGCTAGGCTATGTTTCCTACATTAGAACAGTGATTACACTTTTGGTTTTATCACAGGAGGCACAGCATGGCTCCTGCTCTGCCTAAGACCGCAAGAAACTACAAAATGTCGTGAACAAAGCCCTGTTCAAACTTGCAAACCAGCCCTCCCATCCACTGACTGTGCCTACACTTCCTGCTGCCTCAGCAAAGCAGCCAACATATTTAACGATCCCACTCACCCTGGACATACTCTCTTCTAACTTCTTCCATCGGGAAAAAGACAAAAATCTGAGGTCATGTACCAACTGACTCAAGAACAGCTTCTTCCCCTGCCATCAGACATCTGAATGGACCTACCTCGCACAACGGTTAGCATTGCTGCCTCACAGCTCCAGGGACCTGAGTTCAACTCCTGGCTTGTGTCACTGTCTGCGTGGAATTTGCACATTCTCTCCGTGTTTGTGTGTGTTTCCTCGGGGTGCTCCCGTTTCCTCCCCCAGTTCAAAGATGTGCAGGTTCAGTGCAAAAGTCATGCTAAATGACCTCTCAGCGTCCCAGGAAGTGTAGGCTCGTGGATTAGCAGCGTAAATATGTGGGGTTAATGGGATAGGGCTTGGGTGGGATTGTTGTCGAGCAAACTCAATGGGCCAAATGGCCTCCTTCTACACTGTAGTGGTTCTACGATTAAGTTAATCTTTCTCTGCACCCTAGCTATAATTGTAACTCTACATCCTGCACTCTCTTGCTTCCTTCTCTATGAATGTTATGCTTTCTCAGTATAGCATACAAGAAACAATATTTTTCACTGTATACTAATACATGTGACAGTAATAAATCAAAAATCAAATCAAAATACTTCATTAGGTGTGACTTTGGGAGACTCAGTGATCATGAAAAGTGCTATTGTTGAACAAAATATTCAGATTAGGATCACTCTAATGTCTTTGTGTACTGTAGCCTGTGATGGAAGTTGTAAGTAAGCCTGGTGTCTAATGTTTGCTCTATATGGAGTTAAGTGGCCTCAGATGGACAGTACTGATGAAATTAGATGTTGAAAGGTAAGATAACCAACCAGGGATTACTGTCAGCTGAAAAAGAAGTACGTGCGGATACCAACAAGAGGACAGAATTAGGGGTTTTTTACATAAAAAGCAGAAAATGCCAAAAACACAGGGGAAGTCAATAAACACATTTAGAGAGAACAGATAGGTTAATGTGTTAGGTTAATCCCTTCATTAGAAGCAAAACATGAAACAAGAACAAGTTCTTTAATAGAATTAAGTCAAAAGAGATGGTAGTAGGACTGGATAAAAACAAACATTTAGAGGAAGCATAGGTCCCGCAGTCAAACTATTCTACTTACATACACACCTACGGGATACAGAAAAGGAATGACAACTGTTTAAGGAACTTCTACTGTCTGAGAAACTGAATCGCAGCACCTCCAGGAGAAGTGAGAAGGGAAAAAATTGGCATTCCTCCTTCAGCAAAACCTATCACTTATAGAGAACCTTTGATATATTGAAGTGCTCTGGAGTACAAGACAGACAATTTAACGGAGCGGAGGATGGGATGAGATTCAGGAATTGGTACTGAAGGCATGAGATAGTTGGGCTGAGGATTTTGTAAGCGGAGATGAGGCTGGCAAAAGGGGAGGGTCTCAGTATGATTTAAAGTTTATTTATTACTGTCACAAGTAGACATACAACAATGAAGTCACTGTGAAAATCCCCTACTTGCTACACTCTAGTACCTGTTTGGGTACACTGAGGGGAAATTTAGCATGGCCAATGCATCTAACCAGTACAATAATAATAAATAATAATAAAAACAAATTACTGCAGATGCTGGAATCTGAAACCAAAAGAGAAAGCACTGGAAAATCTCAGCAGGGCTGGCAATATCTATAAGGAGAGAAAAGTGCTGATGTTTCTAGTCGAGATGACTCTTTGTCAAAGCCAAAACCTAACCAGTACGTCTTTCGGATTGTGGGAGGAAACCGGAAGATCCGGAGGAAACCCACACAGACAAGGGGAGAAAGTGTAGACTCCACACAGACAGTGATCCAAGCTGGGAATCAAACCTGGGTTCCTGATGTTGTGAGGCGGCAATGTTAACCACTGTGCCACCGTGCTGCCACCATGTTTCCACCTTCATTGCTGTTTGCACCTGTGGTAAATTTCAGCATAAAATCCCTGCCTGATTCTTTGACCGAGCTTTTAGTCATCAAACTCAATGGACAGGATTTTGTGGCCTCACTCAAGCAAGACCGGTAAATCTGCCAAGGCCAATGGACATTTCCGTTGTCTGTCCTTCACCTGCTCCAGTTCAGTGGCGGGTGGGGTGGTAGAATTCCGGTGAATATCTTCTTATGTAGCACAGTGCCATGCTTTGTTTTACAACATTCACGTGGAACACTTGGGATGTTTCACTGGTTAAAGGCATTATACACAAATAAGTTGACGCTCTGGGAAGTTGCTGTGCACCAATTGACTATAGATACTACACTTCAAAAGTACCTAATTAGCTGTAAAGGATTTTGGGAAAGTCTAAAGTCATAATTGTTGTATATTCTCTCACTGGAGGTATCCCATGAACTGACTCTACAGACAGATGTCAATTGGGGCATTAAGTACAAGAGTTGGCAAATCATGATGCAGCTATATAAAACTTTGATTAGGCCTCATTTGGAGTATTGCATGTAGTTCTGGTCACCACACTACCAGAAGAACGTGGAAGCTTTGGTGAGAGTGCAAAGAAGATTCACCTGGATGTTGCCTGGTCTCAAAGGTGTTGGCTATGAGGAGAGGTTGAATAAACTAGGATTATTTTCATTGGAAAGAGGGAGGCTGAGGGGAGCCTTGATAGAGATCTACAAAATTATGAGAGGCATTGACAGGGTGGATAGCCAGAGGCTTTTTCCCAGGGTGGAAGTGTCAATTACATGGTGAGGGGGTGGGGGGGGGGGTGGGCGCAGGGGGCACATGTTCAAAGTGAGAGGGAAAAAAGTTTAAGGGAGATGTGTGAGGGAGGTTTTTGATTCAGAGAGTGGTGGGTGCCTGCAACATGTTGCCAGAGGAGGTGGTGGAAGCAGGCACATTAGCAACATTTAAGAGGCATCTGGATGGGTACATGAATAGGGAGGGAATAGAAGGATATAGACCAAGTAAGGGCAGAAGGTCTTGTTTTCGTTTAGATAGGGCGTCAAAATGGGCTTGGAGGGCCAAAGGGCCTGTTCCTGCGCTGTACTTTTCTTTGTTCTTCTTTGTTATTTGCTAGTCTCACTTGCTCTACACGCCTAATGTCCTTCCAGGATAGTCCCCATTGATCTCCAGACACCCAGGGTCACATGACTCATTCCGTTAAAGCGACTATGCCCCCCATAACAAGCTCCAACTCTAATTCTTCCTGTTTAAATGCGAAATGAAAATACAGCAACAAGCATAGGCATTGTGATTAATAATTAACTCATCGGATCGACTGGATGGATGAAATTATGTTTTTTTTAACTGATTAGAGGTAGCTTGCATGTAAATTGATTTTGCTTGTCCCAGTGATTGAGACAAACTAAGGTTTTCATTTCTGTTTGTATAGAAGCGAAACTATTAGATGCAATTAATAATTGAGGCTAATGCATCCTTCTGGAAGGAAAATTATTAGGAATTCAAATAAGGTCATGGAATCACAGATTAAATTGTCAGAATAAAGCATTAACAAAAATGGTAGCAATTGCTGCATTCATCATTGCTGAATAACTATTAAATATCAGCCCTCATATGTTTTCAGATGGGTACAAGTACAAAGTTTGAATTAACAAATTGCACACAAGATGACATATCTCCTCAATCTATATGATGATGCTTTAAATTTAGCCTTCACTACAAAGAAAATAGTTTGTTTCATTATCGATGGTTATTAGATCTGTTAGGGATGAGAGTTTAGCACCATCAATTACTTCTATCCTCTATCATTTGCTTTGTAGCTTTGGAAAGGGAGGTGTAACACTTTTTTTAAGTTCATTTGTGCATCATGGGCTGGCCAGCATTTATTGCCCCTCCTGAGTTATCCTTTGAGGGAAATTGAGTAGCTGTGGCTCTGGAGTCATATGTAGGCCAGACCAGGTAAGGACAGTAGATTTCCTTCCCTAAAGGACATTTGTGAACCAGTTGGGTTTTTCCGACAATGGTTTCATGCTTATCAGTAGATTCTTAATTCCAGGTTTTTTTTAATGAATTCAAGTTTCACCATCTGCCATGGCAGGATTCGAACGCAGGTCCCCAGAACATTAGTTGAGTTTTTGTATTAATAGTCTACCGATAATACCATGAGGCCATCGCCTCCCCAATATTTATTATTACTTGGAAGTAGCCAAAGTAATACTTTTCAACTGATGGAAGAGGATTCAATCATCATGTTTTTCGAGAGAAATTCT
Source organism: Carcharhinus amblyrhynchos (assembly GCF_965287045.1). NCBI lineage: Eukaryota > Metazoa > Chordata > Chondrichthyes > Carcharhiniformes > Carcharhinidae > Carcharhinus > Carcharhinus amblyrhynchos. The sequence goes on from NC_137352.1 coordinate 13,760,382, forward strand.
CTTCATAAAGTCCGCTTAAAGTCCATTGTGGCACAGTGGTTAACACTGCTGCCTCATAGCTCCAGGGATCCGGGTTTGATTCTCGGCTTGGGTCGCTGTCTGTGGAGAGTTTGCATGTTCTCCCAGTGTCTGTGTGGGTTTTGTCTGGATATTCTGGTTTCTTCCCACGGAACTAGGTGAAGGGAACTCGCTGGGGGCACACAGGTAAGTTTGGCTTTCAGGGGGAGAGGGAATGCCTGGCATGTACTCTCTCCAGACACCCTAGTGTTAACCCAAACAATCTGGCACTGCCCCCTGCCCCTTTAATTTTAACATCTCACCTAAAAAAACACTTCCAACAGTGCAGCACTCCCTCAATATGACACTACAGTTTTAGCTGAACTTTCGATGTTAATGTTTTTGGTGTGACACTTGAACCGACTGAGAAATGGATGTGCTATCAACTGAACCATGACAGATACCTGATATGGCCATGTGTTTTCCAAGCCCAAACATTCCCTGTTATCTTACTTCTTCCAATCAATAAATTTGTTTCAAACACAGAGCCTGCGTTCTCTCTTCCCAGATGCTGTCAGACCTGCTGAGATTTTCCAGCATTTTCTGTTTTATTTTCAGATTCTGGCATCCTCAATTATTTCCTTTTATCTCAGTGAGTAAAGTTGTTCGCCGGTCAGGCGTACCAATTTAACTTTCCCTGGAAACATTCACTGGCGAAGGCATTTGGAGCAGAGGCACGTGGTAGCAAGATCTACAACTGAACCTGCAGGCTCTGATGGTCCATTTTCATCACAGGCAAACAGACAGAAGCTGGAAATCAGCCAGCTTCTCAGCCTGCCTCCCCGACCATTTTAATCAGAAGAAAATCAGCTAGGTATAATAGGCAGCCAAAGTGGTGGGGGTGGGGGCACAGCTCCAAGTGAGAGGAGGAAAGTTTAAGGGATATGTGCGAGTGAAGTTTTTCACACACAGAGTGGTGAGTACCTGGAGTGCGCTGTCAGAGGAGGTGCTGGAAGCAGGCACGTTAGCAACATTTAAGAGGCAACTGGAAGGGTACGTAAATAGGGAGGGAATAGAAGGATAAGGACCGAGTAAGGGCAGAAAGTCTTTTTTGGTTTCGTTTAGGCATCAAGATTGGTACAGGCTTGGAGGGCTGAAGGGCCTGCTCCTGTGGTGTAGTTTTCCTTGTTCTTGTTCTAGAAGGAAGATATTAGAAACTCAAACAAGATAATGAGGATCGATAGGATGTTGAGCAGGATTTAGATGTAATCTATGAAATTCTGATTATCATGGGGGAGCCATTGAACGCAGGGAACATACCGATGGATTGCAAACAAGCCAATACGATCCCAAAAGATGGTTACAATCCCAGCTTGTGCTACTAATGGATGAGTCAGATCCTTGGGTGGAAAGAAACCTGTTAGATTCTTACATATATTTTTTTAAAAAAACATGGAGAGCGGCTACTGAAGAGAGTCAGAGAGTCTGCTGATGAACTTTCATCAAAAGAACAAAACATTTGTTCACCAAGAAAAGATTAATTACATTACACTTGTCCTGTAACCACAACAATACCTTTACCAATATATGCAGCATTGTAAGGATAATACAATTTACACAATTAATTTTGTAGTCCAATTTTTACAGTGAGAATATAGTCGAGTAAACCATTGGTGAGCTGTGGTCAGACACACCACACTCTGAAACCAAATGACAAATGACACTCTAAACAGATATTACGGATCTCTCAATCAACTCCTCTCAAAAACACGTTACACTGTGCACTATTCTGTCTTTCACACATCAGTTTCTAATCTCAACTCTCAAAGTGCTGGCTTGGGAATCTTTTCCCAAACAACACTTTCTCTCAAGCGTCACCCACAAGGGTTCACCTCCAGGGTGTCGATCTCTCTTTCTGATGTTTCTCTCCCATTCAAGCTTTGCTTCCCACAAACTCTTGCACATATGCAACCACAGGAACAGATAAGTGCAACTTCACAGGCCCATTTTGTTTTTAGTCTGCTTTCTGCAGCTTCTTCACTCTAAACTAGGAGCCTTCCTCTTGCTCCTCACTCAGTTAGAGTTTAGAAGGCTGAGGGGGGATCTTATAGAGACTTACAAGATAAAGAAGGGGCTAGATAGGGTAGAGGTAGAGAGATTCTTCCTGCTTAGAAAGGATAGCAGAACTAGAGGGCACAGCCTCAAAATAAGGGTGGGGGGGTGTACAGTTTAGAACGGAGTTGAGGAGGAACTTCTTCACTCAAAGGGTGGTGAATCTCTGGAATTCTGTGCCCATTGAAGTGGTGGAGGCTACCTCGCTGAATATATTTAAGCCACAGGTAGATAGGTTTCCGATAGACAAGGGAATTAAGGGTTATGGGGAGAAAGCAGGAAAGTGGAATTGATCCACTTCAGATCAGCCATGATCTTATTGAATGGCAGGGCAGGCTCGAAGGGCTAGATGGCCTACTCCTCCTATTTCTTATGTTCTTATGTAGGTGGAGTTGCAGGGATAGGGCTATGGTGGGCTTGTTGTCACTACAGTCTTGATGGGCTGAATGGCTTCCTTCTGCACTGTAGCGATATCTAATGTGATTACTAATTGGGAACAAACTTGAATTAGCTATATGAATATAACCCATTGAAATGCAGCCAAAGGGAATATATTACTAGACCAAACTCATTAACATTTTATTTTCTTGAGATGTGAATATGTCCTGCCACAGAGCACTGGCTCCAGCAGTCATTTTAATCTCAACGGCTAGATTTAAGTTGAAATTGACATTTTTAATATTCATTACCCTAAGATCCTTCTGTGGAAGGATGATCGGAAACGTTGCCTCAAAAGAGAGGATGATTTCCATCATGCTCAATGAGTCTTCAGGTGACCAAGGAACTCAATTCTGAATGATCAGAAATGTATCAAATTGGTAAAATTGGGCACTGCTATCGGGGCGCAGGATTTGTTTTACACAAAGAGATGAGTGCTTGGAATGGCTAAGATGTAGAAGCAAAGCTTAGAATCTGTAGCAAATGTTGATTGCTTGAAGAATTTTGGCTCAGGGTTAATGAGCTGGAGCCTGAATTTCAGGATATTGTGCCATATATGGAGGGATAGAGTTACCTGGATGCTGTGTTAGATTATCTTAGGTTAGCTATCTCGAATTTGGCCAGTGGTCAGGGACAGGAAGGTGTGACTGTGACTGAGGCAGGTAAAGGGAGCCAAGAGGTAACACTACAGGGAGCCTCAACCCTTACCTTTGTGTAACAGGCTGGAGATTTTTGCTCCCCGCGTGGACAAGAGCAAGAATTGTGGGGAGGATGAGCAAGTTGACCATAGCACCGTGGTACAGAGAGTACATGGCGAAAGAGAAATCATTGTTGGGGATAGCACAGTTAGCGGAATAGACATTGTTATCGGCAGCCAGGATCAAGAGTTCCAAAGACTGTGTTGCCAATCTGGTGCCAGGGTTAGGGATATCTCTTCTGGGCTGCAGAGGAACTTGGAGTGGGAGAGGAAAGATCAGTTGTTGTCGTTCATGTAGGTACTAATGTTGTAGGTAGAATGAGGAAAGAGGCTCTGTGGAGGGATTATGAGCAGCTAGGTGCCAAATTATTTGATTTGATTTATTATTGTCACATGTAATAATATACTGTGAAAAGTATTGTGTCTTGCATGCTAAAAAAAGCATAGGGAAGGAAAGGAAAGAGTGCAGAATGTAGGGTTGCAGTCATAGCTAAGGTGTAGAGAAAGATCAACTTAAATGTGAGGTTTGTCCATTCAAAAGCCTGATGGCAGCAGGGAAGGAGCTGTTCTTGAGTTCAGTTGGTATGTGATCTCAGGCTTTTGTATCTTTTTCTCGACAGGAGAAGGTGGAAGAGAGTATGTCTGGAGTGCGAGGGGTTCTTGATTATGCTGACTGCTTTCCCAAGGCAGTGGGAGGTGTAGACAGTGTCAGTGGATGGGAGGCTGGTTTGAACGATGGACTGAGCTTCATTCACGACTCTTTGTAGTTTCTCGCAGTCTTGAACTGTGCAGAAGACAGAACCACAAAGGTAATAATCTTCGGATTACTACCTGAGTCGCATTAATTGGCATCAGTTCATAGAGTCATAGAGGTATACAGCACAGAAAAAGGCCCTTCGGACCATCATGTCTGCCCCAGTCAAAGACAAACCACCTAACCATTCCAATCCCATTTCCCAGCACTTCCCCCAAAGCCTTGTATGTCTTGGCATATATAGTTATGTTTTTATGGAAGTGATGCGATGGGGAATGACAAGTGTCCATGAAAAGATGATTAATTGGTATCCCTTATCTGTTCTTACCTCTCTGATCTCTGTGTGTTTTAATAAAAGGACATATTGAATTCCCAGCTCTGTAAGTGCTGATAAAACACTACTGCTATCACCAGGAAAATCCAAACCATTTAAAGCAGGTAATGCACTGAAACATTGCTACCAAATAGCCACAGAGGTAGGAAACAATCTGCTACATTGGAAAATAATGGGACATGTTCTTCTGTGAAGAGTGTGTCCTAATTGGCGACTTCACAAACAAATTCACAAGTGGTCCAAAAATAACATGCACTTCCAGTTGCAAATAAAAGCTACATTTTTGAATCTGAGATATAATTCACTGTATCAGGGATCAAGTATGTATGCTAATATCATAAAATGCAAATATCAACTTGCGGTGCATACAAATGGAGATCTGTCATTCAAATTGTACTTTTACCTGACTTCTTAATAGCTTTACAAGCAAACAAACTGCAATCAGATGGTCAGAATACAGAAAGGTAAATGCAAACATCTTTTCATTTATAAGTTTGAAATGTGCAGAACAGTATCGCAAGCACCTCTGGGATTAAAGCTTAAGTTGAGGCCAAAACGTTGTCTGATTTCAAGAAGAAATTAGATCTAGTTCTTGGAGCTAAAGGGATCATGGTTTAGGGGAGGAAGGTGGGATCAGCATTTTCATAGAAGTATACAGTGTGGAAAAGGCCCACCTAGTCTGCACTGACACATTAGAAAAACCGAAACTCCCACCTAATCCCATCTGCCAGCACTTGGCCCACAGCCCTGAATGTTATTATGTACCAATAGAGATATTGGTTGGAATTTTACTGGAATTTGAGTGGGCGAGGCTCGCAAAACAGACTTCCCCCTCAACCTCGGGCAGGATGTTAAGATCCTCAACCTCGAGCGAGGATCTGTGTGGAGTTTTCACATACTCTTCTTATCTGCATGGGTTTCCTCCTGGTGCTCCGGTTTCCTCCCACAGTTCAAAGATGTGCGGGTTAGGTTGATTGGCCATGATAAAATTGCCCCTTCATGTCCTGAGATGCGTAGGTTAGAGAGATTAGCGGGTAAATATATACGGACAGTGGAAGTAGGGCCAGAGTGGGATTGTGGTCAATGCAGACTAGATGGGCCAAATGGCTTCTTTTTGCATGTAGGGTTTATATGATTCTAGGTCGTAAAATACCACCCATTGAATTTGATAATCAACCAGCTCATAATGAATAACGGAACAGGCTCAGAGGGCTGAAGGGCCCATTCCTGCTTCTACATTCTATGTTTCTACGTTTCTATGTTTCTATATTAAGTTGATTAGATTTCCAGATGGGTGGTATTCCTGTTGAATTACACATGATATCAGGTCTACGTAGTTAGACCTCTGAATTTAGTCTCAGATCCAGCTCCGAATTGCACGGTGCTGTATCTGGAGAGCAAGATGAACGGAGACTGCACAATGTACTTTTGTGCCAATTACAGTGGCAGACACGGACCAATAAGTGACCTGGACTCATATCGAATGACTACACATTGCTAAAATAACATCCATCATGAAATGTGTTGACGTCCTATTTCTCACTCTGTGTTGCAAAATCAACACCCGAGACGTTCGGTCATTTTATTTTTGCTCAGGTCCCTGTGCAACCAAAAGGTGCTGGTTCCATTTGTTCTGGTTTTGATTTAGTTCAATTGCAAACTATGGAACTCTAAAACCTTTGACTTCCGAGGAGTTGCTTCAGTGTTGAGAATAATAGAGGAAATTTTCAAACAGGAAATGATTAGAGTATAAACTCTCATGTAGCTTACAGCATGTACCATGAGCATGGCAAAAGGACAGATAAAGAAATTTAAAGATAAAATTCAGATTGACAGCCTTGTTACAAAGCTCGCACTGGTAATGCAAAAGAAAGGAGTGGCTTTCAGAGAGTACAGAGATAGAAAAAAAATTCAATGGGTCACAAAGGATAATGCTAAAATTATTTGCATTTATCTTTATCATAGAATAATGTTACACATCACTATACGTACATAAGAACATAAGAACTAGGAGCAGCAGTGGTTAATTCAGCCCCTTAAACATGCTCCACCATTCAATACAATCATAGTACATAGTCTCAACACCAGGTTAAAGTCCAAAAGTTTATTTGGGATCATGATCTTTTGGAGCACTGCTCCTATCTCAGTTAAGTGGATTTCATAGTCCAATCATAGCTGATCTCATCTCAGCCTCAATTCCACTTTCCTGCCTATTCTCTATAACCCTTTAATCCATTACTAATCAACAATCTGTCCATCTTCTCCTTAAATTTACTAAATTTACCTGGCATTCACCACACTCTGGGGTACTGAATTCCACAGATTCATGAACCTTTGAGGAAAATAGGTTCTCCTCATCTCTATTTTAAATCTGCTATCCCTTTTCCTAAAACTATGACCTCTTACTCTAGATTGCTCTACAAGAAGAAACATCCATTCTATGTTTACTTTCTGAATAACTTTTAACATCTAATGTACTTGGAAATACATTGCCGTTCCTTCACTGTCACTGGGTCAAAATCCTGGAACTCTCTCACTAATAGCGTAGTGTACATAATCTCAGGGATGCAGTCGTTCAACAAGGCAACTAACCACTACTCAAGGGTAACTGGGGATGGGTAATAAATGCAGGCCCAGCCCACATTTCAACTGTCCAAAGATGTGCAGGTTAGGTTGATTGGCCATGCTAAATTGCTCCTTAGTGTCAAGGGGATTAGCAGGATAAATACGTGGAGTTACAGGGATAGGGCCTAGGTGAGATTGTTCTTACTGCAGGCTCGATGGACCGAATGTCCTCTTTTTGTACTGAGTCTCTGATTCTATGATTCTATCCTGTGACACAAAAATCCCATAAATAAACAAAAAATAAATCTTGGTCAAAAATTGGGGTTGAAACAAGGTGGAGGGCACTAAGAGTCCAATCCCTTCAGGGTAGGTAATCCACTGAGCCTGTAGCATTCTGATTCACAATTAAAGCATTAGAAAATAATGTTCTCATCTGAAGAGTCTGTCCTAATTGGCAAGTCCACAACCAAGATCATAAAATGGTTAGCGTTCAAACATTTGCCTTTCGGTTTCAAATAAAAGTCACATTTCCAAATCTGAGATGTAACAGAGTGACTCAAAAGCAACTTCTTACCTGCTTCCATCAGACTTTTGAATGGTCCTATCATACATTAAGCTGATCTATCTCTTCACCCTAACTGTAACTACAACATGATATTCTGCACCCTCTCCTTTCCTTCTCCCCTATATACACTATGAACGGCATGTTTTGTTTCAAGACCGTGCAAGAAGCAATACATGTGACAATAATAAATCATATCAATTCAGAATAACTCACTGCATCTAGGGATTAAGTTTACCATTCACATCCTAATATCATAAAAAGGAAATAAGCCTGACCTACAATTTTCAGAGAGTGTGGCTTGGAGAATGATAAAGGTCAAGGGGCACTCTGCATAAAGGAAGATCATGCAGGGCATATAACAATTGATCTGCAGGACAAGAAGATCTACCCACGACCTCAACATATCAGTGATATAATTCATTGTAGATAAAACTTTTGCTTCAGCTAAGTTCAACGAAAAGCATGACATTAAAAATCTTCTGATTTTCAAGTAAAGATGATTAATTATTAATGTTGTAATAAGTACATAAATTGATTCTTCCATTGATTTAATGCTTTGAATCATCAGCATCATCCCTTCCACGTTCAAGGAAGCAATGACTTGGAGTCCTCAATTCCTCATCACTTTTAAGTGTCCAAGGTTCCAGTAATTTAAAAAAAAGTATAAAATCAGGACTGGGGGGAAGCCATAGCCTAGTGGTCTTATCGCTAGACTATTAATCCAGAAACTCAGCTAATGTTCTAAGGACCCGGGTTCAAATCCTATCCTGGCAGATGGTGGTATTTGAATTCAGTAAAAAAAATCAGGAAATTAGAATCTACTGATGAGAATGAAACCATTGTTGATTGTCAGAAAAACCCATCTGGTTCACTAATGTCCTTTAGGGAAGGAAATCTGCCATCCTTACTTGGTCTGGCTGATATGTGACTCCAGAGCCACAGCAATGTGGTTGACTCTCAACTGACTTCTAAGGGTAACTAGAGATGGGCAATAAATGTTGGCCAACTTGTGATGCCCATGTCCCATGAAGTGAATAAAGGAAATGTAAAAATCACAAACACATTGTAAACAAAATCTACCCCCCATCACGCCACCAAACAATTTGCTGTGGGGGTGGGGGGAGAATTGACTTAGCAGGACTGGAAGATCCCATTTGGAGGGTCTGGAAAATTCCGCCCTCATACTTTGATTGTTGGGAGGCGGGGAGAGGATGTTTTGCTGATGTTGCTAGCAGCATCAGTATCCATTAATTTTGATGCAAGTCAGTTCCATATCACCTTTGCTTGGATGGTTTCTGACATATCGGCTGGAATGTTTCCAGCCATTCACGCTAGCGAGATCTTCCAGTCCCGCCAATGGCGCACCCCATGCTGCAGACTTCCTGGTGGCGTGGGATACATAGAACAGGACAAAGGTGGGACCAGATGATCCTGCTGGTGGTGAATGGCAGACAAACTCCTCTGCTGCAAGACATGCGCCGGGTTATGTGGAACATCGTTCTCCTGCTTTCGGTCAAGGCTTGTGGAATGGATACCCAAGCCTTCTTATCTTGAAACAAAACAGTTTGATTATAACCAACAGACCTTGGTGAGCAGACCTTGAAGAGCTGATTATCTTTTACTTTGCCAGTGAAACCAAGGTTAGTTGTTCTATCGCATAGCCTTGTGCAACTATACAAAAAAATTGAGCTCCGGCGAGTGTAGGTTGAACATAAACCCTTTGGGTCAGGTTCTCAGAATAACAGGCCAGTTTTCCTGGTGGAAAATGAACACAATTTATTTGAGTCACCCTGATTCCAAGCAAATCAAGCTAACATGTTCCGACAAAAGGTCATAGACCTGAAATATTAACTCTGTCTCTCTCTCTCTGTCTCTCTTTACAGATGTTGCCAGACCTGTCGAGTGCTTCCAGTGTTTTATGTTTTTATTTCAGCTTTCGCAATATTTTGAGTTCTTTCAAAAAAAAACATCTCTCACAGCGAGGCTTTTAATGTTGCCAGGCATACTCAACATCAAGTGCCACTTGTGGAATGGGGTAATATACAGAATGACACTCTGAGAGAACAAGGTTGCACTGTTTAATTGATCCCTGTAATATACAAAATTTGATACATGAATATTTCAGTGGACGTTCATTACCCTGTTCAATGCTTGAAATCTGAGCACCTATTTATTTGTAAGATGTTCCGCTTCATACCAGCTCTCCTCACTCTCAGAATATTTCCTCATTTTCTGAATATTTTTCTTCTCACTTAAAGGCAACGACTTCTTGTTTGACTGTAGTTCCAAGGGTTCTGTCATCTTGCCACTGTCCCATTGTTCAGGTGAGTCCTGTCAATGAGCGCCCTCTCAGCTGTGAGGGGAATTGTGGTGAAGTCAGGTTTACAAGTATTGAATGAATGGCACAACATGAGGAAGTTCTGTGGAACAACGGGACTTTGGTGTGTTTGTCTGAAGGCAGAATGGCACGTCAACAGGATGGTGAAAAAGGCATTTGAGACACTTGCCTTTATCAGTCGAAACACAGATTACAAAAGCAGGGAAGTTATGTTGGAGTTGTATAGAACTTTAGTAAGACTGTGAGAAGTTCTGGTCATCACATTATAGGAAAGATGTGTTTGCACTGCTGGAACTGCAGAAGAGATTTACCAGAATGATGTGTGGGATGGAACATTTAAGTTATGATGAAAGGTTTGATTGACTTGGGTTGTTCTCATTGGAGTAGAGAAGGCTGAGGGATGACCTGATTGAGGTGTACAAGATTATGAGGGGCATGTACAGGGTGGATAAGAAACAGCTGTTCCCCTTTGTTGAAGGGTCAGTCATGAGGGGACATAGATTCAAGGTGGTTTATTGGGATGTGAGGGAAAACATTTTTATTCAGAGGGTGGTGACAATCGGGAATCTGTTATCTAGGCAGGTTGCCTCACACCATTTAAAAGGTTTCTGGATGAGCAGTTGGCATGTCATAACATTCAAGGCTATGGGATTAGATGGTTGATCAGGAGATTCACACATGTCGGTGCAGACCTGATGGCCCAAGGGCCTCTTCTGCACTATACCATTTTATGGTTTTGTCCTTATCCAGCATTCAGGCACATCAGCTTTCAGCCAGACACACCAGAGAGGGATATAGGAATCTGGGCCAATTTGCTCATCAGTAAACCAAATGCAACACGGTCAACTCTAACATCCCTATGAGGCATTGAACAGGTGTTTTGTTTCGGTCTTCACTGTGGAAGACACAAATAACATGCCAAAAATTGATGACAGGAAGACTGTGGCAGGTGAGGACCTGAAAACCATCATTATCACAAAAGAGGTAGTGTTGGGCAAGTTGATGGGGCTAAAGGTAGACAAATCTCCTGGCCTGATGGAATGCATCCCAGGATATTAAAAGAGATGGCAGGAGAAATAACAAATGCACGAGTGGTAATTTATGAAAATTTGCTGGACTCTGGAGTGGTTCCCACAGATTGGAAAACAGCAAATGTGACGCCACTGTTTAAAAAAGGAGATAGACAAAAGGCAGGTGACTATAGGCTGTTTAGCTTAACTTCTGTAGTAGAGAAAATGCTTAAATCTATCATCAAGGAAGAAATAGCGAGACATCTGGATATAAGTTGTCCCATTTGGTAAAACGCAGCATGGGTTCATGAAGGGCAGGTCATGTTTGACTAATTTGGTGGAATTCTTTGAGAACATTACATGTGCAGTGGACAATGGGGAACCTGTGGATGTGGAGTATTTGGATTTCCAGAAGGCATTTGACAAGATGCTTCTCCAAAGACTGCTACATAAGATAAAAGTGCATGTTGTTACAGGTATTGTATTAGTATACATTAGCATGGACAGAGGATTGGTTAACTAAAGAAAGCAAAGAATGGGGGTAAATGGACGTTTTTCTGGTTGGCGATCAGCGATGAGTGGTGTGCCTCAGGGATCAGTGTTGGGACAGCAATTATTTATGACTTACATACATGATTTGGAGTTGGGGACCAAGTGTGGTATGTCAAAATGCACAGGTGACAGTAAGATAAGTGGCAGAGCAAAGTGTGCAGAGGATGCTGAAAGTCTGCAAAGGGATATAGATGGTCGAAGTGAGTGGGTGAGGGTTTGGCAGTGGAGTACAATATTGGTAAATATGAGGTTATCCATTTTGGTAAGAATAACAATAATAATTTCTCCTTCTTTGATTAGTACTTGAACTCTCCTAAAGGATATATTTTATATTTCCAAAAGAGAAAATGCTGGAAAAATCTCAGCAGGTCTCGTAGCATCTGTAAGGAGAAAAAACTGTTGACATATCAAGTCCAGAAAAGAGATAGATTCCAGCATCCACAGTAATTTTCTTTTATCCATATATTTTATCATTGTTTTTCTTGCCAGTAGGCCTGGCTTCATTACAAATCCCTACTTACCTTGCGAACATAACAGTGAGTTTTCTCTTTGAACTCCTGTTCAGTTCATCTAGTGATGAAAAAAAGAAATCATTGGCCATTCTCTGTTTTAGATTTATTCGTATTGTTTTGATGTTTTCATAACTTTGATGAATGGAGGCAAAAGGTCATAAATATTCTCTTACGAGCAAACAGCAATCATAAAACAAATCAAGACATGTAAAGAACCGTCCTTATTTTGAAGTGAATGTTTTGCGCCAACACTTCAATAAGTGCAAAGATTTACTTTCCATCCAGTTGAGTTAAAATAATCTCTTTATACATTTAACGGCTCAACTCTGAAGAATTCAGAGAGATGGATTGTGTGTGTACATGTGCCTGGGAGGATATTTCTCAAACAGAGTTTTTGCCTTTAATTTTGCACCGAATGAGCAGTTTTGGTCTGACATCAAGGAGCGACTTGATCTGTACAGATATTATGATCTGTGCAACCGACTCAAGAATAGCTTCTTCCCTGCTGCCGTCAGGCTTTTGCATGGACCTACCTCGCATTAAGTTGCTCTTTCTCTACACCCTAGCTATGATTGTAACACTATTTTCCGCACTCTCTCCTTTCCTTCTTGACGAATGGTATGCTTTGTTTCTGTAGCGCAATAAATAATACTTTTCATTGTATGCTAATACATGCAGCAATAATAAATCAAACCAAAATTAATTTGACTACATATTTTGAACACACATCAAGTGCTGAGATAAGTTGCTTGTTTTGAATAATTTTTGGAATCCTTTGGACTTTTTTATGATGATCACCTTGGAAATGTATTTCAACAGCATGTTTTGTAGGATTAAGACATTCTTTCCACACTTATCTTCCACTGAGGAACTGTGAAATGATTGATGACAATCGGCAACATTTTTTGTTCTATAGTACTGGGAAAACACTGTTAGACCATCACTGGCATAGCTGGTTTCCCAGAAAAAAAAGACATTCCTTAATATTGTTTGGTTTGCAATAACTTCAAGCTGATCTGCTGAATGTTATGGGAGGAATTTTCCCATCCTGCCCATCGCGGAAATTGTAGCGGGGAAGGTGGGCAGGGGTGGGTCATGAAAAGGTCTGTTGACCTTGGGAGGAAATTTCCGACCTTGATGCGAGTGCAGCTGGAAAATCTGATAAAGCTGTAACAAGACATTATTGTGTAATTTCTACTTCTTTAAACCAATATCTACTATGGATCTGAATGTCATATGTAACAGGTTTCAATCAAATAGTTTGACTCTCCATTTCCAGACGTTTATCCCCCTTAGTTGATCCCCCAGTAAACAACCCCACCCCACTTCATTCCAACTTATGATACTAAACATTTAGCTCTATAAAGTTGGGTTTTGACGAAAGGGCTAAGCAGCCCCCACACAATAGCACTTGCACACTTCCTGAGATGGCAGTAGAGACAGGTTTGATTAAGATATTCCAAATGGGATTGGATCACTATCTGAAAGGGAATGGCGCAGAATTTTCTGAAATTGTATCACTTTCAGTGAGAAAGTTGGCATGCCCTGATGGTGCAATGCAGACTGAGATCTGGACTGCAATCTAGTCTGAGATCTGAACTGAGATCTGGACTGCAATTTGGAGTTAGATCTGGACTGCAATTTAGACTGTGATCTAGTCTGAGATCTGGACTGAGATCTGGGATTGCAAGAGAAAAGTGAGGAGACACTGCACCTTCATTCAGATGACAGGTTTCAAGTGAGTTCTGTGTAGTCAAAACCCTTGACCAGGCCATATCCTAAAACCATGTCCTTTACCTTGCAGGAACTTCTACTGAAGAGTTGGAGCCCTTCAACCAGCAGTGTGCCACCACCCACCCTCACTGGCACCTCTGAGGAGGTGACAGAGGAGGACGGTGAAGATGTGTCACAGTTATCACCCGCACTATCCACCACCGATTGCAGAGACACACACCTCAATGGGGGACTTCAGCAAACAGGCTTCTGGGTCGCTATCTGGTGTACATCAGATGGAAGGAGGAACATCTCAGGAATTGGACAATTAGAGGCCTGTTGGATCACAGGGCTCAGCTGTGCTCCAGCCAGGCGCTGTGCCTCTGGGCGCATTCACCCCTCAGCTGCTTGTGATGTAGATGTGGAGCAGGAAACACCAGGAGGGATTATCAGTGACATTCCTATCACTGCAAGACTGAATTGAGGAATCCCGAAGACTTAGTAGGATAGTCTTTCAGATTGCCAGTGCGGACCCGATGGGCCAAATGGCCTCCTTCTGCATTGTCCAGATTCCACAACTCACTTCCAGCCAGATGTAGATCCTACCATGTTGATTAAGGGAAGTCAAGAGGCTTCCTTCACACCCAGGTGAGGTTCCCGAAAGTTGTTGATCTGGGCAAGACCTCTCAGCTTGTCAGCGTCTGGTTGGGATAAACCAGACGCTCTATCTTAATTCAAGAATGCTTGGTTAAATTGGAAAATGTGGAAAGGAGCAACAAGGTTTAATCTAAAAATCTCATCAGGTCTGGCAGCATCTGGAAGAAGAGAAAAGAGCTGACATTTCAAGTATCGATGACCCTTTGCCAAAAGATAAAGCTGATGCCACTTTGTAAAAGCAGATTCCACTTTCCAAAGTGGTGCTTCTGATATGTGGTCAGCGTTGACAAAGGTTTATCTGGATTTGAAACATCAGCTCTTTTCTCTCCTTACAGATGCTGCCAGACCTGCTGAGATTTTCCAGCATTTTTGCTTTTGGTTTCGCTTTCCAGCATCCGCAGTAATTTGCTTTTATCCAGTGTTTAATCTAACAATGTCCCCTTTTCACATTTTCCCGTTCCGATTTAACCAAGCATTCTTGAATTAAGATAGAGTGAGTATATTAACAATTAAAAAGGCATGGAAAAATGGTAAAACAGATGCACTTGCATTCATACAGATCAGAACTGAGATTAAGTCCAAAGTAAGTTAATGCAAATAAATAGGTATTGGGAACAGTCTTTGAGTCTCAAGGAGTAGATGATGAAGCGTGCAGACATTGCCATTCAATGCTAATACCTGTAGAAAAATTTACTGTTTTATTTTCATTTGTAACTCTTTTGCTGGTTGGGCTGACTTCCACAGGTAGAGAGAGAGACTGATTCAAGATATATCTGCAAAAATGGCTACTTTGCAGGGATACTGTTGGCTGCTTCTGTTACTGTGGGGCCACTGCCTGGGCAGTGCTGGTGGGGGGACGTTCCATGGAGGAGGGTAGATGGCGGTTGCATGCAGTGGGGAGTGGGGGGGAGGGGAGTTCCTGCTTAACATTGTGCACTGGAGTGGCCTTTAAAACTGGGTGCCCTGATCTTTAAAAAGTAAGTTATTGGCAGAGTGAGCTCTGCCGCCACTGTAATGGCCTGCAAACTGCCCCTTGTTATTTCTTTTTGCTTAAGCCTGGGATGATATGACGGAGAAAGTCACAGCTTTACAGCCACTTTTCCAGCCTGTTAACAGTCTTTGCCAATATTCAGAAAAATTGTGCCCTTTGCAGAGATAGTAATCAGTCTCTGGATACTTTCAGAAGTACCTTGTGTAGAAACACGTACGGGTCCTATTATCTTTTAGAGAATTGCCCTCCAGCCATTCAGCTTGTGGCTTGAGTAGTTCCTCATAGAACGTACACAAGCAACAACCATCTTTAGATTGTGTCCATTTTAAAAAATGTAGGTCGTTTTTAAAGTTCAATATTTCAGGTGTGATTCCATGGCCTTTTTTTCCATCATCATGATAACCCAACACACACAGCAAATAAGGGGCCTAATAATTTTCAGATTTCCCCCTTCCAAGTTTGCGTTGCTTAGAGACAGCCAGCACTATCACTGTTTGTGTTGAATGAAGCTGGCACTCGTTATCACTTGCAATTCCACAGTTAACCAACTCCTAATCACTAGCCCTACAATCCTCCTCCTCCTCTCCTGATCCCGGTTTGGTCCAACCAACCTCTGCTTCTGAATTGGGGCCTATTTCGAATCATAGAATCATATCATAGAGTCACAATATCACAGAAAGAGCCCAATCGGCCCACTGAGCCAACAACAATCCCACACTTGTAACTCTACGTATTTGCACTTCTAATCTTCCTGTCACAAAGGAGCAATTGAGCATGGCTAATCCACCTAACCAGCACATCTTTGGACAGTAGGAGGAAAGCAGAGCACCCAGAGGAAATCTGTGCAGATACACGGAGAACATGCAAACTCCACACTGTCACCCAAGGCAGTGGTCCCTGGCATGTGAGGTAGCAGTGCTAACAACTGTGCCACCCAATTAGTTGATTTGGACTGGACACTCAATCCCTGGCCTACTCTGCAGCAGGCTCTACACCTCTAGCTCTTCTAGAGAGTCTTTCCTTACAATCAACCCCAGTGCTGCCTCGCCTCCCCTTCCCACTCATCCAGCTCCCTGAACTAGCCTCTGAATCCACACACTCTCAGCAAAGGCCGCACCACCCCTCACCTCCATACCATTGCAGACCGACCTTTAACACTCTGAAAATATTTTTCTCCAATACGTTCGAGGAGCGGTGCCAGAGTGACATGTTCTGACTCATCCTCAGATATTTCCTGCAACAGCAGGCTAACACTTGCTTCCTTGAGATAGACTACTATAGGGGGTTGATTATAGGGGGGTGACCTCCAGTTCTTTTCCTCAGTGTTGCTCTCCCAATTGCAGAATGCTAAGCTTGATAGAGTTAGCATGGATAGAGCCTGTCTGAGTTTATTTATTTATTAGTGTCACAAGTAGGCTTTCATTAATACTGCAATGAAGTTACTGTGAAAATCCCCTAGTCACCACACTCTGCATGCCTGTTCAGTTACACTGAAAGAGAATTTAGCATGGCCAATGCACCTAACCAGCATGTCTTTTGCACTGTGGGGGGAAATCGGAGTACCCGGAGGAAGCCCACGCAGACACGGGGAGAATGTGCAGACTACACACAGACAGTGACCCAAGCCGGGATACGAACCCTGGTCCTTGGTGCTGTGAGGCAGCAATGCTAACTGCTGTGCCACTGTGCTGCCCATGGACTTTAAACAGAATAATTTTGTTTGATGTTAAGCTCCAGTATCATTAACCGACAGTTTGGCTTCCTGTCCTTTTTATATTCATGAAATCATTAAAGTTTGCACTTCAGAGTCATTTGCAAAGCAAGATGCACCAGGCAGAATTGTTAACAACACATCATAAAATATCTGAGTTAAATGTAAAAGCACAAGCTCTCAAATATTGTACACGACAACCCATTCAGAAATCAATTCTGTGATTCCCTAGAACTATTTCAGAAACATGATTTCCTCACCAGTTGTGTCTCCGGTGTTGGGGTAAAAGAGCAGAAACTATAGAAGCACAAGGTCCCCAACCATTTTTCCTATTTTGGCATTAGTGTAGGATAAGGTGCTTCACCCCTGGTGTGATTCTTTTGACTCAATAGGAAGATTTTATCAAAACAAACTTTATTTAACAATACAGTTTGACTATACTGAATTAATTAGCTTAACATTTACCAGCGGAAGTTCTTAAACATGACAAAATACAATTCTTAACTGCTAACCTATCTCTATTAGTTCCAATTGAAGCAATATTCCCCTTAAAGACTTAAACTCCTCTTCAAAATCAGTTAACTGCACACAGGCTTACGTGTTTGAACTTGTTAACAGTCCTTGGGCCTTTAAACACTTCTGGAGACAGAGAGAGAGAGAGAGAGACCTGCCGCCTGACAGCTCTAGAACAGCAGCCTCCAGAGAGAGGGAGAGAGAGAGAGACAGAGACACCTCTTGCTTCTTTCAAAACAAAGCAGAAAACTGAAACAAAAACAGAAAACGTTGGAAAATCTTAGCAGTCGAACAGCATCTGGGGAGAGAGAATAGAACTAATGTTTCCCGTCTCGTTGTCCCTTCATTGAGCTCTGAAGAAGAGTCACCCAGACTTGAAAAATTGATTCTATTCTCTATGAACAGAAGCTGTAAAATCTTTGAGGATTTTCCAGCATTTGCTGATCTTGTTTCAGATTCCAAAATCCACAGTATTTTGCTTTAATTAAAACAGAAAACTGCTTGCTTTTCCCAATAAGCTCAGCTCTTCCCCCTTCACATGACTCTGTCTCTTGACAATCAATCTAATCAAAACTCTACTCTGAAGCCCTAGGAGAAAAACTAAAATAAACAAAATTGCATTTAGTCAGATTAAAACAAATGCCCCATTAGCTAAAATCAATCACTAGTCTGCATTTGCAGCACGTGAGCTACCTGGTGTAGATAAATTGGCACCCTGTAAACAGAGCTGAATTCTATTCATGTCCCTTACAAAAAACATGATACAAATACATTTTGTGAAGTATCGTCACACTAGAAAGAAGGGGATCCTTATGGGTTACAGTTCAAAGGGCAAGAGTGACCATCAGTACATCAGGAAAATGATCATTTTTCATACATGCGTATTCACTGAATTGGATACTGTTTTAAATCCGATACATGGAGCTCTGATGTCATTGATAGCAATTAGAAGCTTGTCCCTTGAACAATTTCCCATTTTTAATCCACGGCTGTTTTGAACAATCACTGGACATTTCCTGTAATCCCCAAGAGGATCAACAAACCCAGCAGAGACTGCAGATTAAACAAAATGCCTTCTGTTCGCAAGATTCAATGCGTAAAGCCTCTGAGACACTGCAGTGCCTTCAATAGGCTTCTCCAAGATGAATGTGTTCCACCATAATCTATTGGGAAAATTAATTTCCTCCAGCATTTTTATGGTGTTAATCCGATTAATGTTGAATTTAGGCAATTGGAAAGCGTACAGTCAGATTTACAACATTTTAAGGACAGTGTTTAATACTTACTTGGTCAACATGTAAATCACTTCTTGTTTAAAATAAATAATGAAGACAAGAATTTCAAACATGTTAACACTTCTCTAAAACAAGAAAAGCTGCATTGTATTCAATTGCATTCGGTAGCTAACATACCAGACTTTTCAATGTCAAGCGCTGCTGAACAGGCATAAGTAGATTATTCAGCCCATCTAGTCTGCTCCATTATTTAATGATATCATGGCTGATCAAAGATGATAAGCCTCGACTCCACTTTCCTGCCTTATCCCCTTGATTCCTTTCCTGGATAAAAATCAATCCATCTTAGCTTTGAACATACCTAGTGAACCAACTTTTACAGACCTTTGTGGCAACGAATTGCATAGATTCACTACCCTTTGATAGAAGAAATTCCTCCTCACCTCTTACTCTGAGATTAAAACTTCTGGTCCTAAACTCTCCTACAAAGGGAAACAATCTCTCAGCATCTACCCTATCAAGCCTCCTGAGAATCCTATATGTATCGATAATGTCACCTCTCATTCTTCTAAACTCCCATGAGTTCAGGACCAACCAGCTCAACCTCTTCCCATAAGAAAATCCCTCTATTTGATGTGATTTGGTTTGATTTATTATTATCATACATATTAGTATACAGTGAAAAGTATTGTTTCTTGCACGCTATACAAAGCATATCGTTCATAGAGAAGGAAAGGAGAGAGTGCAGAATGTAGCGTCACAGTCATAGCTAGCGTTTAGAGAATGATCAACTTAATGCAAGGTAGGTCCATTCAAATGTCTGATGGCAGCAGGGAAGAAGCTGTTCTCGAATTGGTTAGTATGTGACCTCAGACTTTTGTATCTTTTTCCCGATGGAAGAAGGTGGAAGAAAGAATGTCCGGGGTGCGTAGGGTCCTTAATTATGTTGGTGGCTTTGCCGAGGCAGCGGGAAGTGTAGACAGAGTCAGTGGATGGGAGGCTGGTTTGCGTGATGGATTCACGACCTTTGTAGTTTCTTACTGTCTTGGGCAGAGCAGTAGCTTACCAAAGCTGTAATACAACCAGAAAGAATTTCTATGGTGCATCTGTAAAAGTGAAATATTGGATATTCCAGGCACTAACATCCACCTTGTTATCAAAAGAAAAAATGCAGGTCTGGCAGCATCTGCAAGGAGTGAAAAGAGCTGACGTTTCGAGTCCAGATGATCCTTTGTCAAAGTGGACCCTTTGTCAGCATCCACAGTAATTTGCTTTTATCCACCTTGTTATATATGAATGTACTTTTTTTATGGGCATCAGTTGTCATGACAAAGCTGTAACTTTAAAAAATATCTTTCTTTCACTTTCTGTGCATTGCTCATAGGTTAAACATCTCTTTACAACATTCACAGAAAAAAATACCCTCACAAATAATGTCTGTAAATCTGTAAAATGGTGAGAGTCACAGCTGATATGCCAAATTTTCTTAGTCTATATACAAGAAAAGCATAATGAGCTATCTCTGGTCTGCCTCCGATGCCAGAATATGCTAGTGTGGGATACTTAAACACTCAGGAATCATTCTCCTAGAGGAGCCTAAAATTTTACATGGGACAATAGTTTAAAATGAATTTCCAAATTCCAACCTAATGAAGTGTGATTAGATCAATCACTCTATCTATTATTATTATCCTTATTGAGGCACATAGGTTTCTTAGGGGGTTTGATAGGATAGATGCTGAGGGGTTGTTTCCCTTATAGGGGAGTTTAGGACCAATGGTTTTAATGTCTATCTATCATTCCAAAGATATGCAAGTTAGGTTGATTGGCTATGCTAAATTGCCACTTGGGTTGATTGGCTATGCTAAATTGCCACTTGGTGTTAGGGAGACTAGCAGGATAAATATGTGGGGTTACAGGGATAGGGGCTGGGTGGGATTGCTGTCAGTGCAGACTCGAGGGGCTGCCTTCTGTACTGTAAACATTCTATGATTCTATTCGTGGATGATTTGTGAAACGTGATGAGCTATTGGAGGTGGAAAGAGTGACACAGAAATAGTTAGAAGGATTTTGTGACCTCCATTGTCTTGAAACCGACACAAAAAAAACCTACCCTTCCACGTGGAGAGCCTATGCTACAGGCTGCTTAACTGACTGTGTGACCGCCCCATCTGGGTTTCTGCGTGTGAGGAATGTTCAAATTGCATTTTAGTACTGATGCCAAAGGCGCCATATTGTATTTAACAGTGATACACATTATCTGGGGGGACAGATAATAGCTTATACTCTTTGGAAATGTGCATAGCAAATTAACAAAGACAACAGCAGCAGGTGGCTAAGTTTATTATCTAGTAACAAGGGAAAACAGGCTTCTGGCCAACAGTGTGATATTGGAGGAAAGATAAACAGGTGAAGGTGAGCAATAAGGACAGCCAATAGACACAGTTGCTCATTATTTAACTCTTCCTGTCCTGGTAATTCATGTTAATATTATTGACAGTTGGTGGGACTTTCTGGTCCTGCTCACCCCGAAACCGGAAAATCCCGCCAGAGGGCAACGGACCTTTCCATGATCCGCGCCTCGCCTGCTTCGATTCCCATGGCAGATGGAACAGGAATATTTGCCTCCCTGCGACAGCTCTCATCTGTTTTACACAATGGGAATTATATCATCAAAGGATTAAGACTTGGATTTACAGGTTCGATGGCATGCTAAAGGTGGTGGACACCAATAACATCAAGACTACTTGATGCTGAAATGTTCATGGTTTTCATTCAGTCTCAGGTGAATAGTCTCACAACCATTCAATGTTATCAATGTGTACTCTTTGTGCATTGACCATATGCACTGTGCTGATGCCAATTCCTTTACTATCAGCACCTGTGTTACCGACAAGTGGGATAATACATTCTTTCAGCATTTCCCGTCTAAAGGCAGTAGGTGTCAGTTTGTATCTGAATTGAAAGGTTGAGGGAAGATGCCTTACTCCAAGACCATAGAAAATCAATCCCAATTGAGATGACAAGGGAGGTTGACAAAGTAGACATGGAGAGGATAGTTCTGCTTGTAAGGGCAATCTAGAACAAGTGGTCATAGTTTTAGGATGAGGGTTAGCAGATGTAAAACAGAGATTGGGAGAAATTACTCCCCCCAAAGCATTATGAGTCTGCGGAATTCATCACCTCAAAGCACAATGTATGTCTTGACATTGAATAAATTGAAGGAAGAAATGGCCAGATTTTTAGTTAATAAGGGTTTGAAGGACTATGGTAAATGGGCAGGATAGTGAAGTTGAGGCTCTGTTCAGGTCAGCCATGATCAAATTAAATGGCGGAGCAGGTTCAAAGCACTGAATTCCCTACTCCTGCTCCTAGTTTTTATGTTCGATACATTTCACATCCCCACCTTTCCCCCATTGTAAAATATATTTTGATATGCAAGGTGCAGATGGTATAATCCTTGCCTCCTCACCTTCCCTCAACTCTCAATTGCAGTCCAACCATTTCTCCTTTCAGGTGCCTTCCAAAATTGTCACGCAGTAAAGCCAAGATGAAGGAGCAAGGAATGCATAAGTAGCAGATCATTGATGAGGTATCATTATCACTTGACCTTAAACTTGCAGTCACCAGTTCAGGTGGCACAGTGTGAAACTCAGATCGCAGCTTAGATGCAGGATCTGCACATGGTGAATCACCAGCCACGGCCAGCCTGCAGACAGCCCAGGGAGAGAGGGTAGCGCAAAATCCAGTTCCCCTGACAGCAGGGATGTACATGAGTATCGTTACAGGAGGCTCAGATGAGGACTTGTATGAGACAGCAAGCTGAAAAAGGCTGATGGGTGTGCACAGTAAAACGCTTGGTGCATTGTCAAGGACAATGCTGGAGTCCAACATCGATTTGCCACAAGCAGATTCAAAACAGAGAGTGGGAGAAGTGATGGCCAACTCTATGACAGCACTAACAGGCACAAAGGCAATGCAGCATTTAATGGCCAATGTCTTAGCTTCCATTGTAACAAACGGCTTGTCTGTAGTATTGATCATTGACAATCAGCATACTTTCAGCAGCAATGAACTGTGTGGGAGTTTTAGGCCGGGCTACAGGCACTCATAAAGAAATGCACCATTGATGAGGTGTATTTAAATTGGTCTGTGGAATCATGGATGGTTTGTTGGATAACATTGGATATTCCAGGCACTGACATCCACCTTGTTATCAAAAGAGAAAATGTTGGAAAATTTCAGCAGGCCTGGCAATATCTGTAAGGAGAGAAATGAGCTGACTTTTCGAGTCCAGATGACCCTTTGTCAAAGTGGACCCTTTGTCAGCATCCACAGTAATTTGCTTTTATCCACCTTATATATGAATGTACTTCCTTGTGGGCATTAGTTGTCATGAAAAGCTGTAACTTTAAAAAACCTTTCTTTCACTTTCTGTGCATTGCTTATAGGTTAACATCTTTTTACAACATTCACAGAAAAAATACCCTCACAAATAATGTCTGCTGCCTCTACTTGCTGCAGCTGGACCAAAACAAAGTACACACAAAAATATGTGTGAACATTCGCCTATTAGCAGCGCAAGTGATGGAGGTTCAGGAGAGATTACAGCCTGGCATTTTTAGAAAGCAGGATTGGAAGTTCAAACTTGGCACATGGCCAACACGCATGTCCGTGCACCTGGACTTCTGTGTTATCCCCACGTACACGTGCGGCGCAACTTAAGTCAGGACTCAGGCTGGAAGTTACGGCCCATCATGGTTGTGGTAAATCCTCACTGACATTTGGCAATAGTATTGTGTGACATTAGTGTACCTTTAAGAAAGTTTTTTTTAAATATGATTTCTCAGCTTCAGTGGTTTCTGAGCTCATAGCTTCAGTGAAATTGTTGTTGCTGGCTTGACTGGAAATGCCTTTTTATTGCTATTTAAATGGCTTAAATGTGATTGTTTGTGTTTACTCTGGGATCAGTTTTATAATTCTGCATTGTTGGGAGGATGGTCATGTGTTTTTGGATAGATTTTTTTCATTTTCAGTTTGAAGCTGCAGGTTTGAGTTGAGTTTTAGAAGGGACAGCAAACTAAAAAGAAGTGTTTTCCCTCTCTCCCTGTTGTTTTGAAAATTCTGTTCGTTAACTAAAAACAAGATTTTATTTTCCTGACGGATGAAAACCTGCTGTTGTTGGGGGCTGGACCAGGGTCTCTCTGGTGTTTTGGGAAGCTGTTTTGTCTTCAAACTGTTCAGAGTTAATCCAGAGAAATGCAGGCTTCAACCAAAGGACTCAATTCCCATTACCATGTGAGCCATAAACTTAGCTGTATTGAATTTGCTTAAAGGGTTTTGTTTCTGACAAGGCATAGAAACATTCCTATCCTGGAAACTGAAATTCTAAATCTCATTGTCAGTATTGCACTGTTCTTGCTGTTTCAAGTGTTATGGTTCAGGTCAAATTGAATCATAGAATCATAGCAACCCTACAGTACAGAAGAAGGCCATTCAGCCCATCGAGTCTGCACCAACCACAATCCCACCCAGGCCCTACCTCCATATTCACCACTAATCCCTCTAACTATGCATCTCAGGACACTAAGGAGCAATTTTTACTATGGCCAATCAACCTAACCTGCACATCTTTGGACTGTGGGAGGAAATTGGAGCACCCAGAGGAAACCACGCAGACACAAGGAGAACGTGCAAACTCCACACAGGCAGTCTAAGCCAGGAATCAAAACCAGGTCCCTGGACTAGTGCTAACCACTAACCATTGGATATCTAATGTGTTAGAGCTCTAATGTGTTCCAATCAAACTAACCATTGGTTGATTAGAACACATTAGATATCTTTGTTAAGGGCTGGATGGCCTACTCCTGCTCCTTTTTCTTATGTTCTTATGTTCTTATACATTATAGTAGTTGTTTTGTGTCTGGCTTGTAATTGATAAAAGTTCTTGCTAATATTCTTTCCATTCATGTTTACTATATTCTTAAACAAACTTTGTTTGATAAAAGCTCCCTAGTGAGTCTTTTGAATCACACCTGAAGTGGAAAATGTCATGCTGATCCTAGCCAAACTCAAGATGCAAAACTTCTGACCCAGGTGGGCTCCATAGAACACTTTGCAGTTTCTGAATTGAACCATAACAATAGAAACAGCACGAACAGTGACATACTGACAATGGGATTAAGAATTCCAGTTTCCAGGGTAGGAATGTTTCTGTGCCCTGGAATTATCCTTTTCCCAGCATTCTGTCTCCCTCCTAATGTAATGAGTCAAGCTAGGGCATTAATTGAACAAGCACCGTATTCTGATTCCTTACACGTAGATGTGAATATTGAGTTTTGGCAAGCTGTGCAAGCATCATAGCCAGGCAGCATCCCACCACAGACATCCTTCTGCAGGAGTGTAGCATTTCCCATCCTCACCAATCACCTTTCCTGGTTAATTATTGTGTGGATTCATCCCTCTACCAACAGGATTAATGAGCATCCAACCACATTTTAGCCAGCTCGCTTAAAGCTGGTGTTATTGGGAAGTTTCACTCTAGCAGTCTTAGTTGAATTTGGGACAGTGCCCAAGAATATAAGTAGAGCGGCACAGTGGTACGGTGGATAGTACTGCTGCCTCACAGTGCCAGAAATCTGGGTTTGATTCCGGTTATGGATGGCTGTCTGTGTGGAGTTTGCACACTCTTCCCATGTCTACGTGAGTTTCCTCTGGATTCCTCCCACAGTCCAAGATGTGCGGGTTAGGTTGATTGGCCATGCTAAATTTCCCCATAATGTCAGGGGGAATAGCAGGGTAAATATGTAGGGTTAAAGGGATCAGGCCTGGGTGGAATTGTAGTTGCTGCAGACTTGATGGATTGAATAGTTTCCTTCTGCGCTGCAGGGATTCTACGATTCTATAAGATGAAAGGCTGACATTCTGACTCACAACAGCAATGTAGAAATATTGTATTATGTTGAAACCCAATAAAAAAAAATTGCTTGTTATTTAACAGGGACCCTGCGTAACAAGGTAATATCACTTCTATTAATTAGTTCCAGTGATATCTGGACTTTTCAGTTCAATCATGTTTAAATGGGTAAGCACAGCGTTAAAAAGTTTATACCTTTTGTACTTTTACTATGAATGGTAATAAGTAATCTTCAATACTTTTTGTTGGCAGGAACGGAATTAAATACATCTTTCAGATCAGATTTAAATTGGAATAATTTGTATTAAATATGCCCAAGATTTACCACATCTAGTGTTTAATAGGTTTTTTTTATATTTTGTTAATGATTTTAACAAGCCCAAGTGTGATATATTTGGATTTAATTGAAACCATCTGTAATAAATCTCAGCTGAGTTGAATACAAATTCGGTACCTTTGGACATATTTAAGCACACATTTAATTGAACTCGGCATGATCTGCAAGGTTCTTCCTCAGATCAGAAACCCATTTGGGTTTATAATTTATTTTTGGAATTATTTTAGAGCAGTCAGAGAGAGCTAATTATATTGCTGCAAGTTACCTCTTTTGTCCAAAAGAGATTAGATTCTTATAACATGTACAGATTACTTTAGATCAATGTTGTTTGAAGGATATTACTACTCTCATTATAAAAGCACAGACAAGACTTCCTGCTGACTAACAATGAATTGGTAAAATTTTCCCTTTCCACTGGAACAGTTCCTGACAAGCAGCTTCTCCCCCACCTCCTGTGCTCCTGCTCAATAAGTGAATATTGTGGGAGAGGTCAGTGGGCAGCAATGCTGCCTCACAGCGCCAGGGACACCGGTTCGATTCCTGGCTTGGGTCACTGTCTGCGTGGAATCTGCACATTCTCCCCATGTTGGTGTGGGTTTCTTCTAGGTGTTCTGGATTCCTCCAATTTCTGAAAGATGTGTCAACGACATCAATCAAGCAATTGAGGTTGGCCTGTTAGAATGTGAACTTCCTGATTAAGGGCCAAATTGATGGGCCAATCAGGGAGCCTTTTGTTTGTATTTAACCAGGAGTGTCAGTTCCTCTGGGACCCCCTGTGTAGGCTGCTAACTGAAAACCCTCGGTATGCTGTTGTCAGGCTAGTAAATAAAGGGATTTTGGTGTAGGGACTTCTGCCTCCGAGGATTTGTTGTAATGTGTTAGTTAGGTGCATTGGCTATGCTATATTCTCCCTCAGTGTACCCAAAGAGGTGCCAGAGTGTGGCAACTGGGGGATTTTCACAGTAACTTCATTGCAATGTGAATGTAAGCCTATTTGTGACACTAACAAATAAACTTTATTTATAAAGAACAAAGAACAGCACAGCACAGGAAACAGACCCTTCGGCCCTACAAGCCCGTGCCACCCATTTTAACACTCAGTGAGTGCCTTATTCAAGTCTTCTGTCAATCGTTGACGTTTTTGTATCCCTCTAGTGGACTCCACAATAAAGGGGTTGCAAATTTAGGGAATTATATGTGCTCCAGATTAAGGGAGATCCAATTCAGGGACAATTTATTGACACCAATCTGCCTAAAAAGCATGTTTTTGGGATGTGGGAGGAAACCGGGGCACCCAGAGAAAACCCACGCAACAACGGGGAGAATGTGCAAACTCCCGCAGACATTGACCAAGTCGGAGATCCGACCCAGGTCTCTGTAACTGCACAGCAGCCTGTTGTTACCTACCTCCTCTCGTCCTAAGAAGGTGATGAGCCTTTTGGAACTAATGATCATTGTTGGATATAACTGAGTGGCATGCTATGCCATTTCACAATGCCACATGATAAATGTAGGATGTATCATCTCATATTAGCCAGAACATATTACTGTATCAGTTGGATTTTACAACAATAAAGCAACTTTAATAAAAAAGGAAAATGCAATGCTGGAAATTTGAATCAAAAACAGAAAATGCTGAAAAATCTCACTGGCAGCATCTGAGGAGAGAGAAACAGAGTTACCGTTGAACAGTGTGAAGGGATATTTGATGAATATTTTTTAAAAATTCAGTGGGTGAACACGATGACAGAGTGGTTAGCACTGCTGCCTCTCGGCATTAAGGACCTGGGTTCAATCCCAGCCTGGGGTGACTGTCTGTGTGGAGTCTGCATGTTCTCCCTATGTCTGCGTGGGTTTCCTCCAGGCACTCCAGTTTCCACACTGAGGCTAACTATGTTGATTGACCATGCTAAAATTTTTCCTTAGTTTCAGGGGGATTAGCAGGGCAAATATATGGGCAAATGAGGATAGGGCCAGGGTGGGATTGTTTTGGTGATGGCATGATGGGCCAAATGGCCTCCTTCTGCACTGTAGGGATTCTATGATTTATCCGTGCCAGCATTTACCTCCCATTCCTAACTGCTCTCCGTTTCAGAAGGTATTTAATCACATTGCTGTTAGTCTGGAGTCAAATGTATGTAGGCCAGGCCAAGTAAGGATGGCAGATTTCCTTCCCTAAAGGACCTGAGTGAACCAGGTAGGTTTTTACAACAGTTGACAATTTCATAGTCATCATTAGATTTAAGTTCAGGTTTTTTTATTAAATTCAAATTTTACCATCTGCCATGGTGGGACTTGAGCCTGGATTCTAAATTATTAGTCCAATGACAATACTACTCTGCCACTACCTCCCCAGAGAAAAGAAGCTCCTTACTGGAAACTACTCCAGTGAAATAGAGCATTGAGATAGAGGATCAGCCATGATCAGATACGATGGTAAAGCAGGTTCAAAGGGCTGAATGGCCTACTCCTACTTCTATGTTCTATGTTTCCAAAGTTTATTTATTAGTCACAAATAAGGCTTACATTAACACTGCAATGAAATTACTGTGAAAATCCCCTACTCTCCACACTCCAGCACTTGTTCAGATACACTGAGGGAGAATTTAGCTTGGCTAGTGCACTTAACCAGCATGACTTTCGGAAGAAACTGGAGCACCCAGAGGAAACCCACGCAGACACAGGGAGAACATACAGACTCTGCACAGGCAGTGACCCAAGCCGGGGAATTGAACCTGGGTCCTTGGCATTGTGAGGCAACTGTGCTAACCATTGTGCCACCATGCCGTGAATATGTCATTTGTATACGTGACTTCAGAAGCAACTGCTCTACTCGGTATCCCTGGTCGTACAGGAGCCTCCCAGTAGGACAGCTAAACCACTTCAGAGGTGATCTGAAATCATCCATGATGAAGTCAAACACCTCCACTGGTTTCTGGGAGGCCGGGTTTGTGACAGACTGAAATGGAGAAGGCTCATGTGGGGAGATGCTGAATGTATCTTGACACTTCTTCAGCAACATGCAGAGACGAAGCTGAGGCATCAGAGGAAGTTCCAAACAACACTTGTAGCAAACCCTTCAAGCACCACCTGCCACAGTGAAAATCCCTGAGTTGCCACACTCTGATGCCTGTTCTGGTACACCAAGGGAGAATTTAGCACGGCCAATGAACCTAACCAGCACATCTTTCGGATTGTGGGAGGAAACCCACACAGACACGGGGAGAACGTGCAGACTCCGCACACACAGTGACCCAAGACGGGAATCGAACCCGGGTTCCCTGCTGCTGTGAGGCAGCAATGCTAACCACCATGCTGCCAGGCTAGGAATGCATCCGCTGGAGTTTAGAAGAATAATAGATGATTTGAATGAAACATTTAAGATCCCGAAATGTCTTGGCAGGGTGGATATGGAGTGAAAGTTTCCTCTTGTGGGAGACCCTAGAGCTGGGTGTCCCTGTTTCAAACTAAAGGCGTTACCTATTTATGACAGAGATGAGAAGAATTTTTCTCTCTCAGTGGTTTGTAAGTCTATGGAACCCTCGTCCTCAAAAGGTGGAAGAAACAAAATCTTGGAATACTTGTTAAGGAGGAAGTTGATTTATTCTCAACAAACATGGAGGTGAAATGTTATCAGGGGTAGTTGGGAACTGGGGATAGAGGTTACAGTGGGCAGCATGGTAGCACAGCGGTGAGCACTGCTGCTTTACAGCACCAGCGACCTGGGTTCCATTCCCGGCTTGGGTCGTTGTCCGTGCGGAGTTTGCAAGTTCTCCCTGTGGCTGCATGGGTTTCCTCCGGGTGCTCCGGTTTCCTACCACATTCTGAAAGATATGCTGGTTAGGTGCATTGACCTGGACAAGCACCGGACTGTGGCAACTAGGGGAATTTCACAGTAACTTTGTTGCAGTGTTAATGTAAGCCTTACTTGTGACTAACAAATAAACTTTACAATCAGATTAGCCATGGTTTTATTGAATGGTGCAGCAGGTTTGAGGGGCCAAGTGGCCGACTCCTTCTCCTCGTTCAAATGCAATAGAGCCTGCTGAGAAAATGCTGCAAGGAGTCCATCCAAAGCAGACTGTGGCCAAATGAATGTCCACTTTGAAGTTTGCTTTTAACTATGTAGATCAAGGGACATAAAACAGAAAGTTAGCCAGACAAGAGGAAGTTTTTTTCTCTCACATGTTAAATAAAGCAACGGCTTATTCTTCAATGTGCAAATCCGGAAGGACCAAAACAAAAGAAATTTGAACAGAATAAAGCTTTTGTTTCCACACTTGGGGCACATAAATGAAATTAGATTCCAAACTTTGGCATCTAATTAATAAAGTAGCTCATTTGACAATCACTGTGCTGGGGGCTGAATCGATGGAACCAAGCACTAAAAACAACTTGTGAATTCGGTACGATGTGAACAGTTTTGTATCACATTGCTGTGTTTTCTTTTTGCAACAAACAGCACAGATTGCATTGTCAACATTTTTCTTTTAGTAGCGCTCCAGATTTCTTTTTAGTAACAAGATCCCTTTCCTGAAGGCAGCTTTGAAGATAAATTGTTCATATTAACTCATTTAGACTTAATTCTGGTGACACAAGAGATTCAGCAGTAACCAGAATCTCCAGTTGTGAAATGGCATTTATGTTTTGCAGTATTTTAAAAATATTCAAATGTGTCTAATTATTTTCCCTAGGCGCTGTGCATCAATGATCCTCTCACAGTCACACACCACTCTCCAATCAATAGGAGAAACATGTTGCTGGGGGCTCAACTCAGCTACTCTTGAATCTTGGTGGTATGGTGGCACAGTGATTAGCACTGCTACCTCACAGCACCAGGGCCCCAGGTTCAATTCTGGCCTCGGGTGACTGTGCAAAGTTTGTACATTCTCCTTGTGTCTGCATTGGTTTCCTCCGGGCGCTCCAATTTCCTCCCATGGTCCAAAACTGTGCAAGTTAGGTGGATTGACAATGCTAAATTGCCTTTTAGTGTCCCAAGACATGAAGGTTAAGGAGATTACTAGGGTAAATATGTGAGGTTATGGGGATAGGGCCTGGGTAACATGACTCTGTCAGAGAATTGGTGCTGGCGCGATGGGCCATATGGCTTCCTTCTCCTCCTCCTCCTGCACTGTAGGATTCTATGAATCGGTCAGCAAGGGAGGTGTGACAGGAAAAGGTGTGACACTGAACTCAATAACTGACCATTTGTCAACTAGCTCGCTTGAAAAATGAATGCAAAGTCTCGTGGATTATCAATGATAACCCTGGTTTGTTCATTCTTATCCTGCTGGGAAGAAGACTTCTGTCCCCACCCAGTTCAGCCTGAATGTGACTTTTTGGGGTTTCTGACGGGGCTCAGCTAGCCACTAAGTTCTTGGAAAACCGATGCCAGAAAAAGCAGTGGAAACAGAAACGTTTGGAAAAAAAACTCAACAGATCTGGCAGCATCTGTGGAGCGAGAAACAGAGTTAACGAACTGGATCCCAACACCGTACTCACCCTACCCCAGGGGCAGGGGGCTTGATGGTTCACCTTCGGCAGGACTGGAAATTCCTGTCAGTGGGAAGAGCTGAAAGTTCCCACCATCACCCTCTCCACACCCCCCTGTCCTCCAGCCTGCAGTGGCGGAGGGGGCCAGCCATTGACTGGTGGTACAATCTTCCAGTCCTGGCTCTCTCTGCCAATGGGGTTTTTCATTGCTTGCACCTTCTCCAGTCATGGAAGAGAACTTGCGTTTGGATGGGCAGGTAGAGTAGGTGTGGGGGGCGCAGGTGGGTGGAGGGGGTGTTCACTGCCAACGGGACCAGAAGATCAAACTCATTTTATGTATTGTCACATGTTCTGGGATATAGTGAGAAGTACTGTTTCTTATGAGTGATACAGGCGAAGCATACCATTCATAGTGTACATAAGGGAGAAGGAAAAGGAAAGGGTGCAGAATGTAATATTACAGTCATAGCTAGGGAGTAGGGAAATATCAACTTAATATCAGATAAGACTATTCAACTCTAGAACTAGGGGGCACAGCCTCCAAGTAAGATTTAGGACTGAGTTGAGGAGGGACTTCTTCACACAAAGGATTGTGAAATTGTGGAATTCCCTGCCCAGCGAAACATTTGACGCTACCTCATTGAACGTTTTTAAGGCAACGATAGATAGAATTTTGATCAGCTATGGAATTAACACTGATGGTGAGCAGACAGGTAAGGAGCTGAGTCCACGGAAATATCAACCAAGATCTTACTGAATGACAGAGCAGGTTCAAGGAGCCAGACGGCCCACTCCTGCTTCTAGTGCTTATGTTCTTATGGCAACACTTAAGAAACCGTTCTTGAGTCAGTTGGCACTTGACCTCAGACTTTCGTATCTTACTCCCAACAGAAGGAGGGGAAAGATAGTATACAGTCATAGAATCCTACAGTGCAGAAGGAGGCCATTCAGCCCATCGGGTCTGCACTGACCACAATTCTACCCAGGCTCTATTCGCAGTTACCCCATGCATTACCATCAGGGCAATTTAGCATGGCCAATCTACTGAACACACACATCTTTAGACTGTGGGAGAAAATTGGAGCACCTGGAGGAAACCCACGCAGAGAATGTGCAAACTTGACACAGACAGTAATCCAGGCTGGGAATTGAGCTCAGGTCCCTTTGAGGTGGCAGTGCTATCCACTGTGTCACCGTGCCGTCCATATGTCCAGGATGCATAGCGTTTTTGATTATGCTGGCTGCTTTTTTGAGGCAGCGAGAAGTATAGACAGAGTCAATGAATGGGGCTGGGCTTTGTCCACAATTATTTGTATTTTCTTGTAGCCTTGGTCAGAGCAAGACCTTGCATACCAAGCTGCAATACATCAGGAAAGGATACTGGCGGGAATGGCTGGGAAAAACCCAAGGTTTCGAATCCAAATGACTCTTATTCACAAATGGAAAAGAAGAACTGAGGAGGTAGGGTTAGGGATAGATGCATGTCCATGAATGGAATTTAAAAATGCTACAAATAAAATGTGTTAACTCACACTTGGGTCCACAAGGCAATTTGGCTGAAGTGAAAGGATACATTGCTGAATCAATGCCTGACATCTGGCTGACCGACTGTCTTTATTGCATAATCATTGAGGACTGGTGGGGCAAATCTGAGCCAAATAATTAACTGAGGAGAAGCAAAGGATTTGTGTGGGCTACAAGGGGTTAAATTTTGAAGTTGCTTTATTCCTATTTTACTTAAACAACAGAAATATAACTCGTGCAAGAGAAAAATGTTTTGGAGCACTTCTAACCAGATACTCTCATGTCAATAGAAGACGAGTAAAAGGCGTAATAGGCATCGATATGCCAATTACAGGGATCACAAGTCGAACATGCAATGTTTCTGCTTTGTTTAACTATTAACCTTTTTTAGGGTGTCTTGTTGGAGTCAGTATTGTTCTGTAACTGAAAGGATATCCTGCTCAGTGTTTGACAAATTATTCACGACTATTAGATTAACCATCCATAAAATGCAAGGAAAGTGAAAGATTACTGCGTAATCCTTAGGCTTTTCTGGGAAGCTACCAGAGGATAGAACCTGCAGCACAATATTACCAGCTAGAAAAATCGCAGTGACTGAAGATGGAGTGAGATCCCTGCACCACTCCCCCCTCCCCCATCCCTCCACTCACACTGTAGGGGTTTATGGAGTAATGTTAGCATGAAACCTAGCTGTATTAAACAGTCAAAGTATTTTCAAGTCCCACTGAGAAACAGAGATTATTGCGCCCGAGAATACCTGCGCGATCTGGAGACCTGGTTCCCTGATACTGTTCCTGGTGCCACTGCCACACATTAGGGAAGATGGGCCCAGCATGAATACTTGACCCTGACCCATGGTAGATGTGTGCTCAATGTCTATTTATTAGTGTCACAAGTGGGCTGACATTAACACTGCAAGGCAGTCACTGTGAAAATCCACTAATTGCCACACTCCTGTTCGGGATACACAGAGAGAATTTAGCACGGCCGATGCATCTAACCAGTACGTCTTTCAGACTGTGGGAGGAAATCGGAGTGCCCAGAAGAAACCCACGCGGAAGCAGACTCTGCACAGACAGTGACCCAAGTCGGGAATTGAACCTAGGTGCCTGGTCAACTGCTGAGTCCCACCTGATGAAAGAACAGCCAGCTCTGAAAGCTAGTGGCGTTTGCTACAAACAAAACTGTTAGACTTTAACCTGGTGTTGTGAGATTTCTAAACTGCTGAGTCAGCAGTGCCAAACATTGCGCCACCGTGCCACCCTGAAGGAAACAATGAAAGGGCTCATCTGATGGGTATCTTTTCGCTACAACTGCATCACATAAATGATCTCGGGGTAAAATGAGGCTTAAAGTTCTAGGCTGAAAACCTGTTGTTTTACAAATCAAAAGGTATTGAGGTCAGGTTATTAACAAGGCATGGTTTGATGACTTGAATGTAGTATGAAAACTTCAACCAGGCAGCCTACAAACAAAATGAATTACTGTTCACTGGTAAGTGCACTAACTACTGCAATCTTGATCAGTGCCTTCGATTTTTATTTGTAATTTGCGAACTGTATTCACTTCCCATCCAATTACTTCCCAAGAGCTTTGCATAATCCCATTACAGGGGAAACAAATGAAGTCATCATCGCATTGCGAGTTCGAGAGCACTGCAGGGACAGAATTCTGATAGCAGGATGTTATCATTTTTGGAACCAAACTGAATAGCTTTGATATTTAAAGGGAAAGCATCTCCTGTTGAATTAACTTGTAATAATACTCATTAATTATAAAGCACTGTGCCTGGAAAATCTGCCAGTATTCCGCCGCCATTCCTCGTCTGCTGCTACGAAACCATCACCTGCCGGACTTTTACCGTTACGCCCGCCCTGGGATTGATGTTCGCTGAATGGCATTCTCCGTTGGCCTCAGGGAGGCGAGGCGGCAAAATTCCGGCAATCCTGTCCCCTGTAAGATTATGAAATTCAGCTCCTGACAAAGAGTTGCTGACAACAAAGCTCCTCCCTACTGAAAGAGAGGGAATAAGGGGCAGAGCCAATTATAAACAAAACAGTTGTTTTAAAAAAAGTAGAGGTTGAAAGGCATCTAATAAACTATAGATCCATTCCATGGTGCTACTTAAATTCAATTTTGCCTAATGCGCTAAATCTATGATTCGGTTCCAATTTGACTCGTAATGGATATTTTATTATTTGAAATAATCAAAAGCCTAAGATTGATTGCTGTTACTCGTGTTACCCTGTTACTGTGTTTTGTCTTTGATAAGATAAATTGTCAATGAAAATGAACAGAAAACAATTGAATAAATAGACAATCATTCTTCTGTTTCATTGACCAGAACAGCAGTGGCTAAGAGACAATGACAAAATCGTGATTAAAAATTGGTTTAATTATTGACCTGCTTCAGAACACTGGAAAATGAGTCTCTCTTGTTCGATAGAGCCATAAATTAAGAAGATAAATCAACTGGATACTTCTTGTGTTGTATCAATGTTTGAAGAGGACAAGGCCCATTTTATGTTTCAGATCCATAGCCAGATTAGTTCTGATGAAGTTGATGGGCTGAATTTTTGCCTTGAGGCATGTATTGAAAGCATTGGCCTGAATTCTCCAGCTATTCATGCCAGTGGGATTCTCTGGTCCTGCCAGCAGTGGACCCCCACCCATGGGTTTCCTGGCCACATGGGGTGGCTTCAGTGGGAAATCCCACTAACAGCGGTGGGACCAGCCAATCCTGCCACCAGCAAACAGCATGTCACCTCCTGCTGCCTGGAAATACTCAGCTGCGAGGCCGGAGAATCCCATCCATTAGTTTTAGTCCCTTTGATTCTCTGGAAAAATCAAAGTTTTGGATGGTTGGAGCCTATTTAACTGACCCCCATTGTACAATATGCTTGCCCTTTGTGTATTCAACTGTTGGCGAGGTTTTCAAAGATTCATAGAAGCCCTACAGTGCAGAAGGAGGCCATTTGATCCATCGAATCTGTACCTACACAATCCCACCTAGGCCTTATCCCCATAACACCATATATTCACCACATACTCCCTCTAACCTATGCGTCCCGGCACACTAAGGGGCAATTTGGCATGGCCAATGCACCTAACCCACACATCTTTGGACTGTGGGAGGAAACCCACAGAGACATGGGGAGAACATGCAAACTCCATACTGACCATGACCCAGGCCAGGAATTGAACTCAGGTCCTTGGAACTGTGAGACAGCAGTGTTAACCCCTATGCCACCGTGCCGCCTAAGATTATAATCCTCGTGAACTGTACAGAAAATTGAAGCCAAATCTGAACTCAAGCTATCTGTTTCTTTACAGCAGTTTCATTTCACAGCCTTATGGGAGAAAACCACGATAAACGAAGCAGAGGATCATATCGCGGGCTACATGTAATGTCATGGTGCACAATTCAACTTAACCATGATTAACATCACATTGATTACGGCTAAAATAAATTCAAATTTATTAAGTGAACCAACCTTGCCCTTAGTCATCCTGGTAGATTTAGTCAGACACAACATAAAATTGTAGCATACTATTAGAAATTTGCTTTACATGAGATGTGAAGGAAGCTCCATTTAATTCCTATACCCTTCGGTACAAATGAGGAAACTAATTGGTAAGATCACATGTTATTTCATACCATGATTTAATTTGAACTAGATACTGTGCCCTTATCAGTTTCCATTGTCCTGTACCTCTTTCAAGTAAAGTAGATTTAATTTTGTGTCCACAACCTGCTGGTTTATCCTCCTTATTCTCCATTTATCCCTCCATGTAGGTTTCTAATGATGTAAGCCTACCTTGAGGCTGGACTGCACCATACTTACTATCAAAGGCATTTTCTTTTAACGATGGGAGGTCCAACTGGTGGTAGAATTGTTCTGACTATTTTCCTCACTCAGTCACAGAACTTTCGAAATCCACAGCTGAGTGGCAGCAGGCAAGTGATGCAAAGACACAAACTTGCTATGACTTGACTCTGCTCTGCAAGTCCTATGCAGCTTTGACACAGTGGTTAGCACTGCTGCCTCTCAGCACTAGGGACCCAGGTTCAACTACTGGCTTGGGTCACTGTGCGGACTTTACACTTTCTCCCTGTGTATGCGTAGGTTTCTTCCCACGGTCCAAAACAGACCGTGGTTAGAGTACATTGGCCGTGCTAAATTCTCCCTCAATATACCCGAATAGGAACTGGAGTGTGGTGACTAGGGGATTTTCACAGTAACCTCATTGCAGTGCTAGTATAAGACTGGCACTAGTACATAAATAAATAAACAAAGGGAGAAAACGTTTTAAAAATGCTCATTATTAGGCCGATGAGGAATCCATCACCTCAAGACTTTTGAGATGCAAAGCCTCTGTTATTCAACTCTTTCTAAAATTGATTTTGAATAATCAATTTAGCGCATAAATTGGATGAGTGACTTAAATCTATCCTCATTTTGCTGTGGCAATTTCATTGAGGTAAAATAAAATGTCCACTCCCTTCTAATATAATGGTTGGGTTATTTTTATTTTTACCAATTGAAATTTTAAACTATTTGTTTTGCTGCAAATGGTGGCACTGCTGCCTCTCAGCCCCAGGTACCAGGGTTCAATTCCAGCCTGGGGACACTGTCTGTGTGGAGTTTGCACATTATGGAGTCATAGAGGTTTACAGCATGGACACAGGCCCTTCGGCCTAACTTGTCCATGCCGCCCAGTTTTTACCACTAAGCTAGTCCCAATTGTCTGCATTTGGCCCATATCCCTCTATACACATATTACTCACTTAACTGTCTAAATGTTTTTTAAAAGATAACATTGTACCCGCCTCTACCACCACCTCTGACAACTTGTTCCAGACACTCACCAAGCTCTGAG
This sequence comes from Carcharhinus amblyrhynchos, assembly GCF_965287045.1. Taxonomy (NCBI): domain Eukaryota; kingdom Metazoa; phylum Chordata; class Chondrichthyes; order Carcharhiniformes; family Carcharhinidae; genus Carcharhinus; species Carcharhinus amblyrhynchos. The sequence goes on from NC_137352.1 coordinate 13,798,227, forward strand.
TGGAAAAATCTGCCTCTCTGGACCCTTTTGTATCTTTCCTCTCTCACTTTAAAACTACACCCTCTAGTTTTAGATTCCCCTACCTTTGGGAAAAGGTATTGACTATCTAGCTGATCTATGCCCCATATTATTTTATAGATCCCTATAAGATCACCCCTAAGCCTCCTACGGTCCAGGGAAAAAAGTCAATCCAACCTCTCCTTATAACTCAAACTTATTACTGGAATCAATGATTCTATCTATTTTGTCCCATCTCCTCCTATTTTAAACACACCAACTAAATTATCTCAAAATTCTTACTATTCTAAGGGAAACAGCCCCAATTTTTCAACTTCTTTTTGTATTTGTATTTTTTCACACCATTGAATCACAATGCTCCTGTCTCCAAATTTCATGTCAATTTTTTCCAAAACTACCTTTGTACTCTCCCATCTCAGTTTTCCCTCAAAACATGGTTCCTATCCTTGCTCTCCCAACTAGAAGAAGCACAGACTATCACAGTGTACCTAATACACAATTGATTTAAAGTTAAAGTTTATTTATTAGTCACAAATAAGGCTTACATTAACACTGCAATGTTCCTCCCATGTCTGTGTGGGTTTCCTTTGGATGCTTTGGTTTCTTCCCACTGTCCAAAAGATGTGCAGGTTAGATTGATTGGCCATTCTAAATTGCCCCTTAAGTATCAGGGGTAATTAGCAAGTTAAATATGTGGGGTTATGGGGATAGGGTCTGGGTGGAATTGTTGGTACAGCCTCAATGGGCTGAATGAACTCCTTCTGAACTTTAGTGATTCTATAATAAACCATGTCCATTGATATTTTCACTTTTTATCCTTTTCCTCCTATTACCCTTTTTGCAGTCATTTCAATTCGCATTTTTGAATTAAAGATGTGGGTGTGGTTGACAGGACCAGTATTTATTACCCATCCCTAATTACCTCTGAGAACTTCCCTCATTTTTAGAGTTTTTACCTTTGGACCTGGCTGTTCCAATGTGCCCCAGGCTGGTTTCTTACATTCTACCCTCCTTAAACGTGTTGTTGACTATGCCATAACTCATAGGAATTCCTGTTCCACTATTAACTGTGTACTTGTGACTTCCGCAGGCTCCCAGTCATGTTTTGATTTTAAAATTTTCATCCTTGTTTTCAAATCGTTCCAGGGCCTCACTCATTCCTAACTCTATATTATTCTCTGGTCCCACAACCCTCCAAGATATTTGCATGTAACTAATTCTGCCCTCTTGGTTATCCTTGATTTTAGTTATTTTATTCGTTCGCGGGATGTGGGTGTCACTGGCTGGACCAGAACCTATATTACCTGTCCCTAACCGCCCTCCATTTCAGAGGGCATTTGAGAGTCAACCACATTGCTGTGAATCTGGAGTCACATGTCAAACAGACCTGGGCAAGACAGTAGATTTTCATCCCTAATGAACATTAGGGAGCCAGATGGATTTTTAAGACAATGGTTTCATGGTTAGCACGGTGGCACAGTGGTTAACACTGTTGCCTCACAGCGACAGGGAACCAGGTTCAATTCTGACCTCGGGTCACTGTCTGTGTGGAGTTTGCACATTCTGCCTGTGTCTGTGAAGGTTTCCTTTGGGTGCTCCGGTTTCCTCCCTCAGTCCAAAGATGTGCAGGTTAGATTGATTGGCCATGCTAAATCGAACCTAGTGTCGGGGGTATTAACAGGTTAAATGTATGGGGTTATGGGAATAGAGCCTGTGCAATTGTGGTTGGTGCAAACCTGATGGGTTGAATGTCCTCCTTCTGTACTGTAAGGATTCTATGATTAGACATTTAATTCCAGATTTTTATTGAATTTAAATTTCACTATCTGACATGGTGGGATTTGAGCCCAGGTTCTTAAGGCATTACAAAGCAGAAGATGTTGGAAAATCTCAGCAGGTCTGACAGCAATGGTGGAGAGAGAATAGAGCCAACATTTCAAATCCAGATGAACCTTCGTCAAAGATTTTCCAACATTTTTTGTTTTTGTTTCAGATTCCAGCATCCACAGTATTTTACTTTTATCTCAAGGGCATTACCCTAGCCCTCTGGATTACTGGTCCAGTAACTATACCACTAATGCACTGCCTTCATTGGTTCATAGATCATAGACCATAGAACCCTACAGTGCAGAAAGAGGTCATTTGGCCCATCGAGTCTGCACCGAACACAATCCCAACCAGGCCCTACCCCCATATATTATACCCGCTAATCCCCTCTAACCTACGCATCACTGGACACTAAGGGGCAATTTCTTAGCATGGCCAATCAACCTAACCCACACATCTTTGGACTGTGGGAGGAAACTGGAGCGCCCAGAGGAAACCCACACAGGCACGAGGAGAATGTGCAAACTCCACACAGACAATGATCCAAGCCAGGAATTGAACCCAGGACCCTGGAGCTGTGAAGCAGCAGTGCTAACCACTGTGCTACCATGCCACCCATGATGGTAGCTCCATCATTGATGGCCATACAATTTGTTGTCTAGGTCTCAAGTTCTGGACTATCCTCTCTAAATCTGCCTGCCTTGCCACCTCACTTTTCTTCTTCTTAAAACCTCATTGACCAAGCTTTAGGTCATTGTCTGAATATCTCCTTATGTGACTCAGTGTCATGGAGCACCTTGGGATGTTTTATCATATTCATCCAACTCCATTAACGAAAGCTGGTGCTATTGAGGAGATGATGGTGAACCACAGTGATATAGTTTCATCCAGTGTGCCATTATGGAAGAAGCTCTTGGATTTTACTTCATTGGACATTGAAACAACAGTGGTGCTCTTACAGAGATCTATAAAATAATGAGGGGCATAGATCAGCTAAATAGTCAACATCTTTACCTAAAGGTAGGCGAGTCTAAAACTAGAGGGCATAGGGTTAAAGTGAGAGGGAACAGATACAAAAGGTCTAGAGGGGGCAATTTTTTACACACAGAGGGTGGTGAGTGTCTGGAACAAGCTGCCAGAGGTAGCGGTAGAGGCGGGTACAGTTTTGTCTTTTAAAAGCATTTAGATAGTTACATAGGTAAGATGGGTATTGAGGGATAGAAGCCAAACGCGGACAATTGAAACTAGCTTAATGGTTAAAAAAAAGGGCAGCAAGGACAAGTTGGGCCAAAGGGCCTGTTTCTACACTGTAAACTCAATATTCCTATGTTGGGCTGGTTTTGGTGACTTGAAGGGGAGTTTGCATGTGGTGGTGTTCCCATGCACTTGTTGCCCTTGTCTTCTGAGCAAGTAGGGTTCGCAGCTTTGGAGGGTGCCCTGGCAAGTGTCTGCATCATATAGATTTTGGCAAAAAAAAAACAAAGTTCATTGCCTACGTGATGTCTCATCAATATTTATAGTCAGAGCAAAATTATTTAAAAAATAAATGTCAGGAGCTGAATGCATCTGTTGTGGGAGTCATTCACCACAGGGCTGTTTGCATCTATCACACTACCTCGAGACTACCGCAGTGCTGCTCCTTCACACAAACTCACACACACACACACACTCCTAAATAAGAATAAAAGTAATTCAAATTTCCAGTCTTAGAATCATAGAATCCCTACAGCACAGAAAGAGGCCATTCGGCCCATCATGTCTGCACTGACCACAATCCCACCTAGGCCCCTACATATTTACTCACTAATCCCTCTAACCTACGCATCTCGGGACAGTAAAGGATAATTTTAGCATGGTCAATCAACCTAACCTGCACATTTTTGGACTGTGGGAGGAAACCGGAGCACCTGGAGGAAACCCACACAGACATGAGGAGAATGTGCAAACTCCACACAGACAGTGACCCAAGCCAGGAATCGAACCCAGGTCCCTGGAGCTGTGAAGCAGCAATGCTAACCACTGTGCTACCGTACCTTGTTTTGCATAAGTTATTCTTGACTTTGCTTTCTCGTACTTTTGTCTTCTTCACATTATCACCTCTCCTTCCACCTCACAGCTTCCATTTCCCTCCCCAGTTTGCCCTTAATGCATAGGGCATGAATTACTTTTGCACACACTGATCAGAGCCTTTAATTTACGCCCGCTTGAACTCCTTCAGTAGTGCTTGCGAAAAGTTCAAAATATTGTTCATCACTGAATCTAATTAGCAGTACAAATGCAATGTTCTCCACATCAGCTCAGACTGCCCATTATTCACCAGACGCTTGGACACTGCTACAGACCAGCATCCACTGGGTACCAGGCTAATGCTGCCAGAACTAATTTGATTCAGCAGCCTCAGAAGACCTTCATTCCATCTGTCTGCACATGATTTGGATTCGGCTTCTGGATATGAAAAGACATTCTTGTTGTAAAACATTGCAACATTTAGTCCCAATGGTTTAAAAGGGATTTATGCTAAGGAAGGGAGATATGGAATGTCAGTTAAGACTATTAATAATTGAGTTTGCCATCTTATGTGTTTAGCAAACTTTTGACTGGGTGTGAGTGAAGGCTGATATGGGACAAAGTTCAAAGGTTCATTTTTGAGCCCAACCAGCGTGATTAAATTTACCGAAAGAATCTAATTTCACAAAAATTACCCTGCCCAGTGTGTTGTTGTAGGCTGGAATGTTGCAGAAAATACCCAATGCATCCACTTGCTTCCAGATCAAACAACATCACTGTCAACCTTCTCTGTTTCCCCAAAGAGGAAATTATTCTTTTAGACGGGATTCTCCGGCTGTCATCGCCTGAAAACCGAAGATTCCCACCCGATCTCAATGAACCTTTACATGGTCCCCTTGCACCTCCCCCAACCCACCAACGCCTGCCTGCTAGAATTCCAATGGCGGGTGGGGTGGCTGTGTGTGCCTGGACGTGTGTGTGTGTGTGTGTGTGCATATTTATGTGCCTTTGTATGTGTGTGCATGTGTGTCTGCATGCATGTCTGTGTGTGCATGTGTGTGTGTGCACATGTGTGTGCGCATTATGTGTGCGCATGTGTGTATGCATGTGTATGTCTTTGTGTGTATGTGTGTGTTTGTATGTGTGTGTGTGCTTGCATGTGTGCATGAGTTTGTGTGTGTATATGTGCGCATGTATGCGTGTGTGTATGTGCACATGTGAACATGTATGCATGTGTATGTGTATGTGTGTGCATGTGTGTATGTGCATGAATGCATGCATGTGTGTGTGTGTTTGTGTATGTGTGTGTTTGTTTGTGTGTGTGTGCATGCATGTGTGTGTGTGCATGTGTGTATGTGCACGTGTGTGTGTGCATGAGTGTGTGTGTGTGTGTGTGTGTGTGCGCGCGCGCACTTGTCATTTCTGTCAAGTTGAAGCCAAAAACAATCTTTTAAGTTACAAGGTTGGCAACTGTTTTGAGACCAAACTAGTTCAATCTGAATTGCCTTCGTTTTCGGAGACCGCTTGCAAATGCAGTTGCCCTGATTATTTTAATAAATATTTCAAGTGAGTAACATTTCACGAGAATGTACTGTTTTGCCTGCACAAATTCATGTTGCGCCCTGATTGATTTCATCTGCATCTTGGAATATAAAATGACGCTGGAAGCCTGTTCATTATCCGTTAGATCTGAAAGAGTGCGGCGGGGAATTTATTCGGATTTAAAGCTGCCTGTGAATGTCGACTGCATTTACTACTTGACCTTCAGAATGTAACAAGGTATAATTTGCGATTCAGAAACAGAGCATCTTGGCCTCATTTACTTCCAACTCCCTGAATCATGTTTAACTTCGCGGAAGGACTTTGTCATAGTAGAGTGACCTATATTCAAATGCCCAAATGAGCTGCTGTATAGTCCTGTCTGGGGCTTCACTACTGGTTAAGTCAGCTGTGCAAAAATGCCACAGGAACAATTATGTGAAATCAATAACATACAAAAAAAGCTTTAAAGTTATGACTCCTCAAATAATTTATCATATTTAATAACCATTAGTTTTTATTTACTTGCCAGCTGGAAAAGATGAATATTTCATATCATTCATGAAAACAGAAGAGATTTCTGCTAAACGATCGTCTTAAATAATTCATGCCAGAAATTGTACTGTTTTACATTCTGAAATGTAAAGGTTTTCTCATTAGAATTATAATATTCAAAGGTTTTAAATTCTGAGTACATGCAATGTTATTCTCAAATTCAGGTCAGTTCTGCTGATCTTAATGGAGTGTTGCACCGACTGTTGGCCACGCTTGTTTTGTGGCCTCTTTGGGTCTCACCACTGCCATTCAGTGGAATACCTCCAGGGAAACAGATTGTTATAATGTGGACAATAAAATTCAAAGAGACCTGAAATCACTAAGTGGGATGTTGCTGTTTGAATGCTGAACATATCTGTTCTGAAATGCATCTCTCCGCTTTTTTTCTTGTCAGATGCATTAATCTGTTTAAATTAAATGGGCAATACTTTCACTAAAATGGCTGAGATATCAGCTGTCAACTGATATGGGCGGCATGGCGGTACAGTGGTTAACACTGCAGTTCCAGCAGCCCGGGTTTGATTCCCAGCCTGGGTCATTGTCTGTGCACAGTTCTCCCCATGTTTGTGTGGGTTTCTTCTAGATGCTCCGGTTTCCTTTCACAGTCCAAAGATGTGCAGTTTAAGTTGATTGGCCATGTTAAATTGCCCCTTAGTGTCCCGGGATGTGTAGATGAGAAGGATTAGTGGGGTAAATATGTGGGGATAGGGCCTAGGACTGTTATCAGTGCAGAGTTGATGGGCTGAATGGCCTCCTTCTCAACTGTAGAGATTCTATGATTTTTAAGATTAGGTGAAATTTTCCCAAATGCTTGCGGGCAGATTTGATGGCAGATGTGGGGAGGGGCTGGTGTGTTGGTGGTGTGGTGGTGAGGGGTGGGGGGAGTGTGGTGTGAGGGATGGAGGGGTGTGGTGGTGAAGGGTGGAGAAGTGTGGTGGTGGGGGGTGAGGGGCAGAGTATTGTGATGGGAGCCCCAGACATGGGTTTCACATAAGTGTGAATCAACAGCGGGGTCTTCCACTGGTGTCCATCATAGTGAGTCCGAAAACCTGGCAGAGGCCAGTGTGAACTCATTAACGGGACACGGATGGAGGTCCAATTCCTCCACCTCCTCCCCATGCCGGATCCTCGGTGAAACTGGCAGGAAAACACACCGATGTGAAACATTTGCGAAGCAACCTGTTGCGCAGATACCAGGACTCATCAGAACAACACTTGGGGTTCCATCCAGATTTCAAGATGAAGGCTGCCCAAATCCTGGACCCCGGAACAGCACTGCAGCGGGCAGAGGTACATCAACAGTTGGACCTTCCAGGTTCAGTGTCCTGGAGGGGTCAATCTTCCAGTCTCAGAACGCTTCTAGACATCCAGGAGGGCAGCATAGTAGCACAGTGGTCAGCACTGCTCCTCACAGCACCAGAGATTCAGGTTCAGTTCCAGCCTGGGGTCACAATCTATGTAGAATTTGTATGTTCTCCCCGTGTTTGCGTGGGTTTCCTCTGGATTCTCCGATTTCCTCCCACATTCCAAAGATATACAAGTTCGGTTGATTGGCCATGCTAAATTCTATAAAATTCATAGAATCCCTAACACTACTGCCTCACAGCACCAGGGACCTGGGTTCAATTCTGGTCCTGGATGACTGTATGGAGTTTGCACATTTTCCTCATGTCTGCGTGGATTTCTTCTGGATGCTCTGGTCTCCATCCAAAGTCCGAAGGTGTGCAGGTTAGGTGGATTGGCCATGCTAAATTGATCCCTAGTGTCTCAAAATATGTAGGTTAGATGGATTAGCCATGGGCAATGTGTGGGGTTATGGGGTAAGTGGGGGAGTGGGCTTGGATAAGATATTCTGTCTGAGAGTCAGTGCGGACTTAATGGGCCGAATAGCCTCATCAGCACTGTAGGAAGTATGATTCTATGATCCATCTTTGTCCTCAGGAAGTCCACCTTCTTTCTTCAGTAATGGGTCAGTGACGTTGGGCCCCCTTTTCAATAACGTGCCTGGACCAGGCCTGCCCCACCATGGAATATGGCGCAAAGCACCCGGGTGCAGGAGTAATGAGGTTGAGGCCAGCAGATTTGGCATGATTTCCCGCTGGCCTCCACAGTGGGGAACACTCAATATTTGCACCATGGGACTTATTCTCAAAAGGGGAGAATTCCACCCAACATATTTACACAGCACCTGTCACAGCCTCACAGTGTTCCAGAAATACTTTACAGAATTTAGAAGTCAAAAAAAAAATGTTTCTGAAATATTCAGCAAGTCAGGCAGCAACTGCACAACAAATAAACATTTACAACAAAAAAGAGAAGATCCTGGAAAATCTCAGCAGGTCTGACAGCACCTGCGGAGAGAGAATAGAGTCAATGTTTTTGAGTCTGGGTGACCATTCATCAGAGTTGAATTTGGTTCAGATCGCACTGTGATGCTTTTGTTTAAATTCATTCAGAGTTTAGTGACTTATTACAAGTGTGGAAAATTTCTAACATTCATTTCAATGCGTGTAAATTAGTGGCCTAATGCATGGGGCCGAAGTGTGGATTTGCAGTTTTGAATATTTAACTTATTAAAACAATGATTGAGGTAGATGCAACGCATGACCAGATATATTCTATTTACCATTTTTTTTCTATTGAAGTTACAAGCCAATGAGCCAATTGATATATTTTTGCATCAGATAAACAAGGAATATTACTTGCAATGACTTAGTCACCTTTCTAAATCATTTCTTTGGACTAACACTCAACATTGAAGATTAGGAAATGTGTGGAAAGAAACTTTGACTGTCCAAAATAATCAAATGATTGAAGAGGTTACAATGAAACAGGATGTTATCTTTCTGTGCTAAAGTTCAGTTTGGGGGCTAGGAATCATATCCATGGAATTAGATTATGATCTGGAAATTAGTCAGGATGCAGGCTGAGTTTTGTTTGAATAGTTCATCCACAGCTAATAACTTTCTTTCTATTTTTAATTCAAGTTTCTAGGTTTCCAGATCACCAACTACCTGTCTTAGTCCTCCACACCAACATTATAGTTAAGAAAGTTCACCAATGTCTCTAACTTCTCAGGAGGCTAAGGAAATTTGGCATGTCCGCTGTGATTCTCACCAACTTTTGAAGATGCACCGTAGAAAGCATCGATTCCAGATGCATCACAGCTTGGTGCGGCTTCTGCTCTGTCTGAGACTGCAAGAAACTACAAAGGATCATGAATGGAGCCAAGTCCATCCAACATGCAAACCAGCCTCTTACTCGTTGACTCTGTCTACACTTCCCAATGCCTTGGAAAAGCAGCTAGCATAATCAAGGACCCCATGCACTCCACCTCTCTTCCACCTTCTTCCATCAGAAAAAAGATACATCAGTCTGAGATCACGTACCAACCGAATCAAGAACATCTTCCCTGCTGTCACCAGAATGGAGTTGATCTTTCTCTACACCCTAGCTATGACTGTAACACTACATTCTGGACCCTCTCGTTTCCTTCTCTATGTACAATATGCTTTGTTTGTAGAGAATACCATATTAGTATTATATAGAGCATACTGTACTTGTACACAGTGGAAACAATACTTTTCACTGTATAATAAATCAAATTAATTCAAATCAAATCATTAACATTTTTATTGTCTTGGGAGAATGTGCTGAGCCACTTTCTTGAACTGTTATAGCCCATGTGATCGATGCAATCCCACAGAGTTCTTAAGTAGCAGATTCCAGGGTTTTGGTTCACTAATTGTTACAGTGGTGTGTGGATGAAGGTGATAGCATTCCTGAGTGCCAGTTGCCACAATCCTTTTAGGCAGTTGAAGTTGCAGATTTGGAATGAGTTGAAGTGATCCTTGGTGCATTGCGTCTAGTAGGTGGTTCACACTGCTGCCACTGTGCACCGCTGGAAGAGGGAATGAATGTCGCAGGTGGTGGATGCGTGCCAGTCCATCAGTCCTTGCCAGATAGTGCCGAACTTCTTGAGTAGTGTTGGAGTTGCATGCACTCAGGGGAATGGAGTCTTCCATCACATTCCTCAGTTCCACAAAGTGGAAAAGTTTATAGTAATCAGAGTTGAGTTACTCACTGAAGAATTTCCAGCCTCTGACCTGTTCTTACATCCAGTCTAGTTAAGTTTCAGGTCAATGAATATCCCCAGGCAGCTGATGGTTGGGGAATTCAGTGATGAATTTTGCCGAGGAGAGGTGATTAGATTGTCTCTTGCTGGAGATGGTCATTTATGTGACTTGAATATTATTTGCTCTATATCAGCCCAATTCTTAATATTGTACAGGTCTTGCTGTAATTTTTTTGGGATGAGTAATTTTGAGACCAGATAAAAAGAACGGTAAAATAAAAGCTAGTAATTTCTCCTCTTCCAGCTTATATTTTGTTTTAATAATGAGCAGGTACATCCAATTTAAATTGAATTGTAACAGACAAGAATAGAGAAGAGGTAAAAAACCTTTTTGGCTGTAGCTTAGCAAATATATAGAACAGAGTCCCAGAGCAGACAATTGATTTGGGCTCAATTCAGCATAGGGTTCAGTGCAATAGGAGCGGTGTAATGTTATGGCAGATAAGCTGTGTGTTGCACTCACCTTGAACCCTCGAGGGAATTGGGTCTGCTTTGGGCACATCCCTTTTTTTCAAAACGGGTTTGATGCCCACATGATTTCCAGCTGGAGAAATGTGGTATGGTGGCACAGTGGTTAGCACTGCAGCCTCACAACACCAAGGACATGGGTTCAATTTCTGGCTTGGGTCCCTATTTGTGCAGAGTCTGCACGTTCTCCCCTTATCTGCATGGGTTTTCTCCGGATGCTCTGGTTTCTCCCACAGTCAGAAAGATGTGCTGGTTAGGTGCATTGGCCGTGCTAAATTCTACCTTAGTGTACCCGTGTGGCAACTAATTTTCACAGTAACTTCATTGCAGTGTTAATGTAAGCCAACTAATAAATAAATTTTAAATAAATTGGAAGGCCAGAGAGATTTTGGTGATGAGCTGTTTTAATGAGTATTCATGAGATGCAAAGAATGCAAATAGTATTCATGCCACCAGGGGAACTGGTCCACCAGTAACCTGCCACTAGCAAAATTGCAAACTTTTTTTTACTCTGGTGGCTTTCCGACTGCTTGGTTCCCGCTGGATTCTCCGCTTCTGCCCACCACTGGGATGGGAGAATTCCACCCTGAAGCTTTTGGAGATTTCAGTAGCACTGCTTGATTTTTTGCAGATGCTGTCTGGAGGGAAGTCTATTTGAGGCACTGTTGGGTGGTGTGTGAGGGAAAGGCATAATGGAATTGTACAGGGTCTCTGCATGGAACAGACTTCAATCATATAGTGGTTCTGCATGGGATGGACATGAATCATACAGGGTCTCTGCATGGAATGGGCATGAATCATACAGGTGTTCTACATGGGATGGACATGAAGTGTACAGGGGCTTTAAATAGGATGAACATGAATTGTAAAGAGCTCTGCGTTGAATGAACATGAATCATACAGGAGCTCTACGTGGGATGGACTTGACAACAACACCTGAGTAGATCTAAGTTAAACATGTTCTCATTTGCTCTGTCATTTCATTGCTTGATAGTACTTCAACTAGTAAATTAGTATAAAATAAACACGCCATTATTTCTAAGCAACAGACTAATGATTATCACTCACTAGAAAGGTAATTGTCAATGTCATAGTTATAGGCAGAAGTACTTGAAGAGTTTGTTAAGCATTTCAATGATCATATTGCTGACCGCAATTTCTACCCTTACATTTAATTTTAATCCCCAAAAGAGTGTTAAACCTCCTGTCTCTCACAAATTCATTATTTTACTGAAAATTAAAAAGTCAAGTGTTCTAATATATGTCAGTCACAGACTTAAAGGACAGATTTTAGTGCCAAAAATTAAATGTATAAAAGTTCCATCAGGAAATTAATTTTTTGATTAGTTTCAATATTCAAGGGATTTTTGTTTAATTAGAGAGTTTGGGACCTTGCATTTTAGTTATGAAATGGGGGGTCTACTTAAAGAAATCGGCTGTATTTAAAGTCGTGTGTGTAACACTATTTAATAATCTACATAGTTTCCAGGCGAATACCAAATTAATTTGGTACAAAATGATCGAAGAATTGTGTCATTACTGCTCTACACAACACGCACTGATGCACTGAAAAGGGCCTTCCTTACAATATCACAGTAATACTTCAATTCTAACTTGTAAACTTGACCTCTACTGCAAATATAGGACCTTTCTGTTCCTTGGATACTCGAGGTCCCAACTGTTTCGCAACAAGCTTGCTGAATTACAGCCAATTAGTGCTGAATCCAGGTCAATGCAACACTGTGAACCCTTCTCCAGGAACTTAGAACATTACTTCAAGACATTTTATTTGTAACTTCTTAAGGATGAAGAAATGGTTCCAATTTGTTCATTTCTTTGACAGTTCTCACAAACAAAAAAGATTTATTTTCCTACGATAAATTTCTACTTCATACTTGTTTTGTGAACATTGTAGAATGAAGACGATACAGGAATAAAATAATCTAAGGTACTCTTGTTCAAGAATTTAATACACTTACTAAAATAAATTGCCCTTTAGCTCAACATGTTCATTTCAAACCCAATTCACATTCATTTATTCCCAGTTACTCATCTCTTGAAACCATTTACAATATTTGCTTCAACATTCAACTCATTTCAAATATTTATCACACCTTTCAAGGAAATTGACCTCGATTTTAAAATGCTTGGGAGGAATTCTCCTGTCCTGCCCACCACGGGAATCGTAGCGGGCAATGGGGAGGCAGACCATGCAAAGATTCATTGGCCTTGAGTGGGATTCTCTGGTTTTTGGGGCAAGCATGGCTGGAGATTCCCATCCCTTGTCTCCATTTTCAAATTCCCCACTCTCCCATTTACCACACCTGTGAGCCTCATCCATCCCTATGATCTCCTTCAGCCCTACAACTCTCAGATCTCTGCGGTTCTCCAGTTGTGCTCTTGGACATCCTTATTTTAATTTCTCTACCAGTGGTGGCTGGTTCCTTCAATTGCCAAGGCCCTAAGCATTGGAATTCCTTCTTCAAGTCTCTTCTGCTTTACCTCACTGTCCTCCTTTAAATAGACCTTAAATTATGTGCATTTTTTAAACACATTGTTTGATGATCTTTCTGTGAAGTTCTTATTTACTATGTTAAAGTCACAATAGGCTGAAATCTTACCAAAAAATGGCAGAGTTTTGGTTCTGGCGTGAAAAACAGAGTGATTTGCACCAACGGTGCTGGTAGGTGCAGCATGGTGGCACAAAGGTTAGCACTGCTACCTCACAGCACCAGGAACCTGAGTTCAATTCCAGCTTTGGGTCACTGTCTGTGTGGAGTTTGCACATTCTCCGCGTGTCTGCTTGAGTTTCCTTCGGGTGCTCTGGTTTTCTCTCACAGTCCAAAGATGTGCAGGTTTGGTTGATTGGCCATGCTAAATTGACCCTAGCGTCAGGGGATTAGTAGGGTAATATGTGGGATTAAGGGAATAACTAAGTGGGATTGTTGTCGGTGCAGGCTCAATGGGCCAAATGGCCTCCTTCTGCACTGTAGGGGTTCTATGATTCTATGTTTTCAGACCAAATCTTATGCTTCATTAGTAATAATCCTTATGGCAACGAGAATTGGGCCACTCCTGCAGTGTGTTCCCTCTGATTTGCCCGCCCTGCAACGACTTAACTGCTACAAGCAATGGGGAGTTCCATACAAACAGCTCTGCAGCACCCCCCAGTACCTGTTCCACATTGACCGCAGGGGATGGCAGGCAAGGAGGCAGCACTTCACTTTTTGGAGGGGGGGGGCCTCATCAGGATAAGATGGAGTAGAAATCAAAACGGAACATGCTGGAAAATCTGACAGCATCAGTGGAGGCAGAATGGAGCCAAGGCTTCCAGTCTGGATGACTCTTCATCAGAGCAAAGAGCAAAGAAAATCAGAAGTGATTTATACGATGAGGGTGAAGGAGGGAAGGGTATAATTGGACAAAGGGAATGTAAACGGTCATGGAGAAAGCTGAGAAAGGTGCTAAAAGTGTCCATTAAATGATCGGAGTTGAATAGAGGCGAGACACCCCCTATCCCCTGCTTCAGGAGATAGCCTTACAGCAGGGTCACCACCCCCACCTGGGATGCAGTGGCAGCCCTGGTCAGGGCAACTGCACTCCAAAGAAGACAGGGCAGCAGCACCAGAAGAAGATGAATGATTTTCTTCGCTTAGCCAAGTGAGTTATCCCCAGTCTCCAAGTGGACCCCTTCACTTCCCCAACACTTTTTCTCACTCAGTCATCTTGGCCTTTGTCAATAACAAGCACCAGATCCCCCCCACCCCCCGTCCCACACTTCGCACACGGGCTGGTTTGCTGAATGGCCTGTTTTGTGCTTTACAACCTGTGTAATCCTATGTGTTGACTGGATTCTATTGACCTGCGCATGAAGGTGAAAATAATTTTTTCATTAATTTATGGGGTGTGGATATCTTTAGCTGGAAAGGAGATGTCAGCGTTGAACTAGGGTAAACACAATAACAAGTCTCACAACACCAGGCTAAAGTCCAACAGGTTTATATGGTAGCAAAAGGCACTCCACAACATCTGCTTTTGCTACCAAATAAACCTGTTGGACTTTAACCTGGTGTTGTGAGACTTCTTACTATCCTTAGCTGGGCCAGCATTTATTGTCCTTTCCTAAATGACCTTGAACTGAGTGGCTTGCTGGGCCATTTCAGAGGGCATTTAAGAGTCAAACCCATTGCTGTGGCTCTGGAGTCACATGTAGGCCAGACCAGGTAAGGACAGCAGATTTCCTTGCCCAAAAGACATTAGTGAACCAGATGGGTTTTTTCAACAATTGACAATGGTTTCCTGGTCATCATTTGACTTTGCAGTCCAGATTTTTATTGAATTCAAATTTCAACATCTGCCTCGGTAAGATTTGAACCCACGTACCCACAGTCTGCGGGCAGGAGTTTCCAGCTGCGTTCGCCCCAAAGATAAAAAATTCCATCTGAGGTCAGTGGGCAGGAGTTTCCCTTGGGTCTCTGGGTTAATAGACCAGTGACAATTCCACTATGCCACCACCTCTAACACCCACTTAACTGGTGCGTGAAGCATTAGAAAACTCAGTCCGAAGTACCAGAAGAGGGAGGAGTCATTTTAAAGAAGGATCTAGACATAGAATAGCAAATTACAAATGCCCATTTCCTGTAATTTGTATCTGTAGAATGGATCAAAATTTTGAACATATGGTAATTATGCACTTTGTATACTGCCAGCTTTGGTGCGCCTGGGAATTCCAGTTTATCTCAGTGTAAACGCTTAGTTGACAGATGAGTTCAAATTAGATTATGTAGAATTCTAACTCACGGCCATAGTGTGCCTGTGTTGTTCACAAGGGACTCTGCATTTAAAAATAAGCACCAAAACATTTTGCAGGATCATGCACTGGAACTGGGAGATGCAATCTACTCAACTTCATTTGTGCAAGATCAAGATTTAAGTTTATTTGATATCAGCTGTTTGAAAAGGGTCTATTAATTAAGTCAAGTAACTTGAGACTTCAAGAGGTGCATCTTAACACGCAGGGAGCTATGAACCTGAGTTCAAAATGTATTCCGTTTCTTGGTTAATTCCAGCAGCGAGCATTGGAAAGCTCAGCTTGGTCCAGACAGGTTGCTAACAGGTTGGCATATTCTGGCCATCAGGGAAATGTTTAAGCCCTAGCCTCTGGTCAAGCCCTTTTCCTCTTGTTTTAAAGGTTAAATTAGCCACTATAATCTTGCACCACACTTCTGAATGGTACGCAAGCATGATGGCACAGTTGTTAGCACTGCTGCCTCACAGCGCCAGGGACCCGGTTTGACTCCTGGCTTGGGTGACTGTCTGTGTAGAGTCTGCACATTCTCCCCATGTCTGCTTGGGTTTCCTCCAGGTGGTGGGGTTTCCTCCCACCGTCTGAAAGACATGCTGGTTAGGGGCTTTGATCTGAATAGGCACTGGAGTGTGACTAGGGACCAGGGGAATTTCACAGTAACTTCATTGCAGTGTAAATGTAAACCTTACTTGTGACTAATACAACTTTAACTTTAGCTATACATCTCCAGCTTTTCTCACTGTCTGTCGAACCCCAGCTACTTCTCAGTGCTTGGATCTACCATCTTCCTTATTGAATATTGTTTGTTTAGTAAACTTTCTTTTTTAAAAGGACATGTAGGAACAAGAAAACAACAAACATAAAAAAAATGACAGTGAAGCCAGATTTCTAAGGGGATTCGTGTCTTTCTGGAAAATCTGAAGTTACTGTGAACTTGTGCATAAGCATGAATAGTGCTCCCACAGCTCTCTGTGATAAAGACTTCCACAGATGCACTGCCCTCTCAGATGACAAATTCCTCCTCACCTCTGTCTTAAATGGGTGACCCCTTATTCTGAGATTATGTCCCTCTGACCCCAAACATTCCCATAAGGTTCCGTGGTGCAATGGTGAGCACTCTGGACTTTGAATCCAGCGATCTGAGTTCAAATCTCAGTGGAAACTTGCTTTAAACAAAGAATGAAGAAAATTACAGCATTGAAACAGGCCTTCAGCCTTCCAAGCCTGCACCGACTATGCTGACCGGCTGAACTAAAAATGCCTATCATTCCAGGACCACATCCCTCTATTCCCATCCTATTCATGTATTTGTCAAGACACCTCTTAAAAGCCACTATCATATCTGCTTCTACTACCCCCTCCAGCAGAGAGTTCTAGGCACCCATCCCCTTCTGAGTAAAAAAACTGGCCTCATATGCCTTTGTTAAACCTTGCCCCTCACACCTTAAACCTATGCCGCCCAGTAACTGACTCTTCCACCATGGGAAAAATCTTCTGACTATCCAATCTACCCATGCCCCTCATAATCTTGTAGACTTCTATCTCCTCAACCTCCATCGTTCCAGTGAGAACAAACCAAGTTTCTCCAACCTTTCCTTTCGGGGGTTTTGGGGGAGCAGCATGGTGGCACTGCTAACTCACAGTTAGCACTGGGTTAGCACTGCTGACTCACAGCGCCAAGAACCCGGGTTCGATTGCAGCCTCGGGTCTGTGTGGAATTTGAACGTTTTCCCTGTGTCTGCGTGGGTTTCCTCTGGGTGCTCCAGTTTCCTCCCACAGTCCAAAGGTTGATTGGCTATGCTAAATTGACCCTAACGCCAGGGGGATTAGCAGGGTAAATCCATGGGGTTATGGGAATAGAGTCTGGGTGTGATAGTTGGTGGTGCAGACTTGATGGGCTGAATGGCCTCCTTCTGCACTGTAGGGATTCTATGACTCTGGTGTTGTTTCATTAGGAGCCAGAAGACATTTAGAGAAACATTCAAAATTGTGAAGAGGCTTCATAAAGTTAGTTGAGGTGAATTATTTTCACTGACGTCAGTTCAAGTTGATATCATTCAGAAATTAAAATTATCTTGGACATTGAGGCAAAACAGTAACTTGTACTCACATAATGGTGATGTTGAGCCCACGCTCTCTGTCTACGAGAATGATGCACAGTTCAAAATCCAGAAAGCACAGTTCGTGCTGGCGAGATTCCAAGTTCTGATCTTCCCAGTAATTCGCAGGCGGAGAGGCATGGGAAACGTCACCGGACCACAGAAAGCTCATTTTATACATTACCTTGCCATTAGTGAACGCTCTGTCTGGGACTCCCCCCCACCCCCCTCCACCCCAGCAGATATTCAGCGATGACACCGTTTACGACAGTTCTACATAAGCGTGAACATGGTGCCTTCACCTCCGAGGGAGTGTCGATGGTGAGAGCTCAGGGAACCAGCACCCTTCACGGTGGGCACAGCTCACGGGGCACTTCAGAGGACTCAGGAGAAACAAGCAAGTTCAACTCGGATCCAAGGGTACAGGTCCCAAAGTCACCATTTTGGGGAAAGAGGTCAGGAAGGGTCACTTGCAGGCCTTATTTTCCCTTCATGTTGAGGCACCCCATGCTTTAAAGAAGTTGTGCAGACTGGCGTGCAGGAAGTGCTTCCTGTGTCCTCCATCCTGAGTTCCTGTCCATATCGCAGCTGAGGGAGTATCAGATCCTGCAAGAGTTGACTTTTGGGGGCGGGAATTTATGGCTTCGCTCACCCCAAAATAATAAAAACTCGCCCGCGGTCAACAGACCTTTCCATGTTCTGCCCCTTGCCCGTTTTGATTTCCTTGGCGTGTGGGGTGGTAACATTCCGGCCTTGCTCTGCAGAACCCAGACATCATTGGTGGCACAGTGTTAGCACTGCTGCCTCACAGTACCAGGGACCTGGATTCGATTCCCAGCTTGGGTCACTGTGCTGAGTCTGCACGTTCTCCCCATGTCTGCGTGGGTTTTCTCCAGGTGCTCCAGTTTCCTTCCACAGTGCGAGAGATGTGCTGGTCACGTACATCGGCCGTGCTAAATTCTTCCAGTGCCCTCAGATCCTAGTCTCTCCTACTAATGGAAATATCTTCTCCAGGTCTTTCAATATTTTGTAAGTTTCAATAGGGTGCCTCCTCATCCTTTTAAATTCCATCAAGTATGGAGTGTATCCGAACAGACGCCGGAGTGTGGTGACTAAGGAATTTTCACTGACTTCATTGCAGTGTTAATGTAAGCCCACTTGTGACAGTAATAAAATACATTTAAACCTCAACTAACATCCCAAACCCCTGCCCATTAAACAGAGAAAAACTAATTCATCACTGTCTGTCAATTCATCTTGATTACACCTTTTAAGATCTGAACAGCACAGTTTCAGATTCGGCAATGCCCTCAACAGTAACTGAGGAACACAGATCATTACTGCCTGGGTTGAAGTTAACACCAGCTTCGGTTTGTACATTGTGCTGCATTACTTTCAATTTGCACCCAATTTAACCCAATAAAACCTTATTTGTTCCCCATAAAGACAAATAGCACTCTGGGAGCCACTCCACTAAAAAGTCTGAATTGCATTAACTTGAAATAGCAAAATAAATGTTAATTACATAAACATGAATAGGAGTGAAAACGCCATGGACCTGAATCTTTGATTTCCTTTCCCACAGCTGTCAATTGCCATGGAAGGAACTCAGCAGTTATGTTTAGCTAAGGCTTGGTAAAGGCTTTGTACTGTCATGCAGATGGATTCTGTAAAAACGAAAACCCACAACAGTCAAACTGGAGGATCCAATGGAGCAGTGACCAGTCACACAAATTACTGCAGTTTTTTTACCGACACATTTCACTTGATCCTGCCACATGTTTGTACACCCCCCACCCCCCCCACCCCGCCGAACAATAATGCGGGATTTCAAAGCAAGGCTGCACTCACTCAGCCTCCCCTCGGCCAACTGAATCGTAAATTATGGAGAACCGAAGGCCGAAAGTCGTAGCTTTGCAAGTTTTAATGAAAAGATAGCCACGAGTAAAGTGATGTTTTATCACTCATGTCTGCTTTTGTTTTAAAGTGATTATGGTGTTTTGATGTTTGACTTATTGTTTTTGTTGAATTCAAATGGCGTGGACTGCGAGTGCGGCTTTGAGGACACGGTAGTGCTCATCTGAATCCTGGAAAGGTAAGATATGGCTGAAGTCACAATTTGTTCCAGTATATACTGTGAAATACAGTACAGAAGGAGGCCATTCAGCCCATTGTGTCTGCACCCAGAACAATCCCACCCTACCTCCATAACCTCACATATTTACCTTGCTAAACCCCCCGACACTCAGGGTCAATTTAGCATGGCCAATTCATCTTACCCGCACATCATTGGACTGTGGGACGAAATCTGAGCATCCAGAGGAAATCCACGTAGACACGAGGAGAATGTGCAAACTCCATGCAGACAGTGACTCCAAGACAGGAATCGAACCCAGGTCCCTGGCATGGTAAGGCAGCAGTGCTAACCACTGTGCCACCGTTTGATTCAAATGGAATTTTATTCAATTTTGGGCGTTATAGTTTAGTTTTAAAGTTTATTTTAGTTGTGTCACAAGGAGGTTTACATTAACACTGCAATTGCTATGGAAATCCCCTTATCGCCACACTCTGGCGCTGTTTGGATACACTGAGGGAGAATTTAGCATGGCCAATGCACCAAACCAGCGTGTCTTTCAGATTGTGGGAGGAAATCAGGGCACCTGGAGGAAACCCATGCAGACATGGGGAGAATGTGCGAACTCCACACAGACGGTGACTTAAACTGGGAATTGAACTCGGGTCCCTGGCACTGTGAGGCAACAGTGCTAACTGCTGTGCCACCCTACATTTCCATTCTGTGCTGATTTCCCCATTACTGAGAAATAATTAATTTAATTAAGAACAAGGATGAGTTAAATGTGATGATAAGATATCAGAAACAAGAATTCCACTGCATCTATAAATGAACTTCAATCCAGAAAGACACTGGAAACATATCAAAGGAAATACATGATTAGCCATTCCGACAACCCAATGCAGAACACCTTCATAGCTTAGTAATCTTACCTGCAACACTGGGATTAGACCATTAGACAAAGGAGCAGAATTATGCCATTCGGCCCATCGAATCTCCTCTGTCATTCAATCATGGTTGATATACTTTTCAACACCATTCTCCCACCTTTTCCTTGTAACCTTTGATCCCCTTACCATCAAGAACCTTTCTATCCCTGTTTTAAATGCGCTCAATGACCTGGCCTCCACAGCTTCTATGGCAAGGAATTCCATAGATTTACCACCCCTTGGTTGAAGGAATTCCTCTTCACCCAAATTCTAAAGGGTTTTCCCTTTATTTTGAGGCTGTGCCCTTGGACACTAGTTTCTCCCACTAATGATAACATCTTCCCCACACCCACATTATCCAGGCCTTACAGTATTCTGTAAGTTCCAATAAGATCCCCTCTCATCTTTCTAAACTTCATTGAGTACAGACCCAGAATCCCCAAATGCTTCTCATATGTCGAGTCTTTCATTCCAGGGATCATTCTCATGAACCTCCTTTGGACCCATTCCAAGGCCAGTATATCCTTCCTTAGATACGGGGCCCAAAATTGCTCACAATGTTCCAAATGTGTTCTGACCAGAGCCTTATAAAGCCTAGTATTAAATCCTTTTGTGATCTAAATTTTTATAATTGATGAAAGGGCTGGATCTTGAGCCCACATTCGCCATCCGTGAGATTGTCGGCAAACTTCAAGATTTAGTGAAACCCGAAAATTGCGAATCTCGCCGGCGAGACCACATCTCCGACTTTCACCACTTCTTCCTGGCGACGTAATCAGGCTCACACCCATAATGGGCGAGAACCTGATTTCAATACATTTTTAAAAATTTAAATCTAATTAAACACCCCTCCCTCACCATCTCCCCCTCATGAGATTTGACAAGATGTCACGTCGGCGCGGTTACAACAGGCTCAAACAGATGTGACCCTGTCATGGAAATCCTTCCCAGAGGTGCAAAGTTCATTATAACCAGTGTGGGAGATGGGGAAAGGGAGGGAGGAATGTGGAAGGGGATATGCCCACGCAGTGCCCTGGCAATGCCTCCAGTACTGATCCCTGGCACAAGTCAGCACTGCTGGTATTGCCAAGCTGCCAGTGCCAATCCGCGACAGAGAGCAGTGGCAGGGGAGGCCCTAAGTGGAGCCTCACATAGAGGGGATCACCTAATTGTGGTGTGGGAGGGAGGGAGCAGACGCAGGGAGTGATGGAGTTGACAACGAAAATCGAGGGGATCGAAAGGGTGGGTGATGCTGGGACTGATCGGGGGAGAGAGGGATGGGGATACCAGTAATGACTGGGGAGGAAGGGGGTGAGGGTGGAGGGAAGTCATAGATGCCTCTGTGGTGGAGTGGGGAAGGATGGGTGGAGGGGGAGGGGAGAGAGATTAATTTTTGTTCCAATAATTGGTGCACCTTTCCCAACTTTAAGTATCTCCACCTCGCCAGCCTAATGAAGCAATCTACATCCCCCATGCAGAAGGCAGTGGTATCATCATATTGTCATTGGATTAGTAATCCAGAGACCCAGGGCAATACTCTGGGAACCTGGATTCATATCCCACCACAGCAGATGGTGAAATTTGAGGGCTGCATGGTGCAAAGTGGTTAGCACTGCTTTCTCACAGTGCCAGAAACTTGGATTCGGTTCCCATCCTGGGTCACTGTCTGTGTGGAGTTTGCACATTCTCCCCATGTCTGTGTGGGTTTCCTTTGAGTGCTCTATTCTCCTCCCACAGTCCAAAAGAAGTACTGGTTAGGTGCATTGGTCATGCTAAATGTTCCCTCGGTGTACCTGAACAGGCGCCGGAGCACAGCAACCAGAGGATTTTCACAGTAACTTCACTGCTTTGCTCATGTAGTTAAAAAGTCTGACAACACCAGGTTTTAGTCCAACCTATTTATTTGATAATATACTCACAAGCTTTCGGGGTTAGCCCCTTCGTCAGGTGAATGGAGAGTTCTGGCCTCAGACAGAGCATATAAAGCACAGACAGTTTAGAGATTACTGATTAGAATGCGAATCCTTACACCTAACCTGCTGTTCAAGACCTGAAGTGGCTGATAATGTGAGTGGAAGGAGCACTGATCACAGTTTAAAGAGATGTGTATTGTCTCCAGACAGTACAGTAAGTGAGGTTTTGCAAACCCAGGCAAGTCACGGGGGTTACAGATAGTGCGACATGAACCCGAGATCCCTGTTGAGACTGTCCTCATGTGTGCGGAACTTGGCTATCAGTTTCTGTTCAGCGACTCTGCGCTGTCGTGTGTCGTGAAGGCCGCCTTGGAGAATGCTTACCCGAAGATCAGAGGCTGAATGCCCGTGACCACTGAAGTGTTTGCCAACAGGAAGGGAACAGTCAAGACATGCCAATTTTCCCTCCAAAATTGCTGTAAGATTCCATCCAGAATCTATGCACATCTGTAGATGTTCTGAGAAATTGGATTATTATTTTAAATCTCATGTGGGTTTTGAGATCAACAGATTGGACGAGTGTGACAGAGATCAGGGAATGACAACTGACACTGGAATCATGTACCAGCAGGATTGAAATGGCAGGAAATCTCTGGGTAGATGTTTGCAATCATGAATTCCACAGTAAAGTCTTGAGTTTCCATCGAGCTGGCAAGGGGAAATAGGCAAATTGATCAGCCTGCAAAGTTAGGTGAACTCAAATCTCGAGTGTACCTTGTTTTTCCTTTAGATCTGAACTGAACTTTATGAATCATGCTGTCATCAGCTTTTGCCTTAAGGTAATCAATTGTAATCTGTTGAAGGACTTGCCCACAGAGGCAGAGGAACATCTCAAAGCCATCGCTGATTCAACTGAAACAAAGCAAATAAAAATCCTGTTAAATGTGGTCCTGCTCCAATTAATTCAATATTTGGAGTGGCCCAGCAGCTATTTCTGAAGTTTAGTGTTTCAAATGAAATATCTGCAGAAAGCTGATTAAGAATGATTGATTCAATGTGGAAACAAGTAACAATGAGAAGGCCAGAAGGTTATGGCCATTCACACCGGTGCGATTTTCCCATCCTGCTGCAGTGAACGGACATTTGGCTGGCTGCCAAATTCTTCCTCTTCGCTGCAGTAGGAATGGGACGTGAACGGCTGTTAAGATCGTGCCTGAAACATTTTTGAAAGATATTTTTGGGATGAGGATTTTGGAGCTACCGACTGTATGTTTCTGCCATTGATTCCGCCACCAGCAACGGGCCTCCCATTCCGTACACCCTACAGCACTGGGGAACACAATGCATTGACTGGAAGATCTTGCCAGCAAGGACAGCTGAAAGATTCTGGCCTTGGGCATTTGTGATAAGGCCACATAATGTCAATCCCCAAAGACCCCGTAAAGATAGTGAACCTTCTTGTCAAACTATACTGCATGGTGGCACAGTAGTTAGCACTGCTGCCTCAAAGTGTCAGGGACCAAGGTTCGATTCCTGTCATGGGTCACTGTCTGTGTGGAATCTATACGTTATCCCCATGTCTGTGTGGTTTTCCTCCAGGTGCTCCGGTTACCTCCCATAGTCCGAAAGACGTACTGGTAAAGTGTATTGGCCATGCTAAATTCTCCCTTAATGTGCCTGAATAGGCATCAGTGTATGGCGACTAGGAGATTTTCGTAGTAACTTCATTGCAGTGTTAATGTAAGCCTACTTGTGACACTAGTGAATAAACTTTAGACACTTCACTGCAGTCCTTGTGATGTCATTACTCCAACAGTGGTCTTTGGCAAGGAATTTCTTGATTCAATCTAGCAATGATGAAAGAGTGCTGATCTATATGCAAGGTATACTCGTGTTGACTTGGAGGGAATCATAGAACCCCTACAATGCAGGAGGAGACCATTCAGCCCATCGAGCAACAATCCTACCCAGAATTATCACCATAACCCCATGTATTCACCCTGCTAATGTGGGAGAGGAGAATTGAGCTCAGCAGCGGGTTGGCTGGAGGGCCAGGAAAATTAGCTGTCTCCTCACTGCAGGCTGGCCATCTCTGCATATACATGAAATAGCAAGCACAGACAAAAAGGGATGTTTCACTATGTCTATCAACAGGACATGGCTGAATGTTCTTGCTAACAGCACTGTTACTGTAAAAATTAAGACATGATTCAGTGACCATTGTCTGAATGGACATTCTATCCACCCACCACTAAAGATTATGACATTACCAATGGGATATGATTGACAGCTAATGTCTCGGGACTATCTCTTTGTATCATATGTAAATAATTTACCAGTGTGTGTGACTAGAAACAATTATCTTTACTAGAAATTGTGCCCTATAAAAAGGCTGACTGTATGCAATTAAAGAGAGCAGACTGAAGAAGCCTTAGGAATTCTTCAGTTCCCCTCTCCTTATCAAGAAGAAGGCAATAATGGATCCATCACACACGAGCCCTGTGCTGGAAAATCATTTTTAGCTCTGACACTAGTGCCCCTGACACTAAGGGGCAATTTACATGGCCAATCCACCTAATCTGCACATCTTTGGACTGTGGAAGGAAATCGTAGCACCCAGAGGAAACCCATGCAGACACGGGGAGAATGTGCAGACTCCACACATATAGTGACCCACGGCTGGAATTGAACACGGGTCTCTGGCACTGTGAGACAGCAGTGCTAATCACCGAACATGTCAGTGATGCTTCCTGCATTATTCCTGCTCCTGTCTCAGTTGTGGGGGTGAGGGTGGAGGGGGGAGCTGCGGGGATGTGGTGGTGGGGGTGGTGGTGGTGGGGGAGGGGGGTGGTGGGTGCAGAGGGGAACAGGGAAGGAAGTGCTGCCAACTATGGTGAGTTGCTCCAGTAAAAGTGGCATTGTTGAAGGAAGTGGTTATCAAATCTAGTGGCGGGGGCATCAAGAGATGTGCTCCAGTGTGCTTGGTGTTCAGCTTGCAAAATCATTAGACTGCCAACAAGAATACTAATGGTTAAAATCTAATTTCATTCGTCACTAACACCTCACTTTGCAAGATAGCCTTCTCCATACAATAGTTAAATGGGACAACTTAGAAATAGTGCACAGAATGGAAAAGATGCCAAGGTATTTGGACCATGAGAGGATTATACTAAATTACAAAAGACCTTCCTTGCAGCAAGAGGTTGATTGAGATCTTGAGACTGTCTGTTCCTGTGAGAATTGCTTGTGAATACAAAATAACGATTGGAATGTCGAGGCCTCTCTAGGAGATAAGACCACGGAACTTTAAGATAAGAGATAGTCAAACACAAATGCTTACATGATAAGACACCTGGCTGGTGAGGGGACACATGTTCACAAGCAGGGCCAAAAATTGTTGGGTGAGAGAGGGGTTAACTGGATAAAGGAGGCCCCGGCCAAGATAAAGGAAACAAGAGATGGGTGAGCTGAAGACCAAAATACAAAGTTGCAAGGGAAAACATTTTTCATGTGCTATGCTGTCCAGTTCTTGATAAAGATAGTATAATTCACATTAAATTTTTAATCACCATCTGAGTTCATTGCCATGGTTTACCTGGAAATTTAATCTATTTATTGCAACTTTGTCTCAGTAAATTCACAACTGAGTCTTGCTGCCACGTCTGTTTCTGCCTGAAAAGGGGAGCAAACCCCTCCAAAAGGCTAATAAGTTTCTTGAGTAACTCCGCCCATTCAGGAAAATAGAAAGTATTCCTACACAGTTAATGTGTGTGAGTGTATGTGGGTGTGTGTGAAAGAATGTGAGCGTGAGAGTGTGAGTGACAGTGTGAGAGAGTGTGAGTGTGATACAGTGTGAGTGTGTGAATGTGAGAGTATATGAATGTATAAGAGTGAGTGTGTGTATGTGTGTATGAGAGAATGCGACTATGAAAACATGAGTCTCTGTGTGTGTGTGTGTGAAAGTGAGTGTGTGACAGTGTGAGTGTGTCAGTGTGATTGTGTGAGAGTGTGTGTGTGTGTGTGAGTGTGTGTGTGCGTAAAGTTGTGAGAGTAAGTGTGAGAGCATAAGAGAGTGAGCGTGAGAGTGTGGATGTGAAAGTGAGTGTGGGAGTGTGTGAGAGTGACAGAGTAAGTGTGATGTGTGTGAGTGTGAGAATGTGAATGTGAAGTTGTGAGAGTGAGTGTGAGTATGAGAGTGTGAGATAGTGAGTGTGATGTGTGTGAGTGAGTGAGCGTGTGAGTGTGTGAAGTTGTGAGAGTGAGTGTGACAGCATGAGAGAGTGAGTGTGAGGGTGTGAGAATGTGAGAGACTGAGAATGAGTATGTGAGAGTGAATGTCTGTGTGAGAGTGTGAGATTGTGCGAATGAGTGTGAGAGAGTGAGTGTGAACATGTGAGAGTGAATGTGTGTGTGAGATGTGAGTGAGTGTGAGAGTGAGGGTGGTGTGTGAGTGTGAGAGAGTGAGTGTGATGAGTGTGTGAGAGTGTGAGTGTGAGAAGGTGTGGGAGTGTGAGAGAGTGAGTGTGAGAGTGTGAGAGTGAGTGTGAGAGTGTGAGAGTGAATATGTGCATGTGTGTGAGAGTGAATGTGTGTGTGAGAGTGTGAGTGTGAGTAAGTGAGAGTGAATGTGTGTGAGAGTGTGAGTGAGTGTGAGCATGAGAGTGAATGTGTGTGTGAGTGTGTGAAGTTATGATAATGTGAGGGTGAGAGAATGAGTGTGAGAGTGTGAGTGTGTGCCCTGCGATAGACGGTCATCCTATTCTTGGCGTACACTCTGCCTAACTCCCAGACAGATGGTGAGTAGGGGAGAGGGGTTGGGGGCGGGGCGGGGGGGGGTTGGTGGTAACAGTGGGGTTGGTGTTAGTGGCTGTGGAGGTTGAGGGGGGGAGGTGGGGGGGGGATACTATTCCTGTCCCACCGGCCATGGGAATCGTAGCGGGCAGGGAGATGGGCCATGCAAAGTTATGTTGGCATTTATCCTTTTTGGGGAGAGTGCGGTCGGATAATCCTGTCTCCAGAGTCTGTCAGGAAAGACTCTGACTCCCTGAGACCCTGATTTGGAGTGAATGGTTAAGTGAAGTGAAAAAGTTTCAATCAAAGTACTCTTTTAACAATGTGGTAAGCGTGGATTACTGTCAGTCCTAATCATTCACCTTCAATGCAAAAGAGTTTAGTTTAAGAGAGGAGTCTCATTCATAAATCTTAAGATGATTTAAAAAAAATGTTTTTCAAAGAAAACTTTTCTTGTCCTTTGAGGCTGAATTTAGAGTATTGTGTGCAGTTTTGGTCACCTAATTGCAGGAAGGATATTAATAAGGTTGAAAGAGTGCAGAGAAGGTTTACAAGGATGTTGCCGGGGCTTGAGAAACTGAGTTACAGAGGAAGGTTGATTAGGTTAGGACTTTATTCCCCGGAGCATAGAAGAATGAGGAGAGATTTGATGTATTAAATTATCATGGATATACATACAGTAAATGCAAGCAGGCTTTTTCCACTGAAGCCAGGGGAGAAAAAATACTAGAGGGCATGGATTAAGTCTGAAGGGGGAAAAGTTTAAAGGGAATATTGGGGGGGGGGGTTCTTCACACAGTGAGTGGTGGGAGTGTGGAATGAGCTGCCAGGTGAAGTGGTAAATGCGGGCTCACTTTTAACATTTAAGAAAAACTTGGACAGGTACATGGATGAGAGGGATGTGGGGAGATATGGTCCAGGTGCAGGTCAGCAAAAAAATGGTTCAGCATAGCCAAGAAGGGCCAAAGGGCCTGTTTCTGTGTTGTAGTGTTCTATGGTTCTGCCTCTCTCTCTTAATCACACGGTGGCACGATGGTTAACACTGCTGCATCACAGCGCCAGGGACCTAGATTTGATTCCCAGCCTGGGTCAGTGTCTGTGCGAAGTCTGCATATTCTCCTCGTGTCTGCATGGGTTTCCTCCAGATGTTCTGGTTTCTTCTCACAGTCCGAAAGACTTACTGGTTAGGTGCATTGGCCATGCTAAATTCTCCCTCTGTGAACCCAAAAAGGCGCTAGAGTGTGACGATTCGGGGATTTTCATAGTAACTTCATTGCAATGTTAATGTAAGCCTACCTGTGACACTAATAAATAAACTTTAAAACATCTTTCTTCCATTCTCTTTGTTGGCATTCGGACTTGGATTGAGTTCATCCTGAATTTATGCTTCCTTCGCAGCTCTTGCATAATTCTTCAGTCTGATCAGTTAGAAGGATAATCAAGCATCTTGCCCTGTTCGCTCAGGGTTACGATGCTTGCTTTCCCTAGCAACACCATTATTGGATCGCATTTTCAGCAACTTGTCACACAAAATATCATCCCAATTAAATAGGCAAAAGGACAATTTAACAAATGACAGTCACCATTTGTTTGCCTGCCGCAGCAACATTATGACCCAGTTTTCACCTAGTTTTATGGAAAGGCTGAGAGCTAAAGAAAGCTTCAGCTGGCAATAACTTAAGAAATGCTTTTCATCTCCAATTAGGTAGTCGCAAAGTGTTAGTAAAAGCACAGTAAAAGATCATAGAATCCCTACAGTGCAGAAGAGGCCATTTGGCCCATTGAGTCTGCAGCGACCCTTCGACAGAGCATCCTACCTAAGCCCAATCTCCCACCCTAACGCCATGCATTGCTCATGGTTAAACCACACAACCTGCATATCTTGGACACTAAAGGGCAATTAAGCACAGCCAATCTACCTAAACAGCGCATCTTTGGTCTGTTGGAGGAAATCGGAGTACCTGGAGGAAACCCACGCAGACACAGGGAGAATATTCAAACTCCACACAGACTGTCATCCAAGACTGGAATCAAATCTGGGTCCCTGGCACTGTGAGGCAGCAGTGCTAACCACTGTGCCACCGTGCTGCCCAATAAGTGAATATGTTTCTGATTCAACAGGAAGTAGCCAGACACAGGAAAGGCATAAAAGGCCAAGTACTGCTAGAAGAGGCAGAGATATGGTCTAAATACCTTGTCTCATTTCTACCTCTGACAACTTTACTTTACACGTAAAAGATACTATGGTGCTTCCAGAGGTAATGAAATAGATATGTATGCATTGAATCTTGCAAGGTTAAGCATTCCTCATTTGATCCTCATAATTCTAAGATAAGCACCACTGCCAGAAGTCCTTAAATTGCTAGTAGAATGAGCTTGCCCTGGGGTCTCAGCTTAACATCTCTGAAATTTGGCACCTTGGACAATATGGCATTTCTTTGTGATTGCAGGTTTGAGTATGTGCTGAAGTTCATCCTTGGGTTGATTTGATTTATTATCACATATAGTAGGATACAGTGAAAAGTAGGATACAAACAAAGTATACCGTAGATAGAATACAAAGGGAAGAAGGGAAGTAGAGGGTGCAGAACATTTTTGCGGTTACAGATACGGCGAAGAGAAAGGTTACCTTAAAAATGGGAGGTCCATTCTAAAGTCTGATGGCAGCAGAGAAGGAGCTGTTCTTGAGTCGGTTGATACATGATCTCAGACTTATGTATCTTTTTCTCAACAGAAGAAGGCAGAGGAGAAAATGACCGGGGTGTGTGGGATCCTTGATTATGCAGGCTGTTTTTCTGAGGCAGTGGGAAGTATAGACAGAGTTAATGGATGGGAGGCTGGTTTGCACGATGGATGGGACTATGTTCACAACCCTTTGTAGCTTCTTGATGTCTTGGTCAGAGCAGGAGCCATACCAAGCTTTGATACAGCCAGAAAGAATGCTTTCTATGGTGCATCTGTAAAAATTGGTGAGAGTCGTAGCAGACATGCCGAATTTCCTTAGTCTCCTGAGAAAGTAGAGACATTGGTGGGGTATAGCATCTGTGAGGAGGGAACAGGAGGAAACATCCTCTCCATATTCACCCTGTCAAGATCCCGTAGGATCTTAGATGCTCCAATAAAGTCACCAGCTGCATTCATATAGTGCCTTTCATAACCTTGACATAACCTAAAGTGCCCTAGAGCCAATGGAGGACTGTTGCACAGCAGCTTCCACAAACCGTGATGTTGGCCAAATAATCTGTTTTATTTAAAGTTCAATAAGGGATGGTTATTAACCAGGTCACTAGGGATAATATTCATGATGTTCTTCAAAATCATCATTGGAGGTGGGGGAGGGGGTGATGTGGTGATGGGGGTGGGGTGGTGTGGTGGAAGGGAGGTGGCAAATGGCCCAGTGGTATTAATCCAGAAACTCAGCGAATGTTCTAGGGACTTTGAATCCTCCAACAACAAATGGTGGAATTTGAATTCAATAAAAAATATCTGGAATTAAGAACTTATTGATGACCACGAAACCATTGTCAATTGTTTGGAAAACCTATCTGCTTCACTAATGTCCTTTAGCGAAGGAAATCTGCCACCTTTTCTCAGCCTTTATCATCACTGATTACATTCCCTTTGTCCCATTACACCATGCTCCCCCCACACTCCACGTCCCACTCTCATTGTGAAAATCTTGTCTGATTTTCTTTGCTTTCAGCTCTGACAAAGGGTCTTCCAGACTCAAAACATTGGCTCTATTCTATCTCCACAGATGCTGTCAGACTTGTTGAGTTTCTCCAGCATTTTTTGTTTTTGTTTCAGATTCCAGCATCCGCAGTATTTTGCCTTAGTCTGCCGTCCTTGCCTAGTCTAGCCTACATGTAACTCCAGAGCCACCTAATATGGTTGACTCTCAACTGCCCTCCAAGGGCAACTAGGGATGGACAATAAATGCTGGCCAGCCAGTCATACCCACGTCCCATGGTTGAATTTTTAAAAATCCACTGGAGTGAGAAGGGGGCCAAAGTTTAATATCTCTTCTGAAAGCACCTCTGACATTACAGCATTCCTTTTGCACTGCGCCTAAAGTGTTGGAATGGCTTTTGTTAGCGCCCAAGTCTCTGAAGCGGGATTTGAACCCTCAGACCCTTTGACCAAGGGACAAGAATGGTACCAATTAAGCCAAAACTAACACTAACAATTTGGATTAAACACACTTTCACGGTCCCTCGAGGATGCTCAAACAACGTAAGTTCAGATGCCTTCTGCAAACGGTGTATATCTTTTCTTTCACCTTTCCCTGTCTAATTAGAGGCAATTAGGGTCACATGAAAAAATAAATCTCAGTTCTAAATTAATTTGACCTCACTATCAACATTTTCTTGAAATCTGAGGCAAAACCTGAGTCAGATCTAAGAGATTTAACATGCCAAGTCACCAGTGATATTCAAAGGAAGTTAATTTGAATGGGATATTGTTTTAACATCTTACAGTTCCATTGGGAAGTCTACAGTAGATAAGTGTAAGAGGTTACAATAATTATCAAACTGCCTTCAAGTCAGTATAAATTTAACTGCCCGTGCACACTATTATTTATACTATGGAACGTGCTAGAAGAAGACATTTCATGACTGTTCAAAATTCCCCCGTGGCACACTTGGTTCCAAACTTTCTTTCCCCCCTAACTTTAAATTTCATTCCTTAATTGAATAGGGCACTTAGCAAATCTTAAAGATTCACTGCAATCATCTTCTGTTGATGTACCAGGGAAGCTCATTTAGGCAGGAGGTTGATGAAGTAGCTTTGGATTCCACAGGGAGGAACTCAGCAGATAAGTGGAAAATATACAATTATCATAATGATTAACAAACTGCCTTCAGAATAGGTCTATTTGTCAGTCGACACAACTGTGCTCCACATTTCAGCAATGATTTCTGGTGAGCAAAGTGTACGGAAAACAGATGGTCATATTTTGACAAAGATTTGGGAAAAAAAACCTCCTCGCTAGAAACGATCTACAGCAAATGTTCACTCACATTTCAAACCAGTAGAATTTAAAGCAAAGGAACTAGGCATTCGGCCCATCGGTTCTCTGTTTGCGCTCCATATGAAGTGCCTCTCACCCTGCATCCTCTAACCCAATCAGTATAAATTTCTATTTACTTCTCCCTTGTAAAAGGGAAGGTAAAGTCGCCGATAGTCATAGGCTGTTCTCCCCTTTGAGGGAGGGAGCTGACCGGTGGTGATTCAACTTGAGAATTACCACACTTCAGGCAAGGTTGAGAAGGTGAGGCCTTCACAAATAACCTCAGGCCGGTATAGGAATTGAACCCACACTGTTCTGCATCACAAACCAATTATCCAGCCAACCTCACAAGTAAAGCTCACATTCACACTGCAATGAAGTTACTGTGAAATTCCCCTAGTCACCACAATCCGGCACCTGTTTGGGTCAAGCACCCAACAAGTACACCTTTCAAAATGTGGGAGGAAACTGGAGGAAACCCACATAGTGGCAGGGAGAACTTGCAAACTCCGCACAGTCAGTGACCCAAGACAAGAATTGAACCTGGGTCCCTGGTGCTGTGAAGCAGCATTGCTAACCATTGTGCTAGTGTGTTGCCACTGTGCTAACGTGCCGCCCCTAACTGATCCCTCTTTGCATAGGATTCTGATCCAGCACAGTGTAGCCCAGTGCTCACATAGAGGGCAAATGGATCTGTGTGACCATTGCAATTAGGCTCCTAATTTTGGAATATAGACCATTATCTGAGGCCTGTGCCAGAAATGTCGATGAGGCAACCTCACATTCATTATTGAACCAACAACTGAGCTGAAGGACACTCCAAGTCCTGTGTGTTTTGAGACATTTCTATCAAGCATTGAACTTTCCTGTGCACCACTTCTAAAAAAATAAACAAGTTAATAATTCTTGTGAATTTTGGAGAATTTTACTAAACAGGCAAATACCTTAATTTGATTCCCAGGTTACATACAGACCTTCAACACAGCAGAAAAATATATTGTGGGTTCAGTGACCTAAAAACAACATAACTTCTACCTTACCATGAACAGTGCTACAGGAAAACTACCAACACGTTATAAAATGACTCAGCGGGTTCTGGGGCCTAATTTTAACACATAGGTTGATCGGCACCACCCTGCAGCTAACCACAACCAACTTATTTTTTATTCATTCATGGGACATGGGTGTTGCCTGCTGGCCAGCATTTATTGCCCATCCTTAGTTGCCCAAGGGCATTTGAGAATCAATCACATTACTGTGGCTCTGGAGTCACATGTAAGGCAGACCAAGAAAGATTTCCTTCCCTAAAGGACATGAGTGAACCAGATGGGTTTTCTGACAACCAAGAATGGTTTCACGATCATCATTCCAGATTTTTATTATTGAATTCAAATTCCACCATGGCAGGATTCGAACCCGGGTCCCCAGAATATTCGGCTGGGTTTCTGGATTAATCGTCTCATGATAATACCTCCAGGCCATCGCTTCCCCTAGACGTACCCTTCAGCTGAGGTGCTGACTGAATCCTGAACGTGGAATTCTGATCCAGCTTCTGCCTGGGATTTTTTTTTTAACATTTGCAGTGGGGTCAGAAATGCAGATTGTTTTAATGCTGAGACAGTGTAATCAACAAATCTAACAACTGCAATCAGTACAAGTGTTGTGCAAAATATTAAAACCTTGGAAAAATCCAAACAATTACTTCAAAAGTCAAGATGGAATCATCTGGGCTGATAACCAACTGAAGTAAACTCAAGGACTTTCTTAAAAAGATGTTCTCTTAATTCCAGTGTTTGTTCAGAATGTTTATCTGGAAAATTAGCACAACACAGTCATGGAAAGCACCAGATTCAAGCATCACTCAATACTGGTTTAACCAATGTCACTTGTTGCAGCATTAGGAGTGTTGCAGTTGGCTTCAATGGTCTTGGTACATGCCAAAGCGCAGCCGCAATCAAATGAGGTTGGACAAGACGGGCGAGTATTGCCCGACCCAATCAAAACTGCAAACAATTAGACCAAAAAGATCCCAGCAAGCCTTGAAGGAAGGCCTTGAAGGAAGATCTTGAAGGAAGGCCTGCCGTCTGATCTGAGGATGTTCTGTGGAGACAAAGGACTCAATCAGCCTGGGGATGAGCACAGTGTTTCCTGGAGGATGAAAACTGCTAATAAGCAAAGTTGTTATATCTGGCATGATTGAGACTCTCAGACGCTTATTATGATAAATGATACACGGTGTCACAGTGTTGGCACTGCTCCCTCACAGCGCCAGGAACTCAGGTTCGATTGTGTGGGTTCGGTTGATTGGCCATGCCCTTAGTGTCAGGGGGGTTAGCACTGTAAATGCATGGGGTAACAGGGATAGGGCCTGGATGGGACTGTGGTCGGTGCAGACCTGATGGGCCGAATGGCCTCCTTCTGCACTGTAGGGATTTTATGACTGTGTCACCATGTACCAAGGGAAGGGCCCCAGCAGGAGGGGATTCATTTAGATGTGGCAGTATCTGGATGTGGACGGGGAATGCTGGTGATGGACATTGTGGGTGGAGAGGAGGGTTGTTGACAGAGGTGGGTGCTGGCAGAGATATAGGGAAGGGGAGAAGAGTCCGGGGATCATAGGAGGTAGGGAGGGTGAATGATCAGTGGAGAGTGGGTGATGATCATTGGGGGGCAGGGGTTGGGGGAGGGGGCTTGTGTAGAAAAGTTCTGACTCCGATCGGAGGTGTGGAGTGGAACCCCTGAGACCTCCATGGTGGAGTGAGATTTACTAGGTTATGACTGAGATGCCATTTAAAGATGGCATCTCAATCTCTATGCACCCAGGTGTTGACTTCATGTTGAGCACCTCCCCCACCCCCCCCCCCCCCCCCCCCCCCCCCCGCCAGATGATAGCCTGAAACACAATCCTCAAAATCTTTGCCAGAGTGTCGTAAGATCCGAAAAGAAAACCAACCAGTTTCTCCGGAAAAAAACACATCGGTTTTCTTCCTGGAAACAATCCTCTGGGTGGAATTTTCTCGTTTCATCCACCATGGGAATCACACGAACCAAGCAAAGATCTGTTGACTTTGGTAGGTATCTTCCAGATCTGGGGTGAAAGCAGCCAGAAAATACCATCCTCTGCCAATTTTTGATAAGATTTAGCCTGAGGCTAAATGTTTTTTGCCCTTCCTTGACTCAAGTTGAAATCGAATCCTTTTGATGTTAGTCAGTTTACAAGATGAATGAGTCTTGTCTTTCCTCCAAAGACCACTTTAATTAAAAGCACCTTGAACTTATTACATCTCCAACTTATCTATTTGAAATGTCTATTGTCTGCTTTCTGCTGTGGTATCCAATACACACCAGTTATAATGCGACTCGATCCCTCACATCTAGGTTGATATGACTCATGTATAAATCCTGCATGTCCAAAAACAATGGAATGAGCTGAATCAGCTGTGTCAGAAAGGAAAAGCTGGTTTTCATTTCATTAGCTTCCCAAATGAATTCAGCAATCATGTACATGGCATAATATCCAGTACAAATATCCCACAGCTCTCTTTGATACTTAGGCTATGGTTAGGCTTGAACCGTCCGTGCTGTGCTGTTGAATTTAATGCCACTCCATGATGCTTCCCCGACTGATATTGCGATCAATGCGATGAGCAGGGTGGCGTGCTGGCACAGTGGTAAGCATCGCTGCCTCACTGCACCAGGAACGCGGGTTCAATTCCAGCCTCAGGTGACTGTCTGTGTGGAGGTTGCACATTCTCCCTGTGCCTGCGTGGGTTTCCTCTGGGTGCTCCAGTTTCCTCCCACACTCCAAAGATGTGTGGGTTAGGTTGGTTGGCCATGATCAATTGCCCCTTAGTGTCAGGGGGGTTAGCAGGGTAAATACATAGTGTTATTGTGGTAGGGCCCTATTCCTGTAACCCCCCCCCCATATTTACCCTGCTAGAAATTTAACATGGCCAATCAACCTAGCCTAATCGCTGGCCAGCATAGCAACCCCTCATCACTGCCCCTCTGAGTGCCCCATGGCCCAATTGCTGGCTCTGTGAATACGTCCAGGCCAGCCTCAACACCCCCCTCCCTCGCCCCCCCCCCCCCCCCCCCCCATGCCTGGCAGACCCAATCTTCCAATTCCAACGGCATTCCCCACCCCTGCACCCACACTCCCAATCCCCATGCAGATTGACCCAACCACCCTACCCCAGTGCCCAACCCCAATCGCTAGCTTCCCTCCCTCTGCTCACGATCTCTATGCAAAGTGGCACAGCGGACCTCCACTGCCCAGAGGACTTGCACTCTTTTAGGCCCCTCCCAGTAGGCCCTGCTCCCTTGACAATGCCCAAAGCTCCCTAGAGAGTGCCACTTTTTTCCTTGGGCAGTGCCAGGGGACCATGCTGGCATTGCTAAAGTGACAATGTCCAGGGAGCATCCTCTCTTACTCCCGATCCTCTGGGAGATCTCAGTTGCACCCCCCCCGCCTTTCACTCTGGCAGGGTAGGACTGCTAGCTCCCCGCAAGTGGAGAGTTATAGTAAACCCTGCTGGAGTGAACCACTCCTGTCAGAGGGGCGGGGGGGAGATGTTAATGGGCCCAGAGATTTCAGTCCCAGGCCCATTAATGATATTTAAAATAGATTCAAATTCACATAGAAATAAATCATGCAGGTCTGTGCCGATTTCTGGCGTGAAGCTGATGACGCTGGAAATCCAGCTGCTGGAGACTCAGGGAGGCCATGGCGCCCAGCGGAGAGCGCGCAAAACAGCCTCCACTTGGGTCTCCCGGTCTGCTGTGCAATCAAAGCAGCACAGTGGGATGGGAGAATCATTCCCAGTGGCTGGAATGTTACCACCGTTCATACCGGCGGGCTTTTCCCTTCCTGCTGCAGTAAACGGAGATTTGGCTGGGCACCAAATTCTCCGACCTTGTTGCAAGGGGAACATGGCACGAACAGCTGGCAAGATCGCACCCAGTAGTAATAGATGTTATGATTGCCCATAGCTCAATGTATTTTCGAAAACAATACCTGATTTGATAGCATTCAACAGGATGTGGGTATCTTCAAATGCTTCAGAATGGTCGTTAGGAAGGAAAAGTAAAAAACAGCTAATAAGATGGGAGTGTTAGAGTTGGTCACCTGTAATTTCTCCCCTCCTAATACATCGATGGGAGAAATCTTGAGCCCACGTTCAACGTCTGCGAGGTTCCCGGCAAGTGTTCAAGATCTGGAAATCGCAGTTCTCACCAGCGAGAACATGATTTCAGATCTTCCCTGCCCATCGCTGGCCATGTCATTAGGTCCTGCCCATAACAGGGGTGAAGCTGCTTTGCATGCATTCACATACATTCTAAATATCATTAAATACTTATCCTGTTGACTAATCTCACCCTGTACACCTCTTCCGTTTTCTCAGCGCTGACCCTCTGCATGGACGAATTTCCATCTTACATGCAAGGCTTGACATTATGGTCTGTTTGATGGATCCAACTGTTCCCACAGATTGCCGCCAGATAGTCAACTCTAGTCTTATCCCGGACTCACCATTGCAAAGTTTTTAGCAGATTATGGACAGTTACTGCAATAAAAGATCTGCACATCTCATTTTCAATTAACATTTATGCAACTTTATACAGTAGTAATAAAATGTGCAATAAATGGAGATTAGTTATCAGAGGATAGTATCTTGACATTTAACACTAGCAGGATTTACAATGCTATCTATATGGCAACTGTCCTGAAATTTATGAATGGAATTTTGTATCTAAACATACCTTATATGTGCTGCTAATATACCTTATATATGTTGCTAATAGGAAAATAGCTGTGTTTCCCAATTAGTCTACACAAACACTTTTTAATGTATCTATCAAGTACCTAGCCCACTATTCAAAAAGGGAGGTAGAGAAAAAACAGGGAACTAAAGACTCGTGAGCCTAATGTCAGCACGGGAAGTTGCTGGAGTCCATTATCAAGGATTCATAAATCATTTGGAAGGCAGTTGCATAATCAGATAAAATCAGCATGGATTTACAAAGGGGAAATCATGCTTGACGAATCTATTGGAATTCTTTGAGGAGATAACTAGTAGTCAAGAGTTGACCAAGGGGAACCAGTGGATATGGTTTATTTTGACTTTCAGAAAGCTTTTGACAAAGTCTCACATAGCAGACAACTATGTAAAGTTAAAGTACATGGAATTGCAGGTAACGTATTGAGATGGACAGAAAGCTGGTTAGCAGATGGGAGGCAAAATGTTGGCATAAATGGATCTTTTTCTGATTGGCAGGCGGTGACTAATGAGATACCCCAAGGATCTGTGCTGCGACTCTGACTTTTCACATTATATATTCATGATTTAGAAAAGGGGAGTAAATGCATGATCTCCAAATTTGCAGATAATACAAAGTTAGGTAGGATGATGAGCTGTAAGGAGGATGCAGAGATGTTTTAGCATGATTTGGACAGGTTGAGTGTGGCAGATGCAGTATAATGGGGATAAATAATCCACTTTGGTAGCAATAAAAGGAAGACAGATTATTACTTGAATGGGTGTACATTGAGAGAGGTGGATACTCAATGAGACCTTGGTGTCCTCATGCATCACTCACTGAAAGTAAGCACATAGGTACAGCAGGCAGTCAAGGTAGCAAATGGTATGTTGGCCTTTATATCGAGAGGATTTGAGCATAGGAATAGAGATGTTTTATTACAATTGTATTGGACATTGGTGAGGCCACACCTGGGATATTGTGTGCATTTGGTGTCCTTATCTGAGGAAGGATAGCCTTGCTATAGAGGGAGTATAGCCAAAGTTTACCATGCTGATTCCTGGGATGGCAGATCTGTCATATAAGGAGATCAAAGGGGATCAGGATTATATTCACTGGAGTTTAGAAGAGTGAACGGAAGATAGAAACTTATGAAATTCTGACAGGGTAGATTCATAAAGAATGTTCCCGAAGGTGGGAGATTCCATAACTAGGGGGCGTAGTTTGAAGATAATGGGTAAACCTTTTAGAATTGAGGTGAAGAGAAATTTCTTCATCCAGAGAGTGGTGAATGTGTGGAATTTACTACCACAGAAAGTAGTTGAGACCAAAATGAAGTCTGATTTCAAGAAGAAATTAGATATAGCTCTTGTGGCCAAGAGGATCAAGAGATATGGGCGGAAGGGGGGGTTCAGGAGATTGAATTTGATGATCAGTCATGGCCATAATGAATGGCGGAGCAGGCTCGAAGGCCTGAATGCCCTACTCCTTCTTCGATTTTCTCTTGTTCTACAGTCTCTTCATACCTCGTACATCAGCTGCAGTTAAATTCATCTCTAGTCTTATCCCGGACTCACCATTGCAAAGTTTTTAGCAGATTATGGACAGTTACTGCAATAAAAGATCTGCACATCTCATTTTCAATTGTTGAGCAGTTTTGGACCCGGTATCTAAGCAAGGATGGCCTTGGAAAGGTCCAGTGGAGGTTCATAAGAATGATCCCTGGAATGAAGAGCTTGTCGTATGTGGAGTGGTTGAGGACTCTGGGTCTGTATTTGTTGGAGGTGGGGGGGATCTTATTAAATCTTACAGGATACTGCAAGGCCTGGATAGAGTGGACTTGGAGAGGATGCTTCCACTAGTAGGAGAAACTAGAACAAGATGGCACAATCTCAGGCTAAAGGGACAATCCTTTAAAACAGAGTTGAGGATGCGTACACCAGTGAGAGAGAGACTGCAGCTGGAGTGAGTTTCAGCCAAAGTGGGGGCTTCAGGAATTTGTATCAGAGTGAAAATTGAGTGCCGAGTGGGAAGAGGTGTTTATTTTCGAGAGGAGTGGAGAGGCAGACCTGCGAAGGAGACTTGAGGGCAAGTGAGAGCTAGTAGGAAATCATCACAGCCAGCAGGTAAGTGATTGGTTGGTGATTGGTAAGTAATTTCTTTTGTCTTTATTCTTGGCATTGTAGGTGTTGTTGTACACTACAATAGTATTTCTGTGTAATTTCTGTGGTTTATAGTTTGTAAAGGTTATATTTGGTAGTAATGAGGAGAATGAAAGAAGGAACTTAGAAAATTGGATAAAGTCTGAAACAAAACATCCTTCAAAAGTTTAATTTAAAACATGACAGGAGAATTCCAAGCCGTGGCTAGCTCCTCTTGCTCCATGTGGCAGGCTGGGGACAGTTCCAGCCCCCTGGGTCAGCATGTGTGCAGGAAGGATCTCCAGCTACAGCTCCTGGAAGCTCGAGTTTCAGAGCCGGAACAGTGGCTGGAGACACTACGGAGCGTCCGCGAGTCAGAGGGTATCGTGGATAATATGTATAGAGAGGTGGTCATGCCGCAGGCACAGACTCCGCAGGCAGGGAGGGAATGGGTGACTACCAGACAAGAGTAAGAGAGATAGGCAGGTAGTGCAGGAATCTCCCTGCACCAGCTGGCCATTCCCCTGCAAAACAGATATACCACTTTGGATACTATTGAGGGGAATGACCTCTCTGGGGAAAGCAGCAGCAGCCAAACTTGTTGCACCACGGTTGGTTCTGCTGCAGAGGGGAGGGGTAAAAAGTGCAATAGTTAAAGGGGATTCAATTGTAAGGGAAATAGACAAGTGTTTCTGTGACTGCAAACGAGACTCCAGGATGCTATGTTACCTCCCTGGTGCTAGGGTCAAGGATGTCTCAGAGCGGCTGCAGGACATTCTGAAGCGGGTAGGTGAACAGCCAGTGGTCGTAGTACACATTGGTACAAACAACATAGGTGAAAATAGAGATGAGGTCCTAAAAGCAGAATACAGGGAGCTAGGAAGAAAGTTGAGAAATTGGACCTCAGAGGTAGTGATTTCAGGATTACTACCAGTGCCATGTACTAATCAGAGTAAAAATGACAGGACATATCGGATAAATGCATGGCTGGAGAGATGGTGTTGGGGGAGGGTTTCAGATTCCTGGGCATTGAGATTGGTTCTGGGGGAGGTGGGACGTGTATAAATTGGACAAGTTACACCTGGGCAGGA
This sequence comes from Carcharhinus amblyrhynchos, assembly GCF_965287045.1. Classification (NCBI taxonomy): domain Eukaryota; kingdom Metazoa; phylum Chordata; class Chondrichthyes; order Carcharhiniformes; family Carcharhinidae; genus Carcharhinus; species Carcharhinus amblyrhynchos. The sequence continues at coordinate 13,839,392 of NC_137352.1, forward strand.
CTGGGACTGATGTCCTAGGGGGACTGTTTACTAGGACGGCTGGGGATGGTTTAAACTAATACACCATGGGATTGGGGACCTATGTAAGGAGCCAGAGAAGGAGGGAGCAAGGACAAAATATGGGGAGAAAGTTACAACTGCAGCAAAAATCAGGAAAAAAGCTAAAAGGAAGGAGAACTCAGGAGATGTTATTCATGGAAATGTCGTAATTCAAAAAGAAGGTACAAAAACTAACATCAGGGGACTTTAGATGAATGCTTGTAGCATTCAAAACAAGGCAAATGAGTTGATAGCACAAAGTATTGCAAATGAGTATGATTTGGTGACCATTACAGTTACATGGTGGCAGGGTGGTCACGACAGGAAGTTAATGTCCAGGGGTATCAGACTGGTTGGAGGGATAGACAGGAAGGTAAGGTAGTTCTGATATTTAAGGATGATGTCAGGGCGGTAGTGAGAAATGATATAGGTTCTATGGAAAAAAACATTGAATTCATTTTTGTGGAAATTAGAAATAGCAAGGAGAAAAAAGTCACTGATAGGCGTAGTCTATAGGCCACCAAGTAATAACATCATGGTGAGGCTAGAAATAAACAAAGAAATAACTGATGCTTGTAAAAATGGTACAGCAATTGTCATGGGGATTTTAATCTACATATCAATTGGTCAAACCAGGTCAGTCAAAGCAGACTTGAGGAGGAGTTCATAGAATGTACCCGCAATTGCTTCCTTGAACAGTATGTAATGGAACCTACGAGGGAGCAAACCATCCTAGATCTGGTCCTAAGTAATGAGACAGGAATAAGTAATGACCTTACAGTTAAGGATCCTGTCGGAAGAAACGATCATAGTATGGTTGAATTTAAAATATAGATGGAGCATGAAAAGGTAAAATCCAACACCAGTGTCCTGTGCTCAAATAAAGGAGGTTACAATGGAATGAGCGAGGAGTTGGCTAAGGTAGACTGGGAGTAAAAACTTTATGGTGGGACAATTGAGGAATGGTGAAGAGCTTTCAAAGCGATTTTTCACAGTGCTTTGTGAAAGTATATACCAGTGATAAGGAAGGACTGTAGAAAAAGAGATAATCAGCCATGGATATCTAAGATAAATCAAGGAGGGTATCAAATTGAAAGAAAATGCAGACAAAGTGGCAAAGATTGGTGGGAAACTAGAGGGTTGGGAAATCTTTAAAGGACAACAGAAAGTCATGAAAAAAGCTATTATAAAAAGTGAGATGGATTACTAACCCAAGTAGCCCAGAATATAAAATCAGATAGCAAAAGTATCTACAAATATATAAAATAAGAAAGAGTGGCTAAAGTAAACATTGGTTCTTTAAAGGATGAGAAGAGGATGTAATAACTGGAAATGAGGAAATGGCTGAGGCATAGAACAGGTATTTTGTGTCAGTCTTCACACAAGACACAAAGAAGTGCCAAAAATTGATGACAAGAAGATTATGGTAGGCGAGGACCTAGAAACCATCATTAGTACAAAAGAGGTAATGTTGGGCAAGCTAATGGGGCTAAAGTGAGACAAGACTCCTGGTCCTGATGGAATGCATCCCAGGGAACTAAAAGAGATGGTGGAGGAAATAGCAAATGCACTAGTAGTAATTTACCAAAATTTGCTAGTCTCTGGGGTGGTTCCCGCAGATTGGAAAATAGCAAATGTGATGTCACTGTTTAAAAAAAGAGGTAGACAAATGGTGGGTAATTATAGGCCAGTTAGCTTAACTTCTGTAGTAGGGAAAATACTTGAATCTATCATCAAGGGAGAAATAACAAAATATCTGGATATTTATTGTCCCATTGGGAAGACACAGCATAGGTTCATGAAGGGCAGGTCATGTTTGACTAATTTGGTGGAATTCTTTGAGAACATTACTTGCGCTGTGGACACTGGGGAATGTGGATGTGGAGTATCTGGATTTCCAGAAGGCATTTGACAAGGTATCGCATCAAAGGCTGCTGCATAACATAAAGATGCATGCTATTTGGGTAATGTTTTAGCAAGGATAGAAGATTGGTTAATTAACAGAAAGCAAAGAGTGGGGGTAAATGGGTGTTTTTCTGGTTGGCGATCAGTGACTAGTGGTGTGTCTCAGGGACCAGTGTTGGGACTGCAATTGTTTACAATTTACATAGATGATTTAGAGTTGGAGACTAATTGTAGTGTATCAAAATTTGGAGATGACATTAAGATGAGTGGTAGAGCAAACTGTGCAGAGGATGCTGAAAGTCTGCAAAGGAATATAGATAGTTTAAGTGAGTGAGCAAAGGTCTGGCAGATGGAGTACAATGTTGGTAAATGTGAGGTCATCCATTTTGGTAGGAATAAAAGCAAAATAACTATTATTTAAATGGTAAAAAATTGCAGCATGCTGCTGTGAAGAGGGACCTGGGTGTCCTTGTGCATGAATCACAAAAAGTTGGTTTGCAGGTGCAGCAGGCAATTAAGGCAGGGAATGGATTGTTTTCCTTCATTTCTGGAGGGATGGAGTTTAAAAACAGCAAGGTTGTGTTGCAGCTGTATAAGGTGCTGGTGAGGCCACTCTAGAAGTGCTGTGTACAATTTTGGTCTCCTTACTTGAGAAAGGATATACTGACAGTGGAAGGGGTGCAGAGAAGATTCACTAGGTTGATTCTGGAGTTGAGAGGGTTGGCTTATGAGGACAGACTGAATAGGCCAGGGGCTATACTCATTGGAATTCAGAAGAATGAGCAGAGATCTTATAGAAACATATATGATGATTATGAAGGGAATAGATAAGATAGAAGCAGGGAAGTTGTTTCCACTGGCAGGTGAAACTAGAACTAGGGTGCATGGTCTCAAAATAAGGGGGAGCAGATTTAGGGCTGAGTTGAGGAGGAACTTTTTCACACAAAGGGTTGCGAATCTGTGGAATTCCCTGCCTAGTGAAGCAGTTGAGGACACCTAATTGAATGTTTTTAAGGCAAGGATAGATAAATTTTTGAACAGTAAAGGAGTTAAGGGTTATGGTGAGTGGGCAGGTAAGTGGAGCTGAGTCCACGAAAAGATCAACCTTGATCTTATTGAATGGCGGAGCAGGCTCGAGGAACAGATGGCCTATTCCTGTTTTTATGTTCTTATGTCTTCAGCCAGGGAGTTATGGGGAAAAGGCAGGAGGATGGGGGTGAGAAAAATATCAGCCACAATTGAATGGTGGAGCAGAATCGATGGGCCAAGTGGCCTAATTTTGCTCCTATGTCTTATGATCTTTCATGCTGTAGCGGCTGGTGTCATGTTTTTTGCTTTGTCATCCATTAGCAGTGCCTAATCTCATTTGCACTTATAATCCTACAGAGATCGTTTACACCAGAAGTCAGGATGATCCAAAGCCTATGCTGCTGCATGCATGCAGTTTATAAATTAGGATTGTCCCAATTCACACTGCACACTGTGAGGTATGCATATTTAGCTGTTGCTTCAAGAAGTAGCTGTAGAAAGATAATGAAATGACAAGCAAATTCAGAGTTATCTTTAAGACGAGTGCATTATATTGGAAATGTTATGAGAATTTTCTTCATTCAGTTAACCGTGCAATAATTAACTCTTCACAATTTTGATTCCACTCTTCAGCAAATGATTAGATTGAATAACCATATTTGGCCATCTCAATCAAGCTCTTACGAATCCTAGCACAAGGCAGCCCAATTGATTATACTCCATCTCTCACCTTCAACATTCACTCCCTCCTTCACCACTGGAACATCGTGGCAGCAGTGTGCACCATCTACAAAGTGCACTGTGGAAACTCACCAAGGCTCCTTCGGCAGCATCTTCTAAACCCACAACCTCCACCACTTAGAAAGACAAGGGCAGCAGATGCATAGAAATGCCACTCACTTGGAATTTGCCCTGCAAATCACGTGTCGTCTTGATTTGGAACTATATGGCCATTTCTTCACAACACTGGGTCAAAATCCTGGAACCTCTTCTTCCCTGTACTGTGGGTGCACCTACACCATATGGACTGCAGCAGTTCAAGAAGTCAAGATGCTGGCATTGGACTGGTGTGGGCACAGTAAGAAGTCTCACAACACCAGGTTAAAGTCCAACAGATTTATTTGGAATCACAAACTTTCGGAATGTTTCTTCATCTGATGAAACAGCAGTGCTCCGAAAGCTCATGGTTCCAAATAAACTTTAAGCTGGTGTTGTGAGACTTGCAATTCAAGGAGGAAGCTTATCATCACCTTCTCAAGGGGAAAAGGGATGGTTTAGCAGGCAACAACCATATCATATGAAAGGAAAAAAAGAAACTTCTCCAAATGTGTCCAATGGTAGATAAGTCTATATTTAAGATGTTTTAAATTTGCTAACTTTTAATAATCAGCTGTAGGAATTAGGATGAGGAAGATGGATGAAAATCTAAAGTTGTAAAAAGACACACTGTTGGAACAAAGCAAAAAGACTTTTATTTTGTCAAAATACAATGCACTGGTATTTCAACTGCAAGTGTTCAAAACTGTAAATCAGAATTCAAAAAATCTGGCCCCTGGTTTTTCATCTGTTTCCAGGCTCTTTATTCCTCTCCTTCCATTGCACCATACAGGCTCAGTAACAGTAAATTCATACTTAGGGGACAAGATTCAATACTTGAAACCCAGATGAACTGCACAGAATCTTTTCCATGTGTAAAAGTGAAGAAACATAGGAACATAGAAACTAGAAGCAGGAGTCGGCCAGTTGGCCCTTAGAGCCTGCTCCACCATTCATCTTAATCATGGCTGATTATCAAATTCCATATCCTGATTCCCCCCTTCCTCCTATATCCCTTGATTCCTTTAGCCTCAAGGACTGTATCTAATTTCTTCTTGAAATCAGACAACGTTTTGGCCTCAACTACATTCAGTGATAGTGAATTCCACACATTCACCACTCTCTGGGTGAAGAAATTTCTCCTCACCTCAGTTCTAAAAATTTTACCCTTATCCTCAAACTATGAGCCCTAGTTCTGGACTCCCCCACATTCTTTCTGAAGAAGATTTTCTTCTGCCTGCGTACATGAGATTATTCAATATAATTCTTTCATGCATGTACCTGGATTCTATTTTCTCATTAACATCACAGAGTGGAATGGTCAAATTACCTCTGAACAACAAAGTGGATTGATTGTACAGCTTAAGTCTTCACTATCACTGAGAAATGTTGGAATTGTAAGTATCTCTGGGCAACATAACTTTTAAAAGGCTAGAGGACAAGTCTTTTTTTCATTTATTAATGTCACATGTAGGCTTACATTAACGCTGCAATGAAGTTACTGTGAAAATTCCCTAGCTGCCACACTCCGGCACCTGTTCGAGTATACTGAGGGAGAATTTAGCATGGCCAATGCATCTGATTAGTATGTTTTTCAGACAAAGACCGAATGTTCAACATTGTGTCTGTATTTTCTTGATCAGCAAGTCAAAAGAATCTGCTGATTGCTGCTTCTCAGCAGAATATATTTGCAGATATCCACTATGCAAGACAACTTTATCATGATACTTCAGCACCCCAAAAATCTCATAAAAAACATGAATTCCATTCTAACACACTGACACCCTAAACTTGATGAATGTGAGAAACAAAATAATAAAAGGAAATTTGTTTTTATGTGGTTTTAATGTTTTAATTTATAACGAGAAATGAGTGTTGACTATGGAATATCATCTGAAAATGACGACTGATAAGGACTGTGGGAAGAAGGAGGGAATGAGTGACACTAGAGGAAATGCTCCTATGGAGAACTGCCACAGAAGCAATGGGCTGAATGGCCTCCTTTTGCACTGTGAGTGAAAATTGGATTACCTAATGATCAGTCACAACTGTACTTTCAAACAACATTGCTTTGATTTGTTGACAAGGATAAAAGGACATCCCTTTCACATTCTTCCAATCATGCAGTTTTGGAACACAGATCCTTTTGTGCATCATGAGTTCACACCTTGTCAAATACTGCCCATCCACATAGCATCGAACATTTAGTTTTTATTGCTAATTTAAAATAAATGACGGCGAGTATCAGATTCTCAGTGCATAGTCAGTGTAAAAACTAACCAGTTCAGTGAGGGTGCTGGTTCCACCATTCACCCTACATTAACTTGATTGCATTTTGCTTTAGAAAATCACAGTGTACCAATGAAGCTATCAAAAAACCCATTTTCTCAAAATGTGAATATATTTTAATGGAAAGATTGTGTTTCAAAAGAGCTCAGGGCATCACAGAGACCTATAAAAGAGTAGCAATGATGACCAATGGAAACTGCTTACCAGAAGAGTTATGACCAGGACTTCAATACAAACAAAACCCCAAACAAAGGAGAAAAAAAGTATGCAGAACAGCAAAGAGGGATACTTTGGGAGGAACATTTCTCATATGTTTCCCCCATGTAGCTCGTCATAGAATCCCCATAGTGCAGAAGGAGCCATTCAGTCCACTGTGTCTGCACCGTCTCTCTCACAGAGTACATTATCCAGGCCCTCTCCCCCCACCCTATCTCCATAACCTCACACATTTCCCATGGCTAATCCATTTAACCTACATATCATTGGACACTATGGGGCAATTTAGCATGGCCAATCCACCTAACCTGCACCTCTTTGGATTCTGGGAGGAAACCCATGCAGACACAGGGGGAATGTGCAAGCTCCACACAGACAGTAACCCAGGGCCGGAATTAAACCCTGTTCCCTGGAACTGTGAGGCAGCAGTGCTAGCCATTGTGCCACCACAAGTTAATTACCTTCAGCTAGCCTAACGCCACACAAAAGTGCTTGATGCATACAACCCTCAGAGTTAAGATCTTCCATCCATTTACAAAACAAAATCTACTTATAATTTTGAATATAAACACATGCATATTCCTGGCATGCTTGAATATTCCCCAAATAAACTGGATAAATGGTGCTGAAGGACAACATTTCTCCATGAATATACCAGAAATGTACAGCAACAGGCAAGAGGCATGAAATCTGCCACTTAAACACTGGAGCTCCCTGGACAAATGCTTTTCCTAATTGCAGAAGGAATATTGTACAATCTCAACAAGTTCAGTTCTACAAGTGCTACATTGTGAAATATTATGAAACTGTTTTACTTGGATAGACGTGTGTTAATCGAAAATCATTCAGCCTCACAAGTCACGATGTGAGTAACGACAGTTGAAGGCTGGATTTATTACACTTTATAACTAATTTTCTGTTATTTATAATTAACCAGTCCCTTTTTTCGTATTTACATATAAGTTTTACAACTTCTCCGACTGATGATGGAAAGTCAATAATGGGTAATCTACACAGATTTTGATACAATACCTATGTGGCATGCAGATGAATCTGAATATCAAATTAATCAAAAAAGAGCCATTAGCCTAAAAAACACAATGGTTTAATGGATTACGACTAAAAAGTCCAAACAGCTAAAAGCATTATTTCAAACCCACTCAATCAACAACATAAGAGAGGCATGAAAAATTCAGCAAGTTCCAATACAAAAAACATGCTTGTCATGAACTTAATCATCCCATCTTCTGAGAAGTCTAAATGCTTTCATTCTCAGTCTGTCTCAAGCTTGCCTTCTATACCTTTCCCATGTCGTTCAGTGGTACCTTGGGCTCTACAAATTTTAACCTTGCCACATTTGTTCACTCTTACTGCTCCTTGTACACCAATCCTTACATCAATATCGTACCCTTAAAGGCAAACTTAAACAAAGTTCCAGGGAATAGACATTGCCAATACTGTAAACTTGGTGTTATCCAGCATTATTCTGACCGAAATGTTTGATTGAACAACATAGAATAATATGTTATTCTGTGTTATTCCTGGAGTGCAAATCTTCACTTTACCAACATTCAGAAGTTATCCTTACAGAAGGAGACCATTTAGCCCATCTAGTCTGCACCGACTCTCCGACAGAGCATCTTACCCAGGCCTACCATCTGCCCTATCCCTGTAAACCCACATATTTACTCTGCTAATCCCCCTAATCTACACATACTGGGACACTAAGGGACAATTTAACATGGCCAATCTACCTAACCTGCACATCTTTGGACTGTGGGAAGAAACTGGAGCACCCAAAGAAACACACATAGATGCAGGGAGAATGTATAAACTCCACACAGATGCTGTAACCCCATACATTTACATTCCCCCAATCCCCCTAACCTACACAGTCACCCAAGGCTGGAATTGAACCCAGAGCCCTGGCGTTGTGAGGCAGCAGTGCTAATTACTGTGCCACCTTTATCTGTAACCTGAAGATTTCCAAACACGGTTGGCTCGCAGTCAAGCTGGAGGTACTGGTAATCCTTCTTGTCGGTGACTGCCATTGTAATGTGTGTGTCTGGTAATGCGTTGTGCATTATTGTGAATTATAGATTCCACCGCCATTGTGGCTTCCAATAAACAACAGCAAAACTGAGGTCAGATCACAAAGGAATTGTGTTGACATTTAAACAGAATAACCATTTGTAAACAAGTGGGCAAGCTGTTATCAAGGTTTGTACAAGGGCCCAATTCTTATTCCTTCTTGTTCAGACCCAGGGCAGAAACTCCAAGGTGTTTAATGAAGCTAGCCTACACCCTCAGTTTTACATTTGATTTTGGCACGAGTGGGCATAATGTGGTTTTCTCCAGGTATGATTCAAATTACCCACTAGGAAGCTTTCATCAAACAAAGTTTATTTACGAGAACGGTTAATAAAAAAATTAGCATAACTTTTACCAGTTACAAGATTCAAGCATGTTACAGTATAAATCTTATTAGCTAGCTATCTATGTTCTTCCAAGTCAAATACCATCCCATTGACATACACTCTGCTCTAGACTTGGCACAGAAACAAGGATGGCTTTTCAGTTTTTTAACACCTGCTGCAAATTGGTCCTTTGACTGTTAGATTACATCTCTGCGGCTTCCCAGGTCTGGAAGTTTTAGCATGCCTCTGGAGAAAGAGAGGGACAGAGACATTGCCTTCCTTCACTAGTTTCTAACAGCACTGAGAGCTGAAACTAAAAAGTGTACTTGTCTGTGGAAAAAACAGTCCCCTGGCATATCACCTCACCTGTCAATTATCCCCAAATCAAGATCTACACAGTAAACCCAAAAGGACCATAAAACACCAGAACACTGCATTAGTCCAGAGTAAAATCATCATTATGTCCATTATATTACTTCAGGAGCAATTACTAGTTACAGACATCATAGAATTATAGAACTCTACAGTGCAGAAGGACATCATTCAGCCCATCAAGGCTGCACTGATCACAATCCCAGCCAGGTCCTATCCCCATAACCTCATGCATTTACTCTAGCTATTCCCCTGGACACTAAGGGGGAATTTTAGCAAGCACACCTTCGGACTGTGGGATGAAACTGGAGCCCTCGAACGAAACCCATGTAGACATGGGGAGAATGTGCAAACTCTACATAGATAGGTGCCAAAAACATCCAGGGGCTGCTCAAAACAACCTCCATGATTAAAATACATTTCTTTTATCTCTACAGAAATGATGTGGAGATGACGGCATTGGACTGAAGTGGACACAGTAAGCAGACACAACACCAGGTTAAAATCCAACAGGTGTATTTGGAATCACAAGCTTTCAGAGTGCTACTCCTTCAGCAGATCCCTTCTGCAGGAAGAGTTATAAAAATGTTGATGGATGTGATTTGATTTGATTTATTATTGTCACATGCATTAGTATACTGTAAAAATTATTGTTTCTTGCGTGCTATACAGTCAAAGCATACCATTCATAGAGAAGGTAACAAGAGAGTGCAGAATGTAATGTTACAGCCATAAGGTGTACAGTAAGATCAACTTAATGCAAGGTAGGTCCATTCAAATGTCTGACAGCAGCAGTGAAGAAGCTGTTCTTGAGTCAGTTGGTACGTGACCTCAGGCTTTTATATCTTTTTCCTGATGGAAGAAGGTGGAGCAGAGAATGCCCGGGGTGCAGGGGGTCCTTAATTATGCTGGCTGCTTTGCCGAGGCGGTGGGAAGTGTAGACAGAGTCAGTGGATGTGAGGCTGGTTTGTGTGATGGATTGGGCGACAACGTTTTGTTGTTCCTTGCAGTCTTGGGCAGCGCAGGAGTCATACTAAGCTGTGATACAACTGGAAAGAATGCTTTCTATGGTGCATCTGTGAAAGTTGGTGAGGGTCATAGCTGACGTGCCAAATTTCCTTAGCCTTCCTAGAAAGTAAAGATGTTGGTAAGGCACTGTTTGGTTCTCAAGTGCCTCCTGAATCTCTAGAAATGGATTAGAGGATAAAGAATACTTTACATTTTAATTGTTGAGTACCTGCATATCATGTATATTATTTTGCATTTACTTGTTTTAGCGTACTGAAATTCTTTGAAACTTTCTCCCTAAAAATTGCACTGTATTCTATCATTAAACATAACTCCTTGTTAACTCTCAATTTTTTGATAAAGTGACACCACCCATTCCTGGAAAAAGTCGGACAACAGAAGCTTTCCTATACACGGAATAACATACTTCCGGGAAGTGGGTTATTAGAAGTTACAATGAAGGTAACGGGTGGCATAATGGCACAGTGGTTAGCACTGCTGCCTCACAGTGCCAGGGATCTGGTTCAATTCTGGCCTTAAGTCACTGTCTGTGTGGAATTTCTGCATTCTCCCCATGTTGGCGTGGGTTTCCTCTGGGCACTCCGGTTTCCTCCCATAATCTAAAGATGTGTGAGCTAGGTTGATTGGCTATGCTAAGTTATCCATTTGTGTCAGAGGGATTAGTAGGGTAAACATGTGATCTTACAGGGATGGGGTCTGGGTGGGATTGTTGTTGATGCAGTCTCAATGGGCCAAATGGCCTCCTTCTGCACTTTAGGGATTCTACAATTATCACTTCAGAAACTTTTCAGGATCAATGATATATATTTTTTTTCCTGTTGCAGGATATATAAAATGGGGCTTGCTATTAGCCAGACTTGCCTCTGCACAGGTTTTACAACTTTTTTCATTTATAAGATGTTGTGATAGTGAGTTAGCAATAACAAGGGAAAGCAGGCATTTGGGACCTGAGTGAACATGACAAGTAACTAATTATCAACTTATTCAATCAGATTGAAAGCCAGGGATCGCAATTACAGATGGGAAACAAATGTTGGCCAGCTTGCAATGCCAATGTCCCACGAATGAATAAAGAAAACATACAAAGTCTTAAAAAAGCTAGAGGAACACAACTCTTGGGCTTGGGTCACTGCCTGTGCCAGGTCTGTACATTCTTCCCAAGTCTGTGTGGGTTTCCTCCAGTTTCCTCCCACAGTCCAAAGATGTGTGGGTTAGGTGAATTGGCAGCGCTAAATTGCCCTTTAGTGTCCCAAGATGTGTTGGTTAGTACGGTAAATACATGGGGTTATGGAGATAGGGCCTGGGTAAGATGTTCTGTCAAAGAGTTGATGCAGATTTGATTGGCTAAATGGTCTCCTGCTGCACCTTCCGAAAGGAATGAGAGGAAAGTGTAAGTCAGAGTTGGTGAATTTAATGTGAAATCAGATTCAGAAAAAGAAATGAAAAAGTGATTGGATTAAGAGGGTACGAAATGCAAAGAGAGAAAAAAGTGAAAAAAATAGTTTTCATATTTTAAATTTGGCATTTTAACATTTTCCAACTAAAATCAATACCCACGGGAACTAAAAATGGCTCGTTTTCAGTGCTAGAGTGATTAATTAGCAGTTATTAAAAATTGTCACATTGAAATGCAAACTACTCACGTAATAACAAAATTGAACTTTCAGTTGGTGAATAAAGTTCACACAGCTATGACACAAATACAGCAACAACATGGTATTTGATGGCTGGAATCTTACAGCTGTCCATGCCGGCCAGATTTTCCCATCCCACTGCGGTGATGGGAGATTTAGCTGGGTGCCAAATTCTCCAATTTTGCTGCAGTGGGAGCGTGGCGCAAATGGGTTGCGCCCAATGTATTTCGATGATGAGCCAAAACAGCAGATGTTTGGTTTCTTGACGTTATTGGCGAAATGGCGTTATGCTGTGACAGCAGCTTCCAAATTTTGGCGCTTTTATTTAAAGTCTATGATTTCTGTGTTGCAAGTAGGCTTACATTACACCGCAATGAAGTTGCTGTGAAATTCCCCTAGTTGCCACACTTTGCCATCTGTTTGGGTCAACCAGCATCTAACCAGCATGTCTTTCAGACTGTGGGAGGAAACAGGAGCAGACTCGTCCGAACTCCTCACAGGCAGTGATCAAGCCAGGAATTGAACCCTGTCCTGGTGCTCTGAGGCTGCAGTGCTAACCACTGTGCCACCGTGCTGCCCCACTATAGCCTCACTATCATTTTGACAGCAAAATCTGGCCTACTCATTATTTTCACCAGATAGGTGAACAGTACAAAAATGAATTTCAATTTATTATCTTCTCTTATTCTGGACAAGATTGCAGCCTTTTGATTAAACAAACAAATGAAATTTCATTTTATTTAAATAACACAGTCCTCCCTCAAGTCCATGAATAATGAACAGACTTTGCTCAGCATTTTGACAGTAAAATGTCACTCAAAGATTTTGTTCCCATTTCAGAATTTGAGAGTTCAGTTCTAGGGTCTATCTGTTATTATTGTTACTAACAATAAAACCAAGTTTTCAGTAAATTGTTTGACTTTCGGTTGTCAAAGTCCCGTCTGTTCAGAAATTAGCTCAGAACATTTTGATAGTTAAAACCAATTGCTGTTGACCTACTATTGTGCGAATGTTTCTATAATATTCCCTCAGGTAATGAACTGTAAAGAGTAGACTGCAGAATCTCAGGCAATAGCAATCTATACCACCATGATGCCTTACAATAATGAAACTCATTGAAAAGACACCAACAGCAAATCATTGTAGCAATGGAATAATCAAATCATAGAATCCCTACAGTGAAGAAGGAGGCTACTTGGCCCATCAAACCTGCACTGACTCTCTGACAGAGCATTTTACTGAGGCCCTTTCCCCTTAACCCCACAAATTTACCCCGCTAATCCACATCTTGGGACACTAAGGAGCAATTTAGCACAGCCAATCCACCCAACCTGCACATCTTTGGACTGTGGGAGGAAAATAGAGCACATGGAGGAAACCCGTACAGACACAAGGAGAATGTGCAAATTCCACGCAGTCACCTCAGGCTGGAATTGAATAGAGGTCCATGGAGTTGTGAGGCAGCAGTGCTAATTACTGTTCCACCATGCAGCCCACGCTTTTCCCTGTCCACTCTATTCATGCCCATCATAATCTTGTACACCTCAGTCAGGTCACCTCTCAGTCTTTGCTCCAACCCCCAAACTCTCTTCATAACTTAAATGTTCCATTCCAGGCAACATCCTGATAAATTTCCTCTGCACCCTCTCCAGTATAACCACATCCTTACTATAATGTGGCAACCAGGACTCTAAACATGACTCCAGCAGTGGCCTCAACAAAGTTCGATACAACCCCAACATAACCACCCAGCTTTTGTAACTGATGCCTCGATTGATAAAGACAAGTGTCCCATATGTCTTTTTCACCACCCATTAACATTTTCTTCTGCCTTTGAAGATCTGTGGGCAACACACCAAGGTCCCTTTGTTCCTCAGATCTTCCATATGTCACCGCATTCATTGAATACTTCCTTGTCAAATTACTCGATCCAAAGTGTATCACCTCACACTTTACAGTGTTAAAATCCATCTGCCACTTATCTGCTCATTTGACTATCATAGTTACATCTTCCTATAGCCCAAGACACTCAAACTCACTGTTAACCATCCGGCCAATAATTGTGTCTTCCGTAACGTCACAATCATTCCCCCCACAAAGTCACCTTTGTCATTTATATAAATGACGAACAGTAAGGGACTCAACAGTGGCATACGATGGATTTCATAGAATTGCTATAGTACAGAGGGATGCCATTCGACTCATTGAGTCTGCACCAACCACAATCCCACCCAAGGCCTATTCCTGCAACCTCTCGTATTTATTCTGCTAGTCCCCTGACACTAGGGTCAATTTATCATGGCTAATCAACCTAACCCGCATATCTTTGGACTGTGGGAGGAAACTGGAGCACCCCGAGAAAACCCACAAGGGGAGAATGTGCAAACTCCACACAGACAGTGACCTGAGGCCGGAATTGAACCCGGGTCCCTGGCGCTGTGAGGCGGTAGTGCTAACCACTGTGCCACCATGGCACCATTTGACGGTGACTTCCAGTTACTAAATCAGCATTCTTCCTTACCCTCTGTCTCCTACAACTAAGCTAATTTTGAATCCACCTCATCAAATTACCCTGTATCCCATACATTTGCCTTCTTAATTAGTCTTCCATGTGGGTTCTTGTCATAGGCATTGCTGAAATCCATATAAACTACATCAAATGCACTACCCTCATCTGCACAGCTGGTCACCTCCTCAAAAAATTCAATCAAATTTGTTAGGTATGATCTCCCTCTGACAAACATCTAGGACCTCAAAACATCTAATTTTCTTTTATTTTTATCGGCATCACAGGTAGGTTTACATTAACACAGCAATGAGGTTAGTCACCACACTCTGGTGTCTGTTCGGGTACACGGAGGGAGAATCTAGCATGGCCAATGTACCTAAGCAGCATGTCCTTCAGACTGTCGGAGGAATCTAGGGCACCTGAAGGAAACCCATGCAGACACAGGGAGAATGTATACACTCCACACTGACAGTGATCCAAGCTGGGATTCAAACTCAGTTCCTTGGTGCTGTGAGGCAGCAATGCTAACCACTAGGCCATTCTAGTGCTAAATAGTGTTGGGATCTAGGCCATGCTCTTGTATTTCTATTGGTCAAGATTAATGTAGCAATGATTTAGCCCCTGCACTAGATAGTTTGACTTGGCTCTGAAATGGTGACTCAATTACATTGACACAAAGGTGGGAATTGGCATCTTTTAAAATGGAAGAGTGGCACAGTGGTTAGCATTGCTGCCTCACAGTGCCAGGGACCCGGGTTCAATTTCTGGTTTGGGCCACTGTCTCTGTGGAGTTTGTACATTCTCCCCGTGTCTGCGTGGGCTCCCTCCAGATGCTCTGGTTTTCTCCCACAGTCCAAAGATGTGCAGGTTAGGTAGATTGGCCATGATAAATTGCCCCTTAGTGTCAGGAAGACTAGCCCGGGTAAATGGATAGGGTTATGGAGATAGGGCCTGGGTAGGATTGTGGTTGGTGCAGACGTGATAGGCCAAATGGCCTCCTTCTGCCCTGTAGGATTCTATGATTCTATAAAAGAAGAAAGTACATAATGTGACTAACGTTGCTCACACTCATTCTCAAAGGGACAATTTCCAATGTAAACCTACTGAGGCTGATTATCTCTTGCATTCAGATAGTATAATATGTATTATGATCAGGGCCATTGTTTGATGATGGTTGGAGCAATCTGATCCATTTTTACTGATGCACTGCAGGGATTTCACCAATGAACTGTGGATCGCATTCTTCAATTCAGCTCTGTAACACCGCAGGTCTCTGGCTTATGCTGAGGGAATGAATCAAAGCCTGAATTTCAGAACTTTGTCAGTCAGCTCCCAATTCCTTTGGAAAATATTCTGCAGTTAATTCCCTGTTAATAAAGTTCATCTATCAATGGCATTGCTCACTACACTATGCCGAATGTATGTACAGCATCTTAGACATTAAAATTGCCAAAATAACCAGCCTCCCAATGAATGCTAAATTAGAAACAAGATGGTAGCCCAATCTAAATCTAACCCACCTCGAGGTGGGTTGCCTCACATCTTTTAAAAGGTACCTGGATGAGCACATGGCACGTCATAACATTCAGGGCTATAATAACTCCAGCAGTCATCTGTAAAGGGATAGTGCTTTATTGCATAAAATAAAGTAAATCAAAAAACCACAAGCCTGTGGTGAACACAACTGGTCCCAACCAGGGCAATAGAATAACGGACCCACTCAGGGGCCTGCTTTATACAGGGCTCAGCATATGAGCTCCATCTGGTTAGTTGATTATCAGTCCCCCCAGGAGCTCGTATCCTGCATGTCCTACAGTCATACCTCCCATGCAAATCATGGGAGTTATCACAAAGGCTCAAACGCTGATAAATGGATTAGGTAGGTCAGGTGTTTCTCACCTGCCCGGAGTGGGAGGAGTTCAGTTTGGGCAACTGATTTAACAGCCTGCAGCATCCCCCCATGCCTTCCCCATCCCATCCCTCCCCCACCCCATTCCCCGCCACCACCCCCAAAAATTTAGGTTGAATTCAGGGACGTTATTTTCTAGTTTCAGAATTTTTCAATGTAAAGTCAACTTAGACAACAAACACTTCTGTCTCACACGCCAGGGAACCGCCATCTTGAATTTTTGGTTGTTAGACCTTAATGTGGTATGAGAGAGAATAATACCCATGCTAAATAATTATGGAAGAAAATTAACAGTAGCCATATTAATAACTGTGCCCAGTGAAAGGATTGAAGGGACAAACCAATGTTTAAATGCAGACAGTAAGCAGCTAGTTCCAGACATGGGTGAAAAATACTATAGTGTGGGATTGTTAATGTCTTATGCTGGGAGAGGCCATTAAACCAGGCAGTTGGAAAGGGAAGGTTGATTCATGTTCAAACATTCAAACATAGCTGGGATGTTTAAAGATAGTTGAAAATAATTAAAAACCTTATGAGGAGAGATTGAGTAGACCGGGACTGTACTCATTGGAATTCAGGAGAATAAGGGCAGATCTTATAGAAACATATAAGATTATGCAGGTGAAACTGGAAATGGGGGAATGGCTTCAAAATAAAGGGGAGCAGATTTAGGACTGAGTTGAGGAAGAACTTCTTTACCTAAAGAGTTATGAATCTGTGGAATTCTCTGCCCAGTGAAGCAGTTGAGGCGACCTCATTGAATGTTTTAAGGCAAGTATAGATGCAGTTTTGAACAGTAAAGGAATTGAGCATTATGGTGAGCAGTGGGTAAGTGGAGCTGAGTCCACGAAAAAAAATCAGCCATGATCTTATTGAATAGCGGAGTAGGCTCTCAACAGGTCAGATGGCCTACTCCTGCTCCTTGTCCTTATATTCTTATTTTCTTATGTTCTCACACTGATTGGATACTGTAATGAAGCAAGTGTGAAGAGACTGTCACTGGTGCTTTATAGGTGGTGTAACCTTAATTAAGGAATGTGAGTGGATCGAGATGACTCCCAGGCTTTTATTGGTATATGTTAATTACTTGTAATCAAATTAGAAACTGTAATTGCTTGTGTATTTTTGACTCTGACTGGTCTGAATGACTTAAATCAGAGTCCTGTGGCACTGCAGTTGTCAATAACTCATCTTGAATCCACTCTGCAACTTTGTCTGGCTAATTGAGGGGAACGATAGTTTTAAATACAGCAAGAAAACAGTCGTGACAGCACTGCAACATGGATTATTCTTGATAAATTCAGAGTTCAAACAAACAGAACTAGCTTATTAATCTTATATTCTTAATGAGTTTAGCTGAGACTGTAGTCACTGTGAAGTCTTTATATTCAGTGAATGCTTTTGAATTCTCTAGGTTGGCAAAGATAAAAGAAACAAATGGACCAACAATTCACATGCACACAATAAAACAAGGAAAGTGTTTTGAATTGACTGCATTTGGCCCCTGTGTAATGTTTCCAATAATTTGAGGTCAGATTTTACTTCTTTTTGCCTTATGGGGATGTGTAAAATAGAGCTGTGTTGCAAATGAACATGAAGCAATTCAGTTAAAAGTGGCAAGGCAGTGTAAAACACTGAGGGACAAATCTATATTGCAGCCTAGGGCAGGACTACATGGTCCCGGTTTCATATTATCATTTAAAATGAACCAACAGCAATAAAATAATCAAGACGTTCAAATGTATTGGACCATAGGACCTCAGTGGGTGCACGTTTGTTTTGTGTGCGTTGCCTCCTGCTTTTTTTAATAAAGAACCTGACCCTTGGGTATTCTGCAAACTCTGTAGCCTTTCATTAAAATGTACAGCAAAAGATCACAGTGGTACATCAAGCTGTTTTTAGCACATAGCTTTAGCACTATGTATTCAGGTTCCCTTTCCAACTTCTGAAGAAATAAGATTACAGGTTGTGTGTACAAATATTAGCAGCGATGGCAATTTATTGCAAGACAATAAGTGTGTGGCAGTTGTAAAGAATGGAGTTAAAAAGCCTTGTGCAGTGTGCCCTAGCCCAGTGTAAATTGTATGGTGGCATGTACTCTAAATTATTCAATCTCTCGAGGGGGATACATAACATTAGATAAAAACCAGCCGAACAAGAAATCTGTGAACTGCCTCCGTGATCTCTCAACGAAAGTTGACCACAACCCATGGGATACTGTACAAAAGTTTGCAAACTACATTGCCAACCCTGATTGACTGCAGTTTGCATCTTCAGTCTGAATAAAAATTCCCCTTGAGATATATCAAACTATTTCAAAGATAGGCTGTACAAAATTACACACCAGATGGGAAGCAAAATTATACAGACGTTCTTTCAAAACTATTTCAAAACTAGGGTCATGGTTCATTATGGAGCGCAATATTTCAGCATTACAGTCAAGATGTTGTCAGGGTCCGTGGCCTTTACTGCATTGTATCTTACACAAATTATGCTAAGTGTCCAGCTAGCATGAAAATAGGAGAGTGCCTGATTTTTGGGCATGTTTTCATGCCCCCAATCTTATGCACTTAGTCATTGAAAAAAATGGTGTAAACTGTTTTTAGCTGCTGCCGGCAGTGGACTGGGCTTAATTCACCAGCCAACTTGCAAAGGGAGCTACTGTGCATGTGTAGACCTCTGATGCTGCACATGCACAATTGTAACAGCAGGAGTTTGACAGACAGAGAGAGAGAGCTATCACAATCCTGTTGCTGGAGCCAGCCTGAACCACCTTCCTGCTGCAATCATGGGCCCCGGGGTCGATCGTGAATCCCACAATGCACAGACATCTAGCCCCCGCCAACCCCCACCGCCCAGCCTAATCGCCCCAGATCTGATCCTGTTGCAGAGCGGCAGCGGGACCCCTCCCTCCTGATCCGATTGTGATGCAGAGTGCGCAACATCCCCCTCTCCCTCTCCTTACCAATACTGTCATTAATACAGTGCATGTACAGAGGGCAACTGGGAGAGATGAGGACAGGTAGCTTTTTCCCTTGTGCTGGTTCTCTCACCACCAGTCATAGGCCCAATCTGGCAGATGTACACCCCCAACTCAGTCAGTAGCAGTGATACCAAGCTACTCTTATTAATGAGTTGTGAATGTCCCCACCCAAAGTACACCCAAAATTCCCCAGTTGTCCTCAGTT
The DNA here is from genome assembly GCF_965287045.1 of Carcharhinus amblyrhynchos. NCBI lineage: Eukaryota > Metazoa > Chordata > Chondrichthyes > Carcharhiniformes > Carcharhinidae > Carcharhinus > Carcharhinus amblyrhynchos. The sequence continues at coordinate 13,858,744 of NC_137352.1, forward strand.
CCAAATGATGTTCAACAGGAAGATTTACTGATCCACCAGCTGAAGGAGACCAGTTGTCCATGTTTAACATGATGCCATGTGACTTCAATCCTGAGACCTCCCAGGGCCTGATTTTACTCAATGAAAATGTCAATTCAAGCTACTCATGGCCTGCACCTTCATGCCCCGTCCCTTAACGCTTACCCCCTTCAGGCCCCACTCCTTCACGCCCCACCCCTCGCACTGCCAGTGGCCAATGCTCTCAGTGGGCATTGACTAGGTACCAGGCCAGCAGTGCCAGGGTGGCACTGCCAGGCTAGCACTGCCCAGGTGGCACCCACCTTGCCCCTGGCCTCCCATGGTGCCCTCAGTGGCCTCTGGTTCCACCAGCAAGGCCAACACAACTGTCCCCTGTTCATGGGGAGCAGGTGTTTTCCTCACTAGACACAACCTCTCCCAGCGAGGCCGTGAAGGCCAGCGAACCCGAATGATTTAGCACCGGGCTCACTGAACGGATGTAAATTCAAATTTAAATATATTTAAATAAATTATTATGCCTCTCGCTGGAAATCCAGCTCTCGCAAAATCGCCAAGAGATCCCACATGATCCTGATTTCTCGGTTCTCGTGCAATTTTACCCGTTCACTCTGCCCATCGATGGGCAGGGTGAGCTGGTAAAATTCCACCTACTCCATCAAGTACAGTCAGCCATTTCTTTAGATGGCATGGATCTAGAGTGAAGAGTGGCTGAAGAGTGGCATCAGTGATGGTCGCGCCCTCAGGAGGAGACTGAGGTTGACCACCTACTTCTGGTTCAAGGTGCTTGCAAACACCTTGTTTCTTGCACTGATGTGCCGCGCTCCCTCACATTGAGGATAGTGATATCTGTGGAGCCTCCTCCTCTGGTAAGTTGCTTAATTACCCTTACAATAGTGTATGTAATTGGATGTGGCAGGACTTGGTCTGATCTATTGATTGTGGGATTGTTTTGCTCTGTCTGTGTTGGAGCATCACCAGATTGGTACCTCAGATTTAGGCATGCCTGATGTTGCTTCTGGCATACTGTTACACTTTTTATTGAAACAGGGTTGTCCCCTGGTTTGATGGTAATGACAGAGTGAGCAATATGCAGGGCCATGGGTGCCCAGTTTTAAGCTGCTGCATCTGTTCTGAATCCATTCCATTTAGCACAGTAGCAATGTTACAAAATACAGTGGAGAGTGTCCTCAGTGTGAAGACAGTATTTTGTCTACACAAAGACTGTGCAATGGTAACTCTTACCAATACTGTCATTAATATAGAGCACGTGCAAAGGGCAACTGGGGGATATGAGGAAGGGTAGCTTTTTCCCTTATGCTGGTTCTCTCCCCACTAGTTATAGGCCCAATCTGGCAGATATGTCCTTTAGGACGTCCCCAACTCAGTCAGTAGCAGTGATACCAACCTACTCTTACTAATGGACATTGAATGTCCCTACCCAAAGTACACATAAAATTCCCTTTCTGTCCTTGGTTTCAAATGATGTCCAACAGGAAGGTTTACTGATCCATCGGCTGAGGGAGAGCAGTTGTCCATGTTTAACACAATGCCATGTGACTTCAATCCTGAGGACTCCCAGGGCCTGATTTCACACAATGAAAATGTCAATTCAAGCTACTCATGTATTTTAATGTACCTTGCTTGTGGGATTAACATTGGTAATGAGTTAAAACAACTTCAGTTCTGCAGAAGAAGAATGCTTTGTGAAAGAATGAGCAACTGAAGGAATAGCAAAGTCAGTCATCCGTATCTTAAGGGTCAAGGACATGTTTGGCCATTGTTCAGAGTAAAGGGTGAATAAAGTTCTTGGGTACAGCGTATAACAAAGGTAATGGAATGACTGTGAGAGAATAATGAACGGGCATGTATCTTTTTGGCTCCATGTTATTTTAAGTGCACTCTGCATGTCTTTTAATGCATAGTGATTTCACATCAGTATGCATAGAATGTAGAGATCAAAGGTGGGATTAGTAAGGTGGCATGGTGGCAGAGTAATTAGCATTACTGCCTCACAGCGCCAGAGACTGGGGTTCCATCCTCAGCTTGGGCCACTGTTTGTGCAGAGTCTACATGTTCTCCTCATGTCTGCACAGGTTTCCTCTGGGTGCTCTGGTTTCCTCCCACACCTTAAAGACATGCTGGTTAGGTGCATTTAGGTGCTTAGGTGCTAAATTCTCCCTCAGTGTATCTGAATAGGCGCCGGAGTGTTGGTGACTTGGGGATTTTCATAGTAACTTTGTTGCAGTGTTAATGTAAGCCTACATGTGGCACTAATAAATAAACTTTAAAAGTGTTTAGTTAGGCTGGAATGGTGAAGATTAGTACCTGAGCTCCTGGAGTGAATTGTGAACTCAAAAATAAAGAACCCCATATTATAAAATGGAGTTGCATTGTATGATCATAGAATCCCTTCAGTGCAGAAGGAGGCCATTTGGCCCATCAAGTTTGCACCGACTACAATCCCACCCAGCCACTATCCCCATGATTTGACTGTATATGTCTGCTGCATTGTGTAACATGAGCACATTAAAAACAAGGGTTTGATTCTTCAGTTGTTACAACTGAAGACTGTGTTTAAAGTAACAAAAATGAATAGAGCAGGAAAGCAGTCCAACATGTACCCTGTGCAACCACCTCTACTGGGATGCCCTGTCAGTGAAAGAGGAGAAGGTGATAAAGGAATCTGGCACATTGGCTGTAATGTCTGATCCAGTGAGTATGATAATGCCAGCGTATACTTGACGAGTCTGTCGAACAGATCTCTTACCTTTGGTACAAGTCCTCATTAAATATACATTTACCATTCACTCTGAAGCCATTTTGACGAGTTGTGGAATTTGCCTTCACACAAAAAAAAACTGAGCTGAAAGACTCACTCAAATTTCCAGCCACATGATTTATTCTCTGCTATCTATCTGTTGTGGGCATAATTTAAAACACTTTGATCTTTCATAGGGTTCCTACCAACAATACACTGATATTACTTTGACCTCAACTATTACTTATTTCAGTTATCTCAACTGATTTGGAATGAACCCAAAACTTTTCCATTCCCAATGTTGGTGAAAAAAAATCCTTTAAACTACTTGTGACTGCTAAATTCAGTGCTTTTATTTTTTTCTTAACTCAGAGGGAAAATCCACCCTCTAAATTTACTAAAACAGCAATCAATTTTTTTTTTGATTTATTAGCACAGGCATTTTGTGTCGCTGTCACACCTCCCACTGCAACTGATTACGCATCCTATTTGCTATTTGTGGCACCTTTTGTGCACAAATTGTGCGTGACATTTGCCTATACATAACAGTGACTACATATCAGAGAAGTGATTCATTGGACACAAAAGTCTTTGAAATGCCGTGAGGATGTGATAAGCTGGTTTGAAAAAAAGGTTTCCTTTCTGTGCTATAGCTTTAATATTAGCCCCGTCTGAAGCCATTATAATTTGTCGCAGTTTTAATTCTGATATCAAATCTAACAATGGAATAATTACTGTAGGAGAGCGCACGCTTTCACCCACCTCCATGGAAGCAATAATTTATGACAGCCTTTTAAATATTAAATGTGATGCAGCATCTGTCCTCGTATCCTGCTGCACATGGTATTTTAAGAAAAAGCCATTTATTGCTTCTATTAAGTTGTTAGCGCTTTCATGTTTCAGTCAAGTGTGTTCCTGATCAGTCCACTTTACCTCCAGGATATTGAAATCCCTCATGATTTCCTGCTGCCTCTCTCATTTAGCTAAACAACTCACTATCTAGCTATCATTTTCACTGAAGCAGCAGACACCAGCGTTTGCCAATTACTACTCGCAACTTTTATCATTACTAATTTGAACCCATCCTGTTTGGACCATCTACCGCCTGCTGTTATTTCAATCCTTTTGATAGGTGTTATGTTCTCCTGAACTGGTAATGCTCCTTCCCCACCTCGCTTATTAGGCCTATCATTACTGAACAAGCTATACCTGTCATAAGCACATTTCCGTACTGTCAGTTATAAACATTTTTTTACCTGCTGTGTACAAACCTCTCATTTGAATCGCTCATTCCGAGTGGAACAGGTACTCTTACCTTATTCCCTCGATCCAGTTCTGAGCTAATTTCAATTCTTCAATCGCAGGACCACAGCATGGTGCCATTCTGCCCATTGTGGCGATGCTAGCTCTGCGGGAAAGCAACTGAAGTGCCACTGTCTTGCCTTCTTGCTGTAGTCTTGTACGTCATTCTTTTTCATAGAATCATAGAATCCTTAAAGTGCAGAAGGAGGTTATTCGCCCATCGGATCTGCACTGACAACAATCCCACCCAGGCCCGGACCTAGTAACCTCATGTATTTGCCGCACTGATCCCCCTGAAACTAAAAGGCAATTGAGTATGGACAATCAACCTAACCTGCGCATCTTTGGTCTGTGGGAGGAAACCCACGCAGACACTGGAAGAAATTGCAAACTCCACACAGTCACCCGATGCCGGAATTGAACCCAGGTCCCTGGCACTGTGAGGCAGCAGTGCTAACCACAGTGAGACCATGCTGCCCCAGACAATGATCCAATTGCTTCTTATGCCTCAATTGAGTCTGCCTCCGCCGCACTGTCAGGCAATGCATTCCAGATACGAACCATGTTATAGAATCATAGAATCATACAGTGCACAAGGAGTTTGCACCGACCACATTCCCACCCAGATCCCACCCCCACAACCCCATGTATTTACCCTGCTAATCCCCCTAACACGAAGGGGCAATTCAGCATTATCAATCAACCTAACCCGCACGCACATCTTTGGAGTGTGGGAGGAAACCGGAGTACCCAGAGGAAACCCACGCAGACCTGGGAAGAGCATGTAGACTCTGCACAGACAGTGACCTGAGACTGGAATTGAACCCAGGTCCCTAGCACTGTGAGGCAGCAGTGCTAACCATTGTGCCACTGTATCACATCAGCATTCACACTTGCTGTGTGAAATCATTTTCATCAGTGTTTTAACCTCCTCTATAACACTATTGCTAGCAAAATACTAAGTACATTAGCCAGGTCGTCCCCTCCAAATTACTGTTACCATTTGCTCAGCCTCCAACTTGGTTGCACTTCCCAAAACTCGATGTGAGATGTGCTTATCACATAAAGCCACCTAGCAGCTAAAAATAGTAGTTCTTACCTGAGAATGTAATTTTAGCTCACATTCAAAAATAATTTTGCCTATTTCCTCTTCCAATACCTACAGAAAAAAAATGTATTATTCTCACATCCAGATTCTGGGTGCTTTCAATAGAAGAGAACTGGAAACCATGCTATGCCCAACTAGAGAACATTTATTGATGATTGACACTATTACAGAGACAGAATTTAGCAGAAGTCCATTAGAATCATCCTCCCTCAGGATTCAGTTCACATGATCAGACTCATGATGCAGTCCAACTGTTGACATAATAGTTATTAACCCTTTGTACAACAACACTCCCCAAGATATTTATTCTACTCAGTAACATTAACTGTACATAAGGGCGGCACGGTGGCACAGTGGTTAGCACTGTTCCCTCACAGCTCCAGGGATCTGGGTTCGATTCCGGCCTTGGGTGACTGTTTGTATGGAGTTTGTATGTTCTCCCCATGTCTGCGTGTATTTTCTCTGGGTGCTCTGGTTTACTCTAAAATGTGCAGGTAAGGTCGATTGACTATGATAAGTTGCCCCTTAGCGTCCCAAGATGTCTATGTTAGTTGAGTTAGCCATGATAAATGTGTGAGGTTACTGGGATAGTGCGAGGGAAAGTACCTGGATAAGGTACTCTGTCGGAGAGACAGTGAAGACTTGATGGACCAAATGGCCTCCTTGTGCACTGTAGGAATTTTTCATACTGCTCTGTTTCCTCATAAGCCGCTGATAGCCCTAGCATTCACAAATTAGATTGAGTCCGCAATCTGTCCCCAATAAGGCTCCCTATCACCACGGATGAATCGGCTTGCAAAATTCAGCTTGTCCGACTAACTGAACGAAGTGAGATCTTTCCTGGACTGTAAGAAACCTAACAATGCTTAATTGATCACCTACACCATGAAATGGTCTCTGCTGAGCTCCTCTCGCAATGTCCTGCACTCATAGTTACTTGCAATTTGGTTGTTTATAAAGGAGTCAATATTCTCACCAGACGCATGGCTGAATTTTGCCTGGTCTATCACATTATTGCACTACAGGATAAAGTAGGAAACCTTTAATGAATTCTTCATATTTCACGCTATCTTAATCAACTGCCTATCTTCTTATAATGTTGTCAGTACAATTGCTGATTACATTGGGAAGAACAATGTCCTGGTTTATGAGCAAGTCCAGAGATACTTGCGTATCAACTGAAATCAGCGACGTCGGTTTCATGCAAACTCCACACTGTTGTGCAAATGCAAAACAGTCATCCAAGGCCAGAATCGAACCCAGATCCCTGGAGCTGTGAAGCAACAGTGCTACCCACTGTGCTACCGTGCCGCCCTTATGTACAGTTAATGTTATTGAGTAGAGCAAATGTCTCGGGGAGAATTGTTGTATAAAAGATTAATAGCTGATGCACAGTGTGATAGAGGCCCTCCGTGAAATTCAGAGATAAGACTTTCTCCACAGTGCTATGTACTTCTCACCGGCTGTCTGGGACTCCAGTATCGATTAGTTACTCTACATGCTGCTGCGGGCAGTAGTCAAATGCACCTTGCTAAGCCAGCATCATTTACTTTCCCATCTTTATATGTGTTGATTTGATTTGATTTGATTTATTATTGTTATATGTATTAGTATGCAGTGAAAAGTTTTGTTTCTTGCATGCTAGACAAACAAAGCATACCAATCATAGAGAAGGAAAGGAGAAGGTGCAGAATGCAGCGTTACAGCTAGGGTGCAGAGAAATATCAGCTTAATATATGGTAGGTCTATTTAAATGTCTGATGGCAGTGGGGAAGAAGCTGTTCTTGAGTCAGCTGGTATGTGACCTCAGGCTTTTGTATCCTTTTCCTGACGGGAAAAAGTGGAAGGGAGGATGTCAGAGGTTCGTGGGGTTCTTAAATATACTAGCTGCACCTGAGAAGTTCAGCAACTAGAAATTAATCATAGAATCGCATCCCCACAACCCCAGTGCCAAAAAAGGCCATTCAGCCCATCAAATCCGCACTGACCACAATCCCACCCAGGCCCTATTCCTGTAACTCCACATAATTACTCTGCTAGTCCCATGACAATAGGGTCAATTTAGCATGGTCAATCAACCTAACCTACACATCCCTGGATTGTGGGTCCCTGGCGCTGGCAGTAGTGCTGTGTCACCGTGCCACCCTTTGTGAAGTAGTTCACAAACTGCTGTCACCGTGTATGATTATCATGACCAGACTTTGGGTGCTTTCAATATAGAGAGCTAGAAAGCATGCTGTTGCTAACTAGTGCATATGTATTGACTGTTTACACTAACTACAGAGACAGACTTTAGCAGGACTCCACTGGACTTCCTTCTCTCAGCTTCCAGTTACATCATCTGACATCACTGACAATGCACTCTGACCATTAGAATAATGGTTATCCATACTTTATACCACACCAGGTACCACTAAATAAAACATCATTGCACTGAGCCAACAGCATTCAAGCTGGAAAGCCTAAAGTCATCAGACTTCTACACTTCTCACTTCAGTTTTATATGTTTTGGCTCCATATTAAGTAACATACTGGCTCAGTATGTCAATTAGTGTGTATTAATAATAAAAGGAAATTTAAGAATAAATAGTGACCTAAAAATCTCATTCCACCACACCTACTTTTCCAACTGACATCTATGCATTCAATTGGATGGGCAGAACATGCGCATCCATTAATTGATGGAAATATGCCAACCAACATATTGGCAAAGGCAGTAAAAGAGATATCCAGAGATGATGCCTGAAACAGGGTGTCCTGGTGTACAAATCATGCAGCCAATGCCTGTCTGAAGAACTTCTTGTGAATGTGGGCTACCTGATTGTAACCTGGTTTGCCACATTCAGTGATGAGGTGGCAGGTCGCAATTGATATCCAGCAGGTATTCTGAAGGTTATGTATCTGCTGATCCAGTTGACGGGGGCCTGTTAAGGACTTGGTTGAAATATTCAGCCCCAATCTCCTGAGCTGGTCCTTGGTAAGAGTCGGAATTTTCCATCTAGCAATTCACCATAATCCTTAGTCAGCTCCAATAACACTCAAGAAGGCTGAACCCATCCAGGACAAAGCAGCCCGTTTGATTAGCACCACATCTACAAACATCCATTCCCTCTACCACCGACGATCAGTAGCAGCAGTGTGATTATCTACAAGATGCACTGCAGCAATTCACCACAGACCCTCAGACTGCACCTTCCAAACCCACAACCACTTCCATCCAGCAGGACAAGGACAACAGATAAATGGGAACACCAACACCTACAAGTTCCCCTCAAAGGAACTCACCACCCTGACTTGGAAATATATCACCGTTCCTTTGCAGTTGCTGGGTCAAAATCTTGGAATTCTCTCCCTACTGGCATTGTGGGTCAACCCACAGCAAATGGACTGCAGTGATTGAAGAAGGCAGCTCACTACCACCTTCTCAAGAGCAGTTAGGGATGGGCAATAAATGCTGGCCAGCCAGCAAAGCCCATGTCCCACAAATGACAAGGCTGCTTGAAGGCACCATTTCTATTTTTGCTCATGGTTGATTGGATTTTGAGGCAAAAAACATTAAACAGAAGAAATGACATACAATAGACGCTCACAGAACAAGCGGAAGATTTAAAATTAGTGGATGACTTGACTCTATTATCACATAACTACATGCAGATGCAAGATAAAACCTGTGGCTTGACACAAGTATCAGCCAAAGTCGGCCTGAACATCCATATAGAGAAAAAAACAGATAACGCAAATAAACACCAGGAACTGTAATTCTATTAAGATAAAGAATGATAATGGAAAGATAATGGATGAGGTAATGACCAGAATTCTCCAGCCCCATTCATGCCCTGCCATCACTGCCAGCAAGGATGGAGAATTTGGTGCTCAGCCAAATCTCTGTTCACTGTAGCGGGACTGGAGAATTCCTGCTGCGAGCGAGATCGGAGAATCCGGCCCAACGTCTTTTGCCTATCTGGGTGGTACTGTAAGTATGATTGGTAGGACAGACAAGGATGTAAAGATCAGCATTGAGAAGGATAGAGCAGCATTCATCATCCTGTCCAACATCTGAAAATCAAGAGAGGTCACTTAGGTCTGAAAGCTAATGATCTTCAAATCCAATGTAAAGTCTGTCTCCTTTATGGTTCTGAAACGTGGAGGACCACCAACACAATGTTGATGAAAATCTAATCCTTTACCAATAGATGCCTCAGAAGGATCCTTAGGATACACTGTCCAAACACCATCAATAATATTAGGCCATGGGTGGAGATAAAACAAGACCCCATGGTTTTCCATATCAAGAGGTGAAAGTGGATTTGGTTACCCCACACCTTGAGGAATCCACGGAACAAAAGTACATGGCAACATAGAAACGTAGAAACTAGAAGCAGGAGTAGGCCATTTGGCCTTTCAAGCCTGCTCTGCCATTCATTATAATCATGACTGATCATCAAATTCAATATCCTGATTCCCTCCTTCCACCCATATCCCTTGATTTCTTTAGCCCCGAGAGGGAACATATGGAACCCACAAGAAAATAAAACAGGAAGATAGACAAAGACACACATGGTGGTGGGATACAGAAAAGGAAATGAGAGCCAGGGGCTATATACATGGCAACAACTGGAGAGTTTGGCCCATAACAGGATTAGATGGGGAGATTTTATCTGTAGACTATTCTCCGTCAAGGAGTAAAAATGCTAAGGAGAGGAAGAAAAATGTAGCCTAGTGCTTCTCCCGACCTGATCAGGGAAACCTAATCTAACATATGGTAATTAAAGTAACTGATGAAAACTGCCACCAAAAGGCAAGTTTGTTCAAAAATTCTTACCTGAATTTGGTTCTTCCTACAAGTGAAAGTACGCTCTCTCCGCATCTACCCTGCTTTTTTTTAAAGGCTGATCCCTGGGGTGAGGGCCACTCTTACGAGTAAAGATTGAGCAGGTCTTTCTACCAGTATGACTGAACTAATACAAACATAAAGCAAGGGAAAGTGAAGTGAGGTCCATGCTGATTGCGCACAACATTGGCTGTGAGAACTGCGCGATCTCTCTACATCTCAAGCATAAATATTTCTTTTGCTTTTACCATTTGAGAGGGCATTTAAGAATTCACCATATCATTTATTCTGTATCCATTTTCTCAATTCTAAAGTGTAATATCCTAAATATTTATGGATTCTGCCTACACATATGGGTATTTCCATCACAGTTATGGGTGGCACGGTGACACATTGATTGGTAACGCTGCCTCAAGTGCCAGGGACCTGGGTTCAATTCCAGCCTCAGGTGACTGTCAGCGTAAAATTTGCACATTCTCCCTGTGTCTGCGTGGGTTTCCTCCCACATGCCAAAGGTGTGCTGGTTAAGTTAATTGGCCATGCTAAGTTGACCACTAGTGTCAGGGGAATAAGCAGGCTGAATATGTGGGGTTGCAGGGACAGGGTTTGGGTGGGATTGTTGTCAGTGCAGATTCATTGGTCCAAATGGCCTCATTCTGAACTGTAAGGATTCTATGATTCTAAGGCAGTCTATCAATCCTTTCAGAATATATCCATGCAGTTTTGGTATCATTCTTGTAAATCTTCTCCGCATCTTAGTTGCCAAGATAATCTAAAAAATCTGAGACACTACATTTCAGGGAAGCGTAGACTTCAGGCTGATCTGATTGTGGTGTATATGATTACGAAGGGAATAGATTCTGTCGTAATTGAGTTTTTTTCCCAATTAAGTAGATTAAGGAGAACTGAGGGTCATAATTTAAGTTGCATAAAGGCAGTTTTTTTTAAGTTTATGTTTTTATTTATCAGTGTCACAAGTTGGCTTACATTCATAGAACAGTACAGCACAGTATAGGCCCTTTGGCCCTCAATGTTGCGCTGAGCTTTCACACTGCAATGAATTTACTGTGAAAATCCCCTAGTCACCAACTCTGGCGCCTGTTCAGGAACACTGAGGGAAAATTTAGCATGAACAATGCACCTAACCAGCACATCTATTAGACTGTGGAAGCAAACCGGAGCACCCGGAGGAAATCCATGCAGACACGGGGGCCGGAATTTTATCGCCCTATCTGCCACGGGAAGTGGAATGGGTGAGAGGCGGGCAATGGGAAGCTCTGTTGACCTCGAGTGGGATTTTATAGTTTCGGGACAAGCAAGACCATAAAATCCCACCCGGGGAGAATGTGCAGACTCCGCACAGATAATGACCCAAGCCGGTAATCGAATCCAGGTCTCTTGTGCTGTGAGGCAGCAGTACTAACCAGTGTGCCACCATGCTGCCATCTAACTTAGATGGCAGAAAGTAGTTCTTTTTTCCAGAGAATAGCCGTGGAACAGGCTAATGACTTATTAACAGATGATTGACCAAATTTTTTCAAGCAAGAGCCAGGCTTATTTCTACCTGGGGTAGAGTCCATCACATGCATCAGGTAAATAATTGATCGAGTAAATAAAGCCAGGATGATCTGTTGGATTCTTTTTGATTGTCTTAAGGAGAGAAATTTCCCACATGGATTCTCCCTGAATCATCCTGAGTTTGTACTTGTTTTTTCCTCTTCCTATGGGATTAAATAGTTCTGGATGGGGTGGAGACTAACACACAATTGTGTGCGACAGATTAGTTGGACCAAAGGTTCATTTGAGGTTCAAATTGTCATTTCTTGTATAAGAACGAGTTAAATTAAACCTTCCCAGCATTGTAAGCAGAAATTTGTTTGTGCGGATAATTTAAGATTTTCTACCTGTTGGTTGTTATGGTTACAGAGCCAAGTCAATAGATGAAATGAGAAACTATATTGTCCAGAGCAATATCTATCCAGTTCTCCGTAAGAAATTAAATATTTGAAATACAATTTGAAATGCTAAAAATAACCCCTTTAGCAAAGCCTAATAGCTTTGACCAAATGTTGCAAACTTATTCAATCTGATCTAATAGAACTGGGACCAAATCCAACAGCTCTGTTAGGACAGCACATCTGACCAGAGAAAATCAATATTTACAGTAAAATAAAGCTTTGCTCATAATAACAGCCCATTCGACAAAGCAAGGGACATTATAGATGGTGTGAAATTCAGATTGGTAGTGCCATTATTTGGGATGTCATTTGGTATCAAGAATGGCATCGCCAGGGCATGCACAGAATTCTGAAATGAATTGTGCTAGACACAGTGGCCACTGCTTTCCAACCATTCAAGTTAGCGGGATTTTCCCCATCCGCAGCTTTCGCCAAAATCTCTGTCTACACTGCTGCGGGAGCATGGTATGATTGGGCAGCAAGATCGTGCCCTGTAGAATTATGAAATCCCTACAGTGCAGAAGGAGGCCACTTGGCCCAGGTCGAGCCTGCGCTGACAACAATCCTGCCTAGTCCCGAGAATAACTCCGTTTACCTTGCTAATCCCCTGATACTCCAAAAGGCAATTTAGCACAGCCACTCAACCTAACCCTCACATCTTTGGAGAATGTGATGAAACCGGAGCACCTGGAGGAAACACATGCAGACACGGGTAGAACGTGCAGACTCGGCACAGTCACCCGAGGTCGAAATTCAACCCAGGCCCCTGGTGCTGTGAGGCAGCAGTGCTAGCCACTGTGCCACAGTGCTGCCCTACACTGGTAAGGGTATTAATGTATGCACAATGAATAGCCACTGGAAGTCTGGTGATGAATGCAAAACACTGAGTTGATGCTGGAGCTGCCAAGACGGCAGCATGGTGGTACAGTGGTTAGCATTGCTGCCTCACAGAGCCAGGGACATGGGTTCGATTCCGGCCTCGGGTGACTGTCTGTGTGGAGTTTCCAGGTTCTCTCTGTGTCTGTGTGGGTTTCCTCGAAAAGTCCGAAGATGTGCAGGTTAGGTGGACTGGCCATGCTAAATTGTCCCTTAGTGTTCCAATATGTATAGGTTAGGGGGATTGGTGGGGTAAATCTGTGAGTTTATGGAAATAGGGCAAGGGTAAGATTTTCTGTCAGAGAGTCAAAGAACAAAGAACAAAGAACAACACAGCACGGGAAACAGGCCCTTCGGCCCAATGAGCCCGCGCCGCCGTCCTACTATCTCAGTGACCTATTCATGATTTTAGTCTACGCCTAACGTGCGAGGATCAGGGAGGTCCAATTTAGGGACAATTTTAGTACCCAATCAATCAGCCTAAAAGCACATCTTTGGGGGATGTGGGAGGAAACCGGAGCACCCGGAGGAAACCCACGCAACCACGGGGAGAACGTGCAAACTCCCACAGACACAGGCCCAAATCCATGTGTCCGCACAGCAACAGAGATAGTCTCTGAGCTGTCATGTTGCCCTCGAGATGGTCCAGTTTAAGCACACTAATGACATGAAGCAATAGGCAACTCCCGAAGCAACATCCAAGAGCAGCCCACTACAACCTGCCGCCTGCATGCCCCTTGCTGGACTTAAATGCCTGTGGAGACAAAAAAATTCATTATTAAACAGGAAAAGACTAACATTCCTGAGGCAAAACGTATTCCCAAGCCTACAATGTTCAGTAAGGCCTACTATATCCCCCTATATGTAGCCCGCTCATATGGCTGTCTAAGTGACTCTTAAACAACCCTAGCGTGCCTGCTTCCACCACCTTACTCGGCAGTGCATTCCACACCCCCACTACCCTTTGCGTGAAAAACTGCCCTCTAATATTTGTCTTATACCTAGCCCCCCTCACCCTAAGCCCGTGACCCCTCGTTCTATCCATTTCTTGTAGCGGAAAAAGCTTACCACCATTTACTCTATCTATCCCCTTCATAATCTTATAGACCTCTATTAGATCCCCCCTCAGCCGACGTCTCTCAAGGGAAAACAGCCCAAGTTCATTCAATCTTTCCTCGTAAGACAGCCCTTCCATACCAGGCAACATCCTGGTAAATCTCCTCTGCACTCTCTCCAGGATCTCTACATCCTTCCGGTAGTACGGCGACCAGAACTGGACGCAGTACTCCAAGTGAGGCCTAACCAACGTTCTATACAACTGCAACATCAGACTCCTACTCTTATATTCTATACCTCTTCCTATGAAGGCTAACATACCATACGCTTTCCTCATCACATTCTGCACCTGTACCGACACCTTCAGGGACTTGTGCACTTGCACCCCCAGGTCTCTCTGCGTATCTATACTCCGGATAGTTCTACCTTTTATCGTATAACTCCCCTCCACATTATTCCGGCCAAAGTGCATCACCTCGCATTTCTCCGGATTAAATTCCATTTGCCATCTATCTGCCCAATCTACCAGCCTGTCTATGTCCTGTTGCATTGCCAGGCACTGCTCCTCAGTACCCGCCAATCCAACCATCTTGGTGTCATCAGCAAATTTGCTGATCACACCACCTACCCCCTCTTCCAAGTCATTAATATATACCACAAATAGAAGAGGTCCAAGTACCGAGCCCTGCGGCACACCACTGGTGACAGGCCTCCAATTGGAAAAGGAGCCTTCCACTACTACTCGCTGTCTCCTCCTCCCAAGCCAGTTCTCCACCCATCTACATACCTGGCCTTGTATCCCATGAGCCTTCACCTTTTCTATCAGCCTACCATGAGGGACCTTGTCAAACGCCTTACTGAAATCCATATAGACGACATCAACGGCTTGTCCTTCGTCAACCGTTTTTGTCACCTCTTCAAAAAATTCCACTAGATTCGTAAGGCACGACCTCCCTGTAACGAAGCCATGCTGCGTATCCCTGATCAGATTGCAGCGCTCCAGATGTTCATACATCCTATCCTTGAGGATCCTCTCCATTAGCTTGCCTATAACTGAAGTCAAGCTCACCGGCCTATAATTCCCTGGGTTATCCCTCTGACCCTTCTTAAACAATGGTACTACATTTGCAATGCGCCAATCCTCTGGGACCTCACCTGTGTCCAAAGAAGAGACAAAGATTTGCGTCAGAGGCCCAGCAATTTCATCCCTCACCTCCCTTAACAGCCTGGGATAGATGCCATCAGGCCCCGGAGATTTATCCGTCTTTATACTGTCTAAAAGTCCCAACACCTCTTCCCTCGTGATGACTATATCCCTCAACGGATCCTCAAACTCCTCAAGCACAGCACCAGACATCAGGCCCCTCTCCTGCGTGAATACCGACGCAAAGTATTCATTCAGGATCTCCCCCATTCCCCCAGGCTCCAAGCATAGTTCCCCTCCTCTGTCCCTGAGAGGACCAATCTTCCCTCTAACCATCCTTTTATTTCTAACATAGGAGTAAAATGCCTTAGGATTTTCTTTAATCCTACCCGCCAAAGCCATTTCATGGCCCCTTTTTGCCTTTCTGATGCCCCTTTTAAGTTCTCTCCTACATTCTCTGTATTCTTCTAACGCTATCTCTGTCCTCAAATGCCTAGATCTAATGTACGCCTCTCTCTTCCTCCTGACCAGGTCCTCAATATCCCTAGTTACCCACGGCTCTCTAATCCTACCCTTCCCATCCTTCCTCTTGACCGGCACGTGCCTTTCCTGCAAAGATTTTAGTTTTCCCTTGAGAGACTCCCACATACCCAGCGTCGACCTGCCATCAAGCAGCTTACCCCAGTCCGTATCTTTAAGATCCTGCCTAATCCGGTTGTATCTAGCCCTCCCCCAGTTTAACACCCTCCCCTTAGGACAGGCTTCATCTTTATCCATTAATATCTTAAACCAGACAGAGTTGTGGTCACTGTTAGCCACCTGCTCTCCTACTTCAACGTCAACCACCTGCCCAGGCTCATTCCCCAGAACCAAGTCCAGTATAGCCCCCTCCCTGGTCGGGCTATCCACATACTGCTCCAGGGATCCTTCCATTACACACTGTACAAATTCCTCCCCGTCAGCACCCTCTGATCTCGGCACCTTCCAGTCTACCCCGGGGAGATTAAAATCTCCCACTACCACCACCCTATTCTTCCTGCACTTATCTAGAATGTCCCTGCTTATCCCTTCTTCCACAGCCCTCGGGCTGTTGGGTGGTCTGTAGTACACACCCAACATAGTAACATCTCCCTTCCTATTCCTCAACTCCACCCATAGCGACTCGATTCCTATATCCTCTATTCCTCCCTCCCTCTGCACTGCTATGATGCAATCCTTAACTAACAACGCCACTCCCCCACCTCTCAGCGACCCACCCCTATCACGCCTGAAGCACTTATACCCGGGAACATTCAACTGCCAGTCCTGCCCTTCCTTTAACCAAGTCTCTGTCACCGCCACCACTTCCAACTTCCTTTCGAACATTATTGCCTTCAGTTCATCTGTTTTGCCAGTCACACTCCTAGCATTGAAACACATGCACCGAAGACACTCAGAAACAATCCGATCCTTCTTCCTACCCTCCGGGCTTACCCTATCCCCAATCCCAGTTCCGTCCACATCCCCACCCCCCCTCCATATTAGTTTAAACACTGCCGAAACACTCCAGCTAACCTTCCAGCTAAGATATTCACACCCTTCCCAGTTAACTGTACCCCATCCCTCTTATATATTCGGTGCAGAATCAATGGGCTGAATGGGATTCTATGATTCTATAATTTTGGAGCTCAACCTTCCAGCCAACTCTTAACCTCACATGGTTGAACATACATAGAGTAGCCCCTACCACCACCTTGTGCCCCCCACCCCCGACCAGAGGTATTTAAACAAAGCATCAACAATTTACATCCCTGTGTCTTTCTAAAGCATATCATCAATTTCTGCTCAGTTTTTGATCTGTTTGTGATCCAGCTCTGGACCTCGAGTTAACATGTTTTGTTTCAAAAGCTCATCACATTTTCATGGTTTAATTCAATCATTCATCATCTCAGCCTGAACTTGGCTTGAAACCTGTTCCTTGAGGTCAAAAGATAGCGTGGGGCCCCCATCCGCTCCCCATTGTGCTGGGATGGCAATGTGGCACAGTGGTTAGCACGGCTGCCTCACAGTGCCAGGGACTCAGGTTCGATCCCCGCCTTCAATCACTGTCTGTGCAAAGTTTACACCTTCTCCCCATGTCTACATGGGTTTCCTCCAGTTTCCTCCCACACTCCAAAGATGTGCAGGTTAGGTGGATTAGCCATGCTAAATTGCTCCTTATCGTTCCAAGATGTGTAGGTTAGATGGATTAGCCAGGGTAAATGTGTGGGGTTTCTGTCAGCGAGTCAGTGCAGTCTCGATGGGCTGAATGGTCTCTTTCTGCACTGTAGGGATTCTTAAATTCTAAGAACTACATTATGGAGGAGCTGTTATTCCTTCAAAAACCTCAGTCGTCTAAAAGGACAAGGGCAGCAGATACATGGAGACCCCATCGCCCACAATTTCCCCTCCAAGCCACATACCACCCTGACTTGGAAATGTATCGTTCATTCTTTCACTGTTCGGTCAAAATCCCAGCATGTCCTCCCTAACAGCACCTATGTTGTACCTACACCTATGTTGATTGCAGGGGCTCATGAAGTCGCCCACTAGCACTTTCTCAAGGGCAATTAGGAATGGGCAATAGATGCTGGCCGAGCCATCGAAACCCAGACCACAAGAATGAAAAAAAACCTGAAATGCTGAAAACTTCAAGAGATCAAATCAAGCCAGAGTCAAAGAAGTGACATTCAGAAAGTCAACAAAACATATTACAGTCACATTTTTGAACTACCTCGAGGATCTCAACTGGATCAAATGGCTTCAATTTTTTTATGAAACATAATCACAATGTTATTTTCTGCAAAACCCAATACAACCTTGAAAAGTATCCCCATGAAAACGGTCTCACAGTTCACAGACTAAAATGGTAACAGTTCTTTTAATCAGTTAGGTTGTCTGTCATTCATAGAAACATAGAAGATAAAAGCAGGAGGAGGCCATTCATGCCTTCGAGCTTGCTCCACCATTCACCACGATCATAGCTGATTGTCCAACTCAACAGCTTAATCCTGCTTTCTCTCTATAACCTTTGACCCCATTCGCTCCAAGTGCTATATCTAGCTGCCTCTTGAATACATTCAATGTTTTGTCATCAACTACTTCCTGTGGTACTGAATTCTACAGGCTCACCACTGTTTGGGTGAAGAAATGTCTCCTTATCTCTGTCCTAAGCGGTCTACCCTGAATCCTTAGACTGTGACCCCCCCACCATCGGAAACATCCTTTCTGCACCTACCCTGTCGAGTCCTGTTAGAATTTTATCAGTCTCTATGCAATGCCCCCTCATTTGTCTGAACTCCGGCAAAAACAATTGTAACCGAGTCAATCTCTCCTTATACATCAGTCCTGCCATCCCCAGAATCAGTATGGTAAATCTTTGCTGCACTCCCTCGAGAGCAAGAATATCCTTCCTCAGAAAAGGAGACCAAAACTTCTCACAATATTCTAGGTATGGCCTCACTAAGGCTCTGTACAATTGCAACAACCCATCTCTGCTCCTGTACTCGAAACCTCTCGCAATAAGTGTGTGATAATAACCAGGAATCTATGCAATTTGTGAAAGAGAACATTTCTTTCTCAGCTGTGTAATGGGGAATGTAAATTATCTGTTTACCACTTACAGTTTTCTGTGAACGCTTAATTTTGGATGTCAATTGTTTTATATGTTGGTCTGATTATTATGGAGAGGAGTGGTGGATGGGGGAGGCAAGATTGGGAGCAGGCGGCTATGATAACCCACCCCCCTGCCCTCCCCCAAAATTCTCGCCACTACACCAACCCCTAGAAACAAAGACAATGAGTTGGATTCTCTGACCCTGCCCGCGGCTAGGATTTTCCCATCCCGCTGCAGTGAACGGAGATTTGGCTGGGCACCAAATTCTCCGACTTTGCTGCAGTGGATGCATGGTGTGAACGGCCAGTAAGATTGCACCCAGTGTGGAGCTATCCCACCCCAGCCAGCCCACCCTGTAGACACAGCGTTCTGTGGCCCGGCTATACATCAGGCTGAAATGGACTTCTACCCAACACTTAGCCAGCAGCTCCATCAGTCCCTGCAGTGCCAAGGGCATGTTGGTGTATGCTGTCAGGACGGCAAGAGAAGGAGGCACCTACTTTAGACATTCACCTCTCTTGACCCCACCAAGGACACACCCTGCAGAGACATGTAACATGCAGCCCAGTATCCCAGTTCCAGTGACTGTAGGAGCACACTCAACATCTGAAAAGTACAGGAACTGTGATATCAGTGTGTGAGCTATGCCGAACATTAACCTTCAGCGAAAATGCTGAGGTACAGGAGCTAAGCTTCTAGACTGTGGCCACCTCTTTTCTGCTGTGTCTAATGTGGTATTACACATATCACTGCAGTTGGGACAGGAATGTCTGAAGAGACATTGACTGTGAACAACTCTTCAAATTTTCCAGTCCCGCCTGAGACAATGCCCGCCAGTGCTGGGGTTGGAAAATCCTCCCCCAGTGTCACAGAGGGTTTTTGTTGAACGAGCCAGATTCAGAAGAGTGCTGTGGGCTTCCTGAAACTCAGTTCCTTTCCTGTCAGAAAGAGATTTATTTTTTCACAAAATGTTGACATTTCTTAATCGAAGCAGATATATTTGCCGGCAGATTTATTCAGTTAGAAGTACAGTCAGACTATGAACTGCACACATTACAAAGAGCAGAAAATAGGGCACAATAAAGAACAATATGCTGGATCTTGAGAAGAAAAGAACATGAGAAAACGCAAACAGGAAAAGAAAGAATGCACAGAAAGGAGGATCAGAAGATAAAGGCATAATCTTACCCGCCAATCACCTCAAAACTACCCAGTCACAGCAGCAATATTTAGGACAGAGTTTCCCAGCTGTGCTCATCCCAAAACCGGAAAATCCCGCCCAGACTTTCACATGAATTCCACCCTCCCCCCATCCCCCACTTGCTACGATTCCCGCAGTGGGTGGGATTGCAAAATTCTCCATTTAATCTTTAATATTTGCTGGCTGGAATTCGTCAGGAGAAGGGGGGGTTTTCTCCATTCACAGCAGCGGATCCGGAGAACTCCAGCCGCAGGCGAGGTTGGAGAATTCCGACCAGTCTCACTTCAAGCAAATATGGGACCTGGCTGTACATGACTGCTTCGCTTGGGAGATCCAGTGCTCAATTATTGACTAATTAATTTTCCTCACACGATTACACTTAATTTGCACCAAACACAAACTTAGGCTTCCATCAGTACTTTTATAATGTATTCAGCCACGCATGGTGCAAATGTATGTCTAAAAGTCACATGTATCTTTAATAACAGAACCTGCCTGAAAAGAAATATCGGACACTCTTCAACAACAAGAAGTCCATCTCTTCTGCTACACACATAGCGCTGTGTTCACACCACATCTTCATTGATTGGTTAGACATAAAGGAGACGCTCAAGCCCCAGGTTGTTATGGAGAATAGCTATGAATTTAATCACTAGCATTAAACAGTTTCTTTCTGATGGAAAGTTGGGAAATGTGGATTTTTTCTACATTTGGGAGGTGGTTGTGATGGCATCACATGCAAAGTATACATAAGTCAGAGAGCAAGATACAGGATCAATAGAAGAATGTAAAACCTAGACTAATGTGGGGAATTTCTTCTTCATACAAAGTTTGATCAGCATTTCAAATGGGCTTCCACATGGAGCAATGAACACAAAAACAGTTGGACTCATTCGGAAGGCACTGTGGCACAATGGTTAGCACTGCTGACCCACAGCACCAGGGACGCGGGTTCAATTCTGGCCTGGGTGATTATGAAGAGCATAAGAATTAGGAGCAGAAGTAGGGAATTCAGCCTTTTGAGCTTGCTCCACCATACAATCAGATTATGGCTCTTCTCTCCCTGGTCTCAAGTCCAATTCCCAATATCCTGCTTTTTTTTTTAATCAGAAATGTGTCTATCTCCTTCTTTGAAACCATTTAATGATTCAGACTCCACCGCATTATGGGGCAGTGAGCCCCACAAATTCACCACCGTCTATGAGAAGTAATTCGTCCTCATCTCAGTTTTAAGTCTGCCATCTCGCAACCTATACCTGTGATGTTTGCATGTTTTCCCGATGTCTGCGTGGGTTTCCTGCCATAATCCAAAGCTGTGCAGGATTGGCTACGTTCAATTGTCCTTGAGTGTCCAAAGATGTATCAGTTTACATGGAATTACCATACTAAGTTGCCCCTTAGAGTCCCAAGATGTGCAGGTTAGATGATTTAGGCATGGTAAATGTTTTGGGTTATGGGCATTAGGGTGGGGGAGTTGGCCTGGGTGGGATACTCTGTCAGAGAGTTGGTGCAGACTCAATGGTCCAAATGGCCTCCTTTCGCACCATAGGGATTCTATTCTATTCTATTCTGTTCTATTCTATTAATTTAAGGGGAATTTTGATGTGGTCACCAAGGTTTTAAGCATCTGAGAATAAGCTAAGATGGGAGGAATGGTTTTTCTCACCATATTTATCTTACAATCCTATTCACTGAATTCTACGTTTTGCTCTTCTGTGTCACTTAGGAATAAATAAAGAATTCAGGATGATAAATAGTAATAAAAAAACTTGACAAATCTACTAAGTTGAATTTACTCAGATCTGGTCAACGTTTTGCTTTTAATAGATAAATAGAATGTAACTAGAACACTACAGCGCAGTACAGGCCCTTCGGCCCTTGATGTTGCGTTGACCTGCGAAACCAATCTACAG
Source organism: Carcharhinus amblyrhynchos (assembly GCF_965287045.1). Lineage (NCBI taxonomy): Eukaryota > Metazoa > Chordata > Chondrichthyes > Carcharhiniformes > Carcharhinidae > Carcharhinus > Carcharhinus amblyrhynchos. The sequence continues at coordinate 13,880,543 of NC_137352.1, forward strand.
CCCATCTAACCTACACTATTCCAATATCATCCATAATTTTGATTTAAAGTTGAACTGGTAAAGGGAGAACACATTTCCTTACATCTGGATTTAAATTTTTAAATATCACACATTGGAATCTCACCAGTAATTACATGGATGCCATCAAATAGAACTTGCACAGTTATTCTTTATTCATTCATGGGGTGTGGGCAGCTGTGGCTGGGCCAGCATTTATTGTCCATCCCTAATTGCCTTGAACAGAATGGTTTGGCAGGCCATTTCAGTGGGCACTTTAAGATTGCTTTGCTTTGGACCACATTGCTTTGGATTTTCAATCACATGTAGACCAGACAAGGTAAGGATAGCAGATTTCCTCCCCTAAAAGACATTAGTGAATGTAAGGTCCATTCATTCATTTGAAAAGACAAGGGCACAGCACTTGGTATGAGCTTTGAAATGAATTTCTTTAATTGAACTGAACTTAAAGAAAATTAAGTCATGACGGAAGCAAAAAGTAAAAGCCAAGCAGGTTTGGAGGGACTGACTTCTCAAGCAAGCCAATCCCTGTGCTGTACACATTGAACTGAGCTTGAACAGGATCTCAAAGACAAACTGAAACCTAATCATACGGTTCTAAACTATATTTCAATTCTTATCTCGTTATTGGAAATGTTTTCCACAAGTTGTCTCTGTCTATAGAAACATGTCTTGAGCTGTGGTTGTTTGCCTGAATTGTGTCCTCTTTAGGAATGCAGTCAATTTCTAGCTGACCTTTAGCCTCCTGGGTTAAAATGTAGTCAAGTTAGCAGCCAATTTTTTAAGCTCTGCAGAGTTAGTTACATAGACAGAAATATCTTAAAATGAAGTTTTAAGATAAGCAGGAATGAAGTCTTTGCATAGACTAAAGCAGGCAGAGCTAAGCATACATAAGATTTCTCAGTGAACCAGATGGGTTTTTACGACGATCAACAATGGTTTCATGATCATCGTTAGTTTTGAAGCTGCATTCTCATTACTTTAGAAAAGATTTATTCTTAAAAGAGCAAGTGGAAAACAAGGATGAAAACTGGAGCGCAAGTTCTCTGAACAATTGTATTAAAAACAATTTTCATTTAAAAAAAACACTTCTCCCTTAAGATGTCTGCGTGGGATTCCCCCAAATGCTCCAGTTTCCTCCCACAGTCTGAAAGACGTGCTGGTCAGGTGCATTGACCCGAACAGGTGTCCGAGTATGGAAACTAGGGGAATTTCACAGTAATTTCATTGCAGTGTTAATGTAAGCCTTACTTGTGACTAATAAATAAAGTTTAAAAAAAAAGGGTGGCACGGTGGTTAGCACTGCTGACTCACAACACCAGGGACCCGGGTTCGATTCCTGGTTTGAGTCACTGTCTGTGCAGTTTGCACATTCTCCCCGTATCTCCATGGGTTTGCTCAGGGTGCTCCAGTTTCCTCCCACAGTCCAAAAAACGTGCTGGTTGGGTGCATTGGCCATGCTAAATTCTCACTCAGTGTACTTGAACAGGCACTGGAGTGTGGCGACTGGGAGAATTTCACAGTAACCTTATTGCAGTGTCAGGGTAAGCCTATTTGTGACAATAATAAATAACCTAAAACTTAAATATCTCAGGCGTACAACAAGCAAGAAAAAGGCTGGTATTTAGGAAGAGCTGGAAGTATAGTTGTTGATCATTGTCTTCAATGAGGCTTTTGAAGACCGGGGAGTAACAAATAAAAATAATTTTGAGGTAAGAATTCCAGAGAATAAGATGAGGTGACTGAATAGAATTGTTGATTAGCAGCAAACACGTATCATAAAAACTTATTTGAGAAATAACTTCAGAAAAAAGGCCACAAGAAGAAAGCATTACAGTGGCGTGTATTAGGAGTTTCAAGGGTAACAAACATCCAGCCTCTTCATGTGGCGTCCATCCTTCACAGAAGTGCAATTGTCAAGGCCAACAAGACGGTGAAAAATATCAGTTCCACAATATAATGTGTCACCCTGACAACCATCTGAAGAGTGCATCATTTTCTCTGAAAAATGCCACTTCCTCAGCAGAGAACACAACAATGAAGAGAAGCTCTTGGGTTCCTGTATATCTGCGTGCTGAAGGCTGCTCAGGACAAGACATATGTTACAGAAATATCTCATTTTTAACAAAAGCGTTGACAGAAAAGACAAATAAGGCCAAGTGTCACTGAGTTTAAAATTTTGAGTTCCACATCGCTCTATATATTGGCTGAAAATAGAAATGCTGACGCAGCGAACTGTGAGACAATTTTTTTCTTTTTCATTCGCTGATTGTATCAAAGAAGCAGGTTATGATTAGTGCATTGCTCTTAAAGTCAGGTCTTGGTATTTTCTTCAAGTTAATAACAAGGGATAACATAAGGACATAAGAAATAGGAGCAGGAGTAGGCCATCTAGCCCTTCGAGCCTGCCCCGCCATTCAATAAGATCATGGCTGATCTGTCGTGGCTCAGTTCCACATTCCCGCCCTCTCCCCATAACCCTTAATCCCCTCTCTTATCAAAAACCCATCAACCCGCGTCTTAAAAATATTTAGCGAGGCAGCCTCCACCACTTCAACGGGCAGAGAATTCCAGAGATTCACCACCCTTTGAGTGAAGAAGTTCCTCCTCAACTCCGTTCTAAACCGCACCCCCCCTTGGCGTGTTTCCCGCCAGCGGGAGGTGGCACATTGTTTGCTAGCAGCAGGATTCTCTGGTCCTGCCACTGTCAATGGGAGCTCCTATTGATGTCGCCCCCATGCCAGCGGGAAACCCACTGCCGGCGGGACTGGAGAATCTGAACTGGTCCTGTAGCCCAGTGGGGAAATTAGCACTTCTGGACAGTTGCCATGCAAATGTTTACCTGGGAATCTCCGAGCAGGATTCTGCAGCGCGTTTATTGGATACCCCTCAAATCTGATGCTAGGAAGCTTAAAGATTATGATCCATGGAATCGTAATTTTTCAGTTTTGTGGTATCTGTTGATGGAAATTCCAGTCAAGGTGAGAAAACAAACCTATTTAAATTATATAAATCTCGGATGGTATTTATATATTTTTAAATGATAACTAACATGGGGAGCTGGGGGAAGATGATAGCATAGTGGCAATTTGAAAGTAATCCAGACGTCCAGACTAATGCTGCGGTGACATGGGTTCAAATCCCACCATGGCAGAACTTAAATTTAATTATTAAAAAAACCTGGAATTAAAAGTAATTCAGTAATAGGGACTGCAAAATTGTTGTAAAATCCCCATCCAGTTCATAAATGTCCTTTTGGGAAGGAAATCTGCCATCCTTACCCAGTCTGGCCTACAGGTGACAACAGATGCATGTCCACTACAACTCTCACTAACCTTTACAGATGCACTATAGGAAGCATCCTTTTTGGATTTCTCACAGCTTGGTTTGGCTCCTGCTCTGACCAAGACTGCAAGAAAGTACAAAGGGCTGTGAACGTAGCCCAGACCATCATACAAATCAACCTCCCATCCATTGACTCTGACTACACTTCCCGCTGCCCCAAGAAAGCAGCCAGCATAATCAAGGACCTCATGCACCTCGGACATACTGTCTTCCACCTTTTTCCATTGGGAGAAAGATACCAGAGTCTGAAAACCCAGACTAACAGGCTCAAGAGCAGCTTCTTCCCTGCTGCCATCAGACTTTTGAATGGTCCTTTCATACATTAAGCTGATCTTTCTCTTCACCTTACCTGTAACTTCAACAGTATACTCTGCAGCCTATTCTTCCTTTTTCCTTATGTACTGTATGAATGATATGTTTTGTCTGTATAGCTCACAAAAAACAATACTTTTCACCATATCCCAATACATGTGACAATAATAAATCAAACCAAATAATACACATAGTTTGCATTGAAGGCAGCATGCTATAGATATTGCCTGCTCATCCCAATGACTGCAGTGTCCAGACAGAAGTAACTGTGCTATTCCATGACTAGATGTATCAGCAAGAAACCAGTACTGCAGTTTTGGCCATGTATGTAAATTGATACATCTAAGGGTATTTGTATATATATTTATGTAGATTGACAAACATATCGAGACCAATATCCTGGGTTTAGACCAGATGTATAAAGAAGGGCATGAATTGGAATATCAGCATGTGTAACTATCCCAACATATCAATGATGAAAAATAAATTCTGAAGGTGAGATAGTTTTCACATTCAGCTGTGACCATTAACATTCATTTTAGCTTCAACGTGCAGTTGAAAGAAGTGTATAAAATGACCTCCATTCATTAAAAATGAAAATTGTGCTAGGTGAATACATTATCCACTAAGTAATTCTCACTTTTTGCCAACATATCATCGAGATTAGTCTCTCAGCACTACATCTTTTATATAAAGCACTAAGAGAGTTGAAAAATAAGAGCGTCAATCTCTGGATATTGTACTTGTATTGAGAATAATATTGATTTGTGGGAGTATTATTATCCTAGAACCAAGACAGATTCTGCATTGAATTTTACCACCTTGTATGGTCCAGTCTTTGGGCTGTTTACCACATTCTGTTGTCACTGATGTGGGTTGAAACAAGGATAGCTCACTTATTCTTCTGTTTTTCCTTGACTTCTAAATCTTCAAATGAAATATGGTGGCACGGTGGCACAGTGGTTAGCACTGCTGCCTCACAGCATCAGGGACATGGTTCAATTCCACCTTGGCTGACTGTCTGCATGGAATTTGCACATTCTCCCCGTGTCTGCATGGGTTTCCTCCAAGTGCTCTGGTTTCCTCCCACAATCCAAAGATGTGCAGGTAAGGTGGATTGGCCATGTTAAGTTGTGCTCAAGATGTATAAGAATCATAGAAACCCAGTGCAGTATAGTGCAGAAGGCGGCCATTCGGCCCATCAAGCCTGTACCAACAACCATCGCACCCAGGCCCTATCCATGAAACTCCACATATTTACCCTGCTAATCTCCCTAGCATATACACTTCAGGACATTAAGGAGTAATTTAGCATTAAAGGCTAATCAACCTGCACACCCTTAGGCTGTGGGATGAGACCGGAGCACCTGGAGGAAACCCATGGAGACACAAGCCGTGCGGGGGGGGAGTTCCTGGGTAAGATAATCTCTCAAAATGTCAGTGCAGACTTGCTGGGCCAAAAGGCCTCTTCTGCATTATATGGACTCCATGAAAATCATTCATGAGATGACCTGCATAGTCCCAAAGGCCCACCTTTGTGTTCTGCAAGCAAAGAACCAATTTTTCAAAATTGCAACCTTGCGATTTGCTGAAAACCACAGTCTGGTCACGTGGCCCCTTTAAGGAGGCAATCCTTTGCGGGCCATATGATGGGGATGGACCCTGTGGAGAGGCCACGCGGGAAGCCGAGCCAATCAGAAGCAAGGGCGCACATCCTTGAACAAGCAGGATCCTCAGTTGGTGTCAGTGAGGAGTATAGAGTTGACTTCTGTAGTAACAATGTTAGACCCTTACCTTGTTCATGCCTGATGTTAGCTCGTAAACCATTTTTTGTTGAAGCTACAAGTTGTTTTCAACAGAATCAAAATTGAGTGAGAAGGACTAGATGGGATGAAGGTGCATGTGCCCTGATCTAATTGAAAGGCAGAAGGAGATAGGAGGGGTGAAATGGCTTACTCCTGTTTTATGTTACCATTAACAGAGTGTTGGCCAATTATCAGATTCAACAAGTCAATGTGTCAAAGCACTCAGCCACTGTCTGGGGCCTGAGGATAAAAGCCATGGTGGGGTGATGCCTGTATGGGACTGGGGTGGACACAGTAAGAAGTCTCACAACACCCAGGTTAAAGTGCAACAGGTTTATTTGGTAGCACAAGCTTTTGGAGCACTGCCCCTTCATCAAGTGAGCCACCTGATGAAGGAGCAGTGCTCTGAAAGCCCGTGATACCGAATATACCTGTATAACTTAAACCTGGTATTGTGAGACCTCTTACTGAGGATAAAAGGACCAAGAAAATGGAAATCAGCTGAAATTGCAACCAGATAAAAATAATAGACTATTGATATCTATACCAGAACAGATGCTCAGTAAAGGCTGTGCCTGTAATCTTATTCTTAAACCAACAAGCCTGTCCTCAGTTGGCACTTGGAATGGTGTCAGTTATCCTCACCTAACCTACACATCTTGGCTACTCATTCTTGCTTGATTTAATCTTACTGACTAGTTCCTCACTGACCTTTTATTAAACAAAGGAAACATGCACCAGCCTTAAAGGATTCAAGGAATGAAGGTTTGGTATTTGCTTTAAGCAGTTAAAAAGCTATTGACTAGATATTATCAGTGCAAAAATGATTCAATTTACACAGGAAACTCGCTGCTGGCCATTGCAATTCAAAGGAAAATAAGTTTAAAATGTCATTTGAAATCTTAATTGACGCTTAGAAATTAGATTAGCACATTTTTAATTTAGTATTATTCTGTTATATTATTTAATCTGTTAAAATTCTATTTTGTGTTAATCTTTAACTCCTGACTGGAGGTTGATTTTAATTTAATTTGAAAATTATGTGAATAGAGATATAGAGAGATGAACCAGTAGATCAGATCTGCCGACAGGCTGCTTCCCGAGTACTCTGCTCCAACGTCCTTCGATATTAGCTGCCTAAATCTTACGAATCACGTTCTGCATTTTCACTTATTTAAATCGAAGGTAAATTTCATAGGGCAGCGATGTCTTTTATTTATGAATGCGTTGCACTGAGGATAACTGATGCCAAAGATTTCCCCAGAATGTGGACTCCAGGTTATGACTGGACTTTAAAAATTGAAGGGGAAAGAGAAGACAAAAGCTGCACCAACTCCTTCAGACTGAGGGGCAGAAAACTGAATGGCAAAGTAAGGGCAGGCCGGCTTGTTGTCATTGTGGTAATACTAACAGAAGCTTGGGAGAACACTCTCTGTCATCTAGGTTCAAGGGGAAGATCGTATCACAAGATAAAAGCATATGTAACCTCCCTTGTTCTTTACAACATGAAGCAAATGTCAGAAGCTGTACTTCTGGACAGAAGCAGTTTGCTTCTCAAAAGCATTATTGGGCTCGGCACAGATCCCAGCTCTGGTGGTGGCTGCTGTGGTTGCCTTTAAGGTGTAGTTGCTCAGCCTGTACACCAGATAGTGCCGTTTTGGGAAACTCATCTAACCGCTGTGCCAACTGTTGGAGCAAGAGCCATTCATCCAACTACCCCTTCTTGTTTTCTTTAAGACTGCTCATTTGACTGGTTAAATGTAACTTCTTTTCCCAAAAGCGCCTATTATTTCTACATCACCTCCACCTCAAATTATAATGAATATATTATTAATAGATGTTATTAATAATTGAGGTGTCAGCGGTGGCTGAGTTGGCAGCACTCTTGCTTCGGAATCATGTCATTTTGGATTCAATTTCACTTCAGGGATGAAACACAAAAATTTAGTCCGAGTCAATTGACTTGAAATGGTGGCTATAATCTTCTGGTCTCGCATGCCCTGTTACCACTGCCAGCGAGAATGGAGAACTTGGCTTTCAACTAAATCTCCCTGCACAGCAGCAGGACCGGATAATCCCAGCCGCAGACAAGATTGGAGAATTCTGGCCGTAGCTCAGTTTCTTTCTCCACACATGCTGCCAGACTTGCTGAGATTTTCAGCATTTGAATTTCCAATGCCCCCACTATTTTCCCAGAAGGAAAAAGAACAATAAAACGGGGAAATAAGAATGCTTGCTACAGCTATTTGTTCCTTTCGGGTTGCTTTTTTAATCCGGGCTTGAGGACGTGTTACCTTCTGGCTGGGTCGGCACAGTGGTTAGCATTGCTGCCTTACAGCACCAGGGACCTGGATTCAATTCTCAACTTGGGCCACTGTTTGTGTGGAATCTGCATGTTCTTCCCATGTCTGCATGGATTTCCTCCGGGGCCTCCGGTTTCCTTGCATGGTCCAAAAGACATGCTGGTTTGGTACATTGGCCATGCTAAATTCTCCCTCAGTGTACCTGAACAGGCGCCAGAGTGTGGCGACTAGGGGATTTTTCACAGCAACTGCATTGCATTGTTAATGTAAGCCTACATAAATAAATAAAGTTAAACTTTTAAACTTTAATCACTGTTGTAGGTGCCATCTTTCCATGCCAACCATCAAAAGAGCTCACGGAAAGAGCATCAGGGATGAGATTCTCCAGTTTCCCAGCCGCATGTTTCCCAGTGGTGGAAGGCAGTGCGCTGCTCGCTACTGGTGGAATTCTCTGGTCCCTTTGCTGTTAGTGGGATTTCCCACTGATGTCACCCATTGTAAAACTGATGGGTGGGCTGTTGGCAGGATCAGAGAATCCCACAGGCATGAACAGCCAGAGAATCCCAGCCCTTATCTTATCCAGGTAAAGATATCAATCTAGCAAAGTCGACAGCGCAAACCAGTTGTCAACACAGAAGCCCCTGCTGAACTAATGCTTTTAATAGTCTGGGCTCAACCCCATCAAACATAATGATGCTCTGCTTTTGGAGTCAGACCCTGCACTCAACCGCCCCCAGGCAAGATACTGGGGCAATTTTTACTGAGTGCATTGGAAAAACTCTAGCTATCTGCTCAGATAACAAAAATCTAGTCCATTGTCAAAATGCACATCTCTCTCTCTCTCAAAAGGTGAAAGCCCTTTGGCAAATATGTGTAACAATGTGCAAGTTCTTTTTCCCTCCAAGGTCTCATTACACATTCACAATAATTTCCCTTTTAATTAATTGTGGTATCCTTCATTCTGTGCACTGATCTCTACTTTGGACCCCCCTCATACTCCAACATTGCAAAGTAAAGGTCTCCTGGAGCTATTGACACCTTTGCCATTGGAGATGCCATTGCTTGGATTGCTCAATCCATGTTTCTATTCCTGTGAAGCATTGCATTTAAAATTCCAGTTTCTAATGAGCTCCACAACTTGTTCTGAGATGGACCGTAATCTGAAAAAAACAGACATGTGGGTACTGCACACTTTGCAAATTAACCTTGCAAATTTGCAAGTTGTAGTCTTTGCATGTCCTCCATGTTGCCTGTTTCCTTGTAATTGAAATAATAATTAACACTTATCAGATGGACAACATCAAAAACAAATATATCCAATCCAGCCTTTGAACAATGAGCTCAAGTGCTTCACATGCTTTTATCACCTCCTGCTGTCGTGTTTCTATTGTTTGAGGAGCAACCGCACTTTGCAATGTAATCTTGCTTGTTCTACACCGTATTTATTTTGGCCAAAAACATGTTTGCTTTTCACAAACAACCTTCCAGTGCAATGCAGGTTGAACCGATAAACGACATGATTTCCCTTCTCAATGACTTGGGAATGATTGCACATTCAACTCAGAACGCATTATCATTCTGGGCATTGAGTTCATTTCTAAATAGAGAGAATGGAATAACTGGTTTTCCTCGTTCTTGTTTTTAAGGTGCATGCTTACAGAATCTGAAGGATTTTTCCTCCAGCAATCATGGCTCTGTAGGTAATAGCCTTTTTGGCCTTTTGTTGCAAAGGGGTTGGAGTTTAAAAATAGGGGAGTTTTGTTGCAATTGTGTAGAATCATAGAATCAACAGAGCAAAAGGAGGCCATTTGGCCCTTTGAGCCTGCACCGACAACAATCCCACCCAGGTCCCATCCCCGTAACCTCACATATTTACCCTCCTCATCCCCCTGATAATAAGGGGCAATTTATCATGGCCAAGCAACCTGACCCCCACGTCTCAGGACTGTGGGAGGAAACCAAAGCACCCAGAGGAAACCCACACAGACATGGGGAGACAGTGCAAACTCCACACAGTCAAAGTAAAAGTTTATTTATTAGTCACAAGTAGACTCTCATTAACACTGCAATGAAGTTACTGTGAAAATCGCCAAACTCTGGCCCTGTTCGGATACACTGAGGGAGAATTTTAGCATGATCATTGCACCTAACCAGTACATCTTTTGGACTGTGCAAGGAAATCGGAGCACCCGGAGGAAACCCACACAGACACGGGGAGAACATGCAGACTCCACACAGGCAGTGACCCAAGTGGGAATCAGACCTGGGTCCCTGGCACTGTGAGGCAGCAGTGCTAACCATCATGCCACTCCTTTAATTGTGGTATACTTCGTGTTGTGCATTGATCTCTGCTTTGGACTCCCTCTCATACTTCAAAATTGCAAAGTAATTGCTGGAGCTATTGACACCTTTGCCATTGGAGATTTTGTTGCTTGGATTACTCATTACACATTTCTATTCCTGTGAAACTTTGCAATTAAAATTCCGATTTCTAATGAGCTTCACAACTTGTGAGTGAGGTCTCACCTAGCATACTGCGGACAGTTTTGGTTCCCTTATCTTAAAAAGGATATAATGACATTGGAGGCAGTCCAAAGGAGATTCACCAGGCTAATCCCTAAAAAGAGAGAGTTGTCCTATCAAGAGAGACTAAATAGTCTGGGTCTGTATTCCTCAGCGTTTAGGAGAATGAAGGGTGACTTTATTCAGGCATATAAGATGATGAGGGGGCTTGACAGGTTAGATGGTGAGATGTTTTCACTAATGGGAGACTCTTGAACAAGGGGACATAGTGACAAGATAAAGGGCTGGTCATTTAAGACTGAGGCTTCTGGCAGAAGGTGGTGAATCATTGGAATTTTCTGCTCCAAAGTGAGGTGAAGTTGGATCATTAGAAAGATGTAAAGTGGAGGTGGATAAATACTTGATAGATCGAGGAATAGAAGGCTATGGGGAAATGTCACAAAGGAGTTGCGTCTGGCGTAGATCAGTCTTGATCATATGAAATGACAGGGCAGGCTTGAAGGCCTGGTGGCCTATTCCTGCTTCTAATTCTTGTGTTGTGTAAGTCTTTGATGTCGCTGCGGTTTGCGTTTGGAACTGTCTGGTAAATACACTTTAATAAAAAGATCATTAAGTTGCATCTATTTTTGTGACTGATAGTTAATCTATACATGAAATACCTAAATATAATTAGCATGCTTTGTAATTCTTTTGATGTTTCATGAGGTGGTTTCCTCAACTTAACCTTTACTGGCCTATTAGCTAAAAGGTTACTGACATGGCACTGGCATATTGAATGGAACCACTCCGGTGTAGATAAAATCTTTTTTTCAATCTAGACATGCTTTATCCTAAAATGATACTTTCAAACGCAATTAACAATTCCAGCAATGAACAGTTCCAGTTGTGTCAGTGCTGCTCCTGACCCTGGATTTGAGGCATTTTCTCACATGGTGAGTTTGCCCTTCCAACACTTCAACACTTAGTAAGCTACTGCCAGCTGTTTGACTTGATCAATCGCTTGGCTGTGAATGTGCAGCTAACACCATTTGCTATCTTTCAGCGTCAGTTTAGTTTTAGTGCTTCACATACATACATCACTGAGCTTCCACCACACACAAAAAAATGGAGTGAGGGAAGTACCATAAATCCTGAAAATTCTGTGACATTCAAGAGGTAGTGGATTTTCAAATCTGCTCTGACATTTTCTGAGCTTATGCTTTCAAACCTTGGCCTGGATTAAGATGTTGAACTTCTCGAAGCTTTATTTCATCCTTATCTCTGTTGCAGGTTTTGTACACAACAGTTTTCTATAAAGGTTTTGAGCTTGCTCCAGACACTGGGGGTTTCTTTAATTTTCACCACATACCAATGTGACATCTGTGATGGCCTTTATACTGGCAATCACTTCGTTAACGGCTTCTTGAATTATCAAAATATTTCAAGACCACTGGATATACCAAAGGGTGCACACAGTCTCCGGTATCTGCCAACTGGGGCATTATGTACAGGAAGCAATGAGCATCAAGGGATGCATGGAAGGATCCAATTTGGGATCCATAACGCTGAATACTTTTTTGCATGGTTTAAATCTAATCATATTCCGTCGTGAATAGAAATGATACATTGACTTCTCCTTATTGTACTGTTCTTGACTCAAACATATACAGATTCTCATCTGACAGTTACTTCAAGTTTCTAAGTTTTCAGATCATCAACAACTTGCTCTGGTCCCTCTGTGCCGAGGTTCAGAAACCCCACCAATGCCTCAACTTTCTCAGGAGATTTAAAAAAATTGTTATATCTGATATGATTCTCACCAATTTTTATGGACGTATCATAGACAGCATCCTTTCCAGATGTATCACAGCTTGCTTTGGCTCCTGCTCTGACCAAGAAGCAAGAAACTGCAAAGGATATTGAACAGAGCCCCTGTGCACCAACACATAACCACACCCCGCCCTCCACTAAAACATAAATAAATATTTAAATATGGGAAGCTTAATATTTGCACACTGATAATAAAGTGAATTGAAGCATGAATTTAATATTTTAATCAGGGGTTGTATGTAATTTTTCTGTGTTACGGTTAGTTTTACCATGGGCTCCATATCTGGTCAGGGTACCTGATGACTGACCCATAGCTCCATGTGTTTATCCAACCCTAGTCGCATTTCTGAACTTCCAAACAGATGTACATGGTTGATTACCATCATACTAATTTGACGTGACATTTCTTAGTCTTCCGGAGTTTGCCACATTTTGTCTGCATCATCCCAGAAGTCTCAGGATGGCTCTACTGCACACATTTGGCTGGAATCTTCCCCGTCTGTTGCTGCAAGCGAGGACGGAGAATTTGGTGCTCAGCCAAATCTCCATTGATTGCGGCTGGACCAGAGAATCCCACCAGCATGAATGGTCATAAAATTGCAGCCATGGAATCTGGTGCACCCCACAAGGCAGAAGTAGCTCAAATCTCAAAGATGCTCACCTGTGATCTTGGTGCAGCTCCCATTGGAATCTGGTTGAAATGTGGCTGCTCTGATGTTATCGTACATGATGGTTTAAGCTGTTTGCCATCATGATTACAGCTAACAGCTCTGCTTCTAGAAACAGGGCTTGAGATTCGATAGTCTCAAGGTCTTGCTTGCTTTCTATTTCTATGAAAGGTTGAAACGTGACTTGTCTCTGCTTTTCAGCAGAACATTACCTAGTAAAATGAAATATATTTGGTCATTCCCGTAAAACTGTCATCTCGGACATTTTTCTTTACGCTGCTCATACTTTTCCTTCTGATTACCAGCAGAAATAAAACTGGCAATTTAATAACACCTTTCAGGTCTTCAGGATGAGCTTAAGCACTTTACAGCCAATGAATCACTACTGTTTTATCAGCAAACTCTGTAATCAATTTGCACTCAACAAATTCCATAAACAGCAATGTGATAAATGAGTAGTTAACCTGTTTTCTTTTGGAGGTAGGAACAAGCAGCATCTATGGAGAGAAGAAAAGACTGATCAAAGTAAGGTTTATTTATTAGTCACAAGTGAGGTTTACATTAACACTGCAATGAAGCTTCTGTGAAATTCCCCTAGTCGTCACATTCTGGCACCCCTTTGGATCAATAGGGGTTGAGTCCGGTTTCCTCCCACAGTCCAAAGATGTGTGGGTTAGGTTGATTGGCCATGCTAAGAAATTGCCCCTTAGTGTCCAGGGATGTGTAGGTTAGAGGGATTAGTGGGTATAGTATATGGGGGTAGGGCCTGGGGTGGGATTGTGTTTGGTGCAGACTCGATGGGCCGAAGGGCCTCTTTCTGCACTGTAGTGTTCTATGATTCTATAAATAATAAGAACGTAAGAAGTAGGAGCAGGAGTAGGCCATCTAGCCCTTTGAGCCTGCCCCACCGTTCAATGAGATCATGGCTAATCTGAAGTGGCTCAGTTCCACTTTCCCGCTTTCTCCCCATAACCCTTAATTCCCTTGCCTACCAAAAACCTATCTACCCGTGTCTTAAATATATTTAGCGAGGTAGCCTCCACCACTTCAACGGGCAGAGAATTCCAGAGATTCACCATCCTTTGAGTGAAGAAAAATCCTGGAATTCCCTCCCTAACAGCACTATGGGTGCACCAACACCTCAGGGACTGTAACAGTTCAAGAAGGAAGCTCACCACCACCTTCTCAAGGGCAATTAGACATGGGCAATAAATGTTGGCCAAGCTAGCAACATCCACGTCCCATAACTGATTTTTTAAAAATGACTCATTCCTGAGTATTGCAGCAATTCCTGTTTCTATTTCAGGGTTTCAATATCCACAATATTTTGCATTTATTTTTGGACGTTTTAAAGTTCATTTATTGGTGTCACAGTTATGCTTACATTAACACTACAATGAAGTTACAGTGAAAATCTCCCGGTCATTGCATTCCGACGCTTGTTCAGTTACACTGAAGGACAATTTAGCATGGCAATACACCTAACCACCGCATCTTTCGGGGCAGCACAATGGTTGGGTACTGCTGCCTCACAGCGCCAGGGACCCAGGTTCCATTCCGGCCTTGGATTATTGTCTATGTGGAGTTTACACATTCTCCCTGTATCTGCATGTGTTTCTTCCAGGTGGTCTGGTTTCCTCTCACAGTCCAAAGTTGTGTGGGTTAGGTTGATTGATCATGCTAAATTGGTCCTAGTGTCACGGGATTAGCAGGGTAAATATGTGGTTTTATGGAAATAGGGATTGTGGTCGATGCAGACTTGATGGGCCAAAAGGCCTCCTGCATTGTAGGGATCTTGGAACAAGAGCACCTGGAAAAAACTCATGAAGACATGGGGAGAATGTGCAAAATCCACACAGACCTAAGCCAGGAATCAAACCCATATCCCTGGCACTGTGAAGCAGTGATATTACCTACTGTGCCACTGTGAAGAGCATCACTGTGGGCCATGCCATGTGGGCCAGGGTTCACTGACCTCACCCATAGCTGGATTCTCCAGTTCCGCTGCTATGAATGGAGATTTGGCTGAGCGCCAAATTCTCTATCCTTGCTTGCAGAGGTAGCAAGTTGGATGTATAAGACCAGAGAATTCTGGCCGTGTTTTTTACCATCTACTTGAACAGGCAAGTGATGACAAGTGTCTTTCAAGAGTTTTGACCTAAACGAACGAGCACTCTTCTGCCACACAGTAAATTGTTTTCCTGGAAAATGTACTGACCTCATGCTTTGGGGCATGGCTTGTTGTTGCAACAGCAGATCCGCATGCAGTTCAATGTAAGAAACAGAAGCAGGAATATCCCATAAAGCCTCTCAAGCCAGATCGAGCATCCAGTAAGATCATGACTAATCTTCTATTTCAACTCCAATTTCCCTTCCCTATCACCTTATTCCTTGTGTTAGGAAAAAGATCAGAAACTCCAAGGTATGTTATGAAGTTAGCCTCAACCCCAGCTTTAGATTTTGACATTAGTGTGAGCATGAAGTGTTTCTCTCCAAGTTTGATTGTATTGATCCACTAAGTAGTTTTTATTAAGACAAACTTTATTTAAGAACACAGTTAGAATACAGCAAAAAGAATTAGCACAGGGTTTTATCAATTAATATGCTTAAATATGACAAAGTATAATACTTAACAGCTATTTATTGCTATTGCTAGAGCTCCAATTTAAGCAATATTCCCATAGACATAAATCCTACTTCAGAACCAACTAGTACCAAAAACAGATCTGCTCGTGTGGATATTAGATTTCCAACCTTTTAACCATTCTGTGCAAATATAGAAAGACACTTGCTTTCTGACTCCATTACAGCAGCTTCCAGAGAAAGAAGCAGAACTTCAGAAAAAGAAACCTATTTTCCTGCAGATCCTAGTCTTTAAACCTCAGTGAGAGAAAATGTTACCTCTCTCTACAGATCCCAAGCAACAACTGATCTAGTTTCTTCCTGTGGGCCCAGTCCTGCCCAGTCATATGATTTTTTTTATGTCAAAGCCCTAATCAAACCCCACTCTTGAAAATCTCAGGGGAACACACTGAACAACAACCAGGCATTAGTTCCAATTAAAACAAACATTCCAGCAATTAAGATCAAATCTGCTGTTACAATAACAACAGGAGATGCTGGCCGTAGACAAAACCACACTGATAAATAAAAGTGACTGCTAAAATAAATCCGGCGCAAGAAACATGACACAAATACATTTCTTAAAGGCTCTGTATTGAGCCAAAAACCTATCTCAATCTTGATTTTACTCAACAATAGCTGCCACAACGTTTCTCTGTGAAAAGATTTCTCCCCATCTCAATCCTAAATAGTCTCACCACAAATGGTCAGCTATGTTCCCCAGTGGGTGTGTTTCTCATGGGGGGTGGGACATGTAAAATATGGAGAAGGAGCATATAAAATTGCATTGGCAACTATCCCACCATCTTCCTGCCCATCCTTGAGCTCACCAACATGGTGCTTGGATGCCAAGTTGGCAATCTGCTTGCCATATTTCAATTAGCAATTACGGGCTTATTATCAATCTAATATGTTATTTGCACCTAGGTAGCAACGCGGCTGTGAGATGCTTGACTTTGATCTCAAAGGACAGGAAGGAGGCGAGGGATCACTCTTCAGAGTCTGCCCTTTGGCAGATGTGGTTCCCCCTTAGATCCCTCCTTCCTAGCATCTCCCTCCCTTAAATGCAGCTCCTCCTGGCTTCACTGCCTCTCCAACTTGCCCAAATGCTTCTGAGGCAAAACTTACAAGACTTACCTTCTCCAGGGATCCCAGGTCTGGGAGTCCTTTCTTCTCCAGCCACTGATGCCTTCCTGATGTTGCCAGCATGGATGGACCTGCTGGCCAACCCAATTGGCTGGCATCTCCGGGGCGTGCGATTTCCACCCCAAGGATTGGTAATCCCATTTGGCATCATTATTTCATCCCTATGATATTAGTGTACCTTTAAGGGATTTTTAAAAAAATCATGTTCTCTGCAGCTGTCAGCTCTCAATGTTGCTGAGTTGTCTGTAGAAGCCCTTTTATTGCTTCTTCAGTGGTTCAAATGAGGTTTGTTCATTTTTATTTTAGATTGTTTTATGACCCTGCATTGTTAGGAGGGAAGCCATGTGCCTTGAACAATTTTTTTTCCATCTCTTATACTGGTCTGAATGCAATCCAGGGAAACTCTGATTCTGTTTCTGCAGCTGTCTCTCTGTGAGAGTTGCCACTCTCTCAATGGAGGTGGCTGTCTGGACATAGGCGAGGTGATGCATTTTGGTAGATCCAATTCTGATGGCAGCTATAAAATAAATTGCAGAACAATCAGGAGCATAGACACACAGAGATATCTGGGAGCTCCGGTGTTCTGAAGGCCATTCCTGCCAACAAGCATTATTCCTCAAAGTCAAACCCTCACGCTTTTCTGAGGCTCTTTGGCAAGTCAAGGCTTCAGGGGGCTTCCTGTCAAATTTTTAAACCCACCTCCAATGCCCCATGGGTCCAGATGCAGACATGTGCCACCGGCAAATTGGTGGCACAGTGCACAGGGACCTGGATTCTATCCACAGCTTGGGCCACTGTCTGTGAGAGTCTGCACATTCTCCCCGTGTCTGCATGGGTTCCCTTCGGGTATCCGGTATCCTCGCACAGTCTGAAAGATGTGCTGGTTAGGTGCATTGGCCATGCTAAATTCTCCCTTAGTGTACCCGAACAGGCACCAGAATGTGGCGACTAGGGGATTTTCACAGTAACTTCATTGCAGTGTTAATATAAGCCTTACTTGTGACATGAATAAATAAACTTGAAAACTTTAAACATTGCTGAGCCACTGTCAGTGCATGTTTCCCACCGTTCCCGACTGTTAATTGGCCAGATGATGTGAAATTGGGTTCGGCTCAAGATTGGGGCAGGAATAGATATCGCGTTTGCTTCCTGGCCCATCTATCACACGTAAACTCCAACTGACAAATTCAGGCCGATGTTCCCTAATTGATTCACATCCAGTTCCAAGGTTTTGAAAGGCTGGAAACATGGCAGCTAATTTGTCCATAACTAGTTTTCTCAGACAGACGCGAGATAATGAGAGATAATCTATTTCAGTGACATTAATTGAGGGGGTTAACATGATGGCCAGAACACCAGGGAGAACTTCCTTCTCTTCATCAAAATAGTGTCAGGGGATCGGTGTAACCTCTCATTTGGAGAACAGGATCTCCTACAGCGCCACGCTGTAGCGTCGTCTGAGAATAAATGTTTACGTCGCTGGAGTTAGACATAACCCTCCTAACCTTCAGACTCGAAGGAAAGAATGCCATCAACTGAGCCGCAGCTGACACATAGCAATCTTTATTTGCTTGTCTCCCTTCAATCACTGCAAATTCCTTGTACAACTGTCATTCCTTGCAGTGTTTCCAGATCCACAGCAAGTCCACCATCTCGAATTGTCATTCTTTTGTCGGATTAAACTGCTCGTGGAGCTGTAGGCTTTCGATATCTTCCCTGTGTGCACCGCAAATCCTTAAAAAAAGAAACGTACTTAATTATAAGAACATTTTGCAGTGTTTCTTGATTAAGGAATGAGTTGCGAAGAGGTCTTCCCCACCTCACACTAACCCCCACTACCCCCCTCCCCGCGGCCAAACACCAGTGCTTCTTGGTGTCTATAAACATCAAAGTAATTTATTTTCTCGCTACACGGTGACTTGAGGCAATCATTGCACTTCTGTTTCTGCATCTCCCATTCACAGCATCATGAAATCAGAGACTCCATCTTCAAACAGCCCATTCAGCAGAAGCGTGTTCTGTGCTCCCACAATGATTTGAGCTACACAGATAAAGTTTATTTATTAGTCTTACAGGCAGGCTTACACTTGCACTGCAATGAAGCTACTGTGAAAACCCCCTAGTTGCCACACTCTGGTGCCTTTTCGGGTACACTGAAGGAGAATTTAGCACAGCCAATGCACCTAACCAGCAAGTCTTTCGGACTATTGAAGGAAATCCGTGCACCCGGAGGAAACCCACGCAGACATGGAGAGAACATGCACACTCCACACAGCCAGTGATCCAAGCTGGGAATCGAACCCGGGTCCCTAGCACTGTGAGGCAGCAGTACTAACCATTGTACTGCCCCTACTGTGCCACCCAAATAAATGCACAGGATAATTTCCTGGCTTCACGGTTACTGTTCCCAGTATCCGAGATAGCTGTTAGAGAGGTAAATGGCAAAGCATCTATGGAATGAGGCAGTGAGCTGAAGGAGAGAGGAGGGATTTGTTGAAGGAATGGTGTAGATTCAGAGTAACAGCGAGGTCAGGAGTGGAGGGTCAGAATTGATGGGACACAACAGAGTGGCAGAGGAAAGAAGAAGTATAACACACCAGTATATTTCCAGGCAATGAATCTTGTTATGGTTATGCACGTAAAAAATAATCAAAGTGTCTGTGATTTCTGAAAATTCATAGTTCACCAAGCATCTCAATTAATATGATACAATGTTGTCATTAAACCATTAGTCGGTCTCTTCTGGCTAAGATCAAGGGTCAGATCATGCCCAAGATGGGGTGCAATGCTTCATCTTGTCAGCCTGGATCTTGTTTATCTTGTAATGGAAACCATGAATTGGATTGAACTGAAATTTGAACTTGAGCAAGAAGGAGATGGATTTTGGTGGGGGGGGGCATGATAGCACAGTGGTTAGCACTGCTGCCTTACAGCGCCAGAGACCCGGATTTAAATCTAGCCTTGGGTGACTGTCTGTGTGGAGTTTGCATGCATTACTTCAGAACCACATATCAATGTGCAGGAATGCGATAGAGAATCTGGTGAACTGATGTGGCAACAATAATTTCTCCCTCAATGTCATCAAAACATAGGAGATTGCCATCGACTTCAGGAAGCATAAAGGAGAACTGCCCCTGTCTATATCAATGGGGATGAAGTAGAAAGGGTCAAGAGCTTCAAGTTTTTAATGTCCAGATCACCAAGAACTTGTCCTGGTCCCCCCATGTTGATACTATTGTTAAGAAAGCCCACCAGTGCCTCTACGTTCTCAGAAGACGAAGGAAATTTGGCAAGTCAGCTACGACGCTCATCAACTTTTACAGATGCACCATAGAAAGCATTCTTTTGAGTTGTATCACAACTTGGGATGGCTCCTGCTCTGCCCAAGAATGCAAGGAACTACAGAAGATCGTGAATGTAGCCCAATCTATCATGCACACCAGCCTCCCATCCACTGACTCTGTCTACCTTCCCACTGCCTCAGCAAAGCAACCAGCATAATTAAGGATTTCATGCACTAAGGATATTCTCTCTTTCACCTTCTTCCTTTGGGAAAAAAGATACAAAATCTGAGGTAACATACCAACCGACTCAAGAACAGCTTCTTCCCTGCTGCCATCAGAATTTTGATTGGACTTGCGTTGCATTAAGTTGATCTTTCTCTACCCTAGCTATGACTGTAACACTACATTCTGCACTCGCTCATTTCTTTCTCTATGAACAATATGTTTTGTCTGTACGGCACACAAGAAACAATATTTTCACTATATGTTAATATAGTGACGATATGTTAATATATGTGACAATAATAAATCAAATCAAATCAGTGTGGTTGATTTTGAAATGGCTTTGCAAGCTGTTCAGTTCAAGGGCAATTGGGAATAAATGCTTGCTCAGCCAGTGACGCCCAAATCACATGAATGAATAAAGAATTTCCCTCAGGTTGCCACTGAACTTAAGAATTCATCCATTATACAGTCATGGATGACAGTAAAGGCCACTGTTTAGCAGACCACATGACATGATCTCAAACTACACTCTTGCATTGTGCTAAGAGACTAAACCACCAACTGCTCTCCTGAACTGCAACCATTGATAGAATCCTTACAGTGCAGAAAGAGGCCACCCAGCCCATTGAGTCCACACCAACACTCCGACTGAGCGTCTCACACAGGTACAGGCCCAACCCCCACCATCCCCCCACCCCCACAACCCCATGCATTTACCCCACTAATTCCCCAAATCTACACATTTTTTTTTATTTGCTGTTGGGATGTGGACATCACTGGCTAGGCCAGCATTTAATGTCCCATCCCTGAGGGCACTAAAGAATCAACCACATTGCTGGAGTCACAAGCAGGCCAAACCAGCTTTCATTCTCTTAGTGAATCAGATGGGTTCACTCCTTCCTTGGGACATTAAGGAGCAATTTAGCATGGCCAATCCACCTAACCTGCACATCTTTGGACTGTGGGAGGAAATCGGAGCACCCGGAGGAAGCCCATGCAGACACGGGAAAATGTGCAAACTCCACACAGATAGTTACTCAAGGCTGGAATCAAACCCAGATCCCTGGCACTGTGAGACAGCAGTGCTAACCATTGTGTCACCCGTGCCACTCCTGATGCAGAACTTCATTATTTAAAGACAACAACAAAAAGGGGAATTGCTGAATGTTGCTGTTGCTTTTCTTGAACGTCAATGACAACACTTGGCATCTGTTGCTCCAAAGCCATGATTGATCTCCATGGCCTCGCAAAATTTGAAGATATATTCAAATCAGTGCAATTCGGCAGTAATTTGGAAATGGAAAATATTGTCAGCTTGCATTACTGTTTCTTCATGTTGTGACTTACAGAATAAAAAAAACCCTTGGTGGTTTCACAATCTATGCACGTGTACCTCTGTGAACTGCCTCATCTGATAGGCATTAGATTATACTGCACATGGTGGAAGATTTCACTGTGCCTAATAGAGACAGACGTGGCATTTCTATTGGGACCTTTGATTCTAACAAGAAGTGAACAAGATAAAGATATGGGAGAGGAAGAGTCAGCAAGAGGTTTGCACTTTGATGTCTTGCAGAATGATGCCACATGTGGTGAAAAATCGTGATAAATTTATCCTAATGAATGCTGCACATGTACTTGGTCATGGCAAAGGATGTTTGTGGACCAGTTTGAATAAACAAAAATCCTCAAGAAGTTGTTTCTCGAACTCATCCTTTTCTGCATGTTTTGAATGGCTATCTGAAGCAATTTCATGTAATAAATTCTAAAGTCATCGACTACTAACAGCGTGTTGCATCCCATTATTACTTTGAGCTCCTTTGCTCAATTCTTACAGCCCTTCAAATTCAGCTCTAAGATATGCCTGTTTATTTAAGAAGTCTCACAACAGCAGGTTAAAGTCCAACATGTTTATTTAGTAGCAAAAGCCACTAGCTGTCGGAGCATTGTTCTTTCGTTAGGTAAGCAGGAGGTCTGTTCACATACAGGGCATATAAAGACACAAACTCAATTTACAAAATAATAGTTGGAATGCAAGTCTTTACAGGTAATCAAGTCTTAAAGGTATAGACAATATGGGTGGAGAGAGGGTTAAACACAGGTTAAAGAGATGTGTATTGTCTCCAGTCAGGACAGTTAGAGATTTTGCAAGCCCAGGCAAGTCATGGGGGTTACAGATAGTGTGACATGAACCCAAGATCCTGGTTGAGGCCGTCCTCATATGTGTGGAACTTGGCTGCCAGTCTCTACTCAGACTCACATCCTGTAAAGACTCACATCCCAACCATTATTTTGTAAATTGAGTTTGTGTCTTTATATGCCCTGTTTGTGAACAAAATTCCCACTTACCTGCTGAAGGAACAGCGCTCTGAAAGCTATTTGGCTTTTGCTACCAAATAAACCTGTTGGACTTTATCCTAGTGTTGTGAGACTTCTTACGAACGCCGGCATCTCCACATTATGGCTGTAGTGACAGGGGTCAGCTATCGTGACAGAGAAGATGGTGCAGTAACAGGAGAAAGGCTGCAGTGATAAGGAAAGACAGGATAAGAGTAGAGAAAGGCTATTAGATCCATGATGCTGGTCCTAATGCACTGTCGTAGATAAATTAACTCCATCAAATCTGCTATCTTTTAGCTTCTAAATGAAGGAAAACATAACCAGTCTACAGCCTTACCATTTATCCTCCAAATATTTTGTCTTAGAAAGTGCTATTTAATGACACATGAGATGTGGGAGGGGAGTGGGGTGAGAAAGATTCCAGTCAGGACTTCATCTGCATCCTATTGACGGGATGTGAACCAGTTTCACAAAGATATATAGAGGGACAGGTAGTACTGAAGAAGCAGGAGGGCTGCAGAAGGACATGGACAGATAAGAAGAGTGGACAAAGCAGTGGTAGATGGATTACAATGTGGAAAAGTGTTCGGCACTTTGGAAGGAGGAATGGAGACATAGAGTATTTTCTAAATGGGAAAATGCTTAGGAGATCAGAAACACAAAGGGATTCATTGTTCAAGATTCTCTAAAGGTTAATGTGCAGGTTCAGTCAGCAGTTAGGAAGGCAAATGCAATGTTAGCATTCATGTCGAGAGCAGTAGGATACAAGAGCAGGGATGTGCTTCTGAGGCTGTATAAGGCTTTGGTCAGACCCCATTTGGAGCATTGTGAGCAGTTTTGGGCCTCATGCCTAAGGAAGGACGTGCTGGCCTTGGAAAGAGTCCAGAGGATGTTCATAAGAATGATCCCTGGAATGAAGAGCTTGTCGTATGAGGAACAGTTGAGGACTCTGGGTATGTACTCATTGAAGTTCAGAAGGATGAGAGAGGATCTTATTGAAACTTACAGGATACTCCAAGGCCTGGATAGAATGTACGTGGAGAGGATGTTTCCATTAGTCGGAAAAATTAGAACCAGAGGCACAACCTCAGGCTAAAGGGACAATCCTTTAGAACAAAGATGAGGAGGAATTTCTTCAGCTAGAGAGTGATGAATCTGTGGAACTCTTTGCTGCAGAAGGCTGTGAAGGCCAGGTCATTGACTGCCTTTAAGACAGAGATAGATAGGTTCTGGATTAGTAAGGGTGTCAGAGGTTATGGGGAAATGGCAGGAGAATAGGATTGAGAAAAATATCAGCTATGATTGAATAATGGAGCAGATTCCATGGGCCGAATGGCCTAATTCTGCTCCTATGTTTTGTGGTCTTATGGTCTCCAACAGGTTTGCTGATTCATCATGGTGGACACCAGCAGAAGATCCATGGCAAATTCACCTGGGTGTAAAATCATCTCCTGCAAAATTCTTTCCCCACCAACCGCCAGTGAATCCGTCAGCCAGGGCATGGGAGAATTCCACCCTACATTTCAAAAGTACTTAGTTGACCGTATAGGTGCAAGTATTTCTTTTCCTTTCATTCTCATGTGACAATCTAATTCAGATGGAACTGATGGAATAATGTGAAGAGGTCAGGCAGCAGCTGAGGAGAAACAAGGGTTAGGTTCACAATTTGGTCGTGGGATCTGTAATCAAATGTTGCACATTTTTATTCATTTGTAGTACATGGGCTTTGCTGGTTGGCCAGTATTTATTGCCCATCCTTAGTTGTCCGGGGGGGGGGGGGAGGGGAGAGAGAGAGAGTTGGGAGTCAACCACATTGCTATGGCTTTGGAGTCACATGTTGACCAGACAGGGTATGAACAGCAGATTTCCTTCCCTAAAAGACATTAGTGATCCAGATGGGTTTTCTGACAATTGGCATTGGCTTCATAATCATTAGATTCTTAATTCTAGATATCTTTGATTGAATTCAAATTCCGCCATCTGCTGTGGCGGGATTCGAACCCGGGTCCCCAAAACGTCAGCTGAGTTTCTGGATTAATAGCCTACCAATAATACCACTAGGCCTTTGCCTCCCCTAAATGATCAGCTTAAAATGGCGGCACAGTGGTTAGCACCACTGTCTCACAGTGCCAGGCACCCAGGCTCAATTCCAGTCTTGTGTGACTGTCTGTGTGGAGTTTGCATGCTTTTTCTGTGTCTGCGTAGGTTTCCTCCTGGTGCTCCAGCTTCCTTCCACAGTCCAAAGAAGTGCAAGTTAGGTGGATTGACCATGCTAAATTGTCCATTAGAGTCCCAAGATCCATAGGTTAGTGGGATTAGCAGGTTAAATACGTGGGGTTACTGGGATAGGAGAATCTGTACAGACCTGATGGGCCAAACAGCCTCCTTCTGCACTGTAGGGATTCTTCTATGAATTCTATAATTAAAACCAGAGCCAGAAAATAGAAGGGATGAGGGTATTTAAATGACTCCTTACCTCTTTCTTCACACATAGCACTTAGTGTTTCCAACAATATTGGCTTTAATTTCAGCATCTGTAGTAGTTTGCTATTTGTTTTGGAGTTGTTGACTGCAAAGCAACATGGAATGAATGTTTAATATTCCATTATTTGCTTTTCCACAAAGAATTGGTTGTCATAATACCATGCCAATTAAAATAGGATTTATATATAACCATTGGTAACAAGCAGATCTTGGAGGGTTATTTATAGAAATTCCAATCACAGTCCGTGGAGCTCATTATGTTCACCTCTTAGCTGTCTATTCATAATCTATGGTTTAAAAAATCTAACCCAAAATAATATTAGTATATCCCATTTTTTTGTTTGTTTTCCCCAGCTCTTTGCCCGTTAGCTTATATAACGAATAAGGTCATCTACTTTGTAATCATATTGGCAGAAAATGACACTATGATAAGTCTTTTTAATAAATGAAACCTGTAAGAACAAATCAAATCAGTTCGCTCCTTCTGTAGCTTTTCACTGTCACCAGTCACAAAGACATATTCAAAAGCTGAATTCGAAGGCTTTTGAGAAATATCTCCTCAAGGCAGCTCAAAGCCCCATTGCCATCAAAGATATTTTTAAAGTTGTGAATAATGAGATCTATTACTCCCCACCTATCCATACCCATAATATTTCAATATCTTCCGAAACAGACTAAAGTCATTGTCTGATGGATCTACTTTGAGATTTATTCCATTCCAAAAATCTCGTGGATAAAACTGAATTACGTTTCTCACACAAGAAAACTGTACTGTAAACTTTACATCATTCAAAAATGCAACTTTTCCTTTAAGTAAAGCCTGCAATTAAAAGCAACCTGACGTGATCTTTCACTAATTGTGGGTGACAAACAAATAAATGGGTGGGGGGCAGGAGGCATGGTGGCACAGTGGTTAGCACTGCTGCCTCACAGCACCAAGGACCCAGGTTCGATTCCTGGCTTGGGTCACAGTGCAGAGTTTGCATGTTCTCCCTGTGTCTGCGTGGGTTTCCTCCAGATGCCTCCAAAAATATTTAGTGGTGGAGGCTGCCTCGCTAAATATTTTTAAGACGCGGGTTGATGGGTTTTTGATAAGAGAGGGGATTAAGGGTTATGGGGAGAGGGCGGGAAAGTGGAACTGAGCCACGACAGATCAGCCATGATCTTACTGAATGGCGGGGCAGGCTCGAAGGGCTAGATGGCCTACTCCTGCTCCTATTTCTTATGTTCTTATGTTCTTATGCTCCAGTTTTTCCCCACAATACACAAGATGTACTGGTTAGGTTTAGTGGCCGCGCTAAATTCTCCCTCAGTGTACCCAATCAGGCGCCAGAGTGTGGCAACTAGGGGATTTATACATTAACTTAATCCCCATGTTAATATAAGCCTACTTGTGACAAATAAATAAACTTATGAAATTTAATCTTCGTTTAAAAAAAAGGCTGGAATTAAGAACAGCCTGACGTGAGCTTTCCTCCATTTGTAGGTGACAAATAAATCTTTTTATCAATTGTTCTTTGTTTTCTGAAAGGTGCAAATATAACGCATCCTTTTCTTATCTTTTGCCTGTTTTCTCTTGAAGGGAGTTATTCACGTTGGGGTACACAGGTTCACAGGTCATCCTGCAGTATTCTACAACAGCCACCACCTATTACATAGAATCATAGGATCTTTCTGTGCAGGAGGAAGCCATTCAGCTCTTTGAGTCTGTACTGACCACGATCCCACCCAGGTCTTATCCCCATAACCCCATGCATTTACTCTAGCTTGTCCCCCTGACACTAAGGGGCAATTTAGCATGACCAATTCACCTAACCCGTGGGAGGAAACCGGACCAGATGTGGGAAGAACATGCAAACTCTGCACTGACAGTGACCCAGATGGGAAATCGAACCCGGGTCCCTGACGCTGTAAGGCAGCAGTGCTAACCATTGTGCTAACTACTTAATGAGTGAACTTAAAAAAGTGAGCATTTAATCTGATGAGAAGCATTGCAGGCAAAACTGCCCCTAACAAAAACAGAAAGTGCTGCAAAATCTCAGCAGGTCTCACATTACCTGTGGGGAGAGAATACAGCCAACACTTTGAGTCTAGATGACCCACCATCAACGCAAAGAGAATCAGCAGAGATTTCTACTATTGGGGTGGGAGGGGGTGTGGAATTGGACAAACAGAATGTAAATGAGAATACAGAAGGCTGAGAAAGTGTTAAGAGTGTCCATTAAGTGATCAGAATATGCAAATGGCAGAACAGAGGTACAGATTGTTAAAGAACTTCCTGAAGGGCTTCGGGGGCTGGGGGTGGTGGGTTGTGGAAAAAAGGAGAGCTGGGGTGGAGAAATGGAAAAAGGGAAGTTGAGAAAGAAAAATGATAAAATGGATGAATGAGATGAAATGAAATGGAATAAAATAAATGGAGATGGGCTGAGGGTAGAGGGGAGTGTTCATGCTCTGAAGTTGTTGAACTCAGTGTTCAGTCCAGGAGGCTGTAAAGTGCCCAATCGGAAGATGAGTGCTGTTATCCTAGTTTGAGTTGGGGTTCATTGGAACATTGCAAAAGGCAAAGGACGGACATGTGGACAGGAGAGCAGGGTGGTGTGTTGAAGTGGCGAGCGACAGAAAGGTGTGGGTCCTGCTTGTGGATGGACCAAAGATGTTCAGCAAAGTGATCACCCAATCTATGTTTGGTCTTTCCAGTGTAGAGTAGACTGCATTGGGAATAGCAAACACAATAGACATTTCATCTTACCCATCGGAGCTCCACAATTCCAATTTCATATAGTTAAGAATAATTATCTATAGTTAAGAAAGCTCGCCAATGCCTCTACTTTCTCAGAAGACTAAGGAAATTTGGCATGTCTGCTATAACTTCATCAACTTTTACAGATGCACCACGCAAAGCATTCTTTCTGGCTGTTTCACAGGTTAGTATGGCTCCTTCTCCCAAGACTGCAAGAAACTACAAAAGGTCATGAATATAGCCCAATCCTTCAAGCAAACCAGCCTCCTACCCACTGAGTCTGTCTACACTTCCCACTGTCTCGACAAAGCAGCCAGCATAATTAAGGATGGCAGGCACCCCAGACATTCTCTCTTCCACCTTCTTCTTTTGGGAAAAAGATACAAAAGTCGGAGATCATGTACCAACCAACTCAAGAACAGCTTCTTCCCTGCTGCCATCAGACTTTTGAATGGACCTACCTTGCATTAAGTTGGTTGTTCTCTACACCCTAGCTATGACTGTAACGCTGCATACTGCACTCTCTCGTTTCCTTCTCTATGAATGGTATGCTTTGTCTGTATAGCGTGGAAGAAGCAATAATTTTCAATGTATGTTAATACATGTGACAAAAATAAATCAAATCAAATCAAAAATCAGCAGGAATAGGCTGTACAATGAGCAAAACCACCCTGGCCCAGCTAGCCAGGTGACCATTTTCAGCTCCACTAACACAGCAGCATTCTATACCTACAAACTATTTCAAATCTGATTCTAAAAAAGACCCATTCAACAGCATAGCTGAGCTATATATCATTTAAATCCCTGTTAGCTGCGAAGAATACACTTCTCTTTCAACAAACAAAGAACCTGCCTCAAGATTTCTAATTAAAAGGGGCAGTCACAATGGAAAGAGTGAATTATAATGTGGGCACTCAAAACATAATTAAATGTCACATTGTGACATTATGTGTATTAAGATGATGCATGACTGGACTTTGTTATTACTTTAATTTGTCTGAAGTATTAGTTTCAGGACATCATTCAAAGGTGCCATCGCTTTTTGTCCCACCTGTATCTAATTTGCAGAACAATAATTGCTCTAATTAGAGTGGGTGGGCTGAAGTTGCTAACATTATAATTAACCAGTGAAGTCAAGCAACTATAGTGATATCATCTTGACATGTTCACCGCTTTGAAAGTATCCGATTATTGTGGAATTAAGTATGTTATGTAAAGGTGTAATAAGGCACTTTTAAACTGTGGGCCTATAGGAAGCCAAAGCTGTGAATGAGAACATGTCCCAGTGACCAAGATGAAAAGCTGAAGCCTAGGGTGCCTCAATCTAAAGTAGAAAAGAGTAAGAAAGAACATGAAATACATTCAGATAAAGCAATTAGAACCATAGAACAATAGAATCCCTACAGTGCAGAAAGACGCCATCTCCATCGATTCCGAAAGTGCATTCCACCTAGGCTCTTCCGTCCGCACTACCTCCATAATCCATTCACCATGGCCAATTCACCTAACCTGCACATCTTTGGATACAAAGGAACAATTCACCATGGCCAATCCACCTAACCTGCACATCTTTGGATACAAAGGAACAATTTAGCATGGCAATCTACCCAATCTTCATATCTTTGGACACTTAGGGGCAATTTAGCATGGCCAATCTTTATAACCTACATATTTTTGGACACCAAAGGGCAATTTAGCATGTCTGATTCACCTAACCTGCGCAACTTCAGACACTAAGGGAACATTAGCATGACCAATCCACCTAATCTACACATCTTTGGACACTAACGGACAATTTAGCATGACCAATCCACTTAACCTGCACATCTTTGGACACTAAGGGGCAATTTAGCATGACCAATCCACTTAACCTGCACATCTTTGGACACTAACGGACAATTTAGCATGACCAATCCACTTAACCTGCACATCTTTGGACACTAAGGGGCAATTTAGTATGGCCAATTCATCTAACCTAAGCATCTTTGGGTACTAAGGAACAATTTATCATAGCCAAATCCATGCTAAATTGGTCTGTTGGAGGGAACAAGGCTGCAATTGAATCCGGGTCCCTGGTGCTGTGTTAACCTCTGTGCCACAGTTATGTAGCACCAGATTTACATTTTAAAAAAACTAAGGTTTATACAGGAAAGGAAATAATGTTCCATAATATGGTGAGCCTTAACTTTGCAATAATGAGGATACAGAATGAAGACTATGTGTGTGGGACAAGGTGTTATAGTATAGGAGGAGTAACAGCAGTGACCATAGACGAGTCAGGATGTTAGCACCATTGCAGAGTGATAGCAGTGTGGCAGCTGAGTCAGAATACAATGTGTTCAAACACTTAAGTATAAATTCTTGGCTGATATTTCAGTGCATTACTGAGGAGTTAGTATATTGTTCAAATTATACAGCAATAGCGGCAGATTCAGGCCATTTGGTTCTTCTAGCCTGTTCCACTATTCAAATACAATTCTAACTGATCTTCTAACTCAACTCCACCTTCCCCATATTACATTGCCATATCTCTTAATACCCCTGTTATCCAAAACAATCAATCTCTGCCTTGAACATAGCCAAGAAATGAACATCCACTGTGATCCAGGATAGAGGATGCCAGAGATTCACAAGTATTAGAATGATGAAATGTCTCCTCATCTCAGTCCTAAACGGTCAATTCCTTAATCTGAGACTTTGGGTGGAACTTTCCTGACCTGCCCGCCACGGGAATCATAGCGGGCGGGACATGGATTGTGCAAAGGTCTGTTGACTTTGGGTGGGAATTTCCAGCCTTGGGGTGAACACAGCCATAAAATCCCACCCTTTGTTGCACATTTGATACTCCCTATTCAGAGAAACACCTTTCCAGCATCTAAATATCAAGACCCAGAATAATTTTATACATTTCAATCAGATCACCTCTCATTTTTTTTGAAACCACAGCGAATACAGGGCTAATTTATTCAATTTCATCTCATAAGACAATCACTTATCCCAGAAATCAGGCAACTCAACCTATGTTTCATTCTCTCCAACTGTATCCTTCCTTAGATAAACAGACCAAAATTATACACATAGCTCCAAGTATGGTCCCACTAAAGTCCTATAGATTTGCAATAAAGCTTCTTACTCTTATGTTGCACTCCCTCTGCAAAAAGGGCTAAAATCCCATTCACTTTCCTAGTTCTTTGCTGTATCTATTTATTCACTAGTGTCGCAAGTAAGCTTATATTAACACTGAAACAAAGTTACTGTGAAAATCTCCTAGTTGCCACACTCTAGTGCCTGTTTGGGTACACTGAGGTAGGGCGGCATGGTAGCACAGTGGTTAGCACTGCTGCATCACAGTGCCAAAGACCTGGATTCGATTCCCGGCTTTGGTCAGTGTCTGTGAGGAGTTTGCATGTTCTCCCCCGTGTCTGTGTGGGTTCTTCCAGGAGCCCTGGTTTCCTGAAAGAAGTGCTAGTTGGGTGCATTGACCCAAACAGGGGACTTTCACAGTAACTTCATTGCAGTATTAATGTAAACCTTACTTGTGACTAATAAAATAAACTTTAAACTGAGGGAGAGTTTAGCATGGCCAATCCACCTAACCAGTATGTCTTTCAGAATGTATCTATGTGTCAAGGCGCTGTGTCCTAGATTTAAATTTCAACTAAAGTCCCAATTTGCCTTCTAAAGTGGCATAAAAGACCCCATGACAGTATCCCAAGGAAATTCTATTTGACCCTCAAATGAGCTTTTACCCACAGATCTGTTCTGCCAACTCGACCATTGCTTCCATCTCCATAACATTGCCTGATTATCTCACCTCTGGACATCATCTGCCAGAAATTTCATCCATGCCTCTGGTACCTCTAGATGTTGAGTTCTAGTGTTGCCCTGACTGGCTTCATACCTTCCACTCTACATAAGCCTAGGCTCATCCAAACCTCTGCTGTATGTGTCTTAACTTGCACTAATTTATTTACCCATCACCTCATGCTCACTGACCTTCATTGGTCCCCATTCCAGAAATGCCTTGGTTTTAAAATTCTCACCTTCTTTTCTGATCTCTCCACAGCCTCACCCCTCCTCACCTCTATAATCCCATCCAGCCCCACAATCCTGCAGGATGTGTGCACTACGTGAATTCTGACATCTTACCAGTCCAAAATTTTAATTGTTCCACCATTGGCTGATTTGTCTTCAAACTCTGTGACTCTGTGCTCTGAAATACATTCCTTGCATCTCTCCACCTTGCTACATCCCTCTCCTCCTTTAAGATGTCCCTTAAATTTGTGATTGGAGTGCGAGAGCTGAGAACTGAAACTGTGCAGAGAGAGTTCAGGAGGAATCTAGTTCTGGGCTGAGGCCAGGGCCTGGATTTTCATTCTTGAGGCAGTTCAGGGGCGATGGGAAAACTTCTGTCTTGACCCACCCACCTTGGGGAGGAGTGCCCCCCAAAGGCAGGATCTTTGTTGCTTGTGGCTGAGCGTGGGCTGAAGTTAGGCCAACAGGCACAGGAATAAGTGCAGAGGCATACATAATGAGGCTCGGCCAAGAGTCCAGAATTTTTTTTCATTCATTCATGGGACACGGACATCACTGGCTGGCCAATATTTTTTCCCAATACCTAGCTGCCCTTGAGAAGGTGGTGGTAAGCTGCCATCTTGGAACACTGCAGTCCACCTGCTGTGAGTTGACCCCAAATGCCATTAGGGAGAGATTTCCAGAACTTTGACGCAGCAACTGCGAAGGAACGGTGATATATTTCCAAGTCAGGATGGTGAGTGGCTTGGAGGGGAACTTGTTCCCATTTATCTGCTGCTCTTGTCCTTCTAGATGGAAGGGGTTGAGGGTTTGGAAGTTGCTGTATAAGGGTCTTTGGTGAATTCCTACAGTGAACCTTGTCAGATGAGAATACTTCCACCCCAGTTGAAGTATTGTTTGATTGACAGCTCCAGCTCTCTGGTCTCTGGTCAATAAAAAAGGGCAGTTTTTCTCTCAGAAGGTGGTGAGTGTCTGGAATGAACTGCCAGAAGCAATAGTAGGCATGGGTACAAATTTGTCTTTCAAAAAATATCTAGACAGTTACATGGGTAAAATGGGTTTCGAGGGACTAGCTTAATGGTAAAAACTGGGTGGCATGGACAAGTTGGGCTGAAGTGCCTGTTTTCATGTTGTAAACCTCTATGACTCTATAATTTCACAGTGTTTGTTGACACAAGTTAAGTGATTTCAAGAATGTGCAAACTGTGCACAGTCACCCAAGCCGAACGTGGGTCCCTGGCACTGTGAGGTAGCAGCACTAACCATAATATCACTGTGATCTTCATCTGTATCTGATCTTTATGTGCATGAGCCCAGTGAGCGATATGTTGTATTTTAAAACTCGGAGGCTCGTGTGTTATAATAGATAACCTTTTTATTTAAAACCTCACAAAAAGCTTGTTGCTGGGATGATTTAAATTTGGACAATTGCTCTGAGGGTAAGAAAACACATACTTTTCACATACAAATATATAGCTCATGGACAATAATAGGAAACACATACATTCTGTCCTTGACAAACGTAATAAACATTTTTAGATTTAGAACGAGGTGTCATCTAGCATTGCACTAAAATTACTCAGATATATAAAGCATACAGCAACCTCACAAATATACCATAGCAGCACTTTGTGGCAGCACAGTGGTTAGCACTGGTGTTTCACAGTGCCAGAGGCCCGGGTTTGATTCCCACCTTGGGAAACTGCCCGTGCAGAGTCTGCACATTCTTCACCATGTCTGCCTGGGTTTCCTCTGGGTAATCCAGTTTCCTCCCACAGTCTGAAAGATGTGCTGGTTAAGGTACATTGACCATGCTAAATTCTCCCTTGGTGTACCCAAACAGGCACAGGAATGTGGCAACTAAAGTTTAAAGTCTATTTATTAATGTCACACGTAGGGTGCACATTAACACTGCAATGAAATTACTGTGAAAATCCCCTCGGGGATTTTATTGCAGGTTAATGTAAGACTACTTATGGCACAAATAAATAAACTTCAAAAAAACCTATTGTCAAGTTAGACAACATTATTTTTCTTGTGTCTCATCCTGAAGTGCAAGGGAGATGTGCAAAGAATCTTTCTGAAGTTGGGAGGTTTCAAGTGTGGGGAATTCTGCGGGTTTGGTGAGTGAAAGCTAGAGGGTCTAATATTTAGCAAAGCAACTGGGATGAAGTCCTAGAGGATCAAGGCTTGCCTTTTATACAGCCCACCTTGGCACTCGGCAGTCCCTGTGGCTGCCCTGATATGTGTCCGGGGGCAACAGTGCCAGTGAAAATCATGCCATTCGAGGCACTTTTTTTTCTCTCCCCGAGGCATTTTCGCTGAGTCAGAAAATGCCCTGCCTCAAACAAGTGGCCTCAGAAGCCACTTTGCCCTCACTGCGCTTCGACTTGAGACAAAGGTAAGAATTATTGAGGTCAAAAGGCATTTCTGTCTGCAAAAAATTCAGTTTGTTATCCTGTTCAGATCATTATTGAAACAAGTATTTCGTTCATAATTGTTCACTGACCTTGGAAATTTGCCACTCATCAGAACAATGAATCCTCCAGCTTCGTGAGCCGCCTGCACATTAAGGGGACAAGAGGCCCTTTTGGTTGATGGATACCATTAGGTGAAACAATGGTTCCCAGATTTTTATGTGAATGTAGCCTAATGCAGAATCTTGGGGAAACTCGCAACAGCACAAAAACATCTCAGCAATGCAGCCAGAATAGATGAAGCTGCCAACTTCAGGAACAGTGCATCAGTCACCTGCTGAATGCAGGTGGACACATTGTACGTTGAGTAATGCCAGCAAAATCACTCCCAGTGCCTTGAACATCACCGTGGAAAATAAATTTATGGCTGCTGTCAACTCAACACCTGGAGGCAAAAAAAGAGTTGGATTCGCTTAGATTCCTTCAAATTCAGGTGCTATTAATTGGCACAGATCATTTCTGGCTTTTCTGTTCATCCCAAGGTGCTGTTTCTCTGACAGACAGAAAGTGCACAAAATCTTTCCACATGCTAAAGCCTGACTGATTCACCAATGTCTTCTGCTGGACCATCCATGCCAATATGGGACTCCAATCCTGCATTGATGTGATTGACCTTTAGCAACCCTTGAAGTAGCCAGGAAGGTCAGTCATTTGTATCTCATCGCCTTTGGCTGAGATAGGCCCACCAATACCATCCCATACTAACTAGACATTGAAAATGAATGCAGATTTTAAGTGTAAAGAGTGGAAATATCAAAGAAAAGTGTAGCGTAGGAGCAGCTCTTCAAGCCTGTGCCGATCATGATGTCCTTACTAAACTAAACCAAAACCTCTGCCCTTACTCAGACTGTATTCCTCTATTTACTCCCCATTCATGTACCCATCCAGATGCCTCCTAAATATTGCTAATGTGCCTGCTCCCACCACTTCCTCTGGCAGTACGTTCCAGGCACCTACCGCTGTCCACATAAAAAGTTTTCCCTGCACATCTCACTCAAATTTTCCTCCTCTCACCTGGAACTGGTGCCCCCTTGTAATTGACACTTCCATCTGGGAAAAATCCTTCGGCTATCCACCTTGTCTATGCCTCTCATAATTTTGTAGACTTCCATCAGTCTCCCCATGCAAGTAATGCAAGCAATTCAGCATTTCTCGACACTTGTCTTCTACCTTATAGTAACATCAGGCATTGAGTCATGTTAACCAACGCTTTATAATGGTAAGAAAAGCTTACAGTGATGCTGGTAAACACGAGACCAAACATGATGGAAAGATATGATTAGACTTTTCTGGTTCTAGTTTTTCAAAGAGAGTTTATCATTTAAATTAATGTGTAATTGAAGTAAATTAAAATGTAACTCAAGGTATTGAAGGCTGATTTAAACCAATATTGGAAAGGATGGTTTGGCTTTTCCATTTTCAGATACACTTCAAAAATAGGACCTGGGTCTGATAAGCATACGATGGGCTGTAACTCCAGGGCATCACAGCTAGAAAGTACCCCAAAGATACACTGGGGATTCCCCCCTCCACTGGTAATTCCTTGGGAAGTTCAAACATCACATGGGTAATTGCTCTGCATCGGAAACCATTTAGTAAACTTTGGATGGTTCCGACTGTATTACACCAACAGTAATCCTGAAACAATTAGAATAATTAAGATGGCTTCTAACTTCTGAGCAACTATTGTACAGCTCACACTGACGCCACAATTGGACACCCCCCCTCTCCCATCAACAACTTTAAATGCCCGGGGGACTCCAATCACCTCTGACATTTCCCTCACCCTACAGGACTCCCCCCTCGAAGGGATTGCCCCACTCATAGGACTTCCTCTCCCAAGGTTCAACCCATCCTGACCTAACCTCCTGTTCCCACTCTCTCAATGCTTGACATGATCACTCCCTTACCCCCTAAAACCAAGGCCTGGCCCAAACAGGAAATCATTCCCCCTTCCCCGAGGCCCAACATAACAGCCCCGCCCCCATCACTGTCTGACCTGACCCAGCTCCTATTCCCCACGGCCCAATCTACGCCCCACTCCCCCAACGCACAACCCAAGCCCCACTCCCCCAAGGCATAAGCTGACTCAACCTCTCTCCCAAGACCTGCCCTGACCCCCTGCATATGTCAACCCCCACCCCACCCCCAACTCCCCCGATCCTACTCACTTGCCCTATGCACTTATTCTGTCAAAGAATGTGAACTTGGCTGATCCTTTAAACTTAATTAAAGGAGCCAACATTTCAAATCTTCACAATGTTGCAGACTAATTCATGAAGAAAACTGTTGAGCATTACAGAAATACATGTCAAAGCCACATTTAAACACCAGCAATGACCACATTGTTTCATTCTTTGTTGTCTTTGTAGAATAATGTGTTAATGGTTAAGTTAATTAGTGCAGCCAGTGCCATCAAAAATCAGACATGGCTTTCTTATGTTTGACTCTGCAGTTCTTGATTCTAGGCACCAGGAATGCACCGTACTGTCCAGATCTCAGCCGGCCTGATTTGGAAGTTAGGATCGCCTGAATTTCAAGCTAAGAGCTTTCTAGCAGAATAACAACCTGACTCATTTGTCACTCCAAGGGGAGTTATGCCCAATAGCTTCAGGGTTGCATCCAACTTTAAATATCTACTTAAGCAATCACGACCTGGTACATGCGGCATAAACAGGATCTGACATAAACTAAAGAAGGCCCTTTGTCTAGACCTGGGCATTCCATTACTTTACTTTGAAATACAAACAATAAAACAATGAAACAGTATTTCTAGGATAAAAATATCTAATTCTTTAAAAAAAAATCCCAGAGGCATTACAAAAGCTTGCACCACAGGGAAGACATTTTATATGCATCAGAAGATATACAAGTTAGCTAAATTCCTCAAGTTCATTATTCTTAGATACACACACAACAAATAATCCCTATTGCTACTGAACAGGTAGACAAGCAAGACCATTGGAGCAGGGTGGGGTGAAGTAAGTTTGGTTCAAGAGAAAAGGATGCAAAAGTGTGGTTGTTGTGTTAATTGATGTCTGGCACTTGTGCAGCCCAGAGGTGATTTCAGATGGTATAAATACGCAGTGAACTGAAATGTCTGACAAACTTATATACAATCATTATTTAACACACACTATCCTCTTACAATACTGAAAGATAATGAAGTGATTGGCCATGACAAATTAACCCTAGTGTCAGGTGGATTAGTGGGGTAAATATGAACAGTTATGGGAATAGGGCTTGGGTGGGATTGCGGTCGGTGCAGGCAGGCTTGATGGGCTGAATGGCCTCCTTCAGCACTGTAGAGATTCTATGAGTAGGAGAAACTAGAACCAGACGGCAAAACCTCAGGCTAAAGGGATAATCCTTTAATACAGATATGAGGAGGAATTTCTTCAGCCAGAGAGTGGTGAATCTATGGAACTCTTTGCTGCAGAAGGCTGTGGAGCCCAAGTCATAAGAACATAAGAAATAGGAGCAGGAGTAGGCCATCTGGCCCGTCGAGCCTGCCCCGCCACTCAATAAGATCATGGCTGATCTGTTGTGGCTCAGTTCCACTTTCCCGCCCTCTCCCCATAACCCTTAATCCCCTCTCTTATCTAAAGCCCATCAACCCGCTTCTTAAAAATATTTAGCGAGGCAGCCTCCACCACTTCAACGGGCAGAGAATTCCAGAGATTCACCACCCTTTGAGTGAAGAAGTTCTTCCTCAACTCCGTTCTAAACCGCCCCCCCCTTTATCTTGAGGCTGTGCCCCCTAGTCCTACTGTCCTTTCTGAGCGGGAAGAGTCTCTCCACCTCTATCCTATCCATCCCATTCATCATCTTATACGTCTCAATGAGATCTCCCCTCATTCTTCTAAACTCTAACGAGTACAAGCCTAGTTTATTCAGCCTCTCCTCATAGCTCAATCCCCTCAACTCCGGCACCAGCCTAGTAAACCTCCTCTGCACTCCCTCCAAGGCCAAAATATCCTTGCGTAAGTGCGGCGCCCAAAACTGCACACAGTACTCCAGCTGCGGCCTCACCAATGCCCTATATAGCCGCAGCAAGACCTCCCTACTTTTATATTCAATCCCCCTCGCTATGAAGGCCAGCATCCCATTCGCCTCCCTGACCACCTGCTGCACCTGCAAGCTGGGTTTTTGCGACTCATGCACAAGGACCCCGAGGTCCCTCTGCACCGTTTCCTGCTGCAGTTTTTCTCCACGTAAGTAATAATCCTTCCTACCATTATTCCTACCAAAGTGTACCACCTCGCACTTGCCAACATTAAATTCCATTTGCCAGTCATAGGTTCTTGATGAATAAGGGGATTAGGGATTATGGGGAAAAGGCAAGGGAATGGGGATGAGAAAAAAAATCAGCCACGATTGAATGGAGGAGCAGACTCGATTGGCCGAGCGGCCTAATTCTGCTCCGATGTCTTACGGTCTTACAAGGTTCAGAACCTCTTTGTGACACCTATTGAACAACTTTTACAACAATGAAGTGCAAATCCTTCCAACAGGATCCCTTTTAAGAATTAAGTGTGTTCTGTATACTTTTGTTAAGTTTTGAATATCTTTTGTTTAAATCATGAGCTTGGGTAAAACATTGGCATCATCTCGTTTCATTGAACAATTGAAGCTGATAGTACCAGGCAGCTATATAAATATCAGGACAGTTATTAGCCCAAGGGTGCTTCAACCCTGAACATGTTTATACATTTCCTTCACTCTTCCAGGGACAATACCTCAGGGAAGTTGTTATGCCACTGGTGATACCTTGAACTCGATTGTTTAAATAAAATGATTCACAAGCAAGAACAGACCGAGTTTGTAACTTTGTTGAACTGTTAAGATTTTTTACAGGAGACCTAATAATGGAACATTTTAATGAAGAAGAGATGGAAGATGAATCTTTTAACAGAAGTCAAAGTTCATGCAAAACATTACAGTTGGGACCCGACTAACGAGGACATCAAACCAGAATGACAGTGAGAGCACAGTGCTTCCAAAGCGAGACAGTCAATGTTTCTAAAAGAACATTACTCCTGTGCTCTAAGTTTGATTACTGGTGTGGAACTTCATCAAAAGCCTTCTGAAAATCTAAAATATACCACATCCACCGGTTCTCTTTCATGTATACCACAGATAATATCCTCAAAAAACTCCAAAACATTTGTCAAACACAAAGCCATATTGCTTCTGCCCAACCATATCATTATTTTCAAAATATCCAGTTTCACATCGCTCATAATGGTTACGATCATTTTTCCAATTACTGACATAAAAGTAACAGGCCTGGCGTTTTCTGCTTTGGCTTTCCCTTCTTTCTTCAATATTGGGTTTACATTTGTTACTTTCCAGTCTAGAGGAACCTTGCCAGAATCTATAGGATATCATAAAATATCCACCTTTGTATCCATTATTTCTTTAGCCACCTCCTTCAGCACTCTGGGATATAGCTGAACAGGGAAATTATTAACCTTAATTATGATGAATGTTTTGAGTACTACTCCTTATTAATGCAAATTCCTTTCAATTCCTTATTTTTCAAGTCTCTTGTTTCCATAATATTTCTGGGAGATTTTCAGCATCCTCCTCCACTAAAACTAACACAAAAGCCAGAATCTTACAGGCCATTCATGTCAATGGGATTTTCCCATCCCGCCGCAGAGGTTGGCTGCGTGTCAAATTCTCTGTCTCGCTGCAGAAGGAGCAGGGTGTCACCGGCTGGTAAGATTGCGCTCAGAGTAATTGTTTTATCTTCTCCGCCATTTCCCTATTTTTCATCATAAATTCTCCTGTCTCCGTGTGTAATGAACACACATTTGTCCAAGCTAAACGCCCCTTTTCGCATACCTAAGGTAGTTTTTACAGTTGACCTTCACTCACTAAACTCCCAGCTTCCCAAGTTCCCAGATTCTTATTTGCTCTTTCAGCCGCAGTATTGCCAAACCTAGTCCCGTTTAAGTTTCAGTTCAATGGTGAATCCCCCAGGGTGTTGATGTTAGGGGATTTAGCAATGCTAACCCCATTGAACATCAAAGGGTGAAGGTTGCATTCTTAGATTATGGTTACCTGGCAGTAGTGTGGTGCAAATGATAGATATAGCACAGTTGACTGAGGTAGATTCTTTACTCAGAGTAGTAAGGGTGTTGGAATGCCCTGCCTGCAACAGTAGTGGACTCGCTAACATTAAGGGCACATAAATGGTCATTGGATAAACATATAGATGATATTGGAATGGTGTAGGTTAGATGGGCTTAAGACTGGTTTCACAGGTTGGTGCATCATTGAGGGTCGAAGAGCCTGCAATGCGTTGTAATGTTCTATGTTCTAAATGTTACCTTTTATCAGCACAAGCTTAAACATTGTCCATATCCTGCTGCATGTGGGCATTAACTGTTGTAGAACTGGAACCAGCACTCCAAAACTGGGAACTGAATACTCATAGATATTTGTCATTTAAGAAGGATAAGCAGCAAGCAAAAGGAGGTGGGATAGCATTGTTAATAAGGGACAAGATTGGTACATTCTTAGATTGAAGGACCAAAATGACAAAGGGCTGACGTTTTGAGTCCAGATGACCCTTTGTCAAAGCTTACTTAATCATCTCTATTCACCTCTGTTTGTGCATTCAAATCACTTTATTGCAAACGTTGCATGCATTCAGATAGAGTGCGCTTAACTTTGTCTTTTTAACATTCTGCATTCTGATCTGCTTCATTGCTTGCCATTGCTTCATCTACCTTGGAAGTTTGCACACTATTTTCCTATTACCAGTTTTGTTCCCCTCGTATCTGAGCACCCCCTCAGGTTTCCATTCCCCTGCCAATCTAGTTTAAACTAGCCCCAACAGCACTGGTGAATCCCCCCTGCGAGGATGTTCGTCCCACTTCTGCCAAGGTGCAACCCGTGCATCTTGTACAGGTCCCACCTAGACTGAAGTGTGTAATGCTGTATATAGCAGTTCAAGAAGACCCAGGATTAAGTTTAAAGTCACCTAAGGATGAACACATCCTGAAAATGAATAAAATACGTACAACCACCCTGTCAGAAACTACTCTACAAGCACAGTGTGAACTGACTTGAGAAAGATATATATTGACATTTTTACAAACTTGATCAGTTTGCACATTCATATAGATTGGACATCCATACAGATAAACATTCAGTGTTCCCTCCCCCTCCCTCAATATATTGACTGAGCATGTACCCTCAGGTCTCTGTGAAAATATAATTCACTTCACAACAGGTTGATTATCCTGAGTACCATCTTCAATATATCGTCTTACAAAGTTGGAGCTCGATTGCATTTCACACAATTGTCGTTCTATGGATGTCAGAAAGAGGATTAGTAAGAAAAGAACATTATCTACAGACCTTGATTACGAATACGAAAATATTTTTTATTTTGTTGCAAAAACTGTAGACTATTTAATGTATCCACAGCAGCACAGTGGCATAGTGGTTAGCACTGCTGCCTCAGGAAAGGATTGTTGTTTTGAAAAGAAGGCTGCCTCACAGTGCCAGGGACCTGGGTTCGATTCCCGGTTTGGGTGTCTGTCTGTGCAGAGTTTGCACTTTCCCCAATGTCTATGTGGGTTTTCTCAGGGCACTGCGGTTTCCTCTCACAGTCTGAAAGACGTGCTGGTTAGCAGCATTGGCCATGCTAAATTCTCCTTCAGTGTATCTGTAACAGGTGCCGGGGTGTGGCAACTAGGGGATTTTCGCAGTGTTAATGTAAGCCTAGTTGCAGCACCAGTACTTGAACTTAAACCAGTCTACTTCCTCAGAAAACCAGGGAAAAAGAGGGAAGCTGAACTTTGTAATGCCTGGGTGGTGCCACTTTGATATAAATAGCTACAGTTTCATTGTCTGTCTGGAGTTGGTTATTATGGCAAGCCACTTGCGGTTGATTTACCACATCATAATTTATCAAACCTTTTTTGGATGCAAAACAATATCATTGCTATGTACCGCATGATAAATGCATTTCTGAAGTTAAAAACTGCACAGTAATTCATTGTCTATAATGGATGTGTAGCTGACAGCAGGCTGTAATGTAAGAGGTCTGAATGTTTCTGTGGCAGTCACACAGGCACCAAGATTCTTGGCTTGTCTGAAGATACTGCAGGTCATGTCTGGTTAAGATATTGGTGCTGGGATATGTTCAGGGTAATTGTTTAAAGGAATGCAGATCTGGCAGCTTGCACTGTTCTGCATGTATACAGCACTCTGCTCACCCAGTATGGTCATATCTTTTAAGATTTAAAAAATTGATAATCAATCACAGAATTCATGCAGTGCAGAAGGAGGCCATTTTGCCCATCAAGTCTGCACTGACTCTCCAACTTAGCATCTTACCCACACATATTACTTGCCCCATAACCCCACATATTTACCCCCACTAACCCCTCTAACGTACACATTTTGGGACACTAAGGGTCAACTTAGCATGGCCAATCCACCTAACTGCACATCTTTGGAGTGTGGGAGGAAACCCACACAGATAAGGGGAAAATGCGCAAACTCCACAGAGATTGTCACCCAAAATTGGATTTGAACCCGGGTCTCTGGCACTGTGAGGCAGCAGTGCTAACCACTGCGCTACCCGTGATGGAATGGGTTTTTGGTAACATTAGAGAGCTTTCCTTGCACCACCTCTAATGTACTATATGTGTGAAGCAAAATCAAATTGGTGGAAATCGGAAATATTGTGGGACATCTCAGTTTAGGTTGTGAATTTAAATCAAAGATAAGTCTTTCCAACTGCATGTCAAACTGACAGGATTTTTATTTAGTCAAATTAACTCAAAAAGTACATTCCATTAGTGCGATGCAAGTTACATAAGTTCTTCCCCATGCGAATAGTACGTTAGTATTAGACTGGTGTTGTCTGACGTGACTGGAAAGAGAGATGTACCTCAGTTGAATGTGTTCATTCATTCTTAAATATAACTTAAGTATCATGAGTTTTTGGAACTGCAATTAACTGACCTGAACAAAGAAATAAATTGAAGTTACTGCAGTTTTGCCACTATTTGATAGATCTTTAATAATTTATTAACGGATTATCTGCAATAGAACAAGAAAAGTAAAAAAAAATTTCAAGCACTATTCATTTGTTGTTGTGAGCCACACACCTACTGATACACGGATTACCATGCTTACTTCTTGTATGGGTTAATGCTAAAATAATCACACTGTACATTAGTCACAGATTAATGTGCAGCTTCTTAATATTAATTCCTTAATTAGTGTGTAGACCAGGGAAGTTTATAGAATAAGATAATTTGAGTTGCCACAGCTCGATGGATGTCCCTTTCAACAACGAAATTAGATTTTCAAACAGCTCTACTCAATAGAACATACATAAAGAAATCATTGGAAATATTCAAAACTGCAAGATACGTTGGTTTGTGGGGAGAATATTTTGGTTTGAACTCTTTTGAGGATTGTGCTCTTGCAAACAACTAACTTAACAACATGAGACATCCCACATTAGGTAAAATGGTGCCAAGCACTATCCATTAAATCATTATTAGTTCTCATCATCCCACATTAATCACATGCTGACTGTGTTGTATTGATTGGTTAATGGCTTCCAAATCGTGGTTCTTTTAGCATCCCTGCTTCATTATGTACAATTAACAAGGATATAATGTCATATTTTGATTCAGTGCTATTATGCAGTTGAATAGGGGTATATAAGGCTAATGTGATGGTTCTTTGAAACTCCTCTGATGTTCGTACCACAGGGTCTGATTTTAATTGTGTTGTACATGAGAAGGATGTTAGCCTCTAAAACCAATTGCTGCGGATGTAACAGAAATGCAGCCTGAATCCTGAGTCAGAGTCCATTCTGATAATAGAGCAGAGAGTTTCATTGCATTACATTGGAGTCTTTTCAGGCCATAACATCCAATTTATCACCAGCACACACTGATCCTAGACTAATGCTGTAAGCACACTTGTAAACACGGAAGTTGGAATTCTCCAGCCATTCATGCAATGGGATACCCCAGTCCTTCTGGCAGTGCATCCCTGCCTGCAGATTTCCCACTGGCACAGGGTGACATCAGTGGGAATTCCCATTGGTAGCAGCAGCAGCAACGAATCCTGACATTAGGAAACAACACGCCACTTCCCACCAGCAGGAAACATGCGGCTGGGAGGCCGGAGAATCTCGTTCTGAGTTTTTGCATTTTTTTTGCACCTTTTGCCAGCAGCTCTCTAACAATCTGGGCCACTAATAGTAAGATGTGGTCAGCTATATCACAGATTCATAGAATTCCTACAGCAGAGAAGGAGGCCATTTGGCCTATCGAGATTGTTCTAGCTCTCTGGCAGCGTGTCTTGCCAAAGCCCTGTCCGCGTAACCCCATACATTTCTCATGGATAATGCATCTAACCTACACATCTTTG
The DNA here is from genome assembly GCF_965287045.1 of Carcharhinus amblyrhynchos. NCBI lineage: Eukaryota > Metazoa > Chordata > Chondrichthyes > Carcharhiniformes > Carcharhinidae > Carcharhinus > Carcharhinus amblyrhynchos. The sequence continues at coordinate 13,925,098 of NC_137352.1, forward strand.
GAAACTAAGGGGCAATTTAGCATGGCCAATCCACCTAACCTGCACATCTTTGACAGTGGGAAGAAACCTGGAGCATCAGGAAGAAACCCACGCTGACGCAGGGAGAATGTGCAAACTCCACACAGCCAGTCATCTGAGGCTGGATTTGAACCCCAGGCCCCAGCACTGTGTGCCATCCACTGTGCCACTGTACCACCGTGCCATCCTTCATGTCAGTGTTTGGAAATGGATCACCAATGTACAGAGGTCAAAGATGAATTCTCAAACAAAAACAGATAATGCCTGAAAAGCCCATCAGGTCTGGCAGCATCTGTGGAAAGAGAAACAGAGTGAAGATTGAATCCAACGTGCCTCTTCTTCAGAACTTCAGAAGATTAATTTCCAATGCTTTCATTGTTGGTGTGTGAAGTAATGGGATATATTTATATTCAAATGAAGAAATTATGCCAATAGATAAGTGTCATTTCTGATGCTACTCAGAACCAGGAAGATGGCAAACAATCAAGAATCCTTTTTTAGAATCCAAAAAGCCAAGCTGTCCTTTACCTCAGCTGTTAATATCTTTATAAGCATAGCGTTTGGGTTGCCATTGCTACAGCAGTCTTGTACTTTTGCAGTTTAGAAAGACCACAGTAAGTAGCATCAAAGAGGGGACCACATGGGGACATGGTGACACAGTGGTTAGCACTGCTGCCTCACAGCGCCAGGGACCTGGGTTCGATTCCCAGCTTGACTCACGGTCTGTGGCGAGCCTGCATGTTCTCCCTGTGTCTGCATGGGTTTCATCCGGGTGCTCCAGTTTCCTCCCACAGTTCAAAAAGATGTGCTGGTTAGGTACATTGGCTATGCTAAATTCTCTCTCAGTGTACCTGAACAGGTGCCGGAGTGTAGTGACTAGGGGATTTTCACAGTAATTCCATTGCATGTAAGCCTATTTTGTGACACTAATAAATAAACTTAAACATGGGTTATCATAACTTGTTTGCAGTGCTGTTGTCTTGAACCAAATTCCTTGGGCAGCGTGGAGAGAGTGGCAGCTGTTTTTTGTTTGCATCTGCCCATCTTTTTATCGTTCATTGCAGACTGTATAATCAGGTCAAGGGTAATGTCCAGGATAATCACTTGAAGGGGTTGGAGAGGAATTTTACAGATTTTTTTCCTTTCCAATTGGTCTGATTTTCCTCTCCTTTTCCAGGAGATGATACGGTTTTCAGGTTGGGTGCGGTTATAATATATTGTGATGCACAAAATGTTCTGCCTGTGTGGATGAAGATCTTCAGGCCTTTGAAGAACATAAGAATAGGCCATTGGCCCTTTGACCCTGCTCTACTATTCAGTAAGATGCATGTGTTCCCTTTGGGTGCTCTGGTTTCTTTCCACAAGATGTATGGGTTAGGTTGATTGGCCATGCTAAATTACCCCTTACTTTCAGGTGAATTAGCAGGGTAAATACATAGGATTACAGGGATAGGGCCTGGATACGATTGTTGTCAGTACAGACTCAATGGGCCGAATGGCCTCATTTACACGGTAGGGATTCAATCGTTCTACCTCAACTCCACTTTGTAGCAGCCTGTGACTGAATAGACTGAATTAATGGAAAGAAACCAACAAACATCAGACCAGAAATACAAGCACACCAAGGTGATATAAAAAAATTATCATAAAGGCATAGAAATTGGTGTAAAAGCGAGGTATGCTGAGATTACCTCAGACCAAACACACAGGCACAAAAGAGAAAATGCTGGAAAATCTCAACAGCTCTGTAAGGAGAGAAAAGAGCTGATGTTTCGAGTGCAGATGACTCTCTGTTAAAGCTAAAAGGCACAGGAAGCGGGAGATATTTATACTGCAGGGGGAGAGAATGAAAAATGAGTCATAGCCGCAGAAACCAGAGAGCTAATAGCTGTCCACAGAGAGAATAGAAGGTGAGAATGGCCAAATGGCAGAGAAGCTGAAATCAGAGGGTAAACTGTGTCAGATGAAGATGTTGGGAGGGGGATGGTGGGGAGGGAGGCAGGGGGAATGGATGGGACAGAGGTAAGATTTAGAAAAGGGGAAGCAAAGGGGGAGAAAAAGTGAAGGAAGAGGGATAAAGTAGGGGAAAAGAGTGGGGCGGGAAGAAAAATGAAGAAAGGCAATAAAGAAATAAAAGGTAGCGAACAATAAAAAATTTAAATAAAATAGAAGTTGCTTTGACAAAGGGTCATCTGGGCTCGAAACGTCAGCTCGTTTCTCTCCTTACAAATGCTGCCAGTCCTGCTGAGATTTTCCAGCATCTCCTCTTCTGGTTTCAGATTTGAGCATCCGCAGGAATTTGCTTTTTTTCACATAGAGACAGGCAGACTTTTCGCAAAATTCAAGCTCAGACAATTGAAAACCAAAGTTGCACCAGGACACACTAGCATCTGTAAAAGTATGGTCATATATTTCCTGTGAAACAAAGCATCACTAAATACATGGGACAGACACAAATCAGTGAAACAAAAGCCTCAATGCATATTAGAAGCTGAAACTGGACATCTAGGTATATAGCAAATGAAGACAAAAGGTCCACCATTGAAACTCATTAACATTCATTGAAACATATCAACAATGATGTGAAACTAATTTGACCTCAGCACTGATAGGCTAAACCTTCGGAAGAAAGTTAAAAAAAAGTTTATTTATTAGTCATAATTAGGCTTACATTGACACTGCAATGAAGTTACTGCGAAAATCCCCTAGTCGCCACACTCTGGCGCCTGTTCAGGTACTCTGAGGGAGAATTTAGCATGACCAATGCAAGTCTCTGGTCCATGGGGAGAACATGCAAACTCCACACAGACAGTGACCTTAGCTGGGAATCGAACCGGGGTCCCTGGTGCTGTGAGGCAGCAGTGCTAACCACTGTGCAGCCTTCCCAGAAGCGCGTCAGGAGACGGCAGTGACAAGAGCAGCTTGCCTCCAGGCCACAGAAGGAGAGAAAGAGAGACAGAGAGACAGTCAAACAGAGAGAGACAGACAGAAAGATGGTCTTGTAAGCTCAATGAACTGACAGGATCATGAGGATCCAGGGTAGTATACGAATTTCTAAATGATCCATTAGCTAGAGGGGGAGAATTATTAAAGTTATAAAACTTAAGTCCTTTATTGTTTGGAATAAAGTTGTGAATTGGTTATTCACTACTGGTTCATGTGCACACTCCTTTTGCCTGATATATGCAGAGCTGTTTGATAAAGTCCAATATACACAGCGCTGGTTGAGAAAGTCCGCAGGGCACTTGAAGACAGGAACTTTCCCACTCCATGCCTATATTTCTTAATTCCCTTGACATGTAAAAATCTATCAATTTCTGTCTTGAATATATTCAGCGACTGACCATCCACAGTTCAATGGATTAGAGAATGTCAAAGACTCACAACCCTCTTAAGTGAAGAAATTTATCCTCATCTCAGTTCTAACTTGCCAATTCCTAGACTTGATTCTAGCCAATGGAAGCATTCTCTAGCATCTATTCCATCAAGCCCCTGAAGAATTTCATCTGTTTCAATTAGATTTCCCTTATTCTTTTAAACACTGGGAAATGCCAGCCCAATTTACTCAATCACTCTTTGTAGATTAACTTGCACGTCCCAGGAATCAGTACATCTGCAATAAGTACACCCCTCAGGTGGAAAGGTAGGTAGATGCAAAATGAAAGCAGCTGCCACTGTCCCTTGTTGTTCAAGGAAAGTGACCCCAGACAGCAAAACTGCAGACAAGTTATAATATCCATGTCATTCCCTGTATCGTGGTGTTCACTATGGCCATTCTAAACTGCCAAAGTGCAAGGCTGCTGTAACAATGCCAATCCAAAGTCTGTGCTTTTATCTATATTATGATAGAAGAAACTATTTTCACGCCAATACGTGAAACAATTGATAAAAATGTCAACTTGAAGATATTTAACAGATTGCACTTACGCCAGAATTTTACTGCCCAGTCTTCCACAGGAATCAGAGTGGGCGAGGAACAGGACATGGAAAGCCTTGTTGACCTCAGGGGGGGGTTTACAGTTTTGGGATGAGCAAGGCCATAAAATCCTGCCCATACAGATGAGAGTTACCTTGTGTCCTGGGTCACAAGGTAAATCTCTGTTAACAATTAACAAAGGAACATTTGAAAAGGCTCACATTTCAACTTTTAATTTTAAAAGGGCATGCATTCAAAAATATGAACAGTCTCTATTCTTCATTTTAAAATAAGTTTATGTTGTCTTAGCAACACGGTGAAGGACGATGTAAGTTTTTCACCCCATAATATAAAAGGGGTAGTTACATCAACCCAAATTTTGAACAAATTTGAATTCATGTCCTTTGATTAATTTTACTTGATTTCCTCAATTTTTACAGGTCTTAGATTGATTTTTTGTATATGCATTACAATTCAAAAACTGAAAATTAAGTTTTAGTTATACAATTGACATCTAGATTTTAATCATCATTTTGCATCTGTTGGTTTTGATGTGTCTGAATCTATTCCCCACTCGCATAGTGAAAGAGCAGCTCTCTGAAAGCTCATGATTCCAAATAAACATTTTGGACTTCAACCTGGTGTTGTGGGACTCCTTGTTGTGCCCACCCGAGTCCAACGCCAGCATCTCCACATCATATCCTCCAATAGTTCACCTATCTGAATGGTGTGAGGATATTTTAGTGTATGATGTGGGGAGTTTGTATTGAATCACCAGTTGTAGTGACTAATCTGGAAGAGGCAGTACATCAGTGTGCACGATAGTTCAGAAAGTCAAGCTCCACTCGCATTCTGTCTCTGTATTGAAGTTTGTGTGAATATTTGGTAACAATTGGATGGAAACAAATATTAAATCTGAACACCTCCAAGTTGACATTTTGGGCGGGATTTTCTGGCTGCGCTTGCCCCAAGACCAGATAATCCCGGCCAAGGTCAATGGACCTTTGCATGATCTATGTCCCAACCATACGATTCCCGTGGTGGTCAGGATGGAAAAATTCCGCCCTTTGTATTCATGGTTTGCACATTGTGAATAATTTTATCATAATATTTATAGAAGCAAGGAGATTGGATTACAGTTGCTACTTGGATAGCAGCCATATGCAGTTCAGAATGGCCACAGTACCATCTAGCAGGCAAACGTGTGGGACAGAATTCTCCAGCCGTTCACACCTAGCCACCACTGCCAGCGAGGATGGAGAATTTGGCAGTCAGCCAAATTTCCGCTCACTGCAGTGGGAACGGAGAATCCTGCTGGTGTGAATGGTCAGAGAATTCTGTAAAAAGTCTGACAACACCAGGTTTTAGTCCAACCTATTTGTTTGATAACATACTCGCAAGCTTTCGGGTTAGCCCTTTCGTCAGGTGAATGGAGAGTTCTGGCCTCAGACAGAGCTGTCTGAGGCCAGAACTCTCCATTCACCTGACGAAGGGGCTAACCCGAAAGCTTGCGAGTATATTATCAAATAAATAGGTTGGACTAAAACCTGGTGTTGTCAGACGTTTTACTGTGTTTACGCCAGTCCAACGCCGGCATACCCACATCAGAGAATTCTGGCCATGGGCTTTCATGTCTTGTGTTGTTGTCTTGAGTCGCTTTCCTGGAATCATAGAATCCCCACACTGCAGAAGAAGGCCATTTGGCCCTTCGAGCCTGCAACAACAACTATCCCACTCAAGCCTTTTCCCAATGTATTTCCCCTGTTAATCCTCTTGACACTAAGGGTTCAATTTAGCATGGCCAATCGACCTAACCTGCACATTTTTGGACTGTGCCATCTTGGGTGGGTGGCAATATGTGGGGTTTTTGTTTTGCATCCGCCTGCCTTTCCATCTGAGGGGCGCATTTATTCCAGACCCACAGTTACGTAGGGTTTGCCCTGTGAAGAAAGATTACGTAGATTCAGCATAAATTCCCTTGAGCTCAGAAGAATAAGGGGAGATCTTATTGGAATATTGTAACACGGATAATCATGTTAGATTCTGACACTGTCTTGTAAAGGATGATGTAAATTATCACTCCTTATTATAAAAAAAGGGTGGTTACATCAATTCAAACTCTGTACACATATTTATATCCAAGTCCTTCAATCAGTTTTAATTTATTTCCTTCCACTTTTACAGGTTTGTTTTTCTGTGTGTGCATTGTAATTCAAAATCCAAAAATTAAGTTTGAGTTACACAATTGCTGTTGCAGAAGCTTCCCTTTTTGTTTGCATTGATTTGTGGTAATTTATCGGTGTCTAATCAGATTTGTCAGGCTCTGAAGGTTGATCTACATCTAGAGGATACGTGACAGTTTCTGTTTATTTCTTTGTTTATCAAATTACCCGCAGGACATCTCTGCTCCATTCATTCAGAAATGTTCGTGCACCATCTTATTGATTGGCATTGCTTAAATGTGCTTGCTTAGGCCTCAAACATGCAAGGTGATGTTGGAGTTTTCGAACACTTAATGCAAATAATACATAGATCCTATGTGCATCCTTCATGTTCATTTCTATTGATGGGAGACTGCAGGTGGTTGGAGCAAAGGTAAGTTAGAAATAATGAACTGGAATTCAATCAGGAAAATGTAGCTTTACAGTCAATGTTTGGAGGGACGCTTGACCCGGAAGTGTGCAACATCGTACGAGAAGACGCCAGACGCGCATCCCAATGTCATCACGCACTCATAAGAACATAAGAACATAAGAAATAGGAGCAGGAGTAGGCCATCTAACCCTTCGAGCCTGCCCCGCCATTCAATAAGATCATGGCTGATCTGTCGTGGCTCAGTTCCACATTCCCGCCCTCTCCCCATAACCCTTAATCCCCTCGCTTATCAAAAACCCATCAACCCACGTCTTAAAAATATTTAGCGAGGCAGCCTCCACCACTTCAACTGGCAGAGAATTCCAGAGATTCACCACCCTTTGAGTGAAGAAGTTCCTTCTCAACTCCGTTCTAAACCGCCCCCCTTTATCTTGAGGCTGTGCCTTGTGGGATATTTTGGTCGTAGGGCACTTAAAGAGTACTGAAAGGCCTCCATAGAGTGGACGTGAGGAAGGTGTTTTCATTAGTAGGAGGGACAGCCTCTGAGTAAAGGGATGCCGCTTTGGAACTGAGATGAAGAGGAATGCCCGCAGCTGGAGGGTGGCGAATCTGTGGCATTCATTGGGTGTGAAGGCCAGGCCTTTGAGTATGTTTAAGGCAGAGATAGATAGGTTTGGTAAGGGGTCAAAGGTTATGGGCAAAGGTGGGAGAGAATGGGGCTGAGGAACATATCAATCATGATTGAATGGCGGAGCAGACTCGATGGGTTGAATGGCCTAATTCTGCTTCTGTACCTTATGGTCCATTGGCATAATCGTGAGTCAGATGCATGAACAAACAACAATTATGAAGTTAACTTAAATTATTTATACACCAGCTGACTTGGCTTTGACTTTGCCAGTGCAATTTTTAGGTCAGCACAGGTAGGCGGCCAATAAGTTTTTGCCATTTCCTCATCTAAGGGCTGGATAAAAGGGGAAGGAACAAAGCAGGCTGAGTTGGTTGGAGTTTTTCAGAGTTTGGTGTGAGCTTATATTAGGGTTTTGTGAATATTTGCGCTGCTTCCTTTTGCGATCCGCGTTTTTATTTTGGACTTTTTAGGACATTTCAGCCTTGTAACATCTCTCTGAGATTTCCCATCCTTTGGCACCTGCAGTGCTTGGGTCAGTCTAGCTGTATCTCCGCAGGTGAGTTCTTGTGCCTTTAGCAGTGAGCACCTCCTCTGAGGAGGAAGACATGGGCCAAAGAGAGACAAAGCCTGGCAGTTGCAGACACCAATCACCTCAGAGGAGCGGTGCAAGCACAGGGTGGTCAGGAGCAGCAGGAAGGGCAAAGAAGATGGCCCTGCAGAAGATGCCACTATCCGGCTGCCAAAGGGTCTACAGGCAGCAATCCAACTATCTTGACTAGACCAAGGTCCCCTGCTGCAGAAGACTCTGACTTTTAAGGGGAGCCATCGTGTCCATCCTCCAGATGATTGGGCCAAATGTAGCCTTCAACTGTGTGGGTGGACATCCAATGCCCATGACTCTCAAAGGCATTGTAACCCTTAACTTTTATGCCTCTAGCTCTTTCCAGGGATCAGTGGGTGATCTTTAGTGATCAGCTGGTGACTGATGCTATGTTCCAACTTTTATGTAACAATTATGTTCCAAAATGATTCAACTTTACAGGCGCACCATAGAAAGCATTCTTTCTGGTGCTATCACAGCTTGGTATGGCTCCTGCTCTGTCCAAGACCGCAAGAAACTACAAAGGCTTGTGAATGTAGCCCAATCCATCATGCAAACCAGCCTCTCATTGTTTGACTTTGTTTACATTTTCTGCTGCCTTGGAAAAGCAGCCAGCATAATTAAAGACCCCACACACTGGACATACTCTTCTCCAACTTCTTCCATCGGGAAAAAGATACAAAAGTCTGAGATCATGTACCAACTGACTCAAGAACAGCTTCTTCCCTGCTACATTAGACTTTTGAATGGACCTACCTTGCATTAAGTTGATCTTTCTCTACACCTTAGCTATGACTGTAACAATACATTCTGCACTCTCTCCTTTTGTTCTCTATGAACAGTATGCTTTGTCTGTATAGTGTACAAGAAAGAACATTTTTCACTGTATACTAATACATGTGATAAAAATAAATAAAATTAAATCAAATGTTCAGGTGGGTAAGCACATTTATCCATTTTGGGATGGTAAAGCTGAGCAGTCCATAGGTTTTGTGGCTATTACAGAGTTCCCCCACATGTAGGCTATCATTGATTGTACCCATATGCCCATTAAGGTGCCAACCAGCTGACCAGTCACATTTGTCAACAGGGAGAATGTTCAAATTGTATGAGAACACAGCAACCTAGTGGCAATGAACTATTAATCCAAAGGCTGAGACAAATTCTCCAGAGGTGTGAGTTCAAATCCCACCATTGCAGTCAGAGGAATTTAAAATTCACTTCATTAATATATCTGAAACAAAGCTCTAGTATCATTAATAATAATTATTACAAAAATATGGTCCACCAAAGTCCTTCGGAAGAGGTAATCTGCCAAAAGACCATCAGACATAGGAGCAGAATTAGGCCACTCGGCCCATCAAGTCTGCTCCACCTTTCAATCATGCCTAATATTTGTCTTATCCCCATTCTCCTACCTTTTCCCCATAACTCTTGATCCCCTTTTTAATCAAGAACCTATCTATCTCTGTCTTAAAGACACTCGATGACCTTACCCTACTTTACATCCTTACCAGGTCTGGCCTACATGAGACCGGGACCTAGTCCAATGCACCTAACTCCTAACTGCCCTTTGAGATGGTCCAGTGAGCCATTCAGCCAAGAGTCATTGGTAATTAATTCTGGCCTTACCAGTGACATTCGCAATCCAAGAACAAATAATAAGTAATATTATTGGCACGCAGGAAGTTTAAGAAGTGAGCAGCCATAATGGCAGAAAAGGATCATTGGCAGTGAGAGAATGAGGTGGCAATGAGAAAAGAGGAGATACAGATGAGAAGATCGCCAAATTTAAGTAACGAATGAGAGTCAGGAGAAGAAACCTTGATTAAATTACAGTACAATGAGGAATCAGAAATTCAGAACATCAGAAAATAAATATAGGAGCTGCTCATGGAATTTTACAGCAATACAAAAAGCTGAAAGTATACCAGCAACAATCTGAGATACAAAGTCACAGAGCAGTAGACCAGAACACCAGAGACGTGGAGGGATGTACCAAATCAATACTTGGAATCAGTCCCAGGAAAACAAATGTTACAACCATATGAACTATACGGGCCTGAAGGAGCCAAGAGGCACGTAATCAAAACACACCAATGATCCATGTAAAGAGGATAATAACCCACCTGTATGGATGGCAAGGGTAACCAAATGTACACTGTGTGCCGTAGTTAATTCACAGCATAGATTAAATATTTAGACAGTCTAGTCTGCAGTTGATATTTGATTTAAATGTAAAGTGAAGCAGCATAGGCCGTGATCACTGTTTAGTGTCTAACCCTGACGAGCATGGACAAACAGAGAGCAGGATGGCAAGCATGGTGCTCCAGTAAGTAAAAACTATCAAATCCATGGCCTTGAAATTTGATGGTGCCGCAGCCATTTCCCTGGCACAAAGCCTACACCTGAGCATCAAAGATGGCAGGTGGGCTGTGCACATCCCATCTTCATGAACTGCAGAAATGCATGCAGGGTCTGCGTCCACATAGGCTGCAAGGGATCTTATACTTAGTTCAGGCTCCCTGTGTAAAATTGAGCCATCCTGAACAAGTTCAGGAAGCATTGCACTACTTGTGTTATGGAAAACTTAACCCTAAGGCTGAGGCCTAGTCTGTGGTCCTGAAAGGGAATGCTACAGGTAGCTACTAAAGGATTAGTTTTAAAAGAGTGTTACCTGAATGTGAAGCCAAGGTACACAAGAGTGTGTCTCCCATTTTCACCACAGTGCGGAAGATCACTGCCAGGCTCACTCAGCCTTTTCCCTCCCTCCCATCCATGCCCCTTACTTCCCTGCAAACACTGCTACCTACCCACAGTGAAGAATTCCACAGATTCACTACCCATAGAATCCCTACAGTGCAGAAGGAGGCCCTTTGAAACAATGAGTCTACACCAACTAAAATCCCATTTGGATTCTATCTGCATAACCCCATCTATTTACCCAACTAGGCCCCCTGACACTAAGTGGTAACTTAGCATGGCCAATCAACCTAACCCACACATCTTTGGACTGTGGGAGCAAACTGGAGCACATGGAAGAAACCCACACTGACGTAGGGAGAATGTGCAAACTCTGCGTAGACAGTGACCCAAGCCAGGAATTGAACACGGGTCCTTGGCATTGTGAGGCAGCAGTGCTAACCGCTGTGCCATCATACCTCCCTTTGAGAGAGAGCAAAAATTCCTCCTCATCTGTGACTAAAATGGGCAACCCCTCATTCTGAGATTATGGCCTCTGGTCTCAGACTCTCCCACAAGGGGAAACAACATTTCAGCATCTACCCTGTCAAGTCCTCTTGGGAATCCTCTTTGGCCAATAAGGTCAGCTCTCATTCTTCTAAACGTCAATGAATACCAGCCTACTCTACCTCTCCTCATAAAAAATCCCTCCATATCCAGGATCAGCCTGGTGAACCTTCTCTGGACTGCCTCCAATGCCAGTATATCTTTGCTGAGATAAGGGAAACATAGCTGTTCACAGTATTCCACATGCGATCTAACTCATACCTTGTACAGTTTTAACAGGAGCTCCCCATTTTTGTACTCCAAACACTTTGAAATAAAGACCAACATTCCATTTGGCTTTTTGCTGAACTTCCATGCATACAATTTGTGATTTATGCATGAGGATCCCCAAGCCCCTTTGCGCTTCAGCTTTTTATATTTAAATAATCTCCATTTAAATAATATCCAGCTGCTTTATTCTTCCTACCCAAGTGAATAATTTCAAATTTTCCTATATCATATTCCATCTGCTAAGCTTTTTGTCCACTCACTTAGCCTGTCTCTATCCCCCTATAAACCCTTTGTCTGGAATTTTAGCACCTCGCCTGCTCTGGAACCTGGCAGGCAAGGCTCGCAGAGCGGAAAATCTCTGTTGACCTCAAGTGGGATTTTATGATCTCGCCCGAGCGAGCTTGTAAAATTCCCGTCCTTTGTGTCATCCTCACCATTTGCCTTCCCACCTATTTTTGTGTCATTCACAAACTTGGCAATAACACATTGACTTCCCTCATCCAAGTCATTAATATATATGGTAAATAATTGTGGCCTTGGCATTAATCCCCGTAGCACTTGTTACAGGTTGCCATTTTGAAGGTACTCCTTTTATCCCAACACTCTGTCTTGTGTCTGTTAGCCAATCATCTCATAGAGTCTATACAGAGCAGGAGGAGGCCCATTGGGCCTGCACCAACAACAATTCTACCCAGCCCCTATGTCCGTAACCCCATGTATTTACCCTACTAATCCCCCTGACTTTAAGGGGCAATTTAGCATGGCCAAGCAACTGAATGCACACATCTTTGAGCTCCATCCATGCTAATACTATTACCCCCAACATCATGGGCTCTTGTCTTACCAGATAGATTATTGTGCAGCACATTATCAACCCTTTTTTCAAGATCCAAGTGTACTACATCTACTGCCTTCCCTTTATCTATCCTGCTTGTTACCATCTCAGAGAATTCTAATAAATGTGAAGCCACACTGACTCTGCTTGATTATATAAGTTTTTCTAAATGCTCTGCTATCACATCCTTTTTAATGGACTCTAAGATTTTCCCAATGATAGATGTTAACCTAAGTGGTTACCTTTTTTTTAAATCTTCCTTACTTTTTAAATAAAAGACTCAATTTTCTTTATTCTTCCTTTAAAATGGAATGGCCTTTCCATCTCTCTTTGAATTTGTGCAGATCATAGACATTTCTTAATTTTCTCAAGGAAACATTTTCCTGTCATCTTGAATCTTTTTCTTGGTTTTTGCAACTTAGATCTTCTTTGAACAGGAGATCAATCCTTTAATGCTTTCCTTACCAAATTGAACAAATGGCCAATCATTATTGCTATGCACACAAAATTACTTCAGGTGGTACAGTGGTTAACACTACTGCCTCACAGCATCAGGGACCTGGGTTCGATTCCTGGCTCGGGACACTGTCTGTGTGAAGTCTGCATCTTCTCCTTGTGTTAGTGTGCATTTCCTCCTACAGTCTGAAAGACCTGTTGTTTAGGTGCATTGGCTATGCTTAAATTCTCCCTCAGTGTACCTGAACAGATGATGGAGTGTGGTGAGTAGGAGATTTTCACAGTAACTTCATTGCAGTATTAATGTAAGCCTACTTGTAACACTAATAAATAAACTTTGATTCTTATCTTTGAGGAAGTGAATAGAGATTTTACTTTGCTTTTTGAGAGATTTTTAATTGAACTGTTTCGAATAAACAATTCCAAAACATTTTACATTAATCGGCGCCATTGAATTATGCTGCGTAATTGTTGGTTTATGGAAATATTTTCCTAAAACCATTCATCATCTATATTGTTAGAACATCAAGGGAAAAAAGATAGGTCTAGTTTTTTCTTTCCTATGTGAATTTGATTGGAGAATGCATATGATTAATGGTCTAGTGGAAATGCTTTAAATCACAATGAATGATATTGTGCTATCCACCCATCTCTCAGAGAGAAAGTACAAGACAAATAACCCAATAACAAAAGCAAAAACAGAGAAAGAAAGAATCAGCAGGAAAACTTGAGAGACGGATCAAACTTCCCAATACAAGGAACCATCAACATACAGCTTAAACCCTACAAGTATTGGCCAAGAATTAGCTTCCAGCTATGAAATTATGCAGCAGAAAGCATAATACTCCTGTAAAATCTGGAGCTGGAAGTTTTACAACCAGAACTAGTGATTCAAAATAGTGGAACAAATAATATAGTGAATACCTCTTCTAAAAAAGACTAAGAACAAGATTATGATTTTTTTTCCTAGTTATTTGTGGGACATGGGAAACACTGGCTGGCCAACATTTATTATCCATCCCCTGTTGCCTGAGGGCAGTTGAGAGTCAAATTCTGGAGTCACATGTAAGCCAGACCAGGTAAAGATGGCAGATTTCCTTCACATTTGTGAACCAGATGGGTTTTTCTGACAATTGACAGTGTTTCATAGTCATCAGTAGATTCTTAATTCCAATTTTTTTTTAGTAGAATTCAAACTCAATTGACGTGGCGGGATTCGAACACAGCTCCCCAGAATATTATCTGCGCTTCTGGATTAATAATGTAGCAATAATACCACTAGACCATTGCCTCTCCTAAGCGCAATTGCAAGCACAATTAACTGCTGCAGCAATAGGCAGTCTTTAATCTGACATGTCTCACTCTGTCGTTTCTTCAGCTACTCCATGTTTCCTCAGAAGGAACCGTCAAATGTAGACAATAAAAATATAACAAAATGTACTCCAATTTATAAATCAAAGGAAGGGCTTAATAAAGAAATTTCATTGTTCACAACTTGAGGCCTCACCCCAAGTTCATCACAATTCCCAACAGGTTCTTATTTACAGCGAGTCAGCTGGTCAACTGACCATCACATCTTTTTGTAATTGGTTCCATATTTACTGGGTCAGCTGACTGTTATTGATTGTTACCATTGGTCACATCATATCCAATACAAAGTTGTCACTGGTATATTCTAACACTCAAAGGTTAAGTCAGGATAATTTGAACAATCGATATTTCTTTTCTCATAATGCGCTTGCTGTCAAACAACAAGCTATATGATTTCAAGATTCGCAGGGGCTGATTCTCATGCTGGCTTTGCCCAGTCACACACTTGTCCAATTTCATCAGGAGTGCATGGAAGCGATTTTGGACACTTCATATCATGAAGAAAAGTCCTCCAAAGTCTTGGATGGTTTAGCAGTTCCTGCCTCCAGTCCATGAATAAAACAAACATTCTACCTCACCTAGAGGACATATTCTTGATCAGTTTCTTATCTGCCATTTCCGTGGTCCCGGTCATTAATCATAAGGTTTCATAGCGAATATATTTATAACTATTTCAACTACCTTACTTATCTGAAAAATATTAATCAACATTGTCTATCCTATAAAATAACCAAAAGACTGCATTGAGGTGGGGTGGGGGACGTGGGTTGAGTTTGAGAAATGCTAAATATTAATTTAGGTTTGTAATGCTCTAATTCTTCAGTTCTGTCAGATCAATGAAGGAATATGCTTCCATATATATTATTCATGCATCTGTAAAGTTATCCCTGCTATGATTCTGTTAGTAAGAAGTCTCACAACGCCAGGTTAAAGTCCAACTGGTTTATTTGGTAGCACAAGCCACTAGCTTTCGAAGTGCTGCTCCTTCATCAGGTGGGTAGGATTTCAGTTCACAAACAGGGCATACAAAGACACAAGCTCAATTTCCAAAATAATGGTCGGAATGCAAGTCTTTACAGGTAATCAAGTCTTAAAGGTACAGACAATGTGAGTAGAGAGAGGGTTAAGCACAGGTGAAAGAGATATACATTGTCTCCAGACAGGACGGTTAGTGAGATTTTGCAAGCCCAGGCAAGTCATGGGGGTACAGATAGTGTGACATGAACCCAAGATCCTGGTTGAGGCTGTCATCATGTGTGAGGAACTTGGCTATCTGTCTCTGTTCAGTGATTCTGTGTTGTTGTGTGTCGTAAAGGCCACCTTCACACATGTTATCGTGTTCGCGAAGGACGGTCTCAACCAGAATCTTGGGTTCATGTCACATTATCTGTCACCCCCACGGCTTGCCTGGGCTTGCAAAATCTCACTAACTTCCAGGCTGGAGACAATACACATCTCTTTAACCTGTGCTTGACCCTCTCTCCACTCACATTGTCTGTACCTTTAAGACTTGATTATCTGTAAAAACTCGCATTCCAACCATTATTTTGTAAACTGAGTCTCTGTCTTTATATGCCCTGAAATCCCATTCACCCAATGAAGGAGCAAAGCTTCGAAAGCTAGTGGCTTGTGCTAACAAATAAACCTGTTGGACTTTAACCTGGTATTGTGAGACTTCTTACTGTGTTTACCCTAGTCCAACACCAGCATCTCCGCATCATGATTCTGTTAAGCAACCTCTCTAATGCTCCATTTGGAATGAAGATGGCCAGGATTGCACACAATGGCCCAGATCTTTTGTTATTCGGTGCAACGCAACATACAAGGACTTGCACTTCAACTTCCAATGGGCAATTGCCCTACGCCTGGGACCATTCAAAATATATGTACAAATATGGCACCTTGAGCCTACTCCTCCGTTCAATAAGACAATGGCTGATTTGATTGTAACCCCATTTCCACATACCCCCAATAAGCTTTCACCCTTCTTACTTACTTACTTACCAAAATCTATCTACCTCTGCCTTAAAACTAATTGAAGATACTGCTTTTGAGGAAGAGAATTCCAAAGACCCACATGCTCTCTGAGAGAAACAAGTTCCTCTTCTCTCTTTCAAATGGGTGACACCTTATTTTTAAACAGTGATCCCATAGTTCCATTTTCTTCCACAAAAGGAAACATCGTTCCAACATCTATGCTGCCAAGATCCCTCGGGATCTTATATGCTACAATCAAATGGCCTCTTACTCTTCTAAATTTCAGCAGGTATGAGTCTAGCTGCTCCAATCTTTTCTTTAACCCAAATTCTAACTCTAACTCAACCTGCCCATCCCAGGTATTAAGTTAATAAACCTTCTTTGAACTGCTTCCAATGCACTTACTTCCACCCTTGAATAAGAAGACAATATTGTTCATAGTACTCCACATGAGATTTCACCAATGTCGTGTATAACTGAAGCATAATCTCCCTACTTTTGTATTCAGCTGCTAGATGGGTGGGTGAGGAGGGTAGGTGGCAAGTGGGTTAGTCAGAGTTTAGGGTGGTCGCAGATGGTCAGCAGTTTAGGGGCGGCTATTCAAGGGATTCCAATTGGGTGGGGGGGGTGGTCAAGAATTAGAACTGGTTTTAACCTTCATGGGCAGGATTTTCCAGCTGCACTTGCCCCAAACCCGGAAAATCCCTCCCGAGATCAACGGATCTTTCCATGGTCCATCCCTCATCTGCTATGAGTTCTGTGGCAGATAGAACAGGAAGATTCACCCCTTTCACTCCTCCTGGGTAGTTATCCAGGCAATGTTCAGGAGAAGCGCGCCCACAATGCCAGGGAGGGAGGCAGAACTGGAGGTGGTGTCCCTGGGCTGGCCTTCTTGACATCGCACAAGGAGGTGGTTCCCTTGTTTGCTCTCCTCAGCTGCTAGCATGAGATTGACTGGCACAGGCGAGGTTGGAGGGTGGTGTGTATCTGTTGAGACAGAAATTGGCTGAAACCAGATCACAGAGGGAGTAGGGGAAGCGTCTTCATGGAAAGCTTCTTGGAGCGACATAGTGGCACAGTGGTTAGCACCGCTACTTCACAGCACCAGAGACCTGGGTTCAATTCCAACCTCTGGTCACTATCTGTGTGGAGTTTTCACATTATCCCCGTGTCTCTTTGGGTTTCCTCTGAGTGCTCTGGTTTCTTTCCACACCACCAAAGATGTGCGGGTTATGTTGAATGGCCATGCTAAATTGCCCCTTAGTGTCCCAAGATACATAGGCTAGAGGGATTAGTAGGGTAAATATGTGAGATGATGGGGATAGGATTGTTGTCAGTGCAGGCTCAAAGGGCCAAATGATCTCCTCCTGCTCCTGTCTTCTATGTTTCTATATCAGAAGGATTGCACACCCAGGACTGAACTGTGGAGGTATCCATTCAATGCATTGCAATCACCCACTCCTCAGAATGCCAAGCTTTCGTCATGGGCAACTGGCAATCGTCTCCTGGAGGGACAAGATGGACATATTGTGGACACAATCGCACGTATGCACTCCAACCAGCATGCCATCACCCTGGTTCTCAGCTCAGGAACTCTCGTCAGGAGATAGGGAGACAGGGTGACTGGGAGCCAGGATTCTAAGCTAGCTCATGGACCTCCCGGGAAAATGGTTAGGATCAAACAGATCGAATGGTAAAGAGTGAACTTCACCGGGAACATCTAACTCCCCTGTGTCTACACAATCACATCCTTGGCCTTGTACCTCTAAATCAGGCTGATCTTTCATCTTGATTTCCCCTCATCCTGAGGTGAATGGCCACTCTCTGTTGTCCTGTCTTCCTCAAGGGCATCTTTTCTCTGACTGGGGAGGTTATGGTAGGCACTGTACAGTGTATTACCACCATGTGTGACACATACGATGGAACATGTTGTAATGTCTCTTTTAATCTGGCAAAGCATCTGAACCTCATTTCAATGACACAATTGTCTGCTCTATGGTGGCCCTCCACTCTGTGTCCATTTTGGGGAACCTTCCCAGAGTCATGAGTGATCTCTTGTCCCCTGGAAGTCAACCATCCAAGGCCTCTGGGCCACTAAACAGTTTTGACATCCGAGAATTATACAGAATGTAGGAGTTGTGACTGCTGCCCGGGTATCTCATACATACCTGCATAATTCATCAACTGCGAACAAGAATAGCTGCACATTCAACGAATGAAAATCCTTCTGGATAATAAAGTACACAGCTGGCCAGCTGGAATCTTTATGGTGATGTGCTTGCAGTCAATCACTTCCTGGACATGGGGAAATCTAAGATTGCCACATCCCCTCTGGCTCTTTAGCGTTGACTCTGGCAATCTATTGAGAGTGAAATGTAATTAACTGCCCTTCTGAACATTGCATCTCTGAAGAACTTGATACAGTGGTGTGCAGCAGGCTGTGTAACACCACTGAGGTCTTCATGTGGTACCTGATCCTGTGACAATGGAGACCAGAGCAATAGTTATTTTTAAAGATATAGAAACATAGAAACTAGAAGCAGCAGTAGGCCATTTGGGCCTTCGAGCCTGTTCCACCGTCCATTATGATCATAGCTGATTGTCAAATTCAATATCCTGGTCCCCTCTTCCCCCCATATCCCTTGATCCCTTTAGCTCCAAGAGCTATATCTAATTTCTTCTTGAAATCAGACAACATTTTGGCCTGAACTACATTCTGTGACAGTGAATTCCATCGATTCACCACTCTCTGAGTGAAGAAATTTCTCCTCACCTCAGTTCTAAAAGGTCTACTCCTTATCCTAAACTAAGACCCTTAGTTCTGGACTCCCCCACTATTGGGAACATTTTTTCCTGAATCTACCCTGACTAATCCCATTAAAATTTTATAAGTTTCTAATACAGGCATCGCGTGATCACCAATGCAGTTGGATGAAATCCCCCTTACCAGTTAATCACAAATAGACGTGACTGTGTCTCCTGAGAGCCTGAGTGTCCTCTGGCATTGTGTCCTGGTCATCTAAATGTATCTGTCTCTCCTTATATACTCATGGGAATTTACAAATTCGCCCATGTGTCCATTGATGGCTACATCAGGTCCTTGGTCTATATCACCTCTGCCAATCTCATGCACCATCAGTGCATCTTGAACCTCTCAATGTACCTTTCTTCATTGCACATTTAACCACCTCATCTCACCCTTCTCTCATCCTCCCTGGAGATGTGCAAGGCAAGTTTTTTTACACAGAGGGTGATGAATGTCTGTAATGTGCTGCCCAGGTAAGTGGTGGTAGCAAGTACTATAGGGGCATTTCAGGGGCATCGAGACAAATACATGAATAGGATGGGTTTGGAAGGATATGGCTTGCAAAAATGCATAGGGTTTTATTTTAGACAGGCATCATGATCGGTGCTTGCTTGGTAGGCCGAAGAGTTGTTCCTATGCTGTACTGTTTTTAGTTCTTTGTTTTTTTCTCACAGAAACAAATATTCCCTGGTAACTACCCTTCTGAACATTGTATCTCCTTGATACAGTGGTGCGCAGCAAGCTGTGTACCACCAATGAGATCTCCACATGGTACCAGATCCTGTTACAAAGGAGGCCAGAGCAATAGTTGCCTTTAAAGATTTAGAAACATCAAAACTAGAAGCAGCAGTAGGCTATTCGAGCCTGCCTAGCCATTTATTATGATCATGGCTGATCGTCAAATTCAATATCTGCTACGACTCTCACCAGCTTTTACAGATGTGCCATAGAAAGCGTTCTTCCTGGTTGTATCACAGCTTGGTATGGCTCCTGTTCTGCCCAAGACCACAGAAACTACAAAAGGTCGTGAATGTGGCCCAATCCATCATGCAAACCAACCTCCCATCCATTGACTCTGTATACATTTCCCACAGCCTCAGAAAAGCAGCCAACATAATTAAGGACCCCACGCACCTGGACATTCTCTCTTCCACCTTCTTCCATTAGGAAAAAAATACAGAAATCTGAAGTCACATACCAAATGATTCAAGAACAACTTCTTCCCTGTTGCCATCAGCCTTTTGAATGGACCTACCTTTTATCAAGTTGATCTTTCTCTACACTGTAGCTATGATTGTAACACTACATTCTACACTTTCTCCATTCCTTCTCTATGAATGGAATGCTTTGTCTGTATAGTGTGCAAGAAACAATACTTTTCACTGTATATTAATGTATGTGACAATGATAAATCAAATCAAATAAATGTGACCCAAAGTTATCATGACCAATAATATATCAATGCAAGCAAGTAACATTCTAATTTTCTCACTATAGTACTCAGTCCCATATCTGATAAATATACTTCACCTTTGTTTCTTGGTTTCTTCATCTGTTATTGAACCCTACCCTGCAATATCAATACTTCGTGTGAATAGAAGTCTGTGTTTCGCTTCTATTATATACCTTCCATCAAATTGTCCATTGAACATTGCCACAATGACAGGGAACTGCGACTGAGTGAGATCTACCTACCAGCTCACCAGCTAACCATAGATGTATTAGACTGAAATTGAAAAAAAAAATACCCATTGAAGAAAATACAAGAATAGACACTGATTAAAAATGTCTGCCACGAGTCATGTGATGTCTGATTCAATTTGATCACTTTCATTGCATGAGATTTCACATCTGAGGGGTGTCAAAGTCCATTTCAAACAGGAATACTCTTGAAGGGAAGGCATTAAAAATGCAAAATGTTTGGCTTTGGTAAACTGTAGTTCAATCAGAATAATGCAAAGTGCTGACCACCTAAATAATCATCAGATATTGAAAACCCCCTACAGAGGAGAAATATCACTGTCTACTGTTGATTTCTATCTAGAAATGTGTCAACAGTTTTGGAAATGAAAATATCAAAAAAATGGGATTATTTATTCTGCAGCAATGACTGCAAGAGATGTTAGTTAAAATCCTTTCTGGGGATATATAGCCAAGAGTTTAAAAAATTGGTTCTACCAAGCAGAATGAGAAAAAGGGAAGAGGACGATCACAGTGATGTGAAAACACTGCTGGGTGAGTAATAAAGATCTCTCTGTCTGAAGCAACAAAGTGCAGACCTAAACCAAGTCAACTCCAGAATTCTACATGAAACCAACTAACTTCAAACAGCCACAACATTCAATAATCTATGCCTCAAAGACAAGCAAAGGAGTTAGTCATACATTATTCTAACTTGTTATTGGACTACTTTAACTGTGAGTAAGTATGTGTGTGTGTTTCCTCATGACTTTGTTTTTTTTCTTGGATTCAGTAACTAATAAACCTGGTTTGATTGTTTAAGTTGATTTATTAGGCTTACATTAACACTTCAATGAAGTTACTGTGAGAACTCCTAGTTACCACACTCCAGTGCCTGTTTGGGTACACTGAGGGAGAATTTGGCATGGCCAATGCACCTGACCAGCACATCTTTTAGACTGTGGGAGCAAACTGGAGCACCCGGAGGAAACCCACACAGACATAGGGAGAAAGTACATTTCGATTGGAAAATGCATTCACAGGAAAAAGAAAGTTTAAAAAACATTACTGCAGATAACCGAAGGGACTGAACATAAGCCAGCTCACTCTTTCTCACCTTTTTGTAAGGATATGAATGCTGAAATCCATGGAAAAGAATAAACCCCGCCACATGGGCCAGCACATTAGCATAGTGATTAGCACTGTTGCCTCACAGAGCTAGGACCCGGGTTTGATTCCCGGCGTGGGTCACTGCCCATGCAGAGTTCGCACATTCTCCCTGTGTCTTCGTGGGTTTCCTCTGGGTGCTCCACTTTCCTTCCACATTCCGAAAGATGTGTTGGTTAGATGCATTGACCCCAACAGGCGCTGGGCTGTGGTGACTAGGGGAATTTCACAGTGTTAATGTAAGCTTTACTAGTGACTAATAAACAAACTTTACTTTTACTTTACAATTACAGAGCCACAGAACTGGGGGGTATTATGAACTTGGCACGCCCAAAATGTAAAATCTCATGCAATGGGTCTGCAGTGCAATTCAAATAAAAACTTTCCAGAGAAGAGATCAAATTGTATCAAACATCAGGTGACTTGTGGCAGCCATCTTGATCAGTGCCTATTCCTATTAAATGGTTCAACATGTCTGAAGTTATCTGGTGAAATTGTAGGTAGGTCTCACTCAGTCAGTTTCATAAGAGCATAAGAAATAGGAGCAGGAGTAGGCCATCTAGCCCTTCGAACCTACCCTGTCATTCAATAAGATCACGGCTGATCAGTTCCACTTACCCTTCTGGTCCCCATAACCCTTAATTCCCTTATCGATCAGAAATCTATCTACCCATGACTTAAATATATTCAACGAAGTAGCCTCCACCACTTCAATGGGCAGAGATTCACCATCCTCTGAGAGAAGAAGTTCCTCCTCATCTCCGTTCTAAACTGCTCCCCCACCCCCTGCCTTATTTTGAGGCTGTGCCCTCTAGTTCTGAATTCCTTTCTAAGTGGAAAGAATCTCTCTACCTTCATTATCTTGTAAGTCTCTATAAGATCCCCCCTCAGCCTTCTAAACTCCAACGAGTACAGGCCCAATCAACTCAATCTCTCCTCATAAGCTAACTCCCTCATCTCTGGGATCAGCCTGGAGAACCTTCTCTATACTCCCTCCAAGGCCAATGTATCCTTTCACAAATAAGGGGACCAAAACTGCACACAATACTCCAGTTGCAGCCTTACCAGTGCCTTGTACAGTTACAGCAAGACCTCTCTGCTTTTATATTCTATCCCCCTCGCTATAAAGGCCAACATTCCATTCGCCTTCTTGATCACCTGTTGCACCTGCAGACTGAGTTTTTGCGATTCGTGCACAAGGACCCCCAGGTCCCTCTGCACAGTCGCATGCTGCAACTTTTCACCATTTGAATAATATTCCATCCTACTATTATTTCTTCCAAAGTGGATAACCTCGCATTTGCCTCCTGTCAT
Source organism: Carcharhinus amblyrhynchos (assembly GCF_965287045.1). Lineage (NCBI taxonomy): Eukaryota > Metazoa > Chordata > Chondrichthyes > Carcharhiniformes > Carcharhinidae > Carcharhinus > Carcharhinus amblyrhynchos. The sequence goes on from NC_137352.1 coordinate 13,947,984, forward strand.
TGTGACAACATTCAATGGACAATTTGATGGAAGGTATATGAGGAAGACAATGTCACATTGACTTCAGGTAAAAAAGCAAATGAATTGAATGAAATGTGTGTAGCTCTTCTTCTCAGAATGTGTACATGATAAATTAGTTTAAGCAATGAACTCATCACAGTCAGGCGTCCAACACTTCAATCTGCCATGTAATTTAGTAATTACATTGTATAAACAGTAGCCAATCAGAAGGCTCAACAGGCAGAAGTACGGCAATTGCAGGATGATTTAGTTGATAACTGCTGAAACCATAAAACGGGTGATAGAATGCACAGCAGCGCCACATTTTGATCCAAACACCTTCCCAAGAATTTCTTACATGTACCAAAGGGTTATCAGCAAGTTATGTCAATCAATTTAGTTAAATGCTTCAAAGAAGGGACAGGGCATATAGAGAGAAGCTATGGAGAAGATATAGAGATATTGGGGGAATTTTTCTGTCCCGCCCTCCTTGAGAATTGTAGCAGGTGGGGAGGGGGGTGGACCATACAAAGGTCTATTGACTTTGAGTAGAATTTTTTGGTTTTAGGGTGAGCGTGGCCAGAAACTCCAGCCAACAGAATAGAAAAGATGTTACAAAAATGAGTGGAGGAACTGTAGCTACACGGATTGGGAAATGGGTGGAGAGTATGGATAAATGGATTTTTTTTTGGATTGACAGAGTGTGATTCATTGTGTATCCAGCAATCAATGCTGAAATCTCTTTTGCTTCCGTCTTAAAAGCAAATATTATCCAATTGAATAAGTGAATAGTCCCAAATGACCACAGGCCACTCTCCTCTTTTGAGGGGGAGAGTTGACTGGTGGCGGTTCAACCTGGGGATCATCACATATCAGGTGAAAGGTTAAAGTTGAGAACATGGGACCTTCATGAATTATTTAAGCTGGTACAGAAATTGAATGTTGGCATTGCTCTGCTTTACAAACCAATTGTCCAGCCAACTGGGCTGAACTGACCACCCTAAGGTGCTTAGGACATTCTCCTTTGAGTGACACAGTAACATAGGATACCCAGACCAATTATTCCAATAACTACTTTGGACAGGATCAAAGCATCAAATTCAATCTCCTGCAGCATTTTCGCATCCTCATCAACATCCGTGGAAATTCTAGACCTTTACATTTTGGATATGTTAAAATTAAGTTGTCTTAATTTAATCAAAAGCAATTTGCTTCCTTTCAGCTCTCTCACGAGCGTCGGTAATGATATTGCACTAGGTGCAACAATCAATACCCTTTTTAAACTGAATGCATTTTACACTTCTGTGATCTTAACAGAGGAGACTAAGTGGCTTTGGAAGATTCTCCATTCGGAAGAAGAGAGGCATATGGGTGGTCGATTTTCCCATTCCACTGCGCTGCTTTTGAAGTACAGCGTACCCGGAGATACAAGCAGAAGCTGTTTCACAGGCTTCCCACTGGATGCCGTGGCCTCCACGAGTCTCCAAGTGCCATAATTCTGGCGCTGTCAGCTCCACTCCAGAAATCAATGTGGAGCTGCATAATTTATGTTAATCCCAATGTGAATACAATCGATGGCCTCCCGTTCACTCCAGCAGGGTCTAGTACAGCTCCCCACTTGCGGGGAGCTGGTGACCCAACACCATTGGAGTGAACGGGAGGCCATTGAGGCCCCCAGAGGGTTGGGGGCCCTAAGGCATTGCCCACCTTGGCAATGCCAGCCTAGCCCCAAGTGGCAAACTGTCAATGACCAGGGGCACCTTAGGGCATAGAGGGCAGTGGCAACAGTAAAGGATTTAAGGGTTATGGTGAGTGGGCGTATAAGTGGAGCTAAGTCCATGAAAAGATTAGCCATGATTTTATTGAATGGTGAAGCAGGCTCAAGGGGCCAGATGGCCTACTCCTGCTCCTAGTTCTTATGTTCTTATTAAATCTCTGATCACTGCAGCAGGGGCACACAATCCTGCCGGTATGAACCAAGCCAAGTTTTCGGGTGTCGAGCAGCAGTGCCATCATTAAACAGGTAAGCAGCCAGTCACATCGACGTATTCTCACAGACAGCAAACCAGAAACTTGGAAGATTGAAAATGATTATTGGATCAGGGAATAAACTGTCAATAAACAAATTTTAGAGAAAAAACATTACTTTAAAAATGTGGAATTTTGATGAAATAAAATTGAAAATCTTAACATTCTAAAAATACAGAATGAGCATTTCAGTAACAGTGAGGGTGTTCGGCAGTTGATGTGAACCTATTGGTCTGTTAAAAATCCAATTATACCTCATTCAACAAGGTACAACTTTTTCAGGGTTTTTTATTGTGAAAGTAAAAGTGGAAATTTTTGCTAATTCACTGATAGCTTAGCAATTGTAGTTTTGAATATTGCAATAATCCACCCCCTGGGGAGCATTAAATTAGATACAAGGAACTCACCAAAGCTCCTTCAGCAGCACCTTCCAAAGCCAAACCCACCTACTATCTAGAAGGACAAGGGCAGCAGGCACATGGGAACGCCACTGTCTGGAGGTTCCCCTCAAAGTCACTCACCATCCTGATTTGGAAATTTATCACCGTTCCTTCACCATTGCTCAATCAAAATCCTGGAATTCTCTCTTGAACAACACTGTGGATGTATTTACACCTCAGGGATTGCAGTTGTTTGAGAAGGCACCTCGCCACTGACTTCTCAGGGGCAACTAGCGATGGGCAAAAAAAGCTGGCCAAGCCAGCGATGCCCACATCTTGTAAATGATTTTAAAAAAAACAAGCACTTTCTGATTTCCACTTAATTCTACACATATGATTTAGAATGAAAATCACACAGTTGTTGCAGTGGAGGAGATGGCCATTTGGTCCATCGTGTCTACACTGACTCCCTGAATGAGCAAATCATTCTTCTTCCTTCTTCCCATAACCGGACACATTCTTCCTTTTCAGATAACAGTCTAATTTCCTTTTGAATGCTTCAGTTGAACCTGCTTCCACTGCAGGATATTCTAGATTGTAACGTGAAAAAGCTTTTTCTCACCTTACTTTCTCTTCTTTTGCCTGTTACTTTAAATCTGTGCCCTCTCATTCTTGATTCAACCATGATTGGACATTGTTTCTCCTGATCTATTCTGTCCAGACCCCTCATGGTTTTGAGTATCTCTGTCAATTGTGTTCTGAGCCTTCGCTTCTCCAGGGAAAAACAATCTCAATCTAGCATCATGACAGAAGTTCCTCATCTTTGCAATCATAATTGTGAATTTTTTTGAGGGCTCCCACAATTGCTGTCAGCTTGGCAATGTTGGTGAGTGGTGAAAGTTTCACTGGCATTTAGTTTATTTATCGGTGTCGTAAGTATGGTTACATTAACACTGCAATGAAGTTACTGTGAAAATCCCCTAGTCACTACACTCAGGCACCTGCTTGAGTACACTGACAGAGAATTTAGCACAGTCAATGCACCTACCTGCACTTCTTTTGGACTGTGGGGGGGATCCTCCGCCAACACGGGGAGAAGGTGCAAACGCCACACAGACGGTGACCCAAGCTGGGAATTGAACCCGTGTCCCTGATGCTGTGAGGCAGCAGTGCCAACCACAGTGCCACTCATACCTATTAGAATTTAGAGAGTTAGAGTCAATTTAAAAAAGATACAAGAATATGTGGCTAAATGTCTTTTCATTGTCCTTGAAATGTAGATTTTTAAATTGAGGTTAGTTGCTTTCTTGGATGCAATATATGTATAAAAAGTTGTAATTATCACGAGCTCTCAGCTTGCTGGTAGATTTTTTGTGGATTTGGCTTCCCGAACCTTGTGACACTCCTATTCCAAAGGGGGAGATGGAGAGAGAGAGCAGTCCTCAGCTGAGCACCTTCTGTGTCACTTGCAATAACTTCTCTGTGGTGGCTGGGAGAATTTAGCATGGCCGATGCAACTAAGCAGCATGTCTTTTGGACTGAGAGAAGAAAGGGGGGCACCCAGAGGAAACCCATGCAGACATGGAGAGAAGGTGCAGACTGCACACAGACAGTGGCCCAAGTCGGGAATTGAACCCAGGTCCCTGGTGGTGTGAGGCAGCAGTGTTCACCAGTGTGCCACCATATTGCCATCACTGACCCCGTCCATCATTTCTTTTAAACTGGGAACTTGGGAGGCAGGCACATTTAAGACAGATTGAGCCTGTGCACATCCTCCTTGGTGAAAAAGAAAATGTTGACCGAATACAAAATTCAACACCGGCTTTTCCGTCTCTTTCTGATTTTTTTTTGAGAGACACGATCGTCAGCAGATTCCGCCAAGGTCGGGCTGGTGTCTTTCCCGGACAGTTCTTTTTGCTCGAGGTTTTAAATGTCAGCTGGAAAAAAAATCTGACATTGTGCCTAAAATGAACAGCATTATTACATTTAAATGGTATTTCACAGCCCTGCATCTGTCAACACGAATTGCCGCACCTGCATATTGATGAATGTTAAACTTTCCCAAAGTGTTTACTTTTGGCTTACTGTTGGAAATAATTACTTGTGTGGAATAGGTGGCAAGCCGAAATAAAAATTCTCTCTCGTCTGCTCCAAGTACAATTTTGGCTGCATTAGCTGGGAGTGCAACAGAACCCATCAATAATTTGATAAGTTAGTGGGAGAATGAGCCTCGGCCTTTGTGTAGCATTGACAACATTGCTGAATTTTGCTAACTCCATCTCTCCCTATTGCATTACGTGGGTACAATATAGGATGCCAGACAGATGTTCATAAAAGAAATTCACGTTTTTACAGAATATTAATAAGACTAAATGTTCAAACGAAATGTCATTAACTCATCTCAGGCTTGTGTGTTTCCAATCGATGAAAGAAGAAGCAATTTTGAGTACCCATTACTGCTCTTTTGATTTTGTCTCACTGGCTGAAATGGGAAGCTGTTGAAACTGTCGGCTAAAGACTAAAATTCAGCTCACATTTACTGTGAAGTGAACATCTCACTCGAAGTTTGAAAAGCCAAATGGCTCAGGGTGTTAGAATGTAACTGGTGATAACTTGGTGGCATAGTGGTTAGCACTACTGCCTCACAGCACCAGGGACCTGGGTTTGACTCCTACCTTGGGTCACTGTCTGTGTGGAGTTTGCACATTCTCCACTTGTCTGTGTGGGTTTCCTCTGGGTGCTCCGGTTCCCTCCTGCAGTCCAAAGATATGCAGGATAGGTGAATAGGTCATGATGAACTCTAATTAGTGTAGCTAAACAGGCATCAGGGAGTCTCACAGTAACTTCATTGCAGTGTGAATGTAAGCCTACTTGTGACTAATAAATAAACTTTTCTTTGTATCGGATATAGTGTGACCAATGGTAACAGGCTGCAAGAGTCAGCTAACCCATTAAACCATGGAACCAATTACAGAATGATGTGATGGTCAGCTGAATCACTATAAATAAGAACCTGTTGGGAATTGTGGGGAACTTGCATTGGCCCAGGGCAAGGCCCCAAGTTTGGAGTAATGAAGTTTCTTTATTAAACCCTTTCCTTGATTTATAAGTTGGAGTAAGTTTTGTTATATTTTTATTGTCTGCATTTGAAGAGGTCCTTCTGAGGAAACACAGGGAGAAACAACATCTGCAATTTTTAGGAGATTTACTTTGGTGGTTTCAAAATTCATATCTGCACAACATTCAGATAGTTAACTCTATAGAGTGGAATCTTAATATGTAAATTGAAAAAAAATTGATTGGAATAGGGAATTCTGATTGTAAATCCTTTGATGCACTGAGCTTCATGGCTCCTATTCTTCAATCAGCTACATTTTTAGATTGATTAGAATTTGTCCTGCTATTGATATATAAAAACTATGTATTTCTATTGTGGGTGGAAGGGAGAATCAAGTGTCTAAACGTGAACTGAGAAAAAATGCAATGCCTGTGTATAAAATATGAATATCTGCAGAAAAACTAATTAACACACATTCTTCTCCAGAAAGGATCCTTGTTTAGAATGGCCACAAAGGGCACCGTAAAATGATATTGTGATCAATTAGGTTGCATATGAAATGGAGACAGAGAACATGGCGGTGCAATGGATGGCATGGTGACACAATGGTTAGCACTGCTGCCTCACAGCACCAGGGACCCAGGTCCAATTCTGGCCTCATGATTGTGTGGAGTTTACACATTCTCCCCCTGTCTGCGTGGGTTTCCTCCGGGTGCTCTGGTTTCCTCCCACAATCTAAAGATGCGCGGGTTAGATTGATTGGCCATGCTGTATTACCCTTTCGTGTCAGGGGGGTTAGCAGGATCACAGCAATAGGGCCTGAGTGGGACTATGGTCAGTGCAGGCTCAATGGACTGATTGGCCTTTTTCTGCACTGTAGGGGTTCTATGAACATTGCAAACTTCAAATAGGTACAAAGTACATGAAACAGTCACCAAAACCACAAGCAACTGTGGACAATTCTGAATTTCACAGCTCAGTTTCCTTCCCATCAGAGATCTACGTGTTCTTATCAGTTTCAACAGTCGGGGCGGCTAAATGGGATTCGGATAACCAAACTTTTTGCTACCAACAGTAGTTGCTGATAACAACCAGGGTGGATATTTAGATTGTATAATCATTCACAGCTTTTCCTAGGGACTGATCAAATATATCAGGCGCCCGTTGACAGATTAGAATAGTTGTTATCATTGAAACCAGATTCTGCTGCGTTTGACCATGAGGAGAGCTTAATTGTGGTAACTACCCGACCACAAAAAATGCATTTGATGCAACCAATGGCTGTAAGATTAGGAACTGTAAGTCAAGCTGTTTTATTATACAGTGTTCCCATCTCATTAGTTAATTTTATCCAGTTTAAACTCATTAATTAAATACCAAGGAATCAGCCTGGATGAATGCAATGTGCGTTACTCATTCTTAGTCTAATCAAAAATAAAATATTACTTTCTCTATATTCTTCATGAAAAATATAATTTGAGAAATTTATGGGGCATTTCTTCAATAATTTATGCTCAAAGAAGTATTGGACTGCTTCTGTGGAGAGCAAGTGCTTCCAATATCCTTAAAGATTATCATTCCATTGTAATAATTCATTTTACTTTTGATTGACATACAGAAATGTTATTGGTGGCACAAGGCTGTCATCTTCTCACCAATAATACCTTGCATAAAATTCAATAACGCTAAAATATGTGCTCAAACATCTTAAGAACTAACTTCAATCATTGGCAACTCTCTGTAGTATGCTGAACAGAAGTTTAAAGGTAGATGCTTGCAGACTTAATGTGATCTAAGCATATTTATTATTAGGCAAATCTTGGATGATTTTGGTTTGATTTATTATTGTCACATGTATTAGCACACAGTGAAAAGTATTGTTTCTTGTGCACTCTACAGACAAAGCATACCATTCATAGAGAAGGGAAGGAGAGAGTGCAGAATGGAGTGTTACAGTCACAGATAGGGTATAGAGAAAAATCAAGTTAGTGCTAGGTACGTCCATTCAAAAGTCTGATGGCAGCAGGAAAGAAGCTGTTCTTGAGTTTGTTGGTGGGTGACCTCAGACTTTTGTGCTACTTTCCCAAAGGAAGAAGGTGGAAGAGAGAATGTCCGGGTGGTCCTTAATTATGTTGCCTGCTTTTCTGAGGCAGTGGAAAGTGTAGACAGTGTCAATGGATGGTTTGCGTGATGGACTGGGCTTCATTCATGACCCCCTGTAGTTTCTTGCGGTCTTGAGCAGAATAGGATCCATACCAAGCTGTGATACAACCAGAAAGAATACGCTCAATAGGGCATCTGTAAAAGTTGATGATCTGTAAAAGATGGTGATGACACTAATGATTTTTTTTAAGAGTTCTGTGCAACAAACTGTTTTAATTAGGCTGTTTTATTACCTTTGAGTGTTACTGTGCTGTTGGCTCTTTCCTCCTAACCCCGCGCTCACCATCCCGCTGATAATAACAACGTGCAGAGTCTGATTCCAAACTTAATTGCGATTAACCCCTTGCACACATCAGGAAGAACAATATTGTTCTAGATCCTGCAGCACCTTAACATATAGGGCAGCATGGCGGCATAGTGGTTTGCACTGCTGCCTTACAGCGCTAGAGGCCCAGGTTCAAGTCCCAACTTGGGTCACTGTCTGGATGCAGTCTGTATGTTCCCCTCGTGTCTGCATGGATTCCCTCCGGGTGCTCCGGTTTCCTCCCATAGTGCGAAAGACTTGCTTGTTAGGTGCATTGGCCGTGCTAAAATTGTCCTTCGGTGCACCCGAACAGGTGCAGGAGTGTGGCAGCTTGGGGATTTTCTCAGTAACTTCATTGCAGTGTTAATGTAAGCCTACTTACATTAGACCTCCCTTAATCTGGTGCACATTAATTCTCTAAATTTGTACACCTTTATTGTGGAGTCCAAGGGGTGTAGACAAAGGTCATAGGTAGAAGGAGGATTGGAATGAGGTACTGACTGAATGTTAAAATGGCAGCATGGGCTTGTAGGGCTGAAGGGCCTGTTTCCTGTGCTGCTTTGTTCTTTGTACTTGTGACACTAGTAAATAAACCAATATTTAAATGTCACATTTGAGTTAGAAAACAAAAAATCAGATGTGATGCATATCTTGTAATGACCTTGAAACAAACTGAGTTGGATAATTAGCTGTGATGGTTACGCAGACTCGAAGGACCGAAAGGCCTCCTCCAGCTCCTATTTTCTGTTTCCATGAAATAGAGTGAGAATCAATGCATGAATAAGAATTATGACCCCATCATTCTCAGAGTAGCAAACTGCTGAGCCTTTGTAAATAAACCATCAATTTTCTGGGTCGTTCTCGGTAAAGCCTAATTTATCATAACCTAATTGTGACAATAAAATGGGGATGCATTTACACAAATTAGTGAATAGCTTTTCAACAATTTCAACATGAATCTTATTGCGCAAAAGACTTTGAGAGCTAGTGACAAAGAGAAATATTCAATAGTCTTATCACAATGGAAAAGAAATCACACAAACATAATATTGTTAGTGTTTCTTCACACCCACGCTGTGGGTGGGATGTGGTGGGAGGATGCCTGAGCTGATTTTCAGCCTCTTGAGCAACGTGGCTAATTGGTCCTGACATCAGACTTGAACCTGGAGTTTCTGATCCAGTGGTAGGTATGCTGCCTGCTGTGCCATAGGCACCACCCCCCCCAGTGCAAACACAATGTCCCGCTGACACAAGTTGCCAGAATTCAAAAATATAAAGGGTTCCATTATCTTTACACATTGATGGGGTTTTCCCACACTCTGAAAGCTAATAAAATCGATGGATTTAATTATAGAGTCAGAGAACAATGATGGCAATAATCAATATATTCTGGGTGGGATTTTCCTCCCTCTCTGTGGTGTGATTCATGGCAGCTGGAGGCAGCACGCCCCTCATTCTCGGCAGAATGTTATGGTCAATTAAGCTTCCCATTGAGTGTACCCCTTGCAGGGGTGCATAACTGGCAGGACTATAAGATTCCACTGGCGTAAACACCAGCAAGATTTCGGTATCAGGTACTGTCGATATAAGAAAAACATTTTCGCAATAGTAACCACCTCCATTTACTTTGACAAGCTTTGATTTTTTTTGAATTTTGGTTTTTCTCATATCATTGACTCTGAGCTGAACTGTTAATTGTTACTGCAATAAAATTTTAACAGCCATATTAAACAATAATGCAAAAACCCACATTGTCAGGATTCTCCAGCACAAGTATCCCACTCAAACCTCTTAATGCTATTTGTGCTGAGTGGTGAACTCATCACCAATGTTACTAGCCAATCACTTTTAGAAATACTTCTCCTTCATTGTAACTAATTACATTTTTGTTTTCATGTCATGATGATGCAATGGTTAGCACTGCTGCCTTGCAGTCCGAGGGGCCCGGGTTCAATTCCTGCCTTGGATGACTGTGTGAAGTTTGTACATTCTCCCCGTTCCTTTGGTTTCATTCCACAGTTCAAAGAACTGCACGTTAGGTTGATTGGCCATACTAAATTGTCCCTTAGTAGCAGAGTAAATATATGGGGTTATGGGAATAGGCCCTTGAATGGGATTGTTGTCAGTATAGGCTCAATGGGCCAAATGGCCTCATTCTGTTGTGTAGATTTTATGATCCCGTTCCTTGTAAGTCACTAACAGCTTTTGATTTTGCTGCTGACAAATTTTCTTTGAATTCCAGCCTGCTATTTTAGACAGATAATCAAACTAAACTGGCCACCAGGGCCAGAATTGCACATTGCTCAAGGAGGTACACACTTAACCTGGAAGAGGGCAGAATTGTGCAAAAAGACATTAAAACTGTGTCCCAACGTCACAGCACACTTGCACAATATTTCGGTTGGAGGGTGCATACTTGCAAATAATCAAGCAGGAAATTTGGATCATTGCGGAACCCATTGAACGCAGTTTTGCCTGACTCATCCATCAGTATGGTTGATGGTTGACGGGCAGGCCAACTGACCAGTTAGCTGTTTACATTTTAACTTCAGCCTCGACCAAGGGCAGAATAAGCTGTCTGGGGACTGAGGTTTGTGATTGGGTGTGCTGTCCAGACATTATTTGCATAATTATTCCACTGCTATTTATTTTTTTTACATAATAAATCCACAGTTCCCTGAGTCAGCTCCGCAGTGGCTGTTCCCCTGAGAGAGCTCATTAAGCGCCAGCCCTCTCCCTTCCCTTTTCTCCGTATACACTCTCTCTTCCCACCCTCCCTGGCAGTACTCAGTCTTTGCCAGTGTGTGTTTCATCCTCGTTACTTATTCATTAGTCAGCCAGCATGGAATTGTGTCCCAGTGGCCTGCAGCATATTTTGTTTGTTTCCAGGCCCTCCCCAAGTCCACATGCCCAACGGACAAAAGAACTTAAGCCCAGCTTTATCTGATAAATAGCATGATATTGTTCAGTGACAGGGTGATGGAAATACCACTATTATGAAATTTATATAAAGTGTTATGTATGATGGGGCATTGCCCCTTTAAGGGAACAGGTCATGTGACCTCAGGTGTGGAATGAGCTGTTGTGATCTGCTCAGAGTGGGCAGTCAGCGTTTGGAATGTGGAGCAAATAGATCTAATAAAGTGTTGTATTCCCTGAGGCCTGACTCATTATTGAGGAGCAGCCTCAGTACAACCAGATTTAATATAAAGGCAGGAATTCTCCAGCTGTTTACCCCGGTGGGATCCTCCAGTCCCACCGGCAGCGCACCTCCACTCTGTGGAGTGACGTCATTGGGAATTCCCATTAACAGCAGTGGGACTGGAGAATCACGCCACTAGCAAATGGTATCCAGATCACCAACAACCTGTCCTGGTCCCTCCACACTGACACTTTAGTTAAGAAAGCCCACCAACTCTTCTGCTTTCTTAGAAGACTAAGGGAATTTGGTATGTCCACTATGACACTCACCACCTTTTACAGATGCATCATAGAAAGCATTCTTTCTGTTTGTATCACAGCTTGGTATGGCTTCTGCACTGCCCAAGACTGCAAAAAACTGGAAAATGTTGTGAATGTAGCCCAACCCATCATGCGAATCAGCCTCCCACCCATTGACTCCGTCTACACTTCCTGCTGCCTCGGAAAAGCAGCCAGCATGATTAAGGACCCCACACATCCCGGACATTCTCTCTTCCATTTTCTTCCTTTAGGAGAAAGATACAAAAGTCTGAGGTCACTTACCAACCAACTCAAGAACAGCTTCTTCCCTGCTGCTGTCAGACTTTCGAATGGACCTATCTCACATTAAGTTGAGCTTTCTTTAGACCCCAGCTATGCCTGTAGTACTACATTCTGCACTCTCTCCTTTCCTTCTTTATGTACTGTATGCTTTGTCCGTGTAGCATGCAAGAAACAATACTTTTCACTGTATACCAATACACATGATAATAATAAATCAAACCAAAATCAACGCGCCACCTCCTGCTGGCAGGAAACACGTGGCTAGGAGGTTGGAGAATTACACTCAAAGTGTTTAAACACACACTGCTCTCTACACAATCGTGTCAAAAATTCCAAGTGTATCAATACACTGGTCTCAAAAGCAGCATGAATTAATATGTATATGCCTTTGCGAAAACATTTCAAGATACTCTTGAGTTTTTACTTATGATACAAATAAACCCACAGGTAAAATGGGGTTAAATTATTTCAACAGGTTCCAATTTTCATTTAAGCATTCTTCACTGAGCCCCATTCACGTCACTGAACAAGAAAAATCTGCAACGTCGTTCAGAGGAAAGTACCAACAGTCGACAGCAGCCAGCTCTTCAAGCTTGTCTTTTAACAACATTGGTGGCCAGAAGTTTATTTTAGTGTCCTATTTAATTATGCGGCAGATATGAGTTATAATGTGGCTTGGCGTGATGTTCAAAAAAGCTAGGGCAACTTGAACCAGATTAAACAGGAGCGAGACAGGTTCTCTCAGCGAGTCTGTAAGCCACATTTTCCTTTGGATATAAAGTTAACAAGAGCAATTTCGCCCACTGACACATGACGCTATGTTCAATCAAAATCACGAGTCACTGCAGAGGGTCTTATTGATTTGTGCAGAAGAAATGTGTAGCAGCTGCCACTCGAGTTATATTAATAGGCACTGTAATTTGTCAGTGAAGAATTTAGTGACAGGTATCTCCTTGCGGATAAAACACACTACAGACTGAGGGCCTTCCAACAACATGAGGGTTCTGGAAAACAAAACGTCGCTGAATAATTTGTGTAAATGCTTGCTTCTCTTTGAATGATCTTTGCTGTAAATGCACAGGTTTATTCATTTAGCTTGATTTTGGTTCTATTTTGACAATCTTATACCATTGGTAGTTAACTATTGATTCTGACAGGTCTGTTAGTCTCACTTTTTTTCCTCTTATTTAGGGAGCCTGCACCTTGGCTTTTTCCCAGGGGTGGAAACGTCAATTACAAGTGAACACAGGTTCAAGGTGAGAGGGGGAAGTTTTAAGAGAGATGTGCAGGGGGGGATGTTTTTCACATAGAGTGTGGTAGGTGCCTGGAATGCACTGCCAGAGGTGCTGGGAGCAGGCACATTTGCAACATTTAAGAAGGATCTGAATGGATAACATAGAAACTAGAAGCAGGAGTCGGCCATTTGGCCCTTCAACTTTCTCTACTATTCGTCTTGATCATGGCTGATCATCAAATTCAATATCCTGATTCCCTCCTTCCCCTCAGATCCCTTGATGCCTTTAGCCCCAAGAACTACATCTAATTCCTTCTTGAAATCAGACAATGTTTTGGCCTCAACTACATTCTGTGGGAGTGAATTCGACACATTCAGCACCCTCTGGTACACGAATAGGGAGGGAATAGAGTGACACATACTGTTCATAAGGTTGTTAAGAGGCGTACGGTGTGTTAGCTTTTATTGGTAGAGGGATTGAATTTTGGAGCCGTGAGATTATGTTGTAACTGTACAAAACTCTGGTGCGGCCGCACTTGCAGTATTGCGTACAGTTCTGGTTGCTGCATTAATAAGAAAGATGTGAAAGCAGTGGAAAGGCTGCAGAGGAGGTTTACCAGCATGTTGCCTGGTATGGTGGGAATGTCTTATGAGGAAAGGCTGAGGGACTTGAGGTTGTTTTCGTTAGAGAGAAGAAGGTTAAGAGATGACCTAATTGAGGCATACAAGATGATCAGAGGATTAGATAGGGTGGACAGTGAGAGCCTTTTTCCTCAGATGGTGATGGCTAACACGAGGGGACATAGCTTTAAATTGAGGGGTGGTAATTATAGGACGGATGTCACAGGTAGGTTCTTTACTCAGAGGGTAGTAAGGGCGTGGAATGCCCTGCCTGCAGCAGTTGTGGACTCGCCAACTTTAAGGGCATTCAAATGGTCAGTGGATAGGCATATGGATAACATTGGAATAGTTTAGGTTAGAGGGTCATTAGATTCGTTCCACTGGTCGGCGCAACATCGAGGGCCGAAGGGCCTGTACTGCGCTGTAATGTTCTATATTTAAGGGCAGACGGGTTCTTTTTAGCTTAGTTAAGGCATCGTGATCGGCAGGGGCTTGGAGGGCTGAAGGGCCTGTTCCTATGCTGTACTTTTCTTTGTTCTTCACACACCCAAATCCCATGAAATCAATTCCAGGATGTGAATTTTACTGTCACCTGGTTTTGGACAAGGGTAAGAAGTCTCACAACACCAGGTTAAAATCCAATAGGTTTATTTGTAGCAAACGCCACTAGCTTTTGGAACTGGAGTTCTCCCACCCACGTGACAAAGCAACAGCCAGTTCTGAAAGCTAGTGGCGTTTGCTACAAGTAAACCTGTTGGACTTTAACCTGGTGTTGTGAGACCTCTTACTGTGTTTACCGCAGTTCAATGCCGGCATCTCCACATCATTTGTACAAGGGAACAGCCACACAACTGAGCTTTTATAATATGTTACCTGCGTGCTAAAATTATTTCATTCTCAACCCAAATCCTCAGGCAGCATCCAACAATTGTACATCATGTTACTTTGCTGGGGTAACCTGCAGACTGCACTGATTAGCCCCATCAAATAGTTTGAAGAAAAGTTTACAGGATTGGTAATGAGTAAGTGGGGCTCCCCCCGCTCTCGGCCAACTCTGCACTGAACAATTAAAAACAGAATAAACTGCAGCAACGTGTTCTAGGAACTGACAAGTAGGGAAAAATATGTAAAAGCAGAAAATGCAGTTTGAAGATTTAAGTGTTCCTACTAAAGACTTAAAGGTCAAATATTGCCTTCTAGTTCAGTCTCATGAACGAAGTCCCATCCCGCAGTAAGCCTGGCTTAAAGCTAATCTTTTAATATTTTCAGGCAATAAGCTTTTACAGAACAACAGCTATTCCCAAATGCAAGTACAACGTATTGCCATGGGTGAGAAGATTTGTTCGGAAACTTAACAGGTAAAAGGTCGAACTTTGACACCAGTGAAGTCTTGACGCAGATAGTGGCAAAGGGGCACTGGTTCCAAACTGTCTTGAAGGACCACATATGACATATGGACAATGTGCAAAGAGACATTCTGTCAGAGTTTGTGCATTTATACATCATTTTCTTCTGCGGCAATGAAACGAGAATTTGAATCTCTGAATCAAATTGATGCCATTTTGCCCATTGCGTGTGATTGAAGTATGCAAGAATCTTCTATGGATTTTGACAGCAAGCCCAGGATGATGGGAAATATGCTAATACAGGTACGATGAATGATTGATATGTAAATTAGGCAATTTTCAGAGGACACTGGTGCCATATATACACCAGTCAAAATGTAAAAGACTAAAAAAACAGCTTTACAAATATTATGCATAGAGTTTTGCAATTACACAAGCAAATATGTATTATCGCCTATTGGAAAAAAATTGGTTGCTTAAATGTTTATGCAATTAAGGAAGTTTGGAATGGTACTTTACATGCAAATAAGGGGGCATAGACTATGAATTATGTCTCCTGCACTGAACAGATAAAATCAAACTTAGCAAAGTAACTAACTTTTATTGCCTCCACTTCCCAGTGGCCAGCAGAGAGAAGGATTCATGGTCTGTGTATCTCTTCCTGAAATTACATTGCTGGAAAATGCCTATCAAGAGGTTCTAATTTGGGGATATTGTTCTGAATTAAAGTTTAAAGCATCCATTCTGTGTGGGGGGATGGCATTCCACTAAAACAGAACCAAATCCACTTGTTTTCTTAAAGAAAGTCACTCATTCAATGTTTATTCATTCACCCACCCCATGTTCTAACTAGTTGACTCTCCACCTCTCAGCTGTGCCCTTGCCAAATGGGATAACATTGCCTCCAGGCCGAGGCTCCCTCTATTGGACACACAGGCAAGTACAGACTCAAAGGTATTCATATTCCAACTGCAGTGCATGAAAAAACGTTTGCGCTGATTCATGTCAAAAACCAAACGTTTCATTTCAAAGAATCGACCAGTTGACTGGCTTCACAGAAGATGGAAACATCTGTGCAACCGTACTCTCTTGAAGACCTGAACTGTAGAACCTGCGGTTCATTATTGGAAAATAGTTATCAACCTTATTAACTATCTCCAGGAGACTGGATAATAGGCAGCACCAAAACACTTCTCCCTTCACGAAACCTCTTTGATCGGATTTAGCATTTTTACCAGTCCATTCATTTGACAAGAATATCCAGGCATGCAGCTACCGTGATATTTCATAGAATTCCTACAATGCAGAAGGAAGCCATTCGGCCCGTCAAGTCTCTGACAGAGTATTTTATCCAGGCCCAGTATCCCACCCTATCCCCGTAATCCCACACATTTAGTCTGGCTAGTCCATTTAACCTACACACCCTGGGGCACAAGGGGCAGAAATTTCCTGTCCTGTGGTCCATTGACTGCAGGTGGGACTTTCCGGTTTTGAGAGGAGCGTGGCCAGAATAGCCCACCCTAGGAGGCAATTTAGCATGTCCAATCCACCTAAACCCGCACACCTTTGGGGAGTGGGAGGAAACCAGAGCACCCAGAGAAAACCCATGCCGACAGAAGGAGAACATGCAAGTTCCACACAGAAAGTCATGCAAGGCCAGAATTGAACCCAGATCCCTGGTGCATGAGGCAACAGTGCTAACCACTGTGCCGCCCTTAAAGTGAATGTCAGGAGTGGGATCTCAGGACAGTATTCTTGCCATAGGGACAGTATGTACAGTGTCATCATATGAATCTCTTTCCTCAGTAGAAGGCCCAAGGTGGCACCGGGGCAAGGTAACTTCTTGCAAGTCTGCCCTGCATACCTTCTAATTCCAGCTTTTACTCTTGTTTTAGAACATAGAACACTACAGTACAAACAGGCCCTTCGGCCCACGAGTTGCGCCGATCACATCAACACCTACCAATCTATAGACCTATCTATAACCCCCAATCCCATAAAACCCCATATACTCATCCAGAAGTCTTTTAAAAGACCCCAGCGAGTTCGCCTCCACCACCACTGACGGCAGCCGATTCCATTCACTCACCACCCTCTGAGTGAAAAACTTACCCCTAACATCACTTCTGTACTTTCCTCCCCGCACCTTAAATCTGTGTCCTCTCGTAGCGACCATTTCAACCCGGGGAAATAACCTCTGAGAATCCACCCTATCTATTCCTCTCAACATTTTATAAACTTCTATCAGGTCGCCTCTCAACCTTCGTCTCTCCAGGGAAAAGAGACCCAGCTCCCTCAACCTAACTTCATAAGGCATGCCTCCCAGTCCAGGCAACATCCTTGTAAATCTCCTCTGTACCCTTTCAATAGCTTCTACGTCTTTCCTATAGTGAGGTGACCAGAACTGTGCACAGTATTCCAAATGAGGCCTGACAAGGGTCTTATAAAGTTGCAGCATTACCTCCCGACTCCTAAACTCAATCCCGCGATTAACGAAGGCCAGTACACCATACGCCTTCTTGACCACCTCTTCCACCTGCGAGGCCGATTTAAGAGTCCTGTGGACCCGGACCCCAAGATCCTTCTGCTCTTCAACACTACTAAGACTCCTGCCCTTGATAGTGTACTCGTTCATCCCGTTGGTTCTGCCAAAATGGACGACTACGCATTTATCCGCGTTGAAGTCCATCTGCCACTTCTCCACCCAGTCCTGCATCCTATTTATGTCCTGCTGCAACTTTTGACATCCTTCCAGACCATCCACAACACCACCGACATTCGTGTCATCAGCGAACTTACTTACCCATCCCTCCGCTTCCTCATCCAGGTCATTTATGAAAATGACAAACAGCAAGGGTCCTAGAACAGATCCCTGGGGCACTCCACTGGTGACCGACCTCCATACAGAAAAAGACCCATCCACAACCACACTCTGCCTTCTGCAGGCAAGCCAGTTCTGGATCCACAAGGCCAAAGGCCCTTGGATCCCAAGCCCTCTCACCTCTTGTTTTATGCTTCTAAAATCTCATTCTAACTCTTTTAAACTCTCTACACACTAGCAATGACTGTAACATCACATTCTGCACTCTCTCCTTTCTTTCTCTATGAACAGTATGTTTTGTCTGTATAACGTGCAAGAAACAATACTTTTCGCTGTATGCACGGAAAGTAATCTCACAACACCAGGTTAAAGTCCAACAGGTATATTTGGTAGTACCAGCTTTCAGAGCGCCACTCCTTCATCAAGTGGGTCACTTGCCTGATGAAGTAGCAACACTCCGAAAGCTTGTGCTATCAAATAAACCTGTTGGACTTTAACCTGGTGCTGTGAGACTGCTTACTGTGCCTACCCCAGTTCAATGCCAGCAACTCCATATCATGGCTTTCACTGTATGTTAATACACGTGACAGTAATAAACCAATAATACAATAATAAACAACTCTATTAAATAACAAAGGCACGTCTGTATGAGGGTTTCCCCTTCTGTAGAAAAATGGATATGAAGATGGCCAAATAATTGCATTTGGAAACAAATTATTGCTCTCTGGGCATTTTCAGCAATTACTGTCACCTGTCTTAATATAGTTGTTCGGATCGATAGATACTCCTTGAGGAATTACCTCAGGTCATCTATCATTGGACTATTGCATTCAGAAGATTTGGCTGAGATGACCAGTAAAACCTTTGGATATTTATTTTCCAGTTTTCAAATAGTCGTTCCAGTTTGTAACAGCTCAACACTCAAAATTAAAGCAAAGTACCGCAGATGCAGGGAATCAGAAATAAAGATGGAAAATGCTGGACAACCTCAGCAGATCTGGCAGCATTGATGGGGAGAAACAGGATTAACGGGTGGGATTTTATGGACGTGCTCATCCCAAAACCAGAAACTCCTGCCCAAGATCAACAGACCTTTCCATGGTCCACTCCGATTCCCATGGCAAGAGCGACGGTAAAATTTTGGCCAACGTTTCAGATCTGAATGATCCTTCTGTAGACCTTTCTCCACGGATGCTGCCATACCTGCTGACTTTATTTAGCATTTACTGATATTATTTTCAATTCTGTCTGCCACATTTCTCTGCCCTACTTGAAAAACAAATGCACAATCTTCGAATCCTACAGTCAGCACAGGAGCAGTGCTAAGGCACCCCCTGGGCATGGGCACTTTGCTCCTTGGGCAGTGCCAGGGGGCACAGGCTGGCACTGCCCGAGTGCCCATACCCAGGGGGCATCACTACCCTCAACTGCCCGACCCCCTGGGGAGCCCCAATTGCCTTCATTCTGGTAGGGTCACCTGCTAGTTCCCCAAATGTGGGGGGCTAGTCTGAACCCCGCTGGAATGAAGTTCTCCTGGCGGGGTGGGAGATTCAGTTGGGACCTGAAAGATCCCGATAATGAACAAATATACATATTTAAAATACATGCAGAAGAGGTTTAAATTATTTACCTGCCTTCCCTCCAGTTTCCAGCGTGGTCTGTTCGCCAGCTCTGGGAGATGCGCATGTGTTCCCGGCTCATGCACAAATCTCTGTTCAAGGCCACAGGCATGTGACTCCTACCACGACCTGATAGAAAAGTTGCGGGTCGCATTGGGAGAATCACAGCCTTGGTGTCCAATTGTTAATTCAGAACCAAAGCGAAGCTGAACAGCAAAGATCGTGATTTATGTCATAAAGGAGTCTTTCACATCACAGCCATGGAAATATCAATTATCTTCCTCACTCGCTTATTCCTCCATTTTTCAACCATTGGGGATAATGAATTCATTGATTTTCTCAGTCCAAGTATGCTTTTCAAAGAGAGGCTTCACTCACCAACAAACTAGCTTTGACCCAGTTAATTGCTGATGCACCAGTATATAAAAGTGGGGTTATTTTCTATTGAATACTCAGATGGAACTGATCAAATATAGATGCTGATAAGAGAGACAAAAGAACTACAAAGAAAGGCAAAGTAAGCTGAAATTAGTTCAACTCAAACAAGACATTGTTTTTGCTTGCCTGTGTCTGTGTATTATTTTATCTGTAAATAAACCGGAGAGCTGGTTTTAGCCTGTAACAAAGAGGTCCAGTGGCATGCGAATTTTCTACTTTTTAAGTGAATTGCATTCACTTGTTTCCAACACTTGGGCTAACCCATTTGATCCAAGCAGAGGGTAAAGTTGCAGATTTTAATGCATAAGAAACTTGGCACACTCACCATCCCTGTAGCACAGAAGGGGGCCATCAGGTCCATTGAGTCGCATTGACTCTCTGATCCAGTATCTTATCCAGGTCCTCTTGTCCGTTCTATCATCATAACCCCACACATTTCCCGTGGCTTAATCCGTTTAACCTACCACCTTTGGACACCGAAGGACAATTTACCATGGCCAATCCACCTCACTGGCACATCTTTGGACAGTGGGGGCAACCAGAACTCCCAGGGAAAATCCATGCAGATACAGGGACAATGTGCAGACGCCACACGCCAAGGCCTGAATCAAACCAGGTCTCTGAGGCTAGGAGCCAGCAGTGCTAACCACCTTGGAAGCTGTGGTTAAAACATGAACACAAGAAACATGCATGGGGGAGATACTGAAGCTTAACACTCAGATCTCAAGATTGATAAGGTCTTAAACATTATGCAAGGTGCCAAGTATTTTAGTTTTAGGTGGTTAGAAGAACTAGGGAAAAGAGCATGATTAGTCAATGAAGTAGCATTTCAATGCAATAATTGGCTTGATGTTCAAAGTCTGTATCAACATGACCCAGTTACATTTAACTTTTAAGAAGGTAACTCGAAATATAACTTATCAAATGCAGCCACCACACTCATCAATAGTAGTCCCCTTTTGAGTGGAATTTTCACATGGAAATAATTATCCCCAAACCACCCATTTTTAAGCTAGTTTTCCAGAGAACACAATTCTTATTTTGCTACGTTGACGGATTATTTGAATACAGCTACTCCGCTAGAAACTCTAAATACATCATAGACTTCTGACATGTTATTATACTGTCATATCGAAATATGTAAGTTTAAACCAACCATTATTTATGTGCTTTGTTGTATGGCCAGAGGTTAGAATATTAACAAACAGAATCCATCTTCAAATTGATTTGATATAGTGAATTAACCCATTGAATAGAATATTTCCGTGGCCTGATGAAAGGGGGTGCAATTAGATACTATTCCTTTGTGCCCTTCAAATTTTCCCTCAGATTTCCTCCTCCATCCATCAACTTCTCAAGACAAAACTGACATAAGGTTGCACAAGGAATAGTTACAGTTATTCAACAGGTTCAGGTTACTTAATAATCATGCATCAGTCTGAAACATGAGTGCCGAGGGAAGAATCATCAACGTGATTTCCAGGGCTTTGCCAAAGTTTGGTTTTATCTGATCCCCACATGTATGTAATTCAACCAAGAGTCATTGAGTAGGGAGCAGATATATTTTATAGGAAGCTTAATTTTCCACATTTCTCTGCTGAAAGTATCTGCGTTTTGCTGGGATTCAGTTGCCTCCCCTGACCATGTGACTGTTCCCAATGTCTGAGCCTGGGGAATGTGTCGCACTTGGCTTATCAATGGCAGGCTGTCTTCCTTCTACCGATGCAGCCGTAATTGAGAGTCCGGTTGTTCCATAGAATCATAGGAGCCCTACAGTGCAAAAGGAGGCCATTGAGCCCATCAAGTCTGCACCAACCATCATCCCACCCAGGCTCTATCCCCATAATCTCACATATTTACCCTGCCAATCCCCCTAACACTAGGCCCAATTTAGCATGGCCAATCAACCTAACCTGCACATCTTTGGACAGTGGGAGGAAACCGGAGCACCCAGGAGGAAACCTACACAGACACAACAAGAACATGCAAACTCCACACACAGAATCTAACCTGCACTTTGAGGCAGCAGTGCTAACCACTGCGCTACCCCTTAACAAATGCACAGGATAATTTCCTGACTGTACAATTACTGTTCCCGGCATCCGAGATAACTGTTGAAGAGGTGAATGTGCAAACCCCACACAGAGAGTGACCCAAGATTGGAACTGAACCTGGCAGTGCTAACCACAGTGCCACCATGCTCCGTTTTTTTAATTCAATCTTTAGGATGTGGGCACCGCAGGCAAGGCCAGCATTTATCATCTATCCCTAAGTTCCCCATGGGAAGGCAGCTTCTGAGCCACCTACTTCATTCGCTGCAGTCCACATGTTCTGCATACATCAACACATCAACTGTAATGCAAGTTCCACATGTTGGCACAGTGGTTAGCACAGCTGCCCACAGCGCCTAGGATCTGGGTTCAGTTCCAGCCTTGGGTAACTGTTTGGGTGGAATTTGCACATTCTCCCCGTGAAGGCATTGGTTTCTTCTAGGTGCTCCGGTTTCATCTCACTCTCCAAAGATATGCAAGTTAGTGAATTGGCCAGGCTAAATTGCCCCTCAGTGTCCAAAGACGTGCAGGTTAGACAGATTAGCCATGGAAACTGTTTGGGGTCACGGGATAGGGGGAGAGCATCTGGGTAAAGTACTTTGTCAGAGAATCGGTGCAGGCTGGAAGAGCTGAATGGCCTCTTCTATACTGATTCTATGAGATAGAGACAGCGAAGGGCATTTTCAAGTCATGATGGTGATTGACTTGGAGGGGAACTTGCAGGTAGTGGTGTTCCCACGTGTATTCTGCCTTTTTCCTTCTGGGTAGAGACATACTTGGTGAGTTGCTGTAGTGGATCAGGTGAATGGTAAACATTGCTGCCTCTCTTCATTGGCAGGAGATGGCGGGAATGTTTAAGATGATAGATGGGCCATTAAAGACTCTGCTTTGTCTTGGACGGCACTGAGCTTCTTGACCATCAGTGCAGCTGCACCCATTCAGGCAAGTAAAGAATATCCCATCACATTTTTGGCCTGGGCAGCAAGAGAGAGTCGATATAGGACATGGGAATTTAGCAATATACAGTGTTTCAACTGATAGGCTGCAACATTTCATTTTTTGTTCTGATAAGGGAGGTCCTACTGAACCTAACTACAACTTGAACATTGGTTTCAATAGGAAAAGCCGATTCATTTAAAGTTGTTTCACTTAAAGTTGCAACATCTCAGGAACATAATGTTAAGCGAACACAATACTCCAAGTTTGGTCTTACCAATTCCCTGTACAGGGACAACTGTAAGACTTCTCTGTTTTTATGCTCCATCGCCCTTACAATAAGTGCCATTTCATTTGCTGTTATAATTACTTGCTGCACCTGCATGCTAATTTTTGACATTCATTTACAAGGACACTTGGGCCTTTCTCTATTACAGCGCAACCTTCAGACTCCTGCTCTTGCCTGCAGAGAACAGAATCTATTCCCCTAATGATACTGTCCCCCACTACAACTACATTCCTTCTTGCTCCCTGCACTTTAATGACACCCTGCACTATGGTGCATGGTCCATTTACTCATCCTTTCTACAATTCCTGTTCTCATCCACACAAACTGCAAAAGCATTGAACCTTTTGGCCAATTAAAAGGGCTGAGGCTCCTCCATTGCTACGTTCTGGAATACCACGCCCGCCCCTCTTATAGTCACATTCTCCTGTCCCTGACCATGATCCAAATCTTGGAAACCAATTCTACAAGGTATGCCTGGCTCCTGAAACAAAGGCCAGAATTCTCAGGCCATTCACGCCAGTGGATTTCTCCGGTCCCACCTGCAGCACACCCTTGCTTGTAGGTGTGTCGGTGGTGCGAAGTGCCTTCAACGGGAAATCCCATTGACAGCAGCGGGACTGGAGAATCCTGCTGCTAGCAAACAGTGTGCTGTATTCCAATGATGGGAAGCACATGGCTGGGAGGCTGGAGAATCTCATCCAAAAAGTGTCCAGATGATTTCCCACCTCCCTGATACAGTGTCCAACACTTGGCCTGCAGTTCAACAGAACTGAGCCAAAGGACCTTGAACTTTAGGCACTTATTGTAGACGAGGTTATCATGGATCAGAAAGGTATCCACCAACTCCCAGATGCTACATCTACAACACATCATTTGTCTTGCCATCTTTATTTTGTTTCTATTTAGCCAATAACGTTTCCCCTTTTGACAATCATTCAGCAATTATCTGTAGTTATATTATGGAGCTTAACAATTTATGCAATTTATTACCACAAGTCTTGCATCTCCCCAGCACTGTTTCAAAGTATTGTCCCAACTTAGAGGAGGGAAAAGCCTTAAAACTCACAAACCACTCACCTGTACCTGAATCAATGCCTCTGGCCTTTGTCACTGTTTTCAGCTTGGACCACCCCTTGCTTTGTAAAAGGCTAGAACAACATCTCATCCCTCACAGCACCAAGCCCGCTCAGTTTCCACATTCCTGGATACGAGCCCCTTGTTTCACAGCACAGCTGCCCCCTCCGTGTGATTTACTTTATGTGTCTAAACCTCTTGCATTTCAAGCACTCAGATTCCATTGAACTGGAGCCAGTCACTTCTGTCTAGGGAATCATCTCTAACTACTTACCTGATTAACTAACCGCAGCTGCCTGTAGAAGTGAACTTATCTACCACTGAGTAAAACTGGAAGAAAAATCTACAAGGTTCTGTGGCAGCTCGTTTAAATGCTGAATGTAAACTTGACTTTAGAAAGAAAATCAACTGTTAAAATAATTTATTTATTAGTGTCACAAGTAGGCTTACATTAACACTGCCATGAAGTTACTGTGAAAATTCCCCAGTCATCACACTCTGGCACCTGTTCAGATAGACTGAGGGAGAATTTAGCATGGAAATGCATCGAACCAGCATATCTTTTGGACCGTAGGAAGAAACCAGAGTACCCGGAGGAAACCCATGCAGACACAGAGAGAACATGCAGATTCGACTCAAGCCAAGAAATTAACCCGAATCCCTAACCCAGTGCTGCAAGGCATCAATGTTTAACTACTGTGCCACCACAGAATCCCTACAGTGCAGAATGACACCATTCAGCCCATCGAGCCTGTACTGACCACTATCCCACCCAGGTCCTAGTCTCATAGCTCCACATATTTAACCTGCTAATCCTCTTGACACTAGGGCCAATTTAGCATGGCTAATCAACCTGCACATCTGTGGGAGGAAACTGGAGTGCCCAGAGAAAACCCATGCAGACATGGGCAAAATGTGCAAACTCCATACAGACAGTCCAGCGAGGCCAAAATTGAACCTGGGTCCCTGGCCCTGTAAGACAGCAATGCTACCCACTTACCAAAATATGTACTCAGTCTTGTGGAACTCAATTTCCAGCTGCCACCTTCATGCAACCTATGGCCAATAATGACCCTCAGTGAGTTGGGTATTCCACAATGGTAATGTTGTTAAATATGAAGGGCTGGTGGTCAGGCTCCTTCTTGTTGGAAATGGTCATTGTCCAGCATTTGAGTGGCATGACTTACCATTTAGCAGCCCAAGCCTAGGCTTTCTCAGGTCTTGATGTGTGGACTGCTTCATTTTCAGAACGATTCGGATGAAGCCGGCAACTTGCAATTATCAGTGAGCAACATCAATTCTGACCTTTCCTTGGAAGGAAAGTCATTAATAAAGCAGCTACAAATGAAGCAATTTAAAGTTCCGAGACCTGTGAAAAGTCTCTGGATAAACAATCCCACAAATAAATTTCGTAGATGAATGTGAATACAAACGTAAGTCAGGAGCTGAATATAAAAGATGTTCGAAGGCAATGAGGAGAAAGGCGAGCTGAAAATATTTCCCTGCGAGTTGCTAATGCTGAGCTATCCTTGTCCCAGTAAACATATGCTCCAAATTAACAATCATCTGTCACTCATCATTATATTCCACTTAACTGAGTCTGACTGTGCAATGAGGCTGTTTGCAAAAGCTGCACGTGAGTTTGCCACATTTTCGAGAATTGTAAGTGGCTTTAGTGTTTCCTTTCAAACATAATTGTTCTCCTACTGTGTGTATTTTTTTCTGTTGTTTAAAGGGGGATAAGGCTGTGGGATCCTGGTGAGTTGAAAGTCTGTTTAATATCAGGATCAATTGCTGATCTCCAGCTGGTAGCCAGCCTGCTTGCAATCCCAGGTTTGAATCGTATATACTCTCCCTCAAACATGAAGATGTGATTGTGTCAGACGTCTCTCAAGGAAAATAAGGCTGCCAAGCACGCCCAGCTGAAATGAATGATTCTTAAAATCAGAAGAGTTTCAGGAGGTGGAGTTCGGTAAGATTCATTGAAGCTTTCCTTAACCCTTTGACAAGTTAGTAGTGCCCATTTTTCAGGTTCTCAATGACTTACCAAGTCTCCAAAATGAAGGAACAAGAAATTAGCTCTCATTAAGAGCCAGAAGTTTCCTGCCTGCCATGTTGATACAAGTAAAACATTGACATCTAAGGCCTAAGTAAGGATTAATCAGGCCATTTTTATATTCAAATTACGGGCCTGACTCTTCTTTGGAAACCCTCTCTGCAATATATTGGGCTGTCCTG
This sequence comes from Carcharhinus amblyrhynchos, assembly GCF_965287045.1. NCBI lineage: Eukaryota > Metazoa > Chordata > Chondrichthyes > Carcharhiniformes > Carcharhinidae > Carcharhinus > Carcharhinus amblyrhynchos. Next base: position 13,974,328 of record NC_137352.1, read on the forward strand.
AACGCAACTATTGCAAAGTTAGCTCTACTGAAGTAAACCAGGTCTCCATATGTGCTAACATGATGCTCCTCAAGGGAAATAAGTAAAATATACCTACATGAATATGGAGTCAGGAGGTATGGGAATACTATTCCCAGTTTTTATTTGAACGTGTCCTTAGGATGTGAGCATTGCTGGGAAGGCTAGCATTTATTTAAGTTCTTTACATAGTTCAGATCACATCCTTGAGGTGCTTTGATAGAATTGTGATATGGGTAGTATTTAGAATATACATTCAATGTGAGTCATACAGCCTAAGGGGGTTCTATACAGTTCCACTCCCCTCAATTCACTGTGGCTGAAAGTTCTTAGACAGCGATCATCCCCCGTTGCACCTCTGCAACAGCTGTCCCCCAAGCATTATTGCGTCCCTCAACACGTAGTCCTGAGTTTTGGAATGACTGTATTGAAGTACCTCAGAGTGCAACATGATCTATGTAGATCCTGAATATTATTGCACATTGGCTGTTTTGAAATGTTTCTCAAAGTTTTTGAAGTTTTTTATATTAGTCACAAGTAAGGCTTACATTAACACTGCAATGTAGTTACTGTGAAATTCCCCTAGTCGCTGCAGTCTGGCACCTGTTCAGGTCAACGTACCTAATAAGCATGTCTTTCAGAATGTGGGAGGAAACCAGAGTACCTGGAGGAAACCCACAGAGACACAGGGAGAATGTGTAAACTCCACACAGTGACCCAAGCCGGGAATCAAACCTGGGTCCCTGGCACTGTGAAGCAGCAGTGCTAACCACTGTTCTACAGTGCTGCCCCTTTGTCATGCAATGTTAGCACTCATGTTGAGAGGGCTAGAATACAAGAGGAGGGTTGTATTTCTGAGGCTGTATAAGACACTGGTCAGGCTCCGTTTGGAGCACTGTGAGCAGTTTTGGGCCACATATCTAAGGGAGGATGTGCTGGCCTTGGAAAGAGCCCAGAGGAGGTTCACAAGAATGATCCCCGGGATGAAAAGCTTGTCGTATGAGAAACGGTTGAGGACTCTGGGTCTGTACTCATTGGAGTTTAGAAGGATGGGGGGGTTGGGGATCTTATTGAAACCTATAGGATACTGTGAGGCCTGGATAGAGTAGACGTGGAGAGGATGTAGTAGGAAAAACTAGAACCAGAGGGCACAAACACAGGCTCAAGGGCCAATCCTTTAAGACAGAAATGAGGAATTTCTTCAGCTAGGGGGTGGTGAATCTGTGGAACTCCTTGCTGCAAAAGGCCAGGTCATTGAGTGTCTTTAAGACAGAGATAGGTAGGTTCTTGATTAATAAGGAGATCATGGGTGACAGGGAAAAGGCAGGAGCATGGGGATGAGAAAAAATCAGCCATGATAGAATGGCAGGGCAGACTGATGGGCTGAATGGTGTAATTCTGCTCCTATGTCTTATGGCCTTTCACATATTTTGTGACTGAAGTATATTTTTGCAACAAAAAAGCCAGCATTATTACCCAACCCTAACTGCCCTTGAAGAGTTAATAATGAGCCACCTTCTTGAATGACTGTAGCCCACGTGATGTAGGTCCCCCACAGTGCAGCTGTGTAGGAAGTAACAGAATTTTGACCCAATGACAATGAAGTGATGTAGTTCCAGGTCAGGATGTTGAATGACTTGGAGAGGAACTTGTGGTGGTTTTCCCGCATACCTTCGACCCTTGTTCTTCTGGGTAGTAGAGGTTTGGCGCATTCCTCCAGTGCATCCTGGCGCATTCCTCCAGTGCATCCTGGTGCATTCCTCCAGTGCATCCAACAGATGGTTCCCACTGCCGTCACTGTGCACAAGTTAAGGGAGGAGTGATATTTTTAAGGTGATAGATGGGGGGTCGATGAAGTGGGCTGTTTTGTCCATGAGGGTATGAACCTCTTCCATGTTATTGGAGCTACATTCACCCAAGCAAATAGGGGGTATTCCATCACTTGACTGGCTTATATCTTGTGAATGAATGGGTGGACAGGCTTTAGGGGGTCAGCAAATGACTTACTCGCCCCCAGAATATTTGGCCACAGTATTTATCTGGCTAGTCAAATAAGATTTCTGGTTGATGCTGATCACTTGGTTGTTGATAGTGAGGGGGCTTCAGTAATGGGAATATCATTGAACAACAAGGGGAGATGGTTAGTATCTCCCTTGTTCAAGGTGGTCATTGCCTGATATTTCTTAACTGTCACATCAGCCTGAGGTTTGTTGCTGCCAGTGCATACATATTTCTTCATTATCCTGAGGAATTGTTAATGGAGGGGAACACTATAGCTTTCATTTAATATCTCTACCACTAACCTTATATTGGAGGGAATGTCATTGATGCAGCAGCTGAAGATGGTTGGTCCCAGGATTTGACCCTGCGGAACTCCAGCTGTGATGTACTGGGGCTGAGATAATTGATCTTCAACATCCACAAACATCTTCCAACTAGTGGAAGATTTTCCCTGATCCCTACCAACTTCAGTTTTGCTCAGAGGTCACAGATCCTGTGCAGACCAGCTGGTGAGAATATTTGCAGACATCTTCAATCTCTCCTTACACTGATGTGAGGTTCCTATCTGTTTCAAGAAGACAACCATCATCCTTGTGCCAAAGAAAAGCCAGGCAATGTGTCTTAATGACAGTTGCCCAGTGGCTCTGGCATCAATCGTTATTAATTGCTTAGAAAAGTTAGTCATGGCGTGAATCTATTCAAGCCTCCCAGATTGCCTGCATTCATTACAGTTCACCTATCGTCACAACAGGTCCACAGCAGGCAACATCTCCCTGGACCTTCAGTCAACCCTGGAACATTTGGAACAAAACCACCTATGTCAGACTTCTATCTATTGACTACAGCTCAGCCTTCAATACCATTATTCCGACAAAACTCATAGCCAAATTCTGTGGCCTAGGACTCGGTTCCTCCCTTTGCGCCTGGATCCTAGATGTCTTAACCCATAGACCCCAATCAGTAAGGAAAGGCAACAACACCTCTTCCATGATTATCCTCAACACTGGTGCCCCACAAGGCTGTCTCCTCAGCCCCTTATTATATTCCTTATACACCTACACCTGTATAGGTGTATAAGGAAGCTTAATGGTACCGTGACACTTTCCATCACTAGGCAGTTGGTTGGAAGTAGATTATTGTGGTACTCATTCGCTGGATTGGATTTTTCATGTTTTTATTGGATAAAACATACTACGGTAATTTTCCACATTACTAGTGCTTTAACTGTGCTGGAGCAGTTTGGTTAAGGATACGCCAGTTTTACCACATGGATTCCCCAGACCACAACCTCAACTTACAATTGATCTCAGCCTTTTCCCACACACAAGGTGAGCATGCAGTTCAGATTTAATGAAGCTGACTAAGGGGGAGATCTTACCAAAAAAAGTTTAAGTGCCAAACAAGCATGAAAATGGGAGAATTTTAGATTTGCTTTATTTTTGTGAAGACACAAATCAAATCTTATGGCCCTTTGCAATCTGATGCCTGCCAATAGGGGGAGGGGGTAGGGCCTAATATCATTAGAAAGCCGGCTGCTCACACTAGAAGTTGCATTCACACGTGCACAGATATCTGTCATTTGAAGCAGAATAGAGAGATCTGTCAGTCACCTTCCCATCTGGATATTGCCCATAATTCCCCCTCCAATTGCTGGCTTTCCCAGACGATTGGCAGGATAAGCTTGTGAGAACTCACCTCCCCTCCCAAATATATGAAATAAGCTGAGCAAGGAGAGAGGAAGGAGGAAAATTGAAGAGCTAGCTGGATATTATTTGGGTACAAGGAGGAACTGAAGGGTGTAATTGATATCGAAAAATACTTTTGGAACATTGGGATTATCCCCGAAGAGAAAAATAATCTTTTCCATTTCATTCCATAGTTCTATGGATTTGAAATTATGCATTAAATAGGAACAGACAAATATCAAATGCTACCTTAGGAGAGAAGCTGACCTGTTAATTTAAGGGATTAACATCCTTATTGAAATAATGGAAGGAGCAATTCCAGATAAAAGTCACTATCATCATACATTTTAATTTCAGAATAAGTGAACATTCCTAACTAAGTGAAGTCCTTATATTCCTAAATACAAATTATCCTCTTTGAAGCATATTAAGCAGCATTTTAACACGAGGGCCTCTTATTAGATTATATAAAGTCAAACTGTGCACAAACGCAACAACAGAATTTTTCAACATCACATCACTCTTTGAATAAATCAGGACCTATGCACAATAAAAGATGAATGAATTATATTTAGAATTCAAAACATTTGTATTTACAATAGAATTGCTTGACACCTTTAGAAGTATGATAATAGACTGTGAGAGATTGAGAATAATTAGCTATTTATCAGTTATGTTTAGATCCACAATTAACAAATTAACATTTTCAACAGTGAAAATGACATTACTAACCAACTGGCTATGCTCAGCATCAACTTCAGATGAAACTCCATACTTTGAAGCGACAATCACAGCTTTTGAGCAATGCCAGCACACAAGTGAAGCCTCCAAGTGTCATTTGCAAATGTTCAGAAGTTCATACTAAGACAGGAATCAGGAGGAGAAGGGGGCCTCTCAGCCCCTAAAACCTGTTCCCACAAAATTAAATGAGACAAGGGCTAATCTGGTTGTAACATCAACTCCACATTCCTCCCTACCTCAGATAACCTTTCACCTCAGTGTGACCTAGAATGCAATGGGGCATCACTACAAGATTAGAACAAGGTAAATTGTAGGGTACCGGAGATACATGAAAACCAATTACTGAATTTGATTTGATTTATTATTGTTACATATATCAGCATACAGTGAAAAGTATTGCTTCTTGCGTGCTACACAGACAAAACATACCGTTCGTAGAGTAGGCAATAAGAGAGTGCAGAATGGAGTGTTATAGTTATAGCTAGGGTGTAGAGGAAGATCAACTTAATACAAGGTAGGTCCATTTAAAAGTCTGACAGCAGCAGGAAAGAAGCTGTTCTTGAGTTGGTTGGCACATGACCTCAGACTTTTGCATCTTTTTCCCGAAGGAAGGAGATGGAAGAGAGAATGTCCGGGGTGCGTGAGGTCCTTAAATATGCTGGCTGTTTTGCTGAGGCAGTGTGAAGTGTTGACAGAGTCAATGGATGGGAGACTTGATTGAGTGGGCTACAGTGACTTATACATCCATTCAGGCCACATGCAATATTTTCAAATGCACAAAAAGATACACAGGATAGGTGTACTCCAAGCCTTAGAAGGCATGTATGTTAAAAAGTGACCCTCAATGAGTTAAATTGATCATCCAAGGTAAAATAAATTAATAGAAACTAAATGACAAGACCTGCAGACGAAAAAATAAATGGGCTAGGAAGATTCCATTTTTTAGGGAATGCAGTGGTATTGTCATTAGATTAACAATCCAGAGACTCCAGGTGATGATCTGGGGACGCAGGTTCGAATCCCACCATGGCAGATGATGAAGTTTGAATTCAATAAAAGTCTGTAATTAAAACTCTAATGATGACTATGAAACTATTGTCCATTGTCATAAAAAGAAATCTGGCTCACTAATGCTGCTTTAGGGAAGGAATTTGGCAGTCCTTACCTGGTCTGGCTTAGTGGTATTGTCACTAGTATATTAATCCAGAAACTCAGCTAATGATCTGGGGGCCTGGATTCGAACGCTGCCATGGTAGATGATGAAATTTGAATTCAATTTTAAGAAATCTGGAATTAACAATCCATTGATGACCATGAAACCACTGTCGATTATCAGAAAAACTCAACTGTTTCATTAATGTTCTTTAGAGAAGCCAATCTGACGTCCTTACCTGCTCTGGCCTACATGTGACTCCAGGCATGGCTGGCTCTCAACTGCCTACCAAGGGCAACTAGAAAGGGGCAATAAATGCTGGCCAGCCAGCGACGCCCATGTCCCACGAATGAATGAAGATCGACAGACTCTCCAATTGAAGTAGCAGATAGCTTAGCATGGGCAACATCCATCTGCTAATAATGATGACAAAAAAGAATGATTGGACATCATTCTGAAGTTGAATACTGAAACCAGTAGCATGAAAAGTAGCATGTTTGTTAATGCATTTGACAGTTCAGGATCATAGAATCCCTACAGTAGAGAAAGAGGCCATTCAATCCATCAGCTCTGCACCAACAACAATCCCACTCAGACCCTATCCCCTGAATCTCATGTAGTTACCCTGACACTACAGTGCAATTTACCATGGCCAAACAACCTAACCCACACACCTTTGGAGCGTGGGAGGAAACTGGAGTACCTGGAGGAAACCCATGCAGACACAGGGAGAATGTGCAGATTCCACACAGTCACCCAAGGCCGGAATTGAACCCGGATAACTGATGCTGTGAGGCAACACTGCTAACCGCTATGTCGCTGTGCTGCCCCAGATGAGAATGATCCTGTACGCTCACACACTTTGGGCCCTATTTTAACTGCTCTGAACGATTATTCACTATCAAGAGGAAAGGAGGCCTAAGATTTCCTCTTAGCGCACCCTGCACCTGTTCCCCGCTTGAATAATTTGAAATAAAGCATTAAATTTACTTTTCTGAACCTCCTCAGTTTCAGATCAGTTAAGTCAATCTGATGGGAAACTCATGTTTCTGGCTCAGACTAAAAATTACTTCTGGGTCCTAATGACATCGCTGGAAGCTGACATCTGGCTGGATTTTCCAGCCTCACTCGCTCTGAAACCGGTAAGTCCCAAGGTCAACGGATCTTTCCATGGTCTGCCCCTCACCCGCTCTGATTCCCTTGGCAAGCAGGACAGTAAGATTAGCCCCAAAATGTTAAAAAGGACTCTTGTCAGTTTTGCGTGCCTGATTGGGAGAATGTGTTACAATGCAAACCTACTGTTTTTATCAGCAGGCCGAGATTGTGTGAGTAACTTGAATGATTTCAGCTAGATTTTGTTAGATGTATAGGGTTAAGTTTACTTTTTTGGTCAAGCTGGATTATAATATTACAGAACATTTATTAGGAAAAGGATCATGGACTCTTGTTGTGGAGAAAGAGACTGGAGATTGGTTGGCATGGCAGGCTCAACCTGAGTCCGGAGGAGCAAGGACGTTTCTGTCTCAAATATTCACTTCAAACTTATCTGTTTTTGAGGAACTTGCATTGGTGCATTTAAAAACCACTGCTTTAATCACGCCATGCCTGCTGATCAGAATATAGAAGAAGTGCAGCGAAGATTTACCAGGTTGATTCCTGGGATGGCAGATCTGTCATCTGAGAAAAGACCAAGTCGGTTAGGATTATATTCTTTGGAGCTTAGAAGAGTGAGAGGGTATCTCTTAGAAACTTACAAAATTCTAAAAGAATTTGACTGGTTAGATTTGGAAAGAATGTTCCCAATGGTGGGAGAGTCCAGAACTTGGGGTCATAATTTGAGGATAAGGGGTAAACCTCTGAGAACTGAAGTGAAGAGACATTTCTTCACCCAGCTGGTGGTGAATCTGTGGAATTCACTACCACAGGAAGTAGTTGAGGCCAAAATATTGTGTGATTTCGAGATAAAATTAGATGTAGCTCTTGGGGCTAAAGGGATCAAGAGATATGTGGGGAAGGCGGGATCAGGGTATTGAATTTGAAGATCAGCCATGATCAAAATGAATAGAGGAGCAGGCTTGAAGGGCCAAATGGCCTACTCTTGCTTCTATTCTCTATATTTCCATGTTTCTAAACTCAGTTTGGGTAGGCTTCGAGCCTGTTTTGGCCTAGTCAAAAATTGCACTGTCAAAGCCTTGAGTAAATGAGCTTTCTTTGACCCAATTTTGAGCTGTCGGTATCTCCCTTTTACTGAATAAATGAAGCAGCCAGGAGCTGTCAATTGAACTCCAAACGTCTGCTATTGAAAACCGATGTCCAATTTCTGTATTCATGATTTATACTAAGGTTATTTACTTTTGTTTCAAATTTAAAAAAATGCATCTTGTGTGCACGTCACTACACTTTGACTTGCACTAATGGGATGTGCCGTATATGAAGGTTTATAAATAATGGTTTAATTAGTATTGAAGAATGCGTCTATTTTCTTCATTGTGACAAATCCACTTTAATTATTAAAACTAAAACACAGTAACAAATTGAACAGTAATTACCATTTCTTCATGATGTCTTCCTTTAGCTAGCTGTATACCATGGCCACTACATCAGCTATGCTATATATTAAAAGCACAACATCATTAGTTGGAGCTCTCGTGCCACAGTGGGTAGTGTCCTTGCCTCTGAACCAGAAACTCAGGGTTTGAGTTCCACCCCAGTACTTGATGGTCAATTTCGTAATGTTGCCAAACACGTTGAGTGTGTCAACCTGCAAAATCCTTCCAAAACGCCAATGCCAAGAGCAGGAGAGACTCCTGGTTAGCTATACTTGATGCAGAGCTGGGCCCCTCAAGCTATAAGCCTCCGGCAATAGATGAGCAACCTGTTCTGGGAATTACTAGCAATGGAAATAGACAAAAGTCTTTCTTAACGCATCACTAGGCATAGGAAGAGAATTGGAATGGAAATGGGCAACATCATTATGCAAAAATATTTGGAAGACTTCCATATATCTGATTACCATTAAGTTATCAACATATGTAGAATAATGCCTTTCAATTTTGCTGAATTTAACGTGTGTTAAAAATACTACCTCATCATGAATTTATCACTCCTTTCCTTCTTTAAATATATTCGCCTCCTTAATCTTGTCCCATCCCTGAGGGTCTGTTTCCATTATGAGCCATTCAATGGGACAATTCAAGAACCAGTAAAGTTGCCAACGCAAAATAATCAGGCAAGGAGGTTAGTGGGGCTGGGATTTGAATCTAGGTTTCAGCCACCAGTGGTGTAATTATCATTTAATAACCACATGCTATCTTTCATAATCACTTTTTGAAGGAAATTAAATTCTCTCATGCAAAAAAAAGCACAAAACTATGACACTTAACAAGGTTATACTCCAAAAGATCTTGCAATGATTTCAAGAATTTACAGGAAGGAGAAATGTATTGTGATGAAATGGCATGAATGTTAACTCTTTTTGGCTCCACAGATGATGCCTGAGTTGCTGAATACTTCTGGCATTTTTTTTGTTAACCGTACAATGTATGGGCGAGAGATTGAAATATTTCTTCCAACCCATGCTATAGTTAAGAAGGCCAACCAATGCCTTTACTTTCTCCAGCGGCTAAGAAAATTAGGCACGTCTGCTACAAATCTCATCAACATTTACAGATGCACCATAGAAAGCATCCGTTCTGATTGTATCACAGCTTGGTACGGCTCCTGTTCTATCCATTACCGCAAGAAACCAAAGAGGGTTGTAAGTTCACCCAGTCTTTCATGCAAACCCACCTTCCATCCATTGACTCTGTCTACACTTCCTATTGCCTTGGAAAAGCAGCCAGCATAATCAAGGACCCATGCAACCCAGATGTGTTCCCACCCACCTGATGAAGGAACAGCCAGTTCCGAAAGCTGGTGGCGTTTGCTACAAATAAACCTGTTGGACTTTAACCTGGTGTTGAGAGACTTCTTACTGTGTTTACCCCAGTCCAACAACAGCATCTCCACATCATGAAGTATTTCAGGCCAGGGTGCAGCCACTGCAGAGAGATTGCAAAAAATGTTTCAGCAGAGGAGGCAAGCTGAGGGATACTGTTCTGTTTCATTGAATGGAATCCCTACAGTGCAGAAGGTGGCCATTCGGCTCATTGAGTCTGTATCAACCACAGTCCTATCCAGGCCCTGTTCCTGTATCACCACGCATTTACCCTGCTAATCCCACTGATAGGAGGGTCAATTTAGCCAATCAACCTAACATGCATATCTTTGGACTGTGAGAGAAACGGGAACACCCGGAAGAAACTCTCACAGCCACAAGGAGAATGTACAGATTCCATACAGATAGTGACTCGAGGCCAGAATTGAAGCTAGCACTCTGGTGCTGTGAGGCAGCAGTGCTAACCGGTGTGCCGCCTTTAAAATAGATTCGGCAACAGTGGGATTTGAACCCACATCCCTGCAGAGACTGGAGCCTTAACCTAGCACCTTAGGCCGCTTGGCCATGCTATTATCTGAGATCAGATGCAAGTGTCTTACCCAGTTCAGAAACCAATTTTACTAGAACTTTACCGGGAAACCAAGATCTCATAGTAAAATACCGCATGGTAGGTCATGAGATCCAGGATGAGGATCCTAAATGGATACAAAATTGGTTTCTTGACAGAAGCCACAGAGTGCTTGTAGAGGGTTGTTTTTGAAACTGGACACCTGGGACAAGCGGTATGCCTCAGAGATCAGTGCTGAGTCCTCTGTTATTTGTCATTTATATTAATGATTTGGATGGGAATATAGGAGGTATGGTTAGTAAGTTTTCAGGTGGCACCAAGATTGGTGGCATAGTGGACAGTGAAGAAAGTTATCTCCGATTGCAACAGGATCTTGGTCAATTGGGCCAGTGGGCTAATGAATGGCAGATGGAGTTTAATTTAGATAAATGCAAGGTGATGCATTTTGACAGACTAAACCAGGTCAGAATTTAGTCAGTGAATGGTAGGGCCTTGGGGAGAGTTAAGGAACAAAGAGATCTAGGGGTACATGTTTTTAGCTCGTTGAAAGTAGAGTCACAGGTGAACAGAGTGGTGAAGAAGGCATTCAGAATGCTTGATTCATTGGTCAGAACATTGAATACAGGAGTTGGGACATCCTGTCAAAGTTGTACAAGACATTGCTAAGGCCACACTTGGAATACTGTGTACAGTTCTGGCCACCCTATAATAAGAAGGATATTATTAAACTAGAAAGACTGCAGAAAAGATTTACTAGGATGCTACTGGGACTTGATGGTTTGAGTTATAAGGAGAGGCTGAATAGAGTGGGACTTCTTTCTCTGGAGCATAGAAGTCAATAAAATAATGAGGAGCACAGGTCAGCTAGATACTCAATATCTTTTCCCAAAGGTAGGGGAGTCTAAAACTAGAGGGCATTGATTTAAGGTGAGAGGGGAGAGTTACAAAAGTGTCCAGAGAGGCAATTTTAGTGTCTGGAACAAGCTGCTGGAAATAGTAGTAAAGGAGGGCACAATTTTGTCTTTTAAAAAGCATTTAGACAGTTATATGGATAAGATGGGTATAAAGGGATGTGGGCCAAATGCGGGCAATTGGATTTGGTTTAGGGGTTTAAAAAAAAGGGTGGCATGGACAAGTTGGGCCAAAGGGCCTGTCTTCATGCTGTAAACCTCTATGATTCTACGAATTGCAACATCTTCTACATCTGACCACACCCACAAAATCAACTAATCCAATTGATCGCAACGTTTAAAAATCTATAGCTCATGGCTAATCAAAGGATACTTAATTGTATGTTCTTTAAACTTTTTTTTATTAGACTTTAGAAACAGGAATTTTTAGCCGCACTCAACCCAAAACCAAAAAATGCACCCAAGGTGAACGGACCTTTCCATGACTTTGCTGGTTTTGATTCCCATGGCGGGTGGAATGGGAAAATTTGTCCCCTATATGTGTGTGTGTGTGTGCCTGTGTGTCTGTGTGTGTGTGTGTGTGTCTGTGCGCATATCTGTGTGTGTGTGTGTGTGAGAGTGAGTGAGTGATTGCTCATAGCTTAAATAGTTAAATACATTTGGGTTTAGATGAGGTGCACGATCGTGAAAAAGAAACTTAAACCTTCCCTGTGACCAACCATGTAGTTTGAATAAAGGGGAACCAGGTCACCGCTTCTCAACTGGTAATAACAATATGCATTTGCAGTCCTCACTGAATTGACTGAGAAATGTGAGCCTTGATCAGATTTTATTGAAGTAGCACAGAAGACTATTAGATGCTTAATAATTGATATTTTCCCCCGATTACATGAGGCACACATTGAATTAAACAGCCTGTGAAATTAGTGGAGACTTGTAAGAGAGAATTGTGCTGTGTGCACTCACTCCATCAGTGAATGTCACTGGGGAGTTCAATGTGTACTTTCGTACTCATTTGTTATCGATTGTGATTTAGGAAGCTAAGCGTCAATGAGTAACATTTCAAATTTAAATTATTAGCGTGACTGTGCTGACATTTTCTCTGTTCCCCTGTGGCAACAGAGCAAAATGTTTATGCAGCACCGAAGGATTTAGAACACGAGCATATTTTCCCTCAGGTAAGTCCAAAGCATCAGAAAAGGCTAACTTGGATCTTTCCACATTGAATTAACTCTTAACAACTTTCTGTAATAATCTTGAGCATCTGAAAAATAGCACTCATGTGGGGAATCCTTCAACTTGCAAACACTTTCAAACCTTTATGTATAATGTATGCATTCTGGACTCTACAGGACTTGTTGTAGGGCTGATAGGAAGGAACTCTACATTTTTCTCTTTTTTTGATGGTTCTTTTTAGAACCCAAGTTCACGTTGCATCCTCGAGGAAACTGGAAGCAAATAGTTTCCCTCTATTGTAATGTTAGGACACAATCTATAGTGAAAGCATAATGCAAGAGCTGCCATTCAATCACATTAAAGTGTCTATAGCTGATTGATACAATTAAACTGACAGTAGTCTAAATTCCTGGATGACACAAACTTTAAACTATGAGTTTGTAGGTTGTGTGAGAGTCATTCAGCCTTACTGGTCATGATCAAACTCACTAATTAACGGTCGAAGGTATGGGTTTATTTTTCTGAGCCACACTGAAGGATGATGAATAATGCAATTGACACAGATTTCAAGTTTTGAAAAATAAGAGTTTGTTTATTACGTACAGCAAATTTAAACCTGGCACAGCCGAGACTAAACATTCTCATGTGGATAATTACAAAACAGTTTACTTCCCCTTGGACTTCACTGAACTAAGCCCCTCTGGACAGAGGAGTAGGGCTGAAAATCTCTGCCAATGCCTTCCAGGTTTTTTTCATCAACCACCTGAGCGACTTGTTCAAAAACCACTACAGGCAGCACGGTGGCACAGTGCTTAGCACTGCTGCCTCACAGCATTAGGGACGCAGGTTCAATTCCAGCCTTGAGTGATTGCCTGCGTGGAGTATGCATGGGTTTCCTCTGGATGCTCCGGTTTCCTCCCACAGTCCAAAGATGTGTGAGTTAGGTGGATTGGCCAAGCTAAATTGACCCTAGTGTCAGGGGATTAGCAGGGTGCATGTGTGGGGTTACAGAATTAGAGCCTAGATGGGATTGTGATTGGTGCAGACGTGATGGGCTGAATGCCCTCCTTCTGCACTGCAAGGATTCTATTAAATCTGGCAAATGTGATCAATTTTTTCATTTTTTTTCACCTTACCACAGTTCACACCAGTGGGACTTTCCCATCCTGCTGCAGTGAATAGAGATTTGGTTGGCTGCCAAATTCTCCAACTTCACCTCAGCAGGAATGTGGCATGAACAACTGCTAAATTCATACTCAGGGTGTGAATTTTGAATGATTCCCTTTCCTTTACCCAATAATGATAAATGACATCTCTTATGCTATGTTCTAGCATCTCTGCAATATTGGGCAGGAGCTATTGGGCCATACTAACTCTAATTTGTGAAAAGATCTATATTTGTTAGGTTCCAGTTTAAAGGACCCTTCCCTGATTCTATTAAGCTATCGTCAGTAAAGGCAATAGGCTGACAGAGCACTGTGTTATCTCTTTAACCACTTATGGATGGATATTATCCAGTCCAAGAGCCCTATTAGTGTTGACCTTTCCTAATCTGTTCAAAATGACATTACTATTTTAATGTAAAGAATGCTATTCTTACACTTAGCACTGTTCACATGAAAGATAAACATTGGCTACAGGAGTGCAGGCTGATGTGTAAATGGTAACTTAATCTGCCATCACCTGAGAATTAGTTTGAAGCTGCCCTGCAATACCTTAAATAATCCTGTTTGATGGCTTACGGTCTTTAGAGAGCCAACACAGCTACAATACAAAAGCTATTGCTACAATAATTACCCACCATCTTCTTTCCCTGACAAGGAAGGCGAATGGGATGCTGGCCTTCATAGCGAGGGGGACTGAATATAAAAGTAGGGAGGTCTTGCTGCAACTGTACAGGGCACTGGTGAGGCCGCAGCTGGAGTACTGTGTGCAGTTTTGGTCGCCGCACTTGCGCAAGGATATTTTGGCCTTGGAGGGAGTGCAGAGGAGGTTCACTAGGCTGATACCGGAGTTGACGGGGTTGAGCTATGAGGAGAGGCTGAATAGACTGGGCTTGTACTTGTTAGAGTTTAGAAGGATGAGGGGCGATCTCATTGAGATGTATAAAATGATGAAAGGGATGGATAGGGTAGAGGTGGAGAGGTTCTTCCCGCTCAGAAAGGACAGCAGGACTAGAGGGCACAGCCTCAAGATAAGGGGGGGGGGATGCAGTTTAGGACAGAGTTGAGGAGGAACTTCTTCACTCAAAGGGTGGTGAACCTCTGGAATTTTCTGCCCGTTGAAGTGGTGGAGGCTGCCTCGCTAAATATATTTAAGACGCGGGTAGATATGTTTTTGGTAGGCAAGGGGATTAAAGGTTATGGGGAGAAAGCGGGAAAGTGGAACTGAGCCACTTCAGATCAGCCATGATCTTATTGAATGGCGGGGCAGGCTCGAAGAGCTAGATGGCCTACTCCTGCTCCTATTTCTTACGTTCTTATGGTCTGACATTCTTGACTAATATCGTGGCTATTTTCCTCTTCCTTATTTGTGTGCAATACTTTTCCATCTTCTCATACTAGTTAAGTGCCTTAAATGGACAGAACCGAGTATTTGTACCTATCAGGGAATCTTGAACAGGCTAGGATTATTCGTCTAGAAAAGAGAAACCTAAGCTGTGGAAAGTTTCATAGGGTAGGCATGGAAATAACGTTTTTAAAGTTTATTTGTTACTGTCACAAGTAGGAAATGAAGTTCCTGTGAAAATCCCCTAATCGCCAACTCTGGCACCTGTTTGGGTATGCTGAGGGAGAATTTAGCTTGGCCAATGCTAACCAGTCTTTCAGACTACGGGAAGAAACCAAAGCAGACACGGGGAGAACATGCAAACTCCAGACAGTGATCTAAGGCCGGAATTGAACCTGGGTCCCTGGCACTGTGGGGCAGCAGTGCTAACCACTGTGCCACCGTGCTGCCCCTTGTAAAGATGGTAATTGTATATGATGTGTTTGTGAGGATAAAAGAATGTGGAGACACAACATGCGGGTCGGTTGTAGTCAACAAGATGGATTTACTGAGAGGTTGCTCACCATGCAAAGGCTTGGGCAGGACTGACTAAAAGCCCGCGAAGCAACCGGTGATGTCATGAACGTAACATGTGATTAGACTCTTAAAGTAGCGGTATAAAATGCAACGGGTGGGATTTTATGGCCTCGCTTGTCCTGAAACCAAAAAATCCTGGCTAAGGCTAATGGACCTTTCCATTGTCCACCCCTCACCCGCTCCGATTCCTGTGGCAGGCAGGGAGGTAGAATTCCAGCCAACAACTACCCAAATATATAACAGGTAGCCTTCTTCAAACCTGGAGCCAGCATTCAACTGGCCGTGACGTAAAGAAGCCAATAAAATTCAATCTACATGATGATCAGAGTTGGCCAGATGTGCCCCATATAGGATTTTGATATCATACGGGAGTTACATCTGCAATTTGTCCATCCCCACTTGCCTCGCTAACATTAAGATAAAGGCAAAATACAGCGGATGTTGGAATCTGAAACAAAAGCAGGGAATGCTGGAAATTCTCAACACGTCTGACAAGATCATCCTGACTTGAAATATTGGCTCAATTCTCTCTCCACAGATACTATCACCATCTGCTGAGGTTTTTTTTAGCATTTTCTGCTTTTGCATCACCCACACGTTGTGTCAGGAAACAGTCATGGATGTTGGTGATCAGGATCGGGAACTCTGACCAAGTGTCTTCCTAACCCAAAGTGTTTCTGACCAACATTAGTATTGCTGACTACTGTCCTGGGTCGTAGCATGTAGTTCAGCTCATGCCGGGGTGGGAACAGTATCTTCCTCTGTTTGTTCAAACCTGTGCTCTCACCATTTGAAATTACATTCAGATCCACTGCACAGAAAGTAAATGTACACAAGTAGCTGCAAGTTCTGAAGACAATACGTAGACCAGAAGCGTTAACAGTCTCCCTGTCCATGAACCAGGAGGAATAACTTTTACTTTTATTCATTCATGGGACATTCATAGCTGGCTGCTCAGCATTTATTGCCCATCCCTAGGTACACTTGGAAGGCCGTTGAGAATCAACCACATTAGTGTGGTTCTGGAGTCGCATGTAGGTCAGATCAGCAGATTTGTTCCCTAAAATACACTAGTGAACTAGAAGGGTTTTTCTGACAATGGGTTCACTAATGTACTTTAGAGAAGGAAATCTGCCATCCTGACCTGGTCTGGCCTACATGTGACTCCAGAGCCACAGTAATGTGGTTGACTCTCAAGTGCCTTCCAAGAGAAACCAGGAATTCCAGACATTGTTTTATTGAAATCAAATTCCACCATCTGCTGCAGCAGGATTCAAACCCAGGTTCCCAGAACACTAGCTGAGTTTCTGGATCAGTAGTCTACCAATAATACCACTAGGCCATCGTCCACTGTCTCTTTTTCCATAGGTGCTGCCTGACCTACTGATTGTTTCCCGCATTTTCTGTTTTTTAATTACAGATTTCCAGCACTATTTGACTTTTGTCTTAGCTGCAGTGGAATACATTTATCATTTCCCAAAACAGAGTTTCAGGGATTAAGTAGCGGCTAAGCAATATTGATTGACAGTGCGATGAAATGGAGAGAGCAGCAAGTTCAAATACAATACAATATATTGTCTCAGGATTACAACATTCTGATCAGTTTAAACAAGCACCCTGGTGGGGAACTGGTCACAATTCTTCAAAGAATCTCAATCCCAAAGCTGATGTGTGGCCTTGGTTGAACTGGAATAAATGCTTTTAACAAGAATAATTAAGAGATTCATTTAGAGCACAGGCGAGGATGAAGTTCTTTCTGACTGGAGGCACTGTTTTCCATTGATACCCATTGCAGCATTTGGGTAAACTGATGAGTTTCCCCTCTGGCAAGAACAAATTCCAATACAACAAAGAAGGCTGTCTCTTTGAGATGAGTGTCAATGGAGCTGGAATATTGGCAAATTTTCACTCAATATAAATAATGCCTTGATTAACTTGGAGTGCCTGTGTTTCAATACTTTTGATGTTGGGTCAATGATTGCTGACTCCTATTAATGGTGCTATCTCAATTTATTCAGGAATGATTTTCCTGGTCCTCAATGCTGGTAAAGAGAACGCAGAATTCTCCCTCAGTGTCCCCAAACAGGTGCCAGAGTGTGGCGACCAGGGGATTTTCACAGTAACTTCATTGCAGTGTTAATGTAAGCCTACTTGTGACACTAATAAATAAACTTTAAAAACATTATTTCCATGTCTACCCTATGAAACCTTCCATGGCTTAGGTTTCTCTTTTCTAGAGGAATAAGCCTAGCTTGTTCAACATTCCAATAAGTACAAATACTCTCCATTTAAGGCACTTAACTAGTATGAGAAGATGGAAAAGTATTGCACGCAAATAAGGAAGAGGAAAATAGCAACAATATTAGTCAAGAATGTCAGGGAAAGAGGATGGTAGGTAATTACTGTAGCAATAGCTTTTTTATTGTGGCAGTGTTGGCTCTCTAAAGGCCGTAAGCCATCAAACAGGATTACTTAGACCCCTAGGTTCCACAATACTTAGGGTAGAGAATGTCCTCCTCTCCTCCAATACATTCCAAGCAAAACATTGTAGAATCTGCACACCAGTGCTTCTTGGATTCTGCATTCCATGTTCTGGTCTGGAGTTAAGACCACTTGAAGCTGTATTTGTTAGGGTGCCTTTTAACAGTGGTACCCAGGTATGATGGGGTGGGGTGCGCAATTTCTTGCCCGCTCTGCCAGGGAAACCTCTGGCTGCATAATGTCCTTCAGGGAAGGAAAACTACCGTCCTTACCTGATTTGGCCTACATGGGACCTCAGAGCCACAGCAATGTGGTTAAGTCTTAAATGCCCTCAGGGATGGGCAATAAATGTGGGCCCAGCCAGCGATGCCCACATCCCATGAATGAATAAAAAATGAACCCAGTGTCGTACCCCCATTCGGCATGATTTATGTAAGATATAGGAGAAGAATTAGGCCATTCAGTCCATTGAGTCTGTTCTGCCATTCCATCATAGCTAATATGCTTCTCATCCCCGTTTTTATGCCTTTCCCCCATAACCCTTTAACCCATTACCAATTAAAGATCTGTCTAACTCCTACTAGATTTTGTGGTGGTCAACATTCTCACTTCCCATCCCTGCCACGATACTTTGACCTGGAGTGGTACATCCCAGCTTGGGTCATTGAATAAATTTAAGACCGAGTTAGATAGGTTCCTGATCTGCAAGGGAATCAAAGATTATGGGGGACAGACTGGAAAGTCTGCTAAAATAATGAACGAATGCTAAAATTGCCCCTTAGTGTCCTGAAATGCTTAGGTTAGAGTGATTAGTAGGTAAAATATGTAGGGATATGGGGGTAGGGCCTGGATGGGATTGTGGTCAGTGCGGACTCAATGGGCCGAATGGCCTCTTTCTGTACTGTAGGGTTTCTATAATTTCTATGAAAGTGGAACTATGGCCACAATCTATTCAGCGAGGCAGGTTTAAGGGACCAAATGGCCTACTCCTGCTACTTGTATTCTTATGACCCATGGAAGTACATGCAAGTTAAGATGTCTTCAGAAGAAAAGACTGTAACAAAAATAGTGAAAATTTATGGGGAAAATCTATATTTAATGAAGTAACTCAGTATTTGTTAATAATTTCAAAGCTATTTCTGAATGATCTGATTGTAGATTAAAATAGCAAATGGTGGAAAATACTCAGCAGGTTTAGCTGAGAGAGAAACAGAGTTAACGTTGCAGGTCAAAGGGGTTTCTTCAGGACTGAAGGAAGATAGAAATACAACAGGCTTTGAAAAATTGAAGGGTGGCAGAAAGAAGAATGGGCTTCATTAGAATCCAGCAGCAGACTGAGGATAGAGATGTCAGAATGAGAACAGGGTGGAGAATTAAAATGGAAAGGCATCAAAAACGCCAGGTCATGCTGGCCATAAGACCATAGCAACAAAATTAGACCATTTGGCCCAGCAAGTCTGCTCCACCATTCAATCACGGCTGATAAGTTTCTCAGCCCCATTCTCCCGCCTTTTCCCCATAGCCTTTGATCTCCTTACCAATAAAGAACCTATCTATCTCTAAAAGCAAATTACTGTGGATGCTGGAATCTGAAACCAAAGGAGAAAATTGCTGGAAAATCTCAGCAGGTCTGGTAGCATCTGTAAGGAGAGAAAAGAGCTGACAGTTCGAGTCCAGGTGACTGTCATCGAGACTCGAAACGTCATCTCTTTTCCCACTTATCTATCTTTGTATTAAATATACTCAATGACTTGGCCTTCTGCAGCAATGGACATCACAGATTCACTACCCTCTGGCTGAAAAAAATTCCTCCTCATCTGGTTCTGAAGGGTTGTCCCTTTATTCTGAGGCTGTGTCCTCGGATGCTAGTCTCTCCTACTAATGGAAACATCTTCCCCAGATTTACGCTATCCAGGTGGACTGAGCGGAGATGTTTCTCAAAGCGGTCAGTTGATCTGCATGTGGTCTCATCATTGTAGGGGAGACCAGGCAAATGAAGCTCAACACCAGCTGGACAAGCAACACCTTGGCTGGAATTTTTCAGCTGTTCATGCCGGTGGAATGTTCTGCGTACCCCTACCATAGGATGCCGGTGATGAGGGGTGAATTCATTGGGAAACCCCATGGGACCAGAAGATCCCACCACTGGCCAATAGTGCTACACCTCCACTGCCATGAAACGTGTGGTGAGTAGCGTGGAAAATCCTGCTGCAGATTTTTCTGGTTATTGGCCTTCTAGACTTAATATTACATTCAATAGTTTCAGATCATAAACTTTATCTTGCCATTTTGATTCTTTCTTTTTGCATATGCTTGTCTTAATATCATTTTC